>NC_136416.1:72152500-74787500 GCF_051521515.1 Lactuca serriola
GTACGACCAACTGTGGAGTTTTGAAAATAATTAAATATTCTGGAAGTGTGTTCAAAACATAAACAAGTAAAACACGGTAATAAATAACACAACTTTGATAGCAACAAATTCTCTTTTGTAAGTCTACAAAATAATCATCAAAATAGTTATAGTTCATATTGTTGTACATTTATGAAATTATGTCAAACAAATGCAAGTGGTTAAGCCAAATAATTTGCAGATCAAATGTCTCAATACTTTATCTGACTAACAGACTTGGTTAGTGACATTGGCAAAGTGAATGGATCGGTACGATTATCTTCCGATAAGATCCTATTGATAATGATTTCTTCACATTCGAATAACAATGTAATGATGTTTCTTGAGTATATAACATGTGAGCTTGTGTGACTTAGGATCTATGCTTGAGGTAAGCTCACCCTTACAGTCACAAGAATTTTCATAAGGACGATCAATGATTGAATTTCAACAATGTTAAAACTAATGAATTTCTTTCAATCACATAGTTTCCTTTTCATTATGATAAGATTCCATATACTCTAAATTTCAATCTTAAATTTACTATTGTGTATTCCTTGGTTCTCATTCAAGCTAATACTTTACCATTTAGTAAACACACAAATTTCGACTTAAAAAAATTGTCTTTATTAGTGTGGAACTTCACATCATGTAACCTTTACATTGACCTTTTCCATACAAAGATCATCTCCTTTGTCCCCTAGGACAAAAAATGTACTTGATGTTGATTCACTGATTCTTTCAAACTTGATCTTGATCAGATTTTTCATGCTTAAGGTATAGAAGTCATAAAATCTAGTACAAGTCATGATCGATCCCATAATCAGATGTTTATGGGATACGACTCATCTCTTCTAGCTTAATCATCGAACTAGACATTAGCATTACTCGAATTTCATACCATACTTTATAAGCATGAACTAAGTTTTAAGTCTTGAGTTTCCATGAGATTCCATGCTTTTGGAATTATCCAATGAATTACTCAGTTAAATCCTCATGTACTGCTTCCCCCATGTTATTCTGGGTGAAGAAATTGCAAAACTAAGCCAAGTTGTTACGCCTTATATATTAAATCATTTTGTATTATCCAAATACATTACAAGGGTGACAATCATACTCCCAATAACGTTCACATATATGACTCATCTTTTTTTTTTTTTTTTAAAATTCAAAACTCTTTGATTTTTCTTATTGAAACAACGATTCCAATTACCCCCACTAACTTTGACAAACTTATGGTCCAGATTTGTTTCTAAAAATTCAAAACTCCTTCAATTCTATCACTAAAACAAGGATTCCATTATGCGAGATGCTTGTCTAAATTCATAAATGAACTTTGTAAGCTTACACATTCTTCACAACCTATCTTGGTTCGTATATGTGTCTGTTCACATCCATATTTGTTACCTTTCGAAGATCCACTTATGCTTAATAATTAAGGCTAACTTCTTGACCAATTAAGTTTCAAACTTTCATGGATTAAATCTAGCTCTCTCTCTCTCTCTCTCTCTCTCTCCATGTTATTCTTCCATCATGTTATATTTTAGGATGTGTCATAGCTTCCGATAGCAAACATATTCTGATTGTAATCTACCAGTGACTCATATTCCTCAATAATATAAGTCCTATATAACTAGTTCTATGACGTCCTCTATCAAGTCTTATTAGGAAGATTTAGAGGTATCTTATTTTCCATAATATCCTTTTTTAAACTCGAATTTGAAAGCTAGTACCAACCATAGGTTCTTTGTTGGTTGACTCTTGATCTTTATGAAGATCAATATGACTCCCACTAAATTTTTTGGATATTAGTTCCCTCTCAAGAAGTACTTCATTTCTAGAAACAAATATTTTTTATCAAAGGTTTTGTAAGACAACTACCTAAAAAAGTCTTGTTGGGATCTCTAACAAGGTAACACATCTCTCATTCTAAGTCCAAGATTGTCAAGCACTTTACGGAGAGCATAAACCTCATAATTGTAGACTTCTAAATGTTATACAATGGGATGAACCTTTATATCACATTTCCAAGAGTATCTCATGAGCGTATTATTTGGTTTAAGACTAAGGACTCTTATAACACATGTTCATGATCTAATACATTTACTATTAGTAAGCATAGTAGGATTCATCGAGCAATAAATCAACCAATGACTTGTTTCTCTATCCAAAAACACTCCTTGCAACAGTGATTTGAGTAGAGAAAACTTATGAAACCCTTTTCATCATTTCTTTGATGGTCGATGTGGTTTAGACTAAGATGCTCACAATCCTTATAGGATTTTAGTATCTCATCACCTTGCCAAATTGACCCTTAATTTTGATTTACAAGAGTTATAGACACCTAAAAAGGTTCTAGAATCACATTCATACGAAGTTGGTCATGTGATATGTTTAATTTGAACGGCTTAAGTAGTCTAAACAAATTCGAACGGATATTCACATCACCCGGTGATGCAAATCTCATATATCTTGATAAATAATGTTTGCATTAATCATAAGACTTGATGTTGAATGATTTCAAAAATCCTATCCATCTGGATCTTTTGTAATGGAGTTCTTGTTCATATCAATAGGATTATGATATCACATGTGCATTCCATCTAAAATTTGGA
This sequence comes from Lactuca serriola, assembly GCF_051521515.1. Lineage (NCBI taxonomy): Eukaryota > Viridiplantae > Streptophyta > Magnoliopsida > Asterales > Asteraceae > Lactuca > Lactuca serriola. The sequence goes on from NC_136416.1 coordinate 72,155,134, forward strand.
TGTATGTGACTCAGTAGGTTTTATGTTCAAATCTGAACAGACAGTTGGTTAGACCAATTCCTTCAGACATTTATATATCTTGAAAAATAGCACTTGCATTTATCATAAGAATGAAAATCCAATGAATTCCTAAATCCTATGCAAATGGATCTTACATAATTCAATTCTTAGTTCAAGAAATACAAATCTACTTTACCTTTGAACTATTGTTCCTATACCAGGTTCATAGATTTCTTGACTTTCCTTTTAGATAGGAAGCGTATAAAACGTTCTAAATTTAATCAAGTTAGAACAATCTTGTGTAATTTTTATAAAAAAATTTCAATTATAAAACATAGACTTAAACATTTAGAAGAATAGTTGTCTTTTGTTCCTATGAATAGTAGCAAGGGCTCGGTATTCATGATCAAACTTTATTCCATGTATTAGACACCTTATTCCTTTCAGTCAATGCATACTCTTGCGAATGTCAGTACTTTATTATGTGTATAATACTCAAGGATTGGTAGAAATGTTCAAATGATATTATGGATTCGCATATTTGATTTTAGAATAGACATTCGTGAGAACCAAATTTTGTTTGATCCTATGGATAGTAGCATGTGCTCGTAAGTCGTAATCCATGATCAAAAAACATCTTCTCTATGTCTCAGTCATATTTATCAAACATATTTGGAATTTATGATTTATTGGTCCTTCAACTTATTTTGGAAACGATTAGCCTATCATAACATATCATAGATAAAGCATTCATATTTTCCTTGGAATTTAGGCCTAGATTAGGTTTATCAACACTTATCGCCCTATACCTCTAGACAATTGGCTTTCTTGCTTTTTTGACATTTCATTTCATGATAATGGATGTAGGAGTCTTTGAAGTTGGAATTTTTATTATTGGCCATGTTGGTCACTCAATTATGCTATACCACTCCTTTATGGAAATTTTAAGGTTTTTCGTATCAAAATCAAAATGAACTGATTATACGTGCATTTCAGTAAGTTGACCATAATCAAATTCTTACTAAATGAAATTCCATTTCTCTTTAAAATATGTTTGATTACTGTGCATATAGTTTTCGAATGGTGTGGTCGGAGGAACTTCAGGATGAGCTTTCTCATAGGCATGATTTCTCTATTCATTCAAATTTTGACTAGACTGATCAGCCTACCATCTAATCCTTATTGAGATTTTATAGCAGTAGATATTAGTGTATTATTTTATAGAAATCAATTAATATAAATTCCATTATGGTTTGATTTATTAATACTTAATATAATTTTTAACCCTAAATGAATATATCAATTAAGGATAGGATCTATATTCAACGTGGTGATGTGTAAAGGGATGTCGTAAATGCACCACATAGTTATTTAGGTAGTAAATGTAGTTTACCAGTTTCAATCTTTTGAAACTCCTAGATCGTTTGAGATTCATTGACATGCAATGTCATTTTAATATTAATTGTGATCATCTTGATTCAATAATGGAGATATCGTGTATCATTGAATAAACCGTGAATCAACCATGCACAATCGTGTGACACTCGACATAATTTTTTTCTCATGTTGACATTTCGGTTAACCACATACGCTCCATCAACTTAACAATTCCACAAGTGACAAATGATATTAACTTATATTTTTGCAAACGATGTACCAGTTAACCATACATGCTCCATCATCAAAATATAAGTAATATGTGTGTTTTCATGGTAACAGATGACTCAAGTTTTTAAACATATAAAACTAATTTTTTATTACTTTATTAATACTTTTATTCTTGAAACAGAAAATTTGATCCAACCCTTTTGGTAACTCCACTCTCAAAATATAAAATGCAGTGAGGGATGTAAGCGCGAAGCATATTAAAAAACAACATCATTAGGAATCATATAGACCTCCTTTAAACAATATTAGAGTCGGGGCACCTAATCTTAACTCGACAATTGTTTTTTTTAATTAAAGATACGAGGACACATGCGGTATAAATTTTATACATATAATAATTATACCATTCATTATTTGATAGAACTTGGTATTCTTTGGGATTATCAAAGAATCTTGGAAATGATCAATATAACCTTATAAATACAAATGAATTATGAAGCACAATAATACGCGTATTAAAATCTTTTAAAAAGGAAAAGCTGGAGTGTTAGTCGAGAAGCTAAATTTCTCGTGGATCTTCGACCTTAATCAAGTGAGTGCTTACTTACATTCATAAACACGATTTAATATAAGTATTGAATACTTAAAGGATTAACTATATACTAAAAGTTTGTTATTTGTATTCTATGCTGATAGTATGCTTTACATGTGAATTAATTGCCTATTATCTAGAATACGTGCTAACCGTATATTTGATAATACTAGATAATACTTCCTTGGATCCATATATGATTATACAAGTACTAAAATTATTTTTAGTTATGCCACCTGACAATCTTAATACATGTCCTATTGCATAAAAATTTAAGGTGTAGCGTATGCTTACCAACTGAAATTATGTGTTGAATATAAGTACCTGTAGTATGGAAAGCATTTCATGAAACATGAAAAAGGTTATGGAAGTTAATTACATGCATGATAGTCTTGTCTAGTGATAAATTAAGACTTATGAAGGATTCTTAGTTCAAAGTAGGTAGAATAAGTGCTTGGTTATATCCTATATCGTAATGATATTACATTTACATGAAATTCATATTGAGATTTGATTATATATATTATAGTCTGGGTTACCTATAAAGTAAGACTTATAGGGGAAGTTGAATTCAAAGTATGTTGAATAAATGGGTAGTAATTATAAAAGGGATGTATATGAGATTGGAACGGAGAGAAGTAATTTGTTTCCATGCCACTATCGCAAGCACGCGTGTGGGTTCCGTGCAAGTCATCTGCCCGAGTAAGATGACGACCACCGACAATTCTACATAGTCTTTTAAAAGACTAGTAGTATCATTAGCAATAACTATTAATGAATCATATTATTCGGGAGAAAGGATTCTGTGTTCATTCGAGTACTTCACCCCCCTCAACTTTGTTGTTTATGATTTATGTTGGCCAAGGAATCACCTAGTTGTTTAGTGAAACCATTGTTTTAAATGATTCGTCATGTAAGGTGATTCTTCATAATGATCGTTGATTAGGATTCATGATAAACAATTGGGTGGGGGTATGGGAGGGTATATTGTTTTATAGATATCTTCTTTGGAGTATATAGTTATAGTTTTTGGTAAAAAATTGTTTTGTAGGTTTATTTATTATGGATTATTATCATAATAACATTGTGGGGTTAAACACCGTATGTATCACATTGGGTTTCCCAACCCGACCCATTCAATTTATATGTATGTTGGGTAGCGGTGTTAAGGCTGCTGGAACTTGAATATGATGTTGAGTGATTAAAGAGAAGACATGCAATTGTGTCTAGGACCGTTAGGTCTTTAAGCTGTAACTTATGTTGTGTATTTATTATGACATCCTTAGAGTTTTATTATTTTAAAACAATCATTTATACTCAAAATGTTTTAATATAGTAAGATTTTACGCAAATAAAGATAACATTGTTTGTGAAAGCGTAAATCAATTTATTTTTAGTTCTGCAATATAGGGGATGTCACAGTTGGTATCAGAGCATCAGTTTAAGTGAACTAGGAATTTTAAGAAATTATAGACTTTAATTTAAAGTTCTACGTGAAGATGGTGAGGTGTGTGTCTAATATATTTTAGGTTGTATACATAAATCGATATTATAGACACAAGTAGTAGAACACTTTAAGGTATAGGCCTTAATTACTGTTTTGTGCTAATAGATTTATTTTATAGCATGACTTGGGTTGTGTACCTTACTTATTATAATGTGTACTAGCGTACTTTAGGAGAGATGACTTATATGCTAATATGTGCTAACTGATATGTATTATAGCATGCCTTACGTTTCCTATCTAGATTGCTATTACTTGAAGATATTTAAGGTCTATTGAAAACCTTGATTTAGAAGAGGATATCTTATGCGTATAGGTTTCTAAATATTTACTTATTGGATTAGAATTGACATGTAACATTTCACGGTGATAAGAAGACGTACGATAGTTGACATCCATAACTTCTGGAAAAGAAAACAGTACTAGTACATTTGGTGAGAAAATCATACCTTAAGAGTATTAATACACACTTGAGGTACGTTTACTTTTTGTGAGATAAAGGACTTTTTGCATTCTCGCATGAAAATGAGAACCATAGAGGTCCTTGAATTGTTGATATGGCCAAATAAAAGAAGTCACAACTTATAGATTGGTAGTAGTAGATATGGTGATAAATACTTCAACAGTATCGAAGTTGAAGTTATATAAGATGTTGTGTAGAACCCGGAGGAATTCGATAAAAAGGAGAAAAATAAAGTTGATAGAGTCCATACTAAACAAGCCGATACTTTATTTAGCTACACGAGGTAGTATACAGTTCGAGTGATGTGTTAAGAGATGTTTTGTACTGTATATAGGTTGCTCTGACTTAGTATTTAATAATATTGAGTGATAATTGACTTGTATCATATTCTTGCATGATTTTCTAGATATGTTAAATTGATGTTAAGAAACAAGACTAGGATGGTGAAAATAGTCATGGTTCGTGAAGTGCTGAGTAACTTACTTGTTTAGTAAGTTAAATTACTTAGCTGAAATGGTGATCAATCTATGGTGCTGCACGAGGATAGTTGTTGATGTCATGGATGACAAAAGGACCAAGCTAAAACTAGAAGAACATGTTAAGATGGACGTAAAAGGAAAGATATATGACTGAGATGCAGATTCCCTAGGACTGAATCCTATAAGGGAATGGCGATGTTAAAGATGATGAAGTGAAGAATGATATCCATGGGGATTTGCATGTGTCAACAAGTCGTACAAATAGATGTAGAGTGCTTGTCTCTATACTACTGTAATAAATTCGCATGTAGTGTGCCATGCTGGCTGGACACTACATGCGAAATAATTAATATGAAGAGTTAGAAATGAAATTCCTGGTGACTTAGGAAAGATGTTAGAATATGCGAATCAGGCATATGTGGGATTAGGTGTCTAAGCCCATAACGATAATTAGTATGTACTTGAACCGAGAGTAACATGGTCCTTTTGGGTTACCTTCATCAATGCAAATTGATACGATGGACTTTTGAGAATAAGTTTATTTGTGATTTGTTAATACATTACAAGTATAATATATTAATATGAAATCATATTAGTTAATTAGTATTGATCAAGAATTAATTTGGAATTAATTTAGTTTTCAAAAGAGACTAATTAAATATATGGGGACTGATTTGGTAAATCGATGATTATATATTGTGGGCCAATGATCTACGGTTATTTAGGACGGGCTAAACCAACATGGATAGTCCATGGAGGTTTAACCCATGGAGCCTAAGTAAGATGAAGAGTCATGGTGCATTAGGGTTTACATGGATGTAACCCTAGCACTTGTCACATTATAAAAAGAACCCCTAGAGCCAAAATCGGTTGCCACATAGATTCTTGGAGAGTGTGAATCGATTTTGTGCTAAGCAACTTATTCTCTCAAGCCTCCTTTTGCCCTTGGTGTTTGTGACACATTAGAGGCATCACATTTGAGGTTCTAAAGCTTTTGAAAGCCATGAACTAGAAGTCCTACTAAGAGGTAAGTTATCTAACTACTTATATTCTTCAATTATCATAATTATATGCTAGTTAGGATGTATGCTTTGGAATACCAAATTACATGTATAATTAGAGAAAACATAGATCCATAGCATCTAGGGTTGCATGTGCACCATAAGGTTATTAGAGTGCTCTAAACCCATCAGAGGTATCAGAACCTAGGATTGTTTGCGGTTATACTTGATGCTTATTAGTTTTCAAAGTTGAAAAAATCGATTTTCTGGCCTCTGACTAATGAACTCCCCGAATCCACTGGCTGACTCGACGAGTCCACTCAGTAAAAGACCAAATCGACGAGTTTGGATCATGCACTCGTCGAGTTGATGGCTCTAGTTGCAGATTTTCGAGTTTTTGGCTAGAATTGGATTAGGATCATTACCACAAACTGTTTTTTGAAACATAAAATTTGTTTTCTTGATATGGTAGTGATCATGCTCATCCAATTAAAAGATAATTGTCAAAATTTCAAGATTTGTATTATTTTATATGATTAGGCTAATTTCTTGCAAATTATTGATATGAATTATCTTGACTTATGAGTTTAACTAGATCATAGAAAAATTATTTGATTATTTTGTTAGTTAAAATGTAGATCTAAATGCCTTTAATGAACCCCATAACTTTTCCTCAAGTTATGGAAAATGAAAAGTTTATTCTTTAAATGTCATTAAACTCATAAGTTATGGAAATGAAAAGGTTTGAAGAGTTTCAAAACTTGCCCTCAAGTTTTGGAATTTGTAAAGTCACACTTATGAATACTTTAATTCCAAACCTTATAATTTTAAAAGTTTAAAATTCTACCCTTATACTATTATAATATTAAAAGTTTAATAATTATATATATATATATATATATATATATATATATATATATATATATATATATGTATGTATAAGACAAGTCAGTCTTGCCATTAGTAGGCCTCATTCACGAAGTCGGTCTATATGGGGGTATAAGGTTACTGCCTATAAGATGGTGGTTTAATGGGTGTCCACTCTCACCCACTGCTTCCTTGACTGGTGGTGAGTCGTTAGCCGAACTGGTAGGATATGACATTAATTCTCATTAAAAGGATAATGAATATTTTAAGTCACTAAATGTCTTACAAATTCTCAATCTTAGTTACTTAAGGAAAAATGTGAATTTGATGTTATTCCATGAAATTTCACTTTGCACCTTGCCAATTCATTAATGGAGCGTGTGTGGTAAACCGGCACATTAACTTGGACTAGTAAGGGTGGAAAAGGGTAGCTTGATGTTTGTCATAGATCAATGGATTGTGTGTGGTTAACCGGCATATTGATTAGGTGATAAATGACATCGAGTGTACCAAGCACATTTGCATGGTTATTCACACCTTGTTTGTGAACCTCGGCATCCCAGTCACAAACTTGAAGGGCATAACCGAGATTGAAACATTCCATTGAAAAGGTCAATGAATCTCAAAGGCATCTAGTAATTTCAATCCAATTAAAACTTAATAATAAATTTCATTTTTCATGATGGAAATTAGTAAATCATCATTTACCTACCTTCAAATATGTTGCAATTGGATTATGGCATCCTTCTTCCGAATTGTAAAAGATTATGTTGGGTCCTAGCCTTAATATTTCATTTTGTGTGTTATACTAAGGATTTAAATGAACTAAACCTGAATTTCTCCCCTATAGATGTCTAGTTCTGACAACTATGGTCTACTTTATCCTTTTGGAAAAAGTTTTCTTTATAAAGGTGATGTTCCACAAGACGATCAAGGTGAAAGATTAATCCCTTATTCGTGTTGTAGTGGAAATTCACTTCCTCTACCTCCTCCAATAATTCTCCCTAATCCACAAGTTCAAAGGCTTGAAAAGTTCAAGGTCACTCAAGCCCTATTGGCTAGAAAAAACCAAGATGGAAGGTCTATGTGTGCACATGTCTTGGAGATGAAGTCACACATTAACAGGTTAGGAATGTTAGGAGTCAATGTCTCGAGGAAGTTGGCTGTTGACTGGGTTTTTTCAGTCACTCCCTGAGTCGTATAGTGAGTTCATTAAGGACTACTATATGACAGATCATGACATGACCCTTATCGATCTTACATGTTTGCTTGTTGTTGCTGAATCAGGAATGATTTGGCACACTGGTAAAGCAATTTTTATTGGAAGATCTACTACCCAAACTTCCATGGACATTGACAGTGGCAACATTAGAAGTCTAGAAAAGCTTTCTCTTCCCAATGGAAAGGGATCGACCATGGTCAAGTCGTTTGATTGAATGGTAAAGAGAAATGCTAAGTCTGAAATAGTCCCGTGTACCATTCTTAAAGAGTCCATATGGTTCTATTACCAAGAGAAGGGGCATTGGTTGCGAAGCTTCCATATTTACTTGAAAGATCCAAGGATGGTAAAGTCAAATGTTTGACTCTACTTTAGGTAAAGTCCACTATCTAACTCTATGAATTTCCTATTTGGAGATTCTTAATACATGATGTAATGTAATTACATTTTGACGTTTTGTAGAATCAAAGAAAAGAAAGGAAGTTTAAAGTAAGAGTAAGCTTATTGGAAGAGTAAGCTGATTCTACTCATGAAGAGATGGATTCGATCGTATGGTTCGATGATCAGAATTTTGAGCTGCTGCTTAAGAGTTATGATATATTTCTTAGGAATAGATAACAACATAGTTTTCATATGTATTTGCATTGTAAGGATAAGTTTTCCGCAATTTTATAAATAAAAGGAAAGAATTAGTTTTATTTTATTTTAAGGTTTCCTTACAATGACATTTGTGAAAATTGTTGTTTATATGTTTCCATTGATAGAAATATTGAAAAATGGATTTGATTCTTTTGTTTGTGGTAGAGTCAACATTTACCAAATAACGAAAGATTCTCATCACCTAAGTCTCAGTTGGATAGAAACTTGCAATCATGCAACATGTATTGTGTGATGAATGAGAACATCGTCTTTGGGAAATTAAGACTAATTCCTTGTTCACATGTGTATGTGAGTTAAGTGAAGGACTAGGGGATCGGGTGCACTTGGTTGTGCGTTGGTCAGCTCCACCATAAAGAATGATAAGACTATTCATCAAAATTTACAAAAAGTTTGGTAGATATGGTTACACTTACAAGGATTAAGTGTAATTCTGAATCATTGGAAAAGATTCAATGTATGGCAGAACGAATAAGAAGAATCAAATTAGACAGAAAGATAAAATTTTCTCCAAATCTAAAAAGAAGGGATAGTACTTGAGTATCGTGTTTACGATTATCTTACTGATTATGAAACCATATCACAACTGATTCTCTAAGGACATCTTAGTGCATTTGTATGGCTTAGAAGAGGAATCATGAATTGTTGACATGGTTAAATCAAAACGTGAATCATACTTCATTCCAAAGTCGAATCTTAGAGTCAAACTCCAAGATCGAGCCTTGAGTGACATAATCTTAAGAATGATTTATAACACTTATCAAATGTAGAGTAAATGTTACCTACTCTTGTACATTGAAATTTATAAGTTGTGTTGTTTTGGATAAGACAAAGACCAACTAAGACTAATTGTGTGAAGTGTTTTTCTTGATAAGAAACCACACTAACTCTTGAATATTTGTTTTTCATCTAATGTTCCTTGACAAAGTGAATCTTATATGTCAAGAGTTCAGTGGGAGTCTTAAAACATCTTGAAGAGTTTTAAGAGCTAATCAAGAGTTAACCTATTGTTAATCACTAGCACACGACTTGAGGTTTATAACATATCGTGTTGACATATTCTTATTTTGTGCCCATTCTAGTTGGTTGACTATGCATGTGAGTTCTATGAGTTCTCAATTGTTTGCATAACAACCTGGAAGCAATGATAGGCCCTTATGCTACCAGGTGGCAAGGAATTAAGATTGAACAAGTTCAGTCATAAGAGTTTGTATTTGTCACTAACCTTGTCTTGTGATTATGGTTTTGACAAAATTCACATGGATAAGAACACATACACCATAAAAATCTAAGTGTCATTAGGCTTCTCTCCAACTGATGAAAATGAGTGTGAGGAAACGCTTTCACTAAGTAGATTTTAAAGAGTTATCAATTGTGATATTTGCATTCTCAAATTCGATAATAATTACAGCATCCCTCTTCATAGTTCGAATTGTGAGAAATGGAAAAGGTCTAAACATTTGAGACTTATTGCTGTAAGTTCTAAAATTGTTTAGACACACATGTGAGCTATCTAAGGAAAGGTGTATGAGTTTGAGAAGCCTGGATAAAGTCTTATCGAAGCATCTCGTATCAGAAATATGAACTTGGGTAAGAAAGTCAATAAGTAATGATTTCTAGTTGGAGTATAAGTGCTATGCTAATAAGAATGTAATTATTATGCTAGTGGGAGCACAATTATTACGTTAAGTGTTGCCAGTTAGCAATGTTAATTATAGAAAACAAAAGGTTTCAATTCGCAAAGTTGTAGGGTTTGAAAAGTTGTTTTTCTATAATTAAGGGAGAGGAATTCATACTCCATTTCAAATCTAAAAGCTTAGATTGAGATTTTAATCGAATTTATTCATGGACATATGTGAATGGTATGTTGAAATGATTCAACATAAGGAAATTCTATATGTGGAAATATTATAGCGAAAGACTGGTAAAGTATGATGTCTTTATGTGAGACATTATGTATCGTATCCTATATGCTTCGTGTATAGGATCGATTGCATATGCTATAATATTTATGTGTTCTGAATTTTCCAATTTCCTAGGGCACTAAGAAGGAAAAAGGACATGAACTGGATATGACTAAAATGGTTAAGCAATTGTCGAGGACAATCTGAGGTTTACCAAAGATTGGTTGCTCATGGACAGTGGGAAGTATAGTGTAAATTTTGGAAGGACCGTATTGACATATTATGAAAAGAGGAAACTCTTGTTCAGAAGTGATATTCAAAATGGGAATATGGAAATGTTTCCATAAGTAGAAGTTACTCTTCAAATCTGTGTAAGCTTAGAAAACTTAATGTAAGAAGGATGTTCAAAGGAATGTACTTTGAATGTGAGACTTCATTTCCAAGGAATTGCTCTCCATTGGAATAATTTGTAATGTTTGTTGCCAAGTGTCTGTGACTTTTGTTCATAGTCATTAAAGAGGATCATTGCATGTACGTTTAGAATATAACAGATTACTATAAATGGAAAGATTTTTGGTATTCTTACATTTACAGTAAGGATTCGGAACTGTGAAATGAGTTTCATTGAAGATGTGTTCAATTGATCTATTTCACAAAGAAAGGACCATAGGCAAACATAGTCTGCGCGCTTGGATCATGGCATAACTATTGTTTTAATTGAAATATCAAGTTGATTAATCAAAACATTATACAATGAATAATGTGTAATCAATATGGTGATTAAATAAAAGGTGTTTTATATGTATTCATAAGTTCTGAGACCATATTGGATTCAATTATTATTGTGTTTCACTTTGCACGTTTTGACTTCCCGAATAACTAGGTTATTCAAACCAACCACAATCGATCATATTTTGGAAGTAGGTATTGAGGCAAGATTGTCATGAATTTGGCTCGTAGATTGTCTGAAGTATTTTCGACATATCAAGAGATTGCTACAACATTCATGAGTGCTCATAATGTCTGAGTATTGGATTAAACCCACGCTCACTTGAATCACTTCATGGAATTTATCACGAATGATTGTGAGACAATAATATCATATAAGTCTTCAACCCAAGATATATGAGTTGTTGACTATGAGTTGGTTGTACATTAATTGTGCGAAAACGCATCAGTAACTTGATGTTATAAAAAGAACTGTTGTGTATGATTTGATGAACAGTTAGTACAAGCATATAATGTCAAAATTTATATGTTCCTTTTAATTCATGGAGGATTAAAAGCGATATCTTGGGCCCCTCGATGATTTTGTCTTGACTTATGTGTCGGGCCCAGTCGGGACTAAATTGATGTGTTCAATTAAGTTCTCCGTCAAGCAAATCGAAAATCGAGAAATAAACTGCTGGACAATAAGTATGACGTTGTTCCATGTATTTTTCTGGCTGATATCTTGAAGAACAAAGGATTATATGATCCCTAATCTAAAGGACACGTCACTGACTGGGTCAGAGTTCGAAAGTGGCTTTTTAGAGCTACAATTGCTAGTCGTTGTTTATAAGACGTACTTGTAGTTATAGTTATTAGACTTATCCAAGTGGGAGACTATTGGATTAGGTGTCTAAGCCCTTAACTATAATTGGTATATACTTGACTTGAGAGTAGCATGGTCCTTCTGGGTTACCTTCATCAATGCAAACTGATAGGATGTACTTTTGAGAGTAAGGTTATTTCTGATTTGTTAATATATTACAAGTATAATATATTAATACGAAATCATATTATTTAATTAGTATTGATCAAGAATTAACTTGGAATTAATTTAGTGAGCAAAACAGACTAATTAAATATACGAGGACTGATTTTGTAAATCAATGATTCTATAATGAGGGCCAATGATCCATGGTTATTTAGGATGGGCTAAACCAACATGGATAGTCCATGGAGGTTTACCCATGGAGCCTAAGTAAGATGAAGAGTCATGGTGAATTAGGGTTTACATGGATGTAACCCTATCACTTTTCACACTATAAAAAACCCCTAGAGCCAAAATCGGTTGCCACATACATTCTTGGAGAGAGTGAATCGATTTTGTGCTAAGAAACTTATTCTCTCAAGTCTCCTTTTGCACTTGGTGTTTGTGACACATTAGAGGTATCACATTTGAGGTGCTAGAGCTTTTGAAGGCCAAGAACTACAAGTCCTACTAAGAGATAAGTTATCTAACTAGTTATATTGTTCAATTGTCAAATTGTATGTTATTTAGGATGTATGCTTTGGAAAACCAATTTGCATGTATAATTAGAGAAAACGTAAATCCAAAGCATCTAGGGTTGCATATGTACCACAAGGTTGTTAGATTGCTCTAAACCCATCAACATATGCATGAGAAGAATCTAGAGAGAGGAGTCTAGGAAATTTAGAATGTGCTTAGTAAAGCACATAGTTGTTGTTAAAGTGACAAGTCTAAAAACGAAAAATCCTATTTGATTCTCGGGAGATTTGTTTTATGTACTCGATTGAACACATAAATATATGTAAAATTTCTTCGTTCTTTTAATGATTAGTGACTTTCGAACTAAGAGGTGATTTTTGGGACAAGTATAAATAGGTGTGAAAGGTAATATATGCATGTACTACCAAAAGCACAAGATTCATACTTTGATCAGGAAGATTCACAAGGTTACTTAGGCACTAGTAGTTGAGTTTGTTAATTGTTTATGTTATTACATATGACGTGGTAACATCTACTAGAATGGTTCTGGTTTACGTCCAAGAGGTCATTAAAAAATCAAGTTCGGTTAATGTAGATCTGTATAAGTAAGATGGTTGATATGATGTATTAATTGACCTTAGTTGAGAGAGTTAAGAAGGAGATGATCAGGGTGATCGACAGAAGAATGTAATCTTTCATTGGGGCTTAGCAGATAGTGACTTGAGATGTTACCTACTATGATGTGGTTGTAAGTCGACCTCCGATGTTTAAAGGAATAAGGATCAGGTTGTTACCCCAAGATGAATAAGGGAGATGGAAGGTATTTTCTATGTTAATGTTTGTCTCATGGAGACAAGGTTTTAGTTCGTTATGTACCTACTGCGTCATGAAATGTAAGGTCATTATAGTATGACCATTCGATATGTTATTCTAGAAAATGTAAAGACCTTATCTTGGATTGAGTCTACGACCCAATTTAGGAAGGAGCAATAGTCTCTGATAAAAGTTGAGTTTGTGCCTCAGGAGTTAGGACTGAAGGTCGATCGTAGGATGAAAGAGCGGGTGCAAGTTGAAGCACTACCATCGACGAATAGGTTTAAACATATTTATTTTAACTCAGTAGGCTAGTGGAGTTGTAGTTGCTAGTATATAAAGATGCATGCAAGTGTATTTCGTGTGTTTACACCCAAGTGTTGTAAATAAAACCGAAAGGATCATTACAAGAAGATCAACTAGACTGTGAAAAGGTTGATCGTCCTAGAGAAGAGGGAGGAATAGTATTGAGTTCAACAACCATCGTTGTTGCTAAGTAATTCCTATTACATTAGTAAAACCCTCTAATACCATCTTGTATACGTATATGTTGGTGGACGACTTCGTGATGTCGTGATCTTGATCGGTTTATGATCTTAACACGTGGGAAAATCACTCGTTGTGGGGAACAAGCAATGAAAATAAGTTGGAGATGTTAAAGTCATTGATATGACAATCAACAGTTTCTTCAATGAAGAAAATAAGGTACAAAACACATAAGCACAGCCAGCGTGGGATTTGATCGTTTGTAAGTAGCAGTAGGCGAGGGTTCAAAACGAAGTGGATGAGAACTAAATATAAATTCAAAATTGAAAAATTCAACTTGACTTTAGTTTTAACATCGAGATCTAAGAGAGTTGCAATGCAAGAAGCTAGGAGAAGTTATACGCTTACATGAATACGTTTACACAGATACGTTTACATAAGTATGTTTACATAGATACACTTACATGAATACGTTTACATAAGTACGTTTACATAGATATGTGCACATGAATACGTTTACATAGATATGCTTACATGAACATGTTTACATTATACGTTTAATAGATACTATTACATAGAATCTGTTGCAAACGTTTCGGGACTTACCATTCCACCCCAAGGCTGTTAGCTACAGTAGGGAAAATGATCATCGACGGGTGTCTATGGTTGTACTGTTCGGTGAGTTTCCAAGCCGTGAATATCCTAGTACAAAAGGATACAACTTTTAGTTATTATATTATTTTCCTTCCTTTACTTTGTGACACATTCACATAAACAACGAGGTAGGATATATTTGATATAGATAGACTATTTTCCTTATTACCTTTATGTTTTGACTCATACGCAGAAACGATGAGGCAGACTATAGTTGTATAATAATAGTTAAACAGAGAAAAACTGTCACATTTATAGTGATGCTTACTTACAAAACAGTCGGGTCTTGGTAGAAGACTACTTTCAAAACAGTTGGGTCTTGGTAGAACACTACTTTCAAAACAGTCGGGTCTTGGTAGAAGAGTACTTTTATACTAGTAGGAAATATGGGATTTTCTAGGGTTTTCAAACGTTTACAATTACTTACAAACATTTTTATACTTATACAAACTTTTCTTCAAACATTTACAAGTGTTTCTTTAAAGATTTACAAATCAAAGACACATTAATACTTATGAATTCACCAGCTTTATTGCTGATACTCGCTTTCAAAATAACTTGTATTCTTAGGTCACAAATAGACAGGTACGACGACCAGGTTTTGTGAAGACGGAGCAGTTAACACTCGTCTTTTATTTTGATTATTCATTATCTTGTTTTATACTATGAAAGAACACACATGTATTTAAAATTATACTATTAATGCAATGGATGATGTTGTTGCTTGTTTACTACTTTGCATTGTTGCGATACACTACATGACGTCCTTTGCCCCAGAACGTTTCCGCCGTTCTCGGTTTTGGGGTGTGACAGATTGGTATCAAAGCATTGTTTATGGTGAATTGAGTATATCAACCCATAAAAGATATACTAACTATAAATACAATGGGATTAAAAAAATACTCTAACCAAGAGTTTATACTTTTAAATAATAAAATACTTAACTAAGTATACATACCTGCATGCATACTAAAATCCGTGTCACAATGACAAGAACAAAAGTATTACGATTGTTGAATATCACAAGTAAGCTCGGGGATGTATGGTCAGTCTTGGGAGTGAGATAGGTTGATCAACTATGCTGGTCCGAGGAGTGATTAGTACATGCCCAAGAATGGTTGTGATGTGGCAACAAGTCTAAAAACATACCAACACTACCACAATGAGAACATTATAACAGAACCTAAGTCTAAGAATACTATATGAGTATTTTGTGTTACTACAATTACTTACTTGAGAACTAAAAAGAATCTTCATTACTAAGTTGATAGTTGCTAAGTGGATACACTAAGGTTATATGTAACTAGGATGTCATAGACTTAGAATCTGTGAATTTTTGCTTTACCCCTATTCCTTGTGAATTTGGAGTTAAGGTCACTAATTCGAAGGCCTATCTTGATTTGATTACATATAACTGGTATGCACTTTACCAATAGTGATGTAACTAATGAACATTACCTAATAATTATCTAGATAGTTCGTCTAATAATTATTTTCTTACCCCAATTCTCGCGTAGATAACATGGCTGGACTCCATCCCCATGGCAACCCGTGCCTTCCGAACGAAGGCAATGTTGGATGGTTTGGAGAAGAACCCAAGAATGATCATCCAATCCCTTTGAATGATCACCATGCTGAAGACCTTTCGGATGATGATAACTCCAAACCCGAGGTTGATAACCTACCCCCGGTAGCTCCCATTCCAAATCCTAACCCTCTCCCGACTTTTCATGGCCCGACGCCTCCTTAGGTAGAATGCTTGGAAACATGGAGCAAAGAGCAAGATCAACCTATGTCGTTTCATGGAGACCGAAGCTTCTACAACATAAATGAAGGGAGCTCAGTAGACAGAGTTCTACCAATCCTGATCCGTAGAGTTGCCCGAAATGAAATTTAGGGCAAGACGGCTCTCCATCGTATAGCAGAGGTTGATGCTAATGCAGGAATACATACCATCCGCACCAATCGCCTTGAACACACTCATGAGAGATCTGAGAGAAACCATGAGACACTGCTGCAAGCCCTAGCTGAAACTCAAGCCGAAGTCATAGAGCTCCGAGTACGCCAGAGGGTGTACGAAAGATACCTGCTGGATATGGAACGTCAACTAGCTGAACTAAGGGTTCACCATAGGGGTGATCGTCGTCAGTAGCAGATGCTTTACTTTCCTTCTTTGTTTTTAAAGAACCGTGTTCTGTCTATGTTCTGTGTAGCACTTTTCTATGTGACTACCTTGTACTGTAAGTACTTTTAGTTAGGTCTTTATGGTGTCAAAGACTTATCTACTCCGTATATGATGTAAGACCTATTACAAGGTCAATTTTCCCAAACTTATTACATCTTAAACATCGATGATATTGACAGTCGGCTAATTTCCGTGTCACTCTTTGTTCAAATACTTTCTTCGTACCTTCATTAGAGTCTATCTCAAACTCACTCTAGTCAAGTTATTGGACTAATGTAATTTAACTCCGGAATCATTTAAAAATCTCTTTCAAAGGTAGGATCATATTATCCACCAATAATACCTCGACTTGAAGGAAAAACGTCTTGAGACCATTGTACGAACTTACTTCTACTCTTTACTAGGACTGCATCATAGGGATGTAGGTCGAACCCATGAGAACATATTTCTATTCTTTACATGAACGATCGAACTACATCTAGGTTCAACCATACTCGCTCACAAATTCATTTTCTTTCTGTGTAACAGAATCATGTCGCCGAAGAAAAGTGACCAACCCATCAACCAAAGACCAACTCTTCATATTGATGTAGCTACCTTTCAAGCTGCCGTGATAGCTGTTTTGACTCACCTTAACGCTAACAATGCGAATGTTAGCAGGATCGTTAACAATAATTCCAATCCAAGTAACAATCAAGTACCTCAACGAGTAACAAACTACCACGATACCCCGAATCTCAAGCCCAAGGATAACAAACAAAAGCTCTGGGCTAAAGTTAAAGGCGAATCACCCCAAGGGGCGAGCAAAAGACAACAATCTGTGGCAGCCTTCGCAGCCATGACATTTGTACCTCCTACTACCATCCCTTCTGGTATCCCAATTGCCCCTAACCCAGCCAGACAGTATGCCAGAAACCTACCGAAATGCAATAAGTGCAGCTTCCATCATCTAGGGAGTTGTCGTATGTTACACTGCTATAACTGCAACAAGAACGGACATACTACCAGTTGCTGCAGGACTCGGATCCAACACATTACTTCAAACCTCCAATGTCGAAATCTCTCGGATATGCCATCTATGTGGCGTAATGGGACACTTCAAGAGGGACTGGCCAACAGAGAAGAACGACGGCGGATCATGTCACACCCCAAAACCAAGAACTGCGGAAACGTTCTGGGGCGGATGACGTCATGTATAGTATCACAACACAGTAAATGTAAATAAGTAAACAACATCATCCACTGCATTAAATATATAATTTTAATACAAGTGTGTTCTGTACAATTATAGACACCAAAAATAATGTAACACAAAATAATATGTGATGAGTCTTGAATGCACTCCATCTTCTCAAAAGCTGGCCTCGGTACCTGTCTACTGATGACCTGAGAATACAAGTTATTTTGAAAGAGTTTATCAGCATTAAGCTGGTGAGTTCATAAGTATTTTAGTGTCAATGTTTCTTGTCAAAAGTGTTTGAACCTGTCTCAATGTATAAGTTTGTAAAAATGTAAGCAAACATTTGAAAGTGTTTGTAAAAGTTTGAATCTCTCAGAAAATCCTACATTTTCTATAAAAGTAACCTTCTAACAAGGCTAAACTGTTTTGTAAACTTGTCTGTTGTAAAAGTGTGTGATTTCCTAAGTATAACTATCATTTGTTAAAAATATAGTTTGTACATTAATGCTTAAGTGAGGTTATCACTAAAATATGTAATGGGTAAATCATTGTAGTACTGTAGCTTTGTATAATAAGACTACTGTTGTACTAAATACTACTACCTTAAACCGGATTTATATTAAGGTATAATGTGATAAACTGCATCATGCTATCGACTGGTAACAACGACATAATGAATGGTCGTAATAAAAGAAATGACGTTTGGCACCCGCAGACCTGCAGGTCCGGCTGTAGCTAGCAACAAGGTGTAGGATAGTCAATCCAGTATAGATCTATACGCAAACTCACGCTCTCCCTCCAAGAGAATTCTGGCTACAACTCGGGCCATGACATTTAAGGCATGCTCCGACACAGTGGATCACAATTATTACGTATTTATGTATATGTAATGTTTCTCGTTCTAGTATGGCTGTATATGTACTTGTTTCTAGTATATCTGTATATGTACTTGTTTCTAGTATATCTGTATATGTACTTGTTTCTAGTATATCTGTATATGTATGATCCTGTGTTACCCCGATGGTAACTAACTAATGATGTACTGATGAGTATGAATATGGAAGTACTTTTATGTCTATACATGTATATATGATATATAAGTAATATGGAAACGACCTTCGGATGGTCACCCGAAATCCTACCAGACCACATCCAAATCGAGAAAAAGGAAATAGGGCGGATGGCCTTCCTAAGCCCTTTAAACATTATTTATATATCAATACATATATGGGCATGCAATTGAATATATAAAAGCATAAATAAGTTTTCATAAAACATTTGAAGCATAAATATAATTTCAAGAGAAGATCGACTTGATGTCGATCTATAAAACATTTTGAAGGCATAAGTTGATAAAACAATTTAAGTATAAGAAGCATTTGTTTGAATCACAGTCTATAAGTAAGTTTGGATAGTAAAACAGTTTGTAAAACATTTCAAAGTAAAGCAGTTTGATAAACAGTTTGAACAGTGGTAAAAATCGTTGTTTTCCTAGTTATTAATCACATGTGATTAAATGCAATCACATGTGATTGAAGCAATAACTTATAAGTATTTGACTTGTATTCCCCCCATAAAGTGTTTTAAAACATTTAAAATCATTTCAAAGGTTGATTCAAGGGGTATGAACTCACTTGTGGTGAGTCGTTTGAATTGCAGTGTCGGCTACCGTGCTAGGTGGCAAACGGAGACTTGTTTACACGCACGAGCCTAGTTATCATATAATAAGCATATATATAACTAATTAGACAAATAATAACTTAAATAAATAAGTTAAGACACTTAGGAAACATGTAAACACTTTTATAAGTGTTTAAGGTCCAAATGGTTGCATCTAAGTTGCTACGGGACAAGGCAAAAGGGTTTGAAACATCAAATGGCCTTGCATAGGAGTTCACCACCCAACAAACCCCACACCTTGGAGTTTACGGCCGTATACTAATGGGTTTATGGCCGTGAACTCCTCAAAGGGTGGTCTTGGGTGTTTTATGGTGCTATCTTGATCCTAGAACACTCCTAGCTTTGTTGGAATAACACATGAAGTAGTTTAAGGCTCTACAATACTCCATAGGGGAGTTTACGGCCTAAAGTCCATTCACCCTAGAGTTTACGGCCGTAAACTCCTATGGGGTGATGGCTTTTAATTGTTTTGAGGCTCTTAAACATCAAGGATGGCTTCGATGAATTTATCTAAGGCTAATGGGGACAAGAGGCACACTTTTGTGCCTTCACTTGGAGTTTACGGCCCAAGATATGTTCCTTGGCCATAAACTCCTTTCAAGGAGTGATTTTGATGTGCTTTACTCTCCATTCAAGTCCCAAGTGTTCAAGGTAAATTGTCTTAAGGCTTAAGGTGAGTTTGGAATGCATTTTACCCTAGAAAAAGGGGTTTACGGCCCAAGAGGGGTTCTTGGCCGTAAACTCCTACAAACTTATGATTTTGATGGGTTTAGATGTCTTAAATAATCACAAGCATTTGAGGATTAAAGTCTTTAAGCATAAGGGGAAGTTTAGGGCACTAATTGCCCTTTAAAAGGGGTTTACGGCCCAAGGAAGTTCCTTGGCCGTAAACTCCAATAACTTATGATCCTTGGATGATTTCTAGTCTATAAAGATCATACACAATGTCCTTGATAAGTTGTCTAACATGGGGATGGGTCTAGAAAGCATTAAAGTTCCATTTTGGAGTTTACTCCCCAAGAACGTTCTTGGGCGGTAAACTCCCGGATCTTGTAATCTGAACATGTAATTTATGTTAATAAGCACCTAACAAGTATTGAATCACATATAGAAAAGTAAACTCACAATATGGGATGAAAACCCGAAGATCCGTCAGAGAGAATATGGCTTTTCTCTATTTGGAATTGTAAATAATGAATTTATTTAATTCAGAAAACTATTTATAGTCCTGGAATATTTTGGCAGAAAATATTTTTATTCCTGATATTGGACTGTAACATTATGAAACTTGAAATGCCCAAATTTCACAAAACCAGGAGCATCCACTCTCCTGATATCACCTAAAACATGAACCCTAATGTACACAAACTTGTTCGGAAAAGCTTGAAAATCACTGAAACTGAACTAGCTTCTATTGAATAGATGAGGTTCGTACAAATGGAAATTTCGGGTTGTCACATCGTCCCCCTGTTAGAGGGAATTTCGTCCCGAAATTAGAATTTAAGAAAATAAAAGTTACAAACAATTAAGCGAAAAGATGAGGGTATTTCAACTTCATCTGATCCTCGCGTTCCCAAGTGAATTCTGGTCCTTGCTTGGCATTCCAGCGAACCTTCATGATAGGGATACGGCTTTGTTTCGTCTGCTTGACCTCACGGTCCATGATCTCTACAGGTTCTTCCACGAAGTTGAGGCTCTCGTTGATCTCGATCTCGTCGAGTGGGATTACAAGAGTCTCGTCGGACAGACACTTTTTCAAGTTAGATACGTGGAATGTAGAATGTACGTTACGAAGTGTGTCGGGTAGATCAAGTTTGTAAGCTACGGGGCCGACTCTGGCAAGAATCTCGAAAGGCCCTATGTACCTCGGATTAAGCTTCCCACGCTTGCCGAAGCGTATCAAGCCTTTCCAGGGTGAGACTTTGAGAAGGACTCGGTCTCCCACCTGAAATTCCAAAGGTTTTCTTTGTTTATCGGCGTAGCTCTTCTGTCGGTCTCTAGAGGCTTTCAATCGTTCACGGATTTGAACGATTTTCTCTGTCGTTTCCCGAATGATTTCTGGACCAGTGAGAGTACTGTCAGAAGCTTGCCCTCTTGCTAATTGGGTATCACCAACCTCAGCCCAACACAGAGGGGATCTGCACTTGCGGCCGTAGAGAGCTTCGAATGGAGCAGCCTTGATGCTTGTGTGATAACTGTTATTATAGGAAAATTCGACAAGGGGTAAATGAGTATCCCATGTCTTCCCAAAATCAATCACACAGGCTCGCAACATATCTTCCAATGTTTGGATGGTCCTCTCACTCTGTCCGTCGGTCTGTGGATGGTAGGCTGTGCTCATGTCCAGCCTTGTTCCTAGGGAATGTTGTAGGGATTGCCAAAATCTTGAGGTGAACCTACTATCTCTATCGGAGATAATGGAAATAGGTACACCATGCAACCGTATAATTTCCCTAATGTATGTTCTCGTAAGTTTCTCCATCTTGTCGGTTTCTTTGATAGGCAGGAAGTGTGCAGACTTGGTCAATCTATCAACGATGACCCATATGGTGTCAAGTCCACCCGTTGTCTTGGGCAACTTGGTTATGAAATCCATAGTGATCCGCTCCCACTTCCATTCTGGAATCTCTGGTTGTTGCAGTAAACCAGAGGGCTTCTGGTACTCGACCTTAACCTTCGCGCAAGTAAGGAATTTACTCACGAAGGTAGCAATCTCTGCTTTCATATTAGGCCACCAGTATAGCTTTTTAAGATCCAGATACATCTTATCTGATCCTGGGTGGACGGAATACCGAGTGTTGTGCGCCTCGGTCATGACCAAGTCTCGGAAACCACCGTGTTTCGGTGTCCAGATCCGGTTCATGAAAAATAAAGCTCCGTCACCCTTGGCTTCGAAGTTCTTGTTCATTCCCCTAAGGGATTCACTCGACACATTTTCAGGTTTCATGGCCTCAAGTTGAGCCGCCTGAATTTGCTTAGTTAGGTGTGAATGGATGGTTATTGATAATGACTTGACCTTGCGACCAGAATATTCTTTCCGACTTAGGGCGTCTGCTACTACGTTGGCTTTACCCGGATGATAACGAATATCGCATTCGTAGTCACTGAGTAGCTCGACCCACCGTCGTTGTCTCATGTTGAGCTCCTTCTGATCGAAAATGTGTTGTAAACTCTTGTGGTCGGTAAAGATAGTGCTCTTCGTTCCATACAAGTAATGTCTCCAGATCTTCAGAGCAAACACTACTGCTCCTAGTTCAAGATCGTGGGTCGTGTAGTTAACCTCATGTGTCTTCAACTGTCTCGAGGCGTAGGCGATGACCTTACCTCGCTGCATCAGAACACATCCGAGTCCTTGATTGGATGCATCGCAATAGACTACGAAGTCTTCTATTCCTTCTGGAAGGGATAGTATTGGTGCGGTGCACAAGGCTCGTTTGAGTGTTTGGAACGCTCTTTCTTGTTTCTCTTCCCAGTCAAAGGCCACGCCTTTCTAGGTCAGGGTCGTTAGAGGCTTTGCTATTCGTGAGAAGTTCTGAATGAACCTGCGGTAGTAGCCAGCGAGACCTAGAAATTGACGAATTTCTGTAGGCGTCTTTGGTGCTGACCAGTTCTCAATGGCTTTTATTTTGGATGGGTCCACGTGGATTCCCTCTTCGCTTACCACGTGTCCTAAGAATTCAACTCTTCGGATCCAAAATTCACATTTTGAGAACTTCGCATAAAGTTTCTCCTTTCGTAATGTCTCTAGAACTTGTCGCAGATGATCACCATGCTCTTTCTTACTTTGGGAGTAGATCAGGATGTCGTCAATGAAAACGATGACGAACTGATCTAAGTAAGGTCGGCATACTCTATTCATTAGATCCATGAAGACTGCGGGCGCATTGGTCAATCCGAATGGCATCACCACGAACTCGTAGTGTCCGTAACGAGTGCGGAAGGCTGTTTTTGGCACATCCTCCTCGAGCACTCGTAACTGGTGATATCCGGATCTCAGATCAATCTTGGAAAAATAGTTCGCCCCTTGCAGTTGGTCGAATAGATCGTCTATGCGTGGCAGAGGGTAACGATTTTTGATCGTCAATTTGTTGAGTTCTCTGTAGTCAATACACATGCGGAATGATCCGTCTTTCTTCTTAACGAACAAGACCGGTGCTCCCCAAGGTGAGAAACTTGGTCTTATAAAGCCCTTGCTGAGCAGTTCGTTAAGTTGACCAGAGAGTTCTTGCATCTCGGCTGGTGCTAAACGGTAGGGCGACTTGGCTACTGGGGTAGCTCCTGGGACTAAGTCGATTCTGAATTCGACTTGTCGTTGCGGAGGTAACCCGGGTAGTTCTTCTGGGAAAATGTCGGGGAAGTCGCTCACTACTGGGAGGTTCTTTAGTTCTTTCGTTTCTAGGTTCGTGTCGACGACGTGAGCAAGGAATGCGTGGTATTCTTTGCGCAGATATTTCTGTGCTTGAATACTAGATATAATGAGAAGACTCGCACCAGGTTTGTCGTCGTAGACTATAAGGGTTTCGTTAGACGGGAGGTTTAGACGGACTGCTTTCTCGTAGCACATGATGTCGGCGCGATGAAGACTTAACCAATCCATGCCGATAATAACGTCGAAACTTTTTATTGAGACCGGCATAAGGTCGATTGGGAATGAATGGTTATCTAAGGTTAGAAGACAACCTAAGTATATGCTATTAGTACTTTCAGTTTTCCCATTGGCCATTTCTACTATGAATTGTTCATTAAGTGCGTGTGGTTGTTGCTTAAGCATGCGAGCAAATTTGTGGTTTACGAAGCTTCGCTCCGCTCCACTATCGAACATAATGCATGCATAGGAGTTATCAAGGAGGAACGTACCAGTCACCACTGTCGGGTCAGCGACTGCTTCCCCGTGGCCTATTGCTAGTACCCTCCCTGCTCCTCCAGTATTCCTCGCCTTAGGGCAGTCCCTTTTAAAGTGGCCTGCTTCGCCACATCCATAGCAAGTTGGGCTCACGCCAGAGCCAGGAACTTGGGAGATCGGTTGCGCCGGGAACTTACAGAATCGGACGGTGTGTCCTTTTCTGTGGCAGTTAGTACACTGCATTTCACGGCAGGCGCCGTTGTGGTGGAAGTTGCATTTGTTGCACTTCGGCAAACTTCCAGAATACTGCTTCCCCGGAGCAGTAACAGCAGTAGGGGTTACCGCAGCATGTACTGCTACGATTTGTTGTTTCTTTGAAGCTCGCTGCTTCTTCTTCTCATCCCAGAACTTCCGCTTGTTGCTAGCGGGTTTGGAGGGTTCTGGGATGGCTTGGGTGGTTGTGGTTGCAGGGGTCTTGACTCCATGGTCAATGAGTCTTTGTGCCAATCGCTTGGCACTGTCGAAGGTAGCGGGGTTGGATGCTAAGACATTCCCCTGGTACGGAGGCATTAGCCCCCATACATACCGTTCAATCTTTTTCCCTTCAGTGGGAACCATATTGGGGCATAGGGCCACCAGTTCGCTAAAGCGGGCAGTGTAAGCGATCACATCGGTGCCCTTCATGGTCAGATTCCAGAGTTCATGCTCTAACTTCTGGACTTCGCCCCTCGGGCAGTATTCCTCAGTCATGAGGTCCTTCATCGTTGCCCAGCCCATGTCGTTAGCCACGGCGAGAGTTAGGGCTTTGACGTGGCCGTTCCACCACGTTAGGGCTTTACCCTCAAAGGTGCATGCGGCATATTTCACTTTGCACGCAGCAGGGCACGAACAGATTTCGAAGACTGATTCAGTCTTCTCGAACCATTGCGAGAGAGCAATGACTTCGCCGGTGCCATAGAAAGGCTTCGACTTGCAATTTGTGAAATCCTTGTAAGAGCACTCTCTCGAGCGCACAAGGATTTCAACTGGGATAGATTCAACAGGGGTTCCACCTCTGCTTGCATCGGATGAGTGATACTGAGCCATGGCAGTTGCCACTGCTGCAGCTACGGCAGCATTCAGAGCTGCAGTATCGATGACTGCAGGTGGTGGAGGCGGTGGAGGTGCAGGATTATTCCTAGTCCTGGGAGATTTGCGAGGAGGCATCCTTCAGCTATAAGTTTATAAAGACAAGAAGGATGATAAGAATCAATTTGTAAGCAACGTGAGAGTGACCCATGGACTAACTAACCATAGCCCAACAGTTTGAATGAGTGCTTGAAATCACAATAAGAAATATTAGTAGGAATACACAAGTGTACAAATTTTTCCCACAGATTAGATAGATTTCAATAGTACGGGTATTACTGATGTAATAAGTTCAAGGAAAATCGACCTAACAGTAGGTCTTACATCATACCATAAGGATAAGACTGACAGTCCTAGATTCCTAATTAGAGTATCGAAAGTTAGGAATATTTTACAGACAAGTGCTACTTAGAGCACATAAGTTCAAGGCTATCCCTAAATCAAAAGACAGAGATGTACTAGACATCATCTAATGGCGATGGGAGTTCCTCGGCCGAGCCCTGAGGTCGGACACTTGGCGAACCACCTCTTGAAGGTGTCGTTCCTGAGTTCTCTGACGAGCTTGAAGTTCTAAGACCTCAGCACGGGAGACAGCCAGTTGTTGCTGCAGAGTTTCGTTGGTTCTCCGGGTCCGTTCCATGTCTTCTTCAAGACGGCGGATGCGGACTGTATTGACACCTGAATTGGCATCAATCTCCATGACCCGGTCGATGGCTGCTCGACCTTGCTCGACATTACGAGCTATTCTGCGGATGATTACCGGCAGAACTCTGTCAGCAGAGCCACCATCGCTGATGTTGTAGAAGGTTCGGTCCCCAAAGTATGGTAAGGGCTGACCCTGCTCATCACTCCAGCAATTCAGGTTGTTTGCCCACATGGGTGTAGGACCTGGAAATGCTGGTCGAGGGTTGTTGTTCGGGGCTTGACCTACAAGCGGTAGGTTGTTGACTTCAGGCTCGGAGTCAGATCCATCTGAAAAGCCTTCTGCGAGGTGATCATCCAAAGGGATTGGATGATCATCTTCGGGCTCTTCATCGATCCACCCGGCATTGCCTTCATTGGGAAAGTACGGGTCGCCATGATGGAATCCAGCCATTTAGATCTACGTGAGAAGAGAGGTATAAGAATATAGTATACGTGTAACTAGTAACACAAAGTACACCTATAGTATTTTAAGTTTAAGTTCTACTGATCTTCTTGTGGTATTGTTGGTAAGTTTTTAGACTTGTTAACATATCACAACCATTCTAGGGCATATGCTAATCACTCCTAGGACCAGCATAGTTGATCAGGCTGTGCCATTCCCAGGACTGACCATACATCCCCGAGCTCACTTGTGATATTCAACAATCGTAATACTTTTGTTCTTGTCATCGTGACACTGATTTTAGTATGAATGCAGACTAGTATACTTAATTAAATATTTTATTATTTAAAGTATAGACTCTTGGTCAGAGTGTTTTAATCCCATTTGGGTTTATAGTTTAGTATATCTTTTATGGGTTGATATACTTGATTCACTATAAACAATGCTCTGATACCAATCTGTCACACCCCAAAACCAAGAACGGCGGAAACATTCTGGGGCGGAGGACGTCATGTATAGTATCACAACACAGTAAATGTAAATAAGTAAACAACATCATCCATTGCATT
This sequence comes from Lactuca serriola, assembly GCF_051521515.1. Classification (NCBI taxonomy): domain Eukaryota; kingdom Viridiplantae; phylum Streptophyta; class Magnoliopsida; order Asterales; family Asteraceae; genus Lactuca; species Lactuca serriola. The sequence continues at coordinate 72,182,268 of NC_136416.1, forward strand.
AAATATATAATTTTAATACAAGTGTGTTCTGTATAGTTATAGACACCAAAAATAATGTAACACAAAATAATATGTGATGAGTCTTGAATGCACTCCATCTTCTCAAAAGCTGGCCTCGGTACCTGTCTACTGATGACCTGAGAATACAAGTTATTTTGAAAGAGTTTATCAGCATTAAGCTGGTGAGTTCATAAGTATTTTAGTGTCAATGTTTCTTGTCAAAAGTGTTTGAACCTGTCTCAATGTATAAGTTTGTAAAAATGTAAGCAAATATTTGAAAGTGTTTGTAAAAGTTTGAATCTCTCAGAAAATCCTACATTTTCTATAAAAGTAACCTTCTACCAAGGCTAAACTGTTTTGTAAACTTGTCTGTTGTAAAAGTGTGTGATTTCCCAAGTATAACTATCATTTGTTAAAAATATAGTTTGTACATTAATGCTTAAGTGAGGTTATCACTAAAATATGTAATGGGTAAATCATTGTAGTACTGTAGCTTTGTATAATAAGACTACTGCTGTACTAAATACTACTACCTTAAACCGGATTTATATTAAGGTATAATGTGATAAATTGCACCATGCTATCGACTGGTAACAACGACATAATGAATGGTCGTAATAAAAGAAATGACGTTTGGCACCCGCAGACCTGCAGGTCCGGCTGTAGCTAGCAACAAGGTGTAGGATAGTCAATCCAGTATAGATCTATACGCAAACTCACGCTCTCCCTCCAAGAGAATCTGGCTACAACTCGGGCCATGACATTTAAGGCATGCTCCGACACAGTGGATCACAATTATTACGTATTTATGTATATGTAATGTTTCTCGTTCTAGTATGGCTGTATATGTACTTGTTTCTAGTATATCTGTATATGTACTTGTTTCTAGTATATCTGTATATGTATGATCCTGTGTTACCCCGATGGTAACTAACTAATGATGTACTGATGAGTATGAATATGGAAGTACTTTTATGTCTATACATGTATATATGATATATAAGTAATATGGAAACGACCTTCGGATGGTCACCCGAAATCCTACCAGACCACATCCAAATCGAGAAAAAGGAAATAGGGCGGATGGCCTTCCTAAGCCCTTTAAACATTATTTATATATCAATACATATATGGGCATGCAATTGAATATATAAAAGCATAAATAAGTTTTCATAAAACATTTGAAGCATAAATATAATTTCAAGAGAAGATCGACTTGATGTCGATCTATAAAACATTTTGAAGGCATAAGTTGATAAAACAATTTAAGTATAAGAAGCATTTGTTTGAATCACAGTCTATAAGTAAGTTTGGATAGTAAAACAGTTTGTAAAACATTTCAAAGTAAAGCAGTTTGATAAACAGTTTGAACAGTGGTAAAAATCGTTGTTTTCCTAGTTATTAATCACATGTGATTAAATGCAATCACATGTGATTGAAGCAATAACTTATAAGTATTTGACTTGTATTCCCCCCATAAAGTGTTTTAAAACATTTAAAAATCATTTCAAAGGTTGATTCAAGGGGTATGAACTCACTTGTGGTGAGTCGTTTGAATTGCAGTGTCGGCTACCGTGCTAGGTGGCAAACGGAGACTTGTTTACACGCACGAGCCTAGTTATCATATAATAAGCATATATATAACTAATTAGACAAATAATAACTTAAATAAATAAGTTAAGACACTTAGGAAACATGTAAACACTTTTATAAGTGTTTAAGGTCCAAATGGTTGCATCTAAGTTGCTACGGGACAAGGCAAAAGGGTTTGAAACATCAAATGGCCTTGCATAGGAGTTCACCACCCAACAAACCCCACACCTTGGAGTTTACGGCCGTATACTAATGGGTTTATGGCCGTGAACTCCTCAAAGGGTGGTCTTGGGTGTTTTATGGTGCTATCTTGATCCTAGAACACTCCTAGCTTTGTTGGAATAACACATGAAGTAGTTTAAGGCTCTACAATACTCCATAGGGGAGTTTACGGCCTAAAGTCCATTCACCCTAGAGTTTACGGCCGTAAACTCCTATGGGGTGATGGCTTTTAATTGTTTTGAGGCTCTTAAACATCAAGGATGGCTTCGATGAATTTATCTAAGGCTAATGGGGACAAGAGGCACACTTTTGTGCCTTCACTTGGAGTTTACGGCCCAAGATATGTTCCTTGGCCGTAAACTCCTTTCAAGGAGTGATTTTGATGTGCTTTACTCTCCATTCAAGTCCCAAGTGTTCAAGGTAAATTGTCTTAAGGCTTAAGGTGAGTTTGGAATGCATTTTACCCTAGAAAAAGGGGTTTACGGCCCAAGAGGGGTTCTTGGCCGTAAACTCCTACAAACTTATGATTTTGATGGGTTTAGATGTCTTAAATAATCACAAGCATTTGAGGATTAAAGTCTTTAAGCATAAGGGGAAGTTTAGGGCACTAATTGCCCTTTAAAAGGGGTTTACGGCCCAAGGAAGTTCCTTGGCCGTAAACTCCAATAACTTATGATCCTGGGATGATTTCTAGTCTATAAAGATCATACACAATGTCCTTGATAAGTTGTCTAACATGGGGATGGGTCTAGAAAGCATTAAAGTTCCATTTTGGAGTTTACTCCCCAAGAACGTTCTTGGGCGGTAAACTCCCGGATCTTGTAATCTGAACATGTAATTTATGTTAATAAGCACCTAACAAGTATTGAATCACATATAGAAAAGTAAACTCACAATATGGGATGAAAACCCGAAGATCCGTCAGAGAGAATATGGCTTTTCTCTATTTGGAATTGTAAATAATGAATTTATTTAATTCAGAAAACTATTTATAGTCCTGGAATATTTTGGCAGAAAATATTTTTATTCCTGATATTGGACTGTAACATTATGAAACTTGAAATGCCCAAATTTCACAAAACCAGGAGCATCCACTCTCCTGATATCACCTAAAACATGAACCCTAATGTACACAAACTTGTTCGGAAAAGCTTGAAAATCACTGAAACTGAACTAGCTTCTATTGAATAGATGAGGTTCGTACAAATGGAAATTTCGGGTTGTCACATCGTCCCCCTGTTAGAGGGAATTTCGTCCCGAAATTAGAATTTAAGCAAATAAAAGTTACAAACAATTAAGCGAAAAGATGAGGGTATTTCAACTTCATCTGATCCTCGCGTTCCCAAGTGAATTCTGGTCCTTGCTTGGCATTCCAGCGAACCTTCACGATAGGGATACGGCTTTGTTTCGTCTGCTTGACCTCACGGTCCATGATCTCTACAGGTTCTTCCACGAAGTTGAGGCTCTCGTTGATCTCGATCTCGTCGAGTGGGATTACGAGAGTCTCGTCGGACAGACACTTTTTCAAGTTAGATACGTGGAATGTAGAATGTACGTTACGAAGTGTGTCGGGTAGATCAAGTTTGTAAGCTACGGGGCCGACTCTGGCAAGAATCTCGAAAGGCCCTATGTACCTCGGATTAAGCTTCCCACGCTTGCCGAAGCGTATCAAGCCTTTCCAGGGTGAGACTTTGAGAAGGACTCGGTCTCCCACCTGAAATTCCAAAGGTTTTCTTTGTTTATCGGCGTAGCTCTTCTGTCGGTCTCTAGAGGCTTTCAATCGTTCACGGATTTGAACGATTTTCTCTGTCGTTTCCCGAATGATTTCTGGACCAGTGAGAGTACTGTCAGAAGCTTGCCCTCTTGCTAATTGGGTATCACCAACCTCAACCCAGCACAGAGGGGATCTGCACTTGCGGCCGTAGAGAGCTTCGAATGGAGCAGCCTTGATGCTTGTGTGATAACTGTTATTATAGGAAAATTCGACAAGGGGTAAATGAGTATCCCATGTCTTCCCAAAATCAATCACACAGGCTCGCAACATATCTTCCAATGTTTGGATGGTCCTCTCACTCTGTCCGTCGGTCTGTGGATGGTAGGCTGTGCTCATGTCCAGCCTTGTTCCTAGGGAATGTTGTAGGGATTGCCAAAATCTTGAGGTGAACCTACTATCTCTATCGGAGATAATGGAAATAGGTACACCATGCAACCGTATAATTTCCCTAATGTATGTTCTCGTAAGTTTCTCCATCTTGTCGGTTTCTTTGATAGGCAGGAAGTGTGCAGACTTGGTCAATCTATCAACGATGACCCATATGGTGTCAAGTCCACCCGTTGTCTTGGGCAACTTGGTTATGAAATCCATAGTGATCCGCTCCCACTTCCATTCTGGAATCTCTGGTTGTTGCAGTAAACCAGAGGGCTTCTGGTACTCGACCTTAACCTTCGCGCAAGTAAGGAATTTACTCACGAAGGTAGCAATCTCTGCTTTCATATTAGGCCACCAGTATAGCTTTTTAAGATCCAGATACATCTTATCTGATCCTGGGTGGACGGAATACCGAGTGTTGTGCGCCTCGGTCATGACCAAGTCTCGGAAACCACCGTGTTTCGGTGTCCAGATCCGGTTCATGAAAAATAAAGCTCCGTCACCCTTGGCTTCGAAGTTCTTGTCCATTCCCCTAAGGGATTCACTCGACACATTTTCAGGTTTCATGGCCTCAAGTTGAGCCGCCTGAATTTGCTTAGTTAGGTGTGAATGGATGGTTATTGATAATGACTTGACCTTGCGACCAGAATATTCTTTCCGACTTAGGGTGTCTGCTACTACGTTGGCTTTACCCGGATGATAACGAATATCGCATTCGTAGTCACTGAGTAGCTCGACCCACCGTCGTTGTCTCATGTTGAGCTCCTTCTGATCGAAAATGTGTTGTAAACTCTTGTGGTCGGTAAAGATAGTGCTCTTCGTTCCATACAAGTAATGTCTCCAGATCTTCAGAGCAAACACTACTGCTCCTAGTTCAAGATCGTGGGTCGTGTAGTTAACCTCATGTGTCTTCAACTGTCTCGAGGCGTAGGCGATGACCTTACCTCGCTGCATCAGAACACATCCGAGTCCTTGATTGGATGCATCGCAATAGACTACGAAGTCTTCTATTCCTTCTGGAAGGGATAGTATTGGTGCGGTGCACAAGGCTCGTTTGAGTGTTTGGAACGCTCTTTCTTGTTTCTCTTCCCAGTCAAAGGCCACGCCTTTCTGGGTCAGGGTCGTTAGAGGCTTTGCTATTCGTGAGAAGTTCTGAATGAACCTGCGGTAGTAGCCAGCGAGACCTAGAAATTGACGAATTTCTGTAGGCGTCTTTGGTGCTGACCAGTTCTCAATGGCTTTTATTTTGGATGGGTCCACGTGGATTCCCTCTTCGCTTACCACGTGTCCTAAGAATTCAACTCTTCGGATCCAAAATTCACATTTTGAGAACTTCGCATAAAGTTTCTCCTTTCGTAATGTCTCTAGAACTTGTCGCAGATGATCACCATGCTTTTTCTTACTTCGGGAGTAGATCAGGATGTCGTCAATGAAAACGATGACGAACTGATCTAAGTAAGGTCGGCATACTCTATTCATTAGATCCATGAAGACTGCGGGCGCATTGGTCAATCTGAATGGCATCACCACGAACTCGTAGTGTCCGTAACGAGTGCGGAAGGCTGTCTTTGGCACATCCTCCTCGAGCACTCGTAACTGGTGATATCCGGATCTCAGATCAATCTTGAAAAAATAGTTCGCCCCTTGCAGTTGGTCGAATAGATCGTCTATGCGTGGCAGAGGGTAACGATTTTTGATCGTCAATTTGTTGAGTTCTCTGTAGTCAATACACATACGGAATGATCCGTCTTTCTTCTTAACGAACAAGACCGGTGCTCCCCAAGGTGAGAAACTTGGTCTTATAAAGCCCTTGCTGAGCAGTTCGTTAAGTTGACCAGAGAGTTCTTGCATCTCGGCTGGTGCTAAACGGTAGGGCGACTTGGCTACTGGGGTAGCTCCTGGGACTAAGTCGATTCTGAATTCGACTTGTCGTTGCGGAGGTAACCCGGGTAGTTCTTCTGGGAAAATGTCGGGGAAGTCGCTCACTACTGGGAGGTTCTTTAGTTCTTTCGTTTCTAGGTTCGTGTCGACGACGTGAGCAAGGAATGCGTGGTATTCTTTGCGCAGATATTTCTGTGCTTGAATACTAGATATAATGAGAAGACTCGCACCAGGTTTGTCGTCGTAGACTATAAGGGTTTCGTTAGACGGGAGGTTTAGACAGACTGCTTTCTCGTAGCACATGATGTCGGCGCGATGAAGACTTAACCAATCCATGCCGATAATAACGTCGAAACTTTTTATTGAGACCGGCATAAGGTCGATTGGGAATGAATGGTTATCTAAGGTTAGAAGACAACCTAAGTATATGCTATTAGTACTTTCAGTTTTCCCATTGGCCATTTCTACTGTGAATTGTTCATTAAGTGCGTGTGGTTGTTGCTTAAGCATGCGAGCAAATTTGTGGTTTACGAAGCTTCGCTCCGCTCCACTATCGAACATAATGCATGCATAGGAGTTATCAAGGAGGAACGTACCAGTCACCACTGTCGGGTCAGCGACTGCTTCCCCGTGGCCTATTGCTAGTACCCTCCCTGCTCCTCCAGTATTCCTCGCCTTAGGGCAGTCCCTTTTAAAGTGGCCTGCTTCGCCACATCCATAGCAAGTTGGGCTCACGCCAGAGCCAGGAACTTGGGAGATCGGTTGCGCCGGGAACTTACAGAATCGGACGGTGTGTCCTTTTCTGTGGCAGTTAGTACACTGCATTTCACGGCAGGCGCCGTTGTGGTGGAAGTTGCATTTGTTGCACTTCGGCAAACTTCCAGAATACTGCTTCCCCGGAGCAGTAACAGCAGTAGGGGTTACCGCAGCATGTACTGCTACGATTTGTTGTTTCTTTGAAGCTCGCTGCTTCTTCTTCTCATCCCAGAACTTCCGCTTGTTGCTAGCGGGTTTGGAGGGTTCTGGGATGGCTTGGGTGGTTGTGGTTGCAGGGGTCTTGACTCCATGGTCAATGAGTCTTTGTGCCAATCGCTTGGCACTGTCGAAGGTAGCAGGGTTGGATGCTAAGACATTCCCCTGGTACGGAGGCATTAGCCCCCATACATACCGTTCAATCTTTTTCCCTTCAGTGGGAACCATATTGGGGCATAGGGCCACCAGTTCGCTAAAGCGGGCAGTGTAAGCGATCACATCGGTGCCCTTCATGGTCAGATTCCAGAGTTCATGCTCTAACTTCTGGACTTCGCCCCTCGGGCAGTATTCCTCAGTCATGAGGTCCTTCATCGTTGCCCAGCCCATGTCGTTAGCCACGACGAGAGTTAGGGCTTTGACGTGGCCGTTCCACCACGTTAGGGCTTTACCCTCAAAGGTGCATGCGGCATATTTCACTTTGCACGCAGCAGGGCACGAACAGATTTCGAAGACTGATTCAGTCTTCTCGAACCATTGCGAGAGAGCAATGACTTCGCCGGTGCCATAGAAAGGCTTCGACTTGCAATTTGTGAAATCCTTGTAAGAGCACTCTCTCGAGCGCACAGGGATTTCAACTGGGATAGATTCAACAGGGGTTCCACCTCTGCTTGCATCGGATGTGTGATACTGAGCCATGGCAGTTGCCACTGCTGCAGCTACGGCAGCATTCAGAGCTGCAGTATCGATGACTGCAGGTGGTGGAGGCGGTGGAGGTGCAGGATTATTCCTAGTCCTGGGAGATTTGCGAGGAGGCATCCTTCAGCTATAAGTTTATAAAGACAAGAAGGATGATAAGAATCAATTTGTAAGCAACGTGAGAGTGACCCATGGACTAACTAACCATAGCCCAACAGTTTGAATGAGTGCTTGAAATCACAATAAGAAATATTAGTAGGAATACACAAGTGTACAAATTTTTCCCACAGATTAGATAGATTTCAATAGTACGGGTATTACTGATGTAATAAGTTCAAGGAAAATCGACCTAACAGTAGGTCTTACATCATACCATAAGGATAAGACTGACAGTCCTAGATTCCTAATTAGAGTATCGAAAGTTAGGAATATTTTACAGACAAGTGCTACTTAGAGCACATAAGTTCAAGGCTATCCCTAAATCAAAAGACAGAGATGTACTAGACATCATCTAATGGCGATGGGAGTTCCTCGGCCGAGCCCTGAGGTCGGACACTTGGCGAACCACCTCTTGAAGGTGTCGGTCCTGAGTTCTCTGACGAGCTTGAAGTTCTAAGACCTCAGCACGGGAGACAGCCAGTTGTTGCTGCAGAGTTTCGTTGGTTCTCCGGGTCCGTTCCATGTCTTCTTCAAGACGGCGGATGCGGACTGTATTGACACCTGAATTGGCATCAATCTCCATGACCCGGTCGATGGCTGCTCGACCTTGCTCGACATTACGAGCTATTCTGCGGATGATTACCGGCAGAACTCTGTCAGCAGAGCCACCATCGCTGATGTTGTAGAAGGTTCGGTCCCCAAAGTATGGTAAGGGCTGACCCTGCTCATCACTCCAGCAATTCAGGTTGTTTGCCCACATGGGTGTAGGACCTGGAAATGCTGGTCGAGGGTTGTTGTTCGGGGCTTGACCTACAAGCGGTAGGTTGTTGACTTCAGGCTCGGAGTCAGATCCATCTGAAAAGCCTTCTGCGAGGTGATCATCCAAAGGGATTGGATGATCATCTTCGGACTCTTCATCGATCCACCCGGCATTGCCTTCATTGGGAAAGTACGGGTCGCCATGATGGAATCCAGCCATTTAGATCTACGTGAGAAGAGAGGTATAAGAATATAGTATACGTGTAACTAGTAACACAAAGTACACCTATAGTATTTTAAGTTTAAGTTCTACTGATCTTCTTGTGGTATTGTTGGTAAGTTTTTAGACTTGTTAAGATATCACAACCATTCTAGGGCATATGCTAATCACTCCTAGGACCAGCATAGTTGATCAGGCTATGCCATTCCCAGGACTGACCATACATCCCCGAGCTCACTTGTGATATTCAACAATCGTAATACTTTTGTTCTTGTCATCGTGACACTGATTTTAGTATGAATGCAGACTAGTATACTTAATTAAATATTTTATTATTTAAAGTATAGACTCTTGGTCAGAGTGTTTTAATCCCATTTGGGTTTATAGTTTAGTATATCTTTTATGGGTTGATATACTTGATTCACTATAAACAATGCTCTGATACCAATCTGTCACACCCCAAAACCAAGAACGGCGGAAACATTCTGGGGCGGAGGACGTCATGTATAGTATCACGACACAGTAAATGTAAATAAGTAAACAACATCATCCATTGCATTAAATATATAATTTTAATACAAGTGTGTTCTGTATAGTTATAGACACCAAAAATAATGTAACACAAAATAATATGTGATGAGTCTTGAATGCACTCCATCTTCTCAAAAGCTGGCCTCGGTACCTGTCTACTGATGACCTGAGAATACAAGTTATTTTGAAAGAGTTTATCAGCATTAAGCTGGTGAGTTCATAAGTATTTTAGTGTCAATGTTTCTTGTCAAAAGTGTTTGAACCTGTCTCAATGTATAAGTTTGTAAAAATGTAAGCAAATATTTGAAAGTGTTTGTAAAAGTTTGAATCTCTCAGAAAATCCTACATTTTCTATAAAAGTAACCTTCTACCAAGGCTAAACTGTTTTGTAAACTTGTCTGTTGTAAAAGTGTGTGATTTCCCAAGTATAACTATCATTTGTTAAAAATATAGTTTGTACATTAATGCTTAAGTGAGGTTATCACTAAAATATGTAATGGGTAAATCATTGTAGTACTGTAGCTTTGTATAATAAGACTACTGCTGTACTAAATACTACTACCTTAAACCGGATTTATATTAAGGTATAATGTGATAAATTGCACCATGCTATCGACTGGTAACAACGACATAATGAATGGTCGTAATAAAAGAAATGACGTTTGGCACCCGCAGACCTGCAGGTCCGGCTGTAGCTAGCAACAAGGTGTAGGATAGTCAATCCAGTATAGATCTATACGCAAACTCACGCTCTCCCTCCAAGAGAATCTGGCTACAACTCGGGCCATGACATTTAAGGCATGCTCCGACACAGTGGATCACAATTATTACGTATTTATGTATATGTAATGTTTCTCGTTCTAGTATGGCTGTATATGTACTTGTTTCTAGTATATCTGTATATGTACTTGTTTCTAGTATATCTGTATATGTATGATCCTGTGTTACCCCGATGGTAACTAACTAATGATGTACTGATGAGTATGAATATGGAAGTACTTTTATGTCTATACATGTATATATGATATATAAGTAATATGGAAACGACCTTCGGATGGTCACCCGAAATCCTACCAGACCACATCCAAATCGAGAAAAAGGAAATAGGGCGGATGGCCTTCCTAAGCCCTTTAAACATTATTTATATATCAATACATATATGGGCATGCAATTGAATATATAAAAGCATAAATAAGTTTTCATAAAACATTTGAAGCATAAATATAATTTCAAGAGAAGATCGACTTGATGTCGATCTATAAAACATTTTGAAGGCATAAGTTGATAAAACAATTTAAGTATAAGAAGCATTTGTTTGAATCACAGTCTATAAGTAAGTTTGGATAGTAAAACAGTTTGTAAAACATTTCAAAGTAAAGCAGTTTGATAAACAGTTTGAACAGTGGTAAAAATCGTTGTTTTCCTAGTTATTAATCACATGTGATTAAATGCAATCACATGTGATTGAAGCAATAACTTATAAGTATTTGACTTGTATTCCCCCCATAAAGTGTTTTAAAACATTTAAAAATCATTTCAAAGGTTGATTCAAGGGGTATGAACTCACTTGTGGTGAGTCGTTTGAATTGCAGTGTCGGCTACCGTGCTAGGTGGCAAACGGAGACTTGTTTACACGCACGAGCCTAGTTATCATATAATAAGCATATATATAACTAATTAGACAAATAATAACTTAAATAAATAAGTTAAGACACTTAGGAAACATGTAAACACTTTTATAAGTGTTTAAGGTCCAAATGGTTGCATCTAAGTTGCTACGGGACAAGGCAAAAGGGTTTGAAACATCAAATGGCCTTGCATAGGAGTTCACCACCCAACAAACCCCACACCTTGGAGTTTACGGCCGTATACTAATGGGTTTATGGCCGTGAACTCCTCAAAGGGTGGTCTTGGGTGTTTTATGGTGCTATCTTGATCCTAGAACACTCCTAGCTTTGTTGGAATAACACATGAAGTAGTTTAAGGCTCTACAATACTCCATAGGGGAGTTTACGGCCTAAAGTCCATTCACCCTAGAGTTTACGGCCGTAAACTCCTATGGGGTGATGGCTTTTAATTGTTTTGAGGCTCTTAAACATCAAGGATGGCTTCGATGAATTTATCTAAGGCTAATGGGGACAAGAGGCACACTTTTGTGCCTTCACTTGGAGTTTACGGCCCAAGATATGTTCCTTGGCCGTAAACTCCTTTCAAGGAGTGATTTTGATGTGCTTTACTCTCCATTCAAGTCCCAAGTGTTCAAGGTAAATTGTCTTAAGGCTTAAGGTGAGTTTGGAATGCATTTTACCCTAGAAAAAGGGGTTTACGGCCCAAGAGGGGTTCTTGGCCGTAAACTCCTACAAACTTATGATTTTGATGGGTTTAGATGTCTTAAATAATCACAAGCATTTGAGGATTAAAGTCTTTAAGCATAAGGGGAAGTTTAGGGCACTAATTGCCCTTTAAAAGGGGTTTACGGCCCAAGGAAGTTCCTTGGCCGTAAACTCCAATAACTTATGATCCTTGGATGATTTCTAGTCTATAAAGATCATACACAATGTCCTTGATAAGTTGTCTAACATGGGGATGGGTCTAGAAAGCATTAAAGTTCCATTTTGGAGTTTACTCCCCAAGAACGTTCTTGGGCGGTAAACTCCCGGATCTTGTAATCTGAACATGTAATTTATGTTAATAAGCACCTAACAAGTATTGAATCACATATAGAAAAGTAAACTCACAATATGGGATGAAAACCCGAAGATCCGTCAGAGAGAATATGGCTTTTCTCTATTTGGAATTGTAAATAATGAATTTATTTAATTTAGAAAACTATTTATAGTCCTGGAATATTTTGGCAGAAAATATTTTTATTCCTGATATTGGACTGTAACATTATGAAACTTGAAATGCCCAAATTTCACAAAACCAGGAGCATCCACTCTCCTGATATCACCTAAAACATGAACCCTAATGTACACAAACTTGTTCGGAAAAGCTTGAAAATCACTGAAACTGAACTAGCTTCTATTGAATAGATGAGGTTCGTACAAATGGAAATTTCGGGTTGTCACAGATCAGGAGGAGTTTGACCTCAGAATGGAAAAAGGCAATGAAGGACCCTACTATGGTATAGGTTCACTTCTAATCGTCTGTATTAAGTATGCTTTTAAACTATTTTAAAGCTAGCGCAACTCAAGTATTATCTTTTGCTAGATCCCGTCAGTAAAGGGACCCTCGTGCTGCGTATACTTGCCTTTTGTAGTATACCTTGTTCGCAGCAATAGTCTTGTAGTAAATTTCAAGCACTGTAACTCTGTTAAAAGTTGCACTGTTGTGTTTTGTCTGTAACGCCTTTATGTTTAAATCTAATGTCTTTACTTCCAAGTAAGTCCGATATTATCATACAACTTGAGTCAATTCGATCCGCACAATACCAGTTTCGTGCGCACACCTCTTTCTCCGAAATCGCTTTTCTAGCGAAGCTATCATTTCAGAACTCCGAAGTACTCATGCGTAGAGTACCTCATGTTTCTTATCCTTTCCAAAGAAACCTCAGCAAACCTCCCAGGAGTACCACTCGTACAGTACGTCAAGTTCAAACCAAGGACCTTTACGGTGGATCTATCGCTGAAGAATGTATACACATGGGTGGTATATAATCAAGGTTCTACAGGTTTAGAATTGATGATTCCACTTTAACTTACTTTCCTCGTTGGGATGTGAGCTTAAAGAAGAATCATTTATTCGACTACCTTTTCAATCTTAATTATATACGACTCGTATACACGAGACGGTAATTGATGAACTATGTATGACTTCTAATATGAACTTCAGGACGGAGACTGTCCAAGACTACGAGTAATTGCATCGTCATGCAAACAAACTTAGAACCCGATATTGCTCCTGTAACCCGATCTCCCTATGGTCTAACGCCCACGGAGATACAAGAACCATCCAGACCACTTAGCGAACTATGCATCAATGGAATGGAAAGACCAAGCTTCTCACCCAAGAGAGCTGCGGTCTTGTTCTTCAAGAAGAAAGACAAATTGTTTTGTAGGTCCGTCGACTTCAGAGACTTCAACAAGATTTCCATTAGAAATCATTACCCTGTTCCTCGCATAGAAGAATTGGTTGACCAACCGCAAGGAACTATTTACCTTTCAGAAATAGACCTGAGATCCGAATATCACCAGTTACGAGTGTTAGTGAAGGATGTTCCAAGGACAATCTTCCAAACTCGATACGGACACTACGAGTCCATACTGATACCCCTCGGATAGGACCAATATTCCAGTAGTATTCATGAACTTAATGAATAGGGTACGCCAATCTTACTTGGATCAGTTCGTCATTGTCCTTGTAAATAACTTACTTACCTACTCATGTAGTAAGAAAGAGCAAAGAAGCATCCCCGACTTAACTTACCCCGCGAACTCAGTAACATACATTTTACCCTCCACGTCTCGAACTTGAAAAGGTACCTTTCCTTCAGGACTCTTGTAATCCCACTCGACGAGATCGAGATCGTCAAGAACCTCACCTTCGTGAAAGAACTGTAGTGACCATGGACCGAGAGGTTAGACGAACGAAGCAAAGCCACTTCCCATTAGTGAAGGTTCGCTGGAATGCCAATCGAGGACCTGAATTCACTTGGGAGCATGAGAATCAATCGAGTAGGAAGTATCCCCACCTTTTTGCTCGATTATTCATTCCTATTTCTTTACCTAAATTCAAATTTCGGGACAAAATACCCTCTAACGGGGGGATGATGTGACAACCCGAAATTTTCTATCTTGTACAGTCAAACACTTCATTGAAATTCAAATGCATTGCTCTTATTGTTTCGCACAATTAGGAGTTTATTTGAGCGTTCTGAGCCTTCTACACTTAAGGGATAAGTGCCAGGGTTTATCTGCTAAAGTTATAGCACAACGAACAAGTTTGAAACCCTTTGAAAAGGAGTTCACGTCCACCACAATGGAGTTTATGGCCGTAAACTCCATGTGGGCCGTAAACTCCCCCTTATATGATGATATGTTAGTCATTAGTTCATTCCTTTCCTTCCCTTAGTTGAAATCCTCTCAAGTATCATCCCGATCTTCGTCCCCGATCTTCAAATCTCGTAAGTTCCTTGTCCTAACAAGTTGATATCTTACATGAACTAGTGATCTTACATGATTTCATCCATGAAATCATTCCATTTGTGTAGATCTTCAAGTTTCACCAAGAACACACTAGTGTTCTTGGCCAAAAACGACCATTTAAGCTCCTAGATCGTAAGTACTCTTGTTCTAACTTGTTGTACACTAGTTTTAACATGTTTAGAGCCTAGAAATCATAAAGAAACACATGATCCAAGGACTTTACGGCCAAGACATATTCTTGGGCCGTAAACCCCTATAAGTTGTGCAAATGGCACCATAACACCTTACCAAGCCTTGGAACTTAGTATAGAACCATAAACTATTGAACTAGGGACTTCAAGAATCGAAATGGTACTTCATACCATGAGTTTACGGCTGTAAACTCATGGGGAAGTGGTCCCCAGGTTGTAAAAATATATAAGGGCCATTCTTGGACCTTAAACTCACCTAGCCTCTTGTTTAAGCCTTGGAACACTTAACCACATAAGACACCTTACCTTTAAGCCTCATTTGGTGACCCATTTGAGAGTTTACGGCCAGGAGTAAACTCCCCTGGGCCGTAAACTCCAACAAGTATGGTCTATGGACCATAAACTCACTTACAAAGCCTTATACTCCTTTGTTGCAACCCAATGGCCTCCTAATAATTTGACCAAAGTGTTTTCCACGCCTTAGAATGTTTACAATTGTCTAATTAGTGTTATAATAACTAATTGTATATATATATATATATATATATATATATATATATATATATATATATATGTATATATATACATATGTCTTTATATGTTATTAGGATCATTGTGCGTGTTTAATTCTTCACTTGAAACCAAGCACTTGTCCGACACTTCCATCCGATCCACTCACTGCAAGTGAGTTCATACCCCTTAATTAACCTTTTAAATGTTTATAAATGCTTTATGGGGGGAATACAAGTTGAATCATCCTAGTTATTATATCAATCAGATGTGATTAATAACTAGCATACAAATGGATTTACTATACTTTTAACTGTTTTACCAAACAGATTACTTCAAATGACTTTCTCAAACATTTTTACAAGTTAAAAATCTTTACCAAACTGCTTTACATACTGTATGTTTCCTTTCAAACTCTGTTACACTTGTGTTTCAAACAAAGGTTTTCCTTATACTTAAAATTGTCTTATCAAACAAAATACCTTTCAAATCGTTTTATAAACTGACATCAAGTCATCATTTCTTAGTATTAAACTTTTCGAAGGTTTTACAAAACTTCTTTTATACTTTTATATTGTCAAATGCATGCCTATATATGTATAGTTACATAAGTAATGTTTAAATGACTTGAGACAACTAGCTTGCTTTATTTCCTTTTCCTCGTTGGGATGTGACCTTAGAGCACCGATTATTCGTCCGAAGGTCGTCTAAATGTTAGTTATATATCATCTATACATATATAGACATAAAAGTTCCATCAGTCAGTTCAGTACCTTTGGGTAGCAAAGGCATACTTTCGGTTATACGCGTACATTAATAGTAACTATAATAGGTATAGTTAGGAAATACTACTTACTCTTCCAAGTACAAGGAATCACACAAGAGTCAGTTCATTCATGAGTCCATACTAATACATTACATACTATATGAAGAAATACACTTACATGAATACGTTTACATAGATACGTTTACATAAGTATGTTTACATAGATACGCTTACATGAATACGTTTATATAAGTACGTTTACATAGATACGCGCACATGAATACGTTTACATAGATACGCTTACATGAACACGTTTAATAGATATTGTTACATAGAATCTGTTACAAACGTTTCGGGACTTACCATTCCACCCCCAAGGTTGTTAGCTACTGTAGGGAAAATGATCATCGACAGGTGTCTACGGTTGTACTGTTCGGCGAGTTTCCACGCCGTGAATATCCTAGTACAAAAGGATACAATTTTTAGTTATTACATTATTTTCCTTCATTTACTTTGTGACACATTCACATAAACGACGAGGTAAGATATATTTGATATAGATAGACTATTTTCCTTATTACCTTTATATTGTGACTCATACGCATAAACGATGAGACATACTATAGTTTTATAATAATAGTTAAACAGGGAAAAATCGTCACATTTATAGTGATGCTTACTTACAAAACAGTCGGGTCTTGGTAGAAAACTACTTACAAAACAATCGGGTCTTGGTAAAAGACTACTTTTATACTAGTAGGAAATATGAGATTTTCTAGGGTTTTCAAATGTTTACAATTACTTTCAAACATTTTCATACTTATACAAACTTTTCTTCAACCATTTACAAGTATTTCTTTAAAGTTTTACAAATCAAAGGCACATTAATACTTATGAATTCACCAGCTTTATAGCTGATACTCGCATTCAAAATAGCTTGTATTCTCAGGTCACAAATAGATAGGTACGACGACCAGGTTTTGTGAAGACAGAGCAGTCAAGACTCGTCTTTTATTTTGATTATTCATTATGTTGTTTTATACTATGAAAGAACACACATGTATTTAAAATTATACTATTAATGCAATGGATGATGTTGTTGCTTGTTTACTACTTTGCATTGTTGTGATACATTACATGACGTCCTCTACCCTAGAACGTTTCCGCCATTCTCGGTTTTGGGGCGTGACAGATTTTGTTATGTAGATGTTCAATTGGGTATTTTAGTTATCAAGTGAGGAAACGACATCAAATATTGTGAGGGAACCTGAACCCTTTACTTGTGCCTATAAGTAAATGAGATGATCTTATCTTAGATCTTATTATCAGGTGTCTCAATATTAGATAAAAACCAAGATGTGTTATGAGTTATAGTTGACCAATTGATAAATTCAAGTGTCAATTGGACTATAGAATATTTTCATAGACTGATAAGTAACAATTTTTGGTTTCTAAGTGTCACATACATTGATAATTGGTCTATAGAGAACGTTTTTATAGACTCATATGTAACGATTTTTGGGTTAAGGTTATCCTCTAATTTTCTTGAGAATACTTATGTTAGTGAAAATGTGAAAATTATTGTAATCCGAAAAAGTCAAGACCCGAAAGGGATAAGAAACAATAGATATGTGAAATTTGTCATTTAATCCTTGGTGATAAGGGAGTGGTTGTGTGGGGAAATTCGGTGAAAAAGGGTCCTTTGGTTATAGAGAAATTTTAAATAAATAAAGTCGATGTTTTAATAATGAAACTAGGTCAACGGGCTAATAAGCTATCATAAAAGAACCTAGAATATTATGTTGAGTTTAATAGTATGTTGAGTATAAGACATTAGAGTGAGTTGATTTAGTAATATGGGGGCACAATAGAGACAATTCTTACTTGGGAAAAACTGAAAGCAATTAGCGGGGATCACACTTATTCGTTGAGTTTGTGATTTTGGGGATGAAGTCATCGTAATTAGGGGAGAATTGTAAAGCCTATAAATTAGAGCTAAACGTTTAAGTGATTTTAGTTATTATTATTAATTTTTATTGAACAATTAAAATCACCGAATAAGATAATTATGTGGACAAATATTATAAGTATATATAATATTTGTAGAAAATCTTGTTTTTATCTTATCGTCGAGTAATAAAATAATGTTTGTAAATAAAATATTACTTAGTATAAATAATCTTGACGAAATTTGTAATGGCCGTGATTACAAACCAATGAGTATAAAGGACGCCCAAATCTAACTTCATATGAAGAAGTTGTGATATTTAAAGTTTCGAGTTCAACCTGATACACTAATGCGTCTCATAAAAAATGAAACGAAGATCGGTTGCTTCTTAGCCAAAAAATCTAAATGAAAGTTGATGTCCTCGTAAATACGAATACTTCGATATAGAGAACGTCGAGAACGAAGCTTGTATTAAGGAGTTATGATTTTCAGAAAGCCTTTTTACAATGTATTCCTTATAGACTGTACAATGAAAAATAGAATGTGAATTAGTTGACGGAGTCTAAATGAAAGTTGTAGTACTTGCCAATACAAAATCGGGGATATAAAGAACGCTGAAAACGGAGCTCGTATGCGAATGATATGATTTTTCGAATATTCAAGAAATTTACCAAATAAAGTGATGCTGCTTCACTCAACGACTGCCACATGTTACGACCATGAGGCACCCTTGCTACCTACACAAGGGTCCAACGCGTCCCTGACAAATGGGTTGCGCGCCTCCCACTTGTATAGGCAATAAATAGATGCTAAATCGTGTTCATTTCTCACAATTCAACTCCTTTTCTCTCTAGACTCTTCTATTACCCCAAATCCCGATTTTTTGAGCTACTAGTCACTTTAGCGAAGCGCTCTAGCCTCAAAAATCACAACGAAAAGAATTATTCGGAGTCGAACTTTTTCCCGCGACTTTCTGAACTTTTGCCAGAAACTCTTGTAAGTTGAGCTACACTTACTACGTTTTAAGTGTAACTTATATTGATATTTATAGTCGTTATTATGAACCTATAAATAAGATTTATCTGTATAGGCTAGATGCATGAGATGTTTAAAGTGGATTTTCCAAACAGTATACTCTATATACCAAATGGATCCTACCACAAAAGTGATATTACCTGGTCATTCCTTATTTGATATAACTCGATATTCTTTGGGATTATTAAAGAATTTGGGAAATGATTAATATAACCTTATAAATACGAACGAATACTAAAGTAAAGTAATATTCGTATTTAGGTCATATAAAATGGAAAGGCTGAAGTGTTAGTCGATGGGCTAACTTTCCCGTGGATCTTCCACCTCAATCAATTGAGTGCATAGTTACTTTGAAGAGAATGATTTAATATAAATATCAAATACTTAAATGATTAAATGTATACTAAAATTTTGTTATTTGTATTCTATGTTGATAATATACTTTATATTGGAATGAAATACCTATTATCTGGAATATGTGTTAAATGTATTTTTGATAATACTACATAATACTCCAAGCGAGGCATATATGATTACAGAAGTGGTAAAAGTATTATACCACGTGACAATCTTAATACAAGTTTTATTACTTAAAAGGATTTAAGGTATAGGGTATGCTTACCAATTGAATTCTATGATGAATATATATACATGTAGGATGGAAAGTATTTCCTAAAACAGGAAGAAGATTTTGGAAGTTAATTACATGCATGATTGTCTTGTCTAGTGGTAAAGTAAGACTTATAAAGGATGCTTTGTAAGAAGTAGGTGGAATAAGTGTTTAGATATATCCTGTGTCACAATGATATCAAATTTACATGAAATTCATTTTGAGAGTTGGCTATTTATATTATACTCAAGGCGAACTATAAACTAAGACTTACAGGGGACGTTGGATTCAAAGTAAGTTGAATAAATGGGTAGTAATCACACAAGGGATGTATGTGAGATTGGATTAGATAGCAGAGCTTTGTTCTATAGCATTGCCACATGCCGGATTACAGGTTATGTACTAGAGTTATTTGATAAGTTGGATATTAGGTAGGTTTAATTATGGGGTGTGTGTGAGATTGGAACAAAAAGGGGAGTTATGTTTCCGTGCCACTATCGCGAGCCCTGGTGCGAGTTCCGTACAAGTCATCTGCTGGAGTACATTGATGACCACCGACCATTTTATACAATCTTCTGGGAACACAAGCAGACTGATTACATGTAGGTGTTAATGAATCATACTATCCAGGAGAAAGGATTGTGTGTTCATTTGATTACTCCATCCCCCTCATGGTTGCCTTTTATTATTTACACTTGCTAATGAATCCCTATTTGTATAGTCAAACCATTGTTTTAAACAATGCATCAAGTAATGTGATTTTTCCTGATAATCGTTGATTAGGATTCATGAGAATTGACTTGGCAGAGTATGGAAGGGTGTATATATATATATATATATATATATATATATATATATATATATATATATATATATATATATATATTGTTTGGTAACATTTGGTTTTATTGATTATGGATTATTATCATAATAACAATTTTAGATTGAAAACCATATGTATCTCACCACGTTTATCAACCTTACCCACTCAATTTATATGCATCACAAGTAGCAGTGTTAAGGCTATTCGAGCTTGAATATGATGCTAAGTGATTAAAGAAAAGACATGTAATAGTGTTCAGGACCGTTAGGTCTTTACGTTGTAACTTATGTTGTGTATTGATTATGACATTGTTAGAGTTTTATTATTTTGAAACAATCATTTGTACTAAAAATGCTTTAATATACCGAGATTTTCCACAAACAAAGATAACATGGTTTTTCAAAGCGTAAAGAATTTTTATTTATTTATTTATTTTTTGTTCTGGAATCTAGAACATAGAAAAGAAGGATGTCCATAACGTGTATGTGTCGGATGAACCAAATCCTCGTTAGAAAATAGAGGATGTCACATTAACCTCATTTAATTAATTAAAACTATTTTATTAAAACCAAAATAATTTCTGATTAATTTTTATTTCCTTATAAATTAAAATTTTATTTTATCTATTTTTTAATTGTTATTTGTGTCATGAGGTCATCCTAAAAAAAACTTGGTTATTATAAATATTACCGACCACTTAGGAAAAAAAGTAAAGGACCAAAACGGGACATGATCAACAGTTATGGGACAATTTCAATTTTTTCTAATAACATTTTTTAGTAGTTATTAAGAAAAGTGGGGCCAACATATTTCAACAATGGTAAGGCTTTGGTGTTATCTGTTAAAGCTCTTTATGTGTTGTTGAGTGTTATGAATACTGTTTTAAAAAAGTTAAAACGTAACAACATGATTAATGTTGAAGATGGTATATGTGAATACCGAAAGGTCCATATTTGGCATAAAGATATGACACTTAACAAATTAAACCAGACGATGTCTTAAATATGGCTTGATAGTTAAAGAAAAATGTATTTTGGATTTCAATTGTAACGTTTGGAATCATTGGACTGCACTTGCAAATTAAATAATACTACATCCACCAACTTTGTAGCTTATTCTATTTAAATATCTTTCACTCATTAGCATAATTGCATAGTACCTACCATATTTGGCTAAAATAGATCATACTAGCTTTTCTCTCATGCCATTTATGAAATGATCGCTTATAGCACAGTTCCATAGTACCTGTCATATTTGGCAAAAAAAGTTCATGATACTCGCTTCTCATGCCATTTATGAAGTGAATCACTTTTGGCATGAAGTTTGCAAAAGGTTTGGTGCACATAAAATATAATAAACGATAAAATGGAAAATTCATTTAGGATGCACATTCACTTTCATAAAGCAATTTCGTGTTTTGTAATGAAGTTTAAAAAAGGTTTGTTGTAATGAAGTTTGAAAAAGGATTGTGGTAGAAAGCATCTATAATTTAGTATAATATTCTAGTATTCGTAAAATTTAAATTGCAAAATAGATACATTTTTTTTATCATAAAAACAAAATATTTGATGAATGTGTTAAAAACATTGTCACTTTAATATTCTTGGAAATAATCCAATATTAAAACGATTTAATAATAACATCTTTCGATGATAACTTTTTTTTTTTTAATAGCAAATTGCTATTGATTTTTTTTTTTTAATTAAACATTCAATCCCATTGGACCACATATCTTTTTTGTTTTATTAACCACTAAATACAAATTGAATTATCAGTATACGTTTATTTATTATGTATGTATGTATTGTACATCTAATTCATTCTATTTTAATCATATTTTATTTTACCTTAGTTTTGATATATTTTTATTTTTTATGAGTTAACTGTTTCTATTAAATATTTAATAAAATTTTATTTAAACTCTATAATTTTTTTTAACATTTATATAATAACTTTTTTAACTATAACGTAATAATTTTTTAAAATTTATGTACATAAATAAAGACATGAAATGTTTTTTCTTTTATTTTGGTATTAAAATATGATTTATGCTTAAAATTGACTAATTAAATACTGACGTTTTTTAGAATATTTACGAGAATAAATTAGTTAAATTTGTAAAATAAAATTATTGAAAAAATACTAAGGTTGTGTTTGGCACGTCACAGTTAGCTGAAAAAGTAGCTTATTTTTCTAGTTTTTTTTAACTTGTCATGTTTGACAAACCAAAAAGTAGCTTATAAACTAGTTTTTTAAAAACCTACTTAGACTAGCTTTTTAAGAGTTTTTTTAAAATTTTCCAAGTATACCACTTAATTAATTATAAAAACCACATTTTTTTTAAATGTCTTTTTATGTTATTTCACATTTTTTAGCAAGCTTTTCAGTTAGTTTTATCAAACGCCATTTTTTATCAACTAGCTTTTCAGCTATCAGCTAACTTTTTATTTAACAGCTAACTTTTCAGCTATCAATTAGCTTTTTAGCTAACAACTAGCTTTTCAGCTAGTACACCAAACATAGTCTAATTATTGAAGATGTTTATTAATTAAAGATACAAATTAATTGAATAATAATATAACATTAATTTTTAGTCTTTTGTTAAGGGAAATTGAGTAAAGTGACGAAATGTTTATAGGGTAATTTGAAAAAAATACCATTTTTTTTTGCAAAATGACTACCTTCTTCCAAATGGGACGTTCTGGAGTATAGGACATCGGGTCCAACCCATTCCACATCATGTTTCAAAGGAGTGACAAATACTTAAGGTATTCTAGAATCTATACAAAAAGGTTGCATTTTGGATAAATTTTGCAAAGAAAAAATGGCATCCGAGTCCGATGAGTTGAATGTTTTACGTGTAAGTTCCTAGTTTATTTACTTGTATTTGGATATTTTTATTACTAAGTGAATGTCACTACTCCGAAATGCGAAGATCATGTCTGAAATGTATTGTTAGTTCATATCCAATACCTTAGATAACTACTCCCTCCGTCCCAAATTGATAGTCCACTTTTGACTTTTTAAGTCTTTTTTTTTTTAACTTTGACCTTAAATATTTTTATTTGTGTTATATATTACTTGATAAAATTTATAACAATGAAAAAACATTTAAAATACAATCCATTCATATATTTTGCATCAAGTATTATCTATCAAAAACAAAAATATTTAAGGTCAAAGTTGAAGAAAAAAGACTTCAAAATTCAAAAGTGGACTATCAATTTGGGACGGAGGTAGTAGTTATTTAGCTTTAGTAACACCCAATACATTAGACAACTAGTTAGGTTAATAATAACATTGTACATATAATTCTCATATGAATTATTTATTTTGGAATACCAAGAACAAGTATACAATTAGAAGATATGTCTGAAACATGGAGAGCAATCCAGTCTGGATTACCATACACAGTCTGGAATGATGTTCAATGTCATTTTGAAACTAGTTTTATTATTTTTTTAGCCAATGTCATTTTGAAACTAATTTCTTTTCGTTTTTTACCATGATCACATTTTCCATGAATTTATGCAAACTTGTCATTATTGCGAAATATTGTAGTAGATCGAAGAACCGACCCACATGTGCGGCTATATTTTGGAAAACATGCGTTGAAAAGTAGTTATATATTCTTACAGGGAAGAAGGGGGCCCTTTGCTCATGTATTATATTTTATGCAAGGAAGTTGTCACAACTCCTGAAAATAATGTAAAGAAAAATGTTTTTTGAGATCAGGGAGTTTGATTTGACCTTTAGGAGGAAGGAATTTTGCGTTCTTACTAGTTTCCATTTTGGTAATTTTTTTGAAGCCTCGAATTTCAGCCACAACTTCTCACTTATGTGTATTTCCTGCTGTTGTTTCAAGTGACTTGGTAAAACTAGAACATGTAAAATATGTTTTTGATAGATCTCTTAATGATATCCCAGACGCGGACACATTGCATGTGTGTCTGCTACATTTGTTAGAGAGGATGTTTAACGGCCGGTTGGGCCATCATCTTGTGAAAATGATTTTTTAGGTTTGGTATCCAAGTTTGAGGACTACAACAGACATCATGTCATTTACCATTTGTGTAACGCCTGTAGATCAGAGCTAGTTAATTTAGAGACGATAAGCATCAAAAATGACTTTTTAATAGAAGATTATTTAGAATGAATAATCTTAAATAAGTTATAGTATATGTTACAAGGATTTTGTACATATAAAGAATGCCGAAATCCGAGTTATAACGAAGAAGTTATGACCTGTTGAAGTTTCGCGACAGAACCTGCACGACGTTGAATGACGTAAAAAGTGAATTTACGTTAGAGCGATATTTAGCCTTAGTGATCTAAATGAATGTCGTAGAATACGTTAAACCAAGAGCGGGCATAAAAAGAATGTCCAAATCTGACTTCGTATAAGGAAGTTATGATTTTTCGAAGTTTCGGCTTAACAGTGTACAGCCCGAAATTCGAATATTAGATCGAACGGTTTTTAGCCGACACAACCTAAACGAGAATCAAAGATCTCATTAATAGTAGCGTAACGATAAAAAGACAGACGAAAACGGAGTTCAGATGAAGGAGTTATGAATTTCGAACGGAGTTTTCCTGTCCCAGCCTACTAAAAAAATATATTGATAATATATTAAAAATAAAGTCAGAATTAGACAATGGAGTCTAAACGAGAATTGTAGAGCATATTCTCACCTACACGTTGATATAAAGAACGTCGAAAACGGAGTTCGTATGCAAAAGTTATGAATTTCTGAAGTTTGGGGCGTGAAACCCCAAAACTGTCAGTGGCCACGACGTGGAAACAGTGCCCACGATGTGGCATGTTCTCTGATGCTTCCTGGAGTCTGCCAGATCCAACTTGCGATGATGCATGCAGTGAAGACCAAGCCCACGACATGGAAACAGTGCCTACGACGTGGAAAATGAAAATTTTGCCCTATAAATAGTTTTGAAGGGCCAGGCAGCAAAGGTTGCTAATTCACCATTCTCTCACCCATATTACCTCGATTTACGTGCAAAGAAGTGCCCCCAAAGCCCTGGTATCATCCTGAGACCCGAAGCAAGTCCCGAAGCCCGAAGATCCCAAGAAGAAAAGAGTTTCCGAGCCGAAGCTCTATCCGCGAGAAACCTGGTGTGTGAAGATATCCCGGTTTCACCGAAGAATTACTACTTGAATAGCCATAGTGTTGTCCGATAATCGTCTTATCATGTGAGTGTATATTCTCTTTCATAAACACGATTTTAATACAAGTATTGTTTGAATATATTATGTATATGTTTGGAGTGAGTGTATAGTTACTTTCTTCTAACACATAAATATTAAGTATTTGCTATGAAATATGTGTTATGTGTTGATAAGTTGTTTGTTTATCTGAAATGACTGTTAAATATGAAGTATTGACTATAAAATACGTGATATGTGTAAACAAGTTGTTTGTTTATTTGAGATTGGTGTTGAATGCAATGTTTGGTACATGTTTTAAATAAGTGAAACTGTATATGTGTTTTATATCTACTATTATGTTGGGGAAAACTGCTGGATTAATGTCTAAGTCCATAACTATAATTGGTAAGACTTGACCCGACCCGTCATGGTCCATTTGGGTTGCATGGCATCATGCATTTGGATAGACTATAATGAGAGAAATAACACTTAAGGTTTGTTAATATAGTATAAGTGCTAATATATTAATAAGATTATTTAATTAGTATTGACCAAGAATTAATCTATGATTAATTATGTGATCAAAAGAAGACTAATTAAATACATGGGTTGATTGTGTAAATCATCCATACTTGTATAGTGGGCTAATGCTACGTGGATTGTCAAGTTGGGCGAAAACCAATAAGATGCTCCATGGTATATTTGAACCCATGGATCCAAGGAAATGGAAAGCCATGACAATTAGGGTTTACCCTAATTGTCACTAACTATATAAGCATCTTATTGTTGACAAAATCGGCGACTAGATCATATGTAAAAGGGCTTGCCGATTTTTATGAAGTGTGGATTTCTCTCTAATCTATTCCAAGTGTATTTGGTGTTGTGTGAACCATTTGAGGTGTCACACTTGGGGCACTAGGCACTCAAGCTTCATGAAGACATTCTACATCAAAGAGGTATGTAATTCTAACTTGATATATTCATATGATTCTATGTTATTATGCTAGTTAGGATGAATACCTTGGAAAGTTCATATTTGCATGTATAATAGAGAAAACATAGATCCAAGGTATTTAGGATTGCATGTACACTTAGGAGTGTTAGAATGCTCAAAATCCAACAGTGGTATCAGAGCCTAGGCTTGTTTTCAATTATACTTGATGCAAATTGCTGAAAAAAACGATTTTCTGGCTTTCTGGGCACTGGACTCGCCGAGTCCAAGGCAAAACTCATCCTACTCGTTGAGTAGGTTGATACATTCGATGAGTAGGAGCCCCAGACAGCATATTTTCGAGTTTTTTTGGCTAGAAATGGACTATGGACATTACCCTAAGCTGTTTTTGGACTTATAAATTTGTTTTTGTATGTGGTAGTGTTCATGCTAATCCAATTTCAAAGATAATTGTCAATAGATTCATGTTTTTTGTTAGTTTAAAAGTTATGCTAATTACATGAAAAACATTGATGTGAATTATCTTTGTTCATATGAGTTGCTTAGATTAATAGATAAGTTAATTGATTATGTGTTTTCAATCCATTTTAATCTAAGAGATGATTCTAAAATGTGTTTGTGTAACTTGTCTTCAAGTTAAATGAAAGGTCACATTCAAGTTTCTTAAAACTTATAAAAGTTGGCAAAGGTTACAAAATGAAGAGTCTTGCTCTCATTAAATGGTTTTATGACTCCATAACTTGTCCTCTAGTTATGGAGGTTCAATAGTCACTTCATTAAGTAATAAAATGTGTAACCTTAATTAATTGCATAAGTTACAAAATAAAGCAAATGTACATTCTTTTTAATAGTTTAAAGTCTTCCATAACTTGTCCTCAAGTTATGGAACTTGAAGAGTCTTTTAATTAAAACTACTTTAAACACACAAGTTATGGAATTAATTAGTTTTGAATAGTTTCAAAACTTGCCCTCAAGTTTTGGAATCTGAAAAAGTTTTCACTTATGAATACTTTAATTCCAAGTTAGCCCTTAGAATTTTAAAAGTTAAAATTAAACCCTTATACTTTATAATGTTATAAGTTAATATATATATATATATATATATATATATATATATATATATATATATATATATATATATATATATATATATATATATATATATATATATATATATATATATATATATAAAAGAGTAAAGTCAGTCTTACCGTTAGTAAGCCTCATTCACGAAGCCGATCTATAAGTGGGGGGGGGGGGGGGGTATAAGGTTACTGCCTATAAAATGGCAGTTTAATGGGTGTCCACTCTCACCCACCGCTTCCTTGACTGGTGGAGCGTTGTTAGCCAAACGGGTAGGACAAGGACTATAATTCTCCCTTCATTAAAAGTATTAATGATAAACACTAAGTAACTAAACCTTTTATAAATACCCAATCTTAGTTACTTAGGAAAATGTGAAGAAGGTGCTAATCCATGAAATTACACTTTGCACTTTGTTTAAGTCGGTTAGTGGAGCGTGTGTGGTTAATCGCCACACTAACTCATATTTAACAAGGTAGGCAAAGGGTAACTTAATGTTTATCATAGTATTGATGGAGCGTGTGTGTTTAATCGGCACATCGATTGAGGGGTAAACATTTAAGAGTACCAAGTAATTTGCATGGTTACTTCACACCTTGTTTTGTGATCCTCGGCATCCCAGTCACAAAACCTGAAGGGCAAACTCGAGATTGAAACATGTCATTGAAAAGTTCAATGAATCTCAAAAGAATCTAGGAGTTTCAAAACCAATTAAAACCTAATAATACATTTCGTTTATCTTGGTGGAAATTGGTGAATCGTCATTCACCTACCTTCAAATATTTTATAGCTTGGATTACGGCATCCCTCTTCCAAGTTATAAAAGTATTGTGTTGGGTCCTAGCCTTAATATTTCATATTGGGTGTTATATTAATGACTTTAAATCAACTATCTTGAATATCTCCCAAAAGATGTCTAGTTTTGACATTTATGATCTTCCCAGATCTCTTTAAACAAGCTTTCCTAAATGTAGATGATGTCCCATGGAAATCATACTTCTTTCACCTCCTCCAATTATTCTCCCTAACCCACAAATTCTTGAAAAGTTTAAGGTCACTCAATCCCTATTGGCAAGAAAAGGTCTATGTGTGATCACATCTTGGATATGAAGTCACATATTGACAATATGGGAGAGTTAGGTGTCAAAGTCCTAAGAAAGTTGGTGGTTCAATCACTTTCTAAGTCACATAGTGAGTTCCTTTGGGACTCTAATGAAACAGACTATGACAAGACCCTTAATGATCTTATCTATTTGCTTGGTACTGCTGAATCAACAATGATTTGGAAGGCTAGTAAAACAAATTTGATTAGAAGACTGATTTCCCAAAACTTTATGGATATTGACATTGATGACACTGGAAATCCAGAAAAAAAAACATTTTCTTCCCAATGGAAAGGGATCGGCCAAAGTCAACTTGGTTCACAAAGAGAAAGGTAAGTTTGTGATAGTCCAATACACCATTCCCAAAGATTCCATATGTTTCTCTTACCAAAGGAAGGGGTACTGGTTACGAAGC
This sequence comes from Lactuca serriola, assembly GCF_051521515.1. Classification (NCBI taxonomy): domain Eukaryota; kingdom Viridiplantae; phylum Streptophyta; class Magnoliopsida; order Asterales; family Asteraceae; genus Lactuca; species Lactuca serriola. The sequence continues at coordinate 72,211,197 of NC_136416.1, forward strand.
TGCCTATTTACCTGAAAGATCATAAGGTTGATCAAGTCAAGAAGTTTGACTCTTCTTCATGTAAAATTCCACTATCTAACTCTATTAAGTTTCTATTCTGAGAATCTTATTACATGATGTGACTAGGTCACATGTTGATGTTTTAAGCATCAAAGAAAAGTGAATAAACTTAAAGGAAGTATATGTTGATTCTGATCGCGAAGATGGATTTCGATCGCATGGTTCAGTGATCAGAAGTTTGCGTTGTTGCTTAGGAGTTATGATATATTGCATAGGAATAGATAACAACAAAGTTTTTCCATATGCTTTTGCACTGTAAGGATAAGTTTTTCAGTAAAGTTTTAAAATTAAAGGATTTTTGATTTTATTTATTCTAAATATCCTTACAATGGCATTTGTGGAAAATTATTGCTTATATGATTCCATTGATAGCAAGATTGAAAAAAAAATGGATTTGTTTCTTTCATTTATGGTAATGTCTAATTTACCAAATAAGGAAAGATTTTCATCATCCAAGGTTTCAGTTCGATAGAAACTTGGAATCATGCAAGTTGTATAGTATGATGAATGAGAACTTCCAAGCATTGGAAAATTAAGACTAACTACTTGCTCTCATGGATGTGTGAGTCAAGTAAAAGGACTAAGGGATCGAGTACACATTCTTGTGCACTGGTTAAGTCCACCACAAAAGATCGATAAGACTATTCGTCATAATTTACTATAGCTTAGTAAATATGGTTATACTTACAAGCTTAAGTGTAATTCTGAGACATTGGAAAAGGTTCCAATGTGTGACAGACCGGATAAGAAGAATCAACTTAGGCAGAAAGATAAAAGGTTCTCAAATCTGAAAACATGGGAGAGTACTTTAGTATCATGTTATATGATTATCTTAATGATTCAGAGACCTTATCACAATTCATCCTCTAAGTGCATTCTGATAGTTAAGAAGAGGAGTTATAAATTGTTGAAGTGGTTAAATCAAGAAGATGATTCATACTTCGTTCCAAAAACAATTCTTAGGGTTATACTCTAAAATTGTAACTTGAGTGACATGTCTTAAAGAAGGTTTAAAACACTTGTCAACTGTAAGAGTAAAAGTTTTCTACTCTTGTACATTTGAAATTAGTAAGTTGTGATGTTTTGGATAAAACAAAGATCAAGTAAGGCCAATTGTGTGAAGTGTTTGTCTTGATAAAGAATTCGCACTATCTCTTGAATATTTGGCAAGATAGTCTTATATGTCAAGATGACATTGGGAGTCTTAAAGATCGTAAAAGAAATTTCAAGATCAAATCAAGAATAAAAAAAACCTGTAGTTTAACACTAGCTCACGATGTGAGGTTTATAACTTATCGTGTTGACATATTTCTATTTCTGTGTCCATTCCAGTTAAAGTTGGCTTTGCATATGAGTTCTTAGAGTTCTCAATTGGTTACATAACAACTTGGAAGCAATGGTAGGCCCTTGAGCTGCTAGGTGGCAATGAATTCAGATTGAGTTCAGTCCATATGTTTGGATTTGTTATTATCTTTGTGTTGTGACTATGGTTTTGACAATTCACATGGATAAGAACACATACACCATAAAATCTAAAGGTCATAACGTTTCTCTCCGATTCATGAAAATGATGGTAAGGAAACACTTCCACCAAGTAGATTTGATGCAGATGGCAAAAGGTCTAAACAATTGAGACTATGATTACGACATCCCTTTTCATAGTTCTTAAAATTGTTTAGACACATCTGTGAGCTATCTAAGATAAGGTGTATGATATTGATAAAGTTTTATCAAAACAATCTAGTATCAGAAATCTGAACTTTGGTAGGAAAGTCAATAAAGTATTGATTTCTAGAAGTCCAGTTGATTTTTGAGTACATGTCAAAGCTAGTGGGAGCATAAGTGTTATGCTAATAATCATCATGCTAGTGGGAGCATGATAATTATGATAAAGGCTGCAACATAGCAATGTTAATTATAGAAAACAAAAGGTTTCAATTGGGAAAGAGTTGTTTTGCTATAATTATGGGAGAGGAAATTATACTTCATCTCAAATCTAAAAGATTAGATTGAGGTTTTAATCGTATTAAGTCAAGTGTGTGTGTGTGTGTATATATATATATATATATATATATATATATATATATATATATATATATATGAATGTTATATTGGAATGGCTCAACATAAGAAAATTCTATATATGGGTCCATTATTTGCGTTCTAAAATTCGATTATGATTACGGCATCCCTTATTCATAATCTGAATTATGTGAACTTGGCAAATTGAAATGGAAATATTGTAGCAAAAGACTGGTTTAGTCTTTATGTAAGACATCATGAATCGTGTCCCATCTTCGAATATAGGATTGATTACATGTGCTATATTCATCCTTTCTAAAATTTTCCAAATACCTGGGGCATTAAGAAGGGAAAAGGTCTAGAACTAGATATGACTAAAAGGATTAAACAATTGTTGAGGACACACTAAGGTTTACCAAAGATTGGTTGCTCAAGGATAGTTAGAAGTATAGTGTTAATTGTTGGAAGGACCATATTGACATATTCTGAAAAAAAGGCAACTCTTGTTCAGAAGTGATAGTTAAAAGAGGATCAATGCATATAAGTTTAGAATCTAACAAATTTCAGTAAATGACATGAATTTGGAATTCTTGCATCTGCAGTAAGGATTTGGGACTATGAAATGAGAATCATTGGAGTTATGTTCAATTGGTCTATTTCGCAAAGTAAAGATCATAGACAAACATAATATGCATACTTGGTGTGTGGCATGACTAGTGTTTAGAAAACATAGTGTACATGCTTGGAGCATGGGAAAACTATTGTTTTAATTCAAGAATAAAGTTGATAGCTGAAACAATATGCAATGAATAATGTGTAAACATATGGTGATAAATAAAAGGTGTTTTGTTTATATTCATAAGTTCTGAGACCATATTGGATTCAATTATTCTTGTGTTTCATTTTCCATGTTTTGACTTCCAGAATAACTAGGTCGTTCTTCCTTATTGACTAAGTTATTCAAACCATCCATAGTCGGTCATATGTTGGAAGCAGATATGAATCAAAACTGTCATGGGTTGGCTTGTAGAGGTCTATGTTGTTGGACAAAGTGGTGCTATAACACTCATGAGTGCTCATAAGTTCTGAGTATTGGATTCAACCCACGCTCATTGGAATCACTTCATGGATTTTATCACGAGTGATCATGAGATGATAATATCTTATTTCTTCAAACCTAGAGATATGAGTTGTTACTATGAGTTGGTTATACATTGATTGCACGAAAACGCATTGGTAACTCGATGTTATAAAACATGCCTTTGTGTATGATTCAACAAGTAGTAGAACAAGCCATATGAGTCGAAGTTTATCCATTCCTTTTACCTTTGGGATAAAAGCGATATTTGTGGGCCCCTCAATGATATGGTGATGACAAATGTAAGTGCTCAGCCGGGCCTGGACTGATTTGATTTGTTCAATTAGCCAGTCGTCATAAATCGGAAATCGGGAAACAAAAAATGGACAGAGAGAATGATTTATAATCCATGTCTCAGTCCATATGATATCTAGAATGGAGAAATATATGATCCTTTATCTAATGGACTAGTCATTGACAAAGGTCAGAGTTCATCGGCAAGGTCAGAGTTTGACAGAAGATTTTGAGAGCTACGATTGCCAGTCGGTTCTTGAAGTCATACTTGCAATAATAGTTTTAGACTTATCCAAGTGGGAGACTGTTGGATTAATGTCTAAGTCCATAACTATAATTGGTAAGACTTGACCCGACCCGGCATGGTCCATTTGGGTTGCATGGCATCATGCATTTGGATAGACTATAATGAGAGAAATAACACTTAAGGTTTGTTAATATATTATAAGTTCTAATATATTAATAAGATTATTTAACTAGTATTGATCAAGAATTAATCTAGGATTAATTATGTGATCAAAAGAAGACTAATTAAATATATGGGTTGATTGTGTAAATCATCCATACTTGTATAGTGGGCTAATGCTTCGTGGATTGTCAAGTTGGGCTAAAACCAATAAGATGCTCCATGGATGCTCCATGGTATATTTGAACCCATGGATCCAAGGAAATGGAAAGCCATGACAATTAGGGTTTACCCTAATTGTCACTAACTATATAAGCATCTTATTGTTGACAAAATCGGTGACTAGATCATATGTAAAAGGGCTAGCCGATTTTTATGAAGTGTGGATTTCTCTCTAATCTATTCCAAGTGTATTTGGTGTTGTGTGAACCATTTGAGGTGTCACACTTGGGGCACTAGGCACTCAAGCTTCATGAAGACATTCTACATCAAAGAGGTATGTAATTCTAACTTGATATATTCATATGAATCTATGTTATTATGCTAGTTAGGATGAATACCTTGGAAAGTTCATATATGTATGTATAATAGAGAAAACATAGATCCAAGGTATTTAGGGTTGCATGTACACTTAGGAGTGTTAGAATGCTCTAAACCCAACAAAAACATGGGTAGATAAGTGATGAGGTGCGAAAGATGATTAAGAATAATATTGGCAGATGCACCAGTAGTGAATGTAATAATACTAGCAGATGCAGTTAGGAATACTTTTGGCAGATGCACCAAATAGAGAATGTTATAATACTAGCAGATGCGCTTAAGGATAATATTGGCAGATGCGCCTAATAGTGAATGTCGTAATCTTGATAGATGCGCTTAAAGGATAATGTCGACAAATGTACCGAAAATAGAATGTCATAATGTCAGCAGATGCGCCTAATAGTGTATGTTGTAATTGTTGGATTAGTGTCTAAGTCCATAACTATTTTGGTATGTACTTGACCCGATGGTGCATGTCCTTTTGGGTTGCCTTCACCAAAGCAACTTGATTGGAGAAATAAATAGAGAGAGAGGTTATTATGATTTATTAATATTTTATAAGAATAATATATTAAAGGAGAAATCATATTTGTTTAATTAATATTGGTCAATAATTAATTAAGAATTAATTTTGTGATCAAGTGTAATTAATTAAACTAGAGGGGCTGAATTGTAATTTTGTGATAGTTACAAAATAAGGTAAGGATTATCTTAAATATAGGGTGAACGAATTTAAGGAGATAATGCCTTAGAATTCGACTAGGATAAGGGTTTCTAAGACTTATCTTATGGTTGCTTGGTGGGCAAGCAACTAGATAAGGATAAGGACTAAAACCCTAATCTTTACACCTATATAAACCCCCTAAAGCTCATGAATTCGTCTAAGCCTTCCCAAGAAGTCCTAAGGACGAATTACTACCTCTCTCCTCTCTCTTTATACCTTCTCCATTTGCTCTTGGTGTTTGTAAGCCATTAGAGGAGTGACACTTGTGACTCTAAGCCTTCCAAAGTCAATTCAAGGAGGAATTAGGATTGTTATTGCTACATAACAATCAAGGTAATATCTTAAACCTAATTATATGTCAATATCGATTTCCATATGCTAGAATTAGGGTTTATAGTCTTGGATTCAAAGCATGTACAATAGAGAAACCTAGATCCAAGCATTAGAGTTTGTATGAGCACATAGGATGTCTTATGACCAAAACCCATCAGTGGTATCAGAGACTAGCTTGGTTTCAATTGTATTGATGCATTGTATTACTGGAAAATTCGATTTTTTGGATTCTGGAAGCTGGACTCGCCGAGTCCTAGGTGACTCGACGAGTCCAGGCTTGACTCGACGAGTCAACTCGTCAGATAGAGCTTATCTCGGGATTTCTTGCTGTTTTTGCTTATGGATAATTACCTTATCATGTTAGATCAATATTAATCCGATTATATGATATATTTGACTATAATTTTGATCTAATTGAAGATATTTATCAATCAATAAGATAATTGTTTCCTTATGTGATAATTGATTAATTATTTTGAGTAAATTGATAAATTGTTTTGCAAGAAATCATTAAATAAATCAAATATAGATAATTATGTGATTATATGTTAATTTGAATTATTTGTTATTTGATCCTTGTTGTTATGAAAAGTTTCATATTTTGCCCTTTAGGTTTTATAGTTTAAATTTGAACCCAAAAGTTTTGTTGTTTTGAAATTTAAATAGTTGAATCCCTAATGTTTTGAAAAAGGTTGCAAAACTTGCCCTCAAGTTTTGGAATTTAAATTTTGATTAAATGGTTTAATTTTGATGTATATTTAAATTCTAAACCCTAATGTATTGAAATGTTTTAAAAGTTGCCCTCAAGTTTTGGAATTTAAAAGTTGATTAAAAGTTTAATTAGGAATGTTAAATTCTAAAACTCTAGTATAGTTTTGAAAAAGTTCAAATCACACCCTTATGGTTTTATTAATTAATTAAGGTATATAATTAAAGGAAGTTTAATAAATCCATAAAAGTTTAGGTTTACAATTTAATTGAATTAAAAGTATATTTGTTAAATTAGACAACCTAGTATTTTGAAAGTATAAAATACACCCTATACTATATATATAACACTAAAAGTCTAACATTATATATATATATGTATGAGTAAAAGTCAATCTTACCGTTAGTAGGCCTCATTCACGAAGCTAGTCTACAAGGGGTGTTTAAGGAAATTGCCTATAAAATGGCGATTGAATGGGTATCCACTCTTACCCACCGCACTTTTGACTAGTGGAGGGTCGTTAGCCGAACGGGTAGGATGGCACAAAACCTTCCATTATAAGTATAATGAAGTATAAAAGTAACTAAATGTTTTCATAAAATTCTCAATCTTAGTTACTTAGGAAAAAATGAATTGATGCAATTCCATGAAATTATACTTTGTGCCCTTGCGAAGACGTTAGTGGAGCGTGTGTGGTTTACCGCCGACACACTAAATGGTTCTAAGCAAAGGTAGCAAAGGGTGACTCAATGTTTGTCATAGTACGGTGGAGCGTGTGTGGTTTACCGGCACATCGAATAGGTGACTGTAACATTTGAGGGCACCATGTAAGTTTGCATGGTTATTCACACCCGCTTTGTGATCCTCGGCATCCTAGTCACAAACTAGAGGGGCATATCGAGATTTAAACATGCCATTGAAAGTTCAATGAATCTCAAAGGATCTAGGAGTTTTCATAGATTTAAAACTTAAATTTCTTTTTCGTTTTTCATGGTGGAAATTAGTGAATCGTCATTCACTTACCTTCAAATATTCTGCAATTTGGGTTACGACATCCCTCTCCCGAGTTGTAGAATATTGTGTTGGGTCCTAGCCTTAGTATTTCATTTGAGTGATTTACTAAGGACTCAATCTATCAACTAACTTGAATTCGTTTTTCTCCCGTTTTGTAGATGTCAAAGTTCGACAACTACGGTCTTCCCAAATCCCATGGAACAAGCATTCCACATGAAGATGATATTCCACGATTCGATCGAGGAACAAGAAATCATGCTTCACTTCCTCCTCCTCCTCCTATTATTCTCCTAACCCACAAGTTCGAAGGATTGAAAAGTTCAAGCTCACTCAAGCCCTTTTGGCAAGTAAACATAAATAAGGAAAGTCCGTGTGTGCACACGTCCTAGGGATGAAGTCACACATTGATAGGTTAAGAATGTTAGGATCCGTTGTCTGTGAGGAAATGGCTGTTTATTGGGTTCTTCAGTCACTTCCCAACTCATATAGTGAGTTCGTAAGAGAGTACTATATTATGAACTACGACGTGACCCTTATAGATCTCACCTATATGCTTATTGCTGCTGAATCAGTAATGCCTTGGCGCAATAGAAAAGCAAAGTTGATTGGTGAATCTGCCTTCAAGACCTCTATGGATATAGACAATGGCAATGAAAGACATGCAATGATCGAAAAGTTTGATCATAAGAGAAAGGCGATGTCTAAAGTAGTTCCATGTCCTGTTCCAAAAGAGTCGATTTGCTTTTATTGCCAAGAGAAGGGGCATTGGAGACGAAGCTGCCCTATATACCTAAGAGATCTAAGAGATGGGAGAGTCGAAACGTATGGCTCTAATATAGGTAAAATCCATTACCTAACTCTTTTAAGCTTCTATTCTAGATTCTTAATACATAATGTGATAAGATTACAATTGATGTTTTGTAGGATCGAAGAAAAGAAAGCTTAAGGGAAGAAGTGAGCAAAATCTAATCGTGAAAGAATGGATTTCGATCGCATTTCTCAAAGATTAGATTCTTGAGCTACTAGTTAGAGTTAGAATTAGATTGCTAAGAAAGATGTATCAGCATAGTTTTTCAATGAATTGCCTTGTAAGGACAAAAATTTTCCGCAATAAAATAAATTTTGATTTTTATTATTTATTTATCCTTGCAATGGCGTATTGATGTTTGAATGTTTCTATTAGCAATAATGGAGTTGATTCTTAATAATGTTGTTTATGGAAATGTCGAGAATTTACCAAATAGGGAGAGTTTCTCATCGCCCAAGTTTCAATTGGACAGAAACTTGGAATCATGCAACGTGGATGCATGATGAATGAGAAATTTCGTATTTGGAAATTAGACTAATTCATTGACAAAGTGTCAAGTGAAGGACTAGGAGATCGAGTACACAAAGTTGCGTATTGATCAAGTCCACCATAAGAGTAACAAAGATATTCGTCATGATTTACTAAAGGCTTAGTAAATATGATTATACTTATAAGATTAAGTGTAATTGATCAATAGTAGAATGAATAACAAGAATCAAGTAGGCAGAGAGATAAAAGTTTCTCCATTCTAAGAAGAAGGGAGAGTACCTTTTATGCTTTATGATAGGTCTTAATGATTAAGAACCATATCTCAATTGATCCTCTAAGTGAGTCTTGGTACAATTGTATGTCCAAGAAGAGGAATCAATGATTGAAGAAATGGTCAAATCAAGAAGTCGATCATACTTCGTTCCAAAACAAGTCTTAGAGTTAAGATTGTGACAATGAGTGACAAGTATTAAGAAGGTTTATAACATTCATCAAATGTAGAAAGTTGTGATGTCTTGGACAAGACAAAGACCAACTAGGACCAAAATTATGAAGTGTTTTGTTTTGATAAAAGCTACACTAACTCTTGAATATTTGTTTGTCAAGAAATGTTTTGACAAGAGAATCGTATATGTCAAGGAGTCAGTGGGAGTCTTAATAGTCTTGAAAAGTTTCAAGAACAAATCAAATAAACCTTATCAATCATCGCTAGCACACGAGTTGAGGTTTACAACCTATCGTGTTGACAAGATTTTGATTCTGTGCTGTTCCAATTGAGTTAATTATGCATGTGAGTCCTATGAGTTCTCATTTTGAATGCATAAAAGGCAAGGCACCTTGATCAATGAAAGGTACATTGATAAGGGAAGGTGAGCTGCTTAACTACTTGGAAGATGTGGTGGGCAGCTGTGCTACCATAAGGCAAGAAATCAAGATTAAGAAAGTTCGATCCATATGAGTTTGAATTTGTCGTAAAATTTGGTTTTAACAAATTCACATGGATAGGAACAAATACACCGCTTTAAATCTAAGTGTCATAAGATTTCCTCCTTCATGAAAATGATTGTGGGGAAATGTTTTCACTAAGAAAAATTTTAAGAAGATAGTGATTGTAAAATTGCATTCTCGAATTCAATTATGGTTACGGTATCCCTTTCCATGATTTGAATTGTAAGGTTTGGCAATTAGTCTTAATCTTTTAGACACACATATGAACTATCTAAGGCAAAGGTGTATAAGTTCAAAAAGCATTGATAAAAGATTATCAAAGCACTAAGTATTAGAAACATGAACTTAAGAAATTCAAGAAGTATTGTTTTTTTTTTTCTAGAAGTTAAGATGTTTTGAATACAAGTCGAAGCTAGTGGGAGCATAAGTTTTATGTTTTATAGTAATCATAATGATAGTGGGAGCATAAAAGTTATGATTGTATGATTATTATGGAAAGTATTGCAAGTTGGCAATATTAATTATAGAAAACAAGAGTCATTCTTTGCAAAGTCATAAGGATGGAATAGTTGTTTTGCTATAATTAAGGGAGAGAATATTATGCTTCATTTCAAATCTAAAGGATTAGGTTGTGGAATGTTAATAAATTTAGTCAAAGGTACATAGTGTGTTCTTAAAAATTTCGATTATGATTACGGCATTCCTCTTCACAATTCGAATTTTGAGAACATAGCAAATAAAACATTATGCGTCGTGTCCCATACGCTTCGGGTATATGATCGATTGCAAATGATTTAATGTTTGACCATTCTAAAATTTTCCAAATGTCTAGCGCATTTAAAGGGAAAAAGGACTAGAATCGATTTTTACTAAAATAATTAAACAACTATCAAAGGACAATCCAAAGTTCGACGAGGATTGATCGCTTGTGAGTAGTTGGAAGCATGGTATTGGATGGACCATATCGACATTATTATGAATAGAAAAGATTCTATTAAGAATGAGTTTTCATATGGAAATTATGGAAATGTTTCCATACCGGATGGACCATATTGACATCATTACGAATAGATAAGATTCTATTAAGAATGAGTTGTCATATGGAAAATATGGAAGCGTGTCCATATTGGGAATTGAATATTGAAAATCTATGTCTAGATTAGAAACTTTTATGCAAAAAGGATGTTCAAAGGAATGTACTTTGAGTGAGAGACATCATATCTAAGGAATTGTCTTGTAACAATCTCCGATAGAGGACTTTGTAATATCATTGGCAATAGTCTTTGTGACTTTGGTGCAGTGACATTACGAAAGGATCGTTGCATAAAGTGTTGGAATCTAGCATATTCTCTAAGTAGCAAGAATTTGATATTCTTACACTTATGAAAAAGGATTTGGAGTTGTAAAATGAGAATGATTGGAAACGTGTTTAATTTGTCTATTTCACAAAAGTAAGAACCATAGGTAAACATTGTGTGCATGCTAGGAGCATGGGAAAAGTGTAAAAATTCAAGTAAGAAGTTGATTACCCGAAACGACAAATAATGAGTAATCAATATGGTGATAAATAAAAGGCGTTTTATTTATACTCAAAGGTTTGAGGCCATATGGGATTAGTATTATTCTTGTGTTTCACATCTGCATGTTTTGACTTCCAGAATAATTGAGTTTATTAAGAATAATCGAATTATTCGAACGGGCCACAGTCGTTCATATGTTGGAAGTAGATATGAATGAAGACTGTTATGAATTGGTGTGTGGATTGTCTATAAGGTATTAGACATAAGCAAATGTTTGCTGCAACGTTCATGAGTGCTTATGAATATGATTTGAGCATTGGATTAAACCCACGCTCACTTGGATCACTCCATGAATTGTATCACGAGTGATTGGTGAGACGATAACATCTTATATTCTTGAAACCGAGATGTGTAAGTTGTATCTTGCGAATCGGTTGCACATTGATAATATATAAACGCACTAGTAACTTGGTGTTATAAAACATATTGTTGTGTGTGATTCGGTGAGTGAGTTCAAGCGAACATTGTATCAAAGTTTATCCGTTCCTTTTATCCAAAGTAGGATAAAAGCGATATCTTTGGGCCCCTCGATGGTTTAGTGATGACAAACGTAAATGCTCGGCCGGGCTAGGGCTAATTTGATTTGTTCAATTAGTCAGTCGTCATAAATCAGAAATTGAGATATAGTACAAAGAGAATGATTTGAAATCATGTCTCATATGTTATCTAGAATGGAGGAATATATGATCCCTTATCTAAGGACACGCGTATCTGATATGATCAGAGTTGACAGCGGCTTTGGAAAGCTACGATTGCAGATCGGGATCCGAAGTCATACGCAGAATAGTTGTTAGACTTATCCAAGTGGGAGACTGTTGGATTAGTGTCTAAGTCCATAACTATTTTGGTATGTACTTGACCCGATGGTGCATGGTCCTTTTGGGTTGCCTTCACCAAAGCAACTTGATTGGAGAAATAAATAAAGAGAGATGTTATTATGATTTATTAATATGTTATAAGAATAATATATTAAAGGAGAAATCATATTTGTTTAATTAATATTGGTCAATAATTAATTAAGAATTAATTTTGTGATCAAGTGTAATTAATTAAACTAGAGGGGCTGAATTGTAATTATGTGATAGTTACAAAATAAGGTAAGGATTATCTTAAATATAGGGTGAATGAATTTAAGGAGATAATGCCTTAGAATTCGACTAGGATAAGGGTTTCTAAGACTTATCTTATGGTTTCTTGGTGGGCAAGCAACTAGATAAGGATAAGGACTAAAACCCTAATCTTTACACCTATATAAACCCCCTAAGGCTCATGAATTCGTCTAAGCCTTCCCAAGAAGTCCTAAGGACGAATTCCTACCTCTCTCCTCTCTCTTTACACCTTCTCCATTTGGTCTTGGTGTTTGTAAGCCATTAGAGGAGTGACACTTGTGACTCTAAGCCTTCCAAAGTCAATTCAAGGAGGAGTTAGGATTGTTATTGCTACATAACAGTCAAGGTAATATCTTAAACCTAATTATATGTCAATATCGATTTCCATATGCTAGAATTAGGGTTTATAGTCTTGGAGTCAAAGCATGTACAATAGAGAAACCTAGATCCAAGCATTAGGGTTTGTATGAGCACATAGGATGTCTTATGACCAAAACCCATCAGTAATCCGGGTAGAGGCTCTTAAAGGATAACCTTGTCAGATGCACTTTATGTAGCGATGGATTTTATGCCAATTCCTCAGGTCAATACTTAGGAATGAATGATTGAATGATAGTTGATTGTTAGGGTAAAGCATTAAGAATTTGTAAGTCCCTAAAATTGCTTGTGTATTAATCAGATCCAATTGATGGTGCGAAATCCCAATCAATTGGATGACGTCAGATCAAATAGAAGTGAAGGAGAAGAAGAATTAAGATGAATATAATGATGTATTGATGATATGAAGTATGCTCCTTACAATAGATTCTCTCACACACACTATTCTTCTCTCCAACTTTCTCTCTTCTCTAGCCGTACACTCCCACATGCACACCTCTATTTATAGCACTCCCAACATTACATGAGTGTACAGCTGCACATGTATGTACAGCCGTACACAAGGTGTGCGGCCGCACACATATGTGCAGCCGTACACAAGGTGTGCGGCCGCACACATATGTGCAGCCGTACACAGCCAGAAAATGACATATTACATTATAGAAAAATATATTTTCCTAGAAAAGCAAAGTATAAACCATATTTTTGACCCAACAATCTCCCACTTGGTTTATAGCTTTCTTTTCTAATTGGCCCAACAAACTCCTCCTAAAAAGTAGCTAGCTTTTCTTGTTAATCTTCATTGGGAGCTTGGCTTCAGCATTAATCTTCAAATTTCTTCACAGCATCAAGATGAACATATGAATTTTCAATAAATGACTTCATCTTGAGCAGTTGGGTATTTCTTCAAGATTTAACTATGAACGCATATTGGGTGAGGAGGCTTGATGTACTGATTCTTGAAAGATAGCGCTTTCAGCTTGAGAATCTTCAGAGAGAACAGAGAGAACGAAGCTTCTAGATCACTTCAGCAGGTTTATAGATAGTAGCAGAAAGATTGAGGAGGCTTCATTGTAATCTGTCACACAATCTTCAAGCGCAACTTGACCTTGCTTCTGGAGTAGAAGGATTGAATGTTTAAAGAATAATCTTCATTTCTTGCTCCTTCGAATAAGAATTCTTCGATGCTCACAGATGAAGCCTTGGCTCAGAAAATCTTCAATACAGTCTCCATGAGTCTCATCTACGCATGAAATCACTTTTCAAGACAAAGCAAAACTAAAAGAAAAATTAGCACACAAAAAATATTTTTGGATTTTTGATATTTTCTGAAAAAAATAAAATAGAAGTAACACTATTTTTTTTATTTTTAATTTTCTATTTTTTGTTAGATTTTTAAATTTTTCTGATTTTTGTTTGATTTTTGAATTTTTTTTAATTCTCCCCCTAAATTTGTGCATAGAGGAAAACTATGAACAAATTTAACTAAAACAAAAATATTTGGGATCAAAGTTGTTAGAAAGTCTTAATCCGTTTGTCAGTACCTTCCCCTTCATGAATAGATCTGGTCGATCGCCGGTATTGTGGTCCACTTAAGCACGAAAAATTGTGACAAATTTTAGGAATGCTATCAGTGACAGGACAAATTGAACCTAAGTTACTAGATAAAAATTCCTAAGGAACGTTTGTCTGACGATGACCAAGGATATTGTTGTCTACCTAAATTGAGCAGCGAGATCTACAAACAATCTAGAATTTTTCAATTTTAGATGTACTACTACATGTTTCTCGCTTCCTGATTGTCACACCCCAAACCAGAATGGCGGAAACATTCGGGGGTGGATTACTTCATGTAGTACCATAACAATTGAATATCGTAAAGAATGTAACACAACCATCATATATATAATAAAAACGTCCATTGTTGCATTATACATGTTTCCAAAAGAATATTACAATATGATGATTTAAAATGTTTGATAATAAACGCCTTAGTGTTCCTTCTTCAAAAGCTGGTAGTTACCTGTATTACTGATTCCCTGAGAAATACAAGTAGTTTCGAAAAAGTGTCAACAATAAAGTTAGTGAGTTCATAAGTGTTTTTGTACAAAAAAAGTACGTCTTTTTGGAAGAAAATAGATGAACGTAGTTTTTAGAAAATCCAATATTTTCCACATATAGTTTGAAAAGTTCCCAAAGTTGGAGGGCGTTAGTATCTTTTGTACTTAAATGATAAAGATGAATTTTGTACTCAAAATAATATAAATACTGAATGCATTTATGAGTCACGTAAATCAAGCTTGTTTTTATACTTTCGTGTGAGTCCTATAACCATACTATTGACACAAACTGCCTGTAACAATATTCTTCATGTGTTGTAGTGTTATGATATTTGTCACCCCAGACCTGCCGGTCTAACTATAGCTAACAGTTTAGGTGCGGGGTTGTCAATCCTGTATAGATCTATACAAAAATATCACAATCTCCCTCCAAGAGATTATGGTTTATAATACAGGACTTGAAATGCATACTTGAGAGTATGTTGAAGTTGGATATCTCACAATACTTAGTATAAATAGATTTACGATAAGAAAGTCTTTATTTCACTTCAGATAAAATAAATTCGTTTTTCAAGATGTTTACGTAAGAATGTATGAATAACTCGCAAAATATACCCTTTATAGTTTATCAGAAAAATATGTTCCATTTGGTGATAATAACTCGGTGAAATACTAACTTTTCATGCAAAGTAAAATGTTGATATCGAATAATGATAATATAGAGGTTGTATTTAAATCTATATAAAGCGATACGTTTTTCTTGTATTGTACTTGTATTCCCCCCCCCCCCTAAAACATGAAAGAATTGAAAACTAGGGGTATGAACTCACTTGTTCGGTTTGAAGAGAGTGAGACTAGAGTCGAGCAGAACTTCAACTGCGGAAAGTTGTGTCTTCGAGCTTCTCGGGGATCTCGGAAGCGTAGAACCTTCTTCGGGGGCTCGGGTGTGGAACCGAGGGTGTCGGGATGGCCTCTGGAGCTTACAAGTGTGTGAAAGTGAGTGAGAGTTTGAGAAAAGTGTGCCAAAACCCGGAGTTCATGCCCTTTATTTATAGGGTTGAAAGTGTGAGTACACTGGGCGTACGCGTTACGCTGGGCGTACTTCGGTTACGCTGGGCGTAAATTTGCATCATGGCTTACGACTCGAGTCTAGCTAAGCGTAGAGCCTGCAGCCGATGGGACTCGACCCTGCACCTGAGTACGCTTTGAATTACGCTGGGCATAATTTAGGCTTCAATCTTCTAAATTTCGTAACTTTCGCGTACAGGCTCCGTTTTTCGTGTTCTTTATCTCCACACGTAGGTGAGACTATGCTCTAACACTTTCATTTAGACTCCATTGGCTAGTTTTGACTTTATTTTTAATATTATGTTTTTAATAGGCCGGGACTGCTAAAGTCCGTTAAAAATTCATAACTTATTTATCCGACGTCTATTTTCGTTTGTCTTTTTATCATATTACTCCTGTTGTGGAGACCTTCAACTCTCGTTTAGGTTGCATTAGCTAAATATTGTTCAATCTTTAATTCGAGTTCTTATCTCTCTACTGCTGTTACGAAACTTAGAAAATTCGCAACTTCTTCATGCGAGGTCAAATTTGGGCGATCTTTTTATGTACGTTTACGGTTTAACGAACTCTACGACTTTTGTTTAGATACTTAAGGCTAAAATGCATTTTATTGGAATTCCACTTTTTACGTTTAATAATGTTTTACCGGGTGTGTCGTGAATATTTGAGTAGTCATAATTTCTTCATTATAACTTGGTTTCGAATGTTCTTTATGTTTTTGGAAACCTTGACATGATATCTAACATTTGATGCATCCCAAATTTAGATTTTTGAACACTTTATTTTTGAGGTTAACTTCGTTGATTCCAAATAGTTTTGTTGTATTTGACTTTTGAGTGTTACATTGCTTTGGAAAAATATAGGGTTGTCACATCATCCTCCTGTTAGAGGGAATGTCGTCCCGAAAGTTGATCTAAGACAGAGTTTACGGGTTAGGAAAAATATGTGGGTACTTTTTTTTAATCTGATCCTCGCGTTCCCAGGTGTATTCAGGTCCTCGCTTGGCGTTCCAGTGGACCTTTACAATAGGTATGCGGCTTTGTTTGGTTCTTTTAATTTCCCGATCCATGATCTCTACTGGTTCTTCTACGAATTAGAGATTCTCATTTATTGCAATTTCGTCCAGAGGGACGACGAGGGTCTCATCGGACAAGCACTTCTTTAGGTTTGATACGTGGAAGGTAGGGTGTACGTTGTGGATTTCCTAAGGCAATGGAAGTTTGTAAGCCACCGGACCGATCCTGGCAAGGATCTTGAATGGTCCGATGTACCTTGGGTTTAGTTTCCCACGCATTCCAAAACGTATTAATCCTTTCTAGGGCGAGACTTTTAGTAGGACACGGTCTCCAACCTGGAATTCCAAGGGTTTCCGTCTTTTATCCGCATAACTCTTTTGTCTCTCCCTTGATGCCTTCAGTCACTCCCGGATCTGGACAATCTTTTCCGTAGTTTCTCTTATGATTTCTGGCCCAGTGAGATTGTTGTCCGTTGCTTGTCCTCTTGCTAGTTGTGTGTCACCCACTTCAGCCCAGCATAGAGGTGATCTGCACTTACGACCGTAGAGGGCTTCGAACGGGGCAACCTTGATGCTAGTGTGGTAGCTATTGTTGTACGAAAACTCGACCAATGGTAAATGGGTGTCCCATGCCTTGCCAAAATCGATTACGCAAGCTCTCAGCATATCTTCTAGGGTTTGTATGGTTCTCTCACTCTGGCCGTCGGTTTGTGGGTGATACGCAGTACTCATGTCTAGTCTCGTTCCTAGAGCTCTTTTCAGCGACTGCCAGAACCTTGAGGTGAGTCTACTGTCTAGGTCCGAGATAATGGATATTGGCACCCCATGCAACCGTACAATCTCCCTAAGGTATGTTCTAGTTAGCTTCTTCAATTTATCCGTTTCTTTGATTGGTAGGAAGTGCGCGGATTTAGTTAACCTGTCGACGATCACCCAGATGGTGTTGAGTCCGCTTTCCGTCTTGGGTAATTTGGTTATGAAATCCATATTATCCGCTCCCACTTCCATTCGGGTATTTCTGGTTGTTGTAACAATCACGAGGGATTTTGGTATTCCACCTTGACTTTGGCGCACGTCAGGCATTTGCTTACGTAGGTAGCAATTTCAGCTTTCATGTTCGGCCACCAGTACAGTTTCTTGAGGTCCAAATACATCTTATCAGAGCCAGGATGTAGCGAGTATCGTGTATTATGGGCTTCGTTCATGATGATTTCTCTGAATCCGCCAAACTTAGGTGTCCAGATTCGATCCATGAAGTAACGAACTCCATCACTCTTGACTTCAAGATTCTTATCCATTCCCCTTAAGGCTTCCCCTGTCACATTTTCGGATTTCAAGGCTTCTATTTGGGCTTCCTTGATTTGCATGGATAGGTGTGAATGGATTATCATAGTTAGAGACTTCACTCGGCGGCCCGAGTATTCCTTTCGGTTGAGTGCGTCAGCCACCACGTTAGCCTTTCCGGGATGATATCGAATTTCGCATTCGTAATCATTTAGTAGTTCTACCCACCATCTTTGTCTCATGTTGAGTTTTTCTGCTTGAGGATATGCTGGAGGCTTTTATGATCGGTGAAGATTGTACATTTTGTGCATAGAGATAGTGCCTCCATATCTTTAGAGAGAAAATGACTGCTCCTAGCTCGAGATCATGTGTTGTTTAGTTTACTTCGTGCGTCTTTAGTTGTCTTGAGGCGTAGGCGATGACTTTCCCTCGTTGCATCAGAACACACCCAAGTCCTTGGTTTGACGCATCACAATAGACCATGAAGTCCTCTATTCCTTCTGGTAAGGTTAGGATGGGCGTACTACATACGGCTCGCTTTAGTGTTTGAAACGCGATGTCTTGTTTTTCTCCCTAGTCGAAGGTCACACTCTTCTAAGTTAGGGTGGTAAGTGGCATAGAAATCTTCGAAAAGTTTTGTATGAACCTTCGGTAATACCCGGAGAGTCCCAAAAATTGTCGGATTTTGGTTGGGGTTCTTGGAGTCGTCCAATTCTCTATTGCTTTGATCTTGGAATGATCCACGTGTATCCCCTCTTTGCTTACTACGTGACCTAGGAAACCTACTTCCTGAATCCAAAACTCGCACATTGAAAATTTTGCATATAGCTTTTCTACCCTTAATGTTTCCAAGACTTGGCGAAGGTGTTGGTTGTGTTCTTCCTTGTTTCTTGAAAAGATGAGTATATCATCTATGAACACGATCACCAATTTATCCAGGAAGGGACGACATACTCGGTTCATCAAGTCCATGAACACCGCTGGTGCATTTGTCAATCCAAAGGGAATCACTACAAACTCATAGTGACCATAGCGTGTTCGGAATGCCGTTTTGGGGATGTCTCCTTCCAGCACCCGCAGTTGGTGATAACCAGATCTTAGATCGATCTTTGAGAAGTAGCTTGCTCCTTATAGTTGGTCGAACAAATCGTCTATGCGCGGCAGGGGATATCGGTTCTTGATCGTGAGTTTGTTCAGCCCCCGGTAATCGATGCACATGCGAAAGGATCTGTCCTTCTTCTTCACGAATAGGACCGGTGCTCCCCATGGTGAAAAAGCTTGGTTTGATGAAGCCTTTGCTCAGCCGCTCGTTTAATTGACTGGACAGTTCCTGCATCTCGGCCGGGGCTAGACGGTACGGCGATTTTGCTACTGGAGTAGCTCCGGGAATTAAGTCGATTCTGAACTCGACTTGGCGTTCTGGTGGGATCCCTAGAAGATCTGCTAGAAAGATGTCTGGGAAGTTGCAGACTTCCGGAATGTCTTTAATGTTCTTCTATTCTCGTTTCTTGTCTACTACGTGGGCTAGAAAGGCATGATATTCCTTGCGAAGATATTTTTGTGCTTTAACACAGGAGATGATTTGTAAATTTGTACTAGGTTTGTCACCATAAATGACAAGAGTTTCGCCGTTTGGCAGATTGAGGCGAACGACCCTTTCATGACAAAGTATATCGGCATGGTGAAGGCTTAACCAGTCCATACCGATGATGACATCAAAAATTCTTATTGAAATGGGCATAAGATCGATTTGAAACAAGTGCTCGTTCAAATTTAATGTGCACCCCATGTACATATCGCTTGCGCTTTTCGTTTTACCGTTTGCCATTTCTATAGTGAATATTTTTTTGAGTGGTTGGGGTTTTTGATTAAGTAGGTGTTTGAATTTATGACTCACAAAACTTCTCTCCGCACCGTAGTCAAAGAGTATGCATGCATAAATGTTTTCGAGGAGAAACGTACCCGTAACCACCGTGGGGTCTGCTATTGCTTCATTTTGTCCTATCGCCAGCACTCTTCCTACACCGCTGATATTCTTTTCCTTGGGTCAATCCCTCTTGAAGTGCCTAGTTTCTCCACACGCATAACATGTCTGGCTTACTCCAGTACCAGGAACTTGAGTTATTGGTCGCGCCGGTGCCTTACAGAAACGGGCAGTGTGCCCTTTCCTGTTGCAGTTTTTACAGTGCATTTCTCGGCAATTACCGTGGTCATGGTAATTGCATTTGTTGCACTTTGGCAAGTTCCCAACATATTGTTTCGTTGGCCCAGGGGTAGTAGGAGTTGTAGTGGGGGCAGTAGCGGCATGGACCGCCACCATTTGTTTCTTTGAAGGTTCTTGCGAAGTTTGCCCTTTTCTCTTGTTCCAGAACTTCTTCTTGCTGTTGTTGTTCGCATTGTTGTCATTGTTGTTGCTTCCTTTGGTTGGTTCGGCGACGACGGTCGTGACACTTTGACAGACACCATGATCAACGAGAGATTGCGCTAGTTCCTTGGCACTGTTGAACGTTGTGGGTTTGGAGGCTAACACACTCCCTCGAAGTTGGGGTGATAGTCCCCAGATATAGCTTTCTACCTTTTTGCTTTCCAGGATCATCATTCCTTGGCAAAGTATTATCAAGTCACTGAATCTGTTGGTATAGCCTGTGATGTCTGAGCCTACCATCGTAAGGCCCCACAGCTCCTGTTCGAGCTTCTGAATCTCGCCTCTTGGGCAGTACTCTCGTAGGAGCATTTGTTTCAGGTTTTCCCAACCCATGGAGTTCGCCACTACTAGGGTTAGTGTCTTGATGTGGCCGTTCCACCATGTTAGGGCTCGTCCGGAGAAAGTACAGGCGGCAAATTTTACTTTGCTTTCTTCGGGGCACGCGCATATTTCGAACACAGCTTCCATTTTATCTATCCATTGGGATAGAGCCATCATTCCCCCAGTCCCATTAAAGGGAATAGGTTTGCCGTTGGTGAAGTCTTTGTAAGTACATTCCCCGGAACGGCCTTGGCTTTGGCCATTTGTAAAGCTGTTTATTCCTCCTCCTGACCCATTGTTACTCATTTGTGCCATCGCTGCGGTTATAGCAACTGTTACAGCAGTTGTTACAGCAGCTTGGAACATAGCTGCATCCATAGTTGGAGGTGGTGGTGGAGGTGGTGTTGGAGCTGAGTTTCTGCATGATGATCTACGAGGAGGCATGTTCTGGTAGGGAAATAATAATGAAGACTATAAGTTTCTAATGATTTGACAATCGTGCACTAGAGGGTTAGTTATATCTTGTAATTTGTTTTGAATTTAGTTAATGGTTTCGAAGTAGATATAGCAATTTAGATAATCCGATGAGTTACGAGAGGTATGTAAAGAAATACTTCATATATATATATATATATATATATATATATATATATATATATATATATATATATATATATATATATATATGTCACACATACGGTGCGTTACATTATGCTTCGTGGTTAGGAAAGTTTGACCTATCTAAAGGTCTCTGATTACAAGTTCAAAGAAAGTAAGAAAAACTTTATCCGAGGTCCTATTCTATGTCAAAATTGTTGGAGTTGGGCAAGTCCTACTTGCGGCGTGTTGTGCGTTTCAACCAAAGTAAAATGTTGATATCGAATAATGATAATATAGAGGTTGTATTTAAATCTATATAAAGCGATACGTTTTTCTTGTATTGTACTTGTATTCCCCCCCTAAAACATGAAAAGACTTGAAAAGTAGGGGTATGAACTCACTTGTTCGGTTTGAAGAGAGTGAGACTAGAGTCGAGCAGAACTTCAACTGGGGAAAGCTGCGTCTTCAAGCTTCTCGGGGATCTCGGTAGTGTAGAACCTTCGTCGGGGACCCGAGTGTAGAACCGAGGGTGTCGGGATGGCCACTGGAGCTTACAAGTGTGTGAAAGTGAGTGAGACTTTGAGAAAAGTGTGCCAAAACCCGGAGTTGATGCCCTTTATTTATAGGGTTGAAAGTGTGAGTACGCTGGGCGTACCACCGGAGTATGCTGGGCGTACTTCGGTTACACTGGGTGTAAATTTGCGTCATGGCTTACGACTCGAGTCTAGCTAAGTGTAGAGCCTGCAGCCGATGGGACTCGACCCTGCACCTGAGTACGCTTTGAATTACGCTGGGCGTAATTCAGGCTTCTATCTTCTAAATTCCGTAACTTTCGCGTATGGGCTCCATTGTTCGCGTTCTTTATATCCACGCATAGGTGAGACTATGCTCTAAACCTCTGATTTAGACTCCGTTGGCTAGTTTTGATTTATTTTTAATATTATGTTTTTAATAGGCCGGGACTGCTAAAGTCCGTTTAAAATTCATAACTTCTTTATCCGACGTCTGTTTTCGTTTGTCTTTTTATCATATTACTCCTGTTGTGGAGACCATCAACTCTGGTTTAGGTTGCGTTAGCTAAATATTGTTCGATCTTTAATTCGAGTTCTTAGCTCTCTACTGCTGTTATGAAACTTAGAAAATTCGTAACTTCTTCATACGAGGTCCAATTTGGGCGATCTTTTTATGGATATTTACGGTTTAACGAACTCTACGACTTTTGTTTAGATACTTAAGGCTAAAATGCATTTTATTGGAATTCCACTTTTTACGTATAATAATGTTTTATCGGGTGTGCCGTGAATATTTGAGTGGTCATAATTTCTTCATTATAACCCAGTTTCGAATGTTCTTTATGTTTTTGGAAACCTTGGCATGATATCTAATATTTGATGCATCCCAAATTTAGATTTTTGAACACTTTATTTTTGAGGTTAATTTTGTTGATTCCAAATAGTTTCGTTGTATTTGACTTTTGAGTGTTACATTGCTTTGGAAAAATATAGGGTTGTCACACTGATATACCCCAATAATCTAGAACTTCCGAGATACTCCTTACTTTAGGTGAGCAGACTATTATTCATAGAGAGGATAGATTTAGATTATGATTAATTATTGTTTTAGAGGGATTGAGAAGTAGAAGGTTGCATATGCTGTGTACCTGGTTGGATTGTTAATCACACAAAGGAGACAGCATATGGCTAACAGATAAGAAGAATTTCATAGATATAATATGTATAGAAATAGATTTGCATATGTTGCAGTCCAGGTCGGATCTCTTCCAATCACGTAAAGGAGGCAACATATGACTAGCAGTAAGAAAGAAAGAAAATAATTTTCTACAGACCTACTTTATTGGAATTCCCCAGTACCTCCATCAATACCAGAATTAAGGACAGAATCCGTACATCGAGGACAAGTTAAACCACAGTTCTAGATACAGGTTCTTTAGTGTGACTGGTGGATTCTCATGTATATCTCCCTGCTCAACCTATCCGAGCGTCGTATTGTCAGGCTAAACGGATCTATCTAGGTCAAGATTTGTCAAGTCATTTGATTTATTAGGTTCATCTTTGCCTAGTCAAGCCCATTAAATTCTTCATGTCCACCAGCGCATCGAACACAGAGCCTAGACAATTCAGCTTTGGTACTTTACACAAACTCAGATTACCCGTTATCACTTGTTGATATCACTTCCCAATAATAACTACTAATGAAAAACTATTAAGATAATGAAGAATTGTCATTAAAACGAATCAGATTAAGGTAAACTCAGGAGTATAGAGAAGAAAACTCAAACCGTAAGTCACTGATTGAATTTGCATCCAAAAAGTCTGAGAACAGCACAAATAAACTCAGAATAGATCCGAAAATTCTTCACATCGTTAACCACAATACCCATGAGTGACCCCCTCCTTTCTTCCTTTCCCACAAATGACACATATTCTCAAACAAAATTCCGAGTGTTGTATAATTGAGAGATACCTCCTATCATGTGCCTGTAACAACCACTATCAACAAACCGAAGTCTGATGATATGCTTCCATAGCTGCTCCGACATAGAGCAGGATCAGTTGGTCTTTGGAACCCAGTCCATTTTGAAACTGGGTCGACCTTTGTCATCTTTGCAAGGTACTCTCTCCCATGACATATCCTGCTTATCACAAACAGAAGATGTGGAAACGTTAGAGTCATTAGGTGATTTGGAAGATTGAACCTTTGAAACCCATTTGTAGTTAGGTTTAACCCATTTCTTTTTCGATCTGATGGGTGCCTTGACACTTGATTTTGAACTTGAAGCCGATCGTCGAGATGACTTTGACCTAACCGGTCATGGCTTCAATGGAGCATCTCTTGGATTGGGCTTCTTGGCCGGCATTCCCTTCTTGTCCTTGGGATTTGATTTCTTGGTCTTTGTGGCATTCCAGTCATTATTGTCTGAATGTGGCCTTGAAGGGCTTCTTTTGGGGTATCTCCCTCTTGGCGCATTCTGCCACCCGTGTGCATAGTAGTGAACGTATGCACGATTAGGACAATTTCTGGAAATGTGTCCAGGTGTTCCCCAGTGAAAGCATGTATTTTTCTTCACTGTGGAGTTGTTTCTTCCTGTCCCTGGTGGCGTATCCTTCCCTTGTCTCTGGTTATTCCCACATGCACACTTACAACAAGCCGTCGGCTTCGCTTGTTTTGGAGGCCTGTATTTACTAATAGCAGGTTGATCAGAAGCAAATGAGTTCGAAGCAACAAACTATGAGTTCAAGAAGACATTGGTTTATTCAATAGTGTTCTCCATGTTCTCATCTTCCGCTACTTTACCTGCACAGGAAGTAGAAACATCAGTATGCTTCACCTTAACACCCTCAGTTGCCCTGATTGATCAGTCTTAACTGAAGCTGGAGCAGTGGTTTGGCCATACTGAGCAGGCATTTCCTCATTGGTGTCAAGGGGTGGGTTATAGTTGTGATTAAAAGGAGGTGGCACACTGTGATACCCTAAACCCTTGGTTTGATTATCTTTAAAACTCAATTGTTTTTCAACTAAAGACTCGACTGTCTTACTTGACGTAGTATAATTTTTTAAACTAACATCTATTTTTCCACACTTAATTTTCAAAGCGTCAAGTTCTTCAGTTACAACAACAAGTTTTTTTCTTAATGTGATCGTAATTTTCACACTTGTTGCTGTAATCTTCTTGTAATTTCCTAAAGTCCTTAGTCTTGGCCTCTAATTGTGCTTTTAAGGGTTTTTGACCTTTCCTTAGAGTATAGCCTTCGTATTTTAGGTCCTCATTTTCCCTTTTTAATAAATCGATTTGATCTCGGAGAAATTTAATAGTAGCTTCACAAGATGGAGTACATGAAACTTTATTTACCGGAATTGATGTGAAACTCATTTTTCCTTTATTATTATTATTATTATTATTATTATTATTATTATTATTATTATTATTATTATTATTTTATATTGATTGCCCTTTGACTTAAAAACCGAGAAAGTCAACCTTAAAAGTCAAATTTAAAAAGTCAAACTAGAAAAGTCAAACTTAGAAGTCAAACCAAAAAGCTAAATTTGAAAATTTAAAAGTTAAACGAAAACGTCAAAGATTAAAGTCAAAGGTCAAACTTGAAAGTCAAAAGCAAAATATTAAGGTCAAAAGTTAAAAATAAAGTCTAAAATTTAAAACTAAATTTTTTTGGATGAAAATGGAATTTAAAAATAAAAGGAATTGATTTTTGGGCTGATTTTGTCAAAATTGCGAAACTTGCAAGCGAGAAAGACTGGTTATGTTTTAAAATTCGGAGGAATGACACAAGGAGCTTGCTAGCTCAGATGGTAAGGTGCTTTGTTTCTGAGCTGGAGGTCTCGAGATCGATCCCCGACACCCTCAATTCGTTCCCCTTTTTTTAATGCGAAGGTTTCTGTGCGAGGATGGCTGTTGTGTGAGGACAAAGCCGTGAAGCCGAGAACGATCTGGTAAGCCGTGAAACCAAGCCGCACACTCCAGGTCGCACACACCGAGCCGCACACTCCCTAGCTGCACACCTTTAACCATTTGCTCTAAAACTCGATCAAAAACTCGTTTTTATGAAAAATGCAAAGATGAAACGTCCCTTATTTTTTCAGAGATCTATCCAAAAACATAATTACCTTTTCAAAATAAGTTCAAATAAGCTCCAGATCTGACAAAATTGATTGATACAAGCTTGCTCTGATACCAATTGTATGTCCACAAATTGCTTGTGTATCAATCAGATCCAATTGATGGTGTGGAATCTCAATCAATTGGATGATGTCAGATCAAATAGAAGAGAATGAGAAGAAGAATTAAGATGAATCTAATGATTTATTGATGATATGAATTATACTCCATATAATAGATTCTCACACACACTATTCTTTTCTCTAACTTTCTCTCTCTTCTCTAGCTGTACACTCCCACATGCACTCCTCTATTTATAGCACTCCCAGCAGTACACGAGTGTACAGCTGCACACGCGTGTACAGCCGTACACAGGGTGTGCGGCCGCATACACATGTGCAGCCGTACACAGCCACAAAATTACATATTACATTATAGAAAAATATATTTTCCTAGAAAAGTAAAGTATAAACCATATTTTTGACCCAACAGAATTAAAGAAGATAATGGGGATGGGTAATTGGGTTGATTGTTTGTTAATTAAATATTATAATTATATTAGTATGGTTGAAAACCCTATATGCTCACCAGGCTCCCCAGCCTGACCCTCTCAGTTTTCTTTGTATCACCTGATCAATACGAAGACTTATTTCACTAAGAGATTAAAGGAAATGAAAATCATTAGTGTAATTAAATGAAAGTTCTATTTACGCTTATGTGTCTGTATCGGAACATGACATCCCGAATCTTTTTACTAACATACATTTTTACGGAAATGCTTTGATAAATCTTTATCATATTCTGGGAACAAATTCCAGAACACTTTTATGTAAAATGTTACTCTGATTTTCGAACAAGCATAAACAAATCGGTCTTTTCTGGCCGTAAATTTGGGGATGTCACAATTTGTAGTTAACTTTTCAATATCAATAGTAATGTTTATGTAGGTAATTGTTTTTTGGTGACACAAATATCCTTGGGTAGGATAATATGGGAACAATTATAGAGTCGATTGAAAACCATATTTGAAAAGCTTATGAACTTATTAATCCTGTCAAAGTTAAAAAAACCTAAAAAATTCACTTATAGCCTAAGTGTGTATCTATTTGCTTTTAAGGTAAAATACAATTTATAATTGTTGGGCTGAAGTTCTGTTTTGTATTGCGTCTTTTGGGCTCGTAGATTAGCCTTGTATTCTCCGGTTTGGGCCTGTCCAACCGAGAGCCTTTTATGTATTGTATATAAGTTATCGCTTGAATGCATATTAGGTTAAGATTCAAGATTTTTGTTTTAGCATTCCAGAGTTTACGATATTGCTCTCTTGTAATCTTCCAATCCTTTACAGTTGATGTTCTTAATCGAGCTCTTCTAAGGATTTTATTTAATCATTCAACACGTTTGATTCAAGCTGTTTGTTCTTATTATTGCGTTCTGCCTTGTTATTTATATTGTGTTCTTGCAGTTTCATATTTATATACTTGTTCACGATCTAATCGATCTTTATAGATTAAAAGTTATTGTTTTAATCTCATCAATTGGTATCAGAGCAGGAGGCTGTGTAATCGATACACTTCTTTTCTGTGAAAAAGATTTTCATTAGGGTTTTCCGCAATCATCGATATTTATTGAGCCGTCATCTTAATTGACGTATCTTAGTATTTATTGTTTTGCCCTAATCTGCTTTATTACAAGTCTGATCTTTGAACAGGTTATTACGATCATTATGGACGCAACGCAATCAAACCCTATTAATATTTCCAACAGCATTGGTTCGACGACAAAGATTCCAATCTTATACACCCATGACTATGAAGTATGGGCACATCATTTTGAAGATTACGTGATTGGATCGGAGGACAATGGTTTTCTCATATGGGAAGCCATTATCAATGGACCATTTTCTCATTCCGCGACATCCAGAGTTATTAAGACGCAAAAAGAATACAACGATTTGCTCAAGGACGTGACGAATATTGCGCAGGATGAGAAAGATAAATTCCAGTGCAATATTAAGGCACTAAGGTTGATCAGATTCGCCCTTCAGTCCGACACATTCAGACTAGTCAGCTCATGCACTACGGCGAAGGAAGTGTGGGATAGACTTCGCGAACTGTATTCAACAGACGAAGATCTTGAACACTCCATCCAAACCTTGCTTCTATCTGAGTTTGGAGAATTCAGGCAAGGGGCCGAAGAAACCGTAACCCAGACGTTTGATCGCTTCAATCATCTTCTCAGCAAGATGATCAAACACGACATTGAAAGGAAGCTCATCGAACAAAAGGTTACTTTCTTGAACGGACTGAGATCGGAATGGAGAGCAGTAGTTTCCACAGTCAAAGCCCATGAACAGTTTAAATCATACTCTTTGGCGAAACTGGTGGGTATTCTAAAGTCCCAAGAGAAGATTGTTGTTCAAGAGAAGAACGTTGTGTCTAGTCTTGGTTCGTTGGCCCTCCTATCTAAAAGTAAAGCCGTGATGGAGGATGAAGAGCTCAACTTGGAAGAATATGACCTCACAACTGAGGATTATGCCATGATGGTATCCAATCCTAAGAGGTTCATAAAGAAAAGATTCCCCAGCAACAAAAACCGAAACTGGCAGGGGAGTTATAGCTCTGAAAAGGCAAACAATGAACCGAAGGCTGAGGAGTCCAAGAAGGAACCGAAGGCAGATGGCGATTCCGGAGTAAGCTGTTTTTACTGTGGTGGCAAGAACCACTATGCTAAGGACTGTGTTCTTAAAAAGATGGCTGAAAAGGATGACGGAAAGGATGAGGAAGCCGTACTGCAGAAGAGGTTGGATGAGTTGAGGAAGAAAAAGTCTACCGCTAACCCTTCTATTAATGCTCTGATTGTGCAGGGTTCGGTTAATAACGATGAGTTCGGTAGCACCGAAGTTTGGTCTACTGACTCAGAAGACGAAGAAGTGAGGAAGCCTACTCATGGAAAGGCTTATATGGCTAAGGAGGAAAGCAGTGGTGGAAAATGCTTCATGGTGTCAAGCGCATCTCAAATGAGGGGATACAATACCGATGGAGGAAGCAATGGACCGAAAGTGCAAGAAGATATGTGCTTCACAGCCAAACCACTCAGCCAACAGTTCAATGAGCTTGATGAACTGATAAAAAAGGTACAATCTGTTTTTATTTCATCTAAAGTACCATCATCCTCATATGAGAAAGAACTAAAAAACGTTAACACAAGAATTTCTCATTTAGATAGTAGCTTAACTCAAACTAGAGTCACCAATTCTAACCTGACTGATCAATTAAGCAGGGTGGCGTCGAAGAGTGAGGAGCGGCGTATGTGGATTGAGTTAAAAGAGTCGGAATTAATTAAAGTCAAAGACGAAAACATTTATTTGCAGAGAGACAATTTGAAATTGTTAAAACAACGAAATGTTTTTTGTTTAATAGCTAAACGTTTATATTCCAATATTACTCAGCTGCACTTGGACTGTGAGATAGGCAAAAAGATCCACCGTATGATTTTACCATTCCTAGAATTTAAGGAGGATGAAATCGATGCCGAAGCTTACAATTGTGAGAGTGTGATTTCGTCTGATGATGTCAACCCAACTTATCAAATTGGACTGGACAAAATTGAGTCCTTCATTAAATCCAAAGACCATAAGGACATGCTCAAAAATCTGTTGGACGAAAATGATAGACTTAAACTGAGAACCGAAACCATACAAAAGTTTGACTCTCTAAATGCCAAAGTAAGCTCAGAAAATAAAATTGATGTTGAAAATGCATCTGAGCTTAACGAGGACGAAAACATGAGTGAAATTTCTGTAGAGGATACGGTTGACTGCTCAGAATTTGTGAAAAGCGAAACTGAAAACCACAAAAATCTTGTTTCTGAAAATTCTGTGGAATTCGCTAGATTGTCCCAACAAAAGTCCCCGAAATTAGTAGAAAAGGCTGTTGTCTATCAAAAGGTCAGAACCACTCCGAATCAGGTATACAAAGTCACTGGAGTAACCGAACATCAGACAGCTGAACTCACGGCTATTGTTAACGAAGACAATGCTGATGGCTGTGATGAGTTCTTCTGGGAAGCTCCTATTGACAATGGAAACGAAACCGTTGGCCTATCTGAAAGAACCTCTTGGATGAAGAAAGGAAGATATATACCTGAACCCTTGAACAAGCCTGATAATTTCAGTGAACCAAGCACAAGTGGTACAAAAGACACTCCTCAAGAGGTTGATCATTCAGTAAAAGAAGACATTCCTTCAACGCCAACAGCTCGAAGTGAAACTTCATCAGATACTCCTTCCACTTCCTCAGGGCAAACTGAATCTTCTTCAGATATTCCCTCTGCTCCCTCGTTTCAAAGAAAAACTCCTAAAGTTCAAAAGGAATCAGCAAAGGTTACATCAAAAGCGAAGGCGAACGTTCATCATCAACCTAAACAGATGAGGGATAAAAAGATAGAAAGGAACCTAAGATACAGGAAAAACCTTTCTGAAAGGAAACAATTCTGGCACTCCCAGAATGCATACTATTCACACAAGGACAAGAATCTGAAGTATGAAAATAATCTCGTAAGAAAGCACGATAATTCCAACAACCGAAAGCCAAGGTTCGGTTCGCAAGAAGATACCAACCGAAAGCCAAGGTTCGGTTCGCAAGAAGATACCAACCGAAAGCCAAGGTTCGGTTCGCAAGAAAATTCTAACCGAATGCATAGGTTCGGTTCTGAAAAGGAGTTCAACCGAAACCAAAGGTTCGATTCCAAGAACAACTCCAACCGAACTCAGAGGTTCAGTTCTGAAGTCAGAAGAGAACAAGACTCAAAAGTTAAACCCACCATCGATCAAAAGCAAAAGGGTCACCTAGAGTCATCAGCAAGGAAGACACCTCCATCCAAATCCAAATCCTCTCTTCCTAATTCTTCTTGTTCATCTCCATCTTGCTCTAACACTAATTCCATGGGTTCTCAAAAACCACGTCCATCTGCTGAACAGAAGGAAAAGCAGAAAGTCGGTGAATTCAAACCTGAGTCTAAAGCGAACAAATCCAATCCTAACAAAATAAAAGTTTTCACCATTAAAAAGAAAGATGAAACAACTTTAATTAAAAGAACATATCTTGTTGATATCTCTCTAACTATTCCTGTTCCCATGAAAACCTCACATGGACCCAAGAAACTTTGGGTTCCTAAATCTGCTTAATTTTTGCAGGTTATAAGTGACGAGCAGTTTGACGAAGAATGGTATATCGACAGTGGCTGCTCGCGTCACATGACAGGAAGGAAGGAGGAACTCAGGGAATACAGATCTCTTGCAAATGGTGGCAACGTTAAGTTTGGAAATAACTCTTACGGCACCATAAAGGGATATGGGATGATAACGAATGGTGATTTTACCATAAGAAAGGTGGCTTATGTGGAAGGACTTCAACACAACCTCATCAGTGTATCTCAGCTTGTTGGAGGTACAGGTCTCAAAGTCTCATTCGATGATGAAGGTTCTGAAATCATAGAGAAAACAACAAAGAAAGTGATTCTGAAGTCAGAGCGAAAGGGTGAAATGTTTCCGCTGAACATGAAACCCATCAAAGGAAACCCAACAATTTGTCTGCTATTAAAAGCTCAATACGACGAAAGCTGGTTGTGGCACAGAAGACTCTCTCATCTCAATTTCAAAGATATCAACCGACTTGTCACTGGAGGTCATGTTAGGGGTCTTCCATTGCTCAAGTTTGACAGAGAGCATTTATGTGCTGCATGTGAAATGGGAAAGCAGAGTCGTCAAAGTCACCCATCCATTGTTAACACAAAAGTTGTTGAACCACTCGAATTGCTTCATATCGATTTATGTGGTCCTTCATCTATTGAAAGCATCGGTGGTAGCAAGTACATTCTTGTTGTCGTTGATGACTTCTCTAGATTTACATGGGTGTTCTTTCTAAAGCTCAAATCTGAAGCGACTCAAAAGCTGAAAGTGTTTATCAAGCAAATTGAAGTCCAGCTCAAGAAGGTCGTTCGCAACATCAGGAGCGACAATGGTCTCGAATTCAAGAACAGGGAGTTTGAAGCGTTTCTTGCAGAAAAGGGAATTAGCCATAATTTCTCAGCTCCCTACACACCACAGCAGAATGGAATAGTCGAAAGACGAAACCGATCTCTGTGTGAAGCTGCCCGAACTATGTTAAGTTTTGCTTCCTTACCTTTATATTTTTGGGCTGATGCTGTTTCTGCTGCTTGTTATACACAAAATAGGTCCTATCTCAACAAGCGATTCACGCTCACACCATATGAGATACTAAACAACAGGAAGCCCAATGTGAAATTTTTCCACGTTTTTGGCTCAAGGTGTTTCATCTTTAACTCTAAAGAACACCGCAACAAGTTTGATGTCAAAGCCGACGAGGGAATCTTTCTGGGTTACTCACTCACTTCAAAGGCGTACAGGGTACTAAACAAACGATCAAGAAGGATTGAAGAAACATACTATGTGACCTTCGACGATAGCTATGTCAAGAAGCTACAGGCCATAGATGACACTGCCAGGGAAATCTTCCCTCAAACTGGTCAAGTCACAATCTCAATCGCCAATATGTACGAGAATTTTCTGGATCTCTTTGATGAACCGGAAAAAGCTTCTCTCTCCGAAGAAGGGGCAGCCGACAACAAAATAGATCATATGAAGAAGATTGTCGAAGATGCTGCAAGAAGAATGCATGAAGGAGAATCGCCTACTGATGAATCTCCAACCAACAATGCTTCAGTCGAGGGGGAGCCAAATTCTCTTGTCGAGGGGGAGCCTAGCTCACAAGTCCAGGGGGAGCCAAGCTCTACTACTTCAACCGAAGGTCCTTCATCAACCGAAGATGCACCTCCTCACGAAGGTCCTTCAATGTCTGAAAATCCAGCACCACAAGAAACCCCTGAACCTCACGTTTGTCAAGACTCATCAATTGAGGGGGAGCATGATGATATGACGCTTGATTTTGATAGCCAATCCGAGCCTGAAGAGATGATCAACGCTGAACTAGATCCATCCTTTGATACGAATTACCCTCCTCTTACAAAATGGACCAGAGATCATCCTATCTCTCAAGTAGTTGGTGATGTATCTGAAAAGGTTCTGACCCGATCTCAACTGAAGGCAAAACAGACATCCTTATTCTCAAAAGTTGAGTTTTGTATGTTTAACTCATTTGTATCAAAAGTCGAACCGAAGACAGTGAACACTGCCCTCGATCACTCTGATTGGGTTCAAGCTATGCAAGACGAACTAAACGAGTTTGAGAGGAATAAAGTCTGGCGCCTCATTCCAACTCCTCCGGATGCTTCAGTTGTTGGTCTCAAATGGGTTTTTAGAAACAAAATGGACAAGGAAGGTAATGTCATAAGAAACAAGGCTCGCCTGGTTGTCAAAGGATACTGTCAGGAGGAAGGGATAGATTACGAAGAGACGTTCGCTCCAGTAGCAAGGCTAGAATCGGTTAGAATATTTCTGGCCTATGCTGCTCACAAAAACTTTCAGGTTTTCCAAATGGACGTCAAGTGTGCATTTCTCAATGGAGAACTTGAAGAAACTGTGTATGTGGAGCAACCTCCCGGGTTTGTGAACGAAAAGTATCCAAATCATTGCTACATTCTGGATAAAGCTGTGTACGGCCTCAAACAAGCTCCGAGAGCCTGGTATGAAACGCTTACAAAATTTTTGAAGATGTCCAAAATCAAACAAGGTTCGGTTGACCCCACCTTCTTTCGCAAAAAGGAAGGTAACCACCTTATGATAGTTCAAATTTATGTCGATGACATCATCTTTGGCTCTACGAATCCCAGCTTAACAGCTGAATTCAGAAAGTTGATGGAGACTAAGTTTGAAATGAGCTCAATGGGTCCTATTAATTTTTTCCTTGGTTTAAATATAAGACAGGGACCCGAAGGCATCTTTATCAATCAGGAAGCTTACACGAAGACTCTCCTAGCAAAGTTTGGCATGATGGGAGACTCAAAAGTCAAAGTCCCTATGGCATTCGGCACCAAACTTACCCCTTTCACTAGATAAACCGGCCGTCGACATCACGCTCTATCGTCAAATGATAGGCTCACTGATGTATCTAACTGCTAGCAGACCTGATATCATGTTTTCTGTATGTTATTGTGCTCGATTTCAGGCTAACCCACGCGAACCTCACCTACTGGCGGTGAAGAACATCCTACGCTATCTCAAGCGAACCGCCTCCTTGGGTCTATGGTATCCATCCAACTCTGGCTTCTTCGTTCAAGCCTATTCTGATGCAGACCTTGGAGGATGTGGACTCGACCGCAAAAGCACAACTGGTGGCTGTCAATTTCTTGATGGGAAGTTGGTCAGCTGGCAATCCAAGAAACAAACATGTGTGTCGCTGTCTCCTGCTGAAGCGGAATACATTGCCGCTGCATCCTGCACATCACAAGTGATTTGGATCCAGAGTCAACTTCGAGACTATGGACTCAATATGAAGAAGATCCCTCTATATTGTGACTCTGAAAGTGCAATTAGGATCTGTCATAACCCGGTGCAACACTCCAAAACCAAACACATAGCACTGAGGTATCACTTCATCAAAGATCATGTGGAAGATGGAAATGTCGAAGTTCACTTCGTAAGAACCACTGATCAGCTGGCTGATGTCTTTACCAAAGCTCTTCCTGAAGCATCATTCAATAAAATATTGCAAGGGCTCGGTATGATGGAATCAGAATCAGTTCCTCACACTACCACTCAATCTCAACCGTAAGAAGCGAAACCAACCGAACGTTCGGGTTCGGTTCAACTATCTGACTCGCTCATTACTTCAAAGGTAGTTTTTCTGTGTTGTATATTTCTTGTGCAAAATTTATTTTTCTTTACGTAACAAGTTTTTTTTTATTATCTATAAACTTCTTGGTTTCTTAAAAATTTTCTTGAACCGAAACCAACCGAAGGTTCGGGTTCGGTTTTTCAAAATTTTCCTGAACCGAAACCAACCGAAGGTTCGGGTTCGGTTTTTCAAAATTTTCCTGAACCGAAACCAACCGAAGGTTCGGATTCGGTTTTTCAAAATTTTCCTGAACCGAATCCAACCGAAGGTTCGGGTTCGGTTTTTCAACTTTTCCCAACCGAAACCAACCGAACGCTCGGGTTCGGTTTTTCAACTTTTTCCAACCGAAACCAACCGAACGCTCGGGTTCGGTTTTTCAATCTTTTTCCAAGTTTTTTTTAATTGTGTTTTTTTTTTACTCTTCTATAATTTTTTTATTATTTTTAATTTTTTTTTATATATAAATTTCAAAAACTACAAAAATATTTTCTTTTATTTTTCTTTGTGTGCTCATTTGTTTATGGGAATATATTCCATGCCTTACCTAAGTGTCCCTAAAAGCATGCTGCTGTATGTGTCCCAAGCCTCATAAGATTTTGAATAATAGCCTTCATGACCTGGTAAACACAAACCTTGTCTTCCCAATAAGGCTAACTTATTTATTCTAATCGTGAGCTACCTCACTCTATTCTCACATGAGTTAAGAGTCTCCTGCTTGGTCCTTTCTTTCGCAACAGAGGTACTATGTCTTCTTTCACCATCCCCATTACACTTCTCCATAACATTCGTTTCATCACTGTAACCCTTGAGACTCTCAGAAACTACCACTGAGGTTTATGGTTACACAACCTCTGTGTTTATGATCCTAGTTTCGTGCCACTACGAACTGAGTGAAACCCAAAATTCAACACCAACGAATTGACGGTGACCAATTAACTTGATCAAGTTTTCACCAATGAATTGACGAATGTACCTTCATGAAATCTCAATTTTTTTTTCCGATTCCAATGAAATTGTTACACACCATAACATTTCTTCCCATGGGATCCAGTTATAATTTTTATCTGAGATTTTATACTTATCCAAGTCACTTAAAAATCAACTCCAAACCTACTTGTTCAACAGACTACACTGGTCTCACAAGTACTTTGTTCACATTCGTTCTTATATCAAGAATTGAATTGATGAATCAAAGCGAAACCACCCTTAATTTGCCTTATTAAAAGAAGCCTTTCAACATTTATTAATAAATGTTTGATCGTAATTCAACGGGATTCCACACTAACACTTTGCGGTCTCTCTTGACCATGAAGGAAGAGATTCGTGCCCGGGATCATCAGTTTTGTGTCATCATTGACATCACAGATCATCCTAAAAAGAGTTGCTTTATTTCTTTATTCCTTTTACACTCTTTGCACGAAAATCCTAGATTTTCAAAAATTCTGTTACTAATTATTTTACAGGCTGAAAAATTAATGGATGGTTCATAATGAAGCTGTGGTTACCAATAATCCACGTGGGCGTTTTATTCAAAAGACAGCAGATTAAAATGGGGAAGAGACAAAAGATGCTGACGCGGCGGAAGTTCAAAGGATAGAAATTCAAACGACGGTAAAAAGACGGGCGCGTGAATTTGAAGAGGCCGCGCTTTTTTCTGACACTATTGGACGCGTGTGCAAGTATTGAAGCGTCATCCATCAGGCATTAATGGCACGTGTGGAAATAGAAACAGTTCCTCTCTCTGAACCGGCGCTTATTGGGCGGCGTGATCCTAGGAATCTGACACTCTCTCTCCTACGTGATCATCGCACGTCCCAACTGTCACCAATCAGTCACTCAAAAACCCTTCCATATTTCCATAAGAGATTTGAATCGATCTTTCTCTCTCCTATCACCTACTATAAAAACCCATCCAGACCACCTTTTACCTCTTTACTGCCCCATAATTTCCAAAGCAAAAATACTTCCAAACTCTCTCCCGGTTATCTTCTTCTCCAACCTGCAACAATGGCTGAATCCTCTTCCGTCCATGCTACTTCTCAGATTCTTCCAATCCGTCCTCAGCAATGCCTCGTGATTGATCTGAACCCACTGGCCTATGATCCCTACATGTCGCCGGTCATCGAGTGTCTCAAATACTCCCAGCTTGCTCCGGCACTGTCACGGATTGAAACGGTGCCAATGGTGGCCCTATCTCAGGTCTACGCAACGGCTTATTACGACAAGGCCGTTGACAGAGTCTTTTTTGAAGTGGCGGAACACAAGACGTCGATTTCTCGTTCCCGCTTCTGCTCTATGCTTGGGTTTGCTGCTGACCCATCGCGTGTTCACCCGGAGACAATTCCGGTTGGTATGCTCTACAGCATGTTCTACAACATGGGCTACACGGAAGTTCTCACCTCCGTCGCCAGATTCAAAAAGTCATGCCTACCGCCCCAATGGAATGGGTTATTTACAGTTCTCTTCAAGGGACTGTCAGAACGCAGCTCAGGATCGGACGGGGCCAGTCGTCTTTTCCTGTCGATTATGTATGCGGTGTACAACGGGATCAATCTGGACTACGGATTTGTCCTTTGGCAACAACTGATTCAGAGCCTCTCTTCCGCTTCCCGACACTCCGAGGTGTCACTAGCCCGGTTCTGGATCTTGATCACAAGATGGGCTATGGACAAGTTCGATGTCCAAACTGCTGACGGTGCACCGATGTCTTCGATTGGTACGTTCCACACCACGAAGATCATCGTATCCGCTGCATCGAAATTCTCCTTCATTGGCTCTATCCCGGAGTCGATGTATGGTAGTGTGCCATCAGACAGCAGTATGATCAAGGCGATCAAGGAGTTAGGGCCATCTGGTCCGAGGGAACTGACACCGGACATGTTGAGATCGATCCATGAAGCCGACAAACCGGTGGCCAGGGGTAAGAAGGCAGACAAGGGGAAGAAACCATCCAAAGCCCCAAAACCTACTCCCAAGAAGCGCAAACAACCGAAGGCTGCCTCGTCACCACAACCGAAAAGGAGGAAGACCCAACAAAAACGAAAGCTAATCCTTTCCTCCTCATCAAGTGAATCCGAAGTTGAGAGTTCGGACGCTGAGGGATCACAAGGCGATGTCTCTCCTCTACGAGGCAACACACCCCCTCGATCCCCAACCCCGGAGATGGAACTTCACCAATCCCCAGTTCCTTCCCCTCCACCCACAATACCTATTTCCATTCCCACCATAAACCCTACTATACCACCAACCTCATTCCCTATACCTCCACCCATATTCACCACCTCAACCGAAACACCACCTGTAACCGAAACCCCTCCCGTAACCGCACCTCCACAAACCGAAACCCATACACAACCACCACCCGAAACTAACCCCCCACCCACTCAACCTGCACCAACCAAACCCATAACACCCCCAGCTTCCCCACCACCTCCATCTCCAGAAGACGCCTCCGATGGCGATGATCAATACCTCGGTGGTGACCATCTGAACTTTGATTCGGTCTACTATAGTCCGTTTCAAGTTCAAAGTGATGAGGAGGATGATGCTCCTGTAACCAAGAAGCATCTCCGCGAGCTGAACGAGAAGGTTGATCAACTTCTCGCCTCCTCTTCCAATCAGCAGTCATCCTTATCTGAAGCTGCCCTTCAGAGGATAGTTGATGCCTTCTCTAGGGCTCAACATGACTCAGTGGCCTCTGCTACTGCTGCAATAGACGCCTCCACCCGAGCTTGTGAGGCAGCGACCGAAAAAGTCGATAAACTATTCCATGACGCTACAATCCTGCTGCAGTCTATGCAGGAAAGCGCCGAAGCCACCAAAACAACACTGGAACCACTTGTTAATCAATTGGCCCAGTTTGTGACGACGGAGTTATCCTCGTTCGCTATCCTCAGACAAAACCTTAGCGACGACAACTCGGCACTCCGTGCCTCCATTGAAGCCCGCTTGGCAAAGCTACAAGAGGATCTTGCGGCTGAAAATAAACTGATGGACGTCCTGGCGAGTAAGACTACTGCCCTCAAGGTCAAGAGCACCCAACTTTCCAACTCCGAACAACAATTGGAGGCTCTTCGATCCGAAAGGGAAATCATCAAGACGTGTGTTTCGGATGTCCACGCCGCTCTATCCAACATCCTGGAAGCACACGACCCCATCCTGAATCACTCGGTGAGGCGTACCCTCGCTGAGAAACTCTCTCCGGCCATGGCTCTCTTGAGTAAAATTGAAGGCCTACCCAGTTTCGTGTCCATTCCGAAACAAGGGGGAGATGAGAAGAAAGGATCGAAACCACCTCCTTCCTCAAAAGCAACTCACACAACCGAACCACCCCCAACTGGTCATGCCTCGGGTTCGGGTGTGAAGGACAAGGGCAAAAACATTGCAGAGGGAGGAGATGAAGATGAAGATGAAGATGAAGACAAGGAGACTATTGCGGACATGTTAAAGAGAAAGAACAGTCGCAATACTGATGACGATGTCATTCGTGTGGCACGTGAAGCTGAAGAAGCCGAACGTAAACAAAAAGAAGCCAACGATCTCCTTGAGAGCCGAAAGCTGCTCTTCCCTGCCTGGACCAGGGATCGACTGATAAAAGAGGCCATAGAGACTCCAAGCATACTATGGCTCGAGCCGGTGATATCATTCGACTGCATCAACTCGGTCGATTCGCAATTTGATATGCCGCTGACTCGAAAGGCGTTCATCTTCCACGCCTTCTCCAACATTTTCGAAGTCCCACATCCGAACGATGAGCTTGACAGGGAGCTCATTGACTTTTATCTGGAGGCCGCTCGCCCTCAATACCTTACATGGAGCGCCCAGAAGATTGTCAGTGTTCGGGTGATGAAGCCGTTTGCCGTGGGGAGATTCACAAACGTCAAGTTCAAGCTTATCCGAGGATCTGCAAGAACTGCTCACATGATCTCTCTGGCGGATCTGCCCAATCTGAACCCTCATGATTGGATAGTCTTGTACAACATCTTGCTGACAAACGAAGCCGAATATGGTCCCATCTTAGACCATGTCAAAAGGATGCTGGCATGCTATATCATGGAGGTGGCCCTAATGGATCAGGAGGTTGCCACAGTGTTTAAGAAGAAACCGAAAGTCAAGCCTGTGGGATCGGCCAGTGATCTAAACACGATGAAAATGGGCAAGATAGATTCGAGGCGAAACTCTGTGATGTTCACCAGAGCCGAAGGACAGAAATGTCTGTTCGCGTTAGCTGACAAGCACCTCTACACCACTCCCTGCTTGGAACACGTCCTATCAATCGTCAAGCGGTGTAAGGACAATTCGGCTGATGACATCAAATACTTTGAAGATATGATCAATTGGTACATCCGGTTTAGACAGACCATCCTTTCAATAACCAAGTGTCTGTTTAGTACCGTGAAGAAGAAGGTACCAGCTTCAGCTGCCGGCCCAAGTAAGAAGTGATGGTCTCGCTCCAAATTGACGCAAAGGGGGAGATTGTTGGGCTGAAGTTCTGTTTTGTATTGCGTCTTTTGGGCTCGTAGATTAGCCTTGTATTCTCCGGTTTGGGCCTGTCCAACCGAGAGCCTTTTATGTATTGTATATAAGTTATCGCTTGAATGCATATTAGGTTAAGATTCAAGATTTCTGTTTTAGCATTCCAGAGTTTACGATATTGCTCTCTTGTAATCTTCCAATCCTTTACAGTTGATGTTCTTAATCGAGCTCTTCTAAGGATTTTATTTAATCATTCAACACGTTTGATTCAAGCTGTTTGTTCTTATTATTGCGTTCTGCCTTGTTATTTATATTGTGTTCTTGCAGTTTCATATTTATATACTTGTTCACGATCTAATCGATCTTTATAGATTAAAAGTTATTGTTTTAATCTCATCAATAATGATATTACCCTTTTAGTGTTTTATGTTTGCTAATATTTTTATACACGAATTTGTTAGATATGGATTATGGTGACTTTTTGCGGTAAGCATTTTTTTGGTGCTTAACAACCACATGTGATCCCTCAAGCCATGGCATGGTCCAAACTTAAATGGTTATAGAAGAGTCAATATAGTGTGGCCACTGATGTTTATCAAATATGATTATTTATATAAAATTTCCATTTTTAACCCCTGTGTATATGTTGTTAACAATTGATGTAAACGTACATTACGAGGACAATCGGTCTATTGAGAAGTTAGAGTTGGTATTGGGTGAGAGACGTGCTGCTTGGTAGTATTAAAGCTCCGTATGTATTGAACGTTATGATTTCCCTCTGGCACCTGATAGTAGGTCCTCATATATCACACCACCACCTTCTACGTCACCTGATTTTGAGCAACCTCAAAAGGAGGCAAGATAAGATGCCAACAAAGGTTAATCTCCATAAGGACCATGACCACCACTATAAACTAACTCGTAAAGAAAGTAATAAATAAGGAAAAAAATCATATTGGAGTTGGAAAAGTAGCTTCATGAATGTCATCGGCAAATATTGACATAAGATATATGTGTTGGGTTTTGAGCATTCTAACACTTCCTAAGTGTACATGCAACCCTAAATACCTTGGATCTATGTTTTCTCTATTATACATGCAAATAAGAACATCCAAGGTATTATCCTAATCTAGCATACAAAAACTATGAATGTAACAAGATAGAATACATACCTCTTGATGTAGCTTGATGTCTTCAAGCTTTAAGAGCTTAGCCCCAATAGTGTGGAAGCCTCAAGTGGAATCACAAATCACCAAGACACCTTGGAATACTTTAGAGAATATGATTACTTGGTTCTCTCTAGTGAAATTGGCTAGCCCTTCTTTAGTGTATCCACACTAGTGCCAATTTCACCAACCAAAGACATCTTTATATAGTATGGAGGATTAGGGTTAAACCCTAATACCCATGACCTTTCATTTCCTAGGATCCATGGGTTAAACACTCCATGGACTATCCATGAATGCTTAGCCCAACCTAAATGAACTTGGCCCATTCCATATATATAAGAATCCATATTTAATTAGTTCCTTTTGATCACTTAATTAATTATAAATTAATTCTTCATCAATACTAATTAAATAATATGATTCCATATTAATATATTAGAACTTATAACATATTAATATTAATCATAAACATACTATTCTCAAAAGATTATCCATATAAATTGTGTCGGTGAAGTGCAACCCAAATGGACCATGCCGGGTCGGGTCAAGTACATACCAAATATAGTTATGGACTTAGACATTAATCCAACAGTCTCCCACTTGGATAAGTCTAAAACTATTATTGCGTATGACTTCAAACCTAACTGGCAATCGTAGCTCTTAAAGCTGCTGTCGAACTCTGATCTTGTCAACGAACTTGTCCATTAGATAAGGGATCATATATTCCTCCATTCTAGATATCGTATGGACTGAGACATGGATTATAATCATTCTCTCTGTCCATTTGTTGTTTCCCGATTTTCGATTTATGACGACTGACTAATTGAACAAATCAAATCAGTCCTGGCCCGGCCGAGCACTTCCATTTGTCATCATCAAATCATCGAGGGGCCCACAAATATCGCTTTTGTCCCGAAGGTAAAAGGAATGGATAAACTTCGACTCATATGGCTTGTTCTACTACTTGTTGAATCATACACAAAGGCACGTTTTATAGCACCGAGTTACCAAATGTGTTTTCGTGCAATCAATGTACAACCAACTCATAGTAACAACTCATATCTCTAGGTTTGAAGAATATAAGATATTATCGTCTCATGATCACTCGTGATAAAATCCATGAAGTGATTCCAATGAGCGCGGGTTGAATCCAATACTCAGAACTTATGAGCACTCATGAGTGTTGTAGCCCTTTGTCCAACACCTTAGACCTCTACAAGCCAACCCATGACAGTCTTAATTCATATCTACTTCCAACATATGACCGACTGTGGATGTTTGAATAGCTTAGTCATTCAGGAAGAATAACCCAGTTTATTCGGGAAGTCAAAACATGCAAAATAAAACACAATAATAATTGAATCCAATATGGTATCAACCCTTTGAACATAAATAAAACACCTTTTATTTATCACCATATGATTACACATTATTCATTGTATACTGTTTCAGCTATCAACTTTATTCTTGAATTTAAAACAATAGTTGTCCCATGCTCCAAGCATGTTCACTATGTTTTCTTAAACACTAGTCATGCCACACACCAAGTATGCATACTATGTTTGTCTATGATCTTTACTTTGTGAACTAGATCAATTGAACATAACTTCAATGATTCTCTTTTCACACTCCCAAATCCTTACTGCAAATGCAAGAATTCCAAATTCATGCCATTTACAGAAATCTGTTAGATTCTAAACTTATATGCATTGATCCTCTTGTAACGATTATGCACAAAGTCACAAAGACTTGGCAACAATCATTACAGAGTATTCCAAAGGGGATCAACTCCTTGGAAATATCCTTCTTGCATTAAGTTTCCTTAATCTTACACAGATTGAAAATTCTAACTTTGAAACATTTCCAGATTCCATTTTGACTATCACTTCTGAACAAGAGTTGCCTCCTTACAGATTATGTCAATATGGTCCTTCCAGAATTATC
This sequence comes from Lactuca serriola, assembly GCF_051521515.1. Classification (NCBI taxonomy): domain Eukaryota; kingdom Viridiplantae; phylum Streptophyta; class Magnoliopsida; order Asterales; family Asteraceae; genus Lactuca; species Lactuca serriola. Next base: position 72,254,502 of record NC_136416.1, read on the forward strand.
ACTATACTTCCAATTGTCCTTGAGTAACCAATCTTTGGTAAACCTTAGATTGTCCTCGACAATTGTTTAATCCTTTTAGTCATATCCAGTTCTAAACCTTTTCCCTTCTTAATGCCCCAGGCATTTGGAAAATTTTAGAACGGATGAATATAGCACATGTAATCGATCCTATATCCGAAGCATATGGGACACGATTCATGATGTCTTACATAAAGACTAAACCAGTCTTTTGCTATAATATTTCCATTTCAATTTGCCAAGTTCTGATAATTCAGATTATGAAAAGGGATGCCGTAATCATAATCGAATTTTAGAACGCAAGTAATGGACCCATATACAGAATTTCCTTATGTTGAGCCATTCCAACATGAAATTCATATATATCCTTGACTAAATGATTAAAACCTCACGATCTAAGCTTATAGATTTGAGATGAAGCATAATTTCCTCTCCCTTAATTATAGCAAAACAACTTTTTCCCAATTGAAACTTTTGTTTTCTATAATTAACATTGCTAACTTGCAATACTTATCATAATTATCATGCTCCCACTAACATGATGATTATTAGCATAACACTTATGCTCCCACTAGCTTTGACATGTACTCAGAAATCAGCTGGACAGTCTGAAATTTAGATTCATACACCCTTTCCGTAGATAGCTCACCTGTGTGTCTAAGCAATTTCAAGAACCATGAAAAGGGATATCGTAATCATGGTCTCAATTGCTTAGGCATTTGCCATTTCTCACAAGTCCATGTTAGTGTGCCGGTTAACCACACGCGCTCCACTAACGACTTTTGAAAATGCAAATAACACAATTGATATCTTCGTAAAATCTACTTAGTGAAAGCGTTTCCTCACCATCATTTTCATGAATCGGAGAGAAACCTTATGACACTTAGATTTATATGGTGTATGAGTTCCTACCCATATGAATTTGTCAAACCATAATCACAAGACAAAGATAATGACAAATCCAAAACCATATGGATTGAACTCAATCTTAACTTCTTGCCACCTGGCAGCTCAAGGGCCTGCCATTGCTTCCAAGTTGTTATGCAACAAACTGAGAACTCTAAGAACTCATATGCAAAGCCAACTTTAACTGGAATGGGCACAGATATGTCAACACGATAGGTTATAAACCTCAAGTCGTGTGCTAGTGAAGAACTTCAGGTTTTATTCTTGATTATTTCTTGAGACTTTCAAGACCTTTAAGACTCCCACTGTCCTCTTGACATATAAGACTCCCTTGTCAAACATCCAAGAGATAGTGCGGATTCTAATCAAGAAAAACACTTTACCCAATTGGCCTAAGTTGGTCTTTGTTTTATCCAAAACATCACAACTTACCAATTTCAAATGTACAAGAGTAGAAAACTTTTACTCTTACATTTGACAAGTGTTTTAAACCTTCTTTAAGACATGTCACTCAAATGACAATCTTGGAGTATGACTCTAAGACTTGTATTGGAACGAAGTATGACTCATCTTCTTGATTTAACCATTTCAACAATTCAAGTTCCTCTTCTTAGTCATAAGAATGCACTAAGATTTCCTTAGAGAACTAATTTTGATATGGTTTCTTAATCATTAAGATGATCACAAAACTGATACTAAAGTACTCTCCCATCTTTTCAGATATGAGAAACTTTTATCCTTCTGCCTAATTTGATTCTTCTTATTCGCCCTGCCATACATTGGAACCTTTTCCAATGTCTCAGAGTTACACTTAAGCTTGTAAGTAAACTATGACGAATAGTCTTATCAATCTTTTGTGGTGGACTTAATCAGTGCACAAGAATGTGTACTCGATCCCTTAGTCCTTTACTTGACTCACACATCCATGTGGCCGAGTAATTAGTCTTAATTTTCCAAAACTTGAAAGTTCTCATTCATCATGCTATACAACTTGCATGATTCCAAGTTCCGGTCCAATTGAAACTTGGGTGATGAGAATCTTTCCTTATTTGGTAAATCTAGACATTACCACAAATGAAAGAATCAATTTCATATTTCCACTCTTGCTCTTAATGGAATCATATAAGCAACAATTTTTCCTCAAAAGCCATTGTAAGGATATTTTAAAATAAATAAAATCAAAAAAATTTTCTTTTATTTTAAAACTTTGCGGAAAAACTTATCCTTACAATCCATATGAAAACTTGTTGTTATCTATTCCTAAGCAATATCTCATAACTCCTAAGAAGTTGCTCAAGAATCCGATCTTCAAACTATGCGATAGAAATCCATCTACGCCATCAGATTCAGCATATTCTTTCTTTAAGTTTCTTCACTTTTCTTTGATTCTTAAAACATCACCATGTGACCCAGTCACATCATGTATCAGGAATCTCAGAATAGAAACTTAACAGAGTTAGATAGTGGTCTTTACCTGAAGTAGAGTCAAACTTATTGACTTTAACATCCTTAGGTAAATTTGGCAGCTTCGCAACCAATGCCCCTTCCCTTGGCAATATAAACATATGGACCCTTTGATAATGGTACACGAGACTATCACAGACTTAGCTTTTCTCTTTACCATTTGGTCAACCGAGTTGACTATGGCCGATCCCTTTCCATTGGGAAGAGAATGCTTTACTGGATATCCAATGTCATCATTGTCAATGTCCATAAAGTTTTAGGAAGTTGATCTTAACAAATAGATAAGATCATTAAGGGTCTTGTCATAGTCTGTTTCATAGGTGTCCCAAAGGAACTCACTATGTGACTTAGAAAGTGATTGAACCACCAACTTTCTCAAGACTTTGACACCCAACTCTCCCGGCTTGTCAATATGTGACTACATCTCCAAGCTGTGTTCACACCTAGACCTTGCCTTGCCAATAGGGCTTGAGTGACCTTAAACTTTTCATGAACTTGTGGGTTGGGGAGAATAATTGGAGGAGGTGAAAGAAGTATGATTTCCAAAGGACATCATCTTCATTTAGGAAACCTTGTTTCACTAGATTTGGGAAGATCATAGGTGTCTATTACAGACATCTTTTGGGAGATATTCAAGATAGTTGATTTAAAGTCCTTAATATGACACCCAATATGAAATATTAAGGCTAGGACCCAACAAACTATTTTATAACTTAGAAGAGGTATGCCGTAATCCAAGCTATAAAATATTTGAAGGTAGGTGAATGACGATTCACCAACTTCCACCAAGATAAACGAAATGAATTATTAGGTTTTAATTGGTTTTGAAACTCCTAGATCTTTGAGATTCATTGAACTTTTCAAAGGCATGTTTCAATCTCGAGTGTGCCCTTCAGGTTTTGTGACTGGGATGCCGAGGATCACAAAACAAGGTGTGAAGTAACCATGCAAATCACTTGGTACCCTTAATAAATTGCCCATCAACCGATGTGCCGGTTAACCACACACGCTCCATCGATACTATGATAAATATTAAGTCACCCTTTACCTACCTTGTTAAGTCCAAGTTAGTGTGCCGGTTAACCACACACGCTCCACTAACGACTTAGACAAAGTGTAAAGTGTAATTTCATGGGTTAGCACCTTATTCACATTTTTCCTAAGTAACTAAGATTGGGTATTATTAAGAGTTTAGTTACTTAGTATTATCATTAATACTTTTAATGAAGGGAGAATTCTAGTCCTGTCAAACCCGTTCGGCTAACGACCCTCCACCAGTCAAGCAAGCGGTGGGTGAGAGTGGACACCCATTAAGTTGCCATTTTATAGGCAACAACCTTATACCCACCTTATAGACCGGCTTCGTGAATGAGGCGTACTAGCGGTAAGACTGACTTTACTCTTATACATACATACATACATACATATATATATATATATATATATATATATATATTATTAACTTATAATATTATAAAGTATAAGGGTTGAATTTTAACTTTTAAAATTCTAAGGGCTAACTTGGAATTAAAGTATTCATAAGTGAAAACTTTACAAATTCCAAAACTTGAGGGCAAGTTTTGAAACTATTCAAAACTAATTAATTCCATAACTTATGTGTTTAAAGTAGTTTTAATCCAAAAACTCTTCAAATTCCATAACTTGAGGACAAGTTATGGAAGACTTTAAACTAATAAAAGAATTAACTTTTCTTTATTTTATAACTTATGGAGTTAATTAAGGTTACACCTTTTATTTTATTTTATTTTATTTTATTAAATGAAGAGACTCTTGGTCCTCCATAACTTGAGGACAAGTTATGGAGTCATAAAACCATTTAATTAGAACTAGACTCTTCATTTTTGTAACCTTTGCCAATTTTTATGAGTTTTATGATTCTTAAATGTGACTTTTCATATAACTTGAGGACAAGTTACAAAAACACATTTTAGAATCAATTCTTAGATTAATTTGGATTAAAACCAACTATCACATAATTTTATTCATTAATCTAAATTCACTCATAAAACAAGGTAACACAAAAAACTTTTGGTGATCCATAACTTATTCTTAAGTTATGGAATCCTTTAAAACATTAACACCAAATTTTGTAACTCCAAAAAAACTTTGAATCAAATTTTTTTTTTAAAAACCTTTTCATATCCATAACTTATGGAGGTTTCAAAAAAATAAAACTCTTTAGATCAAACTTTTAAAACTAATAAAATAATCATATTATTTTATCTTTTATTAAATTTGACCTAATTCAACTCATAAAGCAAATTATTCAAATTTTACAAATAATTAGTTTTTCACAAGAACAAGTAATTATCTTAAAATTTGACAAACTTCATGTTTTTTTTTTCAACTTTGAAAATAAAATATTTGCATCAATATAACAGAAAACAACCCGTGGCTCTGATACCACTGTTGGGTTTTGAGCATTCTAACACTTCCTAAGTGTACATGCAACCCTAAATACCTTGGATCTATGTTTTCTCTATTATACATGCAAATAAGAACATCCAAGGTATTATCCTAATCTAGCATACAAAAACTATGAATGTAACAAGATAGAATACATACCTCTTGATGTAGCTTGATGTCTTCAAGCTTTAAGAGCTTAGCCCCAATAGTGTGGAAGCCTCAAGTGGAATCACAAATCACCAAGACACCTTGGAATACTTTAGAGAATATGATTACTTGGTTCTCTCTAGTGAAATTGGCTAGCCCTTCTTTAGTGTATCCACACTAGTGCCAATTTCACCAACCAAAGACATCTTTATATAGTATGGAGGATTAGGGTTAAACCCTAATACCCATGACCTTTCATTTCCTAGGATCCATGGGTTAAACACTCCATGGACTATCCATGAAAGCTTAGCCCAACCTAAATGAACTTGGCCCATTCCATATATATAAGAGTCCATATTTAATTAGTTCCTTTTGATCACTTAATTAATTATAAATTAATTCTTGATCAATACTAATTAAATAATATGATTCCATATTAATATATTAGAACTTATAACATATTAATATTAATCATAAACATACTATTCTCAAAAGATTATCCATATAAATTGTGTCGGTGAAGTGCAACCCAAATGGACCATGCCGGGTCGGGTCAAGTACATACCAAATATAGTTATGGACTTAGACATTAATCCAACAATATGTTTATCCCATGTCAAGGCTGTGTTAGGTATATATGTAGATCCTATCCTAGAGGAGGGTGGTGTAACCAATAATAAGGGGACCACACAGGATGACGGTACCTCATGGGAGTTATAGGTACATTTTTTTTATTTCTTTAAGGTATACCTATAATTTCATTGTTGAATATTTAATCGTATGAAACCCTTTACTTATTGTAGGGCGACGCGCTTACCTCCGTACTGTTGGATTATGTGTTTAAGGTCATAAGTAAATTGATATGACTTTGCGGAACAAAAGCAAAGTCATTTTGGGTTGCCTTCAATAACTAGAAATATATGGGAACATATTTAAAGGAGTAAGGAAATAATTTCTTAATCTATTATTTGATTAATGGTATAATTAGAAATGGTTAAGGAATAATTTAGAATTAATCGGAATTAGTTAGGAATTAATTTTGGATTGATTTGAATTAATTAAAGGTCTAGGAGTTGAATTTTTATTGTTTAATTATTAGACATGGAATACATTCTAGAACCCTCCTTATTGTGGAAGGTTTTGGGAAAGGTCTGGAAGCCTCTTTTAGCCGATAAGGAAACTAATTTGAACAAGTTTAAAATAGGTTTCTACCATGTAACATCCATAAAATTCATGAAAAAATTAAACTTTTAAAACAACCCAAAAATCATCATTGTTTACAAATAGTTTTTAAAACAGGTTCAATATGAGAGTAATTCCAAAATCATGAAACAAAACATGAGGAGGTGCACGATCACGCATTCGCCTTCCTACGATCCTATGAGGTACCTAAGACATAATCCCAAATCTTAGTGAGCTCCAATAAAATACCAATACAAAAACAATAACATAAATATAATAACAACATACTATGGGTCCAATCAACCATCGGGTTGGAATATCCCAGGCCCCTTAACCGTCGGGTTGGAATGCCAACATAGTGTGGGTCCAATCAACCATCGGGTTGGAATACCCCAGGCCCCTCAACCATCGGGTTGGAATGTATGAGATTTAGTCCATTTTTGCATGTTTTTCCTCTGAAGCACGGCACGGTGAAGCCTCACCATGGCGTGTTGAGGATCTTTTGGGCCACGTGCTTTTATGGAACAACACAACATGTTGGTGGGCGAACACGGCAGCTTGGCTGCTGGTTGGAGAACCCTAATTTTTAGGGTTTTGCATCCTATATAATCTCCTTAAGTCCCAAGGGGTGGTCTTTTATCAGCCTCCAACTCCCCACATCGACCCTTGAGAACCCTAATCATCTTTCCCTCTCATTGTGAGCTAGTGTGGTGTTTTTAGAGCCAAAGAAGAAAGAAGTTGGAAGAAGGAAGTAAGGATCCAGCAAGCAAGCCCTCATCTTTCAGTTTGGCACTATTCTGGACGTTTGTAAATGTCCTAGATTCGATTTGTATTTCTCTATGTTGCTAGATCTTGAGTTTTGTCCCTTTTTCTTATTGTTCTTGAGTGAGTGAATGGTTAGATTTCATAAAGTAAGTGACCTTGTAGAGTCTTGGATTTGGCCTATAGTCAAGTTTTGATGCCATGCATGGAGAGTAGGTCATAAATCCCCATTTTTGAAATATTTTGGGTTCAAGACATGCATTAGACGTGCATGTATATAAAGCACCAACCTTTGAGATGGTTTTGGTGCTAGAATCTCTTCTGGAAAGGATGGGTTTCAGACTTCAAGGATTTAGTGCTTCTTGGTTAAGCCTTTGAACCTTCAAGCCTTGTGGTTGGGTTTTAGGACCCTTAGAGTAGTTCTAAAGGATAAAGTTGGAAACTTTATCCTTCTTGGTAGCATTTGGGTCTAGATCTGAGCCTTAGGGTCCCTGGAATCCAAGGAAACACAACTGAATGTATTAAGTTGCTGGAACTCGGGTGAACACAACGTGTTTGCAAGCCAACATGGCATGTTGGCTAGAGTTTTCCCAATCATTTGGATGCTATTGAAACACGGTGTGTTTTCTAGTAAACACAACACGTTGGTTCAACATGGACTGTTGACCTTGATCGTTGACTTTGACTTTGAACAAGTTTGACCTTGAGGGTATTTCAGGTATTTTGAAATTCTTATGGAAATCGGCCATTTGATGGAATTAGGTATCGTGTAGAGAGTTGAGATCCAGAGTCAAACCTCATCAGTTCTACTCAGTTTGTGAGGTGAGTTGTCCTCACTGTACTTGTGGGTCGAAGGCACCAATGTCGGCCGATTGAATTGATATCTTGTTATGTATGCTATTGTATTATTATGATTAGCCAGATCGGTATCCTGGTAGATAGGATGTTGCTATGATGTTATGATCTGTTAGATCGGTATCTTGGTTGACAGGATGTTGCTATGCTAAGTGATCTGTAGATCTGTCTGACTGGTTGTAAACTGTTATATCATTATCTGTTATATGTGCACATGTTTAGTCGGTGGCTGAGGCTTCATTGCTTTGTGCGTAAGTTAACAGGCCGAGCATTCCAACTCGATGGTTGAGGGCCCAGGGTACTCCATCTCGAGGATGATTAGACCCATAGTATGTTGGCCTTCTAACCCGATGGTTGAGGGGCCTAGGGTATTCCAACCCGATGGTTGATTGTTTTGGATTAGTGTCTAAATCCATAAATATTTTGGTATATACTTGACCCGATTATGAGCATGGTCCTTTTGGGTTGCCTTCACCATAGCAATATGTAGGATGAATTCAAGAGAGAAAGGTTTAATTATGATTTATTAATATATTAAATATTAAAGGAGAAATCATAATGTTTAATTAATATTAGTCAAGAATTAATTAACAATTAATTTTGTGGCTAAAAGAGATTAATTAAACTTAAGGGACTGAAATTGTAATTATAAGATAATTGCAAGAGTAGGCTAATGGACTCCATAAAGTGGAGTGGAAGAAATTTATGGGGAAGCCCATAAGATTTCATCCATGACTCTAAAGAAAGGGATCCATGGGCTGCTTAGGGCCTAAGCAGTCAAATTAGGGTTTCCTAGTTGAAAACCCTAATAGCCTACATGTATATAAAGGACCCTTAAGCCCCAAACATGTGGACAAGTCTTCCTCTAGGGTTTCTAGACGTTTTGGGCAGCCTCCTCTCTTTTCCTCTTCATCCAAGTTGCTTAGTGGTGTTTGTGACTCCATTAGAGGTGCAACACTTGAGGCACTAAGCTTTCTAAAGCTAAGGATTGATTGTTATTGCTATATAACAATCTAAGGTAGTATCTAAACCCTAGTTTTATGTTAATATGATTAATTGTATGCTAGATCTAGGGTTTATAAGTCTTGGAAGTTTATTGCATGTTCAAAGAAGAAAACTTAGATCCAAGCAATTAGGGTTGCATGAACACCATAGGATTATTGTTATGCTCAAATCCCATCAGTGGTAGCAGAGCCTATGTCGTTTTTCTATTGAATTGATGCATAATTGAATTGCAAAAGACCAGGAAATCGAAATTTATTGTTGTCTTCCTGATGAACTCGTCGAGTTGCTCTTAGAACTCGACGAGTTGGTTGTTCAGTTGTCGGGTTTTTCAATTTTTTTGGTCAGATTTTGATGTGGATAATTACCAAAACTCGTTTTTATTGCCTAAAATCGATTTTTTATGTTTGGAATGTTTATCCTTATCAAAATTGATGGATTTGGTTACATATGCATAATATAGAATTATTATTAGATAAATATTTGACCTAGTAAGTTTGAAAAGTTTCAAATTGCACACTTTAGGTTTTATAGTTTAAATTTGAACTTAAAAGTTTTGTTTTTGAGATTTAAATAAGTTAAACCCTAATGTTTTGAAATGTTTCAAAACTTACCCTCAAGTTTTGGAATTTAAAAGTTGATTAAAAGTTTAATTTTGAAATCTTAAATTCTAAGACCCTAGTAATTTGAAAAAATTCAGATCACACCCTTATGGTTTTATTAATTAATTAAAGTGTATTCTTAAAGGAGATTTAATAAACCCATAAAGTTTTGGTTTACATTTAATTAAATTCAAAGTATAATTTACTAAATTAAACCACCTAGTATTTTAAAAGTGTAAAATACACCCTATACTATGTATAACATTAAAAGTCTAATATTATATATATGTATGAGTAAACAGTCAGTCTTACCGTTAGTAGGCCTCATTCATGAAGCTGGTCTATAAGCGGTGTTTAAGGAAATTGCCTATAAAATGGCGATTGAATGGGTATCCACTCTTACCCACCGCATTCTTGACTAGTGGAGGGTCGTTAGCCGAACGGGTAGGATAGGACAAAAACCTTCCATTACAAGTATAATGAAGTACAAAGTAACTATATGCTTATACAAATTCCCAAATCATAGTTACTTTAGGCAAAATGTGAAATTGTATGCTAACCCATGGAATTACACTTCGTACCCTTGTCAAAGGTTAGTGGATCGTGTGTGGTTAACCGGCACACTAATTTGGGGATGACATTGGTGGCGAAGGGTGGCTCGATGTTTATCATAGATCAATGGAGCGTGTGTGGCTAACCGGCACATTGATTAGATGATAGTAGCATTGGGTGCACCACGTGATTCATATGGTTATTCATACCTTGTTTGTGATCCTCGGCATCCCAATCACAAACAGTAGGGCATAATTGAGATTAAACATGCCATTGAAAAGTTCAATGAATCTCAAAAGATCTAGGAGTTTCAATTCATTTAAGACTTAAACTTCTTTTTTCGTTTTTCATGGTGGAAGTTGGTAAATCGTCATTTACCTACCTTCAAATATTATGCAACTAGATTACGGCATCCCTTTTCTAGGTTGTAGAATATTGTGTTGGATCCTAGCCTAAATAACTCATTTGGGTGTTTCTTAGGGACTCAATCAACTTAACTTGAATTTTCTCCCGTTTTGTAGATATCTGAATCTTACAATGGTCTTCCCAAATCCTTTGGAACAAGCTTTCCAAATGAAGATGACGTTCTGAGATACGATCAACGAAATGAGAGTCATGCTTCACTTCTTCCACCTCCTCCAATTGTTCTCCCTTACCCACAAGTTCAAAGGCTTGAAAAGTTCAAGCTCACTCAAGCCCTTTTGGCAAGTAAACACGAAGATGGGAAACCTCTGTGTACACACGTCTTAGAGATGAAATCACACATTGATAGGTTAAGCATGTTGGGTGCCGAGATTTCAAGTGATTTGGCTATTAACTAGGTTCTTCAGTCACTTACTGAGTCATATAGTGAGTTCATTAGAGAGTATTATATGATGGATCACGATGTGACCCTCATTGATCTCACCTATTTGCTTATAGCTGCTGAATCAGCAATGATTTGGCGTGCTGGTCTAGCAAATTTATCTGGTGAATCAAACTCCAAAACTTTAATGGACACTGGCAACATTGGAAGTCCAGAAAGAACTAAGTCTGTGATTGTCCGATGTGTTGTGCCAAAGGATTCCATTTGCTTTTATTGCCAAGAGAAGGGGCATTGGAAATGAAGCTGCCCAGTTTACCTGAGAGATCTAAGAGATGGGAGAGTCAATACGTATGGCTCTGCTTTAGGTAAAATCCATTAACTAACTCTTTTAAGTTCCTATTCTAGATTCTTAATACATGATGTGATAAGATTACATTTTGATGTTTTGTAGGATCGAAGAAAAGAGAGGAAGCTTAAGGGAAGAAGTGAGCTGAATCTAATCATGAAGAAATGGATTTCGATCTCATTGCTTGAAGATTGGATTATTGAGCTACTACATGGAGTTAGAATAGATTGTTAACAAATATGTAATAACATAGTTTTTCAGTTGAATTGCATTGTAAGGACAAGTTTTTCCGCAATAAAATAAATTTTGATTTTGTCTTATTTATTTCTCCTTACAATGGCGTGTATGAAAAATTGATGTTTAAAGGTTTCTATTATTAGCAATAATGGATTTGATTCTTAATTCTATTATTTATGGAAATGTCAAGAATTTACCAAATAGGGAGAGTTTCTCATCGCCCAAGTTTCAATTGGATAGAAATTTGGAATCATACAACTTGGTTGCGTGATGAATGAGAAATTTCATATTTGGAAATTAGACTAATTCTTTGACAAAGTGTCAAGTGAAGGACTAGGAAATCAAGTACACTAGGTTGTGCGTTGATTTAGTCCACCACAAGAGTGATAAAAAAAATTATTCGACATGATTTCCTAAAGTTTAGTAAATATGATTATACTTATAAGAATAAGTGTAATTCTGAGTTAATTAAAAGAGTTTCAATGAATAGAAGAACGAATAAAGAAGAATCAAGTAGGCAGAAAGATAAAAATTTCTCTATTCTAAGAAGAAAGGAGAGTACCTTTTATTGTGTTTTATGATAGGTCTTAATGATTAAGAACCATGTCTCGATTGATCCTCTAAGTGAGTCTTAGTGCAATTGCATGTCTAAGAAAAGGAATCAAGAATTGTAGAAATGGTTAAAATTAAAAAGTCAATCAGACTTTGTTCCAATATCAAGTCTCAGAGTCAAGATTGTGACTTGAGTGAAAAAGTCTTAAGTAGGTTTTTAACACTTATCAAATGTAGAATAAGAAAAGTTCATATTCTTGTACATTTGAAATTGGTAAGTTGTGATGTCTTGGATAAGACAAAGACCAACTAGGACCAATTTGTGAAGTGTTTTTTGTCTTGATAATAACTGCACTAACTCTTGAATATTTGATTGTCAAGAAATGTTTCTTAACAAAGAGAATCATATATTTCAAGAGGTTAGTGGGAGTTTTAATGATCTTGAAAAAGGTTTCAAGAACAAATCAAGAATAAACCTTATCGATCATCACTAGCACACGCCTTGAGGTTTACAAGCTTTCATGTTGACATTATTTTGTTTCTGTGCCATTCCAATTGTGTTAATTATGCATAAAAGTTCTATGAGTTCTCATTTAAATGCATAAAGACAAAGCACCTTGATCGATGGAAAGTACATTGATATGTCAGGATAAGTTGCTAAACTACTTGGAAGACATGGTGGGCAATCGTGTCACCATAAGGCAAGAAATCAAGATTAAGAAAGGTCAGTCCATATAATTTTGGATTTGTCGCGAACTTTGGTTTTGGCAAATTCACATGGATATGAACTCATACACCGTCAAATCTAAGTGTCATAAGATTCCCTCCTTCATGAAAATGACTGTGAGGAAATGCTTTCACTAAGAGAGATTTTAAGAAAATAGAAATTGTGAAAATTATATTCTCAAATTCGATTATGGTTACGGCATCCCTTTACATAGTTCAAATTGTGAGGTTTGAAAATTAGTTTTAACATTTGGAACTTAGTAACATAAGTTTTGAATTGTTTAAACACACATATGAGCTATCTAAGGAAAAGGTGTATAAGTTTGAGAAGCTTAGATAAAGGATTATCAAAGCATCTGTATTAGAAATATGAATTTTGTGGAATTCAATTAGCATTGTTTTTCTAGAAGTTTAGATGTTTTCTAAATACATGTCAAAGCTAGTGGGAGCATAAGTGTTATGGTTATATGATAATAATCATCATGATAGTGGGAGCATAAGTGATATGTTTGTATGATTATTATGGCGAGTATTTCAAGTTAGCAATATTAATTATAGAAAAAAAAAAGATTCAATTTGCAAAGTTGCATGGGTTGAAAAGTTGTTTTGCTTCGTTTTAAAATCTACAACTTAGATTGAGAAATTTTAATAAATTTAGTCAAAGAATACATAGTGTGTTCTTAAATTTCGATTATGATTACGACATCCCTCTTCATAGTTCGAATTGTGAGAACGTGACACATAAAATATTATGGCAAAAGATTGGTAAAGTATCATATCTTTATGTAAGACATTATGCATCGTGTCCCATACGCTTCGGGATAGGATCGATTGCAAATGCTATAATATTTTACCATTCTTAAATGTTCCAAATGTCTAGCACATTATGAGGGAAAAAGGACTAGAATCGGTTTTGACTAAAATAATTAAACAACTATCAAAGGACGATCCAAAGTTCGCTGAGGATTGGTTGGTTATGAATAGATAAGATTCTGTTAAGAATGAGTTGTCATATGGCAAATGTGGAGATGTTTCCATATTGGGAGTTGGATATTGAGAATCTATTTCTAGGTTAGAAACTTTTATGCAAGAAGGATGTTCAATAGAATGTACTTTGAATGTGAGACTTCACGTCTATGGAATTGTCTTGTAACAATTTCAGATAGAGTACTTTGTAATTTCATTGGCCAAGTCTTGGTGACTTTTGTGCTATGACTTTGCAAAAGGATCGTTGCATAAAATGTTAGAATCTAGCATATTCTAGTAGTGGCAAGAACCTTGTGTTCTAACACTAATGATAAGGATTGGGAATTATGAAATGAGCATCATTGGAAAAGTTTTCAATTGATCTATTTCATAAAGTAAGGACCATAGGAAACATAGTGTGCATGCTTTGTGCATGGGACAGCTATTGTTGTAATTTGAGTAATAAGTTGATTTTCTGAAACAGTAAACGATAAATAATGAGTAATCAATATGGTGGTTAAATAGAAGTGTTTTATTTACTCTCACAAGTTTTGGGGCCATATAGGATTAATTATTATTCTTGTGTTTTAGTTTGCATGTTTTGACTTCCAGAATAACTGGGTTATTCGAACCTGCACAGTCGGTCATACGTTGGAAGTAAGTATGAAGGAAGACCGTCATGAAGTGTCTGTAGATTGTCTGAAGAGTTTAGACATAGCACAGGTTTGCTTCTGAGTTCATGAGTACTTTGAGAAGATTGGAGTATTGGATTAAATCCACGCTCACTTGGATCACTTCATGGATTTATCACGAGTGATTAGTGAGACGATAATATTGTATATTCTTGAAACAGAGATATGTGAGTTGTTATTTGTTTGTCGGTTGAACATTGATAATAAGTAAACGCACCAGCAACTTGGTGTTATAAAACTTATTGTTGTGTGTGATTCGATCGGTAAATGCAAGAGAGCATTTGAGTTGAGGTTTATCCATTCCTTTTACCCAAAGTCGGATAAAAGTGATATATGTGGGCCCCTCGATGATTTAGTGATGACACCTAAGCGCTTGGCCAAGCCGAGACTAAGTTGATGTGTTCAATTGTAGTTTGTTGTCAGTCGTCATAAATCGGAAGTCGGGAAACAGTATAGAGAGAATTATTAAAATTCATGTCTTATGTCTATACGATATCTTGAGAATGGGGGAATATATAATCCCTTATCTAAAGGACACGCGTATCTGATAAGATCAGAGTTGACAGCGGCTTTTGAAAGCTACGATTGCTGATCAGGTTCTGAAGTCATACGGAAAATAGTTATAAGACTTATCCAAGTGGGAGACTGTTGGATTAGTGTCTAAGTCCATAACTATTTTGGTATGTACTTGACCCGATTATGAGCATGGTCCTTTTGGGTTGCCTTCACCATAGCAATATGTAGGATGAATTAAGGAGAGAAAGGTTTAATTATGATTTATTAATATATTATAAGAATAATATATTAAAGGAGAAATCATAATGTTTAATTAATATTAGTCAAGAATTAATTAAGAATTAATTTTGTGGCTAAAAG
The DNA here is from genome assembly GCF_051521515.1 of Lactuca serriola. Taxonomy (NCBI): domain Eukaryota; kingdom Viridiplantae; phylum Streptophyta; class Magnoliopsida; order Asterales; family Asteraceae; genus Lactuca; species Lactuca serriola. The sequence continues at coordinate 72,269,619 of NC_136416.1, forward strand.
AGATTAATTAAACTTAACGGAATGAAATTGTAATTATAAGATAATTGCAAGAGTGGGCTAATGGACTCCATAAAGTGGAGTGGACGAAATTTATGGGGAAGCCCATAAGATTTCGTCCATGACTCTAAAGAAAGGGATCCATTGGTTGCTTTGGGCCTAAGCAGTCTAATTAGGGTTTCCTAGTTGAAAACCCTAATAGCCTACATGTATATAAAGGACCCTTAAGCCCCAAAAACGTGGACAAGTCTTCCTCTAGGGTTTCTAGACGTTTTGGGCAGCCTCCTCTCTTCTCCTCTTCATCCAAGTTGCTTAGTGGTGTTTGTGACTCCATTAGAGGTGTAGCACTTGAGGCAATAAGCTTTCTAAAGCTAAGGATTGATTGTTATTGCTATATAACAATCTAAGATAGTATCTAAACCCTAGTTTTATGTTAATATGATTAATTGTATGCTAGATCTAGGGTTTATAAGTCTTGTAAGTTTAGTGCATGTTCAAAGTAGAAAACTTAGATCCAAGCAATTAGGGTTGCATGAACACCATAGGATTGTTGTTATGCTCAAATCCCATCAGATGGGTCCCATAGTATGTTGTTATTATGTTTGTGTTATTGTTTGTGTATTGGTATTTTGGGGGAACTCACTAAGCATTGAGCGTATAGTTTTAGATTACATTTCAGCTACCTCAAAGGATGGTGGGAAGGCGAAGGCGTCATTGTGTAACTCCTCATGTTTTGTTTCATGATTTTGGGATTACTCTGATACTGAACCTGTTTTGAAAACTATTTGTAAACAATGATGACTTTTGGGTTGTTTTAAAAGTTTAAATTTTTCATGAATTTTATGGATGTTACACACCAACTATAAATAGGATCCTTATGCAAAGCATTTTTCGTCCATGGCCTTCAAGAGCTAGAATCAAAATTCTCATCCTCTCCTTTCTCCTCAAAATTGTTCCTTAGGGTTTTTAGGATATTGGGTATGAGTCATTAGATGCATTATACTTTTGGTGCTTGCGTTCCAATGCGCTCGTAAGGATTAAAGCTCAAGTATTTACGACAATACTCAAAGGTATGTATACTAATATTTTGTGATTTTCGATTTACGTAGGTTAGTTTATAATTTTCATACTATGTTGTTATTATGAAAAAGTCGTGGATATCTAGGCTCTAAGTGGCCATAAAATATTTTTATGATTCCACTGTGCAAATATTGTTGTTTTAAATTTTAATAACCTAGAAAACTCATTTTTGTTATTAGAGACTAGGGGTTTATCTATAATATGCATATTGGTGAAAAACTTGAAAAATCTGGTTATACGTAATTTTTGAAAATCCCTAGCAGTTTGAGGTTTTCGATTTTCCTCCTATTTCGTGCCTTTTTCAAAATTTGATAGGGTTAATTACTGGTTTCCTTAATTGTTAGTTTACTTCTCGAAAATTTAAACATTTAATAAATTAGGTAAGTTAGATAAACCCTAATTTTCAATTTTAAGTAAGAGAATAAGAACGAATATTATTTTATTAAAAGCCTAACTAAGATAATGATTTGATTCTTAAAAGATTTAATTTTAATTAATTAAAGATACTTATTAAATCTTAAATGGTTTACATATTAATTATTCAAAATTTAATTAAATTAATAAGATTTAAACATTGTATTCTTAAAAGTTTAATAATATACCCTTACATACATACACACATATGCGTGTGTGTGTCTATATATATATATATATATATATATATATATATATATATATATATATATATATATATATATATATGTATCAAAGAGTTTATAATACTATAAGTAAAAGATTGATAATTCGTCGGTCAAACCATGACTAGGCTTCATTCATAAAACAATGTTATAATATATGTATAAAATAATTGTCTATATAATGACCTTTGAATGAGTGTTCTCTTCACCTACCACTTCTTTGTGTGGTGGATTGTCGTTAGCCGAAAGAGTTATGATATGACGTAATTCATGTTAAAAATATAACATGAAAGTACCAGAACACAACAAAAATTTCCAATCTAGTTACTTAGGAAAAAAAATGTGAACTTGTTTTCTAATCCATGAAATAGCATATCGTTTATGAGTCGTTAGTAGAGCATGTGTGTTACATCCCGAATTTCAAAGGCAAATTTTTCGTTTTTATTTATTAAAAATATACGTCTTACAAAACAATACAATTTATTATTATATATAAGAGTATCTTAGCGGAAGTCTATAAAACTTTATTGATGCTTCGATGACGAAACAATCATGCATAAGCCTTTTCACGATCAGATAAAACTTTACTGAGGCTTAGACCATCTCCAACCCTTAACACTACCTTTTTTATAGTATACCTATAATTATAGGTTATAAGATAGTGTATACACTAAAGTCCTCCAACCCATTACACTATATTTAACACTAAAAAGAATATTCTAGGTATATTGTTCTTTATTTAACACTATATTTAGTGTTACACTTAAATCCAACACTATATATAGTGTTAGGTATAGTGTAGGGATAGAGCATAGTAGTGCAATTTATAGTGTAAAAATGGTTTTTTAGTGTAGGGTTGGAGATACCCTTGGTAAATTTCCTCAAAATATTCCATACCACAACATATATACAATGCATACATATAATGGCCTTCAACATATAGTTGGTCAGCCCTAGCCTTCACCATAAGTCAGTCAGCCAATCTTTGCCTACAACATATAGCTGGACCACATCTTGGCCTTTAGCATAATGCTAATCCGCCAAAGTCTATCGGCCTTCAACACAAATCTAGTCCGCCCTCAATTTCAACAAAATATATTAACATATATATCAAGCATTATTCCTATGTTACTAGAAACTAACTAGCCTAATTGCTTAAGTGTAAACTACAAGCATTTATATCCTAACATTCAGTGGATACATACTAGAGTATATAATATAGTGAGATGAACTCACCTTGACAGATTCTCAGAAGATTAACCGTTAAAAGGATAGTTTAGCTTATGACCAACACTTTAACAAGTATTAACCTATATTACTATAGTTTATTAGTTCAATGGGAATATATAATGTAGGCTTGATCTAACACTAATCCCAATTAATACCGATAGTTCTACCAAATAAGGATTGGCCAGGTCGGAAGTTGGGAAGCAGGATCATTTCGACGTATAACTTTATTGAAATCCAACAACCAAACCAACATGACCATTCTAAGCAGCTTTCCCATAAGTAGATCAATCAATATTATAACTAGAATTACTGATATATATATATATATATATATATATATATATATATATTCATAACAACGACTATGAGCAGAAATATAGTTACACTTAGGACATAGTAAGCATATCTTACCTACAGAATATTTTGATAAGAACTGGGAGTTAAACAGACATAATACTGACTTGGGATCTCCTAGTCGAAGGCTACTACTTGGATGCATACTTGAGGGCATTGTAGAGCTTCGCCGCGGGCCGAAACTATGGGAAAATGGCTCTACATAGGAGAATATCGAGAGATGAAAGTTCTAGGGGCATGGAGTGAGCAGCTTATACAAAATGTGGAGTATTTATAGGCTCACAAGGGGTGAGTTCCGTGCATGCATAGGGTGCGTCGCACACATGTGTGTTGCTGGCTCCACCCTCCTTCTGCCACACGTCGCACCCGGAATTGTCCACCTCTTACCTTCTAGAAACAAGCCACATTGTCACAAAATTGTGTGCTCCGTATCACGTCCACGACGTACCACATCGCCTTGACCCTTGGAGGATTTGTTGGAAATTTTTGATAACCAAAACATCATAAACGTGGAAGCATAAACTTTGGATCTTTAATGTCGAATCTGAATAAAAGAAAACTTGAACATAAAAAAACGATTACATACCTGATTTCATTATTAACTTTGGATTTGAAGAACTAGGGTTGGGTTTTCCAGTTGATCTCAAGAACCCTCTCTAAATCCCATAGCAAACCCTAAAACAATTTCATGTATGTATATTAGTATATTCTAAATTTGCTTCTCATCACGTATTTATATAGATGGAGATACAACCGAATGTGAGAGATATTAGGGATTTAGGAGATCTTGAGTCAAACCAGGAACTCAACCCACAAGATAAACATGGTAAGTGCATATCTTTATTTATTATTAAAATCGGTTCATCCACAATTTTATATAATTTCCATAATAATAAAATTAATGATAACATTATTTATATACATTTATTAGTGGTCCCAAAATATCCAACATGATTGGGCAGCCAATTTGCCACGTGGTGCCCTTTAGTGGTGTCACGTCATCACTGTGTATCGCACGTGCGGATTTTCATATTTACAAAATGGCGTAACTTGTTCATACGAGATCTGTATTCTACATTCTTTATATCACTAGAAAGCTCTCAACGAGCTCTACAAATTTCCTTTAGATCCCAGCAACTAATTCTTACTCTATACAAAATTTATATTTTTGATAAGTTTAGACTGTTAGAGATCACTGCAGAATGCATAACTCTTACATACAGACATCGTTCCCGATGTTCTTTATAGATGTACTCCTATGAATGAGATCTTCAACTCTTGTTTAGATTATTTTTTATTAATAATATACCGTTCTAAAGTTTGATTTCCGTGTCACGCATTGTTATACTCGGTTGCACAGAAACTTCGAAAAATCATAACTTCCTCTCACGAAGTCAGAACTGGATGTTCTATATATCTACGGAAAACGTATTCACATTTCCTACATTTCTATGATAATTATTTTGGCTCAATATTTATCTTTTGTATTTCATATTTTATAATATTTACAGTCTATGTCTATAGTAAAATGGGTGTTACAACTGTCCCCCGCTTACAAGGATTTAGTCCCAGAAATCTAACTAAATAACTCTAGTTAGTTGCTCCTCATCTCTTCTTCTGGCTCCCAAGTTTATTTCGATCCCTTTAGGTGTCGATACTGAACCTTCACTAGGTTGATTACCTTGTTGCACAAGGTATTCATCTTATTATGCAAAATTGCCACTGGTTTTTCCACATAGTTCAGACGCTTATCTACATGAATGTATTCCAAAGGTATGATTGTGGATTCATCCGTAGGGCACTTCTTTAATTGGGAGATGTGGAAGGTATTATGTATTTGACTGAGCTCTTCCTGCGGATATGAATGATAGGCAACCTTGGCTACTCGAGCAATGACTTAAAAAGGTCTAATATAGCAAGGGCCTAACTTGCCCCTCTTCGGGAACCCGATGGCACCCTTTCATGATGAAACCTTAAGTCGGACTAGATCTCCACCCAGGAATTCAATATCTGTTCTACATCGATCTTTAAAACTCTTCTACCGACTCTAGGTGGTATGTAGTCTCTCTCGCACTTTTTGAATAAGTTTGGTGGTTTTGATCACAACATTGGTGCTTCCCATGAATCGCTAACCAACTTCTCCCAAACATATGGGAGTCTGACACATTCTACCATAAAGCATCTCAAAGGGAGGTTTACCAATACCAGAATGGTAGTTGTTGTTGTATTAGAATTCTGCTAGCGGTAGATATGTATCCAAGCTTCCACCAAAATCAATCATACAAGCCCTTAAGATTTCTTCAATAGTTTGAATAGTCCTTTCACTTTTCCCATCGGTTTGATGGTGATAAGTTGTACTAATATGAAATCGGGTGCCCAGATCATCATGGAACTTTCCCCAAAACCAAGAAGAGAAATGGACATCTCTGTCAGAGACTATTAAGACTAGTACTCTGCACCGAGAGATTACTTATTGACGTAAATCTTTGCAAGCTTCTCAACCGAGGAGCTTTCTAGGATAGGCACAAAGTGGCACTACTAGAAAAACAGCCTTATACGACGCGCAATCAATGACACACGATTATAGAGGATACGCATTTGTGCGTGCCGTAAAAATCGATGTCAGTTTTCCAAAATTTGAAGGATAAAGGTTATGCATTTGTGCGTGCCCTACAATTAGTGTCAAATAAAAAAAATTAAAAACACGGAGGGTACTTATTTTAAGTGCGTGTCGTCTACAAATGTCGCTTTATATTTTTTTTTAACTAAATGCGCGTTTTTAAAGAGGGATCTAAAATTCTAAAATTTTGAATACCCCGCTTCTCACTCTGATCCTATGGGTCTCCTTATCTCTTGCACAGAGCCATCCTCTCCCTCCTCTCTCTCTCTCTCTAGACACAACCACTGGCCATTCACGTTCCTTCTTCCTTGCTCCATATTTTTTACCTTCGTCGGATCTATCTTCTTCTCCCCCACCGTTATCTTCTTCGTGCTCCATATTATAAAATCGGCGACCAAAGAATCAGGCTCGCTTCTTATTTTGCTTTTCTGTCTCCCACAAAAACCATAGTTTCTATCACCACTTCTTGTCCCTCACAAAATCTTTCATAGAACCGGCGATTGGGGGTCTGCGACTCTTCACGTTGACAACGCCCTGCTGCAACTCATGATGGGGCCCAATGGTGAAGCAATTACATAACATGGTTGACTGCTCTGGCGTATTTACTTTCGTATTCATCTTCTTCCTCTCTATCTTCCCATAAATACAAAATTAATCCCACTGTTGGATTAGTGAATTAGGGGTTAGGGTTTGGAGTGATTTGGGGAGAAGATGGTTCGCTCTAATCACCAAAAACTTCCCGAAATTAGGATTGAGAAAAGAAGATTGTGTGGAAGGAAGTTGGATTGACTATGTAATTTACTGGGCCTACTTCAACAACACAACCGAAGACACAGTGAAGGTAAATTTTATGGGTTGCAGCTACTCTTCCCCTCCATTTCTCTCTTCCTCTCTCATCTCTCGTCTCTCTCGCTCTAATAAACTCCCATGTTTATTCCTTTTGAATGCTCTCTCTCTCTCTCTCTCTTTCTCTCTCTCTCTCTCTCTCTCTCTCTCTCTCTCTCTCTCTTACAATTTTTAGATCGAGGTGCTCTCTTGTTATCTATGTTTCTGGTTGTAGTCCTTCACATACAGGATCCTGAAAAGTTTCTCAAGTCAGTAGGAAGAATTTGTGAACGTAAATTGATTTTTGTTTTCTGAAAACGATTCGTGAACTTAAATTGTATTTGAATTGATCCAGTTCGTTGTTTTCTGTCTTTTAGCAAATTCTTATCATTTTTGAAGATAATTGTATGTTTGTTTGCTTGTAAATTGCTCTCGTAGGTCAATATATTAAGGAAAAGGCATTGATCGAATCAACAAAGGTAGATCGTTGTTGGCAACTTGGCATGAGTTACAGGTATGGTGATGTTCTATTTTTCTCTTTTTTTGCACGTTCCAAAGTCTTTAAACCTGAAATAATTGTTGAGGACACAAAGAATCTTTTTTTTTTTAATAATAATTTGTTATGTTTTTATTGTTGAGGTTATAGACTGATAGTCTTATGTTTTATTAAATCAGGTGCATCGGGTTTGAAGAGGAAATTACCAGAGGGAGAGGGAGAAGGATCACATTTGAAAATACAAAAATAAGTAATGAGCATGTACCTTCCCGAAGAGGTGCGTAATCCACAAAACTGTCGTAGTGTAGATATTATGCAACTATAGGAATCACAACAAATCAACTATAGTTAATAAAGCCATTAATAATTTTGTCATGTCTGCACATATTTCTATGTTGTTGGGAGTTATAGAATTCCTCAGGTGAAGAAGTGTGTATGTGATTCAGTTGTTCAGTCTAGAAGAGGTTGGGTGTTCCAACAGTCGATTTCAAAACTTTAATGGAGTTTAGCTTCACAAAATATACAGCAGGTTAGGGCTAGCCTAGGCATAGGGCGACCTGAGCCATTGATATCATGGGTTGTGTTTGGCAATATGGTGTCTTGGTGTTTCCTAGTTTACACACAATATGAGCATATCAGGGGAACTTCTATTGTACTTCCATTCAAGACTAATGTTGTTCATTCGATGTCTACTGCTTTGGCTATATATATATATATATATATATATATATATATATATATATATATATATATATATATATATATATATATATATATTGCTGCCCAACGATAAAAACAAAGCATTAACATTGCAAAATCCTTTTTGTGTTAAATAGTACTGGATTTCAATTTAATACAACAAATACTACAATAATTTAAAGTAACTTGTATTTGTAGTGGTGAAAATGTTGGCGATTTCTTTTTATTATTATTTTTTTCAATTCCAGATAAGCACTGAAACTAAGGGCATAAGTAAGTCTCTTTACCCAGGTGGTCTATGTTTAACTGTTTGTTTTGTAGATTATAGATTCTTTCCTGGAAACACTGATTAGTGTAAGTTAATATATTTCTAAGTCTTGTCTTTTACTGATGTGTGTTCTAAAGTGATTTGTGTTGTAAAACTTGTTTAGTTTTGTTTGTATAAACATTGGTGTTCTTTTGATAAAACTATCTTTGGTTCCTCTTCATATGCATTTTTGTTGATGATTTTATTATATTTCTCTGACCACTGATTCAATTGTGACTATTTCATTGTAAAAACAAAGCCTAGACATAATCTGCTGGTCTTCCATTTTGGTTTGAAACCCTAAATTTCTTCTTGATCTTTGTCTGATAATGAATAATTCAGTAGCTCATGTGCCTGTAACTACGGAGCATGTTGATCCAGTTCATTGGTATGGTTGCTGGCTGGTAAAGTTTTTATTTTTGCGTATATAATTATAACCGTTTTGTCAACATCTTTCCATTCATGCATCTTGTAGATATATCAAGTTATAATAATCGGTTATATATTGTTCTCATGGCAGTATTACCGTTTGTATCTATCGAAGGGTGGGTCAAGAAAAATAAGAGGTGTTCAAAATCTGGAAACAGTAAGACCACATCAATTACTAGAGCAAATGCTGTGTACTGCTTTTAGAGCTGCAGCTGAGAGTCTTAACCAGACTAGATTTGGTGGGTTAAAGAACATGACAATAAAAATCAACCAATTATACTTCACCACTGCTTCTGCATTGAAGCCTTTACAAGGTATGTGTAATGTCTCATTTACAATTTTTAGACACAAGGGTAAAATAGTCATTTTTTTAATTTGACTTATTGCATTGGCAACGAACAAGCTACCGGGTGATATGGAAATAATCCAAGATGTAAAACGGCTCTGTGTTGTATTCGAACACGTGGAGAAGCTGCTAACACTTGGCAGTGGCAGTGGGAATCAATGGAGTCACCAACAGAGGGAGATTGGAATCTGGAGTTGCAAGGACTGTGGGAAAGTGAAATCAGGGGTTCCATACACATTGAAGTAATAATATTTAATTTTTAAATTTTCTTCTGATATTTTAATGTTTTTAATTTACTAATATATATTTTTTGTTTGTTTGTGTATGAATGATGATAGTACTGCAAGTGTTGTTACAGTTAGGAGGACAATTTGAAGGCTGAATGAGCCAACTGAGAGTTAAGTAGAAGGTTCTTCAATGTTGAGGTCTTTCAAACATTTAATGGTATTTTGACCTTTACAAACAATGATTTTGTAGGTATATGCCCTCCTGTTACCAATCTACAAGAAGTGAAGTATAAACCAACTTTACATACAAATATTTACAAGCTCATTCTATTTATAAACAAGATGATATTTTATCAGTTGTGTTTTTACGTGTATACCTACCGATACCTGAGATTTTGCTTTTCTGTCACTTATTTTGGATTCAGGTTTGATGCAAACTTGAGACCAGAGACTAAGGTTCTGATAGATCAATGCCAGGTGCAACCATCAGGTTTTTATTTAAAATATCCTTTATTATTATTATTATTATTATTATTATTATTATTATTATTGTTATTATTATTATTATTATTAATAATTTAAATTCTTCTCAATCCATGTGGGCTTTATTATTATGAACAAGTTTATGATGAATCTGATGTTTTTGGTGCTCTTTATTTTACTGCAGCGGGCAGATGAAATCTGAACAAGAGACCATTATGGCCCAGGCTTAACAACATATATCTATGCAGGTACTACAGAGTTTATTATTATTATTATTAATTATTATTATTATTATTATTATTATTATTATTATTATTATTATTATTATTATTATTTATGTACTTTCAATGCTTTGAAACTTCATGTTTTTATTTGTCGAAAATGGCCTTACAAGTTGGAGGGTTTAATCTTCCCGGATTACCTAGATTACCTGATGAGATTCCAACTTAAGTTTTGTGTTTAACTGAGGTACCCTATGTTTTTTCTTTGTTAAAAAGAAAAAATGTAAATGATGTTTAAATAATATTTTTGAGAAAATGTTAGGAGTTGGTTAATGTGGAAAACCTCATTTTGAGAAAATATGATATTTTTGAATAATTTTGGAACATTTTATTCACTTTAGGGTTTTTTGAGGGCAGTGAGAGTAATTCTTGTCCAGATTGTGTTTGTGTTCTAATGAAATCGAGCAGGCTAAATCTCAACGGGCAGATTTGTTTGAATATCAAACTTTTTTTGTAAGTGATTAATTAAGCTTTCCTTTTTTATTTAATAAAAAACGGATTGTGATGATAAACATGAACATATAGGTGATGAAGAAGAAGTAGACATCAGTAAGATCTTTGAAGAAGCTCATCAATTTATTGAAGTTGTTGAACAAAAAGGTGAGCTTTATTTTATTTTATTTTGTTTTATTTTTTATTGTTTTTATTTAATATGTTAAGAGTTAATATATTATTAAACAAATCTTTTTCAAAGGGTAAGAAGGTCATTTATGTTTCCATTTGTATTCCTTTCTTCTTACTCTTCCCTCTCAAGCATGTCTTAGTCGTTGGTTACCCATTTAGACATTATATATGACAATGCTTATTATTGGTTACGTGTCTGAGCTGGAATCTCAAATCGAGGTTGGATAATGATGAATTGAGGCCTGAACAAGTCAATGATGTTAAGGACTTCATTGATGACTATGTGGAACGAAATCAGTTCATCATATACTTTTTTCCTTTTCATATTTTCTCAATAGTTTCTTTGAGGTTCTCTCCACTATACCACCTGGTCAAATTCAGGATAAAAGAATCTCATGGTTTTCAATTTTCACAAAGCATCTAAAAGTAAAACCACCACAAACCATTTCATCTGCAGGAGGATTTTGATGAGTTTGAGGATGTTGATATGTTATATATATATAGCACCTTATCACTAGACAAAGTAGAAGCTCTAGAAGATCTTGTTATCATGCAGCCCTTGGTCATGTGTTTGTATATCATTGGTCACGTGTTTGGGTGAAGGTCTGGATGGTGGTCTGAATGGTGCGTGTCTCAAAATGTGTATTCCAATATCAAGTTAATCTACTCGTATTAATTCATGTCTCAAAGTGTGTATTCCAATATCAGGTATCATGATTTGTGTATTTACAAAATTTTGAAATAGGGTCTTGTTCAATGCTTTAGCTGTGTTTGCTCTAAGGGATATCAACTTATCAAAAGTAAGTTATTCTTTTCACCCTTTAATTTAATATTTTTGTGATTGAATGAAAGTATTAATGAAAGTAATTGACAACCCTTTTTCTGTAAATGATGTTGTGATTGTGGGAGAGGTGTTGTGTTTTTCTCTGTTGCTAGGTAACCTTTTCAACAACAATATTCTACTTAAGCAGGTGAGTAATCAAGATTAAGGGAGACTTGTAATCATGTTTGGCATTCCTTTCCAGTAAGAAACAGAGTTGTATGATTATTTGTTAGTTTTATAGGAATGTATAACACATGTTAGCATTGTATTATTTTTGTTTAACATTTGAATGATTCTTTGTATGACATTATAATTTGTGCAATTTATTTTATTTTTTGAGTATGAAATTTTATTTTATATTATGCAATGGATTGTATTTTTTGTATATGGTATTTTATTTCTATTATAAGAAATTAAATGCAAATTTAATTTAAAAATTAATAAATATATAAATTTACTTTTTTTAAACATTTAAATTTATGATACGCAAAAATGTCTGTCATCTTCATTTATGATATGGCCTTTCTTGATACGCATTGCGTGTCGTTAACACGCGCATCGTAAGGTGACGACACGCGAATGCGTGTCGTCTTCCATTATGACAGGGCCTTCCTTGATACGCATTGTGTGTCGTAAATGCGTGTCGTCTATAGACGACGCGCAAAAGCGCGTCGTCTCTCTTTATGACAGGGCCTTCCTTGACACGCATTTGCGCGTCGTTTGAGCCTTTTACGACGCGCAATGAGCGTCGTAAAAGGCTGCTTTTCTAGTAGTGTGGGTACTCTTGGTTAGTCTAGCCGCTATCACCCATATAATGTCTACTCCACGAGGGGTCTTTGGTAGCTTGGTGATATAGTCCGTCATTATCTTATCCCACATCCAAATCGAGATATCTAGATAATTTAATTTTCCATGGAGCATCAGGTGTTCGGTCTTGACCTCCCGACAAGTCAAACACCTTTCGACATACCATGCTACATCTCTTTTCATACAAGGCCACCAATAATGGTGTTTGAGATCCCTGTACATATTTGTAGCTCCTTGATGAATCGAGAACATGGAGTTGTGTGCCTCATCCATTATTATTTGTCAAGTTCCTCCTGAGTATAAAACCCAAATCTGCCATGTAGAGTTAACAGCCTATGACTATCTATGTCGAAGGCTGAGATCTGCCCTATGACTCACTCACTCACTCACTCTCTCTCTCTTTCTCTCTCTCTCTCTCTCTCCCTCTCTTTCAATTTTCTTCCTTGACTACCTTGCTTTGAGCTTACTTGATCATTTCTAGTATTGTGGTAACTATCATCAACCTTAAGCACATGCCCCTCATTTTCATGTTATTCGTCTTTCAACTTAGTGTCTCATCTACTATGTTGGACTTACCTGGGTGGTGAAGGATTTCGCATTCGTATTCTTTCACTACATCCAACCGTTTATGTTGCCTCATGTTTAGGTTGGGCTAATCCATTAAATATCTCAAGCTCTAATGGTCACTGCAAATGGTACACCAAACTCCATACATGTAATGCCTCTAAATCTTAAGGGTAAAGACTACTGCTCCTAATTCTAAATCGTGTGTTGGGTAGTTAGCTTCGTGTGGCTTCAACTGTATGGAGGCATATGCGATTACTCGACCTCGTTGCATGAGAACGGCTCTGATGCCCATGAGCGATGCATCGCAGTAAACTACCTTGTCATCAATACCTTTGGGAAGGGATAACACTGGATCTTCACATAACTTTTGCCTCAACATCTTGAATGCTATCTATTGCTCAGGTCCCTAACAAAAAGTGACTCCTTTCTTCGTCATATGGGTCATGGGTACCGCAATCTTAGAAAAGTATTAAATGAATCTTCTATAATATCCGACTAATCCCAAAAAGCTTCAAATTTTTGAGGGAGTGGTCGGGAAAATCCATTACATTATTGCAACTATCTTGGATGGGTCTACTAGAATACCATCTTGGTTAATAAGATGCCCAAGGAACTGGACCTCTCGTAACCAAAACAGGCTGTTGGGGAATTTTGCATACAACTTCTCCTTTCTTAGGACCTCGAATACCTCCCTTAGGTGGTCTCTATGTTATTCTTGGGTATTTGAAAACACCAAAATATCATCAATAAACACGATTACCAATTGAATCATAGGTCTACATACTCGGTTCATTAAGTCCATAAATACGGAGGGTGCATTCATGAGCCCAAAAGGCATCACTACGAACTCATAATAACCATAACAAGTTTTGAAGACATTCTTTGGTATATATTTTTCTCTTACACGCATCTAGTTGTATCCTTAACATAGGTCTATCTTGGAAAACCACGATGCTCCTTGGAGCTGGTTGAATAAGTCGTCAATCCTAGGTAAGGGATAATAGATCTTCACCGTGAGTTTGTTAAGCTCTCTACAGTCTATGCACATCCTGTATAACCCATCATTTTTATTGACAAACAAAATTGGTGCTCCCCACGGAGAACTACTTAGTCAAATGAACCCCTTTTCCATCAGTTCTTGAAGTTGGTTAGATGAATCCTGCATCTCTGGGGGTGCAAGACGATAAGGTGCCTTGGCTACAGGTGCCACATCAGGAACTAAGTCAATCCTAAATTCTAATCAATGTTCCGGAGGCATACTAGGAAGGTCCTCGGGAAACACCTCTGGGAAGTCACAAACTATTCACATTTCAGCCAAGGTTCCCTCTTTCTAATGCCTTGTTCCCAATCAATTCGTAATTCGAGGCCGTGGCCCGAATATCGATTATGATAAGGATTAGAGCCATTGAAAAGGAAAGATCTAGGCCTATTTGGGTGCGAGTGATGTATTTAAAGTGATCCGGGTGTTCGGTTCGTGTTTTGGAGCCTAGGGGTATTTCGGTAAAGTCTCAGTTCGGGTTTTTGTGGAAATTGGATTTTTGTTTGGAAGGTCTTAAGTATGGCATGCATTAATAGAAGTATAGGGCTTCTCGGTACCTTTCTGTGGATGAAAGGATCGTCGTAAACGGCCTTATAACGAAGAAGTTATGGCCATCAGAAGTTTGGTGGTTTTAAGGTTTAGCCGAGTATGTGGGGTGTACACAAAGGTTACGCGGGGCGTACTAGTGAAGAGAGCAGTATGTGGGGCGTACCTCGGTGTATGTTGGGCGTACTGACCAGGATGCTTTCTAGTGCTCTTCAGAGTACACTAGGTGTACCATAGCTACGTTGGGCATACTCCAATCAGACTCAAACCCTACTTTAGGGTCTTGGACCCTGTTTAAGCTCCTTATCTCATAACCTAACCCTAATATCTTCAGCCTGCATCCCTCTAAACCCTAGAAATTGACCCTTAGCCCCCATCTTAGTGGTTTATGTGTGTTTTGGTGCTTGAGGAGGAACAAGGAACTTCTTGAAGAGTCATTGTTTGACTTGGAGCTTTTGGATCCCGGCCTTGTGCACCTAGATCTTACTTCTGGAGGCATAAAGTCTCAAACTTTGCAACTCTTTCTTGTATATCTAGCTAGGTGGCACTTTGTTATGATTTTGGTCCCTTTGTGGTGGTTCTTGTGAGTAGAAGTTACTCCAAAACCTTTGAGCTTCATATTTTCCCATTGTTGGGGTTATGGAGTCATAAATTTTGGATCTTGATGATTACGATTTGGTAGCCTTTTGGTGAAGCTTGGGACTTAGGGTTTTGATTTGAGTCCCATTAAGTCATGTTAAGTCATAAAGTCAGGAACTTTATGACTTAAGAAGTCCATTTGAATCAGATTTGGAAGTTTGGACAAAGGTCTTAAGGTATTAAGTGGTTTGTAAGACATTTTGGTGTAATTTTGCACTTTTGAATTCATCTTTGGTGTTTGGGCTCATTAAGCCATGCAAAGGCTTAAAGAATTCAAATTTATGGATCAAGTCACTTATATTTAGCTATTTCTGAGGTTTTGGACATCTTGGCTTAATGGATTAAGAGCTAAAATTGAGAGTTGGTCAACCGGAGGAAAACGTGAGGCATACAAGCCTGTCGCACAGCGTATAAGCTCTTAAGCTAGTACACTTAGTGTACAAGCTGAGTACGCCCCGCATACTCAACAGAGTGGGATTTTGGTTTTTGGGCTTCGGTTTGGGCCATCCTTTGGGCTTTATTGTTTTGAGCCCTGTTGGGCCATCGAGTTTTGGGTTAATATCTATTTGTGGAGGCCCACTTTGGAATTGGGCCCAATTTAGAAAATTGGGCCATAGATTGGGCCTTGGGTGGTTTTTGGTATTTGGGCCTTGTGGACTATTAGGTTTGGACCTAAGTCTTAGTCCAAAAGTAGGTGAGGGTTAAATTGGTTACTTACCCTAGTAATGGATTTATGGTTATGGATTCGAACCCAATTGTGGATTGGGAGTTTTTTTTGACTTTGTTAGTTCGGGGCAACTCTCAGCCACCAGCCAAGGATTTTCTGATTGATTCTGCAGTACGAGGTAAGTCTTCTCACTATATCCATGGGTCAAAGGCACCAATGTCGGACCATTACGTCTTATGTGGTATGCTAGTTGTCTCTATGATACTTGCATGGAAGACCCCGGGGTAGCCCGTGGCACTTGGATATTAGACCATGGGGGAGCCCATAACATTCCAGGTAAAGACCATGGGGGCAGCCCATTGCATTCCAGATAAAGACCCTGCGGGAGCCCATGGCAACTATATATATGTTGCATGATAATTTATGGTTGTATGTGGTATGGTGTTTTGGGGAACTCACTAAGATTTGTGCTTACAGTTTTCAGATTATGTTTTAGGTACTCCGGTTTTCAAATGGGAGAGCTCAGGATGATTGCGGAGCACACACTACATGTTTCCACATTCTGTGAATTACTTTAATTTGATGATGTTTTGTGAAATATCGGTTACCCTAGTTTTATGGAAATAAGTTGTACTAACTATATATTCATATAAAAACAAAAAAAAATATGCCATGATTTTTGGAGAGTTACAAGCTGCTATTAGAGCCTTGGTTTAAGGGATTCAGACATCCTCTTAGGTGTGTATGAACTCAAACTGAGGGTTTGATGAAGTTTTCAAAAGAAAGGTATATTTTTTAAGGAAGGGAATTCTTAAGATAAGAAAAGGGTGTGGTGCATGCAATCATCCGAGCTCAAGAAAGTTTCTCCTAAAATACCCATACTTATTTGATATGATTTGATTTATGAATCCGTGAATCGCTTGCTAGTTAGGGATAAGAATATGCTCACTTTTTACATAATAGAATGCTAGGAAAGATGCCTTCGAATATCAATTGTATGAACTGGTGGACTTGAATGCTAAAGTTGATTACTCCGAGATAGATTGGCTTAATTTGTGTGATGCTTTGTAGTCTTAGGAGTATTGGATGCTATGTTGTAATGGAAATATCTATTGGTATCAGTAACTGCTAAGTGTATGCTTTAAAAACTGTATATGGTTAGGATCTTATAGCCCTAGAATAATTGATTTGACCTTATTTCATGTTCCTTATTTGGTCGTGGTCCTAGGGTAGAGTCAATTATTTGACAGTCTATTTGATCTTGTTCTGTGTATAATTTGCATGCATAAGGCACCTAACAATGAGGGTGGAATTTTTTTTTTCATGAGTTGGGGTATGTGGGTTGAATGCCCTATGATCGTTCTATGGATTGGAGTGTTACTACATGAATGTTTCTTGATTTGTGCATTGTGGAACTCCTAGGTAATCAGAGTTAGCTACTAAGTGAATATGAAAGTATTCATGAGGTGGGTGACTGGCATTATGGGGGTTCTTCAGCAGCTAATGGCAGGGTGAGGTCAGAAACCTAGGAGAGCTTAGGAAGTACTTTAGTGGGTTTTGTGGCACAGTTTAGTGAATTATTGGTGCACCAGTTTGAGTAGGTGACTTAGAGGATTCAGGATAATTTTTTAGGAAAGTATGGATAGGTGTGGAAGGTAGTATTGTCCCCGTACTACTAAAAGAACAAGATCCATACTCAAATCAGGAGAGTCTTGGAGAATCTAAGAAGTATGTGAGAGGAGGATTTGTGGGTGTGTTTTGATCATTGGCATATTGTGTTTCATTTTTGTAATGAGCACTTAAGGAGGAGGTTCAGGTTTTGGTTCCGGATCAGGTGCAGGTACTGAAACTGATTAGTGAGCAGATGCGGGAATTCATCTCGTCGGAGATTACTCACGGTACTCTGGAGCAGACTCCTGTGATCTTTGGTTTAGTTAAAGAGGAGATTCTAGTGATCTTGGATGAGCACTTGGGCGCGATCCGTGCTGAGGTTATCGCTATCTTTGGAGCTCGCACTCTATCTTTTTGTTATCGGGAGATCGATTTGGAGCACTTAGGGAAGAGGGGGCCAGATTAGGAGCATGCAGGGGAGGGTCCTAAGAAGAGACCCAAGACTTCAGATCAACGATTGAGGGGCTGGAAAGGTCAGGGTCATTGCAGCACATACGGGAAACTGTATGATGGATATTGTCGTTCCAGGGGTATAGGGTGCTACAAGTGTGGCAGAATTGATCATGTCAACAAGGATTATCCTCACGGGGCAAGCCCGTTATGTTTTCTCTGTGACCAAGTGGGCCACAAGAAGGTCGTCTGTCCGAGGAGGAGGGGAGGAGCAGTGAGTCCACCTGATCCAACTATTTTGCGGATCTCTAATAGTTGTAAGGGTAGGACAGGAGCCCCAGCAGAGAGGAGCTGGTCATTGCAGTGTCAGACAGGGGATGTCTGTGCTCCAACAGGTGATTTTGCGGGTATGTTATGTTTTGCGTTCTTTTCAGTTGTTATCAGTATTCATGATGCTTGGAATTTTATATTGGTTTGGGTAAGAGTTATCTTTGGTTTCATTTTCATTTTATTGTTGGGATATATCTTCGAGAATTGGTTTATGTCTTTTGCATACCTTGAATCATTAGTGGGTTATTAAGGGGTTGTATCTTGTGTAGCAGGTTCCAATATTTTTGGTAGTTATTCTTGGTTTGGTCGAGATCGGTTCAACGGTATTGTATGGAAGGTCTATGGTCAGTATTCAGCAATTTAGTTCTCCAGTAATCGTCAGGGTTCAGTGGTTCTATTATTTGTTTCAATAGGAGTGGTGGTTGCCTATGGGAGAACTTTTGGGTTCAAGCACTGCTGTTGCTAGGAGGGGAGTGGTAGCAGGAAGATGGTAGTGTCAGATGCATGAGTTATTTGGTCATCAAAGGTGTTAGAGGAGCTTTATATTCACATGGCTTGTAGTAAGTTAGAATTGAATGATTCTTTGAAACTTGAATTTGGGATAAAGATTTGTCAGTTCAGGGCAAGGGTTATAGATTTAGTCGTCAGCATAAGAACTCAGGAATTGGTATCATGGGAGGTGATTTGGAATATCATACTAGTTAAGGTTTCAAGAGTATTATTCAGGGTTTCAGGAGTTGGGTGACCATGGAGTTGGCTAGTAATGGAATGCTAGTATTGATTAACGCAGGTCATAGGCGGTTCGTGCTATATAAGGTTGACGGGTTAGGAAATCCATCAGGATTTAAAAGATGAAAGAGCTTTGTTGAATCCAAGTGGGGAAGAATCGATCAAGATTTTCGAGAGTTAGGAATTAAAGGGTGTGGAACTAGGGCAAGTTTCAAATCCTGACCAGGAAGAGAGACAACCCGAGTAGCCGTTTAGATTGAGTTTGTGTAAGTGGGAATTCAGGGAACTTCCAACTGCTAGTTGGCGTCTCATTTATTATGCATAGTAGGCTTGTGGTTGAGTCCAGGTTGAGGGATTCAGAATTCGAAGTAAGTCTCGAACATCTGACGAGACGCATTTGGATGCAGGTTTCGTCTCAGGATGTGTGGGGTTGTGATGGTTAAGTTGTGGTAAGGCCATGGGTGGTAACCACAGTTGGTTATAAGTTTTGTAAGAATGTGATGGGATTATAGCATTCACCAGTTTGAGGTACACTATTGTTGGAGGTGGTTATGAGTGCAAAGGGGAAATTTGTTTGTGCCTTGTGCACACTAGTCAAGATTTTCAAGGGGTATTGCTCTGTTCTAGATTGAGGACCATTGGGGTTCGAGGCGGACTCGGGTCCATGTAGCCCTTGTTGGGTGGAACCCGTAGGCGAGGACCATGTGATTATTGCAACACAGGTGGGATCTGGTGGAGACCGTTCGATCAATATTTTTGATCTTCTGTTACAGAGTTAAGTGGGTGTTCACTGTGTGGCACAAAAGGGTTTATAGGTTGGGTAGCCTTGTTATTTGGACTATTGGGAACCTGATAGATGGACCAGGTGCGAGACTAGTAGCCTCAGCGATGGTTTGGGAACCTTTATATCTTGGTCTAGTCAGGGGTTGTCATGAATCAGAAGGTTTTTAGTAAAATGCAAGTGCAAATTCATGGATCTCGGGTTAGGAATTGAGTATCGAGTTGGTTTTTGGGTGAGATCTCGAGTTGGTTATCGCGACTGTTTATGTGCAGGATTTTCGTTTCAATGGAATACGAATTCGAGTATCTTTATGCCGAGGGCATCGATCGTAGAATTCAAGGGTAAGGGAATAGATTTATTTTTAATGTTAGATCAAGCCTTTGTGTTTGTGTCTTGGGATGGTTCTATCTGTAGGAGATCCATAACATGTTTGGAATCAGGAAATGGTAGGTCGTTGGTGACCGGGTACGATATGATACTTCAGTTAGGCATGTAGCATTCTTTTAGCAGTGGATTTGGTGGCGAGATGGTTTGGGCAATTATCACCAGATAAGATTTCTATCGGGAGTCGTGTGGTGCGATGGTGTATGTGTGTCTTTCAACTCAGCAACTGGGTAAGATTCCTGTGTCTCAGATAGTTGGCAGACAAGTTGGGACCAGGGAGGTCTCGACTGCTTTTGGAAAGCAGCTAGGGGGAAACAATATTTGGGCAGTGATTTTCGGATTCCCCATGGAAGCCTCAAGGGATGGAAGTGTTTTGTCTTGTTTGGAGTTCAATGTGGAATTGGTATAGTAGTGGTTCAGTGTGAGCGGTTAGTCGGGGAGTCAAACTAATTTGAGATTTCAGGTTTCGAAAGGGTAGATGTGGTCTTCTACAGAGGATTAAGGATTCATTTTTCTTCAAGTTTGGAGAGTTCTATTAGGGTTGGTTTCGGTTTCCTTGGGAAGGTTGTGGTATTCTCGGGATTGTGGTCGTGTTGCTTAGGTTGTCTGGCATTCCGAGGATGGTAATGAATGATTTCAAGGACGAAATCTAATTTAAGTAGGGGAGAGTTGTAATGCTATGTTCCGAATCGATTCCTAATTCGAGGCTGTGGCTCGAAGGTCGGTCATTATAAGAATTAAGGCCTTTAAAAAGGTGATATCTAGGCCCATTTGAGTGCGAGTGATGTATTTGTAGTGATTTGGGTGTTCGGTTCATGTTTTGGAGCCTAGGGGTATTTCGGTAAAGTGTCAGTTTGGGTTTTTGTGGAAATTAGATTTTTGTTCGAAGGTCTTAAACTTGGTATGAGTTAATAGAAGTGTAGGGGTTCTCATTATCTTTTCGTGGATATAAGTATCATCGTAAACGAGCTTATAACGAAGAAGTTATGGCCATCAGAAGTTTGGTGGTTTTAAGGTTTAGCCAAGTATGTGGGGCGTACACAAAGTAATTTATGTGTGTTTTTGTGCTTTAGAAATCAACCCTATTTAAGCTCCTTATCTTATAACGTAACCCTAATATCTTCAGCCTCCATCCATCTAAACCCTAGAAATCAACCTTTAGCCCCCATTTGAGTGATTTTAGAGCTTCAAAGTGATTTATGTGTGTTTTGGTGCTTTAGGAGGAAGAAGGAACTTCTTAAAGAGTCATTATTTGACTTAAAGCTTTTGGATCCATGCATTTTGCACCTAGATCTAGCTTCTAGAGGTATAAAGTCTCAAATGTAACATCCTGAAATATCAAGAGTAGAGTTGAAGGGCTAAAAGAGTAAGTTGTGGAAGAGTGACTCGGCGAGTCCATGGATGGACTCGGCGAGTAGAGTCGCGACTGGGTCGCGTGTTAAGTAGCCGACTCGGCGAGTCAGTAAGGAGGACTCGGCGAGTAGGCGCTGAGTGGAGAAAACCCTAATTCCCGGGGTTGAGCCCTATATAAAGAACATTATGTTTTCCTCCCAGCCTCTTTATCACCCCTTGAGCCCCAGAAAACCCTAAATCGCGGAGAAGCACCATTGTTGAGTGGATTGGAGCTTGGAGAAGTAATTATTGAAGGAATTTTGAGAGATTAAAGGCTTGGAGCAAGGGGCTTTGCTTGGAATCGAATTGCATTGCAGATTGGGCGTCCATTGGAGGTAATATCTCGTTCTTGGGCTATTGTTATGTTATTTCTTCATTTTAGGGTTTGTGGGAACTTGTCTATGGGTGGAATTGGAAGTCTAGAGGTTAGATCTGAGGTTGCTACCTCAGATCTGGAATAGAGAAGAATCAGAGAGCATGAAAGTTCCTGTGTTGGAATGTTTAGTGAAGCTTACATGTCCCAAACCCTAAACCATTGTGCAAATAGCCTAGATCTCGTTGGATTCACGTAAAGTTTGCCACTTTACGTGATAAAGGGGTTGTAGGAAGTCAGATCTATGTTTTGGATCAATTGCATGGCTTGGAGTGCTTCTGTATGGATTCAGACCAGTGGTACTCGACGAGTCACATGAGTGTACTCGACGAGTTGTTTGAAGATGAGCTGGGACTCGGCGAGTTGGAAGAACAACTCGGCGAGTTGGATGAAGATGGACTGGAACTCGGCGAGTTGTATGAACAACTCGGCGAGTAGGTTGAAGATAGCCATAGACTCGGCGAGTCTGTTCTTGGACTCGACGAGTCGTGTCGAAGAGTTCCGATATTCTCTGGTTGAGTCGAGAATCGGTGAGTCACGGGATGACTCGGTGAGTTGTGTGCGAGAAGACTCTGAAGTTGTGGGACTAGGCGAGTCTCGGGGTGACTCGGCGAGTTAGGTCGCGGATTGAGTGAAGTTCAGAGTATGGGAACTCGGCGAGTCATCGGGTTGACTCGGCGAGTAGGGTCAGTCAGGGGTTGACTTTGACCTTGTCTTTGACCAAGGGTTGACCAGTGGTTTCCAGGGGTATTTTGGTAATTGTTGATTATTGTTTAAGTTCAGTGCATTGGTGGCTGTCCAGAGGTGGAGATCGTATCAGTGATCGGAGCAGCTTGAGTTATCTGTTCAGTCGGCAGTTTCGAGGTTAGTTATCCTCACTATATCTATTGGATCTACGGCACCAAGGCCGACCCCTTTATCGGATGGAAATCCGAGTAGTGTTTGTTGTTATGATATTGCGGAATATGGGCCAGAAGGCATTATATGTTGTGGGCCGGAAGGCATTATATGTTGTGGGCCGGAAGGCATTGCGATGTGGACCGGAAGGTCATGGCCTGGAAAGGCGTATGTGTGTAATTAGTATGTTGACTGATTCTTATGGTGATGTTATGCTAGTGACCGGTTAGTCCGGTATCTTGGTTAGGGTAATGATATGTTATGTGATCTATTGATCGATTCGCTGACTATGATCTGTTGAATGATTATATGTTATGTGCACAGTTGTTTGGTCTGGGGATTTGACCCGATATGTAAGGTTGTTCTATGTTCTGTTATGTTATGTATGTTGTTATGTTATGGGCCGGAAGGCGATGTGTTATGGGCCGGAAGGCAATATGTTATGGGCCGGAAGGCGATATGTTTTGGACCGGAAGGTCGTGGCCTGGAAGGGCGTATTTGTGGTTGGTATTTTTGGGGGTATCTCACTAAGCTCTCGGGCTTACAGTTGTGGTTTTATGTTTTCAGGTTCTCAAGAGTCTATGGCAAGGCAAAGGCGTGATCGTACCGTTCCCCGCGTTGGTGTTTTATGATTTGAACCTGGGAAAAATACTCTGTTAAATAATGTATTGAAAACCTTTTTGTAACAACGTTATTAAAATGAGTGGTTTTTGAAAAGTTTTAATTGTTTTGAAATTTTGGTCATTACAAGTTGGTATCAGAGCCTTGGTTTGAGTGAATTGGAGGAACACTCGTGTAACTCCAGTCTCAAATCGAGGAAGGTTTTAAAAGAGAAATTAAAATGGTTTTCAAATTAAGTAAAAGGGGGACGCGGAGGTACGATCAGCCGGAGCCAGTAAGTAACCCCAAATTTACCATTCATGACACTTGTTTTATGGAGCTTTGATAGAACAGCATGCTAGAGTTAGGCTAGGGATCTTCAGGATTTCATGATAATGTTGTCTGATTTGTGATGCCTGTAGCCTAGGGTCCCTTATGGGAGATTCTCAGTGTTCCTCTAGTGGTGAGGTTGGATAGTTGTTATGCATGTTTCTCTAGGGTATTGTGGTAGTACTTCATACAAATATGGGTAGGTGTGGAAGGTAGTATGGGCCCGTACTACTGAAAGCACAGGACCCATACGCGTGTCAGGGAAACCATGATCTCTAGGGTTGGGTTGCGAGAGTTGGATCCCCGGATTGTGGGAAGTGTCTGAGATTTGGTATGGTGTTTTTCATTATGGAGATTCCGAGGCATGATGATAGTGGATCCGGATCAGGATCGGGAGCTGGAGAGAGAGTTCCGGATGGATCGGTGCCGTCTGAGGTTATCGATCAGTTGAGCACGAGCGAGTTGGATGCGAGGATTCGCGAGATCCGGCATGATGAGGTTGCTGCATTGTTCCGGGCTGAGTTGCCGGAACTGTTTGGGTCGATCAAGACCGCCATGGTTGAGTATTTTGATGAGCGCTATGCGACTCTCGCGGAGATGGCTGCCGCGGCGGCTACAGTGGCTGTAGCAACGACAGGGGGAGGAGCTGATAGGGATTTTCAGTATCGGGACTTCGATAATACGGAGCCCCCCACCTTCGATGGAGTTCAGGACCCGATTGTTGCTATGAGCTGGTTATCAGACATGGAGGGGTGTTTCTTCACGTGTTCATGCCCTGCTGATCTGAGGGTGAGGTGTGCTCTGAACCTGTTAAGGCTCGGGGCGAAGGATTGGTGGAGAGTGACCACGGGGGTCATACTCGGATGCGTAGAGGGCTGCGGTTTCATGGGATCAGTTCAGAGAGATGTTCAGCACTCGATATGTTCCGCAAGTTGCGAGGGGGAGATTGGCTCAGGAGTTCCTTGAGCTGAAGCAGGATTCGGAGTCGGTGACTGAGATCGCCAAGATGTTCTTTGTGAGGGCGATGTTTTGCCCTAACTTCGCTTCGGAGCAGGCTCAGATGTCCTGATATCTGAGTATGTTCAAGGGGGGATATCAGACAGTTCATGTCTATGCAGGGGTGTGAGACTTTGTTGGAGTTGCAGGAGGCCGCCAGGCGGCGTGAGTTAGAGGTTGAGTTGCAGTTGCGTGAGCTGAGGCAGGCTCCGATGCAGTCGCAGCCGGCGCCGAAACGGTCCAGGACCGTTGATGTTAGAGTGGGGAATCTAAGCGGCCACACTTGTGGGAAGTGTGGGATGGGTCATACCGGAGTTTGTTGGTCCAGTGGTGCATGCCGCAAGTGCGGAAAGGAGGAGCACTATGTGCGGGATTGTCGGCAGTCAGTGCCGGTTCGGGATTTGAGGATTTGTTATCATTGTGTTAGGTTGGACATTTGAGGGTCAACTGTCCACAGCTTTCTGCAGGACCGGTGCAGGCTCCAGCACCGACCACTTTGAGGATTCCAGGAGGAGGTCAGGATGGAGCGGAGCCCCAAGGGCTCAGGGTCGTGCTTATCAGCTTGCGGCAGAGGAGGTCAGAGCAGTGTCGGAGGCAGCTACGGGTATGTTTCTTTCTTGATGTTTTGTTATCTTGCGATTATGGTGGTGTATTGTTTGTGCTGGTATCTTTGTGTGGATTTCGATGCGGTATTCGTCGTTTTGCGGGTTGAGGTTTGGCATGGTTATGGATTTATGTTTTGGGTTTTCGTCTTGGTATCCGTTGTTCCCTGAGGGTTTGGTATGATTATAGTTTGGTGTTTTGTGCTATCGTTGGTTATCGTTCGTGAGGGTTATTAGTGGAGATGCGACATTGGGTTGAATGTCGGGAAGCATCCACATTCGTGGAAGGGAGAATTGGAGAATTCTCCGGGAGATCGATGAGTATTTGAGGGTGCTTAGCTGTTGGGATTCAGCAGTATTCTGTCAGCCCAGAGTATAGGCTGATAGGAGCGAGTGTCGGGCATGCGAGGCGAGATACAGACCTAGAGCATTTGATTGTGGAGGCCTGGGAGCAGGCCGGGATCAAGTTTGAGTAGGTAACCGGGGTTATGTGATCAGAGTATTTGTATGCTTTATGTATGTTATGTGTTGTACTGCATTATTTCTATGTGATTTATGCTGTGCATGTTTTCAGAGTTGGAACCGGAGGGTTCCTGGAGTTAGAACTGGAAGGTTCACAGAGTTAGAACCTGAGGGTTCACAGAGTTTGGGTGTATGGACCCACAGAGTTATAGCCTCGAGTGGCTAATATGTGTTAGGTGAGTCGGTCCAGTCATGCTGGAGACTCTGTTGGTATTGTCGGATCAGTTTGAGATTGCGGATTGTGTATGTTGCAGTGTGATTGCATTGGAAGGTCTGGCCCCGGGTAGTGATCTTTTTTAGTTGAGGTAGTGCATGGGCTTGAGAGTCCCTGCGAGGAGAGTCAGAGTAAGTATGTGGGATGGATAGCAGACACACTAATGGGTGGTGTAGCGTTAGACGTGCACCGTGGCATTTGTCGGAGTGACATTGTGGCCGAGTGGATTCCTTGGTAAAGGAAGAGAGAGAGAGGTAAGAGGTGTGTAACTCCGAGAGGGAGTGCAAGTTCACGGAAGTGAAAGCGGCAGAGCAGAGTTATGATTAGAGTAATTCGAGTATGGTCACTGAGCAACGTGTTTGCGGCAGTGGAGTAGAAGCTCATCCGGTTTGGAATGTCTGCTGAGGTCGCGGAGGGAAATCCGCAAGTGTAGAGCCAAGAGGCTCGGAAGGGATGCAGGGAGAGAGAGAGTCTTGGACTCTCAGTGTGATTCTGATCAGGGTATGGGGTGTATATTAGTGGTTCATCCTGGGGGATGTTTGAGGATATTATCAGTGTATCAGGTTTTCCCAACCTGAGGGTGTTAGAGCTAGTTCAGCATGTGTATGCAGTTGCAAGGGGAGAACTCGTGAGAGTTGCTCTGAGATTGAGAATGGGTCTCTCAGTCGTTCCGGAATGGATAGAGTGGGATTCGGATCGGGGATCCGATGGTCCTTGGTTTTCTAACCCTTATGGGTCGAGTGATTGTTGAGATTTAGAGCAGAGTTGCATCTTGGGTAATTCTCGGTTATTGAGAATGATATGCAGGGGTACAGTCGATGCCCGGTTCGAGACGGTGGTCAGGACACCATGAAGGAGGGGAAAGTGTGTTCGAGTTTCGATAAGTATGCCTGAGGGACCTGGTCTGGTTAAGGCCAGGTGGAACGTTATGGGAGTATCCTTGGAGTTGAGTTGTTGTAGGCTTCGAGGGTGAAGCCTAATTTAAGTGGGGGAGAATTGTAACATCCTGAAATATCAAGAGTAGAGTTGAAGGGCTAAAAGAGTAAGTTGTGGAAGAGTGACTCGGCGAGTCCATGGATGGACTCGGCGAGTAGAGTCGCGACTGGGTCGCGTGTTAAGTAGCCGACTCGGCGAGTCAGTAAGGAGGATTCGGCGAGTAGGCGTTGAGTGGAGAAAACCCTAATTCTCGGGGTTGAGCCCTATATAAAGAACATTATGTTTTCCTCCCAGCCTCTTTATCACCCCTTGAGCCCCAGAAAACCCTAAATCGCGGAGAAGCACCATTGTTGAGTGGATTGGAGCTTGGAGAAGTAATTATTGAAGGAATTTTGAGAGATTAAAGGCTTGGAGCAAGGGGCTTTGCTTGGAATCGAATTGCATTGCAGATTGGGCGTCCATTGGAGGTAATATCTCGTTCTTGGGCTATTGTTATGTTATTTCTTCATTTTGGGGTTTGTGGGAACTTGTCTATGGGTGGAATTGGAAGTCTAGAGGTTAGATCTGAGGTTGCTACCTCAGATCTGGAATAGAGAAGAATCAGAGAGCATGAAAGTTCCTGTGTTGGAATGTTTAGTGAAGCTTACATGTCCCAAACCCTAAACCATTGTGCAAATAGCCTAGATCTCGTTGGATTCACATAAAGTTTGCCACTTTACGTGATAAAGGGGTTGTAGGAAGCCAGATCTATGTTTTGGATCAATTGCATGGCTTGGAGTGCTTCTGTATGGATTCAGACCAGTGGTACTCGACGAGTCACATGAGTGTACTCGACGAGTTGTTTGAAGATGAGCTGGGACTCGGCGAGTTGGAAGAACAACTCGGCGAGTTGGATGAAGATGGCCTGGAACTCGGCGAGTTGTATGAACAACTCGGCGAGTAGGTTGAAGATAGCCATAGACTCGGCGAGTCTGTTCTTGGACTCGACGAGTCGTGTCGAAGAGTTCCGATATTCTCTGGTTGAGTCGAGAATCGGTGAGTCACGGGATGACTCGGTGAGTTGTGTGCGAGAAGACTCTGAAGTTGTGGGACTAGGCGAGTCTCGGGGTGACTCGGCGAGTTAGGTCGCGGATTGAGTGAAGTTCAGAGTATGGGAACTCGGCGAGTCATCGGGTTGACTCGGCGAGTAGGGTCAGTCAGGGGTTGACTTTGACCTTGTCTTTGACCAAGGGTTGACCAGTGGTTTGCAGGGGTATTTTGGTAATTGTTGATTATTGTTTGAGTTCAGTGCATTGGTGGCTGTCCAGAGGTGGAGATCGTATCAGTGATCCGAGCAGCTTGAGTTATCTGTTCAGTCGGCAGTTTCGAGGTGAGTTATCCTCACTATATCTATAGGGTGTACGGTACCAAGGCCGACCCCTTTATCGGATGGAAATCCAAGTAGTGTTTGTTGTTATGATATTGCGGAATATGGGCCGGAAGGCATTATATGTTGTGGGCCGGAAGGCATTATATGTTGTGGGCCGGAAGGCATTGCGATGTGGACCGGAAGGTCATGGCCTGGAAAGGCGTATGTGTGTAATTAGTATGTTGACTGATTCTTATGGTGATGTTATGCTAGTGACCGGTTAGTCCGGTATCTTGGTTAGGGTAATGATATGTTATGTGATCTATTGATCGATTCGCTGACTATGATCTGTTGAATGATTATATGTTATGTGCACAATTGTTTGGTCTGGGGATTTGACCCGATATGTAAGTTTGTTCTATGTTCTGTTATGTTATGTATGCTGTTATGTTATGGGCCGGAAGGCGATGTGTTATGGGCCGGAAGGCGATATGTTTTGGACCAGAAGGTCGTGGCCTGGAAGGGCTTATTTGTGGTTGGTATTTTTGGGGGTATCTCACTAAGCTCTCGGGCTTACAGTTGTGGTTTTATGTTTTCAGGTTCTCAGGAGTCTGTGGCAAGGCAAAGGCGTGATCGTACCGTTCCCCGCGTTGGTGTTTTATGATTTGAACCTGGGAAAAATACTCTGTTAAATAATGTATTGAAAACCTTTTTGTAACAACGTTATTAAAATGAGTGGTTTTTGAAAAGTTTTAATTGTTTTGAAATTTTGGTCGTTACATCAACCTTGCCAATTCTTTCTTGTAGATCTATCTAGGTGGCACTTTGTTATGATTTTGGTTCGTTTGTGGTGGATCTTGTGAGTAGAAGTTACTCCAGAACCTTTGAGCTTCATATTTTCCCTTTGTTGGGGTTATGGAGTCATAAATTTTGGATCTTGATGATTATAAACCTTTCATGCATGATTTGGTAGCCTTTTGGTAAAGCTTGGGACTTAGGGTTTTGATTTGAGTCCCATTAAGTCATGCAAAGTCATAAAGTCAGGAACTTTATGACTTAAGAAGTCCCTTTGAATCAGATCTAGAGGTTTGGACTAAGGTCTTAAGGTATTAAGAGGTTTGTAAGACATTTTGGTGTAATTTTGCACTTTGGAATTCATCTTTGGTGTTTGGACTTCATTCATCCATGCAAAGGCTTAAGGTATTCGCCTTTATGGATCAAGTCACTTATATTTAGCTATTCTGAGGTTTTGGACATGTTGGCTTAATGGATTAAGAGCTAAAATTGAGAGTTGGCCAACCGGAGGAGAACGTTAGGCATACAAGCCTGTACGCGCAACGTATTAGCTCTTAAGCTAGTACACTTAGCGTACAAGCTGAGTACACCCCGCGTACTCAGCATAGTGGGATATAGATTTAGGCCATTTTTGGGTTTTGTTGTTTTGAGCCCTGTTGGGCCATCAGGTTTTGGGTTGGTATCTATTTGTGGAGGCCCACTATGGATTTTGGCCTAATTTGGAAATTGGGCCATGCATTGGGCCTTGGGTAGTTTATGGTATTTAGGCCTTGAGGACTATTAGGTTTGGGCCTAAGTCTTGGTCCAAGAGTAGGTGAGGGGTAAATTGGTCATTTACCCTAGTAATGGATTTATGGTTATGGATTGGAACCTAATTTTTTATTAGGTCTTGTTTTGACTTTGTTAGTTCGTGGATCTGTCAGCCAACAGCCAGGGATTTTCTGTTTGATTTGGAAGTGCGAGGTGAGTCTTCTCCCTATATCCATGGGTTGAAGGCACAAATGTCGGCCCATTACATGTGATGTCGTATGCTAGTTGTCTCTATGATACTTGCATGGAAGACCTTGGGGGTAGCCTGTGGCACTTGGATATTAGACCATGGAGGAGCCTATGTGATGAATTAATGAATCGAGTATGAAATTAGTCAGAGTAGATATGAAAGAAAGAATAAGTAATTAAACACAAGATGCAAACAAGATTTCGCTTCAGCTCTATTACACTTTGAGTGTTTACAGAGAAAAATAGACAAGGCTATTAAAGTTGTCTAACTCTACTAAATGATCCTATTTATAGGATACATAAAGCATACAAAAAATATACTAAGGCATTAATACTTAAGCTTCAAATAAAAGCAACCTAGTAAAATACATTACAATTCATACGAAGAGTATAAAGTATGTTGTGCCTAATTACAAAAAAACAACCCTTACAATATGGCATTCCAGGTAAAGACCATAGGGACAACCCATGACATTCCATATAAAGACCATGGGGGGAGCCCATGACAACTATATATATATATATATATATATATATATATATATATATATATATATATATATAATATATATATATATATATATATATATATATATATATATATATATATGTTGCGTGATAATCTGTGGTTGTATGTAGTATGGTATTTAGGGGAACTCACTAAGCTTTGTGCTTACGGTTTGCAGTTTATGTTACAGGTACTTCGGTTTTCAAATGGGAGAGCTCGGGATGATTGCAAAGCATACACCACATGTTTCCGCATTTTGTGAATTACTCTGATTTGAAGATGTTTTGCTAAATATTTGTTACCATGGTTTTATGGAAATAAGTGATGGGTTTTAGCCATAAGAACTTTCCTATGTGCGCATGCAAAACCCTAATGCTTGGATCTAGGCTTTCTAATTAAACATGCTTTAAATCCAAGACTTCTAATGACTAATTAGGTATAAGAACAATACTAAATCAGATCTAGCATCATACCTTTGAATCTCTTATTCGATCTTGTTGTCTTGGAGCTCTAGAGTCACAATTGTCACTCCTCTAATGGCTTACAAACACCAAATAGCAAGGAGGATGATTTGGGAGAGAGGAGAGGGGAGGGAATTCGGCCAGGGGTTCTCTACTTTAGATGAAAGTGTCGATTTCCCTTTGCCATAGGGTCTATTTATACATGTAGACTCCTTAAGGGTTACAGCTTAAACCCTAAATGGATAATCTTCTCTTAAAGGAATCCAAATCCATTCCTTAGATAGCCTTGGACGATTTTAAGCTATCCTTAGCTTCTAGAATTCGTCCAACCCCTATCTAATATGGATTTACAGTCTAAAGTTTAACTATCAAACAATTGACAGTTTATACCCTCTTATTTAATTAATCTCTTTAAGTTACCAAATTAACTCTAATTAATTCTATGACTTATATTAATCAAATAACAATATTATTATTCTTTATATTATTCTCATAATATATTAATAATATTTATTCTCTCTTAATAAATCATCCTATCAAGTTGCTATGGTGAAGGCAACCCAAAAGGACCATGCACAACCGGGTCAAATACTTGCCTAATATAGTTGCAGCCGTAGACACTATTCCAACAGTCTCTCACTTGGATAAGTCTAGTAACTATATGCACAAGTGCAATTCGATTTGCAATTGTAGCTCTCAAAGACGCTGTCAAACTCTGATCTAATCAATCTTGTCCTTTAGATAAGGGATCGTACAGTCCTCTGTTAGATATCATGCTGACAATTCTATGGAATGATTAGTCAAGAATTTAGGTTTCTCGATCTCTGATTTATTTGACATAGAACTTAATCGAACACATTAATTCAGATCTGACCGGGCCCGACACGTAAGTCAAATCAAATCATCGAGCGGCCAAGATATCGCTTTTACCCTCTTGGGATAAAAGTTATAGATAAACTTCGACTTATATGCATTTACTTATTCATTAACCAACTATACACAACAATGCGTTTTATAACACCGAGTTACTGATGCGTTTTTGCATTATCAATGTACAATCAATTAACAAATAACAAACCATATATCTAGGTTTTAAGACTATATGATATTATCGTCTTGCGATCACCCTTTTTATATCATATTCCATAATGTGATTCCAGCAAGCGCGGGTTTGTTCCAATGCTCAAAACCAGTTTATAATCACTCATGAACGTCACAACAATCTTTTACTATGTCTAATACCATTTAGACAATCTACACACCAATTCATGAAAATCTTCATTCATATCTACTTCCAACATATGAACGATTGTGGACAATTTGAATAATTCGATTATTCCTAATAAATTCAATTACTCTGGAAGTCAAAACATGTAAAGTGAAACAATAGTTAAACAATTAACATAAGACAGTTACATTACTCATAAATAAAACTCCTTTATTTAATCATCAAATGTTAATTACATTTATCTATTACACGTTTCTAATACTATCTAATCTATGCTAATATCATCCTTCAGCCCAATACTCCTAGCATGCTGCAAGTGCTTAACCCTACTCAGTCCCTTCGTAAGCGGATCTGCTGGGTTATCTTCTGATGATATCCTCTTCACTACGAGTTGTCCTTCTTCTACACGATGTCTAATAAAGTGATATTTTCTGTCAATATGTCTTGATCTACCATGATCCCTCGGTTCCTTGGTCAAGGCAACCGCTCCTTCGTTATCACAGAAAATCTCCATGGGCTCCTTTATGGTAGGTACACCTCCAAGATCACCGATGAAGTTCTTCAGCCATATTGCCTCCTTCGACGCTTCGCTCACTGCAATGTACTCTGATTCGCACGTTGAATCAGCTACGGTTTCCTGCTTGGAACTCTTCCATGTCACTGCTCCTCCATTTAGGGTAAAGACCCAGCCCGACTGCAAACGGTAGTTGTCCCTGTCGGTCTGAAAACTGGCGTCACTGTACCGTCGCACCTTCATGTCATCACTCCCTTCGAGGACTAAGAACCTTTCCTTCGTCCTCCGAAGGTACTTAAGGATATTTTTCACCGCAATCCAATGGGCTCTGCCAGGATTCCCTTGATATCTGCTAACCATGCTCAAAGCAAAGGCTACATCAAGGCGAGTACAAGTCATGGCGTACATGATTGAGCCAACTGCGGAAGTGTATGGTACTCAGCTCATATCTGCTATTTCAGCTTCAGTACTCGGACTTTGAGTCTTACTAAACTTGGCATTACTCGATCGGATCGAAGCATCTTGATTTTCCTGCCCAATTGATTCTCCACTTCATTCTTGAACTCTTTGAACTTTTCAAAGGTTTCTGACTTTTGCTTGATTAAATAGATATACCCATATCTACTATAATCATCGGTAAAAGTCACGTAGAAGCAGTTCCCATCCTTCGTGGTTGATCTAAACGGTCCACATACATCGGTATGTATTAGGTCCAATAGACCCTCACCCCTTTCACACATGCTCGTGAAGGGTGATTTAGTCATCTTTCCAAGCAAACAAGACTCGCACGTGTCATCTTCCCTAAGGTCGAATGACTCCTACACTCCATCCTTTTGGAGTTGGGCTATGCGTTTCTTGTTGACATGTCCAAGACGACAATGCCACAAGGATGCTTTATCCATACTAGTGGAAGAATCTATGTTTAAAACATCATTTCCTAAGTTATCAACAATCATAACAGTTTCATAAATTCCATTACATGGTATAGCTTTAAAGTAAAAGACACCATTTAGATAAGCCAAAATAGAACTATTCTCATTATTAAAAGAAAATCTAAAACCTTGTCTAAACAAACCATGAAATTAAATGATGTTTCTAGCCATTTCTGGCGAATAGCAACAATTGTTCAAATCTAAACATAAATTATTCCTAAGCACTAAAGAATACACTCCAATCTTGGTCACAGGCGACGATCTTTTGTTCCCCATGATTAGATTGATCCTTCCTTGCTCCACATCCCTACTTCTTCTTAGTCCCTGCACATTAGAACAAATGTGGTAACCACAACCGGTATCAAGAACCCAAGAAATAGCATGATTAGAATCGTTAGATTTAATTGTGTATATACCTGGGAAAGATGGCTTGATCTTTCCTTCCTTGATGGCTTGTAGGTACTCTGGGCAGCTTCTCTTCCAATGTCCTATCTTGTGGCAGTGGTGACACTCTGCCTCCTTAGGGTTAGGGCAGGGCTTAGCGGGATCAACTTTGGTCCCACTAGAAGAGGCACCATCTCGGGCTTTAACCTTGCGATAGTTCTTAGATGAAGCCTTCCTCTTCTTTCCCTTTCCTTGACCAGTAGCCAAGACAGGAGCAGCGGGTAAATTGGGAGTTGGTGCAACAGACTTGTCTTTGAAGTTGCTCTCAGCGACCCTCAAGATACCTTGGAATTTGCTGAGGGTGACCTCCTCTTTGTTCATGTGGTAGGTCATTCTAAATTGATTGTACATCGGAGGCAAAGAGTGAAGCACCATGTCGATCACCAAGTCTTCCCCAAAGTCAACATTTAACTTGCGAAGGCGGTCGACATACCTTTGCATCTTTTGCAAGTGCACGGTAAGAGACTCTCCATGACCCATCTTAGCGGAAATCATGTTAGTGAAAATCTCATAACGTTCTTGTCTCGCGTTCTGGTGGTATCTCTCTAATAAGTGTTGATGCATCTCGTACGGGTACATGTCCTCATATGACTTTTGGAATTCGGAGTTCATGGTGGCTATCATGATGCAATGTACCTTCGTTGCATCGCGCTCATGAGTTTCAAAAGCGGTAATTTCAGCTGGAGTAGCGATTTCAGGGTTGATTTTCTCGAGCTTCTCTTCGAGGACATACTCCTTATCCTCATAGCGAGCAATGGTGCGAATGTATCTTATCCATTCGCTAAAGTTCGTTCCATCGAAAGTGACCTTTTGGCAAAGGCTCATCAATGTGAAAGAACTAGCAGCAGCGTTGTTTGCGTTCGACATCTACAAATAGAAAGGACAAAGATAGATTAGAATATGAATCCCTAATTATCACCCAATAAGAAAAATTAGGGCTAGGATCCAACAACAATATTTACATATTAGAAAAGGGATGCCGTAATCTAACATGCAAATAAATTGAAGGTAAGTGAATTACGATTCACTAATTCTCCACCATAAAAACCTAACTATAAGTCCTAAATGTATTGAGAATTCCTAGGTTCGGATGAGATTCATTGAAACTATTCAATGGCATGTTTAAATCTCGATATGCCCCTCTAGTTTGTGACTGGGATACCGAGGATCACAAAGTGGGTGTGAATTACCATGCAAATTCACTTGGTGCCTTCATTGTAACGATCACCTATTCGATGTGCCGGTAAACCACACACGCTCCATCGAACTATGATAAACAATGAATCACCCTTTGCCACCTTTGCTTAGAACCAATTAGTGTGCCGGTAACCCACACACGCTCCACTAACTTCTTAGCAAGGGTGCAAAGTGTAATTTCATGGGATTGCATCAATTCACTTTTCCTAAAGTAACTAAGATTGGGAAATTTTAAAAATGTGTAGTTACTTTGTGTTACATATTATACTTTTAATGAGAGGATGAGGTCGCCCTATCCTACCCGTTCGGCTAACGACCCTCCACCGATCAAGCAAGCGGTGGGTGTGAGTGTACACCCATTAAGCGTCATTTTATAGGCCGCAACCTTATACCCATCTTATAGATCGGCTTCGTGAATGAGGCCTACTAACGGTAAGACTAGCATCTTAGTTATACAAATATATATATATATATATATATATATATATATATATATATATATATATATATATATATATATATATATTAATCTTGTAATATTATATTAGTATAGGGTTGTATTTTAAACCTTTCAAAATCTAGGGTTTGAAATTTAAATTGTCTAAATTAAAACTTTTAATCACAAAATATAAATTTCAAAACTTGAGGACAAGTTTTAAACATTTAAAACATGGAGGATCAAATAACAAATAATTTTAATTAACAATTAATTTCCTAATTATCTATATTTGATTTATTCAAGATGTCTTGCAAGATAATTACTAAATTAATCAAAATAATTAATTAATTATGATATAAGGAAATTAAATATTTTATTAGTTGATAAATATCTTTAATTAGATCAAGATTATAGTCATATATATCAAAAAATCGGATTAGGGTTGATCTAATATGATTAAGGTAAGTTTCCATAAGATAATCATGAAGAAATCCCGAATCTGGCCATTCCTGACGCTTGGACTCGCCGAGTGCACAAAGGGAGTCGCCGAGTCAGGCCAACTCGCCGAGTCCACTATGGAACTCGCCGAGTCCATGACTCAGAAACACAAAAATCGAATTTTGCAGTTAAGTTTCAAACAAATAAGCAACAATTTAATGAAAACCAAGCTAGGCTCTGATACCACTGATGGGTTTTAGCCCTAAGAACTTTCCTATGTGCGCATGCAAAACCCTAATGCTTCGATCTAGGCTTTCTAATTAAACATGCTTTGAATCCAAGACTTCTAATGACTAATTAGGTATAAGAACAATACTAAATCAGATCTAGAATCATACCTTTGAATCTCTTGTTCGATCTTGTTGTCTTGGAGCTCTAGAGTCACAATTGTCACTACTCTAATGGCTTACAAACACCAAATAGCAAGGAGGATGATTTGGGAGAGAGGAGAGGGGAGGGAATTCGGCCAGGGGTTCTCTACTTTAGATGAAAGTGCCGATTTCCCTTTGCCATGGGGTCTATTTATACTTGTAGACTCCTTAAGGGTTCCAGCTTAAACCCTAAATGGATAATCTTCTCTTAAAGCAATCCAAATCCATTCCTTAGAGAGCCTTGGACGATTTTAAGCTATCCTTAGCTTCTAGAATTCGTCCAACCCCTATCCAATATGGATTTACAGTCTAAAGTTTAACTATCAAACAATTGACAGTTTATACCCTCTTATTTAATTAATCTCTTTAAGTCACCAAATTAATTCTAATTAATTCTATGACTTGTATTAATCAAACAATATTATTATTCTTTATATTATTCTCATAATATATTAATAATATTTATTCTCTCTTAATAAATCATCCTATCAAGTTGCTATGGTGAAGGCAACCCAAAAGGACCATGCACAACCGGGTCAAATACTTGCCTAATATAGTTGCAGCCTTAGACACTATTCCAACAATAAGTTGTACTAACGATATATTAATCTAAAAAAAAATTGTATGCCATGATTTTTGGAGTGTTACACCCATGTTGTAGGTATTTTCTGGCCCTTACGGCTGAACAAAACACGAACTTATTTACAACACCCTCGCCTTGGATAGTAAGTTCTCCCCCACTTGGATTCCGATCTCATACTATCTTCTGCCTATAGTTGATTAGCGTCTCAAACTCGTTCAACCAATCCATGCCTACTATTACTCCCATCTTTCACATAGGAATGGGAATAAGGTTTATTGGGAAACTAGTGTTACTGATTTCTAAGGTACAACTAAGGTAAACTTTTGATGCATTAATCATTTGATGGTCATGTATTTCTACTATTAAAGGATGATCTAAATTTCCTATGGCGTGATTAAAGTTTTTGCTAAACCTAAGCGATATGTAAGAATGACTGGCCCCAAAATCAAATAACACTAATGTAGGCATGAAGTTGACTAGAAACGTACCGGTTATGACGTAAGGTACTTCTTTAGTTTCCTCTGCCGTGAGATGGAATGCTCGCCCCTTAGCCTTGGGGGCTTCAACTGACCCTTGACATCCATCAGTTATCCTAAGGGTTGCAAGCGCTGGATCCAACATTGCTCCCATCTGTTTTAGGAGAGGACATTCAGCCTTGGAGTGTCTGAGCTGGTTACAGTTGAAGCAGACATACATGTTCTGCTTGCAGTCTCTAGCATAGTGTCCTTCCTTTCCACACTTGTCGCATCCTGATCCTGTGCTACAAGGACCATCGTGGAACTTTCTGCACTTATTGCAAGTGCGTCCCTTCTGACCTCTAAACCATGAACCAGTAGATCTGAACTTTTTGGCTACTGGCTATGATGGAGCTGAAGTCTGCCTCTTCTAATTTGTATGGATCTCCAATTCTATTTCTCTTCTCTTAGCATAATTATGCATCTCTGCCAAGGTTTTGTATTGATTGCCCTTTACAAACTCTCTGATATCGGTCTAAAGTATGCTCAGGTACTGAGACATCTGTACCTGTTCTGAGGTGGAATATTTTAGGCAAAATAAGTCCCTCTCTGTGAACATCTTGGTGATCTCTGTCACCAATTCAGTTGTTTGTTTAAGAGAGAAGTATTCTTGGGCTAGTCGATCCCTGTCTACCAATGGAACATACTCCTCTCTGAACTTCTCAACAAACTGCTCCCACGTCACCACGCTTTTCTCTGTCGATGACTAATCCTTTGTGACAAAGTTCCACCAGTCCTGCGCCCACGACGGAGGAGATTTTGCGCATACCTAAACTTTAGGTTAGTCGGGTAAGTGCAAGTGTAGAAGCATCCTTCTACATCAGAGACCCATCTCATGGTAGCAATTGGGTCTCTTATACCGTCAAACTCTAGGGGGCTTGGTGCTATTAAACTCTCGGTAAGGCTTGTCCTTATCTCCAGACGAGGCTGCAGCAACAACAACAATAGTGGCGACGACAACAGCTATACTGACAGTTGTAGCATACCACTCATCAAACAGAGCAATTAGTCAATTTTGATAGTTTCGAATATTTTTGGGATCATCTCTCTTACAGTTGCTACTACTGTTGTCTCTATCCAATCACATACGTCCACCTCACTTGGTCCTGACGTTTCTGATCCAGAACCAGAACCACATGCTCTTGTGATCATCACCATGCTGAGGATGAGAAACGGGAGTGGTTTAATACGAATTTATTTAGGTTATCTAGGGGTAACACTCTACCTTCCACACCTATCCATACTAGATCAAGAATTACCCCAATGTTTCTAAGTTGCTACACTCCCTTATCTACTGCCCTTTTCACACACTCAGTGTTCAAAGGCCTAACTACTCTCTTTCCTAGATGTATCTCTTAGGATCTCTTTCACTACACTTTCTAACCGCCGAGGAAGAACTTTTACTAATACTAACTATCGGGCAAAACATGTCGTAGGATCAAATCATCTGTCGACTGGAAGGTCTGACACTACAACGGTTGGACTTGGACAAGAGCTGCGCAATAACGCTAAATCAGGCAGTCAAAAACTATCAAATTCTATGGCATGCAACCTAATGTATTTTGTTAAATAGCAATTCGTATTAACATATAGATGTATTATGATACTATAATATGATTCGAATAACTTTCATAACCATTTTATACTTGAATGTGAAACTCTTAGTCTTTGTTGGTATTTGGTTGTATTAACCATGGATGTATTTTGGGTTTAACATTTATGTAATTTATGATGTGTGTGTAGCATGGAAAGTTGGAAACTGAGAAGTTAACTCTGGAGTATTCTGTGATATAACGAACTTGATGTGTTGTTTAATGTTCTGATAAACATGCTTTTTCATGTTCTAGTACTTGGTATTGATGCTACTCCATAAAGAAATACGCAACTGCTGAATATGTTTTTTTAATGATGGGGATGTCAAAGCAGATAAATATTTACAAGAGAAAAGGTACAAACAGATTTGCCCAAAATTGGAACCTGATGGCATCATCAACTGCCATTTTAAGATATGAATATTATTTCATGATGGCATTTTATTTTGTGATCTCCATGGCATATAATACTTGCTAAGGAGTCTATGATTTGTTTTCTAACATCAAAGCTATCATATCATTTGCATCATTTTTTCCCTTGTGATTTTTTTTTGACGATGCATCTGTATTTTAATTAATATATTTGTTTATTTGTGTTTTTAGTTATGTTTCGCTGATGCATTAACATTATTGACTATCTACTCAAGTAAATATTTTTTTCTATTATGATCAAATGACATAGGCGGATATAAAAGGTTAACAAAAATGTGAGTAATGTACATTTTTATTATTTTATAGATCTATTTGAATAAATAGAAATTAATTCAAAATGACCAAACCAAAAGCACAAATCCAAACCTCCATCCCATGCGAGAGCATGTGTCATTTACCATAAAAACATAAAGAAGTGATCATAATCATCTATCTTTTATATATATATATATATATATATATATATATATATATATATATATATATATATATATATATATATATATATATATATATATATATATATATATATATATATATATATATATATATATATATATATATATATATATATATATATATCATAAATTGAAATTTCAGATAATCATATCATAATCTCTTTATCAACCTATGCATTTATTCCATCCATTTTGTCACAAATTCGCCAAAACTCATCCTCTACAATCTTTTAATTATCATGTTCGACTTTTTTTTTATCCATTTTTTTTCGTGTCTTCAATAGCTTGTAACTTACCCTGTATTTGTTGCCCGAGTGCTTACATTCCTCTTTTAGTTTTTCATATTTAGTTTTTCTACCTTCTACAATCTATCTCATAAATTCAGAGATGCTACAAGACCTTAGGTCATTGTCGGAGCTTGAAGGGTCGTTTGCGTTGAGAATGAATTTACAGAAAGAAAATTAATGGCTTTTTGTGAGAATTATGTTAAGATTTCAACCAATTTAGATAGATTTTAAATATTACAAGGTATGTGAGAAGTCTAATGATTTTAAGTGGTATGTGAAAAAACATAACTAATTAGATGGGCGGATGTTTTTGTGATAATAAAATAGTGGATCTTCAATTTATATAAAGTGTAAAGTGTAGTTCGATTCATTTAAAGAGTCTGGTGGTTATTTTGCACAAAAAAAAATGTTATTTACATTCCGTAATATCATTAAGGAATTGATACTACGGATTCGAGATTACGAAATAGGTGTTCATGTTGTAAAAAAGAAAAATGTTTTCTTAATATCGCCATAAACATTTAATTAATTTAGTCAATTTTTCTCTAACTGTTGAAGATGCTCTAAAGACAACAATGTCATCCATCATATCCTAAATAATTATCGGTAGCAATATCAACCTTTCAAGCAGTGATGTATGGAAAAAAGATATTTTAGAGGAGTGGTTGCTTTTTTTCTCATTAATAAATTAATATTATTAAAAAATTAAATATAACAACATATTTTTAAAAGATTTTGTGGCAAAAAAATAGTATCTTTGGGCCATACCCATTATTTTTTGGGAATGGTAATTGTATCGGAACAAATATCTTTGGTCTTTTCTTTTGACCAATAAATTATTTTTCTATTTTCAAAATAGCAAGTATAAATACCTGCAAGATAAAAGTAACATTAAATAACTAAAAGTAACATTAAATAAATATAACATACAAAGGAAACTTCTCCGGTGCTAATTCTCTATCGTGTTCGGTTTGTTCTTTACTTCTTTAGCTGGAAAACATCCCCCAACAAATCCGGGACCCTCTCGGCAACCTCCCTTTATCCACAATGGGGGACCCTCTCGGCAACCTCCACAATCATCTATGTTGCCTGCAATGTTGGAAAACTCGCCAAGTTGTCCGATTATTTCTCTGAATATTTGCTAC
Organism: Lactuca serriola; assembly: GCF_051521515.1. Taxonomy (NCBI): domain Eukaryota; kingdom Viridiplantae; phylum Streptophyta; class Magnoliopsida; order Asterales; family Asteraceae; genus Lactuca; species Lactuca serriola. The sequence continues at coordinate 72,311,236 of NC_136416.1, forward strand.
TCGGCCCATTACCAATGCAAGTTGCAAAATCTCGAGTACTCCAAGATCGGTCCATTATTAAACTGAGTAGTGTTGTAAAACACGGTCAACTCGGTGATTAATATGTATAATATACTTAATGATTTATTATTTAACAAACACATGTGATTATTACTACATATATATATCTTAAATTTTGAGTAATTTTTCACGAAGTGAGACCATTATATATTTTTTAGTTTCTATGTTCTCACATATATCTAATTTTGTTATATATTTCAATCAACTTATGATTTTAACTTATAATTTTGACATATATAATTTTTATAAAATATTTCTATATGAATTAACGAATCCGAGTACTCCCGAGTACTCACTACTCGATAGTCGGCCGGACAGATACCAAATAACGAGTTCTACAACCTTGGTTGCATGTATCCATCTATTTCGGCCTTCTATAACCACTATTAGCGGTTGCAAGTTAAGGAAGTCGGCATGATAATCGGCTTCTTTTAGTTGGCTACATGGCTACCTTCTTTTAGTTTGGCTGAAAATTAAAATATGAGTTAGATAATAAATAGGGCGTGTTCGGCATGAAGCGTATGAGAGCCTGTAGCTTCTAGTGTTTAACAAAAGGCACCATTCCGAACATAAAGTTTCGCTTAGTACTACAAGCTTCTAGCGTTTAGTTTAAATAAAACGTTAACAACTACAAAGTATCTAGCTACCCGCTATCAGCTATTTTTGTCAAACACATCTGGTCAATTTTTTTCATCGAAAGTTTTTTCAAAACAAGATACGATTGCAATCACGATTTTTCTTTCTATTTTTAGTATATATATATATATATATATATATATATATATATATACACACACACATGTTTTAAGTTGTTAACATGGGGGATATTTTTAGTATGTTTTCTGTTAATAGCTTCTAGACTGTCGTAGTGACATCCAACAAAACAACCCCATCTACGTGATTAACCACAAATCAAGAGAGTCTTAAACGAAAATCGAAAGATCCCATATAAAAATATGCAGTCTGTGTGAATCCCAACAAAATCGACCGAGTGAAATACATTTTGTGTAATAAAGAGATGGCCAGAGGAATCAATTGTCTAAAAATACATATTGGACAAATTAATGGAAATGTTTATTCATGTCACAATGCCACAATACAAGATCAAATAAAATGTAGAGATGCTCTTTAAAGGTAAGGGGTTGCAAAAGTGATCGATTTTGTGATGTTTGAAAATCTACAATGTTTGAATTGATTTCAGTGATCGATTTCATGTTTTAAGGACCGTCCTGAATTTGGTTGATTATAGTTACTCATATAGGTTATTGGTTGTTGAATTTAAGGATCATGTTGTTAATTTAGTAATTAAGGTTCATATTGATATTGCAAGTTAAATTAAGTAGCTTTTGGTAGCAACCGATTGGAACATTACTCAAAAGGATATTTTAGGAGCAAAATCAAGTGACATTGATTAAACTTATTATCAAACTTTTACGCTTAATTACATATATTATTAGGATTAAAGTTAGATTTATACATTTTTGAATATTTTTCTTAATAATTAAAGCTCCTCGATTAATCTCTACCTAGCCGATTAATCCCAAGACTCTAGTCCACCGAGTAGATGACGTCTAGCGTTTTCTGCAACATTGATATATATATATATATACACAAACACACACACACACACACACACACACACATATATATATATATATATATATATATATACTTATTCATTTATGAATATGCATTCATATATGAATATGTGTGTACTTATTCATCTATGAATATATATATTCATATAAGAATAGAATTGTAACATTCGAGATTATTGGTATGTGTTAGGTTTTATACAAAAGAACAATCCTATATGCTCATGCAAAACCCTAAAGCTTGGATCTAGGTTTCTCTATTGTACATGCAATTCATCTAAGACTTGAATACTCTAATCTAGCATACTATTAAAACTGAGATCTACAATAAACTAGTTTACCTTTCAATAGTTGCAAGAATCTTCAATCTTCAAGAAGCTTAGTGTCACAAGTGTAACACCTCTAATGGCTTACAAACACAACAAGCAAAAGGATGATCTAGAAGAGAAAAGGAGAGAAGCTGAATTTTGACTATAGTAACTCTAGGGTTTCTTGGTGTAGCCGAAACTGAAGCCCTGGGGTCCTTTATATAGCTAACCTGTCAGGGTTTCAGTGAGGACCCTAATTGGCTGACTTAGGCCCTAAGCAGCTAGAGAACCTTCTGGAATAAGGCCTCCTTGGACGGAATTGGAGTGGGCTTCCACTCCTAATTTCGTCCCCCTTATGTCCATGAGAATTCACAGCCCAAAGTCAATTATCTTATAATTGACAGTTTATGTCCCCTTTATTTAATTAATCTCTTTTAGCCACATAATTAATTCTTAACTAATTCTTGTCTAATATTAATTAAACTATATGATTTCTCTTTTAATATATTATTCATATAATATATTAATAAACCATAATAACCTCTCACTCTCTCCATAAATTATCCTGTCAAGTGGCTTTGGTGAAGACAACCCAAAAGGACCATGTACAACCCGGTCAAGTACATACCAAATATAGTTACGGGCTTAGACACTAATCCAACAATATGTTCCTTTTTTAACCCTTAATATAAATTTCTCTCATTTTAGTCCCTAGCTCAGTACGTTGGGCATACTTTATGAGTACGCTGAGCGTACTGGCTCGTTGGTTGGATCATGGATACACCTACATATGCAAGGCATACGCAATGCAATGTCAAACCCTGATTTTTAGGGTTTGTGCCCTATTTAAACAAATTATGTCATCCTTGGGACCTCCTTATGAACAACCTCCATCTCTTAATGCCCTAAGATCGAAACCTTAATTGCCATTTGTGACAATTGAGCTTGGAAGTGAGTTTTGGTGAAGTGAAGGAAGATGAACAGTTGGAGGTTGCTTGGGAGTGGTGTAACACCCATAAAATTCAAGCCAAATTAAAACTTTTTAGTACATTTTAAAACCATAAAGTTATTATAGTTTGTTTTCAAAATAGTTTAGACATCAGAGTATCCCCAGAATCAACTCATAAAACCATAAAATATGAGGAGCTGTACGATCACGCCTTTGCCTTCCTGCGATTATCTGATGTACCTGAAACAATAAACTGAAACTGTAAGCCCGAGAGCTTAGTGAGTTACCCCAAAATACCAACACCATACCAGCATAACCATATCATATAACCAATACATAATTGCATGCATCATGAGCCTTCAACATGACTGGACCGCCTCGTAGAGCCTACATCCTATATGGACCGCTTTCGAACCTTCAGCATGATTGGACCGCCTCGCATGGCCTACAGTCTATCTGGACCGCTCGCCGGGTATGTTGGCCTACAGCACAAAGCAGGACCGCCTCAACCCAACCCCCAATCAAACAAATATGTGAACATAAATATCATACACTATCATACATATATAACAATCAAACCGATCTAATAGATCATATAGCACATCAACATCCTATAACCAGGACACCGACCTAACCAGGTCACTAAGCATAAACATAACCTTATCCTAACTACCAGGATGCAGTTCTAATAGATCAATAAGCATGGTGTCATCCTATCTACCAGGAGGCAGAACTAACAAATCATTATTCTTATCAAACAGTATGCATAATGAGCCTTCAGCCTGACTGGACCACCACGCAGGCCTTCAGCCTATCTGGACCGCCCTGGGTACGTTGGCCTTCATCATAAAGCAGGACCACCTCAACCCAAACATACACATACATATGCCAACATACTCATAACACATAATCAATCAACAACAAGCACATATCATACAGATCATAACAACATACTATAACCAGGATGTAATCAATAAACGTATCATGCCATAACCAAATACAATCCATAAGGTCCGGCCTTAGTGCCTTAAACCCTATTGATATAGTGAGGATAACTCACCTGACACTGCTGAAGTCCCGCCGATAAAACTCCAGCTGCTGGTTGACAGATTCCCGAACTATCAACATCAAACAACACCCAATTAATAATTGGGTTCCAAGCCCAAAGTCCAACTCACACACTAAAGGCTCAATAGTCAAGTAATGGGCCAAATCCCAACATATGGCCTAATTTTCCAAATTGGGCCCACACCCTCATATGGGCCTTACCCTAAGCCCATCAACATATTCTAGTCCTTATGATTATTCTTGGATGGACCATTAATAATCCAACTACCAAATCCCAATAGAAAGGCCCAAAAGAAATTAGGGTTTCATATAAGGTGACGATTAGGGTTAAGTGTTTCTCACTTAACCCATTATGGACTTAATCCCTTAAGTCCCTTACTTTGTTAAATAAGTCATATGTTATGATTGGGCTTAATACACGATTTCATTCCAATGACCCAAAAGTGGGTCTCGATAAGTCCAAGCCCAAAATCCCAAAATTAGGGTTTTCACATGAAATGATGATTAGGGTTAAGTGTTTCTTACTTAACCCATTAAGGACTTAATCCATTAAGTCCATTATGCCTTAAGTTAGTTTGCCAATGATTATTATTTAATATTTCAAGTTATTAAATAATCATGCGTGTCCCGGTTAATTCTCCAAATTAAGGTTTTATTGGCATTAGGGTTTTCCAACCCAAATACTAGCTCATTTATCAATTTGTTGGGCTTTTAGGTCAATTAGGGCTTTATTGGGCCTCTTAGGCCCACTAGAATATCATTTAAGCCCATTAGGGTTTTATTGGGCCCATTGGACCAAGCATCTCCAAACTAGCCAAAACACAACAAGGCACACCGCCACCCAACACGGCGGCTGGTGGTGGTAGAAGGCGGCAGCCACCACCTCACGGTGGCGGTTACAAGTTTTTCTATTGATTATTCCGGCATGATTACAGTTACAACACCATCCAAAACACACATACATACTAAAATAACCACCTACAATAATAAACACACACGCACACAACCGCACCGCGGTGGCAGGCGGTGGTCGGAGTTGGCAGCCACCACCTCGCAGTGGTGCTACTAGCGGTTCTTGATTCCCAGCCAACAAACTACACACCCTACAGAAAGAACAAACACCCAACCGCTTTCTTTCTTGCAAACGAATCCAGCCACCCTCCTAGTGGCGGTTGGCGACGACATTCATTGGAAATAGCGAACCATTGCGACCTTCACGACGGCAGCCACCAAGGCCGACGGCCATGGTGGTTTTTCCTGACTCCATGTCGACACGAACACAGCCACCATTTCATGGTGGCATGTGGCAGGCGGCACCCGGAGGTCACGGAATGAGACAGCCGCTCGGAGCGGTGGTCTTCCTTGGCTTCGTATGACGTGAAACAACATCCAACACACAACCACCCCCGCAGTGACTCATGACAGTCGGAGGGAAGAAACGATGGAGCGATCTGCATCATTGGTGGATCAAGCGGCGGCGGCCGAGTGGAGTTCTCATGAACATGACGACTGAAATGCAAGCGAGATTGATTCCCGACGTTAGGATGGATAGGATGTGGGTGCTTCGGTGGTTGGGGCTTCGACCGATCGGAGAGACAAGGGAGTGTTGGAGTGGTGACGGCGGCTGGAGCCTACACCATTAGGGTTAGGGTTACCGGTTGTAACATATATATACCCCCTCCACGAAATTTGGCCCCATAATACCACTTTCGGTCCCTCCTTCTTCCTTTTCTTTCAAATTAATCCATATTTTACACTTTTAACTTTGCCTCCTTAAAGTCTTTACAATTCAAGTTCAAAATGTTACCGATCAGCCCTTCCCTCCACAAATCATTCCAACATAAGTCCAGAATTTACTCTTTAGCCCCTGACTTCTAAAATCCTTTGCAAAATAAATCCCATGATTGCACTTTAACCCTCGGAACTTCAATTCTTATCATTTGGCTTCCCGAAACCATCACTCTAGTAATTTATTAATTAATTTTGGGCAATAAATAATATAAAATAACAATAAAAATTATTACTTGGGTTTCGGGTTTATTCTTTAAATATTTTATTTTAAACGGGATGTTACAAGTGGCTTGAGCTTGTAGATCCAGAGTCATCTTCATCTTTGCAAGCTATTTGAGGTAAAAGCTCTCAACTTGATGGTTCCTTATGCTAGATCCAACTTAGGGAGTTATTTGTGCATTTTTGGTTCCTTTAATCCATATTTGAGAATATGGTCTACTCCAGAAGCCATGGATGTTAGATCTTAGCACATTTGAGGTCCCTTGTCTATAAAACTGCAACCTTTATGAGTTATATTGGTCCACGCATGCGATAGGATCCTTAATGTGGTTATTTTTGAGTTTTGGGTTCCATTAAGTCATGCGTGGGAGTAAAGTTGCCAACTTTACGTGTTAAGTGACCTTTTAGGATCAAATCTGAGAGTTTGGCTTAATGGCTTAACCGATTAAATGCTTAATGGGTTGGGTTGGTCGTCTACGGAGTACGTAGGGTGTACCTAGCTCGCACGTTGCGCATGATGCCCCCGGAAGGAGTACGTTGATCGTAAGTCTAAGTACACTAAGCATACTCAGCAGTTTGAGTTCGGTTGACTTTCAGGGGTTTGTGCCATATTTTGGACTTTTAGGGATTGGTCCTTGTTGGGCCATTGAACTTCCCACTTTGGGCCGTTGCTAGGTTGTGGGCTTTCTTGGAATTAGGCCCATGATGGGTTTTGGGCCCAATTTGGAAGTTGGGCCGTATTGGGCCCCAAATATTACGCTAAGTGAGGAAAGGGTAAAATGGACTTGTACCCTGAGGATTGGATTTCAGACTAAGATTCTAGTTTTGGATTATGGATCAATTATTAATTGGTATTATTTGATAGAGATAACACACTGAGCAATCCAAAATTTTATTGAGATTCAGCAGCTTGAGGTGAATTTCCTCACTGTGTTTGGCGGGTCGAAGGCACCAATTCCAACCCATGGTTTATTATGATTAGCATGCTAATTTTTTGCGTGACTCTGCATGTATGTTTTCTGATTTGTTTATCGGGCAGTGCCTAATGAGTATCTTGTATGCTATTTATCTTTGTGATTCTTTCATGCGTTTCTGTGATTGTATGTATACCGGATGGGGCCTGATGATGGGCGGGGACCATTATTTACTGACAGATCTGTTTTGAGCAGGGCTCGATGCCGGCCGGAGCCAATTATGTGTTTGTTATGTATGGTATGTGGTATTTTGGAGAACTCACTAAGCTTTGCGCGTAAGATTTTCAGTTTGTGTTACAGGCACTTTCGGATCCAAGAGGAAGAGCTCATGGTGATTGCATCGCACACACCATGACGTTCCGCATTTTACCTTACTCTGATATATTTTGATGTTTTTATCAAACTTGATTTTACTATGGTTTATGGATAGGTTTTGAAGGGTGATTTTTATTATAATTAAAAAAAATCAAACTTTTGGCCTAATTTTTGGGACGTTACAAAAATATGTTTCGTCATCCGAGTATGTTGACCACTTACGCAACATTCAAAATGAGTGGCCAAATAATTCCTCATTCTCAATTAAAACGTCATATATGATTATATATATATATATATATATATATATATATATATATATATATATATATATATATATATATATATAGTACGTTGGAAAGTTAGAGCAACAAATTACAAATATATGGCTGATGTTGAATCTCAAAATTTGAATTTTTTCAAAATCTCAACGGAACCGACAAACACACACACACACACTCACACACACACACACACATATATATATATATATATATATATATATATATATATATATATATATATATATAAGAACCCTTATTTTCTATCAATGGAAATAAAGTAAAATTACATCAAGAAGATCAAAGAATTAAAATCTCATTCTAGAGCGATCATTGAAGTACCCTCATTCATCATACAAATTATGCTACAATCCATCACCACACACCATCATTTTCTGTAACACCGTAAATTTCAAAACAATTCTTTCATTTTAAATAATCATTTTATTCTTAGAACACTTGTTAAAAATCTCATTCATAATCAAATTACAAAACATAGCTCCATTTTCACTTGCATAGAAAACCAGGATCTTCCAAAATATGACTCTTGCTCTGGTGTGTACAATCAAGCCGGTGCCGTACCGTGATACTGAAAGAAACCTGAAAACAACAAAACACAAAACACTGTAAGCACGAAGCTTAGTGAGTTCCCCAAAATACCACACACATAACACATACAAGCCACTCGAGGCTATAACTCTATGGGTCCGTGCACCCAAACTCTGTGAACCCTCAGGTTCTAACTCTATGAACCTTCCGGTTCTAACTCTAGGAACCCTTCGGTTCCAACTCTGCAACCATGCACAACATAAATCACATAGAAATAATGCAGTACAACACATAACATACATAGCATACAAATACTCTGTCACATAACTCTGGTTACCTACTCAAGGTAAAGTATAGTGAGAAGACTCACCTGGCAAGCAAAAAGCAGATATCTCCATACTCGGATCTCGAACTCGCCACCGCCTAACACGTAAGGCAAAACTCTCATGACTATAACTCTCGAGACTAGAATCAATCCTCTCAATGCACCCTCTTAAGGGTAAAAGACTATTTTACCCCTCTCTTGGCCCAAAGGCCACATCGCTGACCAAACCCTAAAAGTCAACGGTCAACCCTTGGTCAAAATCAAAGTCCTTAGTCAAAGTCAACCCTGACTGACCCTACTCGCCGAGTCAACTCTATGACTCGCCGAGTTTCTATAATCAGAACTTCACTCACTCCGCGACCTAACTCGCCGAGTCACTCCGAGACTCGCCGAGTCCAACAACTCTGAGTCCACTCGCACACAACTCACCGAGTCATCCCTTGACTCACCGATTCTCGACTCAACCAGGGAATATCGGGACTCTTCGACAAGACTCGTCGAGTCCAAGAACAGACTCGCCGAGTCCAAGACTATCATCAACCTACTCGTCGAGTTGTTCATACAACTCGTCGAGTTCCAGGCCATCTTCATCCAACTCGTCGAGTACACCCATGTGACTCGCCGAGTACCACCGGTCTGAATCCATTCGGAAGCATTCCAGGCCATGCAATTGCTCCAAAACATAGATCTAGCCTCCTACCACTCATCCATCACGTAAAGTGGCAAACTTTACGTGAATCCAAAGAGATCTAGGCCATTTGCACCTTGGGCTAGGGTTTGGGACATGAAAGCTTCACTAAACACTCCAACACAGGGACTTTCATGCTCTCTGATTCTTCTCCCTCCTAGATCTGAGGTAGCAACCTCAGATCTAACCTCTAGACTTCCCATTACATCCATAGACAAGTTCCCACAAACCCCAAAATGAAGAAACACATAATAACAACCCAAGAACGAGATATTACCTCCAAGAGATGCCCCAACTGCAATGTAATTCGAATCCAAGCAAAGCCCCTTGCTCCAAGCCTTCAATCTCCCAAAATTCCTTCAACAATTACTTCTCCAAGCTCCAATCCACTCAACAATGGTGCTTCTCCGCGATTTAGGGTTTTCTGGGGCTCAAGGGGTGATAAGGAGGCTGGGAGGAAAACATAATGTTCTTTATATAGGGCTCAACCCCGAGAATTAGGGTTTTCTCCAATCAGCGCCTACTCGTCGAGTCCTCCTCACTGACTCGCCGAGTCGGCTACTTAGCACGCGACCCAGTCGCGACTCTACTCGCCGAGTCCATCCATGGACTCGCCGAGTCACTCTTTCACAACTTACTCTTTTAGCCCTTCAACTCTACTCTTGATATTTCGGGATGTTACAATTCTCCCCCACTTAAATTATGCTTCGTCCTCGAAGCCTATGGCAACTCAACTACAAAATACTCCCACGGCGCGCCACCTGGCCCTAACTGGACCAGGTTCATCAAAGCATAACCATCGAACTCGAACTCACTTCCTCTTTCCTTGCGGTGTCCTGACCACCGTCTCAAACCGGGCACCGGCTGTACCCTCTGATAATCACACTCAACAATCGAGAATTACCCGAGATGTATCACTGCTCCAAATATCAACAACCGATCGACCCATAAGGGCTAGAAAGCCATGAACTATCGGATCCCCGATCCGAATCCCACCTTATCCATTCCGGAACGACTGAGAGACCCATTCTCACTCTCAGAGCAACTCTCATGAGTTCTCCTCTTGCAATCACATACACATGCTGAACTAGCTCCAACACCCTCAGGTTGGAAAACTCGATACACTGATGATATCCTCAAACATCCCCCCAGGATGAACCACTAGAACATATCCAATACCCTGATCAGAATCAAGCTGGGAGTCCCCGACTCCCTCCCTGCATTCATCCTGAGACTCTTGGCCCTACTCTCACGGAACCCCTTCCGCGTCCTCAGCAGACATCCCAACATGATGTCATTCCATACCACTGTCACAGACACAATGTTCAACCACCATACTCCAAATCATCCACTCTCACTACTACTTTCACTTCCATGAACCAACACTCCCCCCCCCCCCGGGGGTTACATACCTTTCTCTTCCCTTACCCAGGGAAACCACTAGCCAACCTTGCCACTACTCCATGCATCACACATGCGCTGGATCTGCTCGCAAGGGCCCTCGGGTCCATGCGCTACCTCTCCCCAAGAAATGAGGGTCCGACACCTCCTCCCATACAACAGCTCAAAGGGTGGCATACACATGCACTAATGATGGCTGTTGATATAGGATAACTCAACTAAAGATAAATACGTGCCGCAACTCCCTCCGAGGTCTAATACACATGCCCGAAGCATGTCTTCGAGCGTCTGAATCGCTCGTTCGCTCTGAAGTGTCCTCAGACATCATCATGATCCAAATAACCCACTAACTTCCTCCCCGTGACCACTATCCCGGCCCAGGGACGCGCAAGTCACAAAATTCTCTTTTCCTCATGCGAGAAAATACAATCCAACCGAGGATCGCCTAAACTCTAATCTCTGGTTTCTGCTGCGCATACCCCTTGCGCACCTCACCGCATCTCCCGACAGAGACGATGACCCCAGTCTCGCCCCCGGTTCAACACCCAGGCTCCAGAACTCAATACTAGGGATACTCAAGCCCAAAACTCTTCCACATCATACACTGATCGGAGATCACTCCATCATCACATTCTCTTGCCATCTAGTGAGTACTACGGCTCCCCGCAGTATCACAACACCCTCTAACTAGTGAGTACTACGGCTCCCCGCGGTATCACAACACCCTCTGACTAGTGAGTACTACGGCTCCCCGCAGTATCACAACACCCTCTGACTAGTGAGTACTACGGCTCCCCGCAGTATCACAACACCCTCTGACTAGTGAGTACTACGACTCCCCGCAGTATCACAACACTCTCTGACTAGTGAGTACTACGGCTCCCCGCAGTATCACAACACCCTCTAACTCCACTAGTTCATGCTCCGCAGACTATCACAGGTAGCCAACCATACTCGGCTCGAATACACATTCCAGACTCTGGAAGCAATCGACATATCAAAATGCCCACCCTTGCGAAGTTCCATTCTCTTAATAATCTCCCTGGATGCCCATACTCGAAAGGCTCCCACTAGATCCGTAGATACCTGATACACCACAAATCGTTTCAACTCAAGATTTACGAGTAACTCCGAAATAAAGGTATCATACCCGGATACCTCAGAATATCCCAACAGAACATCACAAGATCCTGCCACAACCACTGATTCCCTTACTCCCAATACCATACACTCACGACAATACATTTCCTTTGAATCCCATAATAATTTCTGATATCACACGATGCGCAACTTCAGTGCATCCAAACACTCAATTGGAATACAAGGAAGGCGCTAACCCTTCAGAACACACTGATGATCCTCCGAAACCCTTTTTCTACCGCTCAAAATCCAAACAAGGATACACATACTGACCCGGGAGTTGGCTGCCCAATCATTCTCTATCTACTTGCAACAACACTGACCACCAAACACCTGCCGTGGAGACATTCATCATTCTCAACAAGTACCTCCCGCATTAACTCACTATGACCTCTTTCCTCGATCATCGACATCTCTGGTCTCATGATTTCTTACAGCATATCTCTATACTCCACTTATAACTGCTCTTGACAAATCTCTGCTTTCTTACATACTGTACCCGGTTCTCCCCCACTTAGGGTTCGAACCATCACCAATTAGCACGCAACCAACCCACAACTATTTTTCACCAGCGAAATCGCACCTGCCCCAGGAAAGTGCTACACAACGCCCGATAATTCCTTCTTAAGGAAGTCAATCGACCTCATATACTGTGAACCTCTGATGAACTCCTCAAGAACTTCTCATCACGACTGCCTCTAGTCGTTCCAAATCTCATACCAATCTAGCACTAAGCATCTCAACTGCTCAATAACATCTCTGGCTCATAGACTGAACCGCAAAATCATCGTACCCCTCACCTCAACTCATCAAACATCGCTCCAACACCGGGATCATCCCAAGAACAGGGACCCACTCCCATATTCAACACCCAACATAGATAGAAAACTCTCTGCACTGCTAAACTCGACTGAACTCCCCACTGATACCACTATAATACATCCTACTATACTCAAATAGGTGTAGTGTGGTCCTCGACTACCTCAGTCCCAACTGACTATCTGCTCATGATAAGTCACCGCCTCGCGGCACACATGCTACCTAATACACTGGGGGAAAAAAAATCATCATCAATGACGACCTGCAGGGTTTACCTCCAACCCAAAACTAAAACATCAGGCCTTTCATGTTCCGCACACGAACATAAATAGCACCACTCACATAGAAGGTGACCTCTCCTCTATCGACTGATTGCCCAACTCAGACCGAAATTCTCCTCTCCCTCTAACTCCTTACCAAAATACTCTGATAGGCTCTCGCCTTCCCTCTCGAGGGACGCCTCTCCAAATTCAATCATGGCCTACAGGCCTAAAACCCATAGCGTCCAATCTCTACCTCATCAATCGTGATCGGATAACCAGAGAATCACAAGCATCATTCACTACGAACCATGGTACTCATCCCATGACATCTCTTCTCAATATGCTCCGGTGTATGGTACCCGAACCATAGCATCACTCCTCCATCTGCTCCGATGTATGATGCTCGAACCATAACATCACTCCTCAATCTGCTCCGATGTATGGTACTCGAACCATACATCACTCCTTAATGCGCTCATTAGAATCTTCAGAATACTCCCTGTATCAAGTATGGGTCCTCTGCTTTCAGTAGTACGGGCCCATACTACCTTCCACATCTACCCATACTTTCCACACGGACTATCCCGGAGCTCCTAAGTAGCTGCTCGACCTTCTCGTTCACCAATTCCATCGCGCGCTCGCTCCCCAGCGAAATTCTCTACCCTGCCAGTGCACTCATCTGGCTAAGGTTACTCCCTAGGCTCTTCTTAGATTCCCACACTTCTCTGCCATCAGCTGCTGAAGAGCTCCTAATGATGCCAGCCATCTACCTCCTGAATATCGTCATATTCGCTTGGTAGCTGACTCCCATCATCGAGAGTTCCACAAAGCACGAAGCAAGCAGCATTCGAGCATCGAAGAATATATATGACTCACTCTGGGTGATAACTCCGCTTGCTCTGCTCATCCTCGGAAGTACCACCGAACTCTGCAACTCTTCCCCTCGCGGGCTCTAACTATTCTTTCTCCAAGTACTACAGTACTCATCTAGGTATCTTCCCTAGATTACTCCACTACTCAAATCCCCTAAAGGATTCCAATCAAATATTCTCACTCATCACATACTCAAAAGCACAACGCATATCACAGCAATTCCTAGGCTAAGGCATCACAAATCAGGCCACTCTACTCCTAATATATGGAATACCTAGCCTGTCTCTAGCATGCAATAATATCTCATAAAGTGCATCATAAATATCTCATAACACAAAAGTAAGGGTATTTTGGGAAATCACCGTTCGGGCTCTGGCTGATTGTACACACTGTTCTTTCTCGTTTTCTCTTTGAACTCTTATTCGCTTTAGAAAATTATTTCTTTGAAAACTTTTCTTACTTCCTCAGTTTGAGTCCAGAATTACCCGAAGGCGCATCCGAATCCCTCAAACCAAGGCTCTGATACCAACTTGTAACACCGTAAATTTCAAAACAATTCTTTCATTTTAAATAATCATTTTATTCTTAGAACACTTGTTAAAAATCTCATTCATAATCAAATTACAAAACATAGCTCCATTTTCACTTGCATAGAAAACCAGGATCTTCCAAAATATGACTCTTGCTCTGGTGTGTACAATCAAGCCGGTGCCGTACCGTGATACTGAAAGAAACCTGAAAACAACAAAACACAAAACACTGTAAGCACGAAGCTTAGTGAGTTCCCCAAAATACCACACACATAACACATACAAGCCACTCGAGGCTATAACTCTATGGGTCCGTGCACCCAAACTCTGTGAACCCTCAGGTTCTAACTCTATGAACCTTCCGATTCTAACTCTAGGAACCCTTCGGTTCCAACTCTGCAACCATGCACAACATAAATCACATAGAAATAATGCAGTACAACACATAACATACATAGCATACAAATACTCTGTCACATAACTCTGGTTACCTACTCAAGGTAAAGTATAGTGAGAAGACTCACCTGGCAAGCAAAAAGCAGATATCTCCATACTCGGATCTCGAACTCGCCACCGCCTAACACGTAAGGCAAAACTCTCATGACTATAACTCTCGAGACTAGAATCAATCCTCTCAATGCACCCTCTTAAGGGTAAAAGACTATTTTACCCCTCTCTTGGCCCAAAGGCCACATCGCTGACCAAACCCTAAAAGTCAACGGTCAACCCTTGGTCAAAATCAAAGTCCTTAGTCAAAGTCAACTCTGACTGACCCTACTCGCCGAGTCAACTCTATGACTCGCCGAGTTTCTATAATCAGAACTTCACTTACTCCGCGACCTAACTCGCCGAGTCACTCCGAGACTCGCCGAGTCCAACAACTCTGAGTCCACTCGCACACAACTCACCGAGTCATCCCTTGACTCACCGATTCTCGACTCAACCAGGGAATATCGGGACTCTTCGACAAGACTCGTCGAGTCCAAGAACAGACTCGCCGAGTCCAAGACTATCATCAACCTACTCGTCGAGTTGTTCATACAACTCGCCGAGTTCCAGGCCATCTTCATCCAACTCGTCGAGTACACCCATGTGACTCGCCGAGTACCACCGGTCTGAATCCATTCGGAAGCATTCCAGGCCATGCAATTGCTCCAAAACATAGATCTAGCCTCCTACCACTCATCCATCACGTAAAGTGGCAAACTTTACGAGAATCCAAAGAGATCTAGGCCATTTGCACCTTGGGCTAGGGTTTGGGACATGAAAGCTTCACTAAACACTCCAACACAGGGACTTTCATGCTCTCTAATTCTTCTCCCTCCTAGATCTGAGGTAGCAACCTCAGATCTAACCTCTAGACTTCCCATTACATCCATAGACAAGTTCCCACAACCCCAAAATGAAGAAACACATAATAACAACCCAAGAACGAGATATTACCTCCAAGAGATGCCCCAACTGCAATGTAATTCGAATCCAAGCAAAGCCCCTTGCTCCAAGCCTTCAATCTCCCAAAATTCCTTCAACAATTACTTCTCCAAGCTCCAATCCACTCAACAATGGTGCTTCTCCGCGATTTAGGGTTTTCTGGGGCTCAAGGGGTGATAAGGAGGCTGGGAGGAAAACATAATGTTCTTTATATAGGGCTCAACCCCGAGAATTAGGGTTTTCTCCAATCAGCGCCTACTCGTCGAGTCCTCCTCACTGACTCGCCGAGTCGGCTACTTAGCACGCGACCCAGTCGCGACTCTACTCGCCGAGTCCATCCATGGACTCGCCGAGTCACTCTTTCACAACTTACTCTTTTAGCCCTTCAACTCTACTCTTGATATTTCGGGATGTTACATTTTCACCACCACCGCCTCTACCAACCATCCCTAGCTCCCCCCCCCTCCCCCGACCACCACCATCACCGCCTCTTCCACCATCACTGCCACCACCACCTCTTCACAACCCACCGTCACCATTTACTATTTTTATAATTTATATAATATATCTTTACGTATAAGAATTGTTTAAAAACACGAATCAAAACCGATTGGTCGAATCATTTTCGATGAGAAAGTGACAATGTTTTTTTGAAGATGAAGTTGATAGCGATTTTCATTACTAAATGATCATGAGTTTGATTCATTTAACACTGCAATGTCTCAAAATCTGTGATTCAGTTTCATCTAGATATTTTTATTTTTCATCTAAATCTATATTTTGTTTTGATATTATATATTATTTTTCTTTTTGATGTATTTGGATTGATATAAACTTATGGTTATGTGTTTTTTAATGTATTTGGATTGATCTACCTAAAGAGATTTTGAAAAGACTTATTTAAGGTTGCAATTTGACACCCTAACCATCTGCATTTTGAAATGGCTTATTCAACTATATACGAGTGTGAAATAAAGTCAGATTTAGGGCGTGTTTGGAAAACTAATTAGTAGTTGGGAGCTGTAAATTATTTATTTTATTTGTTATATGAGTGTTTGATAAAAGTAACTTAACTTTTTTTAAACATATTAATTTATATAAAAAGACAATTGTTTAAAAAAGATAAATATACAAATATATTTTTAAGGTCACTTCTGAAAATTGATTAAAAAAGTTTAGTAGTTTTTTCTTATTAAATATAACATGAAATGACTTTTAGATTTTTAGATTTTTATTTAAATAAAAAGTAAAGTAAATGCTTATGTGTATAAAAACTAAATACCAAACCAAACTTATTGTTTAATATAGATTTTTTTTTGTGAAAAAGTAAAAGTTAGGACCTATAAAACATTCGTTCCCAGACACCCTAAATAAAAATCCAAGTCGATATATCAATGAAATATTTTAATTAGTTGGAAATCGATTTTAATTTTATACATAATATATTTATGTATATACGGATGCCAGAATTTAATAAATAATACAGTTATGTATTATAATTTCCGTGACTCTTTAATACATAATACATTTATTATATCTCGTGAGTCGTGATAGAAAACATCACTGTTTGGTTAGTCTTATTATAAAACTTTAAATATATAATAGATGACAAAACATACATCGTTTTTTCCATTTATATGTGTTTCTTCAAGAAAACGTTTATTACCAAAACTGGAACTGACTTCTTCCCGACGTACGTATGTAATTATCAAATTACAGGAGAAGTGATTTGAATCCGTCTATCTTTCATTGAACTGATGTACTATATGTACATCTTATTGGCTTTCCTGATATCAAAACGCTCAAACCATGACGAAAAAAAAAATATCAATTCATCTTTATTTCCAAAGGAATATATATATGTGGGTATATACGCACACTTAAGAAAACGTTTATTACAAAACCTGGAACTGACTTCTTTTCGACATATCTAACCAGATTACTGGAGAAGTGATTTAAACAGTTTATACCATGTATATATATTTACATCTCATTGGCTTTCCTACAAAAACCTCAAGCCATGAGGGAAAAAAGAAAAAAAAAAAAAAAACTTTCACTCTTATCTTATTTCCAGATGGAATATATATATATATGGGTATATACACACACTCAATCTAGTAGCTCCATAAAGACTCATCATCACAAAATTCCATGGTATGATCCCCATAGCTGCCATACCCTACCTGTCTCTCCGGAGGTGCTACCATCAGTCCCTCCGCCATGCTGGCAAACAATCCGGGCATCTCGAAAATATCTTCTTCATCCACGTAAAGCTGAATTTCCGGCAACTCAATTGTTTCAACAATCTCCACAACTTCCTTCACTTCCTTCGTGTATCTGAAAGCCTCCGCAGCTTCTGCTGCAGCCTTTTGTATATCATGTATGCTGCTAGACTTCGGGATCGGCAATCGCCACACTGAATCAGCGAAATTCAAACAAGCCAATCGCCCCCTGAAGGCAAACGCCGCCACATCATGTGCTCTTGCTGCCATTACAGCAGTGGGATGTGTCCCTAGCCATACCCTAAACTTCTTCTTCGGCTCTCTCACCTCACAAACTCACTTACCGTTATCCCTCATCCTCACTCCCCTGTAAACTGGGTGTCGAGTCTCCCTAAACTTCTTCCTTCCGGCTCGCTTCTTTGGGTTCATTGAAGCCAGTTTCACATCTCTTTCAGCAGTTACACCCTCGATGGTACCTGTGCTGCAGTTTAAGCTAAAAACGGATGCGCAGGGAGCCTTTCCCGATGACTCGGTGAAGGAATCCATATGTTGGTTGTGTGAGAAATTTATGAGCGAAGTTATGGTTTTGTTGGTAGTTTTTGCAAGTTATGACTTATAATTTATAATTTATAAGTGAAGTAATGGTTGTTTGGTATTGTTTTATGAGCGACTTTAAGTGACTGATATACCAATGGCGATGCTTATATAGACATATGTGGAGTGTGTTTGATGGGGTTTGGGAAACGAGCTGGTGGCTTGCGTGGTGGAGGAAAGAGGCTGTACAAGTGGCTTTATTTTATTTATTTTTAACGCGTGATATTTTTAGTAAATTATAAACTATCCTTAGAGTATTGGTAATTTACAGATTCAGTCCAATAGAGTCAAATGTTGTAATTGGTGTACAATTAGTTTTGTTTAACAGTAATGTTTTATATACAGTCTAAGGTCCCGTTTGATAGTTACTGTCTCGGAAAGTGTTGTCTGAGAAAGTTTTCTGACTGTGAAAGAAACCATGATGTTTGATTATATATTTGATTGACTGTGCTGAATGACAAAAAAAAAGTAATAATTCAATAAAAAATAAATTTAAAAAAAAAGTTATTTAAAAAAATTAATAATCCAATAAAGAAAAAAAAAGAGGCGGGGTTTGGTGTATAATTGTCTTTCCAGTCCATTCAGCCAGAAACATATGATTTTGGGGCTTTCTGGAAAAGACATATCTTACCGGGAAATATCCATTCTTTTGTGCAAATCAAACAGTCTTTTCGGTCCATTCAGCCAGAAAGATCTGTTTGGACCTGGAAAGATGCGTATCAAACGGGGCCTAAATTAGTATATGTTTAGCGTCATCACATTGACGGCACATGGTTGGTCTTTTTGATCATTTTAGTCCATTTATTTTCAATCTGCTTTGTTTCTAGTTATTTTTTAATAAATTAATTAATTCATTTATTTATTAATAAAACTCAAAAATGCATATATCTCTATAAAATTGCATATCAAAATCATAATTATTACTCAGCTAAAACCCTAAACTCATTTCTTAAATCAAAACCTCCGACCAACATGTGCTCTTAGCACAGTAAATAACCATAATCTAATAGATTTAAAAGAATAAAACACAAAATTTTATTTTCATTTGCTTAATATTCATCATCCATTCACAATGGTGGAATTTCGTGCTTCATCAAAGGCTCATACGGAAGCCACCACATCTACTTCTCCTAAGAAACCCTGTCTTATGCTAGCTTCCCACAATTTTGACATTGACTATGAGAACCAGTACCATTCCTTTTAAATACCTAAAGAAATCATTCAAGATTTCCACACAAAGAAGAGGACATTAGGCTTTAAGAAATCATCAACGAACATGTCGTGTTCCTAAACAAGAAGAGCTTTCTTGAAGCGATTGGGTTTCCTCCAATTTTAGAAGCATTGTATTTGAGTATCATTCAAGTCAAGTGTTCAAGGTCATTTAAAATCTTGGTCACAAGGGCATGCTAAACAACACAACATATTTCAAGAATTTTAAGCTTCGAGCATTCTGACACTTTCTTGTGTGGCTTATTGTTTGATGCCTATTTGGAAAGATTGTTGGTCCCGACTCTTAAGCCTACAATGGCTCAAATCTATCTGGAAAATTGAAATAGGAAGAGAAATCGATTATGGAACCATCCTATAAGATGATTTCATGGAGTACATCAAGATGAAAAAGAATGAGTTCCCACATCCTCATTTTTGGTCCGTATCTTTCGAGGTTATGTATAAGGTTACATGTAACACCCGATTCCTGGTATGCATTTAATTCAAGAAAACTTCATGTTTTACTCTGGGACTCAACGAGTTGGAGGCCCAACTCATCGAGTAGACTCGTCTTTCTTCGGGGGTTTAAGTGACCTACTCGATGAGTCGGGAGACCGACTCGGCGAGTAGGTGCTGTTTGAGTGAAACCCTAAATTTGAGGGTTTGCACCCTATTTAAACAACTTATTTCCTCCCATATCAGCCTCCATCGTCCCTCACACTTCCAGAAGACCTTAAACTGAAACCCTAGCCTTGTTTGAGTGCTCTTAAGCCATTTTTGTGCATTTTTGATGGTTGTGAAGCTTGAGAAGAAGAAAGGAGCTTGGGAGTTCCAGTTGTAGCTAGAAGATCCAGAGATTGTGTTCCATCTCCAGCTCATTTAAGGTAAAAAAAACCTTCAATCTTGACTTTCCATGTGTTTAATCAACTTTAGGGATTGGATTTTGGTATCTTTAGGGCATTTTAAGCCATTTTCGGGTTGTGGGGTGTAATGTGGAGATAGGGCTTCAGATCTTGGACTCTGGAAGTTTCTCATGGCATAAAGGTGCCAACTCTACGGCCATGAGAGCCCCATACATCTTGTAGGTCTCATTTTTGGTCCTTTTGAGCCTAAAGACCCATTGATGGATGTAAAGTTCGTAACTTTACGTGTTATATCGACCCTAGGAGGTCAGATCTACCCTTTGGATGAGATGAGCTCAACAGAAATCGAATTTATGGACATGGAATTTAGGGGACTCGGCGAGTCAAGCATTGGTTCCCTAACCTTTTGTTTTGGAGGAATCTGGTTGAGTCTAGTAGGGGGCTCAACAAAGATGGATGTGATCATGGACCTGGGAATCATGGGACTCGGCGAGTGTATGATCAAACTCGGCGAGTCCAAGGCAATCACCCAACCCATGAAGATGGACTCGACAAGCTGTTGATACAACTCGACGAGTCATAGACTGAACATATTCATATGAGGGAGATGAACTCGACGAGTTCAAGGGTGAACTCGGCGAGTTGGTTGAAGATGGTCCAGATATTATCGTTGATGGATAACCCGTCGAGTTGTTGCTAGACTCGACGAGTAGAGTCGGGGTTGAATCATTTTGAAGGAATAGGGACTCGACGAGTTGGTAGACCAACTCGGCGAGTCAAGTCAACTGGAGGTTGACTTTGACTTGGATTTGAGTTGACCCTTGTAGGGGTTGTGAGTACGAATTGATAACTTAGAAGATTTGTCGTGTAGGGATTAAGGAGTCGAGGAAAGTCGATTTTCACATCGAGGACAGTACAGACACTACTCGAGATTAAGGTGAGTTACCTTCCAGTAGAAGTGGGTCTAAGGCACCAAGGCAGACCCACTAGTAGTTGATTACAACTGAGATGATTGTCTTTGTGATAATTGTCCGTCTTTGTGATAATTGTCTGGTTTGCTATTACTTGATGTGTTCTATGTGTTAGTATGTTATGTTCTATGTGATAGTGGTGTTAAGAGGGGAATAGTCCCCCGACCGATTTTAAGGACCGAATGGTAGGTCGGACACCCCAGATATGTCTAACTGCATGTTTATGATATGTTATTGTGTGATAGTAGTAGGGGGTGAAATAGTCCCCGTGACTGGGTAAGATAGACCGGAGGGTAGCCAGGCACACCAGAATGGCCTGAAAACGGTTAGTCAGCACCCCATAATGGCTTGACACGGGTAGTCAGCACCCCAGAATGGCTTGGCATGGGTAGGTCGGGCACCCTAGAATTGGCCGCCAGTATGTATGATTGTATGGTATGTAGTATGATGGGGGGACTCACTAAGCTTTGTGCTTATAATTTCATTTTTGGTTTCAGGTACCTCTTCATCCAAGGGGAAGGAGTCGGCGGTGTAGCAGCGCATCACACACATACATGATTTCCGCATTGAGTTTTCTGGGATTGTACTCTGATTTTTATCACTATTGATGATATGGTTTTGAGACACGTTGTTACGGTTTTTATAAATTGATATGACATTGGCAATGTTTTGGTAAACTATATTATAAGTTAGTTAAAAATGAATTTTTTGGCCTTGAAAATTGGGATGTTACATTACAAGAGTACATATCAAAGAAGATCTTGAAGTGTTCCTTCTGAGGCTACTAAAACGATAAATGATTCTTATTAAATTTGAATTTGGTCCCCTTAGTGCCTATTGAAGTCACTTCTTGACCTTATAAGGAGTGACTCAAAAGTTCTTGAAAAACATATCAATGATATTGTGGCTTTAGATTTGAAGCAACCTTCCCCATCCACAACAATTACTACAGATAAACCTCATAAGATCAAAGTGCCTCCATCAATGCCATTAAAGAAGGAGATGATAATTTGCATGAGAAGATTAGAGAAAGGAGTCTACTATCCCCATCCTACCTTCCAAAAGGCAGCTGCTATCATACACACCCCAAACTCTCAAAAGTATATAAGTGATAATAGACATGTTGTCGGCCCAGAGGAACCTAAAGCCTACCATTCACCTTTCGAAGCAGAATAAGTCTCCAAAGTAAACAATGATAAACCTATAAATAAGACTTCAGCCTATCAAAATAGTGAAAGCAAAGTTTCGTCCACATTACCATAAAGTACATTTATACAGGTAATATTTAATGGACCAATATACAGGTAATATTTGATGGACCTTGAGAGAGTATATTTTTTGTACATTACACATTCTAAAGCCACTTCTTTAGCACAACCTGTTGGACTAGTGTCTAAGCATGTAACTATATTTGGTATGTACTTGACCCGGTTGTGCATGGTCCTTTTGGGTTGCCTTCACCAAAGCAACTTGACAAGGTAATTTAGGAGAGAGAGAATATATTATGATTTATTAATATATTATGAGAATAATATATTAAAGGAGAAATCATATTATTTGATTAATATTAGTCATGAATTAATTAGGAATTAATTTGGTGACTAAAAGAGATTAACTGAATAAAGGGGCTTAAACTGTCAAATGTATGATAGTTGAGTTTTGGGCTAGGAAACCAAATGGATTAAAGGGGGAACGAATTATGATGGGGATCCATCATGTTTTCGTCCATAGGCCCTATTCTAGAAGGTTCCATGGGCTGCTTGGTGATTAAGTTGTCCATTAGAGGAGTTACACTTGTGACTCTAAGCTCAAGAACCAAGAAGAATCAAAAGGTTTCAAGCCAATTGAAAGAGGTAATCATTTAGATATGTTCTTATCATCTTAATGTTTATGCGTGCTAGATCTAGGGTTAAAAGTCTTGGATGTATTACATGTACAATAGAGAAGCCTAGATCCAAGCTTTAGGGTTTTGCATGAGCACATAGGATGTTCTGTTGTATTAAAACCATTAGTGGTATCAGAGACTTGATTGGTTTTTATTGTATGTGATGTAATTGTCGAGTTTTTGCTGAAAATCATTTTTTGGCCTCTTCCCGACCCGACTCGGCGAGTCAGTATCTGGACTCGACGAGTCTGCCCAACTCGATGAGTCCAGGTAGTGACTCGGTGAGTGCGGGAGTCAGGCAGAGGATATCTCGGGATTTCTTGCTGTTTTGGTAAAGGATAAATGCCAAAATCGTTTTTAATGATAAAATTCGAATTTTATTGCATTTAAATGATTATCCTTACCAAAACAAAAGATAATTTCAAATCATTTGAATTATAGTTTCTTTATATGATAAATGTTGATTGTTTAAATAATTTGGTAATTATCATGTGAATAAAATTGGATTAGGTCAAATATAGATAATCACAAAATTAATTGTTTAATTTATATTATTTGTTATTTGATCCTTTGTGTTTTGAAAAGTTCAAAAGTTGCCCTCAAGTTTTGAAATTTAAAATTTTGATTAAAAGTTTAATTTTGAATGATTTTAAATTCAAACCCTTAGAATTTTACAAGTTTAAAATTCAACACTATACTATTATATTATTACAAGATTAAGTAATATATATGTATAACTTAAAGTGCTATAAGGTTATGGCCTATATAATGGTCATTTAATGGGTATCCACTCTTACCCACCGCTTCCTTGATTGGTGGAGGGTCATTAGCCGAACGGGTAGGATAGGGCAATCGTCTCCTCGTTCAAAGTGTAGTGAATGATACAAAGTAACTAAAATGTTTTTATAAATTCCCAATCTTAGTTACTTTAGGGTAAAATGTGAAAATGATTCTACTCCGTGTAATTACACTTTGTACCCTTGTCAAACGTTAGTGGAGCGTGTGTGGTTAACCGGCACACTAATTTGGGATTGACATTGGTAGCAAAGGGTGGCTCGATGTTTGTCATAAATCAATGGAGCGTGTGTGGTTTACCGGCACATTGATTAGGTGATATAGACATTGAGTGCACCATGTTGATTCACATGGTTATTCACACCTTGTTTGTGATCCTCGGTATCCCAGCCACAAACTTGAAGGGCATATCAAGATTTAAACATGTCATTGAAAAGTTCAATGTATCTCAAAAGAATTTAGGAGTTTTCAAATACATTTAAAACTTAATTTCCTTTTGTTTTTCATGGTGGAAATTAGTGAATCGTCATTCATTTACCTTCAAATTATTTACATTTAGATTACGACATCCCTTTTTAAGTTGTGAATAATGTTGTTGGATCCTAGCCCTAATGTTTCATTTGGGTGTTTAATTGGGGATTAATTTCTAATCAAACTTTATTCCTTTCTATTTTCAAATGTCTGCTAACAACAACAACAACGCTTCTGGGTCATTCTCGCTGATCAACTTTTGCA
Source organism: Lactuca serriola (assembly GCF_051521515.1). Lineage (NCBI taxonomy): Eukaryota > Viridiplantae > Streptophyta > Magnoliopsida > Asterales > Asteraceae > Lactuca > Lactuca serriola. The sequence continues at coordinate 72,336,089 of NC_136416.1, forward strand.
CGAAAGTGACATTTAATGGTTCGAATTTCAGTGAGTGGATGAGATACATTCATATGATCACTCGCTACGAGGACAAAGAATATGTCCTTGATGAAAAGCTTGAAAAGATCCACCCATACACTGCTACTACTGAATAGGTGGCCGCCTTTGAGGCCCATGAGCATGATGCTACGAAAGTCCATTGCATCATACTGGTCACTATGAACCTAGAACTCCAAAAGTCATACGAGGACATGTATACCTACAAGATGCATCAACATTTGCTGGAACGGTACCACCAGAGCGAGAGGCAAGAGCGCTATGAGATCATCACAAATATGATCACCGCTAAGATGGGGAATAGAGAATCCATAACCTCTCATTTGCAGAAGATGCAGAGGTATGTTTATCGTCTTCTCAAATTAAATGTTAAATTTGATGAAGATTTGGCTATCGACATCATCCTCCACTCCTTGCCTTCCTGCTACAACCAGTTCAGAATGACCTACCATATGAATAAGGAAGAGGTCTCCTTGGGTACACTTCAAGGACTATTGAGGACTGCTGAGAGCAACCTCAAGGACAAATCTAGTGCATCGGTCCCTACTGTGGCTGCTTCTATGTTGGTAATTCGTCAAGGAAAGGGTAAGAAGAGGAAGGCTCCTTCAATGAGCTACCAAAAGGGAAATCCCTGTGATGGTTCATCCTCTAGTGGGACCAAAGCAGGTTTTGCTAAACCCTCCTCTGACCTTAAGGAAGCAGTGTCACAACTAGAAATTTTGTGTCTTGAAATCACTACACTCAAGTAAAATGTAGAATCAAAAACTTAAGAGCATGTATGATGCTTACTCTATGACAACAAAACTTCAATCCAATACACCATACAAGTACTACAAATAGTCAACAAGCAATTGGAAACCCTAGAAGTTCTTGTTAGGTCCATTGTGGGCTAGGACTTCCTTATTGGACTCATTGGACCAATAAGCTTCCAATTTGACTATCATGAGATTAGAACCTTTAAATGGTCTCTAATTGGACCCACATTCATTTATTTCAACATTTTGGGCCATATTGGGCATAGAATGAAATAAATTAAATATTATGATCCATAATTAACCTAAACTAGCCCAACAAAGTATAAAAATCACACTTATATTTTATAGGGCCAACAAAAATCAAACCTAACTCTAGTACGGGCTTAGGGGCAATAAAGCCCAAAAATCTTTTCCTTCTCTTCAAATTTCGGCCCAAGCCCATGAAGAAGGAAGAGTTAACTTTCATAGCCACCTCATTTTTGCATGTTGGTTCTCCATGCAACCTATCCCATACTTCTATGCACATGTCACCTCAAGATCTACTTCTTCTCCCTCTCTCTCATTCTCGGCCGAACACACACACATACACTCACCAAAAATTCATTTCATCCTCTCTAAGTTTTGAAGAACATCTCCTCCCTCCTTCTTCTAAATTTCCGAGATTTAAGGTCATTCCAAGGAGATTTTTCACAAGGACTACCATCCAAGGTAAGTTTATACTTAAATCTATGATCTAGGTTCCTTGATTAATCAAACATCTCATCTTAACTCATAAAAATTTATGGTCTAACTCCCTAGAACCATCTAAGTCCGAAAATCTCCTCAAGAAGTTGCTAGGGCCGAAAACAACATGAAACTTCTTCCATTCTCCTCCAAAACCGAAACCACACCCAAAGGTGAGCTTCATACCCCCTATTTTTCGGTTTTTATAAGTTTTGTGGGGGGGGGGGGAATACAAGCAAATGTGTAGATCTATGAGTATATTTATGCTTTGTATGATTTCTATGTTTATTTACATGTTCTTATGTGATTATGGTGTTAAAACTAGTCAAAAAGTCCTTAAAATCGAGATTTGCATTAGGATGTATGAAACAAGTGTTAAACATATTATTACACACAAATCATTTCTAGAAAAATAACCAAGTTGGTTAATATGATCTCCTTGGGCTAAAAATCCCATTTTTGGACTCAAAATGTTAAAAATATGAAGTTAAAGGGCCCAAAATGACAAAATACAAATTCTGATGGATGAAATGAGTCAAAACAGTTTCAATAATGTATTTTTCTGGAAATATTCTCTTTGAAGGATTAAATGTGAAATTTTTAAGCATAATGGGCCAAAAATGAATTTTTCGGCCCAATAAAGCCCAATATGTGAGATTTTCAAATTAGAGGGGCTGAAACTGTGATTTTCTGTAAAACAAGGGACTACTAGTGCTCCAAGTCCATTTCAAGGGTTAAAAATGCTTTTCATATTTAAAAGGGACCAAAGATGCAAAATTTTTCTATTTTGGGCCAAAAGTGTAAAAACTGCAAAAATAAGGGTTTTAGCCGAGAAAAATTTCATTTGATGGACTAAAACTGTTTTTCAAATAATTTTGAGCTGAAAAATAACTTTTCTACAAGTTTTGATACTAAAGTGTCAAGAAAAATGGTGAGGACTAAAATAGAAATTTATTTTATACAAAGGGTTAAATGTGTAAATTACCCAAAAGAAAGGAGCTGCAAAAATGAAATATTCTAATGTTTTAAACAATAAATCCGACATGATGAAATACTAACACCTCGACTATCGGCGAATTATAATACACCTTCAACACCAAAAATCGTTATCAAACGAATTGATTCGGTCACGAATCAATAATGAATCCGAAATTACTAACACGACGAAACTTCAATACACACGCGGAAATTTCAGGACTTCAATACACACGTGAGAATACACCAGATGTCGATACACCATCTTTGGGCCCGAAAGTTTCAAATCGTGTTTGTTGGGCCTAGCTAGCCTAATGACATGATCTTTAGGCCCGAAGTAAACTCGCTTACATGTAGTTGGGTCTTATATGACCTAATTTCGTGTAAAAGGACTTTTACAGGCTTTGTGCTGATGGACCCCAAGGGCCCTCTGGTGCTGCTAGTAAAGTCGAGAATTCACCAAATGTGAGTCGGGCTAAGGGCCCTTCGCATTCACGATAGCCTTGAACAACTTACGAGAAATATCGGGACTTCGCACCCTCTTTTCCTCCTCGGTTGTGGGGCTACAAGAAGTCCGGGTGTTTGGATTAAGTGAATAGTGCGAGCGACGCCTAAGGGATCGTTTGTATGGTTGTAAACTAGTCATTTTCATTAATGTGTGTTTATAACAATTCACAATCCATAATTAATCCAACGTCACCGGGACTCAACGAATACACCTGTCGTAACGAAATAACAAGTTATAAATTATTTGATGCAAAGTATTAGGAAAACATCGGGTTTTCCTAGGGTTTTCAATTAATACACCTACGAGTTACATACCGAGTTTTACAAATTGTACTTTTACATTTATAGAAACAAACAAGCATACTTACAGATCTTCACACTTTTTATACTAAGTTCTTTTCAGAAAATATCGGATTTTCTGGTGATTTTCAAAGCAATACAAACCACTATATTTCAAACATTACTTATGAACTCACCAACATTTCATATGTTGACGTTTTTCAAAATACTTGTATTCTCAGGTAACAGATAAATCGAAAAGGAAAAATGTACTCAGTAACGTCTTGTTGTTGTTTTAATTAGTACCGAACAATTTACTGTTGGGCATGTAATATTATGGATCAATGTACTGAATGTAAACGCTACCAGTTGTAATATTCCAATGCTTGGTATTGTATGATGTTATGTTTCATGTATATTCATTGTGATGGTATTCAATTGAGTCACAATAGCCCTCGGACGTTTCCGCCGTCTGGTTCGGGGGTGTGACAGGTTGGTATCATAGCTCTGTTTATAGTGAACTAGCATATCGAACCATACATTGATATGCAACTATAAACCAAAAGAGGGACTAACATAACTCTGAACAAAACATGTAAAATACAACAATAAAACACCTTTTCTTGCATTAGGAACAAGGAACATAACGCCGAACCAAACGAAATAATGCTAGTATCTCGGTTAATTCAGGACTGTTCTTAGTGGTACCAAGGAGTGGATGTAGCCTGATCAACTACATTCTCTCCAAAGTATAACTAACACACGTTCTGATGAGATCGGGATAGCTAGGGAACCTAAAACTATACCCCTTTATCACCAAAAAAAGAACGTCTGTTTAGTATATATCATAGTCGGGGGAGTGACGATAGTTTATACTTTCCCCCAGTTGTCATGGAGGGAGATCAGACAGGTATCCAGTTCCATCAAGCCCTAGTGGCTCACGGGATGCTTGAAGATGAACCAGAAGGGAATCCAGAGGAAGCACACGACGTCCGACCTGACGAATACATAGACACCGACTACGAATTTGGAGAGACCGACGATGAGGCCGAGGAAGGGCAAGACCGGGACAAGGATCACATCCCATCGTGTGAGAACGAGGTGCAACCAGACCACCCCGCCCCACCAATGAACCCCCCAAGGGAGAACCATTCCCCCGAAGCTGAGATCGCCGCACTGCGACAACAGTTGTATGCTATGGAGGCTCGGGCAGTGCGAGCTGAGCATGAGAGGGATGAGGTTATTGGAGACATGACGGAGATGGCTCAGTAACTGGCGCAACATTTCGGCATATGACCCCGCCACTACGTAGGACGCAGATCATCGCGGTTAGGGATAGACTTATCTTAGTAGGTCATTAGGAACTATGCTATGTACCCCGACTCTATGTTTAAGTGACTACACTACTCATAGAGCCGTTATGCTGTCGAACTAGTGTCACTCATGTATGATCTTACGAGCAAAATTTTCATATATCAAATGCGGAGAATATTAGTAAACTTTTACGTGCTTTGTTATGATATTACAAATTGCTATGTGTTGAGAATCAATGATTGTATGTTGAATGATAGGAGTGTTTAAGTTTGTACCTTGCACCTAGTCAGTAGGGTCACAACCTCCCAGAAACCCCAAACACTCAACATCTTTCTGTTTCATGACAGAAAGATGCCTTGCCGACCTACTCGCGGAAACCCTGGACCAACCCCACCCGAAGTTGACTCCACTGCATTCCAGGCGGCCGTGTCTGCTGCGGTCACCGCAGCTATGGCACAAATTCACCTAGGGAACAACGGAGGAGGCAACGGGCAAGGGGCCAGGAGTTCGAACAACGGAATGAATCAAGGACCCACCAAAACATGTACCTACAAGGACTTCACAAATGCCAAACCATGAACTTTTAACGGCACTGGAGGAGTGATCACTCTAAAGCGATGGATCGAGAAGGTGGAATCAGTATTTGAGATATGCGATTGTCCTGAGCAGATGAAAGTGAAGTTCGCGGCCTGCACTTTTGTCGACCAAGCGCTCACCTGGTGGAACAGACATGTGGAAGCCATGACACTCCCGGTAGCCAACTCCATGCCGTGGGCGGAGATGAAAGAAATGTTGATGGCTGAATACTGCCCACGAGGTGAGATTCAGAAAATGGAGCAGGAGCTGTGGAACCTCACTGTGCAGAATGCGAATATCGATGCCTACATATCGAGATTTAGTGAACTATCTCTGTTGTGCCTGGGTATGATCACCTCAGAAGGAAAGAAGATTGAGCGATTCATCTGGGGACTAACATCACCAATTCAAGGAAATGTGATAGCTGCAAACCCCGAAACATTTGACAGTGCAAAAAGATTGGCGAAGAAGCTGTATGACTATAACAACAAGAAGGGTGAGAAGCCAGCGGAGGCTGAAGGAAAGAAGGAAGGTGATGGCAAGAAAGGGAAGAACAACAAGAGGAAGGGGCGTCAGGGCCCCGAGACCTCTGAAAAGCAGCAGACAGTGGCAGTTAATGCTGTCACCGCACCGGTTCCAGCCACACCACATGCTCCAGCCTCAGCTGCTTCAAATGCTCCCAGACCTTATTCCAGTAATCTTCCCAAGTGCAACAAGTGCGGTTTCCATCACAACGGAGAATGCAAGGAGTTGCAATGCACCAGTTGTAACCGAAGGGGACACACGGCGAAGTACTGTAGGACCTACCTCCCCAGAACCAACAACAGGGAAACAACAACAACAACATCACTACCGGCAGCCACAATGCAGGGCCTAGCCACACCTGCTATGGGTGTGGGAGAACCGGGCATTTCCGCCGAGACTGCCCTAACAACAACAATCCAGGAAACGGAGGAACAGGAAGGATGCTGACCATGGGTCAGGGAGAGGCGATTCAGGACCCCGCTGTTGTTACCGGTACGTTTCCCCTAAACCACACTTATGCATGCATCCTATTTGACACCGGAGCGGAGCGAAGTTTCGTAAGCAATAAGTTTAAACATTTATTAAAACAACAGCCCTAGAAAGCTAAATGAAAGCTTTACGGTGGAAATGACCAATGGGAAAACCGAATCCACCGTGGAAATCTACATCGGATGTACCCTAACCCTCAATCAACACGTCTTTCGAATAGAATTAATTCGTGTATCAATTAGGAGTTTCGATGTGATTATTGGCATGGACTGGTTAAGCCCCCACCATGCTGAAATTATGTGTCACGAGAAGGCCGTTCGCCTTCGCCTTCCTAATCACGAAACCCTAGTAATTTACGGAGACAAACCTAGCATGAACCTTCGCCTCGTCTCGTGCATCAAGGCACAAAAACATCTACGAAAGAACAATTTGGCGTTCCTGGCTCACATAGTGGATAAAATCAAGGAAGAGGTTAACATTCAAGACAATACCATATCATGTGAGTTCCCAGACGTGTTTCCTGAAGATCTTCCAGGAGTACCCCCAGAGAGACAAGTGGAGTTCCGAATTGACCTCGTTCCAGGAGCAACTCCTCTTGCTAAATCACCCTATCGGCTAGCTCCTGCTGAAATGCAGGAATTGTCCAGCCAACTCAGTGAACTCTTGGACAAGGGATTCATCCGCCCTAGTTACTCGCCATGGGGAGCTCCAGTCCTCTTTGTCAAAAAGAAGGACAGATCTTTTAGAATGTGCATCGATTACAGAGAGTTAAATAAACTCACTGTTAAAAATCGCTACCCACTCCCACAAATCGATGATCTATTTAACCAGCTCCAAGGAGCTAGTTATTTTTCTAAGATAGATCTACGGTCCGGATACCACCAACTCAAAGTCCGGGAAGAGGATATTCCAAAAACCGCTTTCCGAACTCGCTACAGACATTATGAATTTGTCGTAATGCCCTTCGGTCTAACAAATGCCCTTGCCGCATTTATGGACCTGATGAACCGGATCTGTCGACCATTCCTCGACAACTTTGTCATCATCTTCATTGATGACATTCTCGTCTATTCCCGAAGCGAAGAAGAGCATGGCCAACATCTCCGACAAATCCTAGAAACTCTGCGATCGGAAAAGCTATACGCAAAACTCTCCAAGTGTGAGTTCTGGCTCCGGAGTGTAAACTTCCTAGGTCATGTAGTTAGCCAAGATGGAATTCATGTGGATCCCTCTAAGGTCAAAGCTGTTGAAGGATGGGCAATCCCGACGACACCCATGAAAATCCGTCAATTCTTGGGTCTAGGAAGCTACTATAGGAGATTCATTCAAAACTTCTCTAAGATCGCCAAACCACTTACCTCGCTTACACAAAAAGGCGTACCATTCAAATGGACGGACAAACAAGAAGTCGCATTCCGAACCCTGAAACAAGCTCTCTGTAGTGCCCCGGTACTATCACTACCGGAGGGAACAAAAGATTTCGTGGTCTACTGTGACGCGTCAAATCAGGGCTTAGGTTGCGTTCTCATGCAGCGTGGAAGGGTGATAGCTTACGCATCCTGCCAACTAAAGACGCACGAAGTGAATTATACGACCCATGACCTAGAATTGGGAGTCGTGGTCTTTGCCCTAAAAATTTGGAGGCATTACCTTTACGGTACGAAGTGCACCATCTTCACGGACCACAAGAGTCTCCAGCACATCTTGAACCAGAAGGAGTTGAACATGAGGCAACAGAGATGGGTTGAATTACTAAACGATTATGAGTGTGAGATCAAGTACCACCCATGCAAGGCCAACGTGGTAGCTGACGCATTAAGTCGGAAGGAGTACTCTAATCGTCGTATGAAAACTCTCTCAATAACCATCCAATCTCACCTAGCCACTCAAATTGCAGTAGCCCAGTCAGATGCCATGAAGACGGAAAATATAGCAAGCGAAGCATTGCGCGGAATGGAGAAGAACCTAGAGGCAATGGAGAATGGAGTATACTATTTCATGAACCGTCTTTGGGTCCCTAAACTCGGAGGATTTAGGGAGGTAGTTATGAAGGAAGCCTATAAGACGCGATACTCCGTTCATCCCGGCTCAGACAAGATGTATTTGGATATTAAACAACACTATTGGTGGCCTAACATGAAGGCAGAAATTGCCACCTATGTTAGTAAGTGCCTTACGTGTGCCAAGGTAAAGGTGGAGTACCAGAAGCCCTCAAGGTTATTACAGCAACCGGTAATCCCTGAGTGGAAATGGGAGGGGATTTCTATGGATTTCATGACCAAACTACCCAAGACGTCGGATGGACTAGACACCATATGGGTAATAGTCGACCGACTAACGAAATCTGCCCATTTCCTGCCAATAAAGGAATCCAACAAGATGGAAAGATTGACACGTTTATACATTCGAGAAATCATGAGACTCCACGGAGTACCAGTGTCTATTATCTCGGATAGGGACAGTAGGTTCACTTCACGTTTTTGGCAATCTCTCCAGAAGGCACTGGGAACTCATCTCGACATGAGCACCACTTATCATCCATAAACGGATGGTCAAAGTGAACGAACCATTCAAACGCTCGAAGACATGCTCCGCGCATGTGTGATAGACTTTGGGAAGTCTTGGGATACCCACTTACCTTTAGTCGAATTCTCGTATAACAACAGCTACCATTCGAGCATCAAGGTCGCTCCTTTCGAAGCACTATATGGGCATAAGTGTAGATCACCGTTATGTTGGGCTGAGGTGGGTGATACCCAACTAGCAAAAACACATACATCGGACAAGGCGCTAACGGGACCGGAGATCATTCGTGAAACCACGGAAAAGATTGTCCAAATCAGAGCTCGATTACAAGCATCGTGCGACCGACAAAAGAGCTACGCCGATAAACGGCGAAAGCCCTTAGAATTTCAGGTCGGGGATCGAGTACTGTTGAAAGTCTCACCCTGGAAAGGAGTTATTCGTTTCGAAAAACGGGGAAAACTGAACCCACGATACATTGGACCTTTCGAGATCGTCGCCCGAATAGGTCCAGTGGCGTATAAACTGCAGCTACCCGCAGAACTAAACAGTGTACACCCCGTGCTCCATGTCTCTAATCTAAAGAAGTGTCTTTCGGATGAAACAGTCATCATTCCCCTTGACGAGATCGAAATCAATGAGAATCTCCTGTTCATTGAAGAACCGGTTCAAATCATGGACAGGGAAGTGAAGCGTACTAAGCAAAGTCGCATCCTGATCGTGAAAGTACGGTGGAACGCAAAGCGTGGGCCAGCATTCACATGGGAACGCGAAGACCAAATGAAGCAAAAGTACCCTCACCTATTCTAACATTCTCAAATCTAGCTTTCAAATAGAATTTCGGGACGAAATTCCCTCTAATGGGGGGATGATGTCACAACTAGAAATTTTGTGTCTTGAAATCACTACACTCAAGTAAAATGTAGAATCAAAAACTTAAGAGCATGTATGATGCTTACTCTATGACAACAAAACTTCAATCCAATACACCATACAAGTACTACAAATAGTCAACAAGCAATTGGAAACCCTAGAAGTTCTTGTTAGGTCCATTGTGGGCTAGGACTTCCTTATTGGACTCATTGGATTAATAAGCTTCTAATTTGACTATTATGGGATTAGAACCTTTAAATGGGCTCTAATTGGACCCACATTCATTTATTTCAACATTTTGGGCCATATTGGGCCTAGAATGAAATAAATTAAATATTATGAACCATAATTAACCTAAACTAGCCCAACAAAGTATAAAAATCACACTTATATTTTATAGGGCCAACAATCATCAAACCTAACTCTAGTATGGGCTTAGGGGCAATAAAGCCCAAAAGTCGTTTCCTTCTCTTCAAATTTCGGCCCAAGCCTATGAAGAAGGAAGAGTTGACTTTCATAGCCACCTAATTTTTGCATGTTGGTTCTCCATGCAACCTATCCCATACTTCCATGCACATGTCCCCTCAAGATCTACTTCTTCTCCCTCTCTCTTATTCTCGGCCGAACACACACACATACACTCACCAAAAATTCATTTCATCCTCTCTAAGTTTTGAAGAACATCTCCTCCCTCCTTCTTCTAAATTTCCGAGATTTAAGGTCATTCCAAGGAGATTTTTCACAAGGACTACCATCCAAGGTAAGTTTATACTTAAATCTATGATCTAGGTTCCTTGATTAATCAAACATCTCATCTTAACTCATAAAAATTTATGGTCTAACTCCCTAGAACCATCTAAGTCCGAAAATCTCCTCAAGAAGTTGCTAGGGCCGAAAACAACATGAAACGTTTTCCATTCTCCTCCAAAACCGAAACCACACCCAAAGGTGAGCTTCATACCCCCTATTTTTCGGTTTTTATAAGTTTTGTGGGGGGGGGGGATACAAGCAAATGTGTAGATCTATGAGTATATTTATGCTTTGTATGATTTCTATGTTTATTTACATGTTCTTATGTGATTATGGTGTTGAAACTAGTCAAAAAGTCCTTAAAATCGAGATTTGTATTAGGATGTATGAAACAAGTGTTAAACATATTATTACACACAAATCATTTCTAGAAAAATAACCAAGTTGGTTAATATGAACTCCTTGGGCTAAAAATCCCATTTTTGGACTCAAAATGTTAAAAATATGAAGTTAAAGGGCCCAAAATGAGAAAACACAAATTATGATGGATGAAATGAGTCAAAACAGTTTCAATAATGTATTTTTCTGGAAATATTCTCTTTGAAGGATTAAATGTGAAATTTTTAAGCATAATGGGCCAAAAATGAATTTTTCGGCCCAATAAAGCCCAATATGCGAGATTTTCAAATTAGAGGGGCTGAAACTGTGATTTTCTGTAAAACAGGGGACTACTAGTGCTCCAAGTCCATTTCAAGGGTTAAAAATGCTTTTCATATTTAAAAGGGACCAAAGATGCAGAATTTTTCTATTTTGGGCCAAAAGTGTAAAAACTGCGAAAATAAGGGTTTTAGCCGAGAAAATTTTCATTTGATGGACTAAAACTGTTTTTCAAATAACTTTGAGCTGAAAAATAACTTTTCTACAAGTTTTGATACTATAGTGTCAAGAAAAATGGTTTGAGGACTAAAATAGAAATTTATTTTATACAAAGGGTTAAATGTGTAAATTACCCAAAAGAAAGGAGCTGCAAAAATGAAATATTCTAATGTTTTAAACAATAAATCCGACATGATGAAATACTAACACCTCGACTATCGGCGAATTATAATACACCTTCAACACCAAAAATCGTTATCAAACGAATTGATTCGGTCTCGAATCAATAATGAATCCGAAGTTACTAACACGACGAAACTTCAATACACACGCGAAAATTTCGGGAACTCAATACACACATGAGAATGCACCAGACATCGATACATCGTCTTTGGGCCCGAAAGTTTCAAATCGTGTTTGTTGGGCCTAGCTAGCCCAATGACATGATCTTTAGGCCCGAAGGAAACTCGCTTACATGTAGTTGGGTCTTATATGACCTAATTTCGTGTAAAAGGACTTTTACAGGCTTTGTGCTGATGGACCCTAAGGGCCCTCTGGTGCTGCTAGTAAAGTCGAGAATTCACCAAATGCGAGTCGGGCTAAGGGCCCTTCGCATTCACGATAGCCTTGAACGACTTACGGGAAATATCGGGACTTCGCACCCTCTTTTCCTCCTCGGTTGTGGGGCTACAAGAAGTCCGGGTGTTTGGATTAAGTGAATAGTGCGAGCGACGCCTATGGGATCGTTTGTATGGTTGTAAACTAGTCATTTTCATTAATGTGTGTTTATAACAATTCACAATCCATAATTAATCCAACGTCACCGGGACTCAACGAATACACCTGTCGTAACGAAATAACAAGATATAAATTATTTGATGCAAAGTATTAGGAAAACATTGGGTTTTCCTAGGGTTCTCAATTAATACACCTACGAGTTACATACCGAGTTTTACAAATTGTACTTTTACATTTATAGAAACAAACAAGCATACTTACGGATCTTCACACTTTTTATACTAAGTTCTTTTCAGAAAATATCGGATTTTCTGGTGATTTTCAAAGCAATACAAACCACTATATTTCAAACATTACTTATGAACTCACCAACATTTCATATGTTGACGTTTTTCAAAATACTTGTATTCTCAAGTAACAGATAAATCGAAAAGGAAAAATGTACTCAATAACGTCTTGCTGTTGTTTTAATTAGTACCGAACAATTTACTGTTGGGCATGTAATATTATGGATCAATGTACTGAATGTAAACGCTACCAGTTGTAATATTCCAATGCTTGGTATTGTATGATGTTATGTTTCATGTATATTCATTGTGATGGTATTCAATTGAGTCACAATAGCCCTCGGACGTTTCCGCCGTCTGGTTCGGGGGTGTGACAAGCAGAGTTTTTCTATTGCCATGAGAAGGGCCACTGGAAACGAAGCTGCCCTAAATATCTGCAGGACATTAAGGATGGGAAGATAAAGACCACTTTCGTAGGTATATATTCTGTTAAATCTAACGACTCATCACTTGCTACTTCATGGGTTCATGATACAGGATGTGGTTTCCACATTTGTTCTAGTTTGCAGGTCCTAAGAAGAAGTAGGGAGGTGGAGCATGAGAAGATAAACTTGATTATGGGAAACAGAAGATCGTCGCCTGTGACCAGAGTCGGAGTTTGTAACAGCCCAAAATCTCAAGTATTGTTAAATTGCATTTTGGGGGTGTTCTAAAGGAGAGACTCGACGAGTTGGAGCCAGACTCGCCGAGTAGGGTCGCAGGTTTGGTCGCGGGTTCACGACTGGACTCGACGAGTCCAGATATGGACTCGGCGAGTCGACGCTGTCAGCGGAAACCCTAGCCGTTCAGTATTGGGTCGTATATAAGGGTTATTATGCCGTTATTTCACGACTTTTGATCGATTGGGAAGAACCCTAGGCGACTGGGGCGGCTAGAGCAAGCTTGAAGGCCATTGGTGACCTTGAAGGAATTGTTGTGCAAGGAGGAGAAGGGTTTGAGCTAAAGGAACTGCAGGGAGTTCGAGTTCTGAAGTTTGGGGACATGGAAGGTACATCATTCAGGTAATAATTCGGATTACATTCTCCTGTGATTGATGTGTATATAGATTTAGGGTTTATGGAACCCATTTGGAGTCTAGATGGATTGTTGTGTTGTTATTCAACGTTTATAACCTTGTATTAGGACCCTTAGAGGTCCAGAAGGTCCCATGTTTGTATATTCGAGAATATATGTATCTTAGGAAACAGTTCGATCGACTGCATGGCGTAGACTCGCCGAGTCGGATGATCAGACTCGGCGAGTAGCTTGAAGATTTACTGGGACTCGCCGAGTTGTTCTTCAGGCTCGGCGAGTAGAGTCGGGGTGGCCCCGTGATTCTTCCATGAGGACCTCGTCGAGTCAAGAGGGATACTCGACGAGTAGAAAGGGATCATGCAGGAAGTGGTGAGGACGACTAGACACGCCGAGTCGCCAGGGTACTCGCCGAGTCCAGTCGAGATGGCCATTGACCCGAGTTGACCTGTGTGTAACGTTTTAGGGTCAGTTAACGTGGAAGATAGAAGTATTAAAAGAGATATATGAGGAGACAGGGAGCTTGTAGCTCGGAGGATCAAGTGCAAGAGATTTCAGGAGTTGCTATCTTCCAGTGTCCGCGAGGTGAGTTTTCTCACTATACTGTACCCGGAAGGGTTTGACTGTGTGACCGGAAGGTCGGATATGTTATGTGATATGTATGCTATATGTGGTAAGTTAATTGTTATATGTGCTATGTATGATATGTGGGCCGGAAGGCAATATGTTATGGGCCGGAAGGCAATTATATTATGGGCCGGAAGGCGTTGTACTGAGGACCGGAAGGTCAGGGCCTGGAAAGGCGTATGTGCGTAAGTGTATATTGGGGAACTCACTAAGCTTCGTGCTTACAGTATTTATGTTATGTTGTTTCAGGTTCTTTCAGTAACGCGGAATGGCATCGGCTCGATTGTACACACCGAGGAAAGAGTTGTATTTTGGAGGATTCTGGTTGTCTACTCAAATGAAAATGGAATTATGTTTTGTAATTCGAATATGAATAAGATTTTAAACGAGTATTTTAATATTAAATTGATTATTTAAAAGAAAAATTTTGCTTTGAAAATCACGGTGTTACAATTGGTATCAGAGCCTTGGTTTGAGGGATTCGGACGCGCCTACGGGTGAGTCTGGACTCAAAATGAGGGATTAAGAAAAGGTTTTCAAATAAATAGTTTTCTAAAAGTGAATAAGAGTTCAAAGAGAAAGCAAGAAAGAGCAGTGTGTACAATCAGCCAGAGCCAAACGGTGATTTCCCAAAATACCCTTACTTTTGTAATATGAAATATCTATTATGCACTTTATGAGATATTATTGCATGCTAGAGACAGGCTAGGTATTTCATATCTTAAGACTAGAGTGGCCTGATTTGTGATGCCTTAGTCTAGGGTTTGCTGTTATATGTGCGTTATGCTTTTGTGTGTATGTGATGAGTGAGAGTATCTAGTTAGAACGCACAAGGGGTAAAGCTACGGGGTACAGAGGTACTTCCGAGGATGAGTTGAGAAGGTGGAGCTACCACAGATGGGGAGTCCTATGTATGCTTCAATGCTCGAATGCTGCTTGCTTTGTGCTTTGTGGAGTTATCGATGATGGGAGTCAGCTACTAAGTGAGTATGACGATACTCAGGAGGTAGAGGGCTGGCATCATTAGGAACTCTTCAGCAGCTGATAGCAAAGAAGTGGGAGGACAGCGGAAGGGACTAGGGAGTAAACCTAGCCAGATGAGTGCGCGGGTAGAGTAGAAGATTTCGCTGGAAAGCGAGCACGCGCGATGAGATGGGTGAAAGAGCAGGTTTATCAGCTACTTAGGAACTCTGGGATGGTCCGTGTGGAAAGTATGGGTAGATGTGGCAAGTAGTATGGGCCCGTACTACTAAAAGCAGAGGACCCATACTTGATACAGGGGGCATTCTGAAGGTCCTAAGGAACCGATTGAGGGGCGATGTTATGGTTCGGATACCATACATCGGAGCGGATACAGAGTGATGTTATGGTCCGGGCACCATACATCGGAACAGATTGAGATAGATGTTGTGGTCCGAGTGCTATACATTGGAGAAGATTGAGGAGTGGTGCTATGGTTCAGGTACCATACACCGAAGCATGTTGAGGAGGGATGTCATGGGATGAATACCATGGTTCGTAGTGGATGATGCTTGTGGCTATCTTGTTATCCGGTTATGACCGATGAGGTAGAGATTGGACGCTATGGGTTTCAGGCCTGTAGACCATGATTGAGTATGGAGAGGCGTTCCTCGAGGGGAAAGGCAAGTGCCTATCAGAGTATTTTGGTAAGAGTCAGAGACAGGGGAGAATTTCAGTTGAGTCGAGCAATCAGACGACAGAGGAGAGGTCACCTTTTGGGTGGGTAGTGTCATTTATGCTCGTGTGCAAGACGCGTGAGGTCTGGTGTTTCAGTTCTGGATTTGGGAGTACACCCTGCAGGTAGTTATCGATAATGACTTCCCTCAGAGCATCAGGTAGCGGGTGTACCGCGAGACAGAGATTTACCGTGAACAGACAGTCAGTTGGGGCTGAGGTAGTCGAGAACCACACCACACCTAATTGAGAATAACAGGTTGGGTTATAGTGGTGGCAGTGAAGAGTTCAGACGAGTTTTGTAGTGCGGAGAGTTGTCGTCTATGTTGAGAGTAAGTCCCTGTTCTGAGGACAAATCCGGCGTTGGATACGGGTTGATGAGCTGAGATGAGAGGAACGATGATGCTGCGGTGCAGTCTGCGAGCCAGATATGTTATTGAGCAGTGCAGGTGCTTAGTATTAGATCAGTATGGGATTTGGAATGATTAGAGGCAGCCGTGATGAGAAGTTCTTGGAGAGTTAGCTAGAGGTTCAGAGTATAGGGGATTGATTGACTTCATAAGGGGAGGGACTATCGGGTGTTGCACAGCACTTTTCTGGGACAGGTACGATTTCGCTGGTGAAAGATAGTCGTGGGTTGTTTGTATACTAATTGGTGTTGGTTCGAACCCTAGTGGGGGAGAACCGGGTGCAGTATGTAAGAAAGCAAGAATTGTCAAGAGTAGTAATAAGTGGAGTATAGAGATGCAGTAGGAAATCATGAGACCATAGGTGTCGATGATCGAGTAAAAAGGGGTTACATCGGGGCTTGCGGGTCCGGTGGTGCATGCCGTAAGTGCGGAAAGGAGGGGCACTGTGCACGGGATTGTTGGCAGTCAGTGCCAATTCGGGATTTGAGGAGGACAGGATGGAGCGGAGCCCCAGAGGGCTCAGGGTCGTGTTTATCTGCGTGCGACAGAGGGAGACGGAGCAGTGCCGGAGGCAGCTGCGGGTATGATGCTTTCATGATGTCTTAATTGTCTGGCATTGATTTGGCGTATTGTTTGTGCTGGTATCTTGTATGGAATTCGGTGCGGTATTCGTTGTTCGCGGGTCTGGCATGGTTATGGATTGGTGCTTCAGGTTTTCGCTTTGGCATTCGTTGTTCCCTGATGGTTGGGTATGGTTATAATTGGTGTTTTAGTGTCAGTAGTCTTGTGCGGTTTTCGATGTGGTGTTCATCCTTTGGGCAGATTGTGGGTTTGGTTATGGGTTATTGTCGAGGATTCCTTTGGTTATCGTTCGTGGGGGTTGTTAGGGGAGGTGCGGCACTGGGTTGATTGTCGGGTAGCATCTACAGTCGTGGAGTGGATGATTGAAGGACTAGATTCTTGTGAGTGGGTTGATCAGGGAGGAGGTGTGTTTTGCTGAGGGTTGCTTGTGCTTGTGGGAAGCAGTCAGTGTGTAAATGTTCTCTTTGTACAGGATTGGTCTGTAGGGTCGTTAATGACGATCGGTGGCAGTTAGTCAGTGCTTTAGTGGGGGAGAATTAGAAAATTCTCCGGGAGATCGATGAGTATGTGAGGGTGCTTAGCTGTTGGGATTCAGCAGTGTTTGTCAGCGCAGAGTATAGGCCGACGAGAGCGAGTGTCGGGTATGCGGGGCGGGATACAGACCTAGGACAATTGACTGTGGAGGCCTGAGAGAAGGCTGGGATCAAGCTTGAGTAAGTAACCGGGGTTATGCGATCAGAGTATTGGTATGTTGAGGTACGTGATGGGTTGTACTGCGTTAATCCCACGGGATTTATGTTGTGCATGTTTCTAGAGTTGGAACCGGAAGGTTCCCAGAGTTCGAACCTGAGGGTTCGCAGAGTTGGGTGTACGGACCCACAGGGATATAGCCTCGAGTGGCTAGTATGTGTTATGAGAGTCGGTCCAGTCATGCTGGAGACTCTGTTGGTATTGCTGGATCAGTTTGAGATTACGGATGGTGTATGTGCAGTGTGATTACATTGGAAGGTCGGGCCCCGGGATTGGTGATCTTGTTTAGCTGAGGCAGTGATTTTGATGAGTGGAGAGAGTGCACGAGATTGAGAGCCCCTGCAATGAGAACCAGAGTATGTGGATAGCGGTTACGCAAAAAGGGTGGTGTCGCTTGGGGCGAGCACCGTGGCACCGGTTGGAGTGGCATTATGGCCAAGAGGGTCCCTTGGAAAAAGGAAAAGAGGAAGGTGTGTAACCCCGAAGGGGTGCAAGTTCACGAAAGTGAAAGCTGCAGAGCAGAGTTATGGTTAGAGTATTTCAAGTATGGTTTCGAGCATCGTGTTTGCGGCAGTGAAGTAGGAACCCATCCGGGTTGGGATGACTGACGAGACTCAGAAAGGATGTAAGGGAATAGAGAATCTTGAATTCTCAGTGTGATTCTGATCAGGGTATAGGACGGATATTAGTGGTTCGTCTTGGGAGATGTTCGAGGATATCATCAGTGTATCGGGTTTTTCAACCTGCGAGTGTTGGGACTAGTTCAGTATGTGTATGTGATGGCAAGAGGGAACTTGTGAGAGTTGATCTGAGAGGGAGAATGGATCTCTCAGTCGGTCCAGAATGGGCAAAGTGGGCTTTGGATCGGGGATCCGGTGGTTCATGGTTTCCTAACCCTTATGGGTTGAGTGATCGTTGAGATTTGGAGCAGAGTGCACCTTGGATAATTTCCGATTACAGAGAGTGATGAGCAGTTCAGAGTTCGTGCTTTAGTTGGCAGAGCAGACTCAGCAGGTTAAAGAGAGTTAGTGATCGTCTAGAGTTAACAGGAAAGTTATGCAGGCAGACGCCGTTACGAGCATGTGATTCAGGTCGGCGACTTCGTATTAGGTGGATGCGAGCCTGTGTTACGCCAAGAGGCCAGTAGCCGTCGGAGATCGGAAGATCAAGGTTCTGAGGAACAAGGAGGTACCTCTGGTATTGGTTCAGTGGCGGCCTCGGAAGAGATCGGTAGTGCCTAGGGAAGCCGAAACGTGAGATGCGGGAGCAGCAGCCAGAGCTATTTTCAGAGTGAGACTTCGAGGGCGAAGTCTAATTCTAGTGGGGGAGAATTGTAACAGCCCAAAATCTCAAGTATTGTTAAATTGCATTTTGGGGGTGTTCTAAAGGAGAGACTCGACGAGTTGGAGCCAGACTCGCCGAGTAGGGTCGCAGGTTTGGTCGCGGGTTCACGACTGGACTCGACGAGTCCAGATATGGACTCGGCGAGTCGACGCTGTCAGCGGAAACCCTAGCCGTTCAGTATTGGGTCGTATATAAGGGTTATTATGCCGTTATTTCACGACTTTTGATCGATTGGGAAGAACCCTAGGCGACTGGGGCGGCTAGAGCAAGCTTGAAGGCCATTGGTGACCTTGAAGGAATTGTTGTGCAAGGAGGAGAAGGGTTTTAGCTAAAGGAACTGCAGGGAGTTCGAGTTCTGAAGTTTGGGGACATGGAAGGTACATCATTCAGGTAATAATTCGGATTACATTCTCCTGTGATTGATGTGTATATAGATTTAGGGTTTATGGAACCCATTTGGAGTCTAGATGGATTGTTGTGTTGTTATTCAACGTTTATAACCTTGTATTAGGACCCTTAGAGGTCCAGAAGGTCCCATGTTTGTATATTCGAGAATATATGTATCTCAGGAAACAGTTCGATCGACTGCATGGCGTAGACTCGCCGAGTCGGATGATCAGACTCGGCGAGTAGCTTGAAGATTTACTGGGACTCGCCGAGTTGTTCTTCAGGCTCGGCGAGTAGAGTCGGGGTGGCCCCGCGATTCTTCCACGAGGACCTCGTCGAGTCAAGAGGGATACTCGACGAGTAGAAAGGGATCATGCAGGAAGTGGTGAGGACGACTAGACTCGCCGAGTCGCCAGGGTACTCGCCGAGTCCAGTCGAGATGGCCATTGACCCGAGTTGACCTGTGTGTAACGTTTTAGGGTCAGTTAACGTGGAAGATAGAAGTATTAAAAGAGATATATGAGGAGACAGGGAGCTTGTAGCTCGGAGGATCAAGTGCAAGAGATTTCAGGAGTTGCTATCTTCCAGTGTCCGCGAGGTGAGTTTTCTCACTATACTGTACCCGGAAGGGTTTGACTGTGTGACCGGAAGGTTGGATATGTTATGTGATATGTATGCTATATGTGGTAAGTTAATTGTTATATGTGCTATGTATGATATGTGGGCCGGAAGGCAATATGTTATGGGCCGGAAGGCAATTATATTATGGGCCGGAAGGCGTTGTACTGAGGACCGGAAGGTCAGGGCCTGGAAAGGCGTATGTGCGTAAGTGTATATTGGGGAACTCACTAAGCTTCGTGCTTACAGTATTTATGTTATGTTGTTTCAGGTTCTTTCAGTAACGCGGAATGGCATCGGCTCGATTGTACACACCGAGGAAAGAGTTGTATTTTGGAGGATTCTGGTTGTCTACTCAAATGAAAATGGAATTATGTTTTGTAATTCGAATATGAATAAGATTTTAAACGAGTATTTTAATATTAAATTGATTATTTAAAAGAAAAATTTTGCTTTGAAAATCACGGTGTTACAGAGTTTATTCTTTAGTGTTAAGTAATGGTTTAGGATTAGACTTAAATAATTGTTGATATTCGCCAGATATGGCAAAGAACATCATTTCTTTTCATGGATTATATAGATAGGGTTTTAGATATTCATTTGATAATAGTAATGGTTCTATTAATGTTTATTTGAATGTTTTTTTATTTCAATGCATATCCTTTTAATGGAATATATGAATCTGTGTTGGTTGTAGACATCTTAGGAAATAATGTGTTGAATATTAATTCGTCTAATAGTCTAGACAAAGCATGCATGTGGCATTGTTGCCTTGGCCATGTCAACAAGAAACGTATAGCCCAACTCCAAAAGGATGGAGTGTTGGAGTCATTCGACCTTAGGGACTGTCACACACCAAAACCAGAACGGCAGAAACGTTAGGGGGCGGAGGACGTCATGTTTAGTATCACGAGGTATGTATATGGTAAGCAAGTAATGAACAACCATTTCATTTAGAAAGAAATTGTTTACAATGTGTGTGTTCATAAAACATATAAGTCATAAACAAATAACAAAACAAGACTTGAAGCTATAATGCTCCATCTTCTGAATTCCCAGCACGAGCAGGTGTCTAATAGTCTCCTGAGAATACAAGTTATTTGAAAGAGTTGATCAACAATTAAGCTGGTGAGTTCATAAGATTTAAGTGATGTGAGTAAGCTGTAAAGTGTTGTTGAAAATGTATGTGCATAAGTGATGTAAGTTGAAAGTTCTGTTTGAAATGTTCGCCTGTTCCTCTAGAAAATCCTATATTTCCTACTTGAATGGAAGTTAAGTAAAATGACACTACAAGCCTTTCTATGCGTACTAAGTGGGTACAAGTTATATATACTCAGAGTAAACAAACAATCGTGCGCATCTGCCCTAAGCTCAAAACCCAACGGGGAACATAAAGTAAGGCGGATAGCACACATTCCATTGGTTGTTAGGTCGTTGTCATATATAACCCTGGTGTATTCACTTGTTACTCATGGAGTTATTTGTAATGGTTCCTTTATATCTAATAAAAAGTTTATTTAAGAAAACCTATATATATTTCTTATAGTAAAATATTGACCACAGTGACTACTTTTATAATAGCTTTGTTTATACTGCTATATATAATCTTATATCGGGTAGAAAGTTAACTGGGTGAATCTGCCCTAAGCCCACAATCCAACGGGAACAAGAAGTAAGGCGGAAAACACACATTTAACTATCTATTAGATATTAGTTTTATATATAACATGGTGTATAAACTAAGGTGTTATAGAGTTACTCACCTAAAGTCTCTAAAACTGTACTGGCTTAATAAAATGGATTAAGCCCTTATCTGGGACATCTCTAGTTTTGTATACCAAAAGTACTGACTTTGAAAAGTAAGTTTTGTACTAGAAAAACTGTGTGTTCATTCTGTGTCCTATGACCTAATCCATACCTGGTACCGTTATGATGACTTAATGTATACTAAGCATAGATATATATATAGATTCGGGTAGATAATAGGTTGGGTGACCTAAGTCCAAGCCCACAATCCAACAAGAACAGAAAGTGAAGCGAAGAACAGACATCCTATTAGCTGTCGGAATCTATTAGTATATATGTATCCTATAGTGTATACATTAAGGAGTCATAAGGCTAGCATTATGATCCTAAACTTTAATCGTAGCCTTCTACCAAGGCATCTTCTGTTCTGTGTTGAACCCGACTGTTCCTTTGTCAAATGTAAAAGTATATTCTCCGTAGTTTATAACTATCTTGACTAGAAAATAGATCAACTTTCAAGTGGTACCGACACTTTATGAAAGTAATGGGAGAAGTAAGTACACAGATGTCGTTTATAATGACATGCGGATGTACTAATAACCTAAAAACATATTTGTTTTATTACGGTCATAATGTGAAAGCTAGAACCCCTACTAAATGCTCTCAATGTAAAGAGATTAAGGGAACCAAACGCGACCCCAGCAATTTCATGCAAGCCGTGTAATTCACATTAAAGTTATATGATCATGTATACCCAATATAACTATAACTAATGCGTTAGTGATTCATTGGTATAATTAGATCATGTTTGTGTGTTCTCATGCTATAGCAACCTAACTTGTTCGTTATGTTATGTTCTGGTATTGTTTGATTCTCTTCACTGTTTGTTCTGTTCTGGTATTGATTCCTTGTGTGCTTCATTGTACTAAAAGTAATGAATAGCATTCTCCTAAACTATACCTATAATAATTTACTAATGCTCTACTTGGACTGTTACTGAACGGACTCATTTCTCTACTAAGTTATGCTTTTACTTTAATAACGGAGTTTTGTATAACTAAAAAGTAACATAACTTTAAACGAGTTTTGAAATGTTTTGATAACTTATAATTAACATAAGTAACATTTTGAAAGATGTTTAATGACAAACATTTACACAATTATCATTGTGTTCAACCTGTATTCCCCCTTAAAACAGTTAAAATAGTTAAAAGATTCATTACGGGGTATGAACTCACCTGTTGTGGGTGATTCAAACGGGTATGCGTGTAAGGATGAGAAGTTCCATGAATGAAGTCTCGAGACACAATAAGTCCTAAATGATATATAAGGACACATATTGACATGAATATAGTGTTTATAAACAACTATATTAAAGGAAACACCTTCCGGGACTAGGAAAGACCTTGACCAAGTGTTGGAATCACATGTGATTCAACGAAGGAAGGTAGAATGGCACTCACATGAGTTTAATACCATGGGTTTACGGACCAAGGGAGTTTACGGCCGTAAACTCATGGCTACTCATGTGTAAGTGCAAGTTTGAAGGCTAGGGGGTGATTTAGTGACCTTAGCTCTACCCTAGGATGAGGAAGACCACTTTCTTTGGAGCTTTTGAGGTGTTCACGGACCTAATGAGTTTACCACCGTAAAATCATGGCCATCTATGTTTATGAGGGTTGTTTAGGGTCCTAAAAGTCATAATGAAGCATCCTAACTTCAAGTCTAAGCCTTAGGAAGTGTTTGTGGCATCAAAACACCCCTAACTTGAGTTTTCGGCCCATGGACCACTTTGACAAGTGTTTGCGGCCGTAAACACCTATAGTGATGGTATTTTGATTGCTTTGAGTCCTAAACACATCAAGGTAAAGTGCTAGGCTAGTCTCTAGGCTTAAGGAAGGAGTTTGGGGCTTCGTTGCACCATAAAAGGGAGTTCACGGCCCAAGAACATCCTTGGCCGTGAAATCTCTTATAACCCTTGTTTCTTGATGTTTCTAATGTCTAAACATGTGTAATCTAGTTTACAACAAGTTAGAAGAAGAGTGATTACGATATAGGAGCTTGAACTAGTCGATTTGGCCAAGAACACTAGTGTGTGTTCTTGGTGTTTCTTGAGTATCTAAATAAACATGATTTTCATGGATGAAATCAATCTAAGAAGCTAGTTAATAAGGTGTATTAACTAATCAAGGGATATAATACTCACTCTTTCGAAGATCTAGGGTGATTGTTGTTATGATACTCGAGAGAGAACCAAGGAGGATTGGCCAGTAAATGAGAGAAATGACTCAAAATGATCATTTGCCTTATATATGCTCTTGAGTTTACGACCCCCATGATTTTACGGCTGTAAAATCATGGTCTTGTGGCCGTGAACTCCTTTAGATGGGGTTAAGGTTCATTTTGCTACACTATGGTTCTAGCGGGTACTTTCTAACACTTATTCCTTAAGTGTATTAGGCTCAAAACTCCTTAGAATGACTTGTAACGAGGTTAGAACTCTGCACTAATGATTTTGACACTCAGTTGAGTTGACTGACTGAGCTTGTAAAAATAAAAAATTTTCGGCTTATCACAGGGACGATGACGCGTGTGAGTCTTGTTTGCTTGGGAAGATGACCAAGTCACCCTTTACTGGCTCTTGCGATAGGGGAGAGGGTCTATTGGATCTCATACACACCGATGTGTGTGGGCCCTTTAGATCCACCACAAGGGATGCTTGCCGCTTCTACGTGACTGTTACAGATGATTATAGTAGATATGGATATATCTACTTAATCAAGCATAAGTCAGAAATCTTTGAAAAGTTCAAAGAGTTTAAGAATGAAGTAGAGAAGCAGTTGGGCAGGAAAATGAAGATGCTTCGGTCAGACTGAGGAGGAGACTACCTAAGTCTTGAGTTTCACGACTATATAAAGGAATGCGGAATTGTTTCGCAATTGACGCCTCCGAGAATGCCACAATTGTATGGTGTGGCTGAGAGACGTAATCGAACCTTTTTGGACATGGTTCGTTCTATGATGAGTCGGGCTTCGTTACCAATAGCCTTCTAGGGGTATGCCTTAGATACTTCCGCCCATATCCTTAATCTACTTCCCACCAAGAAGGTTGCCAAAACACCTCACGAGATGTGGACAGGGAAAGCTCCCTCGTTGTCACATATCAAGGTTTGGGGTTGTGAGGCTTTCGTAAGACGAGAGACTCACAACAAGCTCGAACCTCGTAGTGAGAAGTGTTATTTCATCGGCTATCCACATAAGTCTTTTGGCTATCTCTTCGACAGACCAAGTGACAATGTTGTCTTCGTTGCGAGAAGATGGGTTTTTCGAGAAAGAGAAATCATAAGCCAAGAGGAAAGTGGGAGGCAAATTGATCTTGAAGAAATTCAAGAGCAGAGTGATGAAGGAACTTCTAACACTGGCACTCAACCCGAGGAGGAAACTCTTGTTGAACCAATTGACGAGTCCTTACCTCTTAGACGTTCCAATAGGGTTAGTGTTCTACCCCAGTTTTATGGTTTTCATATTACTACTGAAGGGGATACGTTTATTAGTGATTAAACACTAATAAATTTGAACGAACCTAGCAGCTATAAGGAAGCCATTGAAGGCCCAGAATCTGCTATATGGAAAGAGGCGATGGATAACGAGATTCAGTCCATGTACGACAACCAATTTTGGAATTTGGTTGACAATGTGCCGGGTCGTAAGACAGTCGGGTGCAAGTGGATCTTCAAGAAGAAGACAGACATGGACGGGAATGTGCACACTTATAAAGCACGATTGGCTGCGAAGGGCTTTACTCGAACTCCTGGAGTTGACTATGACGAGACCTTCTCACCAGTTGCGAAGATAAAGTCTATTAGGGTAATGCTCGCAATAGCTGCGATTCATGATTATGAAATATGGCAGATGGACGTGAAAACCGCTTTTCTTAATGGAAAGTTGGCTGAGGATGTTTACATGAATCAGCCAGAGGGTTTTGTCGATGCGAAGCATCCAAATAAAGCGTGCAAACTTGAGAAGTCCATTTATGGATTAAAGCAAGCGTCTCGCAGATGCAATCTTTGTTTTGACGAGAAGGTCAAAGAGTTTGGTTTTTTGTGAGGCGAAGATGAATCTTGTGTATATGTCGAGGCCAGTGGGAGTATATTGAGCTTCCTCGTATTGTATGTCGATGACATACTACTCATAGGAAACGACATCCCGACACTACAGGAAGTTAAATCCTGGCTTGGGAGGTGTTTCTCTATGAAGGACCTTGGAGAGGCTGCCAATATTCTGGGAATAAGGATAGTGAGAAACAGAAGTAAGAGACTGATAGGACTCAGTCAGGATACATACTTGGATAAGGTACTAAAGCATTTTAGTATGGAAAATTCCAAGAAAGGGGAGTTACGAATCCAAAGCAATACGAAGTTGAGTAAGACTCAAGCCTGAGTACAGAGGCAGAGATAGCTAATATGAGTCGAGTACCTTACGCTTCCGCAGTTGGCTCGATCATGTACGTTATGACTTGTACTCACCCTGATGTGGCCTTCGCTTTGAGCATGGTCACCAGATATCAGGGAAACCCTGGTAGAGCCCACCAGAATGCAATTAGGAATATTCTTAAGTACCTTCGGAGGACCAAGGAATGGTTTCTAGTCCTCGGTGGGAGTGAAGACTTAAGGGTACGAGGGTACAGTGACGCTAGTTTCCAGACGGATCGGGATAGTTACCGTTCGCAGTCAGTCTGGGTCTTTACCCTTAACGGATGAGTAGTGACTTGGAAAAGTTCCAAGCAAGAGACTGTGGCTGATTCAACGTATGAATCAGAGTACATTGCAGCGAGTGAAGCGTCAAAAGAGGCAATATGGTTGAAGAACTTCATTAGAGACCTTGGAGTTGTGCCATCCATAAAGGAGCCCATGGAGATTTTCTGTGATAATGAAAGAGCAGTTGCCTTAACCAAGGAACCAAGGGATCACGGTAGATCCAGGCATATCGATAGAAGATACCATTTCATTAGACCTCGGGTATAAGAGGGACTGATCATAGTGAAGAGGGTATCATCAGAAGATAACCCAACAGATCCCCTTACAAAGGGACTGAGCAGGGTTAAGCACTTGCAGCATGCTAGGAGCATTGGGCTAAAGGATGATATGAGTTTAGATTAGATAGATAGGAAATGTGTAATAGATAATTTTTACTTGACATTTGATACAAATAAAAGTGTTTTATTTAAGAGTAAAGTTACTATCTTGTGTTGGTTATTTAACTATTGTTTTAGTTTTGCATATTTTGACTTCCTCAATAATAAGATTATTCAAACGGTCCACAGTCGCTCATATGTTGGAAGTAGCTATGAAAGAAAACTGTCATGAATTTGTTTGTAGATTGTGTAAAAAGTTTTAGACATAGCAATGGTTTGCTGCAAAGTTCATGAGTGGTTATGAATTGTGATTTAAGCATTGGAATAAACCCGCGTTTGCTGGTATCACTTCATGAAATTTTATCTCGAGTGATCGCAAAGCGATAATATCTTATAGTCTTAAAACTTAGAGATATGGTTATTATTTGCTGGTTGGTTATGCATTAATGATGTGTAAATTCATTAGTAACTTGATGTTATAAAACACAATGTTGTGCATGATTTAATTAGTAAGTAGTAAAAGCATATGAGTCGAAGTTAATCTGTTCCTTTTATTCTAAGAGGATAAGGGTGATATCTTGGCCACTCGATGATTTGGTTTAACTTATATGCCAGGCCCGGTCAGAACAAAGTTGATGTGTTCAACTAAGTTCTATGTCAAACGAATCAGAGATTGAGAAACATAGTGCTGAACAATATGTTGTTGGAATAGTGTCTAAGGCTGCAACTATATTAGGCAAGTATTTGACCCGGTTGTGCATGGTCCTTTTGGGTTGCCTTCACCATAGCAACTTGATAGGATGATTTATTAAGAGAGAGTAAATATTATTAATATATTATGAGAATAATATAATGAATAATATATTTGTTATTTGATTAATATAAGTCATAGAATTAATTAGAATTAATTTGGTGACTTAAAGAGATTAATTAAATAAAGGGGTATAAACTGTCAATTGTTTGATAGTTAAACTTTAGACTGTAAATCCATTGGGATATGCTTTGGACGAATTCTAAGGGTTTTAGGATAGCTAAAATCGTCCATATAGATATCTAAGGAATGGATTTGGATAACCTTAAGAGAAGATTATCTAATTAGGGTTTAGGTTGTAACCCTTAAGGAGTCTACAAGTATAAATAGACCCCATGGCATAGGGAATTCGACACATCTCATAAAGTAAGAGAACCCTGGCCAAATTCCTTCCCTCTCCTCTCTCCTAAATCATCTTCCTTGCTATTGGTGTTTGTAAGCCATTAGAGGAGTGACATTTGTGACTCTAGAAGCTCCAAGACCTCAAGATCAACAAGGAACTCAAAGGTATGATTCTAGATATGTTTCAATGTTGTTATTTAACCTAATTAGTCTTTAGAAGACTTGGATTCAAAGCATGTTTATTAGAAAGCCTAGATCCGAGCATTAGGGTTTTGCATGCGCACATAGGAAAGTTCTTATGGCTAAAACCCATCAGTGGTATCATAGCCTAGCTTGGTTTTCTTTAAATTGTTGCTTGATTAACTGAAACAAACCTGCAAAATTCGATGTTTAGGTTTCTGAGTCACTGACTTGGCGAGTCCCAAGGTGGACTTGGCGAGTAGGCCTGACTCGGCGAGTCCAGGCGTCAGGAATGGCCAGATTTAGGATTTTTTCATAATTATCTTATGGAAACTTACCTTAATCATAATAGATCAATCTAAATCCGATTTTTTGATATATATGACTATTATCTTGATCTAGTTAAAGGTATTTATCAACTAATAAAATATTTGATTTCCTTATATGATAATTAATTAATTATTTTAATTATTTTGGTAATTATCTTGAATAAAATCAAATATAGATAATTAGGATATTAATTGTTAATTGGAATTATTTGTTATTTGATCCTCCATGTTTTAAATGTTTAAAACCTACCCTCAAGTTTTGAAATTTATATTTGTGATTAAAAGTTTAATTTAGACAACTTAAATTTCAAACCCTAGATTTTAAAAGTTTTAAAATACAACCCTATACTAATATAATATTACTAGAATAATATATATATGTATAACTAAATGCTAGTCTTACCGTTAGTAGGCCTCATTCACGAAGCCGATCTATAAGGTAGGTATAAGGTTGTGGCCTATAAAATGGCGCTTAATGGGTGTACACTCACACCCACCGCTTGCTTGATTGGTAGAGGGTCGTTAGCCGAACGGGTAGGATAGGGCAACCTCATCCTCTCATTAAAAGTATAATAAGAAATACAAAGTAACTACACATATTTTTAAAATTTCCCAATCCTAGTTACTTTAGGAAAAGTGAATTGATGCAATCCCATGAAATTACACTTTGCACCTTGCTAAGATGTTAGTGGAGCGTGTGTGGTTTACCGACACACTAATTGGTTCTAAGCGAAGGTGGCAAAGGGTTTTCATTGTTTATCATAGTTCGATGGAGCGTGTGTGGTTTACCGGCACATCGAATAGGTGATCGTTACAATGAAGGCACCATGTGAATTTGCATGGTAATTCACACCCGCTTTGTGATCCTCGGCATCCCAGTCACAAACAAGAGGGGCATATCGAGATTTAAACATGCCATTGAATAGTTTTAATGAATCTCATCCGAACCTAGGAATTCTCAA
Organism: Lactuca serriola; assembly: GCF_051521515.1. Classification (NCBI taxonomy): domain Eukaryota; kingdom Viridiplantae; phylum Streptophyta; class Magnoliopsida; order Asterales; family Asteraceae; genus Lactuca; species Lactuca serriola. The sequence continues at coordinate 72,365,305 of NC_136416.1, forward strand.
AAACACTTAGGACTAATAGTTTTAGTTTTGCAATGGAGAATTAGTGAATCGTCATTCACTTACCTTCAATTTATTTGCATGTTAGATTACGGCATCCCTTTTCTAGTATGTAAATGTTATTGTTGGATCCTAGCCCTAATTTTTCTTATTGGGTGATAATTAGGGATTCTTATTCTAATCTATCTTTGTCCTTTTCTAATCAAAGATGTCGAACGCAAACAACGCTGCTGCTAGTTCTTTCATGTTGATGAGCCTTTGCCAAAAGGTCACCTTCGATGGAACGAACTTTAGCGAATGGATAAGATACATTCGCACCATTGCTCGCTATGAGGATAAGGAGTATGTCCTCGATGAGAAGCTCGAGAAAATCAACCCCAAAGTTGCTACTCCCGCCGAAATCACCGCCTTTGAAACTCATGAGCGAGATGCAACGAAGGTACATTGCATCATGATCGCTACTATGAACTCCGAATTCCAAAAGTCCTACGAGGACATGTACCCGTACGAGATGCACCAAGACTTATTGGAGAGATACCACCAAAACGCGAGACAAGAGCATTATGAGATTTTCACCAACATGATTTCCGCAAAGATGGGTCATGGAGAATCTCTTACCGTGCACCTGCAAAAGATGCAAAGGTATGTCGACCGCCTTCGCAAGTTAAATGTTGACTTCGGTGAGGACTTGGCGATCGACATGGTGCTTCACTCTTTGCATCCGATGTACAACCAATTTATGATGACCTACCACATGAACAAAGAAGAGGTCACCCTAAGCAAACTCCAAGGTCTCTTGAGGTTCGCTGAGAGCAACTTCAAGGACAAGTCAGTTGCACCTACTCCCAATCTGCCCGCTGCTCCTGTCTTGGCTATTGGTCAAGGGAAGGGAAAGAAGAGGAAAGCTTCATCTAAGAACTATCGCAAGGTGAAATCCCGAGATGGTGCCTCTTCTAGTGGGACCAAAGTTGATCCCGCTAAGCCCTGCTCTAACCCGAAGGAGGCAGAGTGCCACCACTGCCACAAGATAGGACATCAGAAGAGAAGCTGCCCAGATTACCTGCAAGCAATCAAAGAGGGAAAGATCAAGCCATCTTTCGCAGGTATATACACAATCAAATCTAACGATTCTAATCATGCTATTTCTTGGGTCCTCGATACCGGTTGTGGTTATCACATTTGTTCAAATGTGCAGGGACTAAGAAGAAGTAGGGATGTGGAGCAAGGAAGGATCAATCTAATCATGGGGAACAGAAGATCATCGCCTGTGACCAAGATTGGAGTGTATTCTTTAGTGCTTAGGAATAGTTTGGTTTTAGATTTGAACAATTGTTGCTATTCGCCAGAAATGGCTAGAAACATCATTTCATTTCATGGTTTATATAGACAAGGATTTAGATTTTCTTTTAATAATGAGAATGGTTCTATTTTGGCTTATCTAAATGGTGTCTTTTACTTTGAAGCAATACCATGTAATGGAATATATGAAACCGTTATGATTGTTGATAACTTAGGAAATGATGTTTTGAATATTGATTCTTCCACTAGTATGGACAAAGCATCCTTGTGGCATTGTCGTCTTGGACATGTCAACAAGAAACACATAGCCCAACTCCAAAAGGATGGAGTGTTGGAGTCATTCGACCTTAGGGAAGATGACACATGCGAGTCTTGTTTGCTTGGAAAGATGACTAAGTCACCCTTCACGAGTACATGTGAACGGGGCGAGGGTCTATTGGACCTAATACATACCGATGTATGTGGACCATTTAGATCAACCACGAAGGATGGGAACCGCTTCTATGTGACTTTTACCGATGACTATAGTAGATATGGGTATATCTACTTAATCAAGCAAAAGTCAGACACCTTTGAAAGGTTTAAAGAGTTCAAGAATGAAGTGGAGAATCAATTGGGCAGGAAAATCAAGATGCTTCGATCCGATCGAGGAGGAGAGTACCTAAGTCTTGAATTCCACGATTATCTCAAGGAGTGTGGAATAGTTTCACAATTGACGCCTCCTGGGACACCGCAGTTAAATGGTGTGGCAGAAAGGCGTAATCGAACCTTATTGGATATGGTTCGCTCTATGATGAGTCGTGCTTCACTACCTATCTCTTTTTGGGGGTATGCCTTAGAGACTGCCGCCCATATCCTTAACCGAGTCCCTACTAAGAAGGTTGCCAAAACACCTCACGAGATGTGGACAGGGAAAGCTCCATCGTTGGCACATATCAAGGTTTGGGGTTGCGAGGCTTTCGTAAGACGAGATACTCACGACAAGCTTGAACCTCGAAGTGAGCGATGTATTTTCATCGGCTACCCGCAGACATCCTTTGGATATCTCTTCTGTAGACCGAAGGACAATGTTGTCTTCGTTGCGAGGAGAGGAGTTTTCCGAGAGCGAGAACTCATGAGCCAAGGAGACAGTGGGAGGCAAATCGAACTTGAAGAGATTCAAGAATCGATAGATGAAGGAACCTCTACCGCTGGCATTCAACACGAGGAGGAAACTCCGGTTGAACCGATTGACGAATCCTTACCTCTTAGACGTTCCGATAGAGTTAGAGTTCATCCCCAGTTTTATAGCTTTCATATTACTACCGAAGGGGACACGTATATTAGTGATGGTACACTAGTAAACCTCGATGAACCTAATAGCTATAAGGAAGCCATGGCAGGCCCAGAGTCTGCAAAGTGGAAAGAGGCAATGGATAGCGAGATCCAATCCATGTATGATAACCAAGTTTGGAATTTGGTTGATTATGTGCCCGGACGTAAGACCGTTGGGTGCAAATGGATCTTCAAGAAGAAGACCGACGTGGATGGGAACGTACACACATATAAAGCGCGATTGGTCACGAAGGGCTTTACTCAAACTCCCGGAGTTGACTATGATGAGACCTTCTCGCCAGTTGCGAAGATTAAATCTATTAGAGTGATGCTAGCAATTGCCGCATTTCATGATTATGAGATTTGGCAAATGGATGTCAAGACCGCTTTCCTTAACGGAAAGTTGGCTGAGGATGTTTACATGGCTCAGCTAGAGGGGTATGTGGATCCGAAGCATCCGAATAGAGTGTGTAAGCTTGAGAAGTCCATTTATGGACTTAAGCAAGCGTCTCGCAGATGGAATCTTTGCTTCGATGAGAAAGTCAAAGAGTTTGGATTTGTACGAAGCAAAGATGAATCATGTGTATATCTCAAAGCCAGTGGAAGTACAGTAAGCTTCCTCGTTCTGTATGTCGATGACATACTACTCATAGGAAACGACGTCCTGACTCTGCAGGAGGTTAAGTCCTGGCTCGGGAAGTGCTTCGCTATGAAGGACCTCGGAGAGGCTTCTTACATTTTGGGAATAAGGATAGTAAGAGAAAGAAGTAAGAGACTAATTGGACTTAGTCAGAATACTTACTTAGAGAAGGTACTAAAACGTTTTAGTATGGAAAACTCAAAGAAAGGAGAACTACCGATACAAAGTAATGCCAAATTGAGTAAGACTCAAAGTCCGAGTACCGAAGCTGAGATAGCAGAAATGAGCCGAGTACCATACGCTTCTGCAGTTGGCTCAATCATGTACGCTATGACTTGTACTCGCCCTAATGTAGCCTTCGCCTTGAGCATGGTTAGTAGATATCAAGGGAATCCTGGCAAAGCACATTGGATTGCGGTGAAAAACATCCTTAAGTACCTTCGGAGGACGAAGGAATGGTTCTTAGTCCTCGGAGGGAGTGATGACTTGAAGGTGCGAGGGTATAGTGACGCCAGCTTTCAGACCGACAGGGACAACTACCGTTCGCAGTCGGGCTGGGTCTTTACCCTAAATGGAGGAGCAGTGATGTGGAAGAGTTCCAAGCAGGAAACCGTAGCTGATTCAACGTGCGAATCAGAGTACATTGCAGCGAGCGAAGCGTCGAAGGAGGCAATATGGCTAAAGAACTTCGTCGGTGATCTTGGAGTTGTACCTGCCATAAAGGAGCCAATGGAGATTTTCTGTGATAACGAAGGCGCGGTTGCCTTGACCAAGGAACCGAGGGATCATGGTAGATCAATACATATCGACAGAAAGTATCACTTCATTAGACATCATGTAGAAGAAGTACAACTCGTAGTGAAGAGGATATCATCAGAAGATAACCCAGCAGATCCGCTTACGAAGGGACTGAGTAGGGTTAAGCACTTGCAGCATGCTAGGAGTATTGGGCTGAAGGATGATATTAGCATAGATTAGATAGTATTAGAAACGTGTAATAGATAAATGTAATTGACATTTGATGATTACATAAAGGAGTTTTATTTATGAGTAATGTTACTATCTTATGTTAATTGTTTAGCTATTGTTTCACTTTGCATGTTTTGACTTCCAGAATAATTGAGTTTATTAGGAATAATCGAATTGTTCAAATGGTCCACAATCGTTCATATATTGGAAGTAGATATGAATGAAGATTGTCATGAATTGGTGTGTAGAATGTCTAAATGGTGTTAGACATAGCAAAGGATTGCTACAACGTTCATGAGTGCTTATGAACTAGTTTTGAGCATTGGAATAAACCCGCGCTTGCTGGAATCACCTTATGGAATACGATATAAAAGGTGATCGCAAGACGATAATATCATATAGTCTTAAAACCTAGATATATGGTTTATTATTTGTTAATTGATTGTACATTGATAATACGAAAACGCATCTGTAACTTGGTGTTATAAAACGTATTGTTGTGAATAGTTGGTTAATGAATAAGTAAATGCATATAAGTCGAAGTTTATCTGTAACTTTTATCTAAGAAGGTAAAAGCGATATCTCGGCCGCTCGATGATTTGATTTGACTTATGTGCCGGGCCCGGTCAGAACTGAATTGATGTGTTCGATTAAGTTCTATGTCAAATAAATCAGAGATCGAGAAACCTAAAATGCTTGACTAACCATTCCATAGGATTGTTAGCATGATATCTAACAGAGGACTGTACGTTCCCTTATCTAAAGGACAAGATTGATTAGATTAGAGTTGACAGCGTCTTTGAGAGCTACGATTGCAAACCGAATTGTACTTGTGAATATAGTTACTAGACTTATCCAAGTGGGAGACTGTTGGAATAGTGTCTAAGGCTGCAACTATATTAGGCAAGTATTTGACCCGGTTGTGCATGGTCCTTTTGGGTTGCCTTCACCATAGCAACTTGATAGGATGATTTATTAAGAGAGAGTAAATATTATTAATATATTATGAGAATAATATAATAAATAATATATTTGTTATTTGATTAATATAAGTCATAGAATTAATTAGAATTAATTTGGTGACTTAAAGAGATTAATTAAATAAAGGCCAGGGTATAAACTGTCAATTGTTTGATAGTTAAACTTTAGACTGTAAATCCATTGGGATATGCTTTGGACGAATTCTAAGGGTTTTAGGATAGCTAAAATCGTCCATATAGATATCTAAGGAATGGATTTGGATAACCTTAAGAGAAGATTATCTAATTAGGGTTTAGGTTGTAACCCTTAAGGAGTCTACAAGTATAAATAGACCCCATGGCATAGGGAATTCGACACATCTCATAAAGTAAGAGAACCCTGGCCGAATTCCTTCCCTCTCCTCTCTCCTAAATCATCTTCCTTGCTATTGGTGTTTGTAAGCCATTAGAGGAGTGACATTTATGACTCTAGAAGCTCCAAGACCTCAAGATCAACAAGGAACTCAAAGGTATGATTCTAGATCTGTTTCAATGTTGTTATTTAACCTAATTAGTCATTAGAAGACTTGGATTCAAAGCATGTTTATTAGAAAGCCTAGATCCAAGCATTAGGGTTTTGCATGCGCACATAGGAAAGTTCTTATGGCTAAAACCCATCATTATGTATTGTAAGCATGATATCTAGAACAGAGGATTATACGAACTCTTATCTAAAGGACAAGTTAATGATCAGAGTTGACAGCGGCGTATAAGAGCTACGATTGTTAATCGGATCCTGAAGTCATAAGTGAGATATAGTTACTAGACTTATCCAAGTGGGATACTGTTGTATTAGTGTCTAAGCCTGTAACTATATTTGGTATGTACCTGACCCGGTTGTGCATGGTCCTTTTGGGTTGCCTTCACCAAAGCAACTTGACAAGGTAATTTAGGAGAGAGAAAATATTATGATTTGTTAATATATTATGAGAATAATATATTAAAGGAGAAATCATATTATTTGATTAATAATAGTCATAAATTAATTAGGAATTAATTTGGTGACTAAAAGAGATTAATTGAATAAAGGGGCTTAAACTGTCAAATGTATGATAGTTGAGTTTTGGGCTAGGAAACCCAATGGATTAAAGGGGGAACGAAATTATGATGGGGATCCATCATATTTTCGTCCATAGGCCCTATTCCAGAAGGTTCCATGGGCTGCTTGGTGATTAAGTTGTCCATTAGGGTTTTACCTGAAACCCTAGCAGCCTACATTATATATAGAGACCCCTACTTGCAATTTTTGGCCACTTGATTCCAAGAGAAACCCTAGGGCCGATTTGAGTTTCCTCCCTCCTCTCTCATAATTTCCTTCTTACTTGTGTGGTGTTTGTAAGCCATTAGAGGAGTTACACTTGTGACTCTAAGCTCAAGAACCAAGATAAAACAAAAGGTTTCAAGCCAATTGAAAGAGGTAATCATTTAAATATGTTCTTATCATGTATACTTCGAATTATGCATGCTAAATCTAGGGTTCCAAGTCTTAGATGAATTACATGTACAATAGAGAAGCCTAGATCCAAGCTTTAGGGTTTTGCATGAGCATATAGGATGTTCTTTTGTATTAAAACCATCAGTGGTATCAGAGACTTGATTGGTTTTTGTTGTATGTGATGTAATTGTTGAGTTTTTGCTGAAAATCGTTTTTCTGGCCTCTGCCCGACCCGACTCGGCGAGTCAGTATCTGGACTCAGCGAGTCTGCCCAACTCGGCGAGTCCAGGTAGTGACTCGGCGAGTCTGGGAGTCAGGCAGAGGATATCTCAGGATTTCTTGCTGTTTTGCTAAAGTATAAATGCCAAAATCGTTTTTTAATGATAAAATCCGAATTTTATTGCATTTAGATGATTATCCTTACCAAAACAAAAGATAATTTCAAATCATTTGAATTATAGTTTCTTTATTTGATAAATTTTGATTGTTTAAATTATTTTGTAATTATCTTGTGAATAAAATTGGATTAGGTCAAATATAGATAATCAAAAAATTAATTGTTTATTTTATATTATTTGTGATTTGATCGTTTGCGTTTTGAAAAGTTCAAATCATGCCCTCAAGTTTTGAAATTTAAATTTTTGATTAAAAGTTTAATTTTGAATGATTTAAATTTCAAACCCTTAGAATTTTACAAGTTTAAAATTCAACCCTATAGTATTATATTATTACAAGATTAATTAATATATATGTATAACTTGAAGTGCTAGTCTTACCGTTAGTAGGCCTCATTCACGAAGCCGATCTATAAGTGGGTATAAGGTTATGGCCTATAAAATGGCCATTTAATGGGTATCCACTCTTACCCACCGCTTCCTTGATTGGTGGAGGGTCGTTAGCCGAACGGGTAGGATAGGGCAATCCTCTCCTCGTTAAAAGTATAATGAATGATACAAAGTAACTACAATGTTTTTACAAATTCCCAATCTTAGTTACTTTAGGGTAAAATGTGAAAATGATGCTACTCATTGGAATTACACTTTGTACCCTTGTCAAATGTTAGTGGAGTGTGTGTGGTTAACCAGCACACTAATTTGGGACTGACATTGGTAGCGAAGGGTGGCTCGATGTTTGTCATAGATCAATGGAGCGTGTGTAGTTTACTGACACAATGATTAGGTGATAGAGACATTGAGTGCACCATGTTGATTTGTATGGTTATTCACACCTTGTTTGTGATCCTCGGTATCCCAGCCACAAACTTGAAGGCCATATCGAGATTTAAACATGCGATTGAAAAGTTCAATTAATCTCAAAAGTATCTAGGAGTTTTCAAATACATTTAAAAATTAATTTCCTTTTGTTTTTCATGGTGGAAATTGAATCGTCATTCACTTACCTTCAAATTATTTACATTTAGATTACGACATCCCTTTTCTAAGTTGTGGACAATGTTGTTGGTTCTTAGCCCTAATTTTTCATTTGGGTGTTTAATTGGGGATTCATTTCTAATTAAACTTTGTTCCTTTCTAATTTCAAATGTCTGCTAACAACAACAACAACGCTTCTGGGTCATTCTCGCTGATGAACTTGTGCACAAAAGTGACATTTTATGGTTCGAAATTCAATGAGTGGATGACATACATTCGTATGATCAATCGCTACGAGGACAAAGAGTATGTCTTGATTTAAAGCTTGAAAAGATCCCCCCAGAGATTACTACTGCTGAAGAGTTGGCCGACTTTGAGGCCCATGAGCGTGATGCTACGAAATTCCATTGCATCATGTTGGCCACTATGAACATAGAACTCCAAAAGTCCTATTAGGACATGTATCCCTACGAGATGCATCAAGATTTGCTGGAACGGTACCACCAGAGTGCGAGGCAAGAGCGCTATGAGATCATCACAAATATGATCACCACTAAGATGGGAATGGAGAATCCCTAACCTCTCATTTGCAGAAGATGTAGAGGTATGTTTATCATCTTCTCAAATTAAATGTTAAATTTGATGAAGATTTGGCTATCGACATCATCCTCTACTCCTTGCCTTCCTGCTACAACCAGTTCAGAATGACCTACCACATGAATAAGGAAGATGTCTCCTTGGGTAAATTTCAAAGACTGCTGAGAGCAACCTCATGGACAAATCTGTTGCATCGGTCCCTACCATGGCTGCTTTTGTGTTGGCAATTGGTCAAGGAAAGGGTAAGAAGAGGAAGGCTCCTTCAAAGAGCTACCAAAAGGGAAATCCCCGTGATGGTTCATCCTCTAGTGGGATCAAAGCAGGTTCTGCTAAGCCCTCCTCTGACCCTAAGGAAGCAGAGTGTTTCTATTTCCACGAGAAGGGCCACTGGAAACGAAGCTGCCCTAAATATCTGCAGGACATTAAGGATGGGAAGATAAATCCCACTTTCGTAGGTATGTATTCTATTAAATCTAACGACTCATCACTTGCTACTTCATGGGTTCTTGATACAGGATGTGGTTTCCACATTAGAATTAACACTTCCTAGAGTGTGACTGACAATAGAAGTTTGAACATAATTAAAGATTCTAGAAGTAGGTTTCAAAACATGCAAAAGTGAAACACAATATTTGAATTAACATAACTTTGATAGCGACATAATCTCTTTATTAAGTCTACAAAATAAACAACAAGATGGATACAATTCATATTAATATACGGTTCATAATAATTCTAACTAACAACTGAACTACTACATCAAATCAGTATCTAGTCTCATGCTAACGGTCCTCACATAACCATCATGTTTCTCTCATGAAAGTGGCTTCATGAACGGATATACATAATTCTCTACATATGATAACATGTTTACAACGATGTCTTTGTCTTCCACCTTATGTCAAATGTAATGATACTTTCTCAATATGTGTCTTGAATTACCATGGTCCCTGTGCTCTTTAGTCAAGGTGACTACACCCTCGTTATCACAATAGATCTCTATAGGATCTTTGACGGTTGGTGAAACTCCAAGATCATCGATGAAGTTCTTTAACCATGTATCCTCCTTTGTTGCTTTATAGGCTGCAATATACTTAGAATCGCATCTCTAGTTTTCCAGCTGTCTTCTATTTGGAACTTTTCCACGTAACAACTCCTTTATTAAGCAAAAACACCCAATCTGATTGTGAACACGAGTTATCCTTGTCAGTATGGAAACTTGCATCTGAATAACCTGTAACTCATAATTCTTTTCTGCCACGATAAACTAAGAACATATCCTTAGTTTTTTTCCAGATACTTTAGGATATTCTTCATAACTGTCTAATGACTATCAACATGATTGTCTTGATATCAACTCACCATGCTCAGAGCATATGATATATCAGGTCTAGTACATGTCATGACATATATAATTGATGCTATAGTAGAAGCATATGGGACTCGATTCATCCTATCCAGTTCTTCTACATCTCTGGGAGACTGATGCTTGCTCAATATTATGCCATGTTGCTTGGGTAGATACCATTTCTTTGAATCTTGCATTTTGAATAGTTTCAAAACCTTATCTAAGTATGTACTTTGGCTCAGCCCAGCTAGAATTTTAGATCTGTGTCTATAGATCCTAATGCCTAGTATGTAAGTTTCTTTTCTTATGTTCTTCAAAGCGAAAAATTTCTCAAGCCAAGTTTTGACACTCTACAAGGTTGGAATATTGTTTCCTATAAGTAGTATGTCGTCAACATACAATACTAGGAAGACAAAATTACTCACACTGGCTAAGACATACGCAAGAATCATACTCACTTCTATAGAATCTAAACTCTTTGTCCTTTTTATGAAAGTAAAGATTCCAGCTACATGATGCTTGTTTGAGTCCATTTTACACTCTATTAGGATATTTTGGATCAATGTAGCCCTCAGTTTGTGCCATGTATACATCCTCTGCTAATTTCCCTATTAAGGAAATTAGTCTTCATATCCATTTTCTATATTTCATAGTCATAGAAAGGTGTTATGGCAAGTAGTATCTGAATAGACTTTATCTTATCTACCGGTTAGAAGGTTTCCTCATAATCAATTCCCCGAGTCTGAGTGTAACCCTTCAGAACTCGCTTAGATTCATATGTGTGCACATTTGCATCAATGTCGGTCTTCTTCATGAAGATCCACTTGCACCCAATGGTTTTAATGCCAGGTGCAGGATTAGCTAAATTCCAAACTTGGTTATCATACATGGATTGAATTTTACTTTCCATACTCTCATTCTATGTAGTAGCTTTAGAGCTTGCCATTACTTTCTGTAACAACCCAAATTTCCAATAAAATTTTTCATTTTAAATAACCAAAACATTTCCAAAAAATATGAAATCCCAAACACATTTGTTTTCAAAATCCATAACATCCGTAAAACTATTCATAAAATCAGATTGTCCCAAATGAAACGCCAGAAAGAGCATGCTGCGCCATCACGCCGGGCTATTGCCCTTAGATCCTGAGGCACCTGAAACAACCAACAAACTGTAAGCTAATGCTTAGTGAGTTCCCAAGAACATACCCCACACAATACACATAATCACATAACCCATATTAGCTATATCAACGACATATATCACATAAGCCATGCATACAAACATATAAGGATGTCATGGAAACCCTCCAAGTTCTTATACATGGTGCCACTAGAACGCCCACGTGGTCTTAACCCACTGCTATGGGAACCCCCACATGGTCTTGACTACCTGCCATGGGAACCTCCATATGGTCTTCACTAACTTCCATGGGAACCCCCACATGGTATTAGCTACCAAAGAAATATCATGCAAGCTAACATACAACATACTAGGATTCCATGTAAACCCTCCAAGGTCTTACACCAAATGCCAGGGGAAACCCTACATGGTCTTAATCCACTGCCACGGGAACCCCCCGACGTCTTCCATGCAAATGTCATACCAACATAACACATAACCAACTATCCATCTACATATCACATAATGGCCCGACCTTGGTGCCTTCGACTCATTGGTATGGTGAGAAGACTCACCTCTTAAGAATTGCTTAACCGGTAAAAATCAATCCTAACTCATAACTCCAAACTAAACCGCCTACAACCACCTTGCAACTAACTTCACTAAAACCCTGAATTAACAAAGATATCCTTAAAGTCAAACTTGGTCAACCCTGGTCCTAATCAATGTCAACAATCAAGGTTAACGGTTCATGTTTACCCAACTCGTCGAGTGCATCTGGAAACTTGTCGAGTTCCTTCAGTGTTCAGAAAACTGGGAAAACCCTAGCGAACTAGCAGAGTATCTGATCAACTCGACAAGTTCGCTTAGTATCCAGAAAGCGGGAAAACCTGATCCAACTTGTCGACTTGTCAAGGCAACTGGTCAAGTTTTCCCAGTTATAACATATTTAGCCCCATCAAGTTGATACTAAAGCCACAAACTACAGATCTGGTACCCTAGGGTTAATATGCCACGTAAAGTTGCTAACTTTAGATCCATGCAAGGCGTCAGTGGGATAAAACACTCAAACAAAGCTTATGAAGGGACTTAGAGCATGAAGGAGAGCCATGACTTGATAAAGTTGGCAACTTTAAGTCCACAAGGGGCATGATATGTCTAGATCTGAAGCCATATCTTCATAACATGCTCAAATCCAAGAATGGTCCCAAAATAGGCTAATAATGGCCATAAACTTTCAAGGGACAAGATCTAATAAAAGAATAGTCAAGGTATCGACTTTATACCTTAATATAATTGCCACAACAGAGAAATTCATGGATCTAAAGCTTCTCCCTTCAACTATGCACTACCAACTTCAACTCCTTCAAGAAACACCAAGGAACACACTCTTTTAACCCAAACATAATCAAAAATCGGAGATGAGACATGATTTAGGGTTTCTATGGCCTGAGAGGACGATGCTGGAGGCTAACAATGAGGCTTAAGGCCTTTAAATAGGGTGCAAACCCTGAAAATTAGGGTTTTTCCTTTCCATCCTCAACTCGCCGAGTTGGGGATCCCTAACTCGTCGAGTAGAACCTCAATCCTGTGTCCATAAAGTTCCTTACTCGATAAGTTGGAGCTCCCCAACTCTTCGAGTTCTAGTCCAAACCCGAAAATGTTTAGAAATAAATAATACCTGGAGAAAGCATTACATATCTTCCCAACTTGAACTAGAATTTGTCCTCGAAGTCTGCTGATGCAAACAAATATGGGTAATGCTCTTGCATCTCATCCTCCAGATCCCATGTCGATTCCAAGCCTTTTCGGTGTTGTCATTACACCTTCACTAGATTCACCTCTTTGTTACGAAGAACCTTATTTTTCTTATCCAAAACAACAACAAGCCTCTTAGTGTAGTTCAGGCTCTCATCCACCTGAATGTCGGCCTAAGGAATAATCGCGGGCTCGTCTGTGACACACTTCCGCAGCTAAGACACATGTAAGGTGTTATGAATCTGGCTAAGCTCGTCCGAAAAATACAGACGGCAAATCCAGGAGGAAATCCTGAACAGTCCAATATATCGGGGCCTTAACTTGCCCCTCTTCCAAAACCTAATGACACCCTTCCATGGTTACACTTTCAACAAGACGAAGTCTCTCACCTGGAACTCAAGATTCGAGCGACGTAGGTCTTCATTTCTCTTCTGACGGCTCTGTGTAACCTGCAGCGTGTCGCGCGCTTGCTGGATCAACTCGGTAGTCTTAAGCACCACTTCGGTGCTTCCCATGACTCGGTGCCCAACCTCACCCCAACAAACTGGGATCCTACAGCTCCGACCATATAGCATCTCAAACGGGGGTTGGTCGATACTAGCATGATAACTATTGTTATATGAAAAGTCTGCTAGTGGGAGGTATGCATCCCAACTCCCTCCGAAATCCAATACGCATGCCCGCATCATATCCTCGAGCGTCTGGACCGTCCGCTCGCTTTGGCCGTTTGTCTAGGGGTGGTATGCAGTGCTGAAGTGTAACTGTGTGCCCAGTTCCTCGTGGAACTTCCTCCAAATCTGGATGTAAATCAGACATCCCGATCAGAGACCACCGACACTGGCACCCCGTGCCTAACCACCACCTCTCGCACATAAATATCTACAAATTTCTCAGCATCTCGGGGATCGAAATAAAATGAGAACTCTTCGTCAACTTGTCCACAATGACCCAAACAAAATCCACACCCCTCGCTGTCCTCAGTAACTTCGAGATGAATTCCATGGTGATCTCTTCCTACTTCCACATAGGAATGGGTGGCGGTTGAACGTTTCCGTGAGGCCTCTGATGTTCGGCCTTGACCTTCCAGCATGTCAAGCACCGCTCCACGAATCATGCGATCTCCCACTTGGCCACTAGTAACTCAACCTCAGATCCCTATACTTCTTTGTGGCCCCCGGGTGAATTGAGAACTTGGATTTGTGTGCCTCCTCCAAGATCTATTGCCCCCGGGTGAATTGAGAACTTGCCGCCTTGCGACTCAAAGCATCAGGCACCAGGTTAGCCTTCCCTGGATGGTACAAAATGTCGAAGTCGTAATCTTTTAGTACATCCAACCATCTCCTATGCCGCATGTTGAGGTTCTGCTGATTCATCAATTACTTCAAACTTTTGTGGTTTGTAAAGATGGTGCACCGAACTCCGTAAAAGTAATGCCTCCATATTTTGAGGGAAAACACCACCGCCCCAATTCCAGGTCATGAGTGGGGTAATTCACCTCATGAGGCTTCATCTGCCTTGAGGTGTATGCGATCACATGCCCCTTCTGCTTCAAAACACACCCTAACCCTAAGATCGACGCATCACAATAGACTACCAAATCGTCCAATCCCTCGGGTAGTACTAGAATCAGGGCCTCACATAACCTCTATCTTAAGGTCTCGAAAGCCAACTGCTAGTTCGGGCCCCACCGGAAAGTCACATTCTTCTTAGGTAAGTGAGTCAAAGGTACAACGATCTTGGAGAAATCCTGGATGAATTTCCAATAGTACCCCGCTAAACTCAAGATGCTACGGATCTGAAATGCATTCTTCGGTACTTCCCACCACATTACTTCCTCAACCTTGGCTGGATCAACCGTTACCCTCTTGGTTGATGACGTGCCTCCAAAATTGCACCTCTCGCAACCAAAATTCACACTTTGAGAAAAAGGCGTAAAGCCTTTCCATCCTCAGTGTCTCCAATACCTCCCTCAGATGCTGTTCATCTGCTCCTTGGTGTTAGAATAGACCAAGATTTCATCGATGAAAATGATCACTGACTGATCCAACATCAGCCTACACACCCTGTTCATGAGCTCCATGAATGCTGCTGGGGCATTGGTGAGCTCGAATGGCATCACCACAAACTCATAGTGACTGTACTGAGTCCTGAAAGTTGTCTTCAGTATATCCTTAGCTCTAATCCTCATCTGATGGTACCCCGACCGAAGATCAATCTTTGAAAACCAAGATGCGCCCTGAAGCTGATCGAACAAATCATCGATCCTCGGAAGTGGATAATGGTTTTTTAGCGTTATCTTGTACAGCTCCCGATAATCGATACACATCCTATGTGACCCATCCTTATTCTTCATGAACAGGATCCGTGCTTCCCACGGGGAACTGCTCGGACGAATAAACCCTCGGCCTAGCAGCTCCTGAAGCTACATAGACAGCTCCTGCATCTCGAGCGGAGCTAGCCGGTACGATACCTTGGCTATCAGAGCGGCACCCGACACCAAATCAATGCGAAACTCTATTTGCCTCTAAGGAGGCAACCAAGGCAACTCCTCGGGAAAGACATCCCGAAAATCCTGTACAACTGGTACACTACCCAAATTTGTCGAGGTCTCAACCCTCATATCTGAGACATACGCCAAGAATCTCGAACAACCCTGATGGAGAAGTCTACTAGCCCTTGCAGATGAACAAAGGGTTGGCCCCTGCGATGCTCTCTCTCCATGAATAACCAGTTTTCCTCCACTTGGGGTTCGAACTCTCACCAGCTGGCACTCACAATCTATCATGGCCCCGTTGGCACCCACCAGTCCATTCCAATGATCACCTTCAATCCTCTCAATGGTATTGAAATCAGATCGGCACGGAACCTCTCCTTAAACACATTAAGGACACAGTCCTGATATACCCTTGCAGCACTCATAGTATGGTTATCCGTAATCTTAACCTCAAGCAGGGAATCCAAAGCCCCCGGAGCATCCTATAACTTCTTGCTAAGCGCAAGAGATACGAATAATTGGGTAGCTCCTGAATCGAAAATAAAATGAGCCGACATACCATTGACCATAAAGGTCCCTATATAAGAGCACATATATACATAAGCATGACAAATCAATATCGAGCATAAAATAAATTAAGTACCAGTCACGACGTCTTGCGCTGCCCGGGCCTCCTCAGTAGTTAACTGAAATGCGTGGATCTTCACTACCGGAGCATCCGCCTTGGCAGGGCGGCCATTAGTGATCCTCATTATGGCGAGCGTAGGCGGAACCATTGCTCCTCCTCCTCCCTGCAACCCCGAACAATCGGCCTTTATATGTCCGGTCTGGTTGTAGTGGTAACAAATCAAACCCCACTATGCGATCTCCCACATTTGGCACACCTGCTATGACTCTGATGGCCCTTACCAGAAGAATCAGAGGTCTTAGGCTTTTTAGCCTGACATACAACTCTCTGAACCTGCTCTGGCTTTCACTTAGTGCGGTACTCCAACTCCATCTCCCGCTCTGGCACCTTCTCCACCATCTCATTCAGGGTTTTGCACCCTGAAAAGCTCACGAACTCATAGATATCATCCCTCAGAATGGAATGATACCTTGTCCTCCTCATATCCTTATCTGCGGCATATTGTGGAATCAACAGTGCTTGTTCCCAAAACTTGGCGGTGATCTCTGCCATAGTCTCGATTGTCTACTGGAGCTTCTGGAACTCCCTTACTAGCCGTTGCACCTCAACAGATGGTGCAAACTCTAAATCAAAACGCCTGACAAACTCCTCCCGTGACATCTCAGCCACTCCAGCTGATCCCACCTGGTGGGTCACCTCCTCCCAACAGTCCTTGGCTCGGTCTCTCAACATGTATGAAGCAAATCCCACTTTTCCACCTTTAGGCAAGAGCTCGTGTGCTGGGGATTCTCCATGTCTGCCACCCAGCATCGACAAACTGTAGGATCCCTAACCCGAAAGAACTTAGGCGCTCCGCACACCTTAAACTCTCGGAACGAGGGAGTTTGGGCCCTGACCTGGCCCGCAACAATCTAGGCTCGGAAAGACCTGAGCCGCTCCTCCATAATCTCCATCATCCCTTCCTTGACGATCCCGAAAATCATTGGCGTAGCGTCAAGAATGCCCCTCGTCACCTTAGTTGCGATAAGCTCGCATAACCTCTTGTTAATAGGCGCTGTAGCGTAGCGCGACCCAGATCCGGATCCTGATCCCCCTGATCCATGACGTGTCATCACCATTTGGATCTGAAATACCATAACATATAATGATCAAAATATCCAAAAAAGGGATCCTACGACATCGATTCTCCTTACAGCCTCCAGATCTAACATTGGTTTGGGTACATGTGATGTGCTTTCAGTAGTACGGGTCCAATATTACCTTCCATACCTACCTGCACCTTCCCCAAGGATCTACCTGATAACTCTAATTCGCCCTAGAACAAAACATAGTTCACAAACTATCGCATAACTCAAATTCTAGGCTAACCTAAGATATGCTCCATTCCCATCAAACCAGAACTCAAATCAATCATAATAGGTTGCCTTATGCATGAAAATTATACGCATAATAGGATCAAATAGACTTTCGAATAATAGACTCTACCCTAGGACCATTACCAGACAAGAAACAAGAAATAAGGCCAAATACATCATTCTAAGGCTATAAGATCCTAACCGTATACAATTTTTAATGCATACACATAGCAAAATCCAGCGGACTATCATATTCCAAATATCAATATAGCATGGCTAACATACTAGGGAACCATTTACTTGAGCTTGGCCGATTACGTGCATTGCACTCTCCCTTTTTCGGTTTTAAGAAGATTTAACTTTGATTTTTTTGAATTTTTTTTTACCATTTCCTTAATTTGAGTTCTAACACAACAGAGAGTGTGCCCGAATCCTTCAAACCAAGGCTTTCATACCAACTTGTAAGAACCCAAATTGTTTATTGTCTTTATTTTGCATTTTCCTTCAGGTCCTTCTGATCATACAACCTGTGTGGTGATGAAATGAAGATGCTACCTTAACACCAATTTAGAGTTTTTTAGGAGAAAGAAAATGAGAAACATGCATCTGTGAAGGGAAAATCTCGTTTGGGAACTGTAAGTGTTTTTACTTAAATACCCTTTGATTGTTTTGCTTGAGTTAACATGTTTAGTGTGGATGTAATGCTAGATTGTTCATCATAAAATTGCAGCAGCTCTGTGCTTGACTATAGTCAATAATGAATATAAGATGGAGTTCAGTAGAATCTTGGAATCCATCAAGGTATCTGTTTTTTTAATTTATTTATTTAAAGATTTTATGGAAAATTTTATGGTTGATTCTAATATGATGAATGAATTTTTGTTGTTTGTTTCAAGCGAATTTCAATGATAAGTATGATGAGTAAAGAAAGAAGTGGGGTGTGGGATAATGGGGTCAAAATCACAGGCTAAAACCAAAGCAAAAGAAAGGGTTCTTGCTTAGGAGGCTGCTCAGAGATTGACATAAATACCCTTCATTATCTTGGAAGCTTTGTGTTTAGTACCTCTTAAGTTATATGTTTACAAAGGTGAGGTACATGAGTTTGATTATGTCACAATTTTATTTAGTTTTGGTTGGTTTTGCTGGTATGGAGAAGGGTATTTCTGTCTGTTTTTTTACCCATTTTTGTGTTAACTTATAATGGATCCATACCATATGATGCAAATTATTAGGTTGATATTTTTTTATTTTTTTCTTTTATACAATTCTACTTATAATGGATCCATACCATAGGTGTAGTATGTAAACTATTTATTAACAAATAGACAAATCAATATGAAAACCTCTCAAATAAATATAAATAAAATGTTGGTTGATATTTTCTTATTTTTTTCTTGTTTTCATGGAGTGCGTTAGCTGGAATGAGGGAAAGGGAGTGGGTTGGGGAAAACAAATGTAGACAAATTCACTTGGGTGGTAATACAAATTTGATTAAAATCAGTTTTAACTTGATGTGAAATAGGTTGCTTTGGCAAAGCAGAGAGTTGATAGTACTTATATACTCAAATGATGCAGGAAACTGGTGGTCAGTAGTCCATGTAAGTTTCTTGATTTGTAACATCTTGTATTCAAGAAATAGCAATGTACTTTCCATAAAAAAATTATAAATTATATTCTTTGAAAATTTTGGTAGATTGGTAGGTTTAAAAGTAGAATGTCCTAATAAGAATAAATTTAAA
Organism: Lactuca serriola; assembly: GCF_051521515.1. NCBI lineage: Eukaryota > Viridiplantae > Streptophyta > Magnoliopsida > Asterales > Asteraceae > Lactuca > Lactuca serriola. The sequence goes on from NC_136416.1 coordinate 72,384,390, forward strand.
AAGTAGAATGAAAATGACAAGTGATTTTGTGTTGTGTTTACAGGGTTGATGAAAGCGAATAGCTCTAGAGTTAAAAGAGGAAAAGAAAGCTCAAGCTTAAAGTGATAAGATGCTGCAAATGCAAGTGTTGCATTCTTCATTTCAATTGTTAGTATAAAACATATAGTAGATTAGATGAATGCAAATTTATATATTGTAAGGAATAGAATTGTGTGACATTAAATTTTATGCAATGGATTGTATTTTTTGTATATGGTATTTTATTTCTATTATGAGACATTAAATGCAAATTTAATTTAAAAAATAATAAGTATATAAATATTTTTTTAAAACAATTAAATTTACGATACGCAAAAATGTGTGTCATCTTCATTTATGACATGGCCTTTCTTGACATGGGTTTTAATGATACGCATTGCGTGTCATAAGTGTGCGTCAGCTATAGACGACACACAAAAACATGTCGTCTCTCGTTTTGACAGGGCCTTCCTTGATGTGCATTTGCACATTGTCTGAGCGTTTTACGACAAGCGTTGCGCATCATAAAAGGCTGTTTTTCTAGTAGTGCGTGTCGACAATTACCCAAATAGTATCATTACTACCCGTTGTTCTGGGTAACTTGGTTATGAAATCCATTATAATTCACTCCCACTTCCACTCAGGTATTTCTGGTTGTTGTAGTAGACCTGAAGGCTTTTGATATTCTACCTTGACTTTGGTGCAAGTTAGACACTTGCCCACATACGTAGCAATTTTAGCTTTCATATTCGGCCACTAATAGAGTTTCTTAAGGTCCAGATACATCATGTCTGAACCTAGATGAATGGAGTATCAAGTTTTATGAGCTTCATTCATGACAACATCTCTGTAACCACCAAACTTCAGTGTCCAGATCCGATTCATGAGATAACGAACTCCGTCACCCTTGACTTCCAAGTTCTTTTCCATTCCTCTTAGGGCTTGACCTATCACGTTTTCGGGTTTCAAGGCTTCTAGCTGAGCTTCTTTGATATGTGTGAATAAGTTGGAATGGATAGTCATAGTTAGAGAGTTTACTCGGCAGCCCGAGTACTCTTTTCGACTAAGGGCATCTGCTACTGCATTGGATTTACCGAGATGATAGCGAATTTCGCATTCGTAATCATTCAGTAGTTCCACCCATCGTCGTTGTCTCATGTTAATTTCCTTCTAAGTGAATATATGCTGGAGGCTTTTGTGGTCAGTAAAGACTGCGCATTTCGTACCCTATAGGTAATATCTCCAAATTTTCAGAGCAAAAACTACTGCTCCCAATTCAAGGTCATGTGTGGTATACTAGACCCCGTGGTTCTTAAGCTGTCTCGAGGCATAGGATATAACCATTCCTCGTTGTATAAGAACGCAGCCTAGCCCTTGCTTGGATGCATCACAGTAAACTACAAAATCTTTCGTCCCTTCTGGGAGGGACAAGATCGGTGCGATGCAGAGGGCTTGCTTTAGTGTCTGGAATGCAGTTTCTTGTTTCTCTTCCCAGTTGAAGGTTATACCCTTCTGAGTCAGGGTAGTGAGTGGCTATACGATCTTTGAGAAGTTTTGGTCGAATCTTCTGTAATAGCCAGCAAGACCTAGAAACTGACGAATCTCTATTGGGGTTCGTGGGGTTGCCTAGTTTTTAATAGACTTGATCTTGGAGGGATCAACATATATCCCTTCCTTGCTGACTACATGACCCAAGACTTCTGCCTTCCGGATCTAGAATTCACACTTTGAGAACTTCGCGTACAATTTATCTGTCCTTAAGGTTTCCAGACTTGTCGTAAGTGTTGGTTATGATCTTCCTTACTTTGGGAATAGGCTAATATTGTTGGAATAGTGTCTAAGGCTGCAACTATATTAAGCAAGTATTTGACCCGGTTGTGCATGGTCCTTTTGGGTTGCCTTCACCATAGCAACTTGATAGGATGATTTATTATGAGAGAAGGAATATTATTAATATATTATGAGAATAATATAAGGAATAATAATATTATTATTTGATTAATATAAGTCATAAATTAATTAAGAATTAATTTGGTGACTTAAAGAGATTAATTGAATAATGGGGCATAAACTGTCATTTGATTGATAGTTGTACATTGGGCTATAAATCCCTTAAGGATAAGGGGGACGATTTCTAGGGCTTAGGATAGGCTTAGATTTCGTCCAAGACTTATCAACTAGGGTATTGGATTGCTTAGGGCCTAAGTTATCCAATTAGGGTTTAAGGGTGAAACCCTAGGAGCCTCACTAGTATATATATATATATATATATATATATATATATATATATATATATATATATATATATATATATATATAGACCCTAAAGGTCAAGGGAAATCGACACTCTTGATAGAAAAGAAACACTGGCCGATTTTCTCTTCCCTCTCCTCTCTCTCAAATCATCCTCTTGCTAGTTGGTGTTTGTAAGCCATTAGAGGAGTGGCAATTGTGACTCTAAAGCTCCAAGGACAAGAAGATCAAGCAAGTGATTCATGGTAAACTTCTAATTCTGATTTCTTATGTTATTATACTCTATTAGCCATTAGATGTTTTGGATTCAATGCATGTTTAATTAGAGAAACCTAGATCCAAGCATTAGGGTTTTCATGTGCACATAGGACTGTTCATATGGCCAAAACCCATCAGTGGTATCAGAGCCTAGATTGGTTTCTATTGAATTGATGCATTGGTTGCTTGTTTGATGCTTGCTAAATTCAAATTTTGTGGTTCTGTCTGATGGACTCGGCGAGTCCCATAGTGGAATCGGCGAGTAGGCTCGACTCGGCGAGTCCATTGGGGTACTCGGCGAGTCCAAGCGTCAGAAAGAGCAAATGTCGGGATTTCTTGCTGTTTATCTTTGAGATACTTGCCTTTATCATATTAGATCAATATAAATCCGATTTTATGATATATATATGAATATATTCTTGATCTATCTGAAGATATTTATCAATTAATAAAATATTTATTTCCTTATGTAATAATTGATTAATTATTTTGATTAAATTGGTAAATTGTTTTGCAAGAAATTATCAAATAAATCAAATATGGATATATGTGATTAAATGTTAATTTGGATTATTTGTTATTTAATCCTCCATGTTTTGAAAAGTTTAAAACTTGCCCTCAAGTTTTGAAATTTATGTTTTGTGATTAAAAGTTTAATTTAGACAATTTAAATTTCAAACCTTAGAATTTTACAAGTTTAAAATTCAACCCTATACTAATATAATATTACAAGATTTATATATATATATATATATATATATATATATATATATATATATATATATATATATATATAATTAAAATGCTAGTCTTACCGTTAGTAGGCCTCATTCACGAAGCCGGTCTTTAAGGTGGGTATAATGTTGCTGCCTATAAAATGGCGCTTAATGGGTGTACACTCACACCCACCGCTTGCTTGATCGGTGGAGGGTCGTTAGCCGAACGGGTAGGATAGGGCAACCTCGTCTCTTCATTAAAAGTATAATATGAAATACAAAGTAACTACATGTTTTTCAAAATTTCCCAATCCTAGTTACTTTAGGAAAAGTGAATTGATGCAATCCCATGAAATTACACTTTGCACCCTTGCTAAGAAGTTAGTGGAGCATGTGTGGTTTACCGGCACACTAATTGGTTCTAAGTAAAGGTGGCAAACGGTGATTCATTGTTTATCATAGTTCGATGGAGCGTGTGTGGTTTACCGGCACATCGAATAGGTGATTGTTACAATGAAGGCACCATGTGAATTTGCATGGCAATTCACACCCAATTTGTGATCCTCGGTATCCCAGTCACGAACGAGAGGGGCATATCGAGATTTAAACATGCCATTGAAAAGTTTCAATGAATCTCATCCAAATTTAGGAATTCTCAATACATTTAGAACTTAAAGTTATGTTTTCATGGTGGAGAATTAGTGAATCGTCATTCACTTACCTTCAAATTGTTTGCATGTTAGATTACGGTATCCCTTTGCTAATATGTAAATATTGTTGTTGGATCCTAGCCCTAATTTATCTTATTGGGTGATAATTAGGGATTCAAATTATAATCTATATTTGTCCTTTCTACTTGTAGATGTCGAACGCGAACAACACTGCTGCTAGTTCATTCACATTGATGAGCCTTTGTCAAAAGGTGACTTTCGATGGGACGAACTTTAGCGAATGGATAAGATACATTCGCACAATTGCTCGCTATGAGGACAAGGAGTATGTCCTCGATGAGAAGCTCGAGAAAATCAACCCAGAAATCGCTACTCCGGCTGAAATGAGTGCTTTTTAGACTCATGAACATGATGCAACGAAAGTTCATTGCATCATGATAGCCACAATGAACGCCGAATTCGAAAAGTCCTATGAGGACATGTATCCGTACGAAATGCACCAAGACATGTTGGAGAGATAGCATCAAAACGCGAGGCAAGAGCGTTACGAGATTTTCACTAACATGATTTCCGCCAAAATGGGTCATGGAGAATCTCTTACCGTGCACCTGAAAAAGATGCAAAGGTATGTCGATCGTCTTCGCAAGTTGAATGTTGACTTTGGGGAAGACTTGGCGATCGACATGGTGCTTCACTCTTTGCCTCCGTGTTACAATCAATTTAGGATGACCTACCACATGAACAAAGAAGAGGTCACCCTAAGTAAGCTCCAAGGTCTCCTTAGGGTTGCTGAAAGCAACCTGAAGGACAAGTCTGTTGCACCCACTCCCAATCCACCCGTTGCTCCTGTTTTGGCCATTGGGCAAGGAATAGGCAAGAAGAGGAAGGCTCCATCTAAGATCCACCGCAAGGGAAAGTCCCGAGATGGTACCTATTATATTGGAACCAAAGATGATCCCGCTAAGCCTAACCCTAACCCGAAGGAGGCAGAGTGCCATCACTGCCAGAAAATAGGGCATTGGAAGAGAAGCTGCCCAGACTACCTGCAAGCCATCAGGGAAGGAAAGATCAAGCCGTCTTTCGCAGGTATATACACAATTAAATCTAACAATTCATCTCATACTATTTCTTGGGTCCTTGATACCGGTTGTGGTTACCACATTTGTTCTGAATTGTAGGGACTAAGAAGAAATAGGGATGTGGAGCATGGAAGAATAAATCTAATCATGGGGAACAGAAGATCATTGCCTGTGACCAAGATTGGAGTGTATTCTTTAGTGCTTAGGAATGGCTTATGTTTAGATTTGAACAATTGTTGCTATTCGCCAGAAATGGCAAGAAACATCATTTCATTTCATGGTTTGTTTAGACAAGGTTTTAGATTTTCTTTTAATAAGGAGAATGGTTCTATTCTTGCTTATCTAAATGGTGTCTTATATTTTGAAGCAATACCATGTAATGGAATTTATGAAACTGTAATGATTGTAGATAACTTAGGAGATGATGTTTTATGCATGGATTCTTCCAATGGTATGGATAGAGCATCCTTGTGGCATTGTCGTCTTGGACATGTCAACAAGAAGCGCATAGCCCAACTCCAAAATGATGGAGTGTTGGAGTCATTCGACCTTAGGGAAGATGACACATGCAAGTCTTGTTTGCTTGGAAAGATGACTAAGTCACCCTTCACTAGTACATGTGAAAGGGGTGAGGGTCTATTAGACCTAATACATACCGATGTATGTAGACCGTTTAGATCAACCACAAAGGATGGGAACCGCTTCTATGTTACTTTTACCGATGACTATAGTAGATATGGGTATATCTACTTAATCAAGCAAAAGTCAGAAACGTTTGAAAAGTTCAAAGCGTTCAAGAATGAAGTGGAGAATCAATTGGGCAGGAAAATCAAGATGCTTCAATCCGATCGAGGAGGAGAGTACCTAAGTCTTGAATTCCACGACTATCTCAAGGAGTGTGGAATAGTTTCACAATTGACGCCACCTAGGACACCGTAGTTGAATGGTGTGGCAGAAAGGAGTGATCGAACCTCGTTAGACATGGTTCACTCTATGATGAATCGTGCTTCACTACCTATCTCTTTTTGGGGGTATGCCTTAGAGACTGCCACCCATATCCTTAACCGAGTCCCTACTAAGAAGGTTGCCAAAACACCTCACTAGATGTGGACAGGGAAAGCTCCCTCGTTATAACATATCAAGGTTTGGGGTTGCGAGGCTTTCATAAGATCAGATACTCACGAAAAACTCGAACCTCGTAGTGAGCGATGTATTTTCATCGGCTTCCCACAGAAATCCTTTAGATATCTCTTCTATAGACCGAAGGACAATGTTGTCTTCGTCGCGAGGAGAGGAGTTTTCTGAGAGCGAGAACTCATAAGCCAAGGAGACAGTGGGAGGCAAATCGAGCTTGAAGAGATTCAAGAGTCGATAGATGAAGGAACCTCTACCGTTGGCACTCAACCCATGGAGGAAACTCCGGTTGAACCGATTGACGAGTCATTACCTCTTAGACGTTCCGAAAGAGTTAGAGTTCAACCCCAGTTTTGTGGTTTTCATATTACTACCGAAGGGGACACGTATATTAGTGATGGTACACTAATAAATCTAGATGAACCTAATAGCTATAAGGAATCCATGGAAGGCCCGGAGTCTGCGAAATGGAAAGAGGCAATGGACAGCGAGATCCAGTCCATGTATGACAACCAAGTTTGGAATTTGGTTGATAATGTACCCGGACGTAAGACCGTTGGGTGCAAATGGATCTTCAAGAAGAAGACCGATGTGGATGGAAACGTACACACATATAAGGCACGATTGGTTGCGAAGGGCTTTACTCAAACTCTCGGAGTTGACTATGATGAGACCTTCTCACCAGTTGCGAAGATAAAGTCTATTAGAGTGATGCTAGCAATTTCCGCATTTCATGATTATGAGATTTGGCAAATGGATGTCAAAACCGCTTTCCTTAATGGGAAGTTGGTTGAGGATGTTTACATGGCTCAGCCAGAGGGTTTTGTCGATTCGAAGCATCCAAATAGAGTGTGTAAGCTTGAGAAGTCCATTTATGGACTTAAGCAAGCGTCTCGCAGATGGAATCTTTGCTTCGATGAGAAAGTCAAAGAGTTTGGATTTGTACGAAGCAAAGATGAATCATGTGTATATCTCAAAGCCAGTGGAAGTACAGTAAGCTTCCTCGTTCTGTATGTCGATGACATACTACTCAAAGGAAACGACGTCCTGACTCTGCAGGAGGTTAAGTCCTGGCTCGGGAAGTGCTTCGCTATGAAGGACCTCGGAGAGGCTTCCTATATTTTGGGAATAAGGATAGTGAGAGAACGAAGTAAGAGACTAATAGGACTTAGTCAGAACAGTTACTTGGATAAAGTACTGAAACGTTTTAGTATGGAAAACTCGAAGAAGGGAGAATTACCAATACAAAGTAATGCCAAGTTGAGTAAGACTCAAAGTCCGAGTACCGAAGCTGAAATAGCAGAAATGAGCCAAGTACCATACGCTTCCGCAGTTGGCTCAATCATGTATGATATGACTTGTACTCGCCCTGATGTTGCCTTTGCTTTGAGCATGGTTAGTAGATATCAAGGGAACCCTGGCAGAGCCCATTGGATTGCAGTTAAGAATATCCTTAAGTACCTTCGGAGGACGAAGGAATGGTTCTTAGTCCTCGGAGGGAGTGATGACTTGAAGGTGCGAGGGTATAGTGACGCCAGCTTTCAGACCGACAGGGACGACTATCGTTCGCAATCGGGTTGGGTCTTTACCCTGAATGGAGGAGCAGTAACTTGGAAAAGTTCCAAGCAGGAAACCGTAGCTGATTCAAAGTGCGAATCAGAGTACATTGCAGCGAGCGAAGCGTCGAAGGAGGCAGTATGGTTGAAGAACTTCATCGGTGATCTTGGAGTTGTACCTGCCATAAAGGAGCCCATGGAGATTTTATGTGATAATGAAGGAGCGGTTGCCTTGACCAAGGAGAAGGACAACTCGTAGTGAAGAGGATATCATCAGAAGATAACCCAGCAGATCCACTTACGAAGGGACTGAGTAGGGTTAAGCACTTGCAGCATGTTAGGAGTATTGGGCTAAAGGATGATATTAGTATAGATTAGATAGTATTGGAAACGTGTAATAGATAAATGTAATTAACATTTGATGATTAAATAAAAGAGTATTATTTATGAGTAATGTTACTGTCTTATGTTAATTGTTTAACTATTGTTTCACTTTGCATGTTTTGACTTCCAAAATAATTGAGTTTATTAAGAATAATCGAATTATTCAAATTGTCCACAATCGTTCATATGTTGGAAGTAGATATGAATGAATATTATCATGAATTGGTGTGTAGATTGTCTAAATGGTATTAGACATAGCAAAAGGTTGTTGCAACGTTCATGAGTGCTTATGAACTAGTTTTGAGCATTGGAACAAACCCGCGCTTGCTGAAATCACCTTATGGAATGTGATAAAAAGGGTGATCGCAAGACGATAATATCATATGGTCTTAAAACCAAGATATATGGTTTGTTATTTGTTAATTGGTTGTACATTGATAATGCGAAATTACATCAGTAACTTGATGTTATAAAACGCATTGTTGTGTATAGTTGATTAATGAATAAGCAAATGCATATAAGTCGAAGTTTATCTGTTACTTTCATCCTAAGAGGGTAAAAGCGATATCTCGGCCGCTCGATGATTTGATTTGACTTAGGTGTCGGGCCCGGTCAGAACTAAATTGATGTGTTCGATCAAGTTCTATGTCAAATAAATTGGAGATCGAGAAACCAAATGCTAGACTGTTCCATAGAATTGTCAGCATGATATCTAAACAAAGGACTATACGATCCCTTATCTAAAGGACAAGATTGATTAGCTCAGAGTTTGACAGTCTTTGAGAGCTACGATTGTTAATCGGATTATACTTGTATATATAGTTACTAGACTTATCCAAGTGGGAGACTGTTGGAATAGTGTCTAAGGCTGCAACTATATTAGACAAGTATTTGACCCGGTTGTGCATGGTCCTTTTGGGTTACCTTCACCATAGCAACTTGATAGGATGATTTATTATGAGAGAAGGAATATTATTAATATATTATGAGAATAATATAAGGAATAATAATATTATTATTTGATTAATATAAGTCATAAATTAATTAAGAATTAATTTGGTGACTTAAAGAGATTAATTGAATAAAGGGGTATAAATTGTCAATTGATTGATAGTTGTACTTTGGGCTATAAATCCCTTAAGGATAAGGGGGGATGATTTCTAGGGATTAGGATAGGCTTAGATTTCGTCCAAGACTTATCAATTAGGGTATTGGATTGCTTAGGGCCTAAGTTATCCAATTAGGGTTTAAGGGTGAAACCCTAGGAGCCTCACTAGTATATATAGACCCTAAAGGTCAAGGGAAATCGACACTCTTGATAGAAAAGAAACCCTGGCCGATTTTCTCTTCCCTCTCCTCTCTCTCAAATCATCCTCTTGCTAGTTGGTGTTTCTAAGCCATTAGAGGAGTGACAATTGTGACTCTAAAGCTCCAAGGACAAGAAGATCAAGCAAGTGATTCAACGTAAACTTCTAATTCTGATTTCTTATGTTATTATACTCTATTAGCCATTAGAAGTCTTGGATTCAATGCATGTTTAATTAGAGAAACCTAGATCCAAGCATTAGGGTTTGCGTGTGCACATAGGAATGTTTATATGGCCAAAACCGATCAAGTATATCATCAATGAAAACAATAACAAACTTGTGTAAGTAAGGTTGACATACAGAGTTCATCCAGTCCATGAACACTGCATGTGCGTTTGTTAAAACAAAGGGCATCACTACAAATTCATAGTGATCGTAATGAGTTCTAAAAGCGGTCTTTGGAATATTGGTCTCTTGGACTCGTAGTTGGTGGTATCCTAATCTGAGTTCGATCTTTGAAAAGAAACTTGCATCCTGAAGTTGGTCGAAAAGATCATCGATTCGAGGCAAAGGGTATTGGTTTTTGATAGTAAGTTTATTTAATTCCCGGTAGTCTATATACATGCGGAACGATCCATCCTTATTTGTCACGAACAACATTGGTGCTCCCCAGGGTAAGAATCTTGGTCTTATGAATCCTTTGCTTAGAAGCTCGTTCAATTGACTGTATAGTTCATGTATCTCTGATGGAGTAAGACGATACAGGGAATTGGCTACGGCGGTAGCTCCGGGAATCAAGTTGATTCGGAATTGGACTTGGTGTTCAGGAGGAAATCCTGAGGGATCTTCAGGGAATACATCAGGGAAATTACAGACTTCAGGAACATCCTTGAAGTTTTTCACTTCTTGTGTTTTATCAACCACGTGAGCTAAGAAGGCACAATAATCTTTGCGAAGATACTTCTTGGCCTTGACGCAAGAAATGATTTGAAGATTTGTACCAGATTTGTCACCATAGATAACAAGAGATTCGTTACTTGGCAGATTAAGATGAATGGCTCTTTTAAAACATAGGATATTAGCACGATGAAGACTTAACCAATCCATGCCAATTATAATGTCAAAGCTTTCGATTGAGACCGACATAAGGTAAATTTGGATTGAATAGTTGTTTAGGGTAAGTGTGCATCCAATGTATATGTCATTTGTACTCTAGGTCTTTCCGTTTTCCATCTCTACCGTGAATGTATCTTTTAATGTTTGAGGATTTTGTTTTAGTAGATGTTTGAATTTATGGCTCACTAAGCTTTTCTCGGCACCACTATCAAAAAGAATGCATGTATAAAAACTGTTGAGAAGAAAGGTACCGGTAACCATGTTAGGATCTACCATCGCTTCTTCATGATCGATTCCCAAAATCCTCCCCACACTGCCAGCATTCTTTGTCTTTGGGTAGTCCCTCTTGAAATGCCCGATTTCCGCACACTCATAACAAGCTTGACTTACTCATGCGGCAAGGACTTGAGAGATGGGTTGTGCTGGTGCTTTGCAAAATTGAGCAGTACGCCCCTACTAGTTACAGTTTCTATAGTGCATTTCCCTGTAAACTCTCGTGTGATGGAAGTTTCACGTATTGCATTTTGGCAAAGTTCCAGCATAACGACTTGGGGTTGTTGGAGTAGCATAAACGGTGGTAGGTATAGGAGCAGGAACTATAGCAGTGTGTACTACCACAATTTGTTTTTACTTGGAGGGTTCCTATGATGATTTCCCCTTTCTTTTATTCTAAAATTTCATTTTTACTTCCTCCTTCATTGGGATTTTCAAGAACGGTTGGCATGGAGCCTTGACGAACTCCATGATTTACAACTGTCTGAGCCAGACGTTTGGCATTGTCGAGTAAGTGGATTGGAGGCAATAGCGTTTGTTTCAGTCGGGGAAGTTAATCCTTATATATAACTGTAACGCCTGTGTTTCCGGGCTTGCCGTTCTTAGCAATATAATAGTCCAGGTTAACCTTTGTAACCCGTTTTGAAATAATAAGATTGTATTATTTGAGTATTATGTGTTTTGTGCTTAATTGCTTAATTATGTGGTCTGATTAATTAAGAATAAAAATAAGCGTCAAAATTTAAGAGTGAAATAAATTTAATATCTTTGGTTAATGTTGTAGTAGTTGAAACAAGGTTTCCGAATATATATAGAACGCCCAAATCTGACTTCGTATGAGGAAGTTATGATTTATCGAAGTTCCGGCTTAGCGGTATACAGCCTGTTATACTCGAATTGAGAACGAGCGGTTGTTAGCCGAAGCAATCTAAATGAGAATCGAAGAACTCATTGTTGGTATCGAAGCGATAAAAAGTTAAGCGAGAACGGAGTTCGTATGAAGAAGTTATGAATTTCCGAAGTTTATTAATCATTTTATATTTTTATTTAATTCAAAATTCGGAAGCATTATCCGAACGAGTCATTGATCTGATCCGAGGTACGCGCCGCGTACTCGAGTACGCCCCGCGTACTCCGAGGGTGTCGACATCGCAGCAAGTGGCTTCGGATGACGCATGCGCTTACGAACATTGGAGCAGTACGCGCTGCGTACAGGCGTACGCCCCGCGTAATTGAGGCTTCCAGCCTCTATATAAAGGATCCGAAGGCAGCCTCATTTCTTGTTCATTTTCTTCTCTTCTCTCTAGTCTTTTGCATCGTTTTTCGTGCCGAAGCTACCCCGAAGCCCCGGTATCATACTCTAGCCCCGAGGCAAGTCCCGAGATCCCGAAGATCCCGAGAAGCGCGGTTCCCGAGTCGAAGCTCTGCCCGCGAGAAGTTCGATTTTCGAGGAGATCTTCCAGATCTGCTGTGGATTACTACTTCTATAAGCCGTAGTGCTGTCGGATCGTCTTCTGATCAAGTGAGTGTATACTACCTTTCATAAACACAATAATAATACGAGTTTGGTTCGAGTGTATTAAGAGTATTGTTGTTTATAAGTGTGAGTGTGTAGTTATTTCTTCTAATACAATAATACGAAGTATTTTATATAAAAATACGTGCTATGTGTATATATTTGGTTGTGTTATGTGTGAATGAGTATTCACTCTCTTCTATCTTATAGATCTGCTTATTTCTTTATGAGATATGTGTTATGTGTGTGTGTGCCTCATCTGTTATGTGATATATGTGTTGATTCAAGCATGCTATACAGGTTTTCTTTAAACTATGTATACAAATGTATATTTTTATCTACTAATATGTTGGGTAGAACATGGGTAGATAGTTGGTGTGTAATAAACAGATGAGAGGCCTCGATGTTGTTGTTGTTGTTGATCTAGTTATTCAGCGGAGTATGGATAACGACCACGGACTCTTTCTAGACAGTCCAGTGGAACACTAGCAGGTTCATAACCTGTAGGTGTTGTGAACGATGTGTTCACCGGTGTACTCTATCCCCCTCATGGTTGCCTTTAGGATATCTATTGTTGAGGAAACCCCTTCGCAGTGATGTCCGTCCCGATGAAAATCCTAGATTAGGTCCCTTGAGATAGTTGTTTTAGGGACGTAAAGTGAGGATAACGGGAATGGGTAATGGGGATAGTGTTTGGTTGGTGAAATTAAATATAACTTATTTATTGTGGGTTGAAAACCCTATATGCTCACCAGGCTCCCAAGCCTGACCCACTCAGTTTTATTTGTATTACAGGAAGTGGCACAAGGGCGTAAGATGGATGGATCATCTTGTTGTTTTGTTTACAAGTCTGTATATGTATATATTTGTTGAATGACTTGTAATGTTTATCGTTTATGCTTTATGGTCTGTATCGGAACATGACATCCCGAGTTTTGATTATATAATGAAATGCATCTCTTGATGAAATGCTTTGATAAATATTATTTTATCATGTTTTGTTTTGGGAACAAATTCCGCAACTCTTTCAAATCAAAAGGATTTACTCTGAAAATATTTAAAAGCATAAATGAAAATCGGTCTTTTCTGGCCGAGATTTTGGGGATGTCACAATAACTCTCCACCTTTTTACTCTCCGGGGTGACCATCCCAAGACACAGTAGAGCTAGGTTATTCAATCTGGCGGTCTAGGCAACAATATCGGAGTCCTTCATCTTTAGACTCCATAGCTCCTACTCTAGTTTTTGTTTCTCGCCTCTGGGACAATATTCTTCCAGCATCACAATCTTAATTAAGTCTTGCCAGTTCATGGAATTGGTGAGTGGGAGAGATAACGACTTAGCGTAGCCGTTCCACCAAGAAAGGGCTCGATCCAAGAAGGTGCATGCTGCAAATTTTACTTTTCTTGCTTCAGGGCAAGCACAAATTTCAAATACTGATTCGGTTTTCTCGAACCAACGTGTCAAAGTAATAACACCTCCAGTGCCATCGAAAGTTTTGGGTTTATCATTTGAGAAATCTTTATACGAACATTCCCTTGGGTGTCAAAGACTTTCCACGTGATTTGAATTATGAGCACCACTGTTGGCTCCACTGTACCACTGGCGTTTATTGGCGTCAAGGCAGCAGCCACGGCAGCGGTTACTGCTGCTTGGAAGACAACAGGGTCATACGATGGAGGCAGTGGCAATGGTGGAATTGGTGAATTGTTTTTTAAACGCCTATTTGATTTATGTGGCGGCGTCTTTTCTACAAGATTTAAAGAGGAAATGATGATAAGTTCTTTATGGTAGTTATGAGTCAGGTGATATTAAACAAGATATATCTTAGTTTTAATTGCATCATATTCTGACTGTTATAGTGTTCTATTAAGCGAATTACAATAAAATTCTACTAATATAAATAAACGATTGCCAATTTTGTTTATAGCAACTTTTATAATTAATTTGTATAATGTATTCCATTTCATGTCCTTCTAAATTCATTTGGTGTATACAAGTTGTATGTAACTAAGACATAATAGATTGTTGAACATAATAGGTATGACTTAAGTCCACAACCAAACAAGGAACAGGGCCTAAAGCGGACCTACCATTTTCTAAGTCAATAGAATCTTAATTACATAAAATTTTAACATATAATTATAAATTTATCATAATTAAACAAAATGTTATGAAAATTGTGGTAATTCCCAATGAAATAAAATACTTGTCGTTTTCATTGATATATAGCTTTGTACATATAGTTGGGAAAATTTTACCTTGATATAGGTCTATATTATATCAACATAATGGAATATTTGACAGCATTACAACCTACGAGTAGTATTAATTTTTACATATAGATAAAAGTAGTACACATATCCGAGGTCCTAGTCTATATCAAAATGGTAGTAGTGTAAACACTACTTGCGGCGGGTACGGTTCTGAGCAACCGAACTCTGCCACATGGTGCTCTTTTCCCATCAAATGCATCTCTAATATAGTTTGGTGCTCCCGAAGTGCTCTGATTTCTACTTGAGCAACAACCATTTCTTCTTGAAGCGTTTCAGTGTGATGTCTAGTTTGCTGATAATCTCTGTCCAGACGACGAAGATTAACAATGTTAACTTGGGAGGCAACGTTAACTTCTAGAATTCAATTGATCGATATTCGTGATTGATCAGTCTGGCGAGTGATGTGGCGTATTATGACAGTAAGGGCCATGTCAGCCAAACTTCTTCTTTCAAGGTTGTAGAAATTTCTGTCCATACTGAAAGGAGAGCGTTGGCCCTGTTCTCGACTCCATTTCCTCAATTCCTTGGGCCATTGGGGCGTTGGCCCCAAAAAGTGTTATCTGGGAATGGGGACAGAAGGTGGGTTGTAGACCTCGGGCTCCTCTTCGGAATCTTCATCCATCTCCTCTTCATCCTCGTGTTCCTCGGGATCCTCTTCAGGATCATCTTCAACCCAACCACTATTCCCTTGATCAGGTAAGTAGGGATCACCGTGCGGGGGATCGCCTGCCATAATGTCTTTACGAGAATTAAAGGTACGATGCATAGAAAGAATGTAGTTTTATAGTATTGCAAAATACTCCTATAGTATTTTAAATTTGTATGATAAAGGTTCTTTGTATGGTTTGTTGGTAAGTTTTAGACTTGTTGCAACACTATGATCACTTCCAACACATGTTGGTCATATCTCAAATAAATATAGGTGATCAGGCTATATTTATTCAAGATATGATTACATAACTATCTAGGCTTTATTGTAGTGTTCAACATCTAAATACTTCTATTTTTTTCCTTCTTGTGATACTTTTCCGAGTATGTAAACATGTATGTATACTTTTATCAAAATATTTGTTATATTTTAAGGTATAACTCTTGGTCAGAGTGCTTTAGCCCCATTGTATTTATAATTGTATATCGTTTATGGTTTGATATACTTAGTTCACTTTAAACACTGCTCTAATACCAATCTGTCACACCACCAAACCAGAACGACGGAAATGTTCGGGGGCGGATGACATCATGTTCAATATCACAACAATTGCATAATAGAAATCAAAGTAAAACAACCATGCATTAATAAAGTATAAATTTTACATTTTGTGTTCAAAATCATTATATACATCAAAACAAAGTATATATCAACAGTTTAAAAGACATGAGTCTATATTGTTCCGTCTTCTCAAAAACTTGTGGATGTACCTGTTTATCGATTTCCTGAGAATACAAGTAGTTTTGAAAAGAGTGTCAACAATTAAGTTGGTGAGTTCACAAGCGTGTTTGTAATTGATATATGTGGTTTGTTCCTTGAAAATGTAAACATGTTTTTCCCAGAAAAACCTATATTTTCTGTTGTAATATGTTGTACTCAAAACGTGTAAATGTTATCGTACTCTGATATAGTGTGTTATAGTTTTAATCCATATGAAACCATGAAAAGTGTGTTTTATCTGTACTAATTATTCTGTAGTTGTACATGTAAAATATTGTATTATAGTTTTATTATTTAATAAAACAATGTGAAACGTTTACTTATTCTTACACTAATCATATTGCTCAATAACAAATTGTGAGTTATCATAACCATGCTTGATGACCTAAGATGGCATGAACATGACGTTCTTCAGGCATCGCTATTGTCACGATATTTTTCACCACAGGTCTGCCAGCCTAGCTGTTGCAAGCAGCTCCGGTGCGGTATTGTCAGTCCCGTATAGATCTATAAACAAGTGTCAAGCTCTCCCTCCAGGAGACTCTGGTTATAATTTTAGGACTTGGGTGATACTCAAATAAGTACTTGAAGTGTGTCTCAAAAATGTTATATTGATGACTATGTATAGAATAATGAAGTGCATCTCACCAACTTAAATGTTGATACTCTCTTTCAAAATAACTTGTACTCTCAGGGAACCAGTAGACAGGTACATTGGACCATGTTTTGAGAAGACGGAGCATGTTCAACATTCGTCTTTTATTTTGTTATATATTTTTGGTGACATACAACTATAAAAAGAACACACATGTATTAACTATATTATTAATGCAAAGGATGTTGTTGCTTGTTTTACAATTGTGCATTGTTATGATACTGTACATGACGTCCTCAACCCCCGAACGTTTCCGCCGTTCTGGTTTGGGGGTGTGATAGATAGGTCATAACTTCTTCGTTATAACTCAGATTTTAGCGTTCTTTATATATCCGGAATCCTTGTCACGACCACTACAAGTTTCTTTATAGATATTGAGTTTATTTAACATTTAATTTTTGACGATCATTTTTATTACATCTTTATAAATAATTAAATGCAAATAATATTCAAATATTTTCTCTTTACTACTCTAAAACTAGTTACAAGGGTTGACCTACACTATTACATTGACTTGAAATACCGGGTTGTTACAAATACATAAAGTTATCCCACCCTAAGGACGATCCCAATCACCATCTGAGTGTGTTGGTCATGTATAACACACAAGAAATTAGAAAAGAACACCCAATTACTAGACCTACATAACTGGCTGACCGAAACAAGATTCATTTTGAGTTTGGGAATATAATAAACATCAGGGAGAGACATATGAGGAATAGATACACACCCAACACCCTCGAATGTCATAGATATATCACTAGAAGTCATAATAGAGATAGATGACATGTGTGACAGATAAGTAAACAATGACAAATAAGGAAACATGTGAGGTAATGGATAAAGTAGGACCAGAATGAGACATAGATGTAGACATTGCAGTAGGATTGGAGGCAAAATACTATCTGAAACTCTTAAAAACCTTGGGATCCAATGCATAAAGTGGCATGTTGCCAACTGACTCAGTGTCAACTGATGGGGCAGCAGCAGCAGCAAACTTTAGAGGGTGAGGTGTCAATGGATAAGCACCAAAAGAGCGTGGATGAACCTTTTGCTGACCATACGTATGATGTTTTCCCGACTGAGTCTAAACAATTTACCCTTTTTAAGTAACAATGGACGTTGAGCTTTCCAATGATTTTTCTTTTTGTAGAAGGTGCATTCATCATAAGCAACCTTTGGATTTTGATGAGACTGATTAATGGAAACAGCAAGCGCAATAGGAATGGAAGTATGAGTGGAGATTTTTTTAGACCCTTTATCCGCTTGAGACTTGATACAAGTCTCTTCAGCAATAAGCTCATGAACAACAAAATCCATTGAGGGAAGAGGGGAACGATGAAGAATCATTCCATGTAGGCCTTCAAAATCAGAATGTAACGCCATCAAAAACTGAACAAAACATTGTTCTTCCCTCCTAGCAATATAAAGCCCAAAATCTTTTAACTCTTTAGATTCAGTAAGAGCTAACTGATCAAATAAATCAGACATAGCAGCATAGAAATCTTGAATACTCATATCATTTTGCTGAAGGTCATGGATGTCATATTCTACTAATGTTGTTTAGCAAAATTTGACTAAGTATACAGTCGCTCCAAATGGTTCCATACTTCCTTTGATGTATCATATTTAGCCAATTGCATACCAATAGACTGAGTAACAGAATTGTTAATCCAAGTAATGACCTTGGAGTTATCAGTCTCCCAAGTATCAACCAACAAATCAAAATTTCCAACTTGATGCACTGAAGGTTTGACTTTAGTCCAACGACATAGCCCCACATATTCTTCCCACAAAGGAAGTTCTTCATAACATAGCTCTAGTAAGTGTAATTCTTTCCATCCAATCGAGTATTGATTGAGTGAAGAGAATCGTCCTTTCCAGGAATGATGTAACAGAAAAATAACCACAATAATGGACAAGAAATCAGAGAATAAGAACAACAAACGAACGAAAGAAACCAATCGAGCAGTAAGAAATCGAACAACAAACTGTAGAATTCGAACGAAAAAAGAAAACTAACACCAATAGCAAATGAACACTAACAAGCAAACGAACATCAACAACAAATGAAGATCAAACGGATCAGCAATAGTAAACCCTCAAAACAATGTATCAACCTTCCGCTCTGATGACTACTACAAAACCTCCTAACAACGTATCAAACCTCCGCTCTAATACCATGATAATAGATTCATATGATTAATGAAAGAGAGAGATTACAAGGTTCTTGAAAAGCATAAAAACAAAGAACAACAAGGTCGAGAATATAAATGCAAACAAAGCTAACCCTAACCCTTATGGTCTAAAGACAAAAGGAGCCCAAAACAAGTGGGCTTAATATATATATATATATATATATATATATATATATATATATATATATATATATATATATATATATATATATATATATATAGAAAGAGAGAGAAGTAAGTTCAAATAAAAATAGTAACTAGTGTGAGAACGTAAAAACACTATGTTTATGTTATTATTCTACAATGAATATTATATATGTTTATTGTTGAAGTAATGTTCATACGTAAAAACACTATGTTTATGAGAGAGAGAGAGTCCGTCTTGAGCAAGTCTGTTCAATCGGGGAAAAGAATCTTTGTTGGCGACGTCACCGGTAGTGGTGGATCTAAATTTCCCATAGTTTTCGATGGCGTGCATGTGGTATAGGGTTTGGACATACCCATCGTCCCGGTCTTTCTTTGTCTTAATGAAGACGAAGGCCCCAGGGCTTTTCTTGCTAATTGGAAGAGGCGGGGGGTTTAAATTTTTGGGATCTAATAGGCGGGTTAAATCCCGCCTTAAAATGTGTGTTTCATTAAAAAAAATTATAAATCGACACACTTAGATGACACACATTTTATGAAAGGATCCCTCCACATTTCATTTTTTTCTGACACTTAATTTTAGGGCATGTACAAATACGTGTCCTCTATCCTTCAAATTTTGCAAAACTGACATTATTTTTTATGGCACGCACAAATGTGTGTCCTCTATTAGCGCGTGTCATTGTTTGCACATTATTAAAGGGAGTTGGTAGTAGTGGCGGCTGAGACTCTGTAACAGTAATGGTTGACAGTCAATGACAGAATGGCAGTAGATGATACATATGATTGTATGTATGTTGCATGTAGGTGGATAGGAGAGCTGGCAGGTCGACGCTAGAGTTGATGATTTTCTTGGATGCATTGTATGTTTGATGGCATATATGGTATAATGGGGAACTCACTAAGTTGTATGGTTACAGTTGTGGATAAAATGTTTTTGAAGGTTGTTCATGTGAAGAACTCAACGGGACTATACACCGACATCAAAAATATCGTATCCAATGTTTTGTAATTTAACTCTGATAACATTATGGTTTCAAACAAATGAATGTCACTTATTTATTTTAGGTGAAAGGTTCTAATTGGTTAATCTATTTTGAAAATGAAAAATCTCTTCATAATTTTTGGGATGTTACATAATGTTTGTGATGGCACTATTGACTTATGTAATTTGAGAGGTTAGCTGGTAACACATGAGATTCTATAATACTATTTAAGTCTTCTATAATAAGAACTAATGTAATTGTTGAAACATAAAAGTGACCCTCTTAAACTTAAAAGAGATCCGAAGTAGTTTTCAGCAACAGCAGCCAATCTCCACACCGCAATCAAGATCAGCAAGCGAAGTCATCATATCTTAGTTTTAGTCTAATATCTGTTTTACTATAAGTACTTTCTTTTATCCAATGTGTCCTGCGTGGAAACTCTTAATTGATTAGACTGTATGTAATATTCGAGACTCTATAAATAGAGTTCTCTTCTTCTCAATTAAAACACTTGTCTTACGTATCTTGAATCTTATTACTCATCTTCCTCTCTTCTTACTTATCACTTACAAATATTCCTAATTTTATGAAATCTCTCCTCGGAGAAAGTCTTTCTAGACTTAATTAGTATGTTTGATCTCACTTATTAAATGATGGGTTTGAGCCATAAGAACTTTCCTATGTGCACATGCAAACACTAATGCTTGGATCTAGGTTTCTCTAATTGAACATGCAATGTATCCAAGACTTACATAGATAGATCTAGTTTAAACATTCAATTCATAACATATGAAATCAGATCTAAAGGAATACCTTGAGTTGCTTGCTTGAATCTTCTTGTCTTTGGAGCTTAGAATCACAATTGTCACTCCTCTAATGGCTTACAAACACCAACTAGCAAGAGGATGATAATGGAGAGAGAGGAGGGTAAGAAAATCGGCTCTAGGGTTTCTTGAGGTGCAAGAGTGCCAATTTCCTCCACCCTAAGGGTCTATATATACTATCGGCTACTAGGGTTACACCTTAAACCCTAATTGAATAACTTAGGCCCTAAGCAATCCAATAATCCCTATAGACTAGGCCTTGGACAATTTCTAGGTTTCTCCAAACCCTAAAATCGTCCACCCTCTTATCCATAGAGATTTATAGCCCAAAATACAACTATCACACATTTGACAGTTTATGCCCTTTTATTCAATTAACCTCTTTAAGTCACAAATTAATTCCTAATTAATTTATGAATTATATTAATCAAATAACAATATTATTATTCTTTATATTATTCTCATAATATATTTATAATATTTCTTCTTTCATTATAAATCATGATGTCAAGTTGCTATGGTGAAGGCAACCCAAAAGAACCATGCTCAACCGGGTCAAATACTTGCCAAATATAGTTACAGCCTTAGACACTATTTCAACAGTCTCCCACTTGGATAAGTCCGGTAACTATATACACAAGCATAATCCGATTAGAAATCGTAGCTCTCAAAGATGCTGTCAAACTCTGATCTTATCAGTCCTGTCCTTTAGATAAGGGATCGTAGAGTCCTCTGTTTAGATATCATGCGGACACAATCATAGTCCAACATTTAGTTTCTCGATCTCAGATTTATTCGACATACAACTTAATCGAACACATAAATTCAGTTCTGACCGGGCCCGGCACATAAGTCAAATCAAATCATCGAGTGGCTGAGATATCGCTTTTACCCTCTTAGGATAAAAGTAGAAGATAAACTTTGACTTATATGTATTTACTTATTCGCCAATCAATCATACACAACAATACGTTTTATAACATCAATTTACTGATGCGGTTTCGCATCATCAATGTACAACCAATTAACAAATAACAAACCATATATCTAGGTTTTAAGACCATATGATATTATCATCTTGCGATCACTTACAATATATATATATATATATATATATATATATATATATATATATATATATATATATATATATATATACCTTAAAGTGATTCCAGCAAACACGGGTTTGTTCCAATGCTCAAAACTAGTTCATAAGCACTCATGAACGTTGTAGCAACCTTTTGCTATGTCTAATACCATTCAGACAATCTACATACCAATTCATGACAATCTGCGTTCATATCTACTTCCAACATATGAATGATTGTGGACCATTCGAATAATTCGATTATTCTTAATAACTTAATTATTCAGGAAGTCAAAACATGCAAAAATGAAACAATAGTTAATCAATTAACATAAGACAGTAACTTTACTTATAAATAATACTCCTTTATTTAATCATCAAATGTCAATTACATTTATCTATTATAAGTTTCTAAAACTATCTAATCTAAACTAATATCATACTTCAGCCCAATACTCCTAGCATGCTGCATGTGCTTAACCCTACTCAGTCCCTTCGTAAGCGGATCTGATGGGTTATCATATGATGATATCCTCTTAACCACGATATGTCCTTCTTCTACTCGATGTCTAATAAAGTGATATTTTCTGTCGATATGATGAGACCTACCATGATCCCTCGGTTCCTTGGTCAAGGCAACCGCTCCTTCATTATCACAGAAAATTTCCATAGGCTCCTTTATGGCAGGTACAACTCCAAGATCACCAATGAAGTTCTTCAACCATATTGCCTCCTTCGATGCTTCGCTTGCTGCAATGTACTCTGATTCGCATGTTGAATCAGCTACGGTTTCTTGCTTGGAACTTTTCCAAGATACTGCTCCTCCATTAAGGGTAAAGACCCAGCTCAACTGCAAACAGTAGTTGTCCCTGTCAGTCTGAAAACTGGCGTCACTATACCCTCGCACCTTTAAGTCATCACTCCCTCCGAGGACTAAAAACCATTCCTTGGTCCTCCGACGGTACTTAAGGATATTCTTGACTGCAATCCAATGGGCTCTGCAAGGGTTCCCTTGATATCTACTGACCATGCTCAAAGCAAAGGCTACATCAGGGCGAGTATAAGTCAAAGCATACATGATTGAGCCAACTGCGGAAGCATAAGGTACTCGGCTCATCTCTGCTATTTCGGCTTCGGTACTCAGACTTTGAGTCTTACTCAACTTGGCATTACTTTATATCGGTAATTCTCCCTTCTTCGAATTCTCCATACTAAAACGTTTTGGTACTTTATCTAAGTAAGTGTTCTGACTAAGTCCTATTAGTCTCTTACTTTGTTCTCTCACTATCCTTATTCCCAAGATACAGGAAGCCTCTCCGAGGTCCTTCATAGCAAAGCACTTTCTGAGCTACGACTTAACCTCCTGCAGTGTCGGGACATCGTTTCCTATGAGTAGTATGTCATCAACATACAAAACGAGGAAGGTGACTATACTCCCACTGGCTTTTACATATACACATGATTCATCTTCGCTTCGTACAAATCCAAACTCTTTGACTTTCTGATCAAAGCAAAGATTCCATCTGCGAGATGCTTGCTTAAGCCCATAAATGGACTTCTCAAGCCTGCACACTCTATTTGGATGCTTTGTATTGAAAAACCCTCTGGCTGAGCCATGTAAACATCCTCAGCCAATTTCCCATTAAGGAAAGCGGTCTTGACATCCATTTGCCATATCTCATAATCATGAAATGCGGCTATGGCTAGCATCACCCTAATAGACTTTATTTTCGCAACTGGTGAGAATGTCTCATCATAGTCAACTCCGGGAGTTTGAGTAAAGCCCTTCACAACCAATCGCACCTTATATGTGTGTACATTCTCATCCACATCGGTGTTCTTCTTGAAGATCCATTTGCACCTAACGGTCTTACGTCTGGGCACATTATCAACCAAATTCCAAACTTGGTTGTCATACATGGATTGAATCTCGCTGTCCATTTCCTTTTTCCATTTTGCAGACTTCGGGCCTCCCATGGCTTCCTTATAGCTATTAGGTTCATCTAGATTTATTAGTGTACCATCACTAATATACGTGTCCCCTTTGGTAGTAATATGAAAACCACAAAACTGGGGTTGAACTCTAACTTTTTTGGAACGTCTAAGAGGTAAGGACTCGTGAATTGGTTCAACCGGAGTTTACTCCTCGGGTTGAGCGCTGGTGGTAGAGGTTCCTTCATCACTCGATGCTCGAATCTCTTCAAGTTCGATCTACCTCCCACTATCTCCTTGGCTTATGAGTTCTCGCTCTCGGGAAACCCCTCTCTTCGCAACGAAGACAACATTGTCATTCGTTCTATAAAAGAGATATCCAAAGGATTTCTGCGAGTAGCTACTGAAAATACATCGCTTACTACGAAGTTCGCGCATGTCGTGAGTATCTCATCTTACGAAAGCCTCGCAACCCCAAACCTTGATATGTGCTAATGAAGGAGCTTTCCCTGTCCACATCTCGTGAGGTGTTTTGGCAACCTTCTTAGTAGGGACTCAATTAAGGATATGGGCGGCAGTCTCTAAGGCATACCCCCAGAATGAGATAGGTAGTGAAGCACGACTCATCATAGAACGAACCATGTCTAACAAGGTTCGATTACGCCTTTCTGCCACGCCATTCAACTGTGGTGTCCTAGGTGGCGTCAATTGCGAAACTATTCCACATTCTTTGAGATAGTCATGGAATTCAAGACATAGGTATTCTCTTCCTCGATCGGATCGAAGCATCTTGATTTTCTTGCCCAATTGATTCTCCACTTCATGTTTGAACTCTTTGAACTTTTCAAACGTTTCTGACTTGGGCTTAATTAAGTAAATATACACATATCTACTATAATCATCGGTGAAAGTCACGTAGAAGCGGTTCCCATCCTTTGTGGTGGATCTAAAGGGCCCACACACGTCGGTATGTATGAGATCCAATAAACCCTCACCCCTCTCACAAGTGCCAGTGAAGGGTGACTTGGTCATCTTTCCAAGCAAACAAGATTTGCACGTGTCATCTTCCCTAAGGTCGAATGACTCCAACACTCCATCCTTTTGGAGTTGGGTTATGTGCTTCTTGTTGACATGTCCAAGACGACAATGCTACAAACATGCTTTATCCATACCATTGGAAGAATCCATGCATAAAACATCATTTCCTAAGTTATCTACAATCATAACAGTCTCATAAATTCCATTACAAGGCATTGCCTCAAAATGTAAAACACCATTTAGATAAGTATAAATCGAACCATTCTCATTATTAAACGAATATCTAAATCCTTGTCTAAAGAAACCATGAAATGAAATGATGTTTCTAGCCATTTCTGGCGAGTAGCAGCAATTATTTAAATCTAAACTTAATCCATTACTAAGCACTAAAGAATACACTCCAATCTTGGTGACAGGCGACGATCTTCTATTTCCCATGATTAGATTTATTCTTCCATGCTCCACATCCTTATTTCTTCTTAGTCCCTGCAATTAAGAACAAATGTGGTAACCACACCCGGTATCAAGAACCCAAGAAATAGCATGAGATGAATCATTAGATTTAATTGTGTAAATACCTGCGAAAGACGGCTTGATCTTTCCATCCTTGATGGCTTGCAGATATTCTGAGCAGCTTCTCTTCCAATGCCCTATTTTGTGGCAATGGTGGCACTGTACCTCCTTCGGGTTAGGGTTGGGTTTAGCAGGATCAACCTTGGTCCCACTAGAAAAGGAACCATCTCGGGACTTTCCCTTGTGGTGGCTCTTTGACAGAGCCTTCCTCTTTTTGCCCCTTCCCTGCCCTATAGCCAAAACAGGAGCAGCAGACGGATTGGGAGTTTGTGCAACAGACTTGTCCTTAAGGTTGCTCTCAGCAACCCTTAGGAGCCCTTGGACCTTGCTTAGGGTGACCTCTTCCTTGCTCATGTGGTAGGTCATCCTAAATTGGTTGTAACACGGAGGCAAGGAGTGAAGGACCATGTCGATAGCCAAGTCTTCCCCAAAGTCGACATTCAACTTGCGAAGACGATCGACATACCTTTGCATCTTTTGCAAGTGAACGATTAGAGATTCTCCATTTCCCATTTAGTAGTGATCATGTTAGTGAAGATCTCGTAACGTTCCTGCCTCGCGTTTTGATGGTATCTCTCCAATAAGTCTTGATGTATCTCGTACGGATACATGTCCTCATAGGACTTTTCGAATTCGGCATTCATTGTGGCTATCATGATGCAATGAACCTTCGTTGCATCACGCTCATGAGTCTCAAAAGCAGTCATTTCAGCCGGAGTAGCAATTTCGAGATTGATCTTTTCGAGCTTCTCATCAAGGACATACTCCTTGTCCTCGTATCGAGCAATCGTGCGAATCTATCTTATCCATTCGCTAAAGTTCGTTCCATCGAAAGTCACCTTTTGGCAAAGGCTCATTAACGTGAACGAGCTAGCAGCAATGTTATTTGCGTTCGACATCTACAAGTAGAAAAGACAAAGTTTGATTAGAATTGAATCCCTAATTATCACCCAATATGAAAAATTAGGGCTAGGATCCAACAACATTATTTACATATTACAAAAGGGATGCCGTAATCCAACATGCAAACAATTTGAAGGTAAGTGAATGACGACTCACTAATTCTCCACCACAAAACATAACCTTAAGTTTTTAATGCATTTAGAATTCCTAGATTTCGGTGAGATTCATTGAACTTTTCAATGGCATGTTTAAATCTCGATATGCCCCTCTCGTTTGTGACTGGGATGCCGAGGATCACAAAGTGGGTGTGAATAACCATGCAAATCTACACGGTGCCTTCATTGTTACAATCACTTATTCGATGTGCCGGTAAAACACACACGCTCCACCGAACTATGATAAACAATGAATCACCCTTTGCCACTTTTCCTTAGAACCAGTTAGTGTGCCGGTAAACCACACATGCTCCACTAACTTCTTAGCAAAGGTGTAAAGTATAATTTCATGGGTTTGCATCAATTCACTTTTCCTAAAGTAACTATGATTGGGAATTTGAAAAACATGTAGTTACTTTGTATTTCAATATTATACTTTTAATGAGGAGATAGTGTTGCCCTATCCTACCCGTTCGGCTAATGACCCTCCACCGACCAAGCAAGCGGTGGGTGTGAGTGTACACCCATTAAGCGCCATTTTATAGGCAGCAACCTTATACCCACCTTATAGACCGGCTTCGTGAATGAGGCCTACTAACGGTAAGACTAGCATTTTAATCATACGTATATATATATATATATATATATATATATATATATATATATATATATATATATATTAAGCTTGTAATCATATAGTAGTATAGGGTTGAATTTTAAACATGTAAAATTCTAGGGTTTGAAATTTAAATTGTCCAAATTAAACTTTTAATCACAAAACTTAAATTCCAAAACTTGAGGACAAGTTTTAAACTTTTCAAAACATAAGGGATCAAATAACAAATAGTTTAAATTAACCATTTAATCTCATAATTATCCATATTTGATTTATTTAAATGTTTCTTGCAAAACAATTTACCAATTTAATTAAAATAATCAATTAATATCATATAAGGAAATTATTATTTAACTAATTGGTAAATATCTTTTGTTAGGTCAAGAATATACTCACATATATGTCAAAATTCGAATTTTATTGACCCATAAAAATTAAGGCAAGTTTCCATAAGAAAAACAGCAAGAAATCCCGAAACTAGCTCCTTCTGACGCTCGAACTCGCCGAGTACCACAATGGACTCGCCGAGTTGAGGCCTACTCGCCGAGTCCACTATGGAACTCGTCGAGTTCATCAGATAGAAGGACAAAAAAGAATTTTGCACTCAACAAGTAATCAACCAATGCATCAATTCAATAGAAACCCATCAAGGCTTTGATACCACTAATGGGTTTGAGCCATAAGAACTTTCCTATGTGCACATGAAAAACGTAATGCTTGGATCTAGGTTTCTCTAATTGAAAATGCATTGTATCCAAGACTTATATTGATAGATCTAGTGTAAACATTCAATTCATAACGTATGAAATCAGATCTAAAGGAATACCTTGAGTTGCTTGCTTGAATCTTCTTGTCTTTGGAGCTTAGAGTCATAATTGTCACTCCTCTAATGGCTTACAAACACCAACTAGCAAGAGGATGATAATGGAGAGAGAGGAGGGTAAGAAAATCGGCTCTAGGGTTTCTTGAGGTGCAAGAGTGTCGATTTCCTTCACCCAAAGGGTCTATATATACTATTGGCTACTAGGGTTACACCTTAAACCCTAATTGAATAACTTAGGCCCTAAGCAATCCAATAATCCCTATAGACTAGGCATTGGACGATTTCTAGGTTTCTCCAAACCCTAAAATCGCCCACCCTCTTATCCATAGAGATTTATAGCCCAAAATACAACTATCACACATTTGACAATTTATGCCCTTTTATTCAATTAACCTCTTTAATTCACCAAATTAATTCCTAATTAATTTATGACTTATATTAGTCAAATAACAGTATTATTATTCTTTATATTATTCTCATAATATATTAATAATATTTCTTCTCTCATTTTAAATCGTCCTGTCAAGTTGCTATGGTGAAGGCAACCCAAAATGACCATGCTCAACCGGGTCAAATACTTGCCAAATATAGTTACAGCCTTAGACACTATTCCGACACTAAATTGGTCTAATTGTAGTCATTGTTATGAATCAACTTAAGTTTATACTTGATATTATACTTGTTGTCTTTTATATTTCCTTCTATTTCCGCATCTAACTATCCAACCTTCTAACTCTAACTTATTATTATTGTTAAGCTTTAATGATCCTCTGAGTTGAACTCTATTCCACATTATCACTTGTTCTAACGTTTGTTCAAGTGTGACTCATGTTTTTCTCTCAACAATTGGTATCAGATCCAAAGTGGTTGGTTTTTAAAGTAAAACTTTGATTTTCAAAAGGCCTTCTATACCACTGAAGCTCATTTCTTAACAAAAAAACAAACAAAATTTCAAAATAAGGAAATATGGCACAGGCATTATCTCTCAATGTGTCCAACAGTGTTGGCGGTTGTCACACCCCCAAACCAAGGATGGCGGAAACATCCGGGGGTGGAGGACTTCATGTACAGTATCACAACAACGTGTATAATAGTGCTCAAAGTAAATACAACCATCATAAATATAATTGAAAAAGTTACACCAAAGTATATGTTTACATGTTTCAAAATCAATTACATTATGACAAAAATAAATTGTTGACGATTTAACGTCCCATCCTCAAAGCGCTGAAGTTTTCCTGTTTCACTGATTTCCTGAGAATACAAGTAGTTTTGAAAAAAAGTGTCAACAATTAAGTTGGTGAGTTCATAAGAGTTTTGTTTGAAGTAGAAACTGTTTTCCTTGTAAAATCGATAGGGTTTGATTTCCAGAAAATCCAATATTTTCTTAGTTAAGTATGAACAGAATATTTCTATATGATGCGTTAATGAACACAAGAATGACCAATAGATTTCCCCTATAATCGTCCAACGTATATAAGTTATGTAAGATTTAAGTTAGATAAAACGTTGAATATAGTGGGTCTGCCCTAGGTCCACAACCTAACGAGGAACAGGAGATGAGGCGGGCCCCACCAATTCTAAGCCAATCAAGACTAAATTCTTATATGACTCAAGCATATACGCTCAGCGATCATGGTTGAAGTTTAACAATTCTAGATGAAATATAGTTTTAATACCGAAATAACTATTCTATGTGAACCCGGTACTTTGGAATGTACCCGTTCATATGAAAACCCAATACTTTTCCTCAAAATGTGAAATGTAATTAGTTTCTATGTTATGAAATAGTGCATCCTAGAATTCCCTATAGATTCCTTCTATGATTTCCTTGTGTATATAAGTTATATAAAATTAAAGTTAGATAAAACGTCGAATGTAATGGGTCTGCCCTAGGCCCACAACCAAACGAGGAACAGGAAATAAGGCGGAACCACCAATTCTAAGCCAATCACGACTAGATTCTATATAACTCTAGCATATACACTTAGAAATTATAGCCGAAAACTAACAATGCGAAAGTGAATGTGGACTTAACCCAAAAACCGGAACCAATCCTAGTGTAGTGTACGAAATAGTATTAGTGACCGTTAACATAAACTATACATATCATAGTTCATCGGATAGTGATAGTGACTAGTGAACATGTACTATGCATATTATAGTTTACTAAAAGTGGTTGAGATGGTGAATATAACCTATACATATCATAGTCCATCAAATAGTGATAGTGGTAGTGAACATGAACTATACATATTATAGCTTATCAAAAGTGGTGGTGATGGTGAATTCCTTTCTTGTAATTAAGTTCGTAGTGTAGATGAAACATAAACTATACCTGTTATAGTTTATCACTTTGTTTGTAATATATATATGCCATAACTATATCGATTATAACTTGCATGTTCGTTTGTGGGGGTATAATGGCTTAACTATACTTATTATAGTTTTATCATAATTATTCATAGTGGTAATACTCTTTTGTATGTGTGACACCTTTAATAATGTGTTTGTTTTGTAAAATAACCCTAAACTATACCTATTATAGTTTATTAAGTATTTGTGTGGGTAGTGAGTATAAGCCTTACTTGTCATTGTTTACCAATGTTTGTATTTTAATGGATATAGCCTTGTAATATCATTGATATATTTACCATACTTATGGAGGTAAGAATCCATTTATTTTCTGATGAATGTCTATATAACAAGACAAGATGACATATATGGTAATAACACATCATCACATGCAGGTGCACACCTTGCTCAATAAGTTACAAGGTGTATATGAAATAGAATACATTTTTCTAGTATTTCCATTTCTATTCTGTTTTAGAAAATTCATAGAAAAATCATACGGAGTCAAAAAATAGATTCGTAAATTCTGAGAGTTCCTAAAATGAGTCTAGTTTACTCATAATTTTTATCATGATTTTGGAAGCCTTTAACTTATATTAAAATACTCATATTCACAGACTGGTCCGGATTGGTGTTTGAAAAGACAGGCTGTTTTGTAAAAATCACCATAAATTGTAGAAAAATCTTGTGGAGATGTGCAAGTAGTCATTTTAAATCTAAGAAGTGGAACTACTTGCACCTAAAACAGTTTTTAAAACTAAAATGTTTAAGTTGTCCAAAACAGTCCGTGAATGGAGTTGAACTTTTCTAATGAAGGCTGTTAGAAAAGTGTAGTTATGTTCTTGGTGTTTTAACTTGTATTTCCCCCCCCCCCCCTAAAAACTTGAGAAAACATGAAAATGTAGGGGTATGAACTCACCTTGAGTGATTTTAGAAGATAAGTGTTGAAGAAAAGAAGTGTTCAACTCAAGAACACTTGAAGAATCACTTGAAGATTCGAAGATCTAACAAGAAGGTGATGATGTTTGTGTAAACAATCTATGATCTTGAGTAGGAGGATGTGTAATAATCATAAGAAAGATGATGATACTTACTAAATGAAGGAAAAAAGTCTTGGAGTATGCCTTGAAGTTCTTGAATTTGAGAGAGAAAGATGAGAGAGTTTGGAGTGTGGGAAAAATGAGAGAATGAATGAAGTGTGAGGAGAGAGGGTGGATGTTCCAGCCCTAAGAATGTGGGAATGGTTGAAAATGATGAGAAAGGACCTATGAAGTGACTAGGGATGGGCTGGTGGTGAATAGTGACATGGAGTGGGTATGGGAGTGGTTGCTTGTGTTATAGAATAAAGGAAAGTCAACATTCCTCCTTTGTACTTCACTCACTCCTTTGGATAAGGTTTTATCTTTAAAACATGATTAATTAATAATTAAGGGTCCTTATATGTTAAAATAAAGTTTTGGGTGAAAATCCCGTGTTAAAACAATTAAAAACGGGCTTAAAACGCAAATTTAGTCGAAAACCGGGAGAAAAGGCATTCCCAGTGAGGCCTCTCGGTCCTAGGCCGAGGTTTGGTCCTTGCTGGTGCCGAGTCGGAAGCGGAAGGTGCGAACCAGAGGCGAGAAGCGAAGGGCGAGGGGTTAGTCCGAAGGCTCAGTCCGAAGCAAGTCAGAAGCGAACTAGCCGAGGGAAACTTGACCCTAAATGGACCGAAGGTTCGGGTTCGGGTGAGGCATGCGAGGTTCGGGCCCGAGAGGACCTCTCGGGTTTGGTTCATAAGCCTTCGGCTCAGAAGGGTTCGGTTCCTAAGAGGGCTTTCGGGTCCTAAGAGGGGTTTCGACTCCTTAAGTCTGTTTTTCACGTAGACTTCCGTTTTGGGGGTGTTTTCGCCAAATTCGAGGGTCGAGATGCCCCGAGTGATTATAGAAAGTTGAGAGAGATTTTGAGAGAGATTTGAGAGAGATTCCACATACTTAGAGAGATTTGGGAGAGATTTGACATACTTGGAGAGATTTCACATGCAAAGAGATATTTGGGAGAGATTTCACATTCTTAGAGAGATTTGGGAGAGATTTGACATTCTTGGAGAGATTTCTCATACAAAGAGAGATTTGGGAGAGATTTCACATGCTTAGAGAGATTTGGGAGAGATTTGACATTCTTGGAGAGGTTTCTCATATAAAGAGAGATTTAGGAGAGATTTCACATACTTAGAGAGATTTGGGAGAGATTTGACATTCTTGGAGAGATTTCACATACAAAGAGATATTTGGGAGAGATTTCACATTCTTAGAGAGATTTGGGAGATATTTGACATTCTTGGAGAGATTTCTCATACAAAGAGAGATCTGGGAGAGATTTCACATACTTAGAGGGATTTGGGAGAGATTTCACATACTTAGAGGGATTTGAGAGAGATTTCCGATAAGAAGAGATGGAGTGAAAATGATTGAGAGAGGTTTCATTTGTGACCTTTTTGAGTGTCTGGCTTCGCAAAGCAGGGTCCGTAAACCCTGTTAAGCCTTGTTTAAGGATCTTACACACTCCCGATGAGTATGCAACATTGTTTTATCGGTTTGGCTCGTCACTTACTATAAATTTGGGTTAAGGAGATCTAGATGTACACACTTTTCGATTTATGATCTCTCATTAGAGTAGAGAGTTGTTTAGTAATTACACAACGTAAACCCTAGTACACAGGGGTTAGTTGAGTTGACCGGTTTGACTTGTTGACTTTATTTGACTTTGGATTGACCAGAATTTGACGGTTGTCACAGCGGTTCTAAGAGAGCCCCAATGCTGGTGGCAAACGAATGTCATCACTGGTCTCAGAGGATGGAAAGTGTAACGCCCGTGTTTCTGGGCTTGCCATTTTTAGCAATGTAATAGTCTAGGTTAATTATTATAATTTAATGAATTAAGAATAAAACGAGTGTCAAAATTTAAGTGTAAAATAAACTCGATACCTTTGGATAAAGTTGTAGTGGCCGAAACGAGGTTTCCGAATATATATAGAACGCCCAAATCTGACTTTGTATGAGGAAGTTATGATTTTCTGAAGTTTCGACTTGGCAGTATGCAGCTCGAATACTCGATTTGAGATCGAGCGGTTTTTAACCGAAACAATCTAAACGAGAATCAAAGATCTCGTTGTTAGTAGCGAAACGATGAAAAGTTAGGCGAGAACGGACGTCGGACGAAGAAGTTATGAATTTATAACGAAGTTTTCCTATCCCAGCCTACTAAAAATAAATAATAAAAATAAATTCAAAATTAGCCGACGGGGTCTAAATGAAAGTTGTAGAGCGTAGTCTCACCTACGCGTGGATATAAAGAACGTCGAAAATGGAGTTTGTATGAGGAAGATATGAATTTTTGAATTTTATTAAATAAATAAAATACAAATTTAAATTCAAACTTCCGATATTATCCGAAGGGGAGTCACCGGACTTATCCGAGTTACGCCCAGCGTACAGCGAAGTGTGACGAAGCCTAGCACTCGAGTACCTCTGATGACGTAAGCACTGACGATCCGAGGCGTATGCGCCGCGTAGCCTCGTACGCCCAGCATACGTGCGAGGTTCAACCCCTATAAAAAGGCTTGCGAGGATAGCCGATTTCTTTTTCCATTTTCTTCCTTTTCTCTCTAGTTTTTTCCTCGTTTTGCGTGCCGTTTATACCCCGAAGCCCCGAAGTAAGATCTGAAGTCCCGAGAATCCCGAGAAGTGAGATTTCCGAGCCGAAGCCCTGCCCGCGTGGAGCCCGGTTTTTTGTGAAGATCTTCCAGATCTACGGAGAAACACTACTTCTGCAAGCCGTAGTGCTGCCCGCTCATCTTCTGATCAAGTGAGTGTGTAGTCCTTTTCTTCTCACACATTATTATGAAGTATTTTATACGAAATACG
This sequence comes from Lactuca serriola, assembly GCF_051521515.1. Taxonomy (NCBI): domain Eukaryota; kingdom Viridiplantae; phylum Streptophyta; class Magnoliopsida; order Asterales; family Asteraceae; genus Lactuca; species Lactuca serriola. The sequence goes on from NC_136416.1 coordinate 72,418,566, forward strand.
TGTTACGTGTATACTTTGTTAATTATATGTGTGAATGTATATTCACTTTCTTCTATCTCATAGATTTGATTTATTCTCTATGAAATACGTGTTATGTGTGTATGCCTCATCTGTTATGTCGAAAAATGTATTGATTGAGCATGCTATACAGGTTTTAAACTTTGTATAAAAATGTATATTTTTATCTACTAATATGTTGGGTAGAACATGGGTAGGTAATTGGTGTGTAATAAATAGATGAGAGGCCTCGGTGTTGTTGGTGTTATTCTAGTCATTCAGCAGAGTATGGATGGCAACCACAGACCATTCTAGACAGTCTTGTGGAACACTAGCAGGCTCATAACCTGTAGGTGTTGTGAACGACGTGTTCACTGGTGTACTCTATCCCCCTCATGGTTGCCTTTAGGATATTTATTGCTAAGGAAGCCCCTTCGCAGTAATGTCCGTCCCAATGAAAATCCTAGATTAGGTCCCTTATAATAGATGTTGTTTTAGGGACGTAAAGTGAGGATAACGGGAATGGGTAATCGGGTTATTGTTGATTGTTGAATTAAATATAATTATTTATTGTGGGTTGAAAACCCTACATGCTGACCAGGCTCCCAAGCCTGACCCACTCAGTTTATTTGTATTACAGGAAGTGGCGCAAGGGCATAAGATGGATGAATCATCAAGTTGTTTTGTTTACAAGTCTGTATATGTATATATTTGTTGAATGACTTGTAATGTTATCGTTTATGCTTTATGGTCTGTATCGGATTATGATATCCCGACTTTTGATTATGAAATGAAATCATATTTCTTTAGGAAATGTTTTGATAAAAAAAATCTATTTTATCATGTTTTGTTTTCGGGAACAAATTCCGCATCTCTTTTAAAATCAAAAGGATTTACTCTGAAAATGTTTAAAAAGCATAAATGAACCCGGTCTTTTCTGGCCGAGATTTTGGGGATGTCACAGAAAGATACTTAAGGAGACTTGGAAGGGATGTATGGAAATCTGTAGAAGAAGGGCCACATGTCCTTGTTCTTACACTTGTTCAAACTAATGGTGCCACTGCCAGACTAGGAGTAGGTCAACCAGCCATGAATCGTCCCACAAAAGAGATTTGGGTATGTTCTCAAAAACTTATATGAGGGCATAAAACAAGCTCAAGATAAGAAATTCACAACCACACTTAATGAGTTCAAAATTTTCAAAGCTCATACTGGCGAAAGTTTGGATGACTCCTTCAAAAGGTTCAACCTGATTGTTACTAAGTTATCTAATGCTGGCACGGTCTGAAGCAACCATGAAACAATTCTTCAATTTCTCAACGGTTTGGGAAGACACTGGATGACTGCAAAGATGATAGTCCAAGGAGATAGAAATATCCACTTGTTATCACTCAACAAGCTGTACGGTGAACTGCAAGCTCAAGAATCCATTTTACTTAAAGAATGTGCTAACTTCGGAGGACCAATGGCTCTTATAGCACAAGATCCACATACTCAATCTTACTCTCCCTCGTATGAAAATCCCCAGCAGTCATACGAAGCTGACTCAGAGTATGATGATGAAGAAGAATTTCAGAATGCTATAGCCCTTGTTAGCCAACAGTTCAACTGGATACCAGCTGCTTCTTTTCGCAAGAATCATCAGTTTAACAAACCTCCATTCAACCGCAACTTCAATAATCACTCTGGATACCCCAAAAATCCTCACCATCTACCGCAACCTCAGACCACTCAACCCAAAGAGGCATCAAAGCCCATCAATCCAACTGAATCAGGGACCTCATCAGAAGATAAAAATGATGTTGTAATCTGTCACAAGTGCAACAAGGAGAATCACTTCACAAAAGACTGCAAAAGCTAACAGAGTGAAAGATAGAGCATTCTACCCTAGAATGGCTCAACAACTGGAAGAGAATGAAAAAGCAAGGGCATACGTAGCTCATGTAAAAAGGGACCATCAAGTTTGGTCATCAGGAGATGAAGATAAAAATGTAAGCAAATCAATGGTAAAGGCAAGATCTACATGCTGGAAACTGCGGATGATGGTGAGTCTACAGAGCCGGAAAAGAACTACTGCTACATGGAAAAGGATAGGATCTAAGCATCGTCGAATAGGTAAAACTCATGATTTAAACTCTAAATTATAGCATGCATGACTGTCAACCATTCATAGAAAATCTTAATGACACATGTGCTGCCGTCCTTACAGACTATAACCAAGCTCAAGATGAGAAGAACATAGCGTTCGAAGAGATGTTTCACGTTAGAGGATAACTGGATAACAAATGACTCAAAGTAGCCATGTTAGAAAAGGACTTAGAGTTAGAGAAAGATGCAAGAATGTTAAGTGAAACACAACTAGAAATAGATTTGAAACAAAGAGATTTAGCTCAGAATGAAATTGTACGTTTAAATGTTTTAATAGAAAAACTGTTCAATGAAAGTGAAGCTATTAAAAATCTTGTGAACAATGGAACCATAGATAACACCTATAATTGGGGTTAGTCTAATGGGTACAATACCGCAGAGGACACATCGCCTCGGTTTAACAAGGACTGTCCATATGTCCGTCCGAACTGAGAATTCCATTATCCTGTTAATAGTAAAACCTTCCCTGAGGACATCAAAGTGCACTTCGGTCGTCTTCATGACCTCAGCAATAATTGTGTCGTTGAGGAAATTCTTCCAGAATCCTCAGATCACACCTGTGATCAAAAACCAGTCATTGACCCAGTTTGTCCTAACTCTCAAGCGTCATCTGTTTATGATGAGGAAACTCTGATAGAAAATCGTGTAGATTTCACTAACTTTCCTTTACTACCTTTGAACTGCAGTATTTCCCACTGCAGTCTGATCAACAGTCCCTCACAAAGTGTCCCACAACACAATCTTACTCTGTGGTATTTCAATCATCCCTATTACAGTCCCCAATCAAAAGCTCAGTATCACTCCAGCCAATTTATCACTAACTTCCTATAGAAAACTTTGAATACGGCCAACGTTCCCAGAATCCTGAATCATCCAGCTCAGATGAATCTAGTCCTCGTTTTCAAAAACAATCGAAGGATTCAAAGAGACCGCAGTTGAATCTCAACGACTGTGCTACACCAATAACTTTAGCAAAAACGGCTTTCAAAAGCGAACTACAGTTTTGTAACAAAAGGAAGAAAAGTTTTTTGAAAAAACAAGCCGTTGTTTCAAATTCCAAGAAACCAGAAAAACCAGTCTTTTCAACTTATCTTTCTAATATCTCAACTGTCAGAAAAACAACCAAGAAGGAATGTAAAGTTCCTCAAATTGTTTCAAACAAATCTGACACAAGTCAAAAGCAAGTCAGGTCATTTCAAAGGAATGGGTTTATCATCTATTCCTTAGACAACCCAAAATGGGAAAGGAATCTTACCTACACCAACCCCTCTCAAACCACATCAGTCTCCTCTAATGACACATCCTAGGAAACTGTCACGTTCACACATTGTAAATAGGCATTCTGACTCACAAATAAAAGACAAAATTTTCAGATCACATCCTCAGACCGGTCCTAAACATAATCCTACATCCTTCAGACCACTGACTAGAAACAATGTCAAGGAAAGTGCTCAAAGGCACTTATCTGATTTTCATTAAAATGGGATTTCTCGAGCCCCACCTCATATTTTTCAAAGAACCTGTACTTGTCAAAACACATATACATTTCAAAAACCTCGTATCAATCATAAACCTCGTAATTTCTCAAAATCTACAAAAACTCACAAGTTCCCAGGTCTAGGACTCAAAGTTGACACTAAACCTGTCCCTGCAACCTTGGTTCATGCATTCATAAAAAAGTCATTTGTAGCCCCGGGCTCCAAACTTGTTTGGATGCCCAAACTAACCGTGTAATTGTCAAGCTTTGTGCAAGGAGGAACAAGAAGAGGAATGGTTAATTGATAGTGTATGCTTCTTGCACATGACCAGAAGGTTAGAATACCTTCGGGACTTCAGGCCAATCAGCAATGGTGGAAATGTCACCTTCGGTAACAACGCAAGTGGAATAATTCGAGGTCATGGTGTTCTTACTACGAGAAACTTCTCTATTCAAAAGGTTGCTTATATAGAAAGCCTTAAACACAATCTCATCAGTGTAGGCCAACTATGTAAAGCATGCTACATAGTTGAATTTGACAATGAGTACTGCTACATAATGACAAGTGATAGAAGCACCTGCTTAATCAAATCCAAGTCCGAAGGAACCATGTATCCTCTGGACGTATCTCTGATCATTGGCAAACCGCAACTATGTTTTTTATCCAAAGCAGTATCTGAGGTTAGTTGGCTATGGCACCGCAAGCTATCTCATCTTAATTTCGGATATATCAAAAATCTGGTCACCGGAGAACTCATCCGAGGTCTCCCAATTCTCAAATTCAGCAATGATACACTTTGTTCTGCTTGCGAATGTGGCAAACAATCCAAGTCAAGTCACCGAATGGTGATTGATTCTTCAATTTCTGAACCACTGAAACTCCTGCACATTAATCTCTGTAGTCCATCTACAGTAGCCAGTCTTCATCATAAAAAATATATACTGGTTATAGTTGATGACTTCACTCATTTCACTTGGGTCTTCTTTCTGAGACTCAAATCCGAAACTCCGCAGATACTAATCAGTTTTATCAAAGAAATTAAACTTCAGATCAAATTGCCAGTACGCCGCATCCGAAGTGATAATGGAACCGAATTTACCAATCACATCTTAAACAGTTTCTTGGTTTCAAAGGGTATCAGTCACAACTTCTCAGCTCCCTACACACCGCAGCAGAATGGGGTAGTGGAGCAAAGAAACCGAACTCTGGTAAAGCAGCCAGATCTATGCTTAACTCCGCACACCTTCCTCTCTACTTCTGGGCCAAAGCAGTGGCCACAACATGCTTTGTTCAAAACCGAAGCATTGTTTGCAAGTGTCACAGTAAAACTCCTTATGAGGGCCTTAACAACCGCAAAACAAATGTCCATTTCTTCCACATATTTGGGTGTAGATGTTTTGTGATCAACAACAGAGATCATCTTAACAAGTTCGCACCAAATTCTGATGAAGGCATTTTCCTTGGTTACTCAACAAACAAAGTAGCTTATAGGGTTCTCATTAGACGCATAAGACTAATAATCGAAAGCTTCGACGTCAAATTTGATGATAATTAAGTCTGCAACATCACTCCATCAAGTGAAACCAAAGTAATCCTAGAAAGTGATATTCCTTCCTCCTCGGGTCCATTAAACATATTTGAAGTAAACTATGATGATCTATTTGACCTTGTAGAGACCGCTCAACTATCTGAAGTTCTTATGTCCCCGGAAGCTCAACAGCAACATGCCGATGTATCTGGTCCGTCTCTATCCGATGAAGTATCACTCAATACTTCCACCTCGCCGGTTGAGGGGGAAAACTCCACTTCAGATCAAGAAACAACCATCGAGGTTCCAGTACTTGATGATGTAGCTCCAGTTTCTATCCGCAGAGGATCTCTACCATCAGATGTTTCTTCTGACTCAGATGACGAGAATATAGAAAACATTGATTCAAGAACTGATCCAAGGGATATCATACTTCCAACAATCTTGGGGGAACCTTCTCAGGTTCAAGAGGAACTCCCATCAGCAATCCAGGGGTAACCTCAATCAGAAGAAAACTCTAATCCCGCCTTCCCAACTCAAGACAATTCAGCGGGCTGATCAGAAGTCCAGGGGAACCTCCATCCCCAACTATAGAATCTTCATATATTGAAGACATCCCATCCACCGCAGCTTCTTATCATCTTCAACCCCGTCTACACATATGGACGAAGGATCACCCACCAGGTCAAATCATCGGAAACCCATCAGCAGGCATCCAAAGTCAATCCTCACAAGACTTATCTAATTATTATCACTTTTCTGCATTTATGTCTTCAGTCGAGTCCTGAACCATCAAAAAAGCGTTAACGGAGCCCGATTGGATTACAGCAATGCAAGAAGAACTAGAAGAGTTTAAAAGAAACAATGTATGGCAACTCATTCCGAAGCTAAGAGGTCACACTATTGTTGGTACCAGATGGGTGTATAAGAACAAATTGGATGAATTTGGTGCGGTAGTAAGAAACAAAGCAAGACTAGTCGCCAAGGGGTATAGTCAAGTTGAAGGTATTGAGTATGATGAAACATACGCCCCTGTAGCACGAATGGAAGCCATCCGCATCTTCTTAGCATACGCAGCCCACAAGAACATTAAAGTACATCAAATGGATGTGAAGAGTGCTTTTCTCAACGGTAAATTGAAAGAAGAGGTTTATCTTCAGCAACCTCCTGGTTTCGAAAGTATTGAATTTCCATACCACTAGTATAAGCTTGAGAAAGCGGTCTACGGTCTAAAGCAAGCTCCAAAAGCATGGTACGAGACTCTCTCTGAATTTGTTTTCTCGTCCGGATACAAAGAGGAGTGATTGATCCCAATTTACTTAGAAAGGCAAATGGTAATCACCTTATCCTTGTACAAATATATGTGGATGATATCATCTTCAGATCAACGGATCAGGGGACGGTGGACGAATTTGCAAAGCTCATGACCAACAAATTCCAAATGAGCATGAATAGAGAGATTAATTTCTTTCTAGAACTTCAAGTGAAACAAGTCCCTCAAAGGATATTCATCCATCAGGAGAAATACACCACTGAACTACTAAAGAAATACTCAATGTGATGGGTTTGAGCCATAAGTACTTTCCTATGTGCACATGCAAACCCTAATTGCTTCGATCTAGGTTTCTCTAATTGAACATGCATTGTATCCAAGACTTTCAATACTAGATCTAATGTAAACAATTGAATCTAATCATATGAATATGGATCTAGAACAATACCTTGGATTACTTGCTTGATACTTCTTCTTCTTGGAGCTTAAAGTCACAATTGTCACTCCTCTAATGGCTTACAAACACCAACTAGCAAGAGAATGATCTTGAGAGAGAGAGAGAAGGGTGAGAAATTCGCTCTAGGGTTCCTTGCCTTGCATGAGTGCCGATTTCCCTCACCCTAGGGATCTATTTATACTATGAGCTACTAGGGTTTCACCTTTAACCCTAATTGAATAACTTAGGCCCTAAGCATTCCAAGATCCTCCTAGATACTAGGCTTGCACGATTTTATGGTCCTCCAACCCTAAAATCCATCCACCCTTATATCCATAAGGATACATAGCCCAAAACACAACTATCTTAATTTTGACAGTTTATGCCCCTTTATTCAATTAACCTCTTTAAGTCACCAAATTAATTCTCAATTAATATGTATGACCTATATATTAATCAAATAACATTATTATTCCTTTAATATATTATTCTCATAATATATTAACAATAATATCTCTTCTTTCTTAACAAATCATCCTGTCAAGTTGCTATGGTGAAGGCAACCCAAAAGGACCATGCACAACCGGGTCAAGTACTTACCAAATATAGTTATACCTTAGACACTAATCCAACACTCTCTCACTTGGATAAGTCTAGTAACTATATATGCAAACACAATCTGATTAGCAATCGTAGCTCTCAAAGACGCTGTCAAACTCTGATCTTATCAATATCCTGTCCTTTAGATAAGGGATCGTATAGTCCTTTGTTTAGATATTATGCGAACAATCTTATGGAACTTATTGTCCAGTAATTGGTTTCTCGATCTCAGATTCATTTGACATAGAACTTAATTGAACACATCAATTCAGTCATGACCGGGCCCGGCACATAAGTCAAATCAAATCATCGAGGGGCCCTGATATCGCTTTTACCCTCTTAGGATAAAATTAACAGATAAACTTCGACTTATATGCATTTACTATTTACTAATCAATCATACACAACAATGCGTTTTATGACATCAATTTACTGATACGGTTTCGCATTATCAATGCACAACCAATTAATAAACAATAAACCATATATCTTGGTTTAAGACCATATGATATTATCGTCTTGCGATCACTTGTGTCTCATTCCATAAAGTGATTCCAGCAAGCGCGGATTTATTCCAATGCTCAAAACTTGTTCATAAGCACTCATGAACGTTGCAGCAAACGTTTGGTATGTCTAATATATTTTAGACAATCTACATACCAATTCATGACAATCTTCATTCATACCTACTTCCAACATATGAACGATTGTGGACCATTCGAATAATTCGATTATTCTTAATAACTCAATTATTCAGGAAGTCAAAACATGCAAAGTGAAACAATAGTTAAACAATTAACATAAGACAGTAGCTTTACTTATAAATAATACTCCTTTATTTAATCATCAAATGTCAATTACATTTAATTATTACATGTTTCCAAAACTATCTAATCTAAACTAATATCGTCTTTCAGCCCAATGCTCCTAGCGTGCTGCAAATGCTTAACCCTGCTCAGTCCCTTCATAAGCAGATCTGCTGGGTTATCCTCCGACGATACCCTCTTTACTACGAGGTGTCCTTCTTCTACTCGATGTCTAATAAAGTGATATTTTCTGTTGATATGTCAAGATCTACCATGATCCCTTGGTTCCTTGGTCAAGGCAACCGCTCCCTCATTATCACATAAATTTTCCATAGGCTTCTTTATGGTAGGTACAACTCCAAGATCACTAATGATGATCTTCAACCACATCGCCTCCTTTGATGCTTCGCTCGCCGCAATGTACTCTGATTCGCACGTTGAATCAGCTACGGTTTCTTGTTTGGAACTTTTCTAAGTCACTGCTCCTCCATTCAGGGTAAAAACCCAGCCCGACTGCGAACGGTAGTTGTCCTTATCGGTCTGGAAGCTTGCGTCACTATACCCTCGCACCTTTAAAGCCATCACTCCCTCCGAGGACTAAGAACCATTCCTTGGTCCTCCGAAGGTACTTAAGTATATTCTTGACCGCAATCCAACGAGCTTTGCCCGGGTTCCCTTGATATCTACTGACCATGCTCAAAGCAAAGGACACATATGGGCGAGTACAAGTCATAGCGTACATGATTGAGCCAACTGCAGAAGCGTAGGGTACTCGGCTCATCTCAGCTATCTCGGCTTCTGTACTTGGACTTTGAGTCTTACTCAATTTGGCATTACTCTGTATCGGTAGTTCTCCGTTCTTTGAGTTTTGCATACAAAAACGTTTTAGTACTTTATCCAAGTAAGTATTCTGACTAAGTCCTATTAGTCTCTTACTTCGTTCTCTCACTATCCTTATTCCTAAAATATAGGAAGCCTCACCGAGGTCCTTCATAGCGAAACACTTCCTGAGCCAGGACTTAACCTCCTGCAAAGTCAGGACGTCGTTTCCTATGAGCAGTATGTCATCGACATACAAAACGAGGAAGCTAACTATACTCCCACTGGCCTTGACATATACACATGATTCATCTTCACTTCGTACAAATCCAAACTCTATGAATTTCTCACCGAAGCAAAGATTCCATCTGTGAGACGCTTGCTTAAGTCCATAAATGGACTTCTCAAGCTTGCACACTCTATTGGGATGCTTCGTATCGATGAAACCCTCTGGCTAAACCATGTAAACATCCTCAGCCAACTTCCCATTAAGGAAAGCGGTCTTGACATCCATCTGCCATATCTCATAATCATGAAATGTAGCAATGGCTAGCATCACCCTAATAGATTTTATCTTAGCAACTGGTGAGAAGGTCTCATCATAGTCAACTCCGGGAGTTTGAGTAAAGCCCTTCGCTACCAATCGTGCCTTATACGTGTGCGCATTCCCATCCATGTCAGTCTTCGTCTTGAAGATCCATTTGCACCCAACCGTCTTACGTCTGGGCACATTGTCAACGAAATTCCAAACTTGGTTGTCATACATGGACTGAATCTCGCTGTCCAACACCTCTTTTCATTTTACAGACTTTGGGCCAGCCATGGCTTCCTTATAGCTATTAGGTTCATCTAGATTTATTAGTGTACCATTACTAATATACATGTCCCCTTCGGTAGTAATATGAAAAACAAAAAACTGGGGTTGAACTCTAACTCTTTCGGAACATCTAAGAGGTAAGGACTCGTCAATCGGTTCAACCGGAGTTTCCTCCTCGGGTTGAGCGCCAGTGTTAGAGGTTCCTTCATCACTCGACTCTTGAATCTTTTCAAGATCGACTTGCCTCCCACTGTCTCCTTAGCTTATGATTTCTTTCTCTCGAAAAACCCCTCTCCTCGCAACGAAGACAACATTGTCACTCGGCCTATAAAAGAGATATCCAAAGGATTTCTGCGGGTAGCCGATGAAAATACATCGCTTACTACGAGGTTCGCGCATGTCGTGAGTATCTCATCTTACGAAAGCCTCGCAACCCCAAACCTTGATATGTGCTAACGAAGGAGCTTTCCCTGTCCACATCTCGTGAGGTGTTTTGGCAACCTTCTTAGTAGGGACTCAATTAAGGATATGGGCGGCAGTCTCTAAGGCATACCCCCAGAATGAGATAGGTAGTGAAGCACGACTCATCATAGAACGAACCATGTCTAACAAGGTTCGATTACGCCTTTCTGCCACGCCATTCAACTGTGGTGTCCTAGGTGGCGTCAATTGCGAAACTATTCCACATTCTTTGAGATAGTCATGGAATTCAAGACATAGGTATTCTCTTCCTCGATCGGATCGAAGCATCTTGATTTTCTTGCCCAATTGATTCTCCACTTCATGTTTGAACTCTTTGAACTTTTCAAACGTTTCTGACTTGGGCTTAATTAAGTAAATATACACATATCTACTATAATCATCGGTGAAAGTCACGTAGAAGCGGTTCCCATCCTTTGTGGTGGATCTAAAGGGCCCACACAGGTCGGTATGTATGAGATCCAATAAACCCTCACCCCTCTCACAAGTGCCAGTGAAGGGTGACTTGGTCATCTTTCCAAGCAAACAAGATTTGCACGTGTCATCTTCCCTAAGGTCGAATGACTCCAACACTCCATCCTTTTGGAGTTGGGTTATGTGCTTCTTGTTGACATGTCCAAGACGACAATGCTACAAACATGCTTTATCCATACCATTGGAAGAATCCATGCATAAAACATCATTTCCTAAGTTATCTACAATCATAACAGTCTCATAAATTCCATTACAAGGCATTGCTTCAAAATGTAAAACACCATTTAGATAAGTATAAATCGAACCATTCTCATTATTAAACGAATATCTAAATCCTTGTCTAAACAAACCATGAAATGAAATGATGTTTCTTGCCATATATGGCGAGTAGCAACAATTATTTCAATCTAAATTCAATCCATTACTAAGCACTAAAGAATACACTCCAATCTTGGTAACATGCGACGATATTCTGTTCCCCATGATTAGATTTATTCTTCCAAGCTCCACATCCCTATTTCTTCCTAGTCCCTGCAAATCAGAACAAATGTGGTAACCACACCCTGTATCAAGAACCCAAGAAATAGCATGAGATGAATCATTATATTTAATTCTGTAGATACCTGCAAAAGATGGCTTGATCTTTCCATCCTTGATGGCCTGTAGATATTCCGGGCAGCTTCTCTTCTAATGCCCTATTTTTTGGAAATGATGGCACTCTGCGCCTTTTGGGTTAGGGTTAGGCTTAGCAGGATCAACCTTGGTCCCAGTAGAAGAGGAACCATCATGGGACTTTCCCTTGCGGTGGATCTTCGAAGCAGCCTTCCTCTTTTTGCCCCTTCCCTACCCAATAGCCAAAAGAGGAGCAGCGGATGGATTGGGAGTTGGTGCAATAGACTTGTCCTTTAGGTTGCTCTCAGCAGTCCTTAGGAGCCCTTGGAGTTTGCTTAGGGTGACCTCTTCCTTGCTCATGTGGTAGGTCATCCTAAAATTGATTGTAGCATGAGGGAAAGGAGTGAAGAACAATTTCGATAGCCAAATCTTCCCCAAAGTTGACATTCAACTTGCGAAGACGATCGACATACCTTTGCATCTTTTGCAAGTGCACGGTTAGAGACTCTCCACTTCCCATTTTAGCAGTGATCATATTCGTTATGATCTCATAGCGCTCTTGCCTCGCACTTTGGTGATCTCTCTCCATCAAGTCTAGATGCATCTCATAAGGATACATGTCCTCATAGGACTTTTGGAATTCGGAGTTCATTGTGGCTATCATGATGAAATGGACTTTCGTTGCATCACGCTCATGTGTCTCAAACACAACCATTTCTTCGGGAGTAGCAGTTTCTGGATTGATCTTCTCGAGCTTCTCATCGAGAACATACTCCTTGTCCTCGTAACGCACGATCGTGCGAATGTATCTTATCCATTCGCTAAAGTTCGATCCATCGAAAGTCAATTTTTGACAAAGGCTCATTAGCGTGAATGAGCTAGCAGCAGCGTTGTTTGCGTTAGACATCTACAAATAGAAAGGAACAAATTTGATTGGAATTAAGTCCCTAATTAACACCCAAAATAAAAATTTAGGGCTAGGACCCAACAACATTATTTACACATTAGAAGAGGGATACCGTGATCCAACATGCAAATAATTTGGAGGTAAGTGAATGACGAGTCACTAATTATTCACCATGAAAAACATAAGCTTTAAGTTTTAAATGTATTGAGAATTCCTAGATTCTTTGAGATTCATTGAACCTTTCAATGGCATGTTTAAATCTCGATGTGCCCCTCTAGTTTGTAACTGGGATACCGAGGATCACAAAGCGAGTGTGAATAACCATGCAAATCTACATGGAGCCTTCATTGTTACAATCACTTATTCAATGTGCCGGTAAACCACACATGCTCCACCGAACTATGACAAACAATGAATCACCCTTTGCCACCTTTGCTTAGAACCAATTAGTGTGCCGGTTAACCACAAACGCTCCACTAACATCTAAACAAGGGTGCAAAGTGTAATTTCATGGGATTGCATCAATTCACTTTTCCTAAAGCAACTAAGATTGGGAATTTTATAAAATAGTTTAGTTACTTTAAATAGATTCATTATACTTATTAATGAGAAGAGGTTTGCCCTATCCTACCCGTTCGGCTGGCGACCCTCCACCAGTCAAGCAAGCGGTGGGTGTGAGTGTACACCCATTAAGCGCCATTTTATAGGCAACAACCTTATACCCACCTTATAGACTGGCTTCGTGAATGAGGCCTACTAACGGTAAGACTAGCATTTTAATCATATATATATATATATATATATATATATATATATATATATATATATATATATATATATATATATATATATATATATATATATATTAAGCTTGTAATAATATATTAGTATAGTGTTGAATTTTAAACTTGTAAAATTCTAGCATTTGAAATTTAAATTATTCAAATCAAACTTTTAATCACAAAACTTAAATTTCAAAACTTGAGGACAAGTTTTAAACTTTTCAAAACATAAGGATCAAATAACAAATAATATAAATCAACTAATTAGATTATCTCAATTTGATCTTATTCAATATTACTTGCAAGACAATCCGCCAATTCAATTCAAATAATCAATTATTATCATATAAGGAAATTATTATTCAACTAATTGGTAATTATCTTTTGTTTGGTCAAGAATATACTCATATATTTGATAATGATCGGATTTTAATGACCCAAAACAGTTAAGGCAAGTATCCTCAAGTAAAACAGCAAGAAATCCTGAAACTACCTCTTTCTGACACTCGAACTCGCCGAGTTCCCACTATGGACTCGTTGATTTGGAGCTTCTCGCCGAGTCCACAGTGGAACTCGCCGAGTTCATCAGGCAGAATCACAAAAATCGAATTTTTCAAGCAAAAATCAATCAACCAATGCATCAATTCAATAGAAATCAATCAAAGCTCTAATACCACTGATGGGTTTGACCCATAAGAACTTTCCTATGTGCACATGCAAACCCTAATTGCTTGGATCTATGTTTCTCTAATTGAACATGCATTGTATCCAAGACTTTCAATACTAAATCTAATGTAAACAATTGAATCTAATCATATGAATATGGATCTAGAACAATACCTTGGATTACTTGCTTGATACTTCTTCTTCTTGGAGCTTAGAGTCACAATTGTCACTCCTCTAATGGCTTACAAACACCAACTAGCAAGAGAATGATCTTGAGAGAGAGAGAGAGAGAGAAGGGTGAGAAATCGACTCTAGGGTTCCTTGCCTTGCATGAGTGCCGATTTCCCTCACCTTAGGGATCTATTTATATTATGAGCTACTAGGGTATCACCTTTAACCCTAATTGAATAACTTAGGCCCTAAGCAATCCAAGATCCTCCTAGATACTAGGCTTGCATGATTTTATGGTCCTCCAACCCTAAAATCCATCCACCCTTATATCCATAAGGATACATAGCCCAAAACACAACTATCACACATTTGACAGTTTATGCCCCTTTATTCAATGAACCTCTTTAAGTCACCAAATTAATTCTCAATTAATATGTATGACCTATATATTAATCAAATAACATTATTATTCCTTTAATATATTATTCTCATAATATATTAACAATAATATCTCTTCTTTCTTAACAAATCATCATGTCAAGTTGTTATGGTGAAGGCAACCCAAAAGGACCATGCACAACCGGGTCAAGTACTTACCAAATATAGTTATAGCCTTACACACTAATCCAACACAATGCATAACTGTTCCTCTGCCAAAGTCCCAATGGCCTTCAGATTTAAGTTTTCTGCTGATCCTTTCGGAGAATCAGTGGATCACAAAAATTATAGAAGAATAATTGGCTCACTGATGTACATTACCGCAAGCCGACCATACATTGTCTTTGCAACAGGAGTATGTGCAAGATACCAAGCCGATCCAGAAGTATCTCATATGACCGCAGCCAAGCAGATTCTTATATACTGAAAGGGAAGCAAGTCTCTAGGCCTCTGGTATCCCGTAGGGAACGATTTCAGCCTACAAGCAATCACTGATGCAGATCATGCTAGATGTAGATTGGACAGAAAAAGTACTTCCGGTGGATGTCAGTTTCTAGGTGGAAGACTCGTCAGCTAGTCATCAAGGAAACAGAGTTGTATCTCACTATCTACTGCAGAAGCTTAATATGTGGCAACTGCCAGCTGTTGCTCACAAGTCTTATGGATGAGAACGCAAATTATGGACTACGGATATATGATGTTGCAGATACCAATTTACTGTGACCTAGAAGCCAAAGAAATTTCTCATAATCCTATTCACCACACTAAGACGAAGCATATCGAACTCCGATACCACTTCATTAAAGATCAAATCCTGAAAGGTAACATTGAACTAATTTTTGTTCATACTTATGAAGAGATTGTTGATGTGTTCACAAAGGCACTTGACTTTACAAAACTCAACAGTTTCTTACAAATGTTAGGAATGATGAATCCAAACCCGCAATTCTTCTTGAATTGATATGTATCGTACACCATTCATGGTCAGCATTGCGGTCCTAACTAAATATATCTATCTTATATAGTTTCAGTGCATCTTGTGTACTGCAATACATAGTATGTACCGCAATATACTAAATATATACCCCAACCATATATCATACCTATATTTCAAGGGCCCTTGGTTGATTGTTATTTCTGATTTTGTTCAAGTGTTCTTCTCAGTTTCCTCTACCGCAATCATCTAACCTGTCATCCGCAATAAAGTCTCAATCCGCAATGAAGTCTCAATCCACAATAAAGTCTCAATCCATAACAAAGTCTCAATCCGCAATAAAGTCTCAATCCACAATGAAGACTCATACCGCAATCTCGATGATGGAACTCTCGTCTACAAATTCTTGAAACATCGTGTACTATTTAATGATTCTTCATTAAAAAAACATTCTCAAAATATTCGTTTTATATCAAATGATCGTTTCAGTTCTGCTTTTCAAATAAACCTTGTGTCAGATCTATTTTAGGTGTGAAGCCAAAATAAAATAGTTTCCAATAAAAGAAATCTTTTTAGAAAATCTTTTCTTTAAACTGTCTTTTCCTCTTATCCCCAAAATGTCAAATCCGTTACAAATTCCACATTTATACAACGGATTATCGCCCCTCACCACATGTTCTTCAGACATGGGGTATTGGGCCTGACATTTCATTAAATGCCTTTTTTTGAAAACTAACAAAAAAAAAACTTTTCGTTAAATATTTTTTTGTGGCTGATAATGATTTCCTTAAATCAAAAAAAAAAAAAAAAAAAAAAAAAAAAAAAAAAAAAACCCTCAAAAGTTTGTATCCTTAATCACTTTTTCCTTAGGGTAAAAACAATAACTATTTGAAATACGCCACTATCAAAACCTTCTTTTTCTCTCTAAGAAAGCTTTACGCTTTCTGATCTCTCATTGACGAACAACTTCCCTCTTCCCTCTTGCACTTCAAGTTTTCCTGCAAGTTCTTCGATCTTTTCAAAATGGTGAAATCAGGAATCTCAAAGAAACCATCAAAAGCATCAACCTCTGCCCAACCAACTGGTTCTGATTCAACTACATGGAATTAATCGCCTTCGATTGCTTCTAGCAACTTTAGGGCAATCTTCGATGATCATCCTTCTTACAACGACTCGATTCGTATTATGATCAAGTTCATCTCCAATCATCCACTCTTTGGACCATTCGACGCATTCATTGATGTGGTTCCTATCTCTACATTATTCAAATATGCATTCTCAGCCTATAGTCCTAATGATAATCTATAAGAAGTTCAACTGAACTTGGTGGATGAATCTTTGGTCATCTTGACCAAAGACAAGTTCCTTACTGCAATCAACGTCCTGGTGCATCCCTCGACCAAGTTCTTCTCACCAAGTATCACAGACATCACCTCCACGCTGTATCAAATGGGATACCTGAAGAAGATTAAAGGTATTGGAGAATTCAAGAAGAACCAGTTGCCTGCTGTATGGCAGTTTGTATGTTATTTCGTGATCCACAGTTTATCTGGTAGAACCGGAGGCATGGATAACATGGGCCTCAAGCTACTCGAGATTGTACGGAGTATCTTCACAGCGCATGATGTAAAATATGGTCAAATCCTATAAGATGATTTTCTCTAATACATTCCTAAGGAGATTCCAAAGACAAATCCAATTGAACTGACCTTTGCAAGGTTTTCGGCACTGTGCATATCAGATCTTCATTCAGACGCCAAGATCAGTATGGGCAACGACATCAACTTCTTTGTCTCACGTGATCTCAAAAGGTATGCTTCTTCTAAAGATAAATCTATCTTTGGATCATTCAGACGTTTACCCATTCATATCTTGACTATGGTTGAACTTGAGACCCAAATAGTCACAGATCATAATGAGGCTACGGAAGGTATTGACCTATACCTTTCTACCCCGCTTCCCCCCAATCCAAACATTTTATCCTCTACCGCACCCACTCAACCAGAGCAATCCGCAGCTCCATCCTCTACTACCTTATCTCATATTCTCTTAGCTCAAACGCAAAAGAAGTTAGCCTCAGCTAAGCAAGGCCCCCGCAACAAGGGAAGAACTCATACCACGGGTGAAACACCTAAGAAACGTAAAGCACCAAAGAAAGTCAAACCTCCCAAGGAAGCAGAACCCTCTAAGAAATGTAAACTCAAACAGGTTTTTTTCGTCAGATGATGACTCAGATCAATCTTCTTATAATTCTGATCTAGACTCTGCTCCAATCACCATTCTCAAGAAAAAGAAAACCAAATCCACTGGCCATATGCATGACCGGACTGATACCCTAGCCTCTCAAAAGGCTCCGGTAGTCCTTGGGGTACCCGCAAACCCATTCGCTACTACCCCCAACGTGGAGACTCACCCCCAATTAGATCCCAAGAGGATCTAATTGGTTCTTCTTGCCCTAAGGTCTCCAAGGCTTCTAGACTTCACTTCTTTCAAGAACCGGAGTTGCACTCCATTCTAGACTCTGTAATCCAAACACTCAATACACCTACCCAACCGCAGGGTGATTCTTCAGCCCATGCCAGAACGGAGCCGAAGCCAAACTTGACCATGGGTCAAGGAGACCAAGGAGACTCTGGAAATCCTACTCTTCTTTCATCTGTTTCAGGTGGTTTAGCCACAGTGAGCACAAATGTGCAAGGATCTATGAACTCGAGGGACACCTCGGTGCATTTTCAAGGATTTGACGGTGATGAATCTAATGATTCCTGGAGGCATTACAATCCAGTCATAGAATTAGAAGTCCAAAAGTATGCCGCTTTACGAAGGTAATTTCAAGCAAGAAAAGATTAACAAACCAAGTAACTTCAACAGAAGCAACAGGAGATACAAACCGTAGCCAAATACTGGGCTGACGCCAAAAACAATGCCAGCACAGTGGCTACAATTCTCAAGGTCCATAACTGGATGGATGAAATGGCCGAGACCATCCGTAAAGCTCAATCCAATCCCAATGGTGCAAGTTCATCCAGGCCCCCTCCAACAACTGCGGCTAATAACTCTCAAGAGGATAGAACCGCAATCGAAGTCAGTTTTGCACCAACCTTTGGCTTCGACGACTTCGACATGAATGAAGTCAATCAGCCAGAGCCCTCGGATGATCAAATGATGATTTTTGATGAAGAAGAGGAATCCAACGGTTCTCAGCATTCCATTTCTAAGCCCAAGGAGAAGAAGAAAATGAAGTAGCAAGCTGTTTCCAGAAATGAATTCCTATCTCTACAAGATAAAGTGGATTAGATTCTTGTTGCTGTCAAATCTTCTCAACCGCAGTTTGAGGACTCATCTAGCCCACAGTCCCTCATCGACCACATAGAAAGACTGGAAGATAGAGAGCGTTTTGCTACAGAACGCATCTCTCTCAAAGAAGAAATGGACATCCGAGCCTTGGATAACAACCGCAAGGCTGATCATCAACATTTCATCTCCACTGCTGAAAAACTTATCGCTGAAGTATCCTCCATCAAATCTGATCTTCAGGCCATTATTTCGGACAAATCTGCTCAATCTCGGAAAGTTGTTGACGAAACGCACAACGCGTATGAATCTGCCATCTCAATTCTGCAAACCACTATCAACAACCTCTGCAGGTTCCTATCTCCCAACTTTCATGGTCCCGAAATCTTACGCCTCACCAAGGAAATTCACTGCTTACTCTTTAACCCCACAATTCCAAACAACCAACAACTTGCTGATGCACTAAAGGCTCAATTTGACGAAGTCTGTGGAAAAATTGATGGTCTTAGGCAATGGCTTGAGGAAGTACCGACTGCTCCTTCCTCAAGAGGGGGGAGTGAAGACCATAACTCGGATCAAATTTCTCCTCAACATTCTTATCCGCACCAAGGAAAACTTTTTACTCCTCAACCGTCACTGCAACCATCTCCTCAAAAGAAAACACATGTTCCCTCTCCCTAAAAAAGTCCAAGTCATCAGTCACAACCACACAAATGCCAATTCAAGAACCGCATCCTTCTCCCGAGCGACCCGATGCTCCTCCTCACTTCAAGAACTTAGCTTCTTACATGTCATCAGAACACTCAGTCAACTCTCCCACAACCAAACAAAGAAAGCTGACTGGAGATCAGCTAAATTCGCTGACTTGATCTGGAGGGAAAATGGAGTTGATATCACAATGGATGAATCCATCATCAATTCATGGGTCAATCCGCATAGATGATTACTGGATGACGATTACAAGCCATACCTCACCTATGCAGAACCTCCTCATGACGGTTATTGGGATATCCCCATCTCTCCAAATGCCAAATACTTCACAGTATTTGAATCCTTTGACCGCAATCTTCCCAATGACAAAAGGTTGCCTCTAGAGTTTGAGAGACTCAACAGATTTCATGCCAAGCATGGGTCTTCTAATGAGAAAATATGGTCGAATGATAGGCCCTCCGCAGTCAAAAACTACAAACCTTGGAAATTTATGAAGGCTGAATTCATTGAGTATACTCTCACCAGAAGACACTTAGACTACATCCGAACCCAAGCTGATTTCCCTTGCATGAACCCAGAAGAAATCTTCCTGATTACAAAGGTATTTCAGAATAAGACTGAAAAACACCCAAAGATGCAGATTACGTATGAAAGGGCTTGTACCTTTTCTGAGAGAGACTGTGTGTGATTTTGCAAGAATTGATGCATAAATCAATCCTGCACTTTCTCAGAAGTCCAACGTTCCTCCTCTTGAACCTGCTTTGGTCCTGACTGAAGGCTTTCAAGAAAGATCCCTTGGAGCAACCAACTTCCCAAATCTTGGAGTCATTTTCAAATGCAAAAATGATGAAACCAAGTATCTTATCCCAATGACTGCCATGAACCGTATGACCCAGATGCAGTTGGAGATCACTAAGACTATAGTCAACAAATCAAAACACACAACTGTTGAAGTGAAGTTTGAAATCTCAAGAAGAATCGTGTGGCTTAAGGAAGTCAGGAAGTTCTGGTGGATTCTCATCAAATTCCTTAAACTCAAAACTTGAAGAAAAGTTGAAGACGTCACTTAAGGGAAATTGTTGAAACATAAAAGTGACCCTCTTAAACTTAAAAGAGATCCAAAGCAGTTTTCAGCAACAGCAGCCAATCTCCACACCATAATCAAGATTAGCAACCGAAGTCATCATATCTTAGTCTTAGTCTAATATATGTTTTACTATAAGTACTTTCTTTTATCCAATGTGTCCTGCGTGGCAACTCTTAACATATTAAACTGTCTATAATCTTCGAGACTCTATAAATAGAGTTCTCTTTTTCTCAATGAAAACATTTCTCTTACGCATCTTGAATCTTATTACTCATCTTCCTCTCTTCTAACTTATCACTTAAAAATATTCCTAATTTTATGAAATCTCTCCTCGGAGCAAGTCTTTCTAAACATAATCACTAAGTTTCATCTCACTTACTAACTTGGTCTGATTGCAGTCCTTGTTATGAATCGACTTAAGTGTATATTTGATATAATACTTGTTGTCTTTTATATTTTCTTATATTTCCGCATATAACTGTCTAACCTTCTAACTCTAGCTTATTATTATTGTTGAGCTTTAATGATCCTTTAAGTTAAACTTTATTCCGCATTATCACTTGTTCTAACGTTTGTTCAAATACGACTCAAGTTTTTCTCTTAACAATAATGAATCTTGAAATGTCATCCTTACTGGTAAATAACTTTGAGACATATGATTAATGATATTGACAATGAATAAATGATTTTAGAAATCCGTGAATGACAGATAATATACATTGCACTTCATCAGAATCAACCATAAACATTAATGGATTCGAAAGTCTAAACTAAAATATATTATTATTATTATTATTATTATTATTATTATTATTATTTAAAGTATCTTGTGTATTATTACTAAAAGTATTTTTTTTATTAATATAATTAAAAACATCTTATTTAATTTTAATAGTTTGTTTAGTTTTTACCGTTATTTGGTTAAATTGATAATTTCCCTTTAGCATTTAAATTTCTTTACTATTGACACATCGTTGTTCCCGTGGAGTCCCCCACTCATACTTGCGACTCCTACACTATTTAATCACGTACACTCTTTATGTAATTCATTTTTCTAGCCATGTGCTAGTTTTTTTTTTTTATTATTTATTTATTTATTTATTTATTTTTATCTAAGATGTCGTCATTCTAAAAAAAAAATATGCACTCCCTGGTGGTAACTACTTAAAGTCTTGGTAATTGGCAAAATTATAAACAAAAGGCTTAGTGCTTAAGATCAATCAAAGTTTTCCTAGTTTTACACACATCGATTTGCCTATTTGATTCAACCCAATGTTATGCAATGCTCTCACAAGTTTTCGAAATAACAAAAGCTACATAATCGAATTGTAAATATAATCAATTAAATCTCCTATAATAACATATAACATATATAATACGAGGAAAAGATAACATACAATTCCAAATGGAAACTCCCTCCATGACATTCTTCACAGTTAAGTTTTATAATGATAACCTAACGAATTCAACAAAAAAGATAACATACAATTCCAATTTGAATAAAATGAATGAATTTTAACATAACTAACTACTCCGATTATGTATACCCCAATATGACATGCCAACTACATGAATGTGACAATTCGAAGATACCTTATTTATAGATGTTATGAAGATTGGTTACAATGGGATATTGAAGAACAAATTATGACATTAAACGACCAAATACAACCTGTAATCACAATCAAAGGAAAAGTCACCTCAGTCAACTCCAAAATTATCTATGTGGATTATGATCAGTCCAAGATGTTATCTTCATTGCTTGACCTCCACAGAGGAAAATCACCATTTTTTTTAACTCGTCACATGTGAAACAACTTTCTTGAAGAGGAGAAGGAAGATGGGTTTGAAAAATGTAAACGTTTCAAGCATATGAAGAGTATAATGATCGTCCACTAATAGTTTTCAAACCATAAGGACCATACTTAAAAGAAAAAACAGATTAAGCATCAAATTTGATAATCCTAAAAATCACGGAACATTTATAACGATTACTCTCTTAGAAACAATAAAAGAGTAAAAAGATCGGGTATTCTACGTGGACAGCTTCCACCACATCCACCTTGGAAATATCCTAAGCATGTCTCTTTCACTTGACCCAAAAAACATATTATCTTATTTATAACGCTTGTTGGACAATTATGGACAATAATTTGATTTGTTATTTTATTATTTATTATTTAACATATAATATCTACGAAGCCAAACCATCCATTTTCGGAGACAAAACAAAAATATATAATTGCTACAAATAGAAAAAAAGCATCGTTGCTATTCTATTCTCTTTTAAATAATTGCCATCGAATTCATGTTACTCACCACTATGTTGAATAATTTGTTTTTATTACTTTTATTTCATCATTACTTCATCTTTAACTAATCAGAATTATAAACATCTAGATAAAATGCAAATTTGATTCTTGTGGTACGTAATGCACTAACGCTTTTATTTTGTGTAAAAAAAAGATCTATCTTTAAAAAAAAAAAATGGTCATCAAGGGGTCCTCTTTGGCCTATGTATGATTGTATTGCATTGCCTGCGTTAATTTGTTTCCGCAATTGCATACACATCGCCTTAACAAGTGAGATTAATGAAAGGTAGAAGTATTTATGTTTATCTATGTAACTTTAATGCAAATAATTTACTCACCGATTATGGCAGTTTTCCGATTACGAAGTTATGAGGAAAAGACGCACTTTTGGTGAAGATGTTGGGAAACCTTTTTGGAGTTGTGTGTCAATCCTTCTCATAACAACTCCTGAACATATGGTCGATCCAAACAAATTTGGGTTCGGAGCAAAAACAAAATAAAAGGGCCTTTATTGGAAACTCATGTGACCTTTAACTTTTAGCTAAATTTAGAATAAGATTATTGCTAATATGCAAGTGAGGTATTTAAGTTCTTTGACCAACTAAACAATTTTTTTTTTATTATCATTTAAACATATTTATTTAAAAACGAATTAATAAGTTTAACTTAAATATTGTATTTATTTTGCTAAGTTATTGTTAAGATACAAGGTCGTTAAGTTTTTTCACCTAGTAAAATTATATTTTTTTTACAAACAAAAATAGTTTTATATGTAAGTGAGTTCCATCAAATTTAACTTATATTATTATCA
This sequence comes from Lactuca serriola, assembly GCF_051521515.1. Classification (NCBI taxonomy): domain Eukaryota; kingdom Viridiplantae; phylum Streptophyta; class Magnoliopsida; order Asterales; family Asteraceae; genus Lactuca; species Lactuca serriola. Next base: position 72,442,147 of record NC_136416.1, read on the forward strand.
TAATTAGGTTTGCATGAAAACATAATGTAGTAAATGATGAACAACAAAGTATGAGAAAATAATAGAAATAAAAAGATTTATATTTCAATACCGTAATGATTTAAATTATATTATTATAATAATTAGGTTTGCATGAAAACATAATGTAGTAAATGATGAACAACAAAGTATGAGAAAATAATAGAAATAAAAAGATTTATATTTCAATACCGTAATGATTATAAGGAAGATAAGATCAGACACGCTTTAGATCGATCAACATGATCATCTATTCATAACCATTAAAAGGTAGAAGCCTTTAACTGGTCAATACAAAATGTAAGAGGATAGGTGGTCATGTTTGTCGTGCCTAAACTAAGAGAACCAACCAAACACACAATGTCAGATAAAGCTGAACATTTTATTAATTCCTTGGATCCATTACAGACAAAACAACAAGTATTCTCTAAGCCTTCTTTATCTCCGGTCTTCACAAATCTCTTCACCATATCAAAAGTAAACAACTCTTCGTATTAGTAAATCTTGATCTCTTCGCATCTTCTCAATAATCCTTTTAGCTGCCGATGGTCACTTCATGTTTCAATATTTTTTTTCAACTTTCAAGATTTCATTATCTAGAAAACAACTCTCAACTTTTATAACTTCAACAAGTCATAAATGGTGAAACAAGAGAAATCAATTTTCGAGCATAAGATTTGCAGATAGACAACATATACGGAGATCTATAAATGTGTGTCATGCTGTAAATATTTAAAAAATGTTGCACTCAACGAAACATTTAACAATGTCTCCCGAAGAAACTTTAACAATATTCCACTCACAAGAACCTTTAACAATGGTTCCTAAAGGAAACCTTTAACAATGTTCTACTCACCGTAACCTTTAACAATCTTTCTCGATTGAAATCTTTAAAAATATTTTGCTCACGAGGACCTTTAATATGTTTCCCGAAGGAAACCTTTAACAATGTTTCACTCATGGGAACCTTTAACTATTTTTCCTGAAGGAAACCTTTAGCAATGTTCCACTCACGAGAAACTTTAACAATGTCCCCCAAAGGCAACATTTAACGATGTACAGATTTCATACACCTAACCATTATTATATACAGAAAATCCATCTCGATAATTATGTTAGAGTGCCCCCATTTTTTCCATTTTTGACAAAATCCTTTTCTTCATTTCACAAATAAATATTTAGGCTCCAAGGGATGCAATGTTTATCACACATGGATGCGTTGCATCCACTTGTCTTCCTGATACCTTGACACTCGTCCTCTTCCAAGACACAAAATCTTTTAATAATGTTCCACTCATGTGAACCTTTAACAATGTTTATGTGTAACATCCCTCTCTGATACCTATCACAATTTTGTTTGCTTTCGGCTCTTAGCACGAAAACTTCCCTGGAGGTCACCCATCATTGATTTACTGTCGCCTAGGCACGCTTACCTACATAGTTCTTATGGGAACTATTCCCCTCACTATTATATACGTTATGACATGGAAGGTATACACACCTTTATAAGGAATGTTTAGTTCTCCTTCCCATCCGATCTGTCGTCAGGTACAGGTAGTGACCCACCTTCACCCCCATTATAGGGTTCATTGTCCCCGTCTAACATATTGCCTTGTGCCCTATCTCTAATACCATTTGTAACATTCTCCTATGACACGTATCACTATATATATACATGCCAGTCTTTTTCTGTCGTTAGTCCAATCTTTTAGTTTTTTGCTGATCTTGCGCTCAACTCATCACATCATAGATGTATCATATGCACAATCTTTCTTTTATATCAACCTAACTAACAATATCTACCAATACAACATATATTTTGCAAACTAAGTAAATAACATCCCAAAAAGATTTCTTTGTTACTATCCTCTCAAATCTCTTTCCAAGATCTTTGTTTGTAAAGTCACTTCTTGTCCATTGCTCAGAGACAAACAACACGTGGAGATGGTATCAATTCTCATGGACACTCAATAAGGTTTGTCAATTGGGTATAAAATTTGGTCACATAAGACCTGTGAAATTCTCTATTCTTTGTTATATTACTCATCTTATTAACAAGCCTTCTATGTTTATAAATGTAAACCATGACAGCTCTCGCATCAATCAAAGCGGTCTCGATCATTGATTCTTTTGGATACTTCACATGGAGTCCAAAACAAATTTGGATGTTATTCTTCTAACCTTTCATGCAACTTCGTAGTTTGAACCGTTTTCTTAATTAAACTAGAGTAAATTACATGAATAGTTTCTACGGTTTAGGCTAATTTGTGTAAATGAAACTACAAACTAACAAAATATTGAACGGCTAGGGTTTCAAATTATTATCAACTGAGAAGTAGAAATACAATGAAAGGGAAAGATATAATATATAGAGAAGCTAATTAGGGTTTCCTAGCTAAAAGGCCCAATCATCAAGTCTAATACAAGATAAAGCCCAAAATCTTATTAGGCTAACATCCCCCCTCAAACTCACAATGCAAAAACAATAAGCATTGCGAGTTTGTCAGACAGAAAACGGAATCGAGGAGCAGTCAACGGCTTCGTAAGAATGTCAACAATCTGCAAAGAGGAAGGAACATAAGGAAGGGAGATAGTGCCCTTTTGGATATGGTGTGAAATGACAGTTAGTATCAATGTGCTTTGTGCACTCATTAAACACTAAATTCTTAGCAATCATTATCGCACTCTCGTTCTCACAATACAAAGGGGTAGGCTAAGAGATGTGAACGCCCATATATGCAAGAAGCCATCTCAACCAAAGAATCTCAAAAGTGGCGATAGTCATAGCTCGATACTCAAATTATGTAGACGATCAAGAGACAACATCTTGTTTCTTGCTTTTCAATGATATCAATGAATCTTCAAGAAAAACACAATACCCAGTAGTGGACTTACGATCATAAATATCATAATCCTAATTTTCACCACTATAGGCACACAACTCAAGAGAGGATTTAGTTGGAAACATAAGAGTGCGGAACTGAGTACCACGTAGATATCTCAAAATACGAAGAACAACTCCCTAATGAACAGTATTAAGAGCAATGAGAAACTAGCTAACTACATAAACTGCGTGAGAAATATCTAGTCTAGTGATACTTAGATAAGCCAAACTCCCTATAATGGTACGATAAAGAATTGGATCTGATAATGGGACACCATCAATTGGAGATTACTTTGCATTACTCTCTATAGGCGTATCAATTGTCTGATTATCCGTGAGTCGTGCACTTTTAAACAAATATTAAATATACTTCGTTTGGGATAAAAGATAACCCTTTGGAGACTGAGCAATTTGAATCCATAAGAAATAACATATCAAACCCAAGTCTTTCATGGCAAAACGGTGAGCCAAATTACTCTCTATACCATCATGATCATCACCAGTAATAATCATGTCATCGACATATAAGGAAAGAATAACCGGACATGCATTGGTACATCGAATAAATAGAGTCGAATCATGATTACTTGGTTGAAAACCAAGCGAAGTTATCACCGTAGAAAATTTCTCAAACCAAGCATAAGGGCCTTGTTTAAGACCATATAGCGCCTTCCGTAGTCGACAAACTTCACCTGGTTGGTGAGCAATACCAGGGGGAGGAGACATATGATAAATCTTACATTGGTGAAGGGAAGATACTTCAATCAAGGTGCAAACAGTTGTCGTTTTTGCAACAGGAGAAATCTCTCCTCATAATCCATACCATACGTTTGCGCCTACCCTTTCAAAACAAGTATGGATTTATAACGCTCAACGGATTCATCAGACTTTGTTTTAATTTTATATACCCAATGACAACCAATCATGTGCTTTTCGGGTGGAAGCGAAACCAGATCCCATGTATGAGTTTGATAAAGAGCTGCAAGTTCCTCAGCCATAGCGGTCTATTAAGGGGGATTAGAAACAACCTCTTTGTAGGATGTTGGCTAAGAGAGATGATGTACATTAGCAATAAATGTTGGCTCAGGAAGCTTTGTGGACTTCTTATTATGATAAGGCCTCGATGGAGGGGGTTGTTGATGTTCTGTAGCAGGTGGTGGATCAGCGATAGGTGGTGGATTAGCAGTAGGTGGTGGATCAGTGACATATGGTGGATCATCAATGTCAATGCTAAATGGATCAATAGTACGAAGTTCCTCCCGGGTTGCATCATCTGACTCAATAAGAATGCTAGAGAATGGAATATGCTCCAAAAAAGTGATATAGCGAGAGACATACAATTTCTAATTTGAAGGATCATCAATAACCCTTCTGACCAATACCATATCCCAGAAAAACAAAAAGAGCTGATTTTGAAGATAACTTATCTCTCTCTAAATCAGGCTTCAAGACAAAACATGTACACCCAAACACTCATAATGAAGAATAATCTTGAAGTTTTCCAAAAAAAATTTCATAAGGAAAATTACCCGAAGTGTACCCAGTAAGAATGCGATTAATAACATAAGTGGTGATATGAACAACTTCTCCCCAAAACATATTGGGAACTTGAGCAGAAAGTAGTAAAGATTTGGCAGTTTCTAGGAGATGTCGATGTTTTCTTTCTGCAGCACCATTCCGTTGAGGAGTGTCTGTACAAGATGATTGATGTATAGTGCAATCAGATGCCAATAATTGTTTAAAATCATTGGAGGTATATTCTCCTCCCAAATCACACCGAAAACATTTTATGACAGCAGAGTGTTGTGTCTTGACAAGAGCTCTGAATTCACTATATATGATGAAAAAAATCAGACCTAGGCTTCATAAAATAAACCCATGTATAACGAGTGTAATCATCAATGAATGAAACATAATAGTTAGCTACCGATTTAGAGGTAATAGGAGAGGGACCACATACATCAGAATGCACCACAGAACGAGTGACACTTTTATTAAACGGTAAAGCAGAAAATATTCCCATTTTACAACCACAACAATCAGAAATATCATCAGTTTTCAAAGAGCCTAACACACCAGTGGAAACCAAAAACTATAAACAAGACGCTGACACATGTCCAAAACGAGAATGCCAAAGATAAAAAACAGACAACGAAGGGTTTAAAGGAAAAGATGACAAATATACAATAGATGCAGCAACATGTAGCTGCCTCAAAACATAGAGCTCCCCAAGCTTACGGCCTATCCCAATCACCCTTCGATATCGAATTTCCTGTACACAACAGAATGAATCAAAAAAGAAGACCCAACAACCAGATTTACACAACTGACTGATCGATGCAAGATTCAAAGCAAGTGTGGGAATGTAATACACATCAGTTAAAGATATATAAGCAGTGTCAATAGAACCAACGCCCTTTACTGACATGGGTGTAGCACTAGCAGATATAACCGAGACAGGTGTACGAGAAGATAATGAAGCAAAATAAGACAAATATGGTGACATATCATGAGATGCGCCAAAATTAAATATCCAAAAGGATAAAGGAATACCTGACATGTTGGATGAAGACAAACCTAAATGAGACATGGAAGCTGACATGGCACTTGGATTGGCAGCTAAGAATTGTCTGAACTGCTCAACAATCTATAGATCCAAGGCTGATGGTGGTGTGAAATATGTTTCATTCTCAACTGAAGGTGTAGCAGCAACGTACTTTGGTGGCCTAAAAGATGGAAATGAGGGATGTGACTGTCCAAAAGACCAATTTTGTTGTGAACCCTGAGACTATGCAGGTGATCTCGTTTTTTGTTGCTGCTGGTTTCCCTTATTTGTCAGCAAAGGACAATTTGCCTTCTAATGGTTCTTCTTTTTATAGAAAGCACACTCATCAAATGCAACTTTAGGACAATATTGGTTTGAAGACTGAGGTCGTTGTGGAACAGAAAAACAGTAGGAGTGGCTGTCTTGAGACCTTTTTCAACATGGGACTTGATACAAGTTTCTTCATCAATCAACTCATGAACAACTGAATCAACAATGGGAAGAGGTGTGCGATGCAAGATTGATCTGTGCAAGCCTTCAAAATTTGAACGTAATTCCATCAAGAACTGAACCAAACGTTGCTCTTCCCTTCTATCAATATAAGGCTTAAAAGGCTTCAACACATCAGGTTTTGTAAGAGCCAACTGATCCCACAAATCCGACATAGCTGCATAAAATTCCTAAACACTGAGATTGTTATGTTGGAGGGCTCAAATATAAAACTCTAATTGATACCGCTTTGCAAAGTTAGACTGAGTATACAACCTAGCCAAGTGATCCCAAAACTCCTTTATTGTGTCATACTTCGCCAATTGAGTACCAATAGACTAGATAACATAATTATTAATCCAAGTAATGATCTTGGAGTTATTAGTCTCCCATGAATCCAGTAAGGTTGCATAATTTTTAGGCTTCTCGTCTATTGATTTCTTCTTGTCACCTGTAACAATCCCCCACATAGTCTTGCCTCGCAAGAATTTTTTCATAACATAACTCCAATAGGCATAGTTTTTGCCATCGAGTTTAATACTAATGGACTAAAGAGAATCATCTCTCAAGGCCATATTTCAATATCAGTCAAACTGGTAAATACGAGTAGCAGCAGAAATAATCAAGATCTCAAAATCAACAAAACCAACATACGAAATGAAACCCTCGAAATGAACAAATCAAATCAAACTGAATATTATTTTTGAAAGTAAACAACTTACTGAAAGTGAAAAAGGGTGATGGATTTTATTTACCGCATCTCCAAACCAACATCGTTTTTAGTGTTAGCACCATTTTTAATGTAAAAATTGTTCAAACAATATCATTTTCAACACCAACTTAGGTTTTATGAACAGCGTAACCAAATGTGGTTTAAAGTAAGACCAATACAAATGAAGAAATGACTAATAAGGATGAATAATAATATCAAGATTTTGGAGATATGTACGATGATACAGATGAACCTAATTATTCTGACCAAATAACTAAGGATGAATACGAACTTGATTCACAAGAACATTATTTTTTGTTTTAATCTTTAAACTACATGCGATATATTATATATTAGAGTAAATTACAGTCTTGGTCCCTGTGGCTAGCATGAAATAACTCTCTTGGTCCTAAAATTGGCTATTTATCATGGAAGTTCCCTATTACACTATTTGGTAACAGACTTGGTCCCTGGGACTATTACCCTCCATTGTATTTTCTTACTAGCACTATGAAAGAACTAAAATTCCCTTAGACTAAACCCTAAGGTGGAATAAGTTGGGACCATTACCTTCCATTGTATTTTGTTACTAGCACTATGAAAGGACTAAAATGCCATCAGGCTAAACCCTAAGATGGAATCAGTTGCAGTCATTTTCTACCTAACCCCATTTCAAGACCAACTTATTAAGCTTCATTAATGAGTCTCGTCGTCCACCAACAAACGACCATCTCCACGACATCATCGCGATTTCACTAGTTTGTCTCCATCTTTGGCCACTATAGTGTTTTCGAGTCCATCCATCATGATTTTAAAACGGAAATAGTCGTTTAAGCTTTAAGGGTGCTTGGTTTTTCTCAATCGGAACTCAATGGAAATCATTTGTATAATATCACAAAAATACAGTCCAAAAATTTCTTAAATCATTTAAGAAAAACACATAATTCATCAAACAACATAATAAAATCATAAGTCATGTATCTCAGACATCATATCAAAAATGTATCAAAACTACACATCATATATCAGAGTCTAAAACATCCCAGGATGAAAACTGTGGTGCATGTCATGCTGTCATCTCGAGCCCTTCCCCTTGCTAGTGGAACTACCTGAAACCAAAACTAAAAACTGTAAGCACGAAGCTGAGTAAGTCTCCCCAAACTACCACATACCATGCACATAATCACATACTGCAAACAATGGGCCCAACCCGCTACCTCAGGCCCCGTCCGACATCGGACGAATCCGACATCAGGCCCCGACTGGCATCGACCCTCACTCGGTATATAGAGGATTTGTTTCTACTAGGCCTCGCCTATCTCTGGGCCTTGCCCGTTATACACATACAAACATATAATCATAATCAAGCTAGTACATTACAGACAAACACATCACTATAACTACTAGTCTCAAGGCCCAGCCTATCTTGGGCCCCACCCCTAATCGGCTACTAATGAGATATGGAACCCCGTCCACACTCAACTAGTGATGACATACGGGTCCCCGCCCACACTCATCTCCCTACCAGGCACATACAAGTATCACAAAGACAACAAGTATAACTAAACATGCATTCCTTCCTCGGGTACCACCCAACATCGAACTATAGTTCGGAAACATACATATAAACCTTCCTCAGGCCTCGCCCAACATCGGACCAAAATCTGGAATATATAAACTACATCGGGCTAACCCCGGCATCGGATCTGAATCCGGTATACACTAACATACATAAACAGGCCGACATTGGTGCCTTCGACCCGTTCCTACCGGAGAAAACTCACCTCACAAGCTGATTGTAGAATCCTACGAATAAGCCCTCGCTGCTAGCTGGCAGATCCCCAAACTGCTGATCTCTCGACTCCCCGAGCTACCATTACCGAAAATATCAATTGGTCCAAACCAATAATTCTCCTTAGGCTAAAATGACCATTTTACTCCTAGTCCAACTTGGTCCATATCTAATGCCCAAAACTATCAATCCATAAATATCCATCAATGGACCAATTTTCCGAATTGGGCCCAAACCCTTACATGGGCCTTTTCCTAAAGGCTAATTACTTTTTCTAAACCAATAATTTTCTGATAGCCCAAAGGTCCAAGCCCATTGGGCCCAATAAAGGCCTAACTACATTGGGCCCACCAAGGCCCAATTCATCATCCAAGGTCGATTAGGGCAAACCCATCAAGGCAAGCCCAACCAGAAGTCCATTACTCTAAAATCCTTAGTCCATTATGAGCCCAAACCAAAAGACAAGTCCAATACCAAGCTAGCCCACAATCAAAGAGTCCAAAATTTGAATAGGGGATGCTCACGTCGTGAGCTCTTCATGCTCACATCCTGAGGTCGTGGTTCCAGTCCAGGAACTTCCTCGAATAAGCACTCATGTCATGAGGCTTCTTTCCTCACGTCGTGAGTCCAGATCTGACTAAAAATGTACATTAAGCTATTAATCCATTAAGCCTTAACATGGGATAGTCTAGAGGGTCTTCCTTGACCCCAAAGACAATAAAAAAATCATTTCTTTTCAGTCACATATGTTTGATACATGACTTAAAAATCATTTCTTTTCATAAAGAGCTCAAACTGCCACTTTATTGATATACCCCTTAGCTCCAATGCACAACCCAAACTCTCGGATTACCTCTAATACATTATTTGTACCCAAACAGTTATATATCTCTCTTTTCCAAAAGCCCTAAGCCTTATGATAACCCATCTTCAAGCCACAGTTTCAAATTAGGAAAGCGGTTCGGAACAGGGCGTTACAATTTGTCATCTTTTTCTCAACCGTAACTCAAGTATCGAAACTGAAATCGTGTGTTTTTATGTGTATTAATTCACTGAACTGGAACTTGAAATCTTGTTTTTTTTTTTTTGCATTTTCATTTTTGAAATCGAATTGTGTGTGTGCATTTTCATTTTCTGAAATCAATTTGAGTGTGTATGTGTGTTTTCTCATTCCTAGAAATCGATTTACGTGTGGGTGTTCATCCCCCCATAAACGGATTTGTTTTTGGGTGTTCAATAGTGTAGTGGTGGTGCTAACGGTCTTTTAGTTTAGGATTTGACATGTTATTGTACGAATTTTTTCTAGGTGGCATGTTGATAGTGGCAGGTGACTGGTGGTTAGTGAGTGGTGCTGGAATCAATGGTACAAGGGAATTTTTGTATCTTTTTAATATGTTTACTGACCCCTCCGTAAGGGCTCCTAGAGGGAAGGACCACCAGTGTTAACAAAATCCTCCACAGGGACCATATGTATTATTTTTTCAAAAGTTAGAGTGTTGTTTTATATTTCTATATAATATTTCTACCTTGTATTATATTCTCTTATATGACATGTCAAAACCAAAAACTAAAAAATGTCAAAGTTTATTATTTTATGCTCTCAAAGGTTGTATACATATCGGTATCTTACTATAAAATTAAAAGATTTATATATGACAACATAGTATTTTTAATAAATTATAGTTTTAATTTTTTTTAAAACAATCTAAAACATACACAAAATATGTTATTTATTATTCTCAAAAGATCTATATCATATATAACCTACGAAGACTTTTAATGAGTTGTCAAAAGCAACGCACATGTCAAGGCCATATGGCATGGCTATTTTGGCATTATTTTCTAAAAATAGCTTGTGGCATAGGGCTGTTTTCTGACATGTTCGTTGGGATACAGTTATATTGTAAACGACTATTTTTTGGTGTATAAATGAGTTATATTGGATGATGATTTTTTTATGCTTATTTATCTATATAATTGTTGAGTTGTGAGTTTTCTTATTGATTTGTTATTTTGCTTGTTATTGGTTGTTTCTTTCTGCACGTTTGTTTATATGAAGGCATCAGATTTGAACAACATAGAAATGGTTTTGATTTAGAAGGAGGTATCTAAATCAAGTATTTACTATTTGTTGCTTTATTTTGCATTTTTGATTTATCGTGATTGGAACTGTCAAACGGTGAAATGTATATGTCTTTGTTCATGATAATTTTGTCAATTGAAAGTGACAAACAATAAATACAAAATAAAGGAAAAGAATTAAGTCGATTTAAATTGTTTGAGTGTTTGCAGTCAATTGGCACGATGTGGTTTTTTTAAACGCTTTATGTAATATTTGTTCAACAAGGATCATATGTTGTAAACTTTTTTCAATGTTGCAACTCTTACACACAACACATTATTATGTATAACTTTCTAACCAAATGTGATTTCATCTGACCCCGCACGTAATCATCAACCAAGATAATTTCAGATTATATTTTGCAACAAAATATGTTTGGTAAATTTATCTATATTATTTTACAGAAAGTATACAGATAATATTTTTAGGTTTTTACAAATCCAGTCATTAATTTTTTTGAATAAAATATCTATATAATTTCTCACACTGTATATATGAATAATATTTTGTGATTTAAACAAATTGTAGAAAAATCTACACATTGTGCAATGTTAGTATCTTTAAGAGTAATCATCATTACGTTGAGTATTTGGAGTTGCCAAGTCTTCGTCATCTTATGATAAAGAATATCATGATTATTTACCATTTAAGAGTTATCTTAATGAATAGTCATAACTGCATTTAGTCTTTTCAGTTGCTAAGATTCTTATGATATTCTTTACCATTTGAAGAGGCCGACAAACCTTTCTATATATTTTTATCATATATTTAGTTTTGATCTTTGTATTTACCTTATCTACTTTAATTAATTATCTCATTAAAATTTAAGCCCCAGAAAATGGAAACCTCTACTCTCACGAAATTGACCAACATTCAGAATGTGCTACATAATGGTCTTGATAATGAGAAAAATGTCAAGGAAAAGATGTAGAAGCCTTTTAATATTTTCAGTAAAGAGTATGGAGCGAGGAGAAATTGTTAAAGGAAATCGAAGATTTGTCAGATTCGCCTGAGCACTAATTAGGATTAAAATTGTTGCTTATTGACCTATAGAATAAAGATTTGCATACCATGATGGCTTTGTTGGATGTTTTTATATCTATGGAAAATGTAACCAAGGAGTGACAGATGTTGCTAGAAAGTTGGTTGATGTTTAGTTTTTTTCTTCTTTTAGATCATCATGAAAGGGTTTTGTAATCAATAATGAATTAATAACAATTTGTATTTTATTAAAATATTTAATTTTTTAAAGTGTTTTGTTGGTCCCTAACCAACAGGGGATCAACAGATTCAACAAGTAATAATGTGAATATGAGCAATAACAAGTAGGAATACAGAAACCAAAATACTCCCTCCATCCCAAAATTATAGTCCATCTTTCCTTTTTGGTTTGTCCAAAAATAATAGTCCACTTCTAAAAATAAATAACATTTTTACTAAAATACCCATCATTATTAGTTAACCAACTAAGTATCTAATGGAACATTAAATGCAAAGTAAGGACAAAACTGTCATTTTATTATATAAAGTTAGTGGTAATTAGTGTTTTTCTTAATCTGTGTGGTTTTTGTCTGTAGACAATAATATTGGGACAAAGGGAGTATTTTTTATTAACAAGTTTCAATAGGCAACAGGTAATAAGAGAATCAAATCTGATTACATACATACTCTTGATAACCCCTTACACAATAGGGTATCGATATACATAACAAAAGACCTAAAGTTCTATCCTAACATACATGATAGATAAACAAGGAAACATATTCCCATACAAAGTGGTAGTATTTTGTTATGGTAACCTGATCTTAAAAAAAACAATCCTTAACACATAAGGATGTTATATTCATACTTTAGGGCTTGGTCTTTTACAAATCTTCATTAGGCTTCCTGATGTCATCATAGGATGTAACCTTTAATGAACACTAGTGGTACAGATGGAACCGCTAACAAACAACTTTTGACATATCAGATCAAACAAGTGTCTTAAAAAAAACTCCATTATTTTATATTGTCAATACTACAGATACTATTTCTTCATAAAGTAAAAAAAAAAAAACTATATATAAAGTATACAAAAGAAACACTTTTCGAAGACATAATGCTTGTCTTTTTATTTGCAGAGAAGAATCTTTTCTTGGTGTATGATTTCGCCTTTTTAGGGTTACTTTTTGAGAAGTGGGATGTTGGGCATCTGAGTCTATAAAATAATTCATGTAGTGATATTATACTCATATCTCTTATCAAGAACAACACATAACATAATTAACAAGCAACCCAAGCAAGCATGGAGCAAATAGTGTATGGGTTTAGAGATCTAGTTGAAGTGATGAGTAAACAACCGGGGTTCATGGGTTCTTACTTTGCAACTCAAGTCATAGTGAAGTCTCATGGAAGATATGGGGTACAATATGAAACCAAGGTTAAAGACGATGGAAGTCCACTGGAGAAAACTTTGACAGAAAGAAAGATTCTACCCTATCCTCTAACAATAGCGATTGATTTTGTTCATGAATATTTGGTAGATGTATGGATGGATGAGGGATGGTGAAAGGAAATGTTTCTCTGAAAATGGGTGATCAGTATTATGTTGAATTTGAGGATGAGAATGGTTTCCATGGATAACCTAAAGATAATATAAGAATTTGTTAGGAGTGGAATTCTAAAGAGCCACCTTGCTGGATGCATCTAAAAAGATACTAGAGTAGGACAAAAGATGTAATGGTTATTCGGTTATGAAATAAAGATTTACTTTTGTTGATGCATTATTTGTTTTATGACAAGTACACACACTGTAAATTAAATTTGAAAGGATAAGAAATTTAGAAGCTGTGAAGGACAATTAAAAATTATTTACAAACACAAACACACATGCAAACAAGGATTTTGAAAAACAACCACACAAGATAAGGTTTTAACACTAATTTGTAATTACTTTTGAATTCAAAAGAAAGAAATAAGTAAAAGAAGAACACACACAAAGAGATTTTAAGTACTAAAACAATTATTTGAAAATAAAAGGAAACAAACCAAGTTACATGGAGATTATTCACATTTCTCTAATAAGAAGTTTAATCTTGTGCTTATCAAGTGCCTTTGTGAAAAGATCTGCAAGCTAATTGTCTGTGGGAATGTAAAGTAGCTTAATTTTCCGAATCTAAACAATTCCCTTGTTGAAATGATGAATCCTGCAATATGCTTTGTCTTAGAGTGTTGAAAAGGATTATAAGTTATCAGAATGGAACTTGGATTATCACAATAGATTGGAGGCTTGGTGAACCTGAGATCGTAGTCAAGCAATTAATTTTAAATCCAAAGAACTTGAGAAAAACATCTACTAATAATCCATATTCTAGTTCTACAATAGACCAAGCCACTGGTGTTTGCTATTTTTTGCACGAACAACTGATAAGTCTTCATCCAAGCATTTGGCAGCCAGCAAAGGTGCTTTTCATGTGTAGAGTACAACTTACATAATCAGAATCAATGTATCCTACAAGATCAAAGCAAGAGTCCTTGGGATACCAAAGACCTAAATTAGGAGTCTTCTTTAAATATTGAAAGATTCTTTTGACATCACTAATATGAGGACTCTTTTGGGGATGTTAGATATCTTGTACATAGACTGGTGGCAAAACATAATGTTAGGCATGCTAGCAATAAGGTACACTAGAGAACCAATCATTCCTCTATAAAGGGAAGGATTAATGGCTTTTCCGTCAACATTAACCTAGATTTTGGTAGAGGTTGAGATGGGAGTCATAACAGGTCTGCGGTCATGAAGGGATTAACTATTTTGTAGATCAATAATGTACTTTCCATGATTAATGAAAATCCTTTGAGATGTTTTCCTAACTTGAAGTCCAAGAAAGAAAGTCATGGCTCCAATCATTCTCATTTCAGATATGCAAGCCATAATACTGCCAAACTCTTCACACAACTTCTCAATGATAGATCTAAAGATTATGTCAAAAACATAAACTTGAGCAAGGATCAAATCAATGGTAGTTCTATTGAAAAACAGTGTGCTATCAATTGCTCCCCTTTTGTAAGCATTTTCAACCAAGTAGGTATAGAGTGTTTAAAGATATTTATGCCCAAGTGTCATTAAAGAATGATATTGCTAATCAAATAGTATCCTATAAGGTTCACACCTTATAGAAAGTTACTATTGATTCATTATTAATTAGTATAGTTTGATTATTAATAAATATTATCAACACTTTTATTTAATTGGAAAAACATTATTTTATGAAAAGAATATTTTACTAAAATACAATGGATTATTTCATCTAGGAAATAATAACAAAAGAGAACAAAAAAACTATTTATATTCATAAGGTATGAATATATATATATATATATATATATGTACATACATACATACATGTATATATATACATACATACATACATATATATATACATACATACATACATACATACATACATACATACATATATTGTGTATAATTTTTTGGCACTTAGAGTAAACAAATTAGTTTCATTCCAACTACTAGTTACATGATCTTGTAAAAACACTCCTTCTCTTGACTTTATAGCCTCAGGGTTGTAGGTTACAAGGAGAAGAAAAGAGTTTCATGTTTTTTCATGTCTTCAACACCAATACCTACCGACATGGCTTCTTTGACTTTTTTTGAAGATATATTTCAAATGTACTCATGTGTAAGTATATAATAAAGAGTTTTTTTTTTTTTTTTTTTTTTTTTTTTTTTTTTTTTTTGCAAAAACTAAGCTAGTTTTGTACTATTTTCTTTCTTCTTTATGCTCCTAAAACCGAGAGCACTTTATGCTTCTCCCTTATCCTATTTTCCTTTGAGTAATGTAGAGAAAAGGCTATTACTTTGTTCTCCTTTGAAGGTACATTTGGTATAAACTTATAAGGCTTAAGAAAAACTAATTTAAAAGTGAAGAGTAGCATGTTTTAGTGGTTAATCATGACTTGGTGGATACTTCTAGAGAGCTTATCCTTTGGAGCTTCTTACCACACTTCATAAACATCCAATCTCCCATGAGAATCAAAGCTTTAGAGGTTGTAATCTTTTTCCTTCTATGATTGATTTAATATTTTCTAGCTTTGCAACATGGTCCTTGGTGGGTAAAATGCTTTAAATTTATTCAAACATAAAATTGCTTCCGTTTCTAAACTTTTAATTTTGACTATATATCTTTTAATAAAACCCAAAATTGGTATCAAATCCATTTTTGCATGCTTGGTTAGATTATTTGATAATTTGATATTATCTTTGTTTTTATGAAAACATGGATGGTTTTCTTTTTATAAGAAAATCGATACATATTTTATATGACAACTTTATAATTGTTATTTTTTAGTGATAAATGTTTACGTGCATCATTTGTCACCAAAAGTTTTCTTAGAAAAATAAAGTGTTGTTTTATATAATTTTGAGTGTATATATATATATATATATATATATATATATATGTGTGTGTGTGTGTGTGTGTGTGTGTACGATGTACATAAACTAGCCATGGACCTCTTGTGAATGTGTTGGTGTTGATTTTTTTCAAATGATTGTAATATTTATTTATTCATATGATATGTACACTAGTACAAAAATGACCTACGGTCACACTTTCCGAAAAACGGTCTATGACACTTTTTATAAATAGTGTGGCGAAAGGTCAGTATAAAAATTTAGAGAATGTTTTTGGATACATTTAAATTAGTTTGTGTGGCCATTTTATAGACAATCAAAACTTTAACTATGCTTAATTATACCAAATGTGACAAATATTAGTCACACTCGAACACTGAGGCCATAGGTCACAATCAACGACAGGTATCGATTAAGATTGTCATATTTTTTATGAGAGGCAGTAGATAAAAGTATCGTCACATGAGTTTGTTCTTTGTGTCTCTAAAACCTGATGCCTTTTTAGCCACATAACAGACAAAGTAGCTAAAAGTTGATACATATGGTCACACTAAATATTTGTGTGTCCATAGGGCGGTTTTGTAGTAGTTGTAGTTAGTTAACGCAAGAAAAAAAACAAGTTAGTATTGGTTACTTATGGTCATGTACCTTTTATTTTGTGTGTCAAAATATTATGAATTGGCTTTAAAAAGAAACAAATAGTGTGTGTGTATGTGGCAATTAGTTATGATTACAGCTATTATATGTGTCTATATGTAAATATAGTTATAAAAGAATAATAATGTCTTATCGGTATAATTAGGGCCGTTCATTGAATATGTTAGTTATGGTAATGTACCTTTTATTATGTGTGTCAAAATATTATGAATTGGCTTTAAAAAGAAACAATAGTGTGTGTCTAGGTAGCATTTAGTTACAATTACAACTATTATATGTCTCTATATGTTAAAATATTTATAAAATAACAATAATGTTGTATTGAATAAGAACTATAAAAAAGGACCAAATTGCCCTTTTTGTCATATATTCTTGTAATTGCACCAGATCATACACCATTAAAAATGAAAAGAATACAACTTAATTTAACAGAATAGTGTGATAAATAAATGAAATTAATACAACTTAATTTGTTTAACATTGCATAACGAAAGTACATTGCTATAACATGTAGTTTATATTATAACATGTCATCCACCATTACAGTAAAAAACTGAAAAAAAATAACTTTGAATTATAACAATATTACACCAAAATAGTTTGATGGTATAATATGTTAAAAAGATATTAAGGAAAGTACATTGTCATTTTTTGTCATTTTCTTATTCTCCACATAACGATATGCTCAAGGTTTAGCCTTTCCCTTCTACAAACAAAAATAAAGATCATTAAATGTTAAAAGAAGGAAAAATATTATCGCTACAAATATAATTCATGACATTAAGAAACACATACCGTACATATAAGAATACCATGACAATCGGTACGAAAATAATCATTTTCCTTCTGCAAGTCGAGTGTGTCTACACGTGGCAATATGTTATCATTATGAGGAACCACAGTACTAAATTCTTCATCTACATCTTCATATTTATCTCTGTAATTTTTGGGAGGTATCTTGAACAGAATAGATATTTTTTGATCGAGCAGGTCTGTCACGTAAAATACTTGTTGTGCTTGTGAGGCCAATATGAAGGGATCACCTTTATGTCCTAATCTTTTTAGTTCAACTAGTGTGTACCCCAATTTATCCATTTTTACCCCATTTCTATTGTCAACCCAATCACACATGAAAATTGGAATTCATTTAAAATGATAATCTAGTACCTATATCTCTTGTAAAACACCATAATAAGTGTTTTTGGCATATGTTACAACTTCTTTACTGATGTGTGTGTCAGTTGCAATGACACTAACCCCACTGTTTTGGTAAACTTTACCTTCGCGAGCTTTTGTACGAAAAGTATATCCATTGATAGCATATACATCGTATTTAATAATGTTCTTATTGGGTCCATGTGAAATCAATCTCATTGTCTCTGTTATACTTTCTCTACACCCCCTAACTCTCTCTCTACTTGAGTTGTAATTAGATTATGAATTTCACATATAAAGAAATACACAACAAAGAAGACAACATATATGAAAATAATATACCTCCTTTCATAACCAATGACCAAATGTATTACTGTGCTCTTGTTCTAGATGTGCCTTTCGTTTAGTAGGGTGTTGATGTTGCAAAAATTACATGTGTCGTCTGTCAATATGTTATTGTTAATATTATCACAAAAAAACATACATGTAAAAAAACTTACTTTATATAGGGGAGTACTTCAGATGTATTTTGCAATACAAAGAAATGTGCTTTGCTGAATAGTTCTACAGAAACTTCTACCGATTTAGCAGCTGATAGATGAGTCCCGTCTGTAATAGAACCACTATCTTCACCTTTATTAATTCTAGATTTGTTATGATTGTCAGGTGGAATACCAAAAGTATCCATCTTTTTAAGGAATTCACTAAAAAACTCAATCGTCTCTTCTGCAACATTCTCTTCTGCAATGCATCCTTCTGGTCTATTTTTGTTTTGCACGTGCCCCTTAATAACCTTCACAAACCTTTCGAATGGGTACATCCATCTAAAGAATATTGGATCGCATAATTTTACTTCCCTAGTTAGATGAACGGTTAAATGAATCATCACATCAAAAAATGATGGTGGAAAGTGTTTCTCAAGAAGGCATAAGGTTACACATAACTCCTCTTGCAACTTATCGAGCTCGTCCAATTTGATTTCTTTGCTACATATTGCTTTGATTAAAGAAACAAAACCTTGTAATAGCAACTCTGGTAGGTGAATGCATAATAGATCGAATTGCTATGGGCAAAAATTGTTGCATGAGCATGTGATAGTCCTGTGATTTTAGTCCGATCAACTTCCTATACTTCAGACTCACCAAACTAGAAAAATTAGAACAATACCCTTGAGGAACCCTTATGTTGTATAAAGTCTCACAGAATTTGTCTTTTTCCTCTTTTGTCAATGTACAACCTGCAGCGGGAAGTGTTGTGTTATTCCCATATATCTTAGGATGCAGCTCTAGTTTTGAACCCTAATGAACCAAATCCAATCAAGCTTTATAACCATCTTTCATCTTCCCGGGAACGTTCCACACAGTTTTGGTTAAACTCTCACCCACATTCTTCTTGACATGCATAAAATCTATACAATGTGGAACCAAATTGTCGCGCGAATACCTTAGCTGTGTATACCATATATTGAATTTCTTCCAGTATGTATTATTTTGCTGGCCCACATTTGAAGTACCCTCTTGGTGTGATTTTCTCTTTTTCTTATTAATCTTCCCACCTCTTCCAGCTGTATATTGTTGGATTTCTACCTCCTTTCCCTTACACACATTTCCCTATTTATTAATTATAAATTTGACCCTGTTATATATTTCCTCCCCATTCATAGGTTCTGGAGAGGGTGAGAACTCTTGTTGTCTATTGAATGCCTTTTTTGTCTTCTGAATGGGTGATTATATGGTAGAAATTTCTATGAATAGCATAGCTCCGCTTATTCGACTCAGGGAGTCTAATGCAGTGTATTTCTTCGCCACACACAACACATCCTTGAAATCCGCTGTATGGACAACCACTTAATGTACCATCTGCAGGATAATAATTAATAGTCCATAACACAACTACACGTAGTTTAAACTGCTCTTATGCATATGCATCGTATGTTTCAACTCCAATATCAAATAATAATTGTAGATCATCAATAAAAGGTGCTAGGAACACATCAATATCGTTTCTTGGTGTTCCTGATATCAATAACGAAAGCATGATGAACTTTCTCTTCATACACAACCATGGTGGAAGGTTGTAAATGACAGTTAAAATAGGCCACACACTATGATTCCTGTTACCTCTGTTCACATCGACCCCGTCAGTCGAAATGCCTACCCGCAAATTTCTTGGTTCGCTAGCAATGTCAGGATATTTGTTATCAATGGCAGCCCATGCTGGTCAATCAGTTGGGTGACTTAAAACACCAATATCCACCTTTCTGTCTGTTGTGTGCCATGTTAAATCTTTTGCAGTATTTTTACACTGAAAAAGTCGTTTCAAGCACGGAATAATTGGAAAGTACCACAAAACTTTTGTAGGAATATTCTCATAAATTTTATGTTTTTGTTCATCGACCTTCCATCTTGATTTACCACAAGTAGGAAATGTTACCTTGTCTGTGTATTCTTTTCTGTAAACTATTCAGTTGTTGACACATGCATGCATCTTAGTATACCCTGAACCCATTCCCTTGAATGCTTTTTTGGCCTCGTACGTACTACTGCACATTTCGTTTCCTTCTGGTAACATATTTTTGATCAAATCTAATAATTATGTAAAGCACATATCTGATACTCCATACATACTCTTCAAGTTGAGTAGTTGTATGATTGCAGATAATTTTGTGAAATTATGTCACCCTTTATATAGGGGCTTCTCGGCAACTTCTATCAATTCTCTAAATTTCTCAGGGTTCCCAATAAAATTTTCTTCTATAGATTCAACCATCTCTACTGTTTCTACAACATCTGCTTGAATTTAGTGTTCATGTTTGTGGGATCAACAACGTATAACGTGTCCATGTCAAAATTATGTTCATATACATAATTTATGGGTGGTTCCTATGGTTCTCCATGCTTATTCCGATTCGTGTATGTTTGATGAATTCCACTTATGAATAGGTGATCATCTAACACATCCACCGAATGAGATATGTGGTTTACACACTTAACATATGGACATGGAATTCTTATCTTTTTTTTTGGTATCTACAGGACCCATATTTTTAGAAATCTTGTAATTGTGTACTGCATATTTCAAAAATTCTGCAACACCCTTTACATAGGTTTATGATGTTCTATAGGCTCCCATCCAAGACTTATCCATATTTGGTTTACAATAGCATCAACAAGCAATATATGTTTCATGTTCTTTGAAGCATTTTAACAAACAGTTGGTGTGCATAAAAAAAATAGATCACATTACTATTAAATCCGATATATGGAAACCAATAACTTGTTAATTCTAGAAAATATAATGATGCATATCATGACCAAACGAAATACTAAGTATTAAAATTTTGAGTGTAATTGTTTTTTAAGTCCCTGTATACATTAATGTAGTATGTGTACCTGTATGAATTTCGTGTTGTAGTATCACTTTATGGTTGAAGTATAAACGTAGTTGTAATGCCTTATTGGTACACAGAGAATGATTCAATGGGAATTCATATTGTCTAAAATTTAATAGTTATGCCATGGGTGTGGATGATTAGGGACATATCGATAAAAAAAAAGGAAAAAATTGTTGTTAGTGGGGTTCGAACCCATGCTATTCCAAAATATACCATTAAGTACATGTACGCTTACCAACTGAGGTGAGTGGTGTTCTGTAATTTACTAGTTTACTAAATAAACTAAATGAGAAACATTAGACACAAATACCCTTGCAATCCTCTAGAACTGATCTAAGACAAACACAGTTAGCATCAATCATACTTTCCTCATTTGATATAATAAATTTAAATGTTGGTGCACATTGTTTTTAATTATACTTCACAACTGGAATGAAAAACAAATGACAAAAATACCCCTGATTCTTCTCATACTTTTTTTGTTTAATTGTATCCAAGATTAACTTATGTATCCAATATTAGCTTATGATTTTCCTATCAAAACCCTGATTAGGCATACCCGTAGGTGATGTTTCCTGTTTCATTTTCAATATCTATATTGAATGACCATTATACCCTTATATACCAAACACAGTTTCAATGGGAAATTATAACATTTTGTTTGTTGTATGATAATAATGTATAATTGATGGATATAACCCTGCTTTAGCATAATCTCCATATGTTGAAAACAAACAGGGGACAAACTAACTAATCTAACCAATAACATAACTCTAAAGTGGATCTAAGTTGCAAAGTACATTGCTTTTTTATACAAAACAATGCAGCAATAATAGGGACAATATATGACATTAATATAAGTATGGAACACAATCAAAATTACAATATAAATTTAATATTATAGTTAGTTCCCAGTTTGCCCTTATGACAGTTATAATCAAAACAACATCAAATATAGACATATAATATACAACATTAAACAACAAAAACGAGTTTGATATTGCTTATACAAAAAAGAGTTTCATATGTACTCTCTATTAAACCCAAAATGGAGTACAACATAGATCATCTACACTATGTTTTCCCATGAAATCACATTCTCCTTGGCCATGTCCATTGCATCTTCCATTTTTTCTCTTGGAATGGTCATGTTTAGCATTTGCTTGAGGTATGCTATTCCATCATCGACTGTTGCCACTGGGTGATCTATCACAAACAGATGAATAAGCTTCTCAACACTTTTTGATGGTGAGTTCATCAAAATGTGGGGGAAATTGATTGGAACATATACATGCCTATGTTCAACATACAGGCATTCAATCTCTCGTAATTGGTGTACCCTAATGATCATCTTGAAAGTTCCCAAACAATCATCATTCAGAATAGGAATCATTGACAACCCACAGTTTTCTGTAGTTGGCATATGATACTAGTTACCCAAAGTTGTATACCCCAAGCTTTTGGAAAACCGACCAAGCATCTCCATATTGAACAAATCCATGTTGACATAAGAGATCAAGTGAACTTTTGTTTGTTCATACGCCTTACCTGGATAGTCTGTAAAAAACCTGCCATGTACAACTCTAATGGTGAATCTCTTCTCATTTGCTTTCCCGTACTGTACTAATGGTGTGTTCTTTGGTGGTTCACTACTTACACTCCATGGTTGGAACCTAGGATTTTCCCATGGATCGGCATTCATCTTTGTTTCCATTGATCGTCAGAGTTTTTTTCACAGTGGAGGAGCAAATAAGCGAAGTTATCGTATGCTAATGAAGATGTAAGAATGACGATTTTGATATAAAGGGAGGGTTTAAATGGATCATCATTCGGAGCTGAAGGGACATCTACGCAGGCCATCACTCCCGATTAATAGCAGGTTACAGGGGAGGTGCAATTTGAACGACGACATGATAATGATTACCGATGTTGTGATATAATTTAATATTAATATTTACATTAATATCTATAATATTAAATAAGTGTAATATCCAAACTAGCTTAGTTTTTATTATTACAATACAAAAAATAAACTTATATATAAATAAATATTAAATATATAAAATGAATTTTTTAATTCAAATGGGTACGAGTTGACCAATATTAGGTCATCTACGGGTGTTGGGCAAGGGTTAGGAACAAAAGGGGTTATAATATGGGTATGGGTTGCAGGTGGTCGGGTGTTGGCATGGGTTGACCAATATTAGGTCATGTACAGGTGTTGGGCATGGGTTAGGACCAAAAGCGGTTATAATATGGGTATGGGTTGCAGGTAGTCGGGTGTTGGCATGGGCTTACCAATATTAGGTCATGTACGGGTGTTGGGCATGGGTTAGGACCAAAAGGGGTTATAATACGGGTATGGGTTGCAGGTGGTCGGGTGTTGGCACGGGTTGACCAATATTAGGTCATGTATGGGTGTTGGGCATGGGTTAGGACCAAAAGGGGTTATAATATGGGTATGGGTTGCAGGTGGTCGGGTGTTGGCATTGGTTGACCAATATTAGGTCATGTACGGGTGTTGGGCATGGGTTAGGACCAAAAGGGGTTATAATATGGGTATAGGTTGCAGGTGGTTGGGTGTTGGCACGAGTTGACCAATATTAGGTCATGTACGGGTGTTGGGCATGGGTTAGGAACAAAAGGGGTTATAATATGGGTATGGGTTGCAGGTGGACGGGTGTTGGCATGGGTTGACCAATATTAGGTCATGTACAGGTGTTGGGCATGGGTTAGGACCAACAGCGGTTATAATATGGGTATGGGTTGCAGGTGGTCGGGTGTTGGCACGGGTTGACCAATATTAGGTCATGTACGGGTGTTGGGCATGGGTTAGGACCAAAAGGGGTTATAATACGGGTATGGGTTGCAGGTGGTCGGGTGTTGGCACGGGTTGACCAATATTAGGTCATGTACGGGTGTTGGGCATGGGTTAGGACCAAAAAGGGTTATTATATGGGTATGGGTTGTAGGTGGTCAGGTGTTGACACGGGTTGACCAATATTAGGTCATGTACGGGTGTCGGGCATGGGTTTGGATTTATGCCATACAAGTGATTATAAAACATTGTTAAGCCAACTAGACCTTAGTATTATTTTAGTATATAATAGTATTTTTCCATTGTATATATATTTCTTAATTTTAAATATTTTTTATTTCAAATAGTCATATAGTTTTATCCTAAAATTAAATTCTTAAGTTAGAAGGACCAAATATGTAATATTTATATTATTACCAAATTAATCATAATAATGTTTGAAAAGGCAGAACATGTTTCCAAACCACGATTTTTGCTTCTCATCGTGTGACATTACTATGAGATCAAAATTTGGAAAACATTTGAATTCGTCAAACGAATTTAAACAAAACTAATTGGAGGAAAATATTTTTTTTGTATGGTCTTTGGGCTCCAAATCAAAGTGGGAAATCGTCATCTATCTCACCGCCAAAACTATGAAGATCAATCCATCGGATCAAGGAAATTCCGGTAATTTTTTGGTTACATCCATCAATTTAGGATGTATTAATTCATTTTAATATTTAATACACCGTCATTTATTCCACCATTGTTTTGTTTAGCGTTAGGTTATATCCCAAAAGGATCATCATTCAGTTCATCATTCATCATGCTTTCTACTGTTAGTATATTGTTTGTGTATTCTGTCATTGTTATTGATTCTATTGATTACGGATCATGGATAACACACACAATTTTGATTATTCATATTGGTGTGCTTGTTGCACACCAACTGTTCGATGAAATGTTTATATGAGAAATTGTCTGTAATATTCTTTAGTCATACATTTTCATTAAACATATAAATAATCAAACTTATTTACAATCTTTTTTGTCAACAGAAGAATCATGGAGATAGACAAGGAACAACATGAGGATATCCCCGACTATGATACGGAATATGAGCAAGACGATGGAAACCAAGAATACGATTTAGAGACAGAAGATGGTGAAAATAAAGACATTCACTACAATAGCCATTCATATTCGGAAGAAGAAATCCATAAAACAGTTCCTACGAGATCAAATAGGAAGAGGGGCATGACTCGATTGCCAAAGCTGAAGACTGAGTATGTCAATTTTGGTGGTAGAAAAAAACGTGCCAGGTTTGATGAATTCGGTAAGTTTACAGGGAAGAATAATGCACTCTTTGTTAGTTATTTGGGTGATCTTGTCCGCGAGAAGGTGGGATTAAGTGCTATTTGCTGGAAAAAAAGTTAAACCGAAAGTGAAAGACAAACTATGGTAAGAGTTTACAGTAAATATTTTCTTCATTTTTTTAAACTGCATATCATATTATATGTAAAAATCAAGTATTAAATACTAACATATTCATTGTTGTTTTGTTTTAGCGCTATTTTGAAGTACATGAAAGTGGAAAATAATTTGTGATGAATAGGCTTGGTATCCTACTGCGGAACTTCAGAAGAAAGCTGTATGCAGATTACATCAAACCACATCTAGACAATCCCAAAAAGCTTGAAAAAATCCCTGTTCGTTATCGTGCACTAATTACTGAACAAGATGATTTGAACAAACTTGTGACTTATACGCAATCTCAAGAGTTTAATGTTACAATCTTTTTTCAAAACTTCTTCATTTATTTATCATAAACTAGGTTACGAAAGTGCATGACAAATATTTTACTTTTTTTTTCACAGAATGTGTCACAAAGGACTATCAAAGCGAGAAAGATGAAAAAGTATGCTCATCGGATGGGACGAGAGGGGTATACTACTCTTAGGAAGAAGTTGGTAAGCTTCGTCTTTAGCTATATAATCCTAATATATTAACTTCATAGCATTTTAGTTAATAGGCTTTTGTTTCATACTCTTTACAATTTTATTTTTTTTATCAAGATTGAAGAGAAAGTGATTTCAAAGGAGGAAATGCCCCCAAGGTCAGTTATGTGGTGTAAAGGGCGTGAAAGTAAATGAGAATTTAAGGATGAAGATGTTAAAATCATGGCTGATAAACTAGTAACTTCGCTAAACTTTTCTTTTTCTTTTACTGTAAATATTTTAATCACTGTTATGAAGAGAATAATTATTAATATTTTGTTTGGTAGACGGAACATGAGAAGCAATAAAAGAAGGACAAGTAAATGTTGAAACAGGCACGGATGCCATGACCTTAGTTTTTGGCAAGGAAAAGGGCGTTTTAAAGGGTGTCGGCACTGGAGTCACTTACAACAAATATTTCAATGTTCCTCGCTGCAAATGATCATCTAAGGAAGAAATTAAAGATCTTAAAGTTGCACTGCATAATGGAAAAATTGAGCTTGAGAAAAAAGATGCTAAACTCAAGGCTTTGTCTACAAAGGTTAATGAACAAGATCAAACACTAAAGCTAGTTTTGGCTGATCTTAATGCAAAAGGAGCTGACTTTCCAAATCTGTCTCATACAGTTATAAGTAATCTTATTGAAAATATCTATTGTCAATGTTACTTGTAAAGTGCATTTCTTTTACACATTTCCCTGTTTCTTTATATTTGCTAGGGTATTTCAAGTGACAAGATTGTACATACTAATGAAACGTCTCCCGTTAGTCTCAAAACCAATGAACCTTCAGAACCTGTAACACGAGTATGTTATCATCATATTAGATCATTGTTGATATAATTTTTTTTAGTACAAATTTCTGGTTTTTCACCTTGGACTTTAAATTATGTAGGTTATTGCAAAACCCACCAAGAAACCTGTTCAAACGAAATCTAGAACTGCACCTCTCGATGTAGAATTGATTTCCATGAAATCTGCAACAGTAGTATATACTAACTGTACAATTTTCAATACTTTTAATTTATCTTTTATATTACAATATAATTTTATATATGTCTTAAAACTTTATATTAGGCTAATACAAAACCCACCAGAAAAGCTGTTGAGTCTAAGACTGCCACTACCAATCATGACATACCAACAGTTTTACCAAATAAACCCATTCACTAGGTCAATGTTTTTTTTACATGTTGAATATACATTTCTGTCTTTTTTTTTCTGATTCTAATATTACTTGTCATTGTAGCCAATCAAGTGTAGTCTATCTTATCCGTATAAAAGGAACATCGTTGTTCGTGGTACCGTTCACTTATCATCAGAAAGACAATTCATTCATGTAGTTCCTCAACAAGATGATTGCTATAAAGTTACCATTGATGAAGTGGTAGTAAAAAATGCATTTCTACCCTATAAAACCGGAGAATTCACATTAGTTGAGGATGCATATAAAAGTTTTGTTCCATGGCCAAAATACCCTGTGCAAATCGAGTCAAATGTTTGTTTAATTATGTTCACTAGTTTGTGCAATACACTTTATTTTCTTCATAAAGTAGTATACTAAGTTTGTGATGAACTCATTTTTTTTGGTTTCAATGTTGTTGTTATAGGTACCAGAAATTATATCACATCAAAACTCAACGAAAAGGAAACCAACTTATATATCATCTGATGCCCTTCTCAAGAAGACAAGGAGCAGTACAAACAAAATGAATGCCTAGTTATGTTTAGGTTTTGGTTATGATGTGTTTGATTTTTTAACCATTATTTAAATTCTTTAAATTAGGACAATTTTATTTTCTTTGATATTTTAATTAGGAATGTAATGTATATATGGATTTGGATTTCAATTATTAGTAATATCAAACTATGAATTTTGTTTGTGTTCCATTTTGTTGTGTTTCGTTACTTTAATTTTTTTTTGGTGTGTCTACAATGTATATAAAGTAACAGTAAATACTAAGTTAAAGTGGCTGTAGTATGATTTTTGTTATGTTTTATAGGTTTTTAATGTCTCTAAAAATATACAATGGCTACTTTACATCAATTTGTAACGTGTGGCTAAATGGTTAACAATAGCCATAATATACAAGAATTATGAGACTACAATTGATTTAAAATGATTTTTATTATAAAGTTTTTGTCACTAAGTTAAACAATAACAACATGAAAAACAATTTATGTAGAAAATAAATATCATAATTGATTGTTGTTGAGACTAAATACTAGTAAATCGTCACTTAGATCATTAATTATATGTGTCCATTTACCCAACATGGACATGTTCACCGTAAATTATATGTGTCTAAAATATACCCAACAGTCTTAATACAATACTGAATTATCCTTAATTTTAACAAAATGTGTGTCTTTATACTACTTATGATTGTATTTCACTTAATTGTGTGTCTCTATATGGTAGGTTATAGTCATAAACGTTGATTGTTTTTGTGACTAATACTTAGCAATTCGTCGCTTATGGAAGTAAAGTACTTGTGGCCATTTAGCAAACATGGCCACACTCACCATAATTACAAGTTTACAAAAGATACACATTAGTCTTAATAAAATTTAAACTGTGTGACTATATGTAAGAAAACAACTACACTAAAACATCATGAATGTCGCAATTTGGTGATATACAGTCACCACGCTAACTAAATATATGTGACTACTAACTGTTTAACGCTGCAATATTGGATATTTAAGGAACAAAATTCCGTACACATTTGCCACACTTTTATAATACGACCACATGTTTTCATATCATACATACACTACATTTTAAAGTGACCATAAGACCCATACGATAACGTCACCTTCCGTCACACTTTCAGTGAAAAATTAAAAAGTCACTATACGCATATAGTCAACTTTTTTGGTGTGACTGTAAGTCATTTTTCTTGTAGTGGTAATAATTAAATAGATAGTTTTTATTTATTTAATTATTTATTTTTAGGTAATAGATTAGTTTTATAAATAGTTTACTTTTTAAAAAAAAAATAGTTTACTTTTATTAAAATATAACAACAATGAACAAGGTGGTGAAACAAGTGGAAGCATGAAAACATTACAAGATTTTTGATCCCTTTATGCCTCTTATGAAGGACTTGGCATCTTTTGTGAATTGTGATGACTCACATAACTTTTACTAGATTGTTATTTTATGCATATATGTTTTACATGTTTGTATTGTTTAAATATATGTTGATATTGTGTTATTATTTTTAAATTAGATTTCACATGTATAAAATATTTTGAACATAAATAACATCACAAAGAGCTTTGTTTTAGTGAATTTTTACTTTTAACACAAGATGGTAAAAACAATTTTAAAAATAAAACAAGCATTATCGTTTGCAAACAGAAAATTTTGGGTTTAAAATTATATAATTTTAAAATTGAGATTTTATAAATTTATCAAACTCTAAAACTTATTTTATAAAATGAACTTCTATTAAAAGTCTTATAAATATTCTTTAGCGCTCAACCGGTAAAAGTTAATACAATTTATTAACTTTAAAATTTAATCATGTCATTATATAAATTTTGAATTTTATAAATATTTACATTGTGAAAATGTGATGTCATAAAACTAGGAACTATATAGTAGTATATAATTTATAATCGATATCAACCTGGTTGGATTCCGGTCATTGGGATAAAGGTCAGTTAACATTTTATTTGTTTTGCAACTTGGATGCTACACCTTAATAATTACTGTTTTTTAGAAATAAAAAATGTATTTATTATTGAAGATTTAAATATTAAAAATACGACACCTAACATTTTATTTGTTTTGCAACTTGGATGCTACACCTTCCCTGATCCAAGTGTGAGTCATGTGCTTCCGATTGTATAGGCCTCTACTATCATTCACACTTACTCATACTCGTCCCAAGTATTGTCTCACAGTTCTTCAAGTCACCATTCAATAATTTCACATAATCATTTAACACATCAGATTGACAAAATCAAGGTTTTATATTATCTCTTGAAACGATTACATAGATGTTTAAGTTCACTCTAGACTATGCCTCCTATATTAGGCTACATCACATGATCCAATTTATACGGATACACCATAGATCCTTCCTCTTAATTCCTTGCATCGTCACCTACTTCATCAAGGATCATTTGGAATGCTCTTGCCTTTGGCTTTGGAAGTGCATTTGGATTTGTAGCTCCTTCCTTCTTTATGCAGTCTTGCTTGTACTGCCCTTCTTCATTACATCAATAACACACCCTTTTGTTGAATGCACACTCATTGACGTAATGCCTATACTTCCCACACTTGAAACATGTCACCTCCTCGCCACATTTTCCCGAGTGTTTCTTGTTGCACTTATCGCACCATCTTACTTCACCTCCTCCTCCTTCGAACTTCTTCGAACCAGACTTTGAGAATTTTCCCTTCTCGTTGGACCTTGAGGATCCATCGAACTTCCTTTTCTAACCCACTTCATTTCTCTCCAGACCCATTTCTCTTATCTGAGTCTTAACATTCTTGGCTGCTCTAACAGTTGCCTTCAATGTGCTTGCCACTTTGACTGTTGGGTCAAAGTCTGATGGGAGTCTGTTAGCAAACTTCTCTATCTTGGTGAGTTCAGTCGGCACCAAGTTTGGAAATAACTTCATCTTCTCGGTGAATGTAGTAGCATAGTCACCAACGCTCATTCTCCCATTCTTCAAGTTCTAGAACTCATTGTTTAGATCGATAAGATCTATCTCGGAGCAGTACTGTATCTTCAAATGCTCCATGAATGTTTCCCAAGACATCTTAAAAGCTTCTCCTCATGGCATCGTATCTGCCAACAATTTCCACCACCTCAAGACTCCGGTCTTCAGTTATCGAACCGCAAAGACGGTTTTCTGCTTATCGCTACAGTTGCAGCGTTCAAATACCATCTCCATCTCGGAGATCCAGTCCATAATCTCTACTGGATTTGGGATTCCATAAAGACTTGGTGGTTCAGCACCTAGTAAGTTATTATACATACATCCATCTGTGTTGATTTCACTCTCTGGGTCGTTCCTTATTACCACTAGGGGTTCCACTTGACTGACAGTGCGGCTGTAATTCCCTTCCTCTGACGGTCCGTCATTTAGTTCTGGTTGTTCAACAAGCATGGAAGGTTCATCACTGTTATTCAGCAATAGTTGCCTCATTTTTTCCCTCTGCTCAGCCATCATAGCCCGAATCATGGATTGTACTCCAGCCATAGTGACTGGATCAGGCGCAACTTCTACTATCGGCACCTGCTCAATCACTTGGGGTTGGGGACGTTGGTTCCTGTTTCCATTTGCGTTTCCGTCTCCACTTTGGGTTCCCACTATGTTGATCTATACACCAAAGTAGGTAAATTTGGATCTTTATTTATGATAGGTGTTTCAATCCTACTTATCACTCTGAAAGGTTACATGCTAGTTCTAATATCATAGTCGTACGCTTAGGTTCCTGAACACATAAGGTTTCTAGATCCGGTTGGCAACAGACCATAGATCTGAGCATATGCACGACAATCATATAACTTTTAGCACATAAAAGCATTTTAGGCATTTTTTTCCTAAAATAAACTAGTGCTCGTGTCTAAAATATGGAAGACACTCATCTCATAATCATCGCTTAACATTCTAAGTTTATGTCTAGAAATCCTACAAATTCCTAGTTCACTTAAACTAATGCTCTGATACCAACTGTGATATGCCCATTTTCACGGCCAGAAAAGACCGATTTCGTTTATGCTTTATAATAAAATCAGAGTAACTTTTTAAAGAAAAGTGTTGTAGAATTTTGTTCCCAGAAAAACATGATGAAAATGTTATCAAAGCATTTCCGAAGAAATGTATTTTATTCATTTTAAATCTTTGGGATGTCAACGTCAATATAGAAACATAAGCATAAACAGAACTTACATTCATTTACATTAGTGATTTGCATCTCTTTAATCTCTCAGTGTAGTGTAGCTTTATATTGACACCTATCATACAAATAAACTGAGTAGGTCAGGTTGGGAAACCTCGTGAGTACATAGGGTTTTCAACCCACAATAATATAGTTATTACGTTTGAACATCTAACAACCAACCCAATTACCCATCTCCATTATCTTCTTTACTCTTAAGGATCATCCCTAAGAATCATCTATCATTCATTTTTTCATTCCTAAGGATTCTCCTAAGGAATATGCACGAAGTCCATCTTTGCCTATGGCGCAACTGCCAATGTTATCTATTAGCCGCAACTGCCAATATTATCATTTAGGCGTAGCTGCCAGGATTATTACGTTTTCTATTAGGTGCAACTGCCGATATTATCCTTTTGCACAGATGCTAGGATGTTTAGAGTACCTCGTAGTTTGAAAACATCTACAGGTTGTGGCGCAACTACCAATATTCATCTATATCATCTTTCATCCCTCATCATTTATCTACTCATGTTACCACCAACATATTTTAAGATATAAAACACATCTATAGTTTAGATCTGAAGAAAAAGTTAAGATCTGAAAACAAAATATATCTACGGTCTAGGTCTGAAGAAAATGTTCAGATCTGAAAACAAAATACATCTACAATCTAGATTTGAAGAAAAGGTACAAATCTGAAAAGAAAATACATGTACAGTTTAGATCTGAAGAACAAAGAAATTTAAATCTTGCATCTAGCACAAATCTCAAGTAAATATGTACACATAGCACGTAATTTATATAAAATACTTCATGTTTATGTGTAAGATGAAAGTAACTATGCACTCACTTGATAAGGTGGTGATTCGGATAGCGCTTCGCTTTTTAAAATACTCTCCTTTGACGAAACCGAGAGGTTTCCCAGAAAACCGGGCTCTGTGGGGGCAGAGTTTCTAAACCGCAAAACTCTTTTTCTCGGAGTCTTCGGCCATTCTTGGCTTTCTTCTAGCGCTAGGGAGGTTTCCTAGGCTTCAGGGTGGTTTAGGGTAGCTAGAGAGAGAGAGAGAGAGACAGAGAGAGAGAGAGAGAGAGAGAGTAGAGAGAAAAAGAAGATGTACAAAGTCTGAAAATGAAGGCTAGCGTCGCAACCCTTTTATAGACCGAGAGCCTCGCAGTACACAGGGGGGTACCTCGGATCTACGTGGGGCGTAGGAGCAAACTGGTGGGTACTGTGACTGAGGTGAAGAGAAGCCACCGGAGGTGAAAAGGTAGGCTTAGTAGGGCTCGAACCTACAATATCACCGTTATGAGCGGTACGTTTCAACCAACTAAACTATAAGCCCCTACGGATCTCTACATGCAATTCGCTCACTTCGGGAAGAGCGAACGGAAAGAGGAGGCCTTTGCTCTATCTGCTTCTTCCTCTCCCCAGGAATTAACAATTGGAAAAAGAAAAAGATTCTATATCTATTTTTTGTTTATAGATAGATATAGAACTGAATATATTATTATATAGAATAATATCTAGAAAAATGAAGTGAAGCAAGCAGCCCTTTCGCGACTCAAACTGCCGGTACACTTTCCGGCTCGCAACCGATCAAACGGGAGAGCTGTGGTTTTTAGGGAAGGATCAGGTCTTTTCGAGAGCTTCTTGACCCGAAAAAATAAGCTTTGTGACCGATTTCTTTGAGTCAGCTTCTTTTCCGTGTGTGATAGAGCGTGAGGTTCGAGAGCGGTATGGGTAGGATTCAAGTGGAACATAGAATTGTTTGTAGTCAAATTGAACATAGAATTGTTTATTGACAAGTTTGTGGGTATGTGGTTTTTGCATTTCGTTCAATAGGGATCATACAACACGTGTCACTCTTTGGATGGATCGACGTGGCTGTTTCCGGACCGCAAAATGATTAGAACGTGAGGCTTTCGATTCTCGTATGTAGGGTGTACTCCAAATGCGAGGCGTCCAAAGGTACGTTGGGCGTACCCCTCGCATCCAACTTGCATTTTGCCATTTTGACTTCAAAAATTCACAACTTTCGCATACTAGCTCCGTTTTCGACGTTCTTTATATCCATGAGTAGGTGGGACCGTAATCTACAACCTTCGTTTAGACTCCGTTGGCTAATTTTGAATCTATTTTTAAAGTTATATTTTTATCAGGCCGGGACAGGAAAAGTCCGTTAAAAATTCATAACTTCTTCATCCGACGTCTGTTTTCGTCTGTATTTTTACCGTTGAGCTACTAATAACGAGACCTTCGATTCTCGTATAGTTTGTGTCGGATGAAAACCATGCGATCTACTATTCGAATTCCGGGCTGTGTATTGTTAATCCGAAACTTGGAAAAATCATAACTTCCTTATACGAACTCAGATTTGGGCGTTATTTTTATGCACGCTCTCAGTTTAGCGAACACTATGACTTTTGTTTAGATTGCTAAGGCTAAAAAGCACTTTATCGTAAACTCACTTTTTACGTCACGCAATGTCGTGCCGGTTTTGTTGTGCAACTTCGACATGTCATAACTTCTTCGTTATAACTCGTATTTCGGCGTTCTTTATATCTCCGGAATCCTTGTCACGACCACTACTACTTTCTTCATGAATATTGGACTTATTTAATATTTTATTTTGACGCTTATTTTTATTATATCTTTATATATTCACATAAAATCACATAATATTAAAGTAATTCATCTTTATTACTTTTAAATAAATTACAATGGTTGACTTAGACTATTACATTATCGCATCAATGCTTAGCCTCGAAACACGACATTACAAGATAGGCATATTTAGACTTTGAATTTGTGTTTTGTCTACAAGTAGATGTTCTTTGCTTTAGCAAAATCGGGTATTTTCATCAGATGCTCAATTAGACTGAGTGGAGATCACAAAGGTTTGACTATGTTTTTAAATATGTTAATTTGTTAATTACAATTAGCTGGTCTTTAGTTTACAACTAATATGTACGTAAATACAAACATCATATGATACAAAATTTTACACATAATCTTGTATCTTTCTCTTTTTCTTGTGATATTTAAATGAACTGGTTTTTAGGATCAATACCTTCGTATTTGTGTCTTCCGATCCTATATCAACTAGTAAATTATATATTATCATACCTTTTATACATACCTACGTTCCTAATCATTTAAAATAACAACAGTTGGGATCCACTAATCTATATTAATTCCCCCTCTTGATTTTGAACATTTGTTTTCATCTAATAAGTTTGAAAGATCGGTAAGAGCAAAAGAAATATAAGTTTCATATCAATATACAAAAACATGTATACTTTATAATCCTTATATTCTAAAAAAAAAAAAAAAAAAAAAAAAAAAAAAAAAAAAAAAAAAAAAAAAAAACAGATACATTATAGAAAATTTTGCGGTCCAATACTAAACCCAAATCATAAAGGTTATCCATGTCATCTCTCGTCTCACGCTCGTATCCTAAAATGTGAATAGCAGCAACATTAAGCCTATCCTTACAATAAAATAGATATTTATCATGAAAATATTATTTAAAACTATTTTGCCAAAAATTAAAATCATAATATAAAGGGCCATACCGTTTGAAATCATAAATTGTTTTAGATGACATAAATAATTCTTTCTTGAAACAATTATTTTTTTGTCATGATATTGAACTAGAAATATCTATCAATAGAAGACAATTTTGCGTAGTTTAATAAATTCAAAGTATACCTTATTAAGTTGACAAAAAACATGATGTGGACAACATATACTATTACTATTACATCAAACCAACTCCACGACTAGTGCTTAATCTCATCCTCTTCTTTGACTTCTTAATTAGCTTTCTTAATCAGCCGGAAGCCTCATTATACTCAAGAAACATCTCCGATCAAATCCTCATAAAAATCACCTCTTTTTCCGGTATCCTCCACATGCTCCAGTACGTAGGTCATGCATGTTCTTGGCAGCCATTTCCGACGAGGGATGTTCTGGGTGATAGTTGGCCGAGGCCTGAGAATGAAGAGTGTGAGTGTCATGCATATAATTATTAATGATCACATCAACATCAAGTGTCAATTTAATATGAGCGTAGTGGCATTTAATTCATAATAAGATATGATAACAACCACTATTTTTTCTATATTTAGCAAAAAGAGTTTTGCTTTATTTGGATCGTAGATATTTTATTATCAAATAAAATAAAATAATAATAGTTGAAAATATACATCTAATGTCTTTTTGGATCATGTAAAACACAAGTTGGGGTGGTGCATAGGATGTGGTGGGTAAGGTGTTCACGTGGCCACAATTCCATTCGCCACTTAGGAGGAAACAAGTGCTGTCAAATACCCCACTCTTATCTCTTTTATTGTTTCTAAAGCAACGCTTACATATGAATATATGATGTTTTTAAATGCCTACAAACTATTGCATTTTCGTTCAATTGGTCCCTAATTATTTTTTAGGTAGTATACGTCCTTGAACTTTTAAATGTGTACAAATAAGCGATTTTTAAATTTATGAAAGAGTCATCCGGTTATACACATGCCTCTTGTCATGAGATATGGCACATTTGTCAACATATTTGATCTATGTGGCACTCATATGGATATTTTAAATTATGATGATTTTATATAATATCATCATTTGTTCTTTGATTCTATGCATTTTCATGCTCATTGAAGAACATTCAACCATCACCACCATTATCCACCAACTACTGCTATGATAACCATTGTCTATCAACATGTAATAATCTAGATTTGGAATCATCGACCACTGTCCTCATGTTCTTTGAGGAACATTCAACAACCAACTTCCGAAACCATCATCCAAAAAGTCTAAGATCTTGAACCAAAATATCAAACACAACCAATTGTGGAACAAAAAATCTAACCAAGAAAATCGAATCCTACCAGATATCGCCCTAAAATCAAGATATGAAACCCAAAAATCAAACCCAATAGCCAAAGAAAATCTGGAGTTTCTACATATGAAGGCCTAGCAGCAAGGTAATATGAGGATTGGCTCAAAATAATTTCAAAAATTACCAGGCTTTGTTCAAAATGCAAATATGTAATTATTGAAAATCATTCGAAAAATATCAATACTTTCTCAAAACAAAAATCTAGATTTACTAAACTATTCCAAAAAACTTGAAACCTACTACCGTTGCAAAATGGGGATTTGCTCAAAACGATTGTGGGTCGCAATACATCAAGAAATGGGAATAGAAAATACAATATCATATGGTATGCTCCAATCCAAACTCATATCTCCCATGTTAGCTGAAGGCTCCATCATGCATTATAACTTACTGCTAAAAATATAATTAAATTATTTAATTAATTAATTGATAGTGGTTATGGCTGAAATATCCAAACATAGTTTCAAAATTTCAAATTAAGAACTGGTTATATAAAGACGGTGGTGCATTGGATTACCAAAGAGAGTGTGGTAATACATTAAGAGTTTGGTTTTGCCTTTCAATCAGGCTTTTTTTTTTTTTTTTTTTTTTTTCTTGAAAAGTCAGAAATTATTTGTTTTTTGAAAAAAGTCCTAAGAGTTTAGGTCTTGTTTGATTTGCATCCTTCCAGCTCCAAAATGATCTTTTTGGCTGAATGACCGGAAAGACCGTTTGATTTGCACAAAAAAAAAAATATATCTTTTCCGGTAAGATGAGTCTTTTCCATAACCATAAAACACCATCTGAATAAAAAATACACTTGCTTTGGACAATTGTGCCGAAAAAAACACTCGTTCGTCTCCATCCACGCCTCTATCAGGCAGCCATCATCGCTTTTCCCTTCGCCCAGTGACGGAGCTTCAATATTTCATTTGGAGGGGTCGAAAATATAATTTGTATAAACATTGGTTAACAGTGGGGGCCATACTCAAAATTATATGTTTTTGGGCTAAATATGTATAAAGTTAAAGCATAGAGACTATTTATGCCAAAAAAATCAAGGGGCCACAGCCCCCCTAGCCCTATGAAAGATCCGCCCTTGCCTTCGCCGACCCTGATGTCGATATCCTCCTCTGTCTCAAACCGGAAGTCGCCAACCCCCTCCGTCTTCTTCTTCTTCTTCGTCTTCCTTTTTATTTTGATGCATTTCTTCTTTTGAATTTGTTTCCATAGGCATTGATTCTTTTTTTTTCCTTAAATCAAAATTATATTTTGTTACATTTGAAATCAAAACCTGATCTTTTTTTTTTTTTTTTCCTTTTTTTCTTCTGAATTTGTGAATTTTTTTTGTAGGTAAAATCAAAATCAGATGTTGTTTCATCTAATTTTTGAGGAGGAGGATAATACATGTTGAATTTTGTTCAAACATGCTGAGTTTGTGTGTGTGTGTATATATATATATATATATATATATATATATATATATATATATATATATATATATATATATATATATATATATAGGTAAAGTGAATATACCTAACAACCTTATATAAGCTTAGGTACCTAACCACATTATACTACATTGTTTTGCATTATATTTCTATTGCAATCGTCTAATGTTCTTAAACTTCAACCCTTAACTTGATTTACTTCCAAGATTTTGAAACATTCACCATTATATTCCTCCTACACCATTTGATTTGTAACGGTAGTATATGAAGCCCACCAGGGGGTCTCCAATAGAAAGACATCATTTGAAGGAAGATAATGGTGAAAGTCCAAAGATTTTGGAAGCAATCAAGTTATAAGGTTGAATTTTAAGAACTTTGAGTGATTACAATGCAAATATGATACAAAATTAAATTATTACGTAGTATAATGTGGCTAGGTACCTAAGCTAATATAAAGTTGTTAGGTATATTCACTTTACCCATATATATATATATATATATATATATATATATATATATATATATATATATATATATATATATATATATATATATATATAGCCTATTTTTTTTGTAAGAATGATAATATAGTTATTTTTTTTTATCATTCAACACAGTTAGTAAACATACAATCAAACATCATGGTTTCTTTCTCACTCATAAAACTTTCCCAACACTTTCGCAGACAACATTTTCCCAGAAAGCAACTATCAAACGACATCTTAGTGTTTAACAAACATGTTTTTAACTTATTGACTTTTTTAAAAGTTAATAAGTAATTAAAAAAACCCTCCCAAACACCCCCCTTAAAATATATAAAACCTAACTTACATGTTTAATAAAATAGGATATACATGTGGGCACATCACTATGTGGCGTTAAGCTTGGCAAAAATCTGCAATATAAGATGCCAAGTGTTATTGTTAGCCTATAAAATCAGGTAAATTTGTCTAATTTACATGTTATAGCAAGTTTAGGGAACTTAAGGACATAAAAAATGATTAGGAACCTATGGTAATAAATACAAATAGCTTGATGTGTTGTAATGATATTAACCCACATTACAACCCAAACTCATAGTTGTCCAACACTAAATTATAACACAATCATATACTCATCCAACATAGACTACTCAAAATGTATTACAAGGGGTTAAATAGTTGATATTTCATTCTTATTCCATTATCGTAGAATAGGTAGAATAGGATAGTATCATGAGAAATAGTCAGGTTTCATAACAAATAATACTAATATCTATACGAATATTAGTACAAGAGAGTTATTGCTTTCCACATGATAAAAGAGTTAGGTAATATCAATGGTTGTGACCTTTCTCCATCATTTTTTGATAATATGCCTTATCGATAACAATGAGGCAGCTGCTTTTCAAAAACTCGACTTATATAAGGTCGTGATATCATAAGCTGAAACTTATGGAAAAGATGTTACGAAGAAAATCTTCAGATTTGAAACTTATAAATTTTTAATTATTTGTACAACAATGACAATAACAAAACAAAAGCTATCGAGATGTTGGCAAGAACATGACATTATAAGGAGAGATAAACCAATTTTGGCTTAGACATCCACAAAATGAGTCCTTTCTAAGATTCCACAACTCCTGGATAACTGTAAAGACCATTGCTTGAGGGACCTTTTTTATGGATTAATTTTCTATTGGTTTTCAACAAAATAGTTCAAGTTCTCGTAACTTTTAGGTTCAATGAAAACCACATTCCATCATTATATAATTTTGAGCCAGAAAACCTTTAAAAAAAGGTACAAAAAATAGCACATGATTATTAACACCCATATATAAGTCACAAAAGGGAATAACACATTGTCAAAGTTGAAACCAATCCTATTAATGTTTTGATTTCTTGAAATTTTATTCAAGTTATCACATCAATAAAGAAAATTTACTTTGTTAGGAATGAGCTTGGACTACATGGTCTTATCTTGGTAAGCCACTAACAATTTCTCATCAATAAATCTTCTAAGGGAGAATTTCATAAAAACCACATTTGCTTTGAGAGATCAGTTTCACGAGTCCTCTTTGTTTTGGTAAATCATGATTTTAGCTAAGATCTTGGTTACCATATTTAACTCATCTATTTAAGCTCATCCTCTGACTTTTCGCCTTTGTGTCGAAGTCTGTGATGTATTGCAATAGTGGTATGAAGCAATAGAATTACAATGTATCAAAGAAACAATGTATATTATAGCATCTTTAAGGGGTGTTACAACACCGTGGGCGTGACAAAAACTTGGTCTCTATTTGATTTCTAATTCTTCTAGAAATCATATCAACATATCAATTTTTTATCATATAAGAAGAGGAGTTGAATTAATTATATTTTTCAGGGGCACATATGGGCTTTTTAAGCATGTATGTAAATAGGAGACCATCCTCACCATCAATATTCTTAATGACTTTAACACATTTTTTTTCACTATCCATTTTAAACCTCCAGATCGACTTGACATAAGTGTTATGTTTCTAGCAAATAATCTTACCATACCGAGACCCTATTTTGTCCCTTCATGGAAAAAATGAATAAGTATATAGAGAGGAGGTCTCCATGTTTAAGCATGTGCTTTGGAGAGAATTTAAGTGATGATATGTCATTGACTAAGACCAAAGTTATAGCTAATTGCATGAAATCCTTGATCCATTTATGCCACGTGTTACCAAAGCCCACATATATCATAATTTGATTTTAAGGTTCCATGAAATGTATCATATCCTTTCTTGATATCCATTTTAAAAACCATCAATTTTGTAACATCCCAAAAATATAGATAAAAATTTTGTTTTTAAATTCATTTAAAACGTATGTTACTCATATCAAATCAGTCAAAAGTGTATCATAACAACATATTATCAGAGTACAATTTCCCAAAATCTCAAAATGTAGAAACCATAGGGTGATGCGATTCGATCAGGCCGCGCCCTTCCCCTTTGAACTGGAAGTACCTTAAATATAAATTGAAAACTATAAGAACATATCTTATAGATTTCCCCAAAAATACCTCATACCATACAAACATACAATCAAACATATATGGGTGCTTGCAATACCCTTCGGCCTATTTCAACCGGATACAGCCAAGCATATATGGATGCTTGCAATCCCATTCGGTCTATTTCAACCGGATACTGTCAAGCATATCTGGTTGATTGCAATCCCCTTCGATCTATTTCAACCAGATACCGGGTCTATTTCACCTCTACCACTACCATATAATATAATAACAAAGAATCACATAGTCATCAAGCAAACAAAAGCATAATTGATAGTTATCACGAAGTCACCCATCCTACTACAACATGAACTAGTAGGCCGGCGTTGGTGCCTTCGATCCACAAATACAGTGAAGAAAACTCACCTCAAACTGAAGGTATGAAATCACACTCAGCGGATGACTTGGGAAATCTTCACCCTAAGGCACAAGTATAAGAACCTAATTAGAAATTAGGTCAACGACCTAACTAGAAAGTACAAACCCTAATTTTTGACTTATGGCAAAAACAGTTTCTTTACCCTTGCCTCATTCGGCCTCCCCTCACTAAGGCCCAAATCCATACTAGTCAAAAAAGGCATCCAAGCCCAACTACGAGGCCTTTAATTCCTAATATGGCCCAAGAGCACCCAAGATGGCCTAAAGCCCAAAAATGACCAACTACTACAAGTGGGATTGAGGCCCAAACCTAAATAAGTCAAAAGCTCAACAAAACTTGAGCCCAAAAATCTCATGAGCCCACAGACTACATACACGCGTTGTACATGGCTCGTACGCCTGACATATCAGATTTGGAATTAGGGCACTGGCCCAGTACATGCAACGTACTCTAGAGTTGGCCAAACGTACTAGTTTGTCAGCCCATATTTTCTCCCATATGTTAATCCATTAAGCTCTAACATCCATAACTTAGATCCAAGCTTATAAAAGTGTCTTCAGCCATAAAGTTGCAAACTTTGTGCTTGTTCATGCCTTATTGGGACTCAAACCATGAATTCAGCGCTCTAACTCTCTTAGGTGGTCACCTACTCATGCATGGTTGAGTCTTAACCATCAAGATGATTTTTTTATAACTTCATCCACTCCCAAGAGCTCAAAATAAAAATTCAAACGGCGTAGAGTAGCCCATACTCCAAAAGACCAAATTATGGGACCAAAAGATGCTAAAATCTTCCCTAAACCTAGATCCAAACCTAGAATGAGCAAGTTTCAGACTTTATACCTTCGATAGGCTAGAAATGATGCAAAAACTCTAGATCTACAACCTCCTTCTTCTCTTTTTCTTCTGTTCAAGCTTCCTTCTTCCTCAAAAAAACAAAAGAACACCCAAACACTCTATGTAAACAAAAATGCACTCAAGATGGACAGGGTTTTGAGATTAAAACTAAAATGCAATGCAGGCTGAAAGGGTGATGCACTTGAAGGACTTAAGGACCTCAAATAGGGTGAAAACCATAAAAATTAGGGTTTTCCTTTGGCTTGAGAACGCTCAGAGTACGCATAGGTACGTCCAGCATACATTGGGATCACCTCGATAACGCGCATGCAAGGACTACGCCATGCATACCTAATGTATGCCCAACATAATTATGATTCCTTCACATCTTTTAAATTCAATTAAATTGAATAATAGATTAATTTCATACCTGGCGACTCGACTGCTACAATTCTCCCCAATTGAATTAGAGTTTGTCCTCAAAGTCTACTACTGGTAATAATTCTGGGTAATGCTCCCTCTTCTCGTCCTTTGGCTCCTACATCCATTCTCAACCCTTGGTGTTGCCAATGCACCTTCACCGACTCAACAACCTTGTTCCTCAAGGTTTTTGTCTTCCTGTCGTGGATTGCTACCGGTCTCTAAAAGTAGTTCAGGTGGTCGTTGACCTGAATATCCTCCAATGGAACCACTACAGAATCATCAACCAAACACTTCCACATCGAAGAGACGTAAAAAGTATTGTGAATCTTAATGAGTTCCTCTGGAAGAACCAACTGATACGCTACTCTACCCACCTGAGCTACAAGCTTGAAAGGACCGATATGCATGGGGCCCAACTTGCCTCGCTTCCTGAATCGGATGACACCTTTCCAAGGTAACACCTTTAGAAGAACCATATACCCAACCTGAAATTCTAGGTTAGATCGGCGCTTGTCGGCATAGATCTTCCGCCGACTCTGAGTTGTCTGAAGTCTACTTTGAACCTACTAAATTAGCTTGGTAGTCTTGAGTACCACCTCGGTACTCCTTATGACTCGCTGGCCGACCTCATCCCAGCATATTGGAGTCCCGTTTCCTCCCATAAATCATCTCAAAAGGAGGTCGATCAATGCTAGCACAATAACTATTGTTATATGAAAATTCTGCTAATGGAAGATACGTATCCCAGCTACCGCTGAAATCCAAAACACATGACAGCAATATATCCTCCAATTTCTGGATGGTCTACTCGCTCTGACCATCCTTATGCGGGTGAAAAGCCATGCTGAAATGAAGACGAGTACCCAAATCCTTGTGAAACCTCTTTCCAAAACTGGAAGTAAACCTGACATTCCTATCAGAAACCACCAATACTAGCACCTCATGTCGTGCCACAACCTACATCATATAAGTGCCAGCCAATATCTCCACAGAGATACTATCCTGAATCGGAATAAAGTGTACGCGCTTGGTCAATCGATCCATGATGACCCAATTCGACTCCACTCTACGCGTTGTCCGAGGCAACTTCATAATGAAATCCATGGTAATCTCTTCCCATTTCCAAACGGGAATGTCTAATGGCTGCATCTTGTCATGAGGCCGCTAATGCTTGGCCTTGACTTTCCAACAAGTTAAGCAACTCTCCATATACCAAGCTACATCCCGTTTCATACATGGCCACCAATAATCAGGACGAAGATCTCTATACATCTTTGCTGCCTTGAGATGAATGGAGAATATCGATTTGTACGCCTCCTCCATAAGAACCTGACGCACTCCTCCCCAATAAGGAGCCAACACTCTCCAATGGAGAGTCAATAAACCCCGACTATCATAATCAAAGGAAGCCACCTGACCTACTATGCACTCACTGTTTCAGTGCTCTTCCTTCATAGTCTCAACCTATGCCTGTTCAATCTGCTCCAAGAGTGGAGTAATCACTATCATCCTCATACGGATATCCCTGATCGGAGCCGTGACTACCTT
Source organism: Lactuca serriola (assembly GCF_051521515.1). NCBI lineage: Eukaryota > Viridiplantae > Streptophyta > Magnoliopsida > Asterales > Asteraceae > Lactuca > Lactuca serriola. The sequence continues at coordinate 72,486,588 of NC_136416.1, forward strand.
GCAGCTGAGAGAATTGGTCACCGCATTTGCCTTCCCTAGATTGTAAAGGATCACACAATCATAATCCTTCACCACATCCAAGCACTAATGTTGCCTTATATTCAGATTGGACTAATCCATCAAGTACCTCAGGCTCTTATGATCTGTGTAAAAAGTACAGTGGACCCCATAGTGGTAATGTTGCCAAATCTTGAGGGCGGTAACCACATCCCCCAGCTCCAAATCATACGTCTGATAATTTGCCTCATGAGGCTTCAGCTGCGTCGAAGCATAAGCAATAAAGAGACCCATATGCATTAAAACCCTGCCCAAATCCATGAGTGACGCATCACAATAAACCACGTGTTAATTCATAATAAGTGAACCTCTAGCAATCCAAAGCAAATATGAAGTCCACTCCATTCCGATATTTGACGTTGGTCCAAAGCTCTTTTTTGATCTGAGATGAAGTGTTTTTGAAGTTAGAGTCTATACAAGCGTTTAATGCTTTTTTTCTTTTATTAATGTAACAGTTCTTAGGACTTTTTCAACAAATCTTTTAAGTGTAAGATTTGTCAAACTCATTATATTAACTAGTCCTTAGATTGTACTCCGGTTTGTACCATGTTCCTACTTTACTATTTAAGGAGTGAATGTTTCATGAATTAAACCAAGAATAGAAGCAATCACTATTCTCTTCACATCAATTCAAACTCTCTTGCAAGTCACTTTCTTTCACTTACATTCTACTTGTTCTAAATTGTCTTTACTTTGATTATACTCAAACTTACTTCATTTTTCTACTTGAATACTTTGTTGAATATCATCTTCAAGTCCTGACTAGTTTACTAGACTTGACTGGACTAACTAATTAGAAGCATATATTGATCTTAAAGATTAACTCAAGGTTCAAGTTTTTAGACCTTGTCCGCACATTGATTCTTTTTCTCACAATTGGTATCAGAGCTTGAGAGGTTGTCCTTTGAATCCATAAGAACATATTATAGTTGATCTAGGATTAACTTGGTATCTCAATCATTACTATGTTTAGGATAAAAGTTCTTCTATATACCGTTTTTGCTCTAATATCCTAACTTCAATGGCTGCTCCTAATCAATCTCAACAAATGTATTCGATGCAAATAGCAAATAGTGTGGGTTGCCCTCCTCGTGCCCCGTTGCTAGTTGTTGAAGATTATGATAATTGGAAAGTTAGAATGGCAAGATTTCTATGCGACAAGGAAAAAGGTAAAGAAATATTGAGATCTGTAAAAGAAGGTCCACATGTTCTGGTCAGACAAATGGTGAAAAATGGCGTTGCAACTCTCATGGGTCAAGAAGATCAATGCCCAACCTCTCTCACTGCTGCAAACATCGATAAATTGCATGCATACCATATTGCATTTTTTTTATATGGTGTTCTATGTTCCTACATCTCTCTTTGAGCACATTAAGTTGTGCAAATTGGCAAAAGAGATTTAGGACACTCTTCAGGATTTGTAGAAAGGGTCTGAAAATAGGAAAGATAAAATTTTGACTTCGCTTGTTAATGATTTTGATACCTTCACCACTACTCCGTGTGAATTCGTCGCATCGACTTCAAATACGTATAAAATTTTTGTAAAAAACATGCTTACACACAAAATAATTAGAACTTCTCTTGAGTATAATATGAAGTTTATCAATAGCCACGGAAACGGCTGGGGAAACGTCAAGTCATGTCTTCAGAGTAATGGATCTCTAAAGAAGCTGAATTTATCAACTCTTTGATGAACTACAAATCCATGAGTCAAACGTTGCACAAACTTTAAAAGAACTGTCAGGAGATGCTCTTGCCTTGGTTAGTCATGTTGACCCACTTATTTCGAATCCACCCGTGTCAAATGCCTTCGAAACTATTCCACCTATTTCGCCTGCTCAACCAACCTTCTCTACTCCACCAACTCTACCTATTCTAAACCATTTAGAGAATTTTGATCTTGATCAAGCTAAGTCCGAACTTCACTTCCAATAGGAGTTTGCATTATTATCCATGAAATACAAGCGCCCATGGAATCCCAGTCACAAACCGTATCAAAACTGATTCCAAACCCCTCATCAAAATAACTCTTAACCATTTCCTAAACCCTCAGAGAACCCACCTGCTTACTGAACCAACATCTCCTCATCAATTTACTCCTTGTAATCCCATGAAATCCAAAATCTAACAAACCCAATATAGTTTTTCATATGTGTGGTCTTTGTAATCAAATTGTGAAAGACAGTTTGGTTGAAACCTCTCAGAAGCCTAAGGTTAAAGATTATACATTTAATGCTCGCAGAGCTCAAGAGCTGACAACAAGTGAGAAAGCTTTTATTACTATTGTCTCAAGAAATGTTGAAGGGTACTGGTCTTCTGCAGATGATGATGAAGTAAGAACTGGAAGGAATATGTGTCTTACAGAAAGACAGTTGATTGAATGTGATGAAGGCTACCGGTCATCATGTTCAGAAGGAGACGATGAAGATGCTGAGCCAAACGTATGCTATATGGTAACCAATGATCCACTATGCAGAAGCATCGTTCAGCAGGTAAGATCTATGGTCACTGAAAATGATTTTGATTTATCTCTTTGTGAACCATATCTAACCTAGATCTAATCAGATATGACCATCATCCATAAAGCCTTTGAGTCTGTCATAGAAGTATGTTAGAAGCTGGAGAGTAAACTGACTCGCCTTAGGTTACGCTTTCAAATCGAAAGATTAAGATAGAATCACTAGAAAGAGAGCTTGTAAAGTATCAAGATGAATGTATCATTTTAAAAAAACAAATGTGAAATCACCTTTTCTAAAAAAAATATTTTAAAAAAATAACCACTCCTTGGAAGCGAGTTTTCGAAATTTGTTGCTCGTTGTTTGAAGGAGGTGCAAAATCTAACTTTTATGGGAGATGTTCTGAACCGAAAACATTCGGATACCCTTGTCTCTGTGACAGCCGTCAAATTCTGGTCAAGTCAAAGTCAAACAAAGTCAACAAGTCAAACCGGTCAACTCAGTTAACCCTTGTATACTAGGGTTTACGTTATGTAGTTACTGTACAACTCGCTATTCTAATGAGAAATCATCAATTGAAAAGTTCGTATATCTAGATTTACTTAACCTAAAACTATGGTAAGTAATGAACCAAACTGATAAAACAATATTGCATACTCATCGGGAGTGTGTAAGATCCTTAAACATGGCTTAACGGGGTTTACGGACCTTGCGTTACGAAGCCAAACACTCAAAAAGGTCACAAAATAAGCCTCTCCCAATCTCTTTCACTCTATCTCTCTCTATTAAAAATTTCTCCCAAATGTCTCTCAAAAGTTCCTATAACTTTTTGGAATCATTCGGGTCATCCCGACCCTTAACCGGGTCAAAAATCGCTTAAAACGGGGTAAAAATGGGTAAAACAACCTAAAGGACCCGAAACCCCTCTTTAAGGGGCGAACCCTCTTAGAGCCGAAGGTCCCCTATTGGGACCGAACCTGCTGAGAACCGAAGCCTCAGGAATGAACCCATAGTTGCCATTGAACCGAACCCGAAGCTGCCATTGAACCGAACCCGAACCTCGCAACAAGGGACCGAACCTCCCCTTCGCCTTCGCTCCAATTCGGTTCCAGACCACCTTCGGTCCATTTCGGCCTATCTCTCTTTCGGGCCCAGCAACAGGAGGGACCGAACCTTTGGCCCAGTACCGAGAGGTCTCGTAGATTTTGCCTTTCTTCCCGGTTTTCGACTAGTTTTGTGTTCTAAGCCCGATTATAATTATTTTTGCGTGGGGTTCTCACCCAAAATCATATTTTAACATATAAAACCCCTTATTTCATAATTAGTCACGTTTTGGGGCATAATACTTTTCCAAGAAGAGTGGGTGGGATATTATTGGTGGAGTGTTGACTTTGTTTTAGTGTATGACACAAGCAACCACCCCATGCCCACTCCATGACCAACTCTTGTCCTTCCACCATAACTAGTCATTTCATACTACTTTTCCCACCATTTCCAGCCACACACTTGGTCAAGGGCTAGAAAACCCTCCTCTCTCCTCATATTTCTCTCTTTTTCCTCCAAAAGACAAACACTTTTCTCTCTCAATTCTCTCTCTAAATTTCAAGATTCAAGGCCATTCTCCAAGCTTTTCTTCTACTTTTGGTAATTATTATCATCCTCCACATGATTATTTCACTTCCTTCTACTCAAATCATAGGCATCTTACACAAACAACATCACATTAATGTTAAATCTTCGAATCTTCAAGGCATCTTCTAAGTGTTCTTGAGTTGAACACCTCTTTTCTTCAACATCCATACACTAAGAACACACAATGTGAGTTCATACCCCTATATTTTCATATTTTTCTTAAGTTTTAAGGGGGGGGGGATACAAGTTAAAACACCGAGAACACAACTAAACTCATTCAACAGCTTTCATCAGAAAAGTTTAACTCCATTCACGGACTGTTTTGGTCAACTTAAACATTTTAGTTTTCAAAACTGTATTTGTTTCAAATAGTACAGGTTTATATATTTAAAATGACTACTTGCACATCTCCATACGAGTTTTCTACAATTTATGGTGATTTTTACAAAACTGCCTATCATTTCAAGAACAAATCCGGACCAGTCTGGGATTATGGACTTTTTCACACAAGTTGGAGGTCACTGAAAATCATAATAAAATTTATGAGCAAACTAGACCCATTTTCCAAACTCTCAAAATTTACGGATTCGGATTTGGACCTTTGATGATTTTTCTATAATTTTTCTAAGAACAGTAATAGAAATGTTAACACTAGAAAAATGCTATCAATTTCATCGCACCTTGTAACTTGTTGAGCAAGGTGTGTATCATTATGTGACTATATGTTTTTACATACATGTCATTTCGTCTTGGTGTATTGACATACATCAGAAAACAAATGGATTTTTACCTTCATAAGTATGGTAATTAATTAGTTGTTATAAACAAAGTTTACATCCATTGTATACAAACACTTGATAAACTATGGAAGTATAGTTTATGTCGCTTTTACATTATAAACGATTATAATAAACTATAATAGGTATAGTTTGTGTTTCATTACATTTCAAACTCTTTACCTAAGGTTTTCAGTTCACGTAAATCTGTTAATGAATAAGTTTGTGAGACATTCGCTTCGCGTTACATCCAAGTAACGAAATCAAAAGTCCTGTAATTTGTAACCAGAGTCTCTGGTAGGGAGAACGTGATAGTTGTGTATAGATGTACATTGGGACTGAAAAACCCACACCTGAGCTGCATGCAACAACTAGACCAACAGGTCTGAGGTGACAAGTGTCATTTAACTTGCGACGTCTGAAGAAGTCGTATTACGAAGCCGTCTGAGTCATAGTATGGTTATAATAACTCACATGTGATATTAACAAAACATAAGATTTATGGGTTTTAATTCTAAATTTAATGATTTTATGTCGATTTAAACTCGCATAAATTTCTTTAAGTATGGTAAAATACTTGTACACTTCGGTCTTTACTTTTAAGACTACAATGCATTACGTAAGAAAATATGGGATCTTTCTTGACAAACATCACTTTTAGAAGAAAAGCATTTTAGCATCACCTTCAAAAACTTATGAACTCACCAACTTAATTGTTGACACTCTTTCAAAAATACTTGTATTCTCAGGAAATCCATAAACAGGTAACCAAGTGCTTTTGACGATGGGACGTAAGGCGTCAAACATTTCATTTTTGTCAACATAATGTAATTGATTTGGAAACATATTAACTCATACTATGGTGTAAAATTTTCAATTATATTTATGTTGGTTGTGTTTACTTTGATCACTAATGTAATTGTTGTTATGATACTATACAAGAAGTCCTCCACCCCTGAACGTTTCCGCCATCCTTGGTTTGGGGGTGTGACAGTCTCACCATTGTCACCCTTTCTTGAGACATAAAACTAGTTGCAATCTATGATTCTTATGTTCCAACCCATATTTTGATGGGTTTTACACAAAATAACATCCTATGTGCTCATCCAAACCCTAAAGCTTGGATCTAGGCTTCTCTATTGTACATGCAATTCATCCAAGACTTACAAACCCTAGATCTAGCATACATGATTCGAAATTAACATAAGAAAACATATCTAGATGATTACCTCTTCTTCAAAGATTGAATCTTCTTGTCCTTGGAGCTTAGAGTCACAAGTGTCACTCCTCTAATGGCTTACAAACACCACATAAGCAAGAGGATGATAATGAATAGAGAGGAGAGGCACAACTTTGGCTGTGATCTTTCTAGGGTATCCAGTGGCCGAAAATTGGATGCCTTGGAGTCCTATTTATACTGGTGCTGCTATGGTTTCAGTCAAAACCCTAATGAGCAGCTTAGGCCTTAAGCAGTCCAAGGAATCTTCTGGAATAGGGCCTCTTGGCCGAAATTAGGATTGATACATCCCTAATTTCGTCCAATGCTAGTTCCATGAGTCTTCTCAACCCAATACTCAACTATCACACATTTGACAGTTTAAGTCCCCTTTATTTAACTAATCTCTGTTAGCCACAAAATTAATTCCTAATTAATTATTGTCTAATACTAGTTAAACTATATGATTTCTCCTTTAATATATTATTCATATAATATATTAATAAACCATAATAACCTCTCACTTGATAAAGCATCCTATCATGTTGCATTGGCGAAGGCAACCCAAAAGGACCATGCACAACCAGGTCAAGTACTTATGAAGTATAGTTACGGGATTCGACACTAATCCAACAGTCTCCTACTTACATAAGTCTTGTAAATACAAATGTAAGTACAATCCGATTAGCAATCTTAGCTCTCAAACACGCTGTAAAACTCTGATCTCATCAGTAACCCATGCTTTAGATAAGGGATCGTATAGTCCTCCATTCTAGATATCGTGCGGACAATTACATGGAACATAGTCATACTTATTGTCCAGCAGTTTGTTTCTCGATCTTTGATTCTTCTGACATAGAACTTAATTGAACACATCAATTCAGTCCTGATCGGGCCCGACATATAAGTCAAACCAAATCATCGAGAGGCCCAGATATTGCTTTTATCATCTTAGAATAAAAGGAACAGATAAACTTCGACTTATATGCATTTACTATTCACAAATCAAATCATACACAAAAATGTGTTTTATAACATCAAGTTACTGATGCGTTTACACATTATCAATGCACAACCAATTAGCAAACAATAAACTATATATCTAGGTCTTAAGACCATATGATATTATCGTCTTGCGATGACTCGTGGTAAATTCCATGAAGCGATTCCAGCAAGTGTGGGTTTAATCCAATGCTCAAATCAAGTTCATAAGCACTCATGAACATTGCAGCAAACCTTTGTTATGTCTAATACACTTTAGACAATCTACACTCCAATTCATGACAATCTTCTTTCATACCTACTCCAAAAGTATGAGCGACTATGGAACTTTTGAATAATCTTATTATTCGGGAAGTCAAAACATGCAAAGTGAAACAATAGGTAAATAATCAACATAAGATAGTTCATTACTAATAAATAATACTCTTTTATTTAATCATCAAATGTCAATTACATTTATTTGATACATGTTTCGAAGCTATCTAATCTAAAGTAATATCGTCCTTCAGCCCGATGCTCCTAGCGTGCTGCAAGTGCTTAACCTTACACAATCCCTTCGTAAGAGGATCTGTTGGGTTATCCTCTGACGATATCCTCTTCACTACGAGGAGTCCTTCTCTCACCCGATGTCGAATAAAGTGATATTTCCTATCAATATGTCGAGATCTGCCATGATCCCTCGGTTCGTTGGTCAAGGCAACCGCTCCTTCATTATCACAGAAAATTTCGATGGGCTCCTTTATAGCTGGCACAACTCCAAGGTGTTGAATGAAGTTTTTCAACCATATTGCCTCCTTTGACGCTGCGCTCACCGCTATATACTCTGATTCGCACGTTGAATTAGCTACAGTCTCCTGCTTGGAACTTTTCCAAGTCATCGCTCCTCCATTTAGGGTAAAGACCTAGCCCGACTGCGAACGGTAGTTGTCCCTGTCGATTTGAAAACTGGCATCACTATACCCTCGCACCCTTAAGTCATCACTCCCACCGAGGACTAGAAACCATTCCTTGACTGCGGTCCAATGTGCTTTGCCAGGGTTCCCTTGATATCTGGTGACCATGATCAAAACGAAGGCCACATCAGGGCGAGTACAAGTCATAGCATACATAATTGAGCCAACTACGGAAGCGTATGGTACTCGGCTCATTTCTGCTATCTCGACTTCGGTACTCGGGCTTTGAGTCTTACTTAATTTGGCATTGCTTTGGATTCGTAAATCCCCTTCTTTGAGTTCTCCACACTAAAACACTCTAGTACTTTGTCCAAGTAAGTATTCTGACTAACTCCTATTAGTCTTTTACTTCTGTTTTTTAGTATCCTTATTCCCAAAATATAGGTAGCCTCTACGAGGTCCTTCATAGCGATTTGTCAAACTCATTATATTAACTAGTCCTTAGATTGTACTCCGGTTTGTACCATGTTCCTACTTTACTATTTAAGGAGTGAATGTTTCATGAATTAAACCAAGAATAGAAGCAATCACTATTCTCTTCACATCAATTCAAACTCTCTTGCAAGTCACTTTCTTTCACTTACATTCTACTTGTTCTAAATTGTCTTTACTTTGATTATACTCAAACTTACTTCATTTTTCTACTTGAATACTTTGTTGAATATCATCTTCAAGTCCTGACTAGTTTACTAGACTTGACTGGACTAACTAATTAGAAGCATATATTGATCTTAAAGATTAACTCAAGGTTCAAGTTTTCAGACCTTGTCCGCACATTGATTCTTTTTCTCACAATTGGTATCAGAGCTTGAGTGGTTGTCCGTTGAATCCATAAGAACAGATTATAGTTGATCTAGGATTAACTTGGTATCTCAATCATTACTATGTTTAGGATAAAAGTTCTTCTATATACCGTTTTTGCTCTAATATCCTAACTTCAATGGCTGCTCCTAATCAATCTCAACAAATGTATTCGATGCAAATAGCAAATAGTGTGGGTTGCCCTCCTCGTGCCCTGTTGCTAGTTGTTGAAGATTATGATAATTGGAAAGTTAGAATGGCAAGATTTCTACGCGACAAGGAAAAAGGTAAAGAAATATTGAGATCTGTAAAAGAAGGTCCACATGTTCTGGTCAGACAAATGGTGAAAAATGGCGTTGCAACTCTCATGGGTCAAGAAGATCAATGCCCAACCTCTCTCACTGCTGCAAACATCGATAAATTGCATGCATACCATATTGCATTTTTTTTATATGGTGTTCTATGTTCCTACATCTCTCTTTGAGCACATTAAGTTGTGCAAATTGGCAAAAGAGATTTAGGACACTCTTCAGGATTTGTAGAAAGGGTCTGAAAATAGGAAAGATAAAATTTTGACTTCGCTTGTTAATGATTTTGATACCTTCACCACTACTCCGTGTGAATTCGTCGCATCGACTTCAAATACGTATAAAATTTTTGTAAAAAACATGCTTACACACAAAATAATTAGAACTTCTCTTGAGTATAATATGAAGTTTATCAATAGCCACGGAAACGGCTGGGGAAACGTCAAGTCATGTCTTCAGAGTAATGGATCTCTAAAGAAGCTGAATTTATCAACTCTTTGATGAACTACAAATCCATGAGTCAAACGTTGCACAAACTTTAAAAGAACTGTCAGGAGATGCTCTTGCCTTGGTTAGTCATGTTGACCCACTTATTTCGAATCCACCCGTGTCAAATGCCTTCGAAACTATTCCACCTATTTCGCCTGCTCAACCAACCTTCTCTACTCCACCAACTCTACCTATTCTAAACCATTTAGAGAATTTTGATCTTGATCAAGCTAAGTCCGAACTTCACTTCCAATAGGAGTTTGCATTATTATCCATGAAATACAAGCGCCCATGGAATCCCAGTCACAAACCGTATCAAAACTGATTCCAAACCCCTCATCAAAATAACTCTTAACCATTTCCTAAACCCTCAGAGAACCCACCTGCTTACTGAACCAACATCTCCTCATCAATTTACTCCTTGTAATCCCATGAAATCCAAAATCTAACAAACCCAATATAGTTTTTCATATGTGTGGTCTTTGTAATCAAATTGTGAAAGACAGTTTGGTTGAAACCTCTCAGAAGCCTAAGGTTAAAGATTATACATTTAATGCTCGCAGAGCTCAAGAGCTGACAACAAGTGAGAAAGCTTTTATTACTATTGTCTCAAGAAATGTTGAAGGGTACTGGTCTTCTGCAGATGATGATGAAGTAAGAACTGGAAGGAATATGTGTCTTACAGAAAGACAGTTGATTGAATGTGATGAAGGCTACCGGTCATCATGTTCAGAAGGAGACGATGAAGATGCTGAGCCAAACGTATGCTATATGGTAACCAATGATCCACTATGCAGAAGCATCGTTCAGCAGGTAAGATCTATGGTCACTGAAAATGATTTTGATTTATCTCTTTGTGAACCATATCTAACCTAGATCTAATCAGATATGACCATCATCCATAAAGCCTTTGAGTCTGTCATAGAAGTATGTTAGAAGCTGGAGAGTAAACTGACTCGCCTTAGGTTACGCTTTCAAATCGAAAGATTAAGATAGAATCACTAGAAAGAGAGCTTGTAAAGTATCAAGATGAATGTATCATTTTAAAAAAACAAATGTGAAATCACCTTTTCTAAAAAAAATATTTTAAAAAAATAACCACTCCTTGGAAGCGAGTTTTCGAAATTTGTTGCTCGTTGTTTGAAGGAGGTGCAAAATCTAACTTTTATGGGAGATGTTCTGAACCGAAAACATTCGGATACCCTTGTCTCTGTGACAGCCGTCAAATTCTGGTCAAGTCAAAGTCAAACAAAGTCAACAAGTCAAACCGGTCAACTCAGTTAACCCTTGTATACTAGGGTTTACGTTATGTAGTTACTGTACAACTCGCTATTCTAATGAGAAATCATCAATTGAAAAGTTCGTATATCTAGATTTACTTAACCTAAAACTATGGTAAGTAATGAACCAAACCGATAAAACAATATTGCATACTCATCGGGAGTGTGTAAGATCCTTAAACATGGCTTAACGGGGTTTACGGACCTTGCGTTACGAAGCCAAACACTCAAAAAGGTCACAAAATAAGCCTCTCCCAATCTCTTTCACTCTATCTCTCTCTATTAAAAATTTCTCCCAAATCTCTCTCAAAAGTTCCTATAACTTTTTGGAATCATTCGGGTCATCCCGACCCTTAACCGGGTCAAAAATCGCTTAAAATGGGGTAAAAATGGGTAAAACAGCCTAAAGGACCCGAAACCCCTCTTTAAGGGGCGAACCCTCTTAGAGCCGAAGGTCCCCTATTGGGACCGAACCTGCTGAGAACCGAAGCCTCAGGAATGAACCCATAGTTGCCATTGAACCGAACCCGAAGCTGCCATTGAACCGAACCCGAACCTCACAACAAGGGACCGAACCTCCCCTTCGCCTTCGCTCCAATTCGGTTCCAGACCACCTTCGGTCCATTTCGGCCTATCTCTCTTTCGGGCCCAGCAACAGGAGGGACCGAACCTTTGGCCCAGTACCGAGAGGTCTCGTAGATTTTGCCTTTCTTCCCGGTTTTCGACTAGTTTTGTGTTCTAAGCCCGATTATAATTATTTTTGCGTGGGGTTCTCACCCAAAATCATATTTTAACATATAAAACCCCTTATTTCATAATTAGTCACGTTTTGGGGCATAATACTTTTCCAAGAAGAGTGGGTGGGATATTATTGGTGGAGTGTTGACTTTGTTTTAGTGTATGACACAAGCAACCACCCCATGCCCACTCCATGACCAACTCTTGTCCTTCCACCATAACTAGTCATTTCATACTACTTTTCCCACCATTTCCAGCCACACACTTGGTCAAGGGCTAGAAAACCCTCCTCTCTCCTCATATTTCTCTCTTTTTCCTCCAAAAGACAAACACTTTTCTCTCTCAATTCTCTCTCTAAATTTCAAGATTCAAGGCCATTCTCCAAGCTTTTCTTCTACTTTTGGTAATTATTATCATCCTCCACATGATTATTTCACTTCCTTCTACTCAAATCATAGGCATCTTACACAAACAACATCACATTAATGTTAAATCTTCGAATCTTCAAGGCATCTTCTAAGTGTTCTTGAGTTGAACACCTCTTTTCTTCAACATCCATACACTAAGAACACACAATGTGAGTTCATACCCCTATATTTTCATATTTTTCTTAAGTTTTAAGGGGGGGGATACAAGTTAAAACACCGAGAACACAACTAAACTCATTCAACAGCTTTCATCAGAAAAGTTTAACTCCATTCACGGACTGTTTTGGTCAACTTAAACATTTTAGTTTTCAAAACTGTATTTGTTTCAAATAGTACAGGTTTATATATTTAAAATGACTACTTGCACATCTCCATACGAGTTTTCTACAATTTATGGTGATTTTTACAAAACTGCCTATCATTTCAAGAACAAATCCGGACCAGTCTGGGATTATGGACTTTTTCACACAAGTTGGAGGTCACTGAAAATCATAATAAAATTTATGAGCAAACTAGACCCATTTTCCAAACTCTCAAAATTTACGGATTCGGATTTGGACCTTTGATGATTTTTCTATAATTTTTCTAAGAACAGTAATAGAAATGTTAACACTAGAAAAATGCTATCAATTTCATCGCACCTTGTAACTTGTTGAGCAAGGTGTGTATCATTATGTGACTATATGTTTTTACATTACATGTCATTTCGTCTTGGTGTATTGACATACATCAGAAAACAAATGGATTTTTACCTTCATAAGTATGGTAATTAATTAGTTGTTATAAACAAAGTTTACATCCATTGTATACAAACACTTGATAAACTATGGAAGTATAGTTTATGTCGCTTTTACATTATAAACGATTATAATAAACTATAATAGGTATAGTTTATGTTTCATTACATTTCAAACTCTTTACCTAAGGTTTTCAGTTCACGTAAATCTGTTAATGAATAAGTTTGTGAGACATTCGCTTCACGTTACATCCAAGTAACGAAATCAAAAGTCCTGTAATTTGTAACCAGAGTCTCTGGTAGGGAGAACGTGATAGTTGTGTATAGATGTACATTGGGACTGAAAAACCCACACCTGAGCTGCATGCAACAACTAGACCAACAGGTCTGAGGTGACAAGTGTCATTTAACTTGCGACGCCTGAAGAAGTCGTATTACGAAGCCGTCTGAGTCATAGTATGGTTATAATAACTCACATGTGATATTAACAAAACATAAGATTTATGGGTTTTAATTCTAAATTTAATGATTTTATGTCGATTTAAACTCGCATAAATTTCTTTAAGTATGGTAAAATACTTGTACACTTCGGTCTTTACTTTTAAGACTACAATGCATTACGTAAGAAAATATGGGATCTTTCTTGACAAACATCACTTTTAGAAGAAAAGCATTTTAGCATCACCTTCAAAAACGTATGAACTCACCAACTTAATTGTTGACACTCTTTCAGAAATACTTGTATTCTCAGGAAATCCATAAACAGGTAACCAAGTGCTTTTGACGATGGGACGTAAGGCGTCAAACATTTCATTTTTGTCAACATAATGTAATTGATTTGGAAACATGTAAACTCATACTATGGTGTAAAATTTTCAATTATATTTATGTTGGTTGTGTTTACTTTGATCACTAATGTAATTGTTGTTATGATACTATACAAGAAGTCCTCCACCCCTGAACGTTTCCGCCATCCTTGGTTTGGGGGTGTGACAGTCTCACCATTGTCACCCTTTCTTGAGACATAAAACTAGTTGCAATCTATGATTCTTATGTTCCAACCCATATTTTGATGGGTTTTACACAAAATAACATCCTATGTGCTCATCCAAACCCTAAAGCTTGGATCTAGGCTTCTCTATTGTACATGCAATTCATCCAAGACTTACAAACCCTAGATCTAGCATACATGATTCGAAATTAACATAAGAAAACATATCTAGATGATTACCTCTTCTTCAAAGATTGAATCTTCTTGTCCTTGGAGCTTAGAGTCACAAGTGTCACTCCTCTAATGGCTTACAAACACCACATAAGCAAGAGGATGATAATGAATAGAGAGGAGAGGCACAACTTTGGCTGTGATCTTTCTAGGGTATCCAGTGGCCGAAAATTGGATGCCTTGGAGTCCTATTTATACTGGTGCTGCTATGGTTTCAGTCAAAACCCTAATGAGCAGCTTAGGCCTTAAGCAGTCCAAGGAATCTTCTGGAATAGGGCCTCTTGGCCGAAATTAGGATTGATACATCCCTAATTTCGTCCAATGCTAGTTCCATGAGTCTTCTCAACCCAATACTCAACTATCACACATTTGACAGTTTAAGTCCCCTTTATTTAACTAATCTCTGTTAGCCACAAAATTAATTCCTAATTAATTATTGTCTAATACTAGTTAAACTATATGATTTCTCCTTTAATATATTATTCATATAATATATTAATAAACCATAATAACCTCTCACTTGATAAAGCATCCTATCATGTTGCATTGGCGAAGGCAACCCAAAAGGACCATGCACAACCAGGTCAAGTACTTATGAAGTATAGTTACGGGATTCGACACTAATCCAACAGTCTCCCACTTACATAAGTACAATCAGATTAGCAATCTTAGCTCTCAAACACGCTGTAAAACTCTGATCTCATCAGTAACCCATGCTTTAGATAAGGGATCGTATAGTCCTCCATTCTAGATATCGTGCGGACAATTACATGGAACATAGTCATACTTATTGTCCAGCAGTTTGTTTCTCGATCTTTGATTCTTCTGACATAGAACTTAATTGAACACATCAATTCAGTCCTGATCGGGCCCGACATATAAGTCAAACCAAATCATCGAGAGGCCCAGATATTGCTTTTATCATCTTAGAATAAAAGGAACAGATAAACTTCGACTTATATGCATTTACTATTCACAAATCAAATCATACACAAAAATGTGTTTTATAACATCAAGTTACTGATGCGTTTACACATTATCAATGCACAACCAATTAGCAAACAATAAACTATATATCTAGGTCTTAAGACCATATGATATTATCGTCTTGCGATGACTCGTGGTAAATTCCATGAAGCGATTCCAGCAAGTGTGGGTTTAATACAATGCTCAAATCAAGTTCATAAGCACTCATGAACATTGCAGCAAACCTTTGTTATGTCTAATACACTTTAGACAATCTACACTCCAATTCATGACAATCTTCTTTCATACCTACTCCAAAAGTATGAGCGACTATGGAACTTTTGAATAATCTTATTATTCGGGAAGTCAAAACATGCAAAGTGAAACAATAGGTAAATAATCAACATAAGATAGTTCATTACTAATAAATAATACTCTTTTATTTAATCATCAAATGTCAATTACATTTATTTGATACATGTTTTGAAGCTATCTAATCTAAAGTAATATCGTCCTTCAGCCCGATGCTCCTAGCGTGCTGCAAGTGCTTAACCTTACACAATCCCTTCGTAAGAGGATCTGTTGGGTTATCCTCTGACGATATCCTCTTCACTACGAGGAGTCCTTCTCTCACCCGATGTCGAATAAAGTGATATTTCCTATCAATATGTCGAGATCTGCCATGATCCCTCGGTTCGTTGGTCAAGGCAACCGCTCCTTCATTATCACAGAAAATTTCGATGGGCTCCTTTATAGCTGGCACAACTCCAAGGTGTTGAATGAAGTTTTTCAACCATATTGCCTCCTTTGACGCTTCGCTCACCGCTATATACTCTGATTCGCACGTTGAATTAGCTACAGTCTCCTGCTTGGAACTTTTCCAAGTCATCGCTCCTCCATTTAGGGTAAAGACCTAGCCCGACTGCGAACGGTAGTTGTCCCTGTCGATTTGAAAACTGGCATCACTATACCCTCGCACCCTTAAGTCATCACTCCCACCGAGGACTAGAAACCATTCCTTGACTGCGGTCCAATGTGCTTTGCCAGGGTTCCCTTGATATCTGGTGACCATGATCAAAACGAAGGCCACATCAGGGCGAGTACAAGTCATAGCATACATAATTGAGCCAACTACGGAAGCGTATGGTACTCGGCTCATTTCTGCTATCTCGACTTCGGTACTCGGGCTTTGAGTCTTACTTAATTTGGCATTGCTTTGGATTCGTAAATCCCCTTCTTTGAGTTCTCCATACTAAAACACTCTAGTACTTTGTCCAAGTAAGTATTTTGACTAACTCCTATTAGTCTTTTACTTCTGTTTTTTAGTATCCTTATTCCCAAAATATAGGTAGCCTCTACGAGGTCCTTCATAGCGATGCACTTCGCAAGCCAGGACTTGACTTTCTGTAGCGTCGGGATGTCATTTCCTATGAGTAGTATGTCATCGACATACAATACAAGGAAGCAAACTATACTCCCACTGGCTTTGACATATACACAAGATTCATCCTCACTTAATAGAAAACCAAACTCTTTGACTTTCTCATCGTAACAAAGATTCCATCTGTGAGATGCTTGTTTCAGTCCATAAATGGACTTCTCAAGCTTACATAATCTATTAGGGTGCTTCGCATCGACAAAACCCTCTGGCTGAGCCATGTAAACATCCTCAGCCAACTTCCCATTAAGGAAAGCGGTTTTGACATCCATTTGCCATATCTCATAGTCATGAAATGCAGTAATGTCTAGCATCACCCTAATAGACTTTATCTTTGCAACTGTTGAGAAAGTTTCATCATAGTCAACTCCGGGAGTTTGAGTGAAACCCCTCGCAACCAATCGCGCCCTATAGGTGTGTACATTCCCATCCATGTCGGTCTTCTTCTTGAAGATCCACTTGCACTCGACCGACTTACGATGTGGTAGATTTTCAACCAAATTCCAAACTTGGTTGTCATACATGGACTGAATCTCGCTGTCCACAGCCTCTTTCCATTTTGCAGACTTCGGGCCTGCCATGGCTTCCTTATAGCTGTTAGGTTCGTCCAAATTCACTAGTGTGCGATCACTAATGAACGTATCCCCTTCTGTAGTAATATGAAAACCATAAAACTGGGTTGAACTCTAACTCTTTCGGAATGTCTAAGAGGTAAGGACTCATCAATCGGTTCAACTGGAATTTCCACCTCGGTTTGAGCGCCAGCGTTAGAGGTTCCTTCATCGCTCGACTCTTGAATCTCTTCAAGATCGATTTGCCTCCCATTGTCCCCTTGGCTTATGAGTTCTCGATCTCGGAAAACCCCTCTCCTCGCAACAAAGGCAACATTGTCACTCAATCTATAGATTGAATATCCAAAAGATTTCTTCGGGTGGCCGATGAAAATACACCGCTCACTACGAGGTTCAGGCTTGTCGTGAGTCTCTCTTCTTACGAAAGTCTCGCAACCCCAAACCTTGATATGTGCGAATGAGGGAGCTTTCCTTGTCCTCATCTCGTGAGGTGATTTGGCAACATTCTTCATAAGGACTAAGTTAAGGATATGGGCGGTAGTTCCTAAGGCATACCCCCAGAATGAGATAGGTAGCAAAGCACAAATCATCATGGAACGAACCATGTCTAGCAAGGTTCGATTACGCTTCTTAGCTACACCATTCATCTGTGGTGTCGTACGTGGCGTCAATTGTGAAACGATTCTGCATTCCTTGAAGTAGTCGTGGAATTCAAGACTTAGGTACTCTCCACCTCGACCGGATCGAAGCATCTTACTTTCCTGACCAACTGGTTCTCCACTTCTTGTTTAAACGCTTTAAACTTTTCAAAGGTTTCTGAATTGTGCTTGACTAAGTAGCTATACCTATATCTGCTATAATCATCGATGAAAGTCACATAAAAGCGGCTCGCATCCTTTGTGGTGGATCTAAAGGGCTCACACACATCGGTGTGTATGAGATCCAATAAACCCTCACTCCTTTCATAAGTGCTAGTGAAGGGTGACTTGGTCATCTTTCCAAGTAAACAAGACTCGCACACGTCATCGTCCCTAAGGTCGAATGAATCCAACACTTCATCCTTTTGGAGTTGGGCTATGCGTTTCTTGTTGACATGTCCAAGACGACAATGCCATAAGCATGCTTTATCCAAACCATTGGAAGAATCAATACACAACACATCATTTCCTAAATTGTCTACAACCATCACAGTTTCATATATTCCATTACAAGGCAATGCTTCAAAACAGAAAACACCATTAAGGTAAGCATTAATAGAACCCTTCTGATTATCAAATGAATATCTAAAACCTTGTCTATACAAACCATGAAATGAAATGATGTTTCTTTCCATATCTGGCGAATAGAAACAATTATTTTAATCTAATCCTAATCCACCACTGAGAATTAAAGAGTAAACTCTGATCTTGGTGACAGGCAACGATCTTCTATTCCCTATGATCAAATTTATTTTCCGATGCTCCACATCCCTATTTCTTCTTAGGCCCTGCAAATCAGAACAAATGTGAAAACCACATCCTGTATAAAGTACCCAAAGAAATAGCATGTGATGAATCATTAGATTTAATAGTGTATATACCTGCATAGGATGAATTGATGTTCCCATCCTTGATTGCTTGCATATACTCTGGGCGGATTCGTTTCCAATGCCCTATCTTGTGGCAGTGGTGGCACTCTGCCTCCTTGGGGTTGGAGTTGGGTTTAGCAGAACCATCCTTGGTTCCACTAGAAGAGGTACCATCTTGGGACTTTCCCTTGTGGTTGCTCTTTGAGGGATCCTTCCTCTTCTTACCCTTCCCTTGCCTAATTGCCAAGACTGGGGCAGTACCGGGAGAAGGAGTTGATGCAACAGACTTATCTTTGAGATTGCTCTCAGCAGTCCGTAGCAAGCCTTGAAGCTTGCTCAAAGTGACCTCTTCCTTATTCATGTGGTAGGTCATGCGGAACAGGTTGTAACAGGGAGGCAAGAAGTGAAGGATGATGTCAATTGACAGCTCTTCATCAAAGTTAACATTTAACTTTAGTAGGCGATCAACGTATCTCTACATCTTTTACAGATGAGTGGTTAGGGACTCTCCACTACCCATTATGGTAGTGATCATCAAAGTGATGATCTCGTACCTTTCTTGCCTAGCGCTTTGGTGGTACCAATCCAACAAATCTTGATGCATCTCATAGGGATACATGTCCTCATAGGACTTCTGAAGTTCTGCAGTCATAGTCGCCAACATGATGCAATGGACTTTCGTAGCATCATGCTCATGGGCCTCAAAGGCTGCGATTTATTTAGTAGAGGTAGTGTTGATGTTGATTTCCTTTAGCTTCTCATCGAGGAAATACTCTTTGTCCTCATAATAGGTGACCATTCGGATGTTGCAGATCCAATCATTGAAATTGGACCTGGAAAAGATCACTCTCCTACACAAGTTCATGAGTGAGAATGAGCCCGAGGAATTTGAGCCGGAAGCGCTGTTGATGACATTCGACATCTGAAAAGGAAAAAGAACAAATTTCGATTAGAAATGAACCCTAAATTAAACACCCAAATAAGAAATTAGGGCTAGGATCCAACAACATTATTTAGAAATTAGAAGAGGGATGTCGTAATCTAACAAGTAAATAATTCAAAGGTAAGTGAATAACGATTCACTAATTTTCCACCATGAAAAACGAAAAGGATTAAGTTTTAAATGTGTTAGAACAAAGTTCTATCAGGATCGATAGATTCTAAGCAAGCTAATAATTAAGAACGTAATAAAGAACATGAGAATGGCTTTGAATGTGTTGAATGATTACAACTTTAACACCTCAGAAGAGCTTGACTAAAAACTTCGACTGTAGAGGTGTTCTAGGGTTACAAAATAATGAACATGATAATCAACAATTAATAATGCATACATGCATTCATATATATATATATATATATATATATATATATATATATATATATATATATATATATATATATATATATATATATAGAATAACCCTACTAGCTAATCTAGATAAATACAGATGGACAGGCCCAATCCGGATCCAAAACATAAACCCTAAGACGCAACACTAACATACTCAACAATCTCCCCCTTAGCGTCTTTAGAGCCGAAACCTCAATTCTGTTTAGCAACAGAAGACTTCTTCAAAGTCTTGAACACCCTCGGTATGATGGCCAAAAGATGATACCGAAACGTAATGTACCACTGAAGCATGTCTGTAAAATTCTTTATGTCTGCCTTAGAGTTCTGCTTACACCGATGTATTATATTGATGATGTGCTCCAAGCAATCAATAGAAACTAAGTGCTTATCTACCAGAGCAAACAAAAATCTGTGAGCTTCACCTTTATTAAACATCACAGTAAGATGTGTTAAATCAATTTGGCCCATCTTCATCTTGTTCACATCACTTGGATTTGGTGTAGGCTTGACTGTTGGCTTCTTGTTCATAACCTTTGCTATCTCCTGATCCATAGTTGCAACTTCATAGATATAGGAGGCCAACATTCTCTTTAAATGTTCCAGAATCGGCTCATATTCTATCAGATTAGTGAGCAGAATGTTGTATAGAAAAATCCAATCATGAGGATATAGATTAGGAAGGTCAGCAAGAGAGATAGTCGACACTGTGTTTGTTGTTCCACGAGTGATCTTGAAATTGACATTCGTAAATCTCCCAGCAGGTGAGGGTTTGAGAACCTTGACTGTAATGATCTTCTGTGCACTCCAAGTCAAGTACTGAGGTTGGAAAATCATCAGATAGAAGTCAATCAACTCTCTGTCAACCTTCGAATGAGGAAAAGGAACCTCTACAGTTGAATCAAAACAATGGAACGTGAATGCCTTCCTTGTAATTGGCATATCAAACTGCGAGTCCTTTGAATTATCACAGTCAAACGAAGAAACAGGTTCCAACCAATAGACTGATGGAAACTATATAGCTTGATTGACAAGTATTTCTTTCGTCCGTAAGGGAAACAAGGCCTTTTTACAATTCAAGGCTTCTTCTTCTTCCTTGTTTCTCCTTTCCCTTTCCTCTGTTTCTTTCACAACTTTCAAATTTTCATTCAGCTCTCGTTCCCTCTTCTTTCTTTGCAGAGCTTCAGCAATAGTTTCACCAACATCACTATCACTATCACTATCACTGTCATCAGCAGTCTCCTTTTCCTTTTCATGTGGACCAGAACCTGAAGCTACATTATCCTTCAGTTCGGTTGTGACTTTAACTTCTGGGTGAATAATGTCTGCTTTAGTTTTCACAGTCACTCTCGGTTGATCACTTTCTGTCTTTATGACCACTTTCGGCTGATCAACATGAACACCTTTTCCCCCTTGTTTCGGAGGTACGAACCTCTCAGAAACACCCTTCATTTCATGGAGCATGGCTAGGGCAGGAATCAGTTTGGTGCTAAGATGATTTCTGATGGTGAGAGTTAGGATGGGATCATGTGCACCAAGAAGATTGGTCAACATGTCCTTTACGTTGCCTGCACAACTTCGAAATACAGCCCGTTCTGTTGTGTATTGTTCTATTGCAGGCTCCAGGAAAGCTTTAAGAACCACACCACTATAAACCTTGTTGTCTTCAAGCAAATGATCCAGCTTTTCATGAATGTTGTGTAAATGTTGGTGGTTGACAGGAGCATCATTGTCTTCATCAGAAGGAAGCCGATATGGACTAAAGTACGTTGAGTCAAATTCTTCATTTTCTCCACCGAGAGTGGCACCAGAATCAGTTGAGTTGAGAGGTGAAAGAGGTTTAGTGATGACTGGTGTTTCGGTTATAGCAGTTGCCCCCGTATCAGATACGTTGACTTCCACTATTGGGTCAGGAATAGTAGCGGTGGTTGATTGTGAAATTATGGGAGGTGGGAATGGTGATGTAGAAATCATAATAGTGGTAACTGGTGGAGTTTGCGGTAAAGAAATCGTTGGTTGTGAAGTAGTAGGTGGAGGATCGATAGGAACCGAAACTGCAATTGTTGGTTTCGGTGATGGAGGTGGGGTTGGAATTTTGTTATGGATGGGTTCGGTTGGAGTTGGGGATCTAGGAGGTTTATTGCCTCTCGGTGATTGAAGATGATCCTCCTCTTCTTCATCATCCTTGTCATTTTCTGAGCCAGGAGGAGTGGGACTCTTGGTTCTTCTCTCCATTTTCTTAAGCTTCTTGGGCTTGGAAGACTCCCCTTTATGAGATTTACGTTTTCGAGACTTAGAATCTTTAGTCGTATCCTCTTCTCTGGACTCCTTCTTGGTCGTAGTGCATTTCCCTCTGTTACCAGGCTTGTCTACAGCTTCCAGGGCAGCCTGCTGTTTCTGAGTAAGAACTCTTGGTCCCATGGGAGTCAATTTTCTGTATTCTACCATAACATTACTTTCAGCGAAGACACATCGGTACATCGATTCAGGAATTGAGGCATTGTGAGGGAACTTGAGTGGATCAGAGATGATGATCTTCTTTCTGTGAAACGTGGCAATGGACGCGACTAGGGCATCCTTCATCACAAGAATGTCCAAGGTGTTAATCGCCCTTCTTGTAATAAGCATCCAGAAGCGTCCACAAGAAATCTCTGAACGTCTCGTAGAAGTATTGAGACTCTGTACCACTTGAGACCAGATGATCGTCCCATAGTCTAGGTTGATGCCATTGTAGAGACCATATAAAAGGGTAAGAAAACCCTTGCTAGTGCCATCTGACCCCCACTGCTTTCCACCAAACTCTTAATGATAAGAGTTAGCATGCCATTCCACTAAGAGGGTAAACAGGACTTTTTAACTTTCGTGACAGTGGTGAGCACATCTGTATATCCCATTTCATACAACATAGAGAACAGCTGTGGAGTCATGATAAAATCTGGTGAAATTACAGAGGAATCAACAACAAGATTCATCAATGAGCAGAATCTCCCCTTTGAAATCGAAGCCTTCTTGTTATGTATTTGAAAGAAAATACGTTCTTTGTTCTTGTCATACGAGGTCGTGGAGTAGACCTGTGATAAGAGTGACATAGGAATTGCTTCAGCTTGAGTTAAGGCTATAACCAGCAGAGAATACTTCGAGCACTCAACAACCTGAAGCATATACGAATCATACAAAAACGGGTTAAGTTCGATGATCATATTCTGATTAGGCATGATTGAGAGCAATGTGGATGATGCAGTCTGATCTTGAACTGAGGAAGAAGTCGCCATTGTTGATCGAAGAAGGAAGACAAACAGTTGGAACTTGCGTCGTAATCTTGAGAGAATTTGTTGGTGATAGAAGACAAATAAAGGAAAATCTCTTTATATACCGTTGCCAGGAGAGAGAATGTAGATGATGATAATGACGCAATCTCTAAAATGTCGCCTGGAAAAGCGCGATGTGACAGGTTGGGTACTCCCAGGTAAACGTCAGCACGCGTGGGTATAGAGACCTTTCAAATTCACGCGCCCAAATTCTTATCTTCAATCGTCGTTTGAAATTCAGTGTGACTTCAAGAACCATAAGTGCCCCTGTTTAAACAAAACTTGAACCAACAGCAACTAGAGTTGGGAAAATAAAATTTCCGTGCAATAAAGTGACAATCGATAAAGAAATAAAGCAAGTGTGTATGGGATGTGAGTGATGTCTCATTATAAGACAGAAAGCAGATGATCCCGGGAAAGAATCACTTCCTTTAGAATCAAGAGAGACTTGAAGTGCTTGTGTAGTTTCCCAAAAAATACGATGAAGTGTTTGTTGAGAAACAATGAAAGGCTTCTTTTAATTGTTAGGCTTTGGGAAGCTGATCGTCAACCAAACTTTGAGTCTTAACATTTGACTGAACGTTGGGAGAAGTACTTGTGAGACCGATGTAGTCTGTTGAACAAGTAAGTAGGATATATTTTATAATGACTAAAAAAGTTATATAAATCTCAAAAACAAAAATAAACTGGATCTTTAGGGGAAGAAAAGCCTTGGTGTTAGACAAATTCATAAAAGACCACTCAAAAATAAAAAGATATTTCAGTTAGTAACAAGTAAGATCTTGAATTTGATAATTCACCATCAATTCATTATAGGAGTCGGATTATGGGTTTCACTCAGCATGTGGTATACATATCTAAGATCACAAACACAGACTTTGTGTAACCACAAACCTCAGTGGTAAGAACCGAGTGTCTCAAGGGTTACATTGGTGAACCGAAAATAGATGGAGAATATAAGAAAGGTAGCTAAAGAACCAAAAGTACCTTCTGCTATAAAAAATATGACCAAGTAGACAAACTCTTAACTCATATGAAAAGAGTAAGGTAGCTCTAGACTGAGACAAAGTTAACAACCTAATTGGGAAGAAATGATAGGTATAGATCGAATCATTCAAGCCTGCTCTAAGTCGTAGAGGCTTTGG
The DNA here is from genome assembly GCF_051521515.1 of Lactuca serriola. Lineage (NCBI taxonomy): Eukaryota > Viridiplantae > Streptophyta > Magnoliopsida > Asterales > Asteraceae > Lactuca > Lactuca serriola. The sequence goes on from NC_136416.1 coordinate 72,511,026, forward strand.
TCAACATGCAACAACATGCTTCTAGGGACCCTTAACTAGTTCTTATAGAAATAATTGTGCCTGCCTAAACTCTAAATTCTGTTGGACTTGTACCCTTGTGACTTAATTAAAAGTAAGAACAAACAAACACACCACACAAACAAAACGAAAAATATTTTTGAAGTTTTGAATTTTCTGAAAAATAATAAAAATAGAAATAGAAAGTATTTTTGGATTTTTGAAGTTTTCTGAAAAAAAAAAAACCAGAAATATATAAATTAAATAAGCATAAACCATATTAAAGACAGAAAAGAAATGTACACAGTATATAACCGAAACCTTATCTCAGTTGAGTGAAGTGAAATAGACCAAGTGGTCGGTTCATTTCGGTTCTCAAAATTTCAGAGTTGAAATAGACCGAGTGGTTGGTTCATTTCGGTTCCCAAAATTTAAGGAGCCGAAATAGACCAAGCGTTCGCTCCATTTCGCTTGTCTAATTTTTAGTGAGAGATTTGAAGATTCGGTACCGACTCTGCTTCCATCATACCCAAGCCTTGTAAGATTTTCTTAAAGAGTGCTTCAAGTAATGCCTTAGTGAATATGCCGGCCAGTTGATCACTAGATCGAACAAAATGTACTTCCACGTTCCCATATTCTACATGATCCTTGATGAAATGATATCTAAGTGCAATGTGCTTAGTTTTTGAGTGTTGTAGTGGATTGTGACAAATCCTTATTGCACTTTTTGAGTCACAATAGAGACGAATCTTCTTCATACTCAGCCCGTAATCTCTCAATTGACTTTGAATCCATATTACTTGAGAAGTGCAAGATGCTGCAACTATATACTCAGCTTCGGCTGTGGATAGTGACACGCAGGTTTGCTTCTTGGACTGCCAGCTAACAAGTTTTCCGTCAAGAAATTGGCATCCACCTGTAGTTCTCTTTCTATCTAGACCACATCCTCCAAGATCAGCATCAGAAAAAGATTGAATGAAGAATCCAGATTTTGCAGGATACTAGAGACCGAGAGATAAGGTTGGCTTCAGGTAATGGAATATGTTCTTCACTGCCACCATGTGAGGTTCTCTTGGATTAGCTTGAAACCTAGCACACTAACAAACAGAAAACATAATGTCCGGTCTACTAGCTGTTAGATACATAACTGAACCTATCATTTGACGATATTGTGTTATGTCAACAACAGGTTTTTCCAGAGATGGTGTTAACTTAGTGCCAAATGCCATTGGAACCTTCACTTTTGAGTCGCCCATCATACCGTATTTTTTCAGTAAGGTCTTTGTATAAGCCTCCTGGTTGATGAATATACTTTCTGTTCCCTGTCTAATGTTTAAACCTAGAAAAGACTTAATTGGACCCATTGAGCTCATTTCAAATTTAGTCTCCATCAACTTTCTGAATTCAACTGTTAAGCTAGGATTCGTAGAGCCAAAGATGATATCATCAACATAAATCTGAACAATCATAAGATGTTCGCCTTCTTTCTTTCGGAAGAAGGTTGGGTCAACCGAACCTTGTTTAAATTTTGACATTTTTAAGATGCGAGTTAAAGTTTCATACTAGGCTCTCGGTGCTTGCTTTAATCCATAGACTGCTTTATCCAGCACATAGCAGTGATCAGGGAATTTCTTGTTCACAAACCCAGGCGGTTGCTCAACATAAATTGTTTCTTCTAATTCTCCATTCAAGAATGCACATTTGACATCCATCTGGAAGACTTCGAAGTTTTTATGAGCAACATATGCCAAGAAGATTCTAACTGATTCCAACCTAGCTACTGGAGCGAAGGTTCCTCATAATCTATCCCTTCTTCTTGACAATATCCTTTCACCACCAACCGAACCTTGTTGCGAATGACATTCCCCTCTTTATCTAACTTATTTCTGAAGACCCACTTCAAGCCAACCACAGACGCATCCTTTGGTGTAGGTATCAGCCTCCAAACTCGGTTACGTTCAAACTCATGAAGCTCATCTTGCATTGCTTGGACCCAATCTGAATGATCAAGTGCAACATTTATAGTTTTCGGTTCAATCTTGGAAACAAACAAATTAAACATACAAAATTCCACTTTAGAGAATAATGCAGTTTGTCTCGCTTTCAATTGAGAACGAGTAAGAACTTTTTCTGAAGTTTCACCAATAATCTGTGCTTTGGGATGGTCTTTAGTCCATTTCACTAATGGAGGATATTCAGGGTCATATGTTGGATCCAATTCTGCATTCACTTCTACCTCAACTTCTGATAGATCACCCTTGCCTTCGTCAGTTGTACTTTCATTCTCTTTCTTCCCCTCGACTGGCGAAGTGTAATCTGTGTCAACATCAAAGGCTGCATTCTCTGTGGAAGTTGGAGTATCCCCCTCGACTGTACTACTAATAGGTGAATTTTGAGTAGAACTTTCCCCTTTGCCTGAACCTTTATGAGATGGGGACAGAATTGGATCCTCCCCCTCGAAAGATGCTTTGTTTGATTCCAACGCTATTGAACTTTCCCCTTGAAATGGTGGATTTCTCTTAGCGGTAGGAGATTCACTTTCCATCTCTTTAGCGGCTTCATCTATAATTTTCATGAGACTATCAATTGTGTCATCTGCGGCTTTTGCTTCTGAGTGTGCTGCTATCTCTGGTTCATCAAACAGGCGCATGTATTCTTCATACATGTTGGCTATAGGAACCAAGACTTGTCCAGATTCTGGAAAAATTTCTCCTAAGTCACTTTCACTTCTTTGAACTTTCTTTATGTAATTATCATCGAAGGTGACATAATAGGTTTCTTCAATTTGTTTTGAGCATTTATTCAACACTCTGTATGCTTTTGACGTTAGTGAATAGCCCAAAAAAATTCCTTCATTGGCTTTGACATCAAACTTATTTCGGTTCTCTTTAGAATTGAAAATAAAACACCTTGAACCGAATATGTGGAAAATTTTGACATTTGGCTTTCGGTTGTTTAAGATCTCATATGGAGTAATTGAGAATCTCTTATTTAGTAGGGACCGATTTTGAGTATAGCATGCAGTTGCAACAACATCAGCCCTAAAATATAACGGAAGTAAAGCGAAACTGAGCATGGTTCTGGCTGCTTCACAGAAAGAACGATTTCGTCTTTCAACAATCCCAATCTGTTATGGTGTATAAGGGGCCGAAAAATCATGAGTTATTCCCTTATTAGCCAGAAAGCTCTCAAAATCATTATTCTTGAATTCCAGACCATTGTCACTTCTGATATTCCTTACCGTTTTCCTCAACTGTACTTCCACTTGCTTGATGAATGTCTTCAACTTGGGAGTCGCATCTGATTTCTGTTTAAGAAAGAAAACCCAGGTGAAGCGTCAAAAGTCATCCACTGAAGCTTTCAATAGCAGAAGGTCCACATAAGTCGATGTGCAAGAGTTCAAGAGCTTCAATTATCTTTGTATTGATTCGTGTAGGATGGCTCTTTCTGCTTTGTTTGCGCATTTCACATGCTGCACACAGATGTTCCTTGTCGAACTTGAGCAGAGGAAGTCCTCGAACGTGATCACCAAGCACCAACTTATTAATGTAATTGAAGTTCAGGTGCGATAGTCGTCGATGCCACAACCAGCTTTCATCTCTATTTGCCCTTGAAAGCAAACATATTGTTGGTTTTCCTCGTATGGGGTCGAGATTTAAGGGGTACATGTGGAGATGTTTCAACATGGGCGGCTTGTCGGGGAGTCAGACCAGTATAGATTTCAGGTTTTGGAGAGGCAGAAGTGTTTTTGCAACGGCGTAAGGTCATTCTTTTTCGAGTTGGTGGTTTCTTTTTGGGTTCGGTTGTCTTTGGGAGATCGTTTATTGTTCTGAATTTTTCGATTGCACTTCTCGAGTTATTGGTTTGATTTGGGTGTTAGTAAGGAGCGATTTCGAGGGCGAAATCTAGTTTAAGTGGGGGAGAATTGTAACATCCTATTTCGGATCGTTTTGTGATTTAAGGTTCATGGGTAGTAACCCGGGTATGAGAAGGTTTTGAAGATATAAGAGAGAAAGGTGTATGCCCTTTTTGGATATGGATAAGGTAGGTTGTGTGAAAAAAGAGTTTGAGTTGTGTTGTGGAGCCCAAGGATGTCGGTAAAGGTGTAGGTGTCACACCCCGGCCGTCGGCGGAAACACCGGGTAGTGTAACGTCATTTTTCGTATCATAGTTATATAACATACATTGAACAATGCTTAAAGAAAATACATACCTTTATTGATGTTTGAAAGTTACATCATTATTTTCCTAGTATTTATTACATAATATCCGACTATGACATACTTCTTAAAGAACAGAAAGATACTAGTAAAACTTCTCCTGTTCGAATACATACCCGCTTTTCAAGTTCCTGAAAACACATTCATTTTAAAATACGTCAAGATAAAGTTGGTGAGTCCACAAGTTTTGACACCATAAAATAATACATTTTTCTCAAGTTCAAAAGTATAGTTTTGAAAGTATCATTTTGACTCTCCAACATTACGTATAATTGTATACTTATCAATTAAGTGTTATACCAAAACATTTCTTAATCATAAGGTATAAGTAGGGGAAAACTTATACTTCACATTAATACTTGTATACGACAAGGTATAATGTTTCTACAATTTGGTACCATGAGCCTGTAATCGCTGCTATGACATAATACTTCTGATAGAACATTACACTCATGATTTACCATGTGAACAAAGACACTCATGATTTAACATGAGAAACAACACCGTACGCTTCATCGACGCGGGAACAATAACAAATAAAAAGAAAGTACATCACTTGTTTTTGGTTGACTATAGCTAACAGTCACAAGCGGGGTGGTCAGCCCGTATACTAATTATACACAACTTCCTCGCTCACACGGGATTAACGGTTACAGTTCAGAGGATTTCCGCTAAGATCCCCAATCTTAGTTGATGAATACAATTACTCATGTAGACTTTGACGGCTTCCTATAGCTCTAACAACAAAATCATTTTCATATCTAAAACCTTAAGTTACTAGACTATGCTTTTAAACATTACTCCTTACTTCATAATTCATAATATTTAGGCAGTATAACAGCCATATCTTGAAGTAAAAGCCAGGTTTTATCTTGACCTAAAACCAATCATAACAACATATAATGTTTCTAATTTTATCTTGACATAAAACTATCAATAACAATACCAAGTTTTATCTTAACATAAAACTAACAATAACAATATAAAACATATCCAGTTTTATCTTGACATAAAACTATTAATAGCAACATACTTTATAACTTAACATATAGAAGTTCTGAATATAACATCGGAACTATATCGCACACAACATATATATAGAATCCTAAGTATAACTCAAGATCTACATTAATATACTACTATAACAATAATATGTTAACAACGTTACGATAGTTGTATATTTTTAGATACGAAATAACTATATTCCGGTTATTATAACTATCTATATTGATACTAATATACTATCATATAGACGTAATAATAACGTATATACAATATTTAGCATGCATTTTCCCCCAAAAATATTAGAAAGTGGGGCCGTGAAACTCACCCTAGTAGCGTGATTTTATGATATCTAAGCGAAACGGTCAGCGTGCGAGATCGTCAGGGCTCGGGATGCAAGATGGCCTCAGCAAAGGAGAGAAAAGGAAGAAGTTTTGGTGTAAGAATGGCTGAAGTTGGACCTGCTATTTATAGTAGGGATTTTGGACCCCCACGTCGTGACTTAGGATCTTATCCTCGTAGACTTGCCATTTGCGTTCCTAGCTTCGGAACGTGTCATAATTCCAGTTTCACGTCGTGAATTTGATGTCCACGTCGTGGGTTTGGATTCTATCCCCTCGCATCCTCGTCATACCTTCTAGATTCTGAGATATGGATAAATGACTCCTCACGTCATGAGTCTCATAAAACTCACATCGTGAATTTGAATCCTATCCTCTCACAGCTTCTAGATTCCGAATTATGACAGAATGTTGTGAGCGTCATAAAACTCACGTCGTGAATTAGCTAGTTTAGGGTTTTTAAAAGCTAAATCATCAGAATGCCATAACTTTTGCATACGAACTCCGTTTTTGACGTTCTTTATATGCACGCGTAGGTTTTTACAAGCAGTACAACTCCTTTTAGACTTAAATAGCTAATTCTTAGTATATTTTAAATTCCTCTTATTATAGAGATTTATGGTGTTCGTTTTATCACAACTTCTTCATGCGAAGTCAGATTCAGATGTTCTCTATATTTTTGGAATCGTATGGATGTATACTTTGAGTTGTATCATAAAGAAAGTTCATATTTGTATTAGAATTTATCATGAACTACATAAAATTCTTACCACATTACTAGGTTAACATAATCACATTACATGATTGGCATAATCACATTTGATTGTCTATTGACTTATTTTGACTACTGTTACATTCTCCCCCCCGTTAGAACAATTTCGTCCCGAAATTTATCTTGTGGTTAGGGTTTTGTCAAATAGTTGGGTGTATTTTTCTTTCATCTGATCTTCACGTTCCCAAGTAAATTCAGGTCCTCGCAAAGAGTTCGATCAAAAATTTCACTATAGGAATAGGACTTTGCTTTAATCTTTTGACTTCTCGATACATGATCTCGACAGGTTCTTCTACAAAGTTAAGTTTGGTATTGACTTGTATCTTGTCGAGAGGTACCACAAGAGTGTCATCGGATAGACATATTTTGAGATTTGACACGTGAAAAACATCGTGTACATTACTTAGCTCTTGAGGCAACTTGAGTTGATATGCGACAGAACCAATTCTAGTTAGAATTTCAAAAGGTCCTATATACTGTGGGTTTAGTTTGCCTCGCTTACTGAATCGAATTACACCTTTCCAAGGAGAGACCTTCAACATTACTTTATCTCCAACTTGGAATTCTAAAGGCTTACGTCTTACGTCAGCATAGCTCTTTTGACGATTACGTGCATCCTTTAATCGATCCTTAATTTGCATGATCTTTTCAGTTGTCTCATGGATTATTTCTGGTCCAGTACGTAAGGTATCGCCTGTATATTCTCTGGCTCGAAGCATATCTTCTAAAGTCTGAATGGTTCTCTCACTCTGACCATCAGTCTGTGGATGGTAAGCTGTACTCATGTCTAGACGTGTTCCTAAGAACTTTTGTAGAGATTGCCAAAATTGTGAAGTGAATCTAGTATCTTGTTCAGAAATAATAGAACTTGGAACTCCATGCAATCTAACAATTTCCTTAAGATAAACTCTACTTAGCTTCTCCATCTTGTCGTTCTCCTTAACTGGTAAGAAATGGGCAGACTTAGTCAATCTATCGATTATTATCCAAATAGTGTCGAATCCGCTAGGAGTTTTGGGTAAATTAGTGATGAAGTCCATTGAAATCTGCTCCCATTTCCATTCAGGTATTTCCGGTTGTTGAAGTAAACCTAAAGGCTTTTGATGTTCTGCCTTCACTCTAGAAAGAGTCAATCATCTGCTCACATAAGTAGCAGTTTCTGCCTTCATGTTTGGCCACCAATAATGTACTTTTAAATCTAAGTACATTTTGTCAGAACCTGGATGCACGGAATATCTGGACTTGTGGGCTTCTTCTAAGACCAAGTCCCTGATTCCACTGAACTTAGGCGTCCAAATTCGGTTCATAAAGTGTCGCATTCCGTCATCTTTTTGTATAAGTTGCTTTTCCATTCCTCGCAAAGCTTCGTTCTTAATGTTTTCTTATTTTAGAGCCTCAAGTTGAGCTTCTCTAATTTTTGCGGTAAAGTTAGAATGGATAGTTATAGTTAATGCTCGTACCCGTCGGGGTTTAATATATTCTTTCCGGCTCAAGGCATCTGCTACCACGTTTGCCTTTCCGGGATGATAACGAATCTCACATTTGTAATCATTCAACAATTCGACCCATCTTCGTTATCTCATATTAAGATCTTTATGGTCGAAGATGTGTTGGAGACTCTTGTGGTCGCTAAAAATAGTACACTTAGTACCGTATAGGTAATGTCTCCAGATTTTTAGTGCAAAAACTACAGCTCCTAATTCAAGATCATGGGTAGTGTAATTATTCTCATTCACCTTAAGTTGTCGTGATGCATAGGCGATAACGTTTCCTCTTTGCATCAACACACATCCCAATCCTTGATTTGATGCATCGCATTATACAACGAAATCTTCTATCCCCTCTGGAAGGGATAGGATTGGTGCACTACACAACATTTGATTTAGTTTCTAAAAAGCAGCTTCTTGTTTGTCTTCCCAGTTGAACTTTGTATCCTTCTGGGTTAGTGTTGTAAGCAGCTTGGCTATTTTGGAGAAATTCTCTATGAATCTGCGGTAATAGACAGCAAGTCCTAGGAATTGACGCACCTCTGTTGGCGTCTTTGGTGCTTCCCAATTCCTGATTGTTTCAACTTTGGATGGGTCAACATGAATTCCTTCGTTGCTAACTACATGACCTAAAAATTGTACTTCTCTAATCCAAAACTCATATTTGTAGAATTTAGCGTACAACTTTTCTTTTCTTAGTAGTTCTAGGATTATTTGCAGGTGTTGACCATGTTCTTCCTTGGTTCATGAATATATCAATATATCATCGATAAATACAATCACGAATTTATCCAAGTATGGTTTGCAAACACGATTCATGAGATCCATAAACACTGCTGGGGCGTTGGTCAATCCAAAGGATATAACTAAGAACTCATAATGACCATAACGAGTTCTAAATGTTGTTTTTGGAATGTCATCTTCTTGTACTCTCAGTTGATCGTATCCTGATCTAAGATCTATCTTTGTGTAGTAGCTAGATCCTTGCAGTTGATTGAATAATCTATTCTTGGAAGCGGATAACGATTCTTGATCGTTAGCTTGTTCAGCTTCCGATAATCAATACACATTCGAAAGGATCCATCCTTCTTCTTGACAAACAAGATTGGTGCTCCCCAAGGTGAAAAACTTGGTCGGATAAAGACTTTGTCAAGAAGTTCTTGTAGTTGGCTAGACAATTCTTGCATTTCAGATGGAGCCAACCGATAAGGAGATTGTGCTACAGGTGCTGCTCCTGGAATTAAGTCGATTCGAAACTCGACTTGTCGGACGGGAGGTATTCCAGGTAGATCTTCAGGAAATACGTCAGGTAAATCACATACTTGAGGTATGTCCTTGATTTCTTTTATCTTTCTTCTCTTATCTACAATGTGGGCTAAGAATGCACTACATTTCTTATGTAGACATTTCTATGTCTTGGTACAAGAAATGACTTTGAGGTTTTTCCCAGACTTATCACCATAGATAATCAGGGCTTCACCATTTGGTAAAGGTAGTCGTATGGCTTTCTCATGACATAAAATTTCGGCGCGGTGTGAAGATAAGCAATCCATGCCAATTATGACATCAAAACTACCGATAGGCATTGGCATAAGGTTGACGTGAAAAGTAGTTATTAAGAGTTAATAGACAATTTTCTAGGATTTCATATGTTTTCTCAAATTGTCCGTTAGCGATTTCTACTTCGTAGATTTCTTTTAATTTGCTAGACTTATGACTTAACAATTTTCTAAATGTCAGAGTTATAAAACTTCGATCTGCTCCAGAGTCGAAGAGTATGTTAGCCTATAAATTATCTATGAGAAACGTACCAGATACGACTGAAGGGTCCTGGATAGCCTCTCTGCTTCCGATCACAAACGCCCTGCCACGTCCTATGCCTCCTTGACTCCTTAACTTTGGAAATTCTTTCTTGATATGTCCAACTTCTCCACACTCATAACACTTTCTTTCTTCACCATGACCTGTTCCATTATTGGTTTGTTGATTGACTGTTGCAAGTGTTGTGCTCCTGCAGTAACTAGCAGTGTGCCCCTTCTTTTTGCATTTCGTGCAAACAAAACAGTCACATGGGTGATGACGGTTGCAATGGTTGCACCATGCAGACTTTGGTTGAGTAGGTACTGCTATTGTGGCTGCGTAGTTGGTTGCCACTTCTTGTCTTTTCTCAGATGATTGTTTGGGATTCTTCTTATTAAACTTGCGCTTGTTTGTTCTGGCTTTGGGAGACTCAACCTTTAAGACCACTTCTGTTCCTTGGATCTCTGTGAGGGTTAGCTGATGAGCTATTCTCTTGGTGCTGTCATAAGTCGTAGGCTTTGATGCGATCACCATGCCTTTAATTTGCGATGCTAAACCCCATATATATCATTCAATCTTCTTATATTTAGGAGTTACAAGTGTTGGACACATTACTGCAAGGTCATTGAACCTAGCAGTATAAGCTTTTATCTCTGAACCCTTTATGGTTAGGGTCCACAATTCTTGTTCCAGCTTATGTATTTCCTCCCTATGACAATACTCCTCTACTAGCATTATTTTTAGCTCTTCCCATTTCATGGAATTTGCAGTATCAATCCCCATTGTATTCACATGGCTATTCCACCATGTAAATGCTGCATCATCGAAAGTACATGCTGCAAATCGTACTTTACAATTGTCTGGACAAAAGCTTATTTGAAAGACGGACTCTGTCTTTTCTATCCACCTCATCAAATTAACTACCCCTTCATTTCCATGAAAGATTTTTGGCCTACAATTCATAAAATCTTTGTAGGTACATGTTCTAGCGGTCCCTACATGGCCTTCATTTCTAACACCATCTCTTGTGACATTAGATAGAGCCACAACAATTCTTTGAGCTATGATTTCTTCCAGTTGCACTGCACTCATTGAGGGGTTTATTTCTGGCGGTGGTTGTTGTTGTGGTGCTGATGGTCGATTAGGGTTTAGCCGATTACTCCTTCTAGGCATTTTGTTTTAGTTCCTATTATAAATAATAAGAATTTTTATGAGTTTTGTTGATCATTTAATATACGAGTACTAAATACTCTAGTTATTATTAGCGTAAAACATGATAGACAACATAATGATTACTATAACGTATGCTTCATATTATTACCAGTGGTTACATCAGTTTATTTTGGTTTATAAGAGAAAAAGTTTCTATAAACATTACAAAATTTGCAAGGTTTTCTACATCCTTGCTATAAACTTTTATTCTTCTTGCCTTAACTAGTCTGATTTTCTAAATTTACACAACCACTAGTTGTAGCTTATCTACCAGAAACCTAAGTGATTACCCAGCACATCAGTAACATTAACCACTTGCTCTTCAAGTGCTTGAGTTCTCTGCTCAAGACTTCTTGTGCGTTCTTCATTTCTTGAGGTTTGATTATAGAGCTCTAACTCTACAATCCAGGCATCGTGAGTAATCATGTCATTATAGGCAAAATTTATACGATGATGGACATCCATCACCGATTCCTGATCTCGTGTCCTTTGTCCTTCTAGCCTTCGCACTATTCCAGAGAGATGAGTAGCCCTTCCTTCGACAATTTCCATCTTATCTTCAATTTTCACACTTTTCTCAAACAATTGAGATAAAGTGTTATCTTCAAAAGAATATGGGAGATGTGGTCGAGATGACTGACCAGTCTCATACATCTTGGCAGCTTTTTCTTCCGCCACCCATCTATCAACTATTTGTGCGATGCGTGCAGGTTCATCTTGAACTCTATGACTTCCCGAAGATGTCGCCTTCTTATTCTTCTTAATCTTTTTCCATATTGTTATGGATTTATGTGTCGTGCCTTTCATCTTTGCACCTCCTGGAACTTGACGATAAAGAGTATTCAGTGGTGGTAGAGATGATGCCACCGACTCTGTCTCCTCCATGGATTCGCTTTCTTCTATTGGTTCACTCTCTTCCCAGGGTAAAGGTGCTCCATCGTCAGAAGGTATTGGATGAAAGGTGGTTGGAGTTACAGGATAGTAAGGATCGCCTAACATCATAGGGAATGAAAGTTCCTCTTCTTCATCTGTATCCTCGATGATTATCCATTCTCGTGAATATGCCATGTCGGATTCCTATACATTTTGGATCACCAAAAGTTTTAGTCTATCAAATATTTCTCCCAAATTAAATAGTTCGTATGATCTGATCATAATAAAATGTAGTTGCGCACCTACACCTAGTTGTGATAGGATCTATGCACATATAAACTTTAGTTGGAATATTTGATCTAAATCCTTGAGATCAAAAACATTCTGGGTATTAAGGTGTATTCTCGTCGCGGATCTAAGTCTTTATATATGACTCTATATTCTTATTTATTGTATTCACGATTTTACTAGTGTTTGTTACTTCAGGTCTATCTGATAAGGCTCCGTCCAGTCAGGACTGTCGAAAGGGCAGGATGATTTTAGCATATAGCCGTTTTGAAATCCAGCAACCCAAATCGACATGTCTATCCTTGTCACCGCTCCCGTAAGTAGTCCTTTAGTAGTATAATTAATAATACTTTTTATTTATAGGCAAAGGGATATACCTAAACCTAATAGAGTAAGCCCTAAACTATATACATGATTTCCTAAGAAAGTACTAGTTCACTATAGTTAATAGCTCTGATACCAATCTATCACACCCCGGCCGTCGGCGGAAACACCGGGTAGCGTAACGTCATTTTTCATATCACAGTTATATAACATACATTGAACAATGCTTAAAGAAAATACATACCTTTATTGATGTTTGAAAGTTACATCATTATTTTCCTAGTATTTATTACATAATATCCGACTATGACATACTTCTTAAAGAACAGAAAGATACTAGTAAAACTTCTCCTGTTCGAATACATACCCGCTTTTCAAGTTCCTGAAAACACATTCATTTTAAAATACGTCAAGATAAAGTTGGTGAGTCCACAGGTTTTGACACCATAAAATAATACATTTTTCTCAAGTTCAAAAGTATAGTTTTGAAAGTATCATTTTGACTCTCCAACATTACGTATAATTGTATACTTATCAATTAAGTGTTATACCAAAACATTTCTTAATCATAAGGTATAAGTAGGGGAAAACTTATACATCACATTAATACTTGTATACGACAAGGTATAATGTTTCTACAATTTGGTACCATGAGCCTGTAACCGCTGCTATGACATAATACTTCTGATAGAACATTACACTAATGATTTACCATGTGAACAAATACACTCATGATTTAACATGAGAAACAACACCGTACGCTTCATCGACGCGGGAACAATAACAAATAAAAAGAAAGTACATCACTTGTTTTTGGTTGACTATAGCTAACAGTCACAAGCGGGGTGGTCAGCCCGTATACTAATTATACACGACTTCCTCGCTCACACGGGATTAACGGTTACAGTTCAGAGGATTTCTACTAAGATCCCCAATCTTAGTTGATGAATACAATTACTCATGTAGACTTTAACGGGTTCCTATAGCTCTAACAACAAAAGCATTTTCACGTCTAAAACCTTAAGTTACTAGACTATGCTTTTAAACATTACTCCTTACTTCATAATATTTAGGCAGTATAACAACTATATCTTGAAGTAAAAGCCAAGTTTTATCTTGACCTAAAACCAATCATAACACCATATAATGTTTCTAGTTTTATCTTGACATAAAACTATCAATAACAATACCAAGTTTTATCTTAACATAAAACTAACAATAATAATATATAACATATCCAGTTTTATCTTGACATAAAACTATTAATAGCAACATACTTTATAACTTAACATATAGAACTTCCGAATATAACATCGGAACTATATCGCACACAACATATATATAGAATCCTAAGTATAACTCAAGATCTACATTAATATACTACTATAACAATAATATGTTAACAACGTTACGATAGTTGTATATTTTCAGATACAAAATAACTATATTCTGGTTATTATAACTATCTATATTGATACTAATATACTATCATATAGATATAATAATAACATATATACAATATTTAGCATGCATTTTCCTCCGAAAATATTAGAAAGTGGGGCCGTGAAACTCACCCTAGTAGCGTGATTTTATGATATCTAAGCAAAACGGTCAGCATGCGAGATCGTCGGGGCTCGGGATGCAAGATGGCCTCAGCAAAGGAGAGAAAGGGAATAGGTTTTGGTGTAAGAATGGCTGAAGTCGAACCTGCTATTTATAGTAGGGATTTTAGACCCCCACGTCGTGGGTTTTGGACCCCCACGTTGTGACTTAGGATCTTATCCTCGTAGACTTGCCATTTGCGTTCCTAGCTTCGGAAGGGGTCATAATTCCTGTTTCACGTCGTGAATTTGATGTCCACGTCGTAGGTTTGGATTCTATCCCTTCGCAGCCTCGTCATACCTTCTAGATTCCGAGATATGGATAAATGACTCCTCACGTCGTGAGTGTCATAAAACTCACGTCGTGAATTTTAATTCTAATCCTCTCGCAGCGTCTAGATTCCGAATTATGACAGAATGTCGTGAGCGTCAGAAAACTCACGTCGTGAATTAGCTAGTTTAGGGTTTTTAAAAGCTAAATCTTCGGAATGCCATAAATTTTGCATACGAACTCCATTTTTGACATTCTTTATATGCACCCGTAGGTATTTACGAGTACTACAACTCTCGTTTAGACTTAAATAGCTAATTCTTAGTCTATTTTAAATTCCTCTTATTATAGAGATTTATGATGTTTGTTTTATCTTAACTTCTTCATGCGAAGTCAGATTCAGATGTTCTCTATATTTTTGGAATCGTATGGACGTATACTTTGAGTTGTATCATAAAGAAAGTTCATATTTGTATTAGAATTTATCATGAACTACATAACATTCTTACCACATTACTAGGTTAACATAATCACATTACATGATTGGCATAATCACATTTGATTGTCTATTGACTTATTTTGACTACTGTTACATTCTCCCCCCGTTAGAACAATTTCGTCCCGAAATTTATCTTGTGGTTAGGGTTTTGTCAAATAGTTGGGTGTATTTTTCTTTCATCTGATCTTCACGTTCCCAAGTAAATTCAGGTCCTCGCAAAGAGTTCGATCAAACTTTCACTATGGGAATAGGACTTTGCTTTAATCTTTTGACTTCTCGATACATGATCTCGATAGGTTCTTCTACAAAGTTAAGTTTGGCAATTGAAATAATTTGCATAGTTGGTCCTTAATGCAAAAAGCTTGCGATTCAGTCCCATGTGTGCATGGACGAGGGCACATGCTTGGGTGAGTACACCCAATGTAATGAGGAGAGTGCCAAGCCCTAATTTTTAGGGTTTGGACACTATTTAAACATGCTTATGAGCTCAAGCCTCTTTCATTTCTCAATCTCAAATGTCCTTGAGACCCAGTTCTGAAACCCTAACCCTCCCAAGAGTGTGGTGAGTTTATTTTTGTGCCTTTGGTGTATTGTAGTGCATGTTCTTGAAGAAGGTGGTTGGTGTAAGTTTGGAGTTCAAGGGAAGGCTTTTAGATCCAGACTCTCTACTCCATTCCAAGATCATTTGAGGTATAAAGATTTGAACTTGCTCTTTAGTAGTCTAGATCTATGGTTATGTAATATTTTTCCTTTTTTGGATCTAATGAATGGGATCTAGTGGTTATTATCAATTCAAGGGCTTGGAGTTGCCACTCTTGGCATTTTTGAGGTTCAAGATCCTTAAACTTGTCATCTTTAGGGATTAGAGTCATCCATGCATCTGTTAAAGTGCTTAATATGAGTCTTAATGGGTATTTTTGGAAGTTGGGTCCCATTTAGATATGTAAACTGATAAAGTCGCCAACTTTATCAGTTAAGGGCTTGTAATGAAGCTTCCCTCTAGGTTGTATGCAACGAACAAAAGTGATTAAGTCGCTAACTATATCATGTGATTCCTGAAGATCCCTAGCCTAGCACTAGCATGCTGTTCTAACATATCAGAATATCAAATAACTGCATTGTATTTTGGGGTTTACTTACAAGCTCCGACTGATCGTACCCTCTGCATCCTCCATCCTTTATTTTGAAAACCATTTTAAAACTTATTTTCCGAAAATCTCCTTGATTTGAGTCTGGATTCACATGAGTGTTCCTCCAATTCACTCAAACCAAGGCTCTGATACCAACTTGTAACATCCATAAATTTTACGCCAACTTTAAACTTTTTCAATCATAAATAAAATCCAAATAGCGTTGTTTACAAAATGTTTTCAAATCATTTTCCATCAAAGTGTCCCAAAAATCATAACATAAGGATGAGGAGCGGTACGGCCATGCCTTCGCCTTTCCATGATCTCCTGACGAACCTGAAACAATAAACTGAAAACTGTAAGCCCGAGGTCTTAGTCAGCTACCCCCAAAATATCAATACCACATTGACAATACCATATCAATAATAATCAATCAATCAACATGCATACTGGGCCATCGGCCTGACTGGACCGCGCTACCGGGCCTACAGTTTGTCTGAACCCATCTCGAGCCTTCGACATGAATGGTCCGCCACGTGGGCCTACAGTCTCCCCAGACCGCTCATAGGGTATATTGGCCTTCAGCACAAAGCCGGACCGCCTCAACCCAACCACAAGCAAATAACCATGTGAGCATACTATCATATATAGGCATATACAAACATCAAACATATCTGTCACACTGATCATCAATCATAGAATTCTCCTGTAACTAGAGTACTGACCTAGCAGGTCACTAACATACTAATCCCTACGGATCATAAGAGCATAACATACTGTCTACCCTGATTCTGATCTAACTGATCATAACCACATGTAGCATACTATAATAATAACAACTAAAGGGTTGGCCTTGGTGTCGTAGACCCTATCGATATAGTGAGGATAACTCACCTCGCAGATGTCAACACAAAAGGTAAACTCCAACTCTCGGATCACTTGACATGGGTTCCACCACCTATCATTATAGTACATCATACTCATAAGTCCTTAACCTTATAAGGTACTCCATAACCCGCTAGTCAACCCCCTGGTCAAAGTCAAAGTCCTCAATCAAGGTCAACAGTCCATGTTGACCTTAACTCGTCGAGTACCCTTGGCTACTCGCCGAGTTCCCTGAAGTACATTCCAACTCGCCGAGTCATCGGAGTGACTCGTCAAGTTCCTTTGATTCTCGATCAAACTTTAAGGCCACCCGTCGAGTTCCCTCCTTGCAACTCGACGGATATACACTCATACATATCCAAGAGAAAACTCATCCAACTCGCCGAGTCTTATGGCGATCTTCATCGAACTCGCCGATTTGTTTATCCAACTCGTCGAGTTCACGGCCATCTTCATGTGACTCGCCGAGTCCATTTAGTCCTTTTTCCATACATACTTGTTTTGAGCCATGCAACGGTTCCAACTCATAGATCCAAGCTTCTAGGGCATGCTTATCACGTAAAGTTGCAAACTTTACGTGCATGTAGGGCTATAAAGGCTCTAAATGCCTATTTTAAGTTCTTAATGGAACTTCATGCTCAAGAGGGACCTTAATCACAACCAAGACTGTGACTTTATGCTTCTAGAATCCAAGGAGGGTCCAGATCTGAAGTCACAACTTCAGATCTAGCCCATAGCTCATCATGCCAACTTAAAAATCCATAAAAAGCCCTAGAAATTCAATAAAAGGGAAAAAAGGAAGTAAGGATGGCACTTTGATACCTACAAAGGATGCTAGCTGAGGTAAATCCTGCTTCCCACTCTTCCTTGCTTCAATTTCCTTTGCACTCTTAGCTTTCTTCCTCCAAGATTCTCTTTTCCAAGCTTCAAACATCACACCAAGGCACACACACACACGAATTAGGGTTTTAAGGGGCTCTCAAAGACTGTAAAGAGGCCAAAGGAGGCTAAGGCTCCTTTAAATAGAGGTACAAACCCCGGGATTTAGGGTTTCCACTGCCAGCTCCTACTCGCCGAGTCCCAACATGGACTCGTCGAGTAGGTCACTTAAAACACGATCTCATCCAGCTGCTACTCGACGAGTAGGTCAACCAACTCGTCGAGTAGAGCTTAATCCAATAAATCTTATTTAAACAATACTTGAGAATTGGGGCGTTACATGGAACTTGCTTCTTTTATGCTTAGATCTAGTTCTTATTAGGTTTTGGTCCCTGTTTGGTCCTATGATGAGATGTAGTGGGTTTCTTCCACTCCAGAAGTTAGGAGTTTATTCTCTTGATGTTTTTGAGATTCTTAGTCCATAATGTTAGCATCTTGATGGTTATGGATCAACCATACATGTGTTTAGGTCCTTTTGGTGAAAGTAGAATGCTGAAAGTAAGGTTTGGGTCCTTCTAAGCCATGCAAAGGCTCCAAGTTCATGACTTTATGGATTAATATGTTCCTATGGACTTAGATCTAATGTTTTGGCTTCTGGTTGCAAGTATTAAGCACTTAATAGGAAAAATGCTTAATAGGCACGTATGTTGGGTTTACGTAAGCCTACGTTGTATGTACGCTACCGAGTCCCCGATTGTACACACTTCAAAGTACAATGGGCGTACCTAGCTCGTATGCAGTGCATACTGGCGATGGATGGGGTACGTTAGGGGTACTTAGTTGTTGTTGACTTTTGTTGACTCTGTGGATTGTGCAATATTTTGACTAGTGGAGTTTTAGGCCTTGTTAGGCCACTAGCCTTTCTGACTTTGGGCCATTGCTAGGCTTTGGGACTTCTTGGATTTGGGACCATATTAGGTTTTGGGTATTGTTTAGGGATTTGGACCATTTTGGGCTTTTTGGTGCTTTTAGATCGGGCCTCAGATTTTGGCCCAAGTAAGGAAAGTGTAAAATGGTCTTTTAACCCCGAGTGTTGGATAAGTTTACTAGGATCTTAGTGATGGATCATGGGCCAATTATTAATTGGGTCTTATATAATGATGTTTAGTGCGGATATTTCCCGTATCAGCAGTCCGAGCTTTTATCTGATATTCAACTGTTTGAGGTGAGTTTCCTCACTATGCTTGGCGAGTCGAAGGCACCAATGTCGACCCATGGTTTATTATGGTTAGGATGCTAGTTGTATGTGTGACTCTTGCATGTATGTTTTGTGATATGTATATTGGGCGGGGTCCGATGTCAGGCGGGGGCCTAAGGAATGTATTATATGTTATTTATCTTAGTGATTCTATCATGTGTTTTATGTGTCTATAAGAATGTCGGGTTGGGCCTGATAAATATAATGAGGTGGGTCCCATCTCATATCACTGACAGATCTGTTTCGATCGGGGCTCGATGCAGGGCGGGGCCCAAAGGTTGTTGGGCATGGCCCATTGTATGATTTATATGTATGGTATGAGGTATCTTCAGAAAATCACTAAGCTTCGTGCTTACAATTATCATTTTATGTTTTAGGAACTTCCAGATTGAAGGGGAAGAGCTCGGGATGATCGCATCGCATGCACCATATTGTTCGACGTTTTATTTGACTCTTATGTATTTTGATGATTATTGACATACTCTGATTTCATTATGGTTTTATGAAAATATTTTGAATGATGGTTTTATTTTTATAAAAAGGAATTTTTTGACTTAATTTTTGGAACATTACACTGAGTATCTATTAACTTAAAAGTAAACATAGCATTTTTTATGCAATAATTTAAAGATCTTTAACGTATTTTAACATCTTGAGCACCTCACAAATGTTTTTCTTAAAGTATTTATTCAAAACATTAAATCACAGTTACTAATTTGGTTATAAAGTTTTGAAGTTGATTCTTTTACCAAAACACACACACACACACACACACACACACATATATATATATATATATATATATATATATATATATATATATATATATAAAAGTTAAATAACTAATTATTATTAATTAATGAACCAATGTAAAATGTTAGAATTTTAAAACAATCGACATTCAACGGAAGGTTGTATCTATATTGGACACACATGCACTGGATTATATAAAAGAAAAAAAAATCACTTTTTTTTACTTTGTTTTAAGCCCTATTTTTTATCAAACAAAAAATGACTATACCACTATTCATGATTTTTCGCCCTCTTTAAATAGAGATCCACATTATTGCCATATTTATACATATATTTAGGGAATATTTTAATACATTTTAAGTAATATTTTGGTAAATTGCAAAGATATGTGATAGTTATTGAATTACTTTACATTTTGCATCCAATTAGGACACTCTTGAAGAATGGGGGCCAGAAGTAACAAGCATTGGAACTTTGGAGGATTAGAGCTTAAAAGAAGAAGATTCTAGTAAACAACCAACGTACCATTGTGAGGCTCTTATATCTCACGACATTAGGAGCAAATTCTAGAACATTAGTATACGGAAGCCCGAATCCTTGTCAGATACGAATTTCTACCAATCTCACGACGTAAGACATTAATTCTCACAACATGAGCCATGTATTTTGAAAAACTATAAACAACCCTTAGTATTAACGATTAAGAGAGCTTTTGGCAGGAAGGATATTCCAAGATACTCGAGTTTGGAGGTCAAACCTGCGAAAAACATCGTTGGAAGGAGAGTTTGTTTAAAGATCAAGAATTTGAAAATTAAATCATTACATTCGGTTTTTTAATCATGTCGATTTCTTATGATCCTGTGTGTTTACTTTCAAATATGAGTTGCTACTTTAGCTTAATTTCGTTTAGCTAGATGAAACCTTAAAACTATGAGTTAGTTTAATATTTTATGGATTTTATAAATTTGGTTTGGTACATGTGTTAGATTGTCATTAACTAGCATGTTAAAGTGTTCATCATTGTTGCTTAAATTCAAGTTAAGTTAGCTTAGTAACCATTAAGTTACATGAACTTATTTACCTAGTAGTTTAGTGACCATTAAATTGCTAAATCTAGAGTGACCACATCTTATATATAGTAACAAACGTAACAACTTTAACTGTGTTGGAGACCATAATTGTGAACATAATTGTGTTAGATTAGTTGTCTCGACCATAGATAGTTATCTTGATATATCTTACATAACTCGATGATCATTAATAACTAATTATGTGTTTGTTTGTGTACGACCATACATAATACTATATGAAGTGGTAAAAATATTAGTAGATTGGACCAAAACTGTTAATTACATATAAATTGGTAACTAACTTTATTAATCCATAAATAAGAGCTAACCATAGGAAAAATGTGGCTTCGAAACTAAACGAATCGTATTTTTAATATATTGATTACAATCGTTTTTAGTTGAGTGCTTAAGTTTATCTGAACTTGAAAATTTAGATAAAAACACTCTTTAATTATTGATTACTTTTAGATTAATTTTTAGTAGTTATTTTAATATATTGAATCTGTTCTCTATGATCGATACCCTATATACTTTATTATACTATAAATAAACTAAGTATACTATCTATAAGTGCACTAGTAGATAAGTAGTTAGATTATAAATTTAAAGCTAGATATGTGATATCTTTTGCACACATCACATATAAAAAACGATTTTTTTTTCAAAAAAAAATTCACTTTATCTTCTTTGTTTTTTGAAAACTATGTGTTATTATTTATCGAAAAAGTTAATAAATATATCAAAATTCATATTTTTTTATACTCCTTAATTATATATTCATATGAAAAAAAACAAATTTTTTATTCGAAATTTTAACTCAATTCATGTTGTAAATATTAAAAAAACTGAATTACATCGTTATCTATATTTTTTCATTTGGACCTCCCTGATTGATATATATATATATATATATATATATATATATATATATATATATATATATATATATATATATATATATATATATATATATATATATATATATATATATATATATATATATATATATATATATATATATATATATATATATATATATATATATATATATATATATATATATCAGGGAGGTCCAAATGAAAAAATATAGATAACGATGAAACACAGAAATTACTTCATACTACAAGGACTCTTTGTGTAATCTACTCTTTTAAATATGATAACAAGTCAACAACCAGGCTTTTCTACATTTAGAAAAAAAAATCTTGCTTCGTCACTTTTTCTATATTTAGCGAAAAAGATCTTGCTTTGTCTTATTGTCTCTATCATTTGGTCTAGTAGATATATTGATTTTCAAATAAAAATAAAATTAATAATTTTAATAAAAACCTACCATATTTTTTGGACCAAGTAAACGTAAGGTAGAGAAGAGCCGACCCTCAACTCTTTTATTGTTCCTAAAGTGATGATGCTTCCAACTTGGTATCCGTCTCGTTTAATAAGAGTACCTTTCATATTTATTTTATTTAAGTTGTTCTAAACCATTTTTGTGAAATATTTACGCCTTTTAACCTCATATTGGTTATGTGGTGTTTTAAGCTGCGACACTGTTATTGAATGACAACTAAAAGTATTCGTATCTAGTACGGTGAGTCATGACACAAGAAAGATGATTTTTTTTAGTTTATAGTCTTATTTATATTTATTTTGGCTTGTATTTATGGTCTTTTTTATAGATGAAACACTACCACTTAAAATGTTATTAGTTACATAGTAATATAGTATCAGAGCTTTACATTGTTTTTTGTAGATCGATTTGTTATTGTTCGTTGAAAGTATATAATAAAATTGGTTCAACATTGTTTCTTGTATTTACGGTCTTTTTTAAAATGTTTCTTGTAGATCGATTTCTTATTGTTTGTTGAAAGTATATAAAAAAAATTCAACATTGTTCATTGTTTTGCCCTGTTCATCGAAAAAAATTATGAGATTTTTGTTTGATCGTTTTGATTATTGTTTGAAGTTTTGTTCGTTTGGTTATTATCGGTGTTTTTATGTATTATCTTTAGGTAATTGTTAGTAAGTTTCCAAAGGATAGATTTGTCCTGAAAGTTGTTTTTGATGACTATGCTTACTACAAATAGAAAAAAAACATTGGAAACATTGTCCATTGTTACTCAATAAGGCAAAGCAGCAACATAGAAGATCATATGGATTGTTTCAACTACCATTCTAGCCACATAACCATCATCCACCACACTCAGCTAACTCCCATGCCACCACCACGCCACCTTCTACCTTGGATCTTAAGATTTTGAGCAGTTCAGATAGTTCCCTACTTCAAATCATGCAACCATGTCTACATCTATATCTCTTTCATGTTTTTCTTCGTCTAGTAGTTCAAGTATTCCTTCATCATATGTCACTTTATTTGCCATATTTTTTTCTTTGTCTAATGGATCGCGTATTTTGGTCATATATGTCAATGCTCCATCTATGGCTATAGAGGGTATTAGTTGTAAATAATTTTTTGAAATGTTCATATTTTAATTTTAGAAATATAACGAGAAAAAATGTCCAAATTCAATACATAAAATAAATGAGTAGTTCATAAAACTATGAGTTTGTAAGAGAAAATTTTCAAAAATATTGTTATTAATGTAGCACCTAGTTTTGGGATGTTTTTATTATCGGGATAGCGGACCGTTAATGGATCCACTAAAGTTCTTGAGCATCAAGGTAATAGATTTTAGACCTTATCTGATGTTGACAATGTTGGATTTAAGTTAATAAAGCCCCTCCAACTGTGCTTCGAAGCAAAACGGTAATATGGGAAAAGTTATATATTGTGCTTCTTGCATGGATTATGGTTTTAGTTCAACATGTATTAAGCCAAAAGCAATTAGATAGGGTTGTGATGCTCGTTAATACCTTCTTGTGCATATAAAGATCACCGAAAACGGAGTTAAAACAAAGAACTTATGACCATATGAAGTTGAAATGGAAATTTGGGAATTTTACCCTAAGTTGAGCATAGGATAGCCCCTACGGTGAGCGTAGGTGAAGAATATAGGACACACATTTAATGACCTACACTTAGAGTATGTTTGGCTATGATGAGCATAGCCACAACAAACCAAAACCCTAAACCTAAGGTGTTGAGCCATATTTAAAGACTCAAACTTCTTGGGATCCTTCCCTTGACCAGCCAACATCACCTAAGATCATTCCTTGAGAAACCCTAGCCCTTTATTTCTTGTTTTAAGCCTTTATATCTTTTGTGAGTTTATATTCTTCATTTGTTGGTTGAATCTTGAAGAACAAGGTGTTTGTAAAATACATGAACGAAAGATTCAGGTATAGACCCAACAAGGTTGCTTCATTCCTAGACGACTTTGAGTAAAAAGCTTCTAACTTGCTCATTGGTTTCTTAGATCATGTTATTGGTCATTTTTGTCACATTTTAATCCTTTTAGTTTGTGCTCTGGATTTGAGAGAGCTCCAACACCTTTTGAGCTATATGGAACACTCTTGGGGCTTGTTGGACTTCGAAAGTTGTGCTTGGGTGCATGTTCATTAAGCCATGCAAGTTATGTTAGCAATTTGGGCCATTTTAGTGCATAAAGTTTAGATCTTTCTTGTTACATCACGTTTAGTTATCCTGTTATGTAATTTAAAAATATATATATATATATATATATATATATATATATATATATATATATATATATATATATATATTATGAAATATTATATGAATTCGAGCTTTGACTTCTAACAGATAGTTTTTACTAGAAATGATGTAAAACTATGTTTAGAATCACTCAGAAAATATTGGAAGTCTTATGAGATTCCAATCAAAAGTCAAATATTGAAATTTAACGAAAATATAAAATTTGAAATAAGTATAATTTTATTATTGAAAGTTGTAGATAATTTCGTTTGAAACATTTAGGCAAAAATCTCATCGAAATCCGAGTTATAACGAAGAAGTTATGACTATTTAAAGTTTCGCGACAAAACCGGCACGACGTCGTATTACGTAAAAAGTGAGTTTCCGATAAACTACTTTTTAGCTTTAGTGATGTAAATGAAAGTCGTAGTATTTGTTAAACCGAGAATTTTCATAAATAGAACGTCCAAATCTGACTTCGTTTGAGGAAATTATGATTTTCTAAGTTTCGAAATAACAGTATACAGCTAAAAAGTCGAAATAAAGATCGAGTGATTTTTAGCCGATGCAAGCTAAACGAGAATCGAAGGTCTCGCCAATAGTAGTACAACGATAAAAAGACAGACGAAAACGGACATCGGATGAAGAAATTATGAAATCTTAACGAACTTTTCATGTCCCCGCACGTTAAAAATATATTATCAAATATAAATTCAAAATTAGCCAACGAAGTCTAAACAAAAGTTGTAGAGCATAATTTCACATGCGCGTGGATATAAACAGCATCAAAAACGGAGCTCGTATGCAAAAGATATGAATTTTAAAATTTTTAAATAAAAATAAAAAATAAATGAAAATTCGAGACTTATCCGAAGGGTATGCTCAACGTACTTTGCTTTGTACGCCCAGCATACTTCGCATGTATATGACCCGGAGTCGGCCACATCCCCCTCTTCTTCACATGCAAACGCGTATCGCACGAGATGACACATCCGAAACCCGGGAACCGAGCAGGCATCACGCCTCGTACGCCCAGCGTACTCCGAGGCTTCGGCCCCCTATAAAAGGGATACGAGATTGTCTGGAAATGGTTGCTCTCTTTCATCCTCTTTCACATTTTTAGCCCACTTTTAACCCCCCCCCCCCCCCCCCCCCCGAAGCCCCGATATCATTCCCGACACCGGAAGCAAGTCCCGACGCCCCGAAGTTCCCGAGAAAATTATATTTTCAAGTCGAAGCTCTGCCTGAGTAAGGCCGGTTTTCAACTAAAATCCCCGGTTTCATCACAGAAAGTCATATTTAGAGCCAAAGTGCTGCCCAAATTATCATTTACTCCTCCGGTTATTTCACAGTGAGTTCAATATATGGACAATTGTATGTTATGTGTTATATATCCAATGTAATTTCCTGTGTTATATCGGATTTATGCCTTTGGGAATGTAGAGCATGACTCGTATAGTTTTCTGGTACTGGCTTTGTGCCTTTGGCTATGTAGAGCATGACTCGTATAACTTTTGGTATTGGCATAGGGCTATGTAGGGCTGAAAGCCTGTATATTCTAGCAAAATGATAATCCGAAATTGTATTTTCTGTTCCATTTGGGCTGAAGCTTTATTGATGTATATCAAGTATTAAAATTAATTGTTGGTTGATATGGAAAGTCTGTCATATGATACACATATGTCTTTGTTGTTCTTTGTCCCTCTTTTGCTTCTGTCTACCGGGGATGCGAGTTAGAGATCTTCGTGGTATCTTTTCCAATCGACTTTATCCCGATCCTCATGAGGGATGTGTGTGTGTGTGTGTGATTGTGGATATGGACTGTCTTAGTCAATTTGGTGCCATGATCGACTGCGAGGGTCAGTGGGCAATGGTTCAAACCCCAAGTGGGGGAGAGTTGATTGTTTATGGCGAGGGTACCAGAATGGGATCAGGGTTTTTTTCAGCTGCCAGGGATTGACAGTATATTTAGCACGGGTCTGCGGGTTATATAGCATATGTTGGGGATACGCGGGTCAGGGATTAGAGTTCAGTATCAGAGGTACCAGTGGTCAGGGAGTTTGCTGACGTATTTATGGAGGAGTTTCCTGGAGTGCCTTCGGAAAGGCATGTCGAGTTTAGGATCGACCTAGTGTCAGGTGCGGCCCGTATCGCCAAGGCGCCATACTAGTTAGCACCACCAGAGATGTAGGAGCTGTCATCACAGCTGCAGGAACTGTTGGGCAAGCAGTTCATTCGTCCGAGCAGTTCTCCATGGGGAGCACCAATCCTCTTCTTCAGTAAGAAGGGTGGTTTGCATCGGATGTACATTGAATACCGAGAGTTGAAAAAGTTGACGATGAAAAACCATTATCCACTCCTGAGGATAGATGATCTCTTTGATCAGTTGCAGGGAGCATCTTGGTTCTCCAAGATAGACCTGAGGTCTATGTACCATCAGGTCAGGGTTGGAGAGGAGGACGTGAAGAAGACCGCGTTTCAGACTCGTTATGGACACTACGAGTTCATGGTGATGCCGTTTAGGCTCACCAACACCCCAGCATTATTCATGGACCTGATGAATCAGGTCTGCAGACCGATGCTCGATCGCTCGGTCATCGTGTTCGTAGACGATATCTTGGTATATTCCAAGACCAAAGAGCAGCATGAGGAGCATCTTTGGGAGTTATTGGGAGTTCTGAGGCGGGAATGGCTTTATGCCAAGCTCTCGAAGTGTGAGTTTTGGTTACGAGAGGTTCAGTTCCTCGGACACCTCGTTAACCAGGAGGGGATTGATGAGTTGAAAAACTCTTTTAAGATCGATTAGATTCTTAGCAAGCAAATCAGAATGTAAATAAAAAAAAGAACATACAATGAATCAAACAGATGTTGAATGACTAAAACTGCAACACCTCAGAAGAGATGGATGAAGAACTTCTACTGTAGAGGTGTGCTAGGGTTCCAGTATAGTGAATGAGATAATTAATAAACCGTTCAAAAGACGATGCATGCATGCACCATAAATACTAAACCCTAATATCATAAACACGGATGAACATACCCATACCATGACAATATTGGACTAACTAACGAAGCCCAATGGCGCAACCCTTAGACTCGGCAATCTATCCATTTGTGCTAGTTGAGGTGAGATGTAACGATCAAAAAATTTAACCAATTTAAAATTTTCAAAAACAACCCGATTCCATTAAAGTTATTACAAAAAGGTTTTCAATACAATTTATTTTAAGTATTCCCAGAATCTCATCACGACATAAACACGAGGAGCGCTACGATCACACCTTCGCCTTGCCACGGTCTCCTGAAGAACCTGAAAAGCATAAAACCACAAATGTAAGCCCGAAAGCTTAGTGAGATATCCCCAAAATACCAACCACATACACCAAACACGCAATAACATGCCACAACATATCTGATCACAGAACAGCCATGCACTTCGGGTCTACTGTGTGACTGGTCCGCCGCACCGGCCTACAGTCCACCTGGTCCACCCTCTGAGTCTATCTACATACAACGAGTCTGCAGTGTGATTGGTCCACCCGCACCGGGCCTTCAATCCACTTGGTCCACTCTCTGAGTCTACAGTATGACTGGTCCGCCCGCACCGGGCCTTCAGTCGGCCTGGTCCACTCTCCGAGCCTCGGCACGTCTGGTCCACCCTCTTGGGGCCTACAGCCTATCCGGACCGCTCGCTGGGCCTTCGGGACAACCGGTCCGCCATAAACATACAATCAAATAACAATTCACATAAACATACAATCAAATAACAATTCACCCGCCTCAACCCAACTCCAGTCCAAACAACCATGTGCACATAAACATACAATCAAATAACAATTCACAGCCAACAAACCGATCAAACAGATCACATAACATATCATCATCCTAACCAGGATACCGACCTAACCGGTCACTAGCATAGCATCACCCTACATCTCAGAATACGGATCTCTACCAGGTCTCTAACACATACCATCCTAGCTACCAGGATGCAACATATCAAAGCAATAACATAACAACAAATACACGGATCTCAAACCGATAAGGGCCGGCCTTGGTGCCTTAGACCCTGTTGATATAGTGAGGATAACTCACCTCGAAACTACCGGCTGAACATATAACCCAAGCTGCTCCGATCACTGATACGATATCCACCACTAGACAACCACGAAGGCACTGAACTCAACACAATATACAACAATTACCAAAATGCCCCTGGAAACCACTGGTCAACCCTTGGTCAAAGTCAACCCCTGACTGACTCTACTCGCCGAGTCAACCCGATGACTCGCCGAGTCCCCCCGATGACTCGCCGAGTCCCCATGATCAGAAATTGCCCAATCCGCGACTCAGCTCGCCGAGTCACCCCGAGACTCGCCGAGTTCAACAACTCTGAGTCCACTCAGACACAACTCACCGAGTCATCCTCTTGACTCACCGATTCACGGCTCAACCAGAAAAAGATTGGGACTCTTCGACGAGACTCGCCGAGTCCAAGAACAGACTCTTCGAGTCTAAGGCTATCTTCAACCTACTCGCCGAGTTGTTCTTCCAACTCGTCGAGTTCCAAGCCATCTTCAAGAAACTCGCCGAGTCCACCCATGTGACTCGCCGAGTACCACTGGGTCTGAATCCATACAGAGGCTTTCCAAGCCACGCAGATGATACAAACTATAGATCTACCTTTCCTAAGGCATCCATCACGTAAAGTGGCCAACTTTACGTGAATCCAAGGAGATCTATGCATTTCCACTCTAGGTTTTGGGTTTGGGACAAGATAGCTCCAACAATCACTCACAAACAGGGACTTTCATGCATTCCAACCCTTCTCCAATCCAAATCTGAGGTAGCAACCTCAGATCTAACCTCTAAACTCCAATACATCAAAAGATATGATCTCTAACACCCCCAAAATGAAGAGTCTAAACAATAGCAGCTCAAATAAAGATATAATACCTCAAAAGGAAGCTCCAAGAGAAGATTAACCCAAATCCTTGCAAAGCCCTTTGCTCCAAGTCTCTTTTCCTTCAAGATCTCTTCAACAACCACCTCTCCAAGCTCCAATTCACTCAACAATGGGGTTTCTTCACGAAATTAGGGTTTCTAGAACTCAAGGGATGATAAGGAGGCTGGGGAGAAAAAATAATGTTATTTGTATAGGGCTCAACCTCCGGATTTAGGGTTTTCTCCACTCAGCGCCTACTCGCCGAGTCCAATCCACTGACTCGCCGAGTCGGCCACTTGACACGCGACCATGTCGCGATTCTACTCGCTGAGTCCACCCATGGACTCGCCGAGTTCCCCTTTCCCATTTTACTCTTTTAGCCCTTCAACTTTACTCTTGCTATTCCGGGATGTTACAATTCTCCCCCACTTAAATTAGGCTTCGTCCTCGAAGCCTGCGGCAACACAATTCCAAAAATACTCCCGCCACGCACCACCTGGCATTAACCCAACCAGGTTCCTCAAAACACAACCATGGAAACCAGAAGCTCACTTTCTCCTTCCTTACGGTGTCCTGACCACCGTCTCGAGCCAGCCATCAGCTTTACCCTCTGATAACTCCACTTAACAACTGAGTACTACTCACGATGTAGCACTGCTCCAAATCACAACCATCACTCGACTCATATGAGCTACAAAATAACTATGCACCACCGGATTCCCGATCCGAGTCCAACTCTAATCATTCTGTTAACAGAAAGACACATTCTTCAGGGAAACTCCCATGAGTTCTCCCCTGGCAATCACATACACATGCTGAACTAGCTCTAGCACCCTCAGGTTGGGAAAACCCGATACACTGATGACATCTTCAAACATCCCCCAGGATGGACCACTACTACATACATAATTCCCTGATCAGAATCACACTAAGAGCCCAAGACTCCCTCCCTGCATCCCTTCCGAGCCTCTTGGCTCTACACCCGCGGAATTCCTTCCGCGACCTCAGTAGACATCCCAAACCGGATGTGCTTCCATTCCACTGCCGCAAACATGCTGCTCAAAAACCATACTCGGATCACACTTATCATAACTCTGCTCTGCCGTTCACTTCCGTGAATTCGCACTCCCTCTCGTAGTTACACTCCTCTCTCTTTCCTTACCAAGGAAACCACTTGGCTGCCTTGACACTACCACAAGTGCCACGGCGCTCGCCCAATGCTACACCACTCCTTCATAGCATAACCGCTATCCATCCAACACACATGCTATGAATCTGATCGCAGGGACTCTCAAGCCCATGCACTATCTCAACTAATCAAGATCAATACCCGGGGCTAGACCTTCTAATGCTAACACATCACAATATACTCAATCCATTTCCTCGAACTGCTCTATCGATACCTGCAGAGTCTTCAGCATGACTGGACCGCCTTCACAGGCCTTCGGCCAAGCTGGACCACTCTTAGAACCTTCAGCCAATCTGGACCGCCCTCCAGTGCCTTCAGTCTGGTTGGACCGTTCTCCGAGCCTTCGGCCTGACTGGTATGCCTACCGGCCTTCAGTCTATCCGGACCGCTCAGCTAACATCCATCATTCCGAGCTATCTCTTTGGGAGACCCTCCCATGCATACTGTTCTATCCCTCTAGGGGTTCTGAACTCTATCTCCATCATACATACTCGATCCCGGCCCGAATCCTAGGCCCTCCATAATCAAATGCCCTAGGTCTGTATCCCGCCCCGCATGCCCGACACTTGCTCCTACCAGCCTACACTCTGGGATGGCAGAACACTGCTGAATCCCAACAGCTAAGCAACCTCACATGCTCATCGATCTTCCAGAGAATTTTCCAATTCTCCCCCACTTAGGGTGCTGACTATCAACCACCGGTCGCCATCACCGACCTCCCAGAACAACTCTGCACCAAACCAACACTTACATGCGGACTGATTCCCACTAGCACTAGAAACCTTCACAAAAACACATTTCCACACTGATCATCCCGCTCGAAAGAAACTCAATCTGTAGCTAACCACTCTCAGAAAGCAGATGCTACCCGGCCTTCAAACCAATGATAGGTTTCCACTAATAACCCTCATGAATGATAACCAACGAAATTCCCAAACAATAACCCATAACCAAACCACAACCCTCAAAAACGACGAATACCGCATCGAAAACCACACAAAGATACCAACACATAAACAATACTCCACAATTAACACAAGATAACAAGACATCAAGTAAGAAACATACCCGCAGCTGCATCTGGCACTGTTCTGACCTCCTCTGCCGCAAGCTGATAAGCACGACCCTGAGCCCTTGGGGGCTCCGCTCCATCCTGACCTCCACCTGTGATCCTCAAAGTGGCCGGTGCTGGAGCCTGCACCGCTCCTGCAGCAAGCTGCGACAGTTGACCCTCAAATGTCCAACCTGATGACAATGATAACAAATCCTCAAATCCCGAACCGGCGCTGACTGCCGACAATCCCTCGCATAGTGCCCCTCCTTTCCGCACTTGCGGCATGCACCACCGGACCTACAAACTCCGGTGTGACCCCTCCCACACTTCCCACAAGTGTGGCTGCTCAGATCTCCCACTCTAGCATCAACGGTCTTGGACCGTTTCGGCGCCGGTTGCGACTACACCGGAGCCT
This sequence comes from Lactuca serriola, assembly GCF_051521515.1. NCBI lineage: Eukaryota > Viridiplantae > Streptophyta > Magnoliopsida > Asterales > Asteraceae > Lactuca > Lactuca serriola. The sequence goes on from NC_136416.1 coordinate 72,542,904, forward strand.
GCCTCAGCTCACGCAACTGCAACTCAATCTTTAACTCATGCCGCCTGGCGGCCTCCTGCAACTCCAACAAGGTCTCGCACCTCTACGCAGACACAAACTGTCTGATGACCCTCTTGAGCATGTTCAGATATCGAGACATCTGAGCCTGCTCCGAAGCGAACTCTAGGCAAAACATCGCCCTCTCAGTGAACATCCTGGTGATCTCAGTCACCGACTCCAAATCCTGCTTCATCTCAAGGAAATCCTGAGCCAATCTCTCCCTCTCAACTTGTAGAACATAGCGAGTGTTGAACATCTCTCTAAATTGATCCCATGAAACCGCAGCCCTCTGCGCATCCTAAAAAGACCCCGTGGTCAATCTCCATTAATCCTTCGCCCCGAGCCTTAACAGGTTTAAAGCACACCTCACCCTCTGATCAGCAGGGCATGAACACGTGAAGAAACACCCCTCCATGTCCGATAACCACCTCATAGCAACAATCGGGTCCTGAACTCCATCGAAGGTGAGAGGCTTCGTATTATCGAAGTCCCGATACTGAAAACCCTGACCAGCTCCTCCCCATGCTGCTGTTACAGCCGTTGTAGCCGTCGCGGCATCTGTCTCTGTGAGAGCTGCATAGCGCTCATCAAAATACTCAACCATGGCGGTCTTGATCGACCCAAACAGCTCCGGCAACTCAGCCCGGAACAACGCAGCAACCTCATCATGCAGGATCTCACGAATCCTCGCATCCAACTCGCACGTGCTCATCTGACCAATAACCTCGGGCGACACAGACCCGCCCGGAACTCCCTCTCCTGCTCCCGATCCTGAACCGGATCTGCTCCTAGCATGCCTCAGAATCTCCATACTGAAAAACACCACAAAATCTCAGACACTTCCCACCAATCTGGGAACCAACTCTCTCAACCCAACCCTAGAGGTCATGGTTTCCCTGATACGTGTATGGGTCCTGTGCTTTCAGTAGTACGGGCCCATACTACCTTCCACACCTACCCATATTTGTATGAAGTACTACCACAACACCCTACAGAAAACATGCATAACAACTCTCAACCCTCACCACAAGAGGAACACTGAAAATCTCCCACAAGGAAACCCTAGGCTACAGGCATCACAAATCAGGCAACATTATCATGAAATCCTGAAGATCCCTAGCCTAACACTAGCATGATGTTCTATCAAAGCTCAACAACAAATATCATGTATGGCATTTTGGGGGTTACTTACTGGCTCCGGCTGATCGTACCTCCGCGTCCTCCTTTACTCATTTTGAAAACCATTTTAAATTCTCTTTTGAAAACTCTCCTCGATTTGAGACTGGAGTCACACGAGTGTTCCTCCAATTCACTCAAACCAAGGCTCTGATACCAACTTGTAACGACCAAAAATTTTAACCAATTTAAAATTTTCGAAAACAACCCGATTCCATTAAAGTTATTACAAAAAGGTTTTCAATACAAATTATTTTAAGTATTCCCAGAATCTCATCACGAAATAAACACGAGGAGCGGTACGATCACGCCTTTACCTTGCCACGGTCTCCTGAAGAACCTGAAAAACATAAAACCACAACCGTAAGCCCAAAAGCTTAGTGAGATATCCCCAAAATACCAACCACATATACCATACACGCATAACATGCCATAACATATCCGATCACAGAACAGCCATGCACTTCGGGTCTACTGTGTGACTGGTCCGCCCCACCGGCCAACAGTCCACCTGGTCCACCCTCTGAGTCTATCTACATACAACGAGCCTGCAGTGTGATCGGTCCGCCCGCACCGGGCCTTCAATCCACTTGGTCCACTCTCTGAGTCTACAGTATGACTGGTCCGCCCGCACCAGGCCTTCAGTCGGCCTGGTCCACTCTCTGAGCCTCGGCACGTCTGGTCCGCCCTCTTGGGGCCTATAGCCTATCCGGACCGCTCGCTGGGACTTCGGGACAACCGGTCCGCCCTGGGTATCTTGTCCTACAACACAAAGCAGGACCCGCCTCAACCCAACTCCAGTCCAAACAACCATGAGCACATAAACATACAATCATATAACAATTCACAGCCAACAAACCGATCAAACAGATCACATAACATATCATCATCCTAACCCAGATTACCGACATAACCGGTCACTAGCATAGCATCACCCTACATCTCAGAATACCGATCTCAACCAGGTCTCTAACACATACCATCCTAGCTACCAGGATGCAACATATCAAAGCAATAACATAACAACAAATACCCGGATCTCAAACCGATAAGGGCCGGCCTTGGTGCCTTAGACCCTGTTGATATAGTGAGGATAAATCACCTCGAAACTGCCGGCTGAACAGATAACCCAAGCTGCTCCGATCACTGATACGATATCCACCACTAGACAACCACCAAGGCACTGAACTCAACACAATATACAACAATTACCAAAATGCCCCTGGAAACCACTGGTCAACCCTTGGTCAAAGTCAACCCCTGACTGACTCTACTCGCCGAGTCAACCCGATGACTCGCCGAGTCCCCCCGATGACTCGCCGAGTCCCCATGATCAGAAATTCCCCAATCCGCGACTCAGCTCGCCGAGTCACCCGGAGACTCGCCGAGTTCAACAACTCTGAGTCCACTCACACACAACTCACCGAGTCATCCCCTTGACTCACCGATTCACGGCTCAACCAGAAAAACATTGGGACTCTTCGACGAGACTCGCCGAGTCCAAGAACAGACTCTTCGAGTCTAAGGCTATCTTCAACCTACTCGCCGAGTTGTTCTTCCAACTCGTCGAGTTCGAAGCCATCTTCAAGAAACTCGCCGAGTCCACCCATGTGACTCGCCGACTACCACCGGGTCTGAATCCATACAGAGGCTTTCCAAGCCATGCAGATGATCCAAACTATAGATCTACCTTTCCGAAGGCATCCATCATGTAAAGTGGCAAACTTTACGTGAATCCAAGGAGATCTATGCATTTCCACTCTAGGGTTTGGGTTTGGGACAAGATAGCTCCAACAATCACTCACAAACAGGGACTTTCATGCATTCCAACCCTTCTCCAATCCAGATCTGAGGTAGCAACCTCAGATATAACCTCTAAACTCCAATACATCAAAAGATATGATCTCTAACACCCCCAAAATGAAGAGTCTAAACAATAGCAGCTCAAATAATGATATAATACCTCAAAAGGAAGCACCAAGAGAAGATTAACCCAAATCCTTGCAAATCCCTTTGCTCCAAGTCTCTTTTCCTTCAAGATCTCTTTGACAACCACCTCTCCAAGCTCCAATTCACTCAACAATGGGGTTTCTTCACGAAATTAGGGTTTCTGGAACGCAAGGGATGATAAGGAGGCTGGGGAGAAAAAATAATGTTCTTTGTATGGGGCTCAATCTCCGGATTTAGGGTTTTCTCCACTCAGCGCCTACTCGCCGAGTCCAATCCACTGACTCGCCGAGTCGGCCACTTGACATGCGACCAAGTCGCGACTCTACTCGCTGATTCCACCCATGGACTCGCCGTGTTCCCCTTTCCCATTTTACTCTTTTAGCCCTTCAACTTTACTCTTGCTATTCCGGGATGTTACAGTTCTCCCCAACTTAAATTAGGCTTCGTCCTCGAAGCCTGCGGCAAGACAATTCCAAAAATACTCCCGCCACGCACCACCTGGCATTAACCCAACCAGGTTCCTCAAAACCCAACCATGGAAACCAGAAGCTCACATTCTCCTTCCTTACGGTGTCTTGACCACTGTCTCGAGCCAGCCATCAGCTTTACCCTCTGAGAACTCAACTCAACAACTGAGTACTACTCACGATGTAGCACTGCTCCAAATCACAACCATCACTCGACCCATATGAGCTAGAAAATAACTATGCACCACCGGATTCCCGATCCGAGTCCAACTCTAATCATTCTGTTAACAGAAAGACACATTCTTCAGGGAAACTGCCATGAGTTCTCCCCTGGCAATCACATACACATGTTGAACTAGCTCTAGCACCCTCAGGTTGGGAAAACCCGATACACTGATGACATCTTCAAACATCCCCCAGGATGGACCACTACTACATACACAATTCCCTGATCAGAATCACACTAAGAGCCCAAGACTCCCTCCCTGCATCCCTTCCGAGCCTCTTGGCTCTACACCCGCGGAATTCCTTCCGCGACCTCAGCAGACATCCCAAACCGGATGTGCTTCCATTCCACTGCCGCAAACATGCTGCTCAAAAACCATACTCGGATCACTCTTATCATAACTCTGCTCTGCCGTTCACTTCCGTGAATTCGCACTCCCTCTCGTAGTTACACTCCTCTCTCTTTCCTTACCAAGGAAAACCACTTGGCTGCCTTGACACTACCACAAGTGCCACGGCGCTCGCCCAATGCTACACCACTCCTTCATAGCATAACCGATATCCATCCAACACACATGCTATGAATTTGATCGCAGGGACTCTCAAGCCCATGCACTATCTCAACTAATCAAGATCAATACCCGGGGCTAGACCTTCTAATGCTAACACATCACAATATACTCAATCCATTTCCTCGAACTACTCTATCGATACCTGCAGAGTCTTCAGCATGACTGGACCGCCTTCACAGGCCTTCGGCCAAGCTGGACCACTCTTAGAACCTTCAGCCAATCTGGACCGCCCTCCAGTGCCTTCAGTCTGGTTGGACCGTTCTCCGAGCCTTCGGCCTGACTGGTATGCCTACCGGCCTTCAGTCTATCCGGACCGCTCAGTTAACATCCATCATTCCGAGCTATCTCTCTGGGAGACCTTCCCATGCATACTGTTCTATCCCTCTAGGGGTTCTGAACTCTATCTCCATCATACATACTCGATCCCGGCCCGAATCCTAGGCCCTCCATAATCAAATGCCCTAGGTCTGTATCCCGCCCCGCATGCCCGACACTTGCTCCTACCAGCCTACACTCTGGGATGGCAGAACACTGCTGAATCCCAACAGCTAAGCAACCTCACATGCTCATCGATCTTCCAGAGAATTTTCCAATTCTCCCCCACTTAGGGTGCTGACTATCAACCACCGGTCGCCATCACCGACCTCCCAGAACAACTCTGCACCAAACCAACACTTACATGCGGACTGATTCCCACTAGCACTAGAAACCTTCACAAAAACACATTTCCACACTAATCATCCCGCTCGAAAGAAACTCAATCTGTAGCTAACCACTCTCAGAAAGCAGATGCTACCCGGCCTTCAAACCAATGATAGGTTTCCACTAATAACCCTCATGAATGATAACCAACGAAATTCCCAAACAATAACCCATAACCAAACCACAACCCTCAAAAACGACGAATACCGCATCGAAAACCACACAAAGATACCAACACATAAACAATACTCCACAATAAACACAAGATAACAAGACATCAAGAAAAAACATACCCGCAGCTGCATCTGGCACTGCTCTGACCTCCTCTGCCGCAAGCTGATAAGCACGACCCTGAGCCCTTGGGGGCTCCGCTCCATCCTGACCTCCACCTGTGATCCTCAAAGTGGCCGGTGCTGGAGCCTGCACCGCTCCTGCAGCAAGCAGTGGACAGTTGACCCTCAAATGTCCAACCTGATGACAATGATAACAAATCCTCAAATCCCGAACCGGCGCTGACTGCCGACAATCCCTCGCATAGTGCCCCTCCTTTCCGCACTTGCGGCATGCACCACCGGACCTACAAACTCCGGTGTGACCCCTCCCACACTTCCCACAAGTGTGGCTGCTCAGATCTCCCACTCTAGCATCAATGGTCTTGGACCGTTTCGGCGCCGGTTGCGACTACACCGGAGCCTGCCTCAGCTCACGCAACTGCAACTCAATCTTTAACTCATGTCGCCTGGCGGCCTCCTGCAACTCCAACAAGGTCTCGCACCTCTATGCAGACACAAACTGTCTGATGACCCTCTTGAGCATGTTCAGATATCGAGACATCTGAGCCTGCTCCGAAGCGAACTCTAGGCAAAACATCGCCCTCTCAGTGAACATCCTGGTGATCTCAGTCACCGACTCCAAATCCTGCTTCAGCTCAAGGAAATCCTGAGCCAATCTCTCCCTCTCAACTTGCGGAACATAGCGAGTGTTGAACATCTCTCTAAATTGATCCCATGAAACCGCAGCCCTCTGCGCATCCTAAAAAGACCCCGTGGTCAATCTCCACCAATCCTTCGCCCCCGAGCCTTAACAGGTTCAGAGCACACCTCACCCTCTGATCAGCAGGGCATGAACACGTGAAGAAACACCCCTCCACGTCCGATAACCACCTCATAGCAACAATCGGGTCCTGAACTCCATCGAAGGTGAGAGGCTTCGTATTATCGAAGTCCCGATACTGAAAACCCCGACCAGCTCCTCCCCCTGCTGCTGTTACAGCCGCTGTAGCCGTGGCGGCATCTGTCTCTATGAGAGCTGCATAGCGCTCATCAAAATACTCAACCATGGTGGTCTTGATCGACCCAAACAGCTCCGGCAACTCAGCCCGGAACAACGCAGCAACCTCATCATGCAGGATCTCACGAATCCTCGCATCCAACTCGCATGTGCTCATCTGACCAATAACCTCGGGCGGCACAGACCCGCGCGGAACTCCCTCTCCTGCTCCCGATCCTGAACCGGATCTGCTCCCAGCATGCCTCAGAATCTCCATACTGAAAAACACCACAAAATCTCAGACACTTCCCACCAATCCGGGAACCAACTCTCTCAACCCAACCCTAGAGGTCATGGTTTCCCTGATACGCGTATGGGTCTTGTGCTTTCAGTAGTACGGGCCCATACTACCTTCCACACCTACCCATATTTGTATGAAGTACTACCACAACACCCTACAGAAAACATGCATAACAACTCTCAACCCTCACCACAAGAGGAACACTGAAAATTTCCCACAAGGAAACCCTAGGCTACAGGCATCACAAATCAGGCAACATTATCATGAAATCCTGAAGATCCCTAGCCTAACACTAGCATGATGTTCTATCAAAGCTCAACAACAAATATCATGTATGGCATTTTGGGGGTTACTTAATGGCTCCGGCTGATCGTACCTCCGCGTCCTCCTTTACTCATTTTGAAAACCATTTTAAATTCTCTTTTGAAAACTCTCCTCGATTTGAGACTGGAGTCACACGAGTGTTCCTCCAATTCACTCAAACCAAGGCTCTGATACCAACTTGTAACGACCAAAAAGTTTAACCAATTTAAAATTTTCAAAAACAACCCGATTCCATTAAAGTTATTACAAAAAGGTTTTCAATACAATTTATTTTAAGTATTCCCATAATCTCATCACGACATAAACACGAGGAGCGGTACGATCACGCCTTCACCTTGCCACGGTCTCCTGAAGAACCTGAAAAACATAAAACCACAACTGTAAGCCCAAAAGCTTAGTGAGATATCCCCAAAATACCAACCACATATACCATACACGCATAACATGCCATAACATATCCAATCACAGAACAGCCATGCACTTCGGGTCTACTGTGTGACTGGTCCGCCACACCGGCCAACAGTCCACCTGGTCCACCCTTTGAGTCTATCTACATACAACGAGTCTGCAGTGTGACCGGTCCGCCCGCACCGAGCCTTCAATCCACTTGGTCCACTCTCTGAGTCTACAGTATGACTGGCCCGCCCGCATTCGGGACAACCGGTCCGCCCTGGCTAACATGGCCTACAACACAAAGCAGGACCCGCCTCAACCCAACTCCAGTCCAAACAACCATGTGCACATAAACATACAAATCATATAACAATTCACAGCCAACAAACCGATCAAACAAATCACATAACATATCATCATCCTAACCTAGATTACCGACCTAACCGGTCACTAGCATAGCATCACCCTACATCTCAGAATACCGATCTCAACCAGGTCTTTAACACATACCATCCTAGCTACCAGGATGCAACATATCAAAGCAATAACATAACAACAAATACCCGGATCTCAAACCGATAAGGGTCGGCCTTGGTGCCTTAGACCCTGTTGATATAGTGAGGATAACTCACCTCGAAACTGCCGGCTGAACAGATAACCCAAGCTGCTCCAATCACTGATACGATCTCCACCACTGGACAACCACCAAGGCACTGAACTCAACACAATATACAATTATTACCAAAATGCCCCTGGAAACCACTGGTCAACCCTTGGTCAAAGTCAACCCCTGACTGACTCTACTCGCCGAGTCAACCCGATGACTCGCCGAGTCCCCATGCTCAGAAATTCCCCAATCCGCGACTCAACTCGCCGAGTCACCCTGAGACTCGCCGAGTTCAACAACTTTGAGTCCACCCACATACAACTCACCAAGTCATCCCCTTGACTCACTGATTCACGGCTCAACCAGAAAAGATTGGGACTCTTCGACAAGACTCGCCGAGTCCAAGAACAGACTTGTCGAGTCTAAGGCTATCTTCAACCTACTCACCGAGTTGTTATTCCAACTCGTCGAGTTCCAAGCCATCTTCAAGCAACTCGCCGAGTCCACCCATGTGACTCGCCGAGTACCACCGGGTCTGAATCCATACAGAGGCTTTCCAAGCCATGCATATGATCCAAACTATAGATCTACCTTTCCTAAGGCATCCATCACGTAAAGTGGCAAACTTTACGTGAATCCAAGGAGATCTATGCATATCCACTCTAGGGTTTGGGTTTGGGACAAGATAGCTCCAACAATCAGTCACAAACATAGACTTTCATGCATTCCAACCCTTCTCCAATCCAGATCTGAGGTTGCTACCTCAGATCTAACCTCTAAACTCCAATACATCAAAAGATATGATCTCTAACACCCCCAAAATGAAGAATCTAAACAATAGCAGCTCAAATAATGATATAATACCTCAAAAGGAAGCTCCAAGAGAAGATTAACCCGAATCCTTGCAAAGCCCTTTGCTCCAAATCTCTTTTCCTTCAAGATCTCTTCAACAACCACCTCTCCAAGCTCCAATTCACTCAACAATGGGGTTTCTTCACGAAATTAGGGTTTCTGAAACTCAAGGGATGATAAGGAGGCTGGGGAGAAAACATAATGTTCTTTATATAGGGCTCAACCTCCGGATTTAGGGTTTTCTCCACTCAGCGCCTACTCGCCGAGTCCAATCCACTAACTCGCCGAGTCGGCCACTTGACACGCGACCAAGTCGCGACTCTACTCGCCAAGTCCACCCATGGACTCGCCGAGTTCCCCTTTCCCATTTTACTCTTTTATCCCTTCAACTTTACTCTTGCTATTCCGGGATGTTACATGAGACATCATTTCGGTTGAGTAATGGTGGTTTTCTTCACAGTCTTGAACAGAATCGGTATGATAGCGAGTAGAGTTTGACGAAAGTCAATATACCAGCGAAGAATATCCGAAAACATCTTCTTATCAACTTCACTGTTTTGATTACACCTGTAGATGATATCGAGATTGTGCTCCATGAAAGAAGTGGAGAACAGGTGTTTGTCAACAAGAGGAAACATGCATTTTTAGACTTCGGCTCTAGTTAACATGACAGTATGATACTTCAGGTCGATTTTTCCCATCAGCATCACGTTGACGTCGCTTTCCTTCCCAATTGGCTTGATAATAGGCTTCTTCCTTAAGGCAGAGGCAATCTCCTGATCCATCTTCGCGACTTCAAGAATGTAACACACCAACATTCGCTTGATGTGATCGGTGATAGGCTCATATTGTTGTTGATCAGTCGGCAAGATATTGTTCAGGAGGATCCAGTCATGAGGATTTAAATTTGGCAGATCAGTGAGAGAAATCATATGAACCGAGCTGTCTGAGCCTCGGGTCACTTTGAATTTGACATTGATAAACTTCCCTGCCGAAGTTGGTTACAACACCTTGACTGTTGTTTTACTCCGAGTCAAGTATTGCGGTTGAGAGAACGCAAGATAGTATTCAATCAGGTATCGATCAACCTTCAGGTCAGGAGAGGGGATAGCAATTGTTGACTCAAAAAAATGAAAGATAAACGCCTTTTGGGTGATCGGCATATATAATTGAGAGTCCCTGGAATTCTCACGATCAAACGAGAGGACAGGTTTGAGCCAATGTGTGTTGGGAGACTCGATTGCTTCCTTCGAAAGTTTTTCCAACGACCACAGAGGGAACATATATTTTCTTCGTTCCAATGCATCATGTACTTCTTTTTGTTTCCTCTCCCTCTCTGCTTCTTCTTCTTCTTTGCGAAGCTTTTCCTCAAGATCTTGATTATTTCATTTTCTTTTAAGATCATTTCCTTCATTATTCCCTTCATCATCATCACTGGTTTCAATTTCTTCTTCGGTTACTACCTCATCATTTTCGCCAATAATCTTCTTACCTTTGTCCTTCACACTAGAAACCGAAGCTTCATTACCCTTCGGTTCAGTGGTGACTTTTGGTTGTGAAGCAAGTTTGCTTGTTGGAGGTATGCTTGATGGAGGTTGTCGTGGTTGACCCTGACCTTCTGCTCCCCCTTGTTTCAGAGGGACAACAGTCTCCGGAACACCTTCGATACGGATCAGGATGTCAAGAGTCGGTCTTAGATTTTTATCCAAGTGTCGTTGAATGGTGATAGTAAGGACCGAGTCGTGAGTTTCCAGGAGATTGGAAAGAAGAGGGTGCACATCACCAACGTTGCTTTTGATAATATCTCACTCAGTCTTGAGATCATCAATTTCTTTTAGCTCCTGGGTGAGCTTCAGAGCCTGAGTCTTGACCTTGGTGATTTTGTGAGCAAGTTCATCCATGACTTTATTTTCCATGGCTAGATCAGCATGGAGTTTATCAAGATGAGCATGGATGGATGTTTGAATCTCTTTGTAGTCAGACTTGTTGTTTTGGCATGCCTTCTCAAAGTGCTTCTTTTCAGCTTGAAGGGACTGGGTAAGATGGTCAACAGAAGCATTCACCGTTTGAGCATTCTTTTGAGCAGCAGCCTGAAGAGAATCTAGAAAAATGTGAGCATCAAAAATTAGGTTTTCGACTTTTGCGGTCGCTTGGTTGCAATCTTTGGTGGATTCTTCAACGACAATTGATGCCTTCTGACCTGAGGAAGTGGAGGCATCAACAGCTTTGGCAGCATTGGAAATGGAGGTATCATGCTCCTTGACAAAAGTTACCAGCAAAGCCTTGATCCAGCCTCAGAGTATGCCTCACTAGGAGTAGAAGAGGAAGAAGAAAGAAATTTCTCAAGCTTGTCATTCAGATCCCTTAAATGCCTCTTTGTCACAGGAGCATCATCATCATCATCGCTCTAGACTCTGTATGGGTTGTAGTAGATGGAATCAAACTCCATTTCCGCTCCACCAAGAACGGTTTCAGTCTCATGTGAGTGAGTTGGAGATAGAGGTTCTAAGGTGATTGGGGTGTCAGTGCCAAAAGTAGGTGCCCCCGTATCAGATACGTTGACACAAACTTGAGGTTCGGTTGTAGAAGTAGTGATGGTGGTAACTTAAATGAACGTGGGTGTTGGGATTGGTATAGAAGTGACAGTTGAAGAGGAGATAGGAGGAGGGCACGGAGCAATGGTAATAGGAACGGAGTGTGTAGGAGAAGGAGGAGGTGAAGTTCGGTCACCTTGATGAGCTAGGGAAGGAGGAGGCGAATTGCCTCAGAGCGAACTCTCATGGTGAGAAGCTTCATCATCACTTGACTCTGGTTCGGGCTATTGGTCAGATGGAACGTATTCAGAATCACTTGAAGAAGGAGCCATCAGCTTGTGTGCCTTCTTTTTCATCTTTCGCTTCTTTGGAGCAGAAGGAGCTGCTTGTTCAGACTTTCGCTTTTTAGGTGTAGCAACTTTTGATGAGGGGCCTTCCTTCTCGCTTTTTCGTTCAGCCTTCTTCCCTCGTTTTGCTAGTTTATCTGCATCGTCGAGTGAGCTTTGCATTTCGGGAGTAAGCTGCCTTGGTCCTGTAGGAGGAAGCTTCTTATATTCATTCATTAACTTGCTTTCACTGGAAAACACACCTGTACATAGATTCTGGAACCGAACCAATAAACTGAAACTTTTTTGGATCTGAAAAAATTATTTTTGTCGTCTTAAAGGTAGCAATTGACGACATCAATGAGTCTGCCATTGTTGGAACTTGGAACTTCTCTATCGCCCATTGAGTAACGAGGGTCCAAAACCTAGCACAAGAGATTTCAGAGTAGCGAGAAGTAGAATTGAGACTTTGAACTAGTTGACACCATAAAATAGACCCAAAGTCTATGTTGACCCTATGGTACAGTCCGTAGAGAAGGGTCATGAACACCTTGCTAGCCCCATCAGACCCTGCAACCCTCTCTGATAAACCCTTGAAGAGGAGGGTAAAAAGACCATTCCACTGAGGAGGAAGGCATGATTTCTTGAACTTTGTGACTATGGTAAGAAATTTAGTGTACCCCATATCATAGAACATGGTAAAGAGTTGAGTTGTGGTGATGGAATCAGGGTTGATCCTGGAGTCGTCGACAGCTAATCATAGCAATAAGAAAAACCTAGCTTTTGAAATCGACGTCTTTTGATTGAAAATCTCAAAGAAAATTCTCTCCTTGACTTTATCGTTTACTGCTCTAGAGTAGACTTGAGAAAGTAGCGACATTGGGACATACTCCACCTTGGTTAGGGCAACTACAAGTGATGAATATTTGAGGCATTCAACCACTTGGAGCATGTAGGGATCATATTGGAAAGGTGAGAGATCAATGATCAGGTTTTGATTTGGTTTGATGGAGAGAAGAGAGCATTGGGCGCTTTGTTCATGAACAGAAGAGGAATCCGCCATTTATGAACCTTGAAGAGAAGAAGATGAACAGTAGAGTGAAATCTCCGTATAATGCTCGAGAGGATTTTTAAGTGGTAAGAGCGTAAAACGAAGTTGAGAAATCTTTTTATAAGATTACCTTGAGAGAGAAAAATCTGGAGTGATGATTGTATGATCCTCTGATGTAACGCCTGAAGAAGCACGATTTGACAACTGTTACCCCGAAAAGTGTGTTGAGGTGTCAAGTGTTATCAGAAAAGGAAACGGTTCAAATTTGTGCACCTTTTAAAATCTTATCCTTTCATCTTCTGTTTAATTTTGAAACGATTCAATTTCCTGTTGAAGTGTTAAGTTACCTTTTTGCTTCATATGATTTTGCCTTCGCTCCCAACATACTGTACCATCACATCATAATTAACCGAACTGTATATTTGAGAAATAGCCATTAGTAACACGATCAAGACGTGTGGAAAATCATAAAGATCTTTGTGCAAGAGTGTGCCAAAGAAAAAGAAATAAAGCAAATTTATTTGTGGGATTTAAGTGATGTCGATTAAGACACGAAATAGTGGATCCCAGGCACGAATATCTTCCTTCAAAGTCAAGAAAGACTTAGAAGTGTCTGTGTGGTTTCCTATTAAAATATGATCAAATGCTTATTAAGAAGCAATGAAAGGCATCTTTTAATTAAAAGGGCATTAGGGTGACTTTTGCTTCAACCTCACTACGGAGCTTGATATAAGACCGAGAGTGGGATGAAGTACTTTTGAGACCAATGTGGCCTGTAAAACAAGTAGGATGGAGCATTTTTCAATGACTTAGTGATATCCGTAGAAATCTCAAAAACAAAAATAAACTGGATCTGGTTGGGTAGAAAAGTCTTGGTGTTAGATAATTTCAGAAAGATCGCTCAATAAAAATAAAAGAGATTTCTTTGTACCTCCCACGAAGGTGGTTTTGGTAATTTTGGGTGAAAACTTGAACATTTGATTGTTCACCGTCAATTCATAGTAGGTGTTGGATTTTAGGTTTCACTTATCACATGGTGAAACGAAACTAAGATCATTAACACAGATATTGTGTAACGATAAACCTCAATGGTAGATGCTAAGAATCTCTAGGGTTACAAGAATGGAATGAAATATAATGGAGAAAGGGTTGGAGATGGTTAATGAACCAAAAGTACCTCTATTGAGAGAAAGTGACCAAGCAGTTAACTCTTAACTCAATATGAGAATAGTCAGGTAGCTCGTGACTTAAGTGATTTTGTCAGCCTTGTTGGGAAGAATCGATCTGTTTATATCGAATCAGTAAGGCTTCACTTGAAGTCTTTGATGCTTTGGACGACATACATCAGCATGCTTCTAGGGACACTTAGCTAGGACAAACATAAGGAGTGTTATACCTGCCCCAGCTCCATCATTGGAAGTGGACCATGAGTCCTTTCAGTGTGATAGTTTTGATGTTTTGATTTTATTTGTGAAAAAGAAAAAAAACTAAACACAAAATAGAATATTTTGAATTATTTTGATTTGTTTGAAAGATAATGAAAGGAAAATATTTTTGGATTTTATGAATTTTATGAAAAGAAATAAAAATAGAAAAGAAAAAATATTGTTGGATTTTATGAAAAGGAATGAAAAAAGAAGAAAAAACATAAAACTAATTAAGAAAAGAAAGACATACTGTACAAAAAGTATACAGTCGAAACATTATCTTTGGAGAGATGAGGTGAAATGGACCGAGCGTTCGGTTCATTTCGGTTCTCGAAAAATACGTAAACAAAATAGACTGAGCCTTCGCTCTATTTTGCTTGCCCAATTTTAATGAGACGAAACGGGTTTCGGTACTGATTCAGCTTCCATCATTCCTAAGCCATGGAGTATTTTATTGAAGCTTGCTTGTAGTAAGGCTTTAGTGAAAATGTCAGCTAATTGGTCAGCAGATCAGACAAAGTGAATCTCCACTTTACCATCTTCAACATGATCCTTGATGAAGTGGTATCTTAGTGTTATATGTTTTGTTTTGGAGTGTTGCACTGGGTTGAGACATATCCTAATAGCGCTTTCTGAGTCACAATAAAGGGAAATCTTCTTCATGTTTAAGCAATAGTCTCTAAGTTGACTTTGTATCCATATGACCTGTGATGTGCAAGATGCTGCAACAATATATTCAGCTTCAACGGTAGAAAGAGACACACATCTTCGCTTTTTCGATTGCCAGCTAACGAGTTTTCCGTCAAGGAATTGACAACCGCCAGTTGTGCTCTTTCAGTCTAACCCACATCCTCCAAGATCGGCATCCGAGAATGCTAGAACAAAGAAGCCAGTTTTTACTGGGTACCAAAGACCGAGAGATGAGGTTCGCTTCAAATATCTGAAAATATTTTTCATAGCCACCATATGAGGTTCGCGTGGATAGGTTGGAACTTGGCACAATACTAGACAGAAAACATTATATATGGTCTACTAACAGTTAGATACAATAGAGACCCTGTCATTTGATGATAGAGTGTCATATCAGCAGCCGGTTTCTCCATATATGGTGTCAGCTTCGTTCTGAATGCCATTGGAACCTTACTTTAGAATCTCCCATCATAGCGAACTTCGTCAGTAGAGTGTTTGTGTAGGCCTCCTGATTGATGAATATGCCTTTGGGTCCCTGTCTTATGTTCAGGCCAAGGAAAAAGTTAATTGGACACTACAAGAAAAAGACCCTTTTACGACGCGCAAACCATGACACTCGTTGATTTATGTTACGCAAAGGAGAGTGACATTAAAAAAAAACGTCATCTCTTCAAAAAATTTAAGGATAGAAGACACGCATTATTGCGTGCCCTTAAACTAGTGTTTAAAACAAACACGGAGGGCACCTGTAATAAAATGCGCGTCATCTAAGGATGTCGCTTTATATTTTTTAATGGAACGCACGTTCCATAGTTGGGGAAAGGGGGAAATGAAATTCTGAAAAAATTAAAAACCCCGCCTTCCTTTTTTTCTCCTTCCCCTCTTGCCCAAATTATGAATGCTCCTTCCTTACTACCGCCTACTTCTTCCCCCACTTACTTCTACCCACTAGAACCAGCATATCTCCCACTTGATGTTGAAATTGTTAGAAAAAACCCTAATTATATTCTCAAGTCTCAATATTAGGAATGTGAATCTTGATTCTCGTTTGTTTCAGATTCCCCACAAATAAATCGAAAAACACATAGACGAAGAACCGTAACTTTGCTCCATTAGCTTCTCGATTGCATCTCGTCATCACCTTTGGAACTTCTGCGTTAGAGACCCAGGTAATCAATTTATTTTTCATTTCTTCACATATCTTTTTCTAGTTTTGAATGATTTGTTACTGTTTGGGAAGGAATAACGAATTCATCCTCTCCACCAGCCGAGAACCTTCACTCTTTCCTTCTCCTTTTCTCTATAAACCCTAATCTGCCTCCATTACTACCGAATCCCTTTTGTTTATCCTAAAGGAATAACGCAACCAACTCAGATGTTGAATCCC
This sequence comes from Lactuca serriola, assembly GCF_051521515.1. Lineage (NCBI taxonomy): Eukaryota > Viridiplantae > Streptophyta > Magnoliopsida > Asterales > Asteraceae > Lactuca > Lactuca serriola. The sequence continues at coordinate 72,559,196 of NC_136416.1, forward strand.
AGCTGTCACACCCGCAAATGTTGACCTTGCCAACTCAGATGGATTACTCACAATTCAAAGATGTAGATATGGTTATACATTAGACGATTTTGACCCTTACCCAACAGCAATACAAGACTCAACAAAGGTACAAATCTTTATTAATAATAGTTACAGTTCTAGTTTTTTCTTGAATTGATAGATGTAAATATTTCTTTCAGCACACACATAAGGTTTAAAGAAACATTATTGCCTATTTTGTTGTGCAAGACAAGAAATACTAGAAGGGTAAAATAGTCATTTATTCTCATTGAGTCTTTCTTTTTGTATCAAGTCAAAAAGAAACACTCATATGGATAAATGATGTCGGTGAGAAACAAAGACTAATTTGTTTTTTGGATCGAATATACTGTCTGAAGGAGAGAGTAAATGACCTGTTTACCCTTACTCATATGAATAAAAAGACTATTTGTTTATATAGGTTAGTCAGGATATGGGAATAGAGGCTCCTATACCTATAAGCACAAAATTGGGAGATTTGAATAATATATTTGGAAGAATTATGAGAGCTGCAGAGCATCCTCATTTGAGCATCCCTGAAACTGAAGCTGGGAAAACTCGAAAACATTATCACAGGCTTCTTAATTTATCTCTGATGGTTGTTTCTGGTATTTTTTCAGTAGCTATGTATTTCAAAAGGGTAAAATAGTAATTTACTGTCATTCAGACTCTCACAGACAACAAATTTGTTTTCTATGGTTATTTCAGTGGGGGATGCAGTTGCTATTGTGGGGCTTGCTTCATTTTTGTTAGATAATGTCATACATTAGGCTTCAAATCGCTGGAAATGCAGATCCTGATGGTAGGCACTGATTTCATTGAGTGATTTTGGTAGAAAACTAGAAATAGAATGAAAGTTCATCTCTTTAACATGGCTTCTTTTATTTTTGTGCTGTTAGGTTACATGACAATTTTGTAGCCAATTTATTATGTGACTTATTAGTTATATATTATGACTTTTTCAGGAAATATTAATGGATTGGTAGCAAGGAAGAAGTTAGCACAAGCTCATTGGTTAGTGGGGTATTGGATTACTCACAATTCAAAGATGTAGATATGGTTATAGAGGGATGATCTTTTAAAAAAAATCAATACTATTTGTTTTATGTCCTAATAGTTTAATCACTAGAGAAAATAGTCAAGTGGCTAAATTAATAACAACATAAAATATGAACACATAATTTGACAACTCTATTGATGAGCCCAAACAAATGTTGGTTTACCAAAGGAAGAGAAACAAAGCACGCCAAGGGGCAGCCCAATTCACAGGAACATAATCCATGAGAATCACAGAGGGGCAGTTTAGTCTTTTTTACTTTTTTATTGTTGTGCACACTTTAGTTGTCCTTTTGTGGTGTTAGCACTATCTGTGTCCAGACATGCCTTTTGGGGATCACTACCTGTCTGTGAGTATTTAACCCATTTGTTCCTTGGTTGTCAAGGGAATAGAATATTGTAGTTATCTTTTTGATTTCTGGAGAGTTTCATTCCTCTCGAAAGAATGAACCATTATCTTTGAATCCAAGTTTTTTTATTCCATTCTGCTGTGTTAATAGTTGGATCTACTGTTTCATTGTTATCCCTGTTTCTTATCATCTATTTGTGAATGCAGGATGTAATTGAGAACATTCCATTGAAGCAAAAAAATCTTCAGTGAAATTGAAAACATTTGTCCTCCTCAATGCATTTTAGCAACCAACACATCAACCATTGACCTCAATTTAATTGGATAAAAAATCAAATCTCAAGATCCAGTTATCGGGGCAAATTTCTTCAGGTTAAACAAAATAATCCATATCTTTATCTTAAGATTATTTAACATTTTCAACTAATAATTTCTTTTTTTTTTTTATTAAATGAAATGATTACAATCCAACTCATGTGATGCCACTACTGGAGATAGTTAGAACAGAAAAGACATCTGCACAAGTGATTCTTAACCTAATGACAGTTGGAAAAGTCATAAAAAGAAGCGTCTGTTGTTGTGAGAAGTTGTACATGTTTTGCTGTTAATCACATGTTTTTCCATACACACAGGAGGAGCAAGAATACACATTTTCACCTATTAATATTTAACGCCCAAATCCCTTAGTTTGCAATAAATATATTTAATCAATCGAGTTACTGTTGTAGGAAGTTGACCCTTGTGAGGACTTGACTGATGATGACATCAGAACTGCCATACAAAATGCAACAGGCCCTAGATCTGCATTGTTTGTACCTGAAGTAGGTCTTATTTTTATAACCCCTCACTCACAAGTCACATCTACATACTTTTTATAACTTAATATTTTGTTACACAGGTTCCATTTGAAGTTCTAATTAGACGACAGATTGCTTGTTTACTAGATCCAAGCCTTCAATGTGCAAGATTCATATAATTGGACACTAAGCTGACTGATTTGTTCATGTTTTAGATGGGCCATCGATTTATGGTGAATGAGTTACAGAGATTTCCTGTTCTCAGAAAGAGAATGGATGATGTCATAGGGAATTTTTAAGTGATAGTCTTCAGCCTTCTGAAACCATGATTGGGCACATAGTTGAAATGGAGGTATGTATCATTATCTCTATTTTTTATTTTTATCGTGACATGGCTGAAAATATTGCTTTTTTGGGTAGATGGATTACATAAACACATCACACCCGAATTTTGTGTGTAGGAGTAAAGTTCTGCAGGTTACCTTGCAGCAAGTGAAATCTTCTAAGCTTGCAACAACAGTGTCGAGGCAAAAGGTGTGGTTAATATATCGTTAATAGCTATAATATTATGTTTTATTGTAAGTTTTGTGGTTTTTCATGTTTACTTATATATTTTTCTTGATTGATGTTGTATTTTGTAGGATGGAGTTGAGTCTGAAAAAGCTCCACAATCTGAAAGGGGTATAAAGTCACGTGCAATTCTTTCTAGGCCTGTTAATGGAATTGTCATAGAACAGGTTCTCTTTTTTGCATTTAACTTTTAAACACGTTTTAGCATTCTTGTTGGATAATATCTTAGAGAAGCAGATTCTTTTTCTAAATTTTTAAAAGAAAAAAAAGTTAACATAGCTTTCCAATGGCAAAATAATATCACGTTCTGTTCTTCTTTCTACCTTTGAAACTGCAAGAGTTGCTGGAGCCCTTAGAGAACCTAAGAACAAAATGGAGAAGTGAGTTGAAGATGGAGAACTGAGTTGAAGAGCTGACATGGAGATTAGACTTTGAAAAGCATTTGAGGGTATTTTTTTTTTGATATTTCTTGTATCTAATTAGTTTGTAAATTTTTGTTACAACTATTGATTTGTTTTATCTTTCCATGAAATGTTACATTTGTCTACTATTGGAAGGATTATTTGTATGACATTAAATTTTGTGCAATGTATTGTATTTTTTGTATATGATATTTTTTTTTATGAAAATGCAAATTTAATTTGAAAACTAGTATATCTATAAATAATTAAAAAAAAAATTAAAATAACGATACGCAAAAATGTTTGTCGTCTTTATTTATGACATGGCCTTTCTTGACAGGGACTTCCTTGATACGCATTGCGTGTCATAAACACGCGCGTCGTAAGATTACGACACGCAAATGCGTGTCGTCTTCCTTTATGACAGGGCCTTCCTTGATACGCATTGTGTGTCATAACCGCACGTCGTAAATGCGCGTCATAAATGCGCGTCGTAAATGTGCGTCGTCTCTCTTTACGACAGGGCCTTCCTTGACGCGCATTTGCGTGTCGTCTGAGCGTTTTACGATGCACAATGAGCGTCGTAAAAGGCTGTTTCTCTAGTAGTGGGACCCATTGAGTTCATCTTAAACTTAGTCTCCATCAACTTCCGGAATTCAGCTGTTAAGCCAAGATTTGTACAACCAAAGATGATGTCATCGACATAAATTTGGACAATCATTAGTGATGGGTTTTGAGCATTCTAACACTTCCTAAGTGTACATGCATCCCTAATAACCTTGGATCTATGTTTGTCTACTTATCATGCAAAGTTGAATTCCAAGGTTATATTCCTATCTAGCATACATGGGGAACAATTTTTAACTTGAATGAAAGATAGAATAACTTACCTTGTTGTTGACACATCTAGGGTTACACCATGTAAACCCTAATGTGTCATGACTCTTCATTTCCATGACCCATGGGTTTGTAACTCCCATGGAGCATCCTATGGGTGGAACCCAACTTGATAATCCATGGAGCCTCTTAGCCCACTATACAAGATATGGATGATTTACATAATCAACCCATATATTTAATTAGTTATCTTTTGATCACTTAATTAATTCTAAATTAATTCTTTGATCAAACTAATCAAATAATATTATTAATATATTAGAACTTATAATATATTAATAATCTCCAAGTGTTATTTCTCTCATTTAGTCTATCCAATTACATGGTGCCATGCAACCCAAATGGACCATGCCGGGTCTGGTCAAGTACTGATCAGAAATAGTTATGGACATAGACACCTTATCCAACAGTCTCCCACTTGGATAAGTCTAATAACTATAACTCCAGTACTTCAGGAACCGACCGACAATCGTAGCTCTTTCAACGTCTCTCGGAACTGAGAAGATGTTGATACGTCATTTAAGATAAGTGATCATATAATCCTCTGTTCTAGATATCAGCCGGACAAATACATGGAACAATGTCTTACTTATTGTCCAGCAGTTTGTTTCCCGATCTCCGATTTGTTTGAAAAAGAACTTAATTGAACACATCAACTTAGTTCTGACCGGGCCCGGTACATAGGTCAAAACAAAATCATCGAGGGCCCCAGATATCAGCTTCTAATCCAAGAAGGAACAGATAAACTTTGACTCATATGTTTGTTCTACCACTCATTGAATTATACACAAAAGCACGTTTTATAACATCGAGTTACCAATGCGTTTTCGTACAATCAATGCATAACCAACTTGTTAGTAACAAATCATATCTCTAGGTTTGAAGACTTATATGATATTACTGTCTCACGATCACTCGAGATAAATTCCATGAAGTGATTCCAGTGAGTGTGGGTTGAGTCCAATGCCCAAAACTTATGAGCACTCATGATTGTTGTAGCCTTGCCCAACACCGTAGACCTCTGCAACCAATCATGACAGTCTTGATTCATACCTACTTCCGACATATGATCGACTGTGGAGGTTTGAATAATATGTTATACCAAACAAAATTATTCTGGAAGTCAAAACATGCAAAAGAAATATAGTAAATGATCGACAAGAGATAGCAACACTTTACTCATAAATAAAACACCTTTTATTCATCATCTAATGTCAATTACACTTTACAAATTTCGAGGTTATCTAACTACTAAATCTAATATCATCCTTCAGCCCTATGCTCCGAGCATGCTGGAGATGCTTAACCCGAGTCAGTCCCTTCGTGAGGGGATCTGATGGGTTCTCATCCGATGATACCCTCTTTGCCACGAGGAGTCCTTCTTCTATTCGATGTCTGATAAAATGGTATTTTCTGTCGATGTGTCTAGATCTCCCATGATCCATTGGTTCCTTGGCTAAGGCAACAGCGCTTTCACTATCACAGAAAATTTCCATTGGCTCTTTAATAGCTGGTACAACTCCAAGGTCTCCAATGAAGTTCTTCAGCCATATCGCCACCTTTGCCGCCTCGCTAGCTGCAACATACTCTGATTCACAAGTTGAATCAGCCACTGTCTATTGCTTGGAACTCTTCCAAGAAATTGCTCCACCATTTAGGGTAAAGACCCACCCCGACTGAGAGCGGAAATTATCCCTATCAGTCTGGAAGCTAGCATCACTATACCCTACAACTCTCAAGTCATCACTCCCACCGAGGGTAAGGACCCAGTCCTTGGTCCTCCGTAGGTACTTGAGGATATTCTTTACCATAGTCCAGTGTGCCTTGCCAGGGTTCCCCTGATACCTGCTAACCATGCTCAGGGCAAAGGCTACATCAGGTCGAGTACACGTCATAGCATACATGATCGATCCTACAGCCGAAGCATAAGGTATTCGACTCATTTCTGCTATCTCAGCCTTAGTGCTAGGGCTTTGTGTAACACCGTGAATTTCAAAAATATTTTTCGCAATATAATAAAACATTTCTCACTTAATTTCATAAAAACATTAAGTCTCACATTCCAATCTGTATCATACAATTCCCAAGATCACATAAATATATCAAAGGTCCCCTGTGTGTGTACAGATCAAGTCGGCGCCTTCCCACGGTCATCGCTAGTACCTGAAACAACAACACTAACACTGTAAGCACGAAGCTTAGCGAGTTCCCCAAAATACCACACACAAACATATATTAGCCACTCGAGGCTATAACTCTATGGGTCCGTGCACCCAACTCTGTGAACCCTCAGGTTCTAACTCTAGGAACCTTCCGGTCCCAACTCTGAAATCATGCACAGCATAAGTCACATAGAAATAATGCAGTACAACACATAGCATACACATAACATATACACAAACACATAACTCTGATTACCTACTCAAGGTAAAGTATAGTGAGAAGACTCACCTCGCGTGTCTCGGTATCTCCCGAACCCTGGAAATCCCTCGTGCTCGATCCTCCGAGCTCTAATCCTCCTATAACATCACATGACTCTAATTAACACTCTTTATCTCTAAGGTTGACTATCCCTAAGAAGTCAACACAGGTCAACGGTCAACGGTCAACTTTGACCAGACTCGGCGAGTGCACACGGCAACTCGGCGAGTCTAGACGTTCTCACCAACTCTCTAGGATTCCCTTTCTACACGTCGAGTACTCCCCCCCCCCCCCCACGACTCGAGGTGTTTCACCTGGCAGAAATCGCGGGGCCACCCCGACTCAACTCGCCGAGTCACAAGAACGACTCGGCGAGTCCCAGCTCGACTCAGTCCACTTGACACCCTCTCTAACTCGCCCTGACTCACTGAGTCAACCCATGACTCGACTGGACCACTCACTGACCGGTCCAAGGCAATCTTCAAGCTACTCGCCGAGTCTGCTCATCGGACTCGGCGAGTCCATGCCATGCAATCACTCAAACTTGCTTCTAAGGTCAGATCTACTCCAACAATTCATAGATCTGGCCTTCCTAAATTGATTCACCGCGTAAAGCCCCAGACTTGGTGCATAAACAACTCCATCCTACTCAAGGTCATAACCTCCATTGTTCTCTATAAAGCTTGATGAATGAGGCCCTCTGGACCTCTATGGATCCAGATCCGAAGTCTCATCACTAGCAAGGGACTATTTGGCCATCCAATCAACTCAACAAGGTCACAAGAAACCCTAAAATCAATTATACTTCACAAAACAAGAGATGAGCCGAAATCATACCTTTAGATTGAAGGGCTAAGCTTCAAATCCACCGAGTAGCAGTCTCCTTTGCCTCCTCTTGACTAGAACCTTCCACTTCTTTGCTAAACAACACACAAATGTCAATAAATGCTTCCTTCCTCTCTCAAATCGCTAAAGCACTCTAGGGTTTCTCTCTATGGACTGTTGGGTGCAAATGACGGCCATAAGGCCCTTTAAATAGGTCCCAAACCCGAGAAATTAGGGTTTCATTAAACAGCGTGGACTCGCCGAGTCCATATCCTGGACTCGCCGAGTCCAGACGAATCCCGCGTCCAGAAACGCGACCCTACTCGGCGAGTCTGAGCTCCAACTCGCCAAGTCCCCTCTCAAAACCCCAGAAAACAAAACAATAAAATACCTGGAAATCCGGGCTGTTACAACTCTCCCCCACTAGAACTAGACTTCGCCCTCAAAGTCTCGCTCTGAAAATAGCTCCGGATGCTGCTCCCGCATCTCGCGCTCCGGCTCCCAGGTCATCTCTGATCCCTTCCGGTGTTGCCACTGAACCAACACCAGAGGTACCTCCTTGTTCCTCAGAACCTTGATCTTTCGATCTCTGATGGCTACTGGTCTCTCGGCATAATTCAGGCTCGCATCCACCTGAATATCCTCTAATGGAACCACTGCCGACTCATCGGCAATACATTTTCTCAATTGCGACACATGAAAGGTGTCGTGGATTTGCCCCAACTCTGCTGGCAATTCCAAACGATAGGCCACCCGGCCTACCCTCGCAGTCACACGAAATGGCCCAATATACCGGGGCCCCAACTTGCCCCTCTTCCTGAATCGAATCACTCCTTTCCAGGGAGAGACCTTCAGGAGAACGAAGTCGCCGACCTGAAACTCAAGCTCGGACCGGCGTCTGTCTGCATAACTCTTCTGTCGGCTCTGGGCGGTCAATAACCTCTGTCTGACCTGCTGAATCTGCTCTGTCGTCTGAAGCACGATCTCGGTACTGCCCATCACTCTCTGCCCAACTTCTCCCCAGCAAATGGGGGTCCGACACCTCCTACCATACAACAGCTCAAAGGGTGGCATACCAATGCTCGAATGATGGCTGTTGTTGTAGGAAAACTCTGCCAAGGGTAAATACGCATCCCAGCTACCTCCGAAATCCAACACACATGCTCGAAGCATGTCCTCAAGCGTCTGAATCGTCCGCTCACTCTGACCGTCTGTCTGGGGATGATATGCGGTACTAAAATGCAATCTAGTACCCAACTCCTCATGAAATTTCTTCCAGAATCTGGAAGTGAAGCGCACATCACGGTTTGAAACAATCGAGATCGGCACCCCATGCCGAGATACCACTTCTCTCACATATAACTCTGCCAACTTCTCTGCTGAAAAACTCTCACTGATGGCAAGGAAGTGAGCACTCTTCGTCAACCTGTCCACAATCACCCAAATTGCATCAACTCCTCTGGCAGTTCTCGGCAATTTGGTGATGAAATCCATAGTGATTTGTTCCCACTTCCATTCGGGAACCTCCAATGGCTGCAACTTGCCACGCGGTCTCTGGTGCTCGGCCTTAACCCTACGGCAGGTCAAGCACCTCTCAACGAACCATGCGACGTCCCTCTTCATGCAAGGCCACCAATACTCTTTCCTCAAATCCATATACATCTTCGTAGCCCCCGGATGAATCAAAAATTTCAACCGATGAGCCTCCTCCATCAAGGAAGTGCGCGTACCACCCACAAACGGTACCCAAATCTGACCCTGAAAAGTCATAAGTCCTCGACCATCCGTAACGAACTCTAAAACCAAACCAATGACCCGTTCCCTCTTCTGCATCTCCGGCTGCACAGCCTCGGCCTGTGCCCCACGAATGGTATCCAATACCGGAGCTATCATGGTCAATCTCAAACATACATTTCGCAAAGGAGTGCACTCCGCCCTGCGGCTCAACGCATCGGCCACCACATTGGCCTTGCCCGGGTGGTATAGGATCTCACAATCATAATCCTTGACCACATCCAACCACCTCCTCTGACGCATATTTAGGTTGGGCTGATCCATCAAATACTTCAAACTCTTATGGTCCGTGTATATCGTACATCGAACCCCATACAAGTAGTGACGCCAAATTTTGAGGGCGAACACTACTGCCCCCAACTCTAGATCATGCGTGGGATATCTCGTCTCATGAGGCTTTAGTTGCCTCGATGCATATGCTATCACATGACCCCTCTGCATCAATACCGCACCCAACCCCAAAATCGATGCATCACAATATACTACAAAATCCTCCATCCCTTCCGGAAGAGCTAATACCGGGGCTTCGCACAACCTCTGGCGAAGTGTCTCAAAGGAGGTCTGCTGCTCAGGACCCCATGAGAATACGACACCCTTCCGGGTCAATCTGGTGAGCGGCACTGCGATCTTGGAGAAATCCTTGATAAATCTCCGATAATACCCTGCTAATCCAAGGAAACTCCTGATCTCAGAGGGTGACTTTGGCACCTCCTAACTCATCACCGCCTCAACCTTGGCCGGATCAACCATAATCCCTTCATGGTTAACGAGATGTCCTAGGAACTGGACCTCTCATAACCAGAAATCACACTTGGAGAACTTTGCATAAAGCTTCTCCGATCTCAATACCCCAAGGACCTCCCTCAATTGCTCCTCGTGCTGCTCTCTAGATCTCGAATACACCAGAATATCATCGATAAATACAATCACCGACCGATCCAACATCGGCCTGCATACCCTGTTCATGAGATCCATGAACACCGCCGGGGCATTGGTGAGCCCAAAAGGCATCACCACAAACTCATAAGGCCCATATCGCGTCCTGAATGTTGTCTTCTGGACGTCCTCATCCCGCACTCTCACCTGATGATATCCCGACCTCAAGTCGATCTTGGAAAACCAAGATGCTCCCTGCAACTGATCAAATAAATCATCGATCCTCGGCAACGGGTAACTTTTCTTGACCGTCAGCTTGTTCAACTCCCGGTAATCGATACACATCCGGTGTGAACCATCCTTCTTCTTGACGAACAAAATAGGTGCTCCCCACGGCGAGCTGCTCGGCCGAATAAATCCCTTCCCCAGCAACTCCTGAAGCTGCGAGGATAACTCTTGCATCTCTGGAGGCGCAAGACGACAAGGCGCCTTAGCTATAGGCGCGGCCCCCGGGATCAAATCAATACCAAACTCCACTTGCCTCACAGGAGGTACTCCCGGCAGCTCCTCGGGAAAGACATCTAGAAACTCTCGCACCACCGGTACCTCCTCAACTAAACTCGGTCTCTCGGAAGTCGCCCGCGTATCCAACACATACGCCACAAAACCCTTACAGCCCTGCTGTAGACACTGCCTCGCCCTAGCGGCCGAACAAAAGGCTGATCCCGAACGGGTACCCTCGCCGTACACCGAAAGAACTCCCCCACTAGGGTCTCGTATAGTCACCAGCTGACGCTCACAGTTGATAACCGCGCCGAATCGGCTCAACCAGTCCATGCTCACAATGACACAAACATCACCCATCGCAATAGGAATCAGATCAATCGGAAACTCAACCCCGAAAATCTCTAACACACAACCCCGGAAAACCTCCGTGGCACAAATCACTCTATCATCAGCTATGGAAACTCTCAGAGGCCGACTCAGTGCCTCACGACTAACACTGATATGCTGACTAAAGGCCGAAGATACAAAAGACCGACTCGCACCCGAGTCAAATAACACTAAAGCAGGTACGGAATTCACGAGAAAGGTACCTACGCATAACATCTCAATATCAAAATAAATACACGAAAGGAAACATACCAGCCACAACATCAGGCGCAGCGCGGACCTCCTCCGCAGTCAGCTGGAAGGCTCTCCCTCGAGCTCTCGGCGTCTCGGCCTTCATAGGCCGACTCTCTGTAGCTCTGGTGGCGGCAGGAGCAGACCCCTGAGATGCTACGCGCAACTGCGGACACTCGGCCTTCCGGTGTCCGGTCTGGTTGCAGTGAAAACACACTACAAACCCCTTGGGGCAGTCCTTGGCCATGTGCCCCTCCTTGCCACATTTGTAGCAAGACCCCGCTCGGCAAACTCCGTCATGACCCTTTCCGCACTTTCCGCAAGTGCGGCCCTTCTGGCTCCCTGGTCTGGGATCAACAGGCTTGGCCCGCTTGGCGGCCGGCTGCGACTGTGTCGGTCGCCGATCCCTCCCCTGAGACTCCGCCTCCTCCCTGGCCTGAGTCTCAAGCTCAATCTCCCTCTTCCGGGCATTTGCCTGAAGCTCGGCAAATGTACGGTACGAGGAGTTTGCAGCGAAATCCCGAATATCCCGCCTCAAGATGCTCAAGTATCGGCTCATACGTGCCTGTTCAGTGGACACGTGCTCAGGGCAGAACATCGCCCTCTCGTGAAACATCCTCGTGATCGTTGTAACAGACTCAGTACCCTGCTTGAGGGTCAAAAACTCTTGTGCTAAACGCTCCCTCTCCACCTGGGGAACGTACACATCCCGGAACATGGTGGTGAACCTCTCCCAGGTCACCGCAGAAAACTCAGCAGGCGTATAATGCGCCGTCACAAACTTCCACCAGTCCTTCGCTCCCAAGCGAAGCTGGTTCAGCGCGAACCGGACCTTCAAATGCTCAGGAGACGAGCAAGTGAAGAAACACCCCTCAATATCAGATATCCACCTCATAGTTGCCACCGGATCCTGAGTACCATCAAACTCTGGTGGTTTTGTGTTGCTGAACTCACGGAACAGCAACGCATCCCCACCCTGCGGCCTCGCAGCAGCAATCACTGCGGTAGCCGCTGCAGCAGCAGCCTCAGAAAGAGCGGCATAACGCTCATCAAACGTCTCAATCAATGTGGTCTTTATAGACCCAAACATCTCTGGTATCTCTGCCCTGATGGCCGCAGCCACCTCCTCCTGAATGATCTGGCGGATCTCCTCCTCACTGGTACCACTGCTCTCGGGCATCAAACGTGTCCGCACCATGATCTACCTCTGAAATACAACATACGATAAATTAGAATCCACACAAGTATTCTCACACTCGTCAACTCTTTCCTCCTCGATTCTGGGCATTCCAAAGATTTTGACTTGGGCTGCACATTGTTCCGGTGCTTCCAGTAGTACGGGCCCAATACTACTGTCCGCACCGCACCAGAATACACTCCAAGTCCTTCTCTTTGGATCCCAGGTCTCAAGTACTCTATCATGCATAGACCGCTCTCTAATAGATCTCTCATAAGCCCCTCGCTGCTAACTACTCACTCTCAAGCATCTCATAGCAGCTCACCTCTCCCTAGGCTAAGGCATCACAAATCAGGCCACTCTAGTCCTAATAGCAATACCTAGCCTACTCTCGCATGCGGATACATCATATCAATATCAATATAACATAATATATAAAGGTATTTTGGGAAATCACCGTTCGGGCACTGACTGATCGTACACACATCTCTTGCTCTGCGTTTTTCAAAAATCCTTTACTCTTTTTGAAAATACATTTCAAATCCTCAGTTTGAGTTCAAATACGCCCGAAGGTGTACTCGAATCCCTCAAACCAAGGCTCTGATACCAACATGTAACACCGTGAATTTCAAAAATATTTTTCGCAATATAATAAAACATTTCTCACTTAATTTCATAAAAACATTAAGTCTCAAATTCCAATCTGTATCATACAATTCCCAAGATCACATAAATATATCAAAGGTCCCCTGCGTGTGTACAGATCAAGCCGGCGCCTTCCCACGGTCATCGCTAGTACCTGAAACAACAACACTAACACTGTAAGCACGAAGCTTAGCGAGTTCCCCAAAATACCACACACAAACATATATTAGCCACTCGAGGCTATAACTCTATGGGTCCGTGCACCCAACTCTGTGAACCCTCAGGTTCTAACTCTAGGAACCTTCCGGTCCCAACTCTGAAATCATGCACAGCATAAGTCACATAGAAATAATGCAGTACAACACATAGCATACACATAACATATACACAAACACATAACTCTGATTACCTACTCAAGGTAAAGTATAGTGAGAAGACTCACCTCGCGTGTCTCGGTATCTCCCGAACCCTGGAAATCCCTCGTGCTCGATCCTCCGAGCTCTAATCCTCCTATAACATCACATGACTCTAATTAACACTCTTTATCTCTAAGGTTGACTATCCCTAAGAAGTCAACACAGGTCAACGGTCAACGGTCAACTTTGACCGGACTCGGCGAGTGCACACGGCAACTCGGCGAGTCTAGACGTTCTCACCAACTCTCTAGGATTCCCTTTCTACACGTCGAGTAATCTCCCCCCCCCCCCCCCCGACTCGACGAGTTTCACCTGGCAAAAATCGCGGGGCCACCCCGACTCAACTCGCCGAGTCTCAAGAACGACTCAGCGAGTCCCAGCTCGACTCAGTCCACTTGACACCCTCTCTAACTCGCCCTGACTCACTGAGTCAACCCATGACTCGACTGGACCACTCACTGACCGGTCCAAGGCAATCTTCAAGCTACTCGCCGAGTCTGCTCATCGGACTCGGCGAGTCCATGCCATGCAATCACTCAAACTTGCTTCTAAGGTCAGATCTACTCCAACAATTCATAGATCTGGCCTTCCTAAATTGATTCACCGCGTAAAGCCCCAGACTTGGTGCATAAACAACCTCTATATGACCATTTATGAAGAATTATCAACAAATCTCACTACTCAAGGTCATAACCTCCATTGTTCTCTATAAAGCTTGATGAATGAGGCCCTCTGGACCTCTATGGATCCAGATCCGAAGTCTCATCACTAGCAAGGGACTATTTGGCCATCCAATCAACTCAACAAGGTCACAAGAAACCCTAAAATCAATTATACTTCACAAAACAAGAGATGAGCCGAAATCATACCTTTAGATTGAAGGGCTAAGCTTCAAATCCACCGAGTAGCAGTCTCCTTTGCCTCCTCTTGACTAGAACCTTCCTCTTCTTTGCTAAACAACACACAAATGTCAAGAAATGCTTCCTTCCTCTCTCAAATCGCTAAAGCACTCTAGGGTTTCTCTCTATGGACTGTTGGGTGCAAATGACGGCCATAAGGCCCTTTAAATAGGTCCCAAACCCGAGAAATTAGGGTTTCATTAAACAGCGTGGACTCGCCGAGTCCATATCCTGGACTCGCCGAGTCCAGACGAATCCCGCGTCCAGAAACGCGACCCTACTCGGCGAGTCTGAGCTCCAACTCGCCGAGTCCCCTCTCAAAACACCAGAAAACAAAACAATAAAATACCTGGAAATCCGGGCTGTTACACTTTGTGTCTTACTCAATCTGGCGTTACTCTGGATGGGTAACTCTCCTTTCTTGGAGTCCTGCATGTTGAATCTCTTCAGCACCTTATCCAAGTAGGTACTCTGACTAAGTCCAATTAGTCTTTTACTCCGATCTCTCAAGATCCTTATCCCTAGAATATAGGTAGCTTCTCCTAGATCCTTCATAGAGAAACACTTCCCAAGCCAGGACTTATGTCACACCCCAAAACCATTGAACGGCGGAAACGTTCTGGGGCGGAGGACGTCATGTACAGTATCACAACAATGAAAAGTAGTAAACAAGCAACAACATCATCCATTGCATTAATAATATAATTTTAATACAAGTGTATTCTGATATGTATAATAGACACTAATGAATAAATCAAAATGAAAGATGAGTCTTGAACGAGCTCCATCTTCCTTAATCCTTGCATTGGTACCTGTCTATGATGACCTGAGGATACAAGTAATTTTGAAAGAGAGTATCAACTTTGAAGCTGGTGAGATCATAAGTATTTTAGTGTCTTATTTTGTATGTAAATACTTGTATGTATTTGAAATGTAAGTATTTGTATGTATACGAATTGTAAGTATTGAAAATGTAAATGAACTGTAGGTATGAAAATGTTTGTAAAACAACTGTAAACGTTTGAAAAGCCCTAGAAATCCCTATGATTCCTATTAGTAACAAAAGGAGTCTTCTACCAAGACTTAACTGTTCTCAATGTAGTCTTCTACCAAGATTTAACTCCTCTGCATGTAGTCTTCTACCAAGACCTAACTGTTCTGAATGTAGCCTTCTACCAATGCATCTAGTGTCTGTGCGTGTGTCTCTTGTAAGAGTATGTATTTTCCCAGGTATGACTATCATTAACCAAAAATATAGTTTCTACATTACCGTGCGTCATGTGAATGTTCACAAAGTGAATGTAAATGGGAAAACGAAATAGTACTATGGTGTAGTGTCGAACTACAACCGTACCAATTACCTTAAGTCTAAGGTAATCTTGTAAGTACTGTAGCATTTGTAATAAATAAATACATCGGTACTCAGCTGCCTTATTTGAGGGATAAGGTATAATGTGATGTCTAGATCCCAGGCTGTACGCTCCCCTATCAAAGGGATTTTGGGACCTACCCACGACCCCTGCATAACTGCAAGCCGTGAGCATCCACATTACTATGATCATGTATACTCGATATAACTATCACAATTGCGTTGTGATTCATCAGTATAGTTAGATCCTGAACTGGGTCCATGCTATAGCACATAGTGACATATGTTCTATGTATATGTAAGTGTACTCGTGTAAGTGTGATCATGTAATTGTACTCATGTAAGTGTGATCATGTAATTGTACTCATGTAATTGTACTCATGTAAGTGTGACCATGTATACTTATCTATGTAATAGTATAGTAATGTACTGTAATGTTCTAGCTGTAGTCTACGTGCTCTCTATCTAGCAAGTATAGTAATGTACTGTAATGTCCTAGCTCTAGTGTACGTGTTCTCTATCTAGCAAGTATAGTAATGTACTGTAATGTTCTAGCAAGTATTGACTCATGAATGAACTGACTCATTGTATGGTATCGTGTTCTAGTAATAGTTCTAGTATCTTCCTAAACTACCCGCATGGTAGTTTACTAGTAATCTAACTGGTACGTATGGACATGGATGTATACCCTTGCTACCCAAGGGCATGGGATGAACTGGAAGGACCTTTATGACTATATATGTATATATGTTATATAACTAATATTTAAACGACCTTCGGACGAGTACCCGATATCCCACCAGACCACATCTCAAGCGCGAAAAGGAAATAGGGTGGATAGCCTTCCTAAGTCTTTTAAACATTTCTTATATAACTATACATATAGAGTCATGCAATTTATAATATAAAAACATAAATAAGTTTTGTAAAACCTTTGAATATAGTTATTATCTTAAGTAAAGATCGACTTGATGTCAATCTATAAAACGGTTTGAAGGCATGGGTTTGATAAAACGGTTTAGTATAAAGAAACATTTGTTGGAAACACAATTGTAAATAAGTTTGAAAAGTAATATACGGAGTAAAATGTACAGAGAAATAAGGAGTTTTAAACACATAAAGTGTTTATGAAAGACATTTGAAGGAAACTGTTTAGTAAAACGGCTAATGAGTAGCCAATCATTTGAATGTTGCTTATTAATCACATGTAATTGATATAATAATTAGCATAATTCTACTTGTATCCCCCCCCCATAAAACATTTAAAAACAGTTTAAAACATTGATCAAGGGGGTATGAACTCACCTGTAGTGAGTGGTTTTGATGAAAATGTTGGATCAGTTGCTAAGTATCAAGTGGTGACTTGAGTACACACGCAAATCCTATTTAGCATATATTGACACATATATGAATATAATTAGTGTTATGAACAACTAATTAACGAATTGGGACCACCTTAGGGACTAGTAAATACTTATATTGAAGTGTTACAACCATATATGATTGTATGAAGGGGTATAAGGCTTTACAAAGGAGTGTATGGCCAAAATACACACTATATGTGTGTGTGCGGCCATGTGTGCGGCCTAATGTGCTGCCAGCACATGTGTGCAGCCCTGTGTGCTGCCAGATGGTGTGTGTTGCCATGTGTGTGGCCAGATGGTGTTCTTGGTGTTCTTGGTACCTTTTATGAAGATCTTCAAGGAGAATGGATGATACTTGAGAGGATTTCGAGTTCTATGCTTGAAGAAGTGAAGGAAGTGTTCAAAAATGACTAAGTGTGGTATATATAGGTGGAGTGTGCGGTTGGGAAGGGTGTGAGGCCGCAAACACATGTGTGTGGCCGCACTCTCCATCTGTTGGAGTGTTTGGCCTCTTTTTGACTCCTACATTTTGCGTTAACCCAATTCCACACTCCAACCTTGATTATAACACGTTTTGAACGCTCCAATAAACCCTAAATGGTACTACAAGATAGCAAAATGAGTCTATTATTGATAAGAAATGAAGAATGCAAGCTAGAAATTTTCGGGTTGTAACATCATCCCCCCGTTAAAGGGAATTTCGTCCCGAAATTATAATTTAGACAAGGAAGTAGGTACGAATGGTCGAGTCATGAGGAGGAAACTTTCTAATCGATTGGTTCTAGTGCTCCTAAGTGAAATCGGGTTCTCGGTTGGTATCCCAACGAACCTTCAGGAACGGGCGACGACGTTGCTTCGTCCGCTTGACCTCTCGGTCGAGGGTCACTACGGTTCTAGTACGAAGGCAAGGATCTCGTTAATCTCGACCTCGTCGAGTGGCTTACGAGAGTCCTAACGGAAAGGTACTGTTTCCAGATCGAGACACGAAGGGTAAAATGTACGTTACCGAGTTCGCGGAGTAGGTTTAGTCTGCGAGGTACAGGACCGATTCTGGTAAGAATCACGGAGGTCCTGACTAACTTGGATTTAGCTTTCCACGTGAAGCGAAGTGCATTAGGCCATTCCTAATAGTGAGTTTTCCTAAAGAACTTGGTCTCTCTCTTGGAATCTCCAAGGTTTCTTTTTCTCATTTAACTTCCCAGTCAAGGGCCACCCCTTGCTGGGTCAAAGTCATAAAGGTTTCTCTGATTTGCGAGGAGTTCTGGATGAACTAAGACAGTAGGTCTGAAAGACCTAGAATTTGGCGAATGACTGTCGGCGTCTCTGATGTCGACCAATTCTCAACAATTTTGACAAATTGTATGAGTACTCGAAATTTCCCACATCACTAACAGTGTGTCATAGGAACCTGACTCTACTATTTCAAAACTTGTGCTTAGAGAACTTCGCGAAAGTTCTTCCGAAGGTAATGTTTCCATGGATTTTCTTCTCACAACGAAGATTGATAAGTAAGTCATTACGTGGGGAAATGACGAACTGATTCAAGTAAGAAAGACGTACCCTACTCATTAGCTCATGAAAACTATGGGCGTATTGGTCCTATCCGAAGGGTATCACTACGGAATCGAAGTGTCCGCATCGAGTTCGGAAGGTAGTGTTCCGGACATCCTTCCTTCACACCCAAACTGGTGATATTCGGATCTCAGACCCATTTATGAAAGTAATTCTTTCCTTGTGTTTTCTCAACCATTTCATCTATTCGAGGCAGAGATAACGATTTCTAATGAAAAATCTTGACGGGGTCCTCGATATCCGAGGCACATACGAAGCACTCCGTCGATCTCTGGGAGTTCAAGACTGGGGTTCTCTAGGATGAGAAGCCTAGTCTTCTAGTTCTATTTTTGTGTGGTTCGCTAAGTTGTTTGTACTGTTCTTGTGTCCCCGTAGGTGTTTAAGCAAATGGGAGATCCGTTTACGGGAGTCGTACTGGGTTCTAAGTTTGTTCACATGACGATGCGATTACTCGTAGTCTTGAGCAGTTCTCCGTCCTGAAGTTCATATTAGAATTCATACTTGGTTCATAATCACCATTTCGTGTATACGAGTCGTATATAATTAAGATTAAAAAGGTAGTCGAATAACTGATTCTTCTTTAAGCTCACATCCCATCGGGGAAAAAGAAGTTAAAGTGGAATCATCAATTCTAAACCTGTAGAACCTTGATTATATATCACTCTTATGCATACATTCCTCAGTGATAGATCAATCGTATGAATCCTTGGATTGAACTTGACGTACTGCACGAGTGGTACTTTGGGGGTTTCTTTGGAAAAATTACTAAGAGGTACTCCTGGCATGAGTACTTCGGTGTTCTGATATGACGGCATTGCTAAAGCGACATTTACTAACAAAGGGATGTATGTATGAAGCTGTTATGGCGTGGATCAAACTGAATCTAATCGTATGATAATGTCAGAATCATACAGAAACTTTGAAGACATTAGATTTAAACATAAGGCGTTTACAGACAAAACATAATCGTGCCACCATGAACAGAGTTACGGTACTTTAGACTTACGACAAGAGTGTTGTTGTGAATAAGGTATACTACAAAAGACAAGTATACGCAGCACGAGCATCCCTATACAGACAGGATCTCGCGAAATGTAAGACTCTAGTTGCACTAGTTCTGGGTAGTTTATAAGTCTATTACAACAAAATGCCTTAATTACATTAACGTGGGTTCCGGAGCAGGTTCTCCCGCAGCTGTGATCCTGAGAATCCTCCCATCTGCGCCAGAGTTCTTTGCTATAGGGCAATCCTTCTTGAAGTGCCCTATCTCCCCGCATTGGTGGCATTACTGGCTAGTACTAGCTTTGGTGACAGGATTGCGGTGTTTGGCCAGTGTTATGTGGACACGAGTGCCTTCCTCGTTACTCCACTTTGAAAATTGCTTCCTAAAGCGTTCGGCGTTATAACTACTCTCGTGTGTAGGGTTAGTCCCGATGAAAGGGACTTGAGTGATGGGTCGTGCCGGTGCTCCACAGTTACGAGCATGGTGCCCTATGTTTAGGCAATTGCAACATTGCATCTCATGGCAAGCCCCATGATGATGGAAACTACACTTATCACACTTCGGGAGTTTTCCCTCGTATGGCCTGCTCGGTATGGGAATGCTAGGAGTTTCCACTTGCTGCTGTTGCATAGCTAGCCTTTGGGATTTCTTGCGTTCTTTCTGGGCTTGACGCTTTCGTTCAATGTTCTCTGCTTTTCGGCTTTGCGAGCATGTGATTGTTACCGTTTGACGACTTCCTGGATTGATACCACGATTGGGAACTTCAATTCCATCATCAGCATTGATTGTGCTGATAGCGCTACAGTGCGCAAGGACAGCAGTTATGACAGCTACCACGGCAGCTGTAACTGTTGTTTGGAAGGTAGCGGTGTCCATAGGAAAGGCGGAGGTCTCGCTGTTCAACTGATTGCTTCCGGATGATGACATGATTCTGTAACACGAAAGGTAAGGATTTTGTGAGCGATTCTGGTTGACCCTTGATGTACTTAGATTGTTCATGTAAAGAGTACGACTATGTTCTCGAAAGTTTGACCTACATCCCTATGATGCAGTCCTAGCACGGATTGGAAGTATGTTCACGGAGGTTTGACCTACATCCCTATGATGCAGTCCTAGTAATGAGTAGAAGTAAGTTCGTAGAATGGTCTCAAGACGTTTGTCGTTCAAGCCGAGGTATCGTGGGTTGGTGAATAACAAGATCCAACCACTGAAAGAGACTTGGAAATGTCTCCGGAGCTAAATTACTATAGTCCAATGACTTGACTAAAGCATGATTCAGATAGACTCCAATGAAAGTATGATAAGAGTACTTGAATAAAGAATGACACAGAAGTTAGCCGACTGTCAATATCTTTGATATTCATGACGTAAAAGTTCGGGAAAATGACCTTGTAAAGGTCTTACATCATATCTGGAGAAGATAGTTCTTGACAGCCTAGAGATCTAACCAAAAGTACTTACGGTACAAGATAATTTCATAGAAAATGCCACATCGGGCATAGACAGAAAACGATCCCTTTTAACAAGGAAAATAAAGTAAAGCGTCTACTACCGGCGACGGTCATCCCTCTGGTGAATTCTCAGTTCAGCCAGTTGACGTTCCACATCAAGTAGGTGTCTTTTGCACACCCTATGGCGTACTCGGAGCTCTATGACTTCGGCTCGTGATCCAGTCAGTGCTTGAAGCAGGGTTTCATGGTTTCTCTCATATCTCTCACGAGCATCTTCTACACGAATGGTGCGGAGGGTATGCATTCTCGCATTGGCGACAACTTCAGTGATCTGATGTAGGGCTGTCCTGCCTTGAATCTCACTTCAGGCCACTCTGCGGACCAAGATTGGCAAGATTCTATCTGCTGAGCCCCCATTGCTCAGGTCGTAAAAGCTTCGGTCGCCATTAAATGGCATGGGCTGATCTTGTCCTTGGCTCCATGTTTCTAAACATTCCACCCACTCAGGCGTCGGGCCATGAAAAGCCGGACGAGGGTTAGGAATTGGAAAGGGAGCTGCTTAGGGTAGGTTCTCAACCTATGGTTCGGAATTAGCATCGTCCGAAGGGTTTTCATCATGGTCATCATTCAAAGGGATAGGATGATCATTCTTTGGTTCTCCTCCAAACCAACCAGCTATGACTTCGTTCGGAAGATACTGGTTGCTGTGGGGATGGAGTCCAACCATGTTATCTATGCGAGAATTAGGGTAAGAAATAATTATTAGATGAACTATCTAGATAATTATTTAGAAAATCTTCATTAGTTACATCGCTATTTGTTAAGTGCATACCGGTTATATGTAATCGAAACAGGATAGGCCTTCGAATAAGTGATCTTAACTCCAAATTCACACAGAATCGGGGCGAAGTAAAATTTTCACAGATTCTAAGTCTATAACATCCTAATTACATATAGCCTTAGTGTATCCACTTAGCACGTATCAACTTAGTAATGAAGATCCCTTTTTAGTTCTCAAGTATAACGTACTTATAGTAACACCAAATACTCCTATAGTATTTTAAGTTTAATGTTATGTTCTATTGTTCTCATTGTAGTAGGGTTGGTAAGATTTTAGCATTGTTGCAACCACACAATTAAACTTAGGCACATGCTAGTCAACCCTCGGATAATATAGGTGATCATGCTATATCTTCCCATTTTTTACCATATATCTCTAAGCCCACATGTGTTGCCCAACAATCGTAATTCTTTTGTACTGTCCTAGTGACACTGATTTTAGTTTGAATGCAGGCACATATACTTTATTAAATATTTTATTATTTAAAGTATGAACTCTTGGTCAGAGTATTTTTAATCCCTTATGTATTTATAGTTAGAATATCTTTTATGGGTTGATATACTTAATTCACTATAAACAATGCTCCGATACCAATCTGTCACACCCCAAAACCATTAAACGGCGGAAACGTTTTGGGGCGGAGGACGTCATGTACAGTATCACAATAATGAAAAGTAGTAAACAAGCAACAACATCATCCATTGCATTAATAATATAATTTTAATACAAGTGTATTCTGATACGTATAATAGACACTAATGAATAAATCAAAATGAAAGATGAGTCTTGAACGATCTCCATCTTCCTTAATCCTTGCATTGGTACCTGTCTATGATGACCTGAGGATACAAGTAATTTTGAAAGAGAGTATCAACTTTGAAGCTGGTGAGATCATAAGTATTTTAGTGTCTTATTTTGTATGTAAATACTTGTATGTATTTGAAATGTAAGTATTTGTATGTATACGAATTGTAAGTATTGAAAATGTAAATGAACTGTAGGTATGAAAATGTTTGTAAAACAACTGTAAACGTTTGAAAAGCCCTAGAAATCCCTATGATTCCTATTAGTAACAAAAGGAGTCTTCTACCAAGACTTAACTGTTCTCAATGTAGTCTTCTACCAAGATTTAACTCCTCTGCATGTAGTCTTCTACCAAGACCTAACTGTTCTGAATGTAGCCTTCTACCAATGCATCTAGTGTCTGTGCGTGTGTCTCTTGTAAGAGTATGTATTTTCCCAGGTATGACTATCATTAACCAAAAATATAGTTTCTACATTACCGTGCGTCATGTGAATGTTCACAAAGTGAATGTAAATGGGAAAACGAAATAGTACTATGGTGTAGTGTCGAACTACAACCGTACCAATTACCTTAAGTCTAAGGTAATCTTGTAAGTACTGTAGCATTTGTAATAAATAACTACATCGGTACTCAGCTGCCTTATTTGAGGGATAAGGTATAATGTGATGTCTAGATCCCAGGCTGTATGCTCCCCTATCAAAGGGATTTTGGGACCTACCCACGACCCCTGCATAAGTGCAAGCCGTGAGCATCCACATTACTATGATCATGTATACTCGATATAACTATCACAATTGCGTTGTGATTCATCAGTATAGTTAGATCCTGAACTGGGTCCATGCTATAGCACATAGTGACATATGTTCTATGTATATGTAAGTGTACTCGTGTAAGTGTGATCATGTAATTGTACTCATGTAAGTGTGATCATGTAATTGTACTCATGTAAGTGTGACCATGTATACTTATCTATGTAATAGTATAGTAATGTACTGTAATGTTCTAGCTGTAGTCTACGTGCTCTCTATCTAGCAAGTATAGTAATGTACTGTAATGTCCTAGCTCTAGTGTACGTGTTCTCAATCTAGCAAGTATAGTAATGTATTGTAATGTTCTAGCAAGTACTGACTCATGAATGAACTGACTCATTGTATGGTATCGTGTTCTAGTAATAGTTTTAGTATCTTCCTAAACTACCCGCATGGTAGTTTACTAGTAATCTAACTGGTACGTATGGACATGGATGTATACCCTTGCTACCCAAGGGCATGGGATGAACTGGAAGGACCTTTATGACTATATATGTATATATGTTATATAACTAATATTTAAACGACCTTCGGACGAGTACCCGATATCCCACCAGACCACATCTCAAGCGCGAAAAGGAAATAGGGTGGATAGCCTTCCTAAGTCTTTTAAACATTTCTTATATATCTATACATATAGAGGCATGCAATTTATAATATAAAAACATAAATAAGTTTTGTAAAACCTTTGAACATAGTTATTATCTTAAGAAAAGATCGACTTGATGTCAATCTATAAAACGGTTTGAAGGCATGGGTTTGATAAAACGGTTTAGTATAAAGAAACATTTGTTTGAAACACAATTGTAAATAAGTTTGAAAAGTAATATACGGAGTAAAATGTATAGAGAAATAAGGAGTTTTAAACACATAAAGTGTTTATGAAAGACATTTGAAGGAAACTGTTTAGTAAAACGGCTAATGAGTAGCCAATCATTTGAATGCTGCTTATTAATCACATGTGATTGATATAATATTTAGCATAATTCTACTTGTATCCCCCCCCCCAATAAAACATTTAAAAATAGTTTAAAACATTGATTAAGGGGGTATGAACTCACCTGTAGTGAGTGGTTCTGATGAAAATGTTGGATAAGTTGCTAAGTATCAAGTGGTGACTTAAGTACACACGTGAATCCTATTTAGCATATATTGACACATATATGAATATAATTAGTGTTATGAACAACTAATTAATGAATTGGGACCACCTTAGGGACTAGAAAACACTTATATTGAAGTGTTACAACCATATATGATTGTATGAAGGGGTATAAGGCTTTACAAAGGAGTGTATGGCCAAAATACACACTATATGTGTATGTGCGCCCATGTGTGCGGCCTAGTGTGCTGCCAGCACATGTGTGCGGCCATGTGTGTGGCCATGTGTGCTGCCAGATGGTGTGTGCTGTCATGTGTGCAGCCAGATGGTGTTCTTGGTGTTCTTGGTACCTTTTATGAAGATCTTCAAGGAGAATGGATGATACTTGAGAGGATTTCGAGTTCTATGCTTGAAGAAGTGAAGGAAGTGTTCAAAAATGACTAAGTGTGGTATATATAGGTGGAGTGTGCAGTTGGGAAGGGTGTGAGGCCGCAAACACATGTGTGTGGCCGCACACTCAAGTGTGTGGCCGCACTCTCCATGTGTTGGAGTGTTTGGCCTCTTTTTGATTCCTATATTTTGAGTTAACCCATTTCCACACTCCAACCTTGATTATAACACGTTTAGAACTCTCCAATAGACCCTAAATGGTACTACAAGATAGCAAAACGAGTCTATTATTGATAAGAAATGAAGAATGCAAGCTATAAATTTTTGGGTTGTCACAACTTAACTTCCTGCAGAGTTGGGATGTCATTTCCTAGGAGTAGTATGTCATCCACATACAATACCAAAAAGCTAACTATACTTCCACTAGCCTTGACATACACGCAAGATTCATCTTCACTCCTAGAAAAGCCAAATTCCTTGACCTTTTCATCAAAGCAAAGATTCCATCTGTGAGGTGCTTGCTTTAATCCATAAATGGATTTCTCAAGCTTACACACTCTGTTAGGGTACTCGTTGCTGACAAAACCCTCTGGCTGACTAATGTAAACATCTTCAGCCAACTTTCCATTAAGGAAAGCGGTTTTGACATCCATTTGCCATATTTCATAGTCATGAAATGCAGCTATGGCTAACAGAACCCTAATAGACTTAATCTTGGCTACTGGAGAAAAGGTCTCATCATAGTCCACTCCAGGAATTTGAAAGAAGCCCTTTGCAACCAGTCGAGCCTTATAAGTGTGTACTTTACCATCCATGTCGGTCTTCTTCTTGAAGATCCATTTGCACCCTACTGTATTACAACCTGGTACATTCTCAACCAAGTTCCAAACTTGATTGTCATACATGGACTGTATCTCGCTGTCCGTTGCCTCTTTCCACTTGGTTGACTTAGGGCCTGCCATGGTCTCCGCATAACTGTTAGGTTCATCCAGACCTATCAGTGTCTCATCACTGATAAGTGTATCACCTTCTGCAGTAATATGGAATCCATAGTAATGCTCAGGAGCATTCCTAACCCTTGTGGACCGCCTCAGAGGTACAGACTTGTCAATTGGCTCAACAGGAGTTTCCTCCTCAAGTTGAGTGCTAGGGTTTGAAGTTCCTTCACTGCTTGACTCTTGAATTTCTTCAAGATCAACTTGCCTCCCACTGTTTCCTTGGCTTTGAACTCTCTCTCTCTCTCTCTCTCTCTCTCTAAAGAAAGCCCTCCTAGCTATAAAGACCACATTTTCACTAGGTCTGTGATTGTTGTGGGTAGCCGATGAAAATACACCTCTCGCTTCGAGGTTCAAGCTTATCATGAGTCTCGCATCTCACGAAAGCCTCGCAACCCCAAGTCTTGATGTGGTCTAGTTTAGGTACTTTACCAGTCTACATCTCGTGAGGAGTTTTGGCAACTTTCTTTGTAGGGACTAGATTAAGGATATGTGCGGCAGTCTCTAAGGCATACCCCCAAAATGAGATTGGTAGCGAAGCTCAACTCATCATGGAACGAACCATATCCAACAAGGTTCGATTACGCCTCTCAGCCACGCCATTCAACTGTGGTGTTCTAGGAGGTGTCAAATGTGAGACTATCCCACATTCCCTTAGATAGTCAAGGAACTCTGAACTAAGATACTCACCACCACGATCGGATCGAAGCATCTTAATGTTCCTGCCTAATTGATTCTCGACTTCCTGTTTAAATTCCTTAAACTTTTCAAAAGTCTCTGACTTATGCTTGATCAAGTAGACATATCCATATCTACTGTAATCATCAGTAAAAGTCAAATAATAACGATTAGCATCCCTTGTGGCATGTTTGAATGGTCCACACACATCCGTGTGTACAAGGTCCAACAAACCTTCACCCCTCTCACAAGAACCTGTGAAGGGTGACTTTGTCATTTTTCCAAGTAAGCATGATTCGCAACTATCATCTGACTTTAGGTAAAATGACTCCAAGACTCCATCCTTTTGGAGTTGGCCTATGCGTTTCTTGCTTATATGTCCAAGACGACAATGCCATAATGATGCTTTATCCAAGTTATTATTAACAGAATCAATACACAATACATTATTTCCTAAGTTATCAACCACAGATACTGTTTCATACACGCCATCACAAGGTAATGCTTTAAAATAAAGAACATTATTAAAGAAAGCATTAATCAAACCAACTTCATTATCAAATGAAAAGGTGAAACCTTGTTTATACAATGCATGAAAGGAAATAATATTTCTTTCCATTTCTAGCGAATAACAACACTTATTCAAATCTAAACTAAACCCACTAGTTAGCGATAAAGTATAAACTCCAATCTTGGTGACAGTTGTAACTTTCCTATTCCCCATGATTAAGTTTATTCTTCCTTGCCCCACATTCTCACTTCTTCTTAGTCCCTGCAAGTCACAACAAATATGAATACCACAACCGGTATCAAGGACCCAAGATTTAGAATGGGGTGAGTTATTAGAAATAATAGTGTAAATACCTGCATGGTTGGGTTTAACTTTCCCAACCTTCACATCTTGCTGGTATTTTGGGCAGTTCCGCTTCCAATGTGATTTTTCATGGCAATAGAAGCATTCAGCCTCTTTTGGGTCAGAAGAAGGAGTGACGAAACCTTTCTTGGTTCCACTTGAAGAAGAGCCATCAAGGGTCCGAGCCTTGGTACCCTTTGAAGAGCTCTTTGTCTTCTTCCCTCGACTTTTCCCGATTGCCAAAACCGGAGTGGAGTTTGGAGTAGGAGTGTTAACAACCGACTTCCCCTTAAGACCTGTTTCTATGGTCTTCAGAAGTCCCTGAAGTTTGCTGAGTGTGACCTCTTCCTTATTCATGTGATATGTCATGCGGAATTGATCATAGCACGATGGTAAGGAGTGCAAAATGATATCTATTGCAAGCTCCTCAGGGAAGTTCACATTAAGTTTCAGCAATCGATCCACACACCTTTGCATTTTCTACATGTGGCTCGTGACGGATTCCCCGTCCTTCATCATGGTTGTTATCATGGAGCAGATGATTTCATACCTCTCTTGTCATGCACTTTGATGGTATCTTTCCATCAGATCTTGGTGCATTTCATAAGGGTAGAAATCCTCATAGGACTTGTGGAGTTCCACTGTCATCGTGGCCATCATGATGCATGCCACTTTGGTAGCATCCCTTTCATGTGCCTGAAAGTCAGCGATCTCCTGGGGAGTTGTAGTTGTCTCATCAATCTCCTTAAGCTCCTTTTCAAGGACATATTCTTTGTACTTGTAGCGGGTAATCATCCTGATGTTTCTGATCCACTCGTTGAAGTTGGATCCATCAAAAGTGACTTTCCCACACAAGTTCATAAGGGTAAAGGAGCCAATAGGATTAGAGCCAGAAGCAGCATTGTTTGAAGACATCTGAAGGAAGAGGACAAGATTAGTTTAGATATCAAGAGAGTCCTTAATAAAACACCCTAATGTAATATTAAGGCTAGGATCCAATCACAATATATCATAACTTAGAAGAGGTATGCCGTAATCCAAGCTATAACATATTTGAAAGGTAGGTGAATGACGATTCACCAATTTCCACCACGAAAACCGAAATATTAAATATTAGGTTTTGATTGGTTCTTAGAAATTCCTAGATTCTTTGAGATTCAATGAACTTTTCAAAGGCATGTTTCAATCTCGAGTGTACCCCCCAAGTTTGGTGACTGGGATACCGAGGATCACAAAACGAGGTGTGAAGTAACCATGCAAATCACTTGGTACCCTTAAAGTTTATCACTCAATCGATGTGCCGGTAAACCACATACGCTCCACAGATACTATAATAAACCTTAAGTCACCCTTTACCTACCTTGTTAACTCTAAGTTAGTTCCTGATTAACCACACACGCTCCACCAACGACTTAAACAAAGTGTAAAGTGTAATTTCATGGATTAGCACCTTATTCACATTTTTCCTAAAGTAACTAAGATTGGGAATTTAATAAAACATTTAGTTACTTTATAATATTCATCATACTTTTAATGAGAATTTACAAGTCCTTGTCCTACCCGTTCGACTAACGACCCTCCACCAGTCAAGCAAGAGGTGGGTGAGAGTGGACACCCATTAAGTTGCCATTTTATAGGCAACAACCTTATACCCACCTTATAGACCGGCTTCGTGAATGAGGCGTACTAGCGGTAAGACGACTTTAATCTTATATATATATATATATATATATATATATATATATATATATATATATATATATATATATATATATATATATATATATATATTATTAACTTATAATATTATAAGTATAAGGGTAGAATTTTAACTTTTAAAATTCTAAGGGTTGGAACTAAAGTTTTAGCATGACTTTACTTGTTCCAAAACTTGAGGGAAAGTTTTGTAAACTTTCAAAACTTTTCATTTCTTGTAACTTATGAGTTTACTAGAGTAATAAAAATGAAAACTCTTCATTTTTCTAACTCTTGTGTTTTTTTAATGGTTTTAATTCAAGTGACTTTTGGTTTTCCATAACTTGAGGACAAGTTATGGACTCCATTAAAACACATTATGATCAAGAATTAAACTACCACATAGGTTACAAATAATTCCTATTGTCATCTAAACATCATAAGATCAAGAACATGAACATGAACACAATCATGAATCAAAATTACACTTAAAACTTTGTAATTTTGATAACTAGTTGTTGTAAATGGATTAGAAAAAACATTACACCATCTAAAACAAGTTTTCAAGCACCAAAACAGTTTAGGGTAATCTTTCTAGTCCATTTCTAGCAACTAAAGTCGAAAATCTGCACTCTGTGGCTCCTACTCGCCGAGTGCATGAACCTACTCGGCGAGTAGGTTGAAGATACAAGTGAACTCGGCGAGTCCCCCCATGGACTCGACGAGTTCATCAGGCAGACAGCAAGCTTTTCGACTTTTTCAACTTTTTAGCACAAATAACAAACAAACAAGCCTAGGCTCTGATACCACTGATGGGTTTTGAGCATTCTAACACTTCCTAAGTGTACATGCAACCCTAATAACCTTGGGTCTATGTTTGTCTAATTATCATGCAAAGTTGAATTCCAAGGTTATATTCCTATCTAGCATACATGGGGAACAATTTTTAACTTGAATGAAAGATAGAATAACTTACCTTGTTGTTGCTTATGTTCCTTGAAACCTTGTGAGCTTAGCACCCCAAGTGTGATGGCTCAAATGCTTCACACAACACCAAATGCTCTTGGAAAGACTTTTGAGAGAATACACACTTCTTGAAATTGGCCTAGCTCTCTTGTTTCCTATGTGTAGCCGATTTTGGTGGAGAATGGGATTCTTATATAGTGTTGATACATCTAGGGTTACACCATGTACACCCTAATGTGTCATGACTCTTCATTTCCATGACCCATGGGTTTGTAACTCCCATGGAGTGTCCATGGAGCATCCTATGGGTGGAACCCAACTTGATAATCCATGGAACCTCTTAGCCCACTATACAAGATATGGATGATTTACATAATCAACCCATATATTTAATTAGTTATCTTTTGATCACTTAATTAATTCTAAATTAATTCTTTGATCAAACTAATCAAATAATATTATTAATATATTAGAACTTATAATATATTAATAATCTCTAAGTGTTATTTCTCTCATTTAGTCTATCCAATTGCATGGTGCCATGCAACCCAAATGGACCATGCCGGGTCGGGTCAAGTACTGACCAGAAATAGTTATGGACTTAGACACCTTATCCAACAATTAGGTGTTCACCCTCTTTCTTGCGAAAGAAGGTTGGGTCAACTGAATCTTGTTTGAATTTAGACATTTTTAGAAAACGAGTTAGTGTTTCATACCAGGCTCTCGGGGCTTGCTTCAGACCGTAAACTGCCTTGTCCAGAATGTAGCAATGATTGGGAAACTTTTCGTTCACAAACCTAGGTGGTTGCTCAACGTACACTGTCTCTTCTAGTTCTCCATTTAAGAACGCACATTTGACATCCATTTGAGAACTCTATACCTTTTTCTTGACAATATCCCTTAACTACCAGCCTTGCCTTGTTGCGTATCACGTTCCCTTCTTTATCCATCTTGTTCATGAAAACCCATTTCAAGCTAACAACAAATGCATCCTTTGGTGTGGGAATCAGTCTCAAGACTCGATTTCTCTCAAACTCATTGAGTTCGTCTTGCATAGCCTATACCCAATCAGAGTGATCAAGTTCAGTATTCACTGTTTTCGGCTCAATCTTGGAGACAAACGAATTAAACATGCAGAATTCTACTTGAGAGAATAAAGTTGTTTGCTTCGCTTTCAGTTGAGAGCGTGTAAGAACTCCCTCAGATGATTCACCAATTACTTGAGTTTTTGGATGATCGCGTGTCCATTTTACAAGTGGAGGATAATTTGGATCATAAGCAGGATCCAATTAAGCATTTATTTATTCTTCAAATTCCAATTGAGAATCTTTCTCATTTGTATTATTATTCTCACCCTCGAATGACGAAACAATTTCAACATTCGGTTCAGAGTTCTCCCCCTCGATTGGACTTTCATGGGTCATTGTTGGAGATGGATTCTCCCCTGGAATGGCAAGTTAGGTCGCTTTGGTGTAGAAGAAACCTCCCCCTCGAATGTGGTGCGGTCATTTGTCGGTTCGCTTGGACCTTGAGATTCGTTTGGTCCTTGAGGTTCGCTAGAATCATGAGATTCGCTTTCCATAGCTTTTGTCGCTTCGTTGATTATCTTCTTTAGATTGTTGACCTTATTATCCGCTGCTTTAGCTTCAGAGAGAACGGCTTTTTATGGTTCATTAAAGAGTAATATGTATTCGTCAAACAGATTCGATATAGGAGTTGTGACTTGTCCCTTTTGAAGAAAGATCTTTTCCATTGGTCTTTCACTGGATTGAAGTTTCTTCACGTAATTGTCATCAAATGTGACGTAGTAGGTTTCTTCAATCTTCTTTGATCTTTTGTTCAGAACCCTATATGCCTTGGAGGTAAGAGAGTAGCCAAGAAAGATCCCTCCGTCTGCCTTCACATCAAACTTTTTTCGGTTCAAAATTAAAGATAAAGCACCTGGAACCAAAAACATGGAAAAATTTAACGTTAGGCTTACGATTATTCAGAATTTCATAGGGTGTAATGGAAAATCGCTTATTGAGGAAGGTTCGATTATGGGTATAGCAGGCAGCTGCAATTGCATCAGCCCAGAAGTACAGAGGCAGAGAAGCGAAGCTGAGCATGGTTTGGGCCGCTTCACACAACGAACGGTTTCGCCTTTCAACTACACCATTTTGTTGTGGAGTATAGGGAAAAGAGAAGTTGTGAGACACTCCCTTTTCAGTAAGAAATTCTTCAAACTCTTGGTTTTTGAATTACATCCTATTGTCACTCCGAACATTTCTAACCACCTTTCGCATTTGAAGCTCCACTTGCTTAATAAAGTTCTTGAGCTTTGGAGTCGCCTCTGATTTCTGTTTAAGAAAGAAAACCCAGGTGAAGCGTGAAAAATCATCAACTATAACGAGAATGTACTTACAACCACCAATTTTTTCTATGGCCGATGGACCACATAGATTGATGTGAAGATGCTCAAGAGGTTCAATGATCTTTGTGTTAACAATTGGGGGATGACTTTTTCGGCTTTGTTTTCCCATTTCGCATGCAGCACATAAATGTTCTTTGTCAAACTTTAGAAGTGGCAGTCCTCACACATGATCACCAAGAACTAGCTTGTTGATGTCTTTGAAGTTAAGGTGTGAAAGTCGACGAAGCCACAACCAACTTTTACCAGAATGAGCTTTCGTTAGAAGACATACAACAGGCTTCCCTCGTATCGATTTCAGATTTAATGGGTACATTTCGCCTTTGCGCTTGGATTTCAGTAGAACCGTCTTAGTTTAATTTTCAACGATCTCAGATCCTTCATCATCAAATGAGACCTTCAAGCCAGTCCCTACAGCCAATTGCGTTACACTTATGAGATTGTGTTGCAATCCTTCCACGTAAGACCTTCAAGCCAGTCCCTCATGCCATAGCCTTTTGTTGTGCCATATGAGTTGTTACCATATTTGACACAGCCACCATCTTTTAGAGCCCAAAACTCCCTCAGCTCTTCCCTTCTCCCTGTCATGTGACATGAGCAGCCATTATCGATATACCATTCGTCTTCAAACTGCTCGTCACTAATAACCTGCAAAGATCAAGTAGATTTAGGAACCCAAAGTTGCTTGGGTCCACGTGAGCCTTTTACAAAACAGGGAATAGCAATTGAAAGATCAACCATAAAAGTTCTTTTTATCAAAGTGGTTTCGTCTTTCCTTTTGATGGTAAAAACCTTAATTTTGTTATCCTTTGGTTTGTTTAAATCAGGTTGAGAATTTTTGTTTTGATTCTTAACAAACTTGTTTTCATGTTTCCTAGGGTTAGCTGACGTCTTCTTTGTTTGCTTTTTGTCTTTTGAGACGAGCTTCCCTTTTCCCTTGACATCCTTGTTAGGATTTTGCTTCGTTAGTGAATGAGGAGGATGTGATTTAGGACCATAACTGCTTTTTTGGTTCTTTTCACTGCTCATTTTGGGACTGAAACTCCTTCTTCGGTTTGTCTGACTGCAAGATTGACAATGAGTGCATGGAACAGAGTTATCCTTTGATCCTGCTTTCGCCTTAAGATTTGACACTTTTTCTATGCGAACATAATTGTTGTTTTGGGATTGCCAAAACTGCTTCCTTTCATTGAGATTCTTTTGATATCTCCTGTTTCGCTGGCATTTTTGTTCAGCAAGTTGCTTTTGAGACTTGTGAATATTTACTTTCGGCTTCGGTCTCTCAGCTTGAGTTTCATTCTTCATTGAAGAGGTTTCGTTTGCCACCTTCGCGGGTTCTCTTGGAATCTCTTTAGTACCACTTGTGCTTGGTATATCAAAGCTTGCAGTCTTATTTAGTGGTTCTGTCACATATCTGCCTTTAACCCTCCATGAGGTTCTCTCTGATAAGTCGACAGTCTCATTCGCATTGTCAATTGGAGCAGACCAAATAAATTATCACAGCTTCCTACGTTGTCTTCGTTCACTATGGTTGTAAGTTCGGTTGTCTGTTTCTGAGTGACCCCTGTTGTGGTGTATACCTGATTAGGTACAATTTGTATCTTTTGATATACCACAACCTTCTGTTTCAGAACCTTGGACTTATCTTGGGACATTCGATCGAACTCAACCAAGTTTTTAGATATAAGACCTTTTGTAGTGACATAAATAACATGGTTTGGCATGCGGAATTAAAGATTTCATAATGAACACGGTGATTTCGGTGTTTAAGAGATGTATTGAATATGTATGGTGTTACAAAAAGGGACATAGTTCAACATCTACATAAATAACACACACTCAACTTTTACACCTCTCAAGCACACCTCTACAAGTGGACTTAACCCAACTTATATAAAGGTGTTTACATGTCTCTCTCTCACTCTCACTAACTCATGGGTCTAAAGGATAATGCACCACATGCAAGTAGGTTTTACAAAAGTCAAACAATTAAAAAGTCAATCATGAATAACTTTGCACCCTAACATTCTCCCCCTCAAAGTTAGGGATGGATGAACCACTTCAATTCGTCCAAAACCGACCAACTACGCGGTTCGATCCTCAAAGGTGACACATATCGAAACGAACTTTAATCTTCAATCCTTCCATGATTCTTCAATTTGGGCTCTAGGATGTGAGACATACAATCCAAGCATCAACAAATGATCACAAGCTTCTCAAACTCTAAATCGATCATCCTAAAGTTGAGCATAAAAACACACCCTAAAAATCTTCAATAATTCCAAACCCATTTCGAAAATAAATCATTTACGAACTTCCAATTGCATCATTTCGTAAGCTTCAAAACTTCAAGATCACTTTGGTCTTCAAATCCGCGTAATATGAAAAAAATCAAGTTCGAATTTTCATATAAATTTCTCCCCTTTTTTATAATCGAAATTTGATTATAAAACCTCCAAGGAAAAAGAACGTGCTCTATTTGGAATTTTTCGTGCCAAAACTCCCCCTTAACATGTGGCATAAACTTTGTGCTTCAATCAGGAAAATCCAAAAAATATTCAATTTTTAGATTCGTTCACAGATTGCCTTTGACAAAATTTCTCAAAAAAGGGTAGAAATTGTCAATTTAAAAATTTTGCAGTGACCCGGTGCGCCCAAAACAGCCAAAAATGAAAAACTCTCTCCCTTTTTCAAAGCTAGGTGGAAAACGTCAATTTGCATAAACTACAGGGGCCTGAAATGCATTTCTTTCAAAATCTCAACAAAAGTAGTCCTTTTTCAAAAATGGGTATGAACCGCCAAATGTTCAAAATCTCAGGAACTATTTTCGAAAATTCTGCTCTTTGTTCTCAAATGATACGAAGAATCACCCCAAACATACGAAGCTTCAAAAAATTTCGAATTTGGGTGAAAAGTGTCAAACATACGAAACTTCATTTAATTTTCGAAGTGCCAAATATTCCAAGGTTCAGGGGTTGTTTTCGATATTTTCTGCTTTTCTTCAAATCAAACGAAAATTTGATCAATCATATGAAGGGTAACCAATCATACGAAATTGTCTCATGAGACAAATATTCGAAGTTTCAAGGGCCATTTTGAAACATTTGCCTTTTCATACGAAACTTTGTTTTCTTCTTCAGTTCGTACAAATATAGCAGATAGAGACACACGAATATTTCTTCCTTCCCAAATTTGGTTTTAACGAAATCAAGCAAACGAGACGTACTAAACTTTTTCCTTTCTCTCTCCCCTTCGTATGAAACTGCATCTCCACACTTCGTACGAAATTTCAAATATTCTTTTCCAAACACCCTTCTTGTCAAATCCAAAACACCATTTTACCCTCTTTGTATGAAACTTCATCTTCTCCAATCAATCGAAAAATTCTCAGCATACAAAGCAGTGAACAATAACTTCTTAACCATTCATCCTCTTAATCGACTATAGAATCAACATACCAATATCAACAATCGACCCTTCGTATCTTCAAAATCCAAACACAGGGACCCTTCGTACATTAACCCGAACCATTCAACTATGATTACCCGAGCATCACCAAAAACAATTCCATCGATCTTAAATCATCTACCCATTTGTTCGTTAAATCAAAACGATCATTCATTCGAATCCAGATTCCAAAAACCTTTGTGACTCAATATTCGATCCAAATCAAAATCATTATCCAGTTCATTCGCAAACCCAAATATCGACAATCTGTTCTTGCTACAACCCTCAAATCGATTAGCCAACTGAACTCTAGCAATTGATTTCCCAAATCCAGTCTATTATCCAAAAGAAAATCATCAAACATCGACTCTAAATCATCATTAATCGAACTTCAGAAATTCGATTATTGATCAACATCTATAAACGAAACCAAGATTTCGCTTTTTAACAATCAACAAATCAAATTTTGAGATCATCGTTACAAGTTCTAGACTCAAGAACAAAAGAAATACCCTGCTGTTGACATCGGCTTCAAATCAACGAAATCACAAGCTTGTCAAAAGTTAAAATCGTCTGCAACAACTTTGAATCAAATGTGACTTGTATTTGATCAATGATCTACTAACTCAAATCAATTACAACTCAGGGGGTGTTTGGCTTAGCTTTTCACAGCCTAAAAGTCCTTTTTGGAAAATTCACAAAAAGTCAGGATTTCCTGACTTTTCTAAAAAGTTCCTTGTCCATGTATAAAAACTCCAAAAGTAGCTTTTAAAATTAGTTTTGCCAAATATCTTTTGCTTTTTTTCTTTTCCAAAAAGGACTTTTGGGCTGTGAAAAGCTAAGCCAAACACCCCCTCAGATTGAGTTTTGATTCAATCGATTTTGACTTTTAGTAACCATTTCAATTCCAAGATTGATAAGAAGAGAAGTAACATGAAAACATTGATTATCAAACCATTAAAACATCGATTCCCAAGAATTTGAGTTTAACTATTAGCTTTTGAAGCAGATGAAGAAAAATGGAACAATAACGATGATCACATGATAAGAACTGAACAAAAACAGTTTCACTTTTTAATATGGGCTCAAAATCGGATGAACAGTAACACACATTGAAGATTTGCGTTGGGCTTTAAAAACAAACATGGATCTAATGTGATTTAGATATTTATTTGAATTTGATCTATGAAAGAAAATAAATTGGATCTTCAATTGGGCTTGAAACAAATTCAATCCAATCCGATACAAATCGATCAAAAATCATAAAAGCAACGCATGATTCAATGAGATTTAGAGAGATCATAGAGAGAGACTCACCAAAATTTGCTTCCATTGTGACAAAAGTTGCCAAACTAAGAATCTTTCTTCAAAAATCACTTTGATCATTGAAGACCCGCTCTGATACCAATTGTAGTGACATAAAGAACATGTTTTGGCATGCAGAATTAAAGATTGCACAATGAACACGGTGATTTCGGTGTTTAAGAGATGTATTGAATATTTATGGTGTTACAAAAAGGGACATAGATCTACATCTACATAAATAACACACACTCACACACTCAACTTTTACACCTATCAAGCACACCTCTACAAGTGGACTAAACCCACCTTATATAGAGGTGTTTACATGTCTCTCTCTCTCTCTCACTCTCACTAACTAATGGGTCTAAAGGCTAATGCACCACATGCAAGTGGGTTTTACAAAAGTCAAACAATTAGAAA
Source organism: Lactuca serriola (assembly GCF_051521515.1). Lineage (NCBI taxonomy): Eukaryota > Viridiplantae > Streptophyta > Magnoliopsida > Asterales > Asteraceae > Lactuca > Lactuca serriola. Next base: position 72,596,958 of record NC_136416.1, read on the forward strand.
ATCAATCATGAATAACTTTTCACCCCAACACCTTTGGTAGGTTCGGTTTCTCTTTTGACAAACTCTGAACAGTCATCTTCATCCTCTATAGATATTTCACTCATATCACTGTCCTCATCAAATTCAGAAGTGTTTTCCACGTTTATTTTGTTTTCTAAACTCAACTTGGCATTCAATGAGTCAAATTTCTGCATGGGTTTGGTCTTTATTTTCAATTTATCATTTTCGTCCAAAAGGTTTTTAAGCATGTCCTTATGGTCTTTGGACTTAATAAAGGACTCGATTTTGTCCAGGCCAATCCTATAGGCGTCAGAAATTTCATCTGAAGAAACAATAGATTCACAGTTATAACAATCTATATCAACTTCGTCCTCCTTTAACTCTAGGAAGGGCAAAATCATTTTGTGAATCTTTTTGCCGATCTCACAATCTAAATGAAATTGAATGATATTAGTATATAAACGTTTAGCAATCAAGCAAAAAATGTTTCTTTGTTTCTAAAGCTTCAAAATATCACGTTGCAAATAAATAACTTCATCTTTCGCCCTAACTAACTCCACTTCCTTCTTCTCTATCCAGATCCTTCTCTCCTCACTCTTGGAAGACACCCTGCTGAGTTGATCAGTTAGGTTAGAGTTTGCTAGGCGATTCTGCTTTAGACTACCACTTAAACTAGAGAATTTGAATTTTAGTTCATTTAATTCCTTTTCATAGTTAGTGACATGTATTATTTTTTATTCGAGAATAGATTGTACCTTCTTGATCAACTGATCGCAGTCGTTGATCTGCTCGCCCATTGGTTTAACAGTGAAGCACTTGTCTTCTCTTACCTTCGCTTCCTCACCCTCACCCTTGGTTGTATAGCCTCTCAATTTTGACACAGCTGCAGTCACCATTAGACATCTTCCTGTAAACTCTGATTTTCCTTCTTTTGCCACAAAAGCCCTTCCATGCATGGGCTTACGCACTTCTTCATCTTCAGAGTCTGTAGACCAGACTTCTACGCCTCCGAACTCATCATCAACAGTGTTTTCTTGCACAATTAAATCTTTCATAGTATTGTTAGCAGTCTTTTTCTTCTTGATCTCTTCCAGCTTACGCAAGTGGTAAGCTTCTTCATTTTCATCCTCATTCTTTTCTGACAACTTCCTTAAAACACAATCTTTGGCAAAATGATTTTTTCCCCGACAAAAATGACAATCAAATCCTGTGTAACCAACTAACTTGCTCTCCTTCTTCACTATTTCTTATTGAGGAGTGATTTTAGTTTCCTCTTTCGCCTTTTCTGAACTGTAGCTCCCTTGCCAGTTTCGGTTCTTAGAGTTAGGGAACTTTTTGCGAGCAAACTTTTTAGGATTAGAAACCATCAATGCATATTCTTCATTTGTTAGATCACATTCAAAAAGATCCAACTCTTCTTCTTCTTCATCCACGCTCTTGCCCTTTGAGAGAAGAGCCAACGATCCCATACTGGGAACCACATTCAGTTCCTTGGTCACAACGCTTTGGTGTGATTTAAGTATTCCTATAAGTTTCGCCAACAAATAGGATTTGAACTGTTCATGGGCTTTTACAGTCGAAATCACCTCCATCCATTTGGGTCTCAGGCTATTCATAAACATGACCTTCTGCTCAATGACCTCTCTACCAATTCCATGTTTGATCATCTTGCTGAGGAGATCATTGAATCAATCAAACGTCTGAATGAGTTTTTCTTCTGGCTTCTGCTTGAAGTCACCGAACTCTGAGAGCAATAAAGTTTGTATCGAGTGTTCCAAGTCCACATCTGTTGAATATAGCTCCTTATGCCTATCCCAAATCTGTTTTGCTGTTTTGCATGTACTGACCAGACGAAACGTATCAGATTGTAAGGCAAATCTAATCATTCTTCTGGCTTTGATGTTGCTCATCAGTTTGTCCTTCTCGTATTGAGGAACCTTTTCAACATCAATCATAAGTTGATTGTATTCCTTTTGCGTCATGATGATTTTACTCATTCCAGAATGTGTAAATGGACCCACGGTAATCGCTTCCCAGATCAAATACCCATTTTCCTCTGAACCAAGAACATAGTCCTCAAAGTGATGCGTCCAAACTTCATAATCACGAGTGTACAAGATTGGGATTCTCGTTGTAGATCCGATATTGTTGGATATTTTGATGGGGTTTGAACAAGAGTCGTCGTGTGACATGATGATTCGGTTTGATAATCCTACCAAGAATCAAACTAGTAAACAAGTTAGGGTAAAATCGAGATCTAAGAGCAACGTCAACAACAAAGTGACAGCTCCAGAGAAAACGATGATAACGGAAACCCTAAAACTTTCTTCAACATAAGAGATGTGTATGGATTACACAGTCTCCTGCTCTGATACTAATTGATGAGTAGAAAAACTCTTTTAAGATCGATTAGATTCTTAGCAAGCAAATCAGAATGTAAATAAAAGAATGAACCCACGATGAATCAAACAGATGTTGAATGATTAAAACTGCAACACCTCAGAAGATCTCGATGAAGAACTTCTACTGTAGAGGTTTGTTAGGGTTCCAGTACAATGAATGAGATAATTAATAAACCGTTCAAAAGACGATGCATGCATGCACCATAAATACGAAACCCTAATATCATAAACACGGATAGACAGGCCCATACCGTGACAATATTGGACTAACTAACGAAGCCCAATGACACAACCCTTAGACTCAACAGATGCGCTATAGATAAGGATATGAAGATGACGAGGTATCATGATATCCTGAGAACCGAGATCGGGGATTTTTTAGCATAATGACCTATAAGACACTTGATGATATGATTGATTTGGCCGGAAAATAGGGGATTGAGTTGGAGCTCTATGGAAAGAAGAAGGCTCCACAAGTTCACATTGCATTTGTGTTTTCTAAGAAGTCCAAGACTTATATTTCACATTCTGGGGGGCAGCAGGAACGTCGCCATTGTGGCAATTATGGTTGGCCGAACGAGGGAGCTTTTCGTGTGACTGGATTGGGTTGTTTCACTTGCAACGAGACGGGGCACTTTAGAAGGGACTGCAAGTAAGGAGCACTGATATGTTTCCACTGCAACCATATTGGTCACAAGAAGGCCAAGTGTACGAGTTTAGCTGGTGGAGCAATGAGGGCACCCGTTCCAGCCACCCCGAGGATAACTAATGGCTGCTAGGTCAATGCGGAGGCTCCTGTGGTGAAGAGTCGAGTTTTCCAGTTGACAGTAGAAGAAGCTAGGGTTGCGCCAAATGTTGTTAAAAGGATGTTCCTAGTTAATAAAAAATTTTCTCTTGTATTTTTTTTATTTAGGAGCTAGCCAGTCTTTTGTATCATTTGCATTTATCAAGAATTTTAATGTCGCTTTAGGAGCATTGGATCACCCTTTTGTGATGAAGATTGCTAATGATCATTCTATGAGGGCCTTGAGGATCTATGATAATATATTCTGGAGATGTTCCGTGTGAGGTTTCAGATTGGTCTCATTCCTATTCCTTTGGGACAGATGACAATTATTGCGGGTATGGATTAGTTGAGTCAGTTTGGAGTTATGATCAACTATGGGCGTTAGCCGGTGCAATTTCAAATCCTAGGTGGGGGTGAACTGGTTATCCATGGTGAAGGTGCCTCAACCATTTTTTTGAACTACAACATTTAGGAGATACTTGCAAAACTGGTGTTCTGGATTTTTGGCTTATGTTGTGAATACTCAGTTTGAGAAAAAGAAGACTATCGATGATGTGCCTATAGTTTAGGATTTTCCCGATTTGTTTCCCGAGAATCTGTCCGGAGTGCCTCCAAAGCACCCTATCATCTTGCACCTCCTAAGATGTACGGGTTGTCCACCCAACTTCAGGAGTTGTTGGACACGGAGTTCTTTCGGCTGAGTAGTTAACTATGGTGGAACGCCGATCTTGTTTGTTAAGAAGAAAGATGGGATGAACCGGATGTGCTTCGACTACGGAGAACTGAAAAAGTTGATGGTGAAACTCTGTTATTTGCTTCCAATGATCGATGATTTATTTGATCAGCTGAAAGGTGCATCTTGGTTATCCAAGATTGATTTGAGGTCAAGATATCACCAAATAAGATTCGGGGAAAGCGATATTCATAAGAGAACTTTTAGAACTTGTTATGGGCATTACGAGTTCGTGGTGATACCATTTGGGCTCACCAACACACCATCAACATTTAGCGATCTCATGAACCGGGTGTGTAGGATGATGTTATATCAGTTAGTGATCATTTTTATCGATAATATCTTGGGCTATTCTAAGAACAAGGAGCAACATGAAGTCCACTTGCGAGAGGTTCTTAAGATTTTGAGGAGGGAAATGCTTTATGCAAAATTATCCTAATGATAGTTTTTCTTGCGCGAGGTTCAGTTCCATGGGAACCTCGTCAATCAAGATGGTATCTTAGTCGACCCAACTAAGATCAAAGCTATGATGTAATGGGAGGTTCCGAGGTCTCCGTCTGAGATTCGAAGTTTCCTTGGTTTTTCAGGGTATTATGGTAGGTTTATTCAGGATTTCTCGAAGATTTTAGTACCTCTGACACATTTGGTGAAGAAGTATGTTACTTTTTAATGGGGTGTTGAGCACCATGTAACATTTAAGAATTTTAGGTAGAAATTAAGCGAGACACCGGTTTTGACCCTTCCCGAGGGTGTTGAGGGTTTTGTTGTCTATTGTGATGCTTCAATCATAATATTGGGATTCGTGCTCATGCAGTGATGGCGGGTGATAGTGTATGCTTTGATGCAATTGAATCCTCATGAGGCTAACTAAATGACTCATGATTTGGAGCTTGATACAGTGGTCTTTTCTGTCAAGATTTGGCGTCACTATTTGTATGGGGTTCTGTGCACCATCTACATGGATCACAAGAGTTTAAGATACTTAATGGATCATCCGAATCTGAATATACGTAGGTGGCTAAACATGGTAAATGATAATAATTGTGATATATTGTATCATCCGGGGAAGGCTAATGTGGTGGATGATGCTTTCAGTCGTAAGGAGACTCATGTGTCGATTCGTGAAGGTCTATTTATGATTGACTATTTTTACTCCACTATTGGAATTGATTAAGTGAGCTCAGGCTAAGGCACTCAAGGAAGAGAACCATAAGACTGAGAGGATTGTGGTATGGATTTCCTTATTTGATTATGATAGTCGTGGGTTATTGGCATTGCACGGATGGATGTGGTCGCGTATACGGGTGGTGCCCGCTTAGTTTTGTTGGATAAGGCTCATAAATCAAAGTTTTCGATTCATTCAGGTGCTTCAAATATGTATAGGTATTTGAAGCATGATTATTGGTGACCCTGAATGAAGAGGGATGATGTGTGGTATGTGGATAATTTATTGACATGACAAAAATTCAAGGTCGAACATCAGAGTCCTCACAGAAAGTTATAGTCGTTAGACATCCCTATGTGGAAATGAGAGCATAATACCATGGACTTAATCACAAAGTTACTAAAGATAGCATGAGGGGTTGATACAATTTGGGTTATCGTCGACAAGTTGACCAAGAACGTTCACTTCATTCCTATTTAGGAGAGATCTTCAGCCGAGAAGATGGCTAATATCTATATCATAGAGGTGGTAACACATCATTGAGTGTATGTCTATGTAGTTTTTGACTAATACATAAGGTTTACTTCCAGGTTTTAGAAGAGGTTTCATGAGGAATTGGGTACTCAAATCCATTTCAACACTTCTTATCCACATCAGAGAGGTGGGAACATGTCATGGAGTGTCGGTCTCTATAGTTTTTGACCGAGATGTAAGGTTTACTTCTAGGTCTTGAAAGGGCTGTAGAGGCCATTCTACTCCAAATTTGACAAAATCACTAATGTGACAAAGCAGGCCATTCTACTCCAAATTTGACAAAATCACTAATGTGACAAAGTTTCAGGAAATCGACTATAGTTGCCAAAAAGTCCGATATCATCCTGTTTGGAGTTATAGTTTATCTTTTATGATTAAAACACTGAACATGGGCCAGGATGTGAATATATATATATATATATATATATATATATATATAGGTTATCAAGTATAAGAATTATCTAATTAAAAATTGAATGGCTTTTAATAATCGTATGGTATGTGTAGTTAATAAGTGGGGCCTTGACAACTTAAAGTAAGTTCAAGACTTGGAGGAGAATGAGGATTCATCAAGGAAAATGTAACTTTGTAGTTTACTCACTAAGGTGCGTAGTCGAAACATGCATTTCATAGATGGTGATTTGATTCACAAGGTAATATTAATTGAGCTTGGAAATATGTGCTATTTGTATTGTTAAAATATGTTTTGTTGGTTTTGCCTTGCTAGGAATAGATTTTCTATGTTGATTTCTTTTGATATATTGATGTATATGGAAAGCTATTGTAATTGTCCTAGATGAATGATACATGAATACAATGCATGCTCTAATACACGTTCAGATGGTATGAGTTGCATGATTTATTTGATGTATATATGATTTTGCGGGGTATGCATAGTGGGTTCGGGTAGTTGATGAACTTTGCCTAAACCCTTATCCGGATTACATGAGTAAACCTAATAGGTTTAAAGAGTACCTATAGGAAGATATTAAGCCACCTTTGATATTAGTCAGTTGGTCTTTCTAGAGGATCCATGACACGTGGTACTCATACACTTTGGTGTTCAGGGACTAGAGTGATGTGGTCCATAGATGAAACTTGATCAAGCATCACATTGGATTTAGAGGTGTAATAGATGAAATGGAACCATTCATATTAATCCTTAACAACACTGCAGAATACTTGTGTTTCTCAAAGTCGGAGTAGCAAAATTGGAGTCTCGATGTTGGTATTTCGGGTGGAAGTCATATGCCACTTGGAGAATTTGACTGTTGGGCGCATGAGTAGTGAATGGGGTAATTCTCTTAGATTAGGATGTAATGAAAGTCCATTGCCTATATTAGATGGATTATTTATTATTGATGATATGTTGAATTTGATGACATTTGATGATGATTGGTTCTTATGTATTATTAGCTGAATTTGGGGATACATATTGATATGCGGTTCATTGTATGTTTCTTCGTGCAACCTTATCAAACTCACTCAGTAGGGGATGACACTTGCTTCTTTCCCCTTTTATTCCTTATGATTTGTGCACACAACTTAGGAGATGGTCCTTGGTGAGAGGGGTTAATTTTAAGTAGTTATGCTTATTTAGAAGATACCAAGTTGAACATGTATTGATGTTTTACTTTCCAATACATTTCTTCCATTAATTTCTAAATGGGTTGATATTACGGTTTTGGTTTTGAAGTTACATTGTGTTTTAAAATAAAGAAACCATTTCTTCCATTTCGTTTTACGTTAAAGGCATTAACTAAACAAAAAAATAGGTAAAAGTGCACGAAATTACAGATATCGATGCACAAATTCCAAGTGCACGGATCGCTCAACTCAAGGGCATCTGTCAAATAGTGATATGGAGAAACCAAAGAATGATGAAATAACATAGACACAACTTGTGCATGGTATTCCACCAAACATATTTGATTACATTAAACTTTCTAAACATGCAAGAGAAGTTTGGTTAACTCTAGACAGTATGTTTAAAGGAAATGAACTAGTAATAGATGACATGTTAAGTTATGTCATAAATAAGTTCAACATCTTTCAGAGAATTTCAGGTGAAACATTGATGGAAGCTTGCAATCAGTTTATACCTATTCTCAACAAACTATCTAGTCATGATATTGTAAAAGGCAAACTGGAAACAAATATACAGTTCATGAATGAGCTTGTTGATAAGTGGATCACAATCAAGATGTCCATTCAAGGGAATGGAAGTCCTAAGAAGATGGACAGTGCATATCTCTTTTGTAATCTCCAAGAGCAATAGGTTATGGAGGAACTACAACATTTGAAGCTCTTATGTGGCTTACTAGCTTTTCTTTTTATCACTCAAGACCTCATTCCACAGGCTACAACTCATGTTCACTTTCAACAACCTTTGGCTTAGTCTATTCAACTCCCACAAACCCAAACTTTACAACCCTAATTTCATACTTCTTAACCATCTCCAATTCAACCTTTTGAATTCCTTACATATGCTTTTCAACCTTACCAGCTACTTGTCCAATCAGTTCAACATGTTCAAAACTATTCATCTGTCGTCCTAACCTTTTCTCATGACTTAAATGTCAGTGTCATGACCATCTTCGGTCAAATAGATAACTATAACTATTGTGATGGTCCCAAAAAGGAAAGCTTCATATAGGGTATGCTATCATAAGTCAAAGGTACCACCACATACCATAATTTGGTGAACAACAACTTCATCCTCCATCCTATAGACCTTTTTACTCCAAACCTCAATATAAACATCAACCTACACACTTTCAAACACGTTCTAAATCACCACTATTATAAGGATACAATCCTCAATCCTAGCTCATGTTCAATACAAGTAGAATCCATGTCCTAAGTCAACAAACTCTACAATGAAGGATCCTCAAATGACAATTTTCATAATTACAATCCTCCTAACCATTATGCCAAAGGTTGTAGATTAAAGGATGTAAAAACTCTATCTACTATTTTTGGGACTTCTTATGTACGATCCATATAGTCAGTCACCTTGTTTTTATAATAAGTAAACTAAGATGTTAAGTCCATGATTTAAGCCTGAATAGAACCTATCTACACTTCCAAATATTTCCAACTAATATATGTGAGTTATAGATGCGAACAGTGTGTGTGTGTGTGTGTCCTTAGCTCATTTTAGGTGAAATCAAGGGAAATATCAAGGAATATAATTATATTAAACATATAAAAGACTTTGATTAAGATGTATAGATCGCTAATCTTTCATCTAAATGTCAAATCGAGGAAGTCTAAATTATGCACGAACTTGGATTTTGGAATTTTGGTTCTCATGTTACAATGTAGTATCTATGATGAAATATTTAGTGATATTAACATTTTATGTTACAATATTAACATGTTTTGTAGTATAAATTATGGATTAAATCAAATTGTAGGGCTAGCACACTAAAATTGGATTAAGTTGAACTATAGCATGAAGTAATTGACACAAAGAGACACAAATAGGTTTAAAAAATGACTTGTTATTGTTATTGATATTGAAATGATATCTTCAATTTATGAATAACTGTATCTTGGAAATTTGTTGGGATTTTATTAAAGGAATTTAAATGTATACTTATGCTTATAGTTATACAATATACATCAATGGCACAACCATTTTCCAAGTTAATAGTGTAATAGAACACATGTTTGTAAATGTTAGGAGATTAGAACATGCTATAAGTGTCTTATGATCAAACAAGAACTATAATTGGATAAAAATGGTATATTGGCATTTTTTAGGACATGAATTGGAAATGCTATTTTAGCATTATTGAAATAATTTCATAACTAATGTGTTTAATGGAAGTCGTGGATAGATTTAGAACTCAAGAAAGGACTAATGGGAGGTTGAAGATTGAGGTTAACTTATATTGAACCTCTTTAGGTGTGTATGTGGTGATATTTTCCCCAACACGGGATGCATGTCAAGTTGTTTTATGAAATGTTATCCTATTTTCTGTTAAAAGTTATAAAAACATTATGTTGTTTAATAAAAAGCTATGAAATCTTCTTTTTTTGTTAAAATCTATGGAAGATGATTCTATAATTGACAAAAATTATGAAAGGTTATTGTATCGTTCAATAAAAACTATGAAATCTTGTTGTTTAATAAAGACTATGGAAGCTTATTATTTTACTTGATAAAAGATATGAAAGCTTATGACTTATTGCTATTGTTTAACGAACACATACGATATGATTAATCTATTTCTTTATATACATCACATAACATATGATTAATCTATTTCTTTATATACATATCATATGGCTATTCATTTAGTTTTGTACATTGCATATGTCATTTATATGTTTGAATCAATATTGAAGATATTATTCTTGGGTTGTGCATCATTGTATGTGAATGTGCATGACGATATATTATGTTTTTCTCTTGACACCTTTAAGACACTATTTTTAACACGCATACTTTTAAAACCTTTTGAAATATCATGGTTGTACATCAATCATGACATTAAGCCATGATCAAACTATGTTTTTACAAAAAAAATTCAAATATTTATTAGATTTTATCAACATTTGTTGTTACCAAACTAATATCACCACCATAGTAAAAGAAAAAGAATTATACAACCCAATGACTATGCTATGTCTACCACAAGAAGTTGTTAATAATGTTCTTCTAGTCCTTACCTTCCAAACGTGAGTACATACCACACTTACAAACTAAATATGTAAGTCGAAATACTCGTGCCATACATAGGTTTAGACTTAGAAAAATAAATTGGAAAATATTTCATAATAACTTTAACCTTTCAAAAACATTTCATACTATAAACTTACGAACTTTATAGAACTAGAACTTCCTTTTGAAGCCTCATGAACACGTTAACAAATCGTACAAGCAAACTATACCCTAAACTTTACAGATTACACATACATATGGGAGTTTGTACCCCTCGCCGGTTAAATACCAACTCATATCACACACATGGAGTTCATACCCCTTGTCGGTTCACAATCAACACAAATCATATTCAGGGAGTTCATAGCCCTCACAACTTCAAAGCTAACTTCTTACTAGCCATGGGAGTGTTAATCCCATTGTAGCTAATAGGGAGTCTATACCCCTCGACAACTACTTTGTGACGGGAGATACCATCACAATAATTCCTCAATTATCCCATTATAGGGAAATGTTCAAACATTTCCTTCACCATGAGTGCATTCATAACATAACACAGGAAACTCAAAACATAAGTAATTCAACCATCGATCAATAAATGTATGAAATTTTAAAAAGTTTCATAACTAGAACACTAGAAAATAAACATATGGCATGCTAAAACCTTCATGACTAAACGATTAACAATGTCCTTTAAAATAATAAATATATGGCATGCTAAAGCTTTAATAACTAAACCAATAACAATGCCATTATATTTCCTAGGATGTTGTGGCAATTGGTAATCATAACATCTAATTTATATAAGACTTGCCTGGAATGCATTGTTGATTGAAATATATGGGTAGTCTAGTACGTACTCATTTTAGTCCAACATATCTAAAGATTGAGGGATAATTAGTTAAATATCCTAGTAGATGTAAAAAACAAATATTGTAAATAAAATATGACCACATGTGAAGAAAACCATGTCTAATTCTAACAGCAATGTCAAGATGATCATGTTTTTCCATAATCATGCCAATCTCCTAATCAACACCGCCATCTACTTTTCTGCCACCTTAATTTTTTTTTCATAGTACCTGCTACCAATTTAAGTTTATATATTAACTCTACTAAGGAAATGTATAAACATTCATTAAGTATCCAAGTCATTTTTAGTCAATTTATTAGTCTTTTACATCATCCAACGCCGCTTCAAATATATAATTTGACATCTTGTCTAATTGTGGTCCACCATGATAGAAGTCAAGATGATCTACCACAACTTGTAGAAATAGGTTAAGACGGGAATAACAAGAACAATCTTCATTTTCATAGTTGCAAATACCATCTTCACACATTGTTCTAATAAGATCTTGTTTATATGAAAATGAAGGAATTACTTCACATGATTGTATAGTGAATGAATTAGTTGGATTTGGTTTGAATAAGGGAATATTAGGGTTAACATTTTTATACACTACTTCAATAAGGTGGTAGGTATGAATTAAAGATTGTTATGTGAATTCTTAATTATACGGTTAATCTATAAATTACAACTTGTTAGTTCGGAAGACACCTTAATTAATAGACATCTCAGATTCCAAACCACTTTATATCCGGTCAAAACAGTAAATGACAATCTAAAATGTGAACTACATAGTCCACAATGCAATGTTCCTGACTCGATGATCATTTTCCAAAATCTATAAATAGTAGGTTATGTTGGATAATTGCTTCATTTTTTCAATATCCATATATATTATATTGTTATATTTGTAATGTAAATTTAAAGTAATTTAAATTTGGTTGTTAATGTATTTATTTTAAATAAATTGAAATTATTTATTTATTTTTTATTTAAACATTTCTCGAGTGTTTTTGAATCATTTATATATGTTGTTACATGTGGAGTATTTGGTTTCTTTGAGTTTGTATATGTTGTTACATGTTTATAATTTAGTTAATTTAATTTATTTTGTAAAATATATTTGAAGTCAATATTATGTATTCCTAGATGGTATTAATGACATCTCAACTTCATAAGCAAATTTTCTGATCTATTTATTTGTGATCTCAATTAATTAAGTTAGACACTTGAATAAAGGGCGTTGATTTTGCCACATTCAGTTTTTATTCATCCACTGAAAATAATTATGTATTGACATTTATACCCTTCTATTTAATTAATAAATATTGACACATTCAGTTTTTATTCATCCACTGAAAATAACTATGTATTGACATTTATACCCTTCTATTTAATTAATAAATATTGACACATTCAGATTTTATTCATCCACTGAAAATAACTATGTATTGACATTTATACCCTTCTATTTAATTAATAAATATTGAAAGGATAGATCCCATGTTTATCTTGAAGCTTGTTTTTCATCTTCAAAATTGTTTCTGATATTAATTTCACATTCTCTAAGTATACGACACAGTCTCGTCAAAGTGTTCCAGAAAACCTGTCCAATTTCATTTTCATAAGCTAAATGTTAATTATTAGAATTGTGATTTTTGAAGATTTTTGTTATATTCACTGGATAAACACTTTCTGAACAATTAGATGAATTACTTAACAAAAGATGATCCGAAAATTGATGAACAAGTGTGGAATCAATGTCTTTCGTTGGTTCAGATGGTGTTTTCCGGCGAATTCCTTCACCGGTGGAGGAGAAGAAACCACCACCACAAATGAAACTAAGTCACGGTGGCTCCACTTACAACGATGTTTTCCAGCGAATTCCTTCACCGGTGGAGGAGAATAAAGCTATCGCCGTTGTTGAAACTAAGCCCACTGTGGGGTCTTTACATCTTAATCCTTACTTATGGTATTTTATGATGAAATCCTTCACCTTGCTGCCCTTTCCGGCGCCACCAAAGCAATAACTCATATTTTGTGTATTTTGTTTAGACTAGATCCTCGTTGATGGTGCTCATGGGGATGTCAACCAAATTGGGGCTAATTTGACAACTGTAATCTTCTGAATTTAATAGTATTTATTTGTAATTAGGGGCATAAGTGTCTTTATAATTTATTTTCAGTGGTTGCATAAAAGTACTCCGTGGAAGAATCACGTCCCTTGAATAAACGGCCGATAAAAATATCCCTATTCTAATAAAAGAATAGGTTTAATCTCCAACTGACAAGTGTCATACAATTATAACTCCTTATTAATGTTATATATCACTTATCATGCCGCTTGTCAACCTATTAATTATTCATTTCAAATTTTAAATTTTTTCACTCTAATTACATTAAACTAATAATTGATTCTTTTATTTAAATTTCAAATTTTAAAATTTCCCACTCTAATTATATTAAGCTAATAACATTAAATTGAAAAATAAAATAAAATTAATACATATTATAAGATGATATAACTTCACATATTTATTTAAATCAACGATTATAATTTTATATAACTAAAAAAGTATCTCTTAAGTAATAATTTATTTAAAATAGTTAATTAATAATTTTAACTTTTTATAGGAAAGTTTAATTAGTTTTATAGCCATGGTTCTCACGGATTATAAACTAGTTCATAATCATTACCTAGTAAAACATATAAATGCTATTTTTTATTTATAATGTAAAGTATAAACAATGATTTAAAAGTAACTCATGATAAGTGAATATAACGAGAAAAAAAAGTTGTAAATAAAAGGGTCATGTAACATTTGAAAATTTTATTAAATGTCTCAACACTTTCACTCTCACGTCAAATGAACACGGATATAAAATAACTCAACAAAATGAAAATGATAAAAATCCTCTATTCTAATAAATAGGTAGATTTTGTACACGTGGCAGTCATATAGCCTTCCCCCATCAAATTTTCCCACTATTTTACACAAAGTGAAGTTCCGGTTCTGCCCTTCATTAAGGACGTCCGTTTCCTACATTTGAAATAAAAAAAGAAAAGTAAATAATCATAATTTGATTAAATACGATAATTGAATCTGTGAAAAGGTAAATGCTTATCAATTCCTTAAATACCATAACTTACCTAATCTTTGTTTTTTAAATACAATATCACGGTTTCTTCATTCACAACGATTCCAATTTCCAGAGCAAAAGAGATATCAATTGCAGGAAACCATCTCAATTTGTCTTCTGTTTTTCTTTAAGGTAACTATTTCATTCATCTGATGATTCCTTCTACTATTGTTTTTATCAATTTCTTTGTGTATGTATCTGTTTTTTTATCAATTTGAAGGCTTCATAATCGTAATATCAAGCTTTGTATGTAATTGTTACTGTATCTACCTATTCAGTTCACTAAGCTGTCTCATTTTTTTTTAATGTATCTATTTCATTCATCTTCACTGCTCTTTTTATTGATTTCTTTGTGTATGTATTTGTTACCGTATGTATATAAAATCATATATCAATAAAGTTTCAAATGCAGTTATAATATAGATATCAAAATGTTAGTGTATGTAGATAAAAAACACTATTGATAAACAACGGAATTGTAAAGATGTGTAATTATGATATGGTTAAAACAGTTTAATTAGTTTCTTCTTTGATATTATAATATATTGCTATCTTCTTATTTCTTATTTCTTATGCTATTAATTAAATTTGCAAATTTCCGATTGCTATGTTCAACATAATTGATTTAACTTTTTATTGTGTGTATATGGTTTAAACATTTTCTGTTTTAATTTTATAATATGTTGCTATTTTCTTTTTTTTTATTTCTTATGCTATCAATTCTTTGTAGGAAATTAATATAGGTAGTAAAGTATACCTAAAAGACATTGAAAGTTTGGCTGATGATTCACATCTCAAACTATGGATTTTTAAGATGTGAAATTTCATAAGGAATAATATCGTTTTATCCATTGAAATGGTCGTCATGGACGAAGAGGTTTGTTATATTTTTACGGGAATAGGTCAAACAAAAAGTCACTATGATGTAACAAAAATGTTCATTAATTCTGAAATTGATGAGATTAATGACTTCAAAAAAGAGTTAGTCTATTTTAATATATATTTAAAATGTTTCAAAAAGTTTATATTGTGTTTAAAATTATAACAATTCAGTCTATTCTAACTAATAATATAACTTAAAACATTACAGATTGAAAGCTAATGTTAACGGAGGTACGCCGAAAAAAAGCATAACTACGCTGCAAAGTTACGCTTCTTCGTACATACATGATTTTAAAGGGGATTTCTCTTTAAAAACCATTTCTGAGATCACAGAACCACTCAAAGTATGTTTCTTTATTTTATATCCTTTGATTTTATTTACATTTTTTGTGTTTTTTCTGTTAATTTTACATTTTATTTTATATAGGCAATGAAATTTGTATTAGTTGGTAAGATTGTCAATATAAGACAGAATCTACCTTGGTGTTATGAAGCGTGCTACAAATATGGGAAAAAGATAAACAAAGTGCCCAAACCAAATCTGTCTTATACCGCCCCCGACAACATCTCAGAAAGTGTTATTTAGTGTAAAGATCCAGTTTGCAATGACGAGAAGTTTCATGATGTTTTAAAGTAAGCACATATCTACTTATATTAATATTAATTAATCTTTTCACTATTTCAACAAAATTAATATTAATCTAATAATTTTTTGTTTAGGTATATAATTCCAATCAACGTGCAAGATCATACCGGCACCATTGGATTTACTCTTTTTGATAGGGAAGCAAAAAGATTGTTGGATATAAGTGCATATGAGTTGAAAAAATTACATGAAGAGGTACACTATTTTATTCTAAATTTTTTTTTATCAAATAACATTTTTTTGTTATAATATATTAAACGACTTCTTACAGGCTAGAGACAGTATGCAACTTTTTCCAAACCAAATGAACGTATTAAAAAACCGTAAATTTGCGTTTCTTGTAGATATTACATCATACAACGTCAACAACTATAATAATATCTACATCATTATCAAAATTACAAAGGATGTGGACATTGTTTCCCATATGGAAAGTAAACTAGAAATTTTGGTACATAACGTTTTAATGATCACCCTTTATATTTTTTTTTATATATACATAACGTTTTGTATATGTCCATTTTATTTTCTAGGCTACTCAATCAGTGTCCTTAAATGAAGTACCCCTCGAATCAGATGATGTTGTTCAGAATGTTCAAAAGGTATTTTATATTCCCATTTTAACTTTCATTAATATTTATATATTCCAAATGACAACTTATTTATTTATTTATTTTTTAATTTAGGATGTCATATCACAAACAGATCAGAGTTTTACTCCATCAACAGTTGATAAATCATCTGCAACCAGTCCGCTAAAAATATCAACTGATTTGAAGTGCAACCTCCATGACATTTATAACGTTGATTCTGGAGGTGATTTGAGTTCGACAAAATCTAAAAGAAAATCAATCGAAGAGGGAAATACACTTTTAGTTCCTAAAGTGGAAAAGTGAGTTGTTTTACGTTTTCAGAAACAAATTAGAATTTTTGAGATGGGTTGCTTTGGTTTTTAAAGTTGTTTTAGTTATTTGGTACAATGATTGGCCGAAATAAGTTTGTTATGGGACAAATTTTAAGATAATGGTTCATTTAAATTTATTTCATTTTGGTTTTTTTTTATTATTACTATCATCGTTGGAATGTATTTTTTGGATGATTTCAATGACATATTATTATAACTATGTTGATTAAACTCAGACTCAATGTGTTTCTATATAAACAGTTTATGAAACACCAGCTAGCAGGTAGCTACATGACCTGATGCACCTTTCATTACAAAATCTTGAAAGACTACATTACTGTTATTACATATTTGCATTAGATGGACAGAAAAGTGTAAATATGTATGACATGTTCATGAAAAGGTGTCGTCCAAGATAAATTAGATGAAATATCAATTCCAATAGGTCTTTATTTGCGTTCCTCATTCACACTCTCCTATTTTTCTTCAACCAAGTTTTACTTACATTTTTTATGGGAAAATTGTTCTTATTGCAGCAAATCTGCAAAGGTTGGTCTATCTCTTCTTTTCGAATTATATTACATTGTTGATTTTTTTTTGTATATGAATTTGTAAGAAATTGTACATTTTCTTCTGTGTTACATGTTCGTTAAATCCATTCTAATTGAGATTTCATTAATTATTTATTATCCTTTTTTTTCCTAATCGTTTTACTGCCTTCTTTTTTAAAGTTGTGATAGACTAAAATTTATACTTACTTACTGTTTTACTTTTAATGTCAAAGTCAAGTAATCAAATTTTCTAACCATGGATAATAAGCTTAAGGTTAGGCATGTTGCAAATGACAAATGATACTCCCAAGTATTATTAAAATTATTTTTAAAAAAATATATTACCAAAAAATATATTACCAAAAAATATTTATAACAATGTTAATTCGAGTCCATTGATATATTCATTTTAAACCAACATAAAACAGTTGTTGATATAACTAAATTTTTTTAAAAATAATAGCTTTTTTTTCAATTTTTTATTACTTATTACGATTTCAAATTTAAAATATTGTTTCTACATTAAAATCTGGACAATAAACTTTTATTAATGTTTCTAGATTAAAATCTGGAGAATAAATTTTACTTCATTTGTATATACAATTTATCAAACTAATAAAGCCGAAGAGAAATTAAATTTTCTAACCATGGATAAGCTTAAGGTCAGGAATGTTGCAAATGACAAATGATACTCCCACGTGTTATTAAATTTATTCTAAAAAATATATGCAAACCAGATGGCATTACCTCCATTAGAGTCGCAGCTGAAGAAAATAAGTAGTGCCACGTGTCAATCTCCCAGACCCCCAAATTTGTCTTTTCCCGCTTCTTTTCTTCATCTCCATCTTCAAGTCCTTACATGTAATTCATACATACAATCCCGAAAAATATGTAACAAAAAGATACATTAATAAAATTTGAATAAATAAATTGATTTTCAAAAAATATGTAAAAATATGTTAATAAAATAAACTATACACTGCATGTTCAAGTCAAATATATCAATACCATAAATAATTTTTTAATTTCGTCCATATAACACATTTACTTGTGATTTTATGTAATCCCTTATTAAATGCAAATCCCATATTTATTTTGAATTGATCCAGAGTCTATTAAATCCCATAAAATCAGGTACAAAAAAATATCCAATACAATTTAAATAACAATATATGCATAAAATCTGGAGTTAAATTCTGAAAATATTAAAATAATAACTTTTATATGTATAAATATACCTCTATACGTGAAATACATCTTCTTTAAATTCCAGATTATGTCTTCTTCGTCTTTCAAAAGCATCTGCGGTACTTATATCACCTTTGTTACTTCAATCTGCTTCATAAACTTTCTATTCATCTATTCGGTTCACACATCAACTACCACTGAATTCTTCCTCCTGTTAATCCTGCAAAACATCCATAATCACATATCAGGTAAGTTTTTTCAGACTAATTGGTAGTATTCTTTTCATCAGTTTATGTATTTTCTTTTAGTACAACTGATGTATAAAAGCAAACACCCTTTATTTTATACAATAACCCTCGACTACTATTATTTAACATACACTCCATGATCATTTTTTTCATGAGTTTCCTGACAAATAACATATTTCTTTTCTTACACTTATGTTTCAAACCATTACAGTTTCAGAATCTATGCATATTATCGTTCTACTTTTGATATTTTGCATTCAATTGCTCTAATTTAACATTCAATACCAATATACAAGTTCCCATTTTAATAAAAAAGGCTATTTCGTTACTTCTAAGATTTAATGTTGAAATCCATTCGACAAATGATTATTTGAATATACACAAACAAAAACCAGAATGGAATACTATTACAATTTTGCCCAAATAAAATTAAATGCAGCAAACAGAAAGCCCTCCAATCCCTTTGCATTTGTTATATTTATCTTTTTAAATTATATTTTATAAAGCATATTCAACTGATTTTAAAGGTTATATGGCTACTTTTTTACACACGGATCATTTATTTGTTAAGATTTCAGTGACCACTTTAAAAATAAAAGTGTCTTTCGGAATTTGCTTAACAACGACTTAATGCTTTGACTAATGGTACCTTGGGTTTTTGTTTTTAATTTTTTATGAAACATGTCGAACCCTTTCCCTTTAAAACATGATAATTCTGGTTTTTAAGAAACATTTGAATATGCAGAAACTCTTTCAACTCAATATTATAACCAATGTTTTAATGAAAATTTGTAACTGACACACTGTAAACTTGAATGTTTTCTTTAGAACATGTAACTTTAATGAATAGAAATTAATATATAAGTAATTTCCAAAAAAATATTTTATTATGTAGATTCTAGGTTTAATAAAACAAAAATGAAAATTACCTTGGAATATGTTGAAAGGTTTTACCAATGTTTATAACTTCTTCGTTATCTGTCATGTTGTCATTTTTTGCCTCATCTATTTCTTCCACCTCTTCATTTAATAAGACTTGCTATCTTCTTATTTTCGAACTCTATCCCTGGCCTCTGATTTTGTTTGCAAATGAAAACACAAAACAACCACATCAACCCATTTATGTTATACTTGCAGCTGATTATCCCCGAATGAACATAAGTAGTTGAAGTTGTTAAATACTTTGTCAATTCAAATACTCTACAGAAAACGTTTATGAACTTATATAGAATAAAATTTGAGCAACAAATCCCTGTGTAATAAATGTTAGTATAACGTCTTCGATTTTCGTCCTTGAGAGGTTCCTGTAAAGAAAGATTAGATGCAAACGATGTGGCTGAGGCTCGAGTTGGACTCGATTCCCTTAAACAGATTCGCCGTCTGTTCCCAGGGTACATCAACCTAAATAGTATTGTGTACTGCCGGAGATAACCACTTGCCTGAAAGAATCGCTAGAAGCAGAAATGCAGAGAAGGAAGAAGAAGAGTAGTAAATCCGTTTGTGTGTCTGAATGAGAAGGCAATGGTCTTCTTTTATAGTCGAATTAGGAAACGGAAAGAAATCACTAATTGATTGAGCGATTCGTGTCCGCAGGTCGCGCCCATGCACGAGTTCGGTGTTTTTGGTCTACGGAACCAAGATTTGCACCCCCCCCTGCGCGCGGGTAGGAATTGTAGCATAACCATAGACACAAGCTTGTAAGCCTTCCATGCAATGAAGCTTATAAACCTTGTTGAGTTTGGTCTCTCTAACAATGTGGGACTCATTCCCACATTCCTCTCTTTTGCTAAACTTATTCTCAAATACCCATCTTTGAGTATCGATATCTCATTCACTTATACTCTATTTTGGACATATAATATATCATTTCGAAGCCCTCATGGAGGAGAACACAAACCCACTTAGAGTTTGTTATATATACAACATATGTATATATTTATATATGTACAAAGTTAGTAAAAAATATAAATAATTTTACTAAATTTCCAACAATCCCCCACATGAATGGAGATCGATCTCTGCACATCCAATTTCCAAACGAAATTTTCAACAGTTGAATCCTACATAGGATAGGTAGGTATTACCCTTTGAACCTTCCCTTAAGAAGTTACACTTAATCTCCTAGCAGTTAGTAGATCTCGATGTCTTTGAACTAAACTGCCATTTATGTAGACGACAATGTAAATCTCACAGGACTCTCCCTGACAAGGTCATATCCTCATAGACGTGTTCGTTTTGGTCATGAACACTAACCTGGTTCTGCAAGAGCTTTAGGAATTTTTGCCCCTATAATTCCCTTCGAAGCGACCCCACTTCTCTCTCACATAGGTGATTCCAAGAATCATTAAAAACCATATGTTTAGCCTAATTTGGTCACTACATAAAGGAATGGACTAGGATGAAATGTTAACTCCCCCCACAGTGACCTGCCCCACTCATACAATTAGGTTATCCTTTTGAACCCAGATCTTGGGATCTCCGGTCTTCTGGGTAAGGTTTCCTTCATATGAATTTATTGATTCATGGGCTTTAGTCCCATTCCTCTTGATGACTTATAAACTACATCTCTACTCAAGCCTTTTGTAAGCGGATCCGCAATGTTATCCTTTGACTTCACCCAGTCAACCGTGATAACTCCCGTAGAGATTAGTTGTCATATCGTTTTATGTCTACGTCTAATGTGCCTTGATTTCCCATTATACATTGTACTTTGAGCTCTACCAATTGCTGATTGGTTATCACAATGTATACTTATGGCCGTTACCGGCTTAGACCATTCGGGAATGTCCTCTACAAATTGACGTAGCCACTCCGCCTCTTCAGCACAAATATCTAAGGCGATAAATTCAGATTCCATCGTAGATCTAGATATAACTGTTTGCTTGGATGATTTCCACTTGTTGATCTGGAATCTTTTATGTCAGATATCCAATTTGCATCCGTGTATCCTTCGATAACTGCTGGATGTCTGCCGTAATGCAGTCCATATTCTCGCGTGTATCTCACATACCTCAGCAACCTAGTAATACTCTTCCAGTGTTCAGAACTGGGTTTACTAGTGTATCTACTTAGTCTACTCACAGCATATGCTAAGTTAGGTCTGGTACAACTCATTAGATACATCAGACTGCCAATAATTCTTGAATATTCCACTTGATTAACACTATCACCTCTATTTTTACGTAGATGTTGACTAGTGTCAATTGGAGTTCTAGCTATGCTAGTATCTTCCTTAGCAAATTTTTCAATAATTTTATCCACATAGTGTGTTTGACTCAAAATCAAACCACTTTGGGTTTCAACATCTGCTAAACCCATATCTTTCATGTCGAACCTGGATTTCAACATATCCTTCGTGGATCTTATCATCTTGTCATCACTACTAATGATAAGCATATCATCAACATACAAACACAATATGACATATCCATGAGTGGTGTTTTTCACATAGATACACTTATCACACTCATTGATTCTAAAGCCACTTTCCGTCATGACTTGATCAAACTTTTGATGCCATTGTTTAGGAGCTTGTTTTAATCCATATAGAGACTTAACAAGTTTACAAACCTTGTTCTCTTGTCCTGAGGCAATGAATCCTTCAGGTTGCTCCATATAAATTTCTTCTTCCAACTCCCCATTTAGGAAAACTGTTTTCACATCCATTTGATGAACTTGCAAGTTCCTGATAGCTGCAATGGCAAGAACTAATCTAATGGATGTTATCCGCGTTACCGGCGAATAGGTATCAAAGTAGTCTAGACCTTCCTTTTGGCTATAACCTTTGATTACTAGTCTTGCCTTGTATTTATCAATACTTCCATCAGGTTTCATCTTTCTCTTAAAGATCCAACGGTAACCTAGTGGCTTGCTACCTGGAGGTAGATCTACTAGTTCCCATGTATGATTTTGTAAGATAGATTCTACCTCATTTTTTATGGCTTCTTTCCATTGAGGTCCCTCAGAAGAAGTTACCGCTTCTTGGTAGGTTTTAGGTTCACTTTCCACCACATAGGTGAAAAAATCATCACCATATGATTTTTCAACTCTAGCCCTCTTACTTCTTCTGGGTTCTATCTCTTCCTCCTCGGATTGAGCTTGTTCTTCCTCTCGAGCAGCTTCGTTATTTGGTAAAGATGGGCTTTCAACTTCCTTGTTCAAACAAGGAAACACATCTTCAAAGAATGAAGCATTCCTTGATTCCATTATAGTATTCTTGTGTATTTCAGGATTCTTAGAATCATGCACAAGGAACCGATAAGGACTACTACTCTGTGCATACCCAATGAATACACAATCCACTGTTTTAGGCCCTAACTTTTGTACCTTAGGTGGTCACACTACCACTTTAGCTAGGCACCCCCATACTCGTAAGTACTTATACGATGGCTTTCTACCCATCCAAAGTTCATACGGTGTTTCATTCTTTTCTTTGTGAGGTATCTTATTTAAAAGATAGTTAGCTGACAAAATAGCTTCCCCCCACATTGACTGGTTTACACCTGAACTAATTATCATGGCATTAACCATTTCTTTCAAGGTACGGTTCTTTCTTTCAGCAATTCCATTGGATTGAGGTGAATAGGGTGATGTGAATTCATGACGAATTCCATTTTTAGCACAAAAATCAGCATAGGGAGAAACATATTCCCCACCCCTATCACTTCTAACCACTTTAATTCTCTTGTTGAGTTGATTCTCAACTTCATTTTTGTACAAGACAAACTTGTCTATTGCTTCATTTTGTTTGTCACCATTACATTCAATTTGAACATGCCATTCAAGGCTTATCCTTTTCCCACAAACATACCATTTTTGGACAAAACAAACTTGTCCGACTCAAACACTAGTTTAAAACCAAATTGGTTCAACAAACCACCCGACACTAGATTCTTACGAAGTTCAGGAACATACAAGACATCCCTAAGCTTCACTTCTTTCCCCGAAGTCATTTTTAGAATGACATCACCAACACCTTTGATATCCGCGGTAGCAGCATTTCCCATGTAGAGCTTTTCACCATCCTCAACTTCTTTGTAAGTGTTGAAAACACTTTTTTCATGACACACATGATGAGTAGCTCCCGTGTCAATCCACCACTCCTTCGAATTTGTGTTCATAAGATTCACTTCAGAAACCATAGCCGTGAGATCAGTTATCATGGCCACCAACTCCATGTTATCATTCACCATGTTTGCTTGACGGTTTTCCCTCTTAGGTTGAGGGCACTCCGAAGCCTTGTGACCCGGTTGGCCACAATTGTAGCACTTGAACTTCTTCTTGAAAGTTCCTGCCTTTGGGCCTAGATTTTTGCCCTTTGCTTTCCCTTTGTGAGGTCCCTTGCCTTTGCCTTTGGAAGTTTGACCAGCTTCCACCATATGAACCTTAGAAGATTCAACTTCACTACCTTTCTTCAAGGCCATTCTATTGTCTTCTTCAATGCGAAGACGCACCACCAGTTCCTCCACAGACATCTCCTTTCGCTTATGCTTAAGGTAATTTTTGAAGTCTATCCAACCAGGAGGAAGCTTTTCAACCATTGATGCAACTTGGAATGATTCATTAAGATTCATCCCTTCTGCATTGTTATCATGTATGATGACTTGAAGGTCTTGGACTTGACTCATAACAGATTTTGAGTCAACCATTTTGTATTCCAAGAACTTAGCAACAACATGCTTCTTAGTTCCAGCATCTTCTGTCTTATACTTCCTTTCCAACGACTCCCATAGTTCCTTAGCAGTTGCAACTTTACAATAAACATTGTAAAGTGCATCTGTTAGCCCATTCAACACATAGTTGCGGCACAAAAATTCTAAATGCTTCCATGCATCCACAGCAGTCACAGATTGAGCATCAGACTGCCCCTCAGCAATTACAGGAGTAGTTTCTGTTAGGAACCGAGCCAGGTTCAAGGTGGTCAAGTAGAACAGCATCTTTTGTTGCCACCTCTTGAAGTTCAGACCAGAAAATTTTTCAGGTCTTTCAGCATGGTTAGCCATGATGTTTGGAACCGATGCATTTGGGTTCACAGCAGGGGTAGCACCAACAGCAGGAGTTCCAGTACCAACGGGAGTTGCAGACATACTGAAAGAATCGCAACGACAATCAAATATATTATTACAGGAAAAAAAAATCGATAGAAACTCGATTTTAGAATAGAAGAACAGAAAAACGAAATTTTGTAGAAGAAGGAATAAATCTGTTTAAGACTGTTAGTATAACATCTTCGATTTTCGTCCTTGAGAGGTTCCTGTAAAGAAAGATTAGATGCAAACGATGTGGCTGAGGCTCGAGTTGGACTCGATTCCCTTAAACAGATTCGCCGTCTGTTCCCAGGGTACATCAACCTAAATAGTATTGTGTACTGCCAGAGATAACCACTTGCCTGAAAGAATCACCGGAAGCAGAAATGCAGAGAAGGAAGAAGAAGAGTAGTAAATTCATTCGTGTGTCTGAATGAGAAGGCAATGGTCTTCTTTCATAGTCGAATTATGAAACGGAAAGAAATCACTAATTGATTGAGCGTTAATTACGCAATTAATGCATCCGTTACAAAATTCAAAAATAGGGACTAAAACTGTCAAGTTTAGCAAAAACGAGGGTAGCGCTCGCCCGAGTTTTCGGAGCTGCATTCGTGTCCATGCACGAGTTCGGTGTTTTTGGTCTACGGAACCAAGATTTGCACCCCCCCCCTGCGCGCGGGTAGGAATTGTAGCATAACCATAGACACAAGCTTGTAAGCCTTCCATGCAATGAAGCTTATAAACCTTGTTGAGTTTGGTCTCTCTAACAATGTGGGACTCATTCCCACATTCCTCTCTTTTGCTAAACTTATTCTCAAATACCCATCTTTGAGTATCGATATCTCATTCACTTATACTCTATTTTGGACATATAATATATCGTTTCGAAGCCCTCATGGAGGAGAACACAAACCCACTTAGAGTTTGTTATATATACAACATATGTATATATTTATATATGTACAAAGTTAGTAAAAAATATAAATAATTTTACTAAATTTCCAACAATAAAATAAACCCCTTTATTCCAACACTAGAGAATGAAGATATCAATTTCAGAAAGAAGAACACAGTCGTATGGAATTTAATATTCTAGGGTTTACGTTACCACCGATTGAAATTGATAAAGGGAAAGAACACTAACCCATAGCAATCAAATCGAGCTTTTGAATGGTTTACATTCAAGCTAAGCAACAACGGGAATCGCGTCTTTCATCGGCGTACATTAGGGATGATAGAATCTGTATACACACAACAACAAAAAAAAAAACTCAATTTCTGAATTAGTATCATCATATAACACTTTAATCATAAACTTATTATCTACCCAATAAACAAATTATATCCAGAAAATTGTAATCTCATTCAATAAAAACGAATTAACGGAAACAGGAACAGCAAATAATCGAAACAGTAAGCGAGATAGGTAGTGCGACCTAAGGTTATGAGGAGACTCAGGTAGTCTTTTTGCTGAAATTTGATTCATTCCTCTTCGATTTCTCTGTTTTTCCTGAAATGAGAGGTAGGGTTACGGTTTATTCTTCGCATCCTGTAACTTTGATTTCTTCAATTGCGTAAGGACAAAATATGTTTCCGATTTCATAGTGTGTATTATTCATTAAAAGGATTCATTTTAAATTATAAACTTTAATATTTTTAATTAAATTCACATTTACACAATATAAAAAAAAACATCAAATTTCGATTTTTTAGTATTTAATAATTTATAAAAATTTCAATTTACTTATTTTTTTTTAAAAATAATACATGATTCAATTATTTCTTATTTATAAAAATATTCTAAAAAAATGAGTTTAAAAAGATTACATAATCTTATTTTATTTTTTTGTCAATCCTTAATAAAAAAAATACTTACACATACTACAAATTTACTGCAATTCATAAGTTATCAAAATTAATGAAATATTATTTTATTAAAAAAATAATTTTTAACTTCAATTTTAATTTTCTACTCAGTTTGTTGGATAAATATTATATCAATACTTAATTCTTATATGTTAAGCATATTAATTTATAAACTAATTTGATTTAATTTTTAATTGTTGCAGCCATACAATGCATTCGTTTCCTTTTAAAAAGACTAGAAAACTAAATAGTTTTTATTTAGATAATACAAAAAATATCAATTTGGGTACTAACTCAACTCATGTATCTTCAACAACTACAAATGTTAATACTTCGATTTATAAAGGTAAGTTTTTCATATAAATTTTTTATTATAATTATTTTCGTATTTTTTAAATGACATAATTTTTTTTAATAAGATCAATATTTATTAACCTAAAAAAATAGATAAACTCTCAAATTCTTCCTCCAATACAAGTCAATTTTTTTCGAAATTTGTAACCAATGCTTACAAAGGTACGTTTATTACTTTAATATTATTATATAATAATATTATTTACCTAATTATACATTTCATTTCCTGTCTTATTATTTATTATGCAGAAAACAACAATAACATGGACCAATTGCAAGCAAGAGAGAAAAAAAGACAAAGAAAAATATATTTGGAAAATAAAAGATCGAAGAAAATGAATACAAGATCCAAAATTCCAAGTACATCAATAGCGCATCTCTTAAAAAATATAATTAATTTTAACCCTAATATTATTTTTATTCTATGTTTTAAGTTTATTTTGCATTTATATACAATAAATGATCTCTAATTTTTTTTTTTCAAATCTTGTAATATTAAATGATTTCATGTCATTACTTTGTTTTATACATATGTCTTCATTTTTTAAAAGTTTTTTTCATTTGCAGATAAATCAAGCAACATTGTTGGTCAAAATGAAAATGTCAGTTAATTTACTTCACCTGCAATCCAAAATATAAACATAAAATGCTCTCCTTCTTTTACAAATGTTAGAACTCTGTTATCTAACATTACAAATGGTAATAATTTATTGTTTTTTAAAATGTACTATCATCCATATTCTATATAATCTGCATATATATATATATATATATATATATATATATATATATATATATATATATATATATATATATATATATATATACTTATTTTTTTTTTGGTCAGATAACATCTGTTTTGATAAATATTCCACTTTGAACGTAGCAAACAAAAGAAAGTACTATGTACTTTCAAATGATATGGCATCCCAAAATGTATTTACATTAACTGGTTCTTCATCATCAATCAAGTTAAATCCAGGATGTCATAAATTAAAAAGGAAGACGACAAATTTATCCCCTATCCCATTGATTGATTTGAGAGAAAATGTAGAAAATATACATCAACTCATAAATGAGAACCTTATGGTTGGTATCTCAAATGGCAATCAAAAAATAATATCCATTTTCATTTTTTTTTTACATTTTAAATAGTGTGTTGTATATACTTATAAAATTCAGAAATATTTTTTTTCTTTGCCTTTTCTTTTACAGAATATTTGGATCATGGTGATCAAAATGTTGTATGTCAAACATGTCATGCAAAGTTATGGAGAAATGAATCCATTAGAGGTAAAGAAAAAGGGAACACGGATTATTCATTATGGTGTGCTTACGGCAAAGTTCAACTTCCGGAATTAAAGAGAGCACCCTCGAGTTATGAAAGAATGTTTCGAAATATGGATTCTAAAAGCAAACACTTCATGAAAAACATTCGACGTTACAACTCAATGTTTTCTTTTACATCGATGGGTGGTAAAATTGATACTTCAATCAATAGAGGAAACACTCCATACATTTTTAGATTTGGTGGTCAAAATTATCATAGTATTGGAAGCCTTTTACCAGCAAAAGAGTCGGAACCAAAATTCTCTCAGTTATATATTTATGATACTGAGAACGAAATTTCAAATAGACAGAGATGCTTTGGGTATTTTTTCAAACTCCTTATTCATAATTAATTATATATATATATATATATATATATAAGTACTAATATTATGTAAAAATTTATTTATTTTAGTGGGAAAAAGGATCAATAACCATCAATTGACACTGATATTATTGAAGATATTAAGGTGATGTTGGATTCAAATAATGTGTTGGTTAAATCTTATAGAATGGTAAGAGATACTTTTTCAGAAAAATCCTCAACTCGATATGAAATTACGACTTATCGGGAGAAGGGAGCGAGATGGAAGAACATATAACCTACCGACTGCTTCTGAGGTTGTCGCCTTAATTATCGGTGACAGTTGTGAATCAATTGAAAATAGGGATATTGTTGTTCAAACAAAATCTAGATTTTTATAGCGTATTAGTGAATTACATCCTTCAAACCTTCCTCTTCAATATCCACTGCTATTTCCATATGGGGATGATGGTTACAGTCTTGACATTTTTCATAGAGGTGTGACATTTACAACCACCAGCAAGCGGGCGAAATATACAATGAGAGAATATTTCGCTTTTAGAATTCAAGATAGAGATCATTCGTTCTCGCTCATTCTTAATTAAAAAAGGTTGTTTCAACAGTTTCTGGTAGATGCCTATACTATGATGGAAACAAAGAGATTGCATTACATACGTAGGCAACAACATGTTCTTAGATGTGAGTCTTATGAGAATTTACGTAACCAGAAAGCTCAAGGAACCACTAATATCTCCAATGTCGGTCAGCGTGTGATATTACCTTCGTCATTTACTGGTGGTGCACGATATATGTTGCAAAACTATTTGGATGCCATGTCACTTTGTAAATGGTTTGGATATCCAGATTTTTTTCATAACTTTTACGTGTAATCCCAAATGGCCAGAGATTAAAAGGTTTCTTAAGGATACTTCACTTCAACCAGAAGACAAGCCTAATATATTATGTAGGTTGTTCAAGATCAAGTTCGATGCATTTATTAAAGACTTAAGGGAGAATAATTTTTCGGCACAGTTCAAGCATTTAATTAAGATTATATTTTTTCATTATTGATAAAACATTACTCTTATTATAGTATATTTCTTATATGTTTTTATTGTCTAATCATATTTTGTTTTTTTTTTGCCAAATATTTTGCAGATGTTTATACCATTAAATTTCAAAAGAGAGGTTTGCCGCATAGTCATATTTGTTTGTTTATGCATTCTGACAACATGTTACCCACTGTTGAATTTATCGATCAGATAATTTCCGCCGAGATACCGGACAAAGTTGAAGAGCCAAAATTATATTCACTCGTCAATGAGTTCATGATTCATGGTCCATGTGGAGCTCAAAATATGAATTGTCCATGCATGGTGGATAAGAAGTGCTCTAAAAACTTTCCAAAACAATTCTGTAATCATTCGTCTGTTGATCAGAATGGTTTTCCGTTATATAGGAGAAGAGACGATGGTCGTTTTGTAGAAAAGTCGGGTGTCAAGTTGAATAATAGAAATGTTGTTTCATACAACAAATATCTATTAAAAAGATATCAGACACATATTAATGTTGAATGGTGTAATCAGGGATCTTCTATAAAGTATCTGTTTAAATACATAAACAAGGGTCTTGATAGAGCTACAGTTGTTGTTCTACCAACAAGCAATGAATGTGAAAATAATGATGCGGTCGATGAAATAACTGAATATTACGATTGTAGATATTTATCTGCATGTGAAGCATCATGAAGAATATTTAAATATGATGTTCCTTGCAGGTATCCTTTTGTGTTTAGACTACCTTTTCATCTTCCTTATTTAAATATGATGTTCACTGCAGGTATCCTTCTGTGGTTACACTACCTTTTCATCTTCCTAATCAACAACAGATTATATATGGCGAAGACGATGATATCGACGATGTTCTGGACAAACCTTTTGTTGCTGCTTCAAAGTTCACATCATGGATGGAGTGTAATGCAATTAATAGTGAAGCACGAGATCTTACATATGTTGAATTTCCTACAAAGTTTGTTTGGGTGTTAAATGGTAGATTTTGGAAGCGAAGGAAAGTAGGAAAAGCCATTGGTAGAATTCATTCGGTTTCACCTAATCTTGGCGAAGCTTATTTTTTAAGGATTCTTTTAAATAAAGTTAAAGGACCGACGTCATTTGATGATATTCGCACAAGTAAACGGTCAAACATATGCTTTTTTTAGAGATGTTTGTTTTGCACTCGGTCTATTAGATGTTGACAAGGAATACATCGATACAATTAAAGAAGCAAGTCATTCTGGAGCTGGTTATTATCTACGCTTCTTATTTGCCACATTGTTGATGTGTAATAGTATGTCTAAACCAGAGGCCGTTTGGGAAAATACATGGGAATATTTGACAGATGGAATTCTATTTAAAATAATTTATTTTAAAGTCTCCGGGTATTTCAATTATTTTCTTCATTTCTATTTAAAATAATTTATTTTAAATATCAACACCAGTTAAATAATTATTATAAATATTATAAAATATTATATTTTATTTTTTGAAATTAATTTAAAACTTATGGTGCAAACTTATCACTCGGTGAAGATGAAGTTAAGAACTTAACTTTGTTCGAAATAGAACAAATCTTACTTCGAAATAACTCTACTGTCAAAAAATTCACAAACATGCCTTACCTAAATGTTGAATCAGTTTCTTCTTCGAACAATCGACTTATCATTGAGGAGCTAGATTACGACATTCCCGTTATAAAGAATGACTTTGATCGTATGTTTCTTGCATTAACACATGAGCAACGTAACATTTTCGTTAACATCATGAGTGTTGTTGAAGAAAATAAAGGAGGTGTTTTCTTCGTTTATGGTTATGGTTGAACGGGTAAAACTTTTCTGTGGAAGACAATATATGCAGCAATTAGATCTGACGGTAACATTGTTTTAAATGTTGCTTCAAGCGGTATTGCTTCATTATTATTGCCCGGTGGTAGAACAGCACAATCTCGATTTATACTTCCATTTGAACTTACAGAAGATTCTTTTTGTAAAATAAATCCAGATGGTGAGTTAGCTAGCTTAATTAGAAAAACCTCTTTGATAATTTGGGATGAAGCACCTATAATTTA
This sequence comes from Lactuca serriola, assembly GCF_051521515.1. Lineage (NCBI taxonomy): Eukaryota > Viridiplantae > Streptophyta > Magnoliopsida > Asterales > Asteraceae > Lactuca > Lactuca serriola. The sequence goes on from NC_136416.1 coordinate 72,628,663, forward strand.
TAAGCATGCATTTGAAGCTTTAGATCAAACATTGAAAGATGTGTTAAGGTGTGGAAATTCTAGCATCTCAAATATTCCTTGTGGAGGGAAAGTTATTGTCTTTGGAGGAGATTTCAGACAGATTCTACCTGTAGTTCTGGGTGGCAGCAAACAAAACCTTGTTAACGCTTCTTTAAGTTCCTCATATTTATGGCAACATTGCAAAGTGTAAAGATTAACAAAAAATATGAGACTCAGTGTTGGAAAGGATCAAGCTAATATAGAAAAAATAAAATATTTTGCAAGTTGGTTATTGGATATAGGAGAAGGCAAACTTGGTGGTCCGAACGACGGCGAAACAATTATCGATATTCCGGATGATATTCTCATTAATGATCCTATAGGTTCATTAATTGAGTTTGTATATCCTTCAATTTTGGAGAAGTATAGCAGTACAAATTATTTCCAAGAAAGAGTGATACTTGCTCCAAAGAATGAAGGTGTTCAAGAAATAAACGATCGTTTGCTTAAGAAGTTTCCAGGAGATGAGGTTGAATATTTAAGTTCATATAGCATATGTGAGTCTGAATTTGTCCATGATCAGTTTGATGCAAATTTATACTCTCCTGATGTATTAAATGGTCTCAAAGTATCTATTAAATGGTCTCAAAGTATCTGGTCTACCAAATCATAAGTTAGATTTAAAAATTGGTGTTCCAGTAATGTTACTGAGAAATATTGATCAGAAAAACGGCTTATGTAAGGGCACAAGACTGCAGGTGATATCATTGGGCAAACTTGTTATCGAGGCGCGTATAATAATTGGAACTAATTTTGGAAATCGAACTTTTATTCTAAGAATGTCTTTAACTCCATCAGAAAAAAAAATTTCATTCAAATTTACAAGAAGACAATTTCCTTTAGCGGTATGTTTTGCAATGACTATTAATAAGAGTCGAGGACAATCATTATTGAAGGTTGGTTTGTTTCTCAAAGATCCGGTTTTTTCACATGAACAATTGTATGTTGCGTTATCTAGCGTTCAAAGCAGAGAGGGATTGAAATTATTAATTTTAGATAAAGATGGTAGACTAACAAACAAAACTTCTAATGTTGTTTATAAGGAAGTTTTTCGCAATCTATAACCAACTTTTTTGTAGCATCTTTTAGTTATTTTTAGCATAGCACATTTCATCCATCGTAATAAGTAAATACTTTATAATTACATATTGTTTTTTTTTATGTTAATTTCATGACAGACATCGTTTTTTTGTTTTGAATGAAATCAATTGTGATGTTTTTTTTTGTCATTACTTAAATGAATGTTGTATTATATAAAGTATTTATTTTTATAAAATATGTGGATTTACATTTGTAATTAAATACTTAAAGTTTACAAATTTATTCTAAATAGAAAACAAATCCTAAAAAAACAGACGAAAATAACAAAAATTATATTAACCTAACGTACAATCTACATGAAAGATAAGGAAAAAAAATAAAAAATAAAGGTTTTAAAAATCTCGATTTGTAGTTAAATACTTAACAATTCTTGTGTAACTACATACCTACAAATAAAATCCTTATAAAAAATACAATATTAGTCTTCTAATTTAATAATATATTCTTTATTACATAATTAAATTTAAAATTTTATTTAACATTAATACCCGTAGGTTTCACGAGTTTTCACCTGGTAGTACATAAATTGCAAATAAGAGGGTCATAAATGGAACATTTTAAAATTTGATTAAATATCTTAGAGACCAATTTTAAGGACTTTACCAAATTTATTTTAAAATTATTTAAACCCACGAATCCACCATATTAATATAAAAGCATTAGACAAATTAGGGGATAACCACCCTTCCTGAGTTCCTCCCCCCTACTCCCTCCCCTATTACATAAATAATACATTACAACAGAAAATATCAATGTTTCATTATTCATGATTTAATAATTTAAATACATTAAAACATGATAGTACTTGGATCGTGGTTTTTCCATATCTACATTGAGAATCTATTATATAAAAAGGGAATTTTTACCAAACTCACAACTCGTTTTTTAACCTGTCTAACCAAATTATTGAAGAAGTGATTTATTTATTTCATAGAATTCATATTTCTTTTTACAATGCAAATGTGTTGCATACTATATGCATCTCATTGGCTAGTCTACAAAAATCAACTAGTCACGAGGAAAATTAATCAAGAATCTATTTTAAATTAAAAAAGAGTAAATGTGAATATATACACTCACTAAATCTAAAAGGTCCATAAAGACTCGTCAACAAAAAATTCGACGTTATCCTCGTAACAGCCATATCCCACTGTCTGCGGAGGCGCTACCATCAGTCCCTCCGCCATGCTAACAAAAAATTCCGGCGTCTCAAAAATATCTTCTTCATCCACGTAATACAGAATTTCCGGCAACTCCTTCGTATCCACAATCTCCACCTCTTCCTCCGAGTATCTAAAAGCCTCCGCAGCTTCTGCAGCGGCCTTTTGTATATCTACAATACTGCTAGACTTCGGAACCGGCAGCCGCCACACAGAATCAGCAAAATTCAAACACGCCCGTCGTCCCCTGAAGGCAAACGCCGCCACATCATGTGCTCTTGCTGCCATTATAGCTGTAGGATGAGTCCCTAACCAGACCCTCATGTTCTTGCTCGGTTCTCTTAACTCACAAACCCACTTCCCGTTATCCCTCATTCTCACTCCTCGGTAAACCGGGTGTCGAGTCTCTCTAAACTTCTTCCTTCCGGCCCTCTTCTTCGGGTTTCGTGAAGCCAACATCACTTCGGATTCAGCAGCCGCATTCAAGACTGAGCTTTTGCTACGACATGAGGTCAAAAAGTGTGCTAATGGAACACTTTCTGATGATACTGATGGAAATGGATTGTACGATTCGATAAAGGCATCCATAAATATGTGAGGTGAAGTTACGGTTTGTTGGTAGTTTTTGCAAGTTAGATATAAGTTATGACTTTTGAGAGAAGTAATTGTTTGTTGGGAGTGTTTGTGAGTGACTTTAACTTGTTGATATGAGAATGGCGATGTATATATAGATATTTGTGGATTCTCTGTGGTGGGGTTACCAGCTGGTGGTTTGCGTGGTAGAGGATGGAGGCTTTGACAAGTGGCTTCATTTTTTATTTACTTTGAACGCGTGATATTTGGGAGGATAGATTAAGAATTGTCCCTATAGTATTGAGTAATATACAGCTTCAGTCCAATAGATTCGAAGGTTGTAGTTGATGTACAAAATAGTTTTGTGTAAAAGCATGCCTAATTTTATATACCGTCTACATTAATATATAAAGGGCGTGTTTGGCATGGAGCTTTTGGAAGCGTTTGGGAGCTTCTAGCTTTTAGCTTTTGACAAAACGCTCTAGTTTAAACAAAAAGTTTCGTTTGGCAATACGAACGTTTAGTTTTTAGTTTTAACAAAACGCTCCGATTCTAAAAGCTACTTCATGTAGCTTTTAATAAAACGCTTCGGAGCTTTTGAAATCAATTTCCATAATTACCCTTAAAAATATATTTATATATTTTTTTATTTTTAATCAATTGTCCTTTTATGTAATTTTATATATTTCAAAAGCTTCCAGCTACTTTTGCCAAACATTCATATAACAAATAAAAGCTACAACTTTCCGCTACCAACTACCAGCTACACGCTATCAGCTACCCGCTACCAGCTAACCGCTACCCGCTTCCAGCTAACAGCTACTTTTGCCAAACACGCCCAAAGTATCATTATTTACACAACGCATGGTAAGCTTTTTAATCAGTTTACAAGATTTATATTCCATTTATTTTGTATCTTTTAAAAAAAAGAAATTGATATAACTTAAAATCACGCCTTAATTAGAATTACACATCAAAATCATAATAATTGCATGTTAAATCAAACACAAAATCATTTCTTTTAAATCAAAACCTCCAACCCATGATGCATTTGCCATTAACACAACTAACTAATGTTTTAAAAACCGGTTTTTTAGTTGAACCGGTATGACGATCGGTTTCTGGTTTAACCGGTTCGACCGCCGGGTCAACCGGTTTCTATGATTTTTTTTTCTTATTTTTCTGCACATATATACGTACATAATTCATGAATTTAACGTCTACAAGTTTAAACATTAAAAATACACATAAAAATAAGTTGTAGATCAATATAAATACATTAAAATAACACATAACTATAAGTTTTTACATCAATTCACATACATCAAAAACAAAATAAAATATAATACAAAAACAAAATATAGTTTTAAATGAATACAAGTGCATCAAAAAAACATCATAACATTTACCATATGTTGTTTGAGAAATCTAAATAGATTTGAAAAAGTTCACCAATGTTTATTATTGAAAATGGTTTTTTTCCATGTATTTTTATTTAGTTTAACCGGTTTATTTTGACCGGTTCAACCGGTTTTCTCTAAAAACCGGCCGGTTCAATCCGGTTCAGAAATTAGTGTAAAACCGGTGATAGTTGAACTGCTCTCTTCTCCGGTTCCCGGTCCAACCGGTTCTTAAAACACTGCAACTAACAAACTTAATCTGAATATAACATACAATAGCAAAAAATTTCAATTTCTATGCCAAGATGGTATTCACTACAAGAAAAAACATAAATATCTACGGAATCAAAATTCGTAGCTATTATATTATGGAATATAATACAAAATGATTTGTGTAGCTATTTTGCTACGGAAATGACTTTCTAGCTAAATTAGGAATAGTTACAAAGAGTTGCTACATAATCAAAATTCTTAGATATTCTACTACGAAATATGCTACAACGGCTAGTCGTAGCTATTTTCTATGGAAATGGCTACGGAGTTGTATCTACAAAGCTAAATCTCGAATTGTTGCTATACAATCAAATTTTGTATCTATTTTACTACGCAATATGCTACGAGATTGTTGGTTGTAGCTAGTTTCCTACGGAAGTTGTTACATAATCCATTTTCGTAATTAGTTGGCTATAAAATCGTTTACGTAATCAAAATCCGTAGTTAGTTGGCCACGGAATTGAAATCCATAGCTATTTTGCGTCAAAAATTTGCTACAAAATAAAAATCTATAGCTAATTTGCTACGAAACTTTTTACGAAGAGGCTAATCGTTCTTATTTGCGTATATAAGTTGTTTTTGACTTTTTAAAATAGCTAGGAAATCTAAATCTGTAGCTATGTGGTTACCCAATATTATTTAGTCAACTAGCTATGGAATATATTTTCGTACTAAAATATAAAAAAAAATATTATCAACAAAAAATAAATTATTGTTTTTAATCATTATTTTTAATTATAAGTTAATTATCATTGATAAAAACCTTTACATATTATCATAATTTTTTTATTTATTCTTATTTTCATTATTTTGTTATATCTTATTTTAATAGGGATAGGCTTTGCAAATTTCAATAGTGCAAGTGTATAAGTGCATGTTTTCTTTTTTATTGAATCCAAATTACAAATCGGTTCCTCAAGTTAGACAACGAGATTAAAATAGCCCATAGTTTCGACGGAGTTCTGACGATCGTCGAATGCTACCGATATTACACAAATCTTCGGTGATGTAATTAGCCATAACTTGTTCAACAACAATGTATCAATTTGGCTACTACGGATGACCTTCCCAATGATTTCGGCGGCAAGATGAGGTCTAGACCACAAATAAAGCACAAAAAGTTGGAGTTCCGAGGGAAAGCGAGTTAGATAATAGAACTTTCAAGCATCTAACGAGATGGTGGCCAGTTTTTTGCTTACTGATGCAACAATGCTACTTCTTATTTTCGAGGCTTTAGAACTTGGTTGGAGATCGAGTATGATCGAATCGAAAATTGGTACTCATGAAAAAAAACCTAATGTAGTAGTATCCCGACTAATAGATCGAAAGGAAACTTAAATCGTCTCGATGCTCCATGCAAGTCACTCATAATATCTAATAACATTTGAATTGTACGCACTTATGTTTTGTTCATGGAGAAGAGTTTGATTGATTTTATTGAACTACAAGTTGTTGCCCACTTTGGTTCGATTAGTAAAAGGCTAAACTTTTGTCTAGATTAGTGATACGGACACTCGATGGTAAAAATCGTAACACCTTGTTTCGAATCGTTTCCTACTGTGGGGTGGTGATCTGAAGACCGAGCATCGTCAGTTTTAAGGCATATGAAGAAAAGAGATTTAGACCCATTTGGGTGTGGGTAATGTAATTTGGATAATCCGGGAGTTAGGTTTGTATTTTGGAGCCAAAGGTTATTTCGATAAAGTGTCTGTTCGGGCTTTTACATAAAATGGATTTTTTTTGTTTGGTAAGTTTTAAGGCAAGTATGAGCTGACAGAAGTTTAGTGCTTCTCGTTACCTCTACATGGATATAAGGATCATCGGAAATGGACTAATAACAAAGAAGTTATGACCTTCAGAAGATTCGTGGTTTTAGGGTTTAACCGGGTACACAAGGCGTACACATATGTACGCATGGCATACTAGTGCTAAGGCCAGTATGTCGGGCATACATTGGTGTACATTGGGTGTACTAAGAAAAGTGATCGCGGAGCCTTAAGGGAGTATGTTGGATGTACTCCAGTCAAACCCAAACCCTAATTTAGGGTCTTGGACCCTATTTAACCTACTTAACTCAGCACCAAACCCTATTATCTTCAACCTCCATCCCTCTAAACCCTAGAAACGAATCCCGATCTCCCATTTGAGTGGATTTTGAGCTTTTGGTGGTATTTTATGCTTGTTGGTGTTCATAGAGGAAGAAGGAACTTCTTGGAGAAGTGTGGGATTGCTTGAAGCTTTTAGATCCAGGCTTGTTGCATCTTGATCTACATTTTCAAGGTATAACGTTTCTATCTTAATGACTCTAGGTGTTAGATCTAGTCTAGGGGGTATTTTGGGTTCAGTTTGGTCCTTAGAGTCATCCTTGTAAGTATGAGCTACTCCAAGAACTTAGAATGATGGATCTTGGCCTTTGGGAGGTCACTTGTTCATAAAAATGCCATCTTGATGAATTATCTTGGACCATGCATGAGTTTGGATGTTTATTATTGGTGTATTAAGGATTTGGTCCCATTAAGCCATGTAAAGGAGTAAATTTGCCAACCTTACGTGTTAAGGCATCTCATTAGTGTCATATATGAGTTTGGAAGTCATTGGCTTAACCATTAAGAGCTTAATATTGATTTTTGGTCCCTGATGACTAAGTTGGAGGTACGTAGGAAGTACGCTCGGCATAATGGAGGTTTTGTGCATCATCCGCTTGTACACTGTTATTTGAGGGTGAGTAAGTGCGGCGTACCATTCTGGTACACGATGCGTACTCCCTAGTTTTCCATTTTGGGCTTTTTGAATTTTGGGTCTTGTTGGGCCATTTGACTTTCGAATTTTGGCCTTGGATGGACTTAGGGTTTTCTTGGAAGTAGGTCCATGATGGTTTTGGGGCCCAATCGGGTTATTGGGCCATAATGGGCTTTTGTTGCTTTTGATTTGGGCATTGGATTGCCATTTTGGGTTTTGGATTTTTATGCATTTTGGTTGGACCTTGGTTAAGGAACAAGTAAGAAAAAGGTAAAATGGTCATTTACCCTTTAGGGAGTTAGTTTATTGAGTGGGCCTATGTCACACCCCCAAACTGGAGCGGCGGAAACGTTCGGGGGTGGATGACTTCATGTTAAGTAACACAGCACATGCATCATAGTAATCAAAGTACAACAATCATTGCATTAATAATGTATAAGTTTTACATAAGTGTTCAAGTGATTGTATATATGACATCAAAAGTTATATATATATATATATATATATATATATATATATATATATATATAGCAAAAGATAGAAGACATTATTCTATACTGCTCCGTCTTCTCAAAAATCCTAGGAAAGTACCTGTTTATTGGTTCCCTGAGAATACAAGTATTTTGAAAAAGAGAGTATCAACATTTAAGTTGGTGAGTTCATAAGTATTTATGTTTAGAAGCTTGTTGTTTGTTTCTTGAAATAGTAATCATGTTTAATGTTCCAGAAAATCCAATATTTTCTAATAAAAGTGAAAAGTGGTTTTAATACCATAAAATAGTTCTGTGTAATTGTTGTTGTACTATAAAATAGTGTAACATAGTTTTAGTTTACAATAATACTATAAAAAGAATGTTTTCTATATTGTTATGTTCTTTTTGTTGTAAACCGATACGTTGTATTTGTACCCCATTAGTGTAAACCCGGTACATTGTATTTGTACCCCGTTAGTATAAACCTGGTACGTTGTATTTGTACACTGTTTAGTATAAACCCGATACGTTGTATTTATACCCTGATGAAATTAAAACTAAATCTTGAAGATCGATTAGATCTTAAACAGGTAAAATAAAGATTAAACAGCAAGAACACGAAAACAATAAACAACTCAAGAATGAATCAAACGTGTCGAATGATTATAAAACAACCCTCAGAAGAGCTCGATAAAGAACATCAATTGTAGAGGGTTAGAAGGTTTACAGGAACGATAAAGAAAGAACTTTGTAATGCTATCTTCTTCTATCAATCGTATTCTCTAGATCGTTAACCTAATATGCATGCAAGCATATTCTTATATAGTAAACCTAACAGCTCACGGTTGGACAGGCCCAAACCGGAGTACAAAATTATTGGACTATTAACCGAGCCCAATGACGCAATCCTTAAACGAATCTGCAACCCAACAATCTCCCCCTTTGCGTCAATTGGAGCGAGATCTTCACTTCTTACTTGGGCCAGCAGCAGAAGGAGCCCTCTTCTTTACAGTCTGAAACAGATGAGAGATAAGGACGAGTATCGTCTGTCTGAATCGGATATACCATTGAATCATATCGTTGAAGTACTTGATATCATCCGTTGCATTCTCTTTACACCGATGGATGATTGACAGCACATGCTCTAGACAAGCAGTGGTATAAAGATGTTTATCCGCTAAGGCAAAGAGACATTTCTGTCCTTCTGCTCTAGTGAACATGACCGAATTATGCCTCGGGTCAATCTTGCCCATCTTCATCTGATTGAGATCACTGGCCGATCCAACAGGAGAGATCTTCGGTTTCTTCTTGAAGACTGTGGCTATCTCCTGATCCATCAAGGCTACCTCCATGATATAACAAACTAACATCCTTTTGAGATGGTCTATAATCGAACCATATTCAGCTTCATTCGTCAAAAGGATGTTATGCAAAACGATCCAATCATGGGGTTGAGGTTCGGTAGGTCTGCTAAGGATATTAGATGTTCGGTTCTTGCAGACCCTCTGATCACCCTGAACCAAACGTTGATGAATCTCCTTCGGTATATGGCTTCAAGACCCGAACATTAATGATCTTCTGAGCGCTCCATGTTTGGTACTGTGGTTGAGCAGCCTTCAGATAGAATTCGATTAACTCCCGATCAACCTCAGCATTAGGATGAGGGACTTCAAAAATGTTGGAGAAGGCGTGGAAGATAAACGCCTTTCGGGTCAAGGGCATATAAAACTGCGAATCGACAGAATTGTAGCAGTCGAAGGATATTACCGGTTTGAGCCATAAGATGCTTGGAGTATCTATGGCCTCCTTTATCATTCTCTCTCGAGTCCAAGCAGGGAAAAGAGTCTTCCTACTCTCGAGGAGATCGTGGGCTTCTTTCTTCTTGCGTTCGGCTTCTTCAGCTTCTCGCGCCACACGAATGTTGTCATTATCAACATTGCGACTATTTTTGTGTTTCAGCAAGTCAGCAATGGTTTCTTTATCATCTTCATCTTCTTCCTCAGCTATCTTCTTTCCTTTATCCTTCACACCCGAACCCGAAGTTTGACCAGTAGGAGGAGGTTCGGTTGTGTGAGCAGCTTTTGAGGAAGGAGGTGGTTTCGATCCGGACTTCACTTCTCCCCCTTGTTTCGGAGTGGACACGAAACTAGGTAGCCCTTCAATTTTGCTGAGAAGGTCCAGGGCAGGAGCAAGTTTTTCAGCAAGGGTGCGCCTCACCGAATGATTGAGAATCGGATCGTGTGCTTCTAGGATGTTGGATAGGGCAGAGTGTACATCCGAAACACATGATTTGATAACCTCCCGTTCGTATCGAAGAGCTTCAATCTGTTGCTGAGAATTGGAAAGCTGAGCGCTCTTGACCTTGAGGGCGGTGGTTTTACTAGCAAGAACGTCCATTAACGAGTTTTCGGCAGCGAGATCCTCTTGAAGTTTAGAGAGGCGCTCGTCAATGGAGGCACGAAGGGCCGAGTTGTCGTCGCTGATGGATTGGCGAAGGGTAGCGAACGATTTCAACTCCGTTGAGACGAACGTGGCCAATTGTTGAACGATTGGTTCCAACGTTGTCTTTGTTGCATCGGCACTCTCCTGTAAGGACTTTAACAGGGAAGAGGCTTCAGAGAATAGTTTATCGACTTTTGCGGTCGCAGCCTCACAAGCTTTTGTGGAGGCGTCTATTGCTACAGTGGCAGAGGCGACGGAATCATGCTCAGCCCTGGAGAAGGCATCAACAATCTTCTGAAGAGCGGCTTCAGAGAGAGAGGATTGAGTGTTGGAGGTTGAAGCAATAAGCAAGTCAACCTTCTCATTTAGCTCCTTAAGATGTTTCTTTGTTACTGGAGCATCCTCCTCGTCGTCGCTTTGGACCTGAAACGGACTAAAGTAGACCGAATCAAAGGTCATATTTTCCCCTCCAAGAAAAGGGTTATCTCCATCAGAGGCATGACCTGGAGATGATGGGGGTGGTGAAGCCGGGGGTGTGGTGGTTTGTGTAGGTTCAGGTTGAGTGTTGGTGGGGGTAGTTTCGGGTGGTGGTTGAGTGTGGATAGGTTCGGTTGTATGCTGGGGTTCGGTTATAGGTGGTGGTTCGGTTGCATCGGTATGAACCCCCGTATCAGATACGTTGGTTGTAACCTTTGTAGTTGTTGTTGTTGTGGTATCAGTGAAAATGGGTGGTGGTATAGGGAAAGAGGTTTTGGGAATGGTGGTAGAGGGGTTTATGGTGGGAATGGAAGTAGGGATTGTTTGAGTAGGTGAAGGAATTGGTGAGACATGGATTTCCATGTCTGGGGTAGGTGATCGGGGTGGGGTGTTGCCTCTTGGAGGGGTTTCGCCTCGTTGAGAGCCGTCCGAACCCGAACTCTCGCCTTCTGAGTCACTCGAAGAGGAAGCAACTATAAGTTTGCGCTTCGGTTGAGTCTTTCGTCTCTTCGGCTGCGGGGATTGTGCAGCTTTGGTTGGTTTCCTCTTCTTGGGAGAAGGACCTTTAGCCCCTTTGGTCACTTGCTTCCCTTTATCTACCTTTTTTCCTCTATTAACCGGCTTGTCAGCATCATGGATGGACTTAAGCATTTCCTGTGTGAGTTCCCTAGGTCCAGACTGCTTGAACTCCTTAATAGTCCTGATGATCCTGTTGTCAGATGGAACATCGCCGTACATGGTCTCCGGAATTGAGCCAATGAAAGAGAACTTGGATGCATCTGAGACGATAATCTTCGTGGTATGAAAAGTACCGATCGAAGACATCGATGCACCGGCAGCAGTGGGAACATCAAATTTATCCATCGCCCATTTTGTGATGAGAGTCCAGAACCGGGCATACGACACCTCAGAATGTCGTGAAGAAGAAGAGAGGCTCTGGATGAGTTCTTGCCAGAGAACAAACCCATAGTCAAGATTGACTCCACTGTAGACGCCATACATTATCGACAAGAAGAGTCGACTAGAGCCATCGGAACCTGAGCTCCGTTCAGATAAGCCTTTGAAGAGGACAGTGAACATGCCGTTCCACTGTGGCGGCAAGCAGGATTTTTTAAACTTGGCTACGGAGGTGAGCGCCTCCGTGTACCCCATATTGTAAAACATGTTGTAAAGGTGCCCAATCGGAATCGTCTCTGGATTAATCCTTGAAGGGTCAGCAGCAAACCCTAGCAGTGTACCAAATCGTTGCCTTGAAATCGAGGTCTTGTGATCAGAAACCTCGAAGAACACCCTATCGACTGCTTTATCGTAATGTGCAGTCGCATACACCTGCGATAGGAGCTCCATGGGCACAGACTCAACCCTAGAAAGTGCAGGAGCGATTTGTGAGTACTTCAGGCACTCCATGATCGGAAACATGTAGGAATCGTACGCTTGAGGGGTTAGGTCAATCACCAAACACTGTTGAGGGCGAATGGGAATGATGTGTGAGGTGGCATGGACTGAGGATGATTCTGCCATTGTTGAAGTTAGGAAGAAGAAGATGAACAGTAAGGGTTTAAGGAATTTTTGCTCTCTTGGAAATTCGGATGCAGTAAAGAGGTAAATGGGAGTGGAGACTGCCTTTTATAGTGGGTGAAAGGAGAGAGAAAAATCTGTTCAAATCTTCTATGGAAATACGAAAAGGTTTTCCGGAATGACAGATGTGTGACAGTTAAGGCATGCGATGATCACGTAGGAGAGAGAGTGTCAGATTCCTTGGAACACGCCGCCCAACAAGCGCCGTTTCAGAAGAAACCGTTTCAAATCCACACGCGCCTGTTTAGTGTCAGAGAGGAACCGCTTAATATTCTCCCACGCGTCCACGACGTCAGTTATGGAAGGGGCGTTTCAAATTCGCATGCGTCCCTTTTTACCGCCGTTTGAAATTCAATCCATTTGTTTCCCTCCTGAGTCAGCAACCCTTTAATCTTATCCCTGTAACGGCATCTTTGAAGAAATCTCCCACGTGGATTATTTTTTACCACAACTTGTAAATAACCTCCAATTTAGTAAAACAGCCTGTAATTATTAGTACCAGAATTTTGGAAAATTAAAGATTTTCGTGCTAAGAGTGTAAAAAGAAAAGAAATAAAGCAACTCTTTTTAGGAATAAATGTGATGTTAATAATGACACGAAACAAATGATCTCGGGCACGAATCTCTTCCTTCAAGATCAAGAGAGACCTTAAAGTGTTGATGTGGTTTCCCATTGAATGACGATCAAACACTTATTAATAAATGTTGAAAGGCTTCTTTTAATTAGACTTCTTAGGGTGGCTTTATCTTTGATTCAACAGTCCTAATCTTGAAATAAGATAGAAAGTGAACAAAGTACTTGTGAGACCGGTGTAGTCTGTTGAACAAGTAGGTAGGAATTAATTTTAAAGTGGCTTGGAAAATACAAAATCTCAACAAAAAAAATTAAAAATTGGATCCCAAGGGAAGAAATGTTATGTTGTTTAACAATTTCATAGGAATCACACAAAATAAAAATTTGAGATTTCATCAAGATACATCCGTCAATTCTTTGGTGAAAACTTGAGCAAATTAATTGTTCACCGTCAATTCAGATTTGGTGTTGAATTTTGGGTTTCACTCAGCTCGTAGTGGCACGAAACTGAGATCATTAACACAGTTGTTGTGTAACCATAAACCTCAGTGGTAAGTTCTGAGAGTCTCAAGGGTTACGTTAATGAAACGAATGTAATGGAGAAATGTAATGGAGATGGTGTAAGAAATTAAAGTACCTCTGCTGCGAAAATAAGGACCAAGCAGAAAACTCTTATCTCATGTGAGAAGAGAGTGAGGTAGCTCACGATTAGAATAAATGTGATAGCCTAATTGGGAAGACAAGGTTTGTTTATACCAAGTCGTTAAGGCTATTATTCAGAATCTTATGAGGCTTGGGACACATACAGCAGCATGCTTCTAGGGACACTTTAGTAATCCAACAATTATATCCCCATAAACAAACGAACACACAAAAAAAATATTTTTGGAGTTTTTGATATATATAAAAAAATAAAAATAAAAAAATAATAAAAAAAATAAGACTTAGAAAGAGTAAAAAAAAAACTTTGGAAAAATTTGGTAACCGAACCCGAACATTCAGTTGGTTTCGGTTGAGAAAAATTTTGAAAAACCGAACCCGAGCGTTCGGTTGGTTTCAGTTTTGGAAAATTTTGAAAAACCGAACCCGAGCGTTCGGTTGGTTTCGGTTTTGGAAAATTTTGAAAAACCGAACCCGAGCGTTCGGTTGGTTTCGGTTTTGGAAAATTTTGAAAAACTGAACCCGAACCTTCGGTTGGTTTCGGTTTTGGAAAATTTTGAAAAACTGAACCCGAACCTTCGGTAGGTTTCGGTTTTGGAAAATTTTGAAAAACCGAACCCGAACCTTCGGTAGGTTTCGGTTTTGGAAAATTTTGAAAAACCAAGGAATTGAGGCTAGTAATAAGAAAATACATTAGACAATAAGATAAACGACTTTGTACATGAAATTTACAAGCAAGAAAACTACCTTTGAAATGATGAGCGAGTGAGATGATTCAACAAAACCTGAACGTTCGGTCAATTTCGCTTCTTACGTTTGAGGTTGAGAGGTAGTTTGAGGTACTAACTCTGATTCCATCATACCTAGCCCTTGTAAAAATCTGTTCAATGATGCTTCAGGAAGAGCTTTGGTAAAGACGTCAGCCAGTTGATCAGTGGTTCTTACAAAGTGTACTTCAACGTTTCCATCTTCCACATGATCTTTGATGAAGTGATACCTCAGTGCTATGTGTTTGGTTTTGGAGTGTTGCACTGGGTTATGACAGATCCTAATTGCACTTTCAGAGTCACAATATAGTGGGATCTTCTTCATATTGAGTCCATAGTCTCGAAGTTGACTCTGGATCCAAATCACTTGAGAGGTGCAAGATGCAGCGGCTATGTATTCAGCTTCGGCAGTAGACAACGACACGCACGTTTGTTTCTTTGATTGCCAGCTAACCAGCTTCCCGTCAAGGAATTGACAGCCACCAGTGGTGCTTTTTCTGTCGAGTCCACATCCTCCAAGGTCTGCATCTGAGTAGGCTTGAACGAAGAAGCCTAAGTTGGAAGGATACCATAGACCTAGAGAGGTGGTTCGCTTGAGATAGCGTAGAATGTTCTTCACTGCAAGCATGTGAGGTTCGCGTGGGTTTGCCTGAAATCGAGCACAATAACACACAGAAAACATAATGTCAGGCCTGCTAGCAGTGAGATACATCAGTGAGCCTATCATTTGTCGATAGAGCGTGATATCAACAGCCGGTTTGTCCAGGGATGGGGTGAGCTTGGTGCTGAATGCCATTGGGACTTTGACTTTGGAGTCTCCCATCATACCAAACTTTGCTAGGAGAGTCTTCGTGTAAGCTTCCTGATTAATAAAGATGCCTTCGGGTCCCTATCTAATATTTAAGCCAAGGAAAAAGTTAATAGGACCCATTGAGCTCATTTCAAATTTAGTCTCCATCAGCTTTCTGAATTCAGCTGTTAGGCTGGGATTCGTTGAGCCAAAGATGATATCATCGACATAAATTTGAACGATCATAAGATGGTTACCTTCCTTTTTGCGAAAGAAGGTTGGGTCAACCGAACCTTGTTTGAATTTAGACATCTTTAAGAATTTAGTTAGCGTTTCATACCAGGCTCTCGGAGCTTGTTTCAATCCGTATACAGCTTTATCCAGAATGTAGCAATGATTTGGATATTTTTCGTTCACGAACCCAGGAGGTTGCTCCACATACACTGTTTCTTCGAGTTCTCCATTAAGAAATGCACACTTGACGTCCATTTGGAAAACTTCAAAGTTTTTGTGGGCAGCATAGGCAAGGAAAATTCGGACAGATTCAAGCCTAGCTACAGGAGCGAAAGTCTCTTCATAATCAATCCCTTCCTCTTGACAATATCCTTTCACTACTAGATGAGCTTTGTTCCTTATGACGTTTCCTTCCTTGTCCATTTTGTTCCTAAATACCCATTTGAGACCAACAACCGAGGCATATGGAGGAGTTGGAATGAGGCGCCAGACCTTGTTCCTCTCGAATTCGTTCAATTCATCTTGCATCGCTTGAACCCAATCAGAGTGATCGAGAGCATTTTTAACTATCTTCGGTTCAACTTTTGATACGAATGAGTTAAACATGCAAAATTCAACTTTGGAAAATAAGGATGTCTGTTTTGCCTTTAGTTGTGATCGGGTCAGAACCTTTTCAGAGACATCACCAACCACTTGAGAGACAGGATGGTCTCTTGTCCATTTGGTGAGTGGTGGGTAGTGAGGATCAAAGGTAGGATCTAATTCAGCATTTATCATTTCTTCTGGCTTGGACTGGCTTTCGTAGTCGTATGACATATCAGCTTGCTCCCCCTCGATAGATGAGCTTTCTGGAATGCTTTGAGAAACTTGAGGTTCAGAGGTTTCTTGTGGTGCTGGGCTTTCAGACGTTGATGCACCTTCGGATGGTGAGGCACTTTCGGTTGGTGAAGTGCTTTCGGAAGCAGTTGGAGACCTTGGCTCCCCCTCAACATGTGATGTAGGCTGATTTGATGACGGTTGATCCTCCCCCTCGACTGAAGCATCGTTTGCTGGAGGTTCAACAGAATTTGATCCTTCTTCATTCATTCTCCTGGCAGCTTCTTCGACAATTTGCTTCATGTGGTCTACCTTGTTGTCTGCTGCGCCTGCTTCTGAGAGAGTAGCTTTCTCTGGTTCGTCAAATAGTTCCATAAACTTCTCGAATAGATTAGCGATCGAGACTGTGACTTGGCCAGTTTGAGGAAAAATTTCCCCAGTTGTGTCTTCTTTGGCCTGTAGCTTTTTGACATAGCTATCATCGAAAGTCACGTAATAAGTCTCTTCGATTTTCCTCGAACGCTTGTTTAATACCCTGTATGCTTTGGAAGTGAGAGAGTAGCCCAGAAAGATTCCCTCGTCGGCTTTGACATCGAACTTGTTGCGGTGTTCTTTAGAGTTAAAGATGAAACACCGTGAGCCAAACACATGGAAAAATTTCACATTGGGCTTCCTATTGTTGAGAATCTCATAAGGAGTGATCGTGAATCGTTTGTTGAGATATGACCTGTTCTGTGTAAAACAACCAGCAGAAATAGCATCAGCCCAAAAATAAAGAGGTAAGGAGGCGAAACTTAGCATAGTTCGGGCAGCTTCACACAAGGATCGGTTTCGTCTTTCGACAATTCCGTTCTGTTGAGGTGTGTAGGGAGCTGAGAAGTTGTGACTTATTCCCTTTTCTGCCAGGAATTCTTCAAATTCTCTATTTTTGAATTCCAGACCATTGTCGCTCCTTATGTTGCGAATGACCTTCTTAAGCTGTACTTCAATCTGCTTGATGAACACTTTCAGCTTATGAGTCGCTTCAGATTTAAGCTTTAGAAAGAACACCCATGTAAAACGTGAAAAATCATCAACAATAACAAGAATATACTTGCTACCACCGATGCTTTCGATAGATGATGGACCACACAAATCAATATGAAGTAATTCGAGTGGTTCAACAACTTTAGTGTTAATTATAGATGGATGACTTTGACGACTCTGCTTCCCCATTTCGCATGCAGCACACAAATGATCTCTATCGAACTTGAGCAATGGAAGACCTCGAACATGACCTCCAGTGACAAGTTTGTTGATATCTTTAAAGTTAAGATGAGAGAGTCTTTGGTGCCACAACCAGCTTTCATCAGATTGTGCTTTTGATAACAGGCAAATAGCTGGGTTTCCTTTGATGGGTTTGAGGTTTAGAGGAAACATTTCACCCTTACGCTCCGACTTGAGAATAACTTTCTTTGTCTTCTTCTCAATAATTTCAGAACCCTCATCGTCGAATGAGACTTTGAGACCGGTACCTCCAACAAGCTGAGATACACTGATGAGGTTGTGTTGTAGTCCTTCCACGTATGCCACCTTCCGTATAGTGAAATCACCATTAGTAATCATTTTGTATCCCTTTATGGTGCCGAAGGAGTTGTTTCCAAACTTGACGTTGCCACCATTTGTAAGAGACTTGTATTCCCTGAGCTCTTCTTTCCTCCCTGTCATGTGACGCGAGCAGCCACTATCGATGTACCATTCTTCGTCAAACTGCTCGTCACTGATAACCTGCAAAAATTAAGCAGATTTAGGAACCCAAAGTTTCTTGGGTCCACGTGAGCCTATCATAGGTACAGGAATAGTAAGAGAGATGTCAACAAGATATGTTCGTTTTATTAGTGTTGTTTCATCTTTCTTTTTGATGGTAAAAACTTTGATTTTATTAGGATTAGGTGCGTTCGGTTTAGATTCTGGTTTGGATGCTGAAACCTTCTGTTTCCCTTTTTGTTCAGTTGAAGATTGAGATTTTCGAGAATGAACAGTATGGAATTCAGAACGAGGTGGAGAAGAATTGGAAGAATTAGAAGAATTAGATGAGTGAGAATGAGAGGGCTTGGATTGAGATGACTTCTTGGCTGGAGACTCTAGGTGACCCTTTTGCTTTTGATCATTGGTGGGACTGACCTTAGAGTTTTGATCTCTTTTGATTTCAGAACCGAACCTTTGCTTTCGGTTGGTTTCGTTCTCTGAACCGAACCTTTGCTTTCGGTTGGAGTCGTTCTCTGAACCGAACCTTTGCTTTCGGTTGTTGCGGCTCTCTTGCGTTTCAACAGGATTATTCTCAAACTTTAGGTTCTTGTCTTGATGTGAGAAATAAGCATTCTGGGATTGCCAGAACTGTTTCTTTCAGAGAGATTCTTCCTGTATCTCTGATTCCTTTGACGTTTCTGATTCCTCATCTGCTTCGGTTGATGATGGATGTTGGCTTTTGGTTTCGGTTTTTCTTTGACTGGTTCACTTTGAACTGAGGAAGTTTCACTAGATGGAGTATCTTCTTTTGCCGGACTTCCATTTTCGTGAGGAATGTCTTTCGTACTACTAGTACTTGGCACATCAAAATTATCTGGCTTGTTCAAGGGTTTTGGTACGTATCTACCTTTACTTTTCCATGAGGTCCTTTCAGATAACCCTACCGTTTCATCAGCATTATCGATGGGAGCGGACCAGAAAAACTCATCGCAGCCATCAGCATTGTCTTCGTTTACAATTGCTGTGAGTTCAGCAGTCTGATGTTCGGTTACTCCTGTGACCTTGTACACTTGATTTGGAGTGGTCCTAACCTTTTGATACACAACGTCTTTCTCTGCTAAGATCGGGGACTTTTGTTGGGACAATCGAGCGAATTCCACTGAATTTTATGAAATTAGATTCTTGTGGTTTTCAGGTTCGCTTTTTACAAATTCTGAGCAGTCAACCGTGTCCTCTACAGAAATTTCACTCATATTGTCATCCTCATTAAGCTCAGATGCATTTTCAACATCAATTTTGTTTTCTGAGCTTAAGTTGGCGTTTAAAGAGTCAAATTTTTGTATGGTTTCGGTTCTCAGTTTCAGTCTATCATTTTCATCCAAAAGGTTTTTGAGCATGTCCTTATGGTCCTTGGATTTAATGAAAGATTCTATTTTGTCCAGTCCATACATATAGGTCGGATTAACGTCCTCAGATGATATCACACTTTCACAATTATAGGCTTCGGCATCAATTTCATCCTCCTTAAACTCAAGGAAGGGCAAGATCATACGATGAATCTTTTGTCCTATTTCACAATCCAAATGAAGCTGAGTAATATTAGTGTAAAGACGTTTGGCAATCAAACAAAAAACATTTCGCTGTTTTAAAAGCTTTAAATTGTCTCTTTGCAAATAAATGTTTTCATCTTTTATTTTGACTAATTCTGACTCCTTCAATTCGATCCACATGCGTCGTTCCTCACTCTTCGAAGACACCCTACTTAATTGATCAGTTAGGTTAGAATTGGTGACTCAAGTTTGAGTTAAACTACTATCTAGATGAGAAATTCTTGAATTAACACT
Organism: Lactuca serriola; assembly: GCF_051521515.1. Taxonomy (NCBI): domain Eukaryota; kingdom Viridiplantae; phylum Streptophyta; class Magnoliopsida; order Asterales; family Asteraceae; genus Lactuca; species Lactuca serriola. The sequence goes on from NC_136416.1 coordinate 72,648,352, forward strand.
TTTTAGTTCTTTTTCATATGAGCATTGTGGGACTTTAAATGAAACAAAAACCGATTGTACCTTCTTGATCAGTTCGTCGAGCTCGTTGAACTGTGCGCTGAGCGGTTTGGCTGTAAAGCACATATCCTGCTGCTCCTTCGGTTCATTGCTTCCACCATCAGTGTTGTATCCCCTCATCTGAGATACGTCAGACACCATCAAGCATCTTCCTCCACTGCTTTCCTCTTTTGCCACACAAGCCTTTCCATGAGAGGGTTTCCTCACTTCATCGTCTTCAGAGTCGGTTGACCAAACCTCCACGCCACCGAACTCGTCATCAACAACCGAACCCTGCACAATTAGAGCATTCATAGAAGGGTTAGCGGTAGATTTCTTCTTCCTAATCTCATCAAGCTTTTTCTGCAGCAAAGCTTCTTCATCCTTATCCTCATCCTTTTCAGCCATCTTTTTGAGGACACAATCCTTTGCATAGTGGTTTTTCCCTCCACAGTAGTAACAACTTACTCCAGAATCACCTTCTGCCTTCGGTTCCTTCTTAGACTCTTCAAACTTCGGTTCATCTTTAACCTTTTCTGAACTATAACTTCCCTGCCAGTTTCGGTTTTTGTTGGTGGGGAATCTCTTCTTGATGAACCTTTTGGGGTTAGACACCATCATAGCATAGTCCTCAGACGTGAGGTCATAATCCTCCAAGTTGAGGTCTTCGTCCTCCATCACAACTTTACTTTTTGACAATAAAGCCAACGAACCTAGGCTTGAGACAACATTCTTCTCCTGCAACACAATCTTCTCCTGAGATTTGAGAATGCCCACCAGTTTCGCCAAGGAATATGATTTAAACTGCTCATGGGCTTTCACTGTGGACACAACTGCTCTCCACTCTGATCTGAGACCATTCAAGAATGTAACCTTCTGTTCAATAAGCTTCCTTTCAATGTCATGTTTGATCATCTTGCTGAGAAGATGATTGAAGCGGTCGAACGTTTGGGTCACGGATTCATCGGCTCCTTGCCTGAATTCACCAAACTCAGACAGGAGTAAGGTTTGAATTGAGTGTTCAAGATCCTCGTCTGTAGAGTACAATTCACGAAGCCTATCCCAAATTTCCTTTGTCGTCGTGCATGAGCTTACCAACCTAAAACTGAAGGGCGAATCTGATCAATCTTAGCGCCTTGATATTGCACTGGAATTTATCTTTTTCATCTTGCGCAATATCTTTAACATCCTTCAGGAGATCATTATACTCCTTTTGAGTTTTAATAATCCTTGATGTTGCAGAGTGAGAAAATGGTCCATTAACAATTGCTTCCCAGATGAGGTATCCATTATCCTCAGATCCTATAACATAGTCTTCAAAGTGATGCGCCCAGACTTCATAATCATGGGTGTATAGGATGGGAATCTTCATGGTTGATCCAATGCTGTTGGAAATATTGATGGGATTCGATTGCGACTCGTCCATAATGATCAAATAACCTGTTCAAAGATCAGACTTGTAATAAATCAGATTAGGGCAAAACAATAAATATCAAGATACGTCAATAAAGAGATGACGGCTCAATAAATATCAGTAATTGCGGAAAACCCTAATTGAAACCTTTTTCACAGAAAAGAAGTGTATCGATTACACAGCCTCCTGCTCTGATACCAATTGATGAGATTAAAACTTAATCTTGAAGATCGATTAGATCTTAAACAGGTAAAATAAAGATTAAACAACAAGAACACGACAACAATAAACAACTCAAGAATGAATCAAACGTGTCGAATGATTATAAAACAACCCTCAGAAGAGCTCGATAAAGAACATCAACTGTAGAGGGTTAGAAGGTTTACAGGAACGATAAAGAAAGAACTTTGTAATGCTATCTTCTTCTATCAATCGTATTCTCTAGATCGTTAACCTAATATGCATGCAAGCATATTCTTATATAGTAAACCTAACAGCTCACGGTTGGACAGGCCCAAATCGGAGTACAAAATTATTGGACTATTAACTGAGCCCAATGACACAATCCTTAAACGAATCTGCAACCCAACATACCCCGTTAGTATAAACCCGGTAAGTTGTATTTGTACATCATTAGTATAAACCCGATACGTTGTATTGTATTTGTACCCCGTTTAGTATAAACTTGGTACGTTGTATTTGTAGCCCGTTATTATAAACCTAGTACGCTGTATTTTTACCTCGTTTACTGTAAAGTAATTTGTACGAGAGTATATAGTTAAACCTTGTATACTTGACTAGTGAAAATAGAGTGAGAGTTTCATAAATTATACCTATTATAATGTATATTTGTATTATGTTTGATATGGTTTGTTCGTGAAAGTACTCCCTTTGCTCAGCATGTTACAAAGGGTAATGAAACTGATTGAAGTACTTTCTATATTCATATATATATATATATATATATATATATATATGTGTGTGTGTGTGTGTGTGTGTGTATAAAACTTATATAATTAAAATTGAAACGTCATTCGGACAAATAATGCTACTCTAAGCCCACATCCAAACAAGGAAAAGAAAATAAAGCGAATTATTAGTCCTAATCTCTTTAACTCTCTCTCTCTCTCTATATATATATATATATATATATATATATATATATATATATATATATATATATATGTGTGTGTGTGTGTGTGTGTGTGTGATTTTGGAAAAATATAAGTTAAAAAGAGTTTATAAAACATTTAAAGTCGTTTTAGAAATATTTAGAAATCATTTATTTGTAAACACAATATTCTTGTGTTAGACTTGTATTCCCCCCCCCCCCCCTAAAACAGTGAGAAATAGTAAAAACGCAGGGGTATGAAATCACCTTATATGTGTGTTCTTGGGTGATAACGATGTGGTAGTGACGATTTCCGGGTTAGAGCATGTGTTAACAAACGTATCTAACAGTGAAGAATTTCCTAGGAAATGACTTGAGTTTTCTTATGAAGTTTGAAGGTTTACTGGGTGAATACTTTGATACTTGAGAGCATATGAAACGAATAAGGTTTGCAAATCTGAGAGAGAATGAAGGTTTTTACGTTTGTTCAATGTGCAAATTAATTCATTTGCACTTCAAATATGGAAGTAAACTCATGACGTGGTTATATGATATGTTTGTTGGTATCTGGAATATATCACTTAGGGAAGTTAAATTGGATAAGAATTGAAGAGTTTACAGTCCTAAACTCCCAAAATAATGAAGTGTTTATGGTTTGGAATCAAATGAAAATGGAGTTTTCGGATCATAAAGTCAAGGAAGAGGGGTTTATGGTCAAAGATCTTCTAGAAGAGGGTGATTTTGATTCCATTTTAATTGTTGTTCATAGTTTGAGTCCTTATCCTAAAGGAGGGTTTACGGTTTTGCTTTCATTCTAAATGTGTTCACGGTTTGCTTCTTAACTCCAAAGAGGGTTTACGGTTTGGTTTTTAAGAGGGTTCACGGTTTGGTTTTCAACCGTGAACACCTTTTGTTTTCACACCTTGGATCGTGAACACATGTGGTGTTTCATTTTGTGATTTTAATCTTTAACCCCTTGACTTAAGTTGGCTTGTATATTGAGTTATTCTTGGATAGCTTCAATATAAGTGTTTATAACTTATGAATAAATATGATTTACAAGGTATGTATATATAAAATAACTTATATAAGCATGTCCTTAAGGTATTCAAGTTCTTATGTTAATAATGCTATAATATGGATTTAAAAGCATAATTTTGTAGTTTAAACTTTTATTCGAATAAGTTCAACTTCTATTGGTTTGAGATTACGAGTTATTACAACCTCATATTTTGGGTTATCGGGTTAACTATTGATTAAGATTGTATTTATTAATTAGTTGGTGCAAGGTTATCCAGTTCAGCGGTCCGAGTAGTTATTCGTTTAGCAGCGGATTGAGGTGAGTCTCCTCATTGTACTTGTGGGTCGAAGGAACCAATGTCGACCCACTAACTTTTGTTGTGCTAGTTGTCTTTGTAACTCTTGCATGGTAAGTTGGGCGAGGCCCATTGTATGACGGGCTAGACCCATTTATATGTCGGACTAGGCCCATTGTATGTTATGTAGGTGCTAACTGTCTTTATGACTTTTGCATTTGTATGATAGGGCTAGGCCGAATGGTTTTGCAGGTCTAGGCCCACTATGGTGGGATGGGCCCATTATGGTGGTATGTGGTATTTTGGGGAACTCAATAAGCTTTGTGCTTACAGTTTTATGGTTATGGTTTCAGGTACTTTTGGTTCGAAAGGGAAGGGCTCGGTTTGATCACGACGCATCCACCATGTTTCTACATCATCATGATTTTGAGATTGAACTCTGATAACTATTTTCTTATAAAAGTACTTCTGAATATTTGTATAACTAGATATTGAATGTTGACTTAAAGATAATTAATGTTTGGTAGAATTAAAAATGAAATTTTTACCTTATAATTTTGGGTCGTTACAAGTTGGTATCAGAGCCATGGTTTGAGGAATTCGGGCACACTTTTGGGTGTGTCTAAACTCAAACTTAGGAATTGGTAAATTTTCTTAAAAAGAAAACGAGTTTCTAAAACAATTTTTGTAAAAGAAAAGAAATTTATAAAAGGATTTTGTAAAGACAAAAGGGGTGTGATGCATGCAATCCTCCGAGCTCAACTAAGTGATTCTCGGAATACCCATACGTGTTTGTTATGATTATATGTTATGAGAATTGAATGCAAGGATGAGGCTAGGGATACTTTCAGGAATTGTATGATAGATTGGCCTGTGTGATGCCTTGTATCCTAGGAAGCATTGGATGCTATGCTATATTGGGAATATGTATTGGTACCGGTAATTGCTAAGTGTATGCTTTAAAAGTTGTATACGATTAGGATCATATATCCCTAGAGTGATAGATTTGGCCTTATTTCATGTTCCTTGTTTTGTTATGGTCCTAGGGTAGTCTTTTATTCAACAGTCTATTTGATCTTGTATTGTGTATAATATGCATGAATAAGGAAACCAATAGTGAGAATGGAAGTTCCTAGCATGAGTTGTAGTATGTGAGCTTGAATGTACTCTGGTTATTATATGGATTAGAGTGCTACTGCACGAATGCTGCTTGCTTTATGCTTTGTGGAACTCTTAAGTGATGTGAGATAGCTATTAAGGGAATATGTTAAGTCACATGTGACAATGGTTGAATAATCTCAGAGTGATGGATTTGTCCCTATTGCGCAGCTCTTGTTTGAGTCTAACCGTTGTAGGGATGAGTCTTTTACTCAAAGGACTATCTGAGCTTTGTTTAATGTGACAGTATTCATGAGGTACTTAACTGACATTATGGGGTATTCTTCAGCAGCTGATGGCAGGGTGAGGTTGGAAACCTAGGAAATCCAAGGAAATGCTTGAGTGGGTTTTGTTGTGCTGTTTAGCGAGTGCTTAGGATATCAGTTTGAGAAGGTGACTTAGAGGATTCAGGATAATTCCTGAGGAAAGTATGTATAGGTGTGGAAGGTAGTATTGGGTCCATACTACTGAAAGCACATGATCCATTCTCGAACCAGGGAGAGTTTCGGAAAATCTAGGAAGCATGTGGGATGAGGATTCTTAGGTATGTTCTAATTTTTTGCATGTTGTTTTTTTCAGTATGGTAATGAGCACTCAGGAAGGAGGATCATGTTCTGGTTCCGACTCATGTGCAGGTATTGAGCCGATTGATGAGCAGATGTGGGAGTTCATCTCATCGGAGATTACCCGCGGTATTTTGGACCAAACTCCCGTGATATTTGATACGGTCAAGGAGGGGATTTTGGATGAGCGCCTGGGCCCATTCTGCGTTGAGGTTATGGCTATTATTGGAGCTCACACTCTTTTTTTCCATGAGTTCCGTGCTTATGGATCTCCCACGTTCTTTGGGGATAAGGACCCCCTTGCTTGTAGGAGATGGTTAGCAGATATGGTTAACGCGTTCAGGACGAGTTTCTGCCCTGAGAGGTCGAAGGTCAGATTTGCCTCCTGCCTTCTAAAGGACAAAGCCCGAGATTGGTAGGAGGAGGTAGACTTCATTTTGGGAGGCGAAGCCCTTGAGACGATGACTTGGGATAAGTTTGTGACCCGATGTAGGGCCGATTTTGCATCAGCTATTGAGGTGCCACAATTGGCAAGGGAGTTTCAGGACCTTTGCTAGACGACTAAAACTATGTCAGAGATCACTGCCAAGTTCTGGGAGAGGGCTTTGTTGGTTTCGCAGTATGATGCAGACGAGGAGATGAAGAAGGTAAGGTATCATGACATGTTGAGAGATCACATCTAGAAGTTTGTGAGTTTATCAGGGTGCAAGGTCTTGACTGATATGATTTCTAGAGCCCGAGAGCGTGAGATTGATTTGGAGCCTCTCAGGAAGAGTAAGCCAAAGCAGACTCAGATTTTAGTAGTCCGGGTGAAGAGGCCCATGACTTAGGATTCACGTTTGCGAGGCCATTAGGGTCGGGGTCGTGCGCACCCAGTATAGGAAGACTCATCAGGGAGGATGTCAGGAGACAGGCCGAGGATGTTTCAGTTGTGGTCAAATGGGTCATTTTAGTTGGGATTACCCCCGTGGGTTAGATCCGATGTGTTTTCACTGCAATCAGGTGGGCCACAAGAAGGCCGACTATCTGATGTTAAGGGGCGGAGCAATGGGTGTACCTGCTCTAGTTACTTTGACGATCATTGACGGTCGTGAGGGTAGGGCAAGAGCCCTAGCAGCGAGGAGTCGAGCATTGTAGTGTCAGTCACGGGAGGCCAGGGTTTCATTAGGTGCTATTGCGAGTATGTAATCTTTGATTTCTTATTGCTTATTATTAATATTTATATTGCTTTGGAATCTAGTATTGGTTTGGGTAAGCATTATCTTTGGTTTAGTTCTCTGTTATTTCTTGGGTTATATCATCAAGAATTGTTATATGCCATTTTGCATGCCAAGAGTCATTAGTGGGTCATATCTTGCTGAGCGAGTTTTAGTTTGTTCGGTTGTTGTTTCGGTTCTACGATCGGGTCAATTCAGAGGTATTGTTGGGAAGGTCTATGGTTGGGTTAGCTATTTAGTTTTCCAATGAAGTCAGAGTTCAGTCGTGTTAGCATTTGATCGGGTAGGATCACCAGTCGTCTATGGAAGAACCTTTGGGTCCAATCACTATCGTTGCTAGGGAAGGAGCGGTAGCAAGAAGATGGTGGTGGCAGTCTCAAGAGTTTTTTGGTCACTGGATATGTCGGGGGGATTTTATAATCACAAGGGTTGAAGATGGTTAAAATTCAGAGATCCTTCTGAGGATGGGAAGTCGGAGAAAAGACTCACCAGTTCATAGCAAGGGTTAGGGTCTTTGTCACCAGCATAAAGGACTCAAGGATTTGGTGCGGTACCATGGGAAGTGATTGGGATTATCAGGCTTTCGAGATTTCGTGGACTTTTCTTATGGATTTTAAGAGTTGTGCATTCATCGAAATTGGATAGTAATGGAACGCTGGCATTTGTAAACTCGGGTTGTCATCAGTCTGAGTCGTAAGATTGTGAGATGGATTCGAAATCCATCAAATCTTGAGGATTGGAAGAGCGAGGTCAAATCCAAGTGGGGAAGAATCTTTTGGTCTAATGGATTGTACAAGAAAGGATATTTCTGTTTTGTTGCACATCAGTAGTGGCGCATAGCGGGTATGTGGATGATCCCGGTTGAGGGATGTGTTAGAGCGTCGCCGTCTGTTCTTGTTTGATGAAGGCTTTAGGGCTCGAAGCATGACCGGGACACTAGATTAGGATTCAGTCAGATGCGAGTTCGACTCAGGATGATTGTGGTTGATATGGCAGAGGTGTGGTAAGACCATGGGGTATTCGAGATGACCCTGGACACAGTAGAGGATGGAACAAATAACACTTGGGGGGACCAAGTGAAGGAAGATGTTTACCCAGAGTTTCAACACGAAGTGGTCATTCCACATAGATAGTATTGTAGTATATAGCCTAATATAAAAGGCATTATGTATGGTAAAATCAAACAAGTATTTTAATCGTTTTCAAAAGTTATAAAAAGATCCCTAGTCGTGTTATACTAATCAATGTGATTAGTTGTTGTGTGATCCTTTCCGTGGATGGTGGCTTGGAAAATTGTGAGACAATTTTTGTGACGAGTATGAGTAAGTGTGAAAGGTAGTATGGTCCCATACTATTAGAAGCACATGACTCGTACTTCGATCAGGAGGAGTCACAAGGTTACTAAGGCACTAGTAATTGAGTTCTTTTTTTAAAATTCCTTCATTACCTTTTTTTTCAGTGATGAATAGGAAGAAGATTCCTAATCAAACCCTATTAACTGTAAAGGATTGAATCCGATTGATATCCACAAAGTCAGTTACCCGGTTCTGAGAACCATGTTCGACATAGTGTATGGATTTAATTGTAAGGTTGAAGAAGGAAACGATCGAGGAAATCGACATAAAAATTGCAGTCGTGGTTAAAACTAAGCAGCTAGTAGCTAGTAATGCTACCTATAATAATGTGGCTATACCACATTAGAACATGAAGGAATGTATCCTCCATGCTAGAGTATGACTCAAAGAGACATGAGTCTAGCCATTGTATTATACGATGAAAGGTCATTAGAGCATGGCCCATCAGTCTGTTATGGCGGTCGAAGTGAAGACATTATCTTAGGTTAAGTCTGTTCTAGAAGGAGCAGGAGTATCCAATGAAGAATGAATTTAGAAGGAAGATCATGTGCAGGGTTAAGCACTACCAACGGTCGAGAAGCCTAAGAGTTAGAAAATAATTTGAAAAGACATAAGTGTTACAACTATTATCTAGGATGGAAAGGTAACATATGGAGTCATTATACAAGCCCTGTTTTGCTAATGATTTCGGGACATAATCATCCTAAAGGGGGAGATATATGTAACGCCCGCAAATTTGGGTTAGACAAATAAGATATAATAAGAGGTAAAAAACGACTTGTTGATACAATATTATTCAGGATAAATAATATTAAACGAATTTATAGTATATGTGAACGATTTTGTACATATAAAGAAAGTTGGAATCTGACTTTGTATGAAGAAGATATGCTTCTTCGAATTTTTGCGATTAAACCGAAATGACTTTTTGTATCGTAAAAAAATTAATTGTTGATAGATTACTTATTAGACTAAGTGATATAATCTAAAATCATAGTAGTCATCAAACCTACAACGTGCATATAAAGAACGTCCAAATCTGACTTCGTGAGAGAAACTTATAATTTTTTAAAGTTTCAGCGTAGAAATATACGACTCAGAAACCGATATTAAAATTAGTCAATTTTTAGGAAAAACAATCTAAACAAAAGTTGAAGATCTCATCAATACCTATCCATCGATGTAAAGACATTCGAGAATGGACGTCAGACAAGAGAGTTATGAATTTTTGGCGGACTTTAACAGTCTAAGTCTGTTAAAAATATAACTTTAAAAATAAATTCAAATTAGTCGACTGAGTCTAAATGAATGTTGTATAGGAATCTGTCATACCACCCAAATGTTGCCACGTATCTGAAATACCACCCAAATGTCGCCACGAGTCAAGCTAGGAATCTGCCACATTGCATCTTCTATCACTGTGTGTAATGCGTACGGGTCATGGTGTGCGGCACGCATCCTTCCCATACGTATAAATCCATTCGCTTACAGCCTCATTTTCTCACAAATCAAACCCATATCTCTCTGGTCTTATTTCACACTTTGACGTCGAATTTTTTTGGGCTTCTGAACTTTTTTGGAAGGTTGTGGAGTAGCCACGAGCTCGACGAAAAGAAGTATTTGTGTCAAGATTATGTCCTCATAATTTCGTGGTTTTCATAGTCATTATTATGAACATATAAATAAGATTTATCAGTAATTCCAAGTCGTTATATTGATTGATCTACTTACCGGGATGATGTTCAGGTTGGATTTAGTGATGTAGTTAAAGTGAGATTTCCAAACAATATACTTTGTATACCACATAGACGATGCCTCCGATATGATCATACATGGTTGTTCCTTACTTGATAGATCTTGATGTAAACATTAGGATTAGTGAGGAATCGAGGCTATCATTAGTCGCCAAGAAATAAGACTAACACTTAGTAATATGAACCAAGGTCATGCCAGAAGAAAAATTGAAATACAAATTTTATGTGTATTTCCATAGATACTTTCAACTTACACATAGATACAAGTATTCTAAATGCTTAAATGTTATGTGTATTATTTTTGGTGTGTTTAATATATATGTACAATATGATATGATTGTTACTTGATCTAATTGTATATTATACTTAATGATATGTTTGGGTAATAAAGGGTTGTATAAAATAACAAATGAGATGTCATGATATGGTTGTGTGAGATAGTGGTTGTGATAGGTTAAGTGAAAGATGTGTAAAGTAATAAGTCCTGACTTGCCGTGTCTACCCAAAGTACTATTGTATTGTCGTGTCTAACCAAATTACTATTTGTACTTCTTTTTGTGTCCAAAATATTATCTTACTGTCATGCTTAATCATTTAGGGGAATATAGATGACTGTTGTCAAAGATCCTTTAGAAAAGATCTATCGAGATCATTAATGTAGGATTAGGAAGCGAGAATAACAGGAATGGTGTAATTGGGTTATTAAAATCTTGAAGATTATATAATTAAAGATTATAATATTATGGGATGAAAACCCTATATGCTTATCAGGTTTCCCAACCTAACCCTCTCGGTTTCATTGTATCACAAGTAGCGATACGAAGGTACTGAAAAATAATGTAATTATCTGCTGAGAGGTTTAAAGGAGCTCGTAGGCTGCTAGAATATTGATGTAAGGGTTGTTGATTCAGATGTTTCTATATCAGTTATGACAATCCAAGTTTTAATAATCAATGAAACACATTTTCTTTGGAAATACTTTTTAATGGGACAAATTCCTCATTTTTAAAGACCACTCTGATTTTAAAGAAGCATATAGAAAAAGTTTTAAAATGGTCGTAAATATGGGGGATGTCATATTGTTGCACGTCATAGGGTTCCAATGTCAGTGTTTTCAGATTGGAATGTTTGTTTCACTTTCAAATTTTGGAAGATGTTTCATGAGGCGTTAGATACTCAGTTATATTTTAGTACGATTTTACCAAGCACAGACTGACGGATAGAGTGAGTGAATGATTCAGCCACTCAAGGACATGCTTCGTGCATGTGTATTGGATTTCGGCGGGAGTTGGGATACGTATCTCCCATTAGTCGAGTTCTCGTATAACAACAACTACCACGCCAACATTGATCGACCACCTTTCACGATGCTTTACTAAAGGAAGTTTCGAACCCCGATATGTTGGGATGAGGTCCATCAAGAGCTTAAGAATGATCAGATCTTAGCTTTGGAGCTCTTGGAATTGGGAGAAAAAAAGCTTAACTCCTTAAGTTGTTCATGCCTAGTTCCCACGATGTGGCGACTAGGGATCAGCCCATCTGTTTTGTCTTTTCGCGACCGCAAGGTGGCCAAAGGAAGGCCACGACATGGAGGCTTGTTGATGATTAAGTATTGACTTTGACTTGGATGTTAACCGTTGACTTTAACCTAGGTTGACTTTTGGGTCAAATTGCTAGTTTAAAAGGTGAATTAAGGTTTCATTTTGAATAATTGATTAGGTGGCGTTTAGCACCCGTTCATCATCTGTATGTGTATGAGTTGTTGGATTTTGACTACCTTCGCAAGGTGAGTTTTCTCACTATAATGTAGGTTGATTGACTTTCTTTGTGACTCTTGCAAGTTTACCTATGTTTATTGGGCTAGGGCTGATTATATGGGTTGGGCCTGAATGTGTAGGCTGGGCCTTGAAACATGTATGTTGGGATGAGCCTGTTCTTATACGGTATACAATATGTTGGGGAATTCATTAAGCTTTGTGCTACGTTTACTGTTTACATGCTACAAGTACTTTCAGTTCGAAAGAGAAGAGTTCAGCATGATCGCATTGCATACCCGAGAGTTTATTCCATATTATCTTTTAGATTTGTCATTGATGTTTTAAGGATACATTATAATATTTTGATTATCTTTTTATTCGAATGATTGGATTTGGGCTTGGTTAATTAAAAATATAAATTTTACTGTGTATTTTTAGATTGATATAAATGATCATTTCCCCAAATCATTAATAGGTTAGGTTGGATAATTTTTTCACTTTATGATTGTCACTTTTGTTGATATCTATGTATATTATATTGGTATATAGGGAATATGTATTTTAAGTAACTTAAATTTGGCTGTTAATGTATTTATTTATTAAGTAAATTGAAATTATTTATTAGTTTATTGTTGAAACATGTCTTTATTGTTTTTGAATTATTTACATACGTTTGTTAGATGCTGATATTTATAAAATATATTTGATATTCTATATCAAAGTCAATATTATATTTTCCTAGATGGTATTAATGACGTCTCAACTTGATAACAAATATTTTCTATTTATTTTTTGTTCTCAATTAAGTAAGGGCTTGTTTGATAAACGTCTGACCGAGTCGAGTCAGACGTTTTTGGCTGACTCGGTCAACAAAAGGCGTTTGTTAATCGAATTGTGGGCATCTGACTCGGTAAGAAGGAATCTGAATGGGATAGATATGGGAAGACAGCTGACTGAGAAAAGTTCCACTTTATCCTTGCCCTACAATTTTTCTTTCAGCGCCTCCATCATTCTCCATTGTACGACGCCTCCTTCTCGTCGATTCTGCATCTTCCCACCACCGACGATCTCATCCATAGCCAGCCTCCATCGACGGTCTCCTGCCTCTTCATCAGGTATGAACCCTTCCCTTTTCATCGACGATCTGCATCCTCTCTTTTGGATTTTGATTTATGTTTTGTACGATTTCTTCAACTGATCATAATATAAATCTAAACTTTGAATTCTGGATTTGATTTGTTTCATGTTCCGAATTTTTGATGTTTGAATCTAGGATTCTGATTTTGGTTTGAATTTATGTTCAGTGAAATTTTGTTTATTCATGTTTGAAGTTGTTTAAAAGTTCTGATTTTTATTTGTTTCTGTCCATGTTTGCTGCAGAATTTTGTTGTTCAATTGCAACACATATTTTTTTAGTTGTTAAGTGCAAAACAAATTTTTGATAAATAGCAATTTCTACTACCAGGTTTCATATTTTTTATGGGGGCAGATTAGTCTTTTGTCTAGAAAAGTATACAACAATGCAGGGGAATCCATCCAAGAAAATAAGTCCATATTTGACTTTGGATTGCAAAAGATTTTCTTAAATTAGATGCCTTCTACTCATGAGTTTGTTGTTTTTGTTTATGTTCATGTTTGATGTTTATGTTTTTGTTCTATTCATATTAGGAAAATATTGGACTTAAATTGAATTTTTGTTGTTCTATTGATGAGTTTGAGAGTTCATACATACCTGACTGTTTGTTGTTCTAGTGATGAGTTTGAGGAGTTTGATTCTTGATTGTTGTTGATTCATACAAGTTTTATAATTTTATAATTTTAGGATGTTGGTTTAGAACGAGTGTGAGGACAAAACCTTTCTTGAGGCATGTATCCATGAACTAACCACTAATGGTCGTGAGGGTAAAATGAACATTTTTTATTAGTCAGCACATTCAATCAGATGTATAATCAAACAATATGATTTCTTACTCTGTCAGAAGTTCTTACCCAAACAGACATTTCTCAGTCAGCATCTATCAAACGGGACCTAAGTTAGACACTTGTAAATTTAAATCATGAATTTTTGATATTGTTATAATTTATCACCTCTTACATAATACATCAATAGATGAAACTATAATTCTAGAATAATGCATGGGCCGATAGAAATAATCATTACCTACTAAAACTATAAAAACCATTTTCATTTATATATTTTTAGGCAAAACTCTTATTTATAATGTTAAGTATAAAAATTGATTTAAAAGTAACTCTTCCTAAGTGAAAATAATGAACATAGAAATTAAGTTGTAAATTAAAGGGTCATGTAACATTTGAAAGTTTAATTAAATGTCTCACACTTTCACTCTCACGTCAAAGGAACAAGGATGTAAAATAGCTCTTCAAAAAAAATGATAAAAATAGAAAATAAATTGTAAATTAAAGGGACATAAATACAACATTTGAGAATTTGATTAAATATCTCAAGACCAATTTTAAGGTCTTTACCAATTTGTCTTTAAATTATTTAAACCCACCATATTAATATAAAAGCGTTAGACAAGTTGGGTGTTGGGGGGGGGCTATGCACCTTCCTACGCCCTAAAAGTATCAATGTTTCGTTATTCATGATTTAATATTTTAAATACATTAAAGCATGATAATACTTGGATCGTAGTTTTTCCATATCTACATTGAGAACGTATTATATAAAGAAGGGATTTTTACCAAACTCGGAACTCGTTTTTTAACCTGTCTAACCAAATTATTTCATAGAATTCATATTTCTTTTTACAATGCAAAATGTGTTGCATACTATATGTATCTCATTGGCTAGTTTTCAAAAATCAACTAGTCACGAGAGAAAATGAAACAACAATCTATCTTAAACTTAAAAGGAATAAATCTAGAAGCTCCATAAAGACTCGTCAACAAAAAATTCGACGTCATCCCCATAACTGCCATATCCCACCGTCTGCGGAGGCGCTACCATCAGTCCCTCCGCCATGCTAACAAAAAATTCCGGCGTCTCAAAAATATCTTCTTCATCCACGTAATACAGAATTTCCGGCAACTCCTTCGTATCCACAATCTCCACCTCTTCCTCCGAGTATCTAAAAGCCTCCGCAGCTTCTGCAGCGGCCTTTTGTATATCTACAATACTGCTAGACTTCGGAACCGGCAGCCGCCACACAGAATCAGCAAAATTCAAACACGCCCGTCGTCCCCTGAAGGCAAACGCCGCCACATCATGTGCTCTTGCTGCCATTATAGCTGTAGGATGAGTCCCTAACCAGACCCTCATGTTCTTGCTCGGTTCTCTTAACTCACAAACCCACTTCCCGTTATCCCTCATTCTCACTCCTCGGTAAACCGGGTGTCGAGTCTCTCTAAACTTCTTCCTTCCGGCCCTCTTCTTCGGGTTTCGTGAAGCCAACATCACTTCGGATTCAGCAGCCGCATTCAAGACTGAGCTTTTGCTACGACATGAGGTCAAAAAGTGTGCTAATGGAACACTTTCTGATGATACTGATGGAAATGGATTGTACGATTCGATAAAGGCATCCATAAATATGTGAGGTGAAGTTACGGTTTGTTGGTAGTTTTTGCAAGTTAGATATAAGTTATGACTTTTGAGAGAAGTAATTGTTTGTTGGGAGTGTTTGTGAGTGACTTTAACTTGTTGATATGAGAATGGCGATGTATATATAGATATTTGTGGATTCTCTGTGGTGGGGTTACCAGCTGGTGGTTTGCGTGGTAGAGGATGGAGGCTTTGACAAGTGGCTTCATTTTTTATTTACTTTGAACGCGTGATATTTGGGAGGATAGATTAAGAATTGTCCCTATAGTATTGAGTAATATACAGCTTCAGTCCAATAGATTCGAAGGTTGTAGTTGATGTACAAAATAGTTTTGTGTAAAAGCATGCCTAATTTTATATACCGTCTACATTAATATATAAAGGGCGTGTTTGGCATGGAGCTTTTGGAAGCGTTTGGGAGCTTCTAGCTTTTAGCTTTTGACAAAACGCTCTAGTTTAAACAAAAAGTTTCGTTTGGCAATACGAACGTTTAGTTTTTAGTTTTAACAAAACGCTCCGATTCTAAAAGCTACTTCATGTAGCTTTTAATAAAACGCTTCGGAGCTTTTGAAATCAATTTCCATAATTACCCTTAAAAATATATTTATATATTTTTTTATTTTTAATCAATTGTCCTTTTATGTAATTTTATATATTTCAAAAGCTTCCAGCTACTTTTGCCAAACATTCATATAACAAATAAAAGCTACAACTTTCCGCTACCAACTACCAGCTACACGCTATCAGCTACCCGCTACCAGCTAACCGCTACCCGCTTCCAGCTAACA
The DNA here is from genome assembly GCF_051521515.1 of Lactuca serriola. Lineage (NCBI taxonomy): Eukaryota > Viridiplantae > Streptophyta > Magnoliopsida > Asterales > Asteraceae > Lactuca > Lactuca serriola. Next base: position 72,664,386 of record NC_136416.1, read on the forward strand.
GCTACTTTTGCCAAACACGCCCAAAGTATCATTATTTACACAACGCATGGTAAGCTTTTTAATCAGTTTACAAGATTTATATTCCATTTATTTTGTATCTTTTAAAAAAAAGAAATTGATATAACTTAAAATCACGCCTTAATTAGAATTACACATCAAAATCATAATAATTGCATGTTAAATCAAACACAAAATCATTTCTTTTAAATCAAAACCTCCAACCCATGATGCATTTGCCATTAACACAACTAACTAATGTTTTAAAAACCGGTTTTTTAGTTGAACCGGTATGACGATCGGTTTCTGGTTTAACCGGTTCGACCGCCGGGTCAACCGGTTTCTATGATTTTTTTTTCTTATTTTTCTGCACATATATACGTACATAATTCATGAATTTAACGTCTACAAGTTTAAACATTAAAAATACACATAAAAATAAGTTGTAGATCAATATAAATACATTAAAATAACACATAACTATAAGTTTTTACATCAATTCACATACATCAAAAACAAAATAAAATATAATACAAAAACAAAATATAGTTTTAAATGAATACAAGTGCATCAAAAAAACATCATAACATTTACCATATGTTGTTTGAGAAATCTAAATAGATTTGAAAAAGTTCACCAATGTTTATTATTGAAAATGGTTTTTTTCCATGTATTTTTATTTAGTTTAACCGGTTTATTTTGACCGGTTCAACCGGTTTTCTCTAAAAACCGGCCGGTTCAATCCGGTTCAGAAATTAGTGTAAAACCGGTGATAGTTGAACTGCTCTCTTCTCCGGTTCCCGGTCCAACCGGTTCTTAAAACACTGCAACTAACAAACTTAATCTGAATATAACATACAATAGCAAAAAATTTCAATTTCTATGCCAAGATGGTATTCACTACAAGAAAAAACATAAATATCTACGGAATCAAAATTCGTAGCTATTATATTATGGAATATAATACAAAATGATTTGTGTAGCTATTTTGCTACGGAAATGACTTTCTAGCTAAATTAGGAATAGTTACAAAGAGTTGTTACATAATCAAAATTCTTAGATATTCTACTACGAAATATGCTACAACGGCTAGTCGTAGCTATTTTCTATGGAAATGGCTACGGAGTTGTATCTACAAAGCTAAATCTCGAATTGTTGCTATACAATCAAATTTTGTATCTATTTTACTACGCAATATGCTACGAGATTGTTGGTTGTAGCTAGTTTCCTACGGAAGTTGTTACATAATCCATTTTCGTAATTAGTTGGCTATAAAATCGTTTACGTAATCAAAATCCGTAGTTAGTTGGCCACGGAATTGAAATCCATAGCTATTTTGCGTCAAAAATTTGCTACAAAATAAAAATCTATAGCTAATTTGCTACGAAACTTTTTACGAAGAGGCTAATCGTTCTTATTTGCGTATATAAGTTGTTTTTGACTTTTTAAAATAGCTAGGAAATCTAAATCTGTAGCTATGTGGTTACCCAATATTATTTAGTCAACTAGCTATGGAATATATTTTCGTACTAAAATATAAAAAAAATATTATCAACAAAAAATAAATTATTGTTTTTAATCATTATTTTTAATTATAAGTTAATTATCATTGATAAAAACCTTTACATATTATCATAATTTTTTTATTTATTCTTATTTTCATTATTTGGGAGGATAGATTAAGAATTGTCCCTATAGTATTGAGTAATATACAGCTTCAGTCCAATAGATTCGAAGGTTGTAGTTGATGTACAAAATAGTTTTGTGTAAAAGCATGCCTAATTTTATATACCGTCTACATTAATATATTAATATGTTAAGGGGAAATCTTTAGAAAAATTCTAAAATTTTAGGACAATTTATTAAAAAGTCTCAAACTAAATTTTGTTTATAGAAAAGCACAAATTACCGGCTAAAACTTCAAAAAAAACCCTTTTGTCCGGTTTTGTAGATTTAGCCGGTATTTTGTCCTTTTTCGTTAGTTTGTTCAAAATATTAGGATTTTTTTGAAAAATACTCAATAACTAAAATATTATGAGGTTTCTGAAAAATACTATGAAATTAATGGATATTATTATTAACAAATCATTTATAAACATAACAATTTTTTTTTTATTATAAACAGAGAAAATACATTTGTTTCTAATTTCTAGGAATAGAATGGTCGACTAGTTCTATTGTTTCTTGACCACTTTAAACTCCTTATGTTTCTCCTATGTATCGGTGTGAGTGTCAGCGAGATGCACTATGTACGTTTTCTTCAATTAAAGACAGTAGTTGATAATATTTATTAATACACAATCAATAAGTGTCTACTTTCGATTAGGTGTGACGTTATAGGATCACATGTTATTAGCAAATATAATTACATAATGATTCTTGAACATATAGATCTTTCATTATGTTCTTTAATGTAAATACCACCTAACCTTCATACGTTATTCGGTAACAACTATCAAATTACAAACATAGTGAAAAATAAATTTTGAATGACAATTTAAATAGATAATCACCCTACACTTTTTTCCATATAAATTATCATTCACGATTCACTTTTTCACATTTGATAGATGTATGTTAGCCTATGGTTGTTATCGTGTGAGGTGTGGATGTAGGGTGATAGTTAAGTTAAACAACATAAGAGGAACACCAACATTAGAGGAATACTCACTGAGTACATCCCACCATCATACCCACAACGATGCATAGGAGGAACATAGAGAGTTTGATGTGGTCAATAAGCAATAGAGGAGTACTTAGACTACCAATTTATTCATAGAAATTGACAACAAGTGTATTTTCTTTTTTATAATAAAAATATTTGTTATGTTTATAAATGATTTGTTAATATGGTAATTTTCGGAAAAGTCTCAATATTTTGGTTATCAGTTAGTTTCCGGAAAAGTCCCAAAATTTTAAGCAAACTAACGAAAAAAGACAGAAAACCGGCTAAGTCTACAAAACCGGCCGAAAGTGGTTTTTTTCGAAATTTTAATTGGTATTCTTTGCTTTTCTGTAAACAAAATTTAGTTTGAGACTTAATCGTAAATTGGACTAAAATTTTGGGACTTTTTTTTTTGAGATTTCTTTATGTTAAGTATCATAATTTACACTACACATGGTAAGTTTTTTAATCAGTTTACAACATTTATATTCCATTTATTTTGTTTCTTTAAAAAAAATTGATATAACTTAAAATCACGCCTTAATTAAAATTATACATCAAAATCATAATAATTGCATTTTCAAATCAAACACAAAACCGTTGTTTTCTTAAAATAAAAACCTCAAACTCATGATGCATTTGCCATTTACACAACTAATAAACTTAATCTTAATAAAACATACCATAGCAAAAAAATTCTGGTTTCTATGCCAACGTGGCATTAACTACAAAACAAACACTTAAATAGCTATGGAATGAAAATCCGTAACTATTATATTACGGAATATGATACAAAATAACTTTTATGCTATTTTGCTATCGAAATGATTTTGTAGCTAAATTAGGAATAGCTACAAAGAGTTGCTAGATAATCAAAATTCGTATATATTCTATACTACGAAATATGCTACATAATTGCTAGTCGTAGCTTTTTTTATACGAAAATGGCTACGTAGTTGAATTTCCAAAGCTAAATCTTGAATTGTTGTTACACAATCAAAATTTGTATCTATTTTACTACGCAATATGCTACGAGATTGTTGGTTGTAGCTAGTTTCCTATGAAAGTTGTTACATAATCCATTTTCGTAATTAGTTGGCTATAAAATCGTTTACGTAATCAAAATCTGTAGCTAGTTGGCTACAAAATTGAAATCCATAGCTATTTTGCGTCAAAAATTTGCTACAAAATAAAAATCTATAGCTAATTTGCTACGAAACTTTTTACGAAGAGGCTAATCATTGTTATTTGCGTATATAAGTTGTTTTTGAGTTTCTAAAATAGCTACGAAATCTAAATCTGTAGCTATGTGGTTACGGAATATTATGTAATCAATTAGTATGAAATAAATTTCCGTACTACAATATATAAAATATTTTATCAACAAAAAGTAAATTATTGTTTTCAATCATTATTTTTAATTATAATTTAATTATCATTGATGAAAACCTTTACATATTATCATAATTTTTTTATTTATACTTATTTTCATTATTTTGTTATATCTTATTTTAATAGGGATAGGCTTTGCAATTCAATAGGGCAAGTGTATAAGTGCATGTTTTCCTTTTTATTTAATCCAAATTGCAAAGCGGTTCATCAAGTTATACAATGAGGTTAAAATAGTCCATAGTTTCGACGGAGTTCTAACGATCGTCGAATGCTACCGACATTACACAGATCTCCGGTGATGTAATTAGCCAAAACTTGTTCAACAATAATATATCTATTTGGCTTCTACGGATGACCTTCCCGATGATTTCGGCGGCAAGATGAGGTCTCGACCACAAATAAAATGCAGAAAGTTGGAGTAATGAGGGAAAGCGAGTTAGATAACTAAATTTGCAAGAATCTAACGAGACGGTGGCCGGTTTTTTGCTTACTGATGCAACAATGCTACTTCTTGTTTTTAAGGCTTCAGAACTTGGCTGGAGATCGAGTATGATCGAATCGAAAATTAGTACTCATGAAAAAACCAAATGTAGTAGTATCCCGACTAATAAATTGAAGGGAAACTTAAATCGTCTCGATGTTCCATGCAAGTCAATCACAATATCTGCTAGCGTTTGAATTGTACACACTTATGTTTTGTTCTTGGAGAAAAGTTTGATTGATTTTATTGAAGTACAAGTTGTTACCCGCTTTGGTTCGATTGGTAAAAGGCTAAACTTTTGTCTAAATTAGTGATACGGACACTCGATGGTAAAAATCGTAACACCTTGTTCCAAATCGTTTCCTAATGTGGGGTGGTAACCCGAAGACCGAGCATCATCAGGTTTAGGGCCTGTGAAGAAAAGAGATTTACACCCATTTGTGTGTGGGTAATGTAATTTGGATAATCCGGGAGTTAGGTTTGTATTTTGGAGCCAAGGGGTATTTCGGTAAAGTGTCAGTCCAGGCTTTACAAAAAATGGATTTTTGTTCATGAAGTTTTAAGGCAAGTATGAGTTGACAAAAGTTTAATGCTTCTCGTTACCTCTTCGTGGATATAAGGATCGTCAAAACGGACTTATAACCAAGAAGTTATAGCCTTTAAAAGATTCATGGTTTTAGGGTTTAACTAGGTACACGGGGTGTACACATGTGTACGCATGACATACTAGTGCTAAGACCAGTATGTCGGGCATACATTGGCGTACATTGGGCGTACTAAGCAAAGTGATCGTGGAGCCTTAAGGGAGTACACTGGGTGTGCCAGAAGTACGTTGGATGTACTCTAGTCAGACCTAAACCCTAATTTAGGGTCTTGGACCCTATTTAAGCTCCTTAACTCACCACCAAACCCTGTTATCTTCAACCTCCATCCCTCTTAACCCTAGAAACGATACCCTAACCCCATCTGAGTGGATTTTGAGCTTTTGGTGGTATTTCATGCTTGTTAGTGTTCATAGAAGAAGAAGGAACTTCTTGGACAAGTGTGGGATTGCTTGAAGCTTTTGGATCTAGGCTTGTTGCATCTTGATCTACATTTTGGAGGTATAATGTTTCTATCTTGTTGAATCTAGGTGTTAGATCTAGTTTAGGGGGTATTTTGGGTTCATTTTGGTCCTTAGAGTCATCCTTGTGAGTATGAGCTACTCCAAGAACTTAGAATGATGGATCTTGGCCTTTTGGAGGTCCCTTGTTCATAAAAATGCCATCTTGATAAATTATCTTGGACCATGCATGAGTTTGGATGTTTATTATCGGTGTTATTAAGATTTGGTCCCATTAAGCCATGCAAAGGAGTAAATTTGCCAACTTTACGTGTTAAGACATTTCATTAGGGCCATATCTGAGTTTGGATGTCATTGGCTTAACCATTAAGAGATTAATATGGATTTTTGGTCCCTGATGACTACATTGGGCATACGCAAGAAGTACGCTCAACATAATGGAGGTTTTGTACATCAACCGCTTGTACTATGTTCTTCGAGGGTGAGTACATGGTGCATACCATTCTGGTATGCGAGGCGTACTCCCCAATTTTCTATTTTGGGCTTTTTGAGATTTAGGCCTTGTTGGGCCATTGGACTTTAGACTTTTAGCCATGGATGGACTTAGGGTTTTCTTGGAAGTAGGATTGAACTCTGTTAACTGTTTTCTTATAAAAGTACTTCTAAATATTTGGATAAGTAGATATTGAATGTTGACTTAAAGATAATTAATGTTTGGTAGAATTAAAAATGAAATTTTTACCTCAAAATTTTGGGTCGTTAGAAGTTGGTATCAGAGCCATGGTTTGATGGATTCAGGTACACTTTCGGGTGTGACTGAACTCAAACTGAGGAATTCGTAATTTTTCTTAAAAAGAAAACAAGTTTCTAAAACGATTTTTGTAAAAGAAAAGAAATTTCTAAAAGGATTTTGTAAAGACAAAGGGGGTGTGATGCGTGCAATCGTCCGAGCTCAAGTAAGTGATTCTCGGAAAATCCATTCATGTTTGTTATGATTATATGTTATGAGAATTGCATGTGAGGATGAGGCTAGGGATACTTTCAGGAATTGCATGATAAATTGGCCTGATATGTGATACCTTGTAGCCTAGGAAGCATTGGATGCTATGCTAGATTGGGAATATGTATTGGTACCAGTAATTGCTAAGTGTATGCTTTAAAATTTGTATACGATTAGGATCATATAGCCCTAGAGTGATCGATTTGGCCTTATTTCATGTTCCTTGTTTTTTTGTGGTCCTAGGGTAATCTTTTATTCAACAATCTATTTGATTCTGCATTGTGTATAATTTGTGTGAATAAGGCAACTGACAGTGAGAATGGAAGTTCCTAGCGTGAGTTGTAGTTTGTGAGCTTAAATGTTCTTTGGTTATTATATAGGTTAGAGTGCTACTACACGAATGCTTCTTGCTTTGTGCTTTGTGAAACTCTTAAGTTATGTGAGATAACTATTAAATGAATATGTTAAGTCACATATGACAAAGGTTGAATAATCTCAGAGTGATGGATTTGACCCTATTGTACAGCTCTTGTTTGAGTCTAACTGTTGTAGGGATGACTCTTTTACTCGAAGGATTATTTGAGATTTGTTTCATGTGATTATATTCATGAGGTAGTTAACTGACATTATGGGGAGTTCTTCAGCACTTGATGGCAGGGTGAGGTCGGAAACCTAGGAAATCCTCGGAAATGCTTCAGTGGGTTTTGTTGTGCTATTTAGCGAGTGCTTAGGATATCAATTTGAGAAGGTGACTTAGAGGATTCGGGATAATTCATGAGGAAAGTATGGATAGGTTTGGAAGGTAGTATTGGGCCCGTACTACTGAAAGCACATGATCCATACTCGAACTGTGAAGAGTTTTGGAAAATCTAGGAAGCCTGCCTGATGAGGATTCTTGGGTATGTTCTAATCTTTTGCATGTTGTTTTTTTTTTTCAGTATGGCAATGAGCACACACGAAGGAGGATCAACTTCTAGTTCCGGCTCAGGTGCAGGTTCTAAGCCGATTGACGAGTGGATGTGGGAGTTCATCTCATCAGAGATTACCCGCGGTATTTTGGAGCAAACTCCTATAATATTTGGTTCGGTCAAGAAGGGGATTTTTGGATATTTTGGATGAGCGTCTGGGCCCATTCCGCACTGAGGTTATGGCTATTTTTGGAGCTCACACTCTGTCTTTCCGTAAGTTCCGTGCTTGTGGAGCTCCCGCGTTCTTTGGGGATAAGGACCCCATTGCTAGTAGGAGATGGTTAGAAGATATGGTTAACGCCTTCAAGATGAGGTTCTGTCCCGAGGAGTCGAAGGTCAAATTTGCCTTCTATCTTCTAAAGGACTGAGTTCATGATTGGTGGGAGGAGGTAGACTTCGCTTTGGGAGGCGAAGCCCTAGAGATGATGACATAGGATGAGTTTGTGACCTGATTTAGGGCAGAGTTTTCACCAACTATTGAGGTACAACAATTGGTGAGGGAGTTTCAATACCTTCGCCAGACGACTGAGACTGTGGCAGAGATCACTGCCAAGTTTCGGGGAGAGGGATTTGTTGGTTCCGCATTATGATGTGGACGAGGAAATGAAGAAGGTAAGGTATCATGACATGTTGAAAGATGACATCCAGGAGTTTTGAGTTTATCAGGGTGCGAGACCCTAACTGATATGATTGCTAGAGCATGAAAACGTGAGATTGATTTGGAGCCTTTCGAGAAGAGGAAGCCAAAGTAGACTGAGATTTCAGTAAGCCAGGTAAAGAGGCATAAGACTTAGGATTTGGTAGGCCATTAGGGTCGGGGTTGGGGCCGGTACGCCCAGTGTGGGAAGACTCATTAGGGAGGATGTTAGGAGACAAGCCGAGGATGTTACAATTGTGGTCAGATGGGTCATTTTAGTCGGGATTTATGTCGTGGGTTGGATCCAACGTGTTTTCACTGCAATCAGGTGGGCCACAAGAAGGCCGACTATCCGATGTTGAGGGGCTGAGCAGCGAGTGCACCTGTTCCAGTTACTTTGAGGATCATTGACGGTCGTGAGGGTAAGGAAAGAGCCCTAGTAGCGAGGAGCCGAGCATTGCAGTGTCAGTCAGGGGAGGCCAGGGTTTGATCAGGTACTATTGTGGGTATGTAATCTAAGATTTCTTCTTGCTTATTATCAATATTTATATTGCTTTGGAATCTTGTAATGGTTTGGCTAAGCATTATCTTTGGTTTAGTTCTCTGTTATTTCTTGGGTTATATCATCAAGAATTGTTATATGCCATTTTGAATGCCAAGAGTCATTAGTGGTTCGTCTTGCTAAGCAAGTTTCAGTTTGTTCGGTTGTTGTTCCGATTCTATGATGGGGTCAATTCAGGGGTATTGTTAGGAAGGTCTATGGTTGGATTAGCTATTTAGTTCTCCAGTGAAGTCATAGTTCAGTCGTGTTAGCATTTGATCGGGTAAGATCGCCAGTCGTCTAGGGAAGAACCTTTGGTCCAATCACTGCCGTTGTTAGGGGAGGAGCGGTAGCAAGAAGATGCCGGTGGCACTCTCCAGAGTCGTTTGGTCACTGGAAGTGCCAGGGTAATTTTATAATCACAAGGGTTGAAGATGGTTCAAATTTGGAGATCCTTCTGAGGATGGGAAGTCGGAGTGAAGATTCACCAATTCATAGCAAGGGTTAGGGTCTTTGTCACCAACATAAAGGACTCAAGGATTTTGTGCGGTACCATGGGAAGATATCAGGATTATCAGGCTTGTGAGATTTCGGGGACTTTTCTTCTTGATTTAAGAGTTGTGTGGTCATCAAAATTGGATAGTAATGGAACGCTGGCATTTGTAAACTCATGTTGTCATTAGTCTAAGTCGTAAGGCTGTGAGATGGATTGGAAATTCATCAAATCTTAAGGATTACAAAAGCGCAGTCGAATCCAAGTGGGGGAGAATCTTTTGGTCTAAGGGATTGAACAAGAAAGGATATTTGTGTTTCGTTGCACATCAGTAGTGACGCGCAGTGGGTATGTGGTAGATCCTGGTTGAGGGTTGTGTTAGAGCATCGCCGCCTATTCTTGTTTGATGAAGACTTTAGGGTTCGAAGCATGACCCGAACACCTGATTAGGATTTAGTCAGATGCAAGTTCGACTCAAGATGATTGTGGTTGATATGGTAGAGGTGTGGTAAGACCATGGGGCATTCGAGATGACCCTGGACGCAGTAGAGGATAGAACAGATAACGCTAGGGGGGACCAAGTGAAGGAAGATGTTTACCCAGATTTTACGACACTAAGTGGTCATTCCACATAAATAGTATTGTAGTATATAGCCTAATATAAGAGGCATTATGTATGGTAAACTCGAACAAGTATTTTAATCGTTTTCAAAAGTTATATAAAGATCCCTAGTCGTGTTATACTAATCAATGTGATTAGTTGCTGTGTGATAATTTCCATGTATGGAGGCTTGGAAAATTGTGAGATAATTTTTGTGATGAGTATGAGTAGGTGTGAAAGGTAGTATGGTCCTGTACTATCAGAACCACAAGACTTGTACTTCGATCAGGAGGAGTCACAAGGCTACTAAGGCACTGGTAATTGAGTTTATTTTTTAAAATTTCTTCATTACCTTCGTTTCAGTGATGAATAGGAAGAAGATTCCTAATCGAACCCTGTTAACTGTAAAGGATTGAATCTGATTGATATCCACAAAGTCAGTTACCCGGTTTTGAGAACCATATTCGACATAGTGTCTGAATTTAATTTTAAGGTTGAAGAAGGAGATGATTGAGGAAATCGACATACAAATTGTAGTCGTGGTTAAAACTAAGTAGCTAGTAGCTAGTAATGTCACCTATAATAATGTGGTTGTACCACATTAGAACATGAAGGAACGTATCCTCTATGCTAGAGTGTGACTCAAAGAGACATGAGTCTATCCATTGCATCATATGATGAAAGGTCATTAGAGCATAGTCCATCAGTCTGTTATGGAAGTCGAAGTGAAGACATTATCTTACGTTAAGTGTGTTCTAGAAGGAGCAGGAGTATCCAATAAATAATGATTTTAGAAGGAAGATCATGTTCAGGGTTAAGCACCGCCAACAGTTGAGAAGCCTAAGAGTTAGAAAATCATTTGAAAAGACATAAGAGTTACAACTATTGTCTAGGATGGAAAGATAACTTATGGAGTCATTATACAAGCCATGTTTTGCTAATGATTTCGGGACATAATCATCCTGAAGTAGGATATAATTGTAATGCCCACAAATTTGGGTTAGACAAATAAGATATAATAAGCGATAAAAAACGACTTGTTGACAGAATATTATTTAGGATAAATAATATTAAGCGAAGTTATAGTATATGTGACAACGATTTTGTATATATAAAGAAAGTTGGAATCTAACTTGTATGAAGAAGTTATGCTTCTTCAAATTTTTGTGATTAAACCGAAACGAGTTTTTGTATCGTAAAAAAACGAATTTTTGATCGATAACTTATTAGACTAAGTGATATAATCTAAAATCATAGTAGTCCTCAAACCTACAACATGCATATAAAGAACGTCCAAATCTGACTTTGTGAGAAAAACTTATAATTTTTTGAAGATTCAGCGTATCAATATACAACTCAGAAACTGAATTAAAATCAGTCAATTTTTAGGAAAAACATTCTAAACGAAAGTTGAAGATCTGATCAATACATATCCGTCGATATAAAGACATTCGAGAACGTACGTCAGAAAAGAGAGTTATGAATTTTTAGCGGACTTTAACAGTCTAAAGCTGTTAAAAATATAACTTTAAAAATAAATTCAAATTAGCCGATTGGGTCTAAATGAATGTTGTATACGAATCTGACTAACCACCCAAATGTCGCTACGCGTCAGACTAGGAATCTGCCACATTACCTCTTCTAACACTGTGTATAATACGTATGGGACATGGTGTGCGACACGCATCCTTCCCATACGTATAAATTCGTCGCTTTCAATCTCATTTTCTCACAAATCAAACCCAGATCTCTCTGGTCTTCTTTCACACTTTGACTCCCAATTTTTCCGGGCTTCTGAACTTTTTTGGAAGGTTGTGGAGTAGCCACGAGCCTGACGAAAAGAAGTATTTGGGTCAAGATTATGTCCTCGCAATTTCCTGGTTTTCACTAAAATCTGTATAAGTTAAGCTATACTTATTTTATTTCAAGTGTAACTTATATTTGTGTTCATAGTCATTATTATGAACCTATAAATAAGATTTATCAATAATTCCAAGTCATTATACTGATTGATCTACTTATCGGGATGAGGTCTAGGCTGGATTTAGTGAGGTGTTTAAAGTGAGATTTTCAAACAGTATATTTTGTATGCCACACAGACGCTACATTCGATATGATCGTACATGGTTCTTCCTTAATTGATAGATCTTCATGTAAACATTAGGATTAGTGAGGAATCCAGGCTATCATTAGTCGCCAGGAAATAAGACTAAGAATTAGTAATATGAACCTAGGTCACGTCAGAGGAAAAATTGAAATACAAAGGCGAAGTTCTGCCCAAATTCTAAGGCATCCACTTTTACTAAGTGAGTGCATAGTTACTTTCAAATTACACATAGATACAAGTATTCTAAATGCTTAAATGTTATGTGTGTTATTTTTCGTGTGTTTAATATATATGTACAATATGATATGATCGTTACTTAATCTAATCGTATATTATACTTACTGATATGTTTGGGTAGTAAAGGGTTGTATGAAATAACAAACGAGATGTCAGGATAGGGCTGTGTGAGATAGTGGTTGTGATAGGTTAAGTGAAAGTTGTGCAAAGTAATAAGTCATTACTTGCCGTGTCTACTCAAAGTACTATTGTACTGTCGTGCTTACCCAAAGTACTATCGTATTGTCGTGCCTAACCAAATTACTATTTGTACTTCGTTTTGTGTACAAAATATTATATTACTGTCGTGCCTAATCATTTAGGGAAATATAGATGACTGTTGTCAAAGATCCTTTAGAAAAGATCTATCAAGATCATTAATCTAGGATTAGGAAACAAGAATAACGGGAATAGTGTAATTGGGTTATTAAAATGTTGAAGATTATATAATGAAAGATTATAATATTGTGGGTTGAAAGCATTATATGCTTATCAGGTTTCCCAACCTAACCCTCTCAGTTCCATTGTATCACAAGTAGCGATACGAAGGTACTAAAAAATAATGTAATATCTACTGAGAGGTTTAAAGGAGCTCGTAGGCTGCTAGAATATTGATGTAAGAGCTGTTGATTCTTATGTCATAAGGTTCCAATGTCACTGTTTTCGGATTGGAATGTTTGTTTCACTTCCAAAATTTGGAAGATGTTTCATGAGGCATTAGATACTCAGTTATATTTTAGTACGGTTTTACCACCCACAGATTGACGGATAGAGTGAGTGAATGATTCAGCCACTCGGGGACATTTTTCGTGCATGTGTATTGGATTTTGGTGGGAGTTGGGATACGTATCTCCTATTAGTCGAGTTCTCGTATAACAACAACTACCACGCCAACATTGATCGACCTCCTTTCACGATGCTTTACTGTAGGAAGTTTCGAACACCGATATGTTGGGTGAGGTCCATCTAGAGCTTGGGAAGGATCAGATCTGAGCATTGGAGCTCTTGGAATTGGGAGGAAAAAAAGCTTAACTCCTTAAGTTGTTCAGACCTAGTTCCTACGACGTGGTGACTGGGCATCAACCCATTTGTTTTACCTTTACACGACCGCAAGGCGGCTAAAGGAAGGCCACGACATGGAGGCTTGCTGATGATTAATTATTGACTTTGACTTGGTCGTTAACTGTTGACTTTGACCTAGCTTGACTTTTGGGTCAAATTGCAAGTTTAAAAGGTGAATTAAGGTTTCATTTTGAATAATTGATTAGGTGGCGTTTAGCACCCGTTCATCGTGTGTATGTGTATGAGTTGTTGGATTTTGACTACCTTCGCAATGTGAGTTTTCTCACTATAATGTAGGTTGTTGGACTTTCTTTGTGACTCTTGCATGTTTACGTATGTTTATTGGGTTAGGGCCGATTATATGGGTTGGGCTTGAATTTGTAGGTTGGGCTTGGAAACATGTATGCTGGGATGAGCCCTTTCTTATATAGTATATGATATTTTGGGAAATTCAATGAGCTTTGTGCTATGTTTGCTGTTTACATGCTACAAATACTTCCAGTTCGAAAGAGAAGAGCTCGGCATGATCGCATTACATACCCCAAAGTTTATTCTACATTATCTTTCAGATTTGTCATTGATATTTTGAGGATACATTACAATACTATGATTGTCTTTTTATTCGAATGATTGGATTTGGGCTTGGTTAATTAAAAATATAATTTTTACTGATTATTTTCGGGTTGATACAAACGATCATTTCCCCAAATCATTAATAGGTTAGGTTGGATAATTGCTTCACTTTATGATCGTCACTTTTGTCAATATCCATGTATATTATATTGGTACATAGGGAATATGTATTTTAAGTAACTTAAATTTGGCTGTTAATGTATTTATTTGTTAAGTAAATTAAAATTATTTATTTCTTTATTGTTGAAACATGCCTGTATTGTTTTTGAATTATTTACATACCTTTGTTACATGCTGATAGTTATAAAATATATTTGATATTCTATATCAAAGTCAATATTATATTTTCCTAGATGGTATTAATGTCGCCTCAACTTGATAACAAATATTTTCTATTTAGTTTTTGTTCTCAAATAAGTAAGTAAGTTAGAGACTTGTAAATTTAAATCATGAATTTGATATTGTTATAATCTATCATCTCTTAGGGGGCACGGCGTGGGCAACTCCCACCTTTTGTTTTTGAGTAAATATCTCAAGACCAATTTTAAGGTCTACCAATTTGTCTTTAAATTATTTAAACCCACCATATTAATATAAAAGCGTTAGACAAATGGGGTAGGGGCTATGCACCTTCCTACGCCCTAAAAATATCAATGTTTCATTATTCATGATTTAATAATTTAAATACATTAAAGCATGATAGTACTTGGATCGTGGTTTTTCCATATCTACTTTGAGAATATATTATATATAAAAAGGGGATTTTTACCAAAATCGGAACTCGTTTTTTAACATGTCTAACCCAATAATTTTATAGAATTCATATTTCTTTTTTACAATGCAAATGTGTTGCATACTATATGTATCTCATTGGCTAGTCTACAAAAATCAACTAGTCATGAGGGAAAATGAATCAACAATCTATCTTAAATTTAAAAGTAATAAATTAATCTAGAAGCTCCATAAAGACTCGTCAACAAAAAATTCGACGTTATCCTCATAACTGCCATATCCCACCGTCTGCGGAGGCGCTACCATCAGTCCCTCCGCCATGCTGACAAAAAATTCCGGCATCTCAAAAATATCTTCTTCATCCACGTAATACAAAATTTCCGGCAACTCCTTCGTATCCACAATCTCCACCTCTTCCTCCGAGTATCTAAAAGCCTCCGCAGCTTCGGCAGCGGCCTTTTGTATATCTACAATACTGCTAGACTTCGGGACCGGCAGCCGCCACACAGAATCAACAAAATTCAAACAAGCCCGTCGTCCCCTGAAGGCAAACGCCGCCACATCATGTGCTCTTGCTGCCATTATAGCTGTAGGATGAGTCCCTAACCACACCCTCATGTTCTTGTTCGGTTCTCTTAACTCACAAACCCACTTCCCGTTATCCCTCATTCTCACTCCTCGGTAAACCGGGTGTCGAGTCTCTCTAAACTTCTTCCTTCCGGCCTTCTTCTTCGGGTTTCGTGAAGCCAACATCACTTCGGATTCAGCAGCCGCATTCAAGACTGAGCTTTTGCTACGACATGAGGTCAAAAAGTGTGCTAATGGAACACTTTCCGATGATACTGCTGGAAATGGGTTGTAAGATTCGATAAAGGTATCCATACGTTGGTAGTGTGACAAATATATGTGGTGAATTTACGGTTGTTGGTAGTTTTTGCTAGTTAGCTATAAGTTATGACTTTTGAGTGAAGCAATTGTTTGTTGGGAGTGTTTGTGATTGTGGGTGACTTTAAGTTGTTGATATGAGAATGGCGATGTATATATAGATTTCTGTGGAGTCTGTGTGGAGCAGTATTGTGGGGTTTCGATCTGGTGGTTTGCGTGGTAGAGGAAGGAGGCTGTGACAGGTGGTTTACTTTTATTTTATTTTTAACGCGTGATATTTAGGAGGGTAAATTAAGAATTGTCCCTATAGTATTGGGTACTTTACAGTTTTAGTCCAACAGATTTGATGGTTGTTGTTTATGTGCAAAATAGTTTTGTGTAAAATCAATGCCTAGTTTTATGCATCCGTTTAACACTTACACAACACATGGTAGGTTTTTCAATCATTTTTCAGTTTACACCATTTATATATTCTATCTATTTTGTTTCTTCAAACTTTTAAATAAAAATTGATAAAACTTAAAATCACTCTTTAATAAAACAAGGCATTATAAAGACTATACGGAATGGATTTATCATGTAGTTCCTTCTCACCTCTGTTAAAAGTTTTGACTTTTTTTTTTTTTTTTTTCAAAACTTCAAAATTTACCTATTTTACATCCAATATAAATAAAAACCAGCTACAACATCTTTTTACGAATCTCAATTTTGTTCTTCTCTAAAACAACCATACCTTTTTTTCACCACTTTTAATTTTTTTTTCTTCTTTCAAAATATCTTTTTCAACTCTTTCAATACCCCAAACAACCAAAAAAATCACTCACTAGAATTTATTACCATGCTAGCAAAAAACCAATTACACATAAATAGTTAAAATAACAAGTCTTTAATCGGAGATGTATCACCAAATAAAAAACTATTTCGGTATCTCCCAATCACCCAAAGCACCATCTCCACAATCAAATTCAAAGCTTTCTTTCGAGTGGTAGACATGCTTACCACATCCTCCCAAGAAAATAACTCATGAATGGTATCTAAACACTCTTTGTCAAATATGTAGCGCACGGAAACAAATTCATATCCATTCGTTTACGATTTAAATTCCATTTGGTAGGTAATCTATCCAACCTCACACCCCATATAAAAATATTAATTTTTTCAGGAAGATATTTGTTCCACTACGACTTGTTCATCATCAATGTAACGGCGAGTATCATTAACCGTAAAATCCACATTACCATCCAACTACCACTGCCAAACATCTTGCTCCAAAGAGAGGTGAATCGACCTAATAAGAAGGATGCACTACAAATAAATTTAGGTTTAGTGGCACATGTTTTTAATGGCATGTTTTCTTTTGTGCCACACTGGCACTATAAAATGTTTTTAGTAGCACATATTTTTTGTGCCACTAATTTCTCATTGAAAATTCCAATTTTCATTTGTCATTACGATATCCGATTAAAAATGTTACAATTTAACCCTTCCCTAGATATGTGTTTTAAAGAACAGAGGATGCAATTTGTCTATCAAGTTGTTTTTTACATTCACTAGGAGGAAATATATATACAAGAGTTCAGGAAACAAACCACCTAAAATAGACCCACTAATATTGGGAAACAATAAACAACAACATAAACTACGGTTTGCATCCTAAAATGGCTCTCGTCAACACTCCCCCTCAAGATAGGGAATGAATATTTATCATTCTCAGCTTGTCAATAGAGCTTTGAAAAACTCTTCCACAAACAGCTTTTGTTAACATATCTGCAAGTTGGTCCTTTTAGTTCACATGAGGTAGTTCGATAGTTTTCTTTTCGAGATGGTCTTTAATGAAGTGGCGACCGACCTCAACATGCTTTGTCCTGTCATGTTGAACAGGGTTGTTGGCAATATTTATCGATGCTTGATTATCACAGTATAGCTGCATGGGGTTGGTTTGATCAATCTTAAGGTCTCGAAAAATTCGTTTTATCCATAGAATTTCACATACGCCATGAACCATTCCCCGATACTCCGCTTCTGCGCTTGACCTTGCAACGAAGTTTTGTTTCTTGCTTCTCCATGTGACTAGGTTCCCGTTTACAAACATAAAGTATCCCGATGTCGACTTTCCATCCGTTCCATCTCCAGCCCAATCTACGTCCGTGTAGCCACTTACTTGCTGACTTGTTCCTTTCCAAAAGAATAATCCTTTCCCTGGTGATGCTTTTAGATACCGTAATATTCGATACACAGCTGCCATATGATCTTCACTTGGGGAGTCCATGAAATGACTTACAACGCTGAATGCATAGGCTATGAGCGTGTTTGACACATAGCTTTTGGAAGCGTTTGGGAGCTTTTAGCTTTTGACAAAACGCTCAAGTTTAAACAAAAAGCTTCGTTTGGCAGTACGAGCGTTTAGCTTTTAGTTTTAAGAAAACGCTTCGATTCTAAAAGCTACTTCATGTAGCTTTTAACAAAACGCACCGGAGTTTTTGAAATCAATTTCCATAATTACCCTTAAAAATATATTTATATATTTTTTATTTTTAATCAATTGTCCTTTTATGTAATTTTATATATTTCAAAAGTTTCCAGCTACTTTTGCCAAACATTCATATAACAAATAAAAGTTACAGCTTTTCGCTACCAGCTACCCGCTACCAGCTAACCGCTACCCGCTTCCAGCTAACAGCTACTTTTGCCAAACACGCCCTATGTCCGGTTGTGTGTGTGATAAGTATATTAACTTTCCGACTAGCCTTTGATACCTTTCTTTATTAGCTGGAACTTGATTAGGATGAATCATAAGTTTGTGATTGATTTCGATTGGGGTATCAAACGGCCGACAATTGAGCATTCCAGTTTCTGCCAATAAATCCAACACATACTTTCGTTGGCACATGGAGATTCCTGCTTTTAACCTGGCCACTTCAATACCAAGGAAGTACTTTAGGTGACCAAGATCCTTTAGGTCGAATTCAGTTGCGAGGGTTGTTTGTAGGTTTGACATTTCTTTTGGGTCGTCGCCTGTGACCACCATGTCGTCGACATACACAATAAGGGCAGTCACCTTTCCTTCGTTTTCTTTGACGAAAAATGTGTGATTAGCATCACTTTGCTTGTATCGAATTCTTTTCATGAAGTTTGAGAACCGGCCAAACCATGCCCGGGGAGATTGCTTTAATCCGTATAATGCTTTCCGTAACTTGCGGGTCCAATTAACTTTTTCCTTGGATTAAACATTAGACAGGGACCGTAAGGAATTTTCATTAATCAGGAGGCTTACACAAAAACTCTGCTCTCTAATTTTGGAATGATGGGAGAGCCAAAAGTGAAGGTTCTTATGGCGTTTGGCACGAAGTTAACACCTTCTCTGGAAAAAACGGCTGCTCACATGACCCTCTATCGCCAAATGATAGGGTCTTTGATGTACTTAACAGCTAGTCGACCATACATAATGTTCTTTTTTTTGTTATTGTGCAAGATTTCAAGCTAATCCATGTGAACCTCACATGATGTTTGTAAAGAACATTTTTCGTTATCTGAAGCGAACCTCATCTCTTTGTTTGATTTGCTTATCTTATCTTCGTTTTCAAAATTGTTCAGTACTGCGAATCGGTGCGAATGTTCGCAGCCTTTCGCAGTCAATTGTTCATTATGTAACGCCCCGATTCTCAGGTATTGCTTAAATAAGATTTATTGGGTTAAGCTCGCTCGACGAGTTGGTTGACCTACTCGTCGAGTAGCAGCGGGTTGGGATCGCGTGTTAAGTGACCTACTCGACGAGTCCATATTGGGGCTCGGCGAGTAGGAGCTGGCAGAGGAAACCCTAAGTCATGGGGTTTTCACCTCTATTTAAAGGGACCTCAGCCTCCCTTGGGTCTCTTTACAGATCTAGAGAGCCATGAGAGTCCTTATACGTGTGTGAGTGCCTTTGTGTGGTGTTTGAAGTTTAGAAAGAGAATCTTGGAGGGAGAAAGCTAGGAGTGCAAAGGAATTGAAGCAAGGAAGGCGTGGGAAGCAGGATTTACCTCAGTTAGCATCCTTTGGAGGTATCAAAGTGCCATCCTTACTTCCTTTTTCCCTTTTTTTGAGTTTCTAGGGCTTTTATGGATTTTCAAGTTGGTATGATGAGCTATGGGCTAGATCTGAAGTTGTAACTTCAGATCTGGACCCTCCTTGTATTCTAGAAGCATAAAGTTACAGTTTTGGTCGTGATTGAGGTCCCTCTTGGGCATGAAGCCCCATTAAGTGCTTAGATTTGGGATTTAGCGCCTTTAAAGTCATGCATGCACATAAAGTTTGCAACTTTACGTGATAAGCATGGCCTAGAAGCTTGGATCTGTGATTTGGAGCCGCTGCATGGCTCAAAACAAGTCTGTATGGAAAGAGGACCGAAAGGACTCGACGAGTCACATGAAGATGTCCGTGAACTCAACGAGTTGGATGAACAACTCGGCGGGTCTGATGAAGATCGTCATAAGACTCGACGAGCTGAAGAACAACTCAGCGAGTCGGATGAGTTTTCTCTTGAATATATATGAGTGTGTATCCGTCGAGTTGCAAGGAGGGAACTCGATGGGTGGCCTTAAGATTGATCCAGAATCGAAGGAACTCGACGAGTCACTTCGATGACTCGGCGAGTTGGAATGTACTCCAGGGAACTCGACGAGTAGCCGAGGGTACTCGGCGAGTCGAGGTCAATATGGACATTTGACCTAGATCAGGGGTTGACTAGTGGGTTATAGGTTACCTTATAAGGTTAAGGACTTATGAGTATATTGTACTATGATCATAGGTGGTGGAGCCGGTGTCGGGTGATCCGAGGGTTGGAGTGTATCTTCCGAGTCGACATCTGCAAGGTGAGTTATCCTCAGTATATCGATAGGGTTTACAGCACCAAAACCAGCCCTTTAGTTGTTATTGTTATGGTATGATATATGTGGTTATGATCTGTTAGATCGGAGTCAGGGTAGACAATATGCTATGCTTTCATGATCCGTAGGGATTGGTATGTTAGTGACCTGCTAGGTCGGTACTCTAGTTACGAGAGAATTCTATGATTGATGACCAGTGATAGATATGCTGATGTTTATATATGCTAGTATATGATAGTTATGTGCATATAGTATCTGCTTGTTGGTTGGGTTGAGGCGGTCATGCTTTGTGTTGTAGCCAACACACCCTAAGAGCGGTCCGGGGAGACTATAGGCCCACACGGCGGACCAATCATGCCGAAGGCTCGGAATAGATCCAGAAAGACAGTAGGCCTTGTAGGGCGGTCCAGTCAGGACGATGGCCTAGTATGCATGTTGATTGATTGGTTATTACTGATATGGTATTGTCAGTGTGGTATTGGTATTTTGGGGGTAGCTCACTAAGCCCTCGGGCTTACAGCTTTCAGTTTATTGTTTCAGGTACTTCAGGAGAACATGGAAAGGAGAAGGCGTGACCGTACCACTCCTCATCCTTACGTTATGATCTTTTTTGGGACACTCTGATGGATAATGATTTGAAAACATTTTGTAAACAATGCTATTTGGTTTTTATTTATGATTGAAAAGTTTAAATTTTGGCGTAAAAATTTATGGATGTTACAAGTTGGTATCAGAGCCTTGGTTTGAGTGAATTGGAAGAACACTCGTGTGAATCCAGTCTCAAATCAAGGAGATTTTTGGAAAGTAAGTTTTAAAATGGTTTTCAAAATAAAGGATGGAGGATGCAGAGGGTACGATCAGCCGGAGCTTGTAAGTAAACCCCAAAATACCATGTAGTTATTTGATACTCTGATATGTTAGAACAGCATGCTAGTGCTAGGCTAGGGATATTCAGGAATCGCATGATAGATTTGCCTGATTGCATGATGCCTATTAGCCTAGGGTTTCTGGTGCGTGGAATTGACATCATAACTGTAGATGTTTAGTGTATGCATCACAGTTGTTCATAATAAAGACCTTATAGCCTGAGAATGTTGATTCGGCCTTCGGGTAGGATTGGATATTCGGAAGTCTATTGGGTCCAGCGTTATGTACAGTTAACATGCACTGACACTACAGGGGGTGATGGAAGTTTCAAGGATGTGTGCTTTGTCTCAAGTTGTGAGGCTAGATGCGAGATAATTGGTATTCCCCTAGAAGTGAGGGTTGAGCGCATTTCCTATGTTGATGATACTATTAGGGCGTTGTGGTGATACTTGAAACAAATATGGGTAGGTGTGGAAGGTAGTATAGGCCCATACTACTGAAAGCGCAGGACCCATACGCGTAGCAAGGAAATCACAACCCCTAGGGTTTATGGGTTTTGGTCTCCCGAAACTATGTTATTTATCTGATGACTTGTGTATATATTTCAGTATGGTGGTGACGAGACGTGTTGCTTCGGGATCCGGATCCGGATCAGGATCAGGATCGGGGTCGGGAGACGGAGGGTAAGAAGTGTCGGTAGCACCTGAGCCCGTGGTTCAGATAGGGACATAGGAGTTGGATGCCAGGATCCGGGAGATCATGCCCAATGAGATTGCTGTTCTGTTCTGAGCACAACTGCCAGAGATGTTTGGTCGATTAAGACCGTGATGGTGGAGTACTTTGATGAGCGATATGCAGCTCTAGCAGAGACAACTGCCAATGCAGCCACTTCGGCTGTAACTGCAGCAGGGTTTGGAGGAGGAGCCGACAGGGCTTTCCAGTACCAGGACTTCGATAATATGAAGCCCTAGACATTTGATGGTACATAGGATGCGATCAGGGCTATACGGTGGTTGTCTGATGTGGAGGGTTATTTCTTCACGTGCTCATGTCCTGCTGACCAGAAGGTCAGGTGTGCTCTGAACCTGCTTAGGCTCGGGGCAAAGGACTGGTGGAGATTGACGACAGGTTCATATTCTGATGATCAGCGGGCTGCTATTACTTGGAGTAGTTCCGGGATATGTTTCGCACCCGCTACGTTCCGTGCGTGGAACGGGAGCGGCTTGCTCAAGGGTTTCTGACATTGAGACAGGATGGGGAGTCTGTGATGGAGATCACCCGGATGTTCACTGAGAGGGCTATGTTTTGCCCGGAGTTTGCGTCAGAGCAGTCTCAGATGACTCGTTATCTGAGTATGCTCAAGACGGATATACGGTAGTTTGTGGCTACACAATGTTGTGATACCCTCCTGGACCTTCAGGAAGCCACGAGGCGGCGTGAGTTGGAGATAAAGCTGCAGCTGAAGAAGCAGCGTCAAGCACCGGCACAGTCTCAGCCGGCGCCTAAGCGGTCTAAGACCGCTGATACACGGTCTGGGGGCCATCAGATCCGCACTTGTGGAAAGTGTGGCAAGGCTCATTCGGGGGTTCTTCGAGCAGGAGGTGGGTGCCACAAATGTGGCAAGGAGGGGCACTATGCCAGGGACTATCGTCGGTACGCCCCTCCAGCATATATGAGGATTTGTTACCAGTGTCATCAGGTTGGTCATGTGAAGACCAACTGTCTGTAACTCGCTTCCAAGCCGGCGCAGGGTTCCGCGCTAGCTGCTATGAGGATTGGAGATGGGAGGCCAGTTAATGTGGAGCCTTCGAAGGCTCAGGGTCGCGTCTTCCAGCTCACGGCCGAAGAGGCCAAGTCAGCACCGGATGTGGTTGCTGGCACGTTCCTATTCTCTGTATCAGTTATTGTATTTGTGTTATGCTTATTGATTGTACCTGTGGATAGGTATGTTTTTAGTGAATTCTTTGCCCACTTTGGTATTATTTGACTCGGTGGGGGGGGGGGGAGGGGGAGTCGATCGTTTGTATCTCAGACCTTCTCTAGAGGGTTCAGTGTGCCGATGGATGATCTTGAGTGCCCGTTGCGAGTTTCGATCGCCAATGAGCTTGGGGTTTCTGCTTCTTCAGTATATTAAGGGATGCGAGTTGGAGATTTTCGGGGTGTCCTTTCCGATAGATTTGATTCCTATCCCCATGGGGGATGTATGCGTGATTGTAGGGATGGATTGGCTTAGCCGTTTTGGCGCCATGATCGACTGTGAAGGACATCGGGTGGTGGTTCGAACCCCAAGTGGGGAAGAACTTGTAGTTTATTGTGAGGGCACCAGGTTGGGATCAGGGTTTTGTTCGGCAACAAGGGCTCAACAGTATATTCAGCATGGGTGTGCCAATTATTTAGAGTATGTGGTAGATACGCGGGTTAGAGAGCAGCTCTCAGTTTCTGAGGTCTCGGTCGTGAGGGAGTATGTTGATGTGTTTTCGGAGGAGTTAGCCGGAGTGCCTCCGGAGAGGCATGTGGAGTTCTGGATTGACCTAGTGCTAGCTGCGGCCCCAATCGCCAAGGCGATGTACCAATTGGCACCGCCTGAGATGCAGGAGCTATCATCTCAGTTGCAGGAGTTGTTGGGTAAGTAGTTTATTCGTCCGAGTAGTTCACCCTGGGGAGCACTGATCCTTTTCGTCAGGAAGAAGGACGGTTCGCACAGGATGTGTATTGAATATAGGGAGCTGAACAAGTTAATAGTGAAGAACCGTTATCCACTCCCAAGGATTGATGATCTTTTCGATCAGGTGCAGGGTGCATCTTATTTTTCTAAGATTGATTTGAGGTCAGGATATCACCAGGTTAGGGTGAGGGAGGAGGACGTGGACAAGACCGCGTTTCAGACTCGTTATGGTCATTACGAGTTCGTGGTGATGCCATTTGGGCTCACCAACGCGCCAGCTGTATTCATGGACCTGATGAACCGAGTCTGCAGACGGATGCTTGATCGCTCGGTTATTGTGTTCATAGATGATATCTTGGTATATTCCAAGACCCGAGAGCAACATGAGGAGCATCTCAGGGAGCTGCTGGGGGTTCTGAGGCGAGAACGGTTGTATGCCAAGTTCTCGAAGTGTGAGTTTTGGTTGCGAGAGGTCTAGTTCCTCGGACATCTCGTTAACCAAGAGGGGATTTTGGTCGATCCGGCCAAGGTGGAGGCGGTTATGCAATGGGAGACTCCAAAATCTTCCTCAGACATCAAGAGTTTCTTGGGTTTAGCAGGGTATTATCGGAGATTCATTCGTGATTTCTCCAAGATTGTCGTACTCCTCACTCGTCTAACAAGGAAGGGGGTAGATTTCCGATGGGGCCCTGAGCAGCAGAGGGCATTTGATGTAATGCCCGTGTTTCTAGGCTAGGCATTAATATTGACATTATAGTCTAGGTTAACCTTTTTAAGTCATTTTGAAGAAATGAAAAGGAATTATGTGAATATTATGTGAATATTATGTGAATATTATGTGAATTATGTGTTTTATGATTAATTATTAGGGTTTAATTAATTAAGAATAAAAATGAGCGTCAAAAATAAATATTAGATAAAGCAGATATCTTTACATAAAGTTGTAGTGGTCGAAACAAGGATTTCGGGGATATAAAGAATACCAAAATCCGAGTTATAACAAAGAAGTTATGACATGTCGAAGTTTCACGAAAAAACCGGTACGGTGCTGAATGTCGTAAAAAGTGAGTTTTTGATAAACTACTTTTTAGCCTTAGTGATCTAAAAGAAACTCGTAGTGTTCGTTAAACCGAGAGTATGTATAAAAAGAACGCCCAAATCTGATTTCGTATGAGGAAGTTATGATTTTTCGAAGTTTAAGCTTAGCAGTAGACAGCTAAAAACTCGAATTTTAGATCGAGTGATTTTTAGCCGACATGACCTAAACGAGAATCGAAGGTCTCGTCATTATTAGCACAACGGTAAAAAGTCTGACGAAAACGGACGTCGGATGAAGAAGTTATGAATTTTTAACGGATTTCCTGTCCCGGTCTGTTAAAAATAATAATATAAAAATTAAAGTCAAAATTAGCCGACGAACTCTAAATAAAAGTTGTAGAGCGTAATTTTACCTACACGTGCATATAAAGAACGTCAAAACGGAGCTCGTATGAGAATGTTATGGATTTTAGAAGTTTTGGCGCAAAAATTGAGAAAAATCCCCAAAACCGAGAAATCTCGCATACGTGGACTTCGGCCACGTCACCCTCGCTCAAAACGCGCCACGTATCCGAAATCTGCTGAGTCACCGAAGCTAGCTCGCGAGACGTGTCGCCTGCCCTCGCATCTGAAGTCCGGTCCGATGGGTGTCCGACGCGTGCCCTTTATCACATGTCCAAGCCTCGCAGGGAGTGCCACGTTCGAAGCCTCGGACTAGACCTTGGTCTAATTAGAGGCCGACACCGAGTCCCTCGCATGCGCAGCCCACGTGCGAGCCACCTGCCCCCTTTGGATCTGCTGTCGCGTGGCTTCTTCTCAGCCCTTGGATCAGAAGCCTCGCCCCTATAAATAGAAGGGTGCGAGACCTCCTGGGTATATTTTGGAAACTTGTCATTTTTAGCCCCTTTTTCAATATTTCTTTCATTCCAACTTCCCCCAAAGCCCCGGTATTATACCAAACACCCGAAATACTCCACGAAGTGCCCGAGAAGCCCGGAAAATTTATCTTTTCGGTTTCGAAGCCCGACCTTTGCAGAACCTGGTTTCTCAATAAAACTCCGGGTTTTATTAGAAACGATCGTTTTAAGCAACGAATTGCTGCCCGATTATCATCAAATCATGTGAGTGTATATAGTCACCTTATCTTACACCTAGATATGAAGTATTTTATATGAAATATGTGCTACGTGTAATTATATTACTTGTTTAACTGAGGTGACTGTTGAAATGATGTTTTATACAAGTTTTAAACTGTATATGTATTTTTATCTACAAATATGTTGGGTAAAACATGGGTAGATAGTGATGTGTGATAAAATAAAAGTGATGAGAGGCCTCGATGTGATTTGAGATCCATTCATCTAGCGGATTTTGGATGACGACCACAGACTTTCTAGACAGTCCAGTGGAACACTGGCAGGCCCGCTGCCTGTAGGTGTAATGAACTAAAAGTGTTCATTTGTTGTACTCCATCCCCCTCATGGTTGCCTTTAGGACATGTATGGCTGAGGAAACCCCTTAGCAGTAGTGTCCATCCCGATGATATTCTTTAGGCTAGGTCCCTTGTGATAAGTGTTTAGGGATGTAAAGTGAGGATAACGGGAATGGGTAATCAGGGTTATTGTTGATTGGTGAACTTAATAAGTTTATTATTATTGTGGGTTGAAAACCCTATATGCTCACCAGGATCCTAAGCCTGACCCACTCAGCTTTTTATGTTACATGTAGTGGAACCCGAGCATAATCGGAGGACGACGAGAGATTTTTGGATTATAGGCCAGTAGTTGTAAATAACTGTTGAAAGGCTTATAATGTCTTGTTTATGCTTTTGATCTGTATCGGAACATGACATCCTGAGGTTTTGATATGAAATGAAACTATACATTTCTTAAAGAAAGGTTTTGCTAAAGTTTTATCATGTTTTGTTTTGGGGACCAATTCCGCAACATCTTTTAAAAGGATTTCTCTGATTTTATTTTAAAAAGCGTAAATTAAATCTGTCTTTTCTAGCTGAGAAATTAGGGGATGTCACATTTGAGACCCTGAGGCGATGTTTATGCGAGGCACCGGTGTTGACACTCCTCGAGGGAGTTGAGGATTTTGTGGTGTTTTGTGATGCATCCATCACAGGTTTGGGGGCAGTCCTCATGCAGAGGGGGCGAGTGATAGCCTATGCATCGAGACAGCTGAAGTCACACGAGACAAGATACCCCACGCACAATCTTGAGTTAGGAGCGGTGGTTTTCGCTCTCAAGATTTGGAGGCACTATCTGTATAGGGTCCGTTGTACGATATACATGGATCACAAAAGTTTGAGACATATCATGGATCAGCCGAACCTGAACATGAGGCAGCGCAGGTGGCTAGATGTGGTCAAGGACTATGATTGTGAGATCCTTTACCATACGGGTAAAGCGAACATGGTTGCGGATGCTCTGAGCCGCAAGTCAGCTGGGTCCTCGACCCCAGCCAGGAGTATGAGGATAGCGGTGGATTCCCCGCTGGTGAGTTTGGTCCTTGACCCCAGCCTGGTTTGTTTAGGATAGCTGTGGATTGTTGATGAAGGGTTATGAGCAATACAACATTCCTATGGTGTACATGCAAACCCTAATAGCTTTTGGATCTAGTTTGTCTAATGAACATGCAATTGAATATCCAAAGCTATAAACCCTAATTCTAGCATACAATTAATCATATTAACATATGAATGGGGTTTAGATCTTACCTTGATTGTTATGTAGTAATAACAAACTCAAATCCTACTTGTAATGGCTTTAGAAAGCTTAGAGTCACAAGTGTCACTCCTCTAATGGCTCACAAACACCAAGAGCAAGAGGATGAAGAATAAGGAGAGAGGAGGCTGCCCAAAACGTCCAGAAACCCTAGTGGAACTCTTAGTCACGTTTTTGGGGCTTAAGGGTACTATATATACATGTAGGCTATTAGGGTTTTCAACTAGGAAACCCTAATCTGACTGCTTAAGCCCTAAGCAGCCCATGGACCCTTCTAGAATAACCCTTGGACGATTTCTAATGGGTTTCCCCATAGAATTCGTCTAACCTATTATTCCAAGGTGATCCATAGCCCAAATGCAATTATCTTACAGTTCCAGTCCCTTAAGTCTAATTAATCTCTTTCAGCCACAAAATTAATTATCAATTAATTCTTGACTAATATTAATTAAACAATATGATTTCTCCTTTAATATATTATTCTCATAATATATTAATAAATCATAATTAATCCTTTCTCTCCATAATTCATCCTATCAAGTTGCTTTGGTGAAGGCAAACCAAAAGGACCATGCACCATCGGGTCAAGTACATACCAAAATAGTTATGGACTTAGACACTAATCCAACAGTTGACCCGTTACGGTCGGGTTTGGGTTCCGATGGCCGGAGGGGTCCGACAGACAGTGATGGAGGATGCTCATAAGTCTCGTTTTTCAATTCAACTGGGGAGCCACCAAGATGTACTGTGATTTGAGTTCGAGTTATTCGTGGCCTGACATGAAGCGAGACATCGCTTGGTTTGTTGAGAGGTGCTTGACCTGTAGGATGGTCAAGGCTGAGCATCAGAGGCCGCATGGTAAGGTGCAGCGTCTGGAGATTCCCATGTGGAAATGGGAACGGATCACAATGGATTTCATCACAAAGTTTCCAAAGACGGCAAGGGGGTTCGATGTTATATGGGTCATCGTGGATCGATTGACCAAGAGTGCCCATTTCCTAGCCATACGGGGGAGTTCGTCGGCAGAGAAGTTGGCCCACCTGTATGTCAGAGAGGTTGTCTCTCGCCATGGGGTTCCGGTTTCTATCGATGCCGATCGAGATGTCAGGTTTACTTCCCGTTTTTGGCAGAAGTTCCATGAGGAACTGGGAACGAGACTGCATTTTAGCACGACGTTCCATCCGCAGACTGATGGGCAGAGTGAGCGGACCATTCAGAACCTCGAGGATATGTTGAGGGCGTGCGTTATTGATTTCGTTGGGAGTTGGGATTCCCACCTACCGTTTGTAGAGTTTGCCTACAACAACAGCTATCATTCCAGTATTGGCACCCCGCCTTTCGAGCTGTTGTATGGGCGGATGTGTAGGACCCCAGTCTGCTGGGGCGAGGTTGGGCACAGGGTGATGGGTCGGACAGAGGTAGTTCTGCAAACTACCGAGATGATACAACAGATTAGACAGCGACTGCAGACCGCTCAGAGTCAGAAGAAAAGTTATGCTGACCGACGCCGATCTGAGCTGGAATTTCAAGTGGGTGACATGGTTCTCTTAAAGGTCTCACCCTGGAAGGGTGTGATCCGCTTCAGGAAGAGGGGGAAATTGGGTCCCGTTATATTGGGCCATTCAGGATTGTCGCCAGGGTTGGCAGGGTGGCCTATAGGCTAGAGCTTCCGGAAGAGCTCAGCTGGATCCACAACACGTTTCATGTTTCGCAATGGCGAAAATGCATTATGGATCAGGAGGCAGTGGTATCATTCGATGACAATCAGGTCGATGAGTGCCTGAAGTATGTGGAGAGGCCTAACTGTTGGATTAGTGTCTAAGTCCATAACTATTTTGGTATGTACTTGACCCGATTATGAGCATGGTCCTTTTGGGTTGCCTTCACCATAGCAATATGTTGGATGAATTAAGGAAAGAAAGGTTAAATATGATTTATTAATATATTATGAGAATAATATATTAAAGGAGAAATCATATTGTTTAATTAATATTAGTCAAGAATTAATTGATAATTAATTTTGCGGCTAAAAGAGATTAATTAAATTCAGGGGACTGGACTGCAATTATTGGATAATTGAGTTATTGGGCTAAGGAATGCTAAAGGATCAAGGGGTGAACGAAATTATGATGGAAGCCCATCATACTTTCGTCCATGGCCTTATCCAGAAGGTTCCATGGGCTGCTTAGAGTTTAAGCTGTCCATTAGGGTTTTGACTGAAACCCTAACAACCCACACAAGTATATAAAGGACCCCTTAGGCCCCAAAAACGTGGACAACTGATTCTCTAGGGTTTCTAGTCGTTTTTGGGCAGCCTCTCTTCTTCTCCTCTTCATCCAAGTTGTATATGGTGTTTGTGACTCCATTAGAGGTGCAGCACTTGAGGCACTAAGCTTTTGAAGCCAATCCAAGCAAGGAATTGATTGTTATTACTATATAACAATTAAAGGTAATTCTATAAACCCTAATTCAGTTCATAATATGTTAGATCTAAGTTTATTAGTCTTGGATTCAAAGCATGTACAATAGAAAAACCTAGATCCAAGCATTAGGGTTTGTATGAGCACATAGGGTTGTTCTTATGCCTAAAACCCATCAGTGGTATCAGAGCCTTGATTGGTTTCAGTTGTATGTGATGCTTAACTGCTTTATTTGATGAAAAACGAGTTTTTTGGCCTCTGCCCGACCTGACACGGCGAGTCAGTGGATGAACTCGGCGAGTCCGTCTGACTCGGCGAGTCCAGGGGTCAGACAGAGGGGATTTCGGGTTTTTGCTGCTGTTTTGACTTGGATTTGATGCCTAATTCGTTTTTTGAAGTTAAAATCCGATTTTTATCTTAAATTAGTGATTATCCTTGCCATAACAATAGATAATTTCAAATCTTTTAAATAATAGTTTCTTTATTTGATAAACATGGATTATTTAAATTTTTTGTAATTATCTTATGAATAAAATGAGATTAGGTCAAATATAGATAATAACCAAATTAATTGTTTAATTTATGTTATTTGTTATTTGATCCCTTATGTTTTGAAATGCTTCAAAAAAAAACTTGCCCTCAAGTTTTGGAATTTAAAATTTGACTAAAAGTTTAATTTTGAAATATTAAATTCTAAAACCCTAGTAATTTGAAAAGTTCAAATCACACCCTTATGGTTATATTAATTAATTAAAGTGTATAATTAAAAGTGATTTAATAAACTCATAAAGTCTTGGTTTATATTTAATTAAATTAAAAGTATAATTTTGATAAATTAAACCACCTAGTATTTTAAAAGTGTAAAATACACCCTATACTATATATATAACATTAAAAGTCTAATATTATATAAATGTATGAGTAAACAGTCAGTCTTACCGTTAGTAGGCCTCATTCACGAAGATGGTCTATAAGGGGTGTTTAAGGAAATTGCCTATAAAATGGCGATTGAATGTGTATCCACTCTTACCCACCGCACTCTTGACTAGTGGAGGGTCGTTAGCCGAACGGGTAGGATAGGACAGAAACCTTCCATTATAAGTATAATGAAGTACAAAGTAACTAAATGCTTTTTCAAATTCCCAAATCATAGTTACTTTAGGCAAAATGTGAAATTGTATGCTAACCCATGGAATTACACTTCATACCCTTGTCAAACGTTAGTGGAGCGTGTGTGGTTAACCGACACACTAATTTGGGGATGACATTGGTGGTGAAGGATGGCTCGATGCTTATCATAGATCAATGGAGCGTGTGTGATTAACCGGCACATTGATTAGGTGATAGTAGCATTGGGCGCACCACGTGATTCGTATGGTTATTCACACCTTGTTTGTGATCGTCGGCATCCCAGTCACAAATAGTAGGGCATAATCGAGATTAAACATGCCATTGAAAAGTTCAATGAATCTCAAAAGATCTAGGAGTTTCAATTCATTTAAAACTTAATCTTCCTTTTCGTTTTTCATGGTGGAAATTGGTAAATCGTCATTTACCTACCTTCAAATATTTTGCAACTAGATTACGGCATCCCTTTTCTAGGTTGTAGAATATTGTGTTGGATCCTAGCCTTAATAACTCATTTGGGTGTTTTATTAAGGACTCAATCAACTTAACTTGAATTTTCTCCCGTTTTGTAGATGTCTAACCGTGGTATTCCTGAATCCCAAGGAAAAAGTGTTCCTAATGAAAGTGAAAGCTTGATTCAAAGTGAGAGATCAATGTGGACTAGCTTGATTTCACTTCCTCTTCTTAATTATGTTGTTTGTGGAAATGTCAAAAGTTTACCAAATAAGGAGAGTTTCTCATCGCCCAAGTTTCAATTGGACAGAAACTTGGAATCATGCAATGTGTATTGTATGATGAATGAAAAACTTTCACATTTGGGAAACTTAGACTAATTCTTTGACAAAGTGTCAATTGAAGGACTAGGAGATCAAGTACACTAGGTTGTGCGTTGATCAAGTCCACCACAAGAGTGACAAAGATATTCGTCATGATTTACTAAAGTTTAGTAAATATGATTATACTTATAAGATTAAGTGTAATTCTGAGTTGATTGAAAAAGTTTCAATGAATAGTAGAACGAATAAAGAAGAATCAAGTAGGCAGAAAGATAAAAGTTTCTCTATTCTAAGAAGAAGGGAGAGTACCTTTTATTGTGTTTTATGATGAAGTCTTAATGATTAAGAACCATATCTCAATTGATCCTCTAAGTGAGTCTTAGTGCATTTGCATGTCTAAGAAGAGGAATCGAAAATTGTAGAAATGGTTAAATCAAAGAGTCAATCATACTTCGTTCCAATATCAAGTCTTAGAGTCATACTCCAAGATTGTGACATTGAGTGAAAAGTCTTAAGTAGGTTTATAACACTTAACAAATGTGGAATTTGAAAAATTTTTCTTATTCTTGCACATTAGAAATTGGTAAGTTGTGATGTCTTGGATAAGACAAAGACCAACTAGGACCAATTATGTGAAGTGTTTTGTCTTGATAAGAACTACACTAACTCTTGAGTATTTGCTTTGTCAAGAAATGTTTCTTGACAAGAGAATCTTGTATATCAAGGAGTCAGTGGGAGTCTTAATGGTCTTGAAAGGTTTCAAGAACAAATCAAGAATAAACCTTATAGATCATCACTAGCACACGACTTGAGGTTTACAACCTGTCGTACTGACATTATCTTGTTTCTGTGCCATTCCAATTGAGTTAATTGCGTATGTGAGTTCTATGAGTTCTCATTTGAATGCATAATAGAGCCTTAGTCGATGGAAAGTACATTGATATGTAAGGACAAGTTACTAAACTACTTGGAAGACATGGTGGGCACTCATGTTGCCATAGGGCAAGAAATCAAGATTAAGAAAGTTCAGTCCATATGAGTTTGGATTTTTCGCAAACCTTGGTTTTAGCAAATTCACATGGATAGGAACTCATACACCATAAAATCTAAGTGTCATAAGATTCCCTCTTTCATGAAAATGACTGTGAGGAAATACTTTCACTAAGAGAGGTTTTAAGAAGATAGCAACTGTGAAAATTGTATTCTCACATTCGATTATCGTTACGGCATCCCTTTCCATAGTTCGAATTGTGAGATTTGGCAATTAGTTTGAACATTTGGAACTTAGTAACATAAATTCTAAATTGCTTAAACACACATATCAGCTATCTAAGGTGAAGGTGTATAAGTTTAAGAAGCTTAGATAAAGGCTTATCGAAGCATCTGGTATTAGAAATATGAATTTCAGAAATTCAATAGGCATTGTTTTCTGGGAGTTCATCTGTTTTCTGGATACATGTCAAAGCTAGTGGGAGCATAAGTGTTATGCTTATGTGATAATAATCATCATGATAGTGGGAGCATAAGTGTTATGATTATTATGGCAAGTATTGCAAGTTAGCAATATTAATTATAGAAAAACAAAGATTCAATTTGCAAAGTTGAATGGGTTGAAAAGTTGTTTTGATATAATTAAGGGAGAGAATATTATACTTCGTTTCAAAATCTAAAGCTTAGATTAAGAAATTTTAATATTTTCAGTCAAAGGGTACATTGTGTGTTCTTAAAA
This sequence comes from Lactuca serriola, assembly GCF_051521515.1. Lineage (NCBI taxonomy): Eukaryota > Viridiplantae > Streptophyta > Magnoliopsida > Asterales > Asteraceae > Lactuca > Lactuca serriola. The sequence continues at coordinate 72,698,139 of NC_136416.1, forward strand.
TTCGATTATGATTACGGCATCCCTCTTCATAGTTCGAATTGTGAGAACATGACACATAAAATATTATGGCAAAAGATTGGTAAAGTATCATATCTTTATGTGAGACATTATGCATCGTGTCCCATACACTTCGGGTATAGGATCGATTGCAAATGCTATAATAATTTACCATTCTAAAATTTTCCAAATGTCTAGCGCATTAAGAGGGAAAAAGGACTGGAATTGGTATTGACTAAAATTATTAAACAACTATCAAAGGACGATCCAAAGTTCGCTAAGGATTGGTCGCTTGTGAGTAGTTGGAAGTATGGTATTGGATGGACCATATCGACATTATTATGAATATATAAGATTCTATTAAGAATGAGTTGTCATATGGCAAATGTTGAAATGTTTCCATATTGGGAGTTGGATATTGAGAGTCTATGCCTAGATTAGAAACTTTTATGCAAGAAGGATATTCAAAGGAATGTACTTTGAATGTGAGAATTCACGTCTATGGAATTGTCTTGTAACAATTTCTGATAGAGTACTTTGTAGTTTCATTAGCCAAGTCTTGGTGACTTTTGTGCTATGACTTTACGAAAGGATCGTTGCGTGAAATGTTAGAATCTAGCATATTCTAGTAGTGGTGAGAACCTTGTGTTCTCACACTAACAATGGGGATTAAGGAATTGTGAAATGAGAATCATTGGAAAAGTTTTAAATTGATCTATTTCACAAAGCATGGACCATAGGAAACAAAGTGTGCATGCTTAGAGCATGGGACAATTGTAGTTGTAATTCAAGTAATGAGTTGATTATCCGAAACATTAAATAATAAATAATGAGTAATCAATATGGTGGATAAATAGAAGTGTTTTATTTACTCTCACAAGTTTGGGGCCATATAGGATTAAGTATTATTGTTATGTTTCAGTTTGCATGTTTTGACTTCCAGAATAACTAGGTTATTCAAACATCCACAGTCGGTCATGTGTTGGGAGTAGGTATGAATAAAGACTGTCATGAATCTGTCTGTAGATTGTCTGAAGTGTTTAGACATGGCACAAGTTTGCTGCAGAGTTCATGAGTGCTTTGATAAGATTAGAGTATTGGATTAAACCCACGCTCACTTGGATCACTTCATGGATTTATCACGAGTGATTAGTGAGACGATAATATTGTATATTCTTGAAACCGAGACGTGTGAGTTGTTATTTGTTGGTCGGTTGCACATTGATAATAAGTAAACGTACCAGTAACTTGGTGTTATAAAACTTGTTGTTGTGTGTGATTCGATCAATAAGTGCAAGCAAGCATTTGAGTCGAAGTTTATCCATTCCTTTTACCCAAAGTGGGATAAAAGCGAATATGTGGGCCTCTCGATGATTTAGTGATGACACCTAAGCGCTTGGCCAAGCCGGGACTGAGTTGATGTGTTCAATTGTAGTCTGTTGTCGGTCGTCATAAATCGGAAGTCGGGAAACAGTATAGAGAGAATGATTGAAATTCATGTCTTATGTCTATACGATATCTTGAGAATGGAGGAATATATAATCCCTTATCTAGAGGACACGCTATCTGATAAGATCAGAGTTGACAACGGCTTTTGAAAGCTACGATTGCTGATCAGGTTCTGAAGTCATACGGAAAATAGTTATTAGACTTATCCAAGTGGGAGACTGTTGGATTAGTGTCTAAGTCCATAACTATTTTGGTATGTACTTGACCCGATTATGAGCATGGTCCTTTTGGGTTGCCTTCACCATAGCAATATGTTGGATGAATTAAGGAAAGAAAGGTTAAATATGATTTATTAATATATTATGAGAATAATATATTAAAGGAGAAATCATATTGTTTAATTAATATTAGTCAAGAATTAATTGATAATTAATTTTGTGGCTAAAAGAGATTAATTAAATTCAGGGGACTGGACTGCAATTATTGGATAATTGAGTTATTGGGCTAAGGAATGCTAAAGGATCAAGGGGTGAACGAAATTATGATGGAAGCCCATCATATTTTCGTCCATGGCCTTATCCAGAAGGTTCCATGGGATGCTTAGAGTTTAAGCTGTCCATTAGGGTTTTAACTGAAACCCTAACAGCCCACACAAGTATATAAAGGACCCCTTAGGCCCCAAAAACGTGGACAACTGATTCTCTAGGTTTCTAGTCGTTTTTGGGCAGCCTCTCTTCTTCTCCTCTTCATCCAAGTTGTATATGGTGTTTGTGACTCCATTAGAGGTGCAACACTTGAGGCACTAAGCTTTTGAAGCCAATTCAAGCAAGGAATTGATTGTTATTACTATATAACAATTAAAGGTAATTCTATAAACCCTAATTCAGTTCATAATATGTTAGATCTAATTTTATTAGTCTTGGATTCAAAGCATGTACAATAGAGAAACCTAGATCCAAGCATTAGGGTTTGTATGAGCACATAGGGTTGTTCTTATGCCTAAAACCCATCAGCCTATGGCTATTTTGGAAAGGAAGAAGAAGATTCTGCGGAACAAGGAAATACCATTGGTAAAGGTATAGTGGGAGCATCGGAGGGGATCCCGAGTGGACATCGGAACTGGAGACGGAGATACGCGAGCATTACCCGGCATTGTTTATTCCAGCGGACTTCGAGGACGAAGTCTAGTTCAAGTGGGGGAGAGTTGTAACGCCCCGATTCTTAGTTATTGCTTAAATAAGATTTATTGGGTTAAGCTCTACTCGAGGAGTTGGTTAACCTACTCGTCAAGTAGCAGCGGGTTGGGATCGTATGTTAAGTGACCTACTCGACGAGTCCATATTGGGGCTCGGCGAGTAGGAGCTGGCAGAGGAAACCCGAAGTCCCGGGGTTTTCACCCCTATTTAAAGGGACCTCAGCCTCCCTTGGGTCTCTTTATAGATCTAGAGAGCCATGAGAGTCCTTATACGTGTGTGAGTGCCTTTGTGTGGTGTTTGAAGTTTAGAAAGAGAATCTTCGAGGGAGAAAGCTAGGAGTGCAAAGGAATTGAAGCAAGGAAGGCGTGGGAAGCAGGATTTAGCTCAGTTAGCATCCTTTGGAGGTATCAAAGTGCCATCCTTACTTCCTTTTTCCCTTTTGTTGAGTTTCTAGGGCTTTTTATGGATTTTCAAGTTGGTATGATGAGCTATGGGCTAGATCTGAAGTTGTAACTTCAGATCTGGACCCTCCTTGTATTCTAGAAGCATAAAGTTATAGTTTTGGTCGTGATTGAGGTACTTCTTGGGCAAGAAGCCCCATTAAGAGCTTAGATTTGGCATTTAGCGCCTTTAAAGCCGTGCATGCACGTAATGTTTGCAACTTTACGTGATAAGCATGCCCTAGAAGCTTGGATCTATGATTTGGAGCCGCTGCATGGCTCCAAACAAGTCTGTATGGAAAGAGGACTGAAAGGACTCGGCGAGTCACAAATTTGACTCGACGAGTCACATGAAGATGGCCATGAACTCGACGAGTTGGATGAACAACTCGGCAAGTCTGATGAAGATCGTCATAAGACTCGACGAGTTGAAGAACAACTCGGTGAGTCGGATGAGTTTTCTCTTGAATATGTATGAGTGTGTATCCGTCGAGTTGCGAGGAGGGAACTCGACGGGTGGCCTTAAGTTTTATCGAGAATCGAAGGAACTCGATGAGTCACTCTGATGAATCGGCGAGTTGGAAATACTCCAGGGAACTCGACGAGTAGCCGAGGGTACTCGGCGAGTCGAGGTCAACATGGACAGTTGACCTTGACTGAGGACTTTGACCTTGATTAGGGGTTGACTAGTGGGTTATGGGGTACCTTATAAGGTTAAGGACTTATGAGTATATTGTACTATGATCATAGGTGGTGGATCCGGTGTCAGGTGATCTGAGGGTTGGAATGTATCTTCCGAGTCGACATCTGCAAGGTGAGTTATCCTCACTATATCGATAGGGTCTACGACACCAAGGTCGGCCTTTTAGTTGTTATTGATATGGTATGCTATATGTGGTTATGATCTGTTAGATCGGAGTCAGGGTAGACAGTATGCTATGCTTTCATGATCCGTAGGGATTGGTATGTTAGTGACCTGCTAGGTCGGTATTCTAGTTACAAGAGAATTCTATGATTGATGACCAGTGATAGATATGCTGATGTTTATATATGCCAGTATACGATAGTTATGTGCATATAGTATCTGCTTGTTGGTTGGGTTGAGGCGGTCCTGCTTTGTGTTGTAGGCCAACTCACCCTATGAGCGGTCTGGGGAGACTGTAGGCCCACGCAGTGGACCAGTCATGCCGAAGGCTCGGGATAGATCTAGATAGACTATAGGCCCTGTAGAGCGGTCCAGTCAGGCCAATGGCCCAGTATGCATGTTGATTGATTGGTTATTACTGATGTGGTATTGTCAGTGTGGTATTGGTATTTTGGCGGTAGCTCACTAAGCCCTCGGGCTTACAATTTTTAGTTTATTGTTTCAGGTACTTCAGGAGATCATGGAAAGGCGAAGGCGTGACCGTACCGCTCCTCATCCTTATGTTATGATCTTTTTTTGGACACTCTGTTGGATAATGACTTGAAAACATTTTGTAAACAATGCTATTTGGTTTTTATTTATGATTGAAAAGTTTAAATTTGGCGTAAAAATTTATGGATGTTACACATTACTTGTCTTTTCACTGCGAATCGGTGCGAACGTTCGCAGCCTTTCGCAGTCCACTGTTCACTATCAGTTTGCTTTTTCCCTTATTTTCATAAACACTTCAAAAACCAAAAATAATTTATTTTCTTTATTTTACTGCTTTTCAAAAACAACAAAATCACAAAAATACTTTTATCTCTAGTTCATTTTCCTTCGCACACCAAGATCATAAACAAAGACGTTCGCATTGTCTTTCTACTTGTGTGATGGGGCAAGTATAATTCCTTTTACTTATGAATTAGCTAAGTGTCCCTAGAAGCATGCTGTTGTATGTTGACCTAAGCCTTAACGACTTGACTATGAAGCCTTAATGAATTTGATATCACCAATCGATTCTTCCCAATCAGGCTGCGAATTCACATCAGTCATTAGCTACCTTACTCTTCTCACATTGAGTTAAGAGTTATTTGCATGATCACATTCGCATTGCAAAGGTAATTTCTCTTTCTTGTATCCACCTACACTCTTCTCCATCACTTTCACACTCATCAATATAAACCTTAAGACTCTCAGCGATTACCACTGAGGTTTATGGTTATGCAAACTTCTGTGTTAATGATCTTAGTTTCGTTCTACCAGGAACTGATTGAAACCCAAAATTCAATACCCACAATGAATTGATGGTGAACAATCAAATGTTCTAGCTTTCACCCAAGAATTAACGAAACCACTTTCGTGGATAGTACCTGAAATCTCTTTTTATTTTTGCGTGGTCTTTATGAAATTGTCTATTACCAAGACATTTCTACCCAAAAGATCCAGTTTATAATTTTTTTGAGATTTCAGTATTATTCCAAGTCCTTTACAATAAATTCCCAACCTACTCGTTCAACTGACTACACTGGTCACACGAGTACCTTTTAAACTTTCGTACTTATGTCAAGTTCGTAGTTTGGTTAATGGATAAACAACCTTTACCAGCCTTATATTTCAGTTTTTCTTATCAAACAACTGATCGTATTCAATAGGAAACCGAACAGACACTTTTTAGTCTCTCTTGACTATGAAGGAAGAGATCTTTGCATGGGATTAACAGTTTTATGTCATTTATATGGCATCACAACATCCCACAAATAAACCTTGTTTTATTTCTTTTTCTTTGACACTCTTGCGCGAAGATCCTTATGATATTCAAAAGTCTTGTTCGTGGGTCTGTTTAACTTTCAGGTTCGCAGTCATATACACTCAACGTAATTTCCTTACTACGAAAGAAGATAGGCTGACGCGGCAATTCTAAATGGATCAGAATTCAATCAGGCACGTGAAAAGTTGAACCGCTTGCTATTCTTATGCCGCGTGACGCATGCCTCTGACTTGTCATAGCTGTCAAATCGCGCTTTTTCAGGCGACGGTTCAGTTCTCGATACTATCTCTCCGGATTTCTCTCACCAAATCAAATCGTATAAAGGGATTTTGACGGTTCATTATTTCCTTAACGCTCTCAAAATTCTCTCAAAGATTTTTAGCGATTCAAAGGCTTTCTACTGTTCATCTTCTTCCTAGCTTCATCAATGGCGGCTTCCTTTGAAAATCAGTCTGTGCAAGATCAAACCGTTCATTCAACTCTTCTACAGTGAAGCAACATCAGAATCTAATCATCGACTTGAACCCAGTTAAGTATGATGCTTTTCTCTTACCCTTGATCGAGTGTCTGAAGTACTCACCTCTTACCATTGCAATGACTCAAGTCGAGAATGTCCCTCTACCGATTCTCTCTAAATCTTATACCATTTCCAACTATGTCAAGGACGAGCAAAGGGTTTATTTCGACATCCACAATCACACCACTTCAATCTCCAAGACCCGTTTCTGCAATCTCCTAGGGCTTCCACAATCTGAGAATCCGATCAATCCAGAAACCATCTCCAATGCAGCCATCTTGGAAATGTTCTATCAAATGGGATACAAGGAGCTACTCACAGCAGTATCCAAGTTCAAGAAACCCAATCTTCCACCAATTTGGAATGCTCTTTTCACCATTTTATTTAAATCCTTTTCTGAAAGAGTCACATGAAGTGACTGTGCAAGCAAACTCTTTATGGGGCTGATATACGGACTCTACACTAGTGAAAACATTGACTATGGTTCAATTGTCTGGGATCAATTCATCCTGACCACTCACTATGTAACTCTTCATGGTGAGATCTCCTGTGCGAGATTTTGGACTGTGGTTGTCAACAGGGCTATTAAGCAGCTCAAGATTACTGTGATGACTGATGCATTGATAGCTTCTATTGCGACATTCCACACAACATGGATTATCATGGCAAACAGGTCCAAGTTTGATTTTATTGGTTCAATTCTGGAGGCAATGTTTCGTGATGTTCCTCCATCAAGTAAGATTCTCGAAGGACATCGTACTTTCACCCCTTCAGGACCTCATCCTCCCACTGACGAATTTCAAGCCATTTTGGCTGAGGATGATAAACCAAGGAAAGGGGGCAAAGGGTCTAAGAGGCCTGCCAAAAATGATTCTACGAGAGAAGGACCATCACCAGCTACGAAACCTCCATCATAGAAGCGAAAGGCTCCTACATCTTTCACTGTTGCACCCAAGCGAAGGAAGAAACCCGCTAGAAGGAAAAAATCTCCCACTCCAAGTCCTTCTCAGAGTGATGACGAAAATTCAGATTCTGAGACTGAGTCAGAGATTCGCATTGAGGAGGATCCCGATGTTCGCAATGAGGATGCTAAACCGATTCTCACTGAAGAACAAGAATAAGTTCGCACTGAGCGAGAGGTAACTCCACCAATTAATGATTATGTTCCTTCTCCTCTTCCCTCACCAAAAACTACTACTTCTGTACCAATAACCATTGCTCCTCTCCCAATTGTATCATCCCAAACACCCACAACGATTCTCGTCTCCATACCTATTTTCACAGATTCCACTCTTCCACCTCAGATAGTTTTTGAAAATAGGTATCATCCCAAACAACCACCGGTCTCAGCTTTTCATGTAGATGCTTTCGTACTAATGATCCAGAAATGCTTTTCGGTGATGATGAAGATGAAGATTTAGAAGCTTTTTCTTTCAGACCTTTTCAAATAAGGGCTGACGATGACAATGATGTCTCTACTTCTAAAGCAGAGTTCAAGTCTAATCATGAGAAGCTTGATCAACTGCTTGCCGCATCCAGAACTTTGACTTCTGAAGGTTATTCGAAAGCTGCTGTTGAAGCTATCCTTGAGTGAGTCACAAAGAAGCATACTTCCCATTCCTCTTCTTTCTCTAAGGCAGTTTCGGACTCAACTATTGTTTGCAAGGAACCGACCGAAAAAGTCGATAAACTAATTACTGATACAAGGGTATTTATGGATGAATACCATGTTACCTACAACAACAACACCTCTACCACCAACAAAGCTATTCAAAATGTTGGTGCCATGTTTAAAGCAGAGAAGGCAAGCTTTGCTGAACTTTGCACTGCGTTCAAGACTGATCATGAGGCATTCCAGACTGCCATTGATGCGAAACTCTCAAAGCTTCAAGCCGACTTAGCAATTGAAAGCAACATCATGGATGCTCTGGCACTCAAAGAGGAAAAGTGTAAAGTGTCGGAAACCAAACTTCACTACACTCAATAGCAGATCGATGATTTGCTAGCAGAAAAAGCAGTCACGTGTAGTTGCATTTCTTATATTAACGGACTACTATATGATATCATTGAGACCCATGATCCTATTTCTATCATCGTCCGAAAGCATCTACTTGAAATGTTGAGACCGGTGTTTGCGATGTTGCACCATTTGGAGGGTGTTCCGACGCCTATGTCATTTCCAAAACAAGGGGGAGAAGGAGATCAAAAGTTAATTCGGAGGATGTCAAACCCAAAGTTTCTGTTAAACCTCCTATTTTCAAGCAAGATCCAAAAGACAAGGTTCCCTTATTCAGCAATGAACCCATCATAGATGATAGTAAAGACGAAGAGCCTGATGAAGTTGAGCTTAAAAGGAGGAAGGATCACGAGGTAGAGATTAACAAACAAGCTCGCATCGTCAGAGAGGCAGAGGGAAAAAAAGAGCTAAAAAGGAAGCTCAGGCCACTCTTAAGAGTAAAATGTTGTTATTTCCAAAGTGGACCGTGAAGCGCATGCATAAGCAAGTTGTGGATATTCCAAGCCAATATTGGTTGGATCCCATTGCTTCCTTTGATGTTCAAAACTCAAATGATTCGTAGTTTGACCTTCCCATCACTCTGAAGGCATTCAGGTTTCGTGCCTTCATAAAGGTTGCCAATGTTCCTTTCTCGGATAGCACCGGTGATCAAATGTAGTTTAACTTCTACTTGAAACATATGAAGCCTCAGTTCGATACCTGGAGTGCGAGAAAATATGTAGCTGTGAAGGTTACTGGGTCGATCGAGACTGAAATCTTCCCTAATGCGAAGTTTAAAGTTGCAAGAGGATCTGCTCGTCAAGCCTGTGAATTTACTCTTACAGATTTTCCATGCTTGAACCCCAATGACTGGATGGTGATTTTCAACATTTTGCTGCGAGAGAAGGAGAAGTACGAACCGGTGTTTGCCCATCTTCAGATTATGATCAAGTCTAACATTCAGGAAGTTGAGACGATGGATGTGGAAATTGCTGTGGTTCCAAGACAAAAACCAAGTGTTGTTCCAAAAGAAGCTCCGAAAGACTTCCAGAAGCTAAGCCCTGGAAGATTTACAAGGAAGGATGGTTCGTAGTTTACACCGCGAGGGATCGTCCAAGTGCAGATCGTCGCAAGCTTTACTTTCATCTTTAAGACAAGCACCTGTTTTCTACTTCTTGTTTGGAGTTAATTCCGGAACTTGGTGCGAATTATAAGGGAAACAACAAAGATGATGTGAAGAGCTTCACTGATGTGATCACTTGGTATATTTATGTTCGCAAGCTACTGCTGAGTTTCATTCCTAAAGTTTATGAAGTGCAGAAGCGAATCTTGAATTAACATGGCCATGGTTTCACTTAACGCAAAGGGGGAGATTGTTGAAGATATTGTGTTGTGTTATTGGGCCTATGTTATTTAGTATATTTTGTATTCACGGTTTGGGCCTGTCCAACCGTGTTTGTCTTTCTAGGGATTAGTATATAAGGTGCATGCATGCATCCTTATCAAATAATGTTTTTTTAATTATCTCATTAACTTTTCTATAAACCCTTGCGCACCTCTACAGAGGAAGTTCTTAATCGAGCTCTTCTGAGGTGTGACTATATTTTAATCATTTGACATACGGATTGATTCATTGATTGTTCTTGTGTTTATTATTCGTATTTATTTACCAGTTAAAGATCTAATCGATCTAAAGAGTTTTTATCTCATCAGGGAGAATTGTAACATCCCGAAATTGATGTATTTTCAAATTTACCCCTTTTATTATAAACACTTATAGTATTAGCCATTGTCTATGAGAAAGTTAAAAAAATGGCCCATAGTGGCATTTTCGTAAAATAAGGATAAGGCTTGGTATGTTGGGCATATATGTGTGAGCCTTAGTATGCTGGACGTACACCACGTATGCAGGGCATATGTGAAGGATCCTCAAACCCTAATTTTTAGGGTTTGGTCCATATGTATAAGCATCATTAACTCCTTATTTTTCATTCCCTCTTCATCCTCCACTTGCCACTTCGTCCATCTAGAACCCTAATCCACCTTGAGAGTGTTCTTGAGCTTTTGTGGGTACTTTTGGTGACTAAGAAGGAAGGAGAAGAGGAGAGTACCACCTTAGGAGAGTGAGGCACCTTAGATCCATAATCTCATCACTATTTGGCATCATTTTAAGGTAAAAAGATCTAAACTTGATTATGATTTGTTTAAGATCTTGTTAGCCTTGAGGTTGTGAACATTTTGGTCCCATTAGCTTGGCATTTTGAGTATAGGTAACTCTAATTCATTTGAGCTGTCCTTTTGTACATTTCAAAGTGTTGTTGTGCATAAATATGATCTTTAGTGTTGTATGTAACCCATGCATGTGTTAGATGGTCTTATTGGGTTAAGAACTTAGGGTTTTGGACATTAAGCACTTTATAACCATGCAAAGTCATAAAGTTGGAGATTGTACGACTTAGGACATCATTTTGGGCTTCGATATGACTTTGGACATGATAAATTGGTGTATTAAACCCTTAATCCATTTAGAGGAGAATCAGCACATACGCTGGGCGTACTAGTTGGTATGTTGCGCATACGCAGTTTAGACCCCGATGCCTCGCATGATGAGTATGCCCCGTGTACATCCGAAGTATGCCCCGTATACGAGGTTTGAGCTGACTCGACTGATTTCATTGACTATATGCGATTTTGACCAAGGTTATTTTGTGAAATTGGTATTTATTTGGATTGGGGAATGTTTTGGTTATTAAGAGTTGGGTAGAGCCAGTTTTCGAAGCAGAGATTCATTCAGATTGTTTTTAGACTGAGATGTGAGTTTTCCTCACTGTACTTATAGGACGAAGGCACCAAGGTTGGCCCATTGGATTGATATCTTGGTTTATCGTATGTTGCTATGATGTAGTGATTTGTTAGATCTGTATCCTAGTATATAGGATGTTTCTATGTTGTAGTGATCTGTTAGATCTGTATCCTACTATGCTATGTTGTAGTGATATGTTATATTTATATGACTACCTGTATCTACTAGCTATTGATAGTTATGTTGTATGTTGATATGTGATGGTTTACTGGGTTGAGGCGGACGAGTTGAGAATGAAGGCCAAGACACCCAGGGAGGTCTGGATAGACTGGAGGCCTGCAAGGCAAACCATTCAAGCCTAAGGTCCAGAGAGTGCTCCATATAGGTTGAAGGCCGGTGAGGCGGTCCAATCATGTTGAAGGCTTTGTATGTATGTTGTTGTTTATTATATTTATGTGGTGGTATTTTGGGGAACTCACTAAACTTTGGCTTACAGTTTTAGTTTTTTTTTCAGGTACTTCTGAGGACCGTGGCAAGGCAAAGGTGTGACCGTACACATCCTTGATTTTATGTTGTTGGATCTTAGGAGACTCTGATTTTCAATAATGTTTTGAGAGCAATGGTTATGTAAACATTTTTTTAAGTACATGGTTTTTTTTTTGTTTGAAAAGTTTAAATTTGTTCTGATTTAATTTTGAGATGTTACATAAGGCTTGCAATCGTTTCCTTGTAGTTAGTTGGCTCATCCAAATTTACCAGTGTATGATCACTGACAAACGTGTCACCATCTGTAGTTATATGGAAATCATAGAACTCATGTGGTACACTAACTCTACTGGATCAACAAAGAGGTAATGAATTGTTAATGAGCTCAACAGTAGTCTCATCTTCTGTTTAAGAGCTAGTTTTTTCTAAGGTTCCTTCATTGGTTGATTCTTGAATCTCTTCAAGATCAATTGTACTCCCACTGTCGTCTTTCCTTATGAGCTCTCTCTCTCTCTCTCACGTATGTGCGTGAAAGACTCATCTTTGTGCTACAAAGATCATGTTCTCATTAGGTCTGTAGAAAAAATATCTAAAAGACTTTTGTGGGTAGCCAATGAAATTGCATTTCTCACTTCTTAGTTCTAGCTTGTCATGAGTCTCGCATCTAACGAAAGTTTCACAACCCTAAACCTTGATATGTGCCAACCAGGGAACCTTCCATGTCTACATCTTGTGAGTTGTTTTGGCAACCTTCTTAGTAGGGACAAAATTGAGGATATGGATGGTTAACTCTAACGCATACCCCCATAAAAAAATGGGAAGAGAAGCTCAACTCATTATGGAACGAACCATGTCTAACAAGGTCCGACTACGCCTCTCAGCAATACCATTAAGTTGTAGTGTCCTAGGAGGAGTCAATTGTGAAACTATTCCACATTCCTTGAGATTGTCGTGGAACTTGATACTAAGATATTCTCAGCCTCTATCAGATCGGAGCATCTTTATCTTCCTCCCTAATTGATTCTCGACTTAATATTTAAACTCTTTGAACTTTTCAAAGGTTTCTGACTTATGTTTGATTAAGTGGAAATAACAATATCTGTTATAATCATCTGTAAATGTTACATAAAATCAATTAGCATCCCTTGTGTTGGATCTGAAGGGCCCGCACACATCTATATGTATGAGATCCAACAATCCTTCACCTCTTTCACAAGATCCAGTGAAAGGTGATTTTGTCATCTTGCCTAAAAGACAAGATTCACATTAATCATCTAGCCTTAAGTCAAATGATTCCAACACTCCATCATTTTGGAGTTGGTAAATGTGTTTCTTGTTAATGTACCCAAGACGACAATGCCACAAACATGCCTTGTCCAAACCATTAGACGAATCAATATGAAATACGCTACTACCTAAGCTATCAACACAAATCACAGTTTCATACACACCATTACAAGGTAAAGCTTCAAACATAAAAATCCCATTTTTATAAACCAAAATTTATCGATTCACATCATTAAATGAATATCAAAAACCTTGTCTAAATAGTACATGCAAAGAAATAATGTTTCGCGTCATTTCTGACGAACAACAAAAATTAACTAAATCTAATCTAACATCACGACCAAGCACAAGACTATAATTTCCAATCTTTGTAATAGGAGAAAATCGCATATTGCCTATAATCAGATTCATCATTCCATACTCCAACTCCTTACTTTCTCTTAACCCCCAAAAATTAGAACAAATATGAAAACCACATCCTGTATCAAGGACCCAAGAACGAGTAGGTTTTGAGATATTTGTTTGAATAGTGTAACTGCTGATGATGGCTTTACTTTGCCATCCTTGATGTCCTGCAAGTATTTGGGGCAACTTCGTTTCCAATGGATAGAACCAAATAACCTCTTTGGGATCACTAACAGAAGGAATGTCAGAAATGGGTTTTGCTTTTGGGTCATTGCTAGACTATCAATCATGGGCATTTCACTTCCAGTTTGACTTGGCACCACCTTTCCTCTTCTTTCCTTTGTTTTGCCCAATGGCAAGGACATGAGCACTAGTAGGAGTAGAGTTTTATTTTTATTCAAACCTAACTCAGCTATCCGTAATAGGTTGTGGAGTTGGGCCAATGTGGTTTCAATAATTGTTCAAATGATATGCCAAAATGAAATGATCCTAACAAGGTGGAAAGGAGTTAAGGACCATGTCGATGGCCAAATCCTCGTAGAAATTCAAATTTAGCCTTTCAAGGCACTCCACGTATCTTTGCATTCTTTGCACGTGGTTACAGAACGATTCTAATTCCTTAAATTTGCAAGCCATTAGAGCTTTGACGACCTCATACTTTTCTTAACGAGCTCTCTTGTGAAACGTTTCCACAAGATCCATGTTCATCTCGTATGGCCAATAGTCTTCACAGAACCTTTGCAACTCAGGTATCATGGTTACAACCATGATGCAAGCAACCTTTGTTGCGTCTTCGTAACGTTTCTTTTAAGAGGCAATTTGTTCAGGGGTAACAGTGGACTCATTGATCTCAATAAGTTGTTTCTCAAGGACATACTCTTTGCCGTCGAATCGAAGAGCCATCTTGATGTTATACATCCAATCATTGTAGTTGGTTCCATCTAATGTCAACTTGGAAACAATCGAAAGTAGTGAGAAGTTCGAGATGTGGGTGGAGGTTTGAGAAGCAGAAGCATCACCATGAGTAGACATCTATAGAGAAAAAGTAGTTTTAGTTAAATGACGTAAATCCTTAATATTTTAACCCATAATAAATATTTAAGACTAGAATCCAATATAACAATTCACAATTAAGAAGAGGGATGTCGTAATCTTATCGCAAATTTATGAAGGTAGGTAAAACAATTCACCAATTTCAAACTATGAAATTTCTAGATATTTTGAGATTCATTGAATCTTATCAATGACATGTTTAATTTCAGATTATACTCTTCTTTTTTTGACTGGGATGCCGACGATCACAAACAATATGTGAATAACCATGCAAATATGTTTGACAACCTCGATATCATTTATCATCTCTAATTAATGTGCCAGTTAACTACACGCGCTCCATTAACAATGATAATTTTTGAGATTCCCATTATTACTCTTTATAGTCACTATTAGTGTGTCGTTTAACTACACATGTTCCACTAGTTACATATAAAGCATAATGCAATTTTATGGATTAACATACGTTTCACATTTTTTCCTAAAGTAAGTAGAGTGTGATTTTATAAAAATAGTTTAGTTACTTTATATCATTATACTTTATATCTAGAGAAAGATCCAAATGCTTTATATCTAGAGAAAGATCCAAATGCTCGTTTCCCTTACCCTTGGGACAATCCATCCATTGTGCTCAAAAAATTTAGTCTTAAGCGACGCTTGTTACGCTACATGCACCTACATTTAACCAACATTTTTTCTAAGACATTGATCCTAGAAAAACATTTTATGTGTTCATTTTGGTTCAACCATCCATATGTCTTATTCGGCTAAACAATAATTATTCAGTTACGTTGTAATACAACGTTCGTAGCAATTTTAGTAAAATATTATATTTTTTTATTTCGACATTTCCGTATTAGGAAGGTTCTAAGCTTAATAATTAATATGTAGATGTCAAAAACAACTCACCTTTAAAACAAAAACAAACTTATGGTTTAAATAATAAATGAATAATATTCGGTGTTTTGAAAATCGGATCGGACCGACCAGTTAAACCAGTTAAACCGGGAACCAGCAAAGATATCGGTTTTTTATCCCCAAAAAACCGCTTGTAAGCCAACCAGTAAAAAACCACCGGTTCAGTTAAAAACCAGGCCTGGTTCAACCGGCTATAAAACCGGTTTATTGAAAAAAATTATCTTACATCCAACCCAAGAGAGCAAGCCAACCCAAAAAGAGCCAGCCGATCATACTTCGTTTGTTCCATTAAGTTGTGATATGATTCCCTTTATTTACTCATTTTGCCTTGTATTTGCTCAAATTTAACTTTTCTATATTCCGTTACACTATACTACTTTTTCTCCGATTTCCTTTGCAATTTACACAACACACATTAAATATATACTATGTTTACTTAGTTAAATTTTTTTACACAACTACTTAATTTACATATATAAAACACAAACACACACTACGTATATTTAATATACATATATACAAATATAATTTAGGGAATTCTCCAGAAAAGTCCCAAAATTTTAGTCTAATTTATTAAAAAGTACCAAACTAAATTTTGTTTATAGAAAATCACAAACTACCGGCTAAAACTTCGAAAAAACCTTTTTTGGCCGATTTCGTAGATTTAGCCGGTATTCTGTCATTTTTCGTTAGTTTGCTCAAAATATTAGGACTTTTTTGAAAAATACCCGATAACCAATATATTAGGACTTTTCTGAAATTACTATATAATTAATGGATATTATTATTAACAAATCATTTATAAACATAACAAATATTTTTTATTATAAACAAAGGAAATATATTTGTTTCTAATTTCTATGAATAGAATGGTCGACATGGTCTATTGTTTGTTGACCAGTTCAACCTCCTTATGTTCCTCCTATGAATCGTTATACAAGAGTTGATAATATTTTTTAATACACAATCAATAAGTGTTTACTTTCTATTAGGTGTGACGCTATAGAATCACATGTTATTAGAAAATATCATTAAATAATAATTTTTGAATATATAGATCTTTCATTATGTTCTTTAATGTAAATACCACCTAACATACATACATTATTCGGTAACAACCATCAAATTACAAACATAATGAAAAGTAAACTTTGAACGGCAATTTAAATAGATAATCACCCTACACTTTTTTCCATATAAACTATCATTCACGATTCACTTTTTCACATTTGATAGATGTGTGTTAGCCTATGGTTTTTACCGTGTGAGGTATGAATGTTGGGTGGTAGTTAGGTTAAACAACATAAGGGGAACACCAATATTAGAAGAACACTCACTGAGTAAATCTCACCATCATACCCACAACGATGAATAGGATGAATGTAAAGAGTTTGATGTGGTTAATAAACAATAAATGAGTACTTAGACCATCAATTTATTCCTAGAAATTAGCAACAAATATATTTTCTTTTTTATAATAAAAATATTTGTTACATTTATAAATGATTTGTTAATAATAATATCCATTAATTCCATGATAATTTTCAAAAAAGTCCCAATATTTTGGTTATAAGGTAGTTTCCGGAAAAATCCCGAAATTTTTAGAAAACTAACGAAAAAAGACGAAATACCGGCTAAATCTTCAAAACCAGCCGAAAAGAGTTTTTTCGAAATTTTAACCGGTATTTTGTGCTTTTCTGTAAACACAATTTAGTTTGGGACTTTATTATAAATTGGACTAAAATTTTTGGACTTTTCTAGAGATTTCCCTATAATTTATTCTTTTACACATAACACAACACACATTTTCATATATGGACTTAATAATAAATCTCTGAATTTCTAATTAAAAGTTATTATTCCAAATTCTTTTGTTTAATATATATATATATATATATATATATATATATATATATATATATATATATATATATATATATATATATCCGGTTTTTAGGACCGGTTCGACCGATCAGACCAGTTGAACCATCGAACCGGTAAAACATCCGGTTCGATGTCCGGTCTGGTTTTCAAAACATTGATAATATTGACTAGCATTTTGTGAAAACAACAGGGACCGTAAAGTCCATCTAAGTAGTTTATGTTTTCATATGATAAGAAACACAAAGGTTTTAAGTGAAAACAGAAACTGCCCAATCATAAAAATATAAGGACCATTTGTGTAACTTCATATTCTAAACCGTCAAACTATTAAAAACATCCAAGGACGAAAACTGATTTACAGTGGTCATGTTATTCGGTGAGTGTTGCTAAATTAACACCTTTTAGACATCTTATAGACATTTTTATTAAAAGTTAACCTATAATAAACCATTTATAACTAATTTTTTTTTTTTTGAAAAACAATGCAAATTCAATCAATAAAAATATCTTAAAAAAAAAAAAAGAATGTTTATTTGAAAAAATAAAATGTCTTTTTAACCAGCCTCTATCCCCCCCCCCCCCCCCTCCCCCTCCCCCTCCCCCCACACACATACACACACCACACACATAGAAATCTTATATTATAGTTGAAATGTATTAATTTTTTCTTTAATCTTTTTGTCTGTAAAATTTATAACATTTTCTTAAATTTTATTCATGCTTTGTAATGTTTATATCCTTTTCTATAAGTCAACTTCATTTTCTCATAAGTAGCATAATCATTTTATTTACTAGTTTTTTTGGTTAATAAAAACATAAGATTTAAGTTCATTAAAAAATAAAAATGAATACTGTATATTTCCTAATAAAATAAGTTTAAAAAATAATAAACTTCAATATATATATATATATATATATATATATATATATATATATATATATATATATATAAACATCACTCAAAATATTAATAAATCTATAAAATTACTATTAATCATCTTCATCTCTTACTAACATGTACTTATAATAATTATTAAAAACAAATCCAAAATAAGAGGATTTCAAACCCTTTTATTTTTATATGAACACTTCAAAATTTTCACCAATTCACGACTATGGCAAGGATAGAGACAGTAGATCGAACCAAAACATGTAAAACATGAATATAATCCTATTCAAAAAATCAATTAAAGCATAAATTCAGTGGGACATACCTTAATTGCTAGAACTCCAAATAATAATAATAATAATAATAATAATAAATAACTTCACAACTTCCTTGATCTAATTCTTCCTGGCTTCTCCACTATTTTTTCACAATTCTAGTGGGGTTTATGTTCGATTCCTCCAACTCTTTATAATGCCTAAGGTTTTGGACATTAGAATCCTCTTAGATTCTCGGATTTATGATGCTAATCAAAATAACGGTTTTAGGGTTTAATCCTCAATATTTTCCCTAATTAAACCTAATTACACTTAATTATAATTTTTAAAAAACTGATATAATCAATTAATTATAATATCTACAATTTTTTTTGAGTTATCACATCTTCATTCATATAAATTGTCAAAATCATAATGGATACATAAACACTATTTGATATATAAATTATTTTGAGAGATACATATAAAAATTTTATATTTTAATGGTGTGATCGTTCCGTTCATTAATAATCTTATTTTCTAAAAGGATTTACTAACTTGTTTTCCAAAAAAAAAATTGAAGACATGGGCCGTACTTATTGAATAAGCAAGATCTTTAAATTTGTTTCAAACAACCGTTTATTTTTATTTTAGGAACCAATTGTAAACATCTGTCATTAAAAACAAATATTAATAAATAATGATCAATGTGGACAATATCAATTCTACGTCTCTAAAATGCCTTAGATTCTTCATTCTTTTCGAGAACACAGATGCACCTAATTAGGGATCGACAGAAAATATGTTAGCTCGGATTGTCCCCCTCTCATCCTCTCATTTGTATATACGTGAGTCATTAGTTGTACCGTGATAGAATGAGGGAAGCCTTGAAAGACCATTTCAACATTTTTACGAAATTTGAAGGGAGGGGTATGGAAACGAAGAGAAAGTAAAGGCTGATACTTAAAGTGAAGGAACTCAAAGATAGATACCCTTCATTAAAGGTATCAATTCAGGCAATGATGTCGTTTTTTTAATAACACAACACGACAAGGTTTTATATATCATTACACGATCTTGTGTTTGTTTTCAATAACAACAAATTGAACCAATTAAAATATGACACGACGTGAAAAAGATAATATTAAATAACCATTAATTTATTTAATCAATACTTAATCTACATCACCCGACACAATAAACACAAAAAATAAAACAAACCTATGTTATCTTGTCTCAACTTCGTTTCGAATTTAAATACGATATGACATACCACCTTATTTTATAAACTAAGCACAAACATAAATTCTAATTTTTAAATTCATTACAATTCTGTTTCTTAATTTGTATTTTTGTGGTACGTGTCATAAATGCTTATGAAGTTTGACATGGACATAAACGACAATTGACAAGACATGCATTATTATTTCGAAAGAAAAACCAAGTCTTTAATGATTAACAAAATTCAGTGCATTCATGTTTCAAGAAATGTTTTCATCATATTTATGTTTTTCCAACTATTTTTTTTAAACTATCATTGTTTTCCATTCCTAGTGTATAAAAATATCAAGCACTAGAAATAAATTGACCGGAAGATTTTGTATTAATAATGAAATGTTCAAAACATTACCTTCAATAAAAAGATCAACTATAAGTTGGGATTAACTCATTTGCCTAATATGGATGTTCAAAACTAACATGGATGTTCAATCCATGGTAGAGGAGAAAAAATAATTTTTTGTTGTTCCAAAAAATAAAAAAATAAAAATATCAACTGAAAATACTAATTAATGCAACCTCAAAATTACATTTATTTAATTTTTTTTGTTTTGTTAAATAATACATATTGTTTTAGATCTTAAAAAAAGATGAGTAAAAAACTATTGGGTTACATATTAAAAAACCAAAAACAATTAATAAAAACAATGATCAAGATTATAATTCAATAAACATTATAAATTACCAAAGAAAAAGGCCACGTAGAAGTCTTTAAAAGTGAAAGATATCTTGTATTATTATATGTCTCTTTCACCTATATTATTAAAATGAGTAAACAAAAGAAACAATTGTATTATTATATGTTTCTTTATTACACCTATATTATTAAATGAGTAAACAAAAGAAACAATTGTAATATTATATGTTTCTTTATTACACCTATATTATTAAATGAGTAAACAAAAGAAACAATTGTAATATTATATGTTTCTTTATTACACCTATATTATTAAATGAGTAAACAAAAGAAACAAAGGATGATGGATAGATGTACGTTAAGCATGTGTCCAAAGTAAGGTACCAAAATTTCCTTACCTCATTTTTTCTTCTCGCTTTTTAGTTTTCCTTGGAAGGGAAAGGATATCCAGGGATGCATTTGGTTCTGTTTCCTAGTCACAACAACTATATGCTAACCTACGCTTACCATGATGTTCTCTCTGCTTCTACAACTTGTTTAAAAAACCAAAAAAATTATTTCTTTCTCCTTTTTGTTTTTGGGGAAGGAAGCAGGAGATCATCTGATTGTTTTTAGTACAATGCAGTAGAAGACCAATTTGAAATATACAGATCACTGATTTTGGAAGCAAGAGGGTTGAATGTTAGAGAGAGAGAGAGAGAGAGAGAGAGAGAGAGAGAGAGAGAGAGAGAGAGAGAGAGAGAGAGAGAGAGAGACCCTCCTTCTAACTCACTTCCCCAGTTAATTTGTCTCTATTTATCAATTAAGTATATATTGAATATGTTGAATATTCTTCATATTAAGTTTAATGAGTTGAAAAGAAACGCCACCTAGCTAAGGTGGTGGACAAACTCTACAACGATATTAAAAAAGTTAAATATTACTGAGTCATAGAGTAACCATTAAAAAAACCACCCATTTCATTGGTAAAAAACTATGAAAAAACTTGTTTCAGTACAAAAACTTTTTAATGAGTTTTCTTGGAGATTCTCTTGTAACGTCCATAATATGAACTTTTTTGAACTTTTTCAAAATTCAAATCAATAATTTTTTTGCAATTTGAAAGAAAATCATTGGATGATCGCTTTTCAAAAATCTTGTAAATTTACAAGCTCTTACCAATGGTAGGTCTCGAAGGTTTTCAACAAACATGAACAACTTATACAAACAAGAAAGCAAATATAAAAAAATTCTTCTATTTCGGAGTATTAAGATTTTTAATTGCAAAGATCCATCAATCATTTCTGTAACCACTATCAACGGTTAAATCCTAAATCGACATGATAAATGTGCAAAAGTGAAACTCATATAAAAATCATTTCAAAAAAGAAGATATTATGTATATGATAACAACCATGCATTTTCCATATTTAGTAGGAAAAAAAATAGATTTTGTTTTGTCACAACCATTTGGCCTACCATATATTTGATTCTATATTTAGCAAGAAAGATTTTGCGTTGCCATAGCATTTGGTCTACCAGATATTTTATTAGGGCGTTCTAGAAAAAAGATATTTTGTTATCAAATGATATAATAATTGAATATAAATGTACCATGTCATTTTGGACCAAGTAAAACACAAGGTGGAGCTGACTCCATAATGTGGTGGGGAAATTGTTCACGTGGCACAATTCCATTTTCCACTCACGAGGAAACAAGTACTCCCCATTACTGTTTCCAACTTTTAGTCTTCTAATGTTCCTAAAGCGACGCTATTCATATGATGTTCCCAGTTTTCCACCTTTTATAACCGTTTTTCATATTTATTTTACTTAAACGTTTTAAACCATTTATGTGATATAATTAAAATTTTGAACCTTAAACTAGTTGCATGGGTTTTTTAAGTTGGGGACAGAAATGTGTGTATTTAAGTTTAATAATAAGATTCATAAGACTTAAGGGAGTGATGCGGTTTCTAACGCACTTTTTGCCACATAGGTTGGGAACCCCCCCCCCCCCCCCTATGGGGTTTTGGTTGCGGTTAGGCCGCACCTTACCCCTTTTTGGCCGTGTGTTTTGATTGGCTAATAGAGAAAGTGACCGTTGAACGGTAAAAAATATATATATTTAATTTTTTTTATTTCTTATAAATTAAACCATCTATTTCATTTGTTCAAACAAAAACCAAACTTTTACATTTCTCTATTGTTTTTTCTCTCAAAATTAATAGAAAATGTCATCTTCTTCGTCTTCTGAAGAATTTCAAGTTATTTTTGATGCTGCTATTGCTTGTGCTCAAATGACGGAACAAACGTATGATGTTTTACGCAATAACGTAGCCGAAAGTTCTCAACAGAGAACATGAATATATATTTGTAGAAATCATGAAGAAGCCAACCAATGTTTGATATAAGACTACTTTCAAGAGAATGCCACTTATTAAAGGTACTATTTTCGTAGGCGCTTCAGAATGTTCAAAAGTTTATATGAACATATAGTTGAAGATGTAACGAGGGAGTGCAATTTTTCCAACAATATTCCGATGCTAGAGGTACACCCGGTTTCACTCCCTTACAAAAATGCACGGCCGTACTTTGTCAATAAGCATATGACATTACGCCTGATGCGTTAGACGAAAGTTTTAAGATGTCGGCTAGGACTGCACGAGATAGTCTCCACTATTTTTGCAAAACTGTGATTCAGTTTTATGATCCAAAATATTTACGTAAGCCTACATGTAATGATATGAAGTTTAGATTGTCTATATTGGGCATGAGAAAATTGCCCTACCTCACACCATGAGCAATTTACCCGAGGTAATCATCGTCACCCAAAGGTCATACTTGAAGCAGATGTATCATAGGATCAGTGGATTTGACATGATTTTTTTGGTTCTCCCGGTTCAATTAACGACATCAACGTTCTTAATTGTTCACCTATATTTAACAACATATACGACAGATGTGCACCAGACTCTTCTTTTGAAGTGCATGGAACGCCATATAAGTATGATTCTTATTTTGTTGATGTGATCTATCATGAGTAGACTGTGTTTGTTAAATCGTTTACGTGACCACATGGTTCTAGACGAAAAAAAATTCAAGAGAGCTCAAGAAAGAGCTAGCAAGGATGTCGAGCGTGCTTTTGGAGCTCTTAAGAAACGTGTGTTCATATTGAAAAAACCAATAATTTATTTCGGCGAGGAAAAACTTCAAGAAATCATGTACACGTCTCATATTGCACTTCAGGAATAATCAACAACCATATAGGTGGCTCTGTGATGGCGATGGAGCTACCAGGTCAGTTTCCGACGATTCATCACACGTATAGGTCATTCTACGTCTGATTAAATCTTGTATGAAGTATGGTTGTACAAGGTTACTGGAAGAGTGTTTGTGTGTGTCAATCTCTACAAAAGGGAAAATCAGGTGGAAATTGGTGTGGGGCAGGTTTTCTTTAAGGTTAGTGTATCTTTCAACCTTAAATTCGCTTTGAAAACTTCTCTTTTATATTTAAGAGGTTATTGTGATGGTTTTGTGATTGAGTTACCAAAAAAAACCTATGTAAGTTAACTTTTTTTTTTTTATTTGGTTTTATGAGTTATATTTATCTGTTGTTATATATATGCAGCAAATAATAACCCTTTCTTTAACAAGATGAAAGAGTCCGACATTTGATTAAATTTGGTTATGTTTCTCATTTTTTTGAACAATTTAGGTTTAAATTAAGTGATAATCCAAATATAATGCTTACTTTTGGTATAATTTATTCATTTTCTAATGTCATTTTTTTTATAAAAAATTATATTATTAATCTTCTCAACTACTTTAATGAGTAAATAATTAGTATTATTGAAGGGTGTTTTAGACATTTGACTAATAATTATATTTTTGCATGCTTTTTGAGAGTATGTTGAAAAAAAGCTGCTTAAAAGCTAAAAATTGACGATGATATTACTTTTTATCATTATTTATAATCGATTCTAATAAAAAAAATCAAGTTACTAATTTTTTTATTATTATTGTAGGATTAAAATCTTTCATTATAGTGTATAATTATGCTTCAAAAGGAAGTTCTAGAAATTGTATCAGATCGTTACGATTCAAATATTAAACCTACGAATAGGAATATCCAAGACACAATGTGGTAATTTGTGACATTCAAATATTAAACCTCCAATACTTCGTTAATGGTACTACTAAAACTACAGAGAGAGAAGTGGAATCAAGAGGGACCAAAATGCTCGAAGGTAAGAGAGAAAATATATTGAAAGAGAAGATAATAAGGAAAAAATTAGAGGGTGGCCTCCCTTTTATAGGGCTGGAATAGTGAAAGCATGTCACGCTTTATACAGTCGCACCCTGTACTTCTTCTAACAGAGAGTTTTTGGATGGTGGTTGGCTATAGGGATGGTTGGTAGGTGCATTAAGTGCCCACTGATTTCCCTTCAAACTTAACAGGTAAATCTCGCAAACTTCAGAAAATCATAACTCTTCAAATGAGCTCTGTTTTATGTCCACGGTTTCGTAATTCCGAGTACTCTGACTTTTATTTAGACTACTCTGTCTAAAACGCAATATATTTCGCTTTCATTTTATATAAACAATATCTTATATTTATACGATGAAATGATCCATCGTAAATTATAACTTCCTCATACAATGTTGGATTTTCTTCGTGCTTTATACTCAATGGTTCATATTTTCATCACCTGCAACTTTCATACGGATTAATTTGGCTAAAAGTAATATATACTTTCACTTTGAATTTCATAAAAAAATGTTTATATTAAATTATAGTGTAAAGTGAAAACAACGTGTTATAATAGTAGGGATATCTTTTATATTTATTTGATGTTTTCAGAAGCTGCAATAGCTTGGTAATGGCAAAAAAGGAAAATAATTTCGGGCAAAGAATAAGGGATTTTCGGATCTTCTTCTTTTGAGCAGGTTGAAAGTAACTGTGTTAAGAATTTAAAGTGGAAATAATTATCATAAAATTTTGACTAACATAGTGGTTAACTGTTTTTCTAGCAAAGTAAATGACGCAAGAAAGAGCCTTGGTTTGCTAAAAAAATTGACATTTTGAATATAAAGCAAAATTTTCACGAATAGTCCGTATAGGTTTGGCAACCTTTTTCTCAAAAATCAAAAGTATATAACGCACAATATATTTTTTCTCTTGTTCTATTTTAAATGAAGGGAAATGAGACAAATTCTATATGAAGTTTCTAGGGTTGGTCCATTTAGTCTCTAAAGTATTTTGTTGCTTTATGAGGGAATGAAGTCGTTTTTGTTGGATCTATTATGTCCTTTTGGAATTTTAGAAGGGGTAAGCCAGTCACATTTTTGCCACCTAATTTATTTATGCCACATATGCTTGCTAATTGTGTCGTTTATGCATTTAATAAGACTAGTATCGATGAACATTGTTACCATTTTTTTATATTTAACGATTGAAAACCCTTACTTCATTTCCTCTCTTCAAACCTCAAACATAGTTGTTGTATACATGGTTGTTAATTTTCACTTAAAAAGGTATCTTAAGCAAGTACCCCATATGATACACCAACGTTATTAACCAGAGGATGGTGAACATTTATTTCACCGACATAGATAAGGACGAGTGTTATGCATTCATCAAAAGATTAACCGAAGAAAAATGTGAGAACCTTTATTAGTGTCTTCCTAATATTGATTTTCCAGAAGGTTTGAGGTTAATTTGGAATGAGCTTTATTATTCCGAATTCATAGCAATTGCTTATGAATATGGTGCCAATGTATGTAGACCATTTTGGTAATACTAACATGCAAGAATGGTTAGATGAAGAAACATAGGAAGTTGTTGATAAAAGATAGGCCTTGAATATTCCCGTGCTGTAAGACGGAAATGATTCACCACAAATCGAACAATACCGCCTTGCAGCGAAAACTGATGTGGAGAACACCCTCCCTTTCTTCCATCTATCGACTGACACACATCTGATCATTTCTACCTCAAACACGAAAGTCTGGAAGAACATAACCCCATTATAGAGAATGACATCCGAACCATTGGCCAACCACCCATCTTCAGGCTGCAATCCTCCGCTCGGTCATCACATTCTCTTCTTACAGAAGTCTTGCGACCCAAACCAGTACTACTTCTAAAATACGTCTTCAACACCTTAAGATTAACTAACACTAATATCAACATAGGTTTCAAATAGATAAAAAGCAATTAACAGTCTAACATTCAATACCTTGGCTATAAGGCATTTCAAATATCAGGTAACTCTAACATGCAATTCCTAAAAGATTCTTGGCCTATCTACTAGCATGCATTTCTAACGATTCTCATATCAACAACTATATAACTAATATGGATATTTTGGGAGATCACTTCGCTTCAATTGACTGTACACAACGCATCCTCCTTTCTTCTTTTAAATTCATTGTTTTTTTAAGTTTATAAAAATTTATCAAATCCTTAGTTTGAGTTTGGAATCACATGATTGTTTATCCAAATCCCTCAAACCAGGGCTCTGATACCAACTTCTAATGTCTTAAAACCATAGTAAAATTATTCATTTTTGAAATAGAATAAACATATTTTTTTATAAAGTTGCATTAATAGTTAAACCATTTGTTCATAACTCATAATTCAAAATCAAACTTATAAGGAAAACAATGTAGAATCTCGAATCATAAAACCATTGATTTGCATGTCTAAAGTCTCGGCTTCACAATCCGATAAGTACATGAAAATCATTTGAATCCATAACGGTAAGCCAAAGCTTAGTGAGTTCCACCAAAATACCCTATACGAGAATATACATACAATACATGCACATATGAGCCTACTGCCTACCTAGACCACCTCGGAAGGCCTATAGGATGTCAAGACTGCTCTACCGATCCTACTGTCTATTCCCCTGCCACGTAAGGCCTACGGTAGTTGAACCGCTCCCTTGGGCCAATAGTTTGAATGTACTACCTCAAATGAGCTACAGTACACTGGACCACCCGATTATCTTGGCCTATAGCACAAAGCTGGCCCTCCTCAACCCAACCAACAAAAATATGTCGACATATGTGAAAAAATAAACAATAACCAGAAAACACAGATAAGCCTACATATTTACCAATCTAAAAAATCACTACAACATACCATCCTACACGCAAGGATATATATATATATATATATATATATATATATATATATATATATATATATATATATATATATATATATTGTAGTATGAAGTATAGTAGGAAAACTCACATGAGTTATGTAATAGAAGCTCAGTAGAAAACCTCAACAATCAGAACAACTAACAGAAGTTACTTAGTGCCAAACCGTGACTAGATCTTAGCTAAACACTAAACTCTTTCAAAGGTTTGACCAAAAGTCAAACTAGTCAAAAAGTCAATGGTCAACATTTAAAGTCAACAACCCAAAAGACAATTTTGCTGCCCACCACATTGTGGCCCATCATTTCCCACGACGTGACAATATCTGGACAAAACAGACACGAGAACCTCATACGCCACGACGTGGTGAGCATATAATCATGTCGTGGGAACCGATCCTTAACAACTTAATGTATTAAGCCCTTAATCATTTAAGCCACACACTCATCTCATCTATAAGTCTTTCTACACCAAACGAGTCAAAAAAATGTTGCTTTATAGTCATAAATGTCCAATGCATGTCTTTCCTAAGCCAGGTCATAACAATGGTGGAAATAAGGTCAAAAATCTCTTGTATAAGCCAAAACCCAACCAAATCTTAGATCTGGAACACTATCAAGAATCCATAAAGTTTCCAACCTTATGAAATCCATCCACTTAAACCCTCCAAAACATGGTGAAAATGCACAAAAATCCTGGATCTAGTAGCATAACTCATAAAGATTGGAACTTGGTGACTTACAAGAGTCGAGAATATGTGCACCAAGGTGATGACAGAACTTGCTTGTTGGATCTATGCACCAAGAACACCTTCTTCATACTCAAGGCACCAAAAAGCACACAAATGGATGAAAGAGAAGAGAGGAGGCTCAAAGTGGTGAAATGGAGGCTAGGGTTTCTCTCAAGAGGCTTTAGATATGATATATGATAGAAAAATACCCTAAAACACAGAACCACCCTTTAAAACCTAAGAACTCAAAGGGTCTAAAATCTATTCCTTTAAAGCCCAAAAGCCTTACTCGATCCACTTATGGCCCACTATCCTGATATTAGAGACATCCTAAAATTGGGTGTTACATATATGCTTAGCATCATGTATCTGATCATGATATAGAGGAAGAAAGAAAGGGAATTTATGTACTATAATCCTATGTAATATTATGTACATATAATTATAATATATTTGGCTAGATGAGAAAGGTGTTTGTTAGATACCTAAGAGATGTAGAAAGAAATAGAATATGATAATATGTACTATAATCATACAAAAGATTATGTAAGAATGTGTAGATGCTAATGGTATTATGAGTAATACCTGCAATATGTAGAAAAGAATAGGATTATATGCATTATAATCCTATGTGTGTATATATGTATGTCTATACATTAATGGTATTGTGTAGAATACATGTATGTTAATAGACATAGATAAAGATTAAGTATATAACAAGTTAAATACAAGATAAAAGTTTTTATTGTTTTTCTAATAAACCTGTTTTTTCCTTCCTTAGTTTTGCATGTAATGTCTTTCCTACTATAAATGAAATTTCTTTACAATAATTATTATGATTATGTTAATTGGCTCATTATTCTTTCAAATGTAAAGTTTAATTTGAGTCCAACTGGAGCGTAACACCAAGAAAAGGTTGAAGATATTTGTATAGCAGATAGTGTAGTACACACTATTCTTAAATCAAAGAAATATTTTTCAAAATTAGTACAAAAAAAAACAGTAATACATGCAATATCAGGTATTGCAGACTTGATAGAGGGACCCATGAAAGACCATTTTATATTACCAAATGGTACAAGATTTTGTATAGAAATTTCCTTATTTTCTCCAAAGTTTAATAGAAACTTACCCGAGTTTCAATGACATATATTTCAAAGGATATGACACAAAAACTGTGACTGTAGGTTCCCATTTTGTCGATTGGATTGGTGCGGAAATATAATATCAATAAGATAATCAGATGAACAATGAAGAACATAATATGTGAGTAAAATTGTAGTGGATAGATAGAGAGATAAAGAATATTACAAGAACAATACTCATGGATGGGGAGAATCCCCGCGCAAAAACTTTCTCTAAACTAATGTCTACATAGTAAACACATACTTACAAATGACCCTTACCTCCACTTTATATACTCGTGGAGGGAATATGATTTTCATACAAGGGAATATTCTAACCTAATAAACACTTGTCATTGTAGAGCATTTTTATTCTCCAACAATCTCCCCTTAAATGCTCGGAAATAGTGAGGGTAAAACAGTGATAAAAGGCAGAACATTTGAAGGGGCAGGTCTGACAGTTCTGGTGCTGAAGTGTCTCGGAAAAGCTGAAGTTGTTATGATCTCCGAATATGGCAGCGAAATCTCTAGCATCAAAGAACATACAGAGCAACCAACTCTGAATAAAATATGAAATCCCAATCTTCAAATGTGATCAGTCCCCAAAAACCAATCATGTTCACAGTCTCCCCCTCGACTATTAAATCGAAGAGCACAATGTCGAATCACACAATGTCTTCAATATTCCGAACTCGAGTGATAATGCACCAAAAAATATCTGAAGAATAAACTGTTGAAATGTGAAGCATCCAAAACTAAAGTCCGAATAATAAATAATATGAATTAGAAGACATGGTTTAGCAATGCCAAAAATTTGATCAGAAGATCAAAAATAAGTGCCACGTCACATCGCCAAAATAATCTTCATCTTCAAAGTATCGCAAATCCAAACTAGAGAAATCATAAGATCTGATTCGGATGCAAACACATATGAGACATCCCAAAATGTAGAGTCTGAAGATAAATAATCGTAATCCGAAGAACATCTAGTAATGCCAAAAAATTCGATCTATGAAGATCAAAAATCAGTGCCACATCACATTACTAAATCAATCTACATCTTCAAATGTCTCTAACTAAAATCTCCAATAATAAACAAGAATGGATGCTCATGATTCTCCCTCTATTTTTGATCGATGATGCAATAAAGATAAAAAAAAAATAATCATGAAACCAGGCAAAAGAATATGTCGGATATGATGGAGCATCGCACACTCCCCCTCGATGTGAGCATCTACTCGTAAAAACGAGGATATTATTTTTCGGTCATGGGTAGACTTGGTGATGTATTACCAAACTGAACAAACACTGTAGAATATGTATGATAAACCCGCTGCTGAAGAACCATAATGTTGAACCGAAGTAATGCTGATAACTGAAATGCAAGCCCGAACTCCCAAATAATGGTCCGAAGGTTGTAAAAATGCAAACATTGGAAAAGATCCAAACTTCGGAAAATTGCGGATCCAAATATTTGAATACATAAATATGAGGCTGCAAATGCGAGCTGCTTTGAAAGAGAAAGAACACACAAATAATAATCTCTGAATCAATTTGTGTCTTCACTCATAATCAGAAAGAAGAATGAAGTCGTGAACCATGAGGCTAAAATTGGTGTTACAAAAATAATTCGTTTTAAAAAAATGGTTTTATTAAAAATAATTGGTATTAAAAAAATAATTTGTGTTAAATAAAATGAATTGGTTTTAAATAAAACACACAAAAAATAAAAAAATAAACATTCATGGTGGCCTCGGACCAAGGAAATTCGAAGAAACCAAAAATAAAGAGGATTCGAACAGGAGCATGGATTCGAAGAGAAGAGGGTTAGAAGGGTTGACCTTGGAATGATGAGAGGTTTCAGAGTGGTGTCTCAGATTCTGTAGCAGGAACGAGATGGGTGAGTGAGGACGGCTTCAGAAATAGTGGCTCCAAGGTGAACTTCTGATTGGTGGTGAGTCTGAGATGTGAGGGGCATCTCAGAAAGAGAGGCGTCTCAGATTTGCAAAGCTCCTCGAAAAGCGAGGCATCTCGGAATGAGAGGGTGTCTCAAAAGGCGAGGCAGTCTCGGAATGGAGTGAGTCTCGGACATGAGTGATCTTGGATGCGAGGAATGCTCCTGATGTCTGAAGCGAGACATTCAAGCTGTGCGAGACTTCAAAATTGTTTCTCGTTTCAGACTGAATTGACCTCAGATGCGAGGAGTCTCAAATAGTGAGGCTTCTCAGATTGGAGTTGTGGTGCAAGGAGAGGTCCGAAATGATGAGAAGGTCTCAAATATGAGAGGCTTTGTCATGGGGAAACTTCTCGAGATTGAGGATTTTGTCACAACTCAACACTAGATGACAAAAGATGTCAGAGCATTAAATGCAAGATGGACAAAATGCTGAAAAGCTTCATGATATGTCCCATCCCCATATTCTCTCATAAAGAAGTCAACTAATAGGACAAAAAATGTTCCTTATTGTCAGACATACTTTAAGGTTCCTTTGACCACATACTTGGACATATATGCATTAACTAGCTGTACCACATGCTTCAGTACTTGTATACTTCCGAGATAAGGGTCCTAAATACACTAAAAACTCATAAATTACGAAATTTGACCTCTGAATCGAATCTTTTATCCCATAACTCTTTTTTGTCTTATTCAAAACACCTATTTACATGGGATCACAAGATCTAAACACCACATTTTTCATAAAAACTTCATCTTCTTCAGCAAAAATATTTTCTCCATAAACTCAGATTTTAACAGCAACAAAAATGTATGAACAGAAGCAGCAAGATTTTTATTTTTCTAGCAACATCACCAACAAAACAGTAAATAACTCACAACAGATTTTTCAGTTGCGAAGGTAGAACTATGCTTCATAAATGATGTAAATCTCCAAGACAATAAACCAATCGGGACCGTTCCCTTGAAGTAATCATGAGATCTTCAAGGTTACGCTCTGATACCACTTGTAGGTTCCCATTTTGTCGATTGGATTGGTGCGGAAGTATAATATTAAGAAGATAATCGCATGAACAATGAAGAACATAATATGTGAGTAAAACTATAATGGATAGATAGAGAGATACAAAATATTACAAGAACAATACTCATGGATAGGGAGAATCCCCACCCAAAAACTCTCTCTAAACTAATGTCTACATAGTGAATACATACTTGCAAATGACCCTTACCTCCACTTTATACACTAGTGGAGGGAATATGCTTTTCATACAAGGGAATATTCTAACCTAATAAAAACTCATCATTGTAGAGCATTTTCATGCTCCAACAATGACAATTCAAAATAAGAAATGTATGTATATTATAGACAAAAACTATGTGCATGAACAACTACTAACACTTGATTTTGGTATGCATTACACATATATACATATGATTCAATCAAACACGGTAGTCAAGGAAAAGCATTGTGATCTTGGGACATTCAGTTTATGGCATGTGTGAAATAGAAGTTCAAAAGATAATGTATTTCAAAGAAATAGTGAGTCATTTTTCTGATGCATTTACTGATACGAAAATGCCAACTAAATCATATATATCAACCATTAATGACTTAATATTCCAGCTCAAAATGAAATTCCAAATGAACAATCTGATTATAAAGGGACAAATTACACGAATGGTCCCTATGGTTTGGTGTTTGTTACGCGCCTAGTCCCTAACTCCATTTTTTAACCCTGTCAATCCTTAATAGTTTGGTTTAGTGCACGCCTGGTCCCTCATCTAACCTTCCGTTTGATTTTGGAGTTAAAACCCCCACGTGCCTTGCACGTTGAGGGGTATTTCCGTCATTTTACTTATTCTTCATACCGCCAGTTTAAGAAATCGATGCGTTCAATTAAACGATCATACTCTACATTACACAATCGTATACCCAAAAAAACACATAGCTATGTTCAAAATCCTTACGTGAAAACCCTAGTAGCGACGACTGCAAGAACGAAGAATCGCAATGGTTTCTTGGTGCATTCGTGGTGAAATGGCTGAAATTGACGTTGATCAAAGTTATGGTATGTTTGATTGACTTTCGTTTGAATGATATTGACTGTTAATTGTTTAATTTTGTTAGCTAAAAACGATTCTCTCCTCTAGAGCTGGACATCCGACAATGTTTTCAATAAGAATGCACCATGGAGGTGAGTTTACAAGCTTTCCTGGAAGGAAGTATATTCGTGGGAAGCAAACATTTGTTGATTTACTGGACATTGATACCTTTTCCGTTCATGACATTGATGAGATGATGGAAGACCTAGGGTATGCTTCAATAGGTAAACCACTTTACTATCACTTTGAAAGGCCTTTAGGCGATTTAGATTTTGGGTTATTCGCTTTAGCTAGTGATGAAGATGTTCGTTTTTTGGGGAGTTTTGTGGCTAAGCATAAGTTAATTGAGGTATATATAGAGCATGACAAAACTACTCTGCACACCTATTTAATGTCCCCAACCCACAGTAAAGTTCGTATAATGGAGATTACTGAACCTCCATCTTGTTCAAAGAGACTGTTCCTGGAGTGGCATAGCACACCTGCTGTTGACTTGGAGGATGACATGGATCACATGGAGAAAGAATCGGGTAATGATCCTACACCCACAGATCATCTGGAGAAGGATTTGGGTAATGATGCTACTCTCACTGATCATATGGAGAATGATTTGGGTAATGATGCTACTCTCACTGATCATATGGAGAATGACTTGGTTAATGATGCTAATGACTTTGGTAAGTTTGGTGAGTTAGAGAGTGACAATGATGAAAGTGATGATAGTGATTTTTTTGTGGACATTGAAAATATATTAGATGATATTAATGTGGATATGCAAGATTTTGAAATGAATATCGACAAAGATGTGGAATGGGTTGGAGGATCGTCTAACACTGTGGTTGATCAAGGCACACAGGATGAAGCTTTAGAGGTGATTAACACTGACTTTTTAGCATCTGATTCATCATCAGATGAGGGGATTAATGGTCAAAGAAAGAAATCAATAAGAGAAATTCAAAGGGCACATGAGAATGATGAAGCACTTGTTAGTGAACCCTTCTATATTTTTCAAAAATTTGGTTCAGCAAAGGAGTTTAAGGATAAGGTAAAACTCCATGCCATAGAGACTAGAAGGGAGCTGGCCCTTGAAAAAAATGACAAGAATAGAGTGAGATGGGTTTGTAAGGGAACAATACCAAAGCTTGGGCCTAATGTAGAAGTCAACGATGAAGAAGAAATATGTCCTTGGGTCTTATTAGCTAGTAAATGGAAAAAAGATGTCAACTGGACAGTTAAAACGTACAACAAAGTCCATAAATGTCTTCAAACTAGAACAGTAAAAGCATGTACGTATAAATTCCTCTCTTCTAACATTGTTGAACAGGTTGAAAGTAACCCTACTATTCCAATTAGGGCTTTGCAAGAACAACTTCAACGGAGGTTTAAGGTAGATCTTTCTAGGATGAAAACATTTAGGGCAAAATCTGAGGCTCTAAACCTTGTGCAAGGAGATTTCGTTACTCAATATAGTTTACTCAGAGATTACATTGTTGAGTTGCAAACTCGTAACCCAGATACGACTGTTAGGGTTGATGTTGAAAGCGAAGGAAATCCACACAGTGAAACGAGGACATTCAGGCGCATTTACATATGCTTGGGAGCTTTAAAGAAAGGCTTCGCAGCTGGAAAGAGGGATTTTCTTGGCTTTGATGGTGCTTTCATGAAGGGTCCATTTCCAGGACAAATTCTTTCAGCCGTGGTAAGTTTTAGTTATGGTTCTTTTACTTATTGTTATACATAAAAATAAGTAAAAATCTATTCATGATTGTTATTTATCATAAAATGCAGGGACTAGATGGTAATAATGGCACATATCCATTGGCATATGCGGTGGTTGAAACAGAGAACATCAGTTCATGGACTTGGTTTTTTAGTTGTCTTGGGGAGGATCTTGGCTTGAATACTAATTCTAATTTCACTTTTATAACAGACAGACAAAAGGTACTAAAATCATAGATTTTTTTACTTTATTTCTAAATTGTTTACTAACAAAATCTATGTATGATTGTTAGGGTATTCTAAATGCAATTGCAATCTTGTTTCCTTATGCTGAAAGTCGTTACTGTGTTCGTCACATTTGGGATAACATGAGGAAGCAATGGAGGGGTAAACCTTTCGAAGACCTCTTATGGACATGTGCAACTGCAACACATGTACAACAGTTTAACAAAGGCATGGAAGAGCTAAAGAAATTAAACAAGGATTGTTATGAGTGGCTTAAGAAGATACCACCTCAGCACTGGTCTAGGTCCCATTTCACTGGTATAACATTTCACTCTAATAACATTGTTTATGTTTTCCTAGTTTGTGTAGTTTTTTAGAATTGACTTTAATTGATGTGATTGGAAAGGGAGAGCACATTCTGATGTGATTCTTAATAACTTGTGTGAAACATTCAATGGAAAACTGAATGAGGGTCGTTATAAACCAATTATTACTTGCCTAGAGTTCATTAGGGAATATTTAATGAAGAAGATTGTGAATGTAGAAAAGGCAATTGGGAAATGTATTGGTCCTTTGACACCTACAGCTATGCAGACTTTGGAAAATATAAAAAATAAAGGCAGAAGATTATAGATCTGTATTTTGTGGAAATGGTAAGTATCAGGTAAGTGGCCCTTGGATGGACCAATGCGCGATGGATGTGGTTCAACAAACATGCTCCTACAGGAAATGGGAACTCACTGGGATGCCATGCAAACATGCTGTTGCTACTATATGGGAGATGAGGAAGAATAGTATGGATGTTGGAATACCAGAAACTTGGGTGCATGAGGTATATTGGCTAAATACTTGGAAACAGATGTACTCATTCAACATTGAGCCCATTAATGGGAGAAGCATGTGGGAAAAGTCTGTGTGTCCAACAACTTTGGTTCCTCCTAAACATCGTGTCACAATAGGTAGACCAAAGAAGAAACGTAGAAAATCAGCTTATGAAATTGATGACATGGTGAAGGGTAATAGTGCATCAAGAATCCTTCAGTCGGTTACTTGTTCAAAGTGCAACAACATTGGTCATAATGCAAGGAGTTGTAAGGGACAAAAAGCTAGTGCTCCTAGTGGTTCTGGTGGTCCTGGTGGTTCTGGTAAGGGAAAAGGAAAAGCTAGTTGAGGGAAAGAGACTTGATCTATTAGTGAAAGTTTATTTTGTTGGTTAATCAGTTCTTTTGGTTAAACTGTGTCTTTTTGGTAAAACTGTGTCCTTACGGTTAATACTTTTGGGTAAATTATGTTGCTTTTGGTTAACCATTTTGTTGATGTATGAAACTATTAACCATTTTGTTGATGTATGAAACTATATTATGGAAAGTATGGAAACTAAATTACCCTTTATTAAATCCCACTTGTGTTATTGGTTGTTTATGTCGATTGTTAGCATATGTTATTAGTTGTTTTTGTCAATTGTTAGTGTTTACTTTTCCAAATAAGTTCCATAAACACTTGATGAAAATACATGGCTCATAGGAGTCAAAATAAGCTCCAAAAACACTTAATCAAACACTTAACCAAAATATTATCAAATTCACAAACACTTAATCAAAATACATTCCATAAACACTTCAAATTCACATACAACAACCAACTAGATGGATCATAGAAGTCAAAATAAGTTCAAAAAAGACAAACATCATACATAGCATACTAGTTGGATCTTCTTAAGCACTACAACTTGTAAATAATGATTCCTATGAACACCCAACTTAAAATAATGATTATCTTCAGCAGTCGATTCTCAGCTTCAACTTTGTTCTTAGCCTTCAACAGCCCTGGAATTATCCTAGTACATCGTCCACATCCTTCCTCATCAACCCATCCAATAAACTTACATTTAGGTCCCTGTCAAGTTCAAATCCAACAGATTTGCAGTCATTGTCACACAAAAGCTTGAGTTAGAATCAGAACGACCTTACCTTCTTTGTGCACCCATAAAACTTTCTTCCGGGGTTGTCGTCGGTCCATGATGTTAGTATAACACTTGGTTGCCCGCAATTACATTTCATCATTGTTGATTTTTTGGCCATTAAAGAAACGATAGATGAAATGAGAGAACAAACGTAGAGGAAGAAAAGGGGGATGCACTAATCTAGGGTTTTTAAAGGATGAATAAGTAAAATGATGGAAATACCCCTCAACGTGCAAGGCACGTGGGGGTTTTAACTCCAAAATCAAACGGAAGGTTAGATGAGGGACCAGGCGTGCACTAAACCAAACTATTAAGGATTGACAGGGTTAAAAATGGAATTAGGGACTAGGCGCGTAACAAACACCAAACCATAGGGACCATTCGTGTAATTTGTCCGATTATAAAGTCATTCAAGAGTCCAAAACATGCCTAAAGTGTGGAAGACCATCTGGTTCTAAGGATAAGAACCCATGAAAAATAAGAGGAGTATAAAATGCACTAGATCACGAGGAAAGTATTCATGGAGAAACACAAAACATCACAGTTCCCCTAGGAGAGGAAGATGTTGTATCTTCTGGATGTTGTTACAGCTTAGTTGTATGGATTACTTGATAGTGATATCTATGTGAACAACCCTAAAGGATTTAAAATGTCTGAAGCATTAAATGCAAAACCAAAAAAAAATGTATTCTATAAAATTACAAATATCTTTGTATGGGCTAAAGGAATCTGGATGCATGTGGTACAATTGATTAAGCGATTATTTGCAAGTAAAGGTTATAAAAATAACACTATTTGTCCATGCGTATTTATTAAGAAAACAACATCTGGTTATGTGATCATAGTTATCTATAGTGATGATCTAAATATCACTGGAACGAATAAAGAAATCCTTGAAGTGATAGAACTTTTAAAGAATGAATTTGAAATGGAAGACCTTAGAAAAACCAATCCTTTAACCACACCAATGGTTGTTAGATCATTAAATATAGAAAAATATCTATTTCGCCCATGCAAAGAAATGAAGAAGTTCTTAGTCTAAAAGTACCATATCTAAATGCAATTGGGGTTCTTATGTATCTTACAAATTATACTAGATTCGAGATTTCTTTCGTTGTAAACTTGTTACCAGGGTTTAATTCATACCCAACAAGAAGACATTGGAATGTGATCAAGCATATTTTTCGATACCTTATAGGAGCTACAAATTTAGGGTTATTTTTTCTTAACAATTCAAAACAAGGCTTGTTTGGTTATGCAGATGCATGCTATTTATCTGACCCTCATAAACCTAGGTCTAAGACTGGATACATATTAATGAACGGAGGTACCGCAATTTCCCGGCGTTCTCAAAAGCAAACACTTGTTGCCACATCCTGAAATCATGCTGAAGTAATTGAACTAAATGAAGCTAATAGAGAATGCACATTGTTAAGATTGATGAGAGAACTCATTTTGCCTTCATGTGGATTGGATAATGATAAATGTCCATCTTTAATTTATGAAGATAACTCAACATGTGTTACTCAAATTAAAGAAGGATATATCAATAGCACGATGACAAAACATATACCTCTAAAGTTTTTTGAGTACATTGAAGAGATTATAAAATATCAAAGGTCGAGATATAATATGTTCAATCGAAAAAAAATGCATCAGATCTCTTCATGAAAGCACGTCCTACTTCAATCTTCAGAAAACATGTGCATGACATCAAAATATGAGATGTGCATAGCATATAATGTTACAAATGTCTGAATATGGGGAATCAACTATACACTACACTCTTTCTTTCTTTCACTAGAGTTTTTTCCCACTGAGTTTTCTTTAGCAAAGTGACAATGCTTTAAGGTTGAACTTACATTAGAAAAATTGTCATCCAATAGGGATTGTTATAAAATCTATCAAAATTATTAAGAGTAGACAAAGCATGTACATGAACAATTTTCATCATTTGAGTAATTTCTACCTATTGAATTACTATTTTAATGATGTATGAATATATTCGTATGTAGTATATATATACCCATCAAATATGAAAATAAAGACATGCCATCTTGATTACACATCTGATTCATTCTTTCATAATGTTTTAATATTGTTTTAATTACATCGAGAATTTATAATACAGAAACATACACCCTTGAAGTAACAGATGTAAACAAACTAACTAACACGCAGAGCCGTTCCAAAC
The DNA here is from genome assembly GCF_051521515.1 of Lactuca serriola. NCBI lineage: Eukaryota > Viridiplantae > Streptophyta > Magnoliopsida > Asterales > Asteraceae > Lactuca > Lactuca serriola. The sequence goes on from NC_136416.1 coordinate 72,737,473, forward strand.
ATATTTTGGGTTCAGGACGAAAGAAAAAAATGAGCCCTTAAAATACATAAATGTCATTAAGTTTTTCATAATAACTTAAAAATTAGAAGAAAAATACTTGTCCCTATCGTCCACCCTCTGAGATGGGCCTCCTAACACGTGACTAACTGCTTGTGTAACAGAAAATAACTATCAGTAATGTGAATTCCTATAATACCCTCTTCATACTTTACTATAAAGAACTTTTGAAAGATCGAGGAACAAGGTACGTGATGGGCCAGTGTTAGCAGTTAAAAGTGGCAATCTGGATTTCTCTTTATACATTCATTTAATACATGTTTTTAAAATATACATGTATTATTACCCAATCTGGAATTTGTTTTTCACGACATGTTTACAAAATTTATTAAAGAACTGATTTATAATCCTTATTGTTTTTACATTGTATCTCATTGGTTCAAATCACGAGGGAGGATAATCAATCAACTCCTCTTAAATCAAAAAGAATACATATATACACACACTAAATGATCTAAAAGCTCCATAAAGACTCATCAGCACAAAACTCCACGTCTTCCCCATAATCACCATACCCCACCGTTTGAGGAGGCGCAACCATCAGTCCCTCCGCCATGCTGGCAAAAAACTCCGGCATCTCAAAAACATCATCTTCATCCACGTAAAACAGAATTTCCGGCAACTCCACCGTTTCCAAAATCTCCACCGCATCCTCCGTATATCTAAATGCCTCCGCCGCTTCTGCAGCGGCCTTTTGTATATCTACAATACTGCTAGACTTCGGGACCGGCAGCCGCCACACAGAGTCCGCAAAATTCAAACACGCCCGTCGTCCCCTGAAGGCAAACGCCGCCACATCATGAGCTCTTGCTGCCATTACAGCAGTAGGATGAGTCCCTAACCACACCCTCAACTTATTGTTCGGCTCTCTTAACTCACAAACCCACTTCCCGTTATCCCTCATTCTCACTCCTCGGTAAACTGGGTGTCGAGTCTCCCTAAACTTCTTCCTTCCGGCCTTCTTCTTCGGGTTCAGTGAAGCCAGCATCACTTCTGATTCTGCAGCGGCGTTCAATACGGCGGTTGTGCTGCAGTTTGAGGTCAAAATGCGTACTAAGGGAATACTTTCCGATAATAATGCATCCATTTGTTTGCAGGTTATGAGTGAAGGAATGGTTTGTTGGTTGTAGTTGTGAATGAATTTATGTGATTCAGATGCATATATAGACATTTGTGGAGTGTGTGGAGTGTGTGGACTGTGATGGTGAGGTTAGAGACGATGTGGAGGAAGACTGTAGAAGACAGGAGGCCCATAATAGTTTAGTTTGTTTTTCACGCGGAGATATTTTGCATATATAGTGAATTACAAATTTGGTCCCTCAAGTATTGCATAAATACGGATTGAGTCATATAGATATAACTGTTGTCATGGAAGTAGAAAGGAGTTTTGGTAAAACAAAATATACATTTTATATTCGCCCTCTCCTTTTGTTTCTTGAATTTTTATTTTATTTAAATAAAATTACTTCGTAACCTGTTAAAATAGTCTTTTGTGTTGTTATTTTTATGTTCCAAAAATATTTACTTTTACCAATATTTAAGTTTGTTTGGATTTTAGTGATTAAATTCGATTACATTCCTTTAATCCGTTAAATCCTTGTCAAAGTAATTATTTTGTTTTTCTATTTTCTATTTTGTATTATTAGAATAAATTCTAGTTTTAGCCCCGTGATTTTATAATAATCTGCAAGTTTAAGACCAAGTTTTCAAAAATTAATATATTTTTATGTTGTTTCCAAAAGTTGTAATGTTGGGGCTACGATGTTAGGGAAAATGATCCAAAATGATAATCAATAACATCAAATTTACCTATTATGTCACTAGAGTTTTAACTGCATCCAAATAACCAATAAACTTTTGTTTTTGGTTTTATTATACAATTGATACAGTGATAACATGTTATTAATCCATATAGAGTTCAGATCACCGGTTGTGTACACATACTTGATGCTGAAAAGAAAAGTCTGTTGGTCAATTGGATACAATTATATAAATTTAATGAGTTAAAAACAAAAAAAAAAAATGTTATTGGTTGCCATTTTATGCCATTTTCATAGAACGTATTAAAAAACTTTTAAACACCATTTATATATCCAAAGCTTTCGATTTTGCCTCAATTTATTTGGCTCAAAAATTTTCGGACCAACAAAAAGACCATTAAGATCTTTTTTAATGATAATTTTTCATTTTCTCTCACTTCATTGTTAAAATCATATAACTATTTCTAAGGCTTAACAATTTATATGAAAATGATTGTTTAGGAAAAGAAATAATGTAATAAACAAAATATTTTTTAATATCTTTGAATATATAATGCTTAATTAGAAATAGTTATATGGCTTTAACAATGAAGTTAAAAATGAATTGAAAAATCCTCGATGAAAGAGATCTTAATTATCTTATGGTTGGTTTGAAAATTTTTTAGACAAGTAAGTTATAGCAAAATCGAAGATTTTGGTTATATAAATAGTGTTTAAAAGTTTTCTAATATTTTTTATGAAAATTTCATAAAATGGCGACCAATAACATTTTATTTGCTCTTTAGGTTACTAAACTTATATAATTATATCTAATTCACCAACAAAATTTACTTTTCGGTTGTATTATACCATCGATTGTGTGGACATAAGAGGTGACTTAGACCTCATGTGGGTTGGTAACTACCTATCATCGGTATTAATGGTATAACATCCTTGGCAACACCCGAAATGGCCCGATATATCGGGAACCCATATTCCCATCTTCCTGAAGTGGATCACATGCTGAAAACCTAGAGTCCTTGCCAAAACACAATCATGGATCATACGCGGCTGCCCATAATTCTCTGCTGGAGAAGAGATTATATATTCTTTCAAGGGAAACTCATTCAATGACTAAATTTTCAGGGATCACACGGACAACGGGAGGCAAACTGGGAGCAGAACCCTTTTTGTGCTGACAGGATAATGCTTCCTTCAGCTCCCAAATCCACATACTATAACAGTCGGTTGCTACCGCATAACCACAAACACCTATGACTGGCCCGATCAGCCTCAGGCTAGAATATCAATAAGTCGAATCTAATCAACCACCAGATTGAAATTCTCAGGGTTTGTCGGCCTACCGCCTCAACCCTACCGCTCCTCCTGGCCTCCGTGCCTATGACTTACCGTCGACCCGCACCGGATATCTTGGCCTACTGCTGCCACCCTACTGCTTCTCTTGAGTCTTCGTGCATACGACTTACAGTCGGCCCACACCGGGTATCTTGGCCTGCTTCATAGAGCAGGACCGCCTCAACCCTCCCAACACGATGTGTTGCCATAGATAAACAGAAGAAATATCTAACCCAGTTCTCAGAACCTAAAAGACAGGGACGCTCTAACCCAACAACCCTCAACTTCCCAATGATGACATTATACCCTTCGCCTGCAACTCGCAATTCACCCCACAAACCAAAAGGTTCCCCTATTTACCTCATTTACCTCCAAAGTTCATGCCTCACATGGATACACTTGCGATCCCCAACGCAAGTTTCCACTATAAGCCATCCTGAAATGGCCGTCCATAAATCCACCCCAAGTTTATGACTGAAACTACCACATATCATGTAGAAAAGATCCTCAAATAGGTCGATAGTGAACCTTTCACAATCTGAATCCATATGATACACCAGAACCTTAGTATAACCTTTGACTATCTACCATGTCATTACCAATCTCCAGAGCGACTAAAGAAGATGATCAACCAAGAACTTCTGCATTACATTTGATCCCTAACAACAACTTGCGAACATACACGAATAAAGGGAAAACATTCCACGGATTACTCCCCGCATTCCTTACTGCTTTCTTTATCCAACCAACGAATTTACGACTCGCCAGGCCCCCACCAACGCGTCAATCCCGATAACACCAGAAGACACAAGTAGAAGGAATGAATCTTTAAGATCATTAGGCCCATAGCCTGTGACTTGAACGCTTCTAATAACCTATCGATGTCGCCATCTTCTTATCAGTGGCCCAATCCTTCGGGCATGAAGGTACCCACCTTCCTCCATTGCCCAAGAGGCCTAATCAGCGTTCTTCACATCACCAAACAAGCCTCGCAGTACTGAAACTCTACCACACATGATTCCCTTTTGGAACAAGTTGCTACTCAAGAGTTTCCAGGCTTTGCTACATGACCATCGAAAGTCCCTAAGGGCACTCTATAGGTGATAACCCGCAGGTACGAAATGTACAATTCCACTGGTTATTATCACAAAGCATCATGCTCAATACTAGAACATAGTTCTAACAAGATACATACAAAGTCTTCAGCATGACTAGACCGCCTCACCGGGCCTTCAGCCTATATGGACCACTCTCAAAACCTTCAGCATGTATGGATCGCCTCTCTGGGCCTTCAGCATGTCTGGACCGTTCTCAGGGCCTTCGACTTGACTGGTACGCCCTGTTGGCCTTCAGTCTATTCGGGCCGCCTAGGTCTATTGAGCAAAACCCTGAACCCATCCTGCTACCTTGTTCATAAATAACCAGCTCTTTTCCACGCGGGGTTCGAACTCTTGATCCAATTTGCAGACTATAATCTTGACCTAACCATACACGTAATTCGAGCCAAAGCCCAATGCTACCTTGAACACCTACAGATACACTTGAAAAAAAATCGCCTCCATGTGTGTACTTGTGGAAACTCTTGACCTCATGTTGATCGCCCACCCTCTATAGAAACCGTTATTCGGATAATAACAGACAAAACCCTCAATGGCTGATGCTCCATCTGATAATTCCCAATTCTCCCCCACTTGAGACACTAACCACTGCCTATTGGTGGTGAAACCAAAAGACAACATAACCGTCCCAACCAGGTATCACCATAGTTAACCATGGAATGATTAACCCTATAATGAATAACCGACGTAGAACAATCCTCTCGACACGGAGCAACCGAACTTCAAGAGAAACCTAAATCCCAGCTGGATACTTCTTAATTTCCAAATACAACTTTTGACCATGGAATGGTGATTCTTTACCCTCACTTGTCATCCTCAAATGCATCCCTGGATCCTAACCATCTACAACCCTTCGATACTAAATTCCCCTGACCCTCCGATGTCCTAGCGTCTTATGTAGAAGGCAAATGAAAGTTCACAATATAATCATAAACAGTAAGATAAGAGGTAAAGACATACCAGTCGCCACATTAGGTGTTGTCCTGGCCTCCTCAGAAGTAAGCTGGGAAACACGTACCCGAGCCTTCCGGAGCACTGCCCTACCCTGACTTCTGTCAGCAATCCTCAAGGTAGTCGGCACTGGAGCCAGCACTGGCCTAGCAGCTAGAAGGGAACACTAGGCCTTCACATGGCCCACCTGATTGAAATGGTAACAAAGTCTGACACCATAACCTGGAGTTTTTTGTCTACAATCCTTCACGATGTGACCATCCTTGCCACATTTGTGGCATCCTGAAGAAGATCGGGGAACCCCACCATGCGCCTTTCCACACTTCCCACAAGTGCGAACCCTCTGACTCTCCTGCCTGGAATCAGCGTCCCTAAACCGTTTCGGTGCAGGTTGTGATTGCACCGGGGACTGTCTCCGCTCCCTTAACTAAAGCTCAATCTTTGTCTCACGCCGCTTGGCGGCCTCATGTAGCTCTAACAATGTGTCACAACGTTGAGTGGAGATGAACTGTCGGATATCCATCTTGAGCATGCTCAAATAACGAGTCATCTGAGCCTGCTCGGAAGCTAACTCCGGGCAAAACATAGCCCTCTCAGTGAATGTATGGGTGATCTTTGTCACCATCTCTGATCCCTGTCACATCTCCAAAAAATCCTGAGCCAACTGTTCACGCTCAACCCGTGGAATGTATCGAGTACAAAACAGCTCCCTGAATTGATCCCACGTAACCACAACTTTCAGCTCACCAGAATACGACCAAGTAATCAACCTCCACCAATCCTTTGCTCCGGACCTCAGCAGGTTCAGAGCACACCTGACCTTCTGGTCAGCAGGACATGAACAAGTAGAGAAAAATCCCTTCACATCAGACAGCCATTGACACGTCTGGACCACTTCTCAGGGCCTTCAGCTTATCTGGACCGCTCGTCGGGCCTTCGGCCTAACTAGTACGCCCTAACCGGGTTTGCAGTCTATCCGGTCCACCCTAGGTATGTTGGCACAAACACAAAGCATGACCGCCTCAACCCAAGCCCCAATAAAACAATCATGTGCACATAAATATCATATGCTAGCTACCATGTACATATAGTCATACAGATCTAATAGATCAATAATATAACATTATCCTATAACCAGGATACCGATCTAACAGATCACTAACATAACATTATCCTATATACCAGGATACCAACCTAATCGGTCACTAACATAGCATTATCCTATATACCAGGATACCGACCTAACAGGTCACTAAGCATATCATCATGCAATAAACCCGAATACAAATCCGAAAAGGGCCAGCATTGGTGCCTTTGACCCTATTAGTATAGTGAGGACAACTCACCTCACAAGTAGCTCATGATGATGATGCTAAACTTCCTAAATACAGCTCCAAACTCAAACACCTACATCCACCAATGATTCACTTCCATAAATTCCAAATTACTAAAATGCCCCCAGAAGTCAAACCGATGAATCCTTGGTCAAAGTCAAAGTCAACAGTCATGGTCAACAGTCCATGTTGACCTAACTTGCCGAGTGTAACTCACTGACTCTTCGAGTTCCTTCTGAACTCGAGAAATCGTGAAAGCCCTAGTTGACTCGCCGAGTTCCTTCTGAACTTGAGAAAGCGTGAAAGCCTTAGTTGACTCGCTGAGTTTCTAGACAACTCGTTGAGTCCATGTGGTATCCAAATGTAGGGAAAAACCATAACTAACTCGTCGCATCATCTCACTGACTCGCCGAGTCCATGCAGAAACCAAAACGGCCAATCTTCATCCTACTCGTCGAGTTGGCCATGAAACTCGTTGAGTTCTTACAGTTAATTTCACATTTAGATGCTTTTACGTGAAACCAAAGCACCAAACTATAGATCTAGGCTCCTAGGGTGTTGTTATCACGTAAAGTTGCTAACTTTACGTGTATGCAAGGCTCCATCAAGCTAAAACACTCATAACTAGCATTAATAGATGCTTTTGGACATGAAGGAGGGCCAAAGCTTAGGGCTTTATGTCCATAAGAGCCTAGAGGAGTCCATATCTGAAACTATGCCCTTGTGACAAGCCCAAATCCGAATGTGACTCCATTTTTGCACCAAAATGCCCATATTCTCACTTAAGAAGAGATCTAACAAATGGAAGGCCAATGTAAAGGATTTTTACCTTCAAATGCAAGCCAAGACATTGTAGACACTGGATCTACAGGCTTCTTCTCATTCCAAGCTTCTAAAACTCCAAGCTACTTCAACAAATGCATCAAAAACACAATTTAGCCTCTCACACACTCAATAATAGGGTTTAGACCGATTAGGGTTTCTTCTGGCAGTCAAAAACGTAGTAAGGGGCTGGAGGAAAGGACTTAAGGTCCTTTAAATAGGGTGCAAACCCTAAGAATTAGGATTTTCAAACACAACCTCTACTCGTCGAGTTGGGTCCTCCAACTCGTCGAGTAGATCCTAAAGTTCACGCAAGCTGACTAATCTCTACACGACGAGTTGGGGCCTCCAACTCATCGAGTAGGCTTCCTTAATTGCATACAAATCCCTAAAAGCTCATTCTTGGAAATCAGGATGTTACACACACTCACATAACCATATAATCATATAAACATTCAAAGACATGCAAAAATCACAAAGATAATAGCCTACTGTGCAATCATCAGGCCCCGCCCACATACAAATCATATATGCATAACCAAGTACATAATAACCATCGGGCGCCACCCAACAAGCATATAAGCGCATACACATGCAGGAGCCATACATACATATAGCAACCTACCTAACAAACCACGGGCCGACATTGGTGCCTTTGACCTGTTAAAAATAGTGAGAAAAATCACCTCGCACTGCCGAATCAATATGATAATCCCTAGCTGATGGCTTGGTAGATCCATGTTCTATCAATCATAAGTTAAACATCCATCAATGATTAAACCCGAACCATACTACATGTCCATACTAGGGTAAAAGACAGTTTTACCCACTCAATAACTTGGCCCCTAAAGCCAAGGCCCAATTCAACAATTCAAAAGGCCCAAACATGGCCCAAAACATCCCATGGTCAACCATGATCAAACTTTTGGTCAATGTCAAAGTCAACCATCCATGTTGACCAAACACGCTGTGTTGAATTGCAACACGCCATGCTCTTCCATCATCCAGATAATCGGGAAAACCCCATCCAACACGTCGTGTTGGCTTACAAACACGCCGTGTTTGCCCGAGTTTCCACAACTTAATACATTAAGCTAATATCTCCGATTCGAAGAGCTCCAAATCTCAGATCTAGACCAAAATGAGACTAAGAAGGGTAAAGTGTAACATCCCAAAATTCAAGACTAAAAATTTCTTTTAATACAATATTACTTAAAGTAAAATCGTCGATTCAAAACATAATCAAAGTAATAGTTTTCAAAACACATGTTCATTATCAGAGTAAAACATTCCCAGGCTGACAAATCTATGGTGTGTGCCATGCGATCACCCCGAGCTCCATCATCAGCTACCGGAAGTACCTGAAACCAAAATTGAAAACCGTAAGCACGAAGCTTAGTGAGTTCCCCACCTTACCACATACCATGCATAACCACATACAGCACATACTGGGCCACGCCCGCTATCCGGGGCCTCGCCCCCTACTTCGGGCCTCGCCTGCTACATCGGCCCCGCCTGGCTTCGAGCCCCGCTCGGATACAGATCTGTTTCACTTAGGCCTCGCCTGTCACAGGGCCTCGCCCACTAACATATAATAGCGCATAAACATATCACATAGCATTACATAAACTAAACATATATTAACAACTCTTGCTCTAAGGCCTCGCCTATCTCTGGGCCCCGCCCGTGTCCTGCTACTGATGAGTCATGGAACCTCGTCCATACTCCTGCTGATAGTGAGATACGGGCCCAGCCCACCCTCACTCCTTTCCTGACTTGGGCCTCGCCCCTGATCTGCTGCTACTGAGATGTGGAACACCATCCACACTCTGCTATTGGTGAGATACGGGACCTCGCCCACACTCACCTCCCTACCAGGCACATACAAGTATCACACAGACAACAAGTATAAACTATCACGTAAACCGCTCCTTGGGCACCCGCCCTCTATCATTGGACCTCGTCCGTCTATCATACTAGCATACTGTGCCTAGGGCTAACCCCCGGGTCTTCTACTCATAACTACATGGGCCGACATTGTGGTTGTAGACCCATTCATACAAAGGGGAAACTCACCTGATACTGCAGAACTGTTGCTGCTAATCCCTTTGACCGCTACCTGACCACTGACTCCGAACTGCTGCTCCGCTAGCTCCCCGAGCTACCAATATCAACACATCACTTAGTCTAACTGACCTTCAAAGGTCAACCAAGTCAACTCTGGTCAAAGTCAACGTCCTGGTCAAAGTCAACCTTCCAGGTCAACCCTACTCGTCGAGTCACCCTACTGACTCGCCGAGTTCATAAGTCCAGAGTCCTTCCACTCGCGACTCTACTCACCGAGTCAGCCCCTGACTCGCCAAGTCTACTGATTCCCGATTCCTGTCCTGTCCAACTCACTGAGTCCTGGCTCGACTCGCTGACTCGAGACTTAACTCGAAGGGTTTGGGACCACGCGACCTGACTCGCCGAGTCTAAGAACAGACTCGCCGAGCACACGGCAATCTTCATCCAACTCGCTGAGTTGTTCATCCAACTCGCCGAGTTCATGCCTATCTTCATCCAACTCGACGAGCTATTCATCCCACTCGTTGAGTTCCTCCTCATCTTCAAGCTACTCACCGAGTCCACTCGAAGGACTCGCCGAGTCCAATAAGATCCACTTACATGCAGAGGACTTCTGAGTCATGCATGAACTCCAAACTGTAGATCTACCCTTCCCAAGCCTATTCCCCACGTAAAGTTGCAAACTTTACGTGTAGAGAGGGAGATTTAGGCAAAATGCACCAATAACTAGGGTTTAAGACCAAGAGGCTCCAAAAATCCACCCAATGGCTGATACTTTACGGGATTCTAAACCAACACGAGCATGGATATGAGGTAGCAACCTCAGATCTGGACCTCAAGCTTGAAATTGATCTTAAGCATGACTTAAAAGCCCCAAAACTCATACCCAAAGAAGATCCAAAGGAGGGAAACGAATTGATACCTTCCAATGCTCTGAAATGCTCCCCAAACTTCAGATCCAAAGCCACTACTTGATGCTTCAAAGATTCCCACTTCTTCTTCTTCTTCTAAATCACTCAAAAATGGCCAAAAGCATAAATCATCACAATGGAGGCTTAGGGTGCGGCGTTCTGGGTGTGAGAGGCAGTAAAGGAGCCCTAGGAAGAAGATTGAGACGTTTAAATAGGCTCCAAGCACCGAATTTAGGGTTTTCCTCGCACAGACCAGACTCGCCAAGTCCACTTGGCCGACTCGCCAAGTTGGTCACTTACTCTTCGACCTGGATCCCGCTCCAACTCGCCGAGTCCTTCCTTGGACTCGCCGAGTCCCTCCTAAATTTAGGGTTTCCTTTACTTTCTTGGCTTTCAAAATCTTGGGTGTTACATAAAGTTTCCATATTTTCCCATAGGGATTACTAAAAGGGGTCCAAACCCAACCAAAAAGGCATGATTATGCAAGGCTTAACCAAATAAGCACTTAATCCTTGAAGACATAACCCCAAAGAGTAGATCTGACTTCCTCTAGCTGGAAAACCACGTAAAGTTGCCAACTTTACGTTCATGCATGTCTAAATGAAGCTCTTAAGCTTAAAAAGGACTTAATAAGGGACTTAACAAATGCATGTAACCAATTATCTCATAAAGCGTGCACCTTTATGCTCAAAGGGACCACAACAAACTCAGATCTGGAATAACAAGCGCTTAAATGTATTCACTCTTTCCTCAACCCAAAAAGGGACCAAAAGCACAACAAAGCACAAAAAAAGAGATCTAAACGTATAAAAGACAAGATGCAAACTTGATACCTCAGAAAGCTTCCTCACAGGATGATGATTCTGGATCTAAGGCCTTTTCCCCAAACAAAACAACTTCAAGATCTCCTCTTCCTTTACAAAGACCAACAATGAGCACCAAGGACTTCATAATAGCTCAAGAACACCAAAAAGAGACTTAAAGATTGATTTTAGGGTTTTAGTGTTAATGGAGGCTGGTAAGGAGACCAGCCCTTAGGGATTAAAGAGATTAAATAGGGTGCAACATCCTAAAAAGTTAGGATTTCCTTCCCAGCTTTCAACACGTTGTGTTTAGACATCAACACATCGTGTTGAGCTTAATGAGAACCACACTTTTACTTAACTAGATACATCGTGTTGTTTCCTCCAACACGTCGTGTTCAGTCCTCAAGATTCCAGATGTTACAGAGGGTAGATCCATCGAGGTCGTCATTTTAGGATCAATGAGTGAGAACAACGGGAATGGGTAATTGGGTTATTTTTTGGGTGCGAAAATTATAAAAGATTATAAATATAATATTGTGGTTGAAAACCCTATGTGTTCTCCAGGCTCCCAAACTTGACTCACTCAGTTTCTTTATATCACATATAGTGGTATGAAGGTTCAGGGATATTGATGTTTGAATATGCTGAGAGATTCATGGAAATTTTAGGTCAATTGATGTAAGGCTTGTAATGACTATGTTTATGCTTATGTTTCTTGTATCAGTTATGACATCCCAAGTTTTTAATAATCAGATGAAACACTTTTCTTTGGAATTCTTTTATCCCACATATTTGTTATGGGATAAAATTTTGCATTTGTAAAATATATTATGTTTAAAATAAGCAGAAAGAAAAGGTATTTTGGTCTATGAAATTAGGGATGTCACATTCTAGGAGTCTCGAGTATTGGGAGGGGACATCAGATAGTGCACTCTCAATGAAGACGATAGGAGTCTCGAGTATGAGCGCATCTTTAAAGATGAAAAATAGTGTCAAAATGTAGGAGATGAAGCATATAAAGAGTTCATTGGTTGAACTTTGGCACTTATAACTCCACCTCCTTCCAACAATACCCTCCTCCTATCTTAGTTTTCCAATCACCACCGAGCATATTCTGGTTCTTTTTCCTTGATGACAGATATTAGAGTGGATATCATGTTTAACATTGATTTTTTTAGCGAACCCCAAACCAAGAATACTAAAATAATCATCAACTCGCTTCCAATAGATGATTCTAAATCTAGGAAATAATATTGGGTTTATTAAATTTCTTACATTGATTCCATTTAATTGAAGATTGATTGACCACCAGAGTATTAAAACAACACGACGAATATAAAGCTCCTTATTTCATCGTCTTCCATTGATTTCACACAAAAATTTACCCATATTTGTAAATATTTGTGTGTATGTTTAAATAAAAAAACCCAAATCGATGATGAATGTGAGCCAAGAACCCAAGATGTATGAACCTCAATCTAGTACATGTATGTGTGCGTTTAGGAGTAAGACCCTTTTTTCCATAATAGAAAAAATGGAGGCTTAATGGGGTTAAATATATGGTTTTCGAGGAAAACCATATGCCACGTCAAGGTAAATGGACGACCACGACATGGCATTACATATATTGGGAATGTGTCCTGATGGAAACTGTGACGTAACAAGGAGGATGCAACGACGTGGTGGCTGTTGCAGCCCAAGCCCATAATTTTTAAGGTTTCACGCATATTTAAGCACCTTAATTCTTGGATTAGGTATTCACCATCAAGCTCCATCTATACATTTCGAAACCCTAGCCTCCCTTCCATGATTATGGGCTTGGTGGCTTGATTTTAAAGTTGTTTTCTTGAATTGGTGAAGCTTGTGAAAGAAGGTAATTCTTCTTGGTTCAATCAATCAAAGAGCAATTCAAAATCCACTATCTTCTTCAATTGTTTGAGTCTTTGGAAGTATAAAGCTTGCACCTTGACCTTGTTCCTTTGAGATTCATGTTTATGATCCTTGTTGGTTGGTTTTGGTCCCATTCATGGATCGTCTTCGAGTATAAGGAAATCCAAAGCTTGATTGAATATTCATATGGTCTTGGACTTCTGTAAAATTAGAAAACGGTCTTAGTTGGAGTGTTCTTGATATCATGCTCAAGTTTTTGACATATAAAGGACTTAATGGACTTAGGGTTATAGGTTTTGCTTTGAGGTGAGGTCTTAATGAATAAAGTTGGAAACTTTATCCATTAAGTCAATGAGAAGGATTATATATGAAGTTTTGAGTCTTGTTCTATAAGGATTAAGCTCTTATTCAATAATTAAGGAATCTGCCAGTAGCCATGACATGGCCAAGGAATGACCACGACGTGGTGGAGTCCAACTTCTCAATTGTCTTGTCCTGACATGCCCACGACGTGGCCAAGGAGTGATCACAATGTGGCGATGTCCTACATATCAATTTTGTTGTCCCGACATGCCCACGACGTGGCAAAGATGTCACCACGTCATGGTGGCTATTGACTTAGTTAACCGTTGATCGTTGAGTCTTGACCAAATTGAATTTGGGTCAAACTTGGAGGATTTAGGTTGTTGATTGAGGATTGATCTCTTTTGGTGTTAGTCAGTTTGTTGGATTTATCAATGCAAGGGGGTGAGAGTGTTGTTGTGCTTCTTGCCTTCTTCGGTTCTTCAGTTTAAGTGAGTTTCTCATTATGCCACATATCCCATTGTATCTCATTAGCATTGTGGGATAAAGGTATTATAGAGTACAACTATGCTAGTTGACTAGGATACTTTTTATACATGTTTCATTTAGAACACTTGGTGTCTTGGTATGCTAGACTCGTAGGGTATTTCATGTTGACTGTATGATACAATTAGGAGTTATGTTTGGTTAGGGTAAGTGAGAAGGCGAATTATCGGGATTATCTACGATTTAACAACGAAGGGCTTAATTAAGAAGTGGTCAATAACAGGTAACTAGGGAAGGCTAGTTGCCAACGGTACGTTATATGCTAGTATATGTTATGTTTTTAAGATACATTGCTATGTTATAATGACATCATTGGTTAAATGTAGTTTAAGTTGGATATCCTAAGAACTTTTGGTCTAATGCCTTATTGTAATGTTCTTGTCTGATTGTTCTCTCTTGGTTGGAGCATTTGTTTGACTGATCCCTCAATACATGTGACATTATGAATTATATGAAAGCCTAGGATATGGCCCCTGAAATTTTTTTAAAAGACTATGATCTAGCGCTTGGAAATTGTATGAAAGACCAGGATCTAGCCTCGTATAATTGTATGAAATACCAGGATCTGGCCCTGACACTTGTATGTAAGACCAAGATTTGGCCTCTGGCAATGGCAAGGAAAGACAATGATTTGGCTCATGGAAATATATGAATATAAGACTATGATTTGGCCCATAGCATTCACTTGGGGTTTGAGTATACTCGTTATTTCATATATGATTGTTATGTATGTTTTATGCTAGTTGATAAGAGATTTGGAAGGTCGGCGTCTGATCCAAAAGCTTTGTGGGTGCATTGATGGAATATGTGGTATACTGGGGAACTACTCTTTATGCTTACAGTTGTTAATTAATTTTTTTGTAGGTTGTTTATGAGAATAGCTCGACGGAACTATACATATGCATCAAAGATATCTGTTTCCATGGTTTTGTAATTCAACTATGATAATGTATGGTTTTTTAATCAAACAAATGTCTCTTAGAGGTATTTTGAGACAAATGTTTTAATTAGTTAATTTATTTTATAAATAAAAAATCTCTATGTAATTTTGGGACATCAAATTATGTTTGTGTTCATGATTAAAGTGGATGAAGGTCTGTAATGTTCGTCGGAAGCTACATGTGTCTCTATTTTCTCTTTTCATAATCACACACACAATGTGTGTGCGCATGTTTTCTACTTCATTGATTAGTAAAAAAAGATCGATTAGGTGAAAAACCTATGAGTATTCATACCCCCAAACCAATCTACCATTATTACAGAAAAAAGCAACAAAAAGAATCACAAGTAGAAATCTTGAAAGGATATTGCTTAATCTAATCATCATTTATTTAAGAGAGAGAGAGAGAGAGAGAGAGAGAGGGTGGGGATCTGGTAGGGGTTTGAGAGAGAGAGAGAGAGAAAGACAGAGATGTGGACCTGGTAGGGGTTATTTATTTTGTTTTTTTAAATAGTTTTATATATATATATATATATATATATATATATATATATATATATATATATATATATATATATATATATATATATATATAAGTTCAGGTTCATTTGAGACCATTCTAATTTTGTGAGACCGTGAGATCAAATCTAAAAATAATTTTAAAATGCAAAATAAATAAAATAAAAAAATAAATATAAATAAATAAATAAAATCCCATGTTTTTTTTAAAATACGTAAAATATTCTAATAGAATATTACAATATACATATTCTAAAAAATAATTTTAAAATGCAAAATAAATGGAAAAATATAAAAAATCTTTTTTTAAATATTATTTTTGGAACTTGAATTAACTAAAAAAAATAAAAAATAAAATCTCTTTTTTTTAAAAAATACATAAAATATTCTAATAGAATATTACACTGTACATATTCTAAAAAAAATAATTTTAAAATGCAAAATAAATGGAAAAATATAAAAAATCTCTTTTTAAATATTATTTTTGGAACTTGAATTAACTAAAAAAAATAAAAAATAAAATCTCTTTTTTTTTTTAAAAAAATACATAAAATATTCTAATAGAATATTACACTGTACATATTCTAAAAAAAATAATTTTAAAATGCAAAATAAATGGAAAAAATCCAAAAAGTCTTTTTTTAAATATTATTTTCGGAACTTGAATTAACTAAAAAAATAAAAAAAAATAAAAAAAATGTGTCTCACGGTCTTACAAAATTAGGTCGTCTCACATGAACGTAACCCTATATATATATATATATATATATATATATATATATATATATATATATATATATATATATATATATATATATAGAGAGAGAGAGAGAGAGAGAGAGAGAGAGAGAGAGAAAGAAAGAGAAAGAGAGAAAGAAGTCCTTTTATGTGGATGGATGACTATGTTTTTATGTAGTTTTTTAAATAAAAGACTAAAATCAAAACAACATTCATGAAGTTTTGTGTTTATTATAATAATGAATACCAAGAAAATCATGTATACCTAGAAAATTTTACGGTTTTTTGAAATTGAAGAATAAATTCAAAACAACATTCATGAACTTTTGTACTATTATTATAATAATGTACACCTAAAAAATTATGTATACCTAGAAAATCTTACATAACATACACTAACATATTAATAAAGAGGAAAATCAAATGAATTTTTGACACTAAAGTATATTCATCAAAAAAAATTAGGGGTGTCAAATCGAGCCATCGTATCGTGTTTTTGTCTGACACGACACGACACGACAATGTTTTATGTAACACGAACACGACACGACTCGATCTTGGGTTTTTTTTAACTAACACGAAAACGAACCGATTAAAAAACGACAAACACGACACGACACGACAAAGATAACATGAAATAGCAATTAATGTATTTAATTAATATTTATTCATACAAAACACGAAAAACACGACAAAAAAAAAACGTTAAATCGTGTTAATTTCATGTCAAATTTTGAACAAGAACACGACACGACTCGACGTCGTGTTTTTTGCGCTTGACACGAACACGAATTCGAATTTCAGTTTTGTCTCAATTTCGTTTAGAATCGTGTATTTTTATCGTGTCGTGTTATCAATTTTCACCCCTCAACAAAATCAAATCAAAATATAAAATTTTATGGTGACAAATCAGCCATGCAAATATGCTACTTTAGGCTGCATATCCTAGAGAGTGCGTGGCATCAAGTTTGTGACACAAAAAGAGTTATTTATAGGAGTGGGTCATCCTCTTTAGGAATGATAATCGAATAATCGACATCTTTGATACTAATTTAGTTTTGAATATATAATTATTTTTTAGAGTTTATATCTCTCGTTTAGGTTTCTATAGCATGTTTAATTTTTATTTGTAGAAATTAATTTGGATCCTACCTTACATTATAAAAAGTCATACGTTTCATACATGCGTTAGTTTAAATTTATAAACTTCATCCTTATGAGACATGAAATAGCTATAGTGTTATTTTTGTCTTTTTGACATTTGTGATTATTGTTAATTATTAAAAAGTGTTTTAAGACTCTCTCTCTCTACATATAACGATATAATTGGCTAGACTTTTAATGTATAATGCCTTAATAAGAAAAAGAAAATAAAAGTACAATGCTTTAATATGTGTGGTAGATAAGAAAATGATAATTTAGTTTGTCTATTAAAAAAAGAAAGGAAAGTTAATATTTTTGCTCTTAAAATATGAATGAAAAATTAATTAATATTTTTTTCTCTTAAAAAGTGAATTGAGAGTTAGTATTTTTCTCTTAAAAAATCAAAGCAAACTCCTTTTAAATTTTCATATTTCAGTTTACATTTTCATCTTGTTTGAGATAAATAAATTCAACTTTTTCAGTTTAAAAAGATGTCTTTATGCTTTTGAGAAATACTCACAAATTGTAAAGGTTTTTTCTCCATCTAAATCATCATCACCCAAATTCTTTTTGGATCAACATTAGAAAAACTTACAGGAGAATGGATTTGGGGTATTTTAAGGTAGGTCATTTAAATATCTTCAAGCCTTGTCATTTTATATCTAAAAATAAATTACACCAAACTTTCAGAGTCTTATTATCTAGAAGCTAAATGAACTTTAGAAAAGAAATAAAGACAAATTATTGCCCTTGTTAGCATCTCAGGAAATATAAAGTAAACATAATTTTTTGGAAACACTTATAAATGCCTAAGAGTAAATTTAATGACTAATCTCTATCACTCATTCTTCTTTATAAGTCAAATTCAAACTTATCCCATATCATTGTCCTTTTTCCATGGTATCTTCCTTGCTATTTCTCGCAAAACCATGTTTCTGTTTACAAAAGTCAGCATGTTTTTAGTTATTTAATAAACTTACATCTTCAAGCATATAAGTCTAAAGATCATAAGTACAAATCTTAATTGATATATTTAGGTATATTTTACAAATTATAATGCATGGTAAGAATACTTTTATAAGTACAATGATATAATTGCATACATTTTCATAAATTGATTAACCATGAATGCTTTTGGTAGTATTTTATTGATCGACTCTATGATTGGTACCTTCTTGCATAAAGATATAAAAAACAATTATAAAAAGTAAGAGAAACTCTAAAGCATAGAAAAGAGAGCTTTTTGATTTCTTTTCAAGAGTAGTAACAAAAGCACAAAACACCACATTTTTTGTCCAACATCCATCAGTATTGTTGAAGGATTCACTATCTAGATAATCTGCAGTCAGAAAAAAAAAATAGAAGAAATGAAAGAGATATATAGCTTCAAATGGAATTTATTATCCATACAAAAACTTTAGCTTCTGTAATAATCTCACTTCTGTCATTAATGCAGTTACAATTGTTCTAGACACCTCTGAGGCATTTCATCGAATGGGTGGTGAGCGGAAGTAGCAAATTCCTTAAACATACGTGTGACTGGGTCTATAAGCCCAATAGGGTTAATTGATTCAAGAACAAATCTAGTTAAACACAATTGAAAAACTTGTCAGATGGATTTCTGGTGGATTTTGAGTTACCGTAAAGGAGATGCTTTTGCATTTATTGATAGGAATCCCTTCGGTCCAATTATCCTACAATCATTCATACATTCAACAATAAGTTGGAAGATGAGTAAGCATTATTGGGATTTTATTTTTCAGCAAGAAATTCAATTTAAAGATGAGGAAAATTATAACCTTGTGTTCAAACTCGTCATAACGGTCTAAAGCCATAATAACATAGAATTTGATTTTTCGATAGCAGGAGATCATTTGATTCTTAAATGCAGTAAAAATTGATGTTCTGAAGCCATAATTAGAAGGTTTAGGAGAGATTTAAAACTAAGATTTAGGAGTAAATTGGAAATGTTTTCCTTCAATATCATGCTAATCGGCTATAAAAATAATCCAGAAACGATGAAATCTTACCTTCAAAACAAATGGTGACGTGAGAAGAATGAGACACAACCCAAGCGGAGCAAGCCCTATCTTCTTCCATGGTGGAGGCGGCGCTATCGTCACTAATTTAACTTTAATGACCTGATTTTCAAGGATTTACGGTATATTTGAATTAGAAGATTGGAAGATAATTATAAAGCATATATACAAAATTGAAACTGATCATCATTAATTTCCGCTGCTGAATTTAAGGGATACAGAATCTTCAATATGAAATTTTCAATTTTTGATATGTTTTCAATATGGATCGAGTAAATGTGTATTTGGGCGGGAAATTTTTTTTGTTAACTGATTCATAATGCTACGTGGCAGGTTGTTAGTTTAAAAGTTAGACAAGTGGATTCTAAGAGAGGTTTTTATTAGGAGTATATATATATATATATATATATATATATATATATATATATATATATATATATATATGTGTGTGTGTGTGTGTGTAAAGGTTCAAATGAGAACCAAAAAAGGTTAAGAACCATAAGAACCTCTAATTTTAGATGTTTATAAAGGGTTTAGGGTTTTTTGGGTTTAGGGTTTAGGGTGTTTATAAAGGGTTTAGGGTTTAGGGTGTTTATAAAGGGTTTAGGGTTTAGGGTGTTTATAAAGGGTTTAGGGTTTAGGGTTCTAAACCCTAAACCCTAAACCCTTTATACACATCTAAAGTTAGAGGTTCTTAGGGTTCTTAACCTTTTTTGGTTCTCATTTGAACCACTCCATATATATATATATATATATATATATATATATATATATATATATATATATATATATATATATATATATATATATTCTTTTCTTTTGTTAAAAAACACTTAACCACCACCGCCATGAGAAATCTATACCACCACCGAAAATATGTGAAACCACCACTGGAAACCCCTCTTGATCGCCGCCCTTCACCACCACCTTATTTCTTTCTCTTTCTTGTCATATTTCTTAACTCTGGCAACCACCAAAGACCGCCTTTCACCTCTGATAACCCCCACCACACCAAATCAAATGTTACCATCCGAAACCAAAATGGATTTGAAATCAAAATCCAATAAAGGAAGCCAAAACTTAAACCTTATCCATAAAGCCATATCGGAAAAAGAAACCGTAACACTAAATTTTTAAGCTACATACCAAAAAATACATAGATGCAAAATGAGGAAGAATATGGTGATGGTAGCCTCGGAAGCTTCGCACACACAACATCGATCTCACACAAACGACCGAAAAATCCTTGAAAGAGAAATGGAGGAAAGGGAGAGAGGGGTCATAGTATTCTTTTAGAGTCGTCAGAGGGAATAATAGACATAGGTATTTAAAAGAGGAAATGATGGAAATATGTGTTGTATACCCAGCTACCCAATAGTTGTGATGATGGAGCGGTGTTCTTCCCTATTTTTACTTCGATCAACAGCTTCTTCATCTATTTTGTTTCCTTAATCGGGAAATAATCTAGGTATCTTGTTCTATATTGAATGCACTTATCACCTTCTTTCTTTCATATTTGCTACAAATCGAGAAAAAGGAAACGATGATGATGGCGAAACGATGGTGATGAACATGTGGTTTCGTGTCAGGGGGTCTATGGAGAATATGGTGGATATGGTTGAATATTGTCGTTGTTTTTAAGGGTTGGAGATGATAGTGATGACCGTGGCATTAGTGAAGTTGAAGGTGGGGGTGATAGGATTTTCGCCACGTCAAGATTGGCTGAGAAAGAGGGATACGAAGGTACAAGGAGCTGGAGAAATGAAAGCGGGAAGGGTAAAGATAATTATATATAGATTAAAATAGGGTTCCTCTGGGAACAGTAACTGTTTCCTATTGGACATTTTTTTTAATAGTAAAGTTTTCTTCTTCAAACTTTGGCAACAATTGTTTGAGATGTTAACACTTTTGGTCCTTTATTCTTTAATGTTACACCATTTGGCTGCAATAATTTCTACAACTTGACAATTTTGATCCTTACTCTAATATTAATTACAATAAGCCATAATATTTTCTACAACTTGGCGGCTTTGGTCACTTCTTTAATATTAATTTTCGTTTTTCAGCATCTAACCACCATAGTTTCTATCTTTCTGACAAGCATTTGTACAACATCTGACAGCTTTTCGAATGCCAAGTTCAAAGTAGCAAAAGGTTCAACTAGTCAGTGCTATGAGTTCACTCTCGCAGACTTACCTTGTCTTAACCCAAATGACTGGCTTGTTCTTTACAACGTGTTGCTGAAAGAAAAAGAAAAATATGAACCTGTCATGTCTCATCTCCAGATAATGATCAAGTCTTACATTCAAGAGCTTAGGGATACAGACGTAGAGGTAGCTGCAGTGTTGCGAAAGAAGCCTTCTGTTGTTCTTAAGTAATCTCCAAAAGATTTTGAATAGCTAAAGTTGGCGAAGATTTACAGTAAGGAATGGTATGTTGTGTATCAAGCTAGGGAATGAAATGGTGCAGACTTTCGCAGGGGATGTTTCTTTCTTTCTGACAAGCAATTTTACACCACTTCCTTCCTTGAGCATATACTCGATTTGGTGAAGAGATTCAAGGGAAATAGTAAAGATGATATCAAGTGCTTCACTGATATGATTTTGTGGTACATGAAAATTCGACAGACAATGTTTGGCATTATTCCTAAAGTTTACGAAGTTCAGAATCGAATTCAAAGCTAATGAGTTCGGGCCTCAATTGACACCAAGGGGGAGATTGTTGGGTATTAGATGTTGCGTCATTAGGCTTTTAGTTAAGTATTTTGTATTAACGAGTTGGGCTTGTCCGCTCGTCATTATTTCTAGGGTTAGAGTACTTAAGATGCATGCATGCATCATATTTTGGTTAACTTTGATTATCACTCTTTAACCCTAATCACGCCTCTACAGTAACAATTCTTCATAGAGTTCTTCTGAGGCGTGACATTTAATCATTCGACATTCTTGAATCATCGTTGTGTTCTTACTTTACTTGTTCTGAATCTAATCGGTCTTTAAGGATTTTTTAATCCTAACAACCCTAATCACGCCTCTACAGTAGCAATTCTTCATAGAGTTCTTCTAAGGTGTGACGTTTAATCATTCGACATTCTTGAATCATCGTTATGTTCTTACTTTACTTGTTCTGAATCTTATCGATCTTTAAGGATTTTTAAATCCTAACACTAACTAATAACTCATTTTGCTCACGATATTTATTAACTTTATTTTCACAGGACTGAGAGCACGAGGTTTTACTTACCTCCTTGGTACTACAAGTGGTGATTGAACTGTTGTAAGAGCTCATTGTTTACCAACAGTAAAAATCGGATTGTCCAATTTGATTTTGACCGAAGACCAAAAACAAATGCTCTTTGAACGAAAACGGTTGACCGAGAACAATATATCTTGGCCGAGAACTCTATATCTTGTTACCGAGAACGTTATTCAGCCGCCGAGAACACGAAAACCTAACCGAAATCAAGGTTTTGATCGTGTTTCCTTATCCAATGAATCCCAAATTAGGTAATTTACCAAAAACAATCTCTAACGCAATATCTTCAAAAATTAGTGAAGAACACTTATAAAATGATGAACACGAAGAACAACAACAATTATTTTCGTCAAAAAGAACTCAATAACACCAAAAGAAACTTCAATAAACTTAGGGATTGTTTTGAAAACTGATTTATACCGAAACAACTTTAAGTCATTTTCAAGTTCTGATACCAATTGTAAAATCCCGATCTAGGTATCAATCCAAATCACTAGATTGGTGCGGAATCACATTCAAGTGAATGACACAAATTGTAACTATGAAATAAGAGCACAATGTTGAATCTTCAATGCACACTATATTAATCAATAGTCTAGTACATAAAACTATCTATGTCTTTCGGTTCTCTCTGTCTCTCTCAAATATCGAAATCAACAACTAGAATGACCAACTCTAAACACGGCTAAATCAATACGATATAAATACCTAGAGCTAATTGCAAAGGCCCAACCCAAAGCCCAACCGAAATTACTTAATGATTTCAGTCCAAACACCACCGAATTCATGGTGTTTTTGATCCTAGGCTGAGAACTTTAAAAGCTATGTAAAGTAAAGTATAAACCACAAATCATGTCCCAACAATTGCGACCTATGCAAACCATGGGCACCTATAATAGTTTATATAAATCGCATCTCACCTCACTCCAAACCATTCTCTTTTAATTTTTTGTTTGTTTGTTTGTTTTATCGTTTTCTTTTTCTGCCTTTGGTCTATTTTTTCTTTTATCATTTTTTATCCATTAATGTTATTTAATTTATTTGATTTATTATTACTATTAGTATTAAAAAATATTATAAATAATAATAAAAGAAATAAAACAAAGGTTGTTTTTATTTATCATCAGATATACTGCTAGTTTGATTATTATAATTGTATGGTGTATTATGCATATTGTGTGGATCATAAGCTTTCGGTCGAGCGCTATAGAAGGTTTCCCATCTAGCAGGACGTTCTGATTTGTACGTACGTTGTATACAAGGTTTCCCCTACCGTTCAGAGTATTCATATGTTATTTTCCGACTATCGTTTTGTTATGTTTTTCATTTGGACTATTCAGATGTTATTTTTCGTTCATACTATCCATGTGTTATTTTTTCCATTTTGACTATCATTTTGTTATTTTTTAGTCATTTATCCCTGTGTTATTTTTGCCATTTAGACTACCCTTCTGTTATTTTTCGTTCGGATTATGTTTGTGTTATTTTTTCGTTCCAACTATTCTTGTGTTATTTTTTTCGTTTCGACTTTCATTATGTTATTTTCTTCGTTCAAACCATCCATGTGTTATTTTTTTCGTTCAGACTATCTATGTGCTATGTTTTCGTTCGGACAATCTCTGAGTTATTTTTTCGTTTCGACCATCCCTATGTTATTTTTTCGTTCGGACTATCCATGTGTTATTTTTCGTTCGGGCTATCTTTGTCTTATTTTTTCGTTCAAACTATCTATGTGTTATTTTTTTTGTACGGACTATCATTGTGTTATTTTTTGTTCGAACTATCATGTGTTATTCTTTTGTTGTGATTTTCGTAAAAAAAAATATTGAATAATACATAGATAGTCTGAACAAAAAATAACACAATGATAGACCAAACGAATAAATAACGCATGAATGGTTGAAACAAAAAAATAACACGGTGATAGTCGGAACGAGAAAGTAACATATAGATAGTTTGAATGAAAAAATAACACATAGATAATCCGAACAAAAAAACTAACATAGAGATAGACGGAATGAAAAAAATAACACATGAATAATACGAACGAAAAAAATAACGCAACGATAGTTGGAATGATATAGAGGGTGTGTATATGATGTCTATAATAATAATAATAATAATAATAATAATAATAATAATAATAATAATAAAGAAAACAAAAAAAAATGACAGAATTTTTTTAAAAAAAAATAGTCAAAACCCTTTTTGATGTGATTAATATTATGGATAATTACAAGGTAATTAGGGATTAGGGAGTACAATTAAAATTGAGGGGTATGTCAATGTGGGACTAGTCCACTTGGTTGAGATGGAAGCCTCTTAGACAGGAGCTCTTTGGTTCAAACCCGAACATAGTGAATTTAATATTTAACCACTAACTAGCCGTTCAAAAAAATAAAAATGAGGGGTATATATAACAACACTTTTCTTTTTCTTAATTCTATTCCCTCTACCAAACATCCCCTTAATGTTTATAATGAAATTTAATTTTAAAAAGTGTGTACTTTCATTGTAAAATGCTTTTTAAATGGTTATCAACTAGTAATAACATTTATATAAAGCTATTAGTAAAGATGTTTTTCTTATTAGACAAAACTGCAAAAATGGTCATTATGGTATGTATGTTTTTGCGGTTTAGTCAAACCTCGATTTGTTTTGCTTCATGGTACTTTTGGCCTAGTTTGTATGTGAAAATGATCCCCTGACTTGACTTCCGTTAAGTTGTTGTTGTTAACCCCCTTTCATGTCTCCTACATAAGGATATATTTGTCTTTTCACCTTTTAGGGACCATTTTTGCACCTGAAAAAAAATATCCCCTTTATATACCAGAGGGACCACCGATCTCTTCTTCCACAAAGTCTCTTTTCTTCCCATTTTTTTTGACCTGTTACAATAACAATGGTGGTTTGTTTTGTGGAAAGCTTGATGTAGTTAAAACATCATGTATCTCACATAATCCCGGAAGGAGGTTTTTTGCATGCTCTATGAATGATTCTGTTTGTAGGTTTATTAGGTGGCTTGACCCGCCCATGTGTGCTACGACTAAAGCCATCATACCTGGTCTACTAAGAAATTTGAATTCAATGCAGGAACGGTGCAATCAATTGGTTATGTGTATCAACATACTAAAGGAGCAATGCAATGGACTGATAAGCAGGAACAATATCTTGGTGGAAAATTGGAATATATTGAAGGATAAATCTTTGAAGCTAAAAATCTATCTATTTGCAACCTGGTTTATGTTTGTGATTGTTATGTTTAGTATTCAGTATGTGTAAGGGTTAGGGTTAGACAAATGTTTTTTTTTGTTATCACGGGATGAAGGGTATTATTAGAAAAATGGGGACATTTTATAGGAAATTGATTTGATCATGTTTGTAATGAAATACGTTGTTAATGATATATATGGTCTGAAAGTATGAAAATGTGTATCAGAATTTGACAAAATATTACCAAATTAAGCATAAATGTGTCATTGCCAAATTAACTGTGGTATCAAAGTATGACTAAGATATATCAAAATAAGAACATTTGTAGAACCAAAATACATTAATTACTAAATTAAGCATAAATGTGTCGTTACACCATACATAAGCACATTATGAAACCATACCTAAAAGTCTAAACATAACAACCAAAATACAATCAAAGTGTTATTGCACGATACATAAAAGTCTAAACATAACAAACAAGTTTTCATCAACATACAACCAAAATCACATAAAAGCACCTACATGAAACCATACAAATTTCATAAATACTTACTTCTTGGACTGATTCCCACCTTTCCCTTTACATGTCCTAGAGTTGTGTCCCTTATTCTTTCATTTGCCACAAGTAACACTAATATGATTCCTTGATAACTTCTATACTCCATCATTTGTTGGTCTGTAGGAACCTTCTTCTTGTGTAGCACCTTGACTTCCCTTCTGATTTTTGCTCAACCTTTCACCTCCACTCTGTCTTCTTTTTTCTCAGGCCTTCCCACCTGAGTGCGATGTAGAGGAAGAATTAGCTTTGTTGGACAATCACTTTTGGGTCACATTGCTCTCCACTTGAGTGGCTCCACCTTAAATGAATATGCTTTTTGCCATGTCTCTAGCTCTCCACAAGGTATATTAGCTAGAGAAAAAAACACTATTAGATAGTAGTATTAGAATTAGATAGATTTTTAGAAATAAATTACAAAAGTTGTCTATGTGGTTTAAAGAAAAAAACACATGTCTATCGTTCTTAGACTTTGGTCAACATTTTGACTTTTTATTGAATAGTAGTATTAGAATTAGATAGATTTTTTTGAAATACATGTAATATGACAAAATCGAAATAAGATGTCAAAATGAACAAATACAAGAAAGTACAATGTTATTTATTGTTTTTAATCCTATAAAATAGAGATTTTTTTTCTGATCCAGGATGTTTTATTCTTGTGTAGGATTATTTAAATTCTTGGACTGCGTTGTATGTGCCAACGGGCAATGTGGGATGTGCAACATAAGGTCTCAAAATTGGGCTCAACAATATCTAGGTCAAATTTTTTATCTTTGGTTTTATTCGCTTGTGAATTCGTGGAGAGACGAGTACTTGATCCTACAGAATGCAATTACTTGTGCGTGTGCAAGCAATCACAAGACTCGTCCTTTATAATCTTAGTAACACGGCGTAGGAACTGTCATGAAATGTGGATAGTTACAAAACAAAAATGGTATAAATATCAACCGTTTAAATTATAAAAAAATGAGTAAATTACACAAATCGTCCCTCGAGCTGGTGTTAAAAGGCACGTTTAGTCCTTATTTTCAAAAATTAACTCAGACCATCCCTCATTTGGTTTAAACTTGCACGCTCCGTCCCTAATATTCGGTTTTGTTACGATTTTAGTCTGTGCCTAATCTAGGATAATCATTATGCCATTTGTGGAGTTCTTTTCCAATTAATTTAATGTTAATAATATTATTATTATTTAAAAAAAATAGAAATTAAATATGCCCCAACCCTCGATGTTGTTAAACATGAACTCAATATCTCAAACCCCAACCCACTCCACCCTAATTATCTAGAAATACCACCACCGACGAACCACCTTGAAGTCAAAATCTGGCCACTGGACCACCACTTAGAACCACCTTGAAATACCTACTGGACTAGCATCGTCGGACTACCACCGTCTCTTTCTCACTGTATCTCTTACTTCCCTTCTTCTTTACAGCAACATCATCGTAGGCGACATCACTAAGGAAAACCCTTCGTTGGTTGATGAATGCAAATAAGACACCCGAAGGTGATACTATTGATCTACCAAAGGTGTTGATCAAAATCTTCTTTCTTCTCATGCGAATCATGGGTTCTGATTTATAATTTAGGGTTTGGTTCAGATTCATTTGCAGGTTTAAGGTTTATTTAGGTTTGATTTTAGGTGTTTATTTGGTAAATTTGTGATGGTCTGATGATGATTGAAGGTCGATTGAAGAGGTTGTTAATGAATGGTTTATGGTGGTGATTGTGGTTGATTTTGTGTAGGTAAGTGGCAAGGGTTGGAGATGGTGGTCGATGGAGAATGAAAGTTGTGTAATGGTGGCGAATGGTTGGTTGTGATGGAGGGAAAAGGTGTATTGTTATGGTGGTGAAGATAATGGGTATAAGGGTGGTTGATGGTGTTGTGGGGATGAAGAAGATGATGTCCTTCCCCCAATCAATCCCTTTCTTTTTCATCATATAGTGGTGAAGTTGTGATGTATGTTGAAGTTCAACAATCTAGAGCTCGAATCAATGGATTTAATGACTGATTTTGTTTGCTTCATTACCGATTTTAGGTTTAGGGAATATATATTATGGTGGACTGTAAAAATAAATAAATAAATAAATAAAAAATAAAAAGGCAAGATGACGAGGAATGGAAGATAAAAAGAGATGGGACCCATAAATATTTAATATCTTTTAAAAATAATTATATAAATAAATTAAAAGGCCATATAAATGAATTAAAAACATTAAAAAAAAATTGGTAAGTGAAATATAGTCATTTCAGGTATTGAGGAATCAAGCGTGCAAGTTTAAATAAAATAAGGGATAGTACAATTTTTTTTTTTTAAAATAACGACTTACCATACATTTTAATGTATGCACGAAGAACTATCGATATAATTTATCCTTGAAAAGCATATATCTAAAAAAAAACAAATTATTTCACATAGTGACCACTGACCAGTAAAACAACGGTACGAAAAGAAAATTATTTAAAAAGGAATGTGAGACCAACGATGCTTTTTCCTATTTTTAGCAATCAAAGATCTTTTTTTTTCTTTTGACTTTTGTTACCTAAAATGTATGGTTTTGGTTTAGCTTCGTAGATATTTTACTATAACTTTATAAGATTAAATTAATATTTAATCATTCAATTCTTAAAACTGTTTTCATTTTTTTTAGTTTAAAAAATCTTTTTTTGAACCGACAAATAGAGAGTAACCCGATCCGATGGATCAGGAATGTCTAACGGGCCACCAAGAGGGGCACCACTCACCACCAAAGGGAACGAAGAATCGAACCCACGCCAATCCAGGGAAAATCCCCCAAATGTGCTCAGCCAAGAGTAGAACTCTTGACCTCATCCATTGAGGCCTATAACCTAGGATGCATCACAACCAGCTAGGCCGGTGATCACATGCATTATAATCTATTTAAAATGTTTTATAAAATATGTAATTAAATTAGTAAAGGCGATGTAAGACAATAAAACTATAAACGAATTATGAATGAAAATTTTAAAAAGTGAGATAAAAAATAAAATATAAAAACGATATATATATATATATCGTTTTATAAAAACGATATATATATATATATATATATATATATATATATATATATATATATATATATATATATATATATATATATATATATTAGTAAAGGCGATGTAAGACAATAAAACTATAAACGAATTATGAATGAAAATTTTAAAAAGTGAGATATATATATATATATATATATATATATATATATATATATATATATATATATATATATATATATATATATATATATATATATATATAGGGCTAGATTAAAGTGTTATATTTATTGTGTGCTAGAATGCACCAATAGGAATTTAGTAAAATTATATTATTATTTAATTAAATGATAATAGATATTAAATGGTTTCCATAATTGTATGTATATTAAATGATATCCATAATTATAATTTTCTCATTATGGAAATTAATTAAATTCGTCATTAATGTCAGCAATAACATTCTTTCAGAATGAATTCGTATCTAGGTTTTATGTCAGCAATAACATTATTTCAGGACTCACTCACTTAAAATATAATAAAGTTGTATGGAATATGAAGAATGAGGGTGTATTCTAGTAGAATATACTCTCGTTCTCCTAGAATACACTCTTATTATTTTATATATGAATTCATTCTGAAAAAATATTATTATTGACATTAATGACGAATTAAATTAGTCTCCATAAAAATGAATTATAAATATGGATATCATTTAATATACATTTAATGTTTACACAATTCTTATTGGTGCGTTCTAGCACACAATAGATGTGAGAAACATTTGAACGTACCTTGCTCTCTCTCTCTCTCTCTCTCTCCCTATATATATATATATATATATATATATATATATATATATATATATATATATATATATATATATAACTACGATAAAGTTTTTACATATTAGTTTCATAATCGATTTAGTCTTTATATCTTTTTTTATTTAATTAAGTCTCAAAAACCGGTAAATCTTAACCCGAAACCCTAACCCGAGTTGACCAGGTAAATCCCTGAGTTGACCGAGGACGGGGACGGGGATGGAGATGGTTCTACTTGTCGGGTATCCATACCCGTACTTGAAACCGGTCCCAATGAGTACCAATATATATATATATATATATATATATATATATATATATATATATATATATATATATATATATATATATATGTGTGTGTGTGTGTGTGTGTGTGTGTGTGTTTATTTTTAATCCAATCATAAATCAAAATGCATAAGAGGAAGTTCAGTAGACAAAGTAAGGTTTTTTAACTATAAAACGTGTCATTTTGGAAGTCTTTTTATGTATTTTTTATTTGCAAAAAATTAATTTAATTTGTAAACTTGAATGTTATCGTTCGTGTTTAAAGACAGTCAGTGATGATTACAGAGATTTATTTTATTTATATTAGTCTTTGTTTTCTTGGTTAATATATAATTGAGTTATTTATCATAAAGGTTCAAAGCTTTGTAACAGGGAAAAATCCCCGATTACGCATTAGGGATCCCTGTTTCCCATTAGGGATGGGGATGGGGATTAATTTCTCATTAGCAGCCGCCACAACATTGACAAGAAGCCGCCACAACGTGGCAACTGAGATTTTGGTGGTTTTGGGAATTAGGATGTAGGGCCGAATTTTCTCTAGGGTTTTGAGATCTCTCATCATCTAAATTCGTCCTTATGCCTCTATTTTTATAAGGAATTATATAAAACCCCAAATATAATTATCTAGTCAACTAGTAATTATCCATATAAATGGTAATTATCTGACTGCTTTAATTATCCTCTTTTATCCTCAAAAATATTCCAGAACTTCTAGATTTCATTTTATTAATTAAATACTATTGATTAATTAACAAATCAATTCCCTATAATGTTTCAATGTCATTTATTGCTTACTTTTGTCCTTGCGTGTAACCCAAAATAACCCTACAATTAATACTAATATTACCAATTGTTCTAATTGTGTTGGGACTATAGTCACCATTCTCCATCAAATGAATCATAAAATATGGGAGTGCAGATTGTGTGTTCATTCGAATACTTCATTTCCACTTATTTGTTATGTAAGTCATCTAGAGGAGTATACATAACCACCCCTGACTTAACTGTCTTGCGGTGTTAATGAATTATATTGATCCGGGGACACTTGATCGCATGTTCATTCAAGTACTCCATTCCATTCAATCGTTTTCTTTCTTGAGACTCATTGCTGCCAAGGATTCCCTGAAGCAGTATAATCAACTTGTTGTTCACACTGATCCATTTGGATAGATCTCGTTAGGTCATTGTATATGATCGAAATATGAGGATTGATAGGATGGGGGAGATTGTGTTAAATATATGACATATATGTGTTGATGATAACAATTGGTTTTCTAGGTTTGAGATATATGATTAAAACATAGTGGGATTGAAAAACCTATGTATCTCACCAGGTTTCCCCAACCTAGCCCACTCATTTTATATGCATTACAGGTAACGGTGTTAAGACTACTGAAGATTTGAATAAGATGTTGAGTGATGTAAGAGAAGACATGTTATAGTGTTCTGGACTATTAGTTATTTACGTTGTAACATATGTTGTGTATTGATTATGACATCCTTAGAGTTTTATTATACCGAGACATTCATTTGTACTCAAAATGTTTTAATGTACTGGGATTTTTCGCAAATAAAGATATTATGAGTTTTAAAAGCATTAAGAAAATTTTCTTCTTTTTGGTTTTAGAAAATAAGGATGTCACACACACACACACACACACACACATATATATATATATATATATATATATATATATATATATATAGACAGAGAAAGAGAGATGATCATTTGTAAATAGACAATTATTATGTGAATGTATAACACAATGGAAGGCAGTTGATTTAAAATTTTGAAACAATTGGCTCACATTATGTTATACATTCACATAATTAATCTAAAACATTAGTTAATTATGGGTAGATTAGTCACTACGTTAAATTTTAGATCATCAGATATGTTATCTTAACGTTATCACAAAATCCAACTGCTTCGATTCTTTCTGCCAATTCACACTAATTGATCAACATTACTTGATCTTCGATTCTCTCTAATCAATCTTCTATTTTCTTTGAGTTGAGTGATTGAGGTTTATGTTCATCTGTCGACATCAACAATTCATTACAAGATTTTTATCGATTTTAGCTTTGTGATCATCGATTTCATCCAAGGTAGAAGTTAAAGTGTTCAATCGATTTCTGCTAATCTTTATCTTTAACAATTGCTAACGATCTTTCAAGCTATGCTTTTTACTCTACATCATGATTTCATCAATTGATCAAGGTTTGAGTTTTCTTCCCCTGAGTTTTCATCGCTTTCAGATCAACAATATTTAGTCATTCATCAACAGTGGTATCGATTTCCATTAGATTGATGCTTCGAGTTTACTCTCAAATCAGGTGTTTTATCAATTTAACTTCATCTTAAATGTATTATCATTTCAAGTATTTGATTTTAGCCATCAATTATCAATTTCAAGCTTTTGGTTTTTTCTGTGCATTCGAGCACATATTAAATGAAGATAAGCAAGCAAAAATAACGTATCTTTGTGTTATTTTGTGCTCATTTTATAAAATCAATGAGGTATGTACATAAATATTATTATTCTTGAGCTAATTCTCTTACATTATACACGCACTCTACTTGTTTGATGAAAGTCTTGAATGAATAAAGAGTCTAATGTAGAGTCTGATATATCACTCCTTCCTTCCCACCTTTAAACTTTGTTATTATTTAATGATATTGACCCCAAATTCC
Source organism: Lactuca serriola (assembly GCF_051521515.1). NCBI lineage: Eukaryota > Viridiplantae > Streptophyta > Magnoliopsida > Asterales > Asteraceae > Lactuca > Lactuca serriola. Next base: position 72,770,605 of record NC_136416.1, read on the forward strand.
AAGTTGATTTTTTTTAACTTAGTGATAACTGGTGTCCTTTTTCTCAGTGATTGAAGGACATACAACTATCATTGATGCAAATGTTCAGTGCATATGTTGAAGAAGCATATCATTTATATCTTGCCACCATTAATTAATGATGAGAACTTCAAGAAGCATATTGACATGTTGGTTTCAATGGTACTTGGTCCATCTTTAGAATCAAAATCTGTAATGAGGATGTTGGTTTAATTTACTCCCTGCACTTTCTTTATTTCTTTCTTGATGAAATTGTTGTCTACATTTGTGCAACTTTAAACATTGTTATTGCAGCATATATATATATATATATATATATATATATATATATATATATATATATATATATATAATATCCATCAAACCCCTTTCACTCCTTTCATAGTGTAAAGTGATACATACAGTTATGAAATTAGCTAAAACTTTCATGTTTTCTATCATTACAACTTTTTTGGTAAGTCTTGAATGGAACTATAGAGAATGTGGCTCGATAATAATTTCCTGGAGTGTCTCATTCAATGTAGTAGGATGTTGTAAATTTGCTTATATTTTTTTTTTTTTGTTTCAAGTGATGTATTTGAGGTAATTGAATAAAACGATAACACTGTATTCTAAATTTTTTACTTTTACATTGGTATTTAGAAATAAACTGTGCATTATTTTAATTTTATTACATATATATTTTATATTCTAGTTCGATATTTGATTTTCATATAATCATTTAGTGTTACATTCTATTTAGAATGTTCTATATATACAAACATCCTATAGCATTATTCTGTAAGAATATTAAGTTGTAACTTGAATATAGACAATCGAATTAAATTATTCTGTTAGAATGGTATGTATATTGAGAAATCAAAATATTAAATATAACATTAGAATCTTATGTAATATAAGTTTATTATATATGTTATAACACAATTTAGAATATTACACTTTAATATCATAATCTTCCATAAAAATTCATAATATTACATATCAATTAACAAAATATTAGTAAATATTGTAACCTTGTGATATATTTTTTATAATACAAAGTTGAAATTTTGGTTTTTAATCTATGAGGTTTTTAGAATACGTTTCAACTTCCAGAGAAAGTTTATTTATCCTAAAAGTATTCATTTTATTTTATAAACTTATATGTTTCTCACTCGTTTAAAAAGTTTATTAGTTTAGGTTCCTACATATTATTTGGTTTCCTACACACTTAAAGGGAATGACGGTCTGAATTAGAATATTTCATTTTATAATATAATATTACATCATATTACAATCTTTCAAATTATTACACATTAACATTATAAACTTTTCTTTTCTATAAATCAATTTTTGTCTATAGACTATTTTATATATTCCTATAACACTATAAATTGTAAATTTAGAATATTACATAATATTTCATATAATATTAGAATCTTACATGATGTAAGTTAATTGTACACATTACAACATAATTTTAGAATACTACGCTTAAATTTCATAATATTACAAATAACTTCATAATATTACATATTAACAACACATTATAGAAATATTGAATATTTTTGAATAACTAGATTAATATCATATCATTGAGTATTAAAAAAACCAAAATTTAATTAGACATTATTATATTAGAATATCTTGCATATAACTTAGAATTTCACAGAATATTACTCTATTAAAATATTCTACATATAGATTATAAAAACCTATAACATTATTTTCTTAGATTACAAACATCATACATCATAAACTATAATATTCTAATGATTTTAAACATCATACACTCTACTTATAAAATTTACCTTGAATAGTGACTTAAATTCTAAAAAAGACATAAACATCAATTGATGATAACGAACAACATATAAAATTATCCTATTAGAATATTATACATATACTTATTATAACATAAAACATACAATATTATTCTCATGGAATATTTTACATAGATAATTTAATTTTAAACTCGTCTAATATGTGAAAGATATTACTACCATTACATGACATAAACTACAAAATTACATGTATTATCATTTGAAACATAACTATTGTTCAACCACAATATTGTTTTATTAAATATTCACCAATCTTCAAACATTCAAACCATAACTATTATTTACCAAACATTCAACCATACATGTTAATCAAAATATAGAAAATATAGCCAATATTCAAAGAGAAAAGACTCCAAATTCATTGACCAATAAATTCTTGCAAATATTTTATAAATTCGATCAACAATCTTCATGTCACCGCATCGCTTCCTATGCCAGGTTAAGAAGCTTTAGTCAGTCAGATGTTGTAATATTAGAATGTTACATAATATAATTTCATTTTACACATTAAAATATTAGAATATTACACTTTAATATCAGAATATTACACACAGTTTCAGAATATCAAATCTCAACATAATATTAAATGTTAAATAGTTAGAATAGCCAGAATAATAATGTATCAATGAGTATTAAACAAGCCTAAATTTAATTAGGTATTATTCTATTATACATATACTTATCATACATACTTATAAAGCTAGCATTTTTCCTTGAACCTCATGCATTTGAAGCCCCCATAAAAATTTGCATTGAAACCTCCTATTTTAATGAATACAACTCAAAAATCTCTTAATAATGATTAACAATTCAAAGGTTTTATAACTTATAGAATATATTTAATAATCAATTAATGGATACTCTACTATAAAAAGGTCAATCTTTTTGAGTAGACACACAAATACAAATCACTTACAAAATTCACAAAGAAAGCAAGTTTAAAGTTTTTTTTGCTGGTTTGAGGGCTTTGAACAATTTTTCGAGCCATGTTATTATGTTGACGTTTTAAATGTGTAAGTTTGTTATATACTAATTCTTTTTTGTATTTTCTTCATTTAAGTATTCTTTTAAGAATATCATTGTTTGTTGTGGTTGAAATTTTAATGTAAATTAGATTAAATTCATGTTATCGATCATATGTTATGGAAGGTGATATATATAATATTTAATTAACTATTGTATACATGTTTGTATGTTTAGGTTGCTTCAAAACAATAATTAATTAAAAATCATGAATATGTCATATTATCCATATTATCCATGTAAGCCTTTTTTAAAATGCAAATTGTCTATATTATCACTTTATATTTTAGTATATGTTTAACATTTTAATTATAATACTAAGTGCTTTTTAAAAGTTTCTTTCACTTATTAATAATAACAAGTGGTTTTAAAATTAATAAGCAATAATTATAAATAATAAAATCAAATTACATGGATATGCTATATTATCCATTCAAGTCTCTTTTGAAATGCAAATTATCTATCTTATCACTTTATTATTTAGTGTATTTTTCACATTTTAATAATAATATTAAATGTTTCTTAAAAGTCTTCTTTAACTTATTATTAATAATAAGTGGTTTAAAACTAATGAATAACAATTTTAAATGATAATAACATCAAATTATAAATTATATTTAGCTATAAATAAATTGTATTTTAAATGAACATCATTATTGAGATTAGAAAATGATCGCATAAGTAAAAATATAATTAATCAATAATAATAATTGTTAAAAAATAATACTAAATAGATAATTATATTTAATTCTATTAATGAGGAATGTGGGTTGATGTCAATGAATATTATTGTTCAAAATAATTGATATTATATATATATATATATATATATATATATATATATATATATATATATATATATATATATATTAGTGTAAAAATGTTATCTCAAAGTTAATGTCATTAATATAACCGTTTTAAACATATATTTTTCAATATTTTAACAATATATTTTTAATCTTCGTTGCGCAACGCGCGAGAATTCATCTAGTTATAACATAAAACATAGAGTATTACTAACATTACATTACATAAACTATAACATTACATCTATTATTCTCTAAAATACATAACACAAATTGAATGTCAAACTTATACATCTTATATTCTAAAATTACAACTATATTGTCATATATACTTGTTTCATAATTTGTTGGCGTGTATTTAATCAGTTGATGAGCTATGGGATGAGCCACCATGAACTACATTTTTTTATAAACTTTGTCGTACATTGTTTTCTTTAGGACCAAAAACTCATTTTCCCTTGATTTGGTAATTTTGTTATCTCATCTGCATCAAAAAAATATACCATACTTTTGTTAAAACAATAAACTAGGATATAAAAAATAAATTTTTAATAATGTTCTAAACATGTTGTTTCCAACTAAATCCATTTTGTTTAAAAATATATATTACACATTACTTAACAAAAATGTTCAAAACAAGTTATTTCAACAAAATTAAGATGTCTAAAATAATATCTTACATATTACTTAACAAAAAGTTTGAAAGAAAGTTGTTTCCAACAAAAACAAAATGTCTGAAGTTAGAATATGACATATAATTTTAAAATATTTCGCATAACTGCATAGTATATCAAATGCTCTCTGAATATTACACATTACTTCACGAAAATGTTCAAATCAAGCAGTTTAGACAAAATCAAAATATTTAGATAGCAAAACCCATATCACTCTTTTTGTACTACATCTTCCAATTAAATAATTCAATAACATTCGAACTTAGATTATACTAATAAGAATACGTAGAATATCAAAATTAAAAAAATCCTTTTTACTAAATTTATACCAGAAGATAAATAATTAACATAATACCTTAAATAACTCACATATGGTCTTCACTGGAATCATTATGTTACTTTGTTTGAGAACTTTCTTTGAATCCTTTATCCTCGACTCTTTGGTATCGAATAATAACAATCAAGAATATATAAAATAAATATTTATCCAAGATATACATGGTATTCAACTAAAACATACATTATACTTCATATAAGAATTAGAATATCACATAAAAACATTCCAGAATATATAGATTTCAATGGAATTATAAAAGTTCATGTTTTGCAAAGTGGAGATTCATCATGTATATAATCAAGATATGATTGTGTAGAACGAGCTGTTTTTGTGATCATTTTAGTGTTTTGTTGTGATGAATATGAAACAAACTAACTTAAATTAACTACAAACATCAAATATTAGTAACATTCTAAAGCTTTACAACATACAAGAGATCCAATTAAATACCAAATCAAAAAATTAAAGTGATAATCCATTGATTAATATAAATCAAAATCATATACAAATCAGAATCATGTAAGAACATCTGGAATACTAACATATCAACCCATATTATACAGATTTAGTACCAGGTCATGTCATTAATCAACAAATCTACTTCTATCAATTATTGAAACCTAAAATACCTGCAATAGATGTAATTTCCTCATGTTATGGATATTTTAAGTCATCGGTGGATGTTTTTTGTATGAAAACTTAGATTTGCAGCCTTTGATTGAGAATCAACTACTTCTGAAGAATCATCACACAAACCAGAGCTAGAATTAGAATCAATTTTAGCAGAACGAGCCATGTTTAATGCTCGATTAGAAAAAAAAATATTCAAATTGGTGTACCCAAGCTTTGATTTGGTTGAATGAAATCGTAGTTTTTAGAATAAGAATCATAATCAATTTCTTCGCGTTTTTCTTGAGAGATTGGAAACAAAGTTTAATCATGAACGAACTTTGAATCGATGAAAGCAAAATGTAATCACGATTCAAGATCAGAATATGAATCAAAACATTGAAAATCAAAACGATAGTGAATCATAATCAATTTTTAGGGTTTTAACAAGAAGAAATTAGAGTATTTTAACTCAAAATCACTCACAGATATAAAATCAAGAAGATATTGTAGTATTATACGTCACTTGGATTAACTCCAGATGCAAAATCTGAATCCGATTCTGAATGACCCATTTGCTGTAAAACCAAGCTTTGATTTCGTTTGATTCAGGAATGTTGATGCCCGAGAACTTGATCTGATTTTATGATTAATCAAAAACAAATTTGTGAAGGAAGCAGAAGATGTCGATGATCGAGATTTGGATCAAATGGGGTTGAGTGTCCGTATCTAGGGTTTTTAGGAAGAATACATAGTGTTTTTTGTAAGCTGGATGAAAAAGAATGCAAAATTCCATTCCTAACCCTCCGTGTCTTGATCTAATCCCAAAGTTCCATATATATATATATATATATATATATATATATATATATATATATATATATATATATATATATATATATATATATATATATATATATATATATATATATATATATATACACTAGGCGAATGTCTGCACGTTGCGTAGAAACACCTATATAGTTGAAGTCATTATAAATATATATTTTTTTAATTTAAAATTAACGTTGTTGTTAAATTTGATATAATAGTTCGTATAATTAATTGATATAATATATTGATTATTTTGAATTATATGATATTATATACATCTATTATAACGGCATAATCTCAATCATTTAAATGACTTCTACCCACGAGTTACACATTAATAAAATTAAATATAATATATGGTCTAATGTTATTTATAGTTGTTGTTATTATTAATTAATTTTTTTAAATTTATTTGCTTAATGCTTTAATTTCTGTCATTATAATTATTTAAAATATCAAACATTATTTTTGATTTTAAAGGTAACAATATAATCATTTATATAGAGTTATTTTTAATTATTGTTATTTTAAGTTATTTTAAACTATTTATTTAAAAACTTTTAACAATTATAAAAATATCTTTAGGAAATATTTTACTTAAATTGAGATTACAATTTAGTTTTTGCATTTATCACTACAATTTATCACTTTTAACTATTTACAAAATATTATTTGGTTTTTTAAGTGGAACTGAAATTTATATTTAAGTTGACACTATAATGTTATATTTAAATTAACAAATTAAGTATTTTGTCCAAACTGTTCAAAAGTTGTAGCTTTAAACTGATAATGATTTACATACAACAACATATTAAATTTAATATATTAAGTATAATATGTTAAATTCAAAGACATAACTTTATAAGTAGAAGTAAATATATTATTTTAAAATTAATATTTAGTTTGTTTATGATTACACTTTAGGTTTAGCATTTGTTTAACCTTATTAACAAACTTATAATCATTATTAGAAAGACACTATAATGTATCACTTTTAGGTATTTACAAAATATTATTTGGGTTGTTTAAGTTAGACTAAAATTTATATTTAAGTTGACCATGCAATGTTATATTTCAATTAATAATTTAAGTATTTTATACAAATTGTTCAAAAGTTGTATATTTAAAATGATAATGGTATACATCCAACAATATATTAAAACTAATAAATTAAGTATACTATGTTAAAAGTTAAAAAAAAAACATAACTTTATAAGTAAAAGTAAATACATTTTTTAATATTGAAATTTAATTTATATATGATTACACTTTATGTTTGATATTTATTTAACATTATTAACCGACTTATAATTATTATTAGAAAGAAATTGAAAAGTCATGAGAGTTTCAAATGAATGTGGTGAAAGGAAAAATGAATGGGAGTTTCAAATGAATATGGTGAAAGGAAAAATGCTTCCTTTATAAGTATATAAAGATAAAGATATATATATATATATATATATATATATATATATATATATATATATATATATATATATATAGAGAGAGAGAGAGAGAGGGGTGAGTTATTTAAGAACTTAAAGATGTGCGAAAACCCTAGAACTCTTAATCCACTCAACTTTTTTTCAAAACGAATGCCACCATTAGTCTCCAAATGATGCGTGTAAGCCATATTTAGGTTCAAAAAAAGATTTGACGAACTTTTTTTTTTGAAATGTGCATGTATATGCACATTTTGTATTTTCTTCAAAAAAAAAAAAAGCAAACTTCAAAACAAACACAAAAATGAGATTTTAATACTAGTCTATAAAAAGTATTGCAACTTGAAAATGTAAAAAAAGCGTAAAAATAAGTATACATATATGCACATGTATAAAATTGAGTGTTTTGACTCATCTAGGAGAGTTTTAGATGCGTTTGATCAAGGTGCTGCCGGAAATCGTAAATGGGACATTATACCGAAGGAGTTATACCGATATAAAGGAGATACGAGGTCGAGTACGAGGTCTGTTAAGGTATATTTTACCACGTTAATTAGTAATTATGATATTAGATTATTTATAAAATTTGATAAACTTGAGTATATTACGGGTATCCATGATATGGTGCTGTTACAAACCCGTTAGTAAGACCAGTGAGTAAATCTTATGATTAGAGGTTTATTTAAGACTATAAGGGTTATAAACCTTGATATTTGAGAAATACCCATTATGAGAAATTTAGCAGTTGGATTACGGGTTAAGCCTATTGTGATTAAATTATGAGATTTGATTAGTTTAGTGACAAGAAGTCCTAGAGGGTAGCTAGTAATGAATTGTGACAAGTTTTGAGAAAATTGTTATTTAATGATTAGGTGCTACCACATTACGAACTGATAGGCAATTGATGATCAGATCGGATACTAGAATTAGTCAACTAACTACCAGGTGAGTAACACTACTCTAACATCCATTGATATGTTGTCTGTGATATATATTATATGATTTAAAGGATTAATAATTAATAAGTAATAAATTAATAGATTGATAGATTGATTACTCCGAGAGAATAATATATTATTCAAAGATTGATTGTGATTGAAAGATGAATCATATTAAAAGATAGATCATGTCTAAGTAATTGATATATTTGATGTGTGATATTTATGATATATGTGATATGCGATGTATGAATCATATAGAGATCTAGATAATTGATTACTGTTAAGAAATTATTTATTATTATGAGTTAAATAATTATCGATAAATACATTATAAATGATAGATTAATTATGATTAATAAATAGATCATGATAGATAGATTATTCATGAACCGATAAATTAGGATATAGAGATTAATTTCCATTTAAAGAAATAGATATTAATAAATAGATTTATTAATACTGAGAAAGATAAATTATGATGGTGAGCGACATTGATAGATTAATTGTGAATTGAGAGAGACAAAAAGAGAGAGAGAGGAAGAGAGAGGAAGATATATATATATATATATATATATATATATATATATATATATATATATATATATATATATATATAGAGAGAGAGAGAGATGGAGGAAGGGACACACACACACACATAGAGAAAAGGAGAGATCACTGATTGGGAGAATAATCACGATTGAGAAATAGATTACTGACAAAGATATAGATTATTAATTTATGAATAGATTCTAAATAAGAATTAGATTATCACAGAGTTTAGTTATGATAACACCTTTAATTACATAAATTAATTGTTACCTAAGTGAGAAATAAGTCATAATGTGAGTTATATGATTTATTTGATTATGTTTTTGTAGTTGTTATTCACTAAGCCGTGAGGCTACTACGATCCTTATGATAACTACATGCATTCCAAAGTACTAATGTACACCAAAACTATTGTAAAATTTTAAATGATAAATGAAAATTTTTGGGTGTACATGGTATGAAATCCTGGGCGTTAAAATTCAAAAGTAGAGAAAAGTATATATATGTGTATAATGTTTCTTTCAACTCATATTTCATTAGTATACACAAATTAATTCATAAATAAATAAAATATAGTTTAATATAGTCAATTCATAGCTTAATATAGTCAATTCACAACTTAATACAGTCACTTCACAGTTTAATACACAAAATTCACAGCTTAATATAACAAATTTATAGTTTAATACATAAAAAATTTACATTCATAGTCTTATTATCATCTTAATAGGCAAGTTTAGACACTAATTTAGAGCTTAAAACTTATAAAAATCTATAAATTCACAACTTAAAACTTATATTTTCTTCTTAATAATTGTTAAAACTAACATTAACAAAACTAAACAGTAATTGAAGCATTAAATCATCACAATTCAAAACTTATAAAGACCTAAAAATTCATAGCTTAATGTAGATAATTCATAGCTTACAAGGACCTAAAAAATTCACAGCTTAATACAGTTAATTCATACCTTAAAAAAGATAATTCACAACTTAAGACAACTAATTTACAGTTTAATATACAAAATTTACATCTATATATAATAAATTTACAGTTTAATACATAAATTCTCAGTTTAATAGACTAGTTCAGACACTAATTTACACTTTAATACTCATAAAAACTCATGAATTCACAGCTTAAAGCTTACATTTTCTTATTAATAATAGTTAAAACTAACATTGACATAACTAAACAATAATTGAAACATTAAAACAACACAATTAACAACTTTTTTCATTCCCGTTGACATGGAATAAAAATAAATCAAAATTATTTTTTTGATAACCTATACTAACGACGTGTCATCAACATAGGTTTTCAAAAAACCGCGCAACTTTTTTTCATTCCCGCCGAAGCTATGTCGACATCTTGCCGTCAGCTTATCTTTTCAGGTAAAACAAATATGGTCAAAGTTGAAAAAAGCTATGGCGACGACATGTCGTCGGCTAGCCCTGCTTTTAGCGACGACAAATGTCATCAACATAGGGTTAAATTCTTGTAATAGCTAACGATGAGTGGATGTTAAACAACAAAAATGAACATCAATATATTACATGATAATTAGTGTGGAAGATGTAGGCATTGGGAATGAACATTGCAGATCAGATGAAAACCACGAAAGTAATGAAAGAAGAGCATCATTGAATGTCAATTTTATTAAAGATGAAGAAGAGTTTCCGTATTTTAAAAAACGATAATGGCGGATACAAACCTTTCCACTACTTGTGACCATGATCATGTTGTTGATATCTTGGAATAATAAAATTATTTTCTTCTTCTTGTGGTTGCATATGAGGCAACACGAAGAATATGCACAAGAATAGGAAGATGATGACATAAACATGTTGGTGTGGTTGGGCAGATCGTGGTATTGTTGGGTGGTTTGATGATTTTCTCCAACTTAGATGGTGGTTGCGATGAAGCTAATTTCCAAAGAGGATGGCAATGCAAATGATGTTTGGGTTAGAGTGATAATGTCGATCAAAGGTATTAGGGTTGGTATATGGTTGTTAAGGGTTTTCTAATTATATGCTTTTTATTTAATTGATTTAAGTTTCCTAAATTAGTGGAATTTTTAAAGAAAATTAAATGATTATAACGTTAATTTACCTATATACCCTTATCTAATGATTTACTAAGAATGAGTAACACATTAACATAATACTTGTCGGTTTTGTGAGAATGACTAAGAATATGGATGAACATCTATTGTGCGGACGTATAGACAATGTTATTTTGTGAGAATGACTGAGAAAATATGTTACAAACACACGAGGAAAACATCATGAACTATATGATATAAACAACCTAATTAATACGTGACTAATTGATTGTGTAACAGAAAATAAGTACCATTAATATGAATTCCTATAATACCCCTCTTCCTACTTTAATATAGAGATCTTCTGAAAGATAAAAGAATAACGTGTGTGTGTGTCCTGATGCAACAAGGAAAGATAATTGTTTATGCTTGTATACTGTTATACCCTGAAAAGATTTATTCGCTTTTGGAATATCTATTGCTTTTCCCATAACCAAAAGTCAAAAATTGTGTGAATTCGACGAAACCAATATATAATGAGGTAGAGTGTTCTAAAAAACAAAGTACATTAAGTAGTGATCAAAAGTCAAAAGAAAAGGCTAAGTAGATCTTGACATATGAATGTATTAGGCTAAGTGGTGTGGTAACGGGATTACCACCGGTAATCCAATGTGGTCCTTCTCACCGGTGGTAAACACTACCACACCTTATTGATTTCACCGTTGGTATGTCACCGACGGTAGTATTACACCGTGGGTAAAAATTCGAATTTTATGACCGTTGGACGTCAATGTTGCATATGTAACGATTGATTTTTTTTTAAATTACCATATAAATACATGTAGGGTGCGAAATGTATAGTTTGAAATCAAAATTAGTCTTATTCTGTTTACGTGTGAATTCATGTATTTCGAAGTGTATGTATTTTGCAAGGCACCTGTTGATGTCGAAGTCCAATGTCTAGTTCTTGCATATTATTTGTGCGTTTGTATCACTCTATAAATATAATAAGTATAGGGGTAGAGAGTAGCTTTTGCATGTTTTCGCTCTTGTATTCTCTCTCTTGAACTCTTGTACTCTTACAAACGAAATCATATATTATTTACATATCGTGTTCTTATTGCTTTCAGTGATTGAATACGTTTTTAAAACTCGATTTAAACACTCTTCAATTAGTATCAGAGTAGGATACATTCAGTCAATTCTAGTTTTCTCGCACTTTTTCAATATTTTTGAATCGCTCTTTCAGATTCAAAGTTTTATGCATTATTGATTAAGAAAACTTGTGTCGATTGATTGATTTGTTTCAATTCTACAATCAATTTGTTAGATCGAGTGTTTCTTGATCATTCTCTGGTTGATTCTTCGGTTAGATCTCTTTTCTGAAATCAAAATCACTTGTGTCCGTACGAAAATGGCGAACTTCAACATGAACACGATGTCAAGCTTTTATCATTTGCCCGGATCATCTACGAAGATTCCAATGCTCATACCTGAATATTATGAGCAGTGGGCCAATCGAATGGAGAATTGAGTCAACGAAATCAATGAAGATCTTTGGAGGTGTATCACAAGTGGAAACAATCGTCCTTGAAGGCCTGAATAGGTCGGAACAACTAGTTCATCTCCTGATGTTGCTATACAAACAGATAAATAGAAAGCAAACGATAAGAAATGCCTACGAGAACTACGTGGTGCTCTTCCACCAGTAGTTTACAACTATGTTCGAAGTTGCAAAACCGCGATGGAAATTTGGGATATGTTGAAAGATAAGTATCAGGGAAGTAAAAAGACCAAGAAAAGTTTAGTAAAGCAGTGTCTGTTGGAATTGGGTGAGTTCAAGCAGAAAGGTAACAAAACCATCGAGTTATACTATGATCGTTTTAACGAGTTGATCTTCAAGTGTACTCGTTATGGTGTCACTCGTTCGACTCTGGAATACAATCTGACTTTCTTGATGGGGTTGCGAAAGGAATGGAGGACCATAAGCCTGATGATTAAAACTCAACAAAGTTTCGATAGTTATTCTCTGGCTGATTTGCACAAGGTTCTAAAAGCCCATGAAAGTGAGATTAATAAGATTGCTGAAGTAGGGAAGTTGAACTTAGGAGGACCATTGGCTTTAATATCGAAAGTGACTGCCAAGGACTCTGAAATCGAATACGATGAACAAGAGGATGTTGATGAAGAAGGATTTTTGGTGAATTCTGAGGATGAAGCATTGGCTTATTACTCGAATGATAAAGTGATTTTTTTCTCAAAAAACCATTTAATCCAAAGTACAAGAACAATAGTGAATTCAAAGCGAATAGCTCAACAGGAAAAGGTGGAAGGGTAGAGACGAAGGAGGAGAATAAGGAAGGAAAGACTATGATTGAGAAGAAGCCACTAAAGCTGAAAGGGGATTCGGTTTATGATTGCAACTATTGCAATGGTTCGAATCACTTGGCCAAAGACTGCATGCTGCAAAAGAAGGAAGAGAAGAAGGAGAGGGTGAAAGATGAAGCGTACTATGCTGAGAAGATTTAGGATTTGAAGGCACGAACAAAGGGACTCTCCTTGATGGATAAAGGAGGAGACGAGAGTGATGGGACACTATCAGATCTGGTCATTTCGGGTCTGGTGAGGAGGAAATGAGGAATCCAACCCATAGAGCAACGTTTGCTCAGTTCGAAGAGGATGATTCAAAAAATGAGAAGGTTACTAGAACTTTCTTTCTCTCAAATGTAGCCAAAAAATCACCAATGACTACAAAGGTACGTAATCTTCTTAAATCTCCTAATATTCCCTCCTGTACTTATCATGCAGTTTTAATAGATTTTGATGACACTCTTTCTTATCTTAATGATATGTTGATTTCTATGAGTAGAGAAGTTGAACAACCAAAATCATTACTATATTATATTTGAAATAAGATGGAGATTAAAAAGAGTATGAAAGAAAATTAAGAGCTTCAATTGTGAAACATAAGAGTATATAGCGATTTCGTTAGAAATGATAATATTTTCTTAGTTAAACAAAGAAATATCTACTGTAACTCCGCAAAACGTTTGTATGCTAAGCTTACTGAATTGCATCATTCTTCTGATATCTGTAAAGAACATGATCAAAAATTATTACCATTCTTAGATTATGAAAGAGAAAAAATAGATGCTACTTCTTATGACTATGAAAAGAAAATTTTTGAGTTTGATATAGTTCCTAATGACTCGTATGCGTATGGAATTGTTAAGATTGATGAATGCCTAAATGCTAATGAACTTGTGCATATAGTCAATGAAACTCTAACTAAATATGAACAAGTTAAAATTTGAACATGAATGAGACTTCGACGTTAGACTCTCAACAAAATTTTGAAGATGATTCTAATAGTAACAGTGAAATTGAGGAGGAAGAAATTATTGATTGTTCTCAATTATCTGTTATTAATGTCAATTTGATGGAAAAAAGGAAAAGAAAATTTTCATGATTCAATGACAAAGATTAACAGTGATCAACCCTCTACATCGAAATTTTGTGATCCTTTTGATCAAGTTGTAGTGGAAGATTATGAAATCGACGAGGATGATGTTTCGAATGAAACACCTATTCCACGAGTTGTTAGCGAACAAGTTTATGAAAAATCAAAGGAGTTCGAAAAGGTGTTGAAAGAAAAAGGTCCACATTATCTGGAATCTAATTCAGTTGTCTATCCATCATTCAAATGTACAGTTGAGGTTGTATTTCCAAACCAAGTCTTTGTCACTTCTAGAAATGGTGACAAGATAAATCCATAAATAAACAAACTTGTTGATGAAGATAACAAAGATGTGACAAAAGATGGTTTCTATTTGAACCAAAGCACAGTTGAAAATGGTCTGAACAAAAACTCAACAACTTTCCAAAGACAAAAACCAAAAAGTGTCTCGGAAGTAAAAACGGAAAAATCAAGTGTAGTTAATCAATCCAAAGAAATTGTTTCGAAATCACAAAAGACAAAAAAAAAGTTTTCAAGGAAAGTGTTGAAAAAATTGTTTGTGAGGAAGGTATTTTGACTACAAAAGCTCGAAAAAACGTTTATTGGAAAAATGTCAAAACTTTTCAAAAATAAAAAGTTTTTAAGCAAAAATCAACTAAACAAGTTAAGACTTTTTCTCAAAATAAAACTTATGTTCAAACCAAGCTATCTCAAAAGCAAAATATTTTTTCAAAAAGTCAAACTAATGTTCAAAATCAAGTTCGATCTCAAAATGTTCAAAAACAAGGAAATGGAAAATTTGTTCAAAATCAACGTCCGAGAAATTTTGATCCAAATCGTGAAAATAAAAGGTTTGCTCAAAAAAATCAAAGGAATTTTGTTCGAAATAATGAACAAAGAAATTTCAATCCAACTCATGGACAAAGACGTTTTCAACAAGTACAAAATGTTTTCAATCTAAATGTTGTTGGTTATAATAATCAATATCAAAATCGATTTCAAAATTTATGAAAACCATCTTTTCCAAAACAAAATTTTGAAAAATTGGACGTTCAAGGGAAGACAAATGAACCTTTTAAGCCCACAAATCCACACTTTCCAAATCCTAAGTCGAAGCAGAAGGTGAAAGCATCTTTTGTGAAAGGAAGAAGTGATGTGAAAAAATCAATCATTGGCTCAAAGGTAAAGGGAAACAATATCAGTCAGGAAAGTACTCTCAAGAGCAAATCATGTTTGCTTACGAGAACTACTTAAATGATTCGATGAATGGATGTTCATCGTCTTAGGATTCAAATCCATTTGTGAAAAAATGGAAAGAAATTCCCAAGAAGAAGGTTGAAGTACATCGAACTGAGGATGGAAAAGGGAAAATCAATGTTAAACCTTTTCCATTGAATGATTACATTTCAATGCCTAAATTTGTCGAAATTTACTTAATTGACAATTTAATGTCAAAGGTTCTAAAATGGGTATTATGTTCATCTTTTCATAATGCATTTCAAACTAATGTCCAAGGACCGTAAAAGTATTGGGGACCTAAATTCTTCTAAATGATCACATGTACTATGTGACGAGCAATACGATGAGCATTGATACATTGATATTGGTTGCTCTCATCACATGACTGAGCGAAAGGAGAATTTGCGAGACTATAGAAAGCCAGATAATGCAGGAGTAGTGAAGTTTGGCAACAAAAACAAATACGAAGTCAAGGTATATGGCAAAGTGACGAATGGAAAATTTACTATGAATAGAGTAGCGTATGTCCAAGGCTTACAACATAATTTGATAAGTGTTTCACAACTCGTTGTGGGAACTGTCAATCAAGTTGTGTTCGATGAAGAAGGAAGCATCATCTCTAACAAAGAAACGAAGGAGATTCTTCTTATGTTAAAAAGAAAAGAAGACATGTTCACGCTTGACATGAAACCTATAGTTGGTGTTCCCTCTCTTGTATACTATCGAAAGATTCGTCAAACCTTAGATGGTTATGCCATCATCATCTCTCCCATCTGAATTATAAAAATCTCCACAGGTTGGTTTTACATGATCTAGTTCGAGGCTTACCTGATTAAAATTTGATAACGATTCGTTGTGTGTTCCTTGTAAACAGGGAAAGCAACATAGACAAGGTCATCTAATTGTCACCGATTCCAAGATCATCGAACCTTTGGAACTTCTTCACAATGATCTACGTGGACCTTCAACTGTTGAGACTTTCAATAAGAAGAAGTACATATTGGTCATTGTTGCTGATTTTTCAAGGTTTACTTGGTTTTTCTTTCTTTGTCAGAAGTCTGAAACTGCTCAAGTGATGATAGATTTCATCAAAAATATTGAGTTGAGTTTGAGGAAGAAAGTTTGAAGAATTAAGAGTGACAATGGTTCTGAGTTCAAAAATCAAATTCTTGATTCATTCTTGGTTGGATTGGGGATTTCGCATAACTTTTTATCTCCTTACACACCGCAAAAAATGATGTAGTCGAAAGGAGGAATCGCTCTCTCTATGCGAAGCTGCAAGAACCATGCTGACATATGCGAATCTGCCTCAATATCTTTGGGCAGAAGTTGTTTCGACGGCGTGTTTTACACAAAATTGTTCTTTTATTCATCGTCGTTTCAACATCACACCTTATGAGATTATTAACAAATGAAAGCCTAATGTTAAATTCTTTCACGTTTTTAGATGTAGGTGCTTTATAATGAATCTCTAGGACAATCTTTCTAAATTTCAGTCAATGGTTGATGAAGGAATTTTTCTAGGATATTCGCACAATTCAGTTGCATATCGGGTGTTGAGTAAAAGAATAAGAAAGATTGAGGAAACTTTAAATATTACTTTCGCTGACTATCACGTCAAACGTGTCGAACGGTCCTTCATACAAAAGCCAATCATTTCTGAAACGAATGATGAGTCAGAAATCATGAATTCTTTTGATGTTGACTATGGTTTGATTTTTGGTATTCCAGATAGAGCTATAGATGCTAAAATACATGCTGATGACAATCGTATTCTTGAAGAAATGAGGAACTAATATGATTCAACGGTTAATAGTGAAGATGATGAGTCTCATTCTACCTCAACTTCAAAAGTGAATGTCGAACGCATATCGGTTTCGACGGGTGATCATGTGGAGGGGGGGAACTTGAGTTTGATATCACATGGTCATATTCATGATTCAAATGTTGAGGGGGGAGCATGATTGAACTACATATCCATTCGAGGTGGAGCATGTGTAGAATAATGATGATGTTGAGGATGAGCATCTCAAATTGAATCCATTAGTTGAGGGGGAGCTAAATGTGTTGATTCCTAATGATATAAATGATCAAACTAATGAGTTGTTGTTGATAATGTTTCGAATGCAGGTGAAGGTTCTGAAACAAATGATGTATTAAAGGATGCACCTTTAGATTTTGACCATGCATATCCACCAATGGATAAATGGACACGTAGTCATCCAAAGGAATAGGTTCTTGGTGATCCAAATGTTGGAGTTATGACACGAGCACAAATTAGAGCTAAAAATGAAGTACTTAATGTTCACCAGGAATACTATATGTTTAACGTGTTTATTTCAAAACATGAACCCAAATTTGTAAAGGTTGCATTAGAACACTCAGATTAGGTTGTTGCAATGCAATCTGAACTGACAGAATTTGAACGAAGCAAAGTTTAGAGGTTAATTACTAAACCAAAGGATGTTTCATTAATTGGGTTAAACTGGATTTTTAAGAATAAGACTAATAAAGAAGGTAATATGATTTGAAATAAGGCAAAATTAGTTGTTAAAGGTTATTCTCAACAAGAAGGAAAAGATTATGAAGAAACCTTTTCCCCTGTCTCAAGACTCAAGGTTGTTAGACTTTTTCTTGCTTATGCAGCGCATAAAGATGTCAACATATATCAAATGGACGTCAAATGTGCTTTCCTGAATGGTGTATTAGAGGAAATGGTCTATGTCAAACAACCACCTAGTTTTGTCAAGGATAAGTATCCTGATTACTGTTATGTTTTAGATAAGGCAGTTTATGGATTGAAACAAGTACCTCGTGCCTTGTACACAACCTTAACCGATTTTTTGAAAGTTGCTAAATTTAAATAAGGATCGGTTGATCCGACATTATTTCGAAAGAAAGTTGGGAATCACCTGATGCTTGTTCAAATTTATGTTGATGATTTAATTTTTGGCTCAACTGGCCCTTTGTTATCGAAGGAACTTGAGAAGCTTATGAAAATCAAGTTCGAAATGAGCATGATGGGAAAATTTAATAATTTTTTAGGTTTACATATTCGTCAAAGCAGGGAAGGCATCTTCATCAATTAGGGAAAATACGTATGCATCCTGCTTGAAAGGTTTGGGATCACGAACAATACAAAACTGAAAGTAACTATGGCAGTTGGAACATGCTTGAATCCTTCGCTAGACAAGCCAGCAGTGGACTTAACTACATATCGAAGCATGATAGGTTCACTTTTATACTTAACTGTGAGTCGACCTGATATCATGTTTGCAGTGTGTAACTGTGTCAGGTACCAATCAAACCCAAGATAACTCCATCTCAATGCTGTGAAGAACATTTTTTGCTATCTTAACGGAACAGTTTCGTTGGGTCTTTGGTATCCTTCGAAGACAAGATTATTTTTTCAAGCTTACTTAGACACTGACCTAGGTAGATGTCAACTTGATCGCAAAAGCACAATAGGCGGAGGTCAGTTGTTGGATGGGAAGCTAGTAAGTTGGCAATCGAAGAAACAAACATGCATTTCGATTTATACAACAGAAGCAGAGTGTGTGGCTGTTGCAGCTTGCACTTCTCAAGTTATCTGGATTCAAGGTCAACTGCATGATTATGCAATCAATATGAAGAAGATTCCTTTATACTATCACTCACAAAGTGTTATTCCCATCTGCCATAATCCAATATAACATTCGAAAACCAAACACATTGCTCTTCGCTATCACTTTATCAAAGCCCATGTCAAAGATGGGAACACAGAGGTTCATTTTGTGAAAACGACGGATCAACTTGCAGATATATTTACAAAACCTTTAGATGATAAATCATTTTTACGGATTACGAATGGTTTATGGATGATCGAAGCAAGCTCTATTCCTAGTTCTTCTTGATTGAAAAGATATCGATTTGGTAGGTGTGTAACTGAAGAATTCAGAGGTTATTGCTCACGATTCAGCGTTTGCATACGTTCGCTTTCGAAATTCCTCTAAATCGTTCTAACCTCAATTCGCGTTGTGGGGGAGAAAGTTGTTTGATGTACAATATCTGTGGGAGTTGCTACTTCTTACATCAAACATCAATGGTAACACTCTATTAGTTTGTTTTTGTCTGATTTTTTTTAAATATCAAAAGTCCAAAAAGATTTTCTTATTTTTGTCTTTAATTTTCAAAAACAAAACCCAAAAAAAATTCTTATTTGTTTTTGTATTTGTTTTTCAAAAACTATAAATCCAAAAAGATTTTCTTGTTTTTATTTCATATTGTGTTTAACATTTTGTGGCTTATTGTAACAACATGTTGTGGTGGCGAATGCTCAACTCTCATATTCAAAAGGGGAACAGGTAGTATTTCAAACTAATTTCCTAGTTAGGAGTCGCTAGAAGCATGCTGATGTATGTTGACCTCAAGCCCCATAGACTTTATGTGTTCAAAGCCTTAATGGATCTATCACTACGAGTGTTCCTTCCCAATTAGGCTATATTCACATTAGTCGAAGAGCTACCTTTCTTTTCTCATATTGAGTAAAGAGATTTCTGTAATGACCATATATTCCGCAGAGGTGCAATGAGTTTCTTTAACCAATCTTTTTCACCAACACTTTCTTCATGATCACACACATCACTGCATATCCTCAACATCTCTGGTAAAAACCAACCAGAATGTAGATATTGCAACAATCTGTGTTTATGATCCTAATTCATTCTTCCGTGATGTTGGTGAAACCCAACAATCCCAACTACTAAGGCATTGACGGTGAACATATTATTCAAGATTATAACGAAACACTTGCTTCAATACCATTTTTTGATATTCAAAATCATATTCCTTTTGTCATGTGTGATCTTGACAAAATGCTATATAACCAAGACATTTTTCCCCAACAAGATCCAGAACATAAAGTTTTTTTTTTGGAATATGATTTCAATCTGAATATCTTTTTGAACTCTTATTATTTCAACATATATCCAACCATACTAGTTCTTGACTACAATGGTCATCCAATTAATTTTGTTCAATTAACTCACACTTATGTTAAGTTGTGGTATTGAGCAAAATTGAGCCTACCTTCGAAACTGATATAAAAGAGCTCATTCGACGCTCATCGATGAGTATTCAATTGTACTTCACAAGAAATCACACAAGCAGTTCATCATCTCTATTGATGTCGAATGAAGAGATCTTTGTCTGGGATCTAACTGCTTTCGTATCAAATGTTATTTGATATCACTAATCGCACACTTTTTTTAATTTGATTCCCATTCATTCTTTGGCACACATTTGCACTGAAATCCTTGAAGTTTTGGGTACTACCAATTCGAAACCCAGGTTTTGCAAAGTCTGGCATATGATTTCGCTTTACAATCCTAAAAGAGAATGAACCTTACCTCATAGCGAAGGAGTGATGTTCTCTTGACGACGAAATAATAGGATGTACTTGTTCCACAATGCGAAACATGTGATAGTCCTTATCCGAATGTGAATAACGAAAAGTTCGGCGGACATGACAATTCAGTATCTTATGGGATTTGAGGAAATCGTGATGATCACTTTTTCTGACACGACGACTTTTACGACGACCGGTATTATAACGAATGCAACACGTGGTAGTATCTTATTGGTTACCGGTTCAAATTCAAAATTATTCGTCGATTATTAAAGGAAATTGGTGATGTTATTTGAAGACTTTATGCTCTCTTAGCAAATTTTCCCCAAATTTCTCCAAAGTTTATTGTCTTCAAACAACCTTTGCAACCCTAACAATGGCGGCTCCTAATGGAAATGTTGATCCTTCAAACAACACCAATGAAGAAGAGATTTCACAACCTTTGTTGAAGATTTAGAGTTCGAATATTCGTCTTCTGCCCACTGTTGATCAACATCCTGAGCAGTTGCAGATGCTGATTTTAGCCCAAAATCACTTTGTTCTTTCAACCGTGTTATCATCATCGTTTGTTGTTCCAATGAACTGGTTATCTCTTGTTGGTTCAATGGCGGTATTCAAGAAAACAACTAAGGTTGTTACTTTCCAACTGAAGAACAACAAGTTGCGAAAGTTAACCAAGAAACAATTTGCTCAAACTATGAAGCTACCATACTAAGGTACTTTTTATGAGGTTACGAATGAACAGGTTCTTCATATGTTTACTGAGATGGATCATCAACCTGTTCTTACTGGGATTAGTCTTTTTCGCAAGTCAAGTCTTCCCTGTGTTTGGAATTTTCTCTTCGGCGTTATACTACGATGCTTGACTGGTCGTAGTTCAGGGTTAGATAAGGCGAAATTGGAAGTTTATGTGATGATTTTTGTCTCTATTATCATTTGATTATTGATTATGTTACTCAACTTTGGGAGGAGTTTGGTACAGCTATTACTCATACCAATCCATCGAATGGTGTTTCTTGTGCACGATACTGGATTTTAATCCTCAAGTAGGTGTATGAATAGGAAGGGATTTTGGTTCCCTCGGAAGATGAAAAAGTGGAGTTTTCAACTTTACAGGCTCCAAAATTGGTTGTTGATGATCCAGTCCTTTTTCCAAGTGTTTCTCACATTCCAGATGCAATGTTAAGGTGAACTGATCCTGCAAACCCAATTCTTGTTCAGTATTTGGCATCCATTAAAACAAATGTTTCGGTTGGAGTTCTTTTGCCAAAGGGGGATGAGGGTTCATCGAAGGTTGTTAAAGCACCAAAGAAAAAGAAGTAGATTGCGCAACTAAATCCCATTCAAGAACATGTAGAGGATAATGTCTCAAAGGAAGTTATTTCTTCGAAGAATGGTATTCTCAAATGTACAAAGAAGCCAGCCAATAAACCTCATCATTCTCCTGATAGGTCATTTGTTCTATAGCTTGAAGTTGATACCCCTACACAAACCCATCATAATCATTCTTCATCAAAGGGTATAAAGAAGATTCAAAAGCCTTGGATTAACAAATGAGGTGTACTATTTCGAGAAATTCATGTTCCAGTTTCACATGCTTCAAAGAAACGTCAAGCCTAGGAAATGGTTAAAATGATTAAGAAGAAGAAAAGATAAATTGAAGACCCACTTGACAAAGTCACTGTAGAAACAGATCATGGAAGTGACAGCAAAAGCTATGATATTCGTATTAATGACTCTGGCTACCTCGAAGGGATTCTCCTATCAAGTCGATTTTCAAGGAGACTGGAAATACAAGTGAAAATGTAAAGGTATTTAATACAGATACAAACACCAATTCAAGTGATCCTACATCTACATCCATCCCTGAGAAGACCACGGTCATACCACTCGAGGTTTCGCAAACTGAGTCTAATACGGAGGAGGTTCGAACCTCATACATCAATATATACGTATATGATACGGACATATTTTTCAACATGGGTGAAAGGGTGTTGAACAACGAAGCCTTTGGTACTTCAACTCTTAAAACATCTACTATTCCTACATCACTCATACTTTCATCCACAATCGAAACCTCAATCCTTGATACATAAACTTCGTTACCACTATTTTCTTCTCCTATCCCAACTTCACTTCCTATTTCTACCATATCACCAACATATTCCACCATAATGCATGAAGCCATAACTACCCTCTTCTCTTTGCAATCCACTGAGGCATTGAGAATATTTCAAGATGATGAACCAAATGACGATGACATATTGGTTTCTTTTTCCGACTTGCAATTCGATCCAGAGAAAGATAATGTTCCTGATAACATGATAATGTCAGGTAAACAATTCAACATCCTCAACAACAAACTAGATTCTCTTTTACAGATCCAAGAAGATATTGGGGTTCAAAATATCGTTTATGGATTTGAAATGGAGTACATGTTAAACTCACAGGAGAATCGTTTTAGAAGTTTGGTGGAAAATATTAAGAAGAAACTAGTTGAAAGACTAAAAGTTCATGACAATAGTTTTGAGTACGAGATTAAAAAGCTTCGTGATGTTGCTAAAGAGCGTCGTGAACTTTTCGTTGAGCAAGTGAAGACTATCAAAGAGTCTATTGATCTCATGATGGTTGAACTTAAATCATAGATGGCTAAAGAGGTTTAGAAGATAGAGATATATTATTTTGTCCTACATGGAAAAGTTGATGTAATTGCTGATGCTATTACGAAGCTAGTTGAATACAATACCACATATTTGACTAAGCTTGATGCGAAGATATAAAAGGATTCCCAAGTATTTACAAAGTTGGAAGAATTCTTAAGCGCTATCAAGGAATCTATTTCAAAAACTGCTCTCAGATGATTTTGTCTATCGAGGCTAATCTCAAAGAGGATCTTTCTCCCATCCTTGAGTTGGTTCTTCTCTTACCAACTAATGATCCACCTGCGAAGCAAGTGTCAAAATGGGGAGAGAAAGGATGTGGAGGCGTTGTATCTTCGAAAGATATAGATAAAGGAGTAGTTGTTGGGAAGGTGATGTCCACTCAAATACACACTTCACTTCCAATTTCATTAACAACAACTTCGACAACTACCATAACAAGACCAATAACGAAAGGGATTGTTATAAGAAAAAGTGTTAGAGGTTCTAGTTCAATCTATATGCCACCTCCTTTGAAAGACAATCAGGGTGACAAACGAAAAGGTGTTGTGGTAACTCTTTCAAAAGAAGAAAAGAAAAAACAACAAGCCTTAGAGATTGAAAGATAAAGGCAAGTCAATAGCATATTGAGAAGAAGGCAGAATGATCCAGCAGGCTTGAACAAGGGTGATCCAAATAAGCATTGGTGTTATGAAACAATTGAGAAAATCATTTCAATTGGGAATTTTAAGTATTTTTGCAAAGTACCAAAGAAGAGTTATGAAGTTGAGAAATCTGATTTTAATCAACTTGATTTCCCAATAAATCATATGATGTACATATCTTCTCAATACAAGTTAGTCGATCACTTCAAAGACAAAGAAGAATATAAAAGACTAAAGATGCGATTTCATGAAGTGTTGGGGAAAAGTGAAGAGCAGGTGTGGTCATCTGTGAAGGTCATAAAAGTGATGTCTATTTCACATGAAAACTTGTTCGAAGGCATACTACACAATTTTCGCTATGTTGTTGTTAGAGTGAATAATGTGGTCTGTGATTTTTCGATTGCTGATTTCCCATTGATGAAATTAAATAATTTGGTCACTGTGACAAAGATTTTAAGAAATGTGGATGTTACGAAGTTTCCAGAGAACAACAAGGATGGTTTTCTCATTGTCTTTGCTCATATCAACGTGTTCATTAATAACTATTATGATTGTCTCGCCATCACTGATATTGAGCTGACTATGTTTATCAACAAGAGTTCGAAAGTTCCCCAAGCATTTCTGAAAGGGAAGATCAACATAGATGAGTATGAAGATGGGGAAATCATTCATCAACCTTTGGGAGTGGTGTTTCGTGGCAAAACCAAGAACGGGAGGATGAAGAAGTTTTTATCAAGTATGCGATGTAAAGAGGTACACGAATTCTCAGTATACAAGTCTTCTTGTTTGAATCAATAACTGCAAAAGGAATTAAGTAGTTGACAAGGATAAAATTCAAAAGACAATACTTTGGTATTTGGAGATTCGCGGAGTACTTCTTCAGACTATGAAGCTAATGACATGATTTTGTATTTTCTCACCAATGGGGAGATTGTAGTGTGCGAAATGTATAGTGAGAAGTCAAAATTATTTTTAGTTTGTTTAGGTATGAAGTCATGTACTTCGAAGTGTATGTATTTTTCAAGGCACATGTTGATGTTGAAGTCCAATGTCTAATCCTTGCATATTTTTTGTGTGTCTGTATCACTCTATAAATAGAGTAAGTATAGGGGCAGAGAGTAGCTTTTGCATGTTTTCGCTCTTGTATTATCTCTCTTGAAATCGTGTACTCTTACATATTATTAATGAGCCAATAAGATATTATTTACATATCGTGTTCTTATTGCTTTCAGTCTTTGATTTCGTTTTCAAAACTCGATTTAAACACTCTTCAATACATACCATTCTTCCACCTAAAAATTTACACTCTTTTAAAACTTATTCACTTTTACAAATATATATATATATATATATATATATATATATATATATATATTTCTTTCATATCTTTTGTAAATTCTCTCATAAAAATGGAAAACACGTTGGAAAATTGTAAGTTGTTGCTAACCATTGGTCAGGCTGTTGTGAAATCATGGGAAGTGATTGTGGATACAGTACAAGAAGAAGAAGAAGAAAGGAAGTCGAACCTAGGACACGGAAGATGCTACTTAGAGATCGTTGGGATGCAAACGCCCGTCTAATGATACATTTCTTCAATGAAAATTCTGTTTACGGGGAACACCAGTTTCGATGTCGATTCAGAATGGCAAAACTTTTATTTCTTCATATAGTAGGTGACATTACTAACATTTCTGAATATATTAGACAACGTCGAGATGCAAGAGATGCGGATAGGTTTTCAATAATACAAAAATGTGTAGTTGTAGTTCGTCAATTAGCTTACGGTTCCGTTTCTGATTCATGAGACGAATATTTTCAAATGTTGAGTGGGTAGCTAGGGACAATTTGGATGAGTTTTGTAGATGCATTGTCACTATTTATGGTCAAAGGTATTTGTGTAAACCCACTTTTACTAACATTTAATCTTTATATGCTCAACATGCTAGTGTTCATGGCTCTCCTGATATGCTTGGAAGTTTGGATTGTCTTCATTGGGCTTGGGGTAGTTGTCCTAATGCATGGTAAGGAAAATTTACACGGGGTGATAAGGGTCACCCTATAGTCATACTTAAAGCTGTTGCATCCCAAGATCTTTGGATTTGGGCATGCACTTTTTGGTGCTCCCGGCTCAAACAATAATATTAATGGTTTAGACATGTTGCCCATATTTAATGGGTTTTGTGATGGGTCCGCACTGTCCATTTCAAGTGAATGGAACGACCTACGATTATGGGTATTATCTTGCTGATGATATATACCAAGGTTTAAAAATACGGAAACGAGCCTCGAGGCGTTTGCCCTCCGCTTCACGAGGGGTAAGCCTCGAGGCGAAACAAGGCGTAACCTTGAGGGGAAATGATAAAAATAATTATTAAAATTATATAACTTATAAAAACAATATAAAAGTCCAAACCAAACTTAAATAATCATAGATCAGATGATTATTAATGTCTTCATCCCAAAAACTAATAGTTAATACTTAATGTCTTGATCCTAAAAATGAAAATACTAGAAGTCTTAAACATGTAAACTTAATCCAAATCACATAATGCAAACATCATCATCATCTTCCATGTCCTCTTCATCAATCAAATGAAATTCAACACCCTTCCTCTTTCTTGATGTTGAACATTCACCTCCATCACCAATTTCTCCACCAATTTCTTCGCCATTTTCATTTTCACCACCATTGTCGGCTTCATTATCATTTGGGTCGGCTACCCATTCATCATCAGAAGGAACTTCTTCAACATGTAGGGGATCAACTTCATCCGATAGATTTTTCTTCTTGATAAACTTATTTTTCAGCTTCTTGTTGTACATGATGTACACCAAACTATTCATTTTATTGGTGGTCAACCGATTTCTTCGTTTTGTGTGTACTTGATTAAATGTAATCCAATTTCGCTCACAAGCCGAAGCCGAACATGCACTACAAGAAAAAAGACCTTTAATGACGCGCTTTTTACGACACGCGATAATTAACGATACGCAAAAGGACGTGCCCTTAAAATAGTGTCATCTCTCCAAAAAATTTAAGGATTTACGTCACGCTTTATTGCGTGCCCTTAATTTAGTGTCTCAAGAAAAAAAATTAAAAACACGGAGGGCGCTTTATCTTAAACGCGCGTCGTCTGTACCTGTCGCTTTATAATTTTAATGAAACGCGCTCTTAGTAGACAAGGGGGGAAATGAAATCCCCAAAATTTTGAAAACCCGCCTTTTTTTTCTATCTTCTATCTATCTTTCATCTTCAACCTAACAAGGACGAGCATTGCACTCTTGATTTCCCTAACTCTTTCTCTTTTTCTGATTCAAACTTGAAAGAATCGAAAAAAAATCTATCAATTTTGAAGCCTAAAGAATCACAACAACCGACTTCATTACATCTTCATTACAACAAGCCTCAAAAATCTTGCTACTAAGAAAAATCCCAAACAACCAGTGGTATTTTCCCTAAAATTCAAGGATTCTCTCATGCGATTTTAGCGATTTTTGTTTCCCCTGTATTTTTTTTTTGGCATCGATCACTTCTTAGGCGGTCTTGGCCTTCATAATTATTGCATCTGGTTTCCCTTGTTCTCCTCCACCTATGTTTCCATATTTTATCTTCAAGTTCTTCTCATCAATGATTCAGCTGATTCATATGATTCCAGGTCAAGGAGGAGGAAGAAGAGCTATCATTCAAGTTCTAGGAGTAGAAGCAGGAAATCAATATCAGTATGTGAGATCGAGTAAGATGAATCCACTAATAAAAAGAATACCCACCAAAAAAACTCATAAACCCGCGTTATCAGCTACATAAGCCAGAAATCCTTCGTCTAGGGTTTTATTTATCAACGCTCCCGCCAAAGGTACTCTCGTGTCTTATTAACCTGAGTACATGTATACGTTTCTTGACAAATTTCTTGGATTTTCTTGGATTCTCAAACCTCCACCGCTTCACTTCCCACCGACGACCTCCGCTCACCTCTCCCCCCCCCCTCCGAAATTCAGCTGCTTCTAATTTGGGGGTTATTACCCCAGTTCCTTTCCATTGCTCTCTGATTAAACAATTTATTGCCGATTGCGAAGCCTCCACAAACCCTACCTCAACTCCATCGCCATCTACAGTTGACTTGGCCTTGATGTCTCCCCTTCATCATCATTGGAAGCTAGTCCTGTAGACAGTGATGATTTTTGTCACTTGCCTAATGGCAGCCCTCATGAGGCATCACCCACTAGTATTCTTGAGGTTGGTAAAGCTCCTAATATTTTCTTGAATCTTGATCATCTTTTTATGTGGGTAAGATTTTAATTTTGAATTTTTGATTCTGAAATAGATGATGACATCATTTCCGGTTCTTGGAGGTCTACTTTTATCCCCTCTTCCTTATGAACTCTTGTATTTGACTGAAAAAGAAAAATGGTAGGATAGTAGTTGTGGTTCTGTGCATAAAAAAGTGAAGACAGTTAATAGGCCTGATATTAAAGTTGACCAAAACGAGAAGAAGCCAAAGACCGAGGGTAATTTGGTCCCACCTGAACTGAAAAACATCAACATTGTTTGTGATGGCATTGGTGGTGAAACAAAAAGGAAGCTGACATGGATAATTTGTATTGTGAAGAACCTCTCTCTAATGGTATGAGGGTGGATTTCAGAAAAGGTGCTGCCTTTAAGGGTGGATCATCTGGTGTTATACCAAAAGAGGAATCATTATATCTAGTTTTGTTTTAACTTGATTTTTTGTTTTAACTTGTTCAGGTATGGGGAAGGCAAAGGTAAGATGATTAGTTGTTCTATCCATTTTCATTCTAGGGCTTTTTGGTTGTTGGCTATTTAGTACAGGTATGGTCAAGAAACGAGTTACTCAGTTTTCTTAACTTATCCCATATTTATCCTCTTCTTTTTCATCCATCTTTATCCTGTTTCTTGTACCCCTTTAAGTTAAGTTCCTGCCCAACATAAATCCAAAACTATCATGTAGGGTTCATTTGCTGCCAGTTCTTCTACAAGTGTATCATCAAAATAAAATCACATCCTTAGTCTCTTATTTCATAAAACTCTATAGATATGTATGTATATGAACATGCTCAGTGAATCATGTACGTGTTTTTATTCAACCAGCAGAGGCATTGATTCTGTTGCCCTCTGTGGAATTGCAATATCAATCTCTTTTGGGATTACCCCATCCATGTGTGGTAATCTTACTCATATCACATACATATACAAGCATGAATCCCATAGTTCTTCATACTCATATATTTTACATTTTTTCCTGAAGCAGTACATACGTTCAACTACAGTGAGCTACAAATCCGAATTAAACCCAATCTAGAAAAATGGATGCTTACAATATTACAAGAAGTTTCACAATTTGAAACTTTCTTGATACAAATAAATAGATTTTGAATTATTAGTTAATGTTCAATTTTCAAGCTTCGACATTTTGTTTTTTAGTCGCTACCTCAGCCTTGGTTAGTCTAGGCAGGCATCTGACGTTGCTGCCTGCTGGAATAGCTAACTTCTTGTAGTGCACCCCCCATTGCAGTTCACCTATCAGAGAAGGAGACACAAAAAGATTCCCACGTCTGTGGGGACCAGAAATACCCACGATGGTAGTACTAGGTTGGTGGGACAGCAGGGTTAATTTGGGTAATAAGACAGATCCTCTGTTATGGAGTCTTTTTAAGGAAGAGTCCCTCTCAGTGAGAGGCAGGAAGAATATTAGAAGTTTTTTTTTTCTTTTGGGAGACCATAGCATCTCGAATAGCTATTCTTATTGTTAAATTCCTCATTTCGCGTTGTTCTTGTTATGAACTGGAATACCATTTATAGGCTGCCATTGTTTCATTAAAAGATTGATAATTTGTGTGTTGAGTTCATAACACTTCTTCGGCTTACCCTTTTGATCTTACTTTGTGTTAATTCTATATTTTTGGATCTGCTATCTTTGGTCTTATGGCATCTTGATTTACATTTTTTTTCTTCAGTTTTTACTTACAATTTTGTGGGTTTTATATGTTGATAGGAAAAGGTGGTGGTGGTGGGACAGATACAGTGGCAATGGAAATAGGTGGTGGCGATGGGGGACACAACACCCAGAATATGGTGGCGATTGTTATATGCACTTATGAAGGTTGATTGGTCTGTTTCTCTAATACATATTTTTTTCTTCAAGTATTATTTAATTTACCATCACTATTTGTTTAGCTTGTAGGTAAAGTCCACTAATTTAATAGTTTCCCACCAAATATTCGATGACAATTTTTTGATTTATTTAAGTTTCAATGCTCCTATACAGGTAACTACTTTGTCTGATCTCCATTTTTTTGTCAAGTTTTGCCCTTCCTTCTTTTGATGAAGGGTTCAACTCCTGTTTGAGACTTTAAGTGGACTATATTAGATTTACCATTTAACAAAAAAAGTTGCTTAATAACCTTCTATCATTGTTATAAGTTTATGATCTTTT
Source organism: Lactuca serriola (assembly GCF_051521515.1). Lineage (NCBI taxonomy): Eukaryota > Viridiplantae > Streptophyta > Magnoliopsida > Asterales > Asteraceae > Lactuca > Lactuca serriola. The sequence goes on from NC_136416.1 coordinate 72,801,544, forward strand.
CGTTGACTCACCTTTTGACATCTTTACAAAGCTCAAGATGTAGTCTAAATAAGAAGCTTAGAATTTTGAATGATGGAATGAATATTATGAAGGTTAGACCCGTCTTTTGGCACAACATGAGAGAAGAACCTGTTATTTACATTAATGGAAAGCCCTTTCTGCTTCGTGAGGTTGAAAGACCCTACAAAAACATGCTCGAGTATACGATATATAATAATAATCCTCTCTCATTTTTAATGTTTATTATTTAAATATACTCAAGTGTCAAGTGGTTTAATGTAGGGAATTTACTGTGAAAGAGTGGAGAGAATGGAAGCTCGACTGAAAGAAGATATTCTCAAAGAACCTGAACGTTATGGATATAAGGTATCTACCTGATACCTTGCTGCAACCTTGTTGCCTAAGAACAGAAAACAAAATAGAACAGGAAGAAAAAAAGGAAAAAAAAACTACATGGCTGGCAACAGGTGATAACAGGGGAAGAAAAAGATGGGATTTTTTATTTTGCTTGGTGGAAAAGAAAACTTTTATTGCTGAAAAACTTCTTTCTAAATACCTATAATGTAGCATATTTATACTAAAAGAAAAAGAGTTTGACTCATAGTCTAAAACCGGGAAACAAAAATAATAAAAGCATTTTCCTAAAATGCCCCTGTGGGCTTTTTCCTGAATTACGCCAACAATGGAGGTGATATTATGGCAATTCACGAACTACAATCATATTTTATTACAAAAACTTAATTAAATTGGAACTTTCCCAAAATACCCCTGAGGCTATTTTTGTCCCCAATTCTCAGGGGACGGAATAATGATGGATGGTCAAGCTAAAATTTGGTATTGAATTTAATTTGGTATAAAAATGACAGGTTTGATAATGGTAGATGGTCAAGATACAAGAACTTTTCAAGTCCATTTGGAATATTACACTATAGATAATATTCTCTCTTTATTTCAGAACTTCTTACTTCTTCGTCTTATTAACTTTTTCATCTTATAATATGTTTGGATGCTGCTACATTTTAATACTGTCTGGAGTATATTATATTTGTTATTTGTGATAATAGCAGCTAGTTTTGTTTGTGATGGGATTAGTGTAAATTTTTGTCTGTTTTGTTGTTTTCTGGATGATAGCTAGGTACCTAAAGCATTCTTTAAAGGTGGATCAGTAGTCTACATGTCATTGCATGTCATTGCATTCTCACTGTTACCTATCAAAGTACTGAGGTAAATATTATGATTTTTTATATTAATTTTCTTACTTTCTAAAATTATTAGTGTTTTTTTTTCTGAGTTATGATTGAAAAACAGTGAACTAGGGTAAATTTTATGAATTATGATATTAGTTTCTGAAAATATATAATTAGGGCATCATTATGTCTTATTGCCCCGGGCAACATATTTCTTTGGACCGGCCCTGGGTCCTTGCATTGCAATTGCCTATTTATCGGTTCTAAAGGACTATGAGATTCATTGCTTTCATGAAGGATTGGAAGTCAAACGACTTGGTGGTCTCCATGTCATTGGGACATCTTTGCATGAGTCCCGAAGAATTGATAATCAGGTAACTTTACATCAATATTGTGTTTTAAGGTTTTACATAAATTTAGCATATACTTTCAGACTCACTTTTTTAATTTATTTCTTGCTTTACAAAGCTTCGTGGCAGAGCAGGAAGGCAAGGAGATCCTGGATCAACACGCTTCATGGTCAGGTAAGTTCATTTAAATGATTTTTATAAAGTTTAAAGTCAATCCTTTTATCTGGACAAAATTCTTCATGTTAAATTACGTAATAGTCCTTGGAGTAGTTGACATGAACAATTTTTTTTTGTTAGAATGATTCCATATATATGTGCAAGCAAGTACATGCCTTGTGAAAAAGGGAAATCTATTCTAGTCATTCTCTTTAACAAGGCAACCTTAAAGTTGATTTTTTAAACCTGATGTTTAAAACTACATTGAGTGTGAGATAGAAGTTTATGCAGAGAAGGAAAAAGATAGAAGTTTTTGAGGATGTTGCTGATGAAAAAGATAGAGGTTCTTTAGGATGCTGCTAATGAAGTTTATGCAGAGAAGGAAAAAGATAGAAGTTTGTTGGCACATAGTAAGCTAGATAATTAATGCAATTGTATATAAATGAGTTCATTTTTTTATAACATTTACTCACTATTGGAATAATTATTTGTATTTGACATATTAGTGAAATGAATTATATTTGTTATTTATGGTATTTTATTTATTATTATGAGATTTCTAATGTATTATTTAATATGAAAAATTAGTAAATCTATAAATAATATTTTTTTTAAAACATTTAAAATTACGATACGCAAAAATGTGTGTCATCTTCATTTATGACATGGCCTTTCTTGACAGGGGCTTTCTTGATACGCATTGCGTGTCATTAACACGCGCGTCGTAAGGTTACGACACGCGAATGCGTGTCATCTTCCTTTATGACAGGGCCTTCCTTGATACGCATTGCGTGTCGTAATCGCGCGTCGTAAATGCGTGTCGTAAATGCGCGTCGTAAATGCGCGTCGTCTCTAGACGACGCGCAAATGCGCGTCGTCTATCTTTATGACATGGCCTTCCTTGACACGCATTTGCGCGTCGTCTGAGCCATTTACGACGCGCAATGAGCGTCGTAAAAGGCCTTTTTTCTTGTAGTGATGTTAGGCCAAAAATTTTTGTTGCAAAGGCCTTGACTTCGGGAACCTCATCTCCAATGTTGTCCCACCATTCAACTGCAGTAATAAAACAACATTAAAAGTCTAGTTAAGAAGTAAAAAACAGCAATAAATGCAAAAAAACTGCACTAAAAGTGTGACTTAAAACAACAACCAACCCGGTGGACGTTTCATGTATGATGTCAAGGATGCCATGTATCCGAAAAATCCTCGTTTGTATTTATAAACATGAAGTTAAGAATCGATCTTTATATAAGTGTCTCGATTCCTAACGAGTCTTTCCATGCACTTATACAAACCCATTTTTATCCCGGGATGCTCGGAGACATCAGGACACCATCTAAATCATGGATTGAAGTAATAGGCCGCGACATATAAGTCACGATGCATTTGTAATTACCATTTTTCATCAATAATATCCCATATTTCCTTGTATTGAGACACGTCCCCATTAAAATTACTTGCTATTTTCTCTTTACATTCATCCATTGCACCGTAAATATAAGCCATCGCCGGCTCCTTTTCACCATCAACAATCCTCAAAACATGAATAAGTGGCTTTGAGGTTTTAATGGAATAAACCACACTAGACCAAAAGGTTTTCTCGTCCATGACAATTTTTTTGACAACTTTTCCATCATCCTTTTTTGCCCAAGCACAATTTGACCACTCTCTTGAAACAAACATACTTTGTAGTGGTTGCTTTAATCCATGCAGACTTTCCAATATAAAAAATGATGTCGCGAATCGTGTGATAGCCGGTCGAAGAAGATCTTTCTCAGCAAACTTTCTAGTTAAACTCAAAACCCATTGATGGTTATGGATGAAATTGCTGACTTTTTTTTTGCTTTTAGCAAAGCATATTTATTTTGTAGCAAATCTCCAATCTTCTCAAGCATCAAATGAGCAGCACAAGGGGTCCAATACAAACCCTTTTTCTTCTCCATCAATAGTTCACCAACAGCTTTATAGGCACTAGCATTATCAGTCACAACTTGAACCACAAGTTCTTCACCAATCTCTTCTATGACAGCATCAAGTAACTCGAATAATTTGTGTGCGTTTTTTATACAATCTGAGGCATCAAAAGTGTTCAAAAAAACAGTCCCATATTGATTGTTTACACTAAAATTTATAAGACTTCTATTTCGTATATCAGACCAGCCATCCGACATCAAAGTAACACCGGTTTTTTCCAAGTTGCTTTTATATCATCAACTACGGTTGTAGTTGTCTTGACTTTTTCATTTAATATCCAAGTCCTCAACTCGTAGGAAGTAGGTGGTTTCAAGTCCCTACCGTATTGGCCAATGGAACGCACCATACCTATAAAAGAAGGACTTGTTGCCACGTTAAATGAGATCACATTCTCGTAGAAGCATCTCTCGATATCCAAGCAAACTCTATTCCTGTGTTCTTTAGCCCTTGCTGGTGTCATCTTTTCATCCGATACGGTTCCTTGCTCGTCATCTTTTGTAGTCCCCAAAAATCGATCCATAGGTCCTCTAACACCCCTATCGTTTACACTTGGAGAAGAACTAATGTTGGGATTCACAAAGTATGCACCACATTCCACATTCTCTTCAAAATTGCGTTGGGCCATAAATTTTGTAGTTTCAAAGGTCTTCAAATATTGACATATTTCCTCCTTCACCTCGTCGGGAACATTAGGACAAGGTGAAACATCTCTGTGAGTGCATGCAAGATGTTCCTTCACTCTCTTCACTCCCCCTTTATGACTTTACTACAAAACTTACATTTTAGGTATTTGTAACCTTTTTTCCACACTCAATTGGTATTTCTATACTATATGGCCATGCAGGATCCTTTCGTGACCCTTTAGTAGCCATCCTAATAAACGAAATTTGATAAAACTGCCCCTAACAGTGAGCAAAACGACTAAATAGTGAGCAAAAAGACTAAACAATAAACAAAAACACTGCAAAAAAAAAAAATAATAAACAAATTATATGGATGTATGAACTGAAAAAAAAAACAGAAAGAAAACCACATGAAATAGCAAAAAAGACAGCAAACAAGCAACAAAATAAGACATTGAAATCCAAAAGCTGTATGCTAATTCGTGTAACAACCTAGAAAAATTCTTGCATCTATAACATTAAACACATAATAAATGCATGTATGCATTAAATAATAAATGGCAGTAAATAAACACATGGATCATAAACTCACAAAATAATAAGTTGACTGAATGAATAACAAATAAACACTACAAAAAGAGCTAATAATACTAGAGAAGAAGAGGCAAAAAGAAAGATAAAGAAAAAAAGGATGTAACCTGATGAGGTCTTCACTCTTCAATCTTTGAAGATACAATGGTATGAGATTTCAGAAAATATGGAAGATTTATGTGATACGGATATGTTGACTTTGAATAAAGAAGAAGAAAAAGAAGGAAGATCAAAGTAACAGCCGACATATCATTCTAGACTAGGTTAAAAAGTGTGAAATTTGATTTTTGGGAAGTTTCAAAATTCACTTTCTTGCAGAAATAAAAAGTAAAAACAAAGTTGTTGAAAAACAGGTGTAAAAAACGTTAAAAAAAGGGTTAGAAGACAAAATTTGCTCTTGGACGCCTCCACATAAAACACACCGCCTTCCTCTGTTTTCATCCGCTTCTCTCCGCCTCAAACATCAGAGGCGTATGCCCTAGACAAGACCTTAGAATCGGCGCCTCATAATCGTTTTAGGCTCGAATCGTTCTGAGGCGCGCCTCGAGGCGTATGCCTTGACCGTTTTTTTAAACAATAATATATACCATGAATTTGTTGTGTTTGTGAAACGCTAACATATCCAGGTGATCCAAAATGCATAAAGTATAAAACATACAAAGAAAAGCCTAGGAAGGATGTCAAACGTGCATTTGAAGTCACCAAGAAGCGTTGGTGCATACTACAACATCCGACTCGTCCTCAAAGTGTGGAAAGGGTCGCTCGTATTATGTATGCGTGTATCATTTTACATAATGTGATTTTGGAAGACAAACACAAAATAATTTGTCAGTTTGAACCAAATGACAATGCATCCTTAAGTGGGCCAATACCGCCTAGTTTAAATGAGCCAATTGGCATTGATATCGGTGAATATTCAGACTCAAAGATTTTATTTAGCTAGTTAATTTAATTTTCGTTTTATGATTGTTAAATCAAATGTAATGTTTTTAATTTATGAAATGTTATGTTATTTTAATTAGTGTTTAATTTTATGTTTTATGTAATTATTTAGATTTTTGAATTAAAAAATAATTAGTAGGTAAAAACATTACCACATCCTCCCTCATATGTAAAAAAAATATAAATACTGCAAAAACTTAGGCAACACTTATGTAACACCATTTTACCATTAACAAAAATCATACCACACCTAATAAATCAATTTCTTTTATTATATGGATGATAGAGTTTGTACATTCTCATTGGTTCAAGTCATGAGAGGGGGGAAATAATCAATATATCTGAAATCTAAATCTAAATCGAATATATATATATATATATATATATATATATATATATATATATATATATATATATATATATATATATATATATATATATATATATATATATATATATATATGCACACTAAATGATCTAGAGCTAACTCCATAATGACTCGTCAGCACAAAATTCCACATCATCCCCATAATCGCCATACCCTACCATCTGAGGAGGCGCAACCATCAGTCCCTCCGCCATGCTATCAAAAAACTCCGGCATCTCGAAAACATCATCTTCATCCACGTAAAACAGAATTTCCGGCAACTCCTCCGTTTCCAAAATCTCCACCACATCCACCGTGTATCTAAAAGCCTCCGCCGCTTCTGCAGCGGCCTTTTGTATATCTTCTATTTTGTTAGACTTCGGGACAGGCAGCCGCCACACAGAGTCAGCGAAGTTCAAACACGCCGATCGCCCCCTGAAAGCCAAAGCAGCCACGTCATGTGCCCTAGCTGCCATTACAGCAGTGGGATGTGTCCCTAGCCACACCCTCATCTTATTGTTCGGCTCTCTTAACTCACAAACCCACTTCCCGTTATCCCTCATTCTCACTCCCCTGTACACCGGATGTCTAGTCTCCCTAAACTTCTTCCTTCCGGCCTTCTTCTTCGGGTTCAGTGAAGCCAGCATCACTTCTGCTTCAGCAGCGGCATTCAAGACAGAGGTTGTGCTGCAATTTGAGGTCAAAATGCATACTAATGGAACACTTTCGGATGATAATGCTGGAACTGAGCTATACGATTCCATAAAAGCATCCATGTGTTCCATTGTTTACAGGTTATGAATAAAGTAATGGTTGTTGTTGGTAGTAGTTGTGAGTGATTGATATGCAAATTAAGATGTATATATAGACATTTGTTGAGTGTGTGGAGTGTGGAGTGTACTGGTGACTGGTGATGTTAGATACTAGGTGGAGGAAGGGTGTAGAAGGAAGGATGCTTTAATAATTTAATTTGTTTTTCACGCGTGATAATTTTGCATATATAGAAAAATTACAAGTCTGGTCCCTATAGTATTGCATGAAATACGGATTGAGTCATATGGATATAACTGTTGTCATTGAAGTACAAAAGAGTTTTGGTAAAACAAAATATATCCGGTTTATAGACACTTTATATTCAGCGTCTTCTTTGTTTCTTAAAATTTTATTTTATTTAAATAAAATTAGGGCGTAACTTGTTAATTAGACTTTTGTGTTGGTATATTTTTTGTTCCAAAGTTTTTTTTTTTTTTTTTAATATTTCAAGATTTTGTTCGGAGTTTAGTGATTTACCTTGATGTCATTAGTTTTAATCCATTAAATCCTTGTCAAAAGACTATTTTGTTATTTGTTATTCCATTTTGTATTTATCATTAAATTATAGTATTGATTCATGTGTTTGATTCCAAATTTTTAAAAATTGATATGAGTCATGTTAATGGTTTTCAAAAATAGAACGTATTGTCTTTAAAGTTGTTACCGTCTAAAAAACTTTATTAAAAAGGAGATCATGTATCATTTGCAGGAAGGTAATTTTGTCTTTTCAGCTTCTCTTTCCATATCTAACAACTTACCGCCACTCTGAACTATCACTACTTAATCTACAACCCATCATATCCCCCTCCGGCCCTCCCCTTAGACTGGAGGGAGTGGTGCCACACTCCCTCCTTTTACTGCAGTTTGTTACAACCCCCAAGGAGTGGAAGAGGGAGAGAAAGAAAAGAGAGAAAGAAGAGAGAGAGATAGAGAGATAAAGGAAGAGAGAGAGAGAAAGGGAGCGTTTCCAATTCTTACCGCAGTCTCCAAACTGTACTTTGAAACTGCAGGGAGGGGGCGGTGTTTCAGTGCCACATCAGCTGAAACCACACCCCACACCCTCTAGTCTTACTAATAATAATAATAATAATAATAATAATAATAATAATAATAATAATAATAATAATAATCATAATCATCATGTTCTCAAACCTTATTAATCTAATTACTTGCTTTTATCATGAAAACTTTAATTCAAAAAATCTTAGGACAAATAGTAAAAAATCAAGATGTTCCAACCTATAATCTACCTATCATAATAAACGAAATCTAAAATAATCACATGTCTTTTTTTTAGCTGCCGTTTTTGACATGTAATGTTTGTCTATGATTTTTACCATTTTTTTTGTAACAAACCAATTTTAACTCAAATTTTGAAAATAAAAAAATCATATTTTAATAACATTTTTGAAATATATGGTATTTATCTTTTAAAAATACTATTAAATCTCTCAGATTTTAATGTATTCCAAGAAATCAGCGATACACTTTTCTAATTACTTTTTTTTGTCTATATAATAATTTTAAACATAATCATCGTGGTTTCCACACGTTATAATCTAGTGTGGAATATTCACAACTCATATGTGGATCCGAATGAGGTTAGATTAAGAAACCAATCTTTGTGCTTAAACTCTTGAAAAGTAGGGTTTTCTTTCTTGATTTTTTATAGGTCTTCTAATGTTTTTTCACAATTACAATCAATCATGGTGGTTTTTTTCTCCAAAGTTCTTGGAAGAAAGTACCTAAATGGAAAGGTAACATACATGGACTATGCTGAAGTTGATGAGTTCTATGTACATGAACTCAATGTGATGAAAGAAATATGGTACATTAAATACGAATTAATGTACTACCACTTTGCATGTCTAAAGTCCAGTTAGACTTTAGTCTTCTGCCACTTGGCAGTCACCAAGATGTTATTACTCTGTCTGTGTATGTTTCCAAGTTTAAGGATATAAATGCTGAGCATTAGAAAAACAAACATACTTAATTTATGTATATGTTAAAGTGATGATTGAGGATATAAAAGATGATTCATCCACTAAATATAGTGGAAAAAAGAGACAAAAGAAAAAAAATAGGTTATCATAACAAGAAAATGGATTTTGACTAAAACGAACCTATATAATTTGCCCAAATAATCTATATTGATGATGCTAGTCACATATTCTCATGCTTAGTCCCTTAGCATTAGTCTATTAGATATGGGGAACAAGTATCTGATGGTGATTGTGTTGTTAATGACACCATATGGACAAAGACCTAATATATGATGGTAAAGATGACCGAATGAAAACATAAGATGTCCCAATGCCCTCTAAAAATGCCCTTTTTTATAAGATGAAGTTGATTTCTTTGACCTATGACAAAAAGTGTACGATATGATGACAACATTGAGGAGGACTACCAAATAAACATTGAAGCTGAATAAAAGACTCAATGGATGAAAATTTAGCTGAAAACTTAAATGACTTAAAAATAGATGTAGAAGATGGATCTAACACATATAATGAAAAAAGGGGGAAGCAGTTATGATAATGGCTTTGATGTTGATGAAATAGACATGATAAATTTTGTTGAGGTTGATATAGTTGGGTTCCATGTTGTAATTGATCATAATATGGAGTGTGTTGGAAGGGGAAGCCAATAAGATGACAAAGAGGTTCCTAATACAGAAAGATTTAGGTTTATTGTGGTTAAGGAGGATAACAGACAAAATATGTTAAATAATTTGAGGAAACCTAAGAATTGTAGTTGAAGACAAGCACATGAAGCATAATTTGTGTAACGTCCCAAAACATTACGATGATAGTCACCTCTAGCAACAACTTTATAGGAACAAAAACAGGCCGTTGCTATAGATCCACCCTATAGAAACAAAAACTAGTTCCAATAAGATTTTAGGTATTTTTCATCATACTCCACGTTTAGAAACAATTTTTTTTGCAATATGGTAAGCGTGAAATTTTCTCTACGAATTTTTGTTGGAATACAACAAGCGGGAAATTTTCCTTCTTCTTAAAGTGATGAAATTTTATAGAAACTAAAATTTGTTGCTATAGATCTAATTTTTCTATTTTTTAATGAAACTTTTTTTAAATAATATTAGCAATGAAAAGTGGTTTTTACACTTAACCCAAAAGATCAATTCCTTTGCCTTTATTCACTTGCACCCAAACTAAAATCAGAAGGAGACACTTGGGAGTAAGTTGAAGAAAGCATCACCAATCAACTATCTCAGGCAAAGGAAGAACTGACGGTGACGAAACATCTTCGGTATGTATTCTTCCCTCTTCTCTGGCATGTTTTTCTTCAACCCTTCTTCGCTTATGCCTATATGACAATCTGGAAGGAGAGACTGGCGACCAAGGTGAAAGAAGCACTATCGGCGACGAAGTGTCTCAGAAAAGTATTATCCCCCCTTCTTCGACCTGCTTTTATTTCAACCATTGTTCACCGATTTATTTGTATTCATGCTACTGAAATGCCATAGCTTCTAATGCCATGATTTCTAGGGAGAAGTTTCCATTTGATGTTCAGGATTTCAATTTCAAGCAAAGAAACTTATAAGTTTTGGGACATCGCTTCTAATTATACAAACAAAGCATCTCCGGGTGAAAAATATGTTGGTACATAGCTTCTAGTACAAAGAGTGTTTAGTTTTAGTTAATGAGTTGTCATATGTTTTATAATTACATATGCAAAGCTGATAGCTTTAGTTTTAGTGCCACAATACATGGATTTGGTTTTAGCTTTTAGCCATTTTCACTTTCATACAGTGGTCATTGAGTTTTGGTATAGTATTAGAATTTGATTCACTAATCTGTATTTTTTATACAATTGATCTTAATATGTGTTATATTTGTTGAAATAAGTTATTTTATCGGCTTATTGTATGAATGTCTGATGTGATTGTTAAGATAATGTTGAGAATTTTATATTCATTGTCATACAAATTGTTTATTCTTTTGACAAAAGTCTAAATCAAGGTTATGAAACTTGTTGCGCGAGATCATGATGGAGATGGCTAGGATTTCCCCAAAATACCACAAACCCTGGTCTTACATGCAAATGGTAGGGCCAAAACCCTAGTCTTTCATACAAATGTCATGGGCCAAACCTGGTCTTCCATGAAAGCATCATAAAGACAGCCAACATCCAACATAGTATAGTGAAAAAACTCACATCGCAACACAGTAAACAACTAACCAACTCACACAACCAAGATATAGGTACTACACACCACCTACCAAATCATACAAGGTAAACCCTTAATCTACCTTCGAAAACTAGCATTTTTACCAAAAGTCAAAACTGGTCGTGGGACCTTCTCGACAAAACAGTCACATTCAGTCCAGCCACCACGTCATAGAAACTGGATAAAAATAGCTTAATGGATTAAGCTCTCATCCAGTTAATCCAAGAGCTCCAAAGCTTAGATATGATCCCCCTTAAGGTCTAGATGGATAAAGTTTCCAACTTTATCCATTAATGCCACCCAATAAGTCCACATCTCTAACCCTAAGATCTTAATGGTTGCATCAATTGCATGAAAACCACACAAAGTCATGCAAGGCCACTTTCTAACCAACACCATGGTCTAAAAGCTAGATAATGCACTCAAATACTCTAGAGTTCGCCCAAACTCCAAAGACAATAAGATTGGGAATAAAAAGTTCATAAAATGACCTAATATGAGATCTAAAGATATAACGAACAAGGTTAAGACTTTAAACCTGCTCAAGGTTAGAAATGAGATAAAGATGTTAGATCCAAGACAAATCCAAGATTCCAACCCTCAATATGGACTCCTTTCCAAGCTTCACAAAATGGCTTCAAACTCTCAAAACATACACAAAGAGGCTAGGGTTTGGGTAGGGGTCGTTCTCAGATGATGGAGGCTGTCAAATGAGACAGGCCTAGGAGTAAGTGCCTTTAAATAGGGCACTAATTTTGGAATCTAGGGTTTTGAACCCTAGCCTCCTCCACGTCGTAGCTAAGATCTTGCCACGTCGTGGTAATTCACGAATGTGTGTTTTCTAGAACCAAGCTTCTGTTGAGTTTTACCTACTATTACACTCCTATGGTGCACATACAACCCTAATAGTTTTGGATCTAAGTTTTCTCTAGTTATACATGCAACAAAAATTTCCGAAGCATAAAGCCTACAACTAGCATACAATTTGACATATGAATCACAAAAATAAAAGTTAGAAGATTAACTCTTGTTGTAGCTTGTTGAATTAGGCCTTGCAAGAGGTTAGCAACACAAGTGTTGTGCCTCAAACAAGTCGTAAACATCATGAAAAATTGGAGAATATTAAGAGAGAGGTTAGGCACCAAGAAATCGTCCATCCTCTTGAAATGTCACTCTTAGGACCAATTTTGGCTAAAGGGGTTACACATATATAGTGTAGAATTCCAAGAGTTATGTGTAACCCTAATTCTTACACTTAGGCTTATGATCCATAGCTTACATGGACTAATAATTTATGGACTTTCACATAAGCTTAGCCCATTACAAATTAATCATGGATCATTAGCCCAAACCATATGTCTCACAGATTTACATAATCAATCCCCGCTAATTTAATTAGTCTCTTTTGACCACTAAATTAATTCTTGATCAATACTAATTAAATAATATGATTTCTCAATTAATATATTATACTTATAATATATTAATAAATCACAAATAACCTCTTACTCAAATATCCATCCTATCAAATTGTCCTGATGAAGGCAACCCAAAATGGACCATGCTACTATCGGGTCAAGTAAATACCAATTATAGTTATGGGCTTAGACACCTAATCTAACAGTATCCCACTTGGATAAGTCTAATAACTATTATTGCAAGTACGACTCCAAAATCCGATTAGCAATCGTAGCTCTCAAAAGTCGTTGCCAAACTTTGATCTTATTAGAAAGGCGCCCATTAGATAAGGGATCATATATTCCTCCATTCTAGATATCATATGAACTGAGACATGGATTATAATCGTTCTCTCTGTTCATGTGTTGTTTCCCGATTTCCGATTTATGACGACTGACTAATTGAACAAATTAAATCAGTCCAGGCTTGGCCAAGCACTTAGGGTTGTCATCACTAAATCATCAAGGGGCCCACATATATCGTTTTTATCCCCTTTGGATAAAAGGAACGGATAAACTTCGACTCGTATGATTGCTCTGTTTACTCATCAAATCACACACAATGATATGCTTTATAACACCTAGTTACTAGTACGTTTTCACATCATCATTGTGCAACCGACTTGTAAACTGCAACTTATATCTCTCCGTTTCAAGAATATAAGATATTATCGTCTCATGATCACTCATGATAAAATCCATGAAGTGATTCAAATGAGTGTGGGTTTAGTCCAATACTCAAAGCTTATTATAGGAGTACTCTTGAACACTGCAGCAAACTTGTGCTATGTCTAAACACCTTTAGACAATCTACAGACCCGTTCATGACAGTCTAGCTTCAATACCTACATCAAAAGTATGATCGACTGTGGATAGTTTGAATAATTTTATTATCCGGGAAGTCAAAACATGCAAAGTGAAACACAAGGATAATCGAATCCAATATGGTCTTAACCTTTTGAAAATAAATCAAACACCTTTTATTTAATCACCATATTGATTACACATTATTCATTGTATAATGTTTCAATTTATCAACTTTATACTTGAATTAAAACAATAGTTATCCCATGCTCCAAGCATGCACACTATGTTTATCTATGGTTCTTTCTTTGTGAAATAGATCAATTGAATACATCTTCAATGAAACTCATTTCACAACTCCAAATCTTTATCACAAGTTTAAGAATGCCAAATTCTTGCTATTAATTAGAATGTATCATATTCTAAAATATTATGGAATGATTCCTTTCATAATGTCGAGGTACATAAGTCACAGAGACTTTTCCAACGATATTACAAAGTATTCATTTGGAGATTGTTACAAGAACAATTCCATGGAAGTGAAGTCTCAATTTCAAACTACATTCCTTTGAACATCCTTTTTGCATAAAAGTTTCTGACTTTCACATAGACTCTTAATATTCAACTCCCATCATGGAAACATTTCCATATTTGCCATGTAACAACTCATTATTTATAGAATCCTGTCTATTCATAATAATGTCAATATAGTCTGTTCATTACTATACTTCTAACTTCCCATAAGTGACAAATCCTTGGCGAACCTTAGATCGTCATTGACATTTGTTTAACCATTTTAGTCATATCCGGTTCTAGTCGTATTTCCCTCTTAATGCCCTAGGCATTTGGAAAATTAGAACACGAGAATATTATAGCATATGCAATCGATCCTATACTCGAAGCATATGGGATACGATTCATAATGTCTTACATAAAGACATGATACTCGACCAGTCTTCTGCTATAACATTTCCATATATAGAATTTCTAATGTTGAAAAATTCCAATATGGTAATCATATACACTCATGACTAAGTTTGATTTATACTTCAATCTAAGCTTTTAGATTCAAAATAAAGTATACGTATCCTCTCCCTTAGTTATAGCAAAACAACTTTTCAAACTCTGCAACATTGCGAATTTAAACTTTTGTTTTCTATAATTAACATTGCTAAGTCGCAACACTTAACGTCATAATTGTGCTCCCACTAGCATAATAATTACATTCTTATTTGCATAACACTTATGCTCCCACTAGCTTTAACATGTACCCAGAAATAAGTTGGACTTCCATAAATCAATACTTGTTGACTTTCTTACCAGAGTTCAGATTTTTGATACAAGATGCTTCGATAAGACTTTATCTAGGCATCTCAAACTCATACATATCTCCTTAGATGCCTCACATGTGTGTCAAAATAGTTTTAAGAACTTACAACAATAAGTCTCAAATGTTTAAACATTTGCTATTTCTGTAACATCCCGAGATTTTGCAGGTATTTCTGAATCCTCTCTTCTATTATTATTTTGTCATTGTAGTCCCTGGGGGTTAGAAGAGTCGACCCATGAGAAGTCTAGGGGTTAAAGTTGTAACTTTGGGATCAAGAGATTACACTAAGCATACATAAGGGTAAGTTGATCGTACTAGGCGCGCCCTAGCATGCTGGGCGTACACTTGTGTATGTTGGGCATACTCATGTCAAGCGGAAACCCTAATATTTACGGTTTGGGTGTTATATAAACAACCTTATGAGCTCATAACCCTCCCTTACCTTAGCCTCCACTGTTTAGATCTATTTTCCCTAAACCCTAATCATTTCCTTGAGTGTGTGAGCTTATAGAGTGTATTTTGAGTAGTTGGAGAATAAGGTGTTGCATCAAGCTGTTGGAGAAGGAGATCAAGCTTGTAGATTGAAGTTATTTGGTGCCCTAAAAGCTCCAGAGGTAAAAAGCTTGAAACTCCATGCTTGCATGATATAGATCTAGATATTCTAGCCTTATGGAACCATTCTTGTTCCAAAAGTCCCCAAATTGGTGCATGATGTGATTTGGACAAGATAAGTTGTCCTTTCAGACCCTTGAAGAGGTCCTAAGTGATAAAAATGAGGTTCCAAAAGCTTAAGTTGTCCCATGCGTGAAGTAGAAAGGTCTTAATGGATTAAGAGCTTTATGGACGTCCAAAGTAATAAAGTTCAAGTCTTTATGGCTCTAAGACACTTTTGGTCGATGGATCTGAAATATGGGCTTAAGTGCTTAAGCCATTAAACACTTATTAGGGTTTTGGCAAAACCCCACGTACACCCAACGTAAGTTCTGTACGCCCATCATACTGACTTAACCACCTCGATGGTGGTCAACGTCAGGAAGAGTATGCCCATCATACCAGAGGAGTACGCCCCACATACGTCCTCTGTTAGGCCTTTGAAAAATTGGGCTTCGGGATTGGGCCACTTTTAGAGTAATTGGACTTGGGCCTTGTTTGGCCCTCTGAATAATTAAGGTTGGGTCAGTTTTAATAAAAGGGTCGTATAATGAGGCCATATTAGGGAGTTCGGCCCAAATTCAAAAATTTGGGGCATTAATGGGCTTTAGACATATGGGATTTTAAGATCATGGATTTGGCAATTGGGCCTTGGCCCAATAAAGAGAAAGGACAAAAAGGATTATGTGGACCCTTAGTCAAGATTGATATTCCATGTATTCACATAGTGTTTATTATTTGGATAGTTCAGGATTTTTCTGTGAGACAGCGATTCGGGAGTACGATTCACTAGTTGAGATCAAAATTGCAAGGTGAGTTATCCTCACTATATCAACATGGTCTAAGGCTCCAATGTCGGCCCTTATCGGATTTGTATCCGGGTTTATTGCATGATATGGTTATTGATTTACATTCTGGTATATAGGATGGTCACATGCTTAGTAACCTGGTTAGGTTGGTATCCTGGTATATAGAATGATGCTATGTTAGTGACTGGTTAGGTGTGTATCTTGGTTATAGGATGTTGCTATGATTGATCATCGATAAGAACGGTTTGACTGCTATATATGCTAGCGTATGATATTATGTGCACATATTTGTTTGATCGGGTGTTGGGTTGAGGCGGTCCTGCTTTGTGTTGAAGGCCAACATACCCACGGTGGTCCGGATAGACTACAGGCCCAAGAGGGCATGTCAGTCAAACTGAAGGCCCGACGAGCAGTCCGGATAGGCTATAGGCCTTGCGAGGCGGTCCAAAGGTGTCGAAGGCTCGAAGAGCGGTCCAGATAGGCTGAAGGCCTGCAAGGCGGTCCAGTCATGCTGAACGTTCATTATGCATGTTGTTTGTTTATATGTTTATATGATATGGTTATATATGTATGGCGTTGGTATTTTGGGGGTAACTCACTAAGCCTTCGAGCTTATAGTTATCGATTATTGTTTCAGGTACTTCTGATGATCATGGGTTTTGAAATGTTTTAAAAAGTTTAAATTTGGCATGATTTTTTTATGGATGTTACAATTTGGTATTAGAGCCTTGGTTTGAGTGAATTGGAGGAAACACTCGTGTATCTCCAGTCTCAAACTGAGGACAAGGTTTTCAAAACAATTTTCTTAAAATGTTTTCAGAATAATAAAAGGAGGATGCAAGTGTACGATCAGCCAAATCCCGCGGATAGACCCCAAAATACCTTACAGATTATTTGATTTATCTGATTTGTTATAACAACATGCTAGTACTAGGCTAGGGATCTTCAGGAAGTGCATGATAGAATTTCCTGATTATATGATGCCTGGTATCCTAGGGATTTTTTTATATGAAATTGACTTCATTACTATAGTTACTTAGTGTATGCATTACGCTTGTACATAATTAAGATCTTCTAGCCTAAGAATGTTTGGTTTGGCCTTATTTCATGTTCTTGTCTGTTGAAGGGCTTAGGGTAGGATCAGGTATTCGAAAGTCTATAGGGTCCAGCATTATGTATGGTTAACATACACAAGTGTTGCAGGGTTAGTGGAAGTTTCATGGATGGATGAGTTGTTTGGACGAGTCCGCCGGTTATGAGATATTTATCCTTCCTCTAGGAGTGAGGACTGAGAGTGTGCCATGCTTATGTATGGATTTAGGGCGTTGTGATGACACTTGAGAAAAATGTGGGTAGGTGTGCAAGGTAGTATGGGCCCGTACTACTGAAAGCACATGACCCATACGCATAGCAAGGAAGTCACAATCCCTAGGGTTTTGTTGGGAGTTGGTTCCCGGATTGTTAAATGGAATATTTGATATCTTTTTTGTATGTTTACAACATGGTGGTTACACGATGATTCGTGACTGGATCCAGGTCAGGATCAGGAGAGGGCGGACAGGAGGCGCCCACAGCGCCCGAAACTATCGGCCAGATGAGGCCAGATGAGATGGATGACAGGATCCGGGAGATTCTACATGAGGAGGTTGCTGCTATGTTCCGGGCTCAGTTTCGAGAGATGTTTGGGTCTATCAAGACCGCTATGGTGGAGTACTTTGATGATCAATATACAGCCCTCCCTGAGGCGGCTGCCGCAACAACCACTGCAACAGTATCGACGGCAAGATTGGGAGCCGGGCAGGTTTTTCAGTATCAGGACTTCAGCAAAACGAAGCCCCCTACATTTGATGGGACATAGGATCCCGTCAAGGCTATGAGGTGGTTATCTGATGTGGAGGGGTGCTTCTTCACATGTTCATGTCCTACTGACCAGAAGGTCGGATGTGCCCTGAACCTGCTGAGGTCTGGGGCAAAGGACTAGTAGAGGTTGATGATTGGGTCTTACACTGATGACCAGAGAGTTGCGGTTACTTGGGAACAGTTCAGGGATATGTTCCGTGCTCATTACATTCCACGATTCGAGCGGGAACGGTTCTCTCAGGAGTTTCTAGAGTTGAGAAATGATGGTGAGATAGTGACGGAGATCACCCGTATGTTCACGGAGAGGGCGATGTTATGCCTGGAGTTTGCTTCTAAGCAGGCTCAGATGACACGTTATTTGAGCATGCTCAAGACTGACATCTGCCAATTTTTGGCGACCCAGCGTTGTGATATGCATATGGACTTACAGGAGGCCGCTAGGAGGCGTGAGTTGGAGATTGAGCTGCAGATGAGGGAGCAGCGGCAGGCCTCGACACAGTCACAATCGGAGCCGAAGCAGTCTAAGACCGTTGATTCCAGACCAGGGGGACAACAGGGTTGCACTTGTGGCAAGTGCAGGAAGGGTCACTCAGGGGTTTGCAGGTTTAGCAGTGTGTGCCGCAAATGCGGCAGGGAGAGGCATTATGCGAAGGATTGCCATCACACAGCCCCCGTTCAGGATATGAGGATCTGCTACTACTTTCATCAGGTTGTCACGTGAAGACCAACTGTCCACAGCTCCCAGCCAGGCAAGCGCAGGCTCCAGCGCCGACTACATTGAGGATTATTGACCGGATTCGGGGTCGAGCAGTGCCCCCGAGGGTCCAGGGACGCGCCTTCCAGCTTACAGCAGAGGAGGCCAGAGCAACACCAGATGTGGTTGCTTGTATGTTTCTATCCCTTATCTTACTGATTATATCTGTTTTACGCTTATATGTTTGTACCTGTGATTAGGTACGTTTTTAGTGAGCTCCTTACCTGCTTTGGTATTATTTGACTTGGGGGCGAGTCGGTCGTTTGTTTCTTAGACTTTCAGTAGGGAGTTCGGATTGCCAGTAAGAGAGTTAGAGTGTCCGTTGCGAGTCTCTATCGCCAACGAACACGGGATTTCTGCTTCTTCGATCTATCGAGGTTGCGTATTGGAGATTTTCGGAGTATCTTTTCCGATAGACCTAATTCCGATTCCCATGGGGGATGTATGTGTGATTGTGGGTATGGACTAGCTTAGTCGCTTTGAGGCTATGATCGATTGTGAGGGTCAGCGAGTGGTGGTTCAAACCCCAAGTGGGGGAGAACTGATTGTTTATGGCGAGGGTACTAGATTGGGATCAGGGATTTGTTCAGTTGCTAGGGCTCGGCAGTACATTCAGCACGGGTGTGCAGGTTATCTAGTGTACGTGGTAGATACACGGTTCAGATATCAGATTCCAGTCTCAGAGGTTCTGATAGTCAGGGAGTTTACTGATGTGTTCCCAGAGGAGTTTCCCGGAGTACCTCCGGAGAGGGAAGTCGAGTTTAGGATCGACTTAGTGCCAGGTACGGCCCCTATCGCCACGACGTTGTACCGGTTGGCACCACCAGAGATACAGGAGCCGTCATCACAGCTACTGGAAATGCTGGGAAAGCATTTCATTCGTCCGAGCAGTTCCCCGTGGGAGCACCGATACTCTTCTTCAGGAAGAAGGATGGTTCACACTAGATGTGCATCGATTACCCGGAGTTGAACAAGTTGACGGTGAAGAACCGTTATCCACTCCTGAGGATAGACAATTTATTTGATCAGTTGCAGGGTGCGTCTTGGTTTTCCAAGATAGACTTAAGGTTTGGGTATCATTAGGCCAGGGTCAGATAAGAGGACGTGGAGAAGACCGCATTCCAAACTCGTTATGGACATTATGAGTTCGTGGTGATGCCATTTGGGCTCACCAACGCGCCAGCAGTGTTTATGGACCTGATGAATCGGGTCTGCAGACCGATGCTTGATCACTCGGTCATAGTATTCGTCGACAATATCTTGGTGTATTCCAAGACCCCAGAGCAGCATGAGGAGCATTTGCGGGAGTTATTGGGAGTTCTGAGGCAGGAATGACTTTATGCCAAGTTCTCGAAGTGCGTGTTTTGGTAACGAGAGGTCCAGTTCCTAGGACACCTCGTTAACCAGGTGGGGATTTTGGTTGACCCGGCCAAAATCGAGGCAGTTATGCAGTGGGGGGTTCTGAAATCTTTCACAGACATCAGGAGCATTTTAGGATTGGCAGGGTATTATCAGAGATTCATACAAGATTTCTCCAAGATTCCAGTACCACTCACTCGTCTGAATAGGAAGGGGGTGAATTTCCGGTGGGGCCCTGAGCAGCAAAGTGTGACATCCCCAAAATCACGGCCAGAAAAGACCGATTTCATTTATGCTTTTTAAAATAATTTCAGAGTAAATCCTTTTGATTTAAAAGTGTTGCGGAATTTGTTCCCAAAACAAAACATGATAAAATAATATTTATCAAAGCATTTCATCAAGAGATGCATTTTCATTATATAATCAAAACTTGGGATGTCATGTTCCGATACAGACCATAAAGCATAAACGATAACATTACAAGTCATTCAACAAATATATACATATACAGACTTGTAAACAAAACAACTCGATGATTCATCCATCTTACGCCCTTGCGCCACTTCCTGTAATACAAATAAAACTGAGTGGGTCAGGCTTGGGAGCCTGGTGAGCATATATGGTTTTCAACCCACAATAAATATTCATATTTCATTTCACCAACCAATCACTATCCCGATTACCCATTCCCGTTATCCTCACTTTACATCCCTAAAATAACATCTCTCTCAAGGGACCTAATCTAGGATTTTCATCGGGACGGACATTACTGCTAAGGGGTTTCCTCAACAATAGATATCCTAAAGGCAACCATGAGGGGGATAGAGTACACCGGTGAACACATCGTTCACAACACCTACAGGTTATGAACCTGCTAGCGTTCCACAGGACTATCTAGAAAGAGTCTGTGGTCGTTATCCATACTCCGCTGAATAACTAGATCAACAACAACAACAACGTCGAGGCCTCTCATTTGTTTATTACACACCAACTATCTACCCATGTTCTACCCAACATATTAGTAGATGAAAATATATATTTTCATACATAGTTTAAAACCTGTATATCATTTCCATTCAATACATATTCCACATAACAGATGAGGCACACCCACATAACACGTATTTCATAGAAAGTAAATCAGATCTATGAGATAGAAGAGAATGAATATACATTCATACTTATAACAACAAAATTATACACATAAACAACAATATACTTAATACACTCAAACCATACTTGTATTATTATCGTGTTTATGAAAGGTAGTATACACTCACTTGATCAGAAGACGATCAGACAGCACTACGACTTGCAGAAGTAGTAATCCTCAACAGATCTGGAAGATCTCTACAAAAATCAAATTTCTTGCGGGCAGAGCTTCGGCTCGGGAACCGCACTTCTCGGGATCTTCGGGATCTCGGGACTTGCTTCGGGGCTCGAGAATAATACCGGGGCTTCGGGGTATTTCTGGCACGCAAATCAAAGTAAAACGGGAGAGAGAAGAGAGAAAATAGCAACCCTAAACGGCTGGCCCTACAAATCTATTTATAGGGCAAATTTGGCCCTTGCCACGTCATGGCAACCTTTTTCCACGTCGTGGGCTTGGTCGTCACTGCATGCGTCATCCCAAGTTGCATCTGGGGGCCTTCCGGAGGTGACGGGAGATTTGCCACGTCGTGGCACTGCTTTCCACGTCGTGGCATCTGACAATTTTGGGGTTTCACGCCCCGAACTTCAGAAATTCATAACTTTCGCATACGAACTCCATTTTCGACGTTCTTTATATCGCCGCGAAGGTGAGATTATGCTCTACAACTCTAGTTTAGACTCCATTGGCTAATTTTGAATTTATTTTTAATATATTATAAGTATATTACTTATATATTATCTTTAGTAGGCCAGGACAGGAAAACTCCGTTCGAAATTCATAACTCCTTCATCTGAACTCCGTTTTCGTCTGTCTTTCCATCGTTGCACTACTATCGATGAGATCTTCAATTCTCATTTGGATCACTAAGGATAGATATCTATCTACCTTAAATTCACTATTTATGTCGCGCTGGGTCGCATTGGGTCGTGCCGGTTCTGTCGCGAAACTTCGACAGGTCATAACTTCTTCGTTATAAATCGGATTTTGGCATTCTTTATATATTCGGAAACCTCATTTCGACCACTACAACTTTATGTAAAGATATCGGACTTATCTCATACTTTACTTTTGACGCTTCTTTTTATTCTTAATTAATCAAACCACATAATTAAGCAATTAGGCACAAAACACATAATACTCAAATAATATACTTCTATTATTTCAAAACGGGTTACAAAAGTTAACCTAGACTATTACATTGCTAAAAATGGCAAGCCCGGAAACACAGGCGTTACAATTCTCTCCACCTTATAATGATTCCGTCCCCGGAATCACACATCAACAAACAACTGCGGATAGCGACCCATCATGTCACTCTCCATCTCCCAGGTGAGATTCGGCCCATTCGTGTGTTTCCATCGGACAAGCACTAACTCGACCATCTTGCGTCGCAACTTCTTAGTCTTTCGGTCAACGATTGCCTCTGTTTCTTCAATCAACCTTTTGTTCTCATCGATTCTCAACTCCGAAAGTGGAATGATGTCGGGAACTTCCCCCGTGAACTTCCTCAAATAACACACATGAAAAGTGTTATGAATACCATTCAGTTCTTCTGGTAATTCAAGCTTGTAAGCTTGGTTCCAATCCTCTGAAGAACTTTAAACGGTCCAATAAACCTTGGACTCAACTTTCCCCTTTTACCAAATCTCATAAGTCCCTTCCACGGCGAGACTTTAAGCAAAACCGAATCCCCAACCTCAAAAGTCATCGGTCTTCGCTTCTTGTCAGCATAGCTCTTTTGACGATCCTGAGCTGCTAACATTCTTTCCCTAATTATTTTCAACTTTTCAGCAGTTTGATGAACCAACTCGGGTCCCATAAACTGCTTTTCCTCAGCCTCAAGCCAACAAGACGGCGTACGACACTTCTGCCCGTACAAAGCTTGATAAGGTGCCATCTTAATGCTCGAGTGAAAACTATTATTGTAGGAAAATTCTACCAAAGGTAAATGTTCATCCCAGTTACCTAGGAATTCTAGAGTACATGCTCTCAGCATATCTTCAAGCGTTTGTATCGTTCGTTCGCTCTGACCATCAGTCTGCGGATGGTAAGCTGTACTTAAACACAACTTGGTACCCAGTTCCTCTTGTAGACTTTTCCAAAATCGTGAAGTGAAACGGCTATCACGATCCGATGCAATCATTAACAGAACACCGTGAAGCCTCACAATCTCCTTCACGTAAGAATTTGCAAGCTTTTCCATAGACCATTTTCCTTGGCTGCTATGAAATGTGCACTCTTAGTGAATCGATCAACGACCACCCAAATCATGTCGTGACCATTCTTTGTTTTGGGCAGTTTAGTGACAAAATCCATAGCAATGTCTTCCCACTTACCCATAGGCACAGGAAAAGGTTCTAAATTCCCGTACGGTTTCTGATGTTGTGTCTTGACTCTCGCACAAGTCACACACTCGGCCACATACTTTGCAACATCAAGCTTCATCGTCGGCCACCAGTAGTAGGGTTTCAGGTCCCTATACATTTTAGTGCTACCGGGATGAATCGAGTACCTGGTCTTGTGAGCTTCTTCCATCAGAAGATCTCTGACTCCTCCTGTCTTAGGTATCCAAATCCGATCTTGGAACACCTTCAGTCCATGACTGTTTACACCGAATACCAACGTTTTGCCCAAACGTTCCTCCTTTCGGTCATTCTTTTCAGAAGCTTCCTCTTGAGCTTTCTTTATACTTTCCAAAATAGTCGAGACAACTTCAATTCTCAACGCTCTTGGCCTTTTCCTTTCAATATTGACTTTCCGACTGAGAGCATCAACAACAACATTAGCTTTACCGGGATGGTAAAGTATCTCACAGTCGTAGTCCTTGAGTAATTCTAGCCAGCGTCATTGCCTCATATTCAATTCCTTCTGACCAAAGAGATATTGGAGACTCTTATGATCAGTGAAAAGTTTGCACTCCGTGCCATAGAGGTAATGCCTCCATATTTTCAGAGCGAAAACTACCGCTGCCAACTCCAAATCATGAGTCGGGTAATTCTTTTCATGCTCCTTCAGCTGTCGATACGCATATGCTATCACCTTTTTCTCTTTGGGTCAAAACACAACCCTATCCAACCCCAGACGCATCGCTATAAACAGCGAAGTCTTCAACTCCATCGGGTAGAGAAAGAATCGGTGCCTCACATAGCTTTTTCTTTAGCTTCTCGAATGCTTCTTTATGCTTATCATTCCAAGCATAAACAACTCCTTTGTGGGTCAAAGCTGTTAATGGACTAGCGATCGAAGAAAAGCCTTGGATAAACCTTCGGTAATATCCAGCTAATCCCAAAAAGCTTTGGATCTCCGTGGGACTCTTCGGTTGTTCCCACTTTGTCACAGCTTCAATCTTTGCTGGATCAACCATTATCCCTTCTTGGTTGACCATGTGACCCAAGAATTGGACTTCACGAATCCAAAAATCACATTTGGAGAACTTTTCATACAACTTCTCCTTCTTCAATACTTCTAACACTTCTCGCAAGTGTCTGCCATGCTCCTCTTGGCTTTTTGAGTAAATCAGAATGTCATCTATGAACACTATCACGGATTTATCAAGGAAAGGATTACAAACCCTATTCATTAAATCCATGAATGCTGCAGGAGCATTGGTTAGTCCAAACGACATAACCAAGAACTCGTAGTGTCCATATCTAGTTCTGAATGCAGTCTTCTCTATATCCTGCTCTCTTACTTTCAGCTGATGATATCCTGACCTTAGGTTGGTCTTCGAGAAATAGCTCGAACCTTGCAATTGATCAAACAGGTCATCAATCCTTGGCAACGGATATCTATTCTTTATTGTTGCCTTGTTCGGCTCTCAGTAATCAATGCACATTCTCATACTTCTATCTTTCTTCTTCACAAATAACACCGGAGCTCCCCAGGGTGATGAACTAGGTCTAATGAAACCTTTGTCCAATAACTCTTGAAGTTGCATCATTAGCTCCTTCATCTCCGTCGGTGCTAATCGATAAGGTGCTTTCGCAATTGGCGTTGTTCCTGGTAACAAGTCAATACGGAATTCCACTTGTCTATCAGGCGGTAATCCAGGAAGATCTTCGGGAAATACTTATGGATAATCACACACAACTGGAATATTCTGCATCACCTTCTTTTCCTTCTTAGCATCAATCACGAATGCTAGATATGATGTACACCCCTTGGTCAAACATTTTCTGGCTTTCATCAACGAAATGATTCCAGAATTCACTCTGCGTTTTTCCCCGTACACCATAAACGAATCTTTCCCAGGCGGGTTTACTTTGACTATTTTCTTCTTGCATAAAATTTCGGCATCATTGGCGCTAAGCCAATCCATTCCCAAAACGATGTCGAAACCATTAAGTTCGATAGGCAATAATTCCTCGTGGAACTTATTCCCATTCAGATCAATTAAGATGTTTCTCATACGATGGCTAACAGGTACAAACTTGCCACTAGCAACTTCGACTAATAAGGCATCATCTAGTCTAACAACAGGCAAAGCTAGCTTTCTACCAAATTCATGCGATATAAAGGAGTAGTTGGCTCCAGAATCAAATAAAATTTGGGAAGGCAATTCGTTAACGAGAAAGGTACCTGAAGCGACATCAGCTTCATCTTTAGCAGCTTCCAGTGTCATCTGGAATGCTCTCGCCTTTGGCTTTGGTGGAATGTTGGGTCTAGCTGCCTCCTTCTTCTTCGGGCAGTCCCTCGACATGTGCCCCTCCTCACCACAACCATAGCAAACTTTCTTAGTAAGGGTACATTCATTGGCATAGTGCCCTGACTTTCCACACTTGTAGCATGTGTTCGCCACCTCACATCTTCCGTGATGTTTCTTCTTACATTTGTCGCACCACTTCGCTTCACCTCCACCTCCCCTCGAACCCGACTTCGAGAACTTGTTTTTCTTGTTGGACCCTGAAGTTCCATCGAACTTCCTCTTTTCTCCAACATCTATCCTTTCCAGACCGTTTTCCTTCTGCTGGGCCTCCACATTCTTAGCTGCACGAACAACCGTTTTCAGAGTAGTTGCCATCTTGATTATCGGACCAAAGTCGGCAGGCAGTCCATTAGCAAACCTCTCTATCTTGGAGAGTTCCGTTGGCACTAGGTACAGAAACAACTTCATTTTCTCAGTAAATGCAGTAGCATAGTCGTCTATGCTCATCTTTCCCTTCTTCAAGTTTTGGAACTCATTGTTCAGATCGATCAGATCTGTCTCTGAACAATACTGCACCCTTAGTTGCTCCAAGAACTCCTCCCATGACATTTTCAGGGCTTCTCCTCGTGGCATAGTATCTGCCAACAACTTCCACCAACTCAAGACTCCAGTCTTCAGTTGTCTAACCGCAAAGACGGCCTTCTGTTTGTTGCTACAGTCGCAACTTTCAAATACCATCTCCATTCCGGAGATCCAATCCATTATCTCAATAGGCTTTGGGCTTCCAGAAAGACTTGGCGGCTTGGCGCCCAAGAAGTTCTTGTACATTCGCCCATCCTTGTTGTTTCTCCTTTCCGGATCGTTCCTTCGTTCTCCTTGAGTCCCAACTTGACTCATCATGCGACTATTGTTCCCTTCCTCCGATTGCTCGGGAATCAATTCGGGTTCCTTAATAAGTATGATAGGTTCATCCCTATTATCATGCAACATCTGTCGCATCTCCTCCTTTGTTCGGCTAGCATAGCACGAATCATGGCTTGCACCGCAGCCATTGTTATTGGTTCTGGTGCTGCTGCTACAATGGGTATTTGCTCAATCACTGGCGGTTGATTCCTGTTTTCATCCGCGTTTCCAACGCCACTCCTTGTTCTCACCATTTTTGATCTACACACCGAATAAGGTGAAATTAGATCCTCGTTCACGATAGATATTCAAATCATCCTTATTACTCCGAAACGTTTACATGCTAGTTCTAATACCGTAGACATACGCTTAGAATCCTACACACATAAGGTTTCCAGATCCGGTCGGCAACAGACCGTAGATCCGAACAATTAATATCATATATGGCAACATATAACATTTAGCACATAAAAGCATTTTAGGCAACTTTCCTAAAATAAACTAGTGCTCGTGTCTAAAATTCAACAGACACACAACTCACAATTCCACTTAGCATTCTAAGTTTAAGTCTAGATATACCAACAAATTCCTAGTTCGCTTAAACTAATGCTCTGATACCAACTGTGACATCCCCAAAATCACGGCCAGAAAAGACCGATTTCATTTATGCTTTTTAAAATAATTTCAGAGTAAATCCTTTTGATTTAAAAGTGTTGCGGAATTTGTTCCCAAAACAAAACATGATAAAATAATATTTATAAAAGCATTTCATCAAGAGATGCATTTTCATTATATAATCAAAACTCGGGATGTCATGTTCCGATACAGACCATAAAGCATAAACGATAACATTACAAGTCATTCAACAAATATATACATATACAAACTTGTAAACAAAACAACTCGATGATTCATCCATCTTACGCCCTTGCGCCACTTCCTGTAATACAAATAAAACTGAGTGGGTCAGGCTTGGGAGCCTGGTGAGTATATAGGGTTTTCAACCCACAATAAATATTCATATTTAATTTCACCAACCAATCACTATCCCGATTACCCATTCCCGTTATCCTCACTTTACGTCCCTAAAATAACATCTATCTCAAGGCACCTAA
Organism: Lactuca serriola; assembly: GCF_051521515.1. Classification (NCBI taxonomy): domain Eukaryota; kingdom Viridiplantae; phylum Streptophyta; class Magnoliopsida; order Asterales; family Asteraceae; genus Lactuca; species Lactuca serriola. The sequence goes on from NC_136416.1 coordinate 72,829,588, forward strand.
TCTAGGATTTTCATCGGGACGGGCATTACTGCTAAGGGTTTCCTCAACAATAGATATCCTAAAGGCAACCATGAGGGGGATAGAGTACACCGGTGAACACATCGTTCACAACACCTACAGGTTATGAACCTGCTAGAGTTCCACAGGACTGTCTAGAAAGAGTCTGTGGTCGTTATCCATACTCCGCTGAATAACTAGATCAACAACAACAACAACATTGAGGCCTCTCATCTGTTTATTACACACCAACTATCTACCCATGTTCTACCCAACATATTAGTAGATAAAAATATATATTTTCATACATAGTTTAAAACTTGTATATCATTACCATTCAATACATATTCCACATAACAGATGAGGCACACCCACATAACACGTATTTCATAGAAAGTAAATCAGATCTATGAGATAGAAGAGAATGAATATACATTCATACTTATAACAACAAAATTATACACATAAACAACAATATACTTAATACACTCAAACCATACTTGTATTATTATCGTGTTTATGAAAGGTAGTATACACTCACTTGATCAGAAGACGATCAGACAGCACTACGACTTGCAGAAGTAGTAATCCTCAGCAGATCTGGAAGATCTCTACAAAAATCAAATTTCTTGCGGGCAGAGCTTCGGCTCGGGAACCGCACTTCTCGGGATCTTTGGGATCTCGGGACTTGCTTCGGGGCTCGAGAATAATACCAGGGCTTTGGGGTATTTTTGGCACGCAAATCGAGGTAAAACGGGAGAGAGAAGAGAGAAAATAGCAACCCTAAACGGCTGGCCCTTCAAATCTATTTATAGGGCAAATTTGGCCCTTGCCACGTCGTGGCAACCTTTTTCCACGTTGTGGGCTTGGTCGTCACTGCATGCGTCATCCCAAGTTGCATCTGGGGGCCTTCCGGAGGTGACAGGAGATTTGCCACGTCGTGGCACTGACAGTTTTGGGGTTTCGCGCCCCGAACTTCAGAAATCCATAACTTTCGCATACGAACTCCGTTTTCGACGTTCTTTATATCGCCGCGAAGGTGAGATTATGCTCTACAACTCTCGTTTAGACTCCATTGGCTAATTTTGACTTTATTTTTAATATATTATAAGTATATTACTTATATATTATCTTTAGTAGGCCAGGACAGGAAAACTTCGTTCGAAATTCATAACTCCTTCATCTGAACTCCGTTTTCGTCTGTCTTTCCGTCGTTGCACTACTATCGATGAGATATTCAATTCTCATTTGGATCACTAAGGATAGATATCTATCTACCTTAAATTCACTATTTACGTCGCGCTGGGTCGCACTGGGTCGTGTCGGTTCTGTCGCGAAACTTCGACAGGTTATAACTTCTTCGTTATAACTCGGATTTTGGCATTCTTTATATATTCGGAAACCTCATTTCGACCACTACAACTTTATGTAAAGATATCGGACTTATCTCATACTTTACTTTTGACGCTTATTTTTATTCTTAATTAATCAAACCACATAATTAAGCAATTAGGCACAAAACACATAATACTCAAATAATATACTTCTATTATTTCAAAACGGGTTACAAAAGTTAACCTAGACTATTACATTGCTAAAAATGGCAAGCCCGGAAACACATGCGTTACACAAAGGGCGTTTGAGACTCTCCGACAACGTTTTTGCGAGGCTCCTGTATTGACTCCTCCGGAGGGAGTCAAGGACTTTGTGGTGTCCTGTGATGCATCCATCACGGGACTGGGAGCGGTCCTCACGCAGAGAGGACGAGTGATAGCCTACGTATATCGGCAGCTGAAGTCGCAGGAGACGTGATACCCTACCCATGATTTGGAGTTTGGAGCGGTGGTATTCTCTCTCAAGATATGGAGGCATTATCTCTATGGGATCCGTTGTACCATCTACAAGGACCCCAAGAGCCTGAGACACATCATGGATCAGTCAAACCTGATCATGAGGCAGCGCAGGTGGCTGGACGTAGTCAAGGACTACGACTGTGGGATCCTTTACCGCGCGGGTAAAGCGAATGTAGTTGCGGACGCTCTAAACCGCAAGTCAGCTAGTTCTTCCACTCCATCAATATGTATGAGGATATCGGTGGATTCTCCACTTGTAGTCTTGATCAAGGAAGTCCATGCAGAGGCTATACATCAAGAGAATTGGAAGTTAGAGAGGATTAGGGGTGAGAACACCCGATTTGTTTAAGATAGTCGGGGATTATTGACTCGATGTGGTCGGGTGTGGGTTACGATGTCTGGTGGGGTCAGACAGATGGTTATGGAGGAGGCCCACAAGTCTCAATTCTATATTCACCCGGGGGCCACTAAGATGTACCAGGATTTGAATTTGAGCTATTGGTGGTCGTGCATGAAGCGAGAGATCATTTGGTACATCAAGAGGTGCTTGACCTGCAGGATGGTCAAGACCGAGCATCAGAGGCCACATGGCAAGGTACAACCTCTAGAGATTCCCATGTGGAAATAGGAACAGATCATGATGGACTTCATTACCAAGTTGCCGAGAACAAGGAAGGGATTTGATGCTATATGGGTCATCGTGGATCGATTGATCAAGAGTGCCCATTTCCTAGCCATACGGGAGAGCTCATCGGCCGAGAAGCTGGCCGACGTGTATGTTTGCGAGATCGTTGCTCGCCACGAAGTTCCGGTCTCTAATGTTTCTGACCGTGATGTTAGGTTCACCTCCGTTTCTGGCGGAAGTTCCACGAGGAACTGGGCACGCGGATACACTTTAGTACAACTTACCATCCGCAGACCGATGGCCAGAGTGAGCGGACCATACAGACCTTCAAGGACATGTTGAGGGCCTGTGTCATCGATTTTGGTGGGAGATGGGATTCCCACCTACCCCTTGTGGAGTTCTCCTACAACAACTACCATTCTAGCTTTGTCGCCCCGCCTTTTGAGCAGTTGTACGGGTGGAGATGTCGCACCCTAGTCTGTTGGGGTGAGGTTGGTCACAGAGTGATGGGACGAACAGAGGTAGTCTTGTAAACTACCGAGAAGATTCAGCAGATTAAACATCGACCGCAGACTACTCAGAGTCAACAGAAGTGTTACGCCAACAGATGTCGATCTGAGTTGGAGTTCCAGGTAGGTGACATGGTGTTACTGAAGGTTTCACCCTGGAAGAGGGGAAAGTTGGGTCCCCGATACATTGGACCATTTAGGGTTATTTCCAGGGATGATAAGGTTGCATAAAGACTGGATCTTTCGGAGGAGCTCCGTCAGATACACAACACTTTCCACGTTTCCCAGTTGCGTAAGTGCATATTGGACGAGGAGGCAGTACTGTCATTAGATGATGTTCAAGTTGACGAGCGACTAAACTATTTGGAGCATCCGGTGGCTATGTTGGAAAGAAATGTAAAGGTTCTACGCAACAAGGAGATGCCTCTGTTAAAGGTGTAATGGCAACATCGGAGGGGATCTGAGTGGACATGGGAGCCAGAGTCTGAGATGCGAGAGCATTACCCGAACCTGTATACCACCCTAGACTTTGAGGATGAAGTCTAGGTCAAGTGGGGGAGAATTGTAACATCCCAAGATTTTGCAGGTATTTCCGAATCCTCTTTTCTATTATTATTTGTCATTGTAGTCCATGGGGGCTAGAAGAATCGACCTATGAGAAGTCTGAGGGCTAAAGTTGAAAATTTAGAATTAAAAGAGTACGCTAAGCGTACATAAGGGTAAGTTGAGCGTACTGGGCGTGCCCTAGTACGTTCGGCATACACTTGTGTATGCTGGGCGTACTCACGTCAGATGTAAACCGTAATATTTAGGGTTTGGGTGCTATATAAACAACCTTATGAGCTCATAACCCTTTCTTACCTCAGCTGCAACTGTTTAGAGTCGTATTCCCCAAACCCTAATCATTTCCTTGAGTGTGTGAGCATGTAGAGTGTATTTTGTGTAGTTGAAAAAGAAGGTGTTGCATCAAGGTGTTGGGGAAGGAGATCAAGCTTGTAGAATTGAAGTTGTTTGGTTCCCTAAAAGCTCCAGAAGGTAAAAAGCTTCAAACCTCATGCTTGCATGATATAGACCTAGCTATTCAAGCCTTATGGAACCATTCTTGTCCCAAAAGTCCCCAAATTGGTGCATGATGTGATTTGGACAAGAAAGTTGTCCTTTCAGACCATTGAATAGGTCCTAAGTGATAAAAATGAGGTCCCAATCGCTTAAGTTGTCCCATGCATGAAGTAGAAAGGTCTTAATGGATTAAGACCATGGATAAGAGCTTTATAGACGTCCAAAGTAATAAAGTTCAAGACTTTATGGCTCTAAGAAACTTTTGGTCGATGGATCTGAAATATGGGCTTAAGTGCTTAAGCCATTAAGCACTTATTAGGGTTTTGGCCAAACCCCACGTACGCCCAACATAAGTTCTGTACGCCCATCATACTGACTTAACCACCCCGCTGGTGGGCAACGTCAGGAAGAGTACGCCCATCGTACCAAAGGAGTGCGCCCCACATACGTCCTCTGTTAGGCCTTTGACAAATTGGGCTTCGGGATTGGGCCACTTTTAGACTAATTGGACTTGGGCCTTGTTTGGCCCTCTGAATAATTGAGGTTGGGCCAGTTTTGATAATGGGCTCTATAATGAGGCCCAATTAGGAGTTAGGCCCAAATTGGGAAATTTGGGCCATTAATAGGCTTTGGACATATGGGCTTTTAAATTCATGGATTTGGCAATTGGGCCTTAGCCCAATAAAGAGAAAGGACAAAATGGGTTATGTGGACCCTTAGTCAAGATTGATATTCCATGTATTCACATAGTGTTTATTATTTGGATAGTCTGGGATTTTTCTGTTAGACAACGATTCAGTAGTTCGATTCATCAGTTGAGATCAAAATTGCAAGGTGAGTTATCCTCACTTTATCAACAGGGTCTAAGGCACCAATCTCGTCCCTTATCAAATTTGTATCCGGGTTTATTGCATGATATGCTTATTGATTTACATCCTGATAGTTAGGATGGTGATATGCTTAGTGACTTGGTTAGGTCGGTATCCCGGTATATAGGATGATGTTATGTTAGTGACTGGTTAGGTCCGTATCATGGTTATAGGATGTTGCTATGATTAATGATCTGTTAGAATGGTTTGAATGTTATATATGCTAGCGTGTAATATTATGTGCACATGTTTGTTTGATTGGGGGTTGGGTTGAGGCGGTCCTGCTTTGTGCTGAAGACCAACATACCTAGGGAGGTTCGGATAGACTACAGGCCCTGGAGGGCATGTCAGTTAGACCGAAGGCTCGACGAGCGGTCCGGATAGGCTGTAGGCCCTGCGATGCGGTCCAGATGTGCCAAAGGCTCGGAGAACAGTCCAGATAGGCTGAAGTCCTGCAAGGTGGTCCAGTCAGACTGAAGGCTCATTATGCATGTTGTTTGCTTATATGTTTATATGATATGGTTATATCTGTATGGCGTTGGTATTTTGGGGGTAACTCATTAAGCCTTCGAGCTTACATTTATCGATTATTGTTTCAGGTACTTATGATGATCGCGGGAAGGTGAAGGCGTGATCGTAATTGAATTTGAGAATGCAAATATCAGAATTGATATCTCCTTAAAATCTACTTAGTGAAAGTGTTTCCTCACAATCATTTTCATGAAATGGAGAAAAACCTTATGTCACTTAGATTTTATGGTGTATGTGCTCTTATCCATGTGAATTTGTCATTACCATAATCACAAGACAAGGCTAGTGACAAATCCAAACTCATATGGACTGAAGTCATTCGATCTTAATTTCTTTCCACGTGGCAGCACAAGGGCCTACCGTTGCTTCCAGGTTGTTATGCCAATAATTAAGAACTCATATAACTCGCATGCGTGGTCAATTTTTAACTGGAATGGGCACAAAAATTAGAATATGTCAACACGATAGGTTACAAACCTCAAGTCGTGAGCTAGTGATAAACAATAAGTTTATTCTTAATTAGTTCTTAAATATTTTCAAGTTTTTTAAGACTCCCACTGACCTCTTGACATATAAGATTCTCTGTCAAGAAACACTCCTTGACAAAAAAATATTCAAGAGTTAGTGTGGATTCTTATCAAGAATGACACTTCATATAATTAGTCTTAGTTGGTCATTGTCTTAAAGACATCACAACTACCAATTCTAAATGTGTTATAAACCTACTTAAAATATGTCACTCACGGATCAATCTTGGAGTATGACTCTAAGACTTGATTTTGGAACGAAGTATGACTCACCTTAATTGATTTAACCATTCCAACAATTCCTAATTCCTCTTCTTAGCCATACAAGTGCACTAAGGTGTCCTTAGAGGATCAATTATGATATGGTTTTCAAAATCATTAAGATGATCATAAAACACGATACTAAAGTACTCTCCTTTCCTTTCAGATTGGAGAAACTTTTTATCTTTCTGTCTAATTTGATTCTTCTTATTCGTTCTGCTATACCTTGAAACTTTTTCAATGTTTTAGACTTACACTTAAACTTGTAAGCATAACCATATTTAGTAAAGTTTTAGTAAATCATGACGAATAGTCTTATCGTTCTTTGTGGTGGACCCGACCAGTGCACAACAATTTGTACTAGATCCCCTAGTCCTTCACTTGACTCACATATATATGTGAACAAGGAATTAGTTATAATTTCCTAAAGATGAAGGCTCTCATTCATCATACAATACAAGTTGCATGATTCCAGTTTTCTGTCCAATTGAAACTTGGTGATGAGAATCTTTCCTTACTTGGTAAATTTAGACACTACCACAAATGAAAGAATCAAATCCATATTGCTGAAAATAGAAACATACAAACATCAATCTTCACAAATGTCACTGCAAGGAAATATAAAATAAGATAAAATCAAAATTTTTCTTTATTTTCAAAATGCGGAAAACTTTTCCCTACAATGCAAGTACATATGATATGTTTCTAAATATTCCTAAACAATCTATCATAAATCCTAAGCAACAGCTCAAAACTCTGATCATCGAATCATGTGATCGAAATCCATCTCTTCGCGACTAGACTTAGCATGTTTTTCCTTTAAGCTTCCTTTCTTTTCATCGATCCTACAAAACATCAAAATTTGATTTCATCACATCATGTATTAAGAATCTTCAAATAGGAACTTAATAGAGTTAGATAATGGATTTACCTGAAGCAGAGTCATACATTTTGACATTAACGTCCTTATGGTCCTTCAGGTAGAGACGGAAGCTTTGCATCCAATGTCCTTTCTCTTGGCGATAGAAACAAACAGACTCTTTCGGAATGGCACATAGGACAATCTTAGACTTAACCTTTCTCTTTACCATTTGGTCAAAATGTTTGACCTTGGCCAATCCCTTTCTATTGGGAGGAGAAGACTTTTCTGGACTTCTAATGTTTCCATTGTCAATGTCCATGGAGGTTTGGGAAGTAGATCTTCCATTCAAATTTTCTTTACCAATGCGCCAAATCATTACTGATTCAACGGCAATTAGCAAATATTTAAGATTGATGAGGGTTACGTCGTGGTCTGTCATATAGTAATCTTTAATGAACTCACTATATGACATAGGAAGTGATTGAAGAACCAAGTCAATAGCCAACTTCCTTGAGAATACGACACCCAACATTCCCAGCCTGTCAATATGCAACTTCATGTCCAAGACGTGAGCATATACAGACTTTCCATCATCATGTTTGCTTGCCAAAAGGGCTTGATAAACCTTGAACTTTTCAAGTTGATGAAATTGTGGGTCAGGGAGAATAATAAAATGAGGTGGAGGAAGTAAAGTATGATATTGAGGAATATCATCTTCATGTGGAAAGCTTTTTCCAAAAGATTCGGGAAGACCATAGTTGTCAAAACTAGACATCTACAGGGAGAAATTCAAGTTAGTTGCTTTAAGTGCTTAATATATAAAATTCAAAATTAAAACTATTTAATTAATTTTAAGTTATGAATCCAAGAGTTACACCTTTTAAAAAAAACTTTTTAAATTGCATAAGTCCTAGAATTCAAGGCTTCATAATTTGAGACTTTTCAAATACCAAAACTTGAGGGCAAGTTTTGTAACTTTTGAAAACTTTTGGATTCCATAACTTATGGAGTTAATGTTTAATGAATGAGACTTTTCATGTTCCATAACTTAAGGACAAATTATGAAACTCTTCAAAAAACTTTTGATCTCCAAAATAATTAGTTTTATCATATAAACTTGTAATTATATTAAATTTGACAATTTATCTTTTAATTGGATGAGACCAATCATTACCATATCATAAAAATCAATTTTTATGATGTAAAACAGTTTGTGGTAATGATTCTAATCCAATTTAGGCCAAAAAACTGAAAAATCTACTCACTAACCAGCCACCACATCGTGGTAAGATTCACCACGTCGTGGTGATCATGCAGATTCCAAAAAAATGATTTTTTTCTTTAAACAATTACCAATGCATTAATATAACAGAAACCATTCATGGCTCTAATATCACTGTTGAGTTTTATGTATTATTACACTCCTATGGTGCACATACAACCCTAATAGCTTTGGATCTAAGTTTTCTCTAGTTATACATACAACAAAAATTTCCAAAGCATAAAGCCTACAACTAGCATACAATTTGACATATGAATCACAAAAGTAAGTTAGAAGATTACCACTTGTTGTAGCTTGTTGAATTAGGCCTTTCAAGAGCTTCGGACCCCAAGTGTCGTGCCTCAAACAAGTCACAAACATAATGAAAAATTGGAGAATATTGAGAGAGAGAGAGAGAGGTTAGGCACCAAGAAATCGTCCATCCTCTTGAAATGTCACTCTTAGGACCAATTTTGGCTAACGGGGTTACACATATATAGTGTAGAATTCCAAGAGTTATGTGTAACCTTAACTCTTACACTTAGGCTTATGATTTATAACTTACATGGACTAATAATTTATGGACTTTCACATAAATTTAGCCCATTACAAATTAATCATGGATCATTAGCCCAAACCTTAATTAGTCTCTTTTGATCACTAAATTAATTTCAAATTAATTCTTGATCAATATTAATCAAATAATATGATTTGTTAATTAATATATTATATTTATAATATATTAATAAATCGGAAATAACCTCTTACTCAAATACCTATCCTATCAAATTATCCTGATGAAGGCAACCCGAAATGGACCATGCTACTATCGGGTCAAATACATACCAATTATAATTATGTGATTAAACACCTAATCCAACAGCTGCAACATCGTGTTCAATCCATCACCATGTCGTGTCCTAGGAAAAAGTCCCAACACTTAATAAATGAGATTAAATTCAAAACAACCATACCAGGTAACCGGTGTTACAATTTGTTGTTTGTGAAACATTCATGAATAAAAAATAATTAACTGAACTAATTGAAAATCTTGTTATTCAAAGTAGGAATGTAACGCCCAGGTTTTCATACCAAGTACACCCCAAAAATTTCATTTCTCATTTAAAATTTATATATAATTTTGGTGTACATTGGGACTGTGGCATACATGAAGTTATCACAACGATCGTATTGGCCTCAAGTATAGGACCGAGTCAGACGTCACAATAATCTACCTACAAAATAAATCATCACAAAAACATAAGCCTCACGACTTAGTGAATAGCAACTACAATAACAAAATCGCATATGTCGAAATTAAGTAATCATCACTAATATATAAAAAATAAATTGAAAAAGTTACTGGTATTCTCATAATCTCTTATCGGTTCTAATAATAATCAGCTTCTCGATAATGATCTAGTACTCAATAATCATCTCTCTCTCTCTCTCTCTCTCTATATATATATATATATATATATATATATATATATATATATATATATATATATATATATATATCTTGGTAATGATTTCTCTCTCTATCTCCCTATCATAATCAATCTCTCACTCGTGATCAATATCTGAATCACGGTCTCTCTCAATCATGATCAGTCGCTTATTCAAGATCTCTCTCTTTCTCTATCATGATCTATATCTCTCAATGTTAATAAATCTCCATATAAAGATCTATCTCTCTCAAGTTAATCACTCTCTCTATCAATGTCTATCTCTCTCAATGGAAATTAATCTCTCTATAAAGATATATCTGAATCATAATCTATTTATCAATCGAGATTAATCCATCGGTTATAGTCTATATATCAATATGATCAATTCCTCATTCATGATCTCGGTAAAATCTATTACTCGGTAATCAATAGTTTCTCCATAATAATAAATGTCTCAACAATAATCAATTATTTAGATCTCTATATAATTCAAATACAGTATATCACAAATATCATATATATATATATATATATATATATATATATATATATATATATATATATCATATATATCACAAATCTAACACAAACAACTACTCATAAATGATTTATCTTTTAATGTGATCTACTTCTAGGTAATAATTTATCTCAATAAGAATCTATCTCATCTAGGATTTATTTCATTTATAATTTATCTTTCAATTAATAATCAATCTTTCAATCGAGATTGATCTTTTAATCCGATATTAATCTCTCAGAATAATCAATCTTTCAAATATCACTCAGTTACTTAATAATAATTAATCATATAAATCATGTAATGTATATTACAGATAATACATCAATAGATGTTAGAGTAGTGTTACTCACCTGGTTAGTTGGCAAACTAATTCCAGTTTCGATTTCAATCCCCTGCTGCCTATCATCTTGTTACATTGTAATACCTATTCATCATATAACAAGTTCCTCAAAACCTGTCACACCACCCAAATCGCGACACGTGGCGTCATAGGAAAGTGACAAGTCACCACCTCCAACTACATGCTTGGCATGTGGGGAACACAGTGCACGACACACTTGAAACACAGTGCACGACGTGCACTCATTTTCTATTTCATTTATAAGTTATTGTGTAATTAATAATCTATCTCTCAATCAAGATCAATCTTTTAATTAGATATTAATCTCTCAGAATAATCAATCTTTCAAATATCAATCGATTACTCAATAATAATTAATCACATAAATCATGTAATATATATTATAGATAAATCATCAATGGATGTTAGAGTAATGTTACTCAGGTGGTTAGTTAGTAGACTAATTCCATTTTTGGTTTCGATCCTTTGTTGTCTATTAGCTTGTCATATGGTAACACTTATTTATCAAATAAAAAGTTCCTCGGAACCTGTAATGACTCATTACTAGTTATACCCTATGACCTCTTATTACGATAATAACCAAATCTTATAATATGATCACAATAGGCTTAACCCCTAAGTCATTAGCTAATTTTCTCATAATGAATATTTCTCAAATATTATGGTTTATTACCTTTACACTCTTGACTAAATCTTTAGTCGTAAGATTTGTTCACAATCTCACTAACGGGTCTGTAATAGTCCCATATCATGAACACCTGTAACAAATACTCAGGTCTAAAGATGCATAGCTATCACATATCATAATTACAAATTAATGGGGTAAAAGATACCTCAACGATTCTCGTACTCGACCACATATCACCCGTACAACGATCTATCTCCTCTGTCATAATCTCCCGAACCCGATTCCGGAGCAGCATCTCCGATCGAACATGCCAAAATCTCTCAAACGACACAAAATGTTCATATTTATAATCCGAGCATGTCATGTCGTGGCCAACTGTGTGTCACATTGTGGTGATTAAATGAACCCCAGTTTCGCCAAATGTTACACTATTCCGCAAAGTGTCCAATGACTTGCCTCATACCACGTCATGGTGATCATATTGCCACATGTTACTCTCTGGTTGACACGAGTCTCGGTGAGTCATTCATTGCTACGTCGTGGTAAACATACCACCACGTCGTGGAAATCATAAAGTTGACTTTTGACATTGGCTTCTGTTGACTTTCTTAAAATTGCAACATACTTTCATCTCAACTTCAAACGACCATAACATTCTTATATGAACTCCGTTTCGACGATATTTATATCCACACGTTCATCTTTAAAATGTCTATCACTTTCTCAACTCAATTTTTCTAAATAGAAAATACCCAATTTATAGCAATTTTATGTTTTATCTCGCTTGCTCATCTCACATCAAATTACATCTTTCAAAATAATACCTGCTAGGAAAAACGGGTGTTACAAGGAAGGACCTACATTTTCTAAAAGTTGACAAAGTTAGAGTAAGGGAAGATAGGAAGATGGGAAACCGTAAGTGGAAAGAAGCGATATGAATGGGTTGCTACCGGTGGAAGGAATGGGGTGATGTAGAAGTGAAATGTGCCTTTTTTATTAAATGGATATTATAATGAATGATACGACTATTTAAAAATATATAGAAAATAGTATAATAGTCATTTTAATTTGTATATAGACGTAAACCACAAATAAAATCCTATAATGTTGTGATTGATCTTGTTGTGGAGTGTTCCAGAAGGGAAAGCCAATTTTCAATTAAGCCTAACTTGTAAAAATATAACATAACGTTTATTGATACCGAAAATTTTCAGGTATGTGAAGGCTGAGGAGAATAGTAGACAATAGAGGTTAAATTTAGGAAACCTATGACTTTTATTTATGACAAGTACATGAATATGTTGTTAGTGAAACTTTTGATGAAAAAAGAAATAACATTACTAATTGACAATCTTGGCAATTTTAATGTAAGGAAAGATAGACGATATGCAGATAATAGGTAGCTTAGGTAAGGACGTATGGACAATGCTATTCTATAAGAATTACTAAGAGAGTAAATTGTTCAGTAATTACACTACGTTTAATCTCACACAATTATCGTCATTTTCATGATTCTCACTAATTGTTATTCATTTTTGTTCCGGCACATCGTTTTTCCCTTATTTTAATTTTTACAGAATACGAGTTAATAAACATTCTGACTGAATGAGAATAATAATAAAAAACTATAATAACATTATAATCGATTTAATTAGTGAGAATGTTTGAGAATAACAATAGTTATATAAGAATGAACACATTTATATTATTAAACAACATATTTTCTTTGTCATTTCCATAGAATAGCACTGTCAACACGTCCGTACAATAGATATCAATTCACATTTGAACATAACTCTCTCTCTCTCTCTCTCTCTCTATATATATATATATATATATATATATATACACACACACAAACACACACACTAAGTGTGAGACCCATCTATTACATGAGTTTATTTAAAAAATAATTAAATATGAAATTTTAACAATTTGTGAAGTTTGAATTTATAAGAAAAATGAGAAAAAATTTAAATTATTAAAACTAATTAGACTTTAATACATTGAATACACTACATATATAAATCCTTTCTAATAAATACTTTATATATATATATATATATATATATATATATATATATATATATATATATATATATATATATATATATATATATATATATAGAGAGAGAGAGAGAGAGAGAGAGAGAGAGAGAGAGAAAGGTTATATGAAAAATAAACAATTAGGGCAACACATGTTGAAACCAATAAAAGCATGACAACACATCATTTTGGAATAATTACATAAATAATTTTCATAGTAGATTGTTTATGAATAAAGAAATGGACACGTGTCACTTGATCATTGGTTCCAGCATATGTTGCCCTAATTGTTCTTTTATATATATATATATATATATATATATATATATATATATATATATATATATATATATATATATATATATATATATAAAAGAAAAGAAAAGAAACTATTTCACATAGTGGCAGTGACAACACGCTGTCGAAGGACAATTATTTAAAACTGTATATGATAGCAACGATGCCTTTTTCTATTGTTAGCAATTAAAAGTTTTTTTTTTTTTTCTTCTTTTGACTTTTGTAACCGAAAATGTATGTTTTAGCTTTAGCTTCGCAGATATTTTTACGTTAAAGTCTTTCATTATTCTTTAAATATTATTAAAAAGTCAAAATGAACTTCTTAGTTCTTACCAAAATGATTGACAATAACATGTTTAAATCAAGATACTAGTTTTTTTGTGGCGATTTAGATTATTGGATTTATTTTATATGTTTATGGGCATTGAACATTTTTGATTATCCAAGTAGTCTTACACAATTTTCTATAAAGTTTAATATCATTAAAAAAAGGTTTATATATTAATTTTTTTTCGAAATAAACTTTAATTTTTTTTTTGGAAAAAGACTTCATATTTTTTATTATTTCTGAAAAATCACTCAATTTTTGTTTTGAAAGAACCCTCAACCTAATAGTTTTTTACGAAAATACCATAAAGTTTTTATATTTTTTCTGAAAAAAACGCCATACTTAACAAGTTTTTTTTTTTTTTTTCTTTTTTAATGCTAAAAATGTCAAATGGAAAAAATAAAAAAATTTAGGGTTGTTTAAAATAAATTGAGGTTTAAAGCAGAAAAAACTAAAATATGATTTAACCATTTTCACAAATTATATGTAAAATTATTTTTATTTCGTTTTTATCATTTTTTCATAATCTGTCTTTAAGTGTTATATATATATATATATATATATATATATATATATATATATATATATATATATATATATATATATATATAAATGTTTCTCATATGTATTATGTGTTACAATACACAAATAAAAACAATAAAAACTTAGTAAAAGTTAAAATATTATTTAATTATATAAAGATAGATATTAAATGATTTCTATAATTATATATATATATATATATATATATATATATATATATTAAATGAAATCTATAATTATAATTTTTTTTATGGAAATTAATTAAATTCATTATTAATGTCAACAATAATTTTCTTTCAGAATCAATTCTTATTTAGAAGAATTAGATTTTTATTCTAGGAGAATGAGTGTAAGTCTACTAGGTTACACTCTCGTTCTTCATATTTCATGCAACTTTATTGTATTTTAAGTGTGTGTGTCTTGAAACAAAACACAGATCCATACATCAAACTTATATGCGAATTTATTCTGAAAGAATGTTATTGCTGACATAAATAACAAATTTAATTAGTTTCCATAAAATGAGAATTATAATTATAGATATTATTTAATGTACATATAATTATGGAAATGATATATATATATATATATATATATATATATATATATATATATATATACTCACACACACACACATAGGTTCGGTTGAGATTCCGAAAAAAGTAAAGATCTTGATATTCAACCTTAACCACATATTTTTCATTTACCGCTTTAGTGCTGGAGCATACTAGTGGCGGGAGAGTTATAATCATAAACTAGATTATGACCCACGTAAAACGCGGAGGAACATATAAAAGTATAAAAAGTTAGCACAATAATTAAAAAGAAAGTAACAGAAATAAAATTAGTTTTATTGGTAACATTGAAAAAAACAATAAAATGCTTGAATATTTATAACCGATGAAGGACCTCTTTGTAAACAACGTTTTTTGTTTTATTAGTTGGACGACCTTGTCCCATATGAGTACTTTCAATACTATATCTTTTTAATTTATACCCTTCTTAGGTTCGGGAACCAATGTCAATTGTCTTTTTCCCTTCTTGTTGATGTATCAATTAATGCAATACAAATTAATGCTACATTTAGAGCTTTTAGTGTTATTAATCGATTTGTTAATGATCTTCTAGTAAGTTCGTGTTTTTTTCAAAAAAATTACAACTTTTTATATTTTCTTTGAGTTAATGTTTTATTGATTTGTAATAATAATATGATTGGTGTAGGAGTGTCCTAAAACACTTGTGAGAATTATATTTGACTCATTGCAACAGGTTATTTAAAAATAAATAAATAAATAACCTTTCAAAAAGAATTATTCCTTCAAGCTATTTTGCATTTTTTTATTGCAGCCATTGATTTTCTTAGTTCCATACATATATGATGTTTATACTCCTCTCTCTTCTGATGTTATTGTTCAACTTTCTAAGGTGATGAAATTACCAAAGACTGGTGTTGACGATCATTAGACATTAGCAAATAACATAAATGTTTTTTCAAGAATCCTGTAAGTAAATCTATTTCTAACTCAAGTTACGATAACGCCCTTATGTTTGTGTGTCGTGTGTTTATCATAACATTTATTAAGGGTATTAGCATCAATTTATACATATCTCCAAATATAAGTCAATTTTAATCAACGGGAAAACTACTCCTTTTTTCTTAAATTGGCAAAAAACTTTAACCTGGAGAACGTAAGTACGACCTATATGAAAACCGTCAAATGTCCTTTAGAATCTGAAATGTTATAAGTTGTATTTGTAGTTGAATTATCTGTTATTTTTCATTTTCATTTAAGTTCATTTTGGGATTAAACAAAAGGAAAAATAACATAATTTCGTTAAATGAAAATGAAAAATTCGGAATACAAAGCTACAATTCATATAAAACCCTAAAACGATAGCTCATAACATTGACCTAACTCATCTAATTTTGTATCATACACTAAAAGAACAAATAAAAGAATAAAAAAACAGTTACAATGAAAACCTTGTTTTGTGTACCAATTAGTTGGCATAAAATTCAACAGTTCTTGAATATAGGAAGAGTCTACTCTTCAAAAATGAAATTGGAAACTATAATAAGTAAACAGTTTGTGTAGATGTGCAGTCCGTAATCAAATCCAACCGTCCGAGTATACCTGAAGGGCTAATTTTCTCATGGAGAGCATGACAAAATCACCGATGAGAAATTCCTTTGGTGGCAAGTTAAAAAGCTTTTTGAATGTCGAATTCTTATGAGGTGACTTCATATTGAGCTGTCAAGAAGTTAGAATAATTCGTATAGATGTGCAGTCCATAATCAATACTCCTATAATGCAAAATTTAAAAGATTTAACAAAAAAATGAAAATAAAACGCCCTAAAAAAGAAGTGTAAAAGGGTCATTTACCAAACTTTAGATGACTGCAAAAAAGAAACGTTCTTTGTTCATACTTACTTCACACATACATTATTTTAATAATGCAAATGTCAATTTACCTATAGGAAATTAAAAATAAATAAATAAGCCAAACCTGAGATCCTTTTTTACAACATATGAATCCAAATTAACTATATTGGATCTTGGAAAGCACGTGTATTGGTGAATGAAAGTGAAGGATATGGAATTGACTTTCCAACATCCATTTTTAGGTAACATCCACTTTCACATCCCTTTTACACATACTTCGACTCTCATCATGTGCGATTCGTGCTTTTGTTAAAAAATACAAAGTTATACAACCATATAAATCAGATAAGAATTGCACTTTTAGAAAGTATGCATATTATGGAATAAGGTTAGAAAATGTTTGGTCTTCAAATGTAAGAATCTTAGGAATGACCTAACTACAATGATTCCCAAGTATAGTGTCCCACAATTGGTTTTTTATTCCAGTGAAAGGGATTGTATCCCATTACCTCGATGATATATTATCTAAGAAGGTAAGAATTAAGGCCAAATGGAACTTGATGGCAAAACACCATTCTTTCGTTAGTTATACTGAAAAATATATAAATTTTATAAATTCTTGGAAGTGGATATATTTTGTTTTGATAATCAACCTTCTATACATAAAAATCTCAAGTCTTCCCGATGATAAACTTTGATAGTACACGGTCATTACAATTTTTTTTTTGTCTCAATAGCTTAAGCATCTAATAATGGCTTAAGGATATGAATATAAACTAAAGAACTACATACAATCCATACTTAATAACCTCAAATGCTCCAGAACTTCAAATATTCTTCTCTCAACTTTTACATATTGACGGCATGTCTCCAATGGGTTGAAGCGCTTCAAGACTTATGAAATTGTTCATAATCTTTAATGATAACATAATACTTTTTAATCTTAATCCAAACATAAATTCTATTCGAATACCTAAAAAACTACATTATGGTGTCCCTGCTTTACAATATTAGAAAAATAAATAAAAAAATTCATACCTTTTTTTGCAACTTTTTCATAAATTACATGAAAAGATCTATCAATCTTTTTGTGGTCAAGAATTTAATCTCCCTCATCATACCAAATCATAGTATATTAATGATTCATTATTCATGATTCATTCGAGCCAATGGCAAGGTTTCTAGGATGAGGATCAACATGAAAGAAACCGGTTGGTATCTACATAAAATAGGAAAAATATATTAAAAATTCAATAAAAATAAAAGCATTTTTTTTAATGAGCGTGTTCATCTGAGTGTTCGGCATCTTATTTTGGGAGTTTTTTTATACTCTTTTTTAGTCCAAAAGAAAAGTTCCATTTTATTTTAGAGACAAAATTAAAAAAAAAATATTTGACCACTTCTATTTTTTATGATCATATAGATAAATGTTGACCATTTTTTATATTATTTTACCAACTACTCAATCAAACTGAATTCTGGAACTAATAACTCACCTAATATCTTTTGATGACAACTTCTCTGTCTATTCTATCGTTTTCTACAACTAAAAGCAAATACAAAAAGAGGTATATTTAACTATCATATTACTTGTTCCATCACTAACAACAGAAAAATCTAGCAAGAAACATATTTGAAGATTGAATTGCTACCTGATGCAAATCAACTCCTTTTTTTATTCCTTTTTTTGTTTATCTTCATCTGTTGATACCATAAAAAATGGTATTTGCAAGATGGTGTTATATGTTCTTGAGGTACTGAATGCCAGTTGACATCAAGAACACATATCATAATTGTGTTCAACAAAAACCTAAAATCAACATCAAGATAGCCCTGAAGAAAAAAGTAAGCACACAAAAGCTATATATATATATATATATATATATATATATATATATATATATATATATATATATATATATAAACAAAAAATGGTGAAAAAAATGAGGGAAAAGAAGAAAACAGTAACAAAAATCGTATAAAATGCAAAGCAAGAGGTTGAAGTGGTGTAGAAAACAAACCTATGAATAAATCAAAAAGCCGAACGCGTTAACAGTGTGTGTATGTCGTCTTTCTAGTTTCTGCAACAGATAGAAAAAGGGAGGCGGAGAAGGAGCGACGATTCCCTTAATTCCTGAAAGCAAGTGTAGAAATTAGGTTTTTTTCATCAAAATTGAGAAATAAACACAGAAATCGAAACACAACAAATCAATTATAAGTTTTTGTGCGGAGAAACAAATAACTGACTGGAAGAAGGAGAGCCCTAAAGTGAAACGCAAGAAATATGAAGAAAGGGAAGGAGACGAAATAAATGAGTGCTTGCGGTTGTGATGAAAAGATGAAAGGGATTCGAGGTTACATAAGGAGGAATCAAAGAGATAAGATTAAGGATTGTTTGCACATAGAGACATGGGAAGAGAAATTGTATCTGGATTCGATGTCGTATAAGGGGGAATCGATTGAATCGTTGTGAAAGAAGACGTACGCATCATTGAAATTAGTGGGAGAAACTTTTTTATGTATCTTCCAACACCATTGATCTTCATATTTTCTTCCATGCAATAAATTGAAAATAAAATAATGCATGTGTTAGTGATTTTCAAACCAGAACAAAAGAAACGGGTAATGAGGGGTGGGGTTGACCAAATGATAATTTTCTAATTTTAAAAATAATTTTATTTTTGGTGAGATTTAATTGTCATTAATAGATTTCTTAATTTTAAAAGTAATTTTATTTTTGGTGAGATTTAATTGTCATTAATAGATTTCCTAATTTTAAAAATAATTTTATTTTTGGTTAGATTTAATTGTCATTAATAGATTTCCTGATGTTAAAAGTAATTATCATTGATAGATTTCATAAAATTGGTGGACAAAAAAAAAGTTGACCAAATGATGATGTCAGCATAACGATCTAAAGGTGGAAAATATATGAATAAAACACAATCAATGACTCTGATCGTTGAAAATGATGTCACAAAGTTTCTCTTTTAATAATATCTAAAGATAAGTATTCAATGTTGTCCGTCCCTTCCCCCCCCCCCCCCCCCCCACCAACTTCCTCATGATCACAACTGTCACGACCACCACTAACTCTACCATCCAACTTCCTCATGATCACAACTGTCACGACCACCACTAACTCTACCATCCAACTGACCCCACCAATGTCACTTTCGTCACCCATACCACTGCCACCTTTATAACAACCACCTCTTTTGCTACCAATCACCATAATCATATATGATTACTCAATCTGTAAACACACACATACACACATACATACACACACACACACACACACACATATATATATATATATATATATATATATATATATATATATATATATATAATTTGTTTTTATATGTTTTCTCACAATTGATTTATGTAAATTTAGTTTTTTTATTTCGTTTGAAAGGTTTTTTCACAAGGTTCTTTTGCAAGTTCTTTTTTTTCTTTTTTGAGTTTTTTACATGTCTTTTCACAATTTGTTTTACATGTATTTTTATAATTGTTTTTTTACTTTGTTTTCAAATATATTTTCTACAATCTTGTTTCTCAACTATACTTATTATTTCGTTTTTATAACTTCATTAGTTTTACTTGTAAAAAAAAGTTTTAAATATGGATTGTGAAAATTTTAGTAATAAATAAATAAATAAATGAAATTGTAAAAGCAAATTCTGAAAAAACATGTAAAAATAAACTATAATAACTAAATAAAAATAAAATAGTAAAAACAAATGAGCAAAATTTTAAAAATTTCGTCATAAATTTTTGTTAAAAAATGTTTAGATAACCTTAGATAGCAAAATAAAATCCAATGAACTAAAAAAATTAATTGACCTAAAGGAACACAATTTAAAAAAATTAATAAACAATTATTACCTTAACCTTTATTATATGATGGTAATACCTAAGAAATTAAATAATTCATTAGTAGTAAGTAAATAATCAATTGGTGGTGGCAATTGTCTAAAAAAAACTTGATAATAATTGAAGCTAAAGATATTACAAGTGTCATTGAGGCCAAGTAAGCCACAACTCCACAAGGTTGAGACGAGCCACATGTGCAGCAAGATGTGGTGGAAGCTGTCGACATGGCAACCATTCCTTTTGAGGAAAGACCTGCCGTTGTTATTTCCGAGGAAACAGGCTGGGTCACATAACTTTTGTTTCTAAAGCGACACCATGAATAGGACCTTTCCAATTAGATATTTACTCTCAAATCTAATATTTAGATTACAAAATATCTGGGAAACAATTTCTACCAACATAAAAATGACAAAATTGCAAATGGTCCCTGTGGTATGTAATTTGTTGGAGTTTTAGTACAAACCACGATTTTTTTAGATTCGTGGTCCTTTTGGACTAGTTTTTATGTAAAAATGGTCCCTTCGAAATTGAAATGACTAAGTTGCCCTCTTAATATATTTTTTATATATTTTTTATTTAATTTAATGTTTTATTGATAATAAAGTGGGGCCCACACCTCTCTCTCTCTCTCTCTCTCTCTCTCTCTCTCTCTCTCTCTCTCTCTCTCTCTCTCTCTCTCTCTCTCTCTCTCTCTCTCTCTCTCTCTCTCTCTCTCTCTCTCTCTCTCTCTCTCTCTCTCTCTCTCCTGAACACACAATAGTTTATCTTGTTCTTCAAAATACACAAGTTCTTCAACACATACACACATAAAATTTGGAAAATGATTCACATGGATTTATATTTTTGGGCAGGAACTATTTTTTGTTTCGTTTTTGGAAATCAATTCACAGGTTTGCCCTTTAACACACATGAATAATGGAAAGGGAGTGCGTCTTCATCTGATCGGGGGAAGAGGAAACAAATCGGCAGCAACGATGACATCGGAGTGGCTGATGAAATCGTGAGGAGGGACGGACGTTGACCTTCGGCAACGATTCGTGAAGGAAAAGAGGTGGCGGCTTCCCTTGGTTGTTTTTCTGATCCGACAAAAATCACAAACGGAAATGGCAGAAGGAGCGGCGATTCTCAGGTGGTATTTGGGTTCTTCCGTTCGACAAGAAGGAAGAGGAGTCGAGTCCTTTGCCGGAAACAAATAGGGGGGGGGGGGTGGAGGGGGTGAAGGCTGTAATGGAAAACGATTCTAATGAGGCGTTGGAGGTGCTTGCTCGACGAAAGGAAGAGACGGGGTAGAGGTGGCAGTTGGTGTCTCTGACGAGCCCTTCGTGGCTCGTTCTTCATCTTTGGCAGCTTTCGGAGCGACGAAGAAAGTATCCATGTAGAAGAGGGTGTTGGGGTTATTACTTGACAAGAGAAAGAAGTGGAGGAGGGCTGCTGCACTTTTCCGGCGGCCGGTTTCCACCTCTGGTGGTGGTTCAACAAGGGAGAGAGAAAGAGAGAGAGAGAGTTTTCTTAATTTTTTTAATTATAAAAATAAATAAAGAAAAATGAAAAAGAAACATCTCAAGGGTATTTTAGTCTTTTCAGTTTTTTGAGGGACCAAAACTACAAGCAAACCAGCTCATAAGGACCACCAATCCAAAAAAGTCAAGGTTTGGACTAAAACCCCCAAAAAATACATACCACAAGGACGATTTTTGTAATTTTGTCTATAAATATTGAGTGAAAAAAAAAAGGTACATGCAGTATACTGAAGGTCGCATTTTGAGTCCAAGTTTCACAAATTTTGTATTAGCAATTTTTATAGTTTCATTTTTTACTAACATTGTTATAAAATCATAAGTTACACCAATGATTCCTGATGTTTTGGACCCCTTTGCGTGTTTGATCGTTAATCTTTTTCTTCTTGAAAAAACTGCAAAAATTGTCTATATCGTTTGTATATTTTGAGGTCTCAAGTTCAAACCTTTCAAAATTTATAGAAATAATCAATTTCAACCGGTTTCATTATTTTTAATTTGTTTAAATATGATTCGGCTATTTGATTTTATTGAAACTGATAATCGAATCAATAATTGTTTATGCAACAACATAATTTATAAAAATCGCTAACAATAGATAAATCGAACCAATATTACATGATTCTTCCAAATGCTTTTTGATTTCAACGTAAAAATAATTATTACTCCATTCCCTTCAAAATAAATGTAACAAGTTTTGTAAAATTTTTGTTCTCTTAAATACATACAACATATTATTTTTGTTAAATTTTTGTTCTCTTAAATACGTACAACATATTATTTTTCATACAAAGCCGATCCAAATATTGCATTTCTATCCATTAATGATAATAAATTGCAAATTCAATACAAATTATTATTATAAAAATTCGATTTGACATTTTGTTTTTTTGTCTTAAATGAGATATTCTTTTTACCAATTTATTACAAATCTACAATTTAACCACTCAACTCAGTTGCTAGCTTAGGTAGCATGTTGGCATAACATTTTTTGATGGCATAACACACGAATGTCGTGACATTGTTTATTGACATTATTGTTAGTGAACCTATTTTCCCATGATTCAATACAATGTTTGCCTTCTTGGGCCATAGATATACAAGATATGTATAAACTAATGAGCCTAATAATACAATACATGAATAGGAATGGCAACGAGGCGGGTTCGGGGCGGGGCATGGTTTTCCAAACCCGTCCTGATATTTTTGGGTATCTTATCGAGGTGACCTATTTGGTTTCGGGTTTTCCCGTCGGATTTTGGGAATCTTATCGGGTTTATAACAATTCATAACAAAATCTTTATTCCGTTTTAGGATACCCCGATGTCTTATAAAAAATACATGTTCTAGCCTGTCTTTTAAATTAAAAATATAATGCATCACTTTAATAAAACAAACAGGACGTTATATTAAAAATTATTTGATTTAGGTTTAATATAATACATCAAAACATAAATAATTGTTAATAACTAAAAATATTATTTGATTTAAGTTTAGTGTAATACGTCAAAACATAAAAAATGATCATTCACAAAATATTTTTAACATCTAAAAAGATTGTCCACAGTAAGTATTTTATCTATGAATACATGCAATTAACATCAAAAGGATTCGTATATATATATATATATATATATATATATATATATATATATATATATATATATATATATATATATAGTTCAAATGTTTTTCATATCTATTGTGTGCTAGAATACACCAATAAGAATTTAGTATTAATTATATCTATATTAAATGTTATCCATACTTATAACTCATTTTTATGGTAACCAATTAAATTCATCATTAATGTCAACGATAATATTCTTTCAGAATAAATTTATATCTAGAAGAATGAGAGTGTATTCCAGCAGAATGAGAGTGTATTTTAGTAGAATACACTCTCGTTCTTCATATTTAATGCAACTTTATTGTATTTTAAGTGAGTGAACCCTGAAGCAAAATATGAACTCATATATAAAAGCCTAGATCTGAATTCATTCTGAAAGAATATTATTGCTGACATTAATGACGGATTTAATTAGTTTTTATAAAAAGAGAATTATAATTATGGATATCATTTAATATACATATAATTATGGAAATCATTTAATATCTATATTTATTTAATTAAATAATTATTTAATTTATAAATTCCTATTGGTGCATTTCTAGCACACAATAAATCTAAAAAACAAAATAACCTAGCCCTATATATATATATATATATATATATATATATATATATATATATATATATATATATATATATATAACCGGGGGGAGGAGGTCGGGATGAGGAGAACCCACTCCCTGCCCCGAACCCGATAAAAAGCCCGATAACAACCCGTTACCCGACCCAAAATGATCGGGTTTCTGGTTTCCCCGTCGGCTTTGGGCTTTTTTGCTATCCTTATACATGAAATACATAACAATAAATATAATGGGTATAATATCCGCTAACACCCCCAATAGTTTGATCGGGAGGAGCATTCCGAATGTTCAAACTGGTCTTGAAATCATTGAAGAGATGTGTCGGAAGGCCTTTGGTGAAGATGTTGACATACTGAGCGGATGATGAAACGTGAAAGACCCGAACAACACCATGAGCAACCAAATCACGCATAAAATGAATGTCAATCTCAATGTGTTTTGTGTGTTGGTGTTGGACTGGGTTCGAGGTCATGTATACGGAGTTGATGTTATCACAAAAGATGATAGTAGCTTTGGCGGGCGGACATCAAAGCTCTCGAAGTAAATTACAAACCCATCACATCTCTGCAACGGCGTTTGCAATGCCTTGATACTCAACTTCAGCACTGGATTGGGAAATAACTCCTTGTCGCTTAGATAACCAAGGAATGAGATTGTCACCTAAAAATACACAATATTCTAACGTCGATCTGTGTGAGATGGGGCACCCTCCCCAGTCGGCATCAGAGTAGGCACGAAGATCAGATACGGGGGACACGTAGAGTTGTAGACCATGATCGAGGGTCCCACGGATGTATCGTAATATACGCTTCAGAGCATGTAAGTGGGGCTCTCAGGGATCATGCATAAAAAACATATCTGCTGAACTGCAAAAGCAATATCCGAGCGTGTAAATGTGAGGTACTAGAGTGCCCCGACAAGACTGCGGTAAGACGATGGGTCGGCGATAGGAGGTCTGGTAGCATCCAGCTTGTGTGTTGTCTCTGTAGGCATATGGGTAGGATTACACTGAAGCATATGTGCCCGCTCAAGGATCTCAGATGCGTATTTTATCTCAGAGAGAAAGAGACCCTTAAAAGACCGGGTATCAGAAATTCCAAGAAAATAGTTGAGAGCGCCAAGGTCATTCATGGCAAACTCTCGAGTAGGTTGAGTGATGATGGACTGAAGCAGAGCCGTAGATGATGCACTTAGGACAGTATCATCAACATATAGTAAAAGATAGGCAATATCTGCACCATAATGATAAATAAATAGAGAAGAATATGTACGACTGTGCTGAAACCCCATGTTAAGAGTGTGTTGAGCAAAACGCTGATACAATGCCCGAGGGGTCTGTTTAAGTCCGTATAAGGAGCGCTGAAGGTGACAGACATGATTCAGGTTCTGAAGATCCCGAAAGGCCGGAGGTAGGTGCATATATATATATATATATATATATATATATATATATATATATATATATAGTTTCGTGAAGATGTCCATGTAGAAACGCACTCTTCACATCAAGTTGATGAATAGGCCAGTGTCAGGAGACTACAAGGCTAAGAACTATGCGTATGGTTACCGGTTTGACAACCGGACTGAAAGTCTCATCACAATCGATCCCCTGTTGCTGACTGCGACCATTAGCAACTAACCGAGCCTTATACCGAGAAAGAGACCCATCGTCATTGAATTTCTGTTTAATTAGCCACATAGAATGAACCACATTGGCTCCAGGTGGTCGTGGGACAAGGACCCAAGTACCATTCGTAATAAGAGCATTATATTCCTCGTTCATGGCTTTATGACAGTTTGGATCTTTCAAATCCTGGATGTGTGACCTTGGGAGAGAGGAAAGGGAAGAGGTGTGGAGGTTGAGACGGTGAATGGGTTTGATAATGTCACTCTTAAGACAAGTGTGCATGTGATGAGTAGGAGGATGAGGGGGTGGGGTGGGGGTGTGGGTATGTGAGACGTAAGCTCAGGAGAAGGTTGAGTAGGAGTGTCGACATGAAAGGGGGTAGAAGGAGGGACATAGTCAAGCTCATGAGGAAGAACCATACCTGATGGGGGAGTGGTGGGGTGAAGAATATGGCGAAGATTTGGGGAGATGTCCGAATTAGAGAGAAAATCATAGGAGGGAGGATCGGTTGGGGTGACTGAACCGTAAGAAAAAATGGATTCATCGAATGTGACATGTCGAGAGATGATGATCTTCCAGGCAGAGAGATCAAAACAACAGAATCCCCGATGGTAGGTGGGGTAGCCAAGAAAAATACAAGGAGTGGAACGAGGTTAGAGTTTATGTGTTCTGTGAATACAAGGGAAGCATAAACATCTAAAGACACGTAGGTTATCATATGGGGGTGACGGTGATAAAAAAAGATAGTGAGGGGTAACATTTGAGATAGTGACAGATGACAATATATTAAGAAGGTGGGTAGCCATATTAAGGGCTTCGGGCTAGAAGGTGGGTGGAATATGGGAGTGAAAGCGTAGAGTGCGCATCATATTGTTAATTGTGCAAATCATGCACTCAGATCTACCATTTTGCTGGAGGTGTGAGGACATGAAAAATGAAAAGTGATACCGTGAGATGCGAAGTGATCATGAAAGGTTTTATTGTTGTACTCCGCCCCATTGTCACATTGGAATTGTTTGATTGTGCCCCTAAATTGATTTTTAATGACATTAGAAAGATGTAAGAATTTCTCAAAAACTTCATATTTGTGTTTAATGAGATACACCCAAATATAATGAGTATGGTGGTCTAGAAACAATAGATAATAGCGAGATCCATCACAACTAGGTATGGGAGAAGTCCATAAATCAGAATGTATAATATCAAAAGGTGCAGAAACAATAGAATCATACAAATAAAATGGAAGTTAGTGTGTTTTCCACGTTGACAAGCGTGACAAGTTACATTATTTTTCGATGAACGACAATAAATAAAACTACGAGAAAATAAATGCTTCAAGACTGGATCGCCAGGGTGACCAAGTCGTTGATGCCATGTGGTGGAGGAGGTGGAGACAAGGGCATGACTGGAGGAGCTGGTGACAGGGTAGAGAGGTCCTGAGCTATCACAACGGATGAGAGGGCGACGTGTCTGATAATCAAGAACAGTAAAACCATAAGGATCAAAATCAATAGAACAATTATTTTAAGCGGTAAATTTGCGAACAAAGATAAGGTTTTTGATGATATTTGGTGTGATTAGGACATTTTGTAAATGAAGAGGACGATATATATTAGAAATAGGAAAAGTAGAGTGTCCCGAGGTCACAACCGGTATTGTAGAACCGTTACCAACATAAATAGAACGAGGGTAATGATTATTAGAATGAGAATCGAGAATACCTGCATTTGTGTGGACATGATCAGTGGCTCTGGTGTCCATGACCAGCCTCCAGTGCTCGGGTCATCAAGAGTTATCGTGTTAAAAATAGCGGGAAGTGATGTGGGCTGATCGGTGGGCCATGCCCACGGGGGCTAAATTGGACCTGGAGGTTGACAGTGGGCCTGTGGATTGTTGGTGATGTACTGTAGCTGAGGTTGGGCTGTTGTAGGCCGGCTGCCAAGGAGACATGGGCCTGTTATGGATGACCTGCCCCACTGTTGTTGATGCGTTGAATGAGATGAAGAAGCCCAAGGTTGCTGGACTGATTACTGTTGGGTTATGAGCATAACATCATTCCTATGGTGTTCATGCAACCCTAATTGCTTTGATCTAGGTTTTTCTAATTTGAAAATACAACATTGAATACCAATAAACCCTAATTGACTAGCATACAAATTTGAAAAACACATATAACTAGGGTTATGAACATTACCTTGATTGTTATGTAGCAATAACAATCACAAACCTCCTTGATCTTAACTTCTGAAAGCCTAGTGCCTCAAATGTTGCACCTCTAATGGAGTCACAAACACCACTAGCAACAATATGACTTATGAGAGGGAGGAGGAGGCACAAAATTCGTCCAAGGGCTCTCTTGGAAGGTTAGCGATAAATTTGGTGGCCTAGAGGGTTCCTTTTATAGTTAGGCTTCTAGGGTTATCAACTTGGAAACCCTAATCCATTTGCTTAGTCCTTAAGCAGCCCAATGGATCCTTCCAGAAGTCCCTTGGACGATTTCTATATGGACTCTCATATAGAATTCGTCCATTGCATCCTTATGAATCCTAAACCCAACTTTGTAACTATCTTATAATTACAGTATCAATCCCCTTTATTTAATTAATAGCTTTTGACCACAAAATTAATTCTAAATTAATTCTTGATCAATATTAATTAAACAATATGATTTCTCCTTTAATATATTATTCTTATAATATATTAATAAATCATAATCAATCCTCTTTCTCCATAATTTATCCTATCGGTTGCTATGGTGAAGGCAACCTAAAAGGACCATGCTCATAATCGGGTCAAGTACATACCAAAATAGTTATGGTCTTAGACACCTAATCCAACAGTCTCCCACTTGGATAAGTCTAATAACTATTTTGCAAGTACGACTTCAGAACTTGATCAGCAATCGTAGCTTTCAAAAGCCGCGGTCAACTCTGATCTTATTAGAAACGTGTCCTTTAGATAAGGGATCATATATTCCTCCATTCTAGATATCATATAGACATGAGACATGGATTATAATCATGCTCTCCGTCTATGTGTTGTTTCCCGATTTCCAATTTATGACGACTGAAAACAGACTACAATTAAACACATCAACTTAGTCCAGTCTTGGCCAAGCGCTTAGGGTGTCATCACTAAATCATCGAGGGGCCCACAAATATCGCTTTTATCCCACTTTGGGTAAAAGGAATGGATAAAATTCGACTCAAATTCTCACTTGTATCTACTCATCAAATCACACACAACAATATGTTTTATAACACCAAGTTACTTGTACGTTTACATATTATCAATGTGCAACCAACTTGTAAATTACAACTCACATGTCTCAGTTTCAAGAATATAAGATATTATCTTCTCACTAATCACTCGAGATAAAATCCATGAAGTGATTCAAGTGAGTGTGGGTTTAATCCAATACTCAAATCTTATTTCAGGAGCACTCATGAACACTGCAGCCGACTTTTGCTATGTCTAAACGCTTTAGACAATCTACAGTCGGATTCATGACAGTCTAGCTTCAATACCTACTTCCAAAGTATTTATCGACTGTGGATGGTTTGAATAATCTTATTATTTGGGAAGTCAAAACATGCAAAGTGAAACACAAGAATAATCGAATCCAATATGGCCCCAAACTTTTGAGTATAAATAAAACACGTTTTATTTAGTCACCATATTGATTACACATTATTCATTGTATAATGTTTCGGATAATCAACTTATTACTTGAATTATAACAATAGTTGTCCCATGCTCCAAGCATGCACACTATGTTTACCTACGGTCCATGCTTTGTGAAATAGATCAATTGAACACATTTCCAACGATACTCATTTCACAACTCCTAATCCTTATCATAAGTGTAAGAATACCAAATTCTTGCCACTATTAGAATATGTTAGATTCTAACATTTTATGCAGTGATCCTTTCGTAATGTCACAACACCAAAGCCAGCAAGACTTTGCCAATGATATTACAAAGTACTCTATTGGAGATTGTTACAAGGCAATTCCATAGATATGAAGTCTCACATTAAAAGTATATTCCTTTGAACATCCTTCTTGCATAAAAGTTTCTAATGTAGACATAGATTCTTAATGTTCAACTCCCAATATGGAAACATTTCCATATTTTCCATATGACAAATCATTCTAAATAGAGTTCTATCTATTCATAATAATGTCAATATGGTCCATTCATTACTATACTTCCAACTGCCTACAACTGACAAATCCTTGGGGAACCTTAGATTGTCCTTGACAGTTGTTTAATTATTTTAGTCATATCTGGTTCTGGTCCTTTTCCATTTAAATGCCCTAGGCATTTGGAAAATTTAGAACAGTCGAATGTTACAACATATGCAATCGATCCTATACCAGAAGCGTACGGGACACGATTCATGAAAAACATGATACTTTACCAGTTTCTTGCTATAATATTGCCATATATAGAATTCTTTTAAGTTGAACATTTTCAACATAACATCCATATATGTCCTTTGACTAAATTTAATTAAAATTTCCCGATCCAATCTTTTAGATTTTTGAAATGAAGTATAATATTCTCTCTCCCTTAATTATAGCAAAACAACTTTTCAACCCCTGCAACTTTACAAAATGAAAATTTTGTTTTCTATAATTAATATTGCTAACTTGCAACACTTAAAATAATAATCATGCTCCCACTAACATGATAATTATATCCATATCAGCATAACATTTATGCTCCCACTAGCTTTGACACATATTCAGAAAACAGTTGGACTTTTAGAAATCAATACTTATTGACTTCCAAAGTTCATATTTCTAATACGATATGCTTCGATAAGCCTTTATCTGAGTTTCTCAAACTCATACACATTTCCTTAGATAGCTCATATGTATATCTAAACTAATTCATAACTTATATCAATAAGTCCTAAATGTTTACACTAATTTCCAAATCTCACAATTCGAACTATGAAGAAGAATGTCGTAATCATAATCGAATTTGAGAACGCAAATATCACAATTGCTATTTCCTTAAAATCTCTCTTAGTGAATGCGTTTCCTCATAATTATTTTCATGAAACAGAGAGAAACCTTATGATACCTAGATTTTATGGTGTATGTGATCTTATCCATGTGAATTTGTCATAACCATAATCATAAGATAATGTTTGTGACAAATCTAAACCCTTATGGACAGAACTTATTCATTCTTAATTTCTTGCCCTCAAGGGTCCCACCATTGCTTCCAAGTTATTGAGCAAATCACCCCTACATATCAATGTACTTTCCATTGATCAAGGTCCTTTGCCTTATGCAATTAAATGAGAACTCATAGAACTCACACATATAGTTGACTTAAAACTGGAATGGCACAGAAATAAGAATATGTCAACACGATAGGTTATAAACCTTAAGTCATGTGCTAGTGATAGACAATAGGTCTACTCTTGATTAGTTCCTGAAAATTTTCAAGATCTTTAAGACTCCTACTGACCTCTCGACATATAAGATTTTTTTTGTCAAGAAACATTTATTGTCAAACAAATATTCAAGAGTTAGTGCGGTTTCTTATCAAAATGAACACCTCGCACAATTGGTCCTAGTTGGTATTTGTCTTATCCAAGACATCACAACTTACCAATTTCAAATGTACAAGAGTAAGAAACTTTTCTACTCCACATTTGATGAGTATTCTTCAACCTTCTCTTAAGATTTTGTCACTCAACTCACAATCTTGGAGTATTACTCTAAGACTCAATTTTGAACCAAAGTATGACTCATCCTTTTGATTTAACCATTTCAACAATTCCCGATTACTCTTTTTAGTCATACTTATGCACTAAGGTGTCCTTAGAGGATCAATTGCGATACGGTTTCATAATCACTAAGATGATCATAAAACATGATACTTAAGTACTCTGCCTTCTTTTCATATTGGAGAAACTTTTATCTTTCTGCCTAATTGATTCTTCTTATTCGTTCTGCTATTCATTAAAACTTTTCAATGATTCAGAGTTACACTTAATCTTGTAAGCATAACCATATTTACTAAACTTTTAGCAAATCATGATGAATAGTCTTATCATTCTTTGTAGTGGATTTGACCAGTGCACAACATTATGTACTAGATCCTTTAGTCCTTCACTTGGCTCTCAAGGAATCAGTCTTAATTTTCCAAAGTACCAAGATTTCCATACATCACATGACTCAAATCATATGATTCCAAGCTTCTATCCAATTGAAACTTGGGCGATGAGAATCTTTCCTTACTTAGAAAATTACGACATTACCACAAATAACATAACTAAGAATCCATTTCAACATTTCTAATAATAGAAACAAACATCAATTTTCACAAATGCCATTCCAAGGAGATATATGTAAGTCCCCAAAATTTGCTTGTGTATCAATCAGATCCAATTGATGGTGCGGAATCCCAATCAATTGGATGATGTCAGATCAAATAGAAGAGAAAGAGAAGAAGAAGAACTTGAATCTAATGTAATGATGATATGATTGATGCTCCTTACAATATATTCTCTCTCACACACACACTTCTTCTCTCTAACTTTTTCTCTCTACAAGATGCTCTCTTCTAACCTTTTTTTTCCAACTTTAATCTAATGATGTATTCAATATGAATTATGCTCCTTACAATAGATTCTCTCACACACATCTTCTCTCTAACTTTCTCTCTCTTGTCTAGCCTTCTTTCTACTTCTCTTTAACCGTACACTCACATGCACTCCTCTATTTATATGGGCCTCCAGCCATACACATGTGTACAGCTGCACACCCTGTGTACGGCCGTACACAGGGTGTGCAGCCGTACACACGTGTACGGCCGTACACACAAACCGCAAACACATACAACATTACATAAAAATATATTTTCCTAGAAAAGCAAAGTATAAACCATATTTTTGACCCAACAATCTCCCCCTTGGTTTATAACTTTCTTTTCTAATTGACCCAACAAGCCCCCCCCCCCCCCCTAAAAAGTAGCTGGCTTTTTCTTGTTAATCTTCATTGGGAGCTTGGCTTCAGCATTAATCTTTGATTTCTTCACAGCTTCAAGATGAACTTGATGAATCTTCATGAATGACTTCATCTCGAGTGGTTGGGCTTTTCTTCAAGATTTGACTCTGAACGCACATTGGGTGAGGAGGCTTGATGTACAGATTCTTGAAAGATAGCGCTGCAGCTTGAGAATCTACAGAGAGAACAAATCTTCTGGATCACTTCAGCAAGTACAAAGATAGCAGCAGATTGATTGAGGAGGTTTCAATGCAATCTGTGACATAATCTTCAAGTACAGCTTCACCATGCTTCTGGGGTTGACAGATTGAATGTCGAAAGAATAATCTTCATTTCTTGCTCCTTCGAATGTGAATTCTTCGATGCTCACGACGAGGTTTTGGCTCAAAAATCTTCAACACAAACTCCATGAGTCTTATCTATACCTGAAATCACTTTTGAAGACAAAACAAAACTAAAAGAAAACTTAGCACACAAATGAGAACAAAAACAAAAAATATTTTTGGATTTTTGATTTTTCTGAACAAGAAATAAAACATAAATAACACTATTTTTGGATTTTTAAATTTTTCTGATTTTTATTTGATTTTTTTTTTGATTTTTGAATTTTTTTGTTTTTTTTTTTAATTTTTAATTCTCCCCTAATATTTAAATTAGAAGAAACTATGACAAATTTAACAAAAATAAAAATGATATCTAACTTTAAGAGAGATTTGGGATCAAAGTTTTTAGACAGCCTTTATCCACTTATCGATACCTTTCATATTCACATCTTTGTCTGGTCGATCGTCGGTATTGTTGTCCCCTTAAACACAAAAAATTGTGACAAATTTAGGACATACTATTTGTTACAAGACAGGTGAACTTAAGTTCCTAAAAATTATATCTGATCCTAATTTCTTAGATACTATATCTTAAGGACCATTCATCTGACGATGACCAGGGATATTGTTATCCACCTAAATTGAGCAGCGAGATCTATAGACAATCTGTATGTGTTCAATTTTAAGTGTACTAGAACGTGTTTTCCGCTTCCTGATATGCCCCGGCCATCAAGAACTTCCAGAGTACTCCTTACACCAGGTGAGCAGACAACCATTCAGAGAGAAGATAGATTCAGAATTCTATTACTTATTACTTATTACTTCAGAGGGGTTGAGAAGTAGAAGATTGCATATGCTGTGTACTAGGTCGGATTAGAAGTCGCGCAGAGGAGACATCATATGGCTAACAGATAAGAAGTCTTTCACATATATAACCTGCAGAGAAATAGAGTTGCATATGTTGTGTACCAGGTCGGATTTGAAGTCACGCAAAGGAGACAACATATGACTAACAGACGGAAAGAAAGAAAATGATATTCTACAGACCTAATTTATCGGAATTTACCAGTCGCCCCATCCAACCGGAATTAAGGACAGAATCCGCACATCGAGGAAAAGTTAAGCCACGGTTCCAAGTACGGGTTCAATTATTGTGACGAGTAGATTCCCATATATATCTCCCTGCTCAACCTATCCAAGCGTCGTATTGTCAGGCTAAACGGAACTATCTAGGTCAAGATTTGTCAAGTCATTTGATTTCCTAAGTTCAATTCTGCCTAGTCATGTCCATTTAGAATCTTTCGTGCATACCGACACATCAAACCAGAGCATAGACCCTTCAACTTTGGGTACGTTACGCAGACTCAGGTTGCCTGTTATCGCATTATCATATCACTTCCCAAAACATCTCCCTCAAGCACATTCCATAACCAACATATTATTATTTTGATATTCTATTTTTTTTTAATTTTTTAATTTTTGTTTTGTTTTTATTTCTCCCCCTAAACTTGTGCATAGGAGAGAAACAAAAGTAAATGCGCAAATTTAAACTATCCTAAAGCAAAAATTTGTCTTTAAAGCGAATCAGCTTAAGAAAAACTCAGGAATATAGAGAAGAAAACTCAAACCGTAAGTCACCGATTGAATTTGCATCCAGAAGGTCTGAGAATAGTACGCGTAATTTCAGAACAGATCCGAAAATTCTTCATGTCGTTAAGAACAGACCCCATGAGTGATCACTTCCTTTCTTCCCTTCCCGCAAGGATACATACTCTCAAACAAATGTCTGAATGTTGTACAGTTGAGAGATGTTCCCTATCAAGTGACAGGAACAGCCACTACCAACAAACCGAAGTCTGATGATATGCCTCCATAGCTGCTCCGACACATAGCGGGATCAGTTGGTCTTTGGAACCCAGTCTATTTTGAAACTGGGTCGACCTTTGTCATCTTTGCACGATAATCTCTCCCATGACATATCCTGTTTATCACAAACAGAAAATGTAGAAATATTAGAAGCATTTGATGATTTGGGAGATTGCACCTTCGGTACCCATCTATAGTTGGGTTTAACCCATTTCTTTTTCGAGCGGATGGGTGCCTCGGCACTTGATTTTGAACTTGAAGCCGATCGTTGAGATGGCTTTGATTTTGGCTTCACGGGAGCATCTCTTGGATTTGGCTTCTTGGCCGACATTCCCTTCTTGACCTTGGGAGTTGATTTCTTGGCCTTGTGGGGTTGATTTTTGGCCTTCATGGCATTCCAGTCGCTATTTTCTGAATGTGGCCTTGAGGGGTTTCTTTTGGAGTATCTCCTTCTTTGCGTGTTTTGCCAGCCTTGTGCATAGTAGGGAATGTATGCTCGATTAGGACAATTTCTGGCAATATGTCCAGGTGTTCCACAGTGAAAGCATGTCTTTTTCTTCCCTGGGAAGTTGTTTCTTCCTGCCCCTGGTGGCGTATCTTTGCCTTGTCTCTTGATTTTTCCACATGCACAGTTGCAACAGGCACTCTGTTTAGCTTGAAATGGTGGCCTGTATTTACCAACAACAGGTTGATCAGAAGCAGCTGAGTTCGAAGCAACAGATTCAGAGTTCAAGGAGATGTTGGTTTGTTCAATGGTGTTCTCCTTGTTCTCATCCTCTGCTACTTTACCTGCACATGAAGTAGAAGCATTAGTATCGTTCATCTCAACATCCTCAGATGGCCCTGATTGTTCAGTCTTAACTGAAGCTGAAGCAGGGGTTTGGCCATACTGAGCAAGCATTTCTTCCTCATTGGTCTCAACGGGTGGGTTATAGTTGTGATTGAAAGGTGGAGGAACACTATCATACCCTAAACCCTTGTTTTGATTATCTTTGAATTTTAATTGGTTTTCAAATAATGACTCGACTGTCTTACTTGACGTAGTGTAATTTTTAAAACTAATATCCGTTTTTCCACACTTAATTTTCAACGCGTCAAGTTCTTCAGTTACAGCAGTAAGTTTTCTTTTGATGTGATCATAATTCTCACACTTATTGCTGTAATCTTCTTGCAGTTTTCGGAAATCCTTGATTTTGGCCTCTAATTGAGCTTTTAAAGGTTTTTGACCTCTCCTTAGAGTATAGACTTCGTATTTGAGGTCCTCATTTTCTCTTTTTAGCAAATTAATTTGTTCGCGAAGAAATTTAATCGTAGCTTTACAAGATGGAGTACATGAGACTTCATTTACCGGAATTGATGTGGAACTCATTTTTTTTATTTTTAAAATTTTTTTATATATATATTTTTTATTTTTTATTTTTTTTAATTGCCCTTTGACTTAAAAGAGAAAGTCAACCTTAAAAGTAAAAAAAAATGTCAAACTCAAAAGTCAGACTTAAAAGTCAAACCGAAAAGCCAAATTTGAAAAATTAAAAGTCAAATGACAAAGTCAAAATTTAAAGTCAAAGGTCAACTTTTAAAAGTCAAAGTCAAAATTTTAAGTAAAAAATGAAAAATAAAAGTTAAAATTTAAAAACTAAAATTTTTGGGTTGAAAAAGGATTTTAAAAATAAAATTTTGAACTTTTGGGCTTGAAAATGTCAATTTGTGAAATTATATGCGAAAACGATGAGTTATATTCTAAATTTCGGATTTAGGAAACAAGAAGCCTCCTAGACGAGTTGGTAAGGCGGTGGGTTGCTCAAGTAGAGGTCCCGAGTTCAATCCCCGGCAACGTCAAACCCGTTTCCTTTTTTATGCAAAGGCTGCTAAGCGAGGACGGCTGTGAAGCGAGGACGAAGCTGCGAAGCCGAGACCGATGCTGCTGAGCCGTGAACCAGATGCGAGACCGAGGCGAAGGAGCTGGACCATACACGAGACCGCACACGTCCGAGCCGCACACCGAGGCTGACGAGCCGCACACACCGAGGCCGCACACACCGAGCCGTATACTCCTGAGCCGCACACCTTCAACCAGCAGCACTCCTTCAACTGGACCGCACACCTTCAACAGATTCACGAAAAAAACAACGTTTTTCACCATTTTTTGCTCTAAAACTCGATCAAAAACTCGTTTTTATGAAAAATACAAAGAAGTAACCCCCTTATTTTTGCGAGATCTATCCAAAAACGCTATTCTCTTTTCAAAATAAGATCAAATAAGCTCCAGATCTGGAAAAATTGCTTGATACAACCAAGCTCTGATACCAATTGTAAGTCCCCAAAATTTGCTTGTGTATCAATCAGATCCAATTGATGGTGCGGAATCCCAATCAATTGGATGATGTCAGATCAAATAGAAGAGAAGGAGAAGAAGAACAACTTGAATCTAATGTAATGATGATATGATTGATGCTCCTTACAATAGATTCTCTCACACACACACTTCTTCTCTCTAACTTTTTCTCTCTACAAGATGCTCTCTTCTAACCTTTTTTTTCCAACTTTAATCTAATGATGTATTCAATATGAATTATGCTCCTTACAATAGATTCTCTCACACACATCTTCTCTCTAACTTTCTCTCTCTTGTCTAGCCTTCTTTCTACTTATCTTTAATCGTACACTCACATGCACTCCTCTATTTATATGGGCCTCCAGCCATACACATGTGTACAGCCGCACACCCTGTGTACGGCCGTACATAGGGTGTGCAGCCGTACACATAAACCGCAAACACATACAACATTACATAAAAATATATTTTCCTAGAAAAGCAAAGTATAAACCATATTTTT
Source organism: Lactuca serriola (assembly GCF_051521515.1). Classification (NCBI taxonomy): domain Eukaryota; kingdom Viridiplantae; phylum Streptophyta; class Magnoliopsida; order Asterales; family Asteraceae; genus Lactuca; species Lactuca serriola. The sequence continues at coordinate 72,867,796 of NC_136416.1, forward strand.
GACCCAACAATATAAATAAGAAAAAAATCAAAATTTATTTTATTTATAAAAAAGCGGAAAAAACTTGTCCTTACAACGCAATTCAAAGGAAAAATATGCTATTACATATTCCTAAGTAATCTATCATAACTCTAAGAAACAGCTCAAAAATCTGATCATTGAATCATGCGATCGAAATCCATATCTTCGCGATCAGAATCAGCTCACTTCTTCCTTTAAGATTCCTTTCTTTTCTTCGATCCTACAAAACATCAAAATGAAATCTTATCACATCATGTATTAAGAATCTAAAATAGAAAACTTAATAGAGTCAGATAGCGGATTTTACCTGAAGTAGAGTCATACATCTTGACTCTACCATTTTCGCAATCTATCAGGTAAATCTGGCAGCTTCGTATCCAATGCCCCTTCTCCTGGCAATAGAAACGAATGAACTCTTTTGGAATGGTACACAGGACAATCTCAGACTTAGCCTTTCTCTTGCCTAGAGAAAACCTTTTTGGACTTCCAATGTTTCCATTGTCAATGTCCATGGAAGTTTGGGACATTGATTTACCAGACAGATTTGCTTGACCAGTGAGCCAAATCATCGTTGATTCAGCAGCAATAAGCAAATAAGTCAAATAAATGAGGGTCATGTCGTGGTCCATCATATAGTACTCTCTAATGAACTCATTATATGAGTCAATAAGTGATTGAAGAACCCACTCAATAGCCAACTTCCTTGAGACTTCGACACCCAATTTTCCCAATTTGTCAAAATGCAACTTCATGTCCAAGACGTAAGTGTTGGAATAGTGTCTAAGCCCGTAACTATATTTGGTATGTACTTGACCCGGTTATGCATGGTCCTTTTGGGTTGCCTTCTCCAAAGCAACTTGAAAAGGTAATTTAAGGAGAAAGAGAGAGTATTATGATTTATTAATATATTATAAGAATAATATATTAAAGAAGAAATCATATTTGTTTAATTAGTATTGGTCATAAATTAATTAGGAATTAATTTGGTGGTCAAAAGAGACTAATTGAATAAAGGGGTATAAACTGTCAAATGTATGATAGTTGAGTTTTGGGTTAAGGAAACCTAATGGGCTTAAGGGGGAACTAAATTATGATGGGTAACCATCATATTTTCGTCCAAGGGCCTCATTCCAGAAGGTTCCATGGGCTGCTTGGTGGCTAAGCTGTCCATTAGGGTTTAGAGTGAAACCCTAGTAACCTGTAAGTATAAATATGACCCCTAGGGCATGAATTCGGCTACCACTTGATTCTAAGAGTACCCTAGGCCGATTTCTAGCCTCTCTCTCCCTCTCTCATATTGCCTTCTTGCTTGTGGGGTTTGTGAACCATTAGAGGAGTTACATTTGTGACTCTAGGCTCAAAAGAAGAAGATATACACGATCTAAGCCAACCATTGAAGAGGTAAACATCTAGATCTGATTCTTTATGAATTATTTATTGTTTATATGCTAGATTAGGGTTTGTAAGTCTTGGAATCAAAGCATGTTCAATAGTGAAACCTAGATCCAAGCATTAGGGTTTGTATGAGCACATAGGAATGTTTCTTATGCATAAAACCCATCAGTGGTATCAGAGCTTTGATTGGTTTCAGTTGTATGTGATGCTAAACTGCTTTAATTGCTGAAAAACGATTTTTGGTCCCTGCCCGACTCAACTCGGCGAGTCCAGGCCTGACTCGGCGAGTCAGTTCGTCAGAATTAGGGTTTTTCGGGTTTTTGGCTGCTGTTTTGACTTGGACTTGATGCTTAATTGTCTTGTGAAGTTAAAATCCGAATTTTATCTATATTAAGTGTTTATCCTTGCCAAAAGAATAGATAATTTCAAATCTTTTTAAATATTAGTTATTTATGTGATAAATATGGATTATTTAAAAATTATTTGGTAATTATCTGATGACTAAAATTAAGATTAGGTCAAATATAGATAATTATGAAATTAATTGGTTAATTTGAATTATTTGTTATTTGATCCCTTATGTTTTGAAAAGTTCAAAACTTGCCCTCAAGTTTTGAAATTTGAATTTTGTAATTAAAAGTTTAATTTTGAATAATTTAAATTTCAAACCCTTAGAATTTTACAAGTTTAAAATTCAACCCTATACTATTATATATTATGACAAGCTTAATTAATATATACATATATATAACTTTGAATGCTAGTCTTACCGTTAGTAGGCCTCATTCACGAAGCCGGTCTATAAGGTGGGTATAAGGTTGCTGCCTATAAAATGACGCTTAATGGGTGTATACTCACACCTACCGCTTGCTTGACTGGTGGAGGGTCGTTAGCCGAACGGGTAGGATAGGGCAACCCTCTCCTCATTAAAAGTATAATGTTGATCATAAAGTAACTACATGTTTTACAAATTCCCATTCCTAGTTACTTTAGGGTAAAATGTGAAAATGATGCTAATCCATGGAATTACACTTCGTACCCTTGTTAAACGTTGATGGAGCGTGTGTGGTTAACCGGCACATCAATTTGGGGATGACATTGGTAGCGAAGGGTGACTCGATGTTTGTCATAGATCAATGGAGCGTGTGTGGTTTACCGGCACATTGATTAGGTGATAGAGACATTGAGTGCACCACATTGATTCACATGGTTATTCACAAATTTGCTTGCGATCCTCGGCATCCCAGTCGCAAATTTGAAATGCATATCGAGATTTAAACATGCCATTGAAAAGTTCAATGAATCTCAAAGATCTAGGAGTTTTCAATACATTTAAAACCTAACTTGCTTTTTCGTTTGTCATGGTGAGAATTAGTGAATCGTCATTCACTTACCTTCAAATTATTTACTTTTAGAGTACGGCATCCATTTCTAAGTTGTAAATAATGTTGTTGGATCCTAGCCCTAATTTCTCATTTGGGTGTTTAATTAGGGATTCATTTCTAATCAAACTTTGTTCCCTTCTTTTTCAGATGTTTGCAAACAACAACAACAACAACGCTTCTAGGTCATTCTCGGTGATGAACTTGTGTCAGAAAGTGAAATTTGATGGTTCAAACTTCAACGAGTGGATGAGGTATATCCGCATGATCACACGCTACAAGGACAAAGAATATGTCCTCGATGAAAAACTTGAGAAGATCGTCCCAGATGTTGCTACTCCTGAGGAATTGGCCGCCTTTGAGGCCCACGAGCGTGATGCCACGAAAGTTCACTGCATCATGCTGGCCTACATGAACCTCGAACTCCAAAAGTCCTATGAGGAAATGTATCCATATTAAATGCATCAGGATTTGCTGGACAGGTATCACCAGAGCGCGAGGCAAGAGCGCTATGAGATCATTACTAACATGATCACCGCGAAGATGGGGAGTGGAGAATCCCTAACCTCTCATTTGCAAAGAATGCAGAGGTATGTTGATCGTCTTCTCAAACTTAATGTTAAGTTTGATGAGGATTTGACTATCGACATAATCCTCCACTCCTTGCCCTCCTGCTACAATCAGTTCAGGATAACCTACCATATGAACAAAGAGGAGGTCTCCTTGAGCAAGCTCCAAGGGCTCTTGAGGACTGCTGAGAGCAACCTCAAAGACAAATCCGTTGCACCGTCCCCTGCTGTGGCCGCTCCTGTGATGGCAATAGGTTAAGGAAAGGGCAAAAAGAGGAAGGCTCTATGTAAGAGCCACCATAAGGGGAAGCCCCGTGATGGTTCGTCCTCAAGTGGGACCAAAGCTGGCTCCGTTAAACCCTCTTCCGATCCTAAAGAAGCAGAGTGCTTCTATTGCCATCAAAAGGGCCACTGGAAGCGAAGCTACCCTCAATATCTGCAGGACATAAGAGATGGGAAGATCAAGCCCACATTTGCAGGTATGTATTCTATTAAATCTAATAACTCATCATTTGCTACTTCATGGGTTCTTGATACAGGATGTGGTTACCACATTTGTTCTGATTTGCAAGGCCTAAAAAGAAGTAGGGAGATGGAACATGGAAAGATGAACCTGATTATGGGAAACAGAAGATCGTCGCCTGTGACCAAAGTTGGTGTTTATTCTTTAGTGTTGAGTAATGGGTTAGGAATAGATTTAGAGAATTGCTGTTATTCGCCAGATATGGCAAGAAACATTATTTCTTTTCACGGGTTGTTTAGACAAGGTTTCAGATATTCTTTTGATAATAGTAATGGTTCTATTAATGTTTATTTGAATGGTTTCTTTTATTTCAATGCATTACCTTGTAATGGGATTTATGAATCTGTGATGATTGTTAATAATTTTGGAAATAATGTTTTGAATATTGATTCGTCTACTAGCCTAGACAAAGCATGCTTGTGGCATTGTCGCCTTGGCCATGTCAACAAGAAACGCATAGCCCAACTCCAAAAGGATGGAGTGTTGGAGTCATTCGACCTTAGGGACGATGAAACGTGTGAATCTTGTTTACTTGGGAAGATGACCAAGTCACCCTTTACTGGCACTTATGAAAGGGGTGAGCGTTTATTGGATCTCATACACACCGATGTATGCGGGCCCTTTAGATCCACCACAAGGGATGCTTGTCGCTTCTACTTGACTTTTACAGATGATTATAGCAGATATGGATATATCTACTTAATCAGGCAAAAGTCGAAAACCTTTGAAAAGTTCAAAGAGTTTAAGAATGAAGTGGAGAATCAGCTGGGCAGGAAAATCAAGATGCTTCGGTCAAACCGAGGAGGAGAGTACCTAAGTCTTGAGTTTCACGACTATCTAAAAGAATGTGGAATCGTTTCACAATTGACGCCTCCGAGGACGCCACAATTGAATGGTGTGGCTGAGAGACGTAATCGGACCTTGTTGGACATGGTTCGTTCTATGATGAGTCAGACTTCGTTACCAATAGCTTTCTGGGGGTATGCCTTAGAGACTGCCGCCCACATACTTAACTTAGTTCCCACCAAGAAGGTTTCCAAGACTCCTCACGAGATGTGGACAGGGAAGGCTCCCTCGTTGGCACATATCAAGGTCTGGGGTTGCGAGGCTTTCGTAAGACGAGAGACTCACGACAAACTAGAACCTCGTAGTGAGAAGTGTTATTTCATCGGCTATCCGCAGAAGTCTTTTGGCTACCTTTTCTATAGACCGAGTGACAATGTTGTCTTCGTTGCTAGAAGAGGAGTTTTCCGAGAAAGGGAATTGATATGCCAAGAAGACAGTGGGAGGAAAATTGAACTTGAAGAAATTCAAGATCAAAGCGATGAAGGAACCTCTGACACTGGCACTCAACTTGAGGAGGAAACTCCTGTTGAACCCATTGACGAGTCCCTACCTTTTCGACGTTCCACTAGGGCCAGTGTTCCACCCCAGTTTTATGGTTTTCATATTACTACTGAAGGGGATACATTTATTAGTGATAATACACTAGTAAATTTGGATGAACCTAGCAGCTATAAGGAAGCCATGGCAGGCCCGAAGTCTACAAAATGGAAAGAGGCTATGGACAGTGAGATTCAGTCCATGTACGACAACCAAGTTTGGAATTTGGTTGATAATGTACCGGGTCGTAAGACAGTCGGGTGCAAGTGGATCTTCAAGAAGAAGACGGACATGGATGGGAAAGTGCATACTTATAAAGCGCGATTGGTTGCGAAGGGCTTTACTCAAACTCCCGGAGTTGACTATGATGAAACCTTCTCACCAGTTGCGAAGATAAAGTCTATTAGGGTGATGCTTGCCATAGCTGCGTTTCATGATTATGAAATATGGCAGATGGACGTGAAAACCGCTTTCCTTAACGGAAAGTTGGCTGAGGATGTCTACATGAATCAGCCAGAGGGTTTTGTCGATGCGAAGCATCCAAATAGAGTATGCAAGCTTGAGAAATCCATTTATGGATTGAAACAAGCATCTCGCAGATGGAATCTTTGTTTTGACAAGATGGTTAAAGAGTTTGGCTTTCTGCGAAGCGAAGATGAATCTTGTGTGTATGTCAAAGCCAGTGGGAGTATAGTAAGCATCCTCGTATTGTATGTTGACGACATACTACTCATAGGAAACGATGTCCCAACCTTGCAGGAGGTCAAGTCCTGGCTTGGGAAATGTTTCGCTATGAAGGACCTCAGAGAGGCTGCTTATATTCTGGGAATAAGAATAGTATGAAACATAGAAAAGAGACTGATAGGACTCATTCAGGATACATACTTGGAAAAGGTACTGAAGCGTTTTAGTATGGAAAATTCCAAGAAAGGGGAGTTGCCAATCCAAAGCAATACCAAGCTGAGTAAGACTCAGAGCCCGAGTACAGAGACAGAGATAGCTGATATGAGTCGAGTACCTTACGCTTCCGCAGTAGGCTCTATCATGTACGCTATGACTTGTACTCGCCCTGACGTGGCCTTCGCTTTGAGCATGGTCAGCAGATATCAAGGGAATCCTGGTAGAGCTCATTGGGTTGCAGTTAAGAATATTCTTAAGTACCTTCGGAGGACCAAGGAATGGTTTCTAGTCCTTGGTGGGAGTGATGACTTAAGGGTACGAGGGTACAGTGACGCTAGTTTTCAGACAGATCGGGATAACTTCCGATCACAGTCGGGCTGGGTCTTTACCCTAAATGGAGGAGCAGTGACTTGGAAAAGTTCCAAGCAAGAGACCGTAGCTGATTCAACGTGCGAATCAGAGTATATTGCGGCGAGCGAAGCGTCAAAGGATGCTATATGGTTGAAGAACTTCATTGGAGACCTTGGAGTTGTACCTTCCATAAAGGAGCCGATGGAAATTTTCTGTGATAATGAAGGAGCGGTTGCCTTGACCAAGGAACCGAGAGATCATGGCAGATCTCGACATATTGACAGAAAATACCATTTCATCAGACATCGGGTAGAAGAGGGACTCCTCGTTGTGAAGAGGGTATCATCAGAAGAGAACCCAACAGATCCCCTTACGAAGGGACTGAGTAGGGTTAAACACTTGCATCACGCTAGGAGCATTGGGCTGAAGGATGATATAAGTTTGGATTAGATAGGAAACGTGTAATAGATAGTTTGTACTTGACATTCGATGAATAAATAAAATGTATTATTTATGAGTAAAACTACTATCTTGTGTTGGTTATTTATCTATTGTTTCCATTTTGCATGTTTTGACTTCCCGAATGATATGATTATTCAAAAGGTCCACAGTCGGTCATATTTTGGAAGTAGATATGAATGAAGACTGTCATGAATTGTTTGTAGACTATCTGAAAGGTTTTAGACATAGCAAAGGTTTGCTGCAAAGTTCATGAGTGCTTATGAATATGAATTGAGCATTGGATCAAACCCGAGGTTGCTGTATCACTTAGTGGTGTTTTATCTTAAGTGATCGCAAAACGATAACATTATATAGTCTTAAAACTTAGAGATATGGTTGTTGTGTGCTGGTTGGTTGTACATTGATAATGTGTAAACGCATCAGTAACTTGATGTTATAAAACACATTGTTGTGCATGATCCATTAGTAAATAATAGATGCATATGAGTCGAAGTTGATCTGTTCCTTTTATTCTATGAGAATAAAAGTGATATATTTGCCACTTGATGATTTGGTTTGACTTATGTGCCAGGCCCGGTCAGAATGAGGTTGATGTGTTCAACTAAATTCTATGTCGAACAAATCGGAAATCAAGGAACTACTGCTGGACAATAAGTATTGTCAGCATGATATCCAGAACAGAGGATTATACGATCCCTTATCTAAAGGACAACTTGATCAGAGTTGACAGCAAAGTATAAGAGCTACGATTGCTAATCGGATTCTGAAGTCATATGTGAGATATAGTTACTAGACTTATCCAAGTGGGAGACTGTTGGAATAGTGTCTAAGCCCGTAACTATATTTGGTATGTACTTGACCCGGTTATGCATGATCCTTTTGGGTTGCCTTCTCCAAAGCAACTTGACAAGGTAATTTAAGGAGAAAGAGAGAGTATTATGATTTATTAATATATTATAAGAATAACATATTAAAGGAGAAATCATATTTGTTTAATTAGTATTGGTCATAAATTAATTAGGAATTAATTTGGTGGTCAAAAGAGACTAATTGAATAAAGGGGTATAAACTGTCAAATGTATGATAGTTGAGTTTTGGGTTAAGGAAACCTAATGGGCTTAAGGGGTAACGAAATTATGATGGGTAACCATCATATTTTCGTCCAAGGGCCTCATTCCAGAAGGTTCCATGGGCTGCTTGGTGGCTAAGCTGTCCATTAGGGTTTAGAGTGAAACCCTAGTAACCTGTAAGTATAAATATGACCCCTAGGGCATGAATTCGGCTACCACTTGATTCTAAGAGTACCCTAGGCCGATTTCTAGCCTCTCTCTGCCTCTCTCATATTGCCTTCTTGCTTTTGGGGTTTGTGAACCATTAGAGGAGTTACATTTGTGACTCTAGGCTCAAAAGAAGAAGATATACAAGATCTAAGCCAACCATTGAAGAGGTAAACATCTAGATCTGATTCTATATGAATTATTTATTGTTTATATGCTAGAATAGGGTTTGTAAGTCTTGGAATCAAAGCATGTTCAATAGTGAAACCTAGATCCAAGCATTAGGGTTTGTATGAGCACATAGGAATGTTTCTTATGCATAAAACCCATCAGTAAGCACATACACACTTCCCATTTTCATGTCTTTTTGCCAATAGGGCTTGAGTGATCTTGAACTTTTTGAAGTCTTCAAACACGTAGGTCAGGGAGAATTATTGGAGGAGGTGGAGGAGGTGGAGGAAGTAAAGCATGATTTCCATTTCCACAATCCAATCGTGAAACATCATCTTTCATGTGGAAAACTTTTTCCAAAGGATTCGAGAAGATCATAGTTGATAGACTTTGACGTCTACAAGGGGAGAAAATTCAAGTTAGTTGATTGAGTCCTTAATAAAACACCCAAATGAGATATTAAGGCTAGGACCTAACACAATATTCTACAACATGGAAGAGGGATGCCATAATCCAGTTGCAGAATATTTGAAGGTAGGTAAATGACGATTTACCAATTTCCACCATGAAAAACGAAAAAGAATTTAGGTTTTAGATGAATTGAATCTCCTAAATATTTTGAGATTCATTGAACTTTTCAATGGCATGTTTAATCTCGATTATGCCCTTCAAGTTTGTGACTGGGATGCCGAGGATCACAAACAAGGTGTGGATAACCATGCAAATTAGCTTGGTACTCTTGAAGATGTCTATCACCTAATCAATGTGTCAGTTAACCACACACGCTCCATTGATCAATGATAATCTACGAGCTACCCGTTGTCATCCTTCATTGGTCCCATATAGTGTGCCGGTTAACCACACGCTCCACTAACGAACAACAAGGTGCAATGTGCAATTTCATGGATTAGCACCAAATCCACATTTTTCCTAAAGTAACTAAGATTTGGGAATTTATAAAAGTGTTTAGTTACTTCGTATTTCATTATACTTATAATGGAAGGTTGTGTCCTATCCTACCCGTTCGGCTAACGACCCTCCACTAGTCAAGGGTGCGGTGGGTAAGAGTGGATCCCCATTCAATCGCCATTTTATAGGCAATTTCCTTAAACACCCCTTAGAGACCAGCTTCGTGAATGAGTTCTACTAACGGTAAGACTGACTCTTTACTCATACATATATAATATTAAACTTTTAATTCTATATAGTATAACGGTGTATTTTACACTTTTAAAATACTAAGTGGTTTAAACTATTAATAAATTTAACTTTTAATTTGATTAATCTTAAACCATATAATTATGGATTTATTAATTATCTCCTTTAATTAAACTCTTTAATTAATTTAATAAAATCCAAAAGAGTGTAATTTGAACTATTCAAAATACTAGGGGTTCTAGAATTTAATATTTCAAAATTAATACCTTGTAATTAAATTTTAAATTCCGAAAATTGAGGACAAATTTTGAAACCTTTCAAAATATTAGGGTTTAACTATTTAAATTTCAAAAACTAAAACCTTTTGGTTCAAATTTAAACTATAAAACCTAGAGGGTGTAATTTGAAACTTTTCAAAATTACTAGGTCAAATATTTGACTTATAATAATCCTATATTATCCATATTTGACCAAATCCATTAATTTTAATAAGGATAATCATTCCAAACATAAAAAAATCGATTTTAGACAATAAAAATGAGTTTTGGTAATTATCCTTAACAAAAACTGCTCAAAAAATCGAAAATTACGGCAACAGCACCCTGGACTCACTGAGTTCAAGCAACTCGTCGAGTCCACTAATGGAATCGCCGAGTCGGCTGCACAGATAGCAAAAATTCAAAATTTTGATCCTTTGGCAGTTCACTTTTGCATCTATTCAACTAGAAAAACGACCTAGGCTCTGATACCACTATTGGGTTATCAACATAACATCATTCTTATGGTGTTCATGCAACCCTAATTGCTTTGATCTAGGGTTTTCTAATTTGAACATACAACATTGAATAGAAAAGTAATAAACCCTAATTGACTAGCATACAAATCTAAAAAACACATATAACTAGGGTCAGGAATATTACCTTAATTGTTACGTAGCAATAACAATCATAAACCTCCTTGATCTTGACTTCTGAAAGCCTAGTGCCTCAAATGTTGCACCTCTAATGGAGTCACAAACACCACTAGCAACAAGATGACTTAGGAGAGGGAGGAGGAGGCACAAAATCCGTCCAAGGGCTCTCTTGGAAGGTTAGGGACGAATTTGGTGGCCAAGAGGGTTCCTTTTATAGTTAGGCTTCTAGGGTTTCAATTTGTAAACCATAATCCAGTCACTTAGTCCTTACGCAACCCAATGCATCATTCAAGAAGGCCCTTGGACGATTTCTATATGGACTCTCATATAGAATACGTCCATTGCATCCTTATGGATCCTAAGTCCAACTTTGTAACTATCTTATAATTACACTATCAATCCCCTTTATTTAATTAATCTCTTTTGACCACAAAACTAATTCTAAATTAATTCTTTATCAATATTAATTAAACAATATGATTTCTTCTTTAATATATTATTCTTATAATATATTAATAAATGATAATCAATCCTCTTTCTCCATAATTCATCCTATCGGTTGCTATGGTGAAGGCTACCCAAAAGGACCATGCTCATAATCGGGTCAAGTAAATACCAAAATAGGTATAGACTTAGACACCTAATCTAATAATGACGATGTGGCCCAAAATGATTGTTGTGATGAGGGTGGTGGGTGATAAACCCAACAGTAGAGTGGAGGGCGAGTCGGCTGTCCAAAAGTGGAGTCGTGTTGTTGTTGTTGCTGATTTGTGCCACCGCCACGTTGGTGGTTAGTGCCACCACATCGGTAAGGTCCGCCCCACGGTTGCTTCGATAAGATCCCCCCCCACGGTTTGACTGCCCAGAATTGTTTGTTCCGACATGCAATAGAGACAGGGAGGAGGGGTGGTTGTTGTGAGTCGGGTTGGTGATTTGAGGGTTAACAAGGCGAGTTTCGTCCATTGCGAGCATAGATCGCATCTCTGAGAATGTTGGAAAAGGTTTGGTAAACCGAATGATTTTAGCAACACTGTCATATTTACTAGAGAGACCATTTAGAGCGTGAAGAACCACATTTCTTTATTTGAGCAGTTCACCAAGACCTTGCAATAGATCCGCAATTTTCTTAACCTTTTCACAGTACGCATGAACAAGTTAAATCACCCATAGATATGTTTCGAATCTCAGTTTCCAATTGCATAGCTGTAGACTCTTTATTTTCATAAAAGAATGCATGAATGTTCAACCATAATTTACGAGCTGTGGCTTGAGGAGAATGGGAAGAAGTGATAATGTTCTGAGAAATTGATCCAAATAGCCAAAGAATTACCATTGAGTCAAGCTGCTCCCATTCTGAATCGGTTGGAATTTTGTTCGGCAGATCGTATGTAACATCAATGTAACACCCAATGTTTGGAAAGCCAAGAAAAGAAAGAAAACCCCAATTTTTAAGGGGAGACTCGGCGAGTCCAAGGAAGGACTCGGCGAGTCCGAGCGGGATCCGGGTTGAGGTGTGAGCGACCGAATCGACGAGTCGGCCAAGGTGACTCGGCGAGTCTGGTCTGAATGAGGAAAACCCTAAATCCGGGACATGGAGCCTATTTAAACGTCTCATTCTCCTCCCTAGGGTTCCTTTGCTGCCTCTCTACCCCAGAACACCAAACCCTAGCCACCATATCCGTTTTTGAGCTAGATCTTGCCTTGAAGAGTGCACTAAAGCTTGGAGAAGGAAGAAAGGCCTTGGAGGTGCATGAAGGGACTGTAGATCCGGGATTGAGAAGACATTTCAGACCAATTGGAGGTAATAAGCTGTTGCTTGGACTCCCTTTGCACCTAGATCTATTCTTATGTGTGAATTTTGGACATTTTTTGGCATGCTAAGTAACCATTTCGAGTTAGAGGTCCAGATCTGAGGTTGCTACCTCAGATCCATGCTTGTTTTGGTCTAGAATCCCCTAAAGTATCAGCCCTTGGTATGTTGAAGAAGTATGTTTGCCATAAACCCTAGTTTGAATGTGTTTTGAGCCTAGATCTCTTAATCTACACGTAAAGTTTGCCACTTTACGTAGGGGATAGGCCTTAGAAGTATGGATCTATAAGATGGAAGCCCTGTTTGGCTCGAAAAGTCACTGCATGGATTAAGGACTGAATAGACTCGGAGAGTCCTTCGAGTGGACTCGGCGAGTAGCTTGAAGATGAGGAGGAACTCGACGAGTGGGATGAACAGCTCGTCGAGTCGGATGAAGTTAGGCATGAACTTGGCGAGTTGGAAGAACAACTCGGCGAGTTGGTTGATGATTGCCTTGGGCTCGGCGAGTCTATTCTTGGACTCGGCGAGTCAGGTCGCGAAAACCCCAAACCCTTCGAGTTGAAACTCGAATCAGTGAGTCGGGTGGAGACTCAGCGAGTTGGGCAGGACAGGACTCGGGAATACTTGACTCGGCGAGTCATGGACTGACTCGGCGAGTCAAGTCGCGAATAGAAGGACCATGAGCATATGAACTCGGCGAGTTATTAGGTGGACTCGACGAGTAGGGTTGACCTGGAAGGTTGACTTTGACCAGGATTTTGACCTTGACTAGAGTTGACCTAGTTGACCTTTGGAGGTCAGTTGGGCTAAGTGTTATCTTGGCATTGGTAGCTCGAGGAGCTAGTGGAGCAGCAATTCGGAGTCAGAGGTCAAGTAGCAGTCAAAGGATTAGCAGCATCAGTTCAGCAGTCTCAGGTGAGTTTCCCTTCAGTAGGAACGGGTCTAAGGCCACAATGCCGGCCCGTTCAGTTAGTCGTAGTTTCTAGACTTCGGTCTAATGCAGTAGCTAGTATGTTAGATGCCTCCGTGGCTCAGACAGGATTTATGTGTTTATGCTAGTTGATATGTTTATGCTATGTCCAGTCAGCTTCGGACTTTGGTCCGATGTAGGGGACAAAGGTCCCAGTCAGCTTCAGACTTCGGTCCGATGTAGGGGACAGAGGTCCCAGTCAGCTTCGGACTTAGGTCCGATGTAGGGGATGGAGGTCCCAATCAGCTTTGGACTTCGGTCCGATGTAGGGGACGGAGGTCCCAGTCAGCTTCGGACTTTGGTCCGATATAGGGGGCAAGGCCCCAGTTAGCCCGGACTTCGGTCCGATGCAGTGGGCAAGGCCCAGTATGTGCTTTATATGTTATTGTGTGGTATGTGGTAGATTGGGGGAGCTCACTAAGCTTCGTGCTTTCGGTTTTCAGTTTTGGTTTCAGGTACTCGTTTTTCAAAAGAGGAGCTCGGCAAGATTGCAGAGCACACACCATAGTCAGTTAGCCTGGGGATGTTTGACTCTGATAATGAGATTATGTTTTGAATTAATACTCTAAAAAATTATGTTATGACTTATGATACAGTTTTGTAAATATGGTTTTAGTAATGTTTTAAAAGAAATTTTTAGTAGTGATTTTTGGGTCGTTACAAGTTGGTATCAGAGCCTTGGTTTGAGGGATTCGGATGCACCTCCGGGTGTATCTGGACTCAAACTAAGGGGAAAGATAAAAAGATTTTCAAAAAGGAAAAACATTTTCAAATGGAATTTAAAAAAAAAGCACTTAGAAAGAAAAGAATTCTTAAGCAAGATAAAGGTGTGGTGCATGCAATCAGCCGAGCTCAAGTAAGTACTCCCAATTTACCCATACAAGTGATGTTATGATTATCAGTATCAGTTTCAGTATCAGTTTCAGTTTCAGTTTCAGTTTCAGCTTCAGTAGAACAGCATGCTAGAATAGGACTAAGGATCTAGGATGATGCCTTATGTGCCTGCTTTATGTGTTCCAGCTTGATGAGAATTGCATGCTAGTACTGAGTAGACAGTAGTAGGATAGCCCGCGTAGGTTATGCCTGATAGTGTGAGCTTAGCATTGTATGCTAGTGCAGTTTCTTGTTATGAGAATAGTTTTGACTGAGTATGTTTCCTTTATCCGAATGCTGCTTGCTTTGTGCTTTGTGGGACTCTGAGTGATAGGAGTTAGCCATTAAGTGGATACGCGACGACACATGTGATCAGGGTTGAATAATCTCAGAGTGCTGGATTTGGCCCTATTGCGCAGCTCTCGTTTGAGTCTAACCATTGTAGGGACGAGTCTTTTACTCGAAGGATTATCTGAGCCTCATCACATGTGATGGTGTCCAGGTAATGGCTAATTGGCATCCCAAGGAGACCTTCAGCAGCTGAGGACTGGTTTTAGGTGGAGTCAGAAGTTCCCTAAGGCAAGCCTAGGATGAGAGTAGCACAGATCAGTATTAGTAGAAGTGATTTGGTGGAGTTGAGGTAACTCTTGAGGAAAGTACGGATAGATGTGGAAGGTAGTAGGGGACCATACTACTGAAAGCAGAGGATCCATACTCGATTCAAGAGGGGCCAAGACGAAACCAGGGAATGGTGGAGTGAGTGAGAAATCCCTCAGTAGTAGTGTGTAAATTGATCAGGAATTGTTATATTTTTAGCATGGTGACATTACGCGAGCTACCAGTTAGCAGTTCAGGCGTCGAGGAGGGATCTGGCTAGGGCTTTAGAGCCGGGCAGCTTGATGATCAGATGAGGGATTTCATTTCAGCAGAAATTATGCGCAACATCATTGATCAGACTCCTGTGATTTTTGATTCGGTTAAGGAGGCTATTGTGGAGCTTTTGGATAGCCGCCTCGGGGCCCTCCGGGCCGAGATTGTAGCAGAGCAGGTGGGGGCTCATCCGGAGCCCGAAGCTTGTGGGTCTCTGGGATCCTTTTGGAAGAAGGATCCTACCACTATCTTTTTTAGATTGGGGTCAAAGGTGAATGGTGCATCATGTCTCCAGGAGGGTCATTTACAGGATTGGATTGCTGCAGAGGTTTTGCGGGCTCTCCAGGAAGAGTTACCAAACACCATTGGGCGTATCACCGATAAAGTGGTCATCGGGATTGAAAGGCGGACCTCAGCTGTCCAGGCAATGGGTGAAATGGTCACTATGACCCGTGAACGGGAGATTGGCTCGGATAGTCAGCTAAGGAAGAGGAAGCGGTCTTCCGGTCTAGTTCGGCAGGATGGGCAGTCGGACACTGTCGTAGTTGGTGTCAGGGACCCGCAGGATCGAGAAGGTTGCACGAGGAAGAAGGGAGTACGGGCTGGCGTGCGCAGCAAGTCTAAGTGCGGCAGATGCGGATGGAAGGGTCATAGACGCCAAGAATGCAGAATAGGAGTGGAGTTATGCCATCGTTGTCATCAGCCTGGTCATGTCAGGGCAAATTGCCCCGCTCAGCGGGATGAGCAGCCTCAGTATCAGCAGAGGCCTCAGAAGGAAGGAGGATTTGGGGGTTCTTTAGAGCAGGATTTAGGTATGAATCTTCCTCTTTCTGTCAGCTTACGTTATGATTATATTGTTATGGTTCTGCATCAATTTTGGTATAAGTATTGTACTATGGTGTGGCTTGCTTGTGATTATGTTATATGCCATCTGCATACCTTGGATATTTGTATGGTAGTTAGGGGATGTGCTCTATTGAAGAAGGTTTCGGAGGATGCAGTAACTGTAGCATGTATGTGTGAGATGCAGTAGTGCCTTACTACTTGCGGGAGGCGTTAGTTGGGTAAAGATCAATTATATTTTCAGTAGTGATAACCCAGAGTTTTTAGTGGAGTAGCTAGCGGTCAGTAAGGAAGTGGGTTGGGGATGTGCACCCCAAACGCAGGTTCTCGGGATGTAGTCCCTAAAGCAAATGCAGTTAAGGATCGAAGGGTGCGGATCTAGTAAGAGTTAGTTGGAGCGCTGGCAAGGGTAAACGTTGGCTGATAGCGTATCGCCCTTTTAATGGAAGGAAGGGGTGGGAGTCTTTTCGACCAGTGAGCAGTAAGGAATTAGCCGAATCCAAGTGGGGGAGAACCCTCCAAGTATACAAGGATAAGAGCCACGTAGACCCAGAATGAGTGCGCGGCCTCTAAGTAGAAAAGATAGTAGCACAATGATTCATGGAATGAGAAGTTCAGAATTGGGAGTTCGAGGACCTTCCCAGTAGTTAGTTCATGTAATCGAGATGGTTAGAAGCTGGTTGAGAATCCAGGATTGGAGGACCACCTGTAGAGGCTCAAGTGAGTCGGAATGAGGATCCTGAGAGCGGTTAGCAAGAGATGTCTTCGTATTAGCAGCCAGTGGCAGAGTCAGCATGCAGGATTGTGTAGATTCAGGAGTTGGGAGTTTGGAAACTTCCCGAAAATAGTTTCTTGTATCCGGATTAGTAGTCGGTTGGTTTGGGAACCAAGCCGAAGAGTTCCTCGACTAAGAGCTAAGTATATCAAGGATATAAGATGTCGAGGATGATGCAGTATTCAAAGACTGAGGGCTGGATTTGAGAAATCAGGATGAGGAATCACTAGCGGGACTAGGGATAGTCAGGATGTCCTCGAGTAGTAGTAGTAGTGTTGTAAGTCTGCGGGGGTAGCCGTAGCATTCACTAGCAGTCAGATAGTAGTAGTAGTGTTGTAAGTCTGCGGGAGTAGCCGTAGCATTCACTAGCAGTCAGATAGTAGTAGTAGTGTTGTAAGTCTGCGGGGGTAGCCGTAGCATTCACTAGCAGTCAGATAGTAGTAGTAGTGTTGTAAGTCTGCGGGGGTAGCCGTAGCATTCACTAGCAGTCAGGTAGTAGTAGTAGTGTTGTAAGTCTGCAGGGGTAGCCGTAGCATTCATTAGCAGTCAGGTAGTAGTAGTAGTGTTGTAAGTCTGCAGGGGTAGCCGTAGCATTCACTAGCAGTCAGATAGTAGTAGTAGTGTTGCAAGTCTGCGGGGGTAGCCGTAGCATTCAGTAGCAGTCAGATAGTAGTAGTAGTGTTGTAAGTCTGCGGGGGTAGCCGTAGCATTCACTAGCAGTCAGGTAGTAGTAGTGGTGTTGTAAGTCTGCGGGGGTAGCCGTAGCATTCATTAGCAGCTAGATAGTATTAGAGAGTTGTAAGTCCGCAGGTGTAGCCGTGGCCTTTATCAGATTGGTAGGCAGCATGAGCTCGTTGTTGGACGCGGGAAAGCAGTAATTCCCACCCGTTCGGGTGCAGCAGTGAGGATATGGGAATCCATGGGTTAGATTTCGGATTTCCAAGTATTTCAGTTATGAGATCAGAGTAGTAGTGGACCGATGGGGTTCAGGCATGTTAAGGGCTACCGTCAGTCTGGGAGCCATCGTGTTGTTAGTCGTGGAATTGATGATGTCAGGATGTGACGTATGGACCCGATCGGTTGGATCGGAAGGATGTTAGAGCCACAGTGACAGGATAACTAGTGGAAACTAGTTCCAGAGAAAGATTTCGTTCAGAAGTCGTGGGAGCGACTAAGTGGGGAGTCCTTTGACTCCACAGTTGAGTTGGAACTCGGTGTTTCAGTCAGTACAGTGTTTCAGTGTAACAGCCCGGATTTCCAGGTATCTTTATTTTTTATGATTTTGGTGTTTTGAGAGGGGACTCGGCGAGTTGGAGCTTAGACTCGCCGAGTAGGGGCGCGATTCTGGACGCGGGATTCGCCTGGACTCGGCGAGTCCAGGATATGGACTCGGCGAGTCCGCGCTGTTTAATGAAACCCTAATTTCTCGGGTTTGGGACCTATGTAAAGGGCCTTGTGGCCGTCATTTGTACCCAGCAGTCCATAGAGAGAAACCCTAGAGTGCTTTAGCGATTTGAGAGAGAAAGGAAGCATTTCTTGACCTTTGTGTGTTGTTTAGCAAAGAAGAGGGAGGTTCTAGCCAAGAGGAAGAAAAGGAGGTTGCTATTATGTGGATTTGAAGCTTAGATCATCGATCTAAAGGTATGATTTCGGCTCATCTTCTGTTTTGTGAAGTATATTTGGATTTAGGGTTTCTTGTGACCTTTGTTGGGTTGATTTGATGGCCAAATAGTCCCTTGCTAGTGATGAGGCTTTGGATCTGGATCCATAGAGGTCCAGAGAGCCTCATTCATCAAGCTTTATGAAGAAAAATGGAGGTTATTGTTGGAATAGTGTCTAAGGTTGCAACTATATTGGGCAAGTACTTGACCCGGTTGTGCATGGTCCTTTTGGGTTGCCTTCACCATAGCAACTTGATGGGATGATTTATTGAGAGAGAGTAAATATTATAAAGAATAATATATGGTTATTTGATTAATATAAGTCATAGAATTAATTGGAATTAATTTGGTGACTTAAAGAGATTAATTAAATAAAGGGGTATAAACTGTCAATTGTTTGATAGTTAAACTTTAGACTGTAAATCCATTGGGATATGCTTTGGACGAATTCTAAGAGATATAGGATAGCTAAAATCGTCCATATGAGTTATCTAGGAATGGATTTGGATAGCCTTAAGAGAAGATTATCCAATTAGGGATTAATTTGTAACCCTTAAGGAGTGTACAAGTATAAATAGACCCTATGGCTGAGGGAATTCGATACTTCACCTAAAGTAGAGAACCTCTGGTCGAATTCCATCCTCTCTCCTCTCTCCCAAATCATCCTCCTTGCTTTGGTGTTTGTAAGCCATTAGAGGAGTGACATTTGTGACTCTAGAAGCTCCAAGACCACAAGATCAACAAGGAACTCAAAGGTATGGTTCTAGATCTGTTTCAATGTTGTTATTTAACCTAATTAGCCATTAGAAGTCTTGGATTCAAAGCATGTTTATTTAGAAAGCCTAGATCCGAGCATTAGGGTTTTGCATGCGCACATAGGAAAGTTCTTATGGCTAAAACCCATCAGTGGTATCAGAGCCTAGCTTGGTTTTCCTTAAATTGTTGCTTGAATAACTGAAACAAACCTGCGAAATTCGATTTTTTGGTTTCTGAGTCATGGACTCGGCGAGTCTCAAAGTGGACTCGGCGAGTAGGCCTGACTCGGCGAGTCCCTTTGTGCACTTGGCGAGTCCAGGCGTCAGGAATGACCAGATTCGGGATTTCTTTGTAATTATCTTATGGAAACTTACCTTAATCATAATAGATCAACCTAAATCCGATTTTTTGATATATATGACTATTATCTTGATCTAGTTAAAGGTATTTATCAACTAATTAAATATTTAATTTCCTTATATGATAATTAATTAATTATTTTAATTGTTTTGGTAATTATCTTTCAAAGAAATCTTGAATAAAATCAAATATAGATAATTAGGATATTAATTGTTAATTGGAATTATTTGTTATTTGATCCTCCATGTTTTAAATGTTTAAAACTTGCCCTCAAGTTTTGAAATTTATATTTGTGATTAAAAGTTTTTAATTTATACAACTTAAATTTCAAAACCCTAGATTTTAAAAGGTTTAAAATACAACCCTATACTAATATGATATTACTAGTATAATATATATATGTATAACTAAATGCTAGTCTTACCGTTAGTAGGCCTCATTCATGAAGCCGATCTATAAGGTGGGTATAAGGTTGCGGCCTATAAAATGGCGCTTAATGGGTGTACACTCACACCCACCGCTTGCTTGATTGGTGGAGGGTCGTTAGCCGAATGGGTATGATAGGGCAACCTCATCCTCTCATTAAAAGTATAATAAGTAATACAAAGTAACTACATTTTTTAAATTTTCCCAATCTTAGTTACTTTAGGAAAAGTGAATTGATGCAATCCCATGAAGTTACACTTTGCACCCTTGCTAAGGAGTTAGTGGAGCGTGTGTGGTTTACCGACACACTAATTGGTTCTAAGCAAAGGTGGGAAAGGGTGATTCATTGTTTATCATAGTTCGATGGAGCGTGTGTGGTTTACCGGCACATCGAATAGGTGATCGTTACAATGAAGGCACCATGTGAATTTGCATGGTAATTCACACCCGCTTTGTGATCCTCGGCATCCCAGTCACAAACAAGAGGGGCATATCGAGATTTAAACATGCCACTGAATAGTTTCAATGAATCTCATCCGAACCTAGGAATTCTCAAAAACACTTAGGACTAATAGTTTAGGTTTTTGTGATGGAGAATTAGTGAATCGTCATTCACTTACCTTCAATTTATTTGCATGTTAGATTATGGCATCCCTTTTCTAATATGTAAATGTTATTGTTGGATCCTAGCCCTAATTTTCTTATTGGATGATAATTAGGGATTCTTATCCTAATCTATCTTTGTCCTTTTCTAATTGTAGATGTCAAACGCTAACAACGCTGCTGCTAGTTCTTTCACGTTGATGAGCCTTTGCCAAAAGGTCACCTTCGATGGAACGAACTTTAGCGAATGGATAAGATACATTCGCACTATTGCTCGCTATGAGGACAAGGAGTATGTCCTTGATGAGAAGCTCGAGAAAATCAACCCCGAAATCGCTACTCCGGCCGAAATCACCGCTTTTTAGACTCATGAGCGAGATGCAACGAAGGTACATTGCATCATGATCGCTACCATGAACTCCGAATTCCAAAAGTCCTACGAGGACATGTACCCGTACGAGATGCACCAAGACTTATTGGAGAGGTACCACCAGAACGTGAGACAAGAGCGTTACGAGATTTTCACTAACATGATTTCCGCTAAGATGGGTCATGGAGAATCTCTTACCGTGCACTTGCAAAAGATGCAAAGGTATGTCGACCGCCTTCGCAAGTTAAATGTTGACTTTGGGGAAGACTTGGCGATCGACATGGTGCTTCACTCTTTGCCTCCAATGTACAACCAATTTAAGATGACCTACCACATGAACAAAGAAGAGGTCACCCTAAGCAAACTCCAAGGTCTCTTGAGGGTTGCTGAGAGCAACTTCAAAGACAAGTCTGCTGCACCAACTCCCAATCCACCTGCTGCTCCTGTCTTGGCTATTGGTCAAGGAAAGGGAAAGAAGAGGAAGGCTTCATCGAAGAACTATCGCAAGGTCAAAGCCCGAGATGGTGCCTCTTCTAGTGGGACCAAAGTTGATCCCGCTAAGCCCTGTCCTAACCCGAAGGAGGCAGAGTGCCACCACTGCCACAAGATAGGAGATTGGAAGAGAAGCTGCCCAGAGTACCTGCAAGCAATCAAAGAAGGAAAGATCAAGCCATCTTTTGCAGGTATATACACAATTAAATCTAACGATTCTAATCATGCTATTTCTTGGGTTCTTGATACCGGTTGTGGTTACCACATTTGTTCTAATGTGCAGGGACTAAAAAGAAGTAGGGATGTGGAGCAAGGAAGAATCAATCTAATCATGGGGAACAGAAGATCGTCGCATGTGACCAAGATTGGAGTGTATTCTTTAGTGCTTAGGAATAATTTGTGTTTAGATTTGAACAATTGTTGCTATTCGCCAGAAATGGCTAGAAACATCATTTCATTTCATGGTTTGTTTAGACAAGGTTTTAGATTTTCTTTTAATAATGAGAATGGTTCTATTTTGGCTTATCTAAATGGTGTCTTTTACTTTGAAGCTATACCATGTAATGGAATATATGAAACTGTTATGATTGTTGATAACTTAGGAAATGATGTTTTGAATATTGATTCTTCCATTAGTATGGATAAAGCATCCTTGTGGCATTGTCGTCTTGGACATGTCAACAAGAAACGCATAGCCCAACTCCAAAAGGATGGAGTGTTGGAGTCATTCGACGTTAGGGAAGATGACACATGCGAGTCTTGTTTACTTGGAAAGATGACTAAATCACCCTTCACGAGTACATGTGAAAGGGGTGAAGGTCTATTGGACCTAATACATACCGATGTATGTGGACCGTTTAGATCAACCACGAAGGATGGGAACCGCTTCTACGTAACTTTTACCGATGATTATAGTAGATATGGGTATATCTATTTAATCAAGCAAAAGTCAGAAACCTTTGAAAAGTTCAAAGAGTTCAAGAATGAAGTGGAGAATCAATTGGGCAGGAAAATCAAGATGCTTCGATCCGATCAAGGAGGAGAGTACCTAAGTCTTGAATTCCACGCTTATCTCAAGGAGTGTGGAATAGTTTCGCAATTGACGCCCCCTAGGACACCGCAGTTGAATGGTGTGGCAAAAAGGCGTAATCGAACCTTATTGGATATGGTTCGCTCTATGATGAGTCGTGCTTCACTACCTATCTTTTTCTGGGGGTATGCCTTAGAGACTGCCGCCCATATCCTTAACCGAGTCCCTACTAAGAAGGTTGCCAAAACACCTCACGATATGTGGACAGGGAAAGCTCCCTCGTTGGCACATATCAAGGTTTGGGGTTGCGAGGCTTTCGTAAGACGAGATACGCACGACAAGCTTGAACCTCGAATTGAGCGATGTATTTTCATCGGCTACCCGCAGACATCCTTTGGATATCTCTTCTATAGACCGAAGGACAATGTTGTCTTCGTTGCGAGGAGAGGAGTTTTCCGAGAGCGAGAACTCATAAGCCAAGGAGACAGTGGGAGGCAAATTGAGCTTGAAGAGATTCAAGAGTCGATAGATGAAGGAACCTCTACCGCTGGCACTCAACCCGAGGAGGAAACTCCGGTTGAACCGATTGACGAGTCCTTACCTCATAGACGTTCCGATAGAGTTAGAGTTTTACCCCAGTTTTATGGTTTTCATATTACTACCGAAGGGGACACGTATATTAGTGATGGTACACTAATAAATCTTGATGAACCTAATAGCTATAAGGAAGCCATGGCAGGCCCGGAGTCTGCAAAATGGAAAGAGGCAATGGATAGCGAGATCCAATCCATGTATGATAACCAAGTTTGGAATTTGGTTGATCATGTGCCCGGACGTAAGACCGTTGGGTGCAAGTGGATCTTCAAGAAGAAGACCGACGTGGATGGAAACGTGCACACATATAAAGCGCGATTGGTTGCGAAGGGCTTTACTCAAACTCCCGGAGTTGACTAGGATGAGGCCTTCTCACCAGTTGCGAACATTAAATCTATTAGAGTGATGCTAGCTATTGCCGCATTTCATGATTATGAGATTTGGCAAATGGATGTCAAGACCGCTTTCCTTAACGGGAAGTTGGCTGAGGATGTTTACATGGCTCAGCCCGAGGGGTTTGTAGATCCGAAGCATCCGAATAGAGTGTGTAAGCTTGAGAAGTCCATTTATGGACTTAAGCAAGCGTCTCGCAGATGGAATCTTTGCTTCGATGAGAAAGTCAAAGAGTTTGGATTTGTACGAAGCGAAGACGAGTCTTGTGTATATGTCAAAGCCAGTGGGAGTATAGTAAGCTTCCTCGTTCTATATGTCGATGACATACTACTCATAGGAAACGACATCCCGACTCTGCAGGAGGTTAAGTCCTGGCTCGGGAAGTGCTTCGCTATGAAGGACCTCGGAGAGGCTTCTTACATTTTGGGAATAAGGATACTGAGAGAAAGAAGTAAGAGACTAATTGGACTTAGTCAGAACACTTACTTAGAGAAGGTACTAAAACGTTTTAGTATGGAAAACTCGAAGAAGGGAGAATTACCGATACAAAGTAATGCCAAGTTGAGTAAGACTCAAAGTCCGAGTACCGAAGCTGAGATAGCAGAAATGAGCCGAGTACCATACGCTTCCGCAGTTGGCTCAATCATGTATGCTATGACTTGTACTCGCCCTGATGTAGCCTTCGCATTGAGCATGGTTAGCAGATATCAAGGGAATCCTGGCAGAGCACATTGGATTGCGGTGAAGAATATCCTTAAGTACCTTCAGAGGACGAAGGAATGGTTCTTAGTCCTCGGAGGGAGTGATGACTTGAAGGTGCGAGGGTATAGTGACGCCAGTTTTCAGACCGATATGGACAACTACCGTTCGCAGTCGGGCTGGGTCTTTACCCTAAATGGAGGAGCAGTGACATGGAAGAGTTCCAAGCAGGAGACCGTAGCTGATTCAACGTGCGAATCAGAGTACATTGCAGCGAGCGAAGCGTCGAAGGAGGCAATATGGCTAAAGAACTTCATCGGTGATCTTGGAGTAGTACCTGCCATAAAGGAGCCCATGGAGATTTTCTATGATAACGAAGGAGCGGTTGCCTTGACCAAGGAACCGAGGGATCATGGTAGATCAAGACATATCGACAGAAAATATCACTTCATTAGACATCGTGTAGAAGAAGGACAACTCGTAGTGAAGAGGATATCATCAGAAGATAACCCAGCAGATCCGCTTACAAAGGGACTGAGTAGGGTTAAGCACTTGCAGCATGCTAGGAGTATTAAGCTGAAGGATGATATTAGCATAGATTAGATAGTATTAGAAACGCGTAATAGATAAATGTAATTAACATTTAATGATTAAATAAAGGAGTTTTATTTATGAGTAATGTTACTATCTTATGTTAACTGTTTAACTATTGTTTCACTTTGCATGTTTTGACTTCCAGAATAATTGAAATTATTAGGAATAATAGAATTGTTCAAATTGTCCACAATCGTTCATATGTTGGAAGTAGATATGAATGAAGATTGTCATGAATTGGCATGTAGATTGTCTGAATGGTGTTAGACATAGCAAAGGGTTGCTGCAACGTTCATGAGTGCTTATGAACTAGTTTTGAGCATTGGAACAAACCCGCGATTGCTGGAATTACCTTATGGAATAAGATATAAAAGAGTGATCGCAAGACGATAATATCATATGGTCTTAAAACCTAGATATATGGTTTGTTATTTGTTAATTGATTGTACATTGATAATGCGAAAACGCATCAGTAACTCGGTGTTATAAAACGCATTGTTGTGTGTAGTTGGTTAATGAATAAGTAAATGCATATAAGTTGAAGTTTATGTGTAACTTTTATCTAAGAAGGTAAAAGCGATATCTCGGCCGCTCGATGATTTGATTTGACTTATGTGTCGGGCCCGGTCAGAACTGAATTGATGTGTTCGATTAAGTTCTATGTCGAATAAATCAGAGATCGAGAAACCTAAATGCTTGACTAACCATTCCATAGGATTGTCAGCATGATATCTAACAGAGGATTGTACGATCCCTTATCTAAAGGACAAGATTGATTAGATCAGAGTTTGACAACGTCTTTGAAAGCTACGATTGCAAACCGAATTGTACTTGTATAGTTACTAGACTTATCCAAGTGGGAGACTGTTGGAATAGTGTCTAAGGCTGCAACTATATTGGGCAAGTACTTGACCCGGTTGTGCATGGTCCTTTTGGGTTGCCTTCACCATAGCAACTTGATGGGATGATTTATTGAGAGAGAGTAAATATTATAAAGAAAAATATATGTTTATTTGATTAATATAAGTCATAGAATTAATTGGAATTAATTTGGTGACTTAAAGAGATTAATTAAATAAAGGGGTATAAACTGTCAATTGTTTGATAATTAAACTTTAGACTATAAATCCATTGGGATATGCTTTGGACGAATTCCAAGAGATATAGAATAGCTAAAATCGTCCATATGAGTTATCTAGGAATGGATTTGGATAGCCTTAAGAGAAGATTATCCAATTAGGGATTAATCTGTAACCCTTAAGGAGTCTACAAGTATAAATAGACCCTATGGCTGAGGGAATTCGATACTTCACCTAAAGTAGAGAACCTCTGGTCGAATTCCATCCTCTCTCCTCTCTCCCAAATCATCCTCCTTGCTTTGGTGTTTGTAAGCCATTAGAGGAGTGACATTTGTGACTCTAGAAGCTCCAAGACCACAAGATCAACAAGGAACTCAAAGGTATGGTTCTAGATTTGTTTTAATGTTGTTATTTAACCTAATTAGCCATTAGAAGTCTTGGATTCAAAGCATGTTTATTTAGAAAGCCTAGATCCGAGCATTAGGGTTTTGCATGCGCACATAGGAAAGTTCTTATGGCTAAAACCCATCAGTTATGACCTTGAGTTGTGATATTTGTTGATAATTCATCATATATGGACATATAGAGGTTGTATGTACACCAAGTTTGGGGCTTTACGTGGTGAATCAGTCTAGGAAGGCCAGATCTATGAATTGAGGGAATAGATCTGACCTTAGAAGCGAGTTTGGGTGATTGCATGGCATGGACTCGCCGAGTCCGATGAGCAGACTCGGCGAGTAGCTTGAAGATTGCCTTGGATCGGCCAGTGAGTGGTCCAATCAAGTCATGGGTTGACTCAGTGAGTCAGGGCGAGTTAGGGAAGGGTGGTCAAGTGGACTGAGTCGAGCTGGGACTCGCCGAGTTGTTCTTGAGACTCGGCGAGTTGAGTCGGGGTGGCCCCGCGATTCTTCCAGGTGGAACTCGTCGAGTCAGGGGGAGTACTCGACGTGTAAGAAGGGAATCCTAGAGAGCTGGTGAAAACGTCTAGACTCGCCGAGTTGCCCTTGTGCACTCGCCGAGTCCGGTCAAAGTTGACCGTTGACCAGAGTTGACCTGTGTTGACTTCTTAGGGATAGTCAACCTTAGATATAAAAAGTGTTAATTAGAGACATATGATGTTATAGGAGGATTATAGCTCGGAGGATCGGGCACGAGGGATTTCAGGATTTGTGAGTCATCGAGATACGCGAGGTGAGTCTTCTCACTATACTTTACCTTGAGTAGGTAACCAGAGTTACGTGACAGAGTATTGTATGTTATGTATCAGAGTTATGTGACAGAGTATTGTATGTTATGTATGCTATATGTTGTACCGCATTATTTCTATGTGATTATGCTGTGCATGTTTACAGAGTTGGAACCAGAAGGTTCCTAGAGTTAGAACCTGAGGGTTCACAGAGTTTGGGTGCACGGACCCATAGAGTTATAGCCTCGAGTGGCTAATATGTGTTTTATGTGTGGTATTTTGGGGAACTCACTAAGCTTTATGCTTACAGTGTTAGTGTTGTTGTTTCAGGTACTAGCGATGACTGTGGGAAGGCGCCGGCTTGATCCGTACACACGCATGGGATTTTGTTGCACTTGTGATCTTGGGATTTTGTATAATGTGAATTGAGATTTAAACTTGATGTTTTTATGAAAAGTTAATGGGAAATGTTTTTATAAATTGTGAAAAATTATTTCGAAATTTACGGTGTTACAAGTTGGTATCAGAGCCTTGGTTTGAGGGATTCGAGTACACCTTCAGGCGTATTTGAACTCAAACTGAGGAGTTGAGATGTATTTTCAAAAGAGTAAAAGACTTTTGAAAAACGCAGAGCAAGAGATGTGTGTACGATCAGTCAGCGCCCGAACGGTGATTTCCTAAAATACCTTTATATTATGTGATATTGATATTGATATGATGTATCTGCATGCTAGAGTAGGCTAGGTATTGCTATTAAGACTAGAGTGGCCTGATTTGTGATGCCTTAGCCTAGGGAGAGGTGAGCTGCTATGAGATGCTTGAGAGTGAGTAGGTAGCAGCGAGGGGCTTATGAGAGATCTATTAGAGAGTGGTCTACGCATGATAGAGTACTTGGGACTTGGGATCCGAAGAGGAGGACTTGGGGTGTATTCTGGTGCGGTGCGGACAGTAGTATTGGGCCCGTACTACTGAAAGCACCGGAGCGGTGTGCAGCCCAAGTAAGAATCTTTGGAATACCAAGAATCAAGGAGGAAAGAGTTGTCGAGTGTGAGTATGCTCGTGTGGATTCTGATTTTTGTATGTTGTATTTCAGAGGTAGATCATGGTGAGGACACATTTGATGCCCGAGAGCAGTGGTACTAGTGAGGAGGAGATCCGCCGGATCATCCAGGAGGAGGTGGCTGCGGCCATCAGGGCAGAGATACCGGAGATGTTTGGGTCTATAAAGACCACATTGATTGAGACGTTTGATGAGCGTTATGCCGCTCTTTCTGAGGCTGCTGCTACAGCGGCTACCGCAGTGATTGCTGCTGCGAGGCCGCAAGGTGGTGATGCGTTGCTGTTCCGCGAGTTCAGCAACACGAAACCACCAGAGTTTGATGGGACTCAGGATCCGGTGGCGGCTATGAGGTGGATATCTGATATTGAGGGGTGTTTCTTCACTTGCTCGTCTCCTGAGCATTTGAAGGTTCGGTTCGCGCTGAACCAGCTTCACTTGGGAGTGAAGGA
Organism: Lactuca serriola; assembly: GCF_051521515.1. Lineage (NCBI taxonomy): Eukaryota > Viridiplantae > Streptophyta > Magnoliopsida > Asterales > Asteraceae > Lactuca > Lactuca serriola. The sequence continues at coordinate 72,896,194 of NC_136416.1, forward strand.
CTGGTGGAAGTTTGTGACGGCGCATTATACGCCTGCTGAGCTTGCGACGGTGACCTGGGAGAGGTTCACTGTCATGTTCCGATATGAGTACGTTCCCCAGGTGGAGAGGGAACGTTTGGCACAGGAGTTTCTGACCCTCAAGCAGGGTACTGAGTCAGTTACAGCGATCACGAGGATGTTCCATGAGAGGGCGATGTTCTGCCCTGAACACGTGTCCACTGAGCAGGCACGTATGAGCCGCTACTTGAGCATTTTGAGGCGGGATATTCGGGAGTTCGCTGCGAACTCCTCGTACCGGACATTTGCTGAGCTTCAGGCAAATGCCCGGAAGAGGGAGATTGAGCTTGAGACTCAGGCCAGGGAGGAGGCGGAGTCTCAGGGGAGGGATCGGTGACCGGCACAGTCTCAGCCGGCAGCTAAGCGGGCTAAGCCCGCTGATCCCAAACCAGGGAGCCAGAAGGGCCGCACTTGCGGGAAGTGCGGCAAGGGTCATGATGGAGTCTGCCGAGCGGGATCTTGCTACAAATGTGGCAAGGAGGGGCATATGGCCAAGGACTGCCCCAAGGGGTTTGCAGTGTGTTTTCACTGCAACCAGACCGGACACCGGAAGGCCGAGTGTCCGCAGTTGCGCAGAGCATCTCAGGGATCTGCTCCTGCCGCCATCAGAGCTACAGAGAGTCGGCCTATGAAGGTCGAAGCGCCGAGAGCTCGAGGGAGAGCTTTCCAGCTGACTGCGGAGGAGGTCCGCGCTGCGCCCGATGTTGTGGCTGGTATGTTTTCTTTCATGTATTTATTTTGATGTTGAGATATTATGCTTATATTATGTTATGTGTAGGTACTTTTCTTGTGAACTCTGTACCTACTTTAGTGTTATTTGACTCGGGTGCGAGTCGGTCTTTTGTATCTTTGGCCTTTAGTCAGCATATCAGTGTTAGCCGTGAGGCATTGAGTCGGCCTCTGAGAGTTTCCATAGCTGACGATAGAGTGATTTGTGCCACGGAGGTTCTCCGGGGATGTGTATTAGAGATTTTCGGGGTTGAGTTTCCGATTGATCTGATTCCTATTGCGATGGGTGATGTCTGTGTCATTGTGGGCATGGACTGGTTGAGCCGATTCGGCGCGGTTATCGACTGTGAGCGTCAGCTGGTGACCATACGAAACCCTAGTGGGGGAGTTCTTTCAGTGTACGGCGAGGGTACACGTTCAGGATCAGCTTTTTGTTCGGCCGCTAGGGCGAGGCCGTGTCTACAGCAAGGCTGTAAGGGTTTTGTGGCGTATGTGATGGATACGCGGGTGGCTTCCGAAAGACCGAGTTCAGTTGAGGATGTTCCGGTGGTGCGTGAGTTTCCAGATGTTTTTCCCGAGGAGTTACCGGGTGTGCCTCCTGTGAGGCAAGTGGAGTTCAGTATTGATTTGGTTCCGAGGGCCGCGCCTATCGCTAAAGTGCCTTATCGTCTTGCACCTCCAGAGATGCAAGAGTTATCCTCGCAGCTTCAGGAGCTGCTGGGGAAGGGGTTAATTCGGCCGAGCAGCTCACCGTGGGGAGCACCTATCCTGTTCGTCAAGAAGAAGGATGGTTCACACCGGATGTGCATTGACTACCGGGAGTTGAACAAGCTGACGGTCAAGAACCGTTACCCGTTACCGAGGATCGACGATTTATTCGATCAGTTGCAGGGAGCATCTTGGTTCTCCAAGATAGATTTGAGGTCGGGATATCATCAGGTGAGAGTGCGGGATGAGGATGTCCAGAAGACAGCGTTCAGGACGCGATATGGGCATTATGAGTTTGTGGTGATGCCTTTTGGGCTCACTAATGCCCCGGCTGTGTTCATGGATCTCATGAACAGGGTATGCAGGCCGATGTTGGATTGGTCGGTGATTGTATTTATCGATGACATTCTGGTATATTCGAGATCTAGAGAGCAGCATGAGGAGCATTTGAGGGAGGTCCTTGGGATTTTGAGATCGGAGAAGCTTTATGCAAAATTCTCCAAGTGTGATTTCTGGTTGCGGGAGGTCCAATTCCTTGGACATCTTGTTAACCAGGAAGGGATTCTGGTCGATCCGGCCAAGGTTGAGGCAGTGATGAGTTGGGAGGTGCCGAAGTCACCATCTGAGATCAGGAGTTTCCTTGGGTTGGCAGGGTATTATCGGAGATTTATCAAGGATTTCTCCAAGATCGCAGTGCCACTCACCAGATTGACCCGGAAGGGCGTTGCGCTCTCATGGGGTCCCGAGCAGCAGACCTCCTTTGAGACACTTCGCCAAAGGTTGGGCGAAGCCCTGGTATTTGCTCTCCGGGAAGGGATGGAGGATTTTGTGGTATATTGTGATGCATCGATTTTGGGGCTGGGTGCGGTGTTGATGCAGAGGGGTCATGTGATAGCATATGCATCGAGGCAATTGAAGCCTCATGAGACGAGATATCCCACGCATGATCTAGAGTTGGGGGCAGTAGTGTTCGCTCTCAAGATTTGGCGTCACTACTTGTATGGGGTTCGGTGTACGATATACACGGACCATAAGAGTTTGAAGTACTTGATGGATCAGCCCAACCTAAATATGCGACAGAGGAGGTGGTTGGATGTGGTCAAGGATTATGATTGTGAGATCCTGTACCACCCAGGCAAGGCTAATGTGGTAGCCGATGCGTTGAGCCGTAGGGCGGAGAGCACACCACTGCGAGATGTATGTTTGAGGTTGACTGTGATAGCTCCGGTACTGGATGCCATTCGTGGGGCACAGGCCGAGGCTGTGCAACCGGGGATGCAGAAGAGGGAACGGGTCGTTGGTTTGGTTTCAGAGTTCGTTATGGATGGTCGAGGGCTTATGAGTTTCCAGGGTCGGATTTGGGTACCGTTTGTGGGCGGTAGGCGTGCTACTTTGATGGAGGAGGCTCATCGGTCGAAATTTTCGATCCATCCGGAGGCCACGAAGATGTATTTGGATTTGAGGAAAGAGTATTGGTGGCCCTGTATGAAGAGGGACGTCGCCTGGTTTGTTGAGAGGTGCTTGACCTGCCGCAGGGTTAAGGCCGAGCACCAGAGACCGCATGGCAAGTTGCAGCCATTGGAGGTTCCCGAATGGAAGTGGGAACAGATCACTATGGATTTCATCACCAAATTGCCGAGGACTGCCAGAGGAGTTGATGCAATTTCGGTGATTGTGGATAGGTTGACGAAGAGCGCTCACTTCCTTGCCATCAGTGAGAGTTCTTCAGCGGAGAAGTTGGCGGAGATATATGTGAGGGAACTGGTATCTCGGCATGGGGTGCCGATCTCGATTGTTTCGGACCGTGATGTGCGTTTCACTTCCAGGTTCTGGAAGAAATTTCATGAGGAGTTGGGTACTAGATTGCATTGCAGTACCGCATATCATCCCCAGACAGACGGCCAGAGTCAGCGGACGATTCAGACGCTTGAGGACATGCTTCGAGCATGTGTGTTAGATTTCGGGGGTAGCTGGGATGCGTATTTACCCTTGGCAGAGTTTTCCTACAACAACAGCCATCATTCGAGCATTGGTATGCCGCCCTTTGAGCTGTTGTATGGTAGGAGGTGTCGGACCCCCATTTGTTGGGGAGAGGTTGGGCAGAGAGTGATGGGCAGTACAGAGATCGTGCTTCAGACGACAGAGCAGATTCAGCAGGTCAGACAGAGGTTATTGACCGCCCAGAGCTGACAGAAGAGTTATGCAGACCGACGCCGGTCTGAGCTTGAGTTTCAGGTCAGCGACTTCGTTCTCCTGAAGGTCTCTCCTTGGAAAGGAGTGATTCGATTCAAGAAGAGGGGCAAGTTGGGACCCCGGTATATTGGGCCATTTCGTGTGATTGCGAGGGTAGGCCGGGTAGCCTATCGTTTGGAGTTGCCAGCAGAGTTGGGGCAGATCCACGACACTTTTCATGTGTCGCAATTGAGGAAGTGTATAGCCGATGAGTCGGCAGTGGTTCCATTAAAGGATATTCAGGTGGATGCGAGCCTGAATTATGCCGAGAGGCTAGTGGCCATCAGAGATCGGAAGATCAAGGTTCTGAGGAACAAGGAGGTACCTCTGGTGTTGGTTCAGTGGCAACACCGGAAGGGATCGGAGATGACCTGGGAGCCGGAGCGCGAGATGCGGGAGCAGCATCCGGAGGTATTTTCAGAGCGAGACTTCGAGGGCGAAGTCTAGTTCTAGTGGAGGAGAATAATAACAGCCCGGATTTCCAGGTATCTTTATTTTTTATGATTTTGGTGTTTTGAGAGGGGACTCGGCGAGTTGGAGCTCAGACTCGCCGAGTAGGGACGCGATTTTGGACGCGGGATTCGCCTGGACTCGGCGAGTCCAGGATATGGGCTCGGCAAGTCCGTGCTGTTTAATGAAACCCTAATTTCTCAGGTTTGGGACCTATTTAAAGGGCCTTATGGCCGTCATTTGTACCCAGCAGTCCATAGAGAGAAACCCTAGAGTGCTTTAGCGATTTGAGAGAGAAAGGAAGCATTTCTTGACCTTTGTGTGTTGTTTAGCAAAGAAGAGGGAGGTTCTAGCCAAGAGGAAGCAAAGGAGGTTGCTATTCTGTGGATTTGAAGCTTAGATCATCGATCTAAAGGTATGATTTCGGCTCATCTTCTGTTTCGTGAAGTATATTTGGATTTAGGGTTTCTTGTGACCTTTGTTGGGTTGATTTGATGGCCAAATAGTCCCTTGCTAGTGATGAGGCTTTGGATCTGGATCCATAGAGGTCCAGAGAGCCTCATTCATCAAGCTTTATGAAGAACAATGGAGGTTATGACCTTGAGTTGTGATATTTGTTGATAATTCATCATATATGGACATATAGAGGTTGTATGTACACCAAGTTTGGGGCTTTACGTGGTGAATCAGTCTAGGAAGGCCAGATCTATGAATTGAGGGAACAGATCTGACCTTAGAAGCGAGTTTGGGTGATTGCATGGCATGGACTCGCCGAGTACGATGAGCAGACTCGGCGAGTAGCTTGAAGATTGCCATGGATCGGCCAGTGAGTGGTCCAGTCGAGTCATGGGTTGACTCAGTGAGTCAGGGCGAGTTAGGGAAGGGTGGTCAAGTGGACTGAGTCGAGCTGGGACTCGCCGAGTTGTTCTTGAGACTCGGCGAGTTGAGTCGGGGTGGCCCCGCGATTCTTCCAGGTGGAACTCGTCGAGTCAGGGGGAGTACTCGACGTGTAAGAAGGGAATCCTAGAGAGCTGGTGAAAACGTCTAGACTCGCCGAGTTGCCCTTGTGCACTCGCCGAGTCCGGTCAAAGTTGACCGTTGACCATTGACCGTTGACCAGAGTTGACCTGTGTTGACTTCTTAGGGATAGTCAACCTTAGAGATAAAAAGTGTTAATTAGAGACATATGATGTTATAGGAGGATTATAGCTCGGAGGATCGGGCACGAGGGATTTCAGGATTTGTGAGTCATCGAGATACGCGAGGTGAGTCTTCTCACTATACTTTACCTTGAGTAGGTAACCAGAGTTACGTGACAGAGTATTGGATGTTATGTATCAGAGTTATGTGACAGAGTGTTGTATGTTATGTATGCTATATGTTGTACTGCATTATTTCTATGTGATTATGCTGTGCATGTTTACAGAGTTGGAACCAGAAGGTTCCTAGAGTTAGAACCTGAGGGTTCACAGAGTTTGGGTGCACGGACCCATAGAGTTATAGCCTCGAGTGGCTAATATGTGTTTGATGTGTGGTATTTTGGAGAACTCACTAAGCTTTATGCTTACAGTGTTAGTGTTGTTGTTTCAGGTACTAGCGATGACCGTGGGAAGGCGCCGGCTTGATCCGTACACACGCATGGGATTTTGTTGCACTTGTGATCTTGGGATTTTGTATAATATGAATTGAGATTTAAACTTGATGTTTTTATGAAAAGTTAATGGGAAATGTTTTTATAAATTGTGAAAAATTATTTCAAAATTTACGGTGTTACATTCAGGCAGTTCAGTGTTTCAGGCAGCTCAGTGTTTCAGTCAGTTCAGTGTTTCAGGCAGTTCAGTGTTTCAGGCAGCTCAGTGTATCAGTCAGTTCAGTGTTTCAGGCAGTTCAGTGTTTCAGGCAGCTCAGTGTTTTAGGCAACTCGGTGGTGCAGGCAGTTCCGTGCTTCGAATAGTTGCAGTGTGAGGGTCAGTGTTAGTATAGTTGGTTGATTTGGTAATGGCAAGTCCCTCGCAGCAGGATCAGTGGAGCCTTCTTCCAAGTATAAGTGATCTGTAAGGATAGCTAGGCAGGCAGCTTTTCCTTAAGGATGGAAGGATCGAGTCAGTAGGAGTCGAGTAATCAGATGGGATATAAGCAAGTTGGTTCCAGCAGCATCGTTTCAGTATGAGCGGCAGAGTGGATAGAACAGTTATATATAATCGAAGTATCTACAGAAGTCGTTGGAGGCGACTAGGAGATTGCGATGGAGTGTAGTGACCGGTGGGAGTCCGGTAACTCAGATATTGACAAAATAGTTGGACCAGGGTGGTCTCAGTGCATCCGGTAGGCGGATGAGGGGTAACAAAATTCTCAGTCGGAGGAGGTAACGTTAAGAAAATTATGGAAGAGAGAAGGATTCAGTATGTACCAACAGTAGTGACCAGCACTGCAAGTGGCTAGAGTGATGGTCAATAGGAGGGTGTTAGATTTCCCAGGCAGAGAGTTGGAGGCAGTTCGCAGGACAGTTGGTTATAGCAAACTTCGAGGACGAAGTTTAGTTTAAGTGGGGGAGAGTTGTAACACCCAATGTTTGGAAAGCCAAGAAAAGAAAGAAAACCCCAATTTTTAAGGGGAGACTCGGCGAGTCCAAGGAGGGACTCGGCGAGTCCGAGCGGGATCCGGGTTGAGGTGTGAGCGACCGACTCGGCGAGTCTGGTCTGAACGAGGAAAACCCTAAATCCGGGACTTGGAGCCTATTTAAACGTCTCATTCTCCTCCCTAGGGTTCCTTTGCTGCCTCTCTACCCCAGAACACCAGACCCTAGCCACCATATCCGTTTTTGAGCTAGATCTTGCCTTGAAGAGTGCACTAAAGCTTGGAGAAGGAAGAAAGGCCTTGGAGGTGCATGAAGGGACTGTAGATCCGGGATTGAGAAGACATTTCAGACCAATTGGAGGTAATAAGCTGTTGCTTGGACTCCCTTTGCACCTAGATCTATTCTTATGTGTGAAGGACATTTTTGGCATGATAAGTAACCATTTCGAGTTAGAGGTCCAGATCTGAGGTTGCTACCTTAGATCCATGCTTGTTTTTGTCTAGAATCCCCTAAAGTATCAGCCCTTGGTATGTTGAAGAAGTATGTTTGCCATAAACCCTAGTTTGAATGTGTTTTGAGCCTAGATCTCTTAATCTACACGTAAAGTTTGCCACTTTACGTAGGGGATAGGCCTTAGAAGTATGGATCTATAAGATGGAAGCCCTGTTTGGCTCGAAAAGTCATTGCATGGATTAAGGACTGAATAGACTTGGCGAGTCCTTCGAGTGGAGTCGGCGAGTAGCTTAAAGATGAGGAGGAACTCGACGAGTGGGATGAACAGCTCGTCGAGTCGGATGAAGTTGGGCATGAACTTGGCGAGTTGGAAGAACAAATCGGCGAGTTGGTTGATGATTGCCTTGGGCTCGGCGAGTCTATTCTTGGACTCGGCGAGTCAGGTCGCGAAAACCCCAAACCCTTCGAGTTGAAACTCGAATCAGTGAGTCGGGTGGAGACTCAGCGAGTTGGGCAGGACAGGACTCGGGAATACTTGACTCGGCGAGTCATGGACTGACTCGGCGAGTCGAGTCGCGAATAGAAGGACCATGAGCATATGAACTCGGCGAGTTATTAGGTGGACTCGGCGAGTAGGGTTGACCTGGAAGGTTGACTTTGACCAGGATTTTGACCTTGACTAGAGTTGACCTAGTTGACCTTTGGAGGTCAGTTGGGCTAAGTGTTATCTTGGCATTGGTAGCTCGAGGAGCTAGTGGAGCAGCAGTTCGGAGTCAGAGGTCAAGTAGCAGTCAAAGGATTAGCAGCATCAGTTCAGCAGTCTCAGGTGAGTTTCCCTTCAGTAGGAACGGGTCTAAGGCCACAATGCCGGCCCGTTCAGTTAGTCGTAGTTTCTGGACTTCGGTCTAATGTAGTAGCCAGTATGTTAGATGCCTCCGTGGCTCAGACAAGATTTATGTGTTTATGCTAGTTGATATGTTTATGCTATGTCCAGTCAGCTTCGGACTTCGGTCTGATGTAGGGGACAGAGGTCCCAGTCAGCTTCGGACTTTGGTCTGATGTAGGGGACGGAGGTCCCAGTCAGCTTCGGACTTCGGTCCGATGTAGGGGACGGAGGTCCCAGTCAGCTTCGGACTTCGGTCCGATGTAGGGGGCAAGGCCCCAGTTAACCCAGACTTCGGTTCGATGTAGTGGACAAGGCCCAGTATGTGCTTTATATGTTATTGTGTGGTATGTGGTAGATTGGGGGAGCTTACTAAGCTTCGTGCTTACGGTTTTCAGTTTTGGTTTTAAGTACTCGTTTTTCATAAGAGGAGCTCGGGAAGATTGCAGAGCACACACCATAGTCAGTTAGCCTGGGGATGTTTGACTCTGATAATGAGATTATGTTTTGAATTAATACTCTAAAAAATTATGTTATGACTTATGATACAGTTTTGTAAATATGGTTTTAGTAATGTTTTAAAAGAAATTTTTAGTAGTGATTTTTGGGTCGTTACAATCATTGTGGTCCAGTACATCATAGGCGATACAGTGGGCCTTGAAAAGATTGTTCCAAAGTTCATAGTTGTAGGTCGTTAAATCAAGGATTAGAGGAACGTAAGTCTTTATGTTGGTGATGCCATATGCTTTGTGAGGAGGTGCTTTTGGATTGCTAGCCTCGCCTGTCATGATTGAGAGAAGAAGAGAAAGGGCAGAAAAGAATATAGAAGGAAGAAGGTGAATCTGCGACTGGTGAGAAAATCGACTTTAGAGAAGGATCAGCAAGCTAGGGTTTGAGATAGCCTGATACCATGTTAGTGAACATATTTTCCCATGATTCAATATGCATTGCACAAATGTATAAATACAAGGTTGCCTTCTTGGGCCATATACATACAAGATACGTATAAACAAATGGGCCTAATAATACAATACATGAAATACATAACAATAAATATAATGGGTATAATATCCGCTAACAATTATAAGCTAGCTTTCAAAATTGAAAAATGGTGTTTTTTTGTGATATTTATGTGTTTGAGTGTCAAACCAACAAATAATAAGGGTAATAATAATCTCAAAAATCACTGTTACATTATTCTAAAAAATAATACATAGTAAACAGGCTCGAACCACTGCGACACAAGATTAATTATTTCACCTATTTCACAAGACACAAAACTAACTATTAAAAATGAGTTTTGTTGATTTTAGATGAGATTTCATAAACAAATGACAAAAAATGTAATGACTAAAATTTAGAAATTAAAAGAGATTTCTGCTTCCAAATTCTATTTCAAGCATTTGTGTTGTTGATCATAATGTAGTATCAAGTTCTATTCTATCTAAATTGGTACTAAAATATTAATATGTTCTAATATTTTATAATTGCCAAAAGTACGTAACTAAAATAAGTTCTTTATATTAAGCTTCCTATAAATAATCTAAGTTTAAACAAGTTCTTAAACCCAATCATTAAATGACTTTAAGTTTTATGTAACTATTACCAAAAATAATCAATATTCCTCATATACTAGGAAATGTAAATGTATGTAATTTTTTTTATTCTACTTACCTTGATTCATTCAATACCAATTAAATGTTTGTTACCATTTCCAAACTAAAAAATATATAGGAATTTCATAATTTGAATAATATAAGTAATTCAAATCCTAAATCAATTGATCAAATGAAAAGAGTAGGAATCAAACATATGATGAAGATCAAATCACAGATTAATTTATAAAACATAAACTAAAATCACATCATAATCTAAACAAGTACTCTAGAATTTAGGAACCATGAATGAAAGTAAACTCGCCACAAATGACTAGTTTGAAACACAAATTCAACAAGTTTAAATCTCAAATAACTTACAAATTCCAGTAAAATGTATTTCCGAAGTGATACTTATAAGACTCTTACACAACCGCCTATTTGATGTCTCCAATCGAAGTTGTGTCTGAAATAAATGTTTCTAGATGCTGTATAGGAGGTTGAAAAATTAGAAAACTATAAAAAAACGACCATGTAATATTTGGCCTTAAGAAAACATGATCATGCAATGCTAAAAGTAGATTTCAATGACAAGTTTTTGATTCAAAGTACATTGCTCAAATGTGGGTGTTTCATGAAAAAAATGATTGTGTAATATTTTAGCATTGAGAAAACACGATCGCGTAATTTCCGTTTATTCTATTGTCTTCATCAAAACACGACCGTGTAACAACCCCTGAAATATCCACAAAAAACGTGAAAGTAGATGAGTCCTCAAAATTGTCACACATTTATCAAATGTATGCAAAGTTAAACTAAAATACATTGCAATGTATAAAGTAATCATGACATAAACTTGCAAAAATGTGCATTTTATGAACTTAACATTATCCAAAACATAATGACTTTTGTGAAAATTACAAAATATAGTGAGTTTTGTGATAGTTATACAAAATATAGTGACTATTATGAAGTCTTCATAGATTGTCATGTTGATAAATTAATTGTCTTTTAAATTAACCGTGTTTTGTTTAACAACTAAAAAAAATCATTAAATATTTTGTTTAGAAAATATTTATGTTTAATATAATTGGATGTCACGTTAAAGTAAATATTTGTAACACCATGTTTTCACTTGTAAAAGTTATAAAATAAAAACCTTTGTTTCTAAGAATGAAAGTAAACATATATCGTGCTTTAACAGAAATGGTCAACATGAAAGTTGTAGTATACATCAAGACAAACACGCTGATATAAAGAACGTTGAAATCAGAGCTCGTATGAAGAAATATATGATTTTTCGAAGTTTCGGCGGATTTTAGCCTTCTGTGTGGCGGGTAAGAAGGGTACGCGGCACGTGGCGTTAATGACCTAACACCACCTGTCGGCGATTGTGTGCAAGAAAGTATAAACTTGTCTGGTGTTGGTATGCGACACGTAGCTCAAAAATCATCCCTATAGATAGAGGCTCAAGTCTCACTCTTTCCTTACAACATTTCACTCCCAAATCTCTTTCTCCCTCTCTCCCTCTCAGTCCCTCCTGACAATTTCTCGTTCTGAAGTATCAACAGTGATGTGTTTCAAAGTGACTAAAAGCTTTAAATTCGTAACCCTAACCAATTTTATCAACTAAAACACAATACATAGTGTATCTAGTCGCGTAGTAGCATAGTAGAGTAAATGAAGGTTGAACACAATGAACAAAATTTTAAATTAAAATTAATTGCTAAAAAATAAACTATAAGAAATATAACTAAATTTATTGCAACTTCTTTATATTTTTGGGGAACTTTTTTCTCTTTTTCCTCTTTTCTTTTCACAATTTTTTTTTCCAATATTTTAATTTCAACTTTCATATAATAGCAAAAAATAAAACTAACTTTTATTTTTATTATTAATATAGTTCGTGACTTTCTAAGAAATTCATTGGAGTACTCAGAATTTCAAAGACCAACAATGAAACCCATGACTTTCGATGAAACTCATGTAACGATTTTCTTCCCATTCATCCAAACTTTTATAATTAGGTGGATAAATATAAATATTTTCGGGGAAAATACTCCGTGACACCCCAAAATTTCAGATAAAAGAATTATTTTTAATTCATTTCAAAACATCTAGTAAAGATGTCGAAACAACAAAAAGTGTATCATAGTGTAATAAAATCAGAGTACAAATCCCAAAATCATGTAAAAGCAGAAAACATGGGCAGATGCGGTGTGATCAAGTCGTGCCCTTCTCTTTTGAGTTGGAAGTACCTGAAACATAAACTGAAAACCATAAACACAAATTTTAGTGAGCTCCACTGAAATACCACATACCATCCACACACAGTCAAAACATATATGGGTCTATTTAACCTCCTTCGGTCTCCTGCAACCCGTATCGGGTATATTCGGTCTCTTTCAACCGGTATTGTGTGTATTTCAACCCCTTCGGTCTCTTTCAGTTGGTATCAGGTCTATTTCACCCTTACAACTAGCATATAATCATAACAGTAAGAGTCACACAGACAGCAAACGTATACAAGCAATATATGAAATTGTCACGAAGAAAACTATCATCCTAGTAACATAATCTAGTGGGCCGACATTGGTGCCTTTGTGCCACGTGCATAGTGAAGGAAACTCACCTCGAACTTAAGATATCAATCATATCCGAGTTGTTGAATCGAGAAATCCACTCACTAAATAGAAATAACAAAATCATAATTAGAAATTTGGCTAATAACCCAACCAGAGAGTCCAAACCGTAAATCTCGGCTTTAAGGGTAAAAGGCTACTTTACCCATCCCTTATTGGGCCTATCAAATCAAGGACCAAATCTAAACTAGCCCAAAAGGTATTCCAAGTCCAACTAAAAGGACCCTAAGTCCCAACATAGGCCCAAGAGCTCCAAGATGGCCTAAAACCCACAAATGACCTGATACCACAAAAGGCCTAAGTCCCATACTCAATCAAGGAAAAAAGCCCAACTAATCCCAAGCCCAAAACTCCAAAGGCCCGCACACAGACGTACGCGCGGCATACCTGTCTTGTATGCCCGATGTACGTTACTGAGGGGTTTGGAGGACTTAATGTGCTTAAATAGGATGCAAACCCTAAAAATTAGGGTTTTCCTTGATTCACGTACGCCCTGCGTACGCAAGGGTATACCCAACGTACGTAGGGGACATCCCGCCTCATGCAACCATTTGAGTATGCCTGACGTACCATATGTACGCCCAACGTACTCGAGCCCAAATGTCCAAACAAAAGGAAATAACTACTAAGAGTTTTACATGACAAATTAGGCGTTACAATTCTCCCCCACTTTAATCAGACTTCGTCCTCAAATTCCGATGTCACAAATAACCCTAGGTAATGCTCCCTTATCTCTTCCTCAGGCTTCCATTTCCACTCAGAACCCTTCTGGTGCTGCCAATGCACCTTCACCAATCCCACAACCTTGTTCCTCAAGGTTTTTGTCTTTCGGTCAATGATCACCACCGATCTCTCAATGTAATTCAGACGGTCAACCACCTGAATATCCTATAATGGAACCACTGTGGAATCATCAACCAAACACTTCCACAACTGAGAGACGTGAAAAGTGATGTGAATATGACTGAATTCCACCGGAAGGTCCAAACGATACGCCAACCTGCTCACCCGGGCTAAGACCCTAAAAGACTAATATATCTTGTCCTAGCTTGCCCTGCTTCCTTAATCGGATGATACCTTTCAAAGGTGACACCTTCAGGAGTACCATATCCCCGAACTGGAACTCCAAGTCCGACCGACGTATATTTGCATAGCTCTTCTGCGTACTCTATGATGTCTGAAGTCTACCACGAACTTGTTGATACATCTCGGTTGTCTTGAGTACCACTTCGGTACTCCCCATAACCCGCTGACTGAACTCACCCCAACATATTCGGGTCCTACACTTCCTCCCGTAGAGCATCTCAAAAGGAGGTCGAATGATGTTGGCATGATAACTATTATTATACGAAAATTCTGCTAACGGAAGATACGTATCCCAACTTCCGCCAAAATCCAGAACACATGTTTGCAGCTTATTCTCCAAAGTCTACATAGTCCACTCACTCTGTCCATCAATCTGCAAGTGGAAAGCCATGTTGAAATGCATACGAGTACCCAGCTCCTCATGGAATCTCTTCTAGAATCTGGAAGTGAACCGGACATCCCTATTAGAGACCATAGTAACCGATATGCCATTCCATGCCACAATCTCCCGAATGTATATATATGCCAACTTTTCGACAGAGATGCTCTCCTAAATTAGGACAAAATGCGCACTCTTGGTCAATCGATCCACAATGACCCATATCGAATCCACTTCGCACACAGTCTGATGCAATTTGGTGATAAAATGCATCATAATCTCTTCCCATTTCCAAACTAGAATAATCAACGACTCTATTTTGTTGTGGGATCGCTGATGCTCGGCCTTGACCATCCTGCAAGTCAAGCATCTCTCCACATACCATGCCATATCTTGCTTTATACACGGCCACTAATGATCAGACCGGAGATCTCTATACATCTTTGTTGCTCCGGGATGAATAAAGAATCTCGACTTGTTCATCTCCTCTATTAAAACCTAATGCACACCACCCTAATATGGAACCCACACCCTCCGATGGAGATTCAATAACCCCCGACTATCGTAATAAAAAAAAGTCACCTGACTCACTATGCGCTCACTCTTCTGGTGCTCTTCCTTTATAGCCTCAACCTAAGACACTCGAATATGCTATAAGTGTGGGGTAATCACTATCTTCCTCAAACATAAATCCCTGATCGGAGCCGCTACCTCCTTGCGGCTGAGAGTATCAGCCAGCACGTTGGCCTTCCCCGAGTGATAAAGGATCTCGCAGTCATAATCCTTTACCACATCCAACCATCTATGCTACTTCACGTTCAGATTCGGCTGATTCATCAGATACCTCAGACTCTTGTGATCCATGTAGATAGTAGATCAGACCCATAGAGGCAATTTCGCCAAATCTTGAGGGCAAACACCACAACCCCCAACTCCATCTCATACGGAGGATAATTCGCCTCATGAGGATTCATTACCTTGAGGTGTAAGTGATCACATGACTCTGATGCATCAGAAATGCACCCAAGCCCATGATCAAAGCATCACAATATACCAAAAAGTCCTCAAAACCCTCTGGAAGGGTCAGAATCGGCGTCTCACATAACCTCTGTCTTAGAGTCTCAAAAGCTTCCTGTAGCTAAGGTCCCCAACGAAACCTGACGGTCTTCTTCATCAATCGAGTCAAAGGAACCACTATCTTGGAGAAATCCTGAATGAATCTCCGATAGTAACCTGCTAATCCAAGGAAACTCCAAATATATGATAAAGATCTCTGAGCCTCCTACCTCACCACCGCCTCAACCTTGGTCGGGTCGACCAAAATGCCGTTTTGGTTGATAAGGTGCCCCAGAAACTGCACCTCGCACAACCAGAACTCACACTTGGATAACTTTTCATACAGTCACTCCCTCCTCAGAGTCTCCAATACCTCCCTAAGATGCTCCTCATGCTGCTCCTGGGTCTTGGAATAGACCAGGATATCATCAATAAACAAAATCACAAATCGATCTAACATAGGCCTGCATACACGATTCACGAGATCCATGTATGCGACTGGAGCATTGGAGAGCCCAAAGGAAATCACCACGAACTCGTAATGACCATAACGAGTCTGAAAGGCCATTATTTGCATATCCTTGTCTTTCACCCTCATTTGATGATAACCTGAACGCAAATCAATCTTCGAGAACCAAGATACGTCCTAAAGCTGATCAAATAAATCATCGATCCTCGGGAGCGGGTAACGGTTCTTTACCATTAGCTTATTCAGCTCTCGGTAGTCTATACACATCCGATGCGTCCCATCCATTCTCTTCACAAATAAGATCGGCGTTCCCCATGGCAAACTACTCGGTTGAATAAATCCCTTATCTAACAACTCTTTCAGATGCGTAGAAAACTCCCACATCTCTGGATGTGCTAGCCAATATGGTGCTTTGTCTATCGGAGCCGCACCTGGAACCAAGTCAATCTGAAACTCCACTTGCCTCTCAGGAGGCACTCCCAAAAAATCCTTCGTGAATACATCCGGGTATTCCTGAAATATCCGTACATCATATATGGTCACCTCACCCTTCTCCCGAGTATCCATAACATAGGCCACGAACCCAAAACATCCTTGCTGAAGATAACACCTGGTTCTTGCTACCGAACAGAGAGTTGGCCCATGCAAGGCACCCTCACCGTGGATCACCAACTCTCCCCCACTTGGGTTCTGAACACGTGCCAACTAAAGTCCACAATTAATCATCTCCCCATTAGGGGTCAACCAATCCATCCCCATAATGACCTTGCTCTCGACCAGGGGAATCGGAACAAAATCAATCGAATACTGCTCACTAAATAACTCCAAAATGCATCCCCGGTGAATCCTCGACACTCTTACCGGATGATAATCAACAATCTCAACCTCTAATGGATAATCCAACTCTCCAGGGAGATCATCAAACCTCCTGCTAAGCGCAAGGGATACAAAAATCGGGTAGCCCCTAAATCGAATAAGACCAATTCAGGAATATAGTTCAAAAGGAACGACCCTAAACAACAATACAAAAATATAAGCATGATAAATAACATAAAGAAAGAGATAAGGAGAATATACATACTCGTGACCACATCCGGTTCTGCATGAGCCTCCTCGGCTGTTAGCTGAAATGTCCTGGTCTGAATAATTGTCGCCACTGCCTTTCCTTGGCGGCCAACATTGATCCTTAGATTCGCCAGAGAAGGTGCTGCTACTGGTCCTCTTAATGCTAAACTCGGGCAGTTGGCCTTCTTATGGCCCATCTGATCGTAATGAAGCAAATCAGATCAGATCCTAGGGTGGTAATGATGGTGGTATAATCCCAGCCAAAGTGCCCTATCTTGTCTTGCTTATAGCAGTTCGAAGCACCCACTCTACAAACTCCGTCATGCATCTTGTCGCACTTGCCACAACAACCCTAGCCTTGTTGGCCCCTCGATCTAGAATCGAAAACCTTGGGTTTCTTCACCTAAAACCCAATCTCCTACCCATGATCAACCTTCTGTTGGAATAGTGTCTAAGCCTGTAACTATATTTGGTATGTACTTGACCCGGTTGTGCATGGTCCTTTTGGGTTGCCTTCTCCAAAGCAACTTGACAAGGTAATTTAAGGAGAAAGGGAGAATATTATGGTTTATTAATATATTATAAGATAATATATTAAAGGAGAAATCATATTTATTTAATTAGTATTGGTCATAAATTAATTAGGAATTAATTTGGTGACCAAAAGAGATTAATTGAATAAAGGGGTATAAACTGTCAAATGTATGATAGTTAGGTTTTGGGTTAAGGAAACCTAATGGACTTAAGGGGGAACGAAATTATGATGGATATCCATCATATTTTCGTCCAAGGCCTTATTCCAGAAGGTTCCTTCGGCTGCTTGGTGGCTAAGTTGTCCATTAGGGTTTAGACTGAAACCCTAGTAGCCTGTAACTATAAATAAGACCCTTAGGGCATTGAAATCGGCTACCACTTGATTCTAAGAGAACCCTAGGCCGATTTCTAGATTCTCTCACCCTGTCTCATATTGCCTTCTTGCTTGTGGGGTTTGTGAACCATTAGAGGAGTTGCATTTGTGACTCTAAGCTCAAGAGAAGAAGAGAAGAAGATCTAAGCCAACATTTGAAGAGGTAAACATTTAGATCTGATTCTATATGTTGTTTTTGTTATTTGTATGCTAGATTAGGGTTTGTAAGTCTTGGAATCAAAGCATGTACAATAGAGAAACCTGGATCCAAGCATTAGGGTTTGTATGAGCACATAGGAATGTTTCTTATGCATAAAACCCATCAGTGGTATCAGAGACTTGATTGGTTTCAATTGTATGTGATGCTTAACTGTTTTGTTTGCTAAAAAAACGAGTTTTTTGCCTCTGCTCGACTCAACTCGGCAAGTCAGTATCTGGACTCGGCGAGTTGGCCCTACTCGGCAAGTCCAGGTCTGACTCGGCGAGTTTGAGCGTCAGACAGAGGGTATTTCGGGATTTAGCTGCTGTTTTGACTTGGATTTGATGCTTAAATTGTTTTATGAAGTTAAAATCCGAATTTTATCTTAATTAAATTATTATACTTGCCAAAACAATAGATAATTTCAAATCTTTTAAATATTGGTTGTTTATATGATAAATATGGATTATTTAAAATTATTTGGTAATTATCTAATGACTAAAATAAGATTAGGTCAAATACAAATAATTATGAAATTAATTGTTTAATTTGAATTATTTGTTATTTGAACCCTTGTGTTTTGAAAAGTTCAAAACTTGCCCTCAAGTTTTGAAATTTGAATTTTGTTATTAAAAGTTTAATTTTGAATAATTTAAATTTCAAACCCTTAGAATTTTTACAAGTTTAAAATTCAACCCTATACTATTATATATTATTGCAAGTTTAATTAATTAATTAATTAATTAATATATATATATATATATATATATATATATATATATATATATATATATGTATAACTTAAAATGTTAGTCTTACCGTTAGTAGGCCTCATTCACGAAGCCAGTCTATAAGGTGGGTATATGGTTGCTGCCTATAAAATGGCGCTTAATGGGTGTACACTCACACCTACCGCTTGCTTGACTGGTGGAGGGTCGTTAGCCGAACGGGTAGGATAGGGCAACCCTCTCCTCATTAAAAGTATAATGTAAGATACAAAGTAACTACATGTTTTTTTTCAAATTCCCAATCTTAGTTACTTTAGGGTAAAATGTGAAAATGATGCTAATCCATGGAATTACACTTCATACCCTTGTCAAACTTTGATGGAGGGCGTGTGGTTAACCGGCACATCAATTTGGGGATGACATCGGTAGTGAAGGGTGACTCAATGTTTGTCATAGATCAATGGAGCGTGTGTGGTTTACCGACACATTGATTGGGTGATAGAGACATTGAGTGCACCATGTTGATTCACATGGTTATTCACAATTTGTTTGCGATCCTCGGTATCCCAGTCGCAAATTTGAAATGCATATCGAGATTTAAACATGCCATTGAAAAGTTCAATGAATCTCAAAGATCTAGGAGTTTTCAATACATTTAAAACCTAAATTGCTTTTTCGTTTTTCATGGTGAGAATTAGTGAATCGTCATTCACTTACCTTCAAATTATTTACTTTTAGAGTACGGCATCCCTTTCTATGTTGTAAATAATGTTGTTGGATCCTAGCCCTAATTTCTCATTTGGGTGTTTAATTAGGGATTCATTTCTAATCAAACTATGTCCCTTTCTTTTTTCAGATGTCTGCAAACAACAACAACAATGCTTCCGGATCATTCTCATTGATGAACCTGTGTCAGAAAGTGACATTTGATGGTTCAAACTTCAACGAGTGGATGAGGTATATTCAAATGATCACACACTACGAGGACAAAGAATATGTCCTCGATGAAAAGCTTGAAAAGATCATCCCGGATGTTGCTACTCCTAAAGAACTGGCCGGCTTTGAGGCCCACGAGCGTGATGCCACGAAAGTTCACTGCATCATGCTGGCCACCATGAACTTCAAACTCCAAAAGTCCTATGAGGACATGTATCCGTATGAAATACATCAGGATTTGCTGGACAGGTATTACCAGAGCGCGAGGCAAGAGCGCTATGAGATCATTACTAACATGATCACCGCTAAGATGGGGAGTGAAGAATCCCTAACCTCTCATTTGCAGAAAATGCAGAGGTATGTTGATCGTCTTCTCAAACTAAATGTTAAGTTTGATGAGGATTTGGCTATCGACATAATCCTCCACTCCTTGCCCTCCTGCTACAACCAGTTTAGGATGACCTACCACATGAACAAAGAGGAGGTCTCCTTGAGCAAGATCCAAGGACTCTTGAGGACTGCTGAGAGCAACCTCAAAGACAAATCCGTTGCACCGTCCCCTGCTGTGGCCACTCCTGTGATGGCAATAGGTCAAGGAAAGGGTAAAAAGAGGAACGCTCCATGTAAGAGCCACCATAAGGGAAAGCCCCGAGATGGTTCGTCCTCAAGTGGGACCAAAGCTGGCCCTGCTAAACCCTCTTCCGATCCCAAAGAAGCAGAGTGCTTCTATTGCCACAAAAAGGGCCACTAGAAGCGAAGCTGCCCACAATATCTGCAAGACATAAGAGATGGGAAGATTAAGCCCACCTTTGCAGTGCCTAAAAAGAAGTAGGGAGGTGGAACATGGAAAGATGAACCTGATTATGGGAAACAGAAGATCGTCGCCTGTGACCAAAGTCGGTGTTTATTCTTTAGTGTTGAGTAATGGGTTAGGGATAGATTTAGACAATTGCTGTTATTCGCAAGATATGGCATGAAACATATTTCATTTCATGGTTTATTTAGACAAGGTTTCAGATATTCTTTTGATAATAGTAATGGTTCTATTAACGTTTATTTGATTGGTGTCTTTTATTTCAATGCATTACCTTGTAATGGGATTTATGAATCTGTGATGATTGTTGACATTTTAGGAAATAATGTTTTGAATATTGATTCGTCTACTAGTCTAGACAAAGCATGCTTGTGGCATTGTCGCCTTGGCCATGTCAACAAGAAACGCATAGCCCAACTCCAAAAGGATGGAGTGTTGGATCCATTCGACCTTAGGGACGATGACACGTGTGAATCTTGTCTACTTGGGAAGATCACCAAGTCACCCTTCACTGGCACTTGTAAAAGGGGTGAGGGTTTATTGGATCTCATACACACCGATGTGTGTGGGCCATTTAGATCCACCACAAGGGATGCTTGCTGCTTCTACGTGACTTTTACAGACGATTATAGCAGATATGGATATATCTACCTAATCAAGCAAAAGTCAGAAACCTTTGAAAAGTTCAAAGAGTTTAAGAATGAAGTAGAGAATCAGCTGGGCAAGAAAATCAAGATGCTTCGGTCAGACCGAGAAGGAGAGTACCTAAGTCTTGAGTTTCACGACTAACTAAAAGAATGCGGAATCGTTTCGCAATTGACGCCTCTGAGGACGCCACAATTTAATGGTGTGGCTGAGAGACGTAATCAGACCTTGTTGGACATGGTTCGTTCTATGATGAGTCGGAATTCGTTACCAATAGCTTTCTGGGGGTATGCCTTAGAGACTGCCCCCCCTTTTCCTTAACTTAGTTCCCACCAAGAAGGTTTCCAAGACTCCTCACGAGATGTGGACATGGAAGGCTCCCTCGTTGGCACATATCAAGGTTTGGGGTTGCGAGTCTTTCGTAAGACGAGAGACTCACGACAAGCTAGAACCTCTTAGTGAGAAGTGTTATTTCATCGGCTATCCGCAGAAGTCTTTTGGCTACCTTTTCTATAGACCGAGTGACAATGTTGTCTTCGTTGCTAGAAGAGGAGTTTTCCGGGAAAGGGAATTGATAAGCCAAGAACACAGTGGGAGGAAAATTAAACTTGAAGAGATTCAAGATCAAAGCGATGAAGGAACCTCTGACACTGGCACTCAACTTGAGGAGGAAACTCCTGTTGAACCTGTTGACGAGTCCTTACCTCTTCGACGTTCCACTAGGGCTAGTGTTCCACCCCAGTTTTATGGTTTTCATATTACTACTGAAGGGGATACATTTATTAGTGATAGTACACTAGTAAATTTGGATGAACCTAGCAGCTATAAGGAAGTCATGGCAGGCCCGAAATCTGCTAAATGGAAAGAGGCGATGGACAGCGAGATTCAGTCCATGTACGACAACCAAGTTTGGAATTTGGTTGATAATGTACCGGGTCGTAAGATAGTCGGGTGCAAGTGGATCTTCAAGAAGAAGACGGACATGGATGGGAAAGTGCATACTTATAAAGCGCGATTGGTTGCGAAGGGCTTTACTCAAACTCCCGGAGTTGACTATGATGAGACCTTCTCACCAGTTGCGAAGATAAAGTCTATTAGGGTAATGCTTGCAAAAGCTTCGTTTCATGATTATGAAATATGGCAGATGGACGTGAAAACCGCTTTCCTTAATGGAAAGTTGGTTGAGGATGTTTACATGAATCAGCCAGAGGGTTTTGTCGATGCGAAGCATCCAAATAGAGTATGCAAGCTTGAGAAATCCATTTATGGATTGAAACAAGCGTCTCGCAGATGGAATCTTTGTTTTGACGAGAAGGTTAAAGAGTTTGGCTTTCTGCGAAGCGAAGATGAATCTTGTGTGTATGTCAAAGCCAGTGGGAGTATAGTGAGCTTCCTCGTATTGTATGTCGACGACATACTGCTCATAGGACACGATGCCCTAACCTTGCAGGAGGTCAAGTCCTGGCTTGGGAAATGTTTCGCTATGAAGGACCTCAGAGAGACTGCTTATATTCTAGGAATAAGAATAGTAAGAAACATGGAAAAGAAACTGATAGGACTCAGTCAGGATACATACTTGGAAAAGGTACTGAAGCGTTTTAGTATGGAAAATTTCAAGAAAGGGGAGTTGCCAATCCAAAGCAATACCAAGCTGAGTAAGACTCAGAGCCCGAGTACAAAGGCAGAGATAGCTGATATGAGCCGAGTACCTTACGCTTCCGCAGTAGGCTCTATCATGTACGCTATGACTTGTACTCGCCCTGATGTGGCTTTCGCTTTGAGCATGATCAGTAGATATCAAGGGAACCATGGTAGAGCTCATTGGATTGCAGTTAAGAATATTCTTAAGTACCTTCGGAGGACCAAGGAATGGTTTCTAGTCCTCGGTGGGAGTGATGACTTAAGGGTACGAGGGTATAGTGACGCTAGTTTTCAGACGGATCGGGATAATTTCCGATCACAGTCGGGCTGGGTCTTTACCCTAAATGGAGGAGCAGTGACTTGAAAAAGTTCCATGAAGGAGACCGTAGCTGATTCAACGTGCGAATTAGAGTATATTGCGGCGAGTGAAGCGTCAAAGGAGGCTATATGGTTGAAGAACTTCATTGGAGACCTTGGAGTTGTGCCATCCATAAAGGAGCCGATGGAAATTTTCTGTGATAAAGAAGGAGCGGTTGCCTTGACCAAGGAACCAAGAGATCATGGTGGATCTCGACATATCGACAGGAAATACCATTTTATCAGACATGGGGTAGAAGAGGGGCTCCTCGTTGTGAAGAGGGTATCATCAGAAGAAAACCCAGCAGATCCCCTTACGAAGGGACTGAGTAGGGTCAAACACTTGCAGCACGCTAGGAGCATTGGGTTGAAGGATGATATAAGCTTGGATTAGATAGGAAACGTGTAATAGATAGTATGTACTTGACATTTGATGAATAAATAAAAATGTGTTATTTATGAGTAAAGCTACTATCTTGTGTTGGTTATTTATCTATTGTTTCCATTTTGCATGTTTTGACTTCCTGAATGATAGGATTATTCAGAAAGTCCACATTCGGTCATATTTTGGAAGTAGATATGAATGAAGACTGTCATGAATTGTTTGTAGATTGTCTAAAAGGTTTTGGACATAGCAAAGGCTTGCTGCAAAGTTCATGAGTGCTTATGAATATGATTTGAGCATTGGAATAAACCCGAGTATTATGCAGTATCACTTCGTGGTATTGTACCATTAAGTGATGGCAAAGTGATAATATCATATAGTCTTAAAACTTAGAGATATGGTTGTTGTTTGCTGGTTGGTTATGCATTGATAAAGTGTAAACACATTAGTAACTTGATGTTATAAAATGCATTATTGTGTGTGATTCAATTAGTGAATAATGGATGCATATGAGTCGAAGTTGATCTGTTCCTTTTATTCTATGAGAATAAAAGTGATATCTTGGCCACTTAATGATTTGGTTTGACTTATGTGCCGGGCCCGGTCAAAATAAAGTTGATGTGTTCAACTAAAATTCTATGTCAAACAAATCGGAAATCAAGGAACAAATGCTGGACAATAAGCATTGTCAAAATGATATCCAGAACAGAGGATTGTACGATCCCTTATCTAAAGGACAAGTTGATCAGAGTTGATAGCAAAGTATAAGAGCTACGATTGCTAATCGGATTCTGAAGTCATATGTGAGATATAGTTACTAGACTTATCCAAGTGGGAGACTGTTGGAATAGTGTCTAAGCCCGTAACTATATTTGGTATGTACTTGACCCGGTTGTGCATGGTCCTTTTGGGTTGCCTTCTCCAAAGCAACTTGACAAGGTAATTTAAGGAGAAAGGGAGAATATTATGGTTTATTAATATATTGTAAGAATAATATATTAAAGGAGAAATCATATTTATTTAATTAGTATTGGTCATAAATTAATTAGGAATTAATTTGGTGACCAAAAGAGATTAATTGAATAAAGGGGTATAAACTGTCAAATGTATGATAGTTAGGTTTTGGGTTAAGGAAACCTAATGGACTTAAGGGGGAACGAAATTATGATGGATATCCATCATATTTTCATCCAAGGCCTTATTCCAGAATGTTCCTTGGGCTGCTTGGTGGCTAAGTTGTCCATTAGGGTTTAGACTGAAACCCTAGTAGCCTGTAACTATAAATAAGACCCTAGGGCATTGAAATCGGCTACCACTTGATTCTAAAAGAACCCTAGGCCTATTTCTAGCTTCTCTCACCCTCTCTCATATTGCCTTCTTGCTTGTGGGGTTTGTGAACCATTAGAGGAGTTGCATTTGTGACACTAAGCTCAAGAGAAGAAGAGAAGAAGATCTAAGCCAACATTTGAAGAAGTAAACATCTAGATCTGATTCTATATGTTGTTTTTGTTATTTGTATGCTAGATTAGGGTTTGTAAGTCTTGGAATCAAAGCATGTACAATAGAGAAACCTAGATCCAAGCATTAAGGTTTGTATGAGCACATAGGAATGTTTCTTATGCATAAAACCCATCACCTTCCTCTTCCCTATGTTCTCAAAATCAATCTCCTGTTCCCGAGACCTAGATATCATGTCGTCTAATGTCGGGCAGGCAGAAAAAATGGCAAACTTCTGAATATTTGATCTCAAGATGTCATGGTATCAAGTCTTTTGCATCTCCTCATCTGTGGTATATTGAGGTACCAATAAGGCTCTCTTCTAAAACTTGGCGATGATCTCCGCCACAGTGTTCGTCGTCTGTCGCATATCCAAAAACTCCATCATGAGCTGTTGCACCTCAACAGTTAGTGCAAACTCTGCTCGAAAACAGGTCACAAAATCCAACCATGACATAGCCTCAATAACTGGGGTTCCCAGAGTATAGCCAACCACCTCCCACCAATCTCGGGCTCGCTCCCTCAGACATGAAGCATCAAATTTACGCTCTTACTTCTTCGAATTTCATTTATTGAGTAAGTTACATTTACTTTTACTTATAACTGATTTTATTCATAGTCATTGTCATGAACCTATAAATACTATATTAGTCATTGATTTCATTTAAAATACCGATTAGTCTACTTACGGGAGAGGTGTCGATATTGTGAAATGGTCCTGCCTCCCAACTGTCTTGACTGGCTAATCCTTATTTGATAGCCATGAAAGTATAGGATGGGATTAGTGAAGGATCTAGATATTAACTTTTATGCTCATATAGTTAGTAATTAGTATTATTATAGGTTGTTGCGTTATGATTTAGTCATCTGCAAACCAACCTACTTAGTTATTTCGAGAATATTTAGGTGAGTTATCTCACTATACTATGTGTTACATTATATATCCTTGATGATAAGATAAAAGGACTACTAGAGTAAAGTTATATGTGTGGCCTAGTATAATCTCTTGTATGATTATATGATTGTTTATATTAGGAGTTAATGGCAGAATGGCAACAGACCGTGAGCCTATTGACTCGTGTTAACAACGAAATAGTGATAAGCCGTGAGTCCAGATACACTCGTTATTAGTGCAATGAAGAAAGGTAGTAAACCAATGTTTGTATGCATATATATATATATATATATATATATATATATATATATATATATATATATATGTATTGTGATATATTCGGGTGAAATCACTAAGTTTTGTGCTTACATATATTGATTAAATAATTTTCTGGTAGTTCCTCTGATAGTGGGAAAGCTCCAGCGTGACTATACCTACATCGAAGAACGATTTATGTTTTCCACTAAAAACTATTTATCTTGATTTCCTAATGTTTAAAATGAAAAGGGCATTAAGTTCTTTTACTTATGTTTTAAAAATGAAAAATTTTAGGTTGAAAACGGAGACGTTATAAGTTGTTTTCAGAACCCTAGTTTAAGGATTGGATGAACATTCGTGAGATTCCATGCTCAACTAGGATCTAAAATTCTTTTACAAAAACTTTTGAAAATAATTTTTACAAAGGAAAAAAGATGTGATGCACACAGTCAACCGAAGCTCAAAAATAAAAGCGATTCCCAAAATATTCATACTATTTATAAATTAACTATATGTTAACTATTAAAATCGCATACTACCGTGTAGGCTAAGGATTTCCAAGAATTGCATGTTATAATTACTTGATGTTTAAAATTCCTTTAGATTTAGAAGTTTACTTATTATGTGCTACCTAAAGTTCATGTTATGTTATGATTGCTAAGTGAATGCACTAGATTTGTACTTACTTAGGCTTGTATAGACTTAGAATGCTTGATTTTTTCTTACTTCCCATTCCTCTTTTGGTTGTGGGCTAAAGGTAGAATCATTTATTTGATCATCTATCTAATTGTTGGTTAAAGTACGACTTGCAGTCATGGGGTGATTAGCAACACTAGCAGGGGCTTTTGGTGATACGAGAGCAATGGGGAGCCTAGATTAGAATATTGGGATATTAGTATTAAGTACTCTAAGGTAGGACCCTTAGTGGTGGTCGGTTAGGGTGACTTAGAACTTTGGGATAGCTCTTAGAATGAATAGGGATAAGTATGTATCGTAGTATGGGCCCGTACTATTGGAAGCACAAGATACGTATGTGGGTCAAAGAGAGTCGTAAGGCTTCTAGAAACCTTTTTGGATAACTAATTGTGGGGTATAACACTATGAATCCATTAACCTACTTATTTTATCTATTCATATTCAGTATGATGACTACTCGAGCTGGAGGATCGGGTTTAGGCTCGGGTAGCGGCGGCCCAGGAAATTCAGGTCTGAGTGATGTGGAGATTATCGACATTATCGCACCTAAGGTATCACATTTGAGGTTTCGAGAGTCATACTCGAGGAGCTACCCCATATGTTTGAGACAGCCAAGGACCAACTCATTTCTATGTTTGTTTAGTGTTATGTGCCAATTCATACGACTACTGGAGGTGGTCAATTGAGGACTAGAGAAATTAACTTCCATGATTTTCGTGCTTATGGGGCTCCCGAGTTCATGGGAAAGAAGGAGCCAATCATCATTATGCAATGGATTGTTGATGTGGAAAGCTCATTCCTGATGATCTTTTTCACAGTTAGGGAAAATGCCAGGTTCACTGCATGTCTTCTGCATGAAGGAGCTAGAGATTGGCGAGTTAAGGTTGTCCATGCCCTCATATCAAAGGATATTGAGTCTATGACTAAGGATGATTTTTCTCAGCAGATTCAAGGCAGAGTTTGTTCCAATAACTTAGGTTTAACAAATGGCTCGGGAGTTCTTATCTCTTGATCAGACTATAAAGACAATAATTGAGATCACTTTCAGGTTTACGGAGAAGGCATTGATTTTCCCTAATGCAGCCAATTGTGAGATAAAGATGGCAAGATATTCTAATATGTTGAGGAATAACATCTACGAGTTTATCAGTGTTGCTCAATGCAAGACTCTTGAGTAAATGATTGAGGTGGCCCGGAAACGAGAGATTGAGTTAGAGCTCCAGAAGAAGCAGAAACAACCCCATGTTCAGATCACAACTGTTGCAGCTAAGAAATCCAAGGTTACTGATTCTCATTCTTGTGGGCAGAAGGGTCTTAGGTGTAATAAGTGTGAGAAATCACACAAGGGAGTTTTCCATGCTTCTGGATGCTGCAAGTGTGGCAAGGAGGGAAATTTCAGTCATGAATGTAAGCAAGGGATGTGTGTATGTTTCAAATGCAAGCAGGTGGTCCATTTCAAGGCTAAGTGTCCCCCTTTTAGCATCGATAGGTGAGGTGTAGTGTAACATCCAGTTTCAAAATGTTTCTAATTTTGGGATAGCGGACCATAATTCGATCAAGTAAAGGTCATGGGCTTTAATGGAATAAATTTTAGAGCTTATTAGATGTGGATATTGTTGATTAAGTGAGTTAAGCCCCAGAATTCTGATTTTGAGCCAAAGGGTAAAAAGGGAAAAGTGATATTGTAGACTTCTTACATAAATTAATGAATTTATCTCGGTGCATTTTAAGTCAAAAGTAATTAGATAGAATTATGGGTATTTTCAATACCTTCACCTACATATAAAGATCACCGAATGCGGAGTTGAAACGAAGAAGTTAAGGTTGTTTGAAGCTGAAGTGGAAATTAGGAAAAACTCGTCACCACGGCGTGGTGAGGAAGTTCACCATGGAGAGGTGAGCTTTGCAGCCTAAGCCTATTAAATTAGGGTTTGGTTCATATTTAAAGGCTTCAACCCCTTATTTTAGGTCATTTTACAGCCTCCATTGCCTCAAGAACCCCTATTTCTAGCAAACCCTAGTCTCCCTTCATAAATCAAGCTCCTCTTCTCCCCTATCCTCCATATTCTTGAGTTTTTAAGGCGTTTACGTGTTGTGTTCTTTAAACAATTGGTTTTGAAGCTTTACAACTAAAGAGATCAACCTTCATCTATTATATGGACCCTTGTGAGTTGTAACTTAAGGATCCTTGCTTTATTATGTTTCATCATTAGATCTATGAGTAATTGGTGTTTTGGTTCATTTTAATTACTTTTGGTCCCTTTGCAATTTTGTCCATGGATTTTGAAGAACTCCATGACCTTTGGTTCATGTTTAAAGTTTAGATCTTGTGATTTGGTGGAGCAAAGGGTGTATGAAAGAACTCTCATTACTACATGAGTGGAGAAAATGGGTTTTTGGACATTTCTTAGTGTAACATCCCATTTCGAGGTCATCTTTAATTAAAGGTATGGGTGGTAATTGACCTGGAAAAGGCCCTGAATCTCAAAGGATTAAGTTTAGACCCTAAGGAATAAGGTTCTTGGTCTAGGTGTTAAGACCTTGGGCTTAGAGAGAAGTTCGGCTTAATTCGGACTTTGGGCTTGCCGGCTCATGTGTGCAACAACATGGTTGTCTAATGACCACAACGTGTCATGTTAGTAAAATAAAGAAGTGGGTCTGGTTGGCTGCCACGACGTGGTAACTGTTGCAGTCGAAACCCAAGAGTTTAGGGATTCTCCCATAT
The DNA here is from genome assembly GCF_051521515.1 of Lactuca serriola. Lineage (NCBI taxonomy): Eukaryota > Viridiplantae > Streptophyta > Magnoliopsida > Asterales > Asteraceae > Lactuca > Lactuca serriola. The sequence continues at coordinate 72,925,259 of NC_136416.1, forward strand.
TTAAAGACCTTAACTCTTAGACTACGACATTCTCCACAGCCTGCATTCTCCTTTTTTGAAACCCTAGTCTCCCTTCCATGTTGGTGAGCTTGGTGGCTTGGTTTTGAGCATTCTTTCATGGTTTTGTGAAGCTTGAAGAAGAAGAAACTCTATCTTGGTGCAAGGAAGCAAAGAGTTAGCTTAGATCCTTCTACTTCTTCATATTTCTAAGACATTTTAGGTATAAAGCTTGTATCATGACCTTTGTTCTCTTTCATTCCATATTATGCTCTTTATGGGTGGTTTTGTTCCCTTTTGTGAATGTTCTTGGAGTTTGAGGAACTCTGGAGCATGTTACGATACTCTAATGATCAATGGACTTCTGTTAAGTGAGAAAGGTTTCATGTTTGGTATTATCTTAAGTCCATGCATAAAGTCTTCGCCTTTGGAGGAATTAACAAACTTAGGGTTGTAGATATTTCCTTGGGATGATGTCTAAATGGATAAAGTTGGAAAATTTATCTATTAAGTCAATGAGAAGAAGAAAATATAAAGTTATGAGATTTGGTCTAAAAGGATTCAGCTCTTAATGAAGGAATGACATCCTGATTGAACCCACGGTGTAGCCAAGGGATTGCCACATCATGGTGGTGCACCATAATGCGACTATTTTATCTGGACTTGGCAATGGTGTGGCCAAGGGCTTGCCACGGCTTAGCGGCTAATGACTTGCTGACCGTTGATTGTTGACTTTTGACCAGATTGACCTTGGGTCTAACTTAAAGGATTTAGGTTATTGATTAAGGTTTGACCATTGTTGGGTGATAGTCGGTTCGCGAGCCTATCCAGTTCAAGGAGTTGAGAGTGTAGCAGTATTTCTCTAGTTTTGTGTTTCAGGTGAGTATCCTCATTTTACTATGTTTTATAATGTATATCCTCACATGGTAGGATATAAGGCAGTAGTGATGTTCTGGTTAGAGTATCAATAGGTCGGTGGTTTTCCATTTAAGTGTCTTAGGAGCTTCTTGTAGTCATGTAGGATAGCCTTAGAACTCTTGATCTAAGCATTTTTTTCTTATTCCTTATTTGGTTATGGATTTAGAGTAGGATCACCTGTTCGACTACCTATCCTACTTCTGATTACATACAATTATATACTTATTTGGTGATCTTCCACTTATGGTGTAGTGTGTTGTATGAGACCATATTTACAGTAGTGGGCTATTAGACAGATAGATTAGTGCAGAAAATTGCCTTTGTTGTTGGATTGTTTGATTATTTGTTTGTTTCTTATATGTCGACATAACTTGTGGTCGGTTGAGGTGATCCTGCTTTGTACAGCAGGCCAAGATACCAGGGCGGGCCAGCGGTGTGCTGAAGGCCAGGTGCAGACCAGCTGTATGCTGAAGGTGAGTGGGGCATACCAGTCTTGGACCGGAGGCCATTATACGTATGCTTGTATGTATACTGGGATGTGTGGTATTTAGGGGAACTCACTAAGCTTTGGCTTACATTTGTGGATTAAATGTTTTCACTTCCAAAGATCGTGGGAAGGCGAATGTATGACTGTATATATTCATCAACAACATTAGTGTTCCACATTTATTATGATACTCTGATCCTCGTGTAATTGTAGTATGAACAAATGATATTTCTTGACTTGGGTTTTTTTTTAAGAAAATGGTGTTTTATCTCAGCTAAACATAAAAGTTTGTTGTGGGAGATGGGAAGTGACAGTTAGCTTAGGGTTTTAGATCTTGGAAGTCGTGACATTAGTATGGATAAAGTTGGAAACTTTTTCCATCTAAACATCATGTTGATTTAGATCTGAAAAATGGAGGTTTGGACTTAACGGATTAAGTCGAGAAAGATGCATTTTTGGACTCTTTGAGACTTAAAGTTAAGATCTTGGTTGTTTGGACCATCCTAATGGATAAAGTCATAAACTTTATCCAATATGAAGCTATTAAGTATGAGATCTGACAAGTTGGAAGCTTGGACTTAAGAGTTAAGAGCTTAATGGAATCTTTTGTTGCAAACATCCACCAAGACGTGGTAGAATGCGTGTCCCGTGTCTGTTTTGTTCTTTTGTGACCATGGTGTGGTCATGGGGTTGGTGTAACATCCGGAATCTTGAGGAGAATCTTTTGGAGTAAATCCCCTTTTAGGGTTGCACACGGGGTGTTGGAGGAACTAACGAGACTGGTCTAGATTTGAAGAAACGCAAAGATTAATGGACCAACATGGCATGTTGGCAGTTGGGAAGGAAACCCTAATTTTAGGATGTTGCAAAAACGTGCAAGCTTTATGAAATTTATGGTGTCATGCATGCATTAAGTCCATTATTAAGTCCCTTTTAAGATTAAGAGCTTCAATTAGGCATGCATAAACTTAAAGTTGGCAACTTTTTTTGGTTTTCCAGCTCAAGGAAGTCAGATCTGTGTTTTGGGGTTAATTCATCAAGGATTAAGTGTTTATTGGATAATCCCTTGCTATATCAAGCCTTTTGGTTGGGTTTGGACCCTTTTTGGTAATCCCTATGGGTAATGATGGAAACTTTACCCTTCTAAGTCTGATTTTGGTCTAGATCTATGCTTTGGAGCTCATGGAATCGGAGATAGTGGCTGAATGTATTAAGTTGTTGAATCTCAGGAAAACATAGTGTGTTGGCTGGGATTTTCCCGACTATTTGGTTGACGTCAGAACACGGCGTGTTTGGTCAACATGGGCTGTTGACTTTGACTTTGACCAGAAGTTTGGCTAGGATTGACCATGGTTAATGTTTGGGCTTTAGGGTAGGGCGCATGTAAGGGTTTTGGGCACAATTTGGAAAATTAAGCCAAGTATGGGCCTTGAGTGATAATTTGATTTTAGGACTTTTAGATTTTGAGTTTGGGCCTTAGTCTTGGGCCAAACTAGGTGAGGGGTAAAATGGACTTTTTAACCCAAAAATGGACTGTTGGACTTATGGTCATGGATTGGGACCCAAATGTTGATCAGGTATTGTTTTGATATTGATAGTTCGGGGTTCGGTCAGCCAGCAACCAAAGATTTATCTGAATGATTCGGGAGTGTGAGGTGCGTTTCCTCATTGGGTTTAGCGGGTTGCAGACACCAATGTTGGCACATGGTTTTTATGTTAGAATACTAGATGCATGTGTTACTCTTACATGCGTTATGAGATGGTATTCTTACCGGGCAAGGCGTGATGCCAGGCAGGGCCTGATGATTATATCATATGCTAGTTATTAGTATATGTTTTACGCTTATCGGGCAAAGCCTGATGCCGAGCGGGGCTCGATGATGGTTTGGTATGCTATAGTCTTTGTGATTTTTTGCATGTGTTAGTAAGGGTATATATTTATATGATTATATGGTTATCTGATTATGCATGTATCGGGCGAGGCCCAATGTCAGGCGAGGCCATGTGATTGACATATTTGTAATCCGGGTAGGGATCGATATCGGGCGGGACCCAAGGTCGAGTGGGATTTGAGACCGGACGAGGCCCGATGGAAGGAGGGGGGCCAATATGTGATTTATGTATGTGTGGTATGAGGTATGTTGGGGAAATTGCTAAGCTTTGTGCTTACGATTTTCAGTTTATGTTTTAGGTACCCTAGTTTTCAAATGGATGAGCTCGGGATAATTGCAGAGCACACACCACATGTTTCCGCATTCTGTGATTTACTCTGATTCGATGATGTTTTGCTAAATCTTGATTACCTTGGTTTATAGAAATGATACGTATTAATGATTTATTAAACTAAAAACGAAAATTTTATGCCATTATTTTTGGGACGTTACAAGTTGGTGTCAGTGCCGTGGTTTGAGGGATTTGGACATACTCTTGGGTTTGTCTGAACTCAAACTGAGGATTTGGTAAAGTTTTCAAAAAGAAAAGTATTTTTAAGAAAAGAGTTTTCTAAGATAAGAAAGGGTGTGGTGCGTGCAATCAACCAAGCTCAAGTAAGTTCCTCCCAAAATACCTATACATGTTATTTGAAATGATTTGAGTTATGAATCTGTGAATCGCATGCTAGATATGGCTAAGGATCTGCTCAGGTCTTTATGATAGGATAAATGCCTTTATATGCCTGGTTGTATGAGCTTTTAGAATTGCATGTTAGTATGGTCTTGAGGTAAATGGATAGAATGGTTGATTAGTGTGTGCTGGTTGGATTTTTCGTTACCTGAATGTTGCTTGCTTTGTGCTTTGTGGGACTCTTAGTGATGCAAATCAGCTACTAAATGAATATGTTAAGTCGCATGTGACACAATTTAAATAATTTCAGAGTGATGGATTTGGCCCTATTGCGCAGCTGTCGTTTGAGTCCAACCGCTCTAGGGTTGAGTCTTTTACTCGAAGGATTATCTAATATCTGTTGCATGTGACTATATTAATGAGGTAGCTAATTGAGATTGGTGGGAGTCTTTTAACAGCTGAGGTCGGGAACCTAAGAGAGCCTAGGAAGTGCTTTAGTGGGTTTAATTGTGCTGTTTAGTGACTATTTGGTGCACCAGCTTGAGAAGGTGACTTATAGGATTCAGGATGATTCTTGAGGAAAGTATGGATAGGTGTGGAAAGTAGTATTGGGCCCGTACTACAGAAAGCACAGGATCCATAGTTGAATCGGGGAAAGTCTTGAAGAATCTAGGAAGCCTATAGATAAGGATTTTTTGAAAGGTTCTAACCGTTCGCATGTGGTTTTGGTATGGTGTTGACCACTCAGGAAGGGCATTCAGGTTCTGGTTCCGACTCAGGTTCAGGCACTGAGCCGATCGATTCGCGGATGCGGGAGTTCATCTCATTGAAGATTACTCGTGGTATTTTGGATTGGACCCGGTATTCTTTGATTCAGTCAAGGAAAGGATTTTAGAGCTCTTGGATGGTCATCTCGGACCTTTCGGGCCAAGGTTGTAGTAGGGCAATTAGGGGCTCATCTAGAGCCCAAAGCTTGTGGATTCCTCAAATCCTTCAGGAAGGAGGATCTTATTGTTAGTTCTTGTCATTTGGGATCAGAGGGGAGTTCACACCATGTCCTCAGGTTGGTTAGGTTAGCTTAGGAGGAAGAGGTCAGGATTTCCTTCAGATGCTCTTGCAGGTATGTATCTTCTGTTTTCTTTTGGCTTGTTATCAGGAAATTGTATTGCGCTGGAATTTTGTTTGGGTTTGTGTAAGTTATATGTCGGATTGGTTCTTTGCTTTTGTCTGGGTTATTAGTGATTGTGTTATACGATTTGCATCCCTTGGATCATTAGTGGTTCAGTAAGGGGAGGTCTCTTGTTTAGCGAATTCTAGTGTGTTCGGTTATAGTTCCGGTTCTTTGTTTGGTTCAGCTCATGGATATCGATTGGAAGATTTATGTTTAGGAGCAACAGGATAGCTCTCCAGTTTAGTCATGAATCAGGGGTTCTAGTATTTGATCTGGTGGGGTTATCAGTTGTGCGGGAAAAACTGTTGGGTTCAAACACTATTGTTGCTAGGAGAGGAGCCGTAGTAAGAAGGTGGTGGTGGCAATTGCATGAGTTGTTTGATCATTGGAAATTTCAGGGGAGTTTTATATTTACAAGGGTTGTAGACGGTCAAAATTCAAGGATTCTTTGAGAATGGAAGTTGGATCGGGTGTGAAACTAGGGCAAGTTTTGCATCATGGTCAAGAAGAGAGATGACCCAAGTGGTTGTTTAGATTGAGGTGGTGTAAGTGGGAGTTTAGGAAACTTCTAACCAGTGCTTGGCGTCTTCTTTATTCATGCATCACAGGTTTACGGTTGAGTTCAAGCTGAGGGTTTCAAAATTCGAAGTATGACCCGAACACCGGGTTGAATACGGGTTTCGACTCAGGTGTGTGGGGTTATGATGGTTAAGGTGTGGTAAGGCCATGGGTGGTAACCATGGTTGGTTTGAAGTGTTGTAAGACTGCGATGGGATCGTAGCATTCACTAGTTGAGGTAGACTATCGTTGGAGGTGGTCATGAAAGGGGGAATCAGTTCGTGCCTTGGGCACATCGGTTAGGATTGTCGAGGAATATTTCTCTGTATAGGGTTGAGGACCATTAGGATCCAAGGCGGAGTCGAGCCAATGTAGCTCTAGATGGATGGGACCCGTGGACGATGCTTCTCCGTTGTATAGTTTAGGTAGGACCCATAGGTGAGGCCTATGTTATTATGGAAACACAGGTGGGACCTGGAAGAGACCGTTGGGTCAAGGTATCAGATCTTGGGTTTCAGGATTGAGTGTGTGGTCAGTAAGTGGTGCAGAGGGATGTTTGGCTAGTCAACCTTGTCATTTGGACTAATGGGGACTTGGTGGCTGGACCAGGTGCGAGACAGGTAGTCTCAGAGATGGTATTAGAATCTCTATACACTGAATTAGTGAGGGTTTTCTATGAATCAGAGGGCTTTGGGTGAAATGCAAGTGTAGATCTTTGGGTCTCAGATTATGATTTGGGTACCAAGATGGTTCTTGGTGGGAATTTGTGTTAGGAATTAGGGGTGTTTTATGCAAGGCCTTCTCTTATATGGGATATGAGTTAAGGAAGATGAATGGAAGGGTTCAAGGTTAAGAGATGGTTTCAATTTTGTTGGCAGATCAAGCTCTTGTGTTTTGATTTGGTTCAATCTGTGTGGGGCCGGGCAAGTATGGGGTTTTGTATTTTCGGATGGATTTCATTATATGATTGGTCATGGTTTTCTTTAGATGGTTTAGAACAGGATGGGTCAGTTCGTAAGGTTGTGGGAAGACCACAACATGCATGGAACTAGGAAGTGATAGGTCGTTGGTGGCCAGTTGTGATATAAGACTATAGTTAGTCATGTAGCATTCACTTTTAGAATTGGATTCGGTGGCGAGATAGTTTGAGCAATTATTTCCAGATGAGGCTTCCTTTTGAAGGTCACATGGGGGGGAGCTGTGTGAGTCTTTTGACTCAACAACCAGGCGGGCATCCGATGTTTCACTTATTTGGCAAACAAGTCAGGGACCAGAGAGGTCTCGGCTGCTTATGGAAGGCAACAATGATTCAGGCAATATTAGTGATTTAGGATTCGTGTGTGGAGTCACTTGTTATTTGGGAAGATGATAAGTCACTTGCAATGAGATTAAATAATTTCAGAGTAATTGATTTGACCCTATTGCGCAACTCTCGTTTAAGTCTAACCGTTGTAGGGATGAATCTTCTACTCGAAGGATTATCTGAGCCATCTGTCAAGTATAAGTGTTATGCAGCTGTTTATGGTCAATGATTTTGTTCCCTTTGGAAGCATTAAGGTAATTAAGGGTTAGAAATGTTTTGTTTGGTCAATAATTCTTTGATAATTTAGCATGGAAGTGGTTCGGTGTGGGCGGCCTGTTTGGGAGACAGACCAATTCAAGATTTCATGTTTTAGGTAAGGTAGGGATGGTTTTCTGCATGGAATTTAGATTCGTCTTCTTTGGATTGGGAGTTTTGCTAAGGATGGGTTCGGTAGGCTTGGAAAGGCCTTTGTATGTTCGGGGTTGTGGTTATGTTCTTCAGACTGTTTGGCGTGCCTGGGGATGGTAAGGAATGATTTCGAGGATGAAATCTAATTTAAGTGGGGGAGAGTTGTAACACCTGGAATCTTGAGGAGAATTGTTGGGAGTAAAGCCCCTTTTAGGGTTGGACATGGCGTGTTGGAGGAACCAACACTGAGTGTCTAGATTTGAATAAATGCAAAGATTAATGGAAAAACACGACGTGTTGTGGTATCTTAACACGGCGTGTTGGCAGCTGGGAAGGAAACCCTAATTTTAGGGTGTTGCATCCTATTTAAAGACCTTAAGTCCTCTTGGTTGGCCTCCTTACCAGCCTTCATTGTCACCAAAACCCTGAAATCGATCTTGAAGTATCTTGGTGGTGTTCTTGAGCTAGTAAGAGGTTCTTGGTGCTCATTGTTGGTCCTTGTGAAGGAGGAGGAGATCTTGAAGTTGCTTTGTTTGGTAAAGGCTTTGGATCCGAAATCATCATCTTGTGAGGAAGCTTTCTGAGGTATCAAGTTTGCTTCTTGGATTTTAGGTGTTTAGATCTCTCCATTTTGTGCTTTGTTTTGCTTTTGGTCCCTTTTTGGGTTGTTGAAAGTGTGAAGTCGTTTAAGGTCTTGTTAATCCATATGTGAGTTTGTTTTGGTCCCTTTGAGCATAAAGGTACAAGCTTTATGAGATTTATGGTGCTATGGATGCATTAAGTCAATTATTAAGTCCCTTTTAAGCTTAAGATCATCATTTAGGCATGCATCAATGCAAAGTTGGCAACTTTACATGGTTTTCTAGCTCATGGAAGTCAGATCTATGTTTTGGGGTTATGTCTTCAAGGATTAAGTGCTTATTGGATAAGCTCTTGCTATATCAAGCCTTTTGGTTGGGTTTGGACCCTTTTTGGTAATCCCTATGGATAAAGATGGAAACTTTACCCTTCTATGTCTCATTTTGGTCTAGATCTGAGCTTTGGAGCTCTTGGAATCGGAGATAGTGGCTGAATGTATTATGTTGTTGAATCTCGGGCAAACATGGTGTGTTGTCTGGGATTTTCCCGACTGTTTGGTTAATGTCAGAACACGGTGTGGCCAAGTGGTAACACGACGTGTTTGGTCAACATGGGATGTTGACTTTGACTTTGACCAGAAGTTTGGCTAGGATTGACCATGGTTAATGTTTGGGCTTTAGGGTAGGGCCCATGTAAGGGGTTTGGGCCTAATTTAGAAAATTGGGCCAAGTATGGGCCTTGAGTGATAATTTGGTTTTTAGATTTTGAGTTTGGGTCTTAGTCTTAGGCTAAACTAGGTGAGCAGTAAAATGGTCTTTTTATCCCAACAAATGGCCTGTTGGACTTATGGTCATGGATTGGGACCCAAATGTTGATCGGGTATTGTTTTGATATTGATAGTTCGTGGATCGGTCAACCAGCAACTAGAGATTTATCTTAATGATTCAGCAGTGCGAGATGAGTTTCCTCACTGGGTTTAGCAGTTCAAAGGCACCAATGTCGGTCTATGATTTTTATGTTAGAATACTAGATGTCTACATAACTCTTGCATGCCTTATGAGATGGTATGCTTACCGGGTAAGTCCCGATGCAAGGCGGGGCCTGATGAGTATATCGTATGCAAGTTATTTGTATCTGTTTTATGCTTACCGGGCAAAGTCCGATGCCGAGTGGGGCTCGATGATGGTCTGGTATGCTATAGTCTTTGTGATTATTGCATGTGTTAGTAAGGGTATATGTTTATATGATTATATAGTTATATGATCATTCATGTATTGAGTAGGGCCCAATGTCAGGCGGGGCCTGGTGATTGACAGATCTGTAATCCAAGGGGGACTCGATGCCGGGCAGGGCCAGAGGTCAAGTGGGACTCGAGACCGGGCGAGGCCCGATGGAGGACGAGGGCCTAATATGTGATTTATGTATGTGTGGTATTAGCTATCTTGGGGAACTCACTAATCTTTGTGCTTACGTTTTTTAGTTTATGTTTCAGGTACTCTAGTTTTCAAATGGAAGAGCTCGGGATGATTGCAGAGCACACACCACATGCTTCAGTATTCTATGATTTACTCTGATTCGATGATGTTTTGCTAAATCTTGATTACCTTGGTTTATGGAAATGATATGTATTAACGACTTATTAATCTAAAAACGAAATTGTATGTCATTATTTTAGGGATATTACAGTTGGCCACGATGCTGTGGGTCAATCGCCGACTTTGACCGTTGACCGATCACTTTTTGACCAGTTTGACTTTTTTTCAAACTTTGGTAAATTGAATATTTGACTAAGGAATGGTCTCGGATCGACTTCAAGTACCTTGGGCTAGTTGTTATGTTGTTGAGGTTGTTGTTGAGCTTATGTTAAGTAGTTCAGGTAAGTGTTCTCACTATATTATGTAGGACACTAGATGTCATTGTATGTTTGTTTGTCTTTGTGACCTGTATGAAAGACCATGGTGGGATCATGGCAGGAAAGACTGCAACTGGGTTGTAGCAACGAAAGTGAATGTAAAACTATGGTTGGACCATAGCGTTCACATGGGTTGAAAAAGATCCGTTGGCTGAAATAGGTCGGAAGTGATTATATGACTATGGGTGGACCATAGCATTCACATGGGTTGAAATATACCCCTAAGGTAATGTCCATTGTTGTGTATGATATGTGGTATCTTTGGAACTGTTTAGTGCCCGTTTTATGATCACTGAATGTTTTAAAAAGCCTATTTTAAACCTAAAATTTAAAAGGTTTACATTGTTTTTTTAGCTTAAAAAGATAATTTTTTGTTAAAGTTTGTGCTGGATTTCAAATCTCCTAGTTGGTTTTTTTATTCTGTTGGGATTGACTTACTTTGGTGGGAGTTGGGCTTCCTTTTATGAAGTCCAAAGTTCTTAAATGAATTAGCAGTTTATTAACTTGTTTTGACAAGTTCGTCTAAGTTTCTTAGGTCCACATCGCCGATTCGACGAGTATTGTTGGGTGTTGGTTTTCATCTAACAAAATCAAAATAAAGCTTTTTACAAGCTTCTTGTTATGAATTGAATGTCTACTTCACCACTTGTCATCACAAGTGTAACTTGAGTTCATCGGGATCCCCTCTACTTATTCGACGGTTTGGTGGGAGTTGGTTTTCTTTTTATGAAAATCAAAATACAAAATGTTATGCTTGCAATTGAATTGACAGTTTTTTTTATTTCACTTGTTATTTTAAGTGCCACCTATACTTCACGGGTTCCCTATCATTTATTCCACAGGTTTTGGTAGGAGTTGGTATTCTTTTCATGAAGTCCAAATTCTTTTTAAAATGAATTTGTGAAATTTATTTCATTTGTTAAAACAAGCGTTACATGCTTTGCTTTGGTGGGTACATCATCTCCTATTCTATGGGATGATGAAAGTTGAACTTCTTTTTATAAAGTTAAAAGTTTTTAAGGAACTGACGGTGCGATGATCTTCATTTTTTTATAAAGTCCAAATACTTATTCAAAAAGAATTGACAGATATTGTTCGCACGAAAGTTTTATCATTAATGTTTTCATGTTGGAGATGTTCGGGTTTGGTTGTTGATGCAAATTAAAGATAAAATATCGAGCAATTAATTTCATCAAAACATATAAGGCTAGTCCATCAAGATGCAATATCAAAAAGCCCAATAAAATATCAAATTTAAGTCCATTATTTTAGTCTAGTTCAAATTCATTATGGTTTCATATCGAAACACAAACAATGACACAAAAAGAAATAGATAAAGTTTAAATTGATTGTTCAACATGTGAAAGATCTTTTCATTCACACAAATCAAAACAAGGAAAAAAAAATGGTAGCTTGTTAAATTAGTTATACATGGTTTTCAAGATGAAAGAGTCACTTGTCGACTTGGGACTATTTGAAGATTTCCTTTAAAGATTTTTCTCGAACTAAAAGGATGGACCTCTTTAACCCATCTAAAAAAAGCGCCACCCTTCTCCACCTTATACCTCCGTCCACCACCAACCCTTTTCACCACCCTTAAAAATCTTATCTCCCGAAAACCATCCATTACAGTCAACCCCTTATACATTGAATCCAAACCTTTCATCCACCCTTCACTCCATAATCAGTCGAGACCCAACACCTTTACCATTCTACTACCCTTAACCACCTTATCCAGCCACTAACACCCACCACAAACCAACGTTAACCACCATAAACCCCTTCATCATCTTCACCTTACACCACCCGTGAACACCATTAACCTCTCCTCCACCATCCTTATTCATCCATCATATCAAACCATACTTTTACCACCACCAGAGACGACCATTAGCCATCCAACAACACCACCCAATGCCACCTTATACCCACTTTCCAGCCACCGCCATCGAACCCACATCACAACCAACATCTCAACGTCCTCCGTCAACCATTACAGCCAACCTTCTCCCTCACTCCCTTCATAATCTCCACCGAGAAGCTACACCATCCATCAGCCATCACCGAACCAAAATCACCAATTCTGCCAAAGAAAAATAAATAAATAAAAAAGAAGGGGCTGCGATCGATTCAGAAAGGAGAAAAAGGAGAACCTGTGATTGATTTTGAAGAAGGAAAGAACGAGACACAGAGACACCTGCGATTGATCAGCAAGATTTTGGGGCTATTACTTTCGTCTATCGATTGTTGGATTTCTCTCGTTACTGAGATACATACGCAAACACAGGTGAGGAAGTTGGGCTTATGGAGCTACCTTTGGGCATGTTTAGTTAACATTCATTTTGTGATCTGGTCTTTTTTGTTGGGCTACACTTAAACGAAAAATACAAGGGGAAGTATTTCTAGGCCCGGCAATCGGCGATTCAGAAACATAAATTCAACTCAACCTATATAATATATGGGTTGGCGGGTCATGAGTTAACGGTTGAAAACCTCAACCCAACTCAATCCATATAACCCGATTCAGTATATATGGGTTCATGGGTTTGTAGGTTAAACCGAACCCACATAACCTGTTTAATAAAGAAGCAACACATTTTCAAAAAATGAGGTTTTTTTTAACATAAAGTCATAAAGTGATCAAAGTCATTAATATCAACATAAAGTCATAAAGTCATTAACATTTAAATAAAATTGAAAAATAAAAACATTCATACAAAATACAATTGTTCAAAAATATCCAAAAACCAATTCGGTAATTCATTCATGCTAGAATTCTCATTTATTCTTCCAACACCGACTTGATAACCTTCAAATAGAAACAATAATCAAAATTAAATTTATAATCTTTTGAAAGTCACATAAATAATTTTATGCCTTCTACTATTTGTAATAAAAAGAACTCACCAAATGATAACTTAAAGTATATTGAAATTTATAGTTTCCGTATTGTATTCGTTGATGTTCAAATTCATTACATTTTAAGTTAGGTTGTCAACAACCACATTAAATTCAACAACATAAGGAATATAAAAAAAATTAATACAATGATACAAAATATTACGGAAGAAAAAAGATTTCATTAATAATTAAATATATCTTTTTTTAAATGTGTGTGTGTGTGTTGGCAGGTTGGCGGATCAAAAATCTCAAATCAAGCGCATTTATTTTCTGGTTGGGTCAATATTGGGTTATAGGTTGGGTCGAAAGTTGTCACCTTTAGGTATTTCCTTCTATTTACATTTTGTTAATTGAAATTTGATATAAAAAATGTTTTTTTTCTTAACTTTTATTTCTTGATGGCAATTAGTTTTAATTTAAAGCAGTAGTTTATTTGTAGGTTTAGTTGACTTGGGTTTTGTGATAATCTTAATGCTTTTAAATTAATTGACAAAATATGTGGTAATTATTTGATGTTTAAATGTGTGTTTTATTTCAAATTATTTTAAGAAATTAGGTTAATTGACAATGCTTATTATCTAGCCTATAATAAATGGTAGATGTTAATTTGAATTTCATTTTATAATTAATTGGAACTTCTTACTTCGAGAGAAACTTTATTTGGAAATCATTTGAACATTAGTGTGTGATTTCGTGATCTCACTTAAAATCAACATAGACATGTGTTGGTGCACATTTAACAAAACCACTAAACTTAATGTTTTTTAATTTCATGAGTTGCATAGAGATATGAGTGAGTAAAATTAAATCGAATTATTAGACCGAGAGGTAATTGATAATTTTAGTTAGTGTTAGTAAATTTATCACCACTATATTTGTGTTAGTTAGTTAATGCATCACATGAATCATGGACTCATAAATGTAAACTAAACCCAAATTTTATCTTGTTTGTGAAATCTTAAATTATGTGTTTTCTTCTTCAGTCACTTTGGTTTTAGAATTGCATTCTGATTTCATTTGAGTTTTGTTTTAAAAATATTAGTTGCTTGTTAACTTTATTTTATTTTAGTTTTTATAATTACTTTCGTTAGTTTAATCAAACCAAATCACTTTTAACCAACAATTACCTCATTTATCTTCTTTTAAGATAGATAGTCTTTATGGGTACGGTATCTGGTCTTACGACTATATTACTTGCACGACCTTGTATACTTGCAAGTACATGTTTTCATCAACAAAAACTCACTAAGCGTTGTGATTATGGTTTTAAGTTTAAATGTTGCATGTCTTTTTGGCAATTCAGGAAGATCATGGCATGATTGCATTGCATCTGTTTTTATGTTTCCAAAATGCTCTACATTATAGTATTAATACTTTGATTTATGTTTTTGAAACAATTGAATATTTACTTTTATGAATGAATGATATGGTTTCATTTGATTTTAAAAATGAAAAAATTGATTTGAAATTTGGGACGTTACATGTAGGCTCCAACACTTGCAACTTTTGAGGATCACTGATAGGCGTTAGGACCGAGCTAAGGCTCCGAAGGCCAAGGGTCGGGCCTATCAACTTACAGTCGAGGAAGTCAGGGCAATGCCAGATGTTGTTATTGGTATGTATCTACTTATCTTTTATGTCTATTATGATGGGTTTTATAAGTTATAATTAAAACATTTGGCGGAAAAACTTAACCCTTACGTTCACATGCAACCTATTTGGATTTAAGTTTTCTCCATTGATAGCAACAATCTATGAACATCACGAACCCTAAAGAAACCCTACTGTAATCGAACATTACAAGGGATTAGGGTTTACATACCTTTTTATTATTATTGTAAATAATCAACCAAATCCTTCTTCTAAAAGCTCTTAGAAAGCCAGCGCCGGGAATCTATGTCTCTAATGGTTTGTACCCAAACCCTATCAATAAGAACACTTGAGGAGAGGGGAGATGGGATGAGATTTTTGGCTATTCCTTTGGTATCAATGGTGGTCGAAAGTAAAGAGTCAAAGGACTCTATTTATAGCTGACATAAGTAGCCATGGAAACCCTAATTTGAATATAATATTAATATTTCAAATTAGATCATTATCCAACTCCCTAGTTATCTTTAAAGAATATTCTAGAAATCCTAATAAGCCTCCTAAAACTGTCCAAGGCTTAAGAAGGTTCTGGAATACCTACTTGTTCAACTACTGAATAATTACAACTTAAGTTATTGCACTTTTAATCAATCCAATTAACCCCAAAATTAATTTCAATCAATTTCTGATTAATTATTAATTAAATAATATTATTTCTAATTAATATATTAATCTCATAATATATCAACAAATTATTATTGTTATTTATTAATCATATAATAAATCAATAAATTAGTATCTCTCTCCAAAAGTCATTCTAATCAATTACTAGTCTTGAGGGCAACCCAAAAGGACTTTGCTTTGAATTCAAGTATATACCAATTTAGTTATTGGCTTAGACACCTAGTTAATTCCTAGAATTTATCAGTAATTGTACCTTTTTTAGGTTTCAAATTCACATCTACGATCTGTACTATATAACTATCCTTATGTTTTGAAACATTCCTTAATGAATTTAAATCACTATCCATTTCTTCAAAAGTTATAGAAAGTTAATAATTCTTTCAATAAAGTATGTATACTAATATGTAGGGTTATTGACATAAAAGTCCTTAAATTTTCCAAATTTTGTCGGTTTTGTCTTTGTGATGATTTTAGGTGCATTAATGCCTAATAATTGGTAAAACTTGTTCAAAATTTATCATTAGGAAAATTCAACCTTCTATAACAGGTCACCCTTGCCTATAGAAGGTCACCACCACCACAATCTCCCCTGTTGCAACCACCACCCCTTGGTCGGTTACCTACCTACGCGACCGTCCTCCGCCGTTGAACCATAGCAAATCGTCTCCATTTTCAGATCATCACACACCGTTTGAACCGCCTTCCACCCTCCATCAAAATCCACCGTCTTCTGATCACCGAAGATACATACGCCACCCTCCTCCCTCCACCAAAAAAACAAAACCCCCTTTTGATGAAGATGATGTTGGTGGTAGCAAAAGCTAAAGATGATTACGCCTCAGGTTCACAGTAGTAGCAGAAGGTGGGGTTTTTCGTTTTCCAGTAATGGGAGAATGTTGGCATAGGTAGCTATGGATGTTGGAAGACAGTCATGGTTGGTGGGGTTTAATGGTGGAGGGAAGTTGGTTCCACTGTTGTGTGTTGATCCAAAGATGACATGTGTTTTCGGTTTTTTGGTAGCAGATGACAATGATGGTAACACCAATTTCTTGAAAGAGAAGGGAGAATGGCTAAGGAGGTAAAAGGTCACCGACCTAGGGGGTGGTGACCTATTATAGCAAGTCAAAATGGATGAAGGGAAAAAATGAACAATCTTTCCCAAATATTAGGAATTAACGCACCGAAAATCGTCACAAAGACAATACCGACAAAGCTTGGAAAATCTAAGGAGTTTATTGCCAATAACCTTATAATGTAGCAGAATCAGTATGACTAATCATCATGATTCCATCTAATGTAAAAAATTCTAATTGCATTCCTATACCCCTTTCAAGTCATTATTGACATTTTTGGAAACTTCATATAAGTCGTTATGTTTTGGATAATTAGCGTAAAAGTTACTATATTTTGGATAACTAGCACAAAACTCATTTATATTTTGGAAACTTCACATAAGTCATTATATTATGGATAACTAACACAAAAGTCGCTACATTTTAGATTGTTTTGGAGTTTTAGTATGAAAGTCCTTAAGTTTTTCAATTTTTATCGGCTAATTCTCGATCGATCTCAAATTTAACAGTAGGAGGCGTTTAGACTGTTAAATGACCGCGAAGAATTCGTAACTCCTTCATACGAACTTCGTTTTTGTCTATCTCTTTACCGTTGAGTTCCTATTAATAAGATCTTCAACTTTCATTTAGGTCGCGTAAGCCAAAAACCGCTCGAACTAAAATTCGAGTTTCGGGCTGTGCACTACTATGTCAAATCTTAGAAAAATCATAACTCCCTCATACGGAGTCAGATTTGGGCGTTCTTTTTTGGTATATTCTCGGTCTAACATATACTACAATTTTTATTCAGATCACTAAGGCTAAAAAGTCCTCTATCATAAATTCACTATTTACGTCTCCCGGTGTCGTGCCGGTTTTGCCGAAAAACTTCGACGGGCCATAACTTCTTTGTTATAACTCGGATTTCGGCGTTCTTTATATGTACGGAACCCTTGATACATATTCTACAACTTGGTTAAGATTATTTATTCTAAATAATATTTTGTCAAAAAGTCGTTTTCGACCCATATTATCTCTAATTTGACTAGTCCGGATCTATGGGCGTTACAACAGTTATCAAGTTCAACCAAAAGTCCAAATGAAGGGGAGCGTTCTGATCTAGAAATTGAACTCGTGTAATCATTAGAGGGGGAGAATACGAATGCTAATGATGATGATACACAATCAGAATTTGAAGAAGAAATCAATGTAGAACTGGATCCCTCTTGTGATCCAAATTACCCTCCTCTCATTAAATGGACCAAAGACCATCCTCAAAGTCAAATCATTGGGGAATCTTATGAAAAAGTATTAACTCAATCACAGCTGAAAGCGAAGCAAGTTGCATTATTCTCTCAAGTAGAATTTTGCATGTTCAGCTCTTTCGTCTCCAAAGTTGAACCGAAGACGGTGAATTCAGCTCTTGATCATTCTTTTTGGGTACAAGCCATGCAAGACGAGCTGAATGAGTTTGAAAGAAACAAAGTATGGCGAATAATTCCAACTCCAAAGGATGCTTCGGTTGTCGGTCTCAAATGGGTATTCAGAAATAAGATGGACAAAGAAGGGAATATGATTCACAACAAGGCCAGGTTGGTGGTGAAAGGATACTGTCAAGAGGAAGGTATAGATTATGAAGAGACCTTCGCTCCAGTTGCAAGATTAGAGTCTGTTCGAATCTTTCTTGCTTATGTTGCACACAAGAATTTTGAAGTCTATCAAATGGACGTAAAGTGTGCCTTTCTCAACAGAGAACTTGAAGAAATTGTGTACGTAGAGCAACCGCCAGGCTTCGTGAACGAAAAGCATCCAGATCACTGCTATATTCTGGACAAAGCAGTATATGGCCTAAAGTAGGCTCCCAGAGCATGGTATGAGACCCTAGCTCGATTCTTAAAAATTTCCAAATTTAAACAAGGTTCGGTTGACCCAACCTTCTTTCGTAAGAGAGAGGGTAACCACCTTATGATTGTCCAAATTTATGTTGATGACATCATCTTTGGCTACACGAATCCCAGCCTAACAGCTGAATTCAGGAAGTTGATGGAAACTAAATTTGAGATGAGCTCAATGGGTCCAATTAACTTTTTCCTTGGCTTAAATATTAGACAGGGACCCAAAGGCATTTTTATCAATCAGGAGGCATATACAAAGACGTTACTTTCCAAGTTTGTGATGTTAGGCGATTCAAGAGTGAAGGTTCCTTTGGCGTTTGGCACCAAGCTGACACCATCATTGGACAAACCAGTTGCTGACATGACGCTTTATCGTCAGATGATTGGATCACTGATGTATGTTACAGTCAGCAGGCCGGACATTATGTTCTCAGTCTGCTATTGTGCTCGATTTCAAGCCAACCCATGCGAACCTCACATGCTGGCAGTGAAGAACATCTTTCGCTATCTAAATCGAACCTCCTCTCTCGATCTATGGTATCCAGCCAACTCAGGATTTTTTGTCCAAGCATTCTCAGATGCTGACCTTGGGGGTTGTGGATTGGATCGTAAAAGCACCACTGGAGGATGCCAATTTCTTGATGGCAAATTAGTTAGCTGGCAATCAAAGAAACAAACTTGTGTTTCTCTCTCCAAGGCTGAAGCTGAATATATAGTTGCTGCCTCATGCACATCTCAGGTAGTTTGGATACAAAGTCAGCTTAGGGACTATGGACTAAACATGAAGAAAATCCCACTATATTGCGACTCCGGAAGTGCAATTAGGATTTGTCATAACCCAATGCAACACTCGAAGACAAAGCACATAGCACTACGGTATCACTTCATCAAAGATCATGTGGAAGATGGTAACGTAGAGATTCACTTCATTAGGACCACTGATCAATTAGCAGATCTATTCACTAAGGCTTTACCTGAAGCAAGTTTTAATAAGATCTTACAAGGCCTAGGAATGATCGAAGCAGAATCAGTACCAAAATCGCCTTTGCTTCATTAAAGGTGAGAAGCGAAATAGAGCGAACGCTAGGTCTATTTCGGGTTCGGTTCACCCGGGAACCGAAATGAACCGAACGCTTGGTCTATTTCGGGTTTGGTCCTACTGAACTCGGTTCGCTTCTTTTTCATTAAAAGGAATTTTGGTTGTATTCTTTCGTATACTCTTTTTCATACTTATTTTTATGTTTTTCTTTTCAATTTATATATATATATATATATATATATATATATATATATATATATATATATATATATATATATATATATATATATATATATATATATAATTCAAAAATAATTTTCTTTTTGTTTTTGTTTTTTCTTTCGAAATTTTTCATAAAATACAAAAGTATTTTTCATTTTATTTCAATTTTCTTATGTTTTTTTTCTTCTTCGTTCAAAGATACTCTCAATGGTGCAGTTGCAACAGGTATAAATTCTTTTCATAAGACTAGTTCAGTGTCCCTAGATGCATGGTGTTGCATGTTGACCAAAGCCACAAATGATTTTGAGTGAAGCCTTAATAATGTGATAGATACAAATCATGTTTTCTAAATTAGGCTGTTACATTCACTCTAATCGAGAGCTACCTCACTCTTTTCATATTGAGTTTAGAGTTTTCTGCTAAGTCCTACTTTTATAGAAGAGGTACATTCGCTTCTTAAACCACCTCCGTCATTCTTCTCCATTAAACTTCATCTCATTCATGTAACCCTTGAGACTCTCAACACTTACCACTGAGGTTTATGGTTACACAACATCTGCGTTTATGATCTTAGTTTCGTGCCACTATGTACTAAGTGAAACCCAAAAACTCAATACCAATAATGAATTGACAATGAACAATTACCATGTTCTAGTTTTCACCAGGAGTTAACGAAACCACTCTATGAAGAGTCACTATGAAATCTCTTGTCATTTTGAGAAATCCTTTTGAATTGTCTATTACCAAGGCTTTTCTTCCCCAAGGATCCAGTTTTATTTTTTTTAGATTTCTTATTGAAAATTTAAAAGGTCACTGAAAATATTTCTACCCTACTTGTTTAACAGGCCACACTGGTCTCACAAGTACTTCATTCTCTTTTGGTCTTATATCAAGTACCGAAATCTGAATTGAAGAGAAAGCCACCCTTACATACCTCATATCTAAAAGATGCCTTTCATTGCTTCTTCAAAAGCATTTGATCGTATTTTAACGGGAAACCACACAGACACTTTGAAGTCTCTCTTGACTTCAAAGGAAGAGATTCGAGCCCGGGATCTACTGTTTCATGTCTTAATTGACTTCACAATATCCCATAAAGTTTGATTTATTTCTTTTTCATTCACACTCTATGCACAAAAATCTTTGATTTTCCAAAAGTCTGGTTCTATTTTATATATGAGCTACTTTTTATAGCTTGGGTTCTAACAGGCATTATGTTTGATATTATAAGGGTGACAACGGTTCATGTTATTTATGTGGGTGACGTTTCAGATAAAGCACGATGGATGAGTCAGCAATTATCCAATCGTTTCGTCGATTTGAAAAAGGTACTTTCTATGGAAAGGAGCGTAAAAATTGAAACGTTTTTTTCTCTCTCATGCGTCATCATCGGGGTTGCTAACTGTCTACTCCCCATCGCATCAGGAACCGTTTCACAAAAGGACGAGATTCTAGCTGGATCTTTCTCTTTCCTACTCTCACGTATAAAAGGGTTTCTCATGATCAACTTTACTCTTTTACCACTCACAAATCTTCTAAAAGAAAAAGGCGATTTCTCTCACTGTTCATCATCTTCTTCTTCACTTTCATCAATGGCAGAATCATCTTTTGTTCAAGATACCTCATCTCACTCCAACCTTCTGGCCATTAAACCCAACCAGAATCTCATTATCGAACTTACGCAAATTGTGGAGTGCCTCAAATACTCTCCACTCGTTATCGCTCTATCCCAGGTGGAGGTTGTTCCCATGTCTTGCCTTTCTCACATCTACTCCACTGCATACTACGACAAAGTTGCTGAGAGACTACACTTTAACATTCACAATGAGAAGACCTCGATTTCCAAGAATCGCTTTTGCAACCTGCTAGGTCTTGCTCATGAACCCACCAACCCCGATTCCATCACCACTGGTCAATTGTTCTCAATGTTCTACAATATGAAGTACACTGAAACCCTATCCACTGTGACGAAGTTCAAGAAATCCTGCCTTCCTCCTCAATGGAACGGCCTCTTCACATTGTTGTTCAAAGGTCTTCCTGAGCAAAGCGCTGGATCTGATGGTGCAAGCAAGTCCTTTATGACCATGCTTTATGGTTTATACAATGGCGTACATTTTGATTATGGCTCTGTTTTATGGCGACAACAAGTTCAAAGCTTATCCTCTTCTTCACACCATTCTGAAGTCTCTTGTGGAAGGTTCAGGTCCCTTGTCACAAAATGGGCGATGGATCGTCTCCATGTCCCAATCATGGCAGATTCGCTTCTCTCTTCTATTGCCACATTTTATACAACCAAGATTCTAGTCACTGATCCGTCCAAATATCTGTTTGTTGGATCGATTCCGGCATCCATGTATGCATGTGTATCTGACCAAAGTGAAATCATTCAAGAATACAAGAAACTTCCATCTTCGGGCCCAAGGGAACTCACACCAGCAATGGTTCGTTCCATTGAGGAAGCAGATAAACCATCCAAGAGGGGAAAGAAATAAGATAAACATAATGAAGGGCTGGTAATCAAAGAAGCTAAAGGGTAAACTCCAAAGAAACGAAAGACTGAGAAGGCAGCAACTTCACAGCCCAAGCAGAAAAAGACAAAGAAACCTGCTCGGAGGCTTATTCTACAGTCCTCGAGTGATTCAGATTCTAATTACGTCCCTATTGGACATAAACGACCCTCTCTTACTGCATCTGGGAGCGAAAGCTTTGATGAGGAGGTTTCGGTTTGTGGTGATACCCCTCCTCGTTCGCTGACTCTAGAGGTACGTGTTCGATCTAAAGCACCTTCTTCTCCACCTGCTTCTATTCTTATTTCCTTACCCACAACATTCCCTGTTATAACATCTTAACCTTCTTCCACAATTCCCATACATACACCCATTTTTTTCGACGCTACTACTACCACAAAAACGAGAGTTCAGACCAACGTATCTAATCCGGGGGTTCGTTCTTTTCCACTTGAAACCCCTGTCACTACTAAACATCCATCTCCTACCCGTTCAAGCAAAACCAACACTGTTCTTGGAGGTGAGGACTTCGAGTTTGATTCCACTTACTTCATTCCTTATCGTGTTCAGAGCGACGATGATGATGACGCTCCTATCACCAAGCGACATCTTAAGGCTATGACTGATAAGCTTGATCAATTACTTTCCTCTTCCTCTGCTAATCGCTACTCAGAAGCTGCTCTCAAGGCCCTCTTCTCTTCTGCAATTAAGGAGCATGACAACTCTATCTTCAATGCAGCGAAGGCCATTGATGCCTCCACTTCTCAATTCCAAAAGGCTTCACTTGCAGTGGAAGCCTCTACTAAAGACTACAAGGAAGTGACCGCAAAAGTCGAAAAACTAATCTCAGAAGCTCAAATCTTTCTAGATTCCCTTCAATTTGCTACTCAGAAAAATGCAAATACCGTGACTGCTTCAGTTGATTCTCTTAAACGCTCATTGGAGGCCGAGCTGTCACAACTTGGCGTGGCTCGTAAATCCATTGAAGCTGCTATTGAAGAGCTTCATTCCAAAGTTGATGAACGGTTAACTACTCTTGAGGCAGAGCTAGCAGTTGAAAACAAAGTCATGGATGAGCTGGACAAGCTCACCTCTCAGCTCAAAGTTCAGAACTTAAAGCTCCGTACTGCAACTCAATAGCTTAATGATCTAAAATCAGAAAGAGAGGTTATTCGCAGTTCTGTTGGTGATGTCCATTCGATCCTGCTTCATCTCCTGGACGCCCATGACTCAATCTTAAGGATCTCCAGTCGTCGTCACTTGGCTGAGAAACTACGTCCAACCTTGGATATTCTCAGTCAAATTGAAGGTGTTTCGGACACTGCTGTTCTTCCGAAACAAGGGGAAGAAAAGAAATCCCAAGGAGGTAAACTTGACAAAACTCATCCTCCACCTCCTCAAGAACTGAAAGCTACTGCTGGACTGAAGGATAATGAAGCTTCGGCCAGTAAAAGTCAAAAGAAAAAGAAGATCATTGGCGAAGATGATGAAGATGAAGATGATGATATTGATGATATTGTTACAATAGCTCCTTCCAAACCTAATCCAAAATTCAAGCCTTCTGAGCAAGAGCTTCGGGAGAAGATGGATCGGTTGGAGAAAGAAATGAAAGAGAAGGAACTTCTTGATAAAAAGAAATCAATGTTTCCCGAATGGACTATTGAATCGCTCCATAGGGAAGTCATTGATGAACTGAGTACTCATTGGCTTGAACCCTTTTTATCGTTTAGTCTTGAGAACTCGAAGGACGCTCAGTTCGACATGCCGATGAACCGAAAGGCATTCATCTTTCACTGCTTTGCTTCGACTGCTGTCGTTCCTTCTCCAGACCCGAAGGTTGATCGGGATCTGCTGGAATTTTATCTGGAATTTGCTCACCTGGCCGGCCTTGGTGCCTTAGACCCATTGGTATGGTGAGGAAACTCACCTGGTACTACTGAAGTCCCGCGGATGCAACTCCGGCTACTGGTTGACAGATTCCGGAACCGCCAACACCAAAAAATACCCAATTAATAATTGGGTTCCAACTCATAATCATAAGTCTATGCTTGGGGGTAAGAGACTACTCTACCCCTAACTTGACTTGATTCAAGCCCAAGGCCCAAAAGTCCAACTATGGATCAAAGCCCAACATATGGCATTTCAAATGGCCCAATATCGTATACTCATAAAGGCCCAAACTATGGCCCATCTATGGCCCAATTTTCCAAATTGGGCTCAAACCTTCATATGGGCCTTACCCTAAAGCCCATCAAAATATTGTAATCCATTTGATTGTTCTTGGATGGCCCATTACCAGTCCAATCACCAAAGCCCAATAGAAAGGCCCAACATAAAGCCCAAGTGAAATTAGTGCTTCACATAAAATGACAATTAGGGTTAAGTATTTCTTACTTAACCCATTAAGGACTTAATCCACTGAGTCCCTCACTCTAATAGATAAATCATAAGGTGTGATTGGGTGCAATTCACATTTCCAATGGCCCAAATGTGGGTCTTAATAAGTCCAAGGCCCATATATCAAAATTAGGGTTTTCTAAACCCTAATTAGGGTTTCCAACCCATTCATAGCCCAATAGGCCCAAAACCAAGTCCTTAAGCCCATTAGGGTTTCACTAGTCGGGCACCACCCACTACCACCTTGGGTAGTGGTGGTCAACGGCGGCTCACGGTGGTGGTTAGGGTTTCTAGTCTATTTTGTCCAAGCATCCAAAAATCAAATACACGCAATCAAAAGCACACCGCCACCCAACACGGCAGTTGGTAGGGGCAGGAGGCGGCAGCCGCCACCCTACGGTGGTGGTTTTGAGATTTCTATTATTATTTTGGGTAGCATTTACAATATACAACTAAATAACACACACACATACACTAATATAAACATACATACACACACATGCAGCCACCCTTGTGGTGACCGATGGTGGTACACGGTGGCAGCTACCACCTCACGGTGGTGGCGGTGACTTTCTCGGTTTTCCAGCTAGACAAAACACACACACAACAAAGGAAATACAACCACACACCTAAACCTGGAACACTCCCACCAAAGAAAACAGAAACACACCCATCCATACTTCTGTTTGCAGGCATCCAGCCACACTCCTGGTGGCAAACGGCAGCGACAATGACTCTTTCACGATGGCAGGAGGTGGTTTTGCGATGACAGCCACCACCTCATGGTGGTGGCAGTGGTTTCCAGCTAAGCAACACATACACCCACCTAGCAATACAAACACGGTAGCAACAACGGCAGAAGATGGCGGCGATAAGGCGGCGCAGTACAATATCTGGCAGGTGGAGAGTCATGTATCGACGACGTAACAATTGGCGGATGAGCTGGAGGGTGGCACTGGCAGAGCAACGTCAGAAGGCAGTGAAGGGAAGAAAGCCATTTGCGGCGGCTCTTCCATGGTTCGCTTATGCCTTCAACAACCACGTCATGACGACGTTCATCAGGGAGGCAGCAGGCACCGGTCTCATCGTCAGTGGCAAAGGGAGAAACGGCAGTGGTGAGAAGTGGTGGCAACGGAACAGCAGCAGTGATGAAAGGGCAGTGGCTACGATCTCAACGGAGGTGGTTGATGAGAGAGTGGCAGTTGGAAGATTACCCGGCGGCTGCTCCTTAGGTTTAGGGTTTCAGCATGTAACGATTTATATGTCCCGCACCATTCAAACTTCCTCCCATGTTTACACAAACAATCCCTCCTTTCTTTCAAAACAGATCCAAAACTTACACTTTAGCCCTGATTCCATAAATCTTTAACATTTTAATCCAATATTTACCATTCAGTCCCTGACTTCGAAAATCCCTTTCATATTAAGTCATAATAATTACCAAATGTACCCCCGCTTCTAATAACCTTCTCAAATCAGTTATGTAATTTACTAAACGGTGCTCAACCTTCAAACTTCTATATGATTTAATCTGAAAATTACATTTTATCTCCAACTTCTATAATTGTAACTTTTAACTCCTCGAAACCAACACCTCGCTATAATCATAGATTTTAGGGCTACTAAACATTCATTAATTTTTATTTATTTAATAAATTAACGGGGTGTTACAACCCTCCCCCACTTATATTAGATTTCGTCCTGGAAATCATTCCTTACCGTTCCTTACACGCCCAACCATCAAAATATCATGGCCACAATCCCTCTCAGGGTCCTAAAACCCAAAGATAAACAAATTCCATGTAACATGATCACATTTACTTAATCTGAAATCTTGAGATGACGTAATTCCCTGCAGATCACTTATACCTGGCCTAGACTCAAATAATCCCGCTGTGAGTGACTTAGCACAACCCAAGAAATATGTTACTCTGTCCGAACTTGCAACCCAAAACACTAATACTGTCCCAAAACACTAAAATTGCCCGAAACACTAAGCTGCCTAAAATAGCGTGCTGCCACATGGATGCTTTCCAAAATCCAACGAGACCTCGATGGTCTCAATTCGTTTGCAAATCATCTGAAATACCGGGTTCAGCCCGGCTGCGGAGCCAAAGGACTCCCACTTAGTCGTCTCACACGACTTTTGAAGGAAATCATTCTCTGGAACTAGTTGCCACTAGTTATCATGCCACTACGACTCTAACAACCTCCTGATCCAACCGATCGGATCCATGCGTCGAATCCTGACGTCACCAAATCCAAGGCTAAGAGCATTTACTACCTGACCAATGGTTTCCTTATATCACAAGCAATCTTATACGGTCCATTTCTTCCTTGATCCCATAATTGTAGTGGCATTCCTATAGTATTATCACTGTCTCAACCAGATCTAATCCCTTTGGGAAATTCCGAAATCCAATCCGTGGATCTCCATATCTTCACTGCTGCACCCGAACTGGTGGGTACTATTGTTCCTTCTGCGTCCTAACAACGCGCTCATGCTATCTACCAACCTAGTGAATGCTACACTTACACCCGTAGTCTTACAACACTCTCGCACTATCTTCCAACCTCGTGAATGCTACGGCTACCCCCGCAGTCTTACAACACTTCCCATACTATTTGATCGCTAGTGAATACGAAGGCTACACCCGTAGACTTACAACACTTCTATCACTATCTGACAACCTAGTGAATGCTACGGCTACACCCGCAGACTTACAACACTCTAGCACTATCTGATGCTACTGAATGCTACGGCTACCCACGTAGTCTTACAACACTTTCCATACCGGGTCAAACACGCACTCGACGTTACACTCAACTGAACTTGAGTCCTAACTGGAGCTCTAACCTGGTTCCCGAAACCTGCTATCTGATGCCAAGGAAAAGTGTGAACCGAATGATGATGCGTTTTATAAACTCCTGACTCACCGGATACTTGACCTAGACGGCCACTCAACCGTCTTCCTCCTTGACGGGGATCGAAACTCATCCTAGTTCCATACCTATCTCTGCTATTGAATACTTGATCGATTCTCCCCCACTTAGATTCGACTAAGTCTTCACAGCACGTGAGAATTGAAGGATTCCCAATCCTTCTTGCTTCTAGCAACCCACTGATGACAACCCATGCTTACCCATGCTAGCGATAAATCACTAGTTAGACCCTAAGATCGCCCATCCTTTGAAATCTTGAAGAGTACTCTTGAAATATGGTCCAGTCTGACACCTCAATCCATCTCCCATGTTGTCAACTGGAGGCCTTAATCTTCACTCTGGCTGATGAATCCTCATTCCCACTTCCAATCTTGCAGCACCACTGAACTCTAACCGAACACAACCCATGCGAAAATACAATTCACTTGAGCATCCAATGACCAACCACTTATGCATCTAACACCCGCAAATGACATCAGTGTCTTCATGCTACATGTCTTTTCCTAGCAACAGTAGTTCCTTGAACTCCAAAGTTCATCCATAGACAGTTTTCGACCACACCCGAACCATGATAGAACCACTGAACTCAGACTTCCCCAGAGAATTATCGCTCCCATCCTAACATAATATCCTCTAAACACTACTCCTGCACACATCCTGACGAAGATCCAGAATGATAACGGTACACACGGATCCCACTTCGCAAGATACATCCCTCTGCCGGTTCATCAAGGACTTTTCGGCATGCAGAATGGCATATATCATTCCTTGATAATCCAAGCAATAGCAGAGAACCGACCCGAGATCTGACTTATCCAACTCTCTCACAATTATGAAGCGATGCAGATTCCTAATAACCACTTTGGGGTAGCAGAAAGATAACACACCCACGAACATCTGATGAAATCCTGATCCTGATGTCGGGAAGTAACTATAGGATCCTCCTTCCCGAAGGATTTTAAGGATCTACCGACCTTGGGTTTCAAATGAACCCCTACTTCCCCTGTGACAAATCTGGCCCAAAAGGCCCCGTGACGACTACCGGGAGTTCCCAAAGTCCCTTCCTTGGCTGAACAAAAGACCACCGTGGTCCATCCCCAAAACTTCGCAAGTAATCTCCGATGAGATGAACTTTTGTGATCGCGCATCGACTGGCCCAGGCCCTGCCCCTGAGCCAGAACCAGAATATGAATCTCATTCTTAGGAGCTTAACACCGTACATGACTGACATTCCAAGTACCTGAATATACCCAAGAATTCTTATCCCACGGGCTTCCTGGATTCTCTAAGACTCTCCCCGATTTGAGTATGGATCCTGTGCTTTCAGTAGTATGGGCCCAATACTACCTTCCACACCAATCCATACTTTCCTTATGAATCATCCCAAATCCTCCAAGTCACCCTCTCAACTGATATACCTATGTCTCACTAAACCTCACTGCTAACCCACTAAATCATATCCTAGGCTTTCCTGAGTCCCCAACCTTGCCCTGCCATCAGCTGCTGACAAACTCCCCATGATGCCAGCCATCCACCTCCTGGATATCGTCATATCCACTTTGTAGCTGACTCCCATCACTCAAGAGTTCCACAAAGCACAAAGCAAGCAGCATGTGTGCAGCAACACTCTTATTTAAAGAACTGCCCTCGAACATTCCACCCCCATATCGCAACTTGCGTTATCCACATCAATCCATCCTCACTGTCGGCTGCCTTATGCATGCAAATTATACACGAAACAGGATCTAATAGACTGTCGAATAATCGACTCTACCCTAGGACCACAACCAAAAAAGGAACAGGAAATAAGGCCAAATCAATTATTCTAAGGCTATAAGATCCTAACCGTATACAATTTTAAAAGCATACATGTAGCAGTTACTAATACCAATAATCATTCTCATTCTAGCATGGCATCAAATATTCCTAAGGCTACAAGCATCACATATCAGGCCAATTGGTTACTGACTACTCAGCATTAGCATGCAATTCCACCAGCTCGTACAACATATACACGCATCTCCCCTAGCCCTAGCTAGCATGTGATTCACAGATTCAAAAACTAGGTCATAACAGATAACATATGTGGGTATTCTGGGGAAACTTACTTGAGCTCGACTGATTGCATGCACCACACCCTTTCTTGTCTTGTAAATTCTTTATTTAAAACATTTTTCCTTTGAAAACTTTACAGATCCTCAGTTTGAGTTCAGGCACACCCAAAAGCATGTCCGAATCCCTCAAACAAAGGCTCTGATACCAACTTGTAACGACCCAAAAATCAAGGGTAAAAATTTCATTTTTAATATAGTCAAAACATAGATATCCTTATTTCCAAACATCCAAAACATTATTAATTAAAACATTTATCATAGTCCATCCCAAAATCATTCAATGCGGAAAACACGGGTGTGTGCACTGCGATCAATCCGGGCCATTCTTTTCCAAACCGATGATACCTGAAAAAATAAACAAAACTATAAGCACGAAGCTTAGTGAGTTCCACAGATCATACCCCACACAATCCACATAACCACATAATCCATATCAGCTATAACAACTACATAAACAATATCAATCACCAATCCATATCAATCACATAGCCATGCATATAAACATATATGGATGCCGTGGGCTCGTCCCTAGGGTCTTACTCTAGGATGCCATGGGCTCCCCACATGGTCTTACACCTAAGTGCCATGGGCTCTCCCATGGTCTTTATAGGAAACCCATGGGCTCTCCACATGGTCTTACATCCCGGTGTCATGGGCTCTCCCATGGTCTTCCATGCAAATATCTCAAAGACAATTAGCATACCACATGATCACTAGCATGCCACATATACAAGCATAACAAACATATCAGTAGCGAATCTATAATAAACACTACAACATAGTAGGAAAGCCATGGGCTGTCCACATGGTCTTACATCCAGGTGTCATGGGCTCTCCCATGGTCTTCCATACAAGCATAACACATATACCACTAACATACTTCATAACACATTGATGGGTTTTGGTCATAAGACATCCTATGTGCTCATACAAACCCTAAAGCTCGGATCTAGGTTTCTCTATTTTACATACTTTGAATCCAAGACTTTGAACCCTAATACTAGCATATGGAAATCAGAGCTCACATGTAATTAGGTTTAAGAACATACCTTGATTGTTATATAGCAATAACAATCCAATTCCTCCATGAATTGACCTTGGAAAGCAGAGAGTCACAAGTGTCACTCCTCTAATGGCTCACAAACACCATAAGCAAGTGGAGAAGGTATAAAGAGAAAGGAGGGAGGTTAGAATTCGTATCTAGGATTTCTTGGGAAGGGATTTACGAATTCATGACCTTGGGGTTGTTTATATAGGTGTAGAGATAGGGTTTCAGTCATTATCCTTATCTAGTTGATTATCCATTAAGCAACCAATAAGATAATCCTTGAATCCTTATCATACTCGAATTCTAAGGCTTTCCAACCTTAAATTCGTCCACCATATTTATAAGATAATCCTTACCTTATTTTGTAACTATCATATAATTACAAATCAGCCCCTCTAGTTTAATTAATTACACTTGATCACAAAATTAATTATTAATTAATTATTGACCAATATTAATTAAACAAATATGATTTCTCCTTTAATATATTATTCTTATAACATATTAATAAATCATAATAACCTCTCTCTCTTTATTTATTTCTCCAATCAAGTTGCTTTGGTGAAGGCAACCCAAAAGGACCATGCACCATCGGGTCAAGTACATACCAAAATAGTTATGGACTTAGACACTAATCCAACAGTCTCCCACTTGGATAACTCTAACAACTATTCTGTGTATGACTTCGGATCCCGATCTGCAATCGTAGCTTTCCAAAGCCGCTGTCAACTCTGATCATATCAAATACGCGTGTCCTTAGATAAGGGATCATATATTCCTCCATTCTAGATATCATATGAGATATGATTTCTAATCATTCTCTTTGTACTACTTCTCGATTTCTGATTTATGACGACTGACTAATTGAACAAATCAAATTAGCCCTAGCCCGGCCGAGCATTTACGTTTGTCATCACTAAACCATCGAGGGGCCCAAAGATATCGCTTTTATCCTACTTTGGATAAAAGGAATGGATAAACTTTGATACAATGCTTGCTTGTACTCACGCACCAAATCACACACAACAATATGTTTTATAACACCAAGTTACTGGTGCGTTTACATATTATCAATGTGCAACCGATTCGCAAGATACAACTCACACATCTCGGTTTCAAGAATATAAGATATTATCGTCTCACCAATCACTCGTGATACAATCCATGGAGTGATCCAAGTGAGCGTGGGTCTAATCCAATGCTCAAATCACATTCATAAGCACTCATGAACGTTGCAGCAAACATTTGCTTATGTCTAATACTTTTCTAGACATTCCACACACCAATTCACGACAGTCTTCATTCATATCTACTTCCAACATATGAACGACTGTGGCCCGTTTGAATAATTCGATTATTCTTAATAAACTCAATTACTCTGGAAGTCAAAACATGCAAATGTGAAACACAAGAATAATACTAATCCCATATGGCCTCAAACCTTTGAGTATAAATAAAACGCCTTTTATTTATCACCATATTGATTACTCATTATTTGTCGTTTCGGGTAATCAACTTCTTACTTGAATTACAACACTTGTCTCATGCTCCTAGCATGCACACAATGTTTACCTATGGTTCTTACTTTGTGAAATAGATCATATTGAACACATTTCCAATCCTTCTCATTTCACAACTCCAAATCCGTTTTTCATAAGTTAAAGAATATCAAATTCTTGCTACTTATAGAATATGCTAGATTCTAACATTCTATGCAATTATCCTTTCATAATGTCACTGCACCAAAGTCACAAAGACTATTGCCAATGATATTACAAAGTCCTCTATCGGAGATTGTTACAAGACAATTCCATAGACGTGATGTCTCTCACTCAAAGTACATTCTTTGAATATCCTTTTGCATAGAAGTTTCTAATCTAGTCATAGATTTCTCAATATTCAATTCCCAATATGGACACACTTCCATATGTTCCATATGACAACTCATTCTTAATAGAATCTTATCTATTCGTAATGATGTCGATACGGTCCATCCAATATGGAACTATTTCCATATTTTCCAATACTATACTTCCAACTACTCACAAGCTACCAATCCTCGTCAAACTTTGAGTTGTCCTTTGATAGTTGTTTAATTGTTTTAGTCAAAACCAATTCTAGTCCCTTTTCCCTCTAAATGCGCTCGACATTTGGAAAATTTTAGAACGGTCCAACATTAAATCATTTGCAATCGATCCTATACCCGAAGCGTATGGGACACGACGCATAATGTTTTATTTGCTATGTTCTCAAAATTCGAATTGTGAAGAGGGATGTCGTAATCATAATCGAAATTTTAAGAACACACTTTGTACCTTTGACTAAATTTTATTAACATTTCTCAACCTAAACCTTTAGATTTAAAATGAAGCATAATATTCTCTCCCTTAATTATAGCAAAACAACCTTTCAACTCTTACAACTTTGCAAAGTATGACTCTTGTTTTCTATAATTAATATTGCTAACCTTGCAATACTTTCCTTAATAATCATACAATCATAACATTTATGCTCCCACTATCTTGATGATTATTATAACACATAACACTTATGCTCCCACTAGCTTCGACATGTATTCTTAAACATCTTAACTTCCAGAAAGACAATACCTATTGAATTTCTTGAGTCCATGTTTCTAATACATAGTGCTTTGATAATCTTTTATCAAGGTTTCTTGAACTTATACACATTTGCCTTCGATAGTCCATATGTGTGTCTTAACAATTAAGACTAATTGCCAAACCTCACAATTCAAATTATGGAAAGGGATGCCGTAACCATAATTGAATTCGAGAATGCAATTTTACAATCACTATCTTCTTAAAATCTGTCTTAGTGAAAGCATTTCCTCACAATCATTTTCATGAAGGAGGAAATCTTATGACACTTAGATTTAAACAGTGTATTTGTTCCTATCCATGTGAATTTGTCAAAACCAAGGTTTACGACAAATTCAAACTCTTATGGATCAAACTTTCTTGATCTCGATTTCTTGCCTTTATGGTAGCACAGCTGCTCACCATGTCTTCCAAGTAGTTAAGCAGCTCACCCTTTCCTATCAATGTACCTTTCATTGATTAAGGTGCTTTGCCTTTTATGCGTTCAAAATGAGAAGTCATAGAACTCACATGCATAATTAACTCGATTGGATTGACACATAATCAAAATAATGTCAACACGATAGGTATAAACCTCAACTCGTGTGCTAGTGATGATCGATAAGGTTTATTTGATTTGTTCTTGAAACCTTTCAAGACCATTAAGACTCCCACTGACTCCTTGACATATACGATTCTCTTGTCAAAACATTTCTTGACAAACAAATATTCAAGAGTTAGTGTAGCTTTTATCAAAACTCTTCATAAATTGTTCCTAGTTGGTCTTTGTCTTATCCAAGACATCACAACTTTCCACATTTGATGAATGTTTCAAACCTTCTTAAGACTTTTCACTCAATGTCACAATCTTAACTTTAAGACTTGTTATTGGAACGAAGTATGATTGACTTATTGATTTAACCATTTCTTCAATTCTTTGATTCCTCTTCTTAGACATACAATTGTACTAAGACTCACTTAGAGGATCAATTGAGATATGGTTCTTAATTATTAAGACCTATCATAAAGCATAAAAGGTACTCTCCCTTCATCTTAGAATGGAGTAACTTTTATCTTTCTGCCTACTTGATTCTTCTTATTCGTTCTACTATTGATCTAAACCCTTTAATCAATTCAGAATTATACTTAATCTTGTAAGTATAATTATATTTACTAAACCTTTAGTAAATCATGACGAATATCATTGTTACTCTTATGGTGGACTTTGATCAACACGCAACTTTGTGTATTCGATCTCCTAGTCCTTCACTTGACACTTTGTCAATGAATTAGTCTAATTTCCAAATACGAAATTTCTCATTCATCGTGCATCCACGTTGCATGATTCCAAGTTTCTGTCCAATTGAAACTTGGGCGATGAGAAACTCTCCCTATTTGGTAAATTCTCGACTTTCCATAATAAAATAAGAACCAAATCCATTTGTTGTAGAAGTATGCAAACACCAATTTTCATAACGATTTCATTGCAAGGAAATAAACAAATAAATAAATAAGTCAAATGAAAATTTATTTTATTTATAAAAGCAGCGGAAAACATTTGTCCTTACAATGCAAAATCCATTGAAAACTATGTATTTCAAAAGAAAATTTCTAACAACTCTATCATAACTATTTAAGCTCAAAGTCTAATCTTCAAGTCCATGCGATCAAGATCCATTCCTTGTGATTAGATTCTTCTTGCTCTTTTACCAAGCTTCCTTTCTTTTCACCGATCCTGCAAAACATTCAAATGCAATCATATCACATTATGTATTAAGAATCAATGAATAGGAACTTAATGGAGTTAGATAGTGGATTTTACCTGAAGTGCAGCCAAACTCTTTGACTCTCCCATCTTTTGGACTCTTCAGGCTCTTGTGGCAGACTTGTATCCAACGCCCTTTCTTTTGGCAGCAAACGCAGGTCGGTTCTCCTAGAACGTCCTCGGAAGTATGTTCGGTTGACTTTTCCAACAAATGCGCTCCATTGCTTCGCCAAATCATTTCTGATTCAGCAGCAATGAGCATGTAAGTTAGGTCAATGAGGTTGTCGTCATGATTCATCATATAATACTTTCTTTTGAACTCATTATATGATTCTGGAAGTGACTGCAAAACCCAATTCACAGCCAACTCATTTGGGAATGACACACCCAACATTATCAACCTATCAATGTGTGATTTCATTCCTAGAACGTGGGCACACACGGGTTTACCATCTTCATGTTTCATTTCCAATAAGGCTTTAGTGATATTAAACCTTTTAATTCTTCGATCTTGTGGGTTGGGGAGAACAATAGGAGGAGGAGGAGGAAGTGAAGCATGATTTCTTGTTCCTCGATCGAATCGTGGAATACCATCTTCATGAGGAATGCTTGTTCCACGGGATTTGAGAAGACCATAGTTGTCGAACTTTGACATCTACAAAACGGGAGAAAAATGAATTCAAGTTAGTTGATAGATTTAGTCCTTAGTAAATCACCCAAATGAAATACTAAGGCTAGGATCCAACACAATATTCTACAACTCGGGAGAGGGATGCCGTAACCCTAATTGCAGAATATTTGAAGGTAAGTGAATGACGATTCACTAATTTCCACCATGAAAAACGAAAAAGAAATTTTAGTTTTAAATCTATGAAAACTCCTAGATCCTTTGAGATTCATTGAACTTTCAATGGCATGTTTATATCTCGATATGCCCCTCTTGTTTGTGACTGGGATGCCGAGGATCACAAAGCGGGTGTGAATAACCATGCAAACTACATAGTGCCCTCACATGTTACAGTCACCTATTCAATGTGCCGGTAAACCACACACGCTCCACCGAACTATGACAAACATTGAGTCACCCTTTGCTACCTTTGCTTAGACCCATTTAGTGTGCCGGTTAACCACACACGCTCCACTAACGTCTTCGCAAGGGCACAAAGTGTAATTTCATGGAATTGCATCAATTCACTTTTGCCTAAGTAACTAAGATTGGGAATTTTATGAAAACATTTAGTTACTTTAGTAATTCATTATACTTATAATGGAAGGTTTCGTCCTATCCTACCCGTTCGGCTAACGACCCTCCACTAGTCAAGAGTGCGGTGGGTAAGAGTGGATACCCATTCAATCGCCATTTTATAGGCAATTTCCTTAAGCACCCCTTATAGACTAGCTTCGTGAATGAGGCCTACTAACGGTAAGACTGACTTTTACTCATACATATATATAATGTTAGACTTTTAATGTTATATATAGTATAGGGTGTATTTTATACTTTTAAAATATTAGGTGGTCTAATTTAACAATTATACCTTTAATTCAATTAAATTGTAAACCTAAACTTTTATGGATTTATTAAATCTCTTTTAATTATACTCCTTAATTAATTAATAAAACCATAAGGGTGTGATTTGAACCTTTTCAAAACTATACTAGAGTTTTAGAATTTAACATTCCTAATTGAACTTTTAATCAACTTTTAAATTCCAAAACTTGATGGCAAGTTTTGAACATTTCATCACATTAGGGCTTAGAATTTAAATATACATCAAAATTAAACCATTCAATCAAAATTTAAATTCCAAAACTTGAGGGCAAGTTTTGAAACCTTTTTCAAAACATTAGGGTTTCAACTATTTAAATTTCAAAACTACAAAACTTTTGGGGTTCAAATTTAAACTATAAAACCTAAAGGGCCAAATATGAAACTTTTCATAACAACAAGGATCAAATAACAAATAATATAAATTAACAATTAATCACATAATTATCCATATTTGATTTATTTAATGATTTCTTGCAAAACAATTTATCAATTTACTCAAAATAATTAATCAATTATCACATAAGGAAACAATTATCTTATTAATTGATAAATGTCTTCAATTAGATCAAAATTATGGTCAAATATATCATATAATCGGATTAATATTGATCTAACATGATAAGGTAACTATCCATAAGCAAAAACAGCAAGAAATCCCGAAGTACCCTCCTTCTGACGAGTTGACTCGTCGAGTCAGGCTTGGACTCGTCGAGTCTGTATGGACTCGGCGAGTTCAGCCATGGACTCGGCGAGTCCAGCCTCCAGAATGCAAAAAATCGAATTTTTTTTCAGTTACAACAAGCATCAATACAATAGAAACCAATCTAGGCTCTGATACCACTGATGGGTTTTGGTCATAAGACATCCTATGTGCTCATACAAACCCTAAAGCTCGGATCTAGGTTTCTCTATTGTACATACTTTGAATCCAAGACTTTGAACCCTAATACTAGCATATGGAAATCAGAGCTCACATGTAATTAGGTTTAAGAACATACCTTGATTGTTATATAGCAATAACAATCCAATTCCTCCTTGAATTGACCTTGGAAAGCAGAGAGTCACAAGTGTCACTCCTCTAATGGCTCACAAACACCATAAGCAAGTGGAGAAGGTATAAAGAGAAAGGAGGGAGGTTAGAATTCGTATCTAGGATTTCTTGGGAAGGGATTTACGAATTCATGACCTTGGGGTTGTTTATATAGGTGTAGAGATAGGGTTTCAGTCATTATCCTTATCTAGTTGATTATCCATTAAGCAACCAATAAGATAATCCTTGAATCCTTATCATACTCGAATTCTAAGGCTTTCCAACCTTAAATTCGTCCACCATATTTATAAGATAATCCTTACCTTATTTTGTAACTATCACATAATTACAAATCAGCCCCTCTAGTTTAATTAATTACACTTGATCACAAAATTAATTATTAATTAATTATTGACCAATATTAATTAAACAAATATGATTTCTCCTTTAATATATTATTCTTATAACATATTAATAAATCATAATAACCTCTCTCTCTTTATTTATTTCTCCAATCAAGTTGCTTTGGTGAAGGCAACCCAAAAGGACCATGCACCATCGGGTCAAGTACATACCAAAATAGTTATGGACTTAGACACTAATCCAACACACATAACCAACTAACATGCCACATAATACAACTTCAGCTAGTGTACCACATATCATAAAATGGGTTGGCCTTGGTGCCTTAGACCCATTGTTATGGTGAGGAAACTCACCTAGCACTGTTGAAGTCCCACGGATGCAACTCTCGCTGCTGGTTGACAGATTCCCGAACTGCCAACATCAAACAATACCCAATTAATAATTGGGTTCTAACTCATAATCATAAGTCTATGCTTGGGGGTAAAAGACTACTCTACCCCTAACTTGGCTTGATTCAAGCCCAATGCCCAATCCAAAGGCCCAAAAGTCCACTATGGCTCAAAGCCCAACATATGGCATTTCAAATGTCCCAATATCATATACTCATCAAGGCCCAAACTATGGCCCATCTATGGCCCAGTTTTCCAAATTTGGCCCAAACCTAAATACGGGCCTTAACCTAAAGCCCATCAAAATATTCTAATCCATTTGATTATTCTTGGGTGGCCCATTACAAGCCCAATCACCGAAGCCCAATAGAAAGGATCAACATAAAGCCCAAGTGAAATTAGGGCTTCACATAAAATGACAATTAGGGTTAAATATTTCTCACTTAACCCATTAAGGACTTAATCCACTGAGTCCCTCACTCTAATAGATAAATCATAAGGTGTGATTGGGTGCAATTCACATTTCCATTGGTCCAAATGTGGGTCCTAATAAGTCCAAGGCCCATATATCCAAATTAGGGTTTTCTAAACCCTAATTAGGGTTTCCAACATATTCATAGCCCAATAGGCCCAAAACCAAGTCCTTAAGCCCATTAGGGTTTCACTAGTCGGGCACCACCCACTACCACCTCGGGT
Organism: Lactuca serriola; assembly: GCF_051521515.1. Taxonomy (NCBI): domain Eukaryota; kingdom Viridiplantae; phylum Streptophyta; class Magnoliopsida; order Asterales; family Asteraceae; genus Lactuca; species Lactuca serriola. The sequence goes on from NC_136416.1 coordinate 72,963,938, forward strand.
AGTGGTGGTCAATAGCAGCTCATGGTGGCGGCCACCACCTCACGGTGGTGGTTAGGGTTTCTAGTCTATTTTGTCTAAGGGCCACTACCTCACGGTGGTGGTTAGGGTTTCTAATCTATTTTGTCTAAGCATCCAAAAATCAACTACATGCAATCAAAAGCACGCTGCCACCCAACACGGCGGTTGGTTGCGGCAGGAGGCGGCAGCCACCACCCTATGGTGGTAGATTTTAGATTTCTATTATTATTTTATGCACCATTTACAATATTCAACTAAATAACACACACACAAATATAAGCATACACACACACACATACAACCACTCTTGTGGTGACCGGCGGTGGTACTTGGTGGCAGCCACCACCTCACGGTGGTTGCGGTGGCTTTCTCGATTTTCCAGCTAGACAAAACACACGCATAGCAAAGGAAAGGAAATACAACCACGCACCTAAAACTGGAACACTCCCACAAAACACACCAAATAAAACAGAAACACACCCATCCATACTTCCGGTTGCAAGCATCCAGCCACCCTCCTGGTGGCATACGGCGACGGCAGCGGCTGCTTCACGATGGTAGGAGGTGGTTTTGCGATGACAGCAACACATACACCCACCTCGCAGCACGAACACGGTAGCATCAACGACAAAAGGTGGCGGTGATAGAGCAGCACGGTATGGTATCTGGCGGGTGGAGAGTCATGTATCGGCGACGTAACAATTGGCGGATGAGTTGGCGGGTGGCACCGGCAGAGCAACGTCAGAAGGCAATTGGAGGGGAAGAAAGCCATTTCCGGCGGCTCTTCCATGGTTCGCTTATGCCTTCGACAACCACGTCGTGACGACGTTCATCGGGGAGGCAGCAGGCGGCGGTCTCGTCGCCAGCAGCAAAGGGAGATACGGAAGTGGTGAGAAGTGGCGGCAACGGAACAACAGCAGTGACGAAAGGGCGATGGCTGGCGACCTCAACGAAGGTGGTTGATGAGAGAGTGGCGACTGGAAGATTACCCAATGGCTGCTCCTTAGGTTTAGGGTTTCAGCATGTAATGGTTTATATGTCCCGCACCATTCAAACTTCCTCCCATTTTTACACAAACAATCCCTCCTTCTCCGTTTTCTTTCAAAACAAATCCAAAACTTACACTTTAGCCCTTAATTCCATAAATATTTTCCATTTTAATCCAATATTTACCATTCAGTCACTGACTTCGATAATCCGTTTCATATTAAGTCCTAATAATTACCAAACATACCCCCGCTTCTAATAATCTTCTCAATCAACTCCGTAATTTACTAAACAGTCCTCAACCTTCAAACTTCTTACAATTTAATCCAAAAATTACATTTTAACCCCCAACTTCTATAATTGTGACTTTTAACTCCTCGAAACCAACACCTCTCTATAATCATTGATTTTAGGGCTACTAAACATTCATTAATTAATTTATTTATTTAATAAATAAACAGGGTGTTACAGGAGGAGAATAAGGTGAAGAAAGATGGTGCGATAAGTGCAAAAAGAAGCACTTTGGAGAATGTGGCTAGGAGGTGACTTTTTCAAATGTGGAAAGTCTGGGAATTACGCCAATGAGTGCACATTCAACAAGAAGTTGTGTTTCATATGTAATGAAGAAGGGCATATCTCTAGGGACTTCCCGGAGAAGAAAGAGGTAGCAAGGCCTAATGTTCCGCCGAGGGAAAAGTCAAGAGCATTCCAGATGACCCTGGAAGCAACAAGGGATGATGTAGATGTCGCTTCAGGTATCTTTCTTGTAAAGTGATTGCCTGCCAATATATTGTTTGACTCTAGAGAAAATTACTCCTTTATATCGCATAAATTTGGTGGAAGACTAGCATTTGCTATAGATAAACTTGATAACGCTCTTGTTATAGAAGTTGTCAGTGGCAAATTCATACCTGTTAGCGATTGCATTAAAAACAATGTCATCGATTTGAATAGGAATAAATTCCACGGGGAGCTGTTACCCATTGAGATGAAGGGTTTCGACATCATACTAGGAATGGATTGGCTTAGTGCAAACGTGTAACGCCCGTAGATCCGGGCTAGTCAATTTAGAGACAATAAGTGTCGAAAATGACTTTTCGGAAAAAGGTTATTTATATTAAATAGTCTTAACCAAGTTGTATAATATGTCTCAAGGTTTCCGTACATATAAAGAACGCCGAAATCCGAGTTATAACGAAAAAGTTATGGCCTGTCGAAGTTTTACGGCAAAACCGGCACGACTCCGGGAAGCGTAAATATTAAATTTACGATGGAGCGACTTTTAGCCTTCACAATCTAAACGAAAGTTGTAGTATATGTTAAACCGAGAACATACAAAAAAAAAGAACACCCAAATCTGACTTCGTATGAGGAAGTTATGAATTTTCTAAGATTTGGCTTAACAGTGCACGACTCGAAACTCGATTTTTAGTTCGAGAGGTTTTTGGCTTACGCGACCTAAATGAGAGTTGAAGATCTCATTAATAGGAACTCAACAGTAAAAAGATAGACAAAAACGGAGTCCGTATGAAGGAGTTACGAATTCTTCGCGGTCATTTAACAGTCTAAACGCCTCCTACTGTTAAATTTGAGATCGGTCGAGAATTAGCCAACGGAGTCTAAATGAAAGTTGTAGATCTTGATTTTACCTACATGTTGAAAAAAAGAACGTCGAAAACGGAGCTCGTATGCAAGAGTTATGATTTTTCTAAGTTTGAAGGCTGATACGCAATAGGGGGTGACGTGGCACCACTAGAATTGGACACGTGGCACCACCAGAAGGCTGCCACATGCCCCAACTCGGTGATTAGGTCCTCCTACTTGGTGAGTCCATCATTCAGCACCCCTATAAATAGAGGTGTCGGGTTCCTTCACTTCCTCACACCTTCAAACCCTTCTTTCTCTCTCTAAAGCCCTAAACCCCCCCTAAAGTCTAGGTAAACCCCCTAGCACCCGAAGAAAGCCCCGAGGCTCCCGAAGCCTTGAGAAAAGAGCCTTTCGGCTCAGAAACTCTGCTCCGGTGGATCCCGGTTTCCAAGGAAACCCGCTGTAAGTGAGTTGTACCTATCCTATCTTTAGTATAGCTTATGTTTCAATATAGTAATGTTATTAGGACCTTATAAGGAGTATTTGGGCTATTATTATGGGTTATATAAGTATTGTTTAATGCTTATATAATAATAATAATAGCTAGACTATTAAATTAGTCTCGTCAAACGTTAGACTACACTCTAGTGGTAATGATACTAGGTTTCGTCAAAGGATAATTGTTTTAAAAGTAACGAAGTGATGTCCGAGTGTCGAGTCACCACCTTCCCAGGTGAGTGCATAGTTACTTTCATATTACACATAGATATGAAGTATTTAATATAAATTACGTGCTATGTGTGCATATTGTCTAAATACTTGTTGTCTATGCTTCGTGAGAGATTTTTATACATGTTTTAAATGTTTTAAACTGTATACGTATTTTTATATCTACAAAATATGTTGGGAAAAACATGGGTAGATGAAGGACGAGGGGTGAAAGCTGAAATAGAGGAATATTAGTGGTATGGACCTAGTGCCCTATAGGTGAACATTGGCAACAATGGACCTAGTACCCTATAGACGAGCACTGGCAGTTGCGCCACAACCTGTAGATGTTGTTGATCTACGATAAACATCCTAGCAGCTAAGCTCTAAGGATGATATCAGCAGTTGCGCCTAATAGAGAACATTATAACCTTGACAGTAGCGTCTAAAGGACAATACCGGCAGAAGCGCCTCATATAGAATGTCACAACTATGGCAGGTGCGCCTAAGTGATAGAACTAGCAGCTGTGCTTGACAGCTGTGTCATTGACAATGATGGACTTCGTACCTATTCCTTAGGAATGAATGAACGAGAAATAGCTGATTCTTAGAGTAGATCCTTAAGATTAAAGAAGATAATGAGGATGGGTAATTGGGTTAACTGTTTGATGATTAAACATAATAATTATATTATTGTGGGTTGAAAACCCTATGTACTCACCAGGTTTTCCAACCTGACCCACTCAGTTTATTTGTATCACAGGTGTCGATACGAAGCTACTTTACACTGAGAGATTTAAAAGAGATGTAGATCACTAGTGTAAATACATGTAAGTTATGTTTATGCTTATGTTTCTATATTGACGATGACATCCCAAATGTTTTAAATGCGTAAAAAAATACTTTTCTTCAGAAATTCTTTGATAATGTATTTATCATGTTTTACTGGGAACAAAGTCTGCAACATTTTTATTAAAAGAGGTACTCTGGTTTTTTATAAAGCATAAACAAAATCGGTCTTTTCTGGCTATGAAAATGGGGATGTCACAAAACGATGCCAAGCTACTATGCATGAAGAAGATGGTGAGAGTAAACCCACCTAGAAAAGAGTCGGATATGGTGTATGGGAACAAACGTAGAGTGAATTCTAGAATCATTTCCCTAATGAAAGCCAGAAAATGTTTATCCAAAGGATGCACGTCATACTTGGCATTTGTGATCGATACAAAGAAGGAGAAGAAAGAGATAAAAAGAATACCAGGGGTGTGTGAGTATCCGGAAGTCATTCCCGAAGATCTTCCTGGATTTCCCCCTGATAGACAAGTAGAGTTTTGAATAGATTTGTTTCCAAGATCGACGCCAATAGCAAAAACACCATACCAGTTAACACAGACAAAGATGAAGGAGCTTATGATGCAACTTCAGGAGTTGTTGGACAATGGTTTCATTAGACCTAGTTCATCACCCTGGGGAGCTACGGTGTTATTCGTGAATAAGAAGGATGGAAGCATAAGGATATGCATAGACTATAAAGAGTTGAACAAGGAAACAATGAAAAACAAGTATCCATTGCCAAGGACTGATGACCTGTTCGATCAGCTGCAAGGTTCGAGCTATTTCTCAAAGATCAATCTTAGGTCAAGATATCATCAGCTGAAGGTGAGAGAGCAAGATATTGAGAAGACCGCATTCAGAACGAGAGGTGGACACTATGAGTTTTTGGTTATGTCATTTGGACTAACCAATACTCCAACAACATTTATGGATTTAATGAACAGGCTTTGTAAACCATTCCTCGATAAATCCATGATAGTGTTCATAAATGACATTCTGATTTACTCAAAGAGCCAGTAGGATCATGGCAAGCACTTGCGAGAAGTATTAGATATTTTGATGAAGGAGAAGTTGTACGCTAAGTTCTCCAAATGTGATTTTTTGATTCGAGAAGTCCAATTCTTGGGTCATGTAGTTAACCAAGAAGGAATAATGGTTGATCCAGCAAAGATTGAAGTTGTGATGAAATGGGAACTACAAAAAAGTCCCACTAAGATCTGAAGCTTTCTTGGATTAGATGGATATTACCGAAGATTTAGCCAAGGCTTTTCTTCGATAGCTTCTCCATTGACAGCTTTGACCCATAAAGGATCTACATATACATGGAGCGATAAATATGAAGAAGTATTCGAGAAATTAAAGAAGAAGTTGTGTGAAGCATCGATTCTTTCTTTACCTGACGGATTTGAAGACTTTACCGTCTACAGCGATGCATCTAGAGTTGGGTTAGGTTGTGTTCTGACCCAGAGAGATAAAGTGATAGCATATGCATCTCAACAATTGAAAGAGCACGAAAAGAACTACCCCACTCATGATCTAAATTTGACAGCAGTAGTATTCGCATTAAAGATATAGAGGCATATCTTTATGGCACAAAGTGCAAACTCTTCACTGATCATAAAAGTCTCCAGTAAAAAGGAATTGAATATGAGGCAACGACACTGGCTAGAGTAACTCAAGGATTATGACTGCAAGATACTTTACCACCCTGGTAAAGCAAATGTTGTAGCTGATGCTCTAAGTCGAAAGGTAAACCTGGAAAGAAAGAGGCCATGAGCGTTAAGAATAGAAGTTGTCTCAACAATTGTGGAAAGCATTAATAAAGCTCAGGAAGAAGCTTTGGAGAAAAATGACCAAAAGGAATAACATTTAGGAAAAATGTTGGTATTCGATACAAATAGCCAAGGATTGAGGGTATTCCAAGATAGGATTTGGGTGCCTAAGATGGGAGGAATAAGAGACCTTCTGATGGAAGAAGCTCACAAGACCATGTACTCGATTCATCCCGACAGCACTAAGATGTATAGGGATATGAAACCTTACTATTAGTGGCCGATGATGAAGTTCGATGTTGCAAAGTATGTGGCAGAGTACGTAACACGTGCAAGAGTTAAAGCACAAGATCAGAAACCGTATGGGAGTTTAGAACCTTTACCTGTACTCATGGGTAAATGGGAAGACATCACCATGGATTTTGTAAATAAATTGTCTAGGACGAAGAATGGTCATGACATGATTTGGGTAGTCGTGGATCGGTTCACAAAGAGTGCACACTTCATAACAGCCAATGAGAGATGGTCTATGGATAAGCTTGCAAATGCTTATGTGAAGGAGATAGAAAGACTTCAAGATGTTTCATTAATGATTGTATCATATCGTGAAAGTCGTTTCACATGAAGATTTTGGAAGAGTCTACAAGAGGAAATGGGTACAAAGTTGTGTTTAAGTATAGCCTACCATCCGCAGACTGATGGTCAGAGCAAAAGAACAATCCAAACATTAGAAGATATGTTAAGAGCATGTACCCTAGAATTTCAAGGTAACTGAGATGAGCATTTACCCCTGGTAGAGTTTTCCTATAATAATAGCTACCATTCGAGCATTAAGATGACACCTTATGAACCTTTGTACGATCAGAAGTGTCGTACACCGTCTTGTTGGATTGAGGCCGGACAAAAACAGTTTATGGGTCCTGAAATAGTCCATCGGACTGCTAAAAAGTTAAAAGTGATTAGAGAAAGGATGTTAGCAGCTCAGGAACGTCAAAAGACCTATGCTGAAAAGAAGTGACGACCAATGACATTCAAAGTTGGAGATTCGGTATTGCTTAAATTCTCACCTTGGAACGGACTTATAAGATTTAGAAAGAGAGGAAAGCTCAGTCTAAGGCTTATTGGACCATTCAAGGTTCTTTAGAGGATTGGGAATCAAGCTTACAAGTTGGAATTACCGAAAGAACTTGATGGTATTCATAACACTTTCCATGTTTGTTATTTGAGGAAGTTCATGGGAGAAGTTCCCAATATAATTCCACTTTCGGAGTTAAGGATGGATGAAAATAAGAGGTTAATAGAAGAGCCTAAAGCAATTGTTGACCATAAGACGATGAAATTGCGACGCAAGATGGTCGAATTAGTGTTTGTGCAATGGAAACATTTGAATGGGCCGAAACTCACCTGGGAAACAGAGAGTGACTTGGTGAGTCGCTATCCACATTTCTATTTTTTGATGCATAATTCCGGGATGGAATCATCCTAAGGAGGAGACAATTGTAACACCCGCATTTTTGGCTAAGCAATAATATTATGATGTAATAGTTGGGGTCAACAATTTTAACCTATTAAAAGTAATGAAGAAGAATTATTTGATTATTATATGATTTATGTGCAATATATGTGCTTATAACGATATAATAAAATAATAATTAAAATATGCGTCAAAAATAGAATGAAGATTTGACCCAATATATTTAGAAAAAGTTGAAGTAGTCGTAACAAGGATTTCGGGGATATAAGGAATTCTGAAATCTGACTTATAACGAAGAAGTTATGACCCGTCGAAATTTTATGACAAAACCAGCACGACGTTGTGTATCGTAAAACGTGATTTTGCGATAAAATACTTTTTAGCCTTATCAATCTTAACGAAAGCTATAGTATACATTAAACTAGGAACGTGCATATAAAGAACATCCAAATCTGACTTCGTTAGAGGAAGTTATGATAAATTTGCCCTCCGGTGTTTCACGTCTGGCCCTGTCTGTACATAGTAGTTGAAAAGTATAGTTTAAAACTTATATAATACAAAAAAAAAACAATATTGCTCGCGGACCTTGAGTTAATGATAAATCTGGACTAATAATTAGTCGCAATAAATATTAGACTAAAATCTAGTGATAATGATACTAGGTTTCGTCGAATGAAAATAAAATTGTTATAAGCGAATCGTTGCCCGAATTAGGAGTCATCACTTTAACAAGTGAGTGCATACTTACCTTCATCTTACACTTAGATATGAAGTATTTAATATAAATTACGTGCTATGTGTGCATATTATATGTGTTCTTGATATTTATGTTGGATGAACTAAAGATACATGTTTTATTCGATTTAAATTGTGTATGTATTTTATACATATAATTATGATGGGTAAAGATGGGTAGATGATGAAATAAATGATGAGAGGCCTCGATGTTTAAACTGATCTAGTCATCTAGCGGAGTATAGATGACGACCACAGACTATTCTAGACAGTCTAGTGGAACGCTAGCAGGCTCGCAACATGTAGGTGTTTGTGAACGATGTGTTCATCGGTGTACTCCATCCCCCTCATGGTTGCCTTATTGACATATATTGTTGAGGAATCCCTGAAGTAGTATTTTCTTCCCGATGATGATCCTTAGGCTAGGTCCCTTAAATTAGATGCTTTAGGGACAGAAAGTGAGGATAATGTGAATGGGTGATAAGGTTGAATGATTTGATGAAATTAATAAACTTAATTATTGTGGGTTGAAAACCCTATGTGCTCACCAGGCTCCCAAGCCTGACCCACTCAATTTCTTTTATTACAGGTAGTGGCGAAAGAGCACATGAGTATTGATCTGATGAGAGATCTATGGATTATAGGCCATTAGAATAATAGATGTTGTAAGGCATGTACTATTTTTGTTTATGCTTATGTATAGTATTACCAATGACATCCCAATGTTTTTTTTAATATAATTAAAACCCATTTCTTCGGAAATGCTTTGATAATTTACTTATCATATTTTTGGGAACAAATTCCACAACATGTTTCTTTAAAAGGATACTCTAATTTTTCAAACAAAGAAAAAAATTGGTCTTTTCTGGTCGTGAAATTGGAAATTTCACACTATCGTCATGCAAATCTATTTCGACGACATCATATTATGTTCAACCAACAAGGACCTTAATGATAAGTCGTTGATGAAAAAAACTAGAATGAGTATGATGGGTGAGTTGAACTACCTCCTAGGTCTACAAGTTCATCAATTTCATAAAGGAATCTTCATTGGTCAAGAGAAGTTTATCAAAACTCTTTTGAAGAGATACTCCATGGAGAACGCATCAACTGCAAAGACACCAATTTCTACATCCTACAAGCTTGATTCAAACCTTGATGGGAAATTTGTAGATCAGAAGCACTATAGAGGAATGATTGGCTCACTACTCTACCTGAAAGCTAGTCGACCAGACATCATGTTTTCAACACGACTGCGTATACGCTTTCAAGCCAATCCAAATGAACTACACCTTATGGCAGTCAAAAGAATTTTCAAATGTCTGAAAAGAACTACTTCTATGGGTCTATTATATCCTGCTAAAGGCAACTTCCATCTCCTAGCCTTTATTGACTCGGATTATAGTGGATGCAAGCACGACAGAAAGAGCACTTCTGTGACCTTTGAGTCTAGTTATATATTCAACAAGTTATAGCTCAGAAGTGGAGTCAATCTATGACCTTTTGGACTCGATGAGTATTCCCCCTGGGGATATATTTATATCTATCCACCTAATTATAAAAGCTTAGATGGATGGGAAGAAATATTGTTTAAAAGGGTTTCATAGAAAGTCATGGGCTCCATTAGTGACCTAAGTGATTCCGAGCACTCTAATGAACTTCTTAGAAAGTCACGAACTAAAGTACAAATAGAAATAAAGCTAGAAATTATCAGCTTGTTTACTTTGTTAAAGTTAGATTTATAAGAAAAGATTCAAAAAAATCAAAAAAATTCAAAAAAAAAAGTGTAGTTATATTCTTAGGTCAATTATTACATATAGTATTTTTTTTCTTTTAAAGTTGTGTCACTTGGAATTTGGCGATACCTTTTGAAACAAAAGGGGTAAATAAAAGTGGTATAGGTGGTAGAAATGCCAAAAATGAATGTTGTTCAAAATAAGTGGGGAACGTTTATGAGGATTGTCAGTATTTAGGGTTTGGGAAGTAACTAGGCCTTAGACACAAATATACGCATTATGGTGAGACATAATTGGTGAGTGCAAATGGTGTTATTCTGTGTGATGTTAAGGAGTTCAAAAGTAATAACCAACAAAGGAAATTATTTACAATGTGAAGTGAAGGATCATACATAGAGTTTAGTTGCTTGATAAATTTGTAAATTATAGCAAGATAATCCACAATGCTTCTAAATCAATCATCCTTCTAAGTTTAATGTTTCCTGAAGATTATCTTAATTACATGCACATACTTCACCAAATGTTACTATGTCCTTCTCAGGTTCTCTGTCCATATGCACACACATCATCATAAAAGTTAGATTATTAAGTGTTTGCATTTTCATACTTTCTTTTTAAATCATGCCTTAGAATCTAGGTAAAGCAGCTAAGTTAGATAGAGAATATCACTTACTTGATCATGGGACATCCTGAGGTAAGTAGAGCATCTTATGACAAGTGGACCACCCTCTTCAAGTAAACCATATATGCTAGTCTTGGTTTATGGAGCACTCTCGTATATAGTGAAAAAGGAAAACATCAACTGATAACTTTAAAGGACATTTGTGAACCCTCTTGGACCAACTGGAACCAACTTGGAGCATCTTATATTCTCTTGGAGCAACTCCATGCACTTGGACCAACATGGAATAACTTCAGGTACATGGATCAAATTTGGAGCAAATGCATTTAACTTGGAGCGTCTTAGATTCTCTTGGACCATCTTCATCCAACTTGGAGCAACTAGATGCTATTGAATCAACTTGGACCATCTCATCCAACTTGGAGCAACTGTATGCTCTTGGACCATCTTGGACCATATCCACTTCTTTGGATCAACTAGACGAATGAATGAAGCGTCTTCATTCATCTTGATCATCATGAGGCATCTTGGACCATCTTCATCAACTTGATCACTTGGACCATCATGGACCATCTCTACTACCTTGGATCAACTGGAAGTCACTTGGACCATCTTCACCAACTTGATCACTTGGACCATCTATACTACCTTCGATCAACAAGACGTCACTCGGACTATCTTGGAGCATCTTCACAAACTTGGAGCATGTTCAAGAACATTGGAGAATGTTCAAGAACTTGGAGCATCTTCAGTCACTTGGTGCATCACGTCCATATAAATCAGCATGTCCACATAGAACATCACAAATGTGTCATGCACATTTTCAATGCATTCTATATGTTTTAAGTAGGACATGCATGTTTTAAGTAGAACATGCACGACTCGAGTAGGTCATGAACATTCCTTAGGTGTCATGCATGTCTCTAAGATAACATTCATGCATGTTCCACCTTTTCTTTCTTAGTTCTCAAGTCATCATTCTCTCGCTCGTGACTCAATTTGACATTCTCCTATTTATACTTAAGGTCATCCAAGCCTTATGGGCCCACAAGTTGGCCCATGCAAGCCCTATCTCAGCCCATTGAGAAACCGTAGAAACCTTCACCTATAAATACTTCACTTCTACTTCTTATTCTTGCTTTTTCACTTTCTCACAAATTCTTACTCTCATACTCACTTGGAGCAACATCGAATTTTGTTTTGGAGCAAAATCGGAGTTTTCTTTAGTTTGGAGCAAAATCACTTCGAGGGTAAAAGACCTTGGAGCAACTTCGGTCTGGCACAACAAGAACCTTCGGTATGGCACAACAAGCCTCACACTTCGGTCCAAATTTGGCGCAACATCTCGCATATTCGGTCTGATCGCATCTACTCCTCGGCGTAACAAGCCTCTTGGCGCAACAAGCTCATTGGCGTAATAAGCCTCTTGGCGCAACAAACCTCTTGGCATAACAAGCCTCTTGGCGAAACAACTTTACCTTCACAGCTTCTTAGCTCAATAGTCTTACTCTCTGGTCAACAATCCTTGGCACAACATCAGCTACTGGTCTCGTATTCCCTCTTGCGCCATTTCCTCTTGCTCCAACACTCTCTTCCCTCTTGACCCTCACCTACTCCTTCTTGCACCACTCAACTGTTTCTTCTTGTCTCATCAACACTTGGCGCAACTTTGCACATAACTACTTGGCGCACCTTTACATATCACCACAAGCCTTCCTTACCACTAACATCCATCTCGAGAAATAGCAACATCGATCATCACTTGTGCATCAACAGCCCTCGTGACCATCAACATCATTGTGTTGAATTTTTTTTGGAGCAACATCACTTCGTTGGAGCAAGATTTAGCACAACTCCAATCCCTTTGCAAACATCCTGGTCCAACCCTTGATTTGGAGCATCTCCTTGGCACATCATCATCCTGTGCCAATCTCTCAATCTTGTGTCATCCTACCTTGTGCCATACTTTACTTGTTTTTGGAAGCAACCTTCTTGAATCAACATCACTTTTCTGTTCATTCCTTTGGCACATTATCCCAAATAATAATAAAAAGAATTGAGCAACTTCGGCCTCCCAGAAGTGTTTGGTGCAACAAGCATCAAACTTCAGCCTTGTAAAACCTCTTGGCGCATATTCGTGTCTCCTTGCGCAACTCCTCCCATTTGCAGCGACCTATGGCGCGACACAGCTACTTTGGTCAAGTCTTGGTGCAAGATCCTCACACTCGCAACATCTTTGTGGCGCACCTTGGTCTACTTGGTGCAACTAGCATCTCGGCCTCGCATAATCAACCTCCTCATGTGCCACTCCTTCTCTTCTTGCGCCGTCTCTTCTTCTTGCACCACCCTTCCTCTTAGTCATATCCTTCTTATCCTCTTGTGCCATCTCCTCCTGCTCGCAACCTCCCTCCTCGTGAGCAGCCCCTCTTCAGCCTTCTCATTGGTGTTTCCCCCCTCCCCCTCCTTCTTGCACCATCTTTTTTTCTCTTCTTTTTTAGTTTTTTTTTCTTTTTTTAAAATAAATGTTTTTTTTATTAAAATCCATTTTTTTTAAAATGATAATAATAATAATAATTTCTTTTATTATTTTATTTTTTTTCAAATTTTAGTATTTATCTGATTTAAAGTATCGTTTTTTTAATAAAAAAGATTTCTTTCAAATTATTTTTGATATGTTATAGTCTTTTAAGTTCAAGAATTAGCAACTTTGGTTTATCATCACACTTGTTGATATGATTTAGCAAAATATCAAAGTTTGTATTTATTTTTCATTTGTAGAAAAAGATCAAGTCTTTCACTCTTATTCAACACTTGGTATTTTCTTCAAACTTCGGGCCTAAATAAAACACAACACGAGTTTGAAAGTTATTCATATATGTTAATTCATTCTCCTCTCTTGACAAAACAACATTATTTTTTTTTCTATATTGCGCAATTTCGAACATTTTTTAATCAGTTCCATTTTTTTATCATGTTGACAGTTAAAATTTTCTTTAACAAAATCTTTCAAGTTCGAGGAACATATTCTCTTAAATACTTTTTAAAGTTTTTTTTTTGTGTTTCTGCTTCAACGGAAAATTCCATTAAAGCAGAGGGGGAAAATGTTAAATCAATATTTTTCCTTTTGCACACTTTTTAGAACTCCTTATTTCAATAACCATCACATAGGGGGAAACTGTTGGAAATATTTTTATGTGATTGTCACTTGAAATAAGTTGAGTGTTGATTTACATTTTCTAACAAACATTATCAAAATGATTCAGGTTGCAAAGATCTTAAAGATTCAGCAAGTGTTTGAAGAATCTGATGTTGGAGCACTTGAAGTTGACATGGAGAACATGTTGTTGAGATGGATCAATTGTTGCTGACATGGAGCACTTTTTGTTGACATGGAGCACTTGTAGTTGACATGGAGCACTTGCAGCTTAGATGGAGCACCTGCTGAAAGCAAGTTGGACCATCATGATTTCAGATGGCACATCTAGATCATATGGGGAGCATCAAGATATTGGTGGATCATCTGGAATATTGATGGCTCATCAGAGACATTTTTGGCTCATTCATAACTCTATGGCTCAATAAGAGGTTGATAGATCAATAGGAATACTTGGTGGCTCATCTCAAGTCAATGGATCAACAAGATCACATTGATGGCTCAATAAGATTCCACATGGATCATCATGTACAAAGATGGCACGTCCAACTTCTCAATGACACATACAGTTCGTTCATGGTCAATCATGAGCACATGGTTGTACAACTTCAAGTTCAAGACACATTCCAACATTTAAGAAACAACTCAACTTGATCAATGGAACTTCAGGAAGTTGATGGCATCTTAGAAGACAATGGAGCAACATGATGCTCATGTTACTCATCGCACTTTCAATGTTGATCAAGAAGGCTCGAGAATTATGAAGACTCAAAACTTGGATGGAACCCTAAAGGAATACTAACGGAATTAGAATATTCCATCCATTCTCAATTAAGTAGGGCTAAGGTGCCAACTGATGACTAAGTCATGATGATGTGTCAACACCTGATTGGTCAAGCCATGTCATGGGCTTTTCCAAAGCCTATAAATAGTCCCCTTGGGATCCATTATAAAGTTTCTCTTTCTACTATTCCTACTTCATTCCCTGCTCATTCATTGTTTAGACTAGATTTCAGAGAGCCATTTGAGTGTTTTAGTTTGTTTACCATTCAAACACTTGTAACTTAATCTTTATGAATATGAGACACTTTTGAATCACTATCTTGAACATACAAAAAACATTTTTATCATTAACTTGGTTATTCACAACTCTTTATCTTCCGCATTACTTGCCACTTGAAGATTCTAGAACTCTGTTTCGGTATTTTCAACACTTGGACTCTTCTAGTCTAGATTTACTGAATTTTATCATTTATTCAGTTGGTATCAGAGCAACTAAATTTTCTCTTTTCTTCAGTTATGAACTTCAAACTTAAGAGTTAAGAGTTTTAGACTAGCATCTACATCAAGTTTGCTTCTTGTTGGTGTCTCTAAAGTTCATCATTCTTCATCAACTTCCAAGCCTCCCAAGAGGATCCAAATAACTACAAAGGTTGTTATTCCTTCATCTTCTTCTTTGGCGCTTTTTTTTCTTTCCAAACTTTTAAAGATGATCCTTGGTGGGTTTTGTTTATGTATTCAAAAATGATCAAGTTTTTCGTTGCCAAATATTATGTTTTTTAATAAAACTCAACACAGTGTACTTGCCACAATCCCCTTCATGTATATTGTTTAAGACTTCCATAGCTTCATGATTTTCTAAGCACCTTAGATATAGCCTTGCCATAGACTTCTTGTATAATACTCCTTGGACCATCACAAAGCGTGAGACCCTAATTTTGAATGCTTTGTCACTATTTTCTTCTTTTGGGATCGTAGCATTCTAGATATATTCTATGATGGGTTGGATCTAGGATCTTGCATGTTGTTGTGGATCCTGAATGTTTGGACCAGGATCTTGAACACTAGGATCATGGTGAGGGGATCAAAGAATTAGATCATTGATTGATACGATGTTAGCTGCTTGATCAGGATCATGGGTGGTGAGATCTTTTGCTATCTTCGTTGGATCTCCTAATGTTGGGATCATTATGTGAACTATTGGGATCTTTGTCTTCGGTGGGATCCTGATGGAATATCCTAGATTGGCTAGTGCGTCTACTTCAACATTATCTTCTCTAGGAAATTGGTTTAAACTATAATTTCTATGAGAGGCTATGGTGTTGCACACTTTATCAAAGATATATAAAACTCCTGATATTTTGCGTCTGCGTTTGGACATGTTTTAGGATCTTGACCCCTAACACATGCACACACACACACACACACACACACATATATATATATATATATATATATATATATATATATATATATATATATATATATATATATAGTTAGGACCAAGATCCTTAACCCTATTTAGGATAAAATTTTAGGATCTCAAACATATCTCACGATCCTGACCATTATTATTACTATCATTTCCTAACGTTAGTAACAAATATATTTCTAGTATTTTCTCACATGTGCAGAAGTAGTCAACAAAGACTCCTTCTCAACGAAGAAATGATTCAATCAAGCAAAGGACTCGGGAATACCAAGTCAAACCAACGTTTTCATTTTAATTCGAGAGGATCTAGGAAATATCAGACTTATTTTTACTTAGACTAGACTATAAATACACATTTATTTCACATATTACACACATCGAGACTCACTACAATACGTGTACTCGTTTACTTACTTCCATTTCTGTAATTAATCATTCAATTAATACAATTAAACAAGGCAGGTGATCATTATCACCTCCTCGGGTTTTGTGCCAGAGATCCTAGCAAGGATCAAAGGATTTCCTTGTAGATAACTTGTTCAATCTTGTTCTAGTTTCGATAATCACTTTACCAACAACACCACAACATTGGTTAATATCAACACAATCGATTTTTGACAAAAACAATTTGGTGCCCACCGTGGGGCCGTGGTGTTCATAATCCTCAAAAATCATCTCTACAAACTTTTTTGGTCAAAAAATAATCGAACAAAGATGGAACAAAGTGTATGAGAGGATGTGATGTTCAATATCAAGAAAAAATGTAATGTAGATCAAAGAAACACAATTCGTTTATAAGGAAAGCTCTTGATCCTTGCTAGGATCTCCGGCATAAAACCTTGGGAGGTTATAATGATCACTTGCCTTGATGTTTTTATTGATTGAAATGAATGATTACAATGTGAATGTAATAAGTACAAGAACAAGTGACAGTAATCTGCCAGTAAATCGTGTGTAGTGTAATGAATACAAGTGTTTTATATAGTCAAAACCTAGCAACTAGAACTCTGAGAATTTCGTGATCCTCTGAGATTATTTATAGTCGTTTCTTGACTTGGTCCTTCAGGTCTTTTGCATGGTTGTGACGACTATACGTTGAAAATGTGGCTTTGACTGGTTATTTCTGCACATGTGAGAAAGACAAAAGAACATATAGCTGTTATAATAAAAAAACAATATTAGTCAGGATCCTGGAGTATATTCGGGATCCTGAGGTTTGAGGATCCTAAGCTTTTGAGGATCCTTAGGCTTGAGGATCCTATAGTAGTTTCAGGATCCTAGCCCTAACAATTTGCCCCAAGTTATTCCTGAAAAATAGATGAGTTAGTTTCATGAATTTTGAAGGGATAACTTGAAGAAAATAAGTGAAAAGGAGATGATGGTAATTTCTGAATTTAATCCTTAACGGCTAGGATAATTCAAATTCCAATGGATGGATTACTAGCTGTTATCAAGCGGTCAAATCAGCTATTGTTTTAGTATAAATAGAGATGATTTGTCTCACGATTTTCTTTACTCTTCCTTGCAATTTTTTTTATTACCGATGATTTATTACAAGGTAATTCTCTCTTTTTCTTCTACGTTTTTACTTCTTCTATCATGGGTAGAAAAATGGTCGTTTCTCGCAAAGAACATCTTAGCTTTTCCCGAAGATGACTTCATCAACCAAGGAATTTGTACCTACGAGGATACATGTTCCTTTGGTGATGAAGATATTGAGTCTTTGAGACTCAATTGAGCCTTTCCTTCTAAATTTGTTTTTAGACCATCGATCCCCTCAACCAACCTGACTTTGTTTCTCCTACCTGGGTATGCTTCACTGAGTATCCCTTCTCCCTGGGGTTGAAATACCCTTTTCCTGGAATTGTCTCTGAATTCTTTAAGGTGACTGGGATCTCGTATATTCAGGCCATGGCAATCGTTTGGAGGATCCTTTACTGAACTGACCAAGTGAATCAATCAAAAGACCTTGACATAGGTCTTTCTGAACTGGCCTGTATGTATGATCTTACGACCTTCAGGAATTCCCTCTTTCTCCTCAAAGTCAAAACCCATAAATCTTCTCTTCTCCTGAAAACTAAACACAATGATGGAGCTTGGAAATAAAAATACCTTTTTGTGAGACCTAACTCTGTTCTTGGTGGGGATCTCCTATCGGATGCTTGGGTTAAGAAGGGTAGGATTCGATCATACTAATATAAGGAACCTGGAATTCACTTCTTCTTATTTTTTTGCTTTTTTGCAGCTTTTAAATTCGAAGAGCTTGCCCCCATCGCTCAGGATTCGGAAGAGAATATTGAGAAGTTTTTGGCCTTGTATGAAGCCGAGAGATTCTATCAATTTAAACAGATCACTTTGCAAGAAATCTCTTCTTCTACTGACCTCATGTCGACAGGTAAGGATTCCTGATTGTTTTTACTTGCGATGAAGGATCTTAATATTTTTCTGTTACATATGTCGGATCCAAGATCACCCGCTCCAGTGCTTGTTTCACACTTGCTGATCTCGACACAACCATGTCTAAGGATCAGCTAACAGTGAAAAACGAGAAGAGCTTGTCTTCTCTTCCTCCCAAAAGATCAACCATTGACTTAACAATGAAAATTATGGGATCCCAGAAAAGGAAAATTGTTAAGTCTACATGTCTATCCTGGAGAACCTTGGAGTTGAGGACGCGCCCCAGAAGTTGGTCTCTTTCACCCAAGTTGTAAGTTTTGGTTTTATTTTCGACCCACATTCTACTTTTTACTGACCCGATATGTCTTCTTTTAGGTCTCTAATCACATTTATGCTTATCTAAGGATCCGATCGGAGTGGGCTGAACAAGCCCTTCAGGGACAGGAGAGGATGTGGAAGGCGACCAATGAGGATCTATTGAGGAGATTGGAGCTGCTCAGCAAGGAGAAGGATGAAAATGAGGAGGATCACTTGCTCGAGATGGAGGAGTTGATCTCCGATGCGAAGGTCAGCGTTGCGGTGGCTGTTTGGGAGGCCAAGATCTGTCTTACGGAGGATCTGGAGAATACAGGTTCCTGGGACGTGGACGGTTGGCATGAGGCACTGGCCAAGTTAACTAGAAAGCCTGCTATCACCAATCATGATCTTGTATTGCAGTTGGCCAAAGGAGGGGAGAAGAAAGACGCAGCCGATGATGACCAGGCTAAGATCACAGCCTGCGTAGATTAGTTCAATTAGCTTTTTGTGTATTTGGGATGTATGATAATTAATCTTTTGGTTGGTTGGATCACAACCCTTTTTTGAATACAATGGTTTCATTTCTTTTAATATCCTTCTCTTGATCATCCCGCATAATGGTTTGTGACACTGGGATCCTTAGATCACTAGGATCCTAAAGAACTTAGTTCCTGCAAATAATACTAAAAAATCTCTTAGTAAATTATAAGTAACCCTTTTAAACTCAAAGACTTAAGTTCTGGTAACCAAATTATCTTCGTTTAGGATCCTAAAAGTTTTGGATCCTCAAACTTTACTTATATTTTTTTAAAAATAAGGATAGATGAAACCTGGTGATCTTAGGAAGAGCTTGAAGTTATGAATTCTTTGTCCTTGTATGACCTTGATGCTTGAAGGGATCTTTATTTTAGAAGCTCGTTGGGAAGAATCTTCAATTATTTTATCAAATTTCGAGAAGGATCCTTAACTTTAGCTTGAGGAAAGTCTTTGCTATGAATCTTGTTTGAATTACTGGGAAAAATTCCAAACCGTATGATAACATGAAAATGTTATAAATTTTATATATTTTTTGGGGAAAATCCTAACATGTGAATGTTATAAACCATAGGAGTTTTATGGGGATGATCCCAACTGGAGATAAAATGTAAATGTTATTAACCTTAGGTATATTCTAGGGAAGATCCCAACCTGAGATAACATGTAAATGTTATTAACCTTAGGTATATTCTGGGGAAGATCCCAACTTGAGATAACATGTAAATGTTATTAACCTTAGGTTTAAAACTTCAGGATCTTAACTTATGTTCAGAAGCAATAGGGTTACCAAGTCACTGAAGCGTGAAATGAACCCCTTATTCACATCCCACAGTTAGATATCGTAAATCCAAGCAAGGTGTATAAACCTTAACTCGTGTGAAAGAGGTAATTAACACTTTAAACCTTAGAGGAGATTAAGTACCCTTATTCGTAGGAGTGATGATCAGTCTTTATTCTTAGGAGATTCTTATAGTGAATTATATGATGTTTTTAGCAAAGGGGATCTCAGTGGTCCCTTGGATATCAGGATCCTTGAAAATTCTCATATTCAAGGTTCTTGGAAGTCAAGACCCTTAAGTGTTAGGATCCTTGGAAGTTAGGATCCTTAAATGTTAGGATCCTTAGAGGTCAGGATCCTGGAACGTTGGGATGTTTTAGTCTCTGCATGTAGCAAACATTAGCTAAGGGTGGGCGTTATCCTAACTAACTCCCCTACGATGCTTAAGTTAGTAACGATATTTGAAGAAAATAAATAATGAAAATGGAGGATAAAAGATAAAAAGCATGCATACCTTGGGTGTATCAAGAAATAATTGAACTTACCTATATGAAATAAGCTTTCAGATGTATCACATTCCAGGATCTTGGAAATATATCTCCATCTAAGGTGGCTAGCCAATATGCCCCCTTACCTGCTTCAACATCTATGAGGTATGGTTCTTCCCATTTAGGAGCTAGTTTACCTACACTAGGATCCTTGGTATTTTGGAGAGTTTTTCTTAGTGCCAAGTCTCTTACTTGAAATCTCCTGATCCTTATGTTTTTATTATATGCTCTGGTAATCCTTTGTTGATAAGCAGCAATACGGATCTTAGCAAGATCCTTAAGTTCATCTATGGTGTCGAGATCCTAGGCCAGGGTCCTATTGTTGTCCTCTTGGTTTTGGAGTAGGTATCTTGTTGTGGGGATCACCACTTCAGTGGGGATCATTCCTTTCGTGCCAAATACTAATGAGTATGGGGTTTGGCCCATAGCTATCTTGGAAGTGGTTCTATATGCCCATAATACGAAGGAAGCTATTATGCCCACCTTCCTCTCTTCTCATTCAACCTCTTTTTTAAGTTGTTTACGATAATTTTGTTATTGGATTCTGCTTGGCCGTTCGCTTGAGAGTGGAAAGGAGTGGACATCACCATCTTGATTCCCCAACTTGTGCAAAAATCCCTCGTTCTTTTTCTTATGAATTGGGATCCATTGTCTCATATAACTTCAGCAGGTATCACAAACCTAGTTAAGATGTTTCATTTTAGGAATGAGACTACCTCTTTGTCTCTTACTTGTATGTAGGCTTTAGCTTCTATCCACTTTGAGAAATGGTCAATCGTCACTAGTATGAATACTTTTCCTCCAAAGGCTACTGGCATTTTTCCTACTATATCCATTCCCCATTTCATGAATGGCCAAGGGGAAATGATAGGACGTAGAGGTTCTGTAGGTTGGTGCAGGATGTTGCTCTATCTTTGACAAGCATCGATTTTTGTGCATGGAAAAAAGAGTCTTTCTTTATTGTTGGCCAGTAGTATCATGTCCTTAGTGCTTTGGAACACAAGGATGTACCCCAGTGTGGTTGCCACAATCCCCTTCGTGGATTTCCTCCAGGACCTCTGCAGCTTCGTGATCTTCTAAACGCCTAAAGTATGGTCCTGCCACAGATTTTTTATACAACTTACCTTGGATTATGACGAATCTTGAGATCCTTGTTCTGAATGCTCTTTTGCTTTTCTCTTCCTTGGGGATCGTTCCATTTTGGAGGTATTCCATGATGGGTTGGATCCAGGATCCTGAAGTTAGGGAAGGATCCTGGATGTTGGGATCCTTACATTGGACCATTGATTCGGGATCTTCGATTGCTGTAACGTCAGTAGTCCTTCCATTTCCAAGACTAATATGTGGATTAGTGGGATCCTCAATTTCCAGGACTAATATGTGGATTAACGGGATCCTGGTTTCTGGCAGGATCCTTAAGGAAGATCCTAGATTGGCTAGAGCATCTGCTTCAACATTGTTTCTCTAGGAACCCGGTTTAGGCTTAATGTTTCGAATTATGAGGCCAGGTTTTTGAGGATTTGGAGATATAGAGCTAGCTTTTCTCCTTTCACTGCATAGGACCATTAAAATGGTTAGTTAGTAGTAAAGAATTGACGAATACATAAAAATCCTTGATTCGAAGATCCTTGGCTAATTGTAGTCCCATGATTAGCGCCTCGTATTCTGCTTTGTTGTTGCTTGCATTAAATTCACAACTAATTGCCTGGGTTAGGATGTTCCCCCTGTGGTAGTTTTAGTATGATCCCTAAGCCAATTCCTATTTGGTTTGATGCTCCATCTATGAACAGTGTCCATCTTCCCATGTTTTCCACTTCTAGAAGTTGTTTGGCTTCTATTTCGACTTCAACTCTTAGATCATTACTAAGGTCAGCCACAAAATCTGCCAATGCTTGGGACTTTATGGCGGATCCTGGTTTGTACTTTATGTCATACGTGCTTAGCTTCACAGACCATTTCGCCATTCTTCATAGTATATGGGATGTTGGTTCCCAACGAGATCCTTGGCTAGTACATCGCTCACCGTTTTTGAGGATACTGAAAGGTAAAGAAGGAGTGGCTCCCTATGTAACATAGTAAATTTTCAAACAAAATTTTCACTTAAAAATCACATAATTCTCATATCACGTTTCACAAAAATCCCATTTGACTCATTTACAAAACACAACTCTATAATTAATTAATAATAATCCACGGTCCTCAATTCATAACCCCTTCTCTGGTGTGTACAATCAAGTCGGTGTCTGCCCGTGATTCTAAGAAAAACCTGAAACACATAAGACATAACATAGTAAGCATGAAGCTTAGTGAGTTCCCCAAAATACCACATACAACTCATTAGCCACTCGAGGCTACAACTCAATAAGACCCTTCGGTCAATGTGTCTCAGTGGGACCCTCTGGTCCCACAACTCATATGGCCCCTCCAGTCCCTCAACTCAGCATCTCAATATAATACACAGAAAGCATAACACAAAGCAAATAGCAGGATATGTCATTGCAAAGCTCATGCACATAAGACCCTCTGGTCACACATAAAAATTACCACTCAAGGTAAGTATGGTGAGAAGACTCACCTTGGATGATGAACAGCCCCTATAAACGCTGCTGCTATGTACCGGCCTCTAACTCTGTGCCAAACCCAAAATTATCCCAATTAGGAACTAAGTCCCAACTCTCACTCATTAGGTCTAAAGGTAGTCCACTAACCAGCCCATCAATGACCTAAAACCCATTAGGCCCACCAAGCCCCAATAATAAGTGGGCTCTCCCGAGGCCTAACTCTCTTACATCTAATGGCAAGCCCAACTCAAGGGCCCAAAGCACGTATATATAATCCTCTAGTCCAAGACTCTATTGCAACAAGTCCAAACTCCAGACCCAAAATGAGACTTAGCCCAAAAGTCCACAGTGAGGTTACGCGGGGCGTACCTCTCTTGGTACGCTCAGCGTACTCACGAATCCATATTGGCCATCAGGGACACTAGGGCAGTACGTGGGGCATACAGGAATTATGCTCAACGTACTCCCCAGATTCACTCTTTCTACTAATTTGGTCTTAAACAGTTAAGACATTACCTCAAACCCCAGAACTGGACTCCCTAATGGCACTTACTCCATAAATCCAATGACTTTAAGCCTATGCATGGCTGGAAAGGTCACAAACACCCGAAACACTCACTTCCTTACTCAAAAGCCTCCTATCTCATGCATGGCTTGATTCCAACGTCCAAGATTGGATTTTCTATGACATAACACCACTAAATATACTCAAAGGGACATATATTAGGCTCTGGAGTTCAACAACACATAAACCTTCAAGCTTTGGGACCAAAAACCCTAAAATGGACCCAAAACAAAAACTAGCACAACAATAAGCAAGTTCAAAACTTGATACCTATGGAAGATGCACCAACAAGAGAAGAACATAGATCCAAAAGCTAGGTGCTCAAGCTATTCTCTTTCAAAACTCATTATTCTTCAAAAGCCAAACATAACAAGTGATCACCCCACTAGATCCACATGAAAAAGCCACCAAGATTCAAAATTTATGCTTTTTGGAGCTAGATCAACATGATTAGGGCTTGGATCCACAAGCTCTAAGCCAAGCAATGCTTCCTCAAGGAACTCCTTCTTCCACAATATACACCAAAAACTCCACTAAATCACCAAAAAGATCAAGAATCACTGAAATGGAGGCTTAGGGGCAATTTATACGGTTTAGAGGGATGGATGTTGAAGATATTAGGGTTAGGTGATGAGATAAGGAACTTAAATAGGGTCTAAGACCCTAAAATAGGGTTCAGGTCTGATCAGCGTATGCCCAGTGTACATATGGTATGCCCAACGTACTCCGAAGAACATTCACGGCCACCCCTGGTCAGTACGCCCAGCGTACTTCCTTTTCACTAGTATGCCCGGTGTACGCTTTGTATACGCCCAGCGTACTCGGCTAAGCCTGACACCTCAAAACTTCTGAAGGCTATAACTTCTTCGTTATAAATCCGTTTCTGACGATCCTTATATCCACGAAAAGGTAAAGAGAAGCCCTACACTTCTATCAACTTTATTCCTCCTTAAGCCCACTCAAACTCAGATCCAAAATTCATGAAAAGGCCGAACCAACGCCTTTAGCAATACATTTAGGCTCTAAAGCACAAACCGAACTCTTTTATCACACCACCTACCTTACCCACATCACAAAAGGGCCTAAACCATTCTATTTCAAAGCCTCAAAACCTTCTCATACTCAGATTAAGGCCCACAGGCCTTAAATCACAAACTATCCAGAACAGGATGTTACACCCCATCTAGTGGTTTTACCCATTGAGGTGGTGAGCTTAAATATTTTTTAAGCTCTTGGAAAGCATCTTCATGTTCCTTGGTCCATTCGAATCTTTTGTTCTTCTTCAAGACGTCATAGAAAGGCTTGCATCTTTCTGAGGATCTTGAGATGAATATGTTTATGGTTGCCACTCTTCCTATTAATCTATGAGTATCCTTTGTCAAGGCTAGTGGTTTTAGATCAAGGATGGCCTTGATTTGTTCTGGGCTTGCTTCGATTCCTCTTTTTGTAACCATATATCGCAGGGACTTACCCGATCTCATCCTAAAGTGGTAATTAGAGGGATTCAGCTTCTTGTTGTATTGGTCTAAGATGTCGATGCCTTACTCAAGATGCTTGAGGTGATCCTCATATTTTTTTGATTTAACTACCATGTTGTCGATATAGACTTCCATTATGTCCCCTATTTTCTCTTTGAACATCTTATTCACCAATATTTGGTATGTTTCTCTTGCATTTTTAAAACCAAATGGCATAACAATGTGACAATAAATACATGTTGGGGTTATGAACGTTGTTTCCTCATGATCAGAGGGTTCCATTTGGATTTGTTGGAATCCTGTTGATGTGTCCATGACCGTTAGTAATTTGTGACCCGCTGTTGCGTCTGACATGTAGTCGATGTGTGGTAAATGAGAAAGATCCTTGGTATAGGCCTTGTTAAGATCCGTATAGTCCACACACACTCTCCATTTACCGTTATTCTTTTGTAACACGACCACATTAGCTAGCCATATTGGGAACTTCACCTCTTTGATCGTGCCAGTTTTAAGAAGTTTTTCTACTTCTTTTGTATGACTTGGTTTCTTTCGGGTGCAAATTTCCTTCTCTTTTGGTGTATTGGCCTGAAAGATGGTTCAATGTTAAATTTATGGGTTATTATGTTTTTGTCAATATATGTCATGTCCTCATGTCTCCATGCAAAGGTTTTGCTTCTGTCCTTGAGGAACTTTATGAGATCCTGTTCGTTTTGTTCAGGCATTGAGGATCCTATGAGAACTTTGGCTTCAAGATCTTCAAGGTTCATGGTCAATTCTTTTATGTCATGCTCTCTTGCTTCCAGCACGCCTCGTGCCCCCTGCCTTAATTGTTATTCTTGTCGTGGTATTGTTGAGGATTTCATCGAAGTCTTGTAGCATTCCTTGGATTCTTGTTGATCTCCTATGATCTTCACTGTCCCCATCGGGTGGGCATCTTTACACATTGATGATACGTTGATGGAACAACCTTCATTTCATGGATCCATGGTCTACCTAGTATGACACTATAAAAAGATAATATGGCGATCACACAAAAATGTTGTACATAATTTACCCCCTCTATGTAGATTAGTAACTTTATCTCGCCGATGGTGTGTTTAGTTTCTCTGCTGAAGCCAATTAGTACCGAGGATCTTGCAACTATCTCAGTCTTCGGGATGTTCATCCTTTTTAATGCATCCAGGAGTATGATGTTAACTAAGGATCCTCCATCGACAAGGATCCTTCTAACAAAGTGGTTGGCAATTTAGTGAGTAATCACTAGTCCGTCGTGGTGACGATCTTGGACGTCTAGTCTATCTGCTTCGTCGAAAGTGATCTCCTTTTGGTTGGTGATCGTCGGGTTCTTCTGAGGTCCATTTCCTTCTCCGTTTTGAATAATTTGGCGTGTCTTTTTTGCCGCAGAGTATGAGGTACCACAAAATTCAGATCCTCCAGAGATCATATTGATCACCTTGGCATCAATCGGGGGGACCCTGCTCTTTCAAGGGTCTTCTGAAGATCCTTGTCTCTTTCCTTTTCTTCTCCCGGGGATTTCTTTGAGGTCTCCTTTGCTCAAAGGTAGTTGATTTCCTTTCTGATGGCTATGCAATCCTCCACGGCGTGACCAAAGTCCTCATGGTATGCACACCATTTGGACTTGTCCTTCCAAGCAGTGGATATTTCTCCATTCCTTGGCCACCTGGCTTTGTCTCCAAGATCATGCATGGCAAAGATTACACCTGAAATATCCATAGAAAAACAATAGTCAGTAATTTTAGGGAAATCTTCTTCCTCCCCCTCATATTCAAGGGTATTAACCCTATGATGGCCGGGTTTGGAGTAAGGCTTTGACTTATAGGATCTTTGGGCCGAGGAATCGGCCTTCCTATTAGGATGATCATAGGAGCTTGGTAGGTTTCTCCTTTTCTGGATATCCTTTTCTTCTTCAAGTATGATGAATCGCAATGCCCTGCTCCTGACTTCGTCCATTCTCTTATAGAAGGGAGAATCCTTCTTCAAGCCCATTTTGAAGGCTCCGGTTGCAATTGTCATATTGAGGTTGGGGATACTCAGATCTTCCCTGCTAAACCTGTTCACAAAATTCCTAAAGGATTTCTTAGGATCCTGAACCACTCAACAGAGATCGCTAGTGATCTTCTCGAATGTTCTAGTACAAGAAAATTGATTGTTAAATAAATTAATCAAATGAGCAAATGATGTGATCGAATAAGGATGAACATTAAGGAGCCATTTTAGAGCAGATCCCGTGAGGGTGGAACCAAAACCCTTGCATAGGCAGGCTTCTTTCAAGTGAGTGGGGATAGGAATAATCTCCATCCTTTCCCTAGACTATGCCACATGTTTATCAGGATCTGTAGTTCTGTCATAGGGTTTCATGTTGGCGTCTGGAAGCGTTTTGGAACTTCAGTGTCAGCTATCGGCAAAATGAATCTAAGATCATGTGACTTTTGGGGGATACTTCTGGTACTGGTTGAACTACTCTCGGTATGGTTGAGATCATCTGTCTTAGTTGTTGTAGCTCCTTAGGCATGACTGGGCTTAAACCTGTGTCAAGATCCATTGAGTTAGTTGTAAAATTATTTTTATTGATAGAGTTACTAGGATCCCTGTTATTAGGAGTAACAAATGTTTTGTTAAGATCCTGGATCTTGCAACGGATCGTTGAGGATCCTGGGTTGTCAAAGTTCTGGATACTAGGTTGCAAGACCGAGGACGCTGCCACCTGAGGCTTGTGGAATTTCGTCCTCATTCTCTCCACTTCCTTGAGGATCGTCATGTTATCTTCCTGTTGTTGGACGACCTGTCGCTCCAGTCTCTTCATCATATCAAATATTTCATTGTTGGAAATCAGCACACAAGGATCCTGGGGCCCCGGAGTGATCGGAGAGGTGCTCTTCTTCAGAGCCTCATAGATTTTGTAGAAGCTCCAGTTGGTGGTGGTGGTGGTGGAAGGTTTTTATAGGAAATGGGATGGATTGAGGAGGAGGAGAGATTCTATTGAGTAGACATGGTTTTTTGAGAGAACTTGAACACCACAGCCCTACAGTGGGCGCCAAATTGTTTTGGTCAAAAAATAATCGAACAAAGATGGACCAAAGTTTATGATAGGCTGTGATGTTCAATATCAAGCAAATATGTAATGTACATAAAAGCAACACAATTCGTTTACAAGGAAAGCCCTTGATCATTGCTAGAATCTTCAGCATAAAACCTTGTGAGGTGATAATGATCACCTTCCTTGATGTTTTTATTGATTGAAATGAACGATTACAAGGTGAATGTAATGAGTACAAGAACAAGTGACAGTATTTTGCCAGTAAATCGTGTGTGGTGTGATGAATACAAGTGTTTTATATAGTCAAAACCTAGCAACTAGAACTCTGAGAATTATGGGATCCTTCGAGATTACTTATAGTTGTTGCTTGACTTGGTCCTTCGGTTCTTTTGCATGGTTGTGATGACCATACGTTGAAAATGTGTCTTTGACTGGTTATTTTGCACATGTGAGAAAGACAAAAGAACATATAGTTGTTATAATAATAAAAAAAAATATTAATCAGAATCTTGGAGTATATTCGGAATGCTTAGGTTTAAGGATCCTGAGCTTTTAAGGATCCTTAGGCTTGAGGATCCTATAGTAGTTTCAGGATCCTAGCCCTAACAATAACTAGCCTTCTCTTCTTCTTCAATTCCTTCTATTCCTTCGAAAAATATTCCATCTCCTCTAAGAGGAACCCCTAGTCAAAAGAAGACTTATGATTTACCGAAGAAGAACACTCCTCCGGTTGCTCCAGGATCCTTAGGATCCCAGGATCCTCCTGCCTCAGTATCTAATAACAAACTCTTATCCATTATGAAGACATTGACACAGCATGTGTCTTAGCAACAAGAAGAAAATAGAACGCTACTTAAAGAAGTGGAAAGGATAAGGGAAGAGATCCATAAACCTCAGGAGGTGAAACCCTTAATCTTGCAACCAAGGATCTTGAATTTTGACAATACAGGATCCCTAGTGAAATGCCCGAAATCAATAGGTCCAACATCCATTTTTACCCCAACGGGGAGAACAATCTCAAACATCCAAACTCATGTGACCCATGATCTTGATGAGACTTTTAATACTCCTAATAATAGAAATACTGGTAACTTCTTTAATAGTAACACTATCAATACTAACTCTATGGATCTTAATGCAGGAATAAGTTCAATTACGGCCAAAGAACTCCAACAACTAAGACAAATGATTTCAAGAGTACCATGGGTGGTACAACCTATACCGAAAGCATGCCCCACTAGCCATTGGATCTCAAGATTCATCCCCTCAATAGTTGATATCGAAGTTCCTAAGATCTTCCAAACTCCTAGCATGAAGCCTTAGGATGGAACCACGCATCCTGAAGAACATATCGCATAATATAGGGAGAGAATGGAGATCATTCCCATTATGTCACACTTAAAAGAAGCATGTTTATGAAAAGGCTTCGAATCAACCCTTACAGGATCAACTTTAAAATGGCTTCTTAATATTCATCCTTATTCTATAACCTATTTTGCTCATTTATTTAATCTTTTCAATAATCAGCTTTCTTGCAGTAGAGTATTTGAAAGGATCACTAGTGATATCTACCGATTGGTCCATGATCCTAAAGAATCTTTAAGGGAATTTGCAAGCAGGTTTGGTAGAAAAGCCCTAAACATACCAAACATCGGCATGGCTACTATTGTGGAGGCCTTTAAGATGGGTTTGAAGAAGGATTCTCCATTCTATGAAGACCTTGTAATGACTCCATGCAAACATATGGACGAAGTCAGAAGCCGAGCACTAAGGTTTATTAAATTGGAAGAAGAAAAAGAAATATAAAAGAGGGCCAACACGCCATGTTTCTACGACAATCCCAACAAGAAGGCTGAATCCTCAGCCTAAAGACCGTATAAGTCAAAACTGTATTCCAAAATTGATCATCACATGGTTAATGACCTCGATGATGAAGGAAAGGAAGGAGAATTTCCTAAATTTACTTATTATTGCTTCGCTATGGATGTTTTAGGTCTAATATTTTCCATGGAGGATTGGTAGAGAGAATGGCCCTTCCTCTTTTCTTAGGAACACATACAGGATTCGTCACTACAAAAAGGATAATGGTAGCCCCACCATTCACTACTTCATTTTTGAAATTCATAGTAATAGAGATCCATGTCCTACCAAGAAAGAGTTTGTAACTTTCTATCCTCTTACCTAACAGGCAAAGGTCGATAAATCCGCGAGTCTAGAAATTCTTTTCGGACAATTGAACCCCCTCAAACTGTTTCTTTTTAAGAACCAAAAATATGTGAAAGGGCCTTAGCGTTGGAGTGATGGGCAACCTTAGTCTATATATTACTCGTTACCAAACATATTTTAAGGGACTTTGCAAGCAGGTTTGGTAGAAAATCCCTAAACATACCAAACATCGACATGGCCACTATCGTGGAGGCCTTTAAGATGGGTTTGAAGAAGGATTCTCCATTCTATGAAGACCTTGTAATGACTCCATGCAAACATATGGACGAAGTCAGAATTCGAGCACTAAGGTTTATTAGATTGGAAGAAGACAAAGAAATATAAAAGAGGGCCAACACACCAAGTTTCTATGACAATCCCAACAAGAAGGCTGAATCCTCGGCCTAAAGACCGTATAAGTCAAAACCGTATTCCAAGATTGATCATCACATGGTTAATGCCCTCGATGATGAAGGAAAGGAAGACAAATTTCCCAAAATTACTTATTATTGCTTCACTATGGATGTTTTAGGTCTAATATTTTCCATGGAGGATCCTGGTGACAAAGCAAGATGACCAAGAAAGGGAGAAAAGTCGAACAAATGGAAAGACAAATCCAAGCGGTGTGCATATCATGAGGATTTCAGTCACAACACTGAGTACTGCATAGCTCTCAGGAAGGAGATTAGTTACCTCTTGAGCAAGGGTTATATCAAAGAGATCCTAGGAAGGAAAAAAGAAAGATCCTGGGAAAAAGAGGAAGACTCTATGAAGATCCTGGAAAAGACAAGATCTCAACCCTCGGATGCCAAGGTAATCAATGTTATTTCCTGATGATCTCACATTTTTGGAACTTCTTATTCTGCAGCTAAAAGACATGCCAAAGTGTCCAAGATAGAAAATGAGGAAAGATTCTGAAACAAGCATTGATAATAAGCAACAAGGAGATCATATTTAACGAATGGGATAGAGAAAACATTCATGATCCTCACCCATGATGGGTTAGTGATTACTCTATATATCGCTAACCACTTCGTCAGAAGGATCCTAGTAGATGGAGGATCCTCAATTAACATCATACTTTTAGATTCTCTAACCAGATGAACATCCCAAAATCCGAAATAATCAAGAGATCTCGGTCCTAATAGGATTCAGTGGTAAAACAAAGCACACCATCAGAGAAATCGAGTTACCCATATACATCGGGGAGGGGGGGGGGGGGGGAACTCGATGCAAAATTTTTGTGTTATTGATGTTTTTTCTTCCTATAATGTTATATTAGGTAGACCATGGATCCATGACATGAAATTAGTCCCATCGACGTACCACCAGTACATCAAGATGCCTACCCTATAGGGAACAATGAAGATCATTAGGGATCAGCAAGAATCTAAAGAATGCTACAAGACTTCGATGAAGTCTTCAATAGTATCACGATAACCATAAGAATTAAATTAGGGGGAACACGATGTGCTAGAAAAAAGAGAGCAAAATGTGAAGGAAGTACCCCTAAACCTCGAGGATCCTGAAGCCAAAGTACTCATAGGATCCTCAATACTAGAACAAATTGAGCAAGAACTAATAAAGTTCTTAAAAGACATAAACAAGACCTTCGCTTGGAAGCATGAGGACATGAAAGGTATAGATAAGAAAATTATAACTCTTAAACTCAATATAGATCCTTCTTTCAGGCCTATACACCAAAAAAAAATTAACACCCGATAGGAACCAAATCATTCAAGAAGAAGTTGAAAAACTTCTCAGAACAAGGATGATTAAAACGGAGAAATTCCCAATGTGGCTAGCCAACGTTGTGGTGGTCCAAAAGAAGAATGGAAAATAGAGGGAGTATGTAGATTACACGAATCTCAATAAGGTCTTCCCTAAGGATCCTTTCCATTTACCATACATAGACTCGATGATAGATGTCACAGCAGGACATGAGCTACTAACATTCATGGACACGAGCTACTAAGATTCATGGAAAATTCGGCAAGATTCCAACAAATACAGATGGAACCATCCGATCACGAGGATACTGCCTTTATAATCCCTATGGGTATATATTCCTATATTATCATGCCTTTTGGTCTTAAAATGCAGGGGAAACATACCAAAGGCTAGTGAATCAAAAGTTTAAGGACAAACTGGGGGGGCACCATGGATGTATACATTGACGACATGGTGGTAAATTCTAAGATAGTTGAATATCACCTCAAGGATCTTCAAGGAGCCTTCGTCAATTTAGACGAATGCAATATGAAGTTGAACCCCTCCAAATGCCACTTTAGAATGAAGGTGGGAAAGTTTATTGGATATATGATCACCAAGAGAGGGATAGAAGCCAGCCTTGAACAGATCAAAGCCATAATGGATCTAAGATCCCCAACTATGACCAAAGATATCCAAAGGTTGACTAGAAGAATAACAGCTCTAAAGAGGTTTACTTCAAGAACCTTAGAGAGATGTTAACCCTTCTATGACATCATAAAGAAAAACAAGATCGAATGGAAAAAAAAGCACGAAAACGCCTTCCTAGAACTTAAAATTTATTTAAGTTCAGCACCCCTGCTAGTAAAACCATTAGATGGAGAGCCACCCCTCTTATACCTTTCAATATGCTCAAACACGGTGAGTGCAGTCCTGGCCGAGGATCTTAACGAGAACCAACATCCAATCTACTATGTAAGTAAAAGTCTACTAGATGTTGAAACCATGTATTCTCATCTCGAAAAACTAATACTAGCACTAGTAACAACTTCTACTAAGTTAATAAACTAGTTTGAAACTCATATTGTCCACGTAAAAACTAATTATCCAATAAAGAATGTTATGAGAAAGCCAGAGATGTCAAGATGGATGGCCAAGTTGTTGGTAAAGCTCACCACATTCAATAAAAAGTATGAGCCAAGATCCGTAGTAAAGTCACAAGCACTAGCGGACTTTGTGGCTGACTTTAGTTATGATCTACAAGCCGAAGTAGAAATATAGACTAGACAACTTCTGGAAGAAGAAAACATGGGAATATGAACGTTCTTCACGGATGGAGCGTCCAACCAAAAAGGAACCAACCTTAGGATCATACTAAAATCGCCACAGGGGGACATATTACCCTAGGCAATTAGCTGTAAGTTTGACGCAACCAACAACCAAGTGGAATACGAAACACTAATTATAGGACTGCAACTAGCCAAAGATCTTCAAGTATTTTTCGATTCCTTACTAATTACTAACCACTTTAATGGATCATATGCAGTTAAAGGCAAAAGACTAGCATCATACCTTCAAATTCTTAAAATAATTAGCCTCTAAATTTGAAGCCTTTAGCGTAAACCAAGTTCCCAGGGAAAATAATGTCGAAGCAGATGCATTGGACAACCTGGGATCTTCCCTTAGGATCCCACTTGTGATGAAGATTCCAATAATCCATGTAATGATCCTGGTGACTGAGAATCCCACCAAAAGATCAGAAGATCCCAACAACCATGATCATACAACCAACATCGCAACAATTCAGGATCTTGATCCTCAACCTGTTCGACAGGATCCTAGTGAACAAAATAATCAGGATCCTCCAAGATCTTGGATCAAACCCATTATAGAATACCTTCGAGATGGCACAATACCAAAAGAAGAAAGAAGTGACAAAGCATTCAATATGAGGGTCTCACGCTTTGTGATGATCCAAGGGAAATTATACAAAAAATCCATGGTAGGTCCACACCTAAGATGTTTGGAAGATCACGAAGCTGAAAAAGTTTAGAAAGACATACATGGAGGAGATTGTTGCAACCATACTGGGGGAAAATCCTTATGCTCTAAGATACAAAGTACGGGGTACTACTAGCCAACAATGAAAAAGGATGTCTTCTCACATGCACAAAGTATAATGCTTGTCAAAGACATAGCAACATCCTTCATCAACTAGCAGAACCTCTACACCCTATCGTCTCCTTGTAGTCATTCATGAAGTAAGGAATATATATAGTTGGCAAAATACCAAAGGCTCCTGGTGGAAAGGTCTTCATGCTAGTAATGACAAACTATTTCTCAAAGTGGATAGAGGCTGAAACCTTTGTTTAGGTGAGAGACAAAGAGGTAGTCTCATTTATTAAACATAATATCTTGACCACGTTCTGGATCCCAGCCGAAATTATATGTGATAATGGGTCCCAATTCATAAGCAAAAGGACTAGAGACATTTGCACCAGTTGAGGAATTAAAATGATAACATCCACTCATGTTTATCCTCAAGCTAATGGTCAATCATAATCTAGCAACAAAATTATAGTAAAAAATATGAAGAAAAGAAGGAAGATGGGCTCAGGAACTCCCTTTTGTTATGTAGGCGGACAATACTTCATCAAAAATAGCCACGGGTCAAACTCCCTATTCTTTGGTGTTTGGAATAGAAGTCGTGATACCAACTGAAGTGGTGATCCCTACGGTAAGATGCCAACTCCAAAATCAGGAGAATAACAATTGGTTCCTAGCCCAGGATCTCAACACTATTAATGAACTCATGGATCTTTCCAGGATCCGTATTGCAACTCATCAACAAAGGATCGCCAAAAGATACAATAATTCAGAAGATTCCATGTAGGTGACTTGGTTCTTAGTAAAGCTTTCCAAAATACCAAGGATCCTAGTGCAGGCAAGTTGGCACCCAAATGGGAAGGGCCATATCTTGTTGATTCAAAAGCAGGAAAGAGAGCATATTGGTTGGTAACCCTAGAAGGAGACATCTTTCCAAGATCCTGGAATGCCATACAATTGAAAGCATATTTCATGCAAGTTGAAATCTTTCATTTTTTAACAAGATCAGAGGTACACATTCTTTACCATTTACTCGTGTTTGAATTATTTTGTTTATTTTTCCTCGAAAACCTTTACTGAATTAAGCATCAGAGGGGCGTTGTCCAAGCTAACTCCCACCCCAAGCTAACGTTTGTAATTTGCAGAAATTCAAGGATCCTAGATGCTACGAATAGAGACTAATCATCTCTCCTCCGACTAAGGGTACTTAATCCCCTTTAAGGTTTAAAGAGTTAATAACCTTTTTCTTATGATTTTAGGTTTCTACACCTCGCTTAGACGCACGGTATCTTACAATGCAATGTGAGTAAGGGGATCATTTCACACTTAGTGACTTGGCAACCCTCTTATTTATGAACATATGTTAAGATCCTAACACTTAATCAAACATTTATAACATTGGCATGTTATCTTAAGTTGGGATTTTCCCCAGTGAATTTCTAAGTTAGGATCTTCCCCGGTTAATACCTTAAGTTGAGATCTTCCCCAGTGACTTTCTAAGTTGGGATCTTCCCCAGTGAATATCTAAGTTGGGATCTTCCTCGGTTATTTTCTAAGTGGGGATCTTCCCCGGTTATTTTCTAAATTGGGATATTCTCCAGTTATTTTCTAAGTTAGGATCCACCCCATATAGTTTTCTAAGTTGGGATTTTCCAGTAGAAGCTAAATAATGATTACCCCTATCAAATTCCTAAGTCGGATTATATTGAGAGGGACCGTTCCCTACACAAGCTTCAAAATCAAAACCAAACAAAAGGATCACCAGGTTCTATCTATCCTTGTTTCTTAAAAACTATCTTTTTATATTGTAACTAAAGGTTTATCTTTCTAAGGACTCTAATTGTTTCAAATTCCTAAGTAGATGACTGACCATTTCAGGTTATTAAGATCCCCAAGAGTCATTGTAAAACTTGAACTCTTTAGGATCCTAATCATACAATGATCCTTAGAAAACATACTGCTACAACCACAACAATCATGCAAGAAGAAGTAAAACAACCATAACTTGAAAAAAAAAAGTTTACCCACCAACCCTATCAAAAAAGAAAAAAGTTAATTATATTACATCTAAAATACTAAAAGTATTTTTAACTAATCAAATGTAAACCACAGTTTGATAATCACCATCAGGAACCTTCTCTGCTTCTTCCTCCTTTCCTCCCACCTTCACCTGCTTTGCATGATCCTGACTGGTGTTAACAGACTCGCCAGTTAATTTAGCTAGGGCTTCACGCCAACCAGCTACATTCCAGGATCACGCATTGGCTACATCCTTTGTAAATTTGATCTTAGCTTACCAGACAGCCACAAAAGCACTACCCCTTACCTTAGCTATCACCTCTGCAATCTCAGCAACATGCTCCTCCTCCTTCTCGTCTTCTCTTTACTCAGCAACTCTACTCTCATTAGGAGATCTTTATTGGTGGATTTACACACTTTCTCCTGCTCTTTTAAGTCTAGCTCAGCCTTCTCAGCTCTGGCCTTCAAGTCAGCGGTGGATTGAGAGATGTGCTCAGAAACCTGAAACAAGAATGACATTAGTAGATATAAAACCAGAAAAACAAGAATCAGAATTCATGAAATACTTACTACTTAAGAAAAAGAGTCCAACTTCCTGAGTGCTTCCTCGGCTCCGAGGTTTTCCATGCTCAAATCTATGGCCTCAACGATCCTCTTCCAAGAGCCTGGGGTCTTAACAGTAAGATCGACGTGATCCCTCTTTAGAAGAAGAGAGGAGGCAGCTTTTTCCTTCTTGACCATGATCAAACCGCTGGTCATGTCATCTTCCAGGGCGTAGAGGCCAAATCGAGCTCTGGAGCGAGTAGATTTGGATCTTATATCAAGGATCCCTATCAGTTTGGGATCCCGAAAATAAGTAGATAATAAGAAAAAGGCAAAATCCTTACCGGTAGCCATTGAAGCAGTGGTGGAAGAGCCCTCTTGGATACTGGAGTGCTCGAGCTTGAAAAACCTATCAACTGCAGACAAAGTGAAGAAGTTTGCGACCTTCTCTTCAGTATCCTTGACGAGAGGATCAATCTCTTCAAATTTAAATCATGCATGACAATAAACAAAATAAGAAAGTGAACTTTAGGATCCTAGCAACTAATGAGTAAATCCAACCCTTTTTGACCCAGATCTTTGGCAGGAGATCCCCGCTAGGAATAGTATCACGCCTCATAAAAAAATACTTCTCTTTCCAAGCTCCGTCATTGATTTTGATTTCAGAATGAGTGGAGATTTGTTGGGTTTGAGCTTGAGCAATAAACAGGAATTCCTGAAGGTGGAGAGTTCGTAAACGTGAGCCAATTCAGCAATGTCTATGCCTAGGTCATAGGATTGGTTCAATTTATTAATCTGGAATATGATCCTCTATATGACAGACATAACTTAGATATATGAAATGTTTGTGGTTTCGAAAAACTCAAAGACGATTCCTGGAAAGGGGTATTTCAAACCCAAAGAAAATGGGTATTCAGGAAAGCATACCCAAGAAAGACAAAAAAATATGGTTGAATCAAAGCATCATAAGGCCTAAAAATCGTATCTATGGGAAAAGAGCCATTGAATTTTAGGAACCCAATATCCTCATCATCAAACGAACAAGTCTCGTTATAGATGAGAAGCTTTTGATCGGCGAAATCATTATCAGAAGGAGCACTAATGCTAGCGCGAAAGCAAACAATCTTTTTACCCATGGTTAAGAGATTGTAAAAAATAGAGAGAAGGAGAAAGAAGGATGCCTTTGGGATATTTGGAGATCATCGGGGAACAGGTGAAGGAATTTCTCACTATTTACCCCTATTTATATGGGAAACAGAAGAGAGCTGATTGATTTGACCGTACCATCATGATGATTAAACTGATAAATACTATCCGTTAAGGTTTGAAATTTCAAAACATTATATTCGTTTAAATTAAATTATACCTTTAAATATTAAGAAAGTAACTTAGATATTTCGCAGGTATAATTTGTGGGCAATTGTTAAGGCCAAGATTTTTAACCCTCTCATTCAAATTTGTTAATATCCACTCAGTCGATTTTTGACCAAAACATATATATATATATATATATATATATATATATATATATATATATATATATATATATATATATATATATATATATATATATATATATATATAAAAGTAGGTTCATGCGAAAACATAAATATTTTGCAAAAGTGAAAAAACAAATTTATCTTATAAAAATCAAACAAATGTACTTTAGAAATTAAATTTACTAGCAATAAATTAAAGATAATAAGTTTACATTGGAGGTGTTATGGGAATATAGATTTAAAGGTGGTTTTGACAACCATTTCTCATTTTTTTCACGTCCTCAATCACTTTTAAATTCAAGTTTTCAAAATAAAAATGTCAAAAAAAAAAAAAAAACATGTTTTGCTAGTATGAAACAATTTCTCATGTATCCTCAATTATCATCATGTAGTTCAAAGTTTGGATAGATTTTTATTCAAAATATAATATTGAGGTGACACAATCTCATAGGTTTTTCCTTATTTTCGTGTTTTCGCAAATTGGTTGCATTTTCGTATGAGCCCTTATATATATGTATATATATATATATATATATATATATATATATATATATATATATATATATATATATATATATATATATAGAGAGAGAGAGAGAGAGAGAGAGAAAGAAAATTAGGTTCAAATGTTTCTACAATAACCTAACTATATATATATATATATATATATATATATATATATATAGAAGTAGGTCTAAATGTTTCTCACATCTATTGTGTGTTATAATGCACCAATATGAATTTAGTATTAGTTATATGTATATTAAATGCTATCCAAAGTTATAACTAATTTTTATGGAAACTAATTAAATTCGTCATTAATGTCAACAATTATATTCTTTCAGAATGAATTCATATCTACAAGAATGAAAGTGTATTCCAGCAGAATGAGAGTGTATTTTAGTAGAATACACTCTCGTTCTTAATATTCCATTCAACTTTATTATATTTTAAGTGAGTGGGTTCTGAAACAAAATACGAACTCATATATAAAAACCTAGATACAAATTCATTCTAAAAGAATATTATTGCTGACATTAAACATGAATTTAATTAGTTTCTATAATATGAGAATCATAATTATGGATATCATTTAATATACATATAATTATGGAAATCATTTAATATCTATATTTATTTAATTTAATAATTATTTAATTTTTACTAAATTTCTATTGGTGTATTTTAACACACAATAAATATAAGAAACAAAATAACCTAGCCCTATATATATATATATATATATATATATATATATATATATATATATATATATATATATATATATATATATATATATATATATATATATATATATATAAACAATTAGGCATTAATTACTGGTCAAATTTATTTTAATTAAAGTGTAAACCTATATCAATGAGAAAGGTTTAAATGAAAACATAAAAGATAGAATCGTGAAAAAACGACTATTCACAAATTAAACTACGAATATTGTGCTTACTATATTAAACAGTAAGTACTTCAAAAAGTATGTTATAATGATCACAACGGAATACTGTAAATAATCAGCTCTTACATTTTATAACATTTTGATGGCTCATATTTAATCTTTTGACATCCTATATGCCACAAATAAAGTGCGCGATCATTTAATATTGTTATCAATATTTTATAATAAAAAATAACCACAAAATCATTTACTTCACTTTAACAGTTTAATGAATACTATTACAATTAAAATCAAGCAAATCCGTCATCGGTCAAAAAGTGTAATTGTTAAGTCATATTTGAAAGTCGCGACTTTGACCAATGTGGTCAATGCTCATCAATTTTATTCGTATTACTTTTAAAAGTTAAATATAATTGAACGTATATAATGACAACATATACATTTATCACATTTCAAACACCATAGTTTTTGGCGTATATGATCAATATAAAAAAATATATATTTTATGTTGCTTTACCTTCGTTAATATTTTATTATAAACCTCTATTGCTAAAGTTAACGACGAGAGTTTTGTTGTACGAGACTTTGATTGGGTTTCTCAGTCACGGCTAGAACTTCTTTTGCAAATATTTGCGTTCCAAAGGTGGTTAAAAAGGTAAATATTATGAATTACTTACAATATTAAATTTCATGTTGAAATATATATATATACTAGGTGAATCATATATTATTAAAAATATTTATATCTTATTGAAAATATTTATGTTGTATGTATTACCTATAAAATAATACTTATAATATTTTTTGATGTAAACTTATAATTAAAATGAATAATAGATAAATAACATTTATGAAAATCGAATTATTTAATGGTTTTTATTCACGTTTTACGGATATATAAAATTAGTTATATTTCTCAACTATTTTAATTAACTACTATAACGATTTTTTAATTTTTAAAATTATTGATGATGTTTTAATTTTATCATGATGATTATTTGAATTATCAACCAGTTTTTGTAATGTAACATAATTTAATTTATAACTTTATTTTATTTTTAAATATTATTATTGTAAATTAATTTGAAAACAACTTAACTGAATTTTAGTTATTATAAAAAATAGTTTTGGATATCTTTTAGTTAATTCGACTTTAAAATTTATGTTCTTTTACGTTTATCGTATTTAATATTTTTCTTTTAACTATTTTAAAAAATATATGTTGAAATTTTTACAAGTTTATTTGATATTTTACTTTAGAATTTAAATTTTACACTATATTTTTAAGTTTATTTAATATATTAATTTACTATATTCATTTAACACTATATTGAACTCTAACAAATTAAATATATTATATTGATAATTTCGTAAGTCTTCCATTTATGATAATGTTTATAACTAAGAACATATTTAAGTTATATTTAGTATATTATATGGATATATGAATAGTTATAGAGTTTTAGCGAAAGGAAAAATGCTTCTTCTAAAATATAATATGATATGAAGATAAGATAAGATAAGATAAGATATGATATATATATATATATATATATATATATATATATATATATATATATATATATATATATATATATATATATATATATATATATATATATATATATATATATATATATATGTGTGTGTGTGTTTGTG
Organism: Lactuca serriola; assembly: GCF_051521515.1. Taxonomy (NCBI): domain Eukaryota; kingdom Viridiplantae; phylum Streptophyta; class Magnoliopsida; order Asterales; family Asteraceae; genus Lactuca; species Lactuca serriola. The sequence goes on from NC_136416.1 coordinate 73,005,151, forward strand.
TACGGGCATAAGATAATATGAATGGTATTCTCCTGAGTAAAGTATAACACTTTTATTAATAAAGCAATAACATGTCATAGTTAGCCGGGCGTTACAATTTTGGGCCCTAAAACTAATAACTTATTAAAATCAAAATATCTTATGTTTTGTTTTTTTCATCTGATAATATTATCCTATTATGACAAAAATTCACTTAGACTATAACACAAAATAAACTTGCTTCTATATGAAATTGGTATCCTTCTAACATTCATTGATACATATTTTTCAACTTTATAAACAACTTTTTCCAAAAGTTCGGTATCAATATCCATCAAATCCAATTAATTAAATTGTTTTTGTGTTGATTTATATGGTAGGTAAGACTTCAAAAACTTCATTTTAGAAAATTATATTTTTACGTACGCAACAATAATATAAATAGTCAACAATAAATATATGCTTTATTTAGTTTCTTAAATCTACTTCAAAATTACAGAAAGTACTTTAAATTTCCAAACTAAAAAAGCTAATCAAGAAACAATTAAGACTACTCAATCTGTGAACTTGCATTTCACAATTAACAAATCAAAAACATGATATTTAAAACTTCCAAAATAAAATATAAGAAACGGTGAAAGTGTGAAGCTTGTTAATTTGAAAAAAAAAATTAAAAAAATTAAAAAGTTCATTAATATAATTAACCAATAATTTACAGTTCTTTATTCTTTAAATGACTACTACATGTAATGATTTATACTTACAATTTACAAACCAAATTCAAACAAAACTAATGAACTTCATAAAATAAATTAAAATAAAAATAACGATTAATAAGATCAACTTAATTTCAACAAAGCACTAGAAAATCGATGAGTATATGGTATCACTTTAGCTGGCCTAGCAGTGAACTCCCCAAGGGCTGGGCCTGTTGTCACTTGGTGGTTGGTTTGTTTATAGTTTTTTTTCCAGTGAAACTTATTTGGTAATGCCCTAAGAGTTTATTTTTATAGGAAAAAAAAGCTAAATGCAACAAAATTCATGTTTTTTTTTATAAACAAAGAAATATCTTGACACAATTTTATTTTTTCGAAATTTAAATATTGAATTAAAACGTTGGTTATAATTCAATAACTTATGTTATGAGATTTAGCATTGAATCAAAATTAATAATGAATCATAACATTATGTAAAACAACTTATGTTATTATTCAGTATTAGGTTACAATCGGTGGAAATCACGGATAAAAATATAAAATAATTAAATAAAAACAATTAAAACTGTTAGAGAAAAAATATTAATAAAATACAAAGTGATATTTACAGATAAGATATTATTTAAAGATTAAATGTATACAATGAATAAATTTATTACCCAATAAATTTATTACTCATAAAATATATGTCCTATTTTGTTTTGCATGTAAACTATTTTCACTTATGCTATTATTTTGAGATTTTTATTTGTTTATTTTGTAAATTTTAGTTGTATCTACTTAATGTGCAAACTATTTGTTATAAATTAAAAATATATATATGATTTCAAATTTAAGGTCTGATAATAATAGTTTTCGAATTTATTGACTATGATATAAATAGTTTTCGAAAACTGTAAGTATAATATTATAATTTTGAAATACAAAATTATATATTAGCTAATTTTATGAGATATTATTATATCTAGAAGCTCTAAAAAAATGTTATGTGACAAACAATAAATATAGATACATAATAGAATGAAACCTACGAACCTAAAACTAATCTTTTATATATTAATATAAGAAGATTGGATGATAACTTTTTTCTTATAAATTGACCATAACCTTTCTTATAAATTCAATATTGCGAAGTTTCAAAATTATGAAAAATATTTAAATAAATGTTTTGATAATGAGAGTAAATGAGACTAAGGTGTTGTTTATTTTTTCTAAAAAAACCACTTCTAACCACTTATTGTTGCGCCGCGCAGCACACGCGTAGCATTTGGCCCTTTGCAGTTGTTTGTTTTCAGAAGACTTCTGACTTAAAAATTGTTGTGTGTGTGTTGCGTGACGTAACACTTAACCCTCTGCTTCACACTTTACTTTAACTTATTTTGGTAGTCTACAGATGTTAAAAAACAAACAAACGTTTTATTATATGTTGCAGCTGTTTAGTCTCATCTTCTGCTATAGAGGATTGCAGAGATGGTCTGCAGACTTCAAACATTTTCACTTCGAAAAAACAAACGGCACCTAAATCTCCAAATGTGTCTTGAGATGGTTGACGTACGCCATTTGTGGTTTACTATTTTTCTTATTTTTCCTTTTTCCGTTAATGTAATTTGGTATATTAATCATCCTACTTAGTTTTCTTTTAAATGATAATATTCAATAGAATACAAATATTCTTTTATTTCCATCGTATTTTGCCATGAACAGTTATTTTTATATTTAAAATTAACGAGTTAAAAGAATTGAATATTGCTCTTCGCAATATAAGTTTTTGCAAACTTTATTATGTTCCATTGATTTAGTTTTGTTTGCCTGCAAGGATATTTATAACTTACAAAACTTCCAACCGATCTAATTGAGTCAATGAATTAATAATTAAGGATTTAATACTCAGTGTTTGTGTGTTTAATTTCTTTGGCTAATACTTTTTAATAATAAAAAAAATATAATATTCCAGGATATAAAGATAAAACCGATCAAATGACTAATCATTTTCATTCAATTATACGGAATTAAAAGAAGAGCAATGTTACCTTTGAAGTTTGAACATAAGTATGTTATTAAGGCTAAAAGATTCATGAAAGTTCAATCACCATTTAATTTATCAAGGCTATAACAGATTTATACTACTTGTTCATATTGAAGGTAAAACATTTGATCTCGTCATAATTGGTATGTATATGCAAGAAATCTAGCAAGTGAGTATCAAAATTACTCAAGCTTACATAAAGTAATTAACACATGTTCTTATTACTTAATCTCATTAGAGCTCAAAACCAATAATTTATATCATAAAAGAGTTTTCAAGAATGAAGATGGATTTTTCATGGTGAATTCTTTAAGCACAATGTTGTAATTAAGTAATGTGTCGCAGTATATACGCATAACTAAATAACAAGCAATCTGGTGAGGATCAAGAAATGAACAAGCGTTCCATGAGTGTGTCATCAATGGAGAATCGTGATCATGCAATTCATAGTTCAGAAACAAAGAAGAACAAAATAATCTGGACACCAGATTTACATAAGAAGTTCTTAGAAGCTATTGAAAAGATTGGAGTTGAAGGTAACATCTTAATTTTTTTTTCTATATTTTACTTTCTCTCATGGTGTTTATTAATGATACTATATATTGTGTATTTTATTACCTAGAATGACATTATTTCAACAACTTTAATTCATGTGTTATTCACAGAAGCCGTTCCAAAGAAAATACTAGAATTGATGAAGGTGGATGGATTAACTAGAGATCACGTAGCGAGTCATTTACAGAAATACCGAATATTCTTGAAGAAAATAGCGGATGCAAATAATCGTGTTCAAATCGCATCAAAGCCAAGCTTGTTAGAGAGCTCAATGATCAATGAAGACCCTTGGAGGAACTCTTCATTGATACCTAATCAACAAAAGAATTTCACACCTTATAGTGGAATGCATGAAATGATGAATCCACCACTTTTAGACACTTCAAGCTTCTCTTTTCCTATTCTTGAAGCTTCAAGTTCTAACCCTATAACTTCTTCTCAAGTAGCCCATTCACATGCATTGCCAAATCAAGGTATAACATTTAGGTTTAGAAAAATTAAAGATATACGATCATAAGATTATATGTTTTTTCATAGATCATAATGTTTGTAGGTTATTCGATGCAAGCATCAACAATGTTGCAACAAACGGCACTCAAAAGTCTTGATGATGTTGCTAAGTTGGGTATAGTGAGCTCAGGATGTGTTAGTAGCTCTTCGTGTATGCAAAATCTTGATGGCTTCATGTATGATAATGGTGGTTCAACAACATATGTACACCCGTATGTAAGTAGTGAAATGGGTTCATTTGGTGGTCGTTACACAAATAACGAGTTACAAATGAGTTGGATTAATCACGAGGGCTCTAATGGCTTCGAAAATAACTATTCTAGTCATGGTGAAGTTGTTGAAACAGGCCCGTTGTATAGTTCAAACTCGAACATGGAAATGTCAAATTACTTGTATAATGAGATGAAGATGAATAATGATTTGGGGAGTAATATACAAAATGTAATAGGAGAAGATGACTTGGTATTGGATGTATCCTATATAGCTTCTCTTTGGGAGACATTCTTTCCCGAAGAATCATATGTTGATTCTTATGGTGAGTACGGGAGTACTTCAAACAATCTACCTATTATATACGAGCCTTCATATCAGGTAACTAGCTAAACTTGATCTTGTGTAATGACAACAAAACTTTCGAAATATGATCTTGATGATAGTTGGTTTTTGTTATTTTTGTTGTAGGATGTGTATAGTCTAAATCTTCCAAATATGGTCTCATTTGATTCATTTCACAATGAAGATCATGTCAACAAGAAGGTATGTATATATTTTTTTCGTTCAGTTATAAATATTTTACAATTTATTGCCCTAATGTATATAGTTCGTTTACAGCAACGTTCAAATGAGCATGTCAACGAGCAACTCATGGAGTCCGTTGAAGATGATGTGACCCTTCAACCTTTATTTTTGAATTCATATGTTCAAGATTAATTAGTAAATAAATGAAGAAGTGGTTAATTTGTAACCTAATTTTCATATGGCTATGTTGGTTTGTAGAGTTTTGGTTTTTAGTTATAGTCCGGTGGAAACCCTATTGGTGTTTGAACTCGAGACTTCATGTAGACTTGGTTTAATTTAATCTTGGTTAATTTGAGGAATGACTTCTTATTTCTCTTTTTTGTTACAAGTCTTTTAAACGATTTTTTCAATAACTTTAATCCCGAAAAGACATAGTTTTATTTTTCAAACATGTTTGAAGTTTTCTATGTATATTTCTTACCTTCAATATTTTAAATGACTAACACTATATGTACCCATATGCTTACCTTTTATATAGTAGAACCCTTATAAATAGTTTTTTTTATTGGATGTACATTGTAGTTTGGAAATTTTTACATCATAATATCATATATCCAACAATCTTGTCATCTTCATTAATGATCACCATGAACATAACAATCCTATTATTTGATATCAAATGGATGTCTACATCAACATACCAAATGCCAACAAATCTAGGTACAGAAAAGAATGGATAGAATAAATGACAAAATCAACCTCGGAAATATCAAACACACACACACACATTTCACGCACTACAACACATACTTGAGTTCTTTTATATTTCTTCTAAATCAAATCCCATTTGAACATCGGATTGATGGTAGTAGTAGTGGTAGTGCTTGATGTTGGGGTAGCCAAAGAATCAAAAATCTCCCATTCGGTTGTTGCCATAGCTGCCTCCGTTGTCGGTGGTTGATGTTGATCCACCACCGGAGTTGATGTAGATTTCCCAACTCTCCGCCTTGATTGAGGCGGCGTGCCACCATACCCATCTGAAAATCTCTGTTCTTGAACATGATTTCCATCGCCATTGTTGCTTTGAGCGGAGTTTTTAAGCTTTAAAGCATCAAGAGTTTCAACATACTCCTGAATCCTTTTCACCTGAAAATTACATGAATCGAAAATCCTTGAAAAACTGAAATCGAAATTTTCTGTAAAGAATTAAGAAGATGAGTAACTAATTACAATTACCTGCAATTTCCTCTGTAATTTCACATCACCATCGACTGAAATTCCATCTAGTTTAATCAATTGATTCATTAATAACTCGATCACATTCAACAGAGTCTTCTCTGCAACTTTTCCTCCTTTAGATATAACCGAACCAATGGCTGACACCTGTCCAGCAAGTCTATCGACCTCGAAGCTAATATCGGAAATGGATTTAGCAGCTTTTTCCATTTTTGCATTCTTTCTCATCTCCAGAATCCTTTTCTCTTGACTAATTGGATCTTCCATAACCACCATTTTTGATCGATCTTTGACACCAACAGCATCAAGATATGATTTTGAATCCCTCGCTCTATCTTTATACATGAGCTTCTGATCTTCATGGTGTAATCCTGTTGGCCCTGATAACATCTTCTTCAACTCCCCTGTACAAAGCCCAAATTAGAAACCCAAAACTTATAAGAATTCGAGTTTCAGAAGAGATTAATCGAGTTATTTACCAAATGTGGCTTGAGAATTGATGTTGATTTCATGGTAAATTGACCCGTATTTGACCCGAACTCGAATGGTTGGTGGAGGAATACGGTTGGTTTCAGCATCCGGGTCTCGCTTCTGAACAAGCATTCCTCCTGGCCGGACCTCCCATTCGTTTTCATCTCCGGCGGCGCCGGGGACTGAGCCCCCGTCCATGGAAGTCATCTCCGGTACCCTGTTCCTCACACGCATCATCTTCAATATGCTCTATCTTACCCAATTTAACGTCTTACTATATGTAAAACTCAGATTCAGATCCTACCACCGGTTAATATTCAACCAATTCGCCGGAGAAATTTCCAAAAACGCTCGGATCAGTTAGCAACTGTTCCCGGGGATGAAAATCAAAGCCGGAAAATCAAGAATCTAGTCAGCAAAGACTGGATTTTTCGCAATATTGAGAGGAAACTCTAGATTTCCAAACAGAGCTCGAAAATGGCAGATAGAATCCAACTGAAATTCGCGAAACCTTCCAAAAATATTTGATCTTGCATAAACTTTTTCTCCGATTTGCCTTATGAAACCCACTGCAAAAACCGATGTAGATTCGAATCAACAAGGGGAAATTAATGATTAAAGTTGGGAGTTTCGAAGGTTTTACTTCTCTCTCTCTCTTTATTATTTGGGAGAAGAGTAGAAGGCAGGTAGAGAGAAAGAGATGGAAAATGAATATAAAAAAAAAATGGACAGCAAACACACACAGAACACAGAGTTGAGAAATATCGTACACAGAACACATATTTATATATATATATATATATATATATATATATATATATATATATATATATATATATATATATATATATATATATATATATATGTATGTAAACATTTTCTGTATTAATATTTAATTTATGTTTTATAAAATTTGGATAGAATAATACAGCACCCACATGAGATGTCGACGAATATCAAAAGGGCAAAGAGGGAAGAATTTATTTCTTTTTATTTATTTTTAGTTTTAAATATCCATCGGTTTTATGCAATAATTTATGGTTTGATGCATGTGAATCTTAAAACTGTTCCTGGAAAAAGGCTGACGAATAATGGAATATAAAATTTCAGTAAACCGTTTGATTTGACTGATTTAATATTTTTCAAGAATAAATTTTTTTAATGGCGGAAATTGGATTAAAAACTCCTGACGCACTAGAAAACGTTACACACTACAAGAATAGGCATAATTATCATAACAACACCAATCGGTTCAATTCAAATAATTAAGATATTGTGTGGTTTGCACAATGTTTATAAAAAATTAAAATTTTGTTAAGAACTTGGAACGAGAAATCAAGAATTGGAATCTAATTTTATATTTTGTTAAATTTGATTATAGGAATATGAAATGATAGAATTGTCTTTGTTTTTTACTTTCTTTTATAACTTATATATAAAGATATATTATATAAATTATAAAATAATAAATAGTGGTGGATAGTAGTATCGGTGGCGGTGGTGGGTGGTGGCACAGATGGTGATGGTGTTAATTATTGGTGGTGGTGGTGACGGTTAGTGGTTGTGGAAGTGCTTATGTGCACCACATGCTCAATATTTTCTTTTGGCTATCCCTATTGATGGGCTTGGCCAACACATGTCTCCCGTGGAGTATCGTACTATTCTTAAATATCGGCTCATGATTCCTATTTTCCCAGCTGACGAGATATGTCATGTGTGTCACAAGCCATGTTTGGACTCTTTTGGAGAGCATGCAGTTCACTGTAAAGAACTCCCGGGGTTCAAATACTGGCACGATATGGTTACGGATGTTTTGTTTGACATATTTAAGCGCGTCGGGGTTTCCGCTAAGAAAGAGGCACCTGTTAATTTCTTGACTGACCCGACAGAAGGAAGGTCAACCCTCAGACCAGCTGACATTTTGATTTTTGGATGGGTCGGAGGGAAACACGCATGTGTCGATCTTACAGGGGTATCCCCTCTCGTGGGCCTGAGGGCTGGGGGTTTCACAGCGAGACATGCTGCTTTAAAAGCAGCCACAAGCAAAGTCACCAAACATGAGAAATCGTGCATGGAAAATCAACACGTGTTCATACCATTTGCATTTGATACGTTTGGTTTCCTCGCACCGGATGCGGTAGAACTTCTTAAAAGAGTACAACGAATCATGCATAGTAATGTTATATCTCCTAGATCTTCGGATGCAGTCTTTAAAAGAATTAGTTTTACCATTCAAAAAGGCTTAGCGGCACAGCTTGTTGCCCGTTTGCCATCTCACTCATTGTACGATGACAATTGAACTTTTAGTTTAATTTAAAAAAAAACGTTTGAATTTAATAAAATAAAACATATAAATCAAAAAAAAAAAAAAAAAAAAGACGAATAAGGACTTATTATGTCAAAACTTAAGTTAAAATCACAAATATTGAGTTTTGGTGGGTTTTAGCCAAAAGATGTAAACTTGAGGGACTAAATGTGAAAAAATAGGGAATAAGATACACATTCTCTCCCTTTCTCTTCAAGATTGTGTCCTTCATCCTATAAACCCTCTGATGACCAATTCTCCATCTTTTATGCATCTAGGATTTGAATCAAGAAAGTTTTGAAGCACCAAAGCAACAAGGGAAGCAATCAAATGCTAATGAGGTATAATTTCTCTTCATTTCAACATAGAAATCATATTTATGAAATAGATAGAACCCCAATGTTGATTTTAGATTCAACTGAAGATTAGGGTTTGGTTTTCTAACCCCCCCCCCCCCCCTTTAAGTGGTTTCCATGGTTCTAATTACATTAATTAGAAACAATTAAAAAATGATGTTTAGAAGAGTTTATAACTTTTATGACCCAAAAGGGGATTTTGGTCATTTTTGACCTTCACCTACATTGTATATGTTGTTTCTAAGGGGTGGTTGTTTGTGAAGTTGAGCTAGAAGGGGGTAACAATCTACATTGGAGAACTAGGTGAGTACGTGTTGGCATTTTCCCAGTTTTGGGTACATGGCAAAATGATTTAACGATAATGAAATATCAATGCTTTGATATATGAAACATTTTGAAATGAAAGTGTTAGATACTTATTAAAGGAATTTTTGTAAGAATGCCTTGGAAGTAAAAAAGGTTTTAGAAGTACAAATGTTTTGATAATGTGTTAAAATGTTTTGAAATGTAGATGTTTTACTTTTGAAATGATTATTTTTGATACTAATGTATGGAATGTGAAAAGCAGGTAAAATATTGAAAAACATGAAAAGTAATGAAAAGAATATATTGCTTGAGTCATGGTATCCACGTGACAGGATATAAAGGAATCTATCGGTGTGGTGCTACCCCTTCGCGAGATAGATGTTCTAACTGAAATGATGCTAGGGTGAACTGGTTTTGTTCTATTCACCTTGGTATAGACTAGGGATGAGCATTTGGACCGGAGAACCAACCAGAACCGGTACCAGAACCGGTCGGGTTAGGACCGGGACGATATTCTTATGGATTTTTGGAACCGGGAACCGTTAGGAATCGGAACCGGTAGAACCGGAAAAAACCAAAACCATATGTTGCTATTTCTCGAGGACCGTTTCCAACATTGAAGACACAGCAAGAAACGGTAGGTGTAACGCCTGGTTCCGGTATGCATTTAATTTATAATTTATTCATATTTACATAGCAACTCAACGAGTTGGAAGCCCCAAACTCGTCGAGTAGAGATTGTCAGAACCGCATGATTTAAGTAACCTACTCGACGAGTTGAGAGGCCCCAACTCGACGAGTAGACCGACTGGGATGAAACCCTAATTACAGGGTTTTGCACCCTATTTCAAGGAGTTAATCTATTCCCACCAACCCTCATCAGCCTCCCTGAAACCCTAAATCGTACTGTGAGCTCCTTGGTGAGAAACTTGAGGTTTTGAGTGGATTTTTGTGTGTTTTTGTGCTTGGTGAAAGACTTGGAAGGACTAGAAGGTCATTGAGCTTGAAGGGAAGCACTAGATCTGGGATCTCGTCCATCTTTGGCAACTTTCTCAGGGAGTGAGTAGAGCTGATTCCAAGTAGAGACGTTTTAGCTATCATCCGACAGTGAGGTGAGTATCCTCCTGGTTTGAACGGGTCAAAGGCACCAAGGTCGGCCCGTATATGTTATGTGTTTTGATTAGTAGTTGAGTGTAGGTGAGGCCCGTATCTCATAGATAGCGGAGTGTGGGCGAGGCTCATACCTCATAACATTATTTGAGTATGGATATAGAATTGATTGATAGATTTGGTTATACTTGTTGTCTGTGTGATACTTGTATGTATGATTAGTAGTTGAGTGTGGGTGAGGCCCATATCTCATAGATAGTTGAGTGTATGCGAGGCTCGTATCTCATAGTTAGCGTAGTGTGGGCGAGGCCCGTATCTCCTGGTTAGCGGAGTGTGGGCGAGGCCCGTATCTCCTAGTTAGCCGAGTGTGGGCGGGGCCCAGATATCCTTGAGTGTGGGTGGGGTCTGTTTCTCCTAGTAGCATGATTATGTGTATGGTATGTGGTAGTTTGGAGGAAATTCACTAAGCTTCGTGCTTACAGATTTCAGTTTTGGTTTCAGGTACTTCCGGTAGCAAAGGGAAGAGCTCAGGATGATTGCATTGCACACGCCATGATGTTTTGCCTGGGATGTTTACTCTGTTGTTTTGATATGATACTTTGATTCAACACTATGACTTATGTTTTTGAGATGGAATGATTTTGATAATTATGGTTTATTTAATAAATAAAAACGAAATTTTTGGTATTGATTTTTGGGATGTTATAGTAGGAACCGGAACCGGTAGAACCGGCGGTCCGGTTCGGTTCCTATTTTCCACCAAGTTTGATCCCCGGGCCGGTTCCGGTTCGGTCCGGTTCCATCCGGGTCGGTTTCTTTGTTCATCCCTAATATAGACTTAGGGTATTGCTAGATCCTAAGTATAAAATGGCAACGGATCAACATCAGAATTAGCTCTTAATGAAAGAAGGAATTAAATGTGGAAAGAAAAGTCTTTTGAATTATTTTTCTAATGAAATGATTGTTGGAATAGTGTCTAAGGCTGCAACTATATTAGGCAAGTATTTGACCCGGTTGTGCATGGTCCTTTTGGGTTGCCTTCACCATAGCAACTTGATAGGATGATTTATTAATAGAGATTAAATATTATTAATATATTATGGGAATAATATAAAGAATAATACATTGTTATTTGATTAATATAAATTGGAATTAATTTGGTGACTTAAAGAGATTAATTAAATAAAGGGGTATAAACTGTCAATTGTTTGATAGTTAAGCTTTAGACTGTAAATCATTATAGATATACAAGGGACGGATTCTAGAAGCTAGGATAGCTTCAAAATCGTCCATGACTTATCTAAGGAAAGGATTTGGATAGCCTTAAGAGAAGATTATCCAATTAGGGTTTAGGTTGTAACTCTTAAGGAGTCTACAAGTATAAATAGATCCCATGGGCAAGGCAAATCGGCACCTCTCCTAAAGTAAGAGAACCCTGGCCGATTTCCTCCCCTCTCCTCTCTCCTAAATCATCTTTCTTGCTATTGGTGTTTGTAAGCCATTAGAGGAGTGACATTTGTGACTCTAGAAGCTCCAAGACCACAAGATCAACAAGGAACTCAAAGGTATGGTTCTAGATCTGTTTCAATGTTGTTATTTAACCTAATTAGTCATTAGAAGTCTTGGATTCAAAGCATGTTTAATTAGAAAGCCTAGATCCAAGCATTAGGGTTTTGCATGCGCACATAGGAAAGTTCTTATGGCTAAAACCCATAAGTGGTATTAGAGCCTAACTTGGTTTTCTTTAAATTGTTGCTTAATTAACTGAAACAAACCTACAAAATTCGATTTTTTGGTTTCTGAGTCATGGACTCGGCGAGTCTCAAAGTGGACTCGGCGAGTAGGCCTGACTCGGCGAGTCCCTTTGTGAACTCGGCGAGTCCAGGCGCCAGGAATGGCCAGATTCGGGATTTTTTCATAATTATCTTATGGAAACTTACCTTAATCATAATAGATCAACCTAAATCCGATTTTTTGATATATATGACTATTATCTTGATCTAGTTAAAGGTATTTATCAACTAATAAAATATTTAATTTCCTTATATGATAATTAATTAATTATTTTAATTATTTTGGTAATTATCTTTCAAAGAAATCTTGAATAAAATCAAATATAGATAATTAGGATATTAATTGTTAATTGGAATTATTTGTTATTTGATCCTCTATGTTTTAAATGTTTAGAACTTGCCCTTAAGTTTTGAAATTTATAATTTGTGATTAAAAGTTTAATTTAGACAACTTAAATTTCAAAACCCTAGATTTTAAAAGGTTTAAAATACAACCCTATACTAATATGATATTACTAGAATAATATATATATGTATAACTAAATGCTAGTCTTACCGTTAGTAGGCCTCATTCACGAAGCCAATCTATAAGGTGGGTATAAGGTTGCGGCCTATAAAATGGCGCTTAATGAGTGTACACTCACACCCACCGCTTGCTTGATTGGTGGAGGGTCGTTAGCCGAACGGGTAGGATAGGGCAACCTCATCCTCTCATTAAAAGTATAATAAGTAATACAAAGTAACTACACATTTTTTTTAAAAAATTTCCGAATCTTAGTTACTTTAGGAAAAGTGAATTGATGCAATCCCATGAAATTACACTTTGCACCCTTGCTAAGAAGTTAGTGGAGCGTGTGTGGTTTACCGGCACACTAATTGGTTCTAAGCAAAGGTGGCAAAGGGTGATTCATTGTTTATCATAGTTCGATGGAGCGTGTGTGGTTTACCGGCACATCGAATAGGTGATCGTTACAATGAAGGCACCATGTGAATTTGCATGGTAATTCACACCCGCTTTGTGATCCTCGGTATCCCAGTCACAAACAAGAGGGGCATATCGAGATTTAAACATGCCATTGAATAGTTTCAATGAATCTCATTCGAACCTAGGAATTCTCAATACATTTAGGACTAATAGTTAAGTTTTGTGATGGAGAATTAGTGAATCGTCATTCACTTACCTTCAATTTATTTGCATGTTAGATTACGGCATCCCTTTTCTAGTATGTAAATGTTATTGTTGGATCCTAGCCCTAATTTTTCTTATTGGGTGATAATTAGGGATTCTTATTCTAATCTATCCTTTTCTTTTCTATTTGTAGATGTCGAACGCTAACAACGCTGCTGCTAGTTCTTTCACGTTGATGAGCCTTTGCCAAAAGGTCACCTTCTATGGAACGAACTTTAGCGAATGGATAAGATACATTCTCACCATTGCTCGCTATGAGGATAAGGAGTATGTCCTCGATGAGAAGCTCGAGAAGATCAACCCCGAAATCGCTACTCCGGCCGAAATCACCGCTTTTGAGACTCATGAGCGAGATGCAACGAAGGTACAATGCATCATGATTGCCACCATGAACTCCGAATCCCAAAAGTCCTACGAGGACATGTACCCGTACGAGATGCACCAAGACTTATTGGAGAGATACCACCAAAACGCGAGACAAGAGCGTTATGAGATTTTCACTAACATGATTTCCGCTAAGATGGGTCATGGAGAATCTCTTACCGTGCACTTGCAAAAGATGCAAAGGTATGTCGACCACCTTCGCAAGTTAAATGTTGACTTTGGAGAAGACTTGGCTATCGACATGGTGCTTCACTCTTTGCCTCCGATGTACAACCAATTCAGGATGACCTACCACATGAACAAAGAAGAGGTCACCCTAAGCAAACTCCAAGGTCTCTTGAGGGTTGCTGAGAGCAACTTCAAAGACAAGTCTGTTGCACCAACTCCTAATCCGCCTGCTGCTCCTGTCTTGGCTATTGGTCAAGGAAAGGGAAAGAAGAGGAAGGCTTCATCGAATAACTATCGCAAGGTTAAAGCCCGAGATGGTGCCTCTTCTAGTGGGACCAAAGTTGATCCCGTTAAGCCCTGCCCTAACCCGAAGGAGGCAGAGTGCCACCACTGCCACAAGATAGGACATTGGAAGAGAAGCTGCCCAGAGTACCTGGAAGCAATCAAAGAAGGAAAGATCAAGCCATCTTTCGCAGGTATATACACAATTAAATCTAACGATTCTAATCATGCTATTTCTTGGGTTCTTGATACCGATTGTGGTTACCACATTTGTTCTAATGTGCAGGGACTAAAAAGAAGTAGGGATGTGGAGCAAGGAAGAATCAATCTAATCATGGGGAACAGAAGATCGTCGCATGTGACCAAGATTAGAGTGTATTCTTTAGTGCTTAGGAATAATTTGTGTTTAGATTTGAACAATTGTTGCTATTCGCCAGAAATGGCTAGAAACATCATTTCATTTCATGGTTTGTTTAGACAAGGTTTTAGATTTTCTTTTAATAATGAGAATGGTTCTATTTTGGCTTATCTAAATGGTGTCTTTTACTTTGAAGCTATACCATGTAATGGAATATATGAGACTGTTATGATTTTTGATAACTTAGGAAATGAAGTTTTGAATATAGATTCTTCCACTAGTATGGATAAAGCATCCTTGTGGCATTGTCGTCTTGGACATGTCAACAAGAAACGCATAGCCTAACTCCAAAAGGATGGAGTGTTGGAGTCATTCGACCTTAGGGAAGATGACACATGCGAGTCTTGTTTACTTGGAAAGATGACTAATTCACCCTTCACGAGTACATGTGAAAGGGGTGAAGGTCTATTGGACCTAATACATACCGATGTATGTGGACCGTTTAGATCAACCACGAAGGATGGGAACCGCTTCTATGTGACTTTTACCGATGACTATAATAGATATGGGTATATCTACTTAATCAAGCAAAAGTCAGAAACTTTTGAAAAATTCAAAGAGTTTAAGAATGAAGTGGAGAATCAATTGGGCAGGAAAATCAAGATGCTTCGATCCGATCGAGGAGGAGAGTACCTAAGTCTTGAATTCCACGATTATCTCAAGGAGTGTGGAATAGTTTCGCAATTGACGCCTCCTAGGACACCGCAGTTGAATGGTGTGGCAGAAAGGCGTAATCGAACCTTATTGGATATGGTTCGCTCTATGATGAGTCGTGCTTCACTACCTATCTTTTTCTGGGGGTATGCCTTAGAGACGGCCGCCCATATCCTTAACCGAGTCCCTACCAAGAAGGTTGCCAAAACACCTCACGAGATGTGGACAGGGAAAGCTCCCTCGTTGGCACATATCAAGGTTTGGGGTTGCGAGGCTTTCGTAAGACGAGATACTCACGACAAGCTTGAACCTCGAAGTGAGCGATGTATTTTCATCGGCTACCCGCAGACATCCTTTGGATATCTCTTCTATAGACCGAAGGACAATGTTGTCTTCGTTGCGAGGAGAGGAGTTTTCCGAGAGCGAGAACTCATAAGCCAAGGAGACAGTGGGAGGAAAATCGAACTTGAAGAGATTCAAGAGTCGATAGATGAAGGAACCTCTACCGCTGGCACTCAACCCGAGGAGGAAACTCCGGTTGAACCAATTGACGAATCCTTACCTCTTAGACGTTCCGATAGAGTTAGAGTTCTACCCCAGTTTTATGGTTTTCATATTACTACCAAAGGGGACACGTATATTAGTGATGGTACACTAATAAGTCTTGATGAACCTAATAGCTATAAGGAAGCCATGGCAGGCCCGGAGTCTGCAAAGTGGAAAGAGGCAATGGATAGCGAGATCAAATCCATGTATGACAACCAAGTTTGGAATTTGGTTGATTATGTGCCCGGACGTAAGACCGTTGGGTGCAAATGGATCTTCAAGAAGAAGACCGACGTGGATGGAAACGTACACACATATAAAGCGCGATTGGTTGCGAAGGGCTTTACTCAAACTCCCGAAGTTGACTATGATGAGACCTTCTCACCAGTTGCGAAGATTAAATCTATTAGAGTGATGCTAGCGATTGCCGCATTTCATGATTATGAGATTTGGCAAATGGATGTCAAGACCGCTTTCCTTAACGGGAAGTTGGCTGAGGATGTTTTCATGGCTCAGCCAGAGGGGTTTGTGGATCCGAAGCATCCGAATAGAGTGTGTAAGCGTGAGAAGTCCATTTACGGACTTAAGCAAGCGTCTCGCAGATGGAATCTTTGCTTCGATGAGAAAGTCAAAGATTTTGGATTTGTACGAAGCGAAGATGAGTCATGTGTATATGTCAAAGCCAGTGGGAGTGTAGTAAGCTTCCTCGTTCTATATGTCGATGACATATTACTCATAGGAAACGACATCCCGACTCTGCAGGAGGTTAAGTCCTGGCTCGGGAAGTGCTTCGCTATGAAGGACCTCGGAGAGGCTTCTTACATTTTGGGAATAAGGATAGTAAGAGAAAGAAGTAAGAGACTAATTGGACTTAGTCAGAACACTTACTTAGAGAAGGTACTAAAACGTTTTAGTATGGAAAACTCGAAAAAGGGAGAATTACCGATACAAAGTAATGCCAAGTTGAGTAAGACTCAAAGTCCCAGTACCGAAGCTGAAATAGCATAAATGAGCCGAGTACCGTACGCTTCCACAGTTGGCTCAATCATGTATGCTATGACTTGTACTCGCCCTGATGTAGCCTTCGCTTTGAGCATGGTTAGTAGATATCAAGGGAACCCTGGCAAAGCCCATTGGATTGCGGTGAAGAATATCCTTAAGTACCTTCGGAGGACGAAGGAATGGTTCTTAGTCCTCGGAGGGAGTGATGACTTGAAGGTGCGAGGGTATAGTGACGCCGGTTTTCAGACCGACAGGGACAACTACCGTTCGCAGTCGGGCTGGGTCTTTACCTTAAATGGAGGAGCAGTGACATGGAAGAGTTCCAAGCAGGAAACCGTAGCTGATTCAACGTGCGAATCAGAGTACATTGCAGCGAGCGAAGCGTCGAAGGAGGCAATATGGCTGAAGAACTTCATCGGTGATCTTGGAGTTGTACCTGCCATAAAGGAGCCCATGGAGATTTTCTGTGATAACGAAGGAGCGGTTGCCTTGACCAAGGAACCGAGGGATCATGGTAGATCAAGACATATCGACAGAAAATATCACTTCATTAGACATCGTGTAGAAGAAGGACAACTCGTAGTGAAGAGGATATCATCAGAAGATAACCCAGCAGATCCGCTTACGAAGGGACTGAGTAGGGTTAAGCACTTGCAGCATGCTAGGAGTATTGGGCTGAAGGATGATATTAGCATAGATTAGATAGTATTAGAAACGTGTAATAGATAAATGTAATTAACATTTGATGATTAAATAAAGGAGTTTTATTTATGAGTAATGTTACTATCTTATGTTAATTGTTTAGCTATTGTTTCACTTTGCATGTTTTGACTTCCAGAATAATTGAAATTATTAGGAATAATAGAATTGTTCAAATTCTCCACAATCGTTCATATGTTGGAAGTAGATATGAATGAAGATTTTCATGAATTGGTGTGTAGATTGTCTAAATGGTTTTAGACATAGCAAAAGGTTGCTACAACGTTCATGAGTGCTTATGAACTAGTTTTGAGCATTGGAACAAACCCGTGCTTGCTGGAATCACCTTATGGAATATGATATAAAAGGGTGATCGCAAGACGATAATATCATATAGTCTTAAAACCTAGATATATGGTTTGTTATTTGTTAATTGGTTGTACATTGATAATGCGAAAACGCATCAGTAACTCGGTGTTATAAAACGCATTGTTGTGTATAATTGGTTAATGAATAAGTAAATGCATATAAGTCGAAGTTTATCTGTAACTTTTATCTAAGGATGTAAAAGTGATATCTCGGCCGCTCGATGATTTGATTTGACTTATGTGCCGGGCCCGGTCAGAACTGAATTGATGTGTTCGATTAAGTTCTATGTCAAATAAATCAGAGATCGAGAAACCTAAATGCTTGACTAACCATTCCATAAGATTGTCAGCATAATATCTAACAGATGACTGTACGATCCCTTATCTAAAGGACAAGATTGATTAGATCAGAGTTTGACAGCGTCTTTGATAGCTACAATTGCAAACCGAATTGTACTTGTGCATATAGTTACTAGACTTATCCAAGTGGGAGACTGTTGGAATAGTGTCTAAGGCTGCAACTATATTAGGCAAGTATTTGACCCGGTTGTGCATGGTCCTTTTGGGTTGCCTTCACCATAGCAACTTGATAGGATGATTTATTAATAGAGAGTAAATATTATTAATATATTATGGGAATAATATAAAGAATAATACATTGTTATTTGATTAATATAAATTGGAATTAATTTGGTGACTTAAAGAGATTAATTAAATAAAGGGGTATAAACTGTCAATTGTTTGATAGTTAAGCTTTAGACTGTAAATCCTTATAGATATACAAGGGACGGATTCTAGAAGCTAGGATAGCTTCAAAATCGTCCATGACTTATCTAAGGAAAGGATTTGGATAGCCTTAAGAGAAGATTATCCAATTAGGGTTTAGGTTGTAACCCTTAAGGAGTCTACAAGTATAAATAGATCCCATGGGCAAGGCAAATCGGCACCTCTCCTAAAGTAAGAGAACCCTGGCCGATTTCCTCCCCTCTCCTATCTCCTAAATCATCTTTCTTGCTATTGTTGTTTGTAAGCCATTAGAGGAGTGACATTTGTGACTCTAGAAGCTCCAAGACCACAAGATCAACAAGGAACTCAAAGGTATGGTTCTAGATCTGTTTCAATGTTGTTATTTAACCTAATTAGTCATTAGAAGTCTTGGATTCAAAGCATGTTTAATTAGAAAGCCTAGATCCAAGCACTAGGGTTTTGCATGCGCACATAGGAAAGTTCTTATGGCTAAAACCCATCAATGATTTGATATGGAATGGAATATGTGGAAAATGTTATTTGAAATACATTTTGCATAATGAAATGTTTTGATGAATATGTGATAAATGTTTTCGGTCACAAACCCACATAGCTCATGAGACATTATTGTCTTATGTATCACTTTTTAATGTCATGTATCCCATGTTATATGCAAGGATAAAGTGATGCTCAATAGAACCTTGATGATGTGTCATGACAGATGGAGTGGAACTTGACGGGTTCCTTAATAATGGTATTTATGTAATTCATATTTGTTTTCTATGGTTGTATGATGCTTAATGGTAACACTCAAGGTTTTAATTGTAAATGTTTTCGTGGAACCTGTTTTTGCTAAATGTGGTGTGACATCCCCAATTTCACGGCCAGAAAAGACCGATTTGTTTATGCTTATTTAAAAATTAGAGTATCATTTTTGAAAAATAAGATTGCGGAATTTGTTCCCAGAAAACATGATAATGATATTATTAAAGCATTACTGAATAAATGTATTTTATTTATATTAAAACATTGGGATGTCATCGTCAATACAAAAACATAAGCATAAATAGACCTTACATTAATTTACACTAATGATCTACATCTCCTTTATTCTCTCAGTGTAATGTATCTTCGCATCGATACTTGTGATACAAATAAACTGAGTGGATCAAGTTGGAAAACCTGGTGAGTACATAGGGATTTTAATCCCACAATGTGATAATAATGTATATCTCAAACCTGAAAATCCAACTATTATCATTAACATAGATATATCATATCTCTAAAACAATTTATCCCATCCCGTCGATTCCCACGTATAGATCCTATACTACGATCTAGCCTAAAGGATCAATATGAACAACAAACTGACGATGTTGCTTCGGAAATTCCCGGGCAGCAAACAAGGATCAATAAATACATCAAATGATGGGAATGGAATAAGTTTCATCACGAACCTCCATTCGTAAAAACAACAAGACAACTAAGTCAGGGGTAGTTATCTAGATAATTGTGCCTAGCAGTGGTCTGGCATCGTGAGGTATTTTACCCCCAAACTCACCCTATCCGACAATACAACATCAGATATACCTAGTAGTGGTCTATTCCTGACACACTATATTAGGCAGTCTACGAAGTTTCCTCAATTACTTCGTGAATGGAAACGCTGACACACGAATCTCGTCCAATCACTTCGTAAAAGAAACGATGACTCAAAATCTCTTCAAAATAAAAAGTATGGGGAATTACTAATAAAGTACTCATGTACGCTCCCGTACCTCGATACACAATAGTGTAAAAAAAGGGCTTTGTACATGATAGTTATTGATTCCTGCAACCCTACTGTAGATCTAGTAGCGCACCAGAAAGATTGAGAGAAAACGTTGCATTATTTTTATTCATCATTGATCTAATTATAAAAGAACAGGAAAGAAATATTTATACTAAAAAAGCTAGGGCCGACTCAACCCTATAACAGAACTAATAAAGCGATAATATCCCTTTAGCCTAAATAAGGAAACAAATAAGAAAATTAAATTCAGAAATCTTCACTCCCCCTCAAGTTGGATATGGATATCAATCATATCCAGCTTGCTCTTCATTTTTTCGAATTTGTTCTTTGGAAGGGCTTTGGTGAGAATGTCAGCAACTTGAAAGTCTGACGGGACATGCAACAGCTCCAAAATTCCAGATTCTAACTTTTCTTTAATGAAATGGCGATCAATCTCCACATGTTTGGTACGATCATGATGGACATGGTTTCTAGCAATTTCAATTGATGCTTTATTATCACAGAATAGAGTCATCCTTTGGTTATTCTGCATTTTTAGTTCCTTCAACATCCTTCCTAACCATATCCCCTCACATATACCTTGACACATTGCTCGGAATTCAGCCCCAGCACTACTTCTAGCCACCACATATTGCTTCTTGCTACGCCAAGTGACCAAATTACCCCACACAAAAGTGCAATAACCCGTGGTTGATCGTCCATCAACACAAGATCCTCCCCAATCTGCATCAGTGTAGACATTTACTCCTCTCTCAACGGATTTTGAAAGTATAGACCATATCCTGGATTTTTTTTAAGTAGTGCAGAATTTGAAAAACAGCTTCCATATGCCTAGTTGTGGGAGCATTCATGAATCTACTCACCATACCCACAGCAAACCCAATGTCAGGTCTTGTGTGTGCAAGATAAATCAACTTACCCACCAATCTTTGATATCTTACTTTATCAACAGGCTCATCTTCGAATTTTGTTCGAAGTTTTATTCCTGGTTCCATTGGCACACTTTTTGGTTTGCAACCCAACAATCCGGTTTCTTTCAAGAGATCAAGAGTGTACTTTCTTTGTGATATAGAAATGTCTTTCCTTGATCTGGAAATTTCCATACCAAGAAAGTATTTAAGCTGGCCCAAATCTTTTATTTCAAATTCTTGTCCTAAAACAAGTTTCAGTTCTTTAACTTGCTCTGAGTAGTCTCCGGTTATAATGATATCGTCCACACAAACAATCATGATTGCAACTCTCCCATCATGAGAGTGTTTAGTGAATATTGTGTGGTCGGTTTGCCCCTGAATGAATCCGTATCGCTTAACCACTTGAGTCAGTTTTTCAAACCATGCTCGTGGCGATTGCTTTAGGCCATAAAGAGATTTTTTAAGTTTGCACACCATTCCTTTGTTTTCCGGAGATTCGAGGCCAGGTGGAACATCCATGTAAACTTCTTCCTCTAGTTCCCCATTTAAGAATGCGTTCCTTACATCGAGTTGATGCAATGGCTAGTCAAGATTTACAGCAAGAGAGAGCAATACACGAATGGAATTTAGTTTTGCCATGGGAGCAAAAGTTTATGCGTAATCGATCCCGTAAGACTGTGTAAAACCTTTAGTGACCAGCCTTGCTTTAAATCTTTTTACACTACCATCAGAGTTGTATTTGACAGCAAATACCCATTTGCACCCCACCGTTTTCTTTCCCGGTGGAAGATTAGTGTATTCCCATGTTTTGCTTTTCTGAAGAGCATTCACTTCTTCACGGACTGCATTTGCCCATTCCTTTTTTGAGATTGCTTCTTGAAAGTTCCTAGGAACTTGAATTTCAGAAACTGAAAGAGCAAAAGCTTTTGTACTTTGGTGAGAGTTTGTCATATGACACAAAGTTACTTATTGAATGCATAGTACAACTTCTCTTCCCTTTCCGTAAAGCAACTAGAATATTTAAATCATCTGACTCATTTGGGGAAATGTAAGAAGTGGAATCATTAGATTGAGTATTACCTGGTGAATTTGGAGGTGATTCATGGTTGTGTGTTTCAGTAGTAACTTGCTCTACGACCTTAGTATGTTGTCTCGGCCTTCTGGTGTAGACTATGTAGTCTTTTTGAGCATCTTGAATTGAAGTTCCATCAGTTGGTGGAGTTTGATTACCTGGATTTTCACTGTTAGAATCTACTTGAATTGGTATCACTATTGGGTTGGAATGGTATAAGGTAGGATAGTCCAAAAATTGATATTCCTCAAAGTTCTCCCCCTGAATATCAGTTTTGGAGTAGTAGGGGTTGTCTTCAAAGAATGTGACATCCATGGAGTGATAGAATTTTCTGGTGGACGGGAAGTAGCACTTATAAGCTTGCTGGTTCGGGGGAATATCCTAGAAAGACACATTTGAATGACCTAGGATCTAACTTGCTACGGTTTGGCTGATGATTATGAACAAATGAGGTACAACCAAATATTTTAGGTTGTAGATAAAATCCGAATGTGAGGGAAACTGGATTGAATAGATTGGTGTGGCGTTCTGAAGTCAATAACTCGAGAAGGCATCCTATTAATAAGGTATGCTGCAGTTAAAATGGGTTCACCCCAAAAATGATTCGGAACGGAACTGGATAATAGTAATGACCGAGTTACCTCAAGTAGGTGTCTATTTTTTCTTTCTGCTACTCCATTCTGTTGGGGGGTGTCAACGCATGATGTGAGGTGAACAATCCCCTGTTGAGTAAGGTAGTTTCCCAAATTAGAATGAAAGTATTATTTTGCATTATCCGATTTAAGCACTTGAATTTTTGTTGCGAATTGGTTTTGTATCATTTGGTGAAAACGTTGGAAGATCGGCCCAACCTCAGATTTGTCTTTCATCAAAAATACCCATGTAACACGGGTGTGGTCATCGATAAAGGTAACAAACCATCTCGCACCAGAGATATTTTTCACTCTGGAGGGTCCCCAAACATCACTATGGATTAAGTAGAAAGGATGAGAAGGTTTGTACGGAAGTGGAGAATAAGAATGTCTAACATGTTTGGAAATTTGACACACTTCACAATTGTAATCATTCGGATTTTAATCATTAAATGGGGAAAAAATTCTTTAAGTAATGAAAATTTGGATGACCTAATCTATGATGCCATAACATCACATTATTTTGACTAGAAACATGAAACACTAACGAGACAAAATGTTTTTTAAACTTCTCGGCTTCAAGGTGGTAGAGCTCATCACATACTTTAGCATTGCTAATCATCTTCCCCAAAATCATGGCCTGAAACATACATACAGATGGGGTTAAGATAGTAATGCAACTAAGATCCCTCATTAATTTAGTGGGGGATAATAAATTGAAGTCTAGATTGGGGACATATAACACATATTTCAATGTTATATTCTTGGATATGACAACTGTACCAATGCCCTCTACTTTTGAGTCTTCTCCTGTAGCTACTCGTATTGTTCTTCCATTAGGTACTGGTTAGAAGTCAGTGAATACATTTCGATCCCCAGTCATGTGATCAGTAGCTCCACAATCAACAACCCATGGTTTTTCTGCAAATGCATTTGTTACAAATGCAGATGAGACTCCACCTTGTTGAGCCACAGCAGCAATCCCTTTGTCTTCACGAGATGTGATTTGCAACATCTTCCGGAGGGCTTCAATTTGTTATTTGCTAAACACTTCTTGGTTATCTCTAGCTGCTACATTTACACGAGCACTAGGTTTCCAGTCAGATGGTTTTCCATGAATTTTCCAGCAGGTTTCTTTGCTGTGACCAGGTTTTTTGCAATGATCACACCAAGGCCAATTATTCTTCTTCTGAGATGTTCCAAGGATCACTTGAAATTTCATACTAGATGGGGCACGAGTTGCAAGAGCAGATCCCTCATTTGCGATGTTGCCAATATTTCCAAGCATTACTCTTCTTTGACTTTCTCAAATGAAATCTTAGCCTCTTTGACGTGTTTGAAGCTCATCCTCTCTTTTAAGTCCACTTTGATGCTAATTTGTTCTCTTATGGTGTTCTTGAGTGAGGGAAGCATGAAAGCTTGGAAAAGGAAGCTATATTCTCTAAGTAATCAGCCTTCTCTATGTTGGATCAATGTCTAAGTCCATAACTATAATTGGTAAGACTTGACCCGACCCAACATAGTCCATTTGGGTTGCATGGCATCATGCACTTGGATAGACTATAATGAGAGAAATAAGACACTTATGGTTATTAATATATTATAAGTTCTAGTATATTAATAATAAGAATAATAAGATTATTTAATTATTATTGATCAAGAATTAATCTAGGATTAATTAAGTGATCAAAAGAAGACTAATCAAATATATGGGTTGATTGTGTAAATCATCCATACTTGTATAGTGGGCTAATGCTCCATGGATAATCAAGTTGGGCTAAAACCCATAGGATGGTCCATGGATGCTCCATGGTGTATGTGAACCCATGGATCCAAGGAAATGGAAAGTCATGACAATTAGAGTTTACCCTAATTGTAACACTATATAAAGATCTTATTCTTGACAAAATCGGCGACTAGTATCATTCTAGAGAGGGCTAGCCGATTTTCATGAAGTGTAGAATTCTCTCAAGTTATTCCAAGTGTATTTGGTGTTGTGTGAACCATTTGAGGTGTCACACTTGGGGCACTAGGCACTCAAGCTTCATAAAGACATTCTACATCAAAGAGGTATGTATTCTATCTTGTTATATTCATTGTTTTATAGCTTAGATTAGGACAATACCTTGGATGTTCATATTTGCATGTATAATAGAGAAAACATAGATCCAAGGTATTTAGGGTTGCATGTACACTTAGGAGTGTTAGAATGCTCAAAACCCAATAGTGGTATCAGAGCCTAGGCTTGTTTTCTTGTTATACTTGCAAAAGTAGCTGAAAAATCGAGTTTTGATGTTGTTTGCCCTGCAGACTCGCCGAGTCCAAGGCAAAATGCATCCAACTCGCCGAGTTTGTTCGTGCACTCGACGAGTTGGACCCCCAGAAAGCATAAATTCGACTTTTTTGGCTGGAATTGGACTAGGAACATTACCCTAAGTTGTTTTTGAACTTATAAACTTGTTTTAATGTGGTAATGTTCATGCTAATCCAATTTCAAAGATAATTGTGAATAGATTCATGTTTTGTATTAGTTTAAGGTTTAGACTAATTACATGAAAATTTTTGATTTGAATTATCTTGTTCTTATGAGTTGCTTAGATTAATAGGAAGTTATGTGAAATTGTTGTTTTCAATTCAGATTAATCTAAGAGTTGATTCTAAAATGTGTTTTTGTAACTTGTCCTCAAGTTGTATGAAAAGTCACATTTAAGTTTCATAAAACTCATAAAAGTTGGCAAAGGTTACAAAAAATGAAGAGTCTAGTTCTAATTAAAATGGTATTATGACTCCATAACTTGTCCTCAAGTTATGGAGGACCAAGAGTCTCTTCATTGAATAATAATAAAAAAAGAGTGTAACCTTAATTAATTCCATAAGTTATAAAATAAAGAAAAGTTAATTCTTTATTAGTTTAAAGTCTTCCATAAGTTTTTCTCAAGTTATGGAACTTGAAGAGTTTTTGGATTAAAACTACTTTAAACACATAAGTTATGGAATTAATTAGTTTTGAATAGTTTCAAAACTTGCCCTCAAGTTTTGGAATTTGAAAAGTTTTCACTTATGAATACTTTAATTCCAAGTTAGCCCTTAGAATTTTAAAGAGTGAAAATTCAACCCTTATACTTTATAATATTATAAGTTAATAATATATATATGTATAAGAGTAAAGTCAGTCTTACCGCTAGTACGCCTCATTCACGAAGCCGGTCTATATGGTGGGTATAAGGTTGTTGCCTATAAAATGGAAACTTAATGGGTGTCCACTCTCACCTACCGCTTGCTTGACTGGTGGAGGGTCGTTAGCCGAACGGGTTTGACAGGACTATAATTCTCCCTTCATTAAAAGTATTAATGAGATATACTAAGTAACTAAACTCTTAATAATACCCAATCTTAGTTACTTAGGAAAATGTGAATAAGGTGCTAATCCATGAAATTACACTTTGCACTTTGTTTAAGTCAGTTAGTGGAGCGTGTGTGGTTAACCGGCACACTAACTCGTATTTAACAAGGTAGGCAAAGGGTAACTTAATGTTTATCATAGTATCGATGGAGCGTGTGTGGTTAACCGGCACATCGATTGAGGGGTAAACACTTAAGGGTACCAAGTAATTTGCATGGTTACTTCACACCTTGTTTTGTGATCCTCGGCATCCCAGTCACAAAACCTGAAGGGCACACTCGATATTGAAACATGTCATTGAACACTTCAATGAATCTCAAAAGATCTAGGAGTTTTAGAACCAATTAAAACCTAATAATACATTTCGTTTATCTTGGTGGAAATTGGTGAATCGTCATTCACCCGCCTTCAAATATTTTATAGCTTGGATTATGGCATACCTCTTCTAAGTTATAAAATAGTTTGTTTGGTCCTAGCCTTAATATCTCATATTGGGTGTCATATTAAGGACTTTAGATCAACTGTCTTGAATATCTCCCAAAACATGTCAGGATTAGACATTTATGATCTTCCCAAATCTTTTGAAACAAGCTTTCCAAAATGAAGATGATGTCCCATGGAAATCATACTTCTTTCACCTCCTCCAATTATTCTCCCTAACCCACAAGTTCAAGGTCACTCAAGCCCTATTGGCAAGGCAAGGTCTAGGTGTGATCACATCTTGGAGATGTAGTCAATATTGACAAGCCGGGAGAGTTGGGTGTCAAAGTCTTGAGAAAGTTGGTGGTTCAACTACTTTCTAAGTCACATAGTGAGTTCTTTTGGAACACCTATGAAACAGACTATGACAAGACCCTTAATGATCTTATCTATTTGCTAAGATCAACTTCCTAAAACTTTATGGACATTGACAATGATGACATTGGATATCCAGTAAAGCTCTCTCTTCCCAATGGAAAGGGATTGGTGATAGTCAACTCGGTTGACCAAATGGTAAAGAGAAAAGCTAAGTCTGTGATAGTCTCGTGTACCACTATCAAAGGGTCCATATGTTTATATTGCCAAAGAAAGGGGCATTGGTTGCGAAGCTGCCAAATTTACCTAAGGATGTTAAAGTCAATAAGTTTGACTCTACTTCAGGTAAAGTCCACTATCTAACTCTGTTAAGTTCTATTCTGAGATTCTTGATACATGATGTGACTGGGTCACATGGTGATGTTTTAAGAATCAAAGAAAAGTAAAGGAACTTAAAGAAAGAATATGTTGAATCTGATTGCGTAGATGGATTTTTATCGCATAGTTTGAAGATCAGATTCTTGAGCTACTTCTTAGGAGTTATGAGATATTGCTTAGGAATAGATAACAACAAGTTTTCATATGGATTGTAAGGACAAGTTCTTCCGCAAAGTTTTTTAAAATAAAAGGAAAATTTTGATTTTATTTATTTTAAAATATCCTTACAATGGCATCTGTGGAAATTTTTGTTGCTTATAAGATTCCATTAATAGCAAGAGTGGAAGTATGAAATTGATTCTTTCATTTGTGGTAATGTCTAAATATACCAAATAAGGAAAGATTCTCATCACCCAAGTTTCAATTGGACCGGAACTTGGAATCATGCAAGTTGTATAGCGTGATGAATGAGAACTTTCAAGTATTGGAAAATTAAGACGAATTACTTGTTCATATGGATGTGTGAGTCAAGTGAAGGACTAAGGGATCAAGTACACATTATTGTAAATTGGTCAAGTCCACCACAAAAGATCGATAAGACTATTCGTCATAATTTACTATAGCTCAGTAAATATGGTTATACTTACAAGCTTAAGTGTAACTCTGAGACATTGGAAAAGGTTCCAATGTATGGCGGAGTGAATAAGAAGAATCAAATTAGGCAGAAGGATAAAAGTTTCTCAAATCTGAAAAGATGGGAGAGTACTTTAGTATCAGTTTTGTGATCATCTTAATGATTAAGAAACCATATCAAAATTAGTTCTCTAAGGAAAATCTTAGTTCATTCTTATGACTAAGAAGAGGAACTTGAATTGTTGAAGTGGTTAAATCAAGAAGATGAGTCATACTGCGTTCCAATACAAGTCTTAGAGTCATACTCCAAGATTGTAACTTGACTGACATGTCTCAAAGAAGGTTTAAAACACTTGTCAAATGTAAGAGTAAAAGATTTCTACTCTTGTACATTTGAAATTGGTAAGTTGTGATGTTTTGGATAAAATAAAGACCAACTTAGGCCAATTGTGTGAAGTGTTTGTCTTGGTTAGAATCCACACTATCTCTTGGATGTTTGACAAGGGAGTCTTATAGGTCAAGAGGACAGTGGGAGTCTTAAAGGTCTTGAAAGTCTCAAGAACTAATCAAGAAGAGAACTTGAAGTTCTTCACTAGCACACGACTTGAGGTTTATAACCTATCGTGTTGACATATTTTGTGCCCATTCCAGTTAAAGTTGGCTTTGCATATGAGTTCTTAGAGTTCTCAATGTGTTGCACAACAACTTGGAAGCAATGGCAGGCCCTTGAGCTGCCAGGTGGCAAGAAGTTAAGATTGAGTTCAATCCATATGAGTTTGGATTTGTCATTATCCTTGTCTTGTGACTATGGTTTTGACAATTCACATGGATAAGAACAAATACACCATAAAAATCTAAGTGTCATAAGGTTTCTCTCTGATTCATGAAAATGATGGTGAGGAAACACTTTCACTAAGTAGATTTTAGCTAGATAGCAATTGTGATATTTGCATTCTCAAAGTCGTTAGTGGAGCGTGTGTGGTTTACCGGCACACTAACCTGGACTTGTGAGAAGTGGCAAAAAGGTCTAACCATTATGATTACGACATCCCTCTTCATAATTTTTTAGACACACAAGTGTGATATCTAAGGGAAGGTGTATGATTTTGATAAAGTCTTATCAAAACAATCTAGTATCAAAAATCTAAACTTTGGTAAGAAAGTCAATGAAGTATTGATTTCTAGAAGTTCAGCTGATTTCTGAGTACATGTCAAAACTAGTGGGAGCATAAGTGTTATGCTAATAATCATCATGTTAGTTGGAGCATGATAATTATGATAAGTATTGCAAGTTAGCAATATTAATTATAGAAAACAAAAGGTTTCAATTGGGAAAAGTTGTTTTGCTATAATTAAGGGAGAGGAAATTATACTTCATCTCAAATCTATAAGCTTAGATCGTGAGGTTTTAATCATTTAGTCAAGGATATATATATATATATATATATATATATATATATATATATATATATATATATGAATTTCATGTTGGAATGGCTCAACATAAGGAAATTTTGTATATGGGTCCGTTATTTGCGTTCTAAAATTCTATTATGATTACGGCATCCCTTTTCATAATCTGAATTATGAGAACTTGGAAAATTGAAATGGAAATGTTATAGCAAAAGACTGGTTTAGTCTTTATGTGAGACATCATGAATCGTGTCCCATATGCTTCGGATATAGGATCAATTACATGTGATATATTCATCCGTTCTAAGTTTTTCCAAATTCCTGGGGCATTAAGAAGGGAAAAGCTCTAGAATTGGATGTGACTAAAAAGGATTAAACAGTTGTCGAGGACAATCTAAGGTTTACCAAAGATTGGGTGCTCAAGGACAGTTGGAAGTATAGTGATAATTCTGGAAGGACCATATTGACATAGTCTGTAAGGAGGCAACTCTTGTTCAGAAGTGATAGTCAAAATGGAATCTAGAAATGTTTCAAAGTTAGAATTTTCAATCCGTTTAAGATTAGGAAACTTAATGCAAGAAGGATGTTTCCAAGGAGTTTATCTCCTTTGGAATGCTCTGTAATGATTGTTGTCAAGTCTTTCTGACTTTGTGCATAATCATTACAAGAAGATCAATGCATATAAGTTTAGAATCTAACAGATTTCAGTAAATGGCATGAATTTGGAATTCTTGCATTTGCAGTAAGGATTTGGGAGTGTGAAAAGAGAATCATTGAAGTTATGTTCAATTGATCTAGTTCACAAAGTAAAGATCATAGACAAACATAGTATGCATACTTAGTGTGTGGTATGACTAGTGTTTAGAAAACATAGTGTACATGCTTGGAGCATGGGACAACTATTGTTTTAAATTCAAGAATAAAGTTGATAGCTGAAACAGTATACAATGAATAATGTGTAATCATATGGTGATAAATAAAAGGTGTTTTATTTATGTTCATAGGTTTTGATACCATATTGGATTCAATTATTATTGTGTTTCACTTTGCATGTTTTGACTTCCCGAATAAACTAGGTTATTCTTCCGGAATGACTAAGCTATTCAAACCATCCACAGTCGGTCATATGTTGGAAGTAGATATGAATTAAGACTGTCATGGGTTGGCTTGTAGAGGCCTAAGGTGTTGCACAAAGGGCTACAACACTCATGAGTGCTCATAAGTTCTGAGTATTGGATTCAACCCGCGCTCATTGGAATCACTTCATGGATTTTATCACGAGTGATCATGAGACGATAATATCTTATATTCTTCAAACCTAGAGATATGAGTTGTTACTATGAGTTGATAGTACATTGATTGCACGAAAACGCATTGGTAACTCGATGTTATAAAACGTGCCTTTGTGTATGATTCAACAAGTAGTAGAACAAGCCATATGAGTCGAAGTTTATCCATTCCTTTTACCTTCGGGATAAAAGCGATATCTGTGGGCCCCTCGATGATTTGATGATGACAAATGGAAGTACTCGACCGGGCCAGGACTGATTTGATTTGTTCAATTAGTCAGTCGTCATAAATCGGAAATCGGGAAACAACAAATGGACAGAGAGAATGATTATAATCCATGTCTCAGTCCATACGATATCTAGAATGGAGGAATATATGATCCCTTATCTAATGGACAAGTAACTGACAAAGGTCAGAGTTCATCTACAAGGTCAGAGTTCGACAGAAGCTTTTGAGAGCTACGATTGCCAGTTGGTTCCTGAAGTCATACGCAATATTAGTTTTAGACTTATCCAAGTGGGAGACTGTTGGATTAATGTCTAAGTCCATAACTATAATTGGTAAGACTTGACCTGACCCGGCATGGTCCATTTGGGTTGCATGGCATCATGCACTTGGATAGACTATAATGAGAGAAATAAGACACTTATGGTTATTAATATATTATAAGTTCTAGTATATTAATAATAAGAATAATAAGATTATTTAATTAGTATTGATCAAGAATTAATCTAGGATTAATTAAGTGATCAAAAGAAGACTAATTAAATATATGGGTTGATTGTGTAAATCATCCATACTTGTATAGTGGGCTAATGCTCCATGGATAATCAAGTTGGGCTAAAACCCATAGGATGGTCCATGGATGCTCCATGGTGTATGTGAACCCATGGATCCAAGGAAATGGAAAGTCATGACAATTAGGGTTTACCTTAATTGTAACACTATATAAAGATCTTATTCTTGACAAAATCGGCGACTAGTATCATTCTAGAGAGGGCTAGCCGATTTTCATGAAGTGTAGAATTCTCTCAAGTTATTCCAAGTGTATTTGGTGTTGTGTGAACCATTTGAGGTGTCACACTTGGGGCACTAGGCACTCAAGCTTCGTGAAGACATTCTACATCAAAGAGGTATGTATTCTATCTTGTTATATTCATTGTTTTATAGCTTAGATTAGGACAATACCTTGGATGTTCATATTTGCATGTATAATAGAGAAAACATAAATCCAAAGTATTTAGGGTTGCATGTACACTTAGGAGTGTTAGAATGCTCAAAACCCAACACTCTACACCTCTGGACCTTGGTAAGTGTTAGGTTTTTTCAATGTAATTGTGTCGTGTTTGAGTTTTGATGTGAAAGAGTGTTTGTAGCAATATGTTATAGTTCTTGTCTTGTATATACGAACTGATTGTTAGTGTTCATATTTTTTGTTTACTTAGACTTCATAGTTTTATCTTCCATTATTTTGACAGATGTGTTTATCTAGGTGCCTTAACCTTATTGGTTAGAGCCTAATTGACTCATTTGTATTCAGTATATAAGGGTTGTTAGTTGGTAGTAGATAGTATCATTTGAAGGTGCCTTACCTCATTGTAATTGCATACCTTTACTCTCTAAATGAAAAAACTATATCTTATTTACATCTTTGTGTTCATTCAGTTACGTCGTGTCTTCGATGATTTCATAGGTTTAGAATCTAATCATTCTTAATAGTAAGCTCTAAAGATTTTGTACATTGGATTAGATGTCTAAACTCATAACTATTATTGGTATGTATTCGACCCAAGAGTAGCATGGTTCATTTGGATTGCACTTCACCGGAACTATATGAAGAGGTCTTTGGCACATGAAATGGCACTAGTGTGTGAGGATACAACAGTGGGCCGATTTCTAGTGTGCATTATATTCTCTCAAGTTTTCCAAGGTGTTTTTGGTTATTTGTGATTCCACTTGAGGCTTCCACACTATTGGGGCTAAGCTCTTAAGATCAAGAGTTCAAGCTCCATCAAAAGGTATGTTATCTAACTAGATTTTTGTAGTATAGTTGCTTCATATTATGCTAGTTAGGATGAAACCTTAGAATATTGAATATTTGCATTTATAATAGAGAAAACATAGATCCAAGGTTTATAGGGTTGCATGTACACCATAAGAGTGTTAGAATGCTCAAAACGCAATAGATTCAAGCTTTATTATGTTTCTATCATAGATCTAGAAGTCATTGGGTTTTTTGAATCATTTTAAGTGATTTTTGGTCACTTTGAGGCTTGTTTTCATGGAGTTTGAGGAACTCTAGACCTTATGGATGATATTTGGGATTAGATTTGATCTTTAGATGGATTAAAGAGTACATACAAGAGCTCTCTTTCCTCCACTCATGATGGTAAGTGCATTATGGTCACTATTATGACTAAGGGTTTTAGATCTTGCTTATTTGGGCCATCCAAATGGATATAATTGGAAACTTTATCCATTATGACATCAAGGAGTTTCATATGTGAGAATTAAGGCTTCTAACTTAATGGATTAAGTCATTTGGTTAAGACATTTTGCGCTTAGGCATGAGGTGCCTCTGGTTTTTCAGAATTCCTTGTTATTTTGTCTTCTAGTAGGCATTAGGAACCTATATTGTGGTGCAAGGTGTCCTTGACCTAACCAAGTGATGTTTTTGACTTTTTGACCAAGTTTAACTTTTGGTCAAACTTGTTGGGTTGAATTATAGGTTGAGTATAGACCTCTATTTGGTATTTAGGCGGTACGTGAGACTAATATATGCGAGTATTCGCACGTGCACTGGTGATTCTTTAGTTTCTTATTTCGGTGAGTTATCTCACTATATTATATGTTATGATGTATGTCCTTTGTATGTTAGGATGTAGATCTATTGTATTATGCTAATTAGACAGATAAACTAGTACAATCTTCACCTATTGATTGCTTGATTAATTGTTTATGTGATATGTCGACATGGTATGTTTGGGGAGTTTATGTGGATCGATACTAGAGCCAAAATACTAGATTACTTGCGTCCAGTGTTAGATGTGCACTTGAGTCGTTAATGTTGGATTAGTGTCTAAGTCCATAACTATTTTGGTATATACTTGACCCGATTATGAGCATGGTCCTTTTGGGTTGCCTTCACCATAGCAATATGTAAGATGAATTAAGGAGAGAAAGGTTTAATTATGATTTATTAATATATTATGAGAATAATATATATTAAAGGAGAAATCATAATGTTTAATTAATATTGGTCAAGAATTAGTTAAGAATTAATTTTGTGGCTAAAAGAGATTAATTAAACTTAGGGGCTGGAATTGTAATTATAAGATAATTACAATTGGGCTATGGATCACCTTGGAATAATAGGTTGGACGAATTCGATGGGAAAGCCCATTAGAAATCTTGCAAAGCATGTTCCAGAAGGGCTCCATGGGCTGCTTAGGGCTTAAGCAGTCAAATTAGGGTTTCCTTGTTAGATAACCCTAATTGCCTACCTATTTAAGGAGCCCCTAAGCCTAAAAACATGGTGGTTAAACGTTGAAAGATGGATTCAACACTGGAAATGTTGGATGACCAAGGCAAATGGTGGTGATATATATCTAGGATTTGTGAACAGAAATTGTGAGATATAAGGAAAAGTTAAGATAAAGAATGAGTCATGTCAAAACAGCTTGATAATAGGGATAAATCGTCACTCTTATCTTGACTTTTTCTGATGTTGACCAAACTAAGATTCATGATTTGGTAATGTATAAAATGTTTGTAAACAGTGCAATAAGGCTTGTACGACTTAAAATTCAGCATTTGACTAAAAATGCTTTATAAGGTATATATATATATATATATATATATATATATATATATATATATATATATATATATATATATATATATATATATATGAAAAAAAAAGCATTTGGGCAAATACAATACTTTTGAAGTTATGAAGGATAAATATGATATTTTTAGGGGAATATACTATTTTGTTATTTATTAAGAACACATATATAATTGACCATATATTATAAGTGTTTTTTTTTTCTTAAGAACATTTAATAATCGAGACGAGGGTTTCAAAATAGTTATGGAGGCTTGAAAATAAAATTTAAACCTTTTTCTCAATATCTTTTAATATAAAAATGAATGAGGCATAAACTATTAAGTACTATAGAAACGATAACATTAAATTTTCTGAACGGTCACACAAATATTTATTAATCTCCCTATCTAATAAAAAAATAGTTTTATTCTCCTTTTGACATGTGTCATCTTATTAGCCCCCCTAATTAATGCATATTTTATTCTTCTTTTTTCATGTGTCACCATATTATATTTATTAATTAATGCATGTCATTTGTGAACCTATTGATTCTCCATTTCAAATTTCAAATTTTAAATTTCTCATTCTAATTACATTAAATTAATAACATTAGAATAAAAATTAAAATAAATTTAATACAAATAATAAAGTGATATAATATCACATATTTATTTAAATCAATGATTAAAATTATATAGCTAAAAAAATCTTTTAATTAATAATTTATTTAAAATAATTTATTAATAATTTCGTTTTTATTTTAAAAGTTTAATTAATTCTATAACCGTGGTTCCCACGGGTTATAAACTAGTAGTTTTATAAACAAAAAATTGGATCTTGAATATATTATAAGATTTCTTGAAGTTATGATGTTCTAGAAGAAAGATGGACCAAAATAACCCCATAATATATATCAGGATGGTGTGGAAGAGAGATTGGTTGAGTGGGGTTTATCGGTCACCAAACTGCCACAGAAACACCACGACCACTAACCCACTCTTCCATTGATAGGCACACATCCCCTCACGACATCTCAAATAGTCCCCTCAAATTTACCACCTATGATTGGATCCCACACTTCTCGGGTAGATCTAATTCCCATTAATACCGTTCAGTTATAGCATAGGTTATTAAGATTAAGATTGGTGTTAGCTTATCAATCCACCTCAACCCACCAACAATGGAGAAAAAGTTTGTCATTGCAATGAGTGAAAAAGAAGAGATTGATAAGAGAAAGAGAGTGGCACGGTGGAAGAAGAGATTGTTGAGTGAGAGTCTGCAAGGAATTTCCAATATCGTATGTGTTTATCTAAAATGATCATTATTATTTTATATGATTAATATTGTATTTTCTTTTTTTATCAAACGATTCCCGAATGACTGCCATCAAGACGAAATTTAAAATTTTTGTCATCTTAATGAATAATGATGATAATTTCATTTTTCTTTGTGCTAAACCTTGGTGACATTCAAAAATTATGAGAGGTTATATATGCATCGGGTTTTAGGTTACACGTCAAAGTAGTCATAGTGTCGGTGCACAAAAATGTATTTATGATTGTTTATCGGATTCCGTATTTTGAAATAAATTGTTTTTTTCTTTTTGCGCAATAAAACATTACGTATGTGAGTACTTTTTTTTGTCTTCGTACTTGTTATCGCAAAGTTAACGTGTAAGGAGTCTAAAAATTGTGTCGCTTATCAAGAGAAATCCAAAAATACGTCATGTTAACGGTGACAATTTCATGTTTCCTTGTCCTAGACCTCGGTGATCATTCAAGAACTATGAAAGATTATATAGGAATTTGAGTATAGGTTACATGTCAAATTAGTCATGGTGTCGGTGCATACAATTTATAACATTTGTCTTGTAACATTCCGATGATGAGGTATTTTCAATTTTAACCCTAAATATGAAGAGTTATTGTATTTTAGCCCTTGTGCATGAGAAACCTTGCAAAATGGCCCATAGTGGCATTTAGGGATGAGAATTTGGATCGAAAACCTGAACCGAACTGAAACCCAAACCGAACTGAATCAAATTAGGCCCGAATAAGCAATTCGATTCGAGATTCAGGTATCTATATTATGCTTATTCGGTTCTCGGGTTACTCGGTTCGGGTTACCCAAATAAGAGTTTATTGGGTTCTAAATACCTGATCCGAATAAGCATTCCTCCTCCCCTTTCTCAGATCGACAAAAATCAAAATCACAATTCACACTTTTGTCCTCGACATTCATAACAGAACAAAAACCCCTACGTTCATTCTTTTCGTTTCAAAATCGATCAATCTTCTCATCTATTTCCAAACTCGAAAGCACTTATGTCGATCCTTCCTCTTGTTGTATGGTTTTGAGCATTCTAACACTCCTCAGTGTACATGCAACCCTAAATAACTTGGATCTATGTTTTCTCTATTATACATACAAATATGAACATCCAAGGTATTATCCTAATCTAATATACAAAACAATGAATATAACAAGATAGAATACATACCTCTTTGATGTAGAATGTCTTCATGAAGCTTGAGTGCCTAGTGCCTCAAGTGTGACACCTCAAATGGTTCACACAACACCAAATACACTTGGAATGACTTGAGAGAAATCCGTAACTCATGAAATTGGCTAGCCCTTCTTTTACACACACTAGTGGCCGATTTTGGTGAATAATATGATGCTTATATAGTGTGTTACAATTAGGGTTACACCATGTAAACCCTAATTGTCATGACCTTTCATTTCCATGACCCATGGGTTATGTAACCTCCATGGAGCATCCATGGAGCATCCTATGGGTTTAACCCAACTTGATTATCCATGGAGCTTTGGCCCACTATATAAGTTATGGATGATTTGCACAATCAACCCATATATTTAATTAGTCTTCTTTTGATCACATAATTAATTCTAAATTAATTCTTGATCAATACTAATTAAATATTATTATTCTTATTATTAATATACTAGAACTTATAATATATTAATAACCATAAGTGTCTTATTTCTCTCATTTAGTCTATCCAAGTGCATGATGGCATGCAACCCAAATGGACCATGCCGGGTCGGGTCAAGTCTTACCAATTATAGTTATGGACTTAGACATTAATCCAACAGTCTCCCACTTGGATAAGTCTAAAACTATTATTGTGTATGACTTCAAGAACCGACTGGCAATCGTAGCTCTCAAAAGCTTCTGTCGAACTCTGACCTTGTAGATGAACTCTGACCTTTGTCAATGACTTGTCCATTAGATTAGGGATCATATATTCCTCCATTCTAGATATCATATGGACTGAGACATGGATTATAATCATTCTCTCTGTCTATTTTTTGTTTCCCGATTTTCGATTTATGACGACTGACTAATTGAACAAATCAAATCAATCCTGGCCCGGCCGAGCACTTCCATTTGTCATCATCAAATCATCGAGGGGCCCACATATATCGCTTTTATCCCGAAGGTAAAAGGAATGGATAAACTTTGACTCATATAGCTTATTCTACTACTTGTTGAATCATACACAAAGGCACGTTTTATAACATCGAGTTAGCAATGCGTTTTCGTGCAATCAATGTATAACCAACTCATAGTAACAACTCATATCTCTAGGTTTGAAGAATATAAGATATTACCGTCTCATGATCACCCGTGATAAAATCCATGAAGTGATTCCAATGAGCGCGGGTTGAATCCAATACTCAGAACTTATGAGCACTCATGAGTGTTGTAGCACCACCTTGTCCAACATCTTAGACCTCTACAAGCCCAACCCATGACAGTCTTGATTCATATCTACTTCCAACATATGACCGAATGTGGATGGTTTGAATAACTTAGTCAATCAGAACAATGACCTAGTTATTCTGGAAGTCAAAACATGCAAAGTGAAACACAATAATAATTGAATCCAATATGGTCTCAGAGCTTATGAATATAAATAAAACACCTTTTATTTATCACCATATGATTACACATTATTCATTGTATACAGTTTCAACTTTCAACTTTATTCTTGAATTAAAACAATAGTTGTCCCATGCTCCAAGCATGTACACTATGTTTTTCTAAACACTAGTCATGCCACACACCAAGTATGCATACTATGTTTGTCTATGATCTTTACTTTGTGAAATAGATCAATTGAACATAACTCCAATGATTCTCATTTCACAGTCCCGAATCTGTACTGCAAATGCAAGAATTCCAAATTCATGCCATTTACTGAAATCTGTTAGATTCTAAACTTATATGCATTGATCCTATTGTAATGATTATGCACAAAGTCAGAAAGACTTGAGATGAAGTATAATTTTCTCAATCTAAGCTTTTAGATTTGAGATGAAGTATAATTTTCTCTCCCTTAATTATAGCAAGACAACTTTTCCCCAATTGAAACCTTTTGTTTTCTATAATTAACACTGCTAACTTGCAACCTTTATCATAATTATCATGCTCCCACTAAGATGATGATTATTAGCATGACACTTATGCTCCCACGAGCTTTGACATGTACTCAGAAATCAGCTGGACTTCTAGAAATCAATACTTTATTGACTTTCTTACCAAATTTCAGATTTCTGATACTAGATTGCTTTGATAAAACTTTATCAATATCATACACCTTATCTTAGATAGCTCAGAGGTGTGTCTAAACAAGTTTAAGAACTATGAAAAGGGATGTCGTAATCATAGTCTTGATTGTTTAGACCTTTGCCACTTCTCACCAGTCCATGTTAGTGTGCCGGTAAACCACACACGCTCCACTAACGACTTTGAGAATGCAAATATCACAATTGCTATATAGCTAAAATCTACTTAGTGAAAGTGTTTCCTCACCATCATTTTCATGAATCGGAGAGAAACCTTATGACACTTAGATTTAATGGTGTATGTGTTCTTATCCATGTGAATTGTCAAAACCATAGTCACAAGACAAGGATAATGACAAATCCAAACTCATATGGACTGAACTCAAACTTAATTTCTTGCCACCTAGAAGCTCAAGGGCCTACCATTGCTTTCAAGTTGTTGTGCAACCAATTGAGAACTCTAAGAACTCATATGCAAAGCCAACTTTAATTGGAATGGGCACAGAATATGTCAACACGATAGGTTATAAACCTCAAGTCGTGTGCTAGTGAAGAACTTCAGGTTTTATTCTTGATTAGTTCTTGAGACTTTCAAGTACCTTTAAGACTCCCACTGTCCTCTTGACCAATAAGACTCCCTTGTCAAACATCCAAGAGATATTGCGGATTCTAATTAAGACAAACACTTCACACAATTGGCCTTAGTTGGTCTTTGTTTTATCCAAAACATCACAACTTACCAATTTCAAATGTACAAGAGTAGAAAACTTTTACTCTTACATTTGACAAGTGTTTTAAACCTTCTCTAAGACATGTCACTCAAGTTACAATCTTGGAGTATGACTCTAAGACTTGTATTGGAACGAAGTATGACTCATCTTCTTGATTTAACCATTTCAACAATTCAAGATTCCTCTTCTTAGTCATAAGAATGCACTAAGATTTCCTTAGAGAACTAATTGTGATTTGTTTCTTAATCATTAAGATGATAACAAAAACTGATACTAAAGTACTCTCCCATCTTTTTAGATTTGAGAAACTTTTATCTTTCTGCCTAATTTGACTCTTCTTATTCGTTCTACCTTACATTGAAATTTTTTCCAATGTCTCAGAATTACACTTAAGCTTGTAAGTATAACCACATTTACTGAGCTGTAGTAAATTATGACGAATAGTCTTATCCATCTTTTGTGGTGGACTTTGATAAGTGCACAAGAAAGTGTACTTGATCCCTTAGTCCTTCACTTGACTCACACATCCATGTGAACAAGTAGTTAGTCTTAATTTTAAAATGCTTGAAAGCTCTCATTCATCATGCTATACAACTTGCATGATTCCATGTTTCTATCCAACTGAAACTTGGGTGATGAATATCTTTCCTTATTTTGTGAATTTATACACTACCACAAATGAAAGAATCAAATTCATATTTCCAATATTGCTATCAATTGAATCATATAAGCAACACTTCTTTTCCACAAATGCCATTGTAAGGATACTTTAAAATAAATAAAATTAAAAATTTTCCTTTTATTTTAAAACTTTGCGGAAAAACTACCCTTACAATGCAAAAGAGCAAGAAAACTATGTTGTTATCTGTTCCTAAGCAATATATCATAACTCCTAAGAAGTAGCTCAAGAATCCGATCTTCAAACTATGTGATAGAAATCCATCTACGCGATCAGATTCATCATATTCTTTCTTTAAGTTTCTTTACTTTTCTTTGATTCTTAAAACATCAACATGTGACCCAGTCACATCATGTATCAAGAATCTCATAATAGAAACTTAGCAGAGTTAGATAGTGGACTTTACCTGAAGTAGAGTCAAACTTATGGACTTTACCAGCCTTATGATCTTTTAGGTAAATTTGGCAGCTTTGCAACCAATGCCCTTTCCTTCTGGCAATAGAACCATATAGATCCTTTGGGAATGGTACATGGGATAATCTCAGACCTAGCCTATCTCTTTAACATTTGGTCAACCGAGTTGACTATGGCCGATCCCTTTCCATTGGGAAGAGAATGCTTTTTCTGGATTTACAGTGTCACCATTTTCAATGTCCATAAATTTTTGGGAAGTTGATCTTAGCAAATAGATAAGATCATTAAGGGTCTTGTCATAGTCTGTTTCATAGGAGTCCCAAATGAACTCACTATGAGACTTAAAAAATGATTGAACCACCAACTTTCTCAAGACTTTGACACCCGACTCTCCCGGCTTGTCAATATGTGACTACATCTCCAAGATGTGATCACACATAGACCTTTCCTTGCCAATAGGGCTTGAGTGACCTTAAAATTTTCAAGAACTTGTGGGTTAGGGAGAATAATTGGAGGAGGTGAAAGAAGTATGATTTCCATAGGACATCATCTTCATTTAGGAAAGCTTGTTTCAATAGATTTGGGAAGATCATAAATGTCTAAACCAGACATCTTTTTGGGAGATATTCAAGATAGTTGATTTAAAGTCCTTAATATGACACCTAATATGAAATATTAAGGCTAGGACCCAACAAACTATTTTATAACTTAGAAGAGGGATGTCGTAATCCAAGCTATAAAATATTTGAAGGTAGGTGAATGACGATTCACCAATTTCCACCATGAAAATGAAATAATTTAATTATGTTTTACTTTGATTTGAAACTCCTAGATCTTTTGAGGTTCATTGAACTGTTCAATGGCATGTTTCAATCTCGAGTGTGCCCTTCAGGTTTTGTGACTGGGATGCCGAGGATCACAAAACAAGGTGTGAATAACCATACAAATATACTTGGTACCCTTAATATTTACCGCTCAATCGATGTGCCAGTTAACCACACACGCTCCATCGATACTATGATAAATATTAAGTTACCCTTTGCCTACCTTGTTAAATACGAGTTAGTGTGCCGGTTAACCACATACGCTCCACTTAACCGACTTAAACAAAGTGCAAAGTGTAATTTCATGGATTAACACCTTATTCACATTTTCCTAAAGTAACTAATATTAGTAATTATAAAAAACATTTAGTTACTTTATATTTATCATTAATACTTTTAATGAAGGGAGAATTATAGTCCTTGTCCTGCCCGTTCTGCTAACGACCCTCCACCGGTCAAGGAAGCTGTGGGTGAGAGTAGACACCCATTAAACTGCCATTTTATAGGCAGTAACCTTATACCCCCCTTATAGACCGGCTTTGTGAATGAGGCCTACTAACGGTAAGACTGACTTGCTCTTATACATATATAAATATTATTAACTTATAATATTCTAAAGTATAAGGGTTGAATTTTAACTTTTAAAATTCTAAGGGCTAACTTGGAATTAAAGTATTCATAAGTGAAAACTTTTCAAATTCCAAAACTTGAGGGCAAGTTTTGAAACTATTCAAAACTAATTAATTCCATAACTTATGTGTTTAAAGTAGTTTTAATTAAAAGACTCTTCTAGTTCCATAATTTGAGGACAAGTTATGGAAGACTTTAAACTAATAAAAGAATTAACTTTTCTTTATTTTATAACTTATTGAATTAATTAAGGTTACACATTTTATTACTTAATGAAGTGACTCTTGAACTTCCATAACTTGAGGACAAGTTATGTAGTCATAAAACCATTCAATGAGACAAGACTCTTCATTTTGTAACCTTTGCCAACTTTTATGAGTTTTATGAAACTTAAATGTGACTTTTCATATAACTTGAGGACAAGTTACAAAAACACATTTTAGAATCAACTCTTACATTAAAATGGATTGAAAACAAGAATTTCACATAACTTCCTATTAATCTAAGCAACTCATAAGAACAAGATAATTCAAATCAAACTTTTTCATGTAATTAGTCTAAACCTTAAACTAATACAAAACATGAATCTATTGACATTTATCTTTGAAATTGAATTAGCATGAACATTACCACATCAAAAACAAGTTTATAAGTTCAAAAACATCTTAGGGTAATGTTCCTAGTCCAATTCCAGCCAAAAAAAAGTCGAATATCTGCTGTCTGGGGGTCCAACTCGTCGAGTGCATGAACCAACTCGGCGAGTTGGATCGTTTGATCACTT
The DNA here is from genome assembly GCF_051521515.1 of Lactuca serriola. Classification (NCBI taxonomy): domain Eukaryota; kingdom Viridiplantae; phylum Streptophyta; class Magnoliopsida; order Asterales; family Asteraceae; genus Lactuca; species Lactuca serriola. Next base: position 73,048,509 of record NC_136416.1, read on the forward strand.
TTTAGGCATGGACTCGTCGAGTCTCCTGATGGACTCACCAAGTCTGATGCCCAAACAGCAAACAACTTTGATTTTTTAAGCAGTTTTGCAAGTATAACAAGAAAAAAACCAGTCTCTAATACCATTGTTGGGTTTTGAGCATTCTAACACTTTTTAGTGTACATGAAACCCTAAATACCTTGGATCTATTTTTTATCTATTATACATACAAATATTAACATCCAAGGTATTATCCTAATCTAACATACAAACCAATGAAAATAAGAATATAGAAGACATACCTCTTTGATGTAGAATCTCTTCATGAAGCTTGAGTGCCTAGTGCCTCAAGTGTGACACCTCAAATGGTTCACACAACACCAAATACACTTGGAATGACTTGAGAGAAATCCACAACTCATGAAATCGGCTAGCCCTTCTTTTACACACACTAGTGGCTGATTTTGGTGAATAATATGATGCTTATATAGTGTGTTACAATTAGGGTTACACCATGTAAACCCTAATTGTCATGACCTTTCATTTCCATGACCCATGGGTTATGTAACCTCCATGGAGCATCCATGGAGCATCCTATGGGTTTAACCCAACTTGATTATCCATGGAGCTTTGGCCCACTATATAATTTATGGATGATTTGCACAATCAACCAATATATTTAATTAGTCTTCTTTTGATCACATAATTAATTCTAAATTAATTCTTGATCAATACTAATTAAATATTATTATTCTTATTATTAATATACTAGAACTTATAATATATTAATAACCATAAGTGTCTTATTTCTCTCATTTAGTCTATCCAAGTGCATGATGCCATGCAACCCAAATGGACCATGCCGGGTCGGGTCAAGTCTTACCAACTATAGTTATGGACTTAGACATTAATCCAACACTTATTTCAAAATTTCAAAAATCAACCCTTTCTATTGTCTTTAAGGATTCACGAATTCCTACTTTGTCTTGTCATGGAAAATTGAGCTCCAACTCAAGAAACTTAAATAAGAATTAATTCTTATTATGTTAATCTACTATGTAAACGTTATTCTTTCAATGTGTTATTGTGTTATGTTAGTATTTGAATGTTTTATGTTGATGTATAAAAGCACTTTGTTATTCTATTATCCGGGTTATTCAGGTTATAGAATCTTAATATGGTTTATTCGGTTTTTTTCAGTTATATTAGGTCCTTAATCATCCTGTACATGTTATTCGGGTTATTCGGATAATAACCGAACCGGACCAATTAATACCCGAACCGAAATGAACCCGTATTGGTTAATCGGTTTGATTTTCGGTCCGTGCAATTACCCTTACTCGGTTTTCGGGTTATTCGGGTTCGGTCCGGTTCTGACCCGAATAACATCCCTAGTGGCATTTTTGTAATTTTTGGGACGAGCTCACGTACGTTGGGCGTACATAGCGTACGCGAGGCGTATGTATCTGATCTACAAACCCTAATTTTTAGGATTTGGACCCTATATAAACATCATTAACTCTCAAATGCTCACTCTCTCACAAACCTCCAACCCTCATTTTGTCCATTGCAACCTTAATCACTTGTGCGTGTTACTTTGAGCTCAAAGTGCGTGTTTGTGGTGCCTTTGAAGCAAGGTGAAGACAGAAGCATCACCTTGGAAGATCAAGACCTTATAGATCTAGGAACACCTCACCTGCAAGCTTCATTTTGAGGTATAAAGTTCTAAAGTTGATGATCCTATCACTAGATCTTGATTATGTCCAAATTTTATGTTTACTAGCCCCATATCCTTGGTCCTTTTGGGTATGAGCTACTCTTAACTCAATGAGTTGTCCTTCTGAACGTTTCATGGTAGTTTGAGTGACAAAAATATGATCTTGGCTCTTAGTGCTTCCCCATGCATGAGTTTGGTTGTCTTAATGGCTTAAGATGTTGGGGTTTTTAGTGTTAAGCACTTAATGGCTATGCAAGACCATAAAGTTGGAAACTTTATGGTCAAGGACAACATTTGAGACTTGGATCTGGTTTTGGACGGAAATTATTGATGTATTAAGCACTTAATAAGTTGGTTGGCTGACCAGATATGTACGCTAGGCGTATGAGGTTGGGTCTTAGCCCCGACTCCTCGTTCAAACGGAGTACGACTGGCGTATGAGGCTGGGTCGACTCAGCTAGATCGACTGGCTAGGTTGACTCGGCTAGTTTGCTGAGTTTGACCAATTTTGACCAAAGGGTATTTTAGGTATTCGATATTAATTTTGAGATGGGCAATATTTTGAATATTAGGTGTCGGGTAGAGTCGGCTTCGGAGTAGATATTTATTCAGCTTTTGTTTAGTCTGAGAGGTGAGTTCTTCGCACTGTACTCGTGGGTCGAAGGCACCAATGTCGGCCTACTAGATTATGTATCCTGATCGTAGGATAGTGATATGCTAGTATATGAATGATTAGTAGATGTGTATGATTATCTTTATTTGCTGGTTATGTGTTTATGTTTATCTGTTAAATATGTCGACATATTGTGGTTTGGTTGAGGCGATCCTATTTTTTGCTGAAGGCCAAGATACCTGGGGCGGTTCGGATAGGATGTAGGCCCTGCGAGGCGGTCAAGTCTTGCCAAAGGCCCAGAGAGCGGCCTGGATAGGCTTCAGGCCCTACAAGACGGTCCAGTCATGCTGAATGCTCGTAGAGCAGTCCATATAGGTTGTAGGCCCTGTGAGGCGGTCCAGTCAGGCTAAAGGCTAATATTTGGATGGTTTGTTTGTTATGTGTGTGATGGTACCTTGGGGAAACTCACTAAGCTTTGACTTACAGTTTTAGTTTATTGTTTCAATTACTTCAGAGGATCGTGGGAAAGTGAAGGCCTAACCATACACATCCTTCTATTTTCATGATATTGACTTTTAGGACACTCTGTGTAACGACCCAAAAATCCTGACTAAAAATTTCTTTTTAAAACATTACTAAAACCAGATTTATAAAAACGTATCATAAGTCATAACATAACTTTCGAGTATTAAATTCAAAACATAATCTCATTATCAGAGTCAAACATTCCCAGGCTAACTGACTATGGTGTGTGCACTGCAATCTTCCCGAGCTCCTCTTTTGAAAACTGAGTGCCTGAAACCAAAACTGAAAACCGTAAGCACGAAGCTTAGTGAGCCCCCCAATCTACCACATACCATACAATAACATATAAAGCAAATACTGGGCCTTTCCCACTGCATCAGACCGAAGTCCGGACTAACTGGGGCCTTGCCCCCTACATCGGACCGAAGTCTGGAAACTGACTGGGACCTTGTCCTCTGCATCGGACCGAAGTCCGGACTAACTGATTGGGACCTTGTCCCCTGCATCGGACCGAAGTCCGGACTAACTGGGGCCTTGCCCCCTGCATCGGACCGAAGTCCGGAAACTGACTGGGACCTTGTCCCCTGCATCGGACCGAAGTCCAGACTAACTGACTGGGACCTTGTCCCCTGCATCGGACCGAAGTCCGGACTAACTGGGGCCTTGCCCCCTGCATCGGACCAAAGTCCGGAACTAACTGAACATCACATAACATAAACATATCAACTAGCATGAACACACATATACTGCATACTGCATCGGGCCGTAGCCCGGAACACATAACACATAAATCCTGTCTGAGCCACGAAACATACTAACTACTGCATCGGATCAAAATCCGGAAACTACTGCTAGCTAAACGGGCCGACATTGTGGCCTTATACCCGTTCCTACTGGAAGGAAACTCACCTGAACTACTGAGCTCTGCCAATAATCCTCTGGCTGCTAATCGACAATCCCCTGAGCCGCTGCTCCTCCAGCTCTCCGAGCTACCAATATCAATATGACACTTAGTCTGACAGTCCTCTAAAAGTCAACTATGGTCAAAGTCAACCTTCCAGGTCAACCCTACTCGCCGAGTCCACCTACTGACTCGCCGAGTTCATATGCTCAGGGTCCTTCTATTCGCAACTCGACTCGCCGAGTCAGTCCATGACTCGCCGAGTCCAACAATTTCCGAGTCCTGTCTTGACCAACTCGCTGAGTCTCCACCCGACTCACTGATTCGAGTCTCAACTCGAAGGGTTTGGGGTTTCGCGACCTGACTCGCTGAGTCCACGAATAGACTCGCCGAGTCCAAGGCAATCTTCAACCAACTCGTCGAGTTGTTCTTCCAACTCGCCGAGTTCATGCCCAACTTCATCCGACTCGACGAGTTGTTCATCCCACTCATCGAGTTCCTCCTCATCTTCATGCTACTCGCCGAGTCCACTCGAAGGACTCGCCGAGTCTATTCAGATCTACATACATGCAGAGGACTTTTGAGTCATGCATGGACTCCAAACTGTAGATCTACCCTTCCCAAGTCTATCCCTCACGTAAAGTGGCAAACTTTACGTGTAGCTAAGGAGATCTAGGCTCAAAACACTATAAACTAGGGTTTGAGACAAAGGGGCTCAACAATCAACCCATAGACTGATGCTTTATGATTCTCCAGGCCAACATACACATAGATCTGAAGTAGCAACTTCAGATCTGGGCTTCTAACTCGAAATGGTTCATAAACTTGTCCTAAAAGCCCCAAATCTCATGATAAAGGTTGATCTATATGCAAAATAGGGAAGGTAGTGACTCATTACCTTCAAATGTTCTGGAAGACCTCACAAACTCTGGATCTACTGCCAATCCTTGAATCCCCAATGGGTGCCTTCTTCCTTCTTCCTTCAAATCACCCAAAATGGCAAGAAAGCTTGAATGAGCAACAATTGAGGCTTAGGGTTTCTGGTTCTGGACTATAGGGGCCGCAAATGAGCCCTAGGGAAGAGAATAAGATGCTTAAATAGGGTACCAAGTCCCGAAACTAGGGTTTCCCAACCCAGACCAGACTCGCCGAGTCCACTTGCCGACTCGCCGAGTCGGTAACTTACTTTACACCCGGATCCCGCTCCGACTCGCCGAGTTCCTCCTTGGACTCGACGAGTCAACCCTCTTTAACTTAGGGTTTTTCCTTTCCTTTCTTGAACTTTCTGATTTCGGGTGTTACAACTCTCCCCCACTTAAACTAAACTTCGTCCTCGAAGTTCTCTATGATCAACTGACCTGCAATCTGCCTCAACACCCTGCTTGGTGTCTTTAACCCTTTTGTCCATCACACCAGCCACTCACAGTGCGGGTCACTACTGTTGGTACATACTGAATTCTTCTCTTTTCAATAATTTCCTTAACGTTAATTCCTCCGACTGAAAATTCTGTTACCCCTCATCCGCCTACCGGATGCACTGAGACCACCCTGGTCCAACTAATCTGCCGATATTTGAGTTACCGGACTCCCACCGGTCCCTACACCCCATCGCAACCTACTAGTTGTTTCTAACGACTTCTGAAGATACTTCGATTATATATAACTGTTCTATCCACTCTGTCGCTCATACTGAAACGATGCTGTTGGAACCAGCTTGCTTATCTCCCATCTGATTACTCAACTCCTACTAACTTGAGCCTTCCATCCTGAAAGAAAAGCTACCTACCTAGCTATCCTTACAGATCACTTATACTTGGCAGAAGGCTCAACTGATCCTGCTGAGAGGGACTTGCCATTTCCAAATCAACCAACTATACCGTCAGCACTTGCATTCCAACACACATACTAATATTGACCATCACACTGCAACTATCCGAAACACTGAACTGCCTGATACACTGAACTGACTGAAACATTGAACTGCCTGAAACACTGAACTTCCTGAAACACTGAACTGCCATATGGCTGGTTCCCAAATATCTCGTGACCTTCCTGGTCTCCAATCATTCATCGGTTATTTGCAACACCGAGTTCCAACTCAACCGTGGAGTCAAAGGACTCCTCACTTAGTCGCTACCACGACTTCTGAACGAAATCCTTCTCTAGAACTAGTTTCCACTAGTTATCCTATCATTGTGGCTCTAACAACCTTCCGATCCACCGATCAGGTCCAAACGTCACATCCTGACATCATCAATTCCACGACTAACAACATGATGGCTCCCAGACTGATGGTAGCCCTTAACATACCCGAACCCCAACGGTCCACTGCTACTCTGATCTCATAACTGAGGTGATGATATACTGACAAATCGCCGACTTAACCATAACTGAACCATTTGGGAAATCCAAAATCTAACCCATGGATTCCCATATCCTCACTACTGCACCCGAACGGGTGGGTACTACTGCTTCCCCCCGCCCAACAATGCGCTCATGCTGCCTACCAAACTGATAAAGGCCACGGCTACACCCGCAGACTTACAACTCTCTAATACTATCTGGCTGCTAGTGAATGCTACGGCTACCCCCGCAGACTTACAACACTCTACTACTATCTAACTGCTAGTGAATGCTACGGCTACCCCCGCAGACTTACAACACTCTACTATCATCTAACTGCTAGTGAATGCTACGGCTACCCCCGCAGACTTACAACACTCTACTACTATCTAACTGCTAGTGAAAGCTACGGCTACCCCCGTAGACTTACAACACTCTACTACTATTCCGAGGATATCCTGACTATCCCTAGTCCTGCTAGTGATTCCTCATCCTGATTTCTTAAAACCAGCCCTCGGTCATCGAATACTGCATCAACCTCGACATCTTATATCCTTGATATACTTCGCGTTTCGTCGAGGAAGTCTTCGGCTTGGTTCCCAAACCAACCGTATACTAATCCAGATACAAGAAGCTATTGTTGGGAAGTTTCCAAACTCCCAACTCCTGAATCTACACAACCCTGCATGCTGACTCTATCACTGGCTACTAATACGAAAGCATCTCTTGCTAACCGCCCTCAGGATCCTCATTCCGACTCACTAGAGTCCTACAGGCGATCCTCCAATCCTGGATTCTCAACCAGCTACTAACCATTTCAATCACATGAACTCATTGTTGGGAAGTTCCTCAAACTCCCAACTCCGAACTCCTCAATCCATCAATTGTTGCACTACTATCTTTTCTTCTCAGAGTTCATGTACTCATTCTGGAACTGCGTGCTCTTACCCTTGTATACTCGATGGGTTCTCCCCCACTTGGATCCGACTAACTCCTTACTGCTCACTGGTCGAAAGGATTCCCCAACCTTCCTTCCATTAAAAGGGCGGTATGCTGTCCACCAACGTTTACCTCTGTCAGCGCTCCAACTGACTTTTTCCAGATCCAAACCATTCTTGCTATCTAACTGAGCACCCTTCAATCCTTAACCATATTTGCTTTAGGGACTGCATCTTGAGAACCTGCGTTTGGGGTGCACATCCCCAACACACTTCTTTACTGCCCGTTGGCTACCTCACTAGAAGCTCTAAATTGTCACTACTAAGGATTTAACTGATCAATCCCGAATGATACCTTTCGAAAATAGTGAGGCATTACTGATTCTTACACATACATGCTACAGTCACTGTATCCGAAGTAACCTGATCTAGAGGGGATGACCTCCAATTCACCATTCTAATTCCAAGGTATGCAGATGGCATAAAACTCCGTCACAAGTAGGTAATATAATACCCCCAACACATATACTTATTGATATCAATGCAGCAACATAACAATAATAACATGAATAATAATTGACAGGGAGGTAAAAGATACATACCTCCATCACTCAACGCTGCTCGAATCCTTGCTGAAATCAAACAGAAAACTCGGCTCCGAGCCGTGGGCGCCCTTGCCCGACCCTGATGTCCGTTGGTGGCTCTCGAAGTCCCAGGGGCAAGAGCTGGCACCTGCCCTGCTGAATACAAACTCGGACAGTGGGCCTTCTTGTGGCCCCCTGCCTGCAATGGAAACATATCGGATCACGTCCATGGGCAATGGTAACAGTACAATCTCTGCTAAAATGGCCAATCTGGCCGCACTTGAAACATCCAACATCGCCACCACTTCTACGCCTGCATGCACCCATGTGCGTCCTACCACACTTCCCGCATCGACTGCGGCTCTGATAGTTCCTCGTCCTCAAATCCGACCCCTTGGGCCTCTTGCCCGAACCTGCGGCTCCCTGAGTTTCATCTGTTTTCCTCTTCCTTTCCGATTCCCTGCCCGTCTCTCGCTCCTGCGTTACCTTGTCGACACTGCCCGTCGACTGAACAACAGCTGTCTGATCCTGGAGCTTCGCAATCAACCTATCAGTGATCCTCACAACCATGTCGGGCAGATCCTTGCAAATGGCTCGCGTAACTTCCTCAACTATCCAATCATGCAAAGGTCTTTCTTGGAGACAGGGTGCCCCACTCACTCCTGTCCCCTGATGGCAAAAACTAGAAATGGGATCTCCTTTCCCGATGGATCCCTGAACTCCATAAGAATCAGGGTCTAGACGAGCCCCAATCTGTCCTGAAACTATCCCGGCCTTAAAGGCCTCAAGATGACTGTCCATGAGCTCCACAATGGCCTCTCTAACCGAACTGAAAATCACTGGAGTCTGATCAATGATGTTGTGCATGATTACCTTCAAATGTTCTGGAAGACCTCACAAACTCTAGATCTACTGCCAATCCTTGAATCCCCAATGGGTGCCTTCTTCCTTCTTCCTTCAAATCAACCAAAATGGCAAGAAAGCTTGAATGAGCAACAATGGAGGCTTAGGGTTTTTGGTTCTGGACTATAGGGGCCGCAAATGAGCCCTAGGGAAGAGAATAAGATGCTTAAATAGGGTACCAAGTCTCGAAACTAGGGTTTCCCAACCCAGACCAGACTCGCCGAGTCCACTTGCCGACTCGCCGAGTCGGTCACTTACTTTACACCCGGATCCCGCTTCGACTGGCCGAGTTCCTCCCTGGACTCGACGAGTCAACCCTCTTTAACTTAGGGTTTTTCCTTCCCTTTCTTTACCTTTCTGATTTCGGGTGTTACACTCTGGCATGATTTTTACTTTTGAAACAATGATCTCTTGTACACAACGATGCTAAATGCTTGTTTTTCAAAAGTTTTAAATTTTTATGATTTTTGGGATGTTACATGTCCGTTGATTTACGTTTCTGCGGGCAATAAGCAATAACATTTACTTTAGGTTAAAGATACATTGTATTTCATTATATATAAGTCAATGTAGTAAACGTTTGGTATACATCAATTGAGGTATGATACAAATTTAAAGGAATAACACAACATGCTAACTCTATGAATGTCGAATAATATTGTAACCGACAAATATACAATTTTAAGGATTATTTAAATTAAATTTATGATGTTGTTGACTATGTGCTTAACTAAAAATCACCCTAGATTTTAGCTTAAACTTAGACTTAGACTTAGACAAATATACAATTTTAAGGGTTATTTAAATTAAATTTATGATGTTGTTACAAATACCATTATCTAAGTGGCAATTATCATTAAATGGGATGGTTATTTTTTTTAGAACAGTTGAATTATATAGAAAAAACTAGCATGGAGCTACAAAAATTACATAGACATAGCTAGAAAAGGGTTTAACAACCAATGAACCCATCTAGCATAAATTTAGAGTTTCTAAAAATAAACTTCTAGCACCTGGTTCCTGGTATGTAATTTATTTAAGTATTTTGCATTTTTGGCCTTGGACTCGGCGAGTTGAAGGACCAACTCGCCGAGTTAAGTGATGGACTCGTGGAGTCGGGTCACGGACTCGACGAGTAGGCTCTGACTGGACGAAAACCCTAATTTGAGGGTTTTCACCATATTTAATCATCTCATCCAGCCACCACTCGTCCCTAACGCTCCTAGAAACCCTCCCTAGTAAACCCTAAGTGTTTTGGTGCAAGATCTAAGGCTTTTGAGTGATTTTTGTGGGTTTTGACCTCAAGGAAGAAGGAAGAGCATAGAAGGATCAAGAGGAGACTGAAGGATTCGAGTTTGGTGCATCATTTTCAGTCCTTGAAAGGTATAAAATATGTACCTTGCTTGTTCATTTGTTAGATCCCTTTTTGGGGAAGATTTAGGGCTTTTTAAGCGATATGAGGTGGCCAACCATGATTGCAAACATGGTTGGGGGTCAAGACTTTGGATCTAAGTCTTGGAAGGAATAACAAAACAGATTTGGGTTGCTTTTGCACCCAAGGAAGGTCCCATGCAACATAAGAGTCATTTTAGAGCCTTTTTGGCTCAAAAGTCCCATGCATGCATGTAAAGTTCGAACTTTACATGCTAGATCGAGTTTAGGGGCTTGGATCTATCATTTGGTCAAAGGTTGTACATCAGAAATCGAAGAAATAGAGCATGGACGTTATCGACTCGGTGAGTCCGTTATTGGAACTCGACAAGTCCAAGGCTTTGAGTCCCATATCTTTTGAGGGTCACAGAACTCAGTTGGGTGATTAGAAGGGTTGTAGCAGGACAGAAAGAGTGACCCAACGCATTGGACTTAGTTTTAGACCTGGAGTTCATAGGACTCGACGAGTACTAGAACAGACTCGACGAGTCCAAGGCAATCTTCTTATGTTTGAAGATGAACTCGACGAGTTGTTCATACAACTCGACGATTCACGGTCAGGACTTGTTCATCAGATGAAGGTGAACTCGACGAGTGTTCTGAGTCGGATGAAGGTTCATTGATGTTCGTAAAGAAGGGGAACTCGTCGAGTCGTTGCCAAACTCGACGAGTCGAGTCGTGGATAAGGACGAGTAAAGGAAAGGGACTCGAAGAGTTGACGGCCCAACTCGGCAAGTCGGGTCAACTGGAAGTTGACTTTGACTTGGACTTGGTTGGGGGTAAAATAGTCATTTTACCCCAAGAGTAGATATCAGTTTCTGACTAAGTGTTATGTGGGGATTATAGTCGGAGGATTTTCAGAGCAACAACAGACAGAGGGTTCCCGCACAGATTATCAGTAGCTACTCATTCGAGGTGAGTTACCTTCCAGTAGCGGTGGGTCTACGGCCACAATGTCGGCCCACCAATAGGAGTTGTATGATTAGATGATTGTCTTTGTGATATCATCTAGGTTGCTGCTACCTAATATGTTTATATGCTGGCATCATATGTTATATGTGATAGTGGTAGTAGGAGGGGAACAGTCCCCAAGTTTGGTTGTTAGGACCGAAGGGTAGTTCGGACACCCCAGATATGTCTGATAGCACGTTTATGTTATGATATATGTGATAGTAGCGGTAGGGGTGGAATAGTCCCCGAGGGTCGGTTGTTAGGACTGACGGGTAGGTCAGCACCCCAGAATGGCTTGACACGGGTAGGACGGCACCCCAGAATGGCCGCATGGGTAGGTCGGCACCCCAGAATGGTTGTACGGGTAAGTCGGCGCCCCAGAATGGCCATACCGGGTAGGTCGGGCACCCTAGAATTGCCTGGCAGTATGTATGCTATGTGATTGTTTGGTATGTGGTACGATGGGAGAACTCACTAAGCTTCATGCTTACAGCTTATAGTTTTGGTTTCAGGTACCTCTTCAGCAAAGGGGTAGGAGTTGGCGCGGTAGCGACACATCATACACACACATGTTGGTTTTCCGCACTAGAGTTTCTTGGGATTGTACTCTGACATTATTCTTATTTTTATGAATGGTTTTCAGACATGAGTTGTGGTTTTATGAAAAGTTATGATTAGATGATGTTTTCTTAAAATGTTTTTACAAGTCAATCAATTAAAAATGAAAATTTTGGACTTGAACATTGGGACGTTACAAAACTAACTAAAAGAAAAATCGACAATGTTATCAAAAATTTATGTCTCTTCGTGGAATCTCGTCAACAAAAATCAAATCCTTTCGATGTCTCCAAATTAACCAAATCCCCACAACTATAATAACCTTCATATCATCCCGTTTCTTAAAACCACCAGTCATAACATTGATCTAATAAAAGATATCCTTTAAAGTAAGCCAATATAGTTTATCCAAATCACACCATGTGAATATTTTCCTCCAACTGTTCGAAGCAAGCTCACAAAAAAATGAAAAGATGATCAAGAGTTTCCACAGCAACAGTACAAACCGAACAAAGAATAGAATGAAATTCAACTCCTTTATGGTTTATCTTCCACCGTGTAGGCAACGATCAAGCATGGCAGGCCACAAAAAATATTTACTTCTTTTTGGAAGAAAGCGATTCCATCTAGTAGGGATAATGTTGTCAGGAAGGGTAATATGATAAATACTACAAACAGTAAAATCTTCTGTGTTCTCTATATTCCAGTTTCAACAATCCCTTTTATTAGAAGTCTGGAAATTTCCAATAGGCCAAAGTAGCTCATCAAGCTGAGGTTGAAGAACTCCACTTGTTATCTGACGGGTCCAACTCCAGTTGTAACCACCACCCAAACAATCTTGAACTGTGCAATGTTTAACATACTCTAATATGAGAAGTCTTTGAAACTGAAGCTTCAAAGTAATTTCACCTAGCCAAATATCAAACCAAAATTTTGTGTTTATCCCATCTCCAACACATTTTTTCAAAAAAAAAAAAGAGGGACAATGCCTTTTTCATGCACGAGATTGATAGAACCAACTATACGGGCCCAAACACCACCACCACGACCAACACTAACATCAAACAGATCCTTAAGTTGACTTCCATGTAAATTGAAAATCAGAAATAAAGAATATGTTTCATGAACATAACGCCACCTCCATTTCAATAATAAAACCAAATAAAACGCAACAAGACTGCCAATTTGTATTCCACCTTTATCTTTAGAAGAAGTCACCATTATCTTTAGAAGCAATCACCAAGTTCCAAAAAATCCAAGGACTTTTTGAATTGTCATCTTCTCCATAAAAAAAAACTTTGAACATAATGACTATAACTTGTTTACTTGAATAGGCATGTGAAATAGAGAGAGAGAGAGAGAGAGAGAGAGAGAGAAAAAACATAGCTAACGAACCTAAAACTGAAGTAATCAATGTGGCACGACCCCTAATATAAAGCATATTTGTCTTCCAACGGGATAGTTTCTTTTTGAACTTGCTAACAATAGGATTCCAATTATGAATCAGATAAATAAATGAGCCCATAGGAAGTCCAAGATACATAAAAGGAAGGATTTTGAATCCAAATGACATCCTGTGAAAGAAGCCATGGATCTAATATGATCATCAGTCACACCCACTCCATATAAAAAAGATTTATTCTTAACACCGACACATCATTAAAATAATCTAAAATATGCAATATACTAACGACATTAGACCTTGACGACTCAGTCAGAAATATCATATTATCTACATATATAAAATGAGAAACGTAAGAACTCCTAATTTTAGCCCCTTTAGTGAAACCTTCATCTATATCATCTATCACCGCAACACGTAAAGCTCCATAGTAATGATGAATAAAAAAGGCGACAACAGATCGCCTTGGTGAAGCCCTCTCTCAATCTCAAACTCCAGAGAAGGACTACCATTAATTAACACCGAAGCCTTAGAGAAAATTAGAGCACCCCGAATCCAAGACACCCATTTTACACCAAAACCAAGAATCGCCATCACTTGTTCCAAATAATTCCAACTGATTGGATAGTAAGCTTTTTCAAAATATATTTTAAAGATCATGTCACACCCCCAAACCAGGATGGCGGAAACATCTAGGGGTGGATGATTTTCATGAACAGTATCATAACATAATGAATAATAGTGACCAAAGCCATACAACCATCATAATTATAATTAAGAAGATTAAATTGTATCCAAACACTGTTTGTTTCGTTATCAAATACATATGAAAAAAGTAATTAACGTGACGTTGTGACGCCCCATCCTCAAAAACCTTTTGATTACCTGTTTATTGATTTCCTGAGAATACAAGTAATTTTGAAAAAGTGTCAACAGTTAAGTTGGTGAGTCCATAAGAGTTTTGTACGAGAAAAATCTGTGAATTTTTCCTTGTAAAATGATAGATTATGCTTTTAGAAAATCCATTATTTTCTTTAAAAATGAGTTGTAAGTCTTAAACTCTAAGACCAAAAATGTAACTATTGTTGTACTAGAAAATAGTATCATGTAGTTCAATTATTATATAAAACCATTTGAAAGAATGTTAGCCCCGTAAACCAAGTGTATTGTTTATACCCCATGTGAGTTATTACAACCATGCTAAAACTAGTTGGCGTGCTGCGACGTTCTTCAGGCGTCAGAATGTTAGACAATTGTCACCCCAGACCTGTCGGTCTAGCTGTAGCTAACAACTTAGGTGCAGGATTGTTAGTCCCATATAGATCTATAGACAAGTGTCACGCTCTTTTACTGAGATTCTGGTTATAATTCAGGACTTTAGTGTGTACTCTGGTAGGTACGGTGAAGAATATGTCTCACAAAATTGTATCAACAGGTTTACGTATAGTGCAATGAAAATCCTTTTGTAAGTGGAAATATTACATTTCCATAGAAATTTCATAGTGTAAAATAGTTATACCTTGAAAGTTGAAATCATTATTTGTTCGCTCCAAAATGGTAAAATAGTGTTAATGCCCATAAACTACACACATTATAGTTTATCGTAAATGTTTTACTGCGTCTATATATATATATATATATATATATATATATATATATATATATATATATATAGGGAGAGTTCAATTGAGAAAAAAAAGGTTGAGAATGGGGGAATCATTCTCAGCCAATCATTTATTTTTGCCGCAAAATCCTCCATTGTACCGGCGGAAATGGGAAATGAATGCACATGTGTTTTCCAACATAACATATTTCCTTAAACTATGTTAATCATTACCTTAATATATACAAAAACATAGTTTTTCGTTTTTTTAATTTTTATAAGCTATTTTTATCAAAAAATGATTTTAAATATACCAAAATTCATGATTTTTTTATTCTCTACAAATAGACATCCATATTGATATAGTTTTAAGATAAAATAAATTTTTTTTTTAATATTTTCAGCTATCGTTATTCATAAGTGAATAAAAATAAATCAGGTTCTTACTACAGTACATTCGTTATTCAGTTATGAATAAAAACTATGATTTTTTTTTACAACTTAAGTATCATTCATATATGAATATAGCATATAATAAACATAGTATATTCATATTTAATTATTAGACGATGCATTCACTTATGAATATTACATAGTATATTCACTTGTGAATATTAGATGGTATATTCACTTATGAATATTAGATAATATTTTCATATCTGAATATTACATAGTATTACATGGTATATCACATGTGAATATTACATAGTATATTCATTTGTGAATATTAGATGATATATTCACTTATGAATATTACACAGTATATTCACATATGAATATTACAAGGTATTTTCACAAATATATATATTTTTTATATGTTATTCACATATGAATAACATACAGACTTGCATATTTGTTTTTTTGTTTTAATAATCATATATTGAGAAAACATATTCATATATGAATATAACGTGGTAATTTAGTTCATGCATTTCATCAAACAATTGGAGTGCATACAATTTAACTTTTTTTAAAAATGTTAAAAACATGATATTTTCACCATTTAAATCTTACAAAAGAGTAGATTGATAGAGAATTATATGAAATCTTTCAAAAAAAAACGATTTGATATTTTTCTAACCTCAATTTTCAAGTTTTATTTGATAATCGATGTTGAATGAATGATATGAAGTGGATTTTTGTTGATTATCGATGATGTTGATCTAATAACGCTGGGAGTATAATTAATCATAGATGTTGAAGATCTGATCGTATTCAAGCACAATTGAAGGTTGAATTAAAAGAACCAAAAACGAATTTTTGTTGTTAACTGTTGAATCGTGTTGATTATTGACGAAGATCGATGATTGATTAGCACTGGATGATGTTGATGATGGTTTAATTGAAGAAATCTGAATGATTGTTGAAAGTTAGAGAAGAAATTTAGATGATGAACGATGAATGGGTTTGAACTACAGATACGTATTTGAGATTGAAAGTTATTCTCATATTTACAAGTTTGCCACCATGTCTTTTTATGCTTGAATAAAATGAGTGACTGATAATGATTCCCCCATTCTCAACCTTTTTTATTTTCTCAATTGAACCCACCTCTCTCTCTCTCTCTCTCAATATATATATATATATATATATATATATATATATATATATATATATATATCAAATAATTTTATATCTAACACAAGTATAAGAACATTTAGTATGATAAAGCCAATTTTTGCTAGTTTTTGGCCTTTTTAATGACATTAACTGGTAAATAATGAAATATAACTTTGTAAAACTTATTTTCACCTTTTTGGGATACTTAAGTCAAGTTAACTTTACATGTTTAAAACAACAAATTTTTTTTCAAAACCCACAAAAATGGTGTCATAATCTAGTCATGACCATTTTTGTTAGAAAACTCACTTTTACATAAAATGATAGATTTTTAAATTTTCTTTTTGTAAAACTAAATCTTTGATATTTTGCCTAGTTTCAAAAAATATGTCCCAAATAACATATTTTGGTTTATATCCCAAAAAAAATGGTGTAATAACTAGGTTATAACCATTTTTGCTAGAAAAATCATATCATGTTCATAAAAACCATAGTTTTTATAGTTTTGGGTTTATAACTTTTTCTCAAGAACATACGTCATGTTTATACTTGTTTTTATTAGTTTTGTATTTCAAACTAACATACCACAAATAAGTGCTCAAGCAACTAGTAATAACCTTATTTCATGCAAATAATACTTTATACGCAAAATAGAGAAGAAGCATGCATAACAACCTGTGTTATTATACAAGTTTACTTGTATCCCCCCCTAAACATGAAAATCTCGAAAATAAGGGGTATGAACTCACATTATGGGTGTTTTCTTGGTGAATAAAGGTTGTAGATGGAAGGATCCAAGTCAAGAACACTTGAAGAACGCTTGAAGATTTGAAGATCCTATTGGTAATAACACATAATAATGTGTACAAATGGATTGAAACTAGGTTATAAGTGTGTACTAGATTATGAAGGAAATACTTACCAAACACTTTAGAACCAACTTTGAAGAATTAATCTATGGAGGATTGGAGCTTTTCCTTGAGAAAGTGAGATGAAGATGAAGATGATGTTAGTGAAGGCCTCTCGGCAACAAATAAAAGGGAGAGGGGAGGGGAGAGTGGGGGTGGGGTGGGATGGGGTGTTGCATGGTTATTTGGTGGGTAAAAGCTTGGTTATTTGATGGGTAAACTCTTTGTTGGGAATAGATGGAACCATCTTGTCTATTTATGGGTTCACTACAACAACAAAGTCAACCCTTTTATTGTTATAAAATGTTGCCATTTCTTTTATAAAAAGAGTAATATTTTATTAAAAGTGTGGTAAAATAATGTATAATTACTTAATTTGAATCATAAAATTCAAATTATTATAAAAACCTCAATATCATCAAGGATATTAGCACATTGTGTTATGAATATTATTTATACAAAAATAATAAATACTTGAATTATCAAATTTCACTTGTTAATCCTAAATAGGATTATTATTCAATAATTGGTGAAAAGAGAAGTACTTTGTATTAATACTCATAATTTGTAAATTATGAACGTTAGGAAACATAACGCTTATCCTAAATTCCTAATACTAGTCGAGTTGACTTGGTTGACTTGTTGACTTCGTTTGATCCAGAATTGACAGTTGTCACAGATCATCAATTTTTTTTCTTTTTCTTCTTACACCAATCTACTATTTGATTAACTCTCAAAGGACCATCAAGAATTTGACGACCATTCAAAAAAGTAGAGTGCTCCCCACTAATCACAAAAGCAAGCACCTTCGCTAGACATATAGCCAATATTTTTGTAACACCCTGTTTCGAATCGTTCCTAATTCGGGGCCGTGACCAAAAGATCAGTTTTCATAAGGCTTTGGGTCTTGGGGAAAAAAATATTTAGACCCTTTTGGGTGTGGACAACGTAGATTAGGTGATCCGGGAGTTCGGTTTGTGTTTTGGAGCCTAAGGGTATAACTGTAAGGTGTTGGTTCGGGCCTTTTAAGAACTTTGGATTTAATTTCGGAAGTTTTAAGGAAATAGATATTTGATAAAAGTGTAGATCTTCTCGTTACCTTTCTGGGGATATAAGGATCGTCGAAATCGGACTTAGAACGAAGAAGTTGTGGCCTTCAGAATCTTGGTGGCTTAGGGTTGAGCCTAGTATGCGGGGCGTACATGGGAATACACGGGGCGCACTAGGCAAGAGGATTGTGGATGCCCTCTTGAGTACGTTGGGCGTACCAGGAGTACGCAATACGTACTCCAATCAGATGCAAACCCTAATTTAGGTTCTTAGACCCTATTTAATGGCCTTAACTCAACTCCAAACCCTCCTACGTTCAACCTCTATCCCAATAAACCCTAGCCCCCATTTGAGTGATTCTTGAGTTCTTGGGGTGATTTCATGTGATTTTTTTTCATTGCGGAAGAAGGATCTTCTTGAAGGAATTTTGGAATGCTTGGAACTTGATGATGCATGTTTGGTTTCCCTTTCTACATTTTTAGGAGGTATAAAGTCTCGATCTTGGTAGCTTATTTGTATAAATCTAGTTTTGGGTGGTACTTTATCATGTTATGGTCCCAAGGTTGTGGTTCTTGTGAGTAGAAGTTACTACAGAACCTTTGAGCCCCATATTTAGTCTTTGTTGAGATTATTAAGTCATAAAAATGTCATCTTGAGGGTTTTGTTAAATCATGCTAGATTTGGTGTTCTTAGTTTGGATAAAAACAAGTATTGGGTCCCATCCATTAAGGCATGAAAAGGAGTAAAGTTGCCAACTTTATGTGTTAAGACTTTGATTAGGATCATATCTGAGAAATAGACTTAGTAGCTTAACCATTTAAGCACTTAATAAGGATAATGGGTTGCTGAGGAGTACGTTGGGCGTACCCAACTCATACGCATCGCATACTAGCCAAGGGTGGTGTATATTGGGCGTCGATTGAGTACACATGGCGTACTCAGTCGTTTGACTTTCGTTGACTTTCATTGACCTGATGACTTTAGGTTAACTGTGGATTGGATTAGGACTTATTTGGGGTAAAATGGTCTTTTGCCCATTCTTGGAATATTTGGATCATTCGTGGGGTATTATCTTAATTATTAATTAGGGTTGTATTCATTGTTAGATGGTGCGAGATTATCCAGTTCAACGACTTGAGTAGTTATTTGGTTATTAGCGGACTGAGGCGAGTGTCCTCACTGTACCCATGGGTCGAAGGCACCAATGTTGGCCCACTAGGATATGTTATGCTAGTTGTCTTTGTGACTCTCGCATGGTATGTTGGGCTAGGCCCATTCGTATGAAGGGCTAGGCATATTATATTGCGGGCTAGGCCCATTTGTATGTTGAGCTAGACCCATGGTTCAGGAAGGGCTAGGCCCATTATATGTTACATAGGATGCTAGCTGTCTCTGTGACTCTTGCATTTGTATGAGGGCTAGGCCCATTATGGTGGGTTGGGCCCAATATGCAAGCTAGGCCCAATGGTATGTATGGTATGTGGTATTTTGGGGAACTCACTAAGCTTTGGGTTTACGGTTTTTATGGTTATGATTTTAGGTACTTCCAGTTCGAAAGAGAAGGGCCCGACTAGATCGCAGTGCATCCACCCATGTTTCCGCAATATGATGATTTGGGATTGTACTCTGATGACTTTTTTATTACGATATACCTTTGAATGTTAGAATAAAAATATAATTGGTGTTTTGGTTGAATTAAAAATGAAATTTTTACCTTACAATTTTTGGGGCATTACTAGTTGGTATCAGAGCCTTGGTTTAAGAGATTCGGCCACACTCTCGAGTGTGACTGAACTCAAACTGAGGAATTGATAATCTTTTTAAAGAAAACGAACTCCTAAAAAGATTTTTTAAAGAAGAAAGGGGTGTGATGCGTGCAATCGGCCGAGCTCAAGTAAGTGATTCCCAGAAAACCCATACATGTTGATATGTTATATGATATGAATGTTTTCATGCTAGGATATAACTAGGGATACTTTCAGGAATTGCATGATAGATTGGTTTGATATGTGATACCTTGTAACCTAAGAAGCATTGGATGATATGATTGGGAATATGTATTGGTATCAATAATTGCTAAATGTATGCTTTAAAAATTATATACGGTTAGGATCATATAGTCCTAGAGTGACATATTTGGCCTTATTTCATGTTCCTTGTCTAGTTGTGTTCCTAGGGTAGAGTCTTTTATTCGACAGTATATTTGATTCGATGTTGTGTATAATTTTCATGCATAAGGCAACTGATAGTGAGAGTGGAAGTTCCTAACATGAGTTGTAGTGAGTGAGTGGTGAATGTTCTTTGTTTGATCTATGGCTTGGAGTGTTACAGCACGAATGTTGCTTGCTTTGTGCTTTGTGGAACTCTTAAATAATGTGAGTTAAGTATTAGGTGAATATGTTAAGTCACATGCGGATGGTTAAATAATCTCATAGTGATGGATTTGACTCTATTACGTAGCTCTTGTATGAGTCCAACCGTTGTAGGGATGTGTCTTTTACTCCAAGTATTATCTATGCTTTGTTGTATGTGATTGTATTCATGAAGTGGTTAGTTGAAATTGTGGGGAGTCCTTCAGCAGCTGATGGCAGGGTGAGGACGGGAACCTAGGAAGGCTTAGGAATTGCTTTATAGGGTTTTGTTACGCTATTCAACGAGTACTTGAAGTACCACTTTTGAGAAGGTGACTGGAGGATTCAGGATAATTCTTGAGGAAAGTATGGATAGGTGTGGAAGTAGTATTGGTCCTGTACTACTGAAAGCACATGATCCATACTCGAATCGAGGAGAGTCTTGGAAAATCTAGGAAGCATGTGGGATCAGGATTTTTTAGTATGTTCTGATCATTTGTATGATTGTTGTTCAGAATGGTGATGAGCACGCATGGAGGAGGTTCAAGTTCTGGCATAGGCTCAGGTGCAGGTACGGAGCCGATTGATGATCGGATGCAGGAGTTCATCTCATTGGAGATTAATTGCGGTATTTTGGAGCAGACTCCTGTGATCTTCGGTACATTCAAGGAGGGGATCGTGCATATTTTGGATGAGCGCCTGAGCGCATTTCGCACTGAGATCATTGTTATTGTTGGAGCTCACATTCTTTCCTTCTGAGAGTTTCGTGCTTGTGGAGCTCCCGAATTCTTTGGGGAGAAGGAACCTATTGCTAGTAAGAGATGGTTAGTGGATATGGTAAACACTTTTCGGAGGAGTTTCTGCCTCGAGGGGTTGAAGGTTAGATTTTCTTCCTGTCTTCTGAAGGACAGAGCTTAAGATTGGTGAGAGGATGTAGACTTCCTTTGGGAGGTAAAGCCTTCGAGACGATGACTTGGGATGAGTTTGTGACCTGGTTTAGGGCCAAGTTTTCCCCGTCTATTGAGGTGCAACAGTTGGTGAGGGAGTTTCCAGACCTTTGTCGGACAATTGAGACTATGGCGGAGATTACTGCCAAGTTTCGGTAGAGGGATTTGTTGGTCTTGTAGTATGCGTAGGACGAGGAGATGAAAAAGGTAAGGTATCATGACATGCTGAGGGATGACATCAGGGAGTTCATGAGTTTGTCAGGGTGCGAGACCCTGAATGATATAATTTCTAGAGCCCGAGAGCAGAAAATCGATTTGGAGCACCTCGAGAAAAGGAAGCTAGAGCATACTCAGATCGCAGTGGGTCAGCACGAAGATGCCAAAGACTCAGTATTTTAGTTCGGTAGGCCATCTTGGTTGGGGTCGTTGTTGTGACATCCCCATTTTCACGGCCAGAAAAAACCGATTTTGTTTATGCTTTATAAAAATCAGAGTACCTCTTTTAATTAAAATGTTGCGGAATGTGTTCCCAGTAAAACATGATAAATACGTTATCAAAGCATTTCCGAATAAAAGTATTTTTATTCATTTTAAAACATTTGGGATGTCATCGTCAATACAGAAACATAAGCATAAACAGAACTTACATTCATTATCACTAGTGATTTACTTCTCCTAAATCTCTCAGTGTAGTGTAGCTTTATATCGACACATGTGATACAATTAAACTGAGTGGGTCAGGTTGGGAAACATGGTGAGTACATAGGGTTTTCAACCCACAATAATATAATTATTATGTTTAATCATCAAACAGTTAACCCAATTACCCATCCCCATTATCTTCTTTACTCTTAAGGATCTACCCTAAGAATTAACTATTTCTCATTCATTCATTCCTTAGGATTATCCTAAGGAATAGGTACGAAGTCCATCGTTGTCAATGACACAGCTGTCAAGCAGAGCTGCTAGTTCTATCACTTAGGCGCAACTGCCATAATTGTGACATTCTATGTGAGGCGCAGTTGCCAGTATTTTCCTTCGAGCACAGTTGCTAGGGTTATCTCGTTTATTGACAATATCATTTTTGAGAGTCCACTCGCAATACATGTCAACGGGTTTTTAGAGTACACCGATGAACACATCGTTCACAACACCTACAGGTTGCGAGCCTGCTAGTGTTCCACTGGACTGTCTAGAATAGTCTGTGGTTGTCATCCATACTCTGCTAGATGACGGGACCAACATTTGTGAACAAGGCTTCTCACATCGTCCACCTCTCACCCTTACCTCATGGTCTATATCACCTCTCAACTCATCATCCAACTCATATTTCATATACCTATGTTTTACCCAACATATTACATAGATATAAATACATATACAGTTTAAATCATATAAAACTTGTATAAAATCGTTCATCCAGCATAGATAGCAAGTATACATATAATATGCCCTCATAAAACGTAGTTTATATAAAATATTTCTTATCTATGTGTAAGATGGAAGGGACCATGCACTCACTTGAAAAGGTGGTGATTCCGAACTCAGACAGCGCTTCGCTTCTTAAAAATAATTTCCTTCGACGAAACCTAGTATTATTACCACTAGAGTTTAGTTTATTATTCGTCGAGACTAATTAATAGTCTAGCTATTATTACTATTATATAAACGTTAAACAATACTTATATAACCCATAATAATAGCCCAAGTACTTATTATAAGTTCCTAATAACGTTACTATAATTAAATAAAAGCTATATTAAAAATAGTGTATGCATAGCTCACTTACAGCGGGTTTTATAGAAAACTGGGCTTTGCTTGGAGTGGAATTCCCGAGCCGAAAAGCTCTTCTTCTCGGAGCCGTTGAGCACTCCGGGGCTTCCGCCTCGTGCTAGGGAGGTTCCCTAGGCTTTTCGGAGGATTTCGGGGCTAGAGAGAGTAAAGAGAAGAAAGAATGGGAAAGGTGTGAAGAAAATGAGGGTGGAAGGGGTTGTTTTTATAGGGTGAAAAATGGTTGAACTTGGTGCCACATGTCACCATCTAGTGACAAGACTTGGAGAGAAAGCAATGGTCAAGATTGTGCCACGTCACCCATTTTCGCACAGCACACTTCCGACTTCTAAAATTCGTAACTTTCACATACGACCTCGGTTTTTGATGTTCTTTATATCCACGCGTAGGTAAGAATAATATCTACAACTTTCATTTTGACTCTGTCGGCTAGTTCTCGACCGATCTTAAATTTAACAGTACGAGGAGATTATATTGCTAAATGTCCGAGTAAAATTCATAACTTCTCCATACGGAATCTGTTTTCGTCTGTTCACCGTTGATTTCCTATTAATTATATCTTCAATTCTCATTTAGGTTGCATAGGCCACAAACCACTCCGTCTAAAATTCGAGTTTCGGGTTGTGCATTGCTAAGCCAAATCTTAGAAAATTCATAACTTCCTTATACGAAGTCAAATTGGGCGTTCTTTTTTTTGTATGTTCTTGGTTTAACGTATACTAAAACTTTTGTTTATACTTCTAAGGCTAAAAAGTGCTTTATCAAAAATTCACTATTTACGTCTCCCAGTGTCGTGCTGATTTTGCCGTAAAACTTCAACGGACCATAACTTCTTCGTTATAACTCAAATTTCGGCGTTCTTTATATGTACAGAACCCTTGAGACGTATTCTACAACTTGGTTAAGATTAATCCTTCTAAATAATCTACCATTAGAAACTCATTTTTGACACTCATTGTCTCTAAATTGGCTAGCCCAGATCTGTAGGCATTACAATTGTGCCAAGTGTGGGAGGAACCATGAGGGAGGATGTCGGGAGACGGTTTGGGGATGTTTCATTTGTGGCTAGATGTGTCATTTTAGTAGGGATTGCCCATGTGGATCGGTTCTGATGTGTTTTCACTACAACCAGGTGGGTCATAAAGAAGGCCAATTGTCCGTTGTTGAGGGGTGGAATAGTGTGTGCACCTGCTCCAGTTACTTTGAGGATTACCAACGGACGAGAGAGTATGGCAGGATCCCAAACAAAGGGGAGCCGAGCATTACAGTTTCAGTCAGGGGAGGCCAGAGTTCCATCAGATATTATCGTGGGTACGTTATCTTACGTTTTCTTCACGTCATATTATCCGTATATATGTTTGTCCTAGTGTGTGTAAGCATTATCTCTAGTTTACTTCTCTGTTATTGCCTATTTTATATTATCGAGGATTGTTACATGCCATTTTTGCATGCTGAGAGCTATGAGTGGGACACTTCTCGTTGAGTGGGACTTAGTTTGTCCAGTTGTTGTTTTGGGTCGTTGGTGGGAACAATTAAAGGGTATCGGTTGGAAGATCAGTATACATATTAGCATGATTAGTTCCACAATGAAGTCAAAGTTCATAAGTGTTGTGTCCTTCAGTAGGAGTGGCGATCATTTATGGAAGTACTTTTAGGTCCGCTCGCTACCGTTTCAAGGGAAGGAGTGGTAGCAATAGGATGATGAGGGAGATCACGTGGGCTTGTCTAGACATTGAGAGTGTCAATGAAATTTTGAAATCGCATTGGTTGAAGATGGTTAGAATGCAGAGATCCTTTGGTGAGTGGGTGGTTGTATTGGTGTTTCATCCATTCTGGTCAAGGGTTATAGTTCTTTGTCACGAGCAGAAAGGACTTAAAGTTTTGGGCTATATCATGGGAAGAGCTTTGGATTATTGGACTTGCTGAGATTTTGGGGAGTATTCATCTGAATTTCGCATGTTTGCGCAATCGTTGAGATCGGATAGTAATGGATCACCAGTTATTGCAAGCTCAGGTTGTCGGCAGTTTGAACTGTAAGGATGTGAGATGAGTTGGAAATCCATCAATTTTGTGTAATGGAAGAGCGCAGTCGAATCCAAGTGGGGCGGAACCGTTTGGATTTCCAGGGATGGAATCGGGTGTGGAACTAGAGAGAGTTTCACATCCTAGTCGGGAAGAAAGACAACTCAACTCGCAGTCAGGATTGAGGTTGCGCAAGGTTCGGAGTTCAGGAAATTTCCAACAACTGTTTGGCACATTCATTGTAATGTATGCCAAGCATATGGATGGATTCAGATGGTGGATTGTGCTAGAAACCCTCTGTCCGATCTTGTCTGATTAAGGCTTGTGGGTTCGAAGCATGACCTGAGCATCTGATTTGGGAAATGTCAGATGCGGGTTCGAGTCATGATGATTATGGGTGGAATGGTAAATGAAGGGTAAGACCATGGGTTGGACCCATGGTAGTATGGAAATGTTGTAAGACTACAGGGCGGCCATAGCATACACAAGGATGATAGTGTTAGATAAGGTGTCTAACTCCATAACTATATTTGGGATGTATTTGACTCGACCCGGCATGGTCCATTTGGGTTGCACTTCACCGAAACAATTTATATGGATAATCTTTTGAGAATAGTATAAGTTATGATTTATTAATATATTATAAGTTATAATATATTAATACGAAATCATATTATTTCATTAGTATTGATCTAGAATTAATTTGGAATTAATTTAGTGATCAAAAGGTAATTAATTAAATATGGACTCTTATATTTATATAGAGTGGGCCAATGCTTATTTAGAATGGGCTAGGATTGCATGGAAAGTCCATGGATAGTCCATGGAGCTTTAATCCATGGATCTTATGGAAATGAAAGGTCATGGGTATTAGGGTTTACATAGACGTAACCCTAATCCACCACGCTATATAAAGGGGTCCTTGGCACATGAAACAAAATTAGTGTGTGAGTACAAAAGAGTGGGCCGATTTCTACTTGGTGCTAACTATTCTCTCAAGTTTTCCAAGGAGTTTTGGTGATTTGTGATTCCACTTGAGGCATCTACACTATTGGTGTTAGGCTCTCAAGACTCCAAGCAATCAACCACAAGAGAAGGTATGTTATTCTACTAAAGTTTTATATTACTAGTACCCCATAACATGCTAGTTAGGTTGAGAAGCTTGGAAAATTCTTATTTGCATGTATGATAGAGAAAACATAAATCCAAGGTTTCTAGGGTTGCATGTACACCATAAGAGTGTTAGAATGCTCAAAACCCTTTAGTGGTATCAGAGCCTAGGTTTGTTTTCAATTATACTTGATGCAACTTATTTTTCAAAACCAAGAATCTGCCTAGACTGAAAACTCGATGAGTTCTAGCCAAAAACTCGACGAGTTCATGAGTTAAGGCATGAACTCGGCGAGTTCCTTATAGAACTCGACGAGTTGGTCTTCAAGTTTGCAGATTTTCGAGTTTTTAAGCTGGAATTGGACTAGAATCAGTACACTAAACTATTTTCGAATTATAAAACTTGTTTTTGATGTGGTAATGATTATGATAATCGAATTTCAAAGGTTATTATCAAAATTTCAAGTTTTATGTGTGTTTATATGATTCTTGAAATTGTTGATATGAATATTCATACACTTATGAGTTTTGGTAGATCATAGGAATTATTTACAAATGATTTGTTAGTTGAATTCTTGATCTAGATGTTTTTAATGGAGTCCATAATTTGTCCTCAAGTTATGGATTACTAAAAGTCATTTCTTTTAAAGTCCATTAAAAAAACACATAAGTTACATAAAATGAAGAGTCTTCATTTTAATAAATCATTAACTCATAAGTTATGAAGTTGAAGAGTCTTGAATAGTTTCAAAACTTGTCCTAAAGTCTGGGAATTTGTAAAGTCTCACACACACTTTAATTCCAAACCCTAGAGTTTTAAAAGTTAAAATTCAACCCTTATATTTTATAATATTATAGTTTAATAATATATATATATATATATATGTGTGTGTGTGTGTGTGTGTGTGTTTGTATAAGATCAAGGCAGTTTTACCGTTAGTAGGCCTTATTCACGAAGCCGGTCTATAAGGGGGTATAAGGTTGTTGCCTATAAAATGACAGCTTAATGGGTGTCCACTCTCACCCACCGCTTCCTTGACTGGTGGAGGGTCCTTAGCCAAACAGTTAGGACAAGTACTATAATTCACATTAAAAGTATAATGAAAATATAAAGTAACTAAACATTTTATAAATTTTCAATCTTAGTTACTTTAGGAAAATGTGAAATTGGTGCTATCCCATGAAATTGCACTTTGTACCTTACCAAGTCGTTGGTGGAGCGTGTGTGAGAAACCGGCACATTAACATGGACTAGTAAGGGTGGCAAAGGGTGAATTAATGTTTATCATAGATCGGTGGAGCGCGTGTGGGTAACCGGCACATCGATTAGGTGATAAATATTAAGGGTACTAAGTTAATTTGCATGGTTATTCACACCTTGTTTGTGATCCTCGGCATCCAGTCACAAAATTGAGAGGGCACAATCGAGATTTAAACTTGCCATTAAAAAGTTCAATGAATCTCAAAAGAATCTAGGAGTTTCAATCCAATTAAAACCTAATAATTTATTTCGTTTTTCATGGAGGAAATTGGTGAATCGTCATTCGCCTACCTTTAAATACTTTATAGCTTGGATTACGACATCCCTATTCCAAGTTATAAAGTATTGTGTCGGGTCCTAGCCTTAATATTACATTTGGGTGTCTTATTAAGGATTCTATATCTAATTTAAACTTGTCTTTCTTCTTTTCAGATGTCTTCCAACAATGTTGCTTCTGGCTTAAACCCTACCGACTCTTTTTCTCTCATGAACCTTTGTGGGAGAGGCGTCTTTGATGGTTCCAACTTTAACGATTACATCAGGAACATCAGGCTGGTCATGCGTTACGAGGACAGGGAATATGTCCTTGACAAGGAGCTGAAAGATATTGATGAGTCAACTGCTACTCCATAGGAGATCGCTGACTTCAGGGCACATGAGAGAGATGCTACCAAAGTGGCATGTATCATGTTGGCCACAATGATAGCTGAACTCCAGAAGTCCTATGAGGACTTTTACCCTTTTGAGATGCACATGGACTTGATGGACCGCTACCATTAAAGTGCCCGTCAAGAGAGGTATGAAATCACCTCTTCCATGATAACAACCTGGATGAAGGATGGTGAATCCATCACGGGCCACATGCAGAAAATGCAAAGGTTTGTGGACCTTTTGTTGAAGTTGAATGTGAACTTCCCCGATGAGTTGGCTATTGATATCATATTGCACTCCTTACCTACTTGTTATGATCAGTTTCGGATGACATATCACATGAACAATGAGGAGGTCACACTCAACAAACTTCAAGGACTTTTGCAACCGCTAAAACCGGTCTCAAAGGTAAATCATTTGTTACTACTCCTCCTAACACCGCCCCTGTTTTGGCAATCAGGCAAAGTAGAGGGAAGAAGAGGAAGATCCCTTCGAAGGGTACCAAGGGAAAGTCTTTTGATGGCTCCTCTTCAAGTGGAACCAAAGGTGGTTCTATCACTCCTTCTTTCAACCCAAGGGAAGCTGAATGTTTTTATTGTCATGATAAGGGGGATTGGAAATGAAACTTCCCCAAGTACCTGCAAGATATTAAGGAAGGGAAGGTTAAACCTACCCATGCAGGTATTTACACTATATTGTCTAATAACTCATTACATTCTACTTCTTGGGTTCTTGATACCGGTTATGGTATTCATATATGTTCTGATTTGCAGGGCCTAAGAAGAAGTGAGGATGTGGAGCACGGAAAGATAAAATTGATCATGGGTAATAGGAAAGCTTCACCTGTCACCAATATTGGAGTTTATTCTTTGTTTCTAAGTAGTGGGTTAGTGTTAGATTTGAGTAAGTGCTGTTACTCATCTGAAATGGCGAGAAATATTCTTTTCATGGTTTGTACAAACAAGGATTTCTTTTTCATTTGGTAATGAAGTTGGTGGTATTAATGCTTTTTTTAATAATGTCATTTATTTTAAAGCATTACCTTGTGATGGTGTAGACAACTTAGGAAATAATGTATTACATATCGATTTTTCCACTAGTTTGGATAAAGCATCCTTGTTGCATTGTCATCTTGGACATGTTAACAAGAAGCGCATAGGCCAACTCCAGAAGGCTGGAGTTTTGGAGTCGTTGGACTTAAGGTCATATGATAGTTGAGAGTCTTGTTTTCTTGGAAAAATGACAAAGTCACCCTTCACTGGTACTTGTGCTAGGGGTGAAGGTTTGTTGGACCTCATACACACAGATGTGTGTGGACCCTTCAAAACTGCCACTAGGGATGCTAACCCCTTCTATGTGACTTTTACTGATGATTACAGTAGATATGGTTATGTCTACTTAATCAAGCATAAGTCAAAAACCTTTGAAAAGTTCAAAGAGTTTAAACAGGAAGTGGAGAATCAGCTGGGCAGGAACATTAAGATGCTCCGATCCGATCGAGGAGGAGAGTATCTTAGTACAGAATTCCATGACTATCTTAAGGAATGTGGAATTGTTTCACAATTGACACCTCCTAGGACACCACAGCTGAATGGTGTGGCTAAGAGGTGCAATCGAACCTTGTTAGACATGGTTCATTCCATGATGAGTTGAGCTTCGTTACCAATCTCATTATGGGGGTATGCCTTAGAGACTGCCGCCAATATTCTAAATCTAGTTCCTACCAAAAAGGTTGCCAAAACACCTCACGAGATGTAGACTGGGAAAGCTCCCAATTTGGACCACATCAAAATTTGGGGTTGCGAGGCTTTTATGAGACGTGAGACTCAGTACAAGCTCGAACCTCGAAGTGAGCGGTGTATTTTCATCGGCTACCCATAGAAATCCTTTCGTTACCTCATCTACAAACCTAGTGAGAATGTGGTCTTTGTGGAACGAAGAAGGGTCTTTCGAGAGAGAGAATTTATAATTTAAAGAAACAGTGGGAGGCAAATTGACCTTGAGGAGATTCAAGAGTCAAGTGGTGAAGGAACCTCAAACCCTAGCAGTCAACCTGAGGAGGAAACTCCTGTTGAACCAACTGAGGATTCTGTGCCTTTGAGCCGTTCCACTAGAGTTAGGAATGCACCTGAGCATTACTATGGCTTTCATATTACTGCGGAAGGTGATACATTTATTAGTGATAGTACACTGGTAAATTTGGATGAACCTAACAGCTATAGGGAAGCCATGGCAGGCCCTAAGTCTGCTAAATGGAAGGAGGCTATGGACAGCAAGATTCAGTCCATGTATGACAATTAAGTTTGGAACTTGGTTGACAATGTACCGGGTCGTAAGACGGTCGAGTGCAAATGGATCTTCAAGAGGAAGACCGACATGGATGGAAAAGTGCACACTTATAAGGCACGACTGGTTGCGAAGGGTTTCACTCAAACTCAGGGAGTTGATTATGACGAAACCTTCTCACCATTAGCGAAAATTAAGTCTATTAGGGTTATGATAGCCATTGCTGCATTTCATGATTATGAAATATGGCAAATGGATGTCAAAACCGCTTTCCTTAATGGAAAGTTGGGTAAGGATGTTTACATGAGTCAGCCAGAGGGTTTTGTCAGTGCAGAGTACCCTGATAGAGTGTGCAAGCTTGAGAAATCCATTTATGGATTGAAACAAGCATCTCATAGCTAGAATCTTTGTTTTGATGAGAAAGTCAAAGAGTTTGGTTTTTCGAGAAGCGAAGATGAATCCTGTGTATATGTCAGAGCTAGTGGGAGTATAGTTAGCTTTTTGGTACTGTATGTGGATGACATACTACTCATAGGAAATGACATCCCAACTTTGCAGGAAGTTAAGTCCTGGCTTGGAAAGTGTTTCGCAATGAAGGACCTTAAAGAAGCTGCCTATATCTTAGGGATAAGGATATTGAGAGAAAGGAGTAAAAGTCTAATTGGACTTAGTCAAAGCACCTATGTGGACAAAGTGTTGCAAAGGTTAAACATGCAGAATTCCAAGAAATGTGACTTACCGATCCAACATAATGCCAAAGTGAGCAAGGCTCAGAGCCCGAGTACAGAGGCTGAGATAGCCGAGATGAGTCGATTACCATATGCTTCTGCTGTTGGCTCGATCATGTATGATATGACTTGTACTCGCCCTGATGTGACCTTTGCTTTGAGCATGGTCAGCAGATATCAGGGGAACCCTAGCAAGGCTCACTGGACTGCGGTGAAGAACATTCCCAAGTACCTGCGGAGGACTAAGGATTGGGTCCTTACCCTTGGTGGGAGTGATGACTTGAGAGTAGTGGGGTATAGTAACGCTAGCTTTCAGACTGATAGGGATAATTTTCGCACTCAGTCGGGTTGGGTCTTTACCATAAATGGAGGAGCAATTACTTGGAAAAGTTCTAAACAGGACATAGTAGTTGATTCGACATGTGAGTCAGAGTATATAGCAGCGAGTGAAGCATAGAAGGAGGCGATCTGGCTGAGAAACTTCATTGGAGACCTTGGAGTTGTACCAGCTATAAAGGAGCCTATGGAGATTTTCTGTGACAGCAATAGTGTGGTTGCCTTAGCCAAGGAACCGAGAGACCATGACAGATCTAGACACATTGACAGAAAATATCACTTCATAGGACATAAGATAGAAGAAGGACTCCTCGTGGCAAAGAGGATATCGTCAGAAGAGAACCTAACAGATCCCCTCATAAAGGGACTGACTGGGGTTAGGCATTTGCAGCATGCGAGGCGCATTGGGCTGAAGGACAATACTAGTTTTACAGATTAGATAACTCTGAAACTTGTAAAATGTTATTGACATTTGACGATTGAATAAAATTTATTGTTTATTTATAAGTAAGGTGTTGCTATCTTGTGTCAATTGTTTGCTATTGTTTCAATTTTGCATATTTTGACTTCCGGAATAATTACATTATTCAAATTCTCCACAGTCGATCATATGTTGGAAGTAGGTATGAATCAAGACTGTCATGAAGTTGGCTTGTAGATGTCTAAGGTGTTCAACATAGCAAGAGTTGCTACAACATTCATGAGTGCTCATAAGTTTTGAGTATTGGATTAAACCCACGCTCACTTGTATCACTTCATGGAATTTATCTCGATTGATTGTGAGACGGTAATATAATATAAGTCTTAAAACCTAGACATATGAGTTGTTGCCTATGAGTTGGTTGTGCATTGATTGCACGAAAACGCATAAGTAACTTGATGTTATAAAATATGCCTTTGTGTATGATTCAACAAGTAGTAGAACAAGCATATGAGTCGAAGTTTATCTGTTCTTTTTAGTCCTTGGAGGATTAAAAGCGATATTTGGGCCCCTCGATGATTTTGTTTTGGCCTATGTAACGGGCCCGATCAGATTCAAATTGATGTGTTCAGTTTAGTTCTATGTCAAACGAATCGGAAATCGAGAAACAAACTGCTGGACAATAAGTACGACATTGTTCCATGCATTTGTCCGGCTGATATCTAGAACAGAGGATTATATGATCACTTATCTAAAATGGCGCTTCATAGTTCAACAGAGTTTTAAGAGCTACGATTGTTGGTCAGTTCATGAAGTCATGCTTGCAACTATAGTTATTAGACTTCTCCAAGTGGGAGACTGTTGGGTAATGTGTCTAAGTCCATAACTATATTTGGGATGTACTTGACCCAACCTGGCTTGGGTTGCACTTCACCGAAACATGAGAATAGTATAAGTTATGATTTATTAATATATTATAAGTTATAATATATTAATACGAAATCATATTATTTCATTAGTATTGTTCTAGAATTAATTTGGAATTAATTTAGTGATCAAAAGGTAACTAATTAAATATGGACTCTTATATTTATATAGAGTGGGCCAATGCTTATTTAGAATAGGATAGGCTTGCATGGAAAGTCCATGGATAGTCCATGGAGCTTTAACCTATGGATCTTATGGAAATGAAAGGTCATGGGTATTAGGATTTACATGGATGTAACCCTAATCTACCATACTATATAAAGGGGTCCTTGGCACATGAAATGACACTGGTGTATGAGTACAAAAGAGTGGGCCGATTTCTACTTGGTGCTAACTATTCTCTCAAGTCTTCCAAGGTGTTTTGGTATGTAATTCTACTAAAGTTTTATATTACTAGTACCCCATAACATGCTATTTAGGTTGAGAACCTTGGAAAATTCTTATTTGCATGTATGATAGAGAAAACATAGATCCAAGGTTTCTAGGGTTGCATGTATACCATATGAGTGTTATAATGCTCAAACCCCTTCAGATAGGCTGTCAGGGAAAGTGTTGTAAGTCTGCGATGTAGTAATGGCATTCATATATTGAAGAAGGCCTTTGTGGAAGTGGTTTTGGGCTAAAAGAGGGTTAGTGTGTGCCTAGGGCAAGGTGGACAGTATAGTCAGAAGACTCCTCCTTGTTAAGGGAGGAGGTCCATTGGGTCCAAGGTAAGGTTAGGACTGTATTGTACTCGATTGGGTGAGACCCATAGACATGGCCCATTCGATTATACAGACTGGGTGGGACCCACGGGTGAGGCCCGCATGGTTAGATAGTGAGGGTGAGATCTGGAGGAGATCAGTTAGAACAACGTATTGGATTAGGTTTAAAGTGGAATGACTATGTGGTCAATCATTGGTACTCGTGAGATGCATAAGCTAGGGTAGCTTTTATCAATTAGATTCTCAATATGAGCCTGGTGGTTGGGCCAGGTGTGAGATTGTCAGTCTCAGCGGTGGATTTGGGATTTTATAACTCAAATTAATTGAAGGTCGTCGTGGAATCAAAAATTTTCTGACGAAATGAAAGTGTAAA
The DNA here is from genome assembly GCF_051521515.1 of Lactuca serriola. NCBI lineage: Eukaryota > Viridiplantae > Streptophyta > Magnoliopsida > Asterales > Asteraceae > Lactuca > Lactuca serriola. The sequence goes on from NC_136416.1 coordinate 73,082,443, forward strand.
TCTTTGGATCTCGGGATATGAATTATGCATCGGGTTGGCAATTGGTCAAGACTCGCATTAGGAGTCGTCATTATATATATATATATATATATATATATATATATATATATATATATATATATATATATATATATATATATATGAAAGATCTTTTCATCAACAAACTAGGCTTAAGGAATCTACTTGCCAATAGTATCAATTGGATGGTTCAGGATCAAAAGGATGCTTTTCAGTTAAGATTGTAGTAAGAGGTCCCAATGATTGGGATTCAGAATGGTCCTACCTGTGTGGAGGTCAGGCAAAGTTTTGGGGGTTTCAGAATTATAGCAGTAAGGAGCTAGTTCATCAGTTAAAGGATCAATGATTTGTCTACTAGGGGTTTGAGTTCTGATTAGGTTGAGTTATGATGGTAGCTTTGGAGGGTCACTAAGAGTGTGATTCAACCTTTCCAGTGATTCGGGGAGTCAGGAGGTTTTATTTGGAGCGTCTGGTTGTTAGGAGGGTGGTAAGGAGTGATTTCGAGGATGAAATCTAATTTAAGTGGGGGAGAGTTGTAACAACATGTTTCAAATCGTTCCTAATTTTGGGCGATGACCCGAAGATCAGTTGTCATAAGGCTTTGGGTCTTGGGGGAAAAGAGATTTAGACCCTTTTGGGTGTGGACAATGTAGATTGGGTGATTTGGTAGTTTGGTTTGTGTTTTGGAGCCCAAGGGTATAACCGTAAGGTGTCAGTTCGAACCTTTTATGAATTTTGGATTTAATTTTAGAAATTTTTAAGGCAAGAGAGATTTGATAGAAGTGTAGAGCTTCTCATTACCTTTCTGACGATATAAGGATCGTCGAAATCAGACTTAGAACGAAGAAGTTATGGCCTTTTTAGAATCTTGGTGGTTTAGGGCTAAGCCTAGTACGTGGGGAGTACATGGGAGTACGCGGGGCGTACTAGGCAGGAGGACCGCGGATACCCTCTTTAGTACCTTGGGCGTACACGTACTCCTGTCAGATACAAACCCTAATTTAGGGTCTTGGGACTTATTTAATGGCCTTAACTCAACTCCAAACTGTAACACCCGGTTCCTGGTATGTATTTAATTCAAAAATTTATTCATTATTATATAGAAAGTCGACGAGTTAGAGGCCCCAAACTCGTCAAGTAGGAATGGATTTGGACGCGGGTTGTAAAAACCACTTAACGAGTTGAGAGCCTCAACTCGACGAGTACGACTGGCAGAATGAAACCGTAATTTTCAGGGTTTTGAACCTATTTAAACACCTTAACCTCCAAAGGTTGGCCTCATTTACAACCTCCATCGTCCCAAAACCTAGCCATGAAACCCTAATACACTTTTGAGAGTTTTTAGCCATTTTTGGTGCATTCTTGTGGTTTTGAAGAAGAAGATACTCTGCGGTCAGTCATTGGTACTCGTGAGATGCATAAGCTAGGGTAGCTTTTATCAATTAGATTCTCAATAAGAGCCTGGTGGTTGGGCCAGGTGTGAGATTGTCAGTCTCAGCGGTGGATTGGGGATTTTACAGATTAATGGAAGGTCGTCGTGGAATTAAAAAATTTCTGATGAAATGCAAGTGTAAATCTTTGGATCTCGGGATATGAATTATGCATCGAGTTGGCAATTGGTCAGGACTCGCATTGGGAGTCGACATTATATATATATATATATATATATATATATATATATATATATATATATATATATGAAAGATCTTTTCATCAACAAACTATGATTAAGGAATCTGCTTGCCAATAGTATCAATTGGATGGTTCAGGATCAAAAGGATGATTTTTAGTTCAGATTGTAATAAGAGATCCCAGTGATTGGGATTCAGAATGGTCCTACCTGTGTGGAGGTCAGGCAAAGTTTTGGGGGTTTCAGAATTATAGCAGTAAGGAGCTAGTTCGTCAGTTAAAGGATCAATGAGTTGTCTACTAGGGGTTTGAGTTCTGATAAGGTTGAGTTTTGATGGTAGCTTTGGAGGGTCACTAAGAGTGTGATTCAACCTTTCCAGTGATTCGGGGAGTCAGGAGGTTTTATTTGGAGCGTTTGGTTGTTAGGAGGGTGGTAAGGAGTGATATCGAGGATGAAATCTAATTTAAGTGGGGGAGAGTTGTAACAACATGTTTCAAATCGTTCCTAATTTTGGGCGATGACCCGAAGATCAGTTGTCATAAGGCTTTGGGTCTTGGGGAAAAAGAGATTAGACCCTTTTGGGTGTGGACAATGTAGATTGGGTGATTCGGTAGTTTGATTTGTGTTTTGGAGCCCAAGGGTATAACCGTAAGGTGTCAGTTCGAACCTTTTATGAATTTTGGATTTAATTTCAGAAATTTTTAAGGCAAGAGAGATTTGATAGAAGTGTAGAGCTTCTCATTACCTTTCCGAGGATATAAGGATCGTCGAAATCAGACTTAGAACGAAGAAGTTATGGCCTTTTCAGAATCTTGGTGGTTTAGGGCTAAGCCTAGTACGCGGGGAGTACATGGGAGTACGCGAGGCATACTAGGCAGGAGGACCACGGATACCCTCTTTAGTACCTTGGGCGTACACGTACTCCTGTCAGATACAAACCCTAATTTAGGGTCTTGGGACTTATTTAATGGCCTTAACTCAACTCCAAACTGTAACGCCCAGTTCCTGGTATGTATTTAATTCAAAAATTTATTTATTATTATATAGAAACTCGACGAGTTATAGGCCCCAAACTCGTCGAGTAGGAATGGATTTGGACGCGGGTTGGAAAGTCTACTTGACGAGTTAAGAGCCTCAACTCGACGAGTAAGGCTGGCAGAATGAAACCCTGATTTTCAAGGTTTTGCACCTATTTAAACACCTTAACCTCCAAAGGCTGACCTCATTTACAGCCTCCATCATCCTAAACCCTAGCCACGAAACCCTAATACACTTTTGAGAGTTTTGAGCCATTTTTGGTGCATTCTTGTGGTTTTGAAGAAGAAGATACTTGAAAAAGAAGCAAGGAAGTGTTGGAGAAGAATAGATCTAGAAGTCTAGCTTCATGTCTAGTTCATTAGAGGTATAAAGCTCCTATCTTGTCTATAGTATGCTTAGATCTAATTCTAGGGCATTTTCTCCATATTTTGATCCAGGAATGTTAGCTTTTGGGACTTGGACGACCCAAGTGAGTATACTTCCAGATCTAGGACCTTGGAGGGCCTTCATGGCATAAAGGTGCACAATTTATGGCCATTGAAGCCCCATGCAAGCTTTAGGATGTCATTTTGGCCTTTTAAGCTCCAAAAGGCCATGCATGGAGAGAAAGTCATAGACTTTACATGTTCATGTGGTGTCTAGGGTCTAGATCTCAGTTTGTATGCCTTAGCTTGAAGTATAAATGGATTTTGGATCACGATCTAGGTCTTAAAGAGTCAGGGTTTGAGCTAAGCCCATTAAGGAAGGCTATTAATGGGTAGAGTTGGAAACTTTTCCCTTAAAGGACATTTTCAGTATGTAGATGGAGTATGGAGCTTAGATCTGAAGGATAGGAGCTTAATCTATTAAGATAGCTCAACAGACTGAAGAACTTGTCAAGTCCATAGAGGAACTCGACGATTTGGGTCAAAGTGTCCCGATTTTGTAAAGGGAAAAACTCGACGAATTCAAGGATGACTCAACGAGTTGACCGGAGAAGTCCCGATTTTGTGGATAGGAGGAACTCGACGAGTTGATGGATCAACTCGGCGAGTTGAGTCAACCCAGGATGTTGACTTTGACCAGAAGGTTGACTTTGACCAGGGTGTTGACTGTGACTTTGACTTTGACCAAAGTTGACCCGTAAGGGGTTATGAGTCTGAAAGGGTAATTAAAGGAAATCTTTTATGTGTAGGAGTTTGAGTGGGGTTGATTTCAGAGCCAAGGACAGTTCAACTACTTCCTGACATTTGAGGTGAGTTACCTTCTAGTAGGAGTGGGTCGAAGGCATCAATGCCGGCCCACTAGTATTTGATTATAGTTGAGATGATTTTCTTTGTGATAATTGTATGTTATGCCACTATATGTTATGCTTTATATGCTAGTATGTTATGTTATTATGCGATAGTGGTAGGAAAGGTAGGATATACCTTGTTACCGGTTGAAAGAGACCGAAGGGGAGGCCAACACCCATATATGCTAGGCGGTATGTGATTTATGTGTATATGCTAGGGTATTATGTAGTAGTGGTAGGGGTGAAATAGTCCTCGGTTAGCGGTTGAAAGAGACTGAAGGGGTAGGCCAACACCCAGAGATGCTAGGCAGTTACCAGTTGAAAGAGACCGAATGGGTTAGTCTAGCACCCAGATATGCTAGACAGTTAACGACTGAAAGAGACCAAAGGGGAGGCCATCACCCAGATATGCTAGGCATTATGTTATTGTACAATATGTGGTATGATGTGGGAACTCACTAAGCTTTGTGCTTACAATTTTCAGTTTTGGTTTCAAGTACTTCCTCTTCGAAGGGAAAGGAGCCGACATGATTGCAGCGCATCATACTACATTTTCCGCACCAGAGATCTTTGGGATTTATTCTCTGATGATGTTTTATTATGACATGTTTTGACTATCGATACATTGTCTTTTGATATGAGTGATACTATGATTGTTTTTAGACAAATGGTTTTATAATTGTTTAATTTAAAATAAAATTTATGGCCTTAAAATTTGGGATGTTACACAAACCCTCTTACCTTCAGCCTCCACTTCATTAAACCCTAGATACAAAACCATAGCCTCCATTTGAGTGAATCTTGAGTTCTTGGGGTAATTTCATATGATTTGGTGTTCATTGAGGAAGAAGGAGCTTTTTGAAGGAGTGTTGGATTGCTTGGAATGTGAAGATCCAGGCTTGGTTTCCCTTTCTACATCTTCTGGAGGTATTAAGTCTCAATCTTGGTACCTTATTTGTATAGATCTAGTTTTGGGTGGTACTTTATCATGTTTTGGTCCCAAGGTTGTGGTTCTTATGAGTAGAAAGTACTCCAAAACCTTTGAGTTCCATATTAGTTCTTTGTTGAGGTTATTAAGTCATAAAAATGTCATCTTGAGGGTTTTGTTGAAGCATGCTAGAGTTGGTGTTCTTAGTTTGGATAAAAAACAAGTATTGGGTCCCATTAAGGCATGCAAAGGAGTAAAGTTGTCAACTTTACATGTTAAGACTTTGATTATGATTAGATATAATAAGTGGACTTAGTGGCTTAACCATTTAAGCACTTAATAAGGAGAATGGGATGCTTAGGAGTACGTTGGGCATACCTAGCTTGTACGTAACACGTACTGGCGAAGGGTGGTGTACGTAGGGCATAGAGTGAGTATGTAAGGCATACTCAGTCGTTTGAATTCCGTTGATTTTGTTGACCTGTTGGCTTTAGGTCAACTGTGGATTGGCTTGGGACTTCTTTGGGGCAAAATGGTCTTTTGCCCATTCTTGGAATATTTGGATCATTCGTGGGGTATTATCTTAATTATTAATTAGGGTTGTATTTATTGTTAGTTGGTGCGAGCTTATCCGGTTTAGCAACCCGAGTAGTTATTTGGTTGTCAGCGGATTGAGGCGAGTCTCCTCACTGTACCTGTGGGTCGAAGGCGCCAATGTTGGCACACTAGTATATGTTATTCTAGTTGTCCTTGTGACTCTTGCATGGTATATTGGGATAGGACCATTCGTATGTTGGGCTAGGCCCATTGTAGGGCGAGCTAGGATCATATGTTCATGAAGGGCTAGGCCCATGATTCGAGAAGGGCTAGGCCCATTATATGTTATGTAGATGCTAGCTGTCTCTGTGAATCTTGCATTTGTATGTTGGACTAGGTCCATTGTATGAGGGCTAGGCCTATTATGGTGGGTTGGGCCCAATATGCAGGCTAGGCCTAATGATATGTATGGTATGTGGTATTTTGGGGGAGCTCACTAAGATTTGTGCTTACGGTTTTTATGGTTATGATTTCAAGTACTTCCGGTTCGAAAGGGAAGGGCCTGACTTGATCGCAACGCATCCACCCCTGTTTTCGCAATATGATGATTTTGGGATTGTACTCTGATGACTGTTTTATTACGATATACCTTTGAATGTTTGACTAAAACGATAATTGATGTTTTGGTTGAATTAAAAATGAAAAATTTACCTTTTAATTTTTGGAGCCTTACAAATTTACCTTGAAACCAGTAACCACCACATGACTATTTACTTTAGGGACCAACGTGATAAAAGAGGAACTACAACCACTTGGAATCCTCTGTTTAACAAATAATTCCTCTACAAAGTCTATAATACCAATTTTAAAAAGATCTCGATATTTTTTGAAAAAAAAGAAAAGGAAAAACCATCGGGGCCTGGGGACTTGTTTGACCCACAAGTCCACACTACTTGTTTGATTTCTTCTTCCAAAACTGTAGCTTCCAAAAGATTCAAATGAGTCTCATTTAATTGTTTAAAATTGACACTCCTTATGATTATAGGGATATAATCAATTTCTTTAAATTTCTCTTTGAAAAATTGAAAGAAAATATTTTAATAGCTCCCAGATCAATAATCCAAGCACCATTATCTTTTATACCTATAATAGCCAATTGTTTTCTTTTCTTATTTATAATCTCATGACAAAAACTCGTATTTTCATCCACTTTTATTCCCCTTTTAACTTTAGCTTTTTGAGCCGAATCACAAATCTCAATCACCTCAAATTCTTTTATTTGTTGAAGCATCTCTCTTATTTGCTACCTAGTTTTGGATGTTTTTTAATCAGGATAGCAGGCTGTAAATGGATCGAGTAAAGGTTTTATACTTCAATGGAATAGAGCTTAGACCCTATCAGATGATGACAATGTTTGGTTAAGTGTTTAAAACCCTCGAATTGCTTTTCGAAGAAAAAGGTAATATGGGAAAAGTTATATATCAAGTTTCTTGCATGGATTATGGTTTTAGTTCGACATGTGTTAAGCCAAATATAACTAGATAAGATTGTGAGGGTCATTAATACCTTTCTGTGTATACAAAGAACACCGAAAACGGAGTTGAAACGAATAAATTTTGGTTATTTGAAGTTAAATTGGAGGTTGGTGGTTTTGTCCTACGCAGGGAATAGGAAAGTTACGCAAGGTGTAGCTACTACGTAGGGCGTAGGCAAGTTACATAGGGCATAGATGCTGAACTATGGACGCGAGTTTAATACCCTACGCATGGTGTAAGTTATGCTACACAGGGCGTAATTATGGCAAATCAATACCTTATTTCTTCGGTTTTGAGCCTTATTTAAGGGGTCTAACTTCTAGGAAACCCTCTCATGACCATCCTATATCACCTAAGAGTCACTCTTTGAGAACCCCTAGCCTCTTCTTACTTGTTTTGAGCCTTGGCATCAATTATGAGCTTATTTCTCTATTGGAAGGTGGAATCTTGAAGAAAAAGGTGGTGGCAAAGTGTATAGAAGAAGGGTTCAAATATAGATCTAGCATGGTTACTTCATTCTTGGGCCATTGTGAGTAAAAATCTTCAAACTTGTTCATTGGTTTCATAAATCTTGTTAATTGTCATATTTGTCACTTTTTGGTCCCTTGAGCTTGTGTTTTGGGAGTTGAGGTAACTCCATCACCTTTTGTGATATATGGAGCACTCTTGGGACTTGGTGGACTTCAAAAGTTGTGCTTTGATGCTTGTTCATTAAGCCATTATGTTGTGTTAACATTTTTGGTCATATTAGTGCATAAAGTTTAGATCTTGCTTGATGGGAGTGCCTTAATAGGTAAAGCTGGAAACTTTATTCATTAAGACACCGTAGAGGACCATATTTGAAAATTTGAAGGATTGATTTTCTATATTAAGAGTTTAATGGAAAAGTTATACATCAGGCGCAATGCGGGGCGTAGCCTCATTTTTCCCCAATTTTGCCCCCTTGGACTCTACGCAGGGTGTAGAGCTGTTACGCATAGCGTAATCTAGTTGGATGTTGACATTTGACTTTTTGACCGTTGACCGTTTACTCTGACCAAGTTTGACTTTAGTTCAAATGAAGTAATTTGAGTCATAGATTGAGGCTTAGTCCATGTTTGTTGTATGGGCGACCTCTAGAGTCGGTATTTGGAGGAGTGATCAGTTCAGCTATCATCTAGACTTTAAGGTGAGTTTTTCTCATTGTACTCATGGGTCGAAGGCATCAATGCTGGCTAATGCGACCTTGCTCTGGTTATTGCTAGACTTTGGCAACATTTCTTGAGCTGCTCCTACAAGATCACAGAGAAAGAAGGTCGTCAACCGTTTCTCAGGAGGAGGCTCCCGGAAAGACGCTCCAACGGTCAAGTTAGTAGGGTTCTGTGGGTGTGTATGAGTGTAGCTTAGTGAAGACGACTTACCTATCGGGGTCGTAAGCATTTACTTTTATACTCATCGATCTTGCTCTTCCGTATGAGGCAGGACCACCTGGGCCGACAGGATCAGGGGCGCTGATTGGAGGATCGTGCTCCTCTATCTTTCAGAGCGATGCCATTGGCCCTGTTGGTAATGCTCTGATCCCTTATTTTGTCGCCTAACCGTATCATTTGTCTTGGAGCCGAGGGCGCTCTTGGCGGGCACGAGCCTTTCTCAAGAGCGCCTCTAGCGGGCACTTATCCTTTTGCCAGAGCGCCCTGCCCTTAGGGGTGCTGGCGGGTGCTGAGCCTGCTGGGTCTGGTCTGTCGGGTGCGCAATCCTTCTGAGCTGGGTGCGGCTCTTTCGTTCTGGCTAAGGCATATTATCAAGTCCCCCAGTCCAGTAGACGTAGCGTTGTTGTGCTAGCTGTGACATCCCCATTTTCACGGCCAGAAAAGACCGATTTTGTTTATGCTTTATAAAAATCAGAGTACTTCTTTTCATAAAAATGTTGCGGAATTTGTTCCCAGAAGAACATGATAAATACGTTATCAAAACATTTTTGAAGAATCGTATTTTATTTATTTTAAAACGTTTGGGATGTCATCGTTAATACAGAAACATAAGCATAAACAGAACTTACTAGTGATCTACATCTCTTTAATCTCTCAGTGTAATGTGACTTCATGACAACTCCTATGACATAAATAAACTGAGTGGGTCAGGTTGGGAAACCTGGTGAGTACATAGGGATTTCAATTCCACAATGTTATACCATATATATAGTTTAAAACTCACAAAATATACCATTTCACCATATATATAAACAACTCTTATCCCACCCCGTCGATCCTCACAACGAGACTATCCATATTCTCGGACCTAAGATTAGCCGTTTTACCTAATCCATACTCCCGGATCAGAAATGAACGACTTTACCTAATCCATACTCTCGGACTAGGGACAGATGACTAATCCATACTCTTGGATTAATGATGAATGATTATGCCTAATCCATACTCTCGGACTAGGGACAATGACTATGTCTAATCCATGCTCTCGGATCAATGACATATACTAAAGTTCTATTCTCAGAGTATAAGTCACTCGTACTCGTAAGAAAAATACTACCCAATATTCCTCATAATTAATTTAGGTTTACTCTTCATCCTAAATCATCATATATAATCAGGTATGTTCTTTAACATGTATTTCAGGCAACATCAGTTAACTCGCACATAAACATATAATTAATACTTCAATCAATACTTGTATTAAAATCATGTTCATGAAAGGGACTATGCACTCACACATCTTCAACAAATATTTAACTCTTTAACATATATTTAATACTTTAATTAATACTTGTATTAAAATCATGTTCATGAAAGGGACTATGCACTCACCTGGGAAGGTGGTGACTCGGCACTCGGACAACACTTCGTTACTCTTAAAACAACTTCCTCGACAAAACTTACAGCGGGTTTTCTCGAAAACCGGGCTTCGCTGGAGTAGCATTCCCGAGCCGAAAGGCTCCTTTCTCAGGACTCCGGGAGCCTCGGGGCTTCCTTCGGGTGCTAGGGGATTTACCTAGACTTTAGGGGGGGTTAGGATAGGCTAGAGAGAGAGTGTAGAGAGAGAAAGAAGTGGGGAAAGGTGTGAGAAATGAGAGAACCCGACACTTCTATTTATAGGGTGAAATCTTGACGGACTCGCCGAGTCGGTTCACTGACTCGCCAAGTCAGTGCCACGTGTCATCATCTGATGGCTTTCCTTGGGGAGAAAGCCTTGGCCCATATTCAGCCACGTCACCCCTTTTGCAGCAGCACCCTGCCGACTTCTAAACCCCGTAACTTTCGCATACGAGCTCCGTTTTCGACGTTCTTTTTTTCCACACGTAGGTAAAAACAAGATCTACAACTTTCATTTAGACTTCATTGGCTAATTATCGACCGATCTCAAATTTAACAGTAGGAGGCGTTTAGACTGTTAAATGACCGTGAAGAATTCGTAACTCCTTCATACGAACTCCATTTTCGTCCATATTTTTACCATTGAGTTCCTATTAATGAGATATTCAACTCTCATTTAGGTCGCGTAAGCCAAAACCGCTCGAACTAAAATTCGAGTTTCGGGTCGTGCACTGCTAAGTCGAATCTTAGAAAAATCATAACTTCCTCATACGAAGTCAGATTTGGGCATTCTTTTTATCGACGCTCTTAGTTTAACATATTCTACAACTTTTGTTTAGATTGCTAAGGCTAAATCTTGCTCTATCGTAAATTCACTATTTAGGCTTCCCGGTGTCGTGCCGGTTTTGCCGTAAAACTTCGACGGGCCATAACTTCTTCGTTATAACTCGGATTTTGGTGTTCTTTATATGTATGGAAACCTTGAGACATATTCCAAAACTTGGTTAAGATTATTTATTCTAAATAATCTTTTGTCGAAAAGTCATTTTCGACCCCTATTTCCTCTAAATTGACTAGCCCGGATTTACGGGCGTTACACTAGCTACGGTGTTCTGGACTTAATTGCTTCCAGTAGACATAACATTGTTGTGCTAGATATGGTGTTCTGGACTTAATTTCTCTATACGTGTCTGTTTCCTATTCGCCCGCTGTTCTGGTTTTAATGAAGACGTGACCGTTCATCATGGCTAGAGGTTACGTCACTTTGTCAGGGATTTTGAATGTCCCGCATTTTCCTTTCTTATATAAGAACGCTAATCGCCGTTCTTTCCTTTTTCTTCACGCTTCCTCTCCTCTGTTCTTCTTTCTTCTAAGGTTCCTTTTCCTCTTTTCTTCCATGGTTGGTCCATTCGGAACCCTTCTTAGTTAAGCTAAGTACAAGTTTATTGAGGATACGTACGAACTTTCTTCAGTGGATGGGGTCGAGTTCCTGTTACCTGGTTCGTCCATTATGTCTCCTCCTGGAAAAGTGGAGGTTTATCTGAAGACCCTTAACATCGGACTACGCCTCCCTCTTACCGATTTCCAGGAGGAGTTCTTGCAGAAGGACGGTTGTAGCATCCAGATGTTGACTCCCAACATCGTAAACAAGGAAGTGACGTTCGAGATGATCTGTCGTGCCAATGGAGTTCTCCCCGACTACTTCTTCTTCAAGTACTTTTTAGGTTCTATTTCACTGGTGACAAGTGCACTTTTTCTGTTCGGCGAGGGGGACACATCATGGTTCCCGATGGACAGACCCCTAAGAACTGGCAAGATAAGTGGTTATGGGTGAATCACAGCTTGCCAGGTAGTGGACGGTATCGTGCTAACTCCTTTGCCGACGTTACTCCCAAACTGTTTCCGCGTAACCAGGGCGTTGCTGACCTCCTGAAGAGCATCCATCTCACCCTTGAGGACTAGTCCGAGGCACTGCTGGCCGGCGTGGGAATGAGCCCCTCCTGGAGGCGGCGGGGGAAAATGGTGGTCTTTTCCTCCATTGCTGATGGTAAGTGCTCATATTATCCCTCCTTGCTCTTTGTAGCACCTGGTTCTTGGTATGTAATTTCATCTACGTATTTTGTATTTTTGCCTTGGACTCGACGAGTTGTAGGTTCGACTCGCTGAGTAGAGTCGGGTTTTTGAGCACGTTTAAGTTGGCGACTCGGCGAGTCCATATTCTGGACTCGACGAGTCCCCGCTGTCTGAATGAAACCCTAATTTCAAGGTTTGCACCCTATTTAAGCATCCTATAGTGCCTCATGTCGGCCCCCATTCACCACCAGAAAGGTCCCTCACGAAACCCTAACCCTTCCCTTGGTAATTTAAGTGCTTTTATGTGAATTCCTTGAAGTTTTGTAGAAGAGGAGGAAAGAAGGACCATAGAAGAAGGAGAAGAGCAAGGGCTTTGAATCCATTTCAGAGTTTAGTAAGGTATAACTCAAGACCCTTTCTGTTCCTTCATTATTATATCATTAAGAGCTTAAGATAGTCATTTTGAGGCCTCTTCTAGACTTGATCTTTGATTAATAAGCTTATTATGTTAAGGGACTTTAGATCTAGGCATGATTAAGCTCCAGGAGCTCATATCTAATATCTTTATGGAGCCATATTGCATGAAAAGCCCTAGATCTACTCTTTTAGTGCATTTTGAGCCTTCTAACCTTCATCGATGCATATATACACGTAAAGTTGGAAACTTTACGTGTTAATCAATCCCTAAGAACCTAGATCTATGAATGGAATGAACTGGATTCAAGCAAAATCGAGTTAATAGTGATTGCATGCATGTGACTCGGCGAGTCGTTCTTCATACTCGTCGAGTCGAGTCGCGAGTCCCCAATTTTTTCCCCTTTTGAGTTATACCGAGTGGGGATCAGTGAGTTATTGGTGGACTCAGTGAATCGGAAGCCAGACTCAGTAATGGAGGGACTCGGCGAGTCAATGCCCTGACTCGGCGAGTCCAAGGCAACCTTCTTGCCTCAAGAGTAGACTCGACGAGTTGTTCATACAACTCGGCGAGTCCAGACCTGAGTGTTCATCTGATGAAGATAAACTCAACGAGTTGTTCATACAACTCGGCGAGTCGGATGAAGAATCATTGGATATGTGAATAGAGGTGAACTCCTCGAGTCAATGCCAAACTCGACGAGTAGGGACGCGAGTAAGAGCAATCGATTGATTATGGACTCGACGAGTTGGAGGCCCAACTCGGCGAGTCAGGTCAACTGAAAGTTGACTTTGACTTTGACTTGACTTGATCAGGGGTAATACAGTCATTTTACCCAAAGAGTAGATATCAGACTCTGATAGTGTGTTTTGTGGGATTTATAGCCGGAGGATTTCCGGAGCAGCAGCAACAGTTGGAGAGTTCCCGCGCAGATTAGCAACTACTACGAGGTGAGTTACCTTCCAGTAGCGGTGGGTCTACGACCATAATGTCGGCCCACCAGTAGAAGTTGTATGCTAGATGATTGTCTTTGTGATATTCATCTAGGTTTTATACTACATGTGTTATGTTTATGTGCTAGTACGATATGATGCTATGTGCTAGTGACAGTAGGGGTAGTCCCTAGATTACCGGTCGATAGGGCCGAAGGGGCGGTCATGCCCATCCATGCTAGGTAGATTATGTGATATGTGTTATGCGGTAGTAGTAGGGGGTGAAATAGTCCCTAGTATCCGGTCGAGAGGACCGAAGGGGAGGCTAGCACCCAGATATGCTAGTTACTATCCGGTCGAGAGGACTGAAGGGGAGGCCAGCACCCAGATATGCTAGTCATTACCCGGTCGAGAGGACCGAAGGGGTAGGTCGGGCACCTAGATATGACTGACTATATATGTATGTTATGTGGTTAAATGGTATGTGGTATAGTGGGGGAACTTACTAAGCTTCGTGCTTACGGTTTTTAGTTTTGGTTTTAGGTACCTCTTCATCGAAGGGGAAGGAGCTGGCGCGGTAGCGGCACATCATACACACACACTGTTTCCGCATTCATGGGATTGTTCTGGGATTTATACTCTGACATTTTGATGGATCACCTATTTTGGTTTTCAGACTTAGTAAATGTTTATGAAATGGTTTGATCAGACTATGTTTATTTGCAAATGATTTTACTAAATATTGATTGAAAAATGAAATTTTTGGCCCGTATTTTTGGGATGTTACACTCTTCCTCTCCTCCACCCCCCCTTCTTCCTATTTTTTTCTTCCATTAGGGTTAGGGTTTTACCATTTTAGTCTGCTTGATCCTTACGTTTGGTTATGCGTTTTCCTCGTGCCTCATCGTTTGTAGGTGTTGAGTCTTCCCTGTCCATGGACGAGGTGCTACAGAAGCGTTACCGGGGGAATTTGGAGTGCCGAGAGGCGGATTTGGTCGATCGTCTTCCTCCCCCGCGATGCCTTGACCATCTTGCCCTGACCACTTCTGCTCCTGCTCCTCCTGTGGTTGAGGGGACGTTGACATCGTTTGGGGGAAACGCTTTGGCTGTTTGTCCAATTTCAACCGTCATACCCCCAACTGGTGCTTGCTCCAGTTCCGCTGAGGTGGATGAGGACAACAAAGATGGTCTAATCTCTGATGTCCGATGCATGCAGGCCAAGAGGAAAGTCGTCTTAGCCATGGGTGAAACGGTTACCGGTGCACATAATGTCGCTAAACGAGTTCAAACGAGGCATAGTTTCACCCGCCTCCTGAATTCGATATCCTCAACACCGGCGACGATTGTCATGATCCTCGATGATGACGTTCAACAGTCCGAGGGGATCCTAGGGGCATCAAAGCAACCCAATATTCCTGTTCAAGCTATTTCTCAAGTTCCTTCTAACTCTTCTCCATTCAAAGGTTCTGATAGTGTGGAGCGGGTCCCAACTCCTCCTGGTAGGGTCACTGGCAGGGGTTCTTCTACCCCCCCCCCCCACTTTTGTCCCTTCCTGGAGTCTCAACAATTAATCTCACCTTTTTGTGTGTACCAACGCAATGTAGTTTGCCCGACACGCATTTCCTCCTGCTGCGGTTGCTGATATGGAGGCCATGGGAAGCTCCACTCTTTCCCATAATATGTCTTATGCCGCTGCACATGCTATGTTTTATCTTGTTGCAAGTGCTCAGTGTATTCAGCTGTTCAGCGAAATGGAGCCTGTTCATACAGGGTGTGATTCTCGTGAAGCTGGGTTAAAGCGCCAAGTGTCTGAACTTGGAAGTGACATTTAGGGTTTGGAGTAGAAATGTCAGCTGCTTGCTGTTGAGAAGGCTGTTGCGGAGGAAGTCAGGTTTGCCCTGGAGGACAAGGTTGATTCCATTACTCAAGTGAATGAAGGGTTGATGATTCAGGTTGAAAGTCTGGAGCACGATGTTGTTGACCGTGACAGATTGATTTTCGTCGTTCAAGCAGGCGTTGAAACTATCCAACGTGATTTGGACTGGCTACTGCACGTGGGTCTTGTTCGGATTGTGGATAAGTTGATTGAACACCCAGACTTTACAAGTGTTATGGGTCTTATTCGCCATTCTGCTTTCGTTGTTGGGGCAGAATCCAGTCGCAGTGCCTTGGTTTCTGGAGCGGGTTCTAAGTATGTTAATCCTGGTGCTGACATCCCCCATCATGGTCCCGTTGTAAGCGTAAATGAGGCCCTTCTTGCGTTTGTTAGTATGGACCATGCATCTTTACTAGGATTGGGGGATTTGGATATCCAAGGGGTCCGGGAGGTTTGCAGTTTCACAGGTTCTGAATGTACTCCTGAGGGTATGGCGATCGATGTTGTAGATGATCTTGGTGTAGGAGGTAGTGTTGATGATTTAATTGGTGATGATGATGAAGGTGTTGGCGATGACGAGGGCGTTAGTGGTGGTGGTGATGGGGGTGTTAGTAATGTCGATAAGGGGGTTAGTAGTGATTTTGGCAGTGGTGGTGGTGGACCTGTTGGTGGCGTTGATGAGGATGTAGGTGAACATGCTGGCGGGCTTGCTGTTGATGCTGGTGAAGGTGTTCATGCACCGTGTGCTACCCCATCTGGGGCGTGAAAATCTTTTTATTACTTGTCTCTTGTCTTTTGAACAAACAATTCGTAGGTTTGGCTTTGTTGGCATTTTTTTGTATTGATGTTGTGGCCCTTAGGTCGTGTTGCACTGGGTATGCTTGTTTAATATGCATTAGGCTTTGTTGGCTTTTGTTTTTGTATTGCTCTAAGCACTCTTAATCTAGTATACCAATTTTATGAATGGGAGCATCCCTTTAGTGCTCTGTATGCTAATTCGAGCTTAATACACTAAGTATTTAAAATCAATACATTGAGTATGAGAGTTTCTGCGTTTAACACACTAAGTATCTAACATCAATACACTGAGTATGAGAGTTTTCGCGCTTAATACACTAAGTATCTAACATCAATACACTGAGTATGAGAGTTTTCGCGCTTAATACCCTAAGTATCTAACATCAATACACTGAGTATGAGAGTTTTTGCGCTTAATACACTAAGTATCTAACATCAATTCACTGAGTATGAGAGTTTTCACGCTTAATACACTAAGTATTTAAAATCGATACACTGAGTATGCGCTTAATACACTAAGTATTTATGCATGGGGAGTTTTCTCTTTAATACACTAAGTATTACACTGAGCATTACAATTATATAATGTGCCCATGACATGTTAGGTAATGGAATCTGGACTTGCCGACTTAAGCGCTAAACAAAGTTGTTTGTCTGGGCGTTTCGAGCCCTTGGTACTGCTCGTCTAACTTGGTGGGGCTCGTCAGAAGTAAAATTTCCTTAAGTTCCTCGCATTCCAGGTCCTTGGGAACTGTCTCCCTTCCATTGTTTCCAACGCGTATGCTCTGCTGCGATTTGCCTCAGTGATCTTATATGGCCCTTCCCACACGGGACCTAATTTGCCTTGTGGTTGGGCTAGACTTGCCTCATTCCGCCTTAGCACATAGTCTCATACTTTGAAGGCTTTCTCCTTGACTCACTGGTTGTAGTATTTTTCTACAACGTGCTTGTAGGCGGCCTGCCGTACACCCGACCGTTCTCGCCGCTCTTCGAGGAGGTCTAGACTTAGCCTCAAATCTTGGGAGTTAATTTCCTTTTCGGCGTGGATTATCCTTAAGGTGCCTATTGTCAATTCTACCGGGAGCATTGCCTCCGCTCTGTATGTCAGGATGAACGGGGTTTCCTGTGTGCCTATTCTTGGCGTCATCCGATACGACCATAGCGCTGCTGGTAGTTCCTCAGCCCAGTTTCCTTTAGCTTTCCCCATTCGTTTCTTGATCCTGTTGACAATCGTCCGATTGGATACTTCTGTCTGCCCATTCGACTGTAGTGATCTGTTAGATTGGTAGATCTGTATGATTACATGTACTTGCTGTTTATTGTTTATTTGTATATATGTCGACATAGTGTGGTTGGGTTGAGGCGTTACCGCTCTGTGTTGTAAGCCAACAAAGTCGGAGCAATCCAGTCTGATGACTGTGGGTTGTGGTAATCCAGTCCGACGACTGTGGACCCGAGGGTAATTCAGTCCGATGACTTTGTACCAAATGTACAATGCAGTCCAATCTGATGAGTGTGAGTCGGGGGTAATCCAGTCCGATGACTTTGGACCCAACATGCATGTTTGTATATGTTTTGTTGTATGAGGTATTTTGGGGGAACTCACTAAGCTTTGACTTACAATTTGATTTCATGGTTTTAGGTACATCAAATGATTGGAGCAAGGCGAAAGCATGATAATACACTGTTGGATTAATGTCTAAGTCCATAACTATATTTGCTATGTACTTGACCCGACCCGGCATGGTCCATTTGGGTTGCACTTCACCGACACAATTTATATGGATAATCTTTTGAGAATAGTATGTTTATGATTAATATTAATATATTATAAGTTCTAATATATTAATATGGAATCATATTATTCAATTAGTATTGATCAAGAATTAATTTATAATTAATTAAGTGATCAAAAGGAACTAATTAAATATGGACTCTTATATATATGGAATGGGCCAAGTTCATTTAGGTTGGGCTAAGCTTTCATGGATAGTCCATGGAGTGTTTAACCCATGGATCCTAGGAAATGAAAGGTCATGGGTATTAGGGTTTAACCCTAATCCTCCATACTATATAAAGATGTCTTTGGTTGGTGAAATAGGCACTAGTGTGGATACACTAAAGAAGGGCTAGCCAATTTCACTAGAGAGAACCAAGTAATCATATTCTCTAAAGTATTCCAAGGTGTCTTGGTGATTTGTGATTCCACTTGAGGCTTCCACACTATTGGGGCTAAGCTCTTAAAGCTTGAAGACATCAAGCTACATCAAGAGGTATGTATTCTATCTTGTTACATTCATAGTTTTTGTATGCTAGATTAGGATAATACCTTGGATGTTCTTATTTGCATGTATAATAGAGAAAACATAGATCCAAGGTATTTAGGGTTGCATGTACACTTAGGAAGTGTTAGAATGCTCAAAACCCAACAGTGGTATCAGAGCCACGGGTTGTTTTCTGTTATATTGATGCAAATATTTTATTTTCAAAGTTGAAAAAAAAAAAAGAAAAAAAACATGAAGTTCGTCAAATTTTAAGATAATTACTTGTTCTTGTGAAAGACTAATTATTTGTAAAATTTGAATAATTTGCTTTATGAGTTGAATAGGTCAAATTTAATAAAAGATAAAATAATATGATTATTTTATTAGTTTTAAAAGTTTGATCTAAAAAGTTTTTTTTTTTTTTTTTTGAAACCTCCATAAGTTATGGATTTGAAAAGGTTTTAAAAAAAAAAAATTGATTCAAAGTTTTTTTTTGGAGTTACAAAATTTGGTGTTAATGTTTTAAAGGATTACATAACTTAAGAATAAGTTATGGATCATCAAAAGTTTTTTGTGTTATCTTGTTTTATGAGTGAATTTGGATTAATGATGAAAATTATGTGATAGTTGGTTTTAATCCAAATTAATCTAAGAATTGATTCTAAAATGTGTTTTTGTAACTTGTCCTCAAGTTATATGAAAAGTCACATTTAAGAATCATAAAACTCATAAAAATTGGCAAAGGTTACAAAATGAAGAGTCTAGTTCTAATTAAATGGTTTTATGACTCCATAACTTGTCCTCAAGTTATGGAGGACCAAGAGTCTCTTCATTTAATAAAATAAATATAAAATAAAAAAAGGTGTAACCTTAATTAATTCCATAAGTTATAAAATAAAGAAAAGTTAATTCTTTTATTAGTTTAAAGTCTTCCATAACTTGTCCTCAAGTTATGGAACTTGAAGAGTTTTTGGATTAAAACTACTTTAAACACATAAGTTATGGAATTAATTAGTTTTGAATAGTTTCAAAACTTGCCCTCAAGTTTTGGAATTTGTAAAGTTTTCTCTAATGAATACTTTAATTCCAAGTTAGCCCTTAGAATTTTAAAAGTTAAAATTCAACCCTTATACTTTATAATATTATAAGTTAATAATATATATATGTATAAGAGTAAAGTCAGTCTTACCGCTAGTACGCCTCATTCACGAAGCCGGTCTATAAGGTGGGTATAAGGTTGTTGCCTATAAAATGGCAACTTAATGGGTGTCCACTCTCACCCACCGCTTGCTTGACCGGTGGAGGGTCGTTAGCCGAACGGGTTTGACAGGACTATAATTCTCCCTTCATTAAAAGTATTAATGAAAATACTAAGTAACTAAACTTTTAATAATACCCAATCTTAGTTACTTAGGAAAAATGTGAATAAGGTGCTAATCCATGAAATTACACTTTACACTTTGTCTAAGTCGTTAGTGGAGCGTGTGTGGTTAACCGGCACACTAACTTGGACTTAACAAGGTAGGTAAAGGGTGACTTAATATTTATCATAGTATCGATGGAGCGTGTGTGGTTAACCGGCACATCGATTGAGGGGTAATTTATTAAGGGTACCAAGTGATTTGCATGGTTACTTCACACCTTGTTTTGTGATCCTCGGCATCCCAGTCACAAAACCTGAAGGGCACACTCGAGATTGAAACATGCCTTTGAAAAGTTCAATGAATCTCAAAGATCTAGGAGTTTCAAAACCAATTAAAACCTAATTATACATTTCGTTTATCTTGGTGGAAATTGGTGAATCGTCATTCACCTACCTTCAAATATTCTATAGCTTGGATTACGGCATACCTCTTCTAAGTTATAAAATAGTTTGTTGGGTTCTAGCCTTAATATTTCATATTGGGTGTTATATTAAGGACTTTAAATCAACTATCTTGAATATCTCCCAAAAGATGTCTGGTTTAGACACCTATGATCTTCCCAAATCTCTTGAAACAAGGTTTCCTAATGAAGATGATGTCCCATGGATATCATACTTCTTTCTCCTCCTCCAACTATTCTCCCTAACCCACAAGTTCTTGAAAAGTTTAAGGTCACTCAAGCCCTATTGGCAAGGCAAGGTCTAGGTGTGATCACATCTTGGAGATGTAGTCACATATTGACAAGCCGGGAGAGTTGGGTGTCAAAGTCTTGAGAAAGTTGGTGGTTCAATCACTTTCTAAGTCACATAGTGAGTTCCTTTGGGACACCTATGAAACAGACTATGACAAGACCCTTAATGATCTTATCTATTTGCTAAGATCAACTTCCTAAAACTTTATGGACATTGACAATGATGACATTGGATATCCAGTAAAGCATTCTCTTCCCAATGGAAAGGGATCGGCCATAGTCAACTCGGTTGACCAAATGGTAAAGAGAAAAGCTAAGTCTGTGATAGTCCTGTGTACCATTATCAAAGGGTCCATATGTTTGTATTGCCAAAGAAAGGGCATTGGTTGCGAAGCTGCCAAATTTACCTAAGGATGTTAAAGTCAATAAGTTTGACTCTACTTCAGGTAAAATCCACTATCTAACTCTGTTAAGTTTCTATTCTGAGATTCTTGATACATGATGTGACCGGGTCGCATGGTGATGGTTTAAGAATCAAAGGAATGTGAAGAAACTTAAAGGAAGAATATGCTGAATCTGATCGCATAGATGGATTTCTATCGCATAGTTTGAAAAATCGGATTCTTGAGCTACTTCTTAGGAGTTATGAGATATTGCTTAGGAATAGATAACAACAAGTTTTCATATGGATTGTAAGGATAGTTTTTCCGCAAAGTTTTAAAATAAAAGAAAATTTTTTGATTTTATTTATTTTAAAATATCCTTACAATGGCATTTGAGGAAAAATTGTTGCTTATATAATTCCGTTAAGAGCAAGAGTGGAAATATGAAATTGATTCTTTCATTTGTGGTAATGTCTAAATTTACCAAATAAGGAAAGATTCTCATCATCCAAGGTTCAACTGGACCGAAACTTGGAATCATGCAAGTTGTATAGCATGATGAATGAGAACTTTCAAGTTTTGGAAAATTAAGACTAATTACTTGTTCACATGGATGTGTGAGTCAAGTAAAGGACTTAGGGATCGAGTACACATTCTTGTGCACTGATTAAGTCCACCACTAAAGATCGTTAAGAAGAATCAAATTAGGCAGAAGGATAAAAGTTTCTCATATCTGAAAAGATGGGAGAGTACTTTAGTATCAGTTTTGAGATCATCTTAATGATTAAGAAACCATATCAAAATTAGTTCTCTAAGGAAATCTTAGTGCATTCTTATGACTAAGAAGAGGAACTTGAATTGTTGAAATGGTTAAATCAAGAAGATGAGTCATACTTCGTTCCAATACAAGTCTTAGAGTCATACTCCAAGATTTTCATTTGAGTGACATGTCTTAAAGAAGGTTTAAAACACTTGTCAAATGTAAGAGTAAAAGTTTTTCTACTCTTGTACATTTGAAATTGGTAAGCTGTGATGTTTTGGATAAAACAAAGACCAACTTAGGCCAATTGGGTAAAGTGTTTTTCTTGATTAGAATCCTCACTATCTCTTGGATATTTGACAAGGGAGTCTTATATGTCAAGAGGACAGTGGGAGTCTTAAAGGTCTTGAAAGTCTCAAGAAATAATCAAGAATAAAACCTGAAGTTCTTCACTAGCACACGACTTGAGGTTTATAACCTATCGTGTTGACATATCTGTGCCCATTCCAGTTAAAGTTGGCTTTGCATATGAGTTCTTAGAGTTCTCAATTTGTTGCACAACAACTTGGAAGCAATGGCAGGCCCTTGAGCTGCCAGGTGGCAAGAAGTTAAGATTGAGTTCAATCCATATGAGTTTGGATTTGTCATTATCCTTGTCTTGTGACTATGGTTTTGACAATTCACATGGATAAGAACACATACGCCATTAAATCTAAGTGTCATAAGGTTTCTCTCTGATTCATGAAAATGATGGTGAGGAAACACTTTCACTAAGTAGATTTTAGCTAGATAGCAATTGTGATATTTGCATTCTCAAAGTCGTTAGTGGAGCGCGTGTGGTTAACCGGCACACTAACATGGACTTGTGAGAAGTGGCAAAAAGGTCTAACCATTATGATTATGGCATACCTCTTCATAATTGTTTAGACACACAAGTGTGCTATCTAAGGGAAGGTGTATGATTTTGATACAGCTTTATCAAAACAATCTAGCATCAGAAATCTGAACTTTGGTAAGAAAGTCAATGAAGTATTGATTTCTAGAAGTCCAGCTGATTTCTGAGTACATGTCAAAGCTAGTGGGAGCATAAGTGTTATGCTATTAATCATCATGTTAGTGGGAGCATGATAATTATGATAAGTATTGCAAGTTAGCAATGTTAATTATAGAAAAACAAAAGTTTCAATTGGGAAAGAGTTGTTTTGCTATAATTAAGGGAGAGGAAATTATACTTCATATCAAATCTATAAGGTTTAGATCTGAGGTTTTAATCATTTAGTCAAGGATATATATGAATTTCATGTTGGAATGGCTCAACATAAGGAAATTCTGTATATGGGTCCATTATTTGCGTTCTAAAATTCGATTATGATTACGGCATCCCTTTTCATAATCTGAATTATGAGAACTTGGCAAATTGAAATGGAAATATTATAGCAAAAGACTGGTTTAGTCTTTATGTAAGACATCATGAATCGTGTCCCATATGCTTCGGATATAGGATCGATTACATGTGCTATAATCATCCGTTCTAGAATTTTTCAAATGCCTAGGGCATTAAGAAGGGAAAAGGTTTAGAACTGGATATGACTAAAAGGATTAAACAATTGTCGAGGACAATCTAAGGTTTACCAAAGATTGGTTGCTCAAGGACAGTTGGAAGTATAGTGATAATTCTGGAAGGACCATATTGACACAATCTGTAAGGAGGCAACTCTTGTTCAGAAGTGATAGTCAAAATGGAATCTGGAAATGTTTCAAAGTTAGAGATTATTCAATCTGTGTAAGATTAAGGAAACTTAATGCAAGAAGGATGTTTCCAAGAAGTTGATCTCCTTTGGAATGCTCTGTAATGTTTGTTGTCAAGTCTTTATGACTTTGTGCATAATCATTACAAGAGGATCAATGCATATAAGTTTAGAATCTAACAGATTTCAGTAAATGGCATGAATTTGGAATTCTTGCATTTGCAGTAAGGATTTGGGAGTGTGAAAAGAGAATCATTGAAGTTATGTTCAATTGATCTAGTTCACAAAGTAAAGATCATAGACAAACATAGTATGCATACTTGGTGTATGGCATGACTAGTGTTTAAGAAAACATAGTGTACATGCTTGGAGCATGGGACAACTATTGTTTTAAATTCAAGAATAAAGTTGATAGCTGAAACAGTATACAATGAATAATATGTAATCATATGGTGATAAATAAAAGGTGTTTTATTTATGTTCAAAGGGTTGATACCATATTGGATTCTATTATTATTGTGTTTCACTTTGCATGTTTTGACTTCCCGAATAAACTGGGTTATTCTTCCGGAATGACTTAATTATTCAAACCATCCACAGTCGGTCATATGTTGGAAGTAGATATGAATTAAGACTGTCATGGGTTGGCTTGTAGAGGTCTAAGGTGTTGGACAAAGGGCTACAACACTCATGAGTGCTCATAAGTTCTGAGTATTGGATTCAACCCGCGCTCATTGGAATCACTTCATGGATTTTATCACGAGTGATCATGAGACAATAATATCTTATATTCTTCAAACCTAGAGATATGAGTTGTTACTATGAGTTGGTTGTACATTGATTGCACGAAAACGCATTTGGTAACTCGGTGCTATAAAACGTGCCTTTGTGTATGATTCAACAAGTAGTAGAACAAGCCATATGAGTCGAAGTTTATCCGTTCCTTTTACCTTCGGGATAAAAGCGATATCTGTGGGCCCCTCGATGATTTAATGATGACAAATGGAAGTGCTCGGCCGGGCCAGGACTGATTTGATTCGTTCAATTAGTCAGTCGTCATAAATCGGAAATCGGGAAACAACAAATGGACAGAGAGAATGATTATAATCCATGTCTCAGTCCATATGATATCTAGAATGGAGGAATATATGATCCCTTATCTAATGGACAAGTTCGTTGACAAGATCAGAGTTCGACAGCAGCTTTAAGAGCTATGATTGCCAGTTAGGTTTGAAGTCATACGCAATAATAGTTTTAGACTTATCCAAGTGGGAGACTGTTGGATTAATGTCTAAGTCCATAACTATATTTGCTATGTACTTGACCCGACCCGGCATGGTCCATTTGGGTTGCACTTCACCGACACAATTTATATGGATAATCTTTTGAGAATAGTATGTTTATGATTAATATTAATATATTATAAGTTCTAATATATTAATATGGAATCATATTATTCAATTAGTATTGATCAAGAATTAATTTATAATTAATTAAGTGATCAAAAGGAACTAATTAAATATGGACTCTTATATATATGGAATGGGCCAAGTTCATTTAGGTTGGGCTAAGCTTTCATGGATAGTCCATGGAGTGTTTAACCCATGGATCCTAGGAAATGAAAGGTCATGGGTATTAGGGTTTAACCCTAATCCTCCATACTATATAAAGATGTCTTTGGTTGGTGAAATAGGCACTAGTGTGGATACACTAAAGAAGGGCTAGCCAATTTCACTAGAGAGAACCAAGTAATCATATTCTCTAAAGTATTCCAAGGTGTCTTGGTGATTTGTGATTCCACTTGAGGCTTCCACACTATTGGGGCTAAGCTCTTAAAGCTTGAAGACATCAAGCTACATCAAGAGGTATGTATTCTATCTTGTTACATTCATAGTTTTTGTATGCTAGATTAGGATAATACCTTGGATGTTCTTATTTGCATGTATAATAGAGAAAACATAGATCCAAGGTATTTAGGGTTGCATGTACACTTAGGAAGTGTTAGAATGCTCAAAACCCAACATACACATCATCCTTGGATATTATATTGAGAGATGTTTTTGGATACTCTAATTTGATAACTATGTTTTTGGAAACAATGTTTTGTATGGCTTATGGATTATAAAATGGTTTTGAAAAATAAAATATTTTACTATGATTTTTGGGGCGTTACACTACATTACCGAAAACCACCTACTACTTGCAAAATCTTCTCAATCTCAATCACAACACTAAAAAGCTAATTTTTGTCTTATTAATATTATCCCACTATAGATTCTTCCATTCTCGAATACACTGTTTTAAGAACTTCATCTTATTCTTAAATGATAACAAGACACATTTTATTAAACGATACGGTTATAGTCTGACAAATCGGTAGACACTAAACGAGATGAATGCTACTAAATAAGACAATTGTGATCAAATAAGATTGTTACTATTAATGTAATGATTGTTAATACAAGACATACATGCAACTAAATGGGATGATTGTTACCCTTGAATGTTAGCTATATTTAATTAAAGATGTTAACACATGATATATATATATATATATATATATATATATATATATATATATATATATATATATATATATATATATATATATATATATATATAATCCTTTATTATGTTTAGTGTCAAGGATAAGTTTATGCTTAATCTTAGAATAGTTAGAATGAGATTTGATGATTTATTATTTTTATTATTTGTTATATAACTACGTGACACTTGAAATTATAGCTTTAAATCATAACTTATGAATTTTTTTTAACGATAAATCTAATCTACTACCATGCTACTTAATTTCATCTATGTCCATGACACAACTTGAACCCTCGATCTCAAAGAGTGAGAGCAATACCTGATACCGTTGAGCAAGAAGCTTTTGATATAAACTATGGTTGTTTATATGTTTGTCTCGTTGTTAGCACAAAATACACCATATCTTTGATGCTTAAACTGAAAAAAAATTTCTTTAGGTGTTACTAATATTAATTATTGTGTGTTACACTTATGTTTCCGATTAACTTGTGTACCTTTTGACTTATGTCGTAGTTCCTTTAACCAAGACTTATATTACCCTAACCTTGTATGATGATTTCATCTCGAAACGCAAATGTAACATCCATAAAATTAGGTTTGAGATGTTAGATCGATTGAATTAAATATTATGAATTTATGAAATATCTTGGAAGCATCAAATCCTTTATAAAAATATGAAATGAGAAAAATTATGACAATTTAATTTTAAAGTTGTACTTGTACATGGTGTAAAATATATAACTCTGAGTTTTATTGTAATGGACATTATGCATAAATTTGTCATTTTAAGTGATAGCATGAAATTATTTAAAGAAATATGATGCTTAATAAGTGTGGCATGACAGTCAAATAGATTATAATTGTACCTTAAAACGGGATAAAAAAATATACTACTTGTTATATCTTTTGAGAGGGTATTCTAATGATCATTATACATGTGTCTACAAGCTACAAACACTTGTGAGAAAGACCTTAGGTTGCATGGGAATTGTTTAGAATTTGGATGGGACAAAAACATAATAAGATTTATACTTTGATAAAAGGGTATTCCAAGAACTTGTATATATATGCATATTTAATAAACTAAAAGTCTTGCAAAGTACATGGAAGTTATAAGGGTAAAAGAGACCAAACAAATAACATTCTAACATGGTTATTCTCCCTAGGAATGCCTAAGGCAAATCCAAACTCGGACCAAGTAAGAGGAGAATCAAAGAAACATCAAAGTAGAAACATTTGGGGGACGTTAACGTGAACTGTGTGCCTCATACAATCAAAACCTTACACGGACCGAATAGACGCGTGACATTTCCATTCTTGACCACCGTTGAAAAAGAATGAGTTAAGTTCATTTTCAATCCGTTTTCGATCTAAAACTTTCCCAACATGTGTGTGCAACTCAAGTGCGTGTAAATACTCAAATGTGATGCAAACAAGTGGGTTTCATAAGGGAAATCAAGATTCAAGCAATTATAGCTTTCATTGATGGTAAACAATCTTTTATTATGCATATAAATGGTGAAATAGTTGAATTTTAAATAGTTGTCAACCATAGTTTTGGTAAATGCCTTACGTGTTAGTTTGACAAAATTGTAAAAATGTCCCTATATTTTGTCATTTTTTTTATATTTTCAAATTCTTTTAGCATAGTTTGGTTGTAAAAGAGTTGAACTCGGTATGCCCGAGTCAGACATCTCCTCCGAAACCAAAAGACACAAATTATCTATCACTGGATCCGATTTTGACACGTATGCACATGCATCTGACCACCGCCCGATCTAACTAAAGCTTCCATCTTCTAAATCACACGTCCACAGTCAACCGCCTATAGCCGGTCTCGTAGGGTTATCCACCGGCACTTCCGGTCACCCCCTTCTCTCAGAGTCCCGCTAGGTATATAAACCCCGATCGAACTCTGAAGATAGTTTTCAGCTCCATCGCGACGACTCTTCCCCATCAATTTAAAGGTTAGATGGTTTTTTTTTCAGTAATTGATGCTTCTTTCTGTTTCATTTCGCTTAAAAAGTTTGAGATACTTTTTCATGTTTAGTTCTCTGATTGATACTTTCGAAGAATAAGAATCAAATCTTTATTATCATTATTTTATTTTTTGTATCTTTCCCCTTTTGAATCTGAATTTGTTCCCATTTTTGTTGCTCTAGTCATCGACTTAGGTTGAACTAGTCTGTTCTTATTTCCTTTGTTTTAGTAAATTTAGTGATTTTTGTCAAGAATTGAGTTCGATCTCTTCTCGCGATTTTCAATGAATGTGACAAGGGTTTCTAGAAAAATTGTGAAAATTTCCACTTCGTGTAGTGAATTTAGTGAATATCTTTGCTATCAGTCTTTCTTAGGAAGTTACATCATTTGTGAATTCGGTCGTTAATTTACTTGGTGATGGCATTAATTAGGGTTTTCTCGTGAATCAAAATTAGGGATTTGGTAATAACTGCTGATCTGATTTCAATAGATGCTCTTATCATATATACTTTATAGATCTGTATTGTTCAAAACTTCAACGCCCTTGATTCCATGTTTTGCATTAGCTGCTGATTATTCTCCTTATTTTGCTTACAGACAACTTTATCAAAGCCAAGCCCTTTAACTCAAAGTATTACCAAAATTGGTGATATAAAAAACAAGATCGAGGTGTCAGTGTCACTTCTTAAGGTGAAAGGGTATAATTCCTCTAAGTTAGCTAGATTTTAAACTATCCTCTATCTTCTATCCCCTTAGGGGTATTATAGGAAATCCATCTAGTGATCTTCCATCATTGATCAACTGCATCACTGTGGATAACTACCTGGATTCCAGCCAGGAACTGGCCCTACCTACCATGGGGCCTTCACGAACAGGTGGAGGAATGTTACATTCTTCATCAACTTCTGGAATCTTCTTTCAAGATAACATGCAGTCTCAATTGGGATCTTTTGGAAACATGTCAAATCCAATGCATCCAAATGTATCTCATTCTCATGTTTCTGCTGACATAAGCAACAATCTCATGAATAGTGTCACCACTTCAGCTCCCAGCATTGCTGCAAGCTCAATGGTTACAGATGCTAATTCAGGTCTTTCAGTGGGCCCACATCTCCAAAGAAGTGCAAGTTTCAACACAGATTCCTACACCCGTTTACCCGCATCACCATTATCATTCTCTTCCAACAATTTAAGCATTTCAGGTTCTTCAATCATAGATGGAGTCCAAAACTCAAACCAAGATCCACACTCTCATCAAATGCAAAAGAAACCAAGATTAGATATCAAACAAGATGACATCATTCAACAACACCAAGCTGTTCAACAGATTCTCCAAAACCCTAACCCTAACCCTAACCCTAACCTTAACCAAAACCCCCAATTACAAGCTTTGATTCAACAACAAAGAATACGCCAACAACAACAACAACAGCAATTACTCCAATCTCTTCCTCCATTACAAAGAGCACACTTACTTCAACAGCAACAATTGAGGCAACTTCAACAACAGGCATCTGTGAAAAGACCTAATGATGGAGGTGTATGTTCTAGAAGACTTATGCAATACCTGTATCATCAAAGACAACGTCCTTCTGTAAGTTTGGTTAATGAAAATTTTCTCATCATTCTTTATTGTTGTATATTTTAATAAAGTTTGTGTCTTTTTATGTTTTTCACATTTGTAGGATAATAGTATTGCATACTGGAGAAAGTTTGTTGCAGAGTATTATTCCCCACGTGCTAAAAAAAGATGGTGTTTGTCTTTATATGAAAATGTTGGCCATCATTCTTTAGGTGTATTCCCTCAAGCAAGTCTAGTAAGTATATATTTATATAAAAAATCTTCTCCTTCTTGCTTTTTTAATCTTACTTTATGAATCTTTTTTGGTTTTTTAACAAGTTTTTATTGTAGGATACATGGCAATGTGACATATGTGGTTCAAAATCAGGAAGAGGATTTGGTAATCTAATCTTGTGTTTTGTTTTGAGTTTATTTATATATGATAATTAATGATGAAATGTAATGATTTGAATTTTGGGATTTGAACAGAGGCAACATTTGAAGTGTTACCTAGACTTAATGAGATAAAATTCAGCAGTGGTGTAATTGATGAACTTTTGTTTCTTGATTTGCCACGTGAGAGTAGATTTCCTTCTGGAATTATGATGTTGGAATATGGAAAAGCTGTTCAAGAAAGTGTATATGAACAGCTTCGTGTTGTTAGACAAGGTCAACTCAAAGTCATCTTCACCCCTGATTTAAAGGTCAAAAAAAGCATCTTCAATCTTGATTAATAAAAAATAAATAACAATTATTAATCACAGCTATCTGATTTTTATATCTTTTAGATATTGACTTGGGAGTTCTGTGCAAGACGCCACGAGGAGCTTCTTCCTCGAAGAATTGTTGCCCCTCAGGTTTTTTATTTTTTATTTTTTATATTTTTTTTCACTTAAAAGTAAAAAAAGAAAATTAATTTTTAGATTTCTTTATTTCAGGTGAATCAGTTGTTACAGGTGGCACAGAAATGTCAGTCTACAGTTTCTGAGGGTGGATCTGATGGAGTATCCCAACAAGATTTACAGACAAATAGTAATATGTGAGTTTATATACTTTATAAAAAACATATTTTACAATTTTTACAATATATTTATTGTTTTGTGGGCCAGGGTTGTGACAGCCTGGCGCCAGCTGGCGAGGAGCTTGGAGTTACAATCATTAAACGACTTGGGATTTTCCAAAAGATACGTTAGGTGTTTACAGGTAAATATTCAACAGTTTTTTTAAATGTAGAATATTGATATTGATATTTTGATGTTGACTTTTTGTTGACTTGTTTCAGATATCTGAAGTTGTTAGTAGCATGAAAGACTTGATGGATTTCTGCCAAGATAACAAAGTGGGCCCCATTGGTAATGAGTTATTATTGAATCTGGGGTGTCTTAAAATTCATATATATATTTATTTTTTCATGTATTGAATGATTTAGGGTTTTTGTGTGTTGCAATACAGAGGGGTTGAAGAGTTACCCTCGCCAGGTCAGCGCCAAGGTGGAAATGGGACAGGTGTCAAGTCAAATGGTCAACAACCGAGGAGCTATGTTAAGTGGCTCACCTCAGTCTGCACTTACACTCACGAATTACCAGAATATGTTAATGAGACAAAAGTCAATGAATTCAAACGCCCCAAATAACGGGTCACTTCAAGATTGGGGGTTGCAGAATAATAGAGTAAGTGGCGGCTTCCACCACCAGCCGCCGCCATCTCAAGGCGGCAGTCAGGCGGCACAACACCACATGATTCAGCAACTGCTTCAAGACATGAATAATAATAATGGAGCTGGAGGTGGTGGTGGTGGTGGTGGAGGGCCAGTTCCAGTGCCAAAGCCCACGGTCTCCGGGCAGAGTGGTGGTGGTGGGAGTATGAGGTATGGCGGCGGCGGTGGTGGTGGTGGGCCAACGAGGAGTAACAGCTTCAAGGGTGGTTCACACAGTGATTCATCTGCGGGTGGTGGGAATATTGGTGTGAGCAGTCAGAAAGGAGGGGGGGTGTTGGACATTGTTGAGGACATAGGTAGTGAGTTCAATGAAAATGGATTTTTTAATAATGACGATTTTGAGTTTTGAGGATACAATATAATATAATATATATAGATATATCTATATGTGTCTTTGTACAGTTGGATTGAGTTTGGGTCATTTCGTACATTATCTATCTTTAGATTGGAGTTGAAGGTTCTGATGTTTATTTCCCCCTTTTTAGTCGTGGGTAAGTGTTTTGCAAGTGTAATCTATTTATATACACATTTAAGAAGAGCTTTTTTTTTTGGATGTGATGTTAAGTTTTTATGATATGTTGTGGTGGATTTCCGTTTCGTTCATGTTTTTCTTTTTAAAACAATATCGTTTAGATAGTCTCTATGAAACTTGGTCTTACCATGAATTTTTGGGAGAGTTTTATCGAGGCAGTTTTGTGGCGTGTTATAGCTGTTTGGGTGTCATGCATGTCGACAATTGAGATGAAAAAAGTCTTATAGAGAATAAAAAAAATAAGGATCTTTGTATGTTGTTCATTGACCTTTAGAAGACATGATAGTAGACATCTTGAGAGTTGATCTTGAGGACCATGGAGACAAAAAGGACTCCAAGGATATATGTCATGGCTATTCACAAGTCTCATTGATCGACGACTTGTTCATGAGCCCTAAACAGAGATACAGTCATTCCAATGGAAATTCGGTTGCATAACGGTTCGGTTCTTATCCCGTATATACTCGTCTTGATCTTGCATGAGATGTCTCATGTGTCTTGCGTGACAATGAGGTACTACCGAAACTTTTGGGATATTTTTACAGAGTGGTTGTTAGACCATGCATGTTAATGTTTGGTAATCGAAGGAGCATGAGAGAAAGATGGAAGTAACATAAATGAGGATGTTGTGGTGTACGTGTGGTAGGATATTGCTAGAAAAGATTCCAATTGTGGCTTACAAAAGGAGTGACAACGATCATCAGAAAATCGAAGGAACGAAGATTATACGGGTATGGACATGTCCTCAGGAGGCCACTGCCACCGAGGGTGAAGTTTGTGTCGGTTGAGAGTAAGAGAAGGAAAAGGCGACAAAGAAGGAAGTACGAGGATAGTTTAAAGTTAGAGATAAAGGAGTTCGTGCTTTTAGAGAACATGACACATGATAAGAGAGTTTGTATGTGGGCGATGTAATAGTCTACGTTCCTTTTATACTTGATGTATGTATTCATATATAGTAACTATGTTATTTTACATGTATGTTCAATATTATACTAAGATAAACTACAAGTATTGGCTAATGAGATTCATGACCATTCATATATGAACTCAACATGATAAAAATGTTTAATATATTAAATCGTACAATATTTACTTGAGAAGATAACAAATATATTGTCTTCATCAATGATGTCTCATATTTTGTGTTAATCGTTTACTAATTCAACAAGCTTTATTATGTCAGCCTTCGGGGACATGAACCAACCATTGAGTGCAATGTTATTCATGTGTTTAATTATAATATTCCTTAATTAAAATGTGAATACATCTCAATTTTTTTAATAAACATATATATTGTTAGTTTATAATAATAATGATTTATTCACATGGTATATACATGCAAATAATACACAATGTATTTTATTTATATTATATATTTACGTTCGAATATTATATGGTATATTGTATTTATAATGTATACCAGGGCCGGTCCTGAGGATTCAAATGCCCGGGACGAGCCGCACAAAAAAGCCCCTTAGGCCCTAATGTGTGATGAATTAAATTATATAAACTGAAGTTTTTTTGAAACGATGATAAGTTTCAGAAATCTATTTTTCTCGTTTGAAAGTGTGAATCATAAGTTATTTAGAGAAACAATACGACCATTACAAATAATGAAATAGAATAATGGAATGCGATATTAGTCCTTACACTATGTTCTAATATTTTGGTTAAAAACCTATAAAAATATTACTAATTAATAAAGAAAATGAGCCATCCTACCTGATTGAACAAAGAAGAAAGAGAGCCACATTGAACAGGAAATAGTTCATTAGAGTACCTCCCCACCTGGACAAAAAGGTTATTTTACTTGATATTCATTCACAAGTCACAATTAAACAAAAAACATAATAGGATAGAAAGGTAATTTTACTTCATTGGATAGATAGTGATAAACACTAGTCTCAGACTAAGCATCATTGCCCCCAACATAACTACAAGCAAAGGTAGAAGTAGAAAAACGCAAAGGCTGTAGTGCCCATAAGACCTAGTGAAGGAAGGACAATTTGGTCAATATAACAACATTAATGTGTTTCTTCACTCACATATAGAATAGGATCCATAAATTACCCTAAATGTCATCCAACTTCTATGAAAACGTCATTTATGAATGGAGAAAGTGGAGGGTCAATCAACGTATAATGATGTGTGCAACCTTAGCAATTGAAACAATTAACCTAACAAGGGGAACACAATCAATCAGAACCCAATTTTAATAAATATAAGATTTAATTTTGATTGTAAAGGAATTTAGAATTACCCAAAGATTCCGAGTATAAGCTTTGCAAGATACCCAAGAACAGTCATACTTGTTTCACTGTAAAAAGTCAAAAAAAAAGTCATATAAACCAAAAGTCGAATCTGAATTAAGCAGAACTACCAACCAACAACTTTGAGGTTACCCTTTTGAAGCTTTTCTGATAAATGACACACATTCATTCGTACCTAATTCACCAATTCTGATTCGATATCCCTTACCTGATTAGTGATTAGCAATCAATTAACAGAGAGGGTAAAAGTACTAAAACCCTTACCTGAATTCTGATAAAGTCGCTAAATGTTGAATTGATGATGATCAATTAAAAATCGCTTCTGCCTTCTGCCGCGTTCTTGGCTTGTGATGCGTGCTCTGCTTCTTGGATTCTCAGTACGTACGTCTCCTGTTTGCTTGCTGGTCAATGATTTGTACTTAGACACTAGGTATGAATCGTCTGATTTCAATACAGTATAAGAAAAAATTATATTGGGCCCCATCAAAAAATGGGCCCTGTTCCTATGCCCAATTTGCCCATGCCCATCACTGGGCCTGATGTATACTCACATGTGAGTATCACATGCTATATCTGTTTCGTATGGTATATTCATGTGTGAATATTACATTATATATTCTAGTTATATGAATAATACGTTCCTATGTGAATACAACTTTTATATATTATATGGTTTATTCACATGTGAACACCACATAGTATATTCATATGTGAGTATAATGTGTACATGTTCTTCACGTATGGATGTCTAATGGTGTTAGAGTAGAAATGGTTGATGATGTTGAAGATTTGAGACGTTGAAACATAATGATTGATTGAAGCTTTGAAAAGTTGAAACAAAAGATCGGTGGTGGTGATGAAGATCTGATGAACGTTGAAACATAATGATCGATGACGATGTGGATGTGGATATGATGATGAGGGTGTGATGATGTTGAAGATCTTAGAAAATAGTTAACTATTATAATTTTAGTTAGTAAGATTTTATGGTTATGATTTAATTAATAACTATAATTACTTATTTTTCCTTTTACTTTAATTAAGCTATATAACTTCCAACCCTTATATTTAAGGAAATAAGTGGCCGCTATTAGTTCTGGTGTTTTCGAGTTTTTTCTTTCTTATTTGAAACAAAAACACGCGCGCATGCGCGTGCACACACACACACACACACACACACACACACACACACACACACATATATATATATATATATATATATATATATATATATATATATATATATATATATATATATAGTATCTTATAAAAGAAATCTCACTATTTCTATAAATAGATTGAATATATAATAATATTGTTTTTTTAAGACGTACAAACCATTAAACACATAGTACAAATAACCATCAATAAAATAATATTAAATTTTAAATAGTCCAAAGTTGAATATACAACCAATCAATGCAACATATTTGATTTTTGATTGAGTCTTGATTTTGACTTCACTTTTTTTCGTTTGAATTCCTATTTTTATCGGACTGATTTGTAGTTTGAAACCCATCAAACACCCCAGAATGTTGTGATCATTGAATCCCCAAAACTGAAAGTCCCTGTGGTTTTATTTTGTTGTATTTTTCGTCCCTTACATACATAAAATTAGGGACCAAACATGCAATTTTTACCAAACCATAGGGACGAAAAACGCAACAAAATCAAACCACAGGGACGGTCTGAGTGCAAAAAAAAGTTAGGGACCAAACGTGCAACTTTGACCAAACCTTAGGGACGATTTCAGTAATTTACTCTTTTTTATATTAGTTTTTTTTTTAAAAGAATTAATTTATATTAATTAGTTGATAATTATTTGTTTTTCTCAGTTCATATTTTGCAGGATTAAAGAAGATTTTTCAGAATGGCTTCAAAGGTAAGGAGAAAAGAGAAATTGCTCCTTATTTGTGTATTACTATCTAATTTTTATGTAAAATGTCAAAAAATGTTAAATTCAACCTAATAACTATACATATATTTAATAATTGCCAACCATGGTTCTTTAAATGGTTTGAACTAAGCAAATGGTTTGAACTAAGCAGAAGAGGAAGAAGGGAGTGATAGAGGTATGATCTTGAAATTGTTTTTTTTTTTGGTTATTTTTCATTTTTGGTAATGGCAATGTGTTAATTTGAGTGGTAACATTTTGCCCGAGACTTGCAATAGGAAGTATTATCCAGGCTTCAACAGTTAATCAAACTCTGTATCCACCCTTGCATCCTTTGATGTTATTTTTTGTTGTTATTGTTGTTCAGTTACTTGTTATTTTTAACTTTTATCTCTAATACATCTCCCTTGCTTCTTGTGTGTGTTGTTTTTACTTATTCCATCTTTACATATATTGCCTTTACTTCTTGTGGGGTTCAACAAATTCTATTTTTTTGGCCTTTGTAGGTAAAAATGGATTAATTTATGTTGCAAGAAATATATTACATGCAACAGTCGCATGGATGACTTTGTTTTGATAATATATAAGCATTTTTTTGTTGATGACTTTTGTATTTCTTTAAAAGACTTGTGATAAAGTTGCACATTAAAGAACTTTGAAGCACACAGGTCACAAGGGAAAGTGGAACCATATGGATATATGATTTATTATATATAAAAATGCAATATGGCTCTCTTGCTTAAAAGAAAACAATTTTGACAACTAATCTATTAATTTTTTAATCTACATGGTCAATTCTATTTATTTTGACAACTACTCTTCATCGCCATTTTGTGTGGGTATGTAAAATTGGTACCAAAAAATTAACAATCCAAGAACCGACAACTTAACAAACTATATAAAACCAGTATCGGTCCAGTTCTAGGTCTGCTCCAATGGCCTTCAAATTTTGCTGCAAACCCTCCATACCCCCCTCCATATCAACAACCCTAATCGTCAAAATGTAAATATTGGTTGAAAAAAATTATTCATAGAAGTGAAACTATTTTTAGATGTCACTATATAGGGATAATGTCATAAAAAGCCTTAAGTTTGGCAGAAAATGTCGGTTTTACCCTTCGGCAGATTTTTGGTTCGTTTATACCGCAAATTTGTCATTTTTTTGTTGGTTTTGCCCTTGTTACCTGCAATAGCAGGTTTCCAGGTTATTATGAATTATTTTTTTGCGAAAAAACCCTTAAGTTTACAAATATTTTGCAAAAAAACCCTTAAGATTATAAATTTTATTTTGAATATATTTCTTAATTATGAATTATTTTATATTTGTTTGATATAAACTAAAATATTTAAATTTTAAAAAAAGTTACCTAGTTTTAACAAAATTTAAATATATTTCTTAATTAATACTTCAACTTTTCAAAACAAAATTAAAAAACATTTGTTAGTTAATAATTAATTATGCTAAAATAGTTAATATGAATAATATGGTATCAAGTATTCAATTAATTTTTTTTAAAGGTAAATAAAAATATTTTATATGTTTAAAAGGTTTGTATTTCAGAAATACTAACAGATCATATTTTTTATATGTTTAAATACATAATAATATTATCACTCTTTTTTATAAAAATACCATAAACATTTTAAACATCAAAAATAAATATAAACATTTTAAACATATAAAATATAAATATATTTGTCTAATTTGTTATATAAATATATTTATTTTTATAAAAAAAATATGATAGTTTATTATTTCTGAAATACAAATCTTTTAAACATATAAAAAATATATATATATATATATATATATGTATATATATATATTTTAAAATTAATTGAATATAACTAATGTCATATTATTATTAGCTAACAGACGTTTTTTAATGTTGCTTTGAAAAGTTGAAGTATTAATTAATAAATATTTACATTTTGATAAAACTAGGTAACTTTTTTAAAATTTAAATATAAAAACTTTATATTGAACAAATATAAAATTTACCGTACATAAAGCTTAAAATATGTTTCAGTAGAAAACTATTTAGTTTTATAAAATTTTGAATATATATTTATATTTTATATGTTTATAATCTTAAGGGTTTTTTTGCAAAATATTTGTAAACTTAAGGGTTTTTTCGCAAAAAATAAGTCAGAGTAACCTGGAAACCTGCTATTGCAGGTAACAAGGGCAAATCGACAAAAAAATGACAAGTTTGCGGTATAAACGAACCAAAAATCTACCGAAGGGTAAAACCGATATTTTCTGCCAAACTTAAGGTTTTTTATGACATTATCCCCACTATATACAAATACTTTTAATTGTAAATCCAAAACAACATTATATTTTTATTTTTAATCAAAACAATATATTGTTATTTTTAAACAAAAATAGTAAAATACTAACATTTAATCCAAAACAAGAATTTTCTTTTATTTTAACCTAAAAAATATATTTATTTATCACCAAACAACAACATATTTTTATAGCAAAAGAATAATGTATTTTTATTTTTAACTAAAAACAACAACGTACTTTTTATTTTTAACTTAAAATAACAATATATATATATATATATATATATATATATATATATATATATATATATATATATATATATATATATATAGTCTTATCATAATTATATTTGTTAATGCACTACATGTTCATTGACTCATTGGAATATTACATGTTTCCAAAAAGGAAACAAATAACAAAACCTAACTATATGAGGTCCTCTAAATAAAATTTTTAGAAATTATTTTACCCCGCCGCTTTGCGCGGGTAGACGACTAGTATATATATATACTAGGTTATAACTCGTGGACACCACGGGTGAAAATTTAAAAAAAAAATTAATTTATTTATAAACTAATTATTGAAAATTTTAAAAATAATTTCAATTAATTAATACCATAATTATTAATTTCATAATAATATAATGTTTGGTTGAAATTAAGAATTCAAAATTGTTTAAATATCCAATTAGCAATTTATATTTGTAGATATGTTAGAAAATTATCGTTTTGTATAATGCAATAAAATTTAAATAAAACAGAAAGATAAATTGATATACATAATAAAAGTATACACAGTTTTATATATTTGTAAAAAGTAATTTAACATAACATTGGATAGTTTGTTTGTTTGTTTTCTATCAGAATCTAAAATGAATAGTTTTGAATGATTTTTTAATTTGAATTCTAGATAAAACAATATACAACTGTTCATGTATACTTGAGAAACAAACCAACATTCTGTAAAGTCTGTCATTTGCATCAATGTTATTGTTTGATATAGGTAAATTGATATAAATAACAAAATTGAACAAAGTATTTATAAATTTCTAAAAACTTCTTTATACACAACATTGGATGTTTTATTTGATAGTCTATCATGCTTATCTAAAATTAACAATTTTAATCCCTCTCTACTTTGAACTCTGGATAAAGCAACGTATAATTGACCATGTGTAAAAACAGGATCCTTGAGAAACAATCCAACCTTCGATAAAGACTGTCCTTGGCTCTTGTTAATTGTCATTGCAAAACATACAACCAATGGAAATTGTCTTCTTTGGAATTTGAACGGGATCTTGTTTTCAGAAGGAGTTAAAGACATTCTTGGAATAAATGTCCGGTTTCCAATATTACTTCCAGATATGATAAATGCCTCGATAACACGCTTGCCCAAAGATTTTATCTGTAGTCTAGTGCCATTGCATAAGCCATTTTTCTGATCAATGTTTCTCAATAACATAACTGGAACACCGACTTTTAAAATGACCCGAAATGTTGAAGTCTTCAAGAATCGAAGGATATACAAAATTGATTAATGAACCAATCGGATCACATAGATCATTAATGAGAATATCTTCTGGAATATCAACAATTGCTTCACCATCATTTGGACCACCAAGATTACCTTCTCCTATGTCCAAAAGCCAGTTTGAAAAACCCTCTATTCGATTAACAGCAAATGGATCGCTTCCAACAGTTAACCTCATGTTTTTTGTTAATTTATGGACTTTGTATTGTTGCCATAAATATGAAGAACTTAAAGAAGCATTAACAATGTTTTGTCTACTGCCACCCGGAACAACAGGTAAAATTTGTCTGAAATCACCTCCAAAAACAACCACTTTACCTCCAAATGGAATACTTGAGTTTGTAGGATCGACAAATTTTAATATATCCTTCAAAGTTCGATCTAAAGCTTCAAATGCATGCTTGTGTACCATAGGCGCTTCATCCCAAATGATCAATGAGGCTTTTCTTATTAAAATTGCAAGATCAATCTTTGGATTTATTTTACAAAAAGAATCCTCGGTAAGATTGATGGGAATTATAAACCGAGAGTGTGCCGTCCTACCTCCAGTCAATAATAATGAAGCGATCCCACTTGAAGCAACATTTAAAACAATCTCAACTTGGGATCTAATTGCTGCAGATATTGTCTTCCAAAGAAATGGCTTACCCGTTCCACCGTAACCATAAATAAAGAATACACCTCCCTTATTATTTTTAATCTTAGCCATGATATCTTGAAAAATGTTGCGTTGCTCATTGGTTAATGAAACAAAGAGCCGATCAAAGTCATTCTTCAAATTTGG
The DNA here is from genome assembly GCF_051521515.1 of Lactuca serriola. Classification (NCBI taxonomy): domain Eukaryota; kingdom Viridiplantae; phylum Streptophyta; class Magnoliopsida; order Asterales; family Asteraceae; genus Lactuca; species Lactuca serriola. The sequence continues at coordinate 73,122,684 of NC_136416.1, forward strand.
TATGTCATAATCTAGCTCTTCGGCTATCAAACGATTGTTTGAAGATGAAACCGAATCAAGATCAGGGTAAGGCATCCTTCTATAGTTCTTGAGACTGGAATTGTTTCGAAGTAAAATTTGTTCTATCTCAAACAAAGTCAAGTTTTTAATTTGATCTTCGTTTAGTGATAAACCTGTACGAACAACACAATATTACTTACATCATATTAAACAAGAGATTAAGTGGGACGTAAAATGTGCATACTGGAAATTTATATGATACAATTTTAATAATAATGTAATAAACATATAATACCTGGAGAGTTTAATCTCTTTTGTTGAGTATAAAGAATTCCATCTGAGAGGTATTCCCACGTGTTTTCCCACACAATCTTTGGCTTACACAAACTGGTAGACAATAACATCGTAGCAAATAAGAAACATAAATAAAAACCAGATCCAGAAAGACTTGCTTCTTTAATTGCTTCGATGTATTCTTTGTCATCATCCAAAAGGCCTAAATTATAGCATGCATCTTTAAAAGAAGAACATATTTCACCATTGACCGTGCGAATTTCTTCGAATGATTTTGGACCTTTCACTTTATTTAAAAGAATTCTTAAAAAATATGCTTCGCCAAGTTTAGGAGAAACCGAGTGAATTCTACCAATAGAACGTCCAACTTCCCTTGGCTTCCAAGTTTGAAGGTTAGGTTTCCACACAAACTTTGTAGGAAATTCAACATATGTAAGTTTTCGTGCTTCTTTATTGGTTTCATTACACTTCATCCAAGATATAAACATTGAAGAAGCATTTGAAGGACGGTCAAGAACATCTTCAATATCATCGTCTGCCTCATACATGACTTGTTGTTGACCAGGCAAATGAAAAGGCAGTCTAATCACAGCAGGATACCTATAATGAACATCATAGGTAAAAATACGCCATGATGCTTCACATGCAGATATATATATCTACAATCATAGTATTCTTTGATTTCATCGACTGCATCGTTGTTATCAGAATCATTATTGTTGTGCACCATAGCAATAGTCGCTCTATCAGGACCCTTGTTTATATATTTAAATAAATATTTTATAGAAGATCCTTGATTGCACCATTCAACATTAATGTGTGCATGATATCTTTTCAACATATATTTGTTGTATGGAACAACATTTATGTTATCTAAATGAACACCAGATTTTTCAACAGAATTTCCATAATTTCTTCTCCTGTATAAAGGAAAACCATCTAAATCAAGTGAAGTATGATTACAGAATTGCTTTGGAAAGTTTTTAGAACACTTTCTGTCCACCATGCATGGACAATTCAAATTTTCAGCTCCACATGGGCCGTGAATCATGAACTCCCTGACAAGTGAAAATAATAATAATAGTTAATATTGTATAATGATATATATATATATATATATATATATATATATATATATATATATATATATATATATATATATATAAACACAAGAAAATTAATAGATACGACCTATAATTTTTTTTATAGGTTATCAGTTAATTTACATACATTGGCTATATTAATCGGGGAAATATAGTAATGAAAATTATGTAAATATTTAATTTGAAGAAATGAGAAACAAATAAAAAAACATTTTAATAATTTTTTAGCATATTCAACATTTTTTATTTATCAAAAAAGTTATTTTCACTTAACATTTGTCGGCATCCCAATATTTCCCCCTTTCCCCTTTGTCTGTAAAAGAAACGATGTAAAACAAACCAGACCAAGAATCGATTACATACATATCTCCAGAACCACCGATGAAAATCTGAAACGGTGTCAAAGTTTCTCTATCTAAATCGATAAAGAAATATACTACTACACATCCGATTATAAATTTGAAGAGAAGAGAAGCTTACATACAATAATAGCCGATGTCGAACTCAGAGACTGAAAAAACGCAGCTTTGGCGGTTGAAGAAATCACAATCGGAGGTGAGAGAAGATCAATTGATTGTTAATCTTAGTTTTTGTAAGAGAAAATACATTTTGTCAAAGAAATCTTACCTGATTTTATTTCTCCAGAAATGTTGTATTTGAAGATGTTAGCGAAAACTGAAGTTGTTCAAAGGAATGCCTTGAAATTCTTTAAGAGCGGAAACACAATCAGGTAGATATGCTTTTGGTTCGAAATTTGAAATTTGAGTATTTGTTTAAATTTTTGAATTTTGAATTTGCGAAAATTTATACATAATTTGGTGCAAAGTAAATCATGGGATAATATATAAGTAAATAAAACAGTTACTGTAGTTGATATACCTTCCAAATTATATGACATTTGTATAATTGTATATTTAGGGTTTCAATTTTAGGTATATTACATATGATCTCTATATGATCAATTACATCTAAGAAATAAGTTTAATATTAAAGTTAAAACTACACCCAAACACCAAAAAGTTTAATAGACATCATATTTTTATCAATTTTTCATCACATCATTACATGTTTTATACTACTAATACATTCTCCATCTTCTAGATCTCACTTCTTAACACTGAGCTTGGATGGGATGCCACATTCTTGTGTTCAGGGGAAAGTTATAACTGGAAGAAGTGTTGTGGATGAGTCTATGCTTACTGGTGAGTCTCTTCCTGTTTTTAAGGAAGAAGGGCTTTTTGTCTCAGCTGGAACAGTTTGGATGGGTAATATTTTTTTCATTCCAAGAATGTCTTTAACCACATCCAAACACCAAAAATTTGAATTTTTCTTACCTATATATTAGCGGATATTAGTCATAACAAAAGAGAAATTCAAACAATAGAAGAGATGGCTGAGAACCTCCAACAATTTTGAAATTTGACGATTTTACCTTTTAGTGCATCTCTACATATAACAAACTATTTATATATGCTGTTTGCATTTTTCTAATTTTCAGAATGAAATTTACAAAATTATGCGTATTCGTACAAACAATCATAGTTGTGTGATTATGCCTATTTTGTAATTTGACGATTTTACCCTTTAGTGCATCTCTACTGTAAGTGCCATTATTGTTTCAGTTTCTTGGCATGGTTTTCTGATACATTTCAGGCTTTAAGACAATCATAGTTGTGTCATTATGCCTATTTTGTAATTTGACGATTTTACCCTTTAGTGCATCTCTACTATAAGTGTCATTATTGTTCTAATTTCTTGGCATGGTTTTTGGATATATTTCAGCCTTTAAAACTAAAGAATGTTGCTTTCTTTATTTCAGGATAGTGATTTTTTCTATCATGCTCAAAACAGTGCTACTTCTCAACAGAGAGAGTATGTGTCTCTTTATAAACTTTAAAACTTTAAGATACACAAACTTTACCTTCACCTATACTTAAATGCTTAATAAATTATAGTCAAATATAAGAAAAAAATTATTTATTTATTCCTTCTTGTGGCATCAGGTGATCCAAATATCCAATTCCAACATTATTAAATTAAATAATCTTATTTGTTTTATTGATTATTTCGCAGGAAATGTAGTAAAGGGTGCCGAGAATGGTTTAAAAATGGATGAAGGGTTCAAATGTACAAACACAAGCAATATTTGGTTATGTACATGTGATTGTTATGGTTAGTTGAAAGGTAAAAAACGTAATATATTATTTACTATGATAGTTGATAAAAAAAATATTAAACATATTGAATATTAAATATATTTGGTGATGATTTATATAGGTTGTACTTCAAAAAGTAAACAAAGTTTGAATCTTCACAATCTAGCAATCTAGCAACTTGATGGTCTGACTATTAGTGAAAGGTACTTAATACTTTTAATAATGGTATGAATATTTACTAATAGTAAAAAAGATAATAGATTCCATCAAATACTCTTTTGCATAACTGATTTAGAAATTTAGTAATATGAAAGTATATTGCAGTTTAAACTCAATTGTGATATTCTTTACCTTAATGCATTGATAACATGAAAAACAGGTTTAAAAATATTTATTAAACAACAAAATAACTTCTAAATTATAAATTCATAAAATATTAAAAATGCACGATAAACATACCATTAAAAAACAATCATCCCCAACAAATGTTTAAAACTTCCAAACAATAATATCAAAGTACCGAATGAAAAATAAAATGCATAAATATTGTTTAAAGCCATGGTCCACTACCTTATGAAACTTCAAATTAAAATAATAACTCAGCCACTTTTTTCCAACTTTACCTTCACAATCTTGTTTTTGAAGTTTTTGATGATGATAACTTTTCATTCAACTCCAAATCAAATACTTCTTCCAAATTTCTCTTCAAAACTGTTTGTGTATTGAAACTCTTCATGGGACTTGTTGCTGAGTTTTTATCAACTGTCGAAGGTGTTATGTTGTCGTCTGTTCCAGAAATTTGATCCTAAACAGAAAACAATTGTAATTAATTAATTAATTTATAAAGTGAACTGATATTTATATAATAATTAGATACAAATATAATGTGTACATCTACCTTCAAAGTCCTATTATTTTGTGTTTCAAAATCAGATTCACCAATATCAAATGACTGTGAATTACCAACCTGCATAATAAAAAAAAATATGAACATAGGTCAGCATATTAAATAAACGTATAAACATTTATATCAAATATTTAGACTATTATTTAGTAAATACAATAAGGTTTATATATACATAAAAACACAAAAAATATAATAATCTTAAAATCTTAATAATAATAATAAATATAATGACCTGGGAAGCAGTAAACTTATTTTCCAGTTCTTCAATCAACTTTTCATCATCACTGACTCTACATATACTGTATTGGTTGTTCTTTTTTGAAATGTTGAAATTTTTGATTGATATTTTAAAAGCCAATTTCAAACCTTTCAGTGCATTTATCTCTCCGAGATAAAAAGCAGTACCAAAACCAAGCTACAATAATAAAAGTAAAAAAAGTTTGGTTAAAGTAAATATATAAAGTCAATGTATTAATTAATTTTATTTATGGTGCACCACCTGCACTGCTTTTTTAAACAGTTCATTGGCTGATTTCTTCAAAAGATACTTTCCATCTCTTTCAAACATAGTTAAGGTAACAGTACCAGTATTGTCTTGCACACGTATCGGAATCATAAATCTATAAAAAAAATCCAAAATAATATTTATATATATGAAATATAACATAGGTTTAACTGATTCAGGAGGAAATTAACAACCTCGGAATAACTGAAGTTTCAGTTTTTTTGCAGTCCTTATTATGACATTCATAACCATTAGTTGCTCCAATTAAACCATTTCCATCATGTTGATCGTCTGCACCAGGAGGCCGAAATGCTCTGTAGTTGCAATTTGTACATGCCAAATAATGCCATGGTTCATTTTGTAAAATTCCCTTTATAATGCCCATGATAATGAATGTATTTTTCTGCATATTAATTTTATTTTAATAAATAAATATGCATAACAAAAAAAAAGTAGAGTTATATTGATAATAAAGTATATATAAGCCGCACTTCCACAGGTTCAGGAACATCAGCAATAGTCTTCAACCGAAACTTAACCATGAAATCATCATGTTCAGAAACCTTATTAGACTTCATAAGTGTGATGGTATTCATGGATGAATCCGAGCGATCATCTCCATCCAAACTGTTAGATAAAATCAAATTAGCAAAAATTAGTCACATAAGATTTGGATGTAGAAATTAGAATGTAATAACATAAAATAAGTAATGTTACTCACAAGAAAGTTAATTATAGAAATTACAATGATAACATAAATTACCTTTTCTTAAAATCATTGATTTCATCAATGTCAATGTTAATGAACAACTTTGACACGGTAAAGTAGGTGTTAACTGTGGGGCGATCTATAAAAAAGATGTTATTCATTGTTAGTGTAATGATTATAGAATAATATTTAATAAGAAAATAATACAATATACCTCTCCAAATACTAAGCTTTGCAAATTGAATGATAACAATGATACGAAGATTGTGTGGGTTGTTATCAAGAAAGCCATGCATTTTGTAAGCAAAATCACCCCACAAATTGACACTCAGTTACAAACCACTAAAAACTAAAAGTTTTAAATTAAATGAAATGATTATTATATAATCTAATATACAAAAATAAAAATAAATTTTAACAAACTTTGCATCTTGGATTTGGAGGTTAAGCCTGTGTTTTTTCATATAAGCATTGTCTCGCACCATCTCACCAAATGCAATGATTAATCCAATAACATCTATTAACAACAACAAATATCAATGAAATATTGTTATTAACATAAAGATAAAATATTATATTCAAACAAAAAAATTGCCCATAATTAATCTATATTAAAATGCAACTAACCGATAGCAGTGTTTTCAGGATGCGCCAATGAGATAATAGACTGGTAATCAACAAACTCAAAACCAAATGTAGTTCCAGAAAAGTCATGACACTCGGTAACAACAGTGTCATTAAGAAAACTAAGTTTATGTTCCTGTTGAGTTAACCTGAAAGCACCCTTCTTTTGTGATGCAAAGCTTGGACATTTTATGTAAAATGCCAAGCCATCTTTTAAAATGTTTTTGAATCGGTAGATGTATTTTTTTAATACATTTGCTTGTATCGTGGTACCTTAAAAGAAATATAATATATAAAATTTATAATTAAATCATATTATATTTTAATGTGTAAATAATATATAATGTTAACTTGATAGATACCTGTTCATCTATCAAAATTAACTCAATAGAGAAGAGTTCATCATTGTTATAGAATGAAAAAAGGTTCCATAGGTTTATCACTCTGACTTTGATAGTTGAATCATCTTTGAGTACATCTAAATCTGCAATGAAAGTAACATCTGGATGTGCCATTGATCTGCAAATAATAAAGTATGTATAAAATGTTTAGTTAGAAGGTAAAATAACAAATAACATATATAAATTGAATTAAACAACAACAATTTCCAATTTGAAGACAAAGACAGGAAGAACATAACAAAAAATGTATGAAAAAACGGAACTATTTGTGCAATTTGATATTAAAAGAAACGAATTACAGTTTGAATAGAAAGACATGCAAAAAAGAAAACAAAGAATGTATGAAAAGATGGAAATGTGAAGTTACAAGTTAAAATAACAAATAACATATATAAAATGAAATGAAAAACAACAAATTCCAGTTTGAACACAAAGACAGAAAAAAAAGAGAATAAAAATTCCCTAAAAAATGAAACTATTTGTGCAGTTTGATTTGAAAATAATTGGCTGAAATAAAAAAACGAATTAAAGATTACATATTGTATTTTACATAAATAAATTTGCTTTTATTTAAATTTAAAAAGAGGTAGAGGAGTATGATCTGAAAATAATTGTCAAGAAAAAAAATAATAACAACTTTTTAAATAGTTACTGCATTTCCTGCAAACATAGCAAGAATGAAAGTCAATTAATTGATGTAAACATAGAATTGAACATATTACGAGTTGTGAATGATTGAAACTACCGAAAAAAAGAGAACAAAGAAAGATCGAAACTACTGAAATAGATGTAGAGTTTGATGTTAAAATAAAAAAAATTTAAAAGATTGTATTACTAACCTTTTGCAAATCGGTAGAGCAGAGCAGATAAGAAACTGAAAATTGGAGGACAAACCAGTAGAAGGTTATGTGCAATTCAATAGGTATATATAAATATGTAGAGACTAATGAAGCACATATTTTATTCCTGATTTTTATGGATTTGATTAGTGGGTAATTGATTTAAATTTGGAATTCGGTACAGATTTATGATTATGATCTACAAATAATTGGCAGGGAAAAAAAAAGGAAATTGTAGTCAACGATTTGCATTCATTTGATTCCTGAATTACAGGAGTTGATAATGTGAATTTAAAGGAGCTGATTTATCGAGATTTTGACCATAAAAATAGGATTGATATGAGTTTTTATTTGCAGGTATTTGAAAATATTTGAGCTGATTTTTAGGGGCTGTTTCTCAATTTTTTGCTGATGTTTAGGGGCAGTTTCTTGAATTTTTGGTGTAAAGAATGGGCGGGAATTTGATGCATAAGAGTTCCCTGGTGAAGACACATGTCAAACTGGAGGTGCAAAAGAGGGACACTTGGCATCCAAAGTACTCTTTTATTAAGAATATATATATATATATATATATATATATATATATATATATATATATATATATATATCTTTTATTTGAAATATAATATTGTGTTTTTAATTAATTAAAAAACATGAAAATTTTAAATAAGTCTAAAACATAAAAAATAAATTTAATATATATGATACATTAACTCCAAATTAATTTATAATGTGATATTATATATAACATGCATTACAATTACAATTAGGATATTATTATATAGTTAAATAAACTAAAAACAAATAACGCATAATTAGAAGACTTTAATACCAACTATGATGTAAATAAATAGTAAGTTTTAATATTAATAAACATTAAAATAATTAAAAATGGTATTGTGTTTGAGAATTGTAACTTCAAGTATGGCTTAACATGAGGTTCGATATAGGGTTGAAAACGGGGAGGGTATATCCTTATCTCTAAATATTATTAAAAGAGAAATCTTATGACATCATCTAAAACAATCTGGGTCGTTGATTGTGTTTTCTTTATAGATTTTACACCCTTAGATCAATTTGCTTACGTCACCTTGATTAAACAAGAAGTCAACCTGTTATATTAGGAAATTAAATGTAGGAATTGAATGGCAATGATACTTAAATTCTTTCCAAACTTACAATTACAAAATTGGTTCCTTATTAATGTAAACCTTAAATTTAGGTTTTAGTTAGCGATATCATAATGGAGTTTTAAAAAAGATGTTTGATTTAAATTATCCGATACTAACACATAATAAATTAATAATAAGTCAATAATTATAAATTTTGTCTATTCATTATCTTTTCAAATATATTTAATAGAATAATAAATTATTGGGATAATGATTTAAAAGAGTAATATATTTTCTGATTTGTACATATTTAGTCACTGACTTTTTTTTTCGTCCACATTTATCCCTTTAACTTATTAAATTGTACACATTTAGTCCTTATGACTGGCTACTCCAGGTTAGCCGGTAAAAATGACTTAACAGAGTAATATATTTTCCACTTTGTACACATTTAGTCCTTAATATTTTTGTATATATTTAGTCCTTAATATATTTTTTTTTGTTGCAAAATAAGTCATTTTTGTTTTTATACTCATTCAACACTTATAAATGCTTTCTTTAGGTTTTTCTCACAACATCTTAAGTGAGATAGTCATATGGTGGCGAGAAAGGTTGAGATGGTCTTGCTATATGTTGTAGGCCAAGATACCTGGTGTGGATCGGTTGTAAGCTGTAGGTACGGAGGCTCGAGAATAGTGGTTGGGTTAAGGCGGCATGCCGACAAACCCTGGATATTCCAGTCCGATGACTGATTGGACCTGTTGTGTGTTGGCATTCCAGTCAGATGACTGATTGGGCCAAGGTATTTCGATCTGATGAGTGTGGGTCCGTTATGCATGATAATAAGTTTGTTGTATCGGATATTTTGGGGGAAACTCACTAAACTTTGAGCTTACCCAGTTGTTTATGTTTTCAAGTTCTATTGTTGATCGTGGGAAGACGAAGACATGACTTTACACACTCATCAATAGTATTGAGGATTTCGTGTTTCTTATATTACTCTGATTTTCGATTAATTTTGGAATAAACGTTTTTCCTTAATAATGGATTTATAATTAGAGAGTTTTGCCTTATTTAAAAATGAAAATTTTTGGTTGTGAAAATGAGACGTTACACATAAACATCAAAAGCCGCACACACTTTATCAGTGATTGTCCCACGTAAGATGTCGTGATAAACAACCTAAAGAAATCCTTCATAAGTACTAAACGAGTAAAAAAACAAAAATGACTTATTTTGAAACAAAAAAATATTAAGGACTAAATGTGTACAAAAATATTAAAGACTAAATGTGTATAAAAATATTAAGGACTAAATGTGTACAAAATAAGAAATATATTACCCTATTAAGTCATTTTCCCGGCTAACCTAAAGTAACCGGTTATAAGGACTAAATGTGTACAGTTTAACAAGTTGAAGGGGTAAATGTGGACGAAAAAAACCAGTGATTAAATGTGTACAAATCAAAAAATATATTACCCTTTTAAGTCATTATCCTTAAATTATTTTTAGTATTTCTGTTAATCCATCATATAATAGATTTCAACAATATACTTACATTGATATACTTGGCATCCTATGTCATATGATATGGAGACAAAATGATTGGATTTTATTTCAAGTGTTCAACCGGTTGAAATATATTCTCATGACTTAATAGAAATACCAATAAGGTTATGAACACTGGAAAAACGTTGTCACCTCTGCGTCACGTCAGCTTCAGTATCAACCTACTAGACATTGGAAATGGTTATCACTCCACAATATTCTTTTTTTATTTTTTTTAACATTATATTAAATAAAAAAAACATAATTTATTACATAAATAATTTTTTTGAAAACATAAAAAAATAAAACCACATTTCATTAATTAAAAACATAGAAATTAAAAACCTAAATTACTAAAATAAACATAAAACATACAAAATAAAACATTACATTACTTAAAAAACATAAAAATTTAAAACATAAAACACATAGAGAAATACTACTCATCGTCGTTGTCGTCACCGATCTCATCCGTCTCGTTGTCACCGTCCTTATCTGCCTCGTTGTCACCGCCCTCATCCTCTTTGTCTTCATTGTCATTTTGCCCTTGGAATTGTCTTTCTCATATGTGCTCGGTCAAATCGTGACGTAGATTGTGATGTGTTTCACGGTTTTGTATTTCTAAAACCCTAGAGAAGTATATCGGGCTGCCAACCTGTATTACTGCAGGTGAATTAAGTATGTCGTTCCCAGTATATGAACAAATAGACATACCCTCTTCTTTTATTATCAAGTTATGTAAAATAACACAAGCAGTCAACACCATCGTCAGTTTTGCCCTATCCCATGTTCGTGTCGGATGTTTGATTATGTGTCACTTTTGTTTTAGGACTCCAAACACTCGTTCCACATCCTTCCTTGTAGATTCATGTGCTAACTTAAACAATTTTCATTTTTCATCGGTCGAAAATGAATATGACTTGACAATTGTAGCATACTCTGGATATATCTCATCACCTAGGTAATACCCATACTTTTATTCATTTCCATTCACAAAAAATGACATATTTGATGTTTTACCCTGCAAAATATTGTTAAATAACAGAGACGCTTGGAGCACATTCAGGTCATTGTTTGACCCTGCCATACCAAAGAATGCATGCCAAAACCACAGGTCATGTGAAACAACCGCCTCTAATATAACAGTGGGGACCCCATGATCACCTCGCGTGAATTGAATACGCTACGCATTGGGACAATTTGCCCACTCCCGATGTGTACAATCAATGCTACCAAGCATCCCTGGAAAACCGTGTTTAGCTTGATGCATTGCATACAACTGTTCGACATCACTTTTATTTGGATGTCGCAAGTATATGTCACGATAAAGCTCTATAACATACTCACAAAAAAGATATGTACAGTCTCGAACCAGTCCTCTCAAACATTTTCAAATACTAATCTGATGCGTCTGTGGCTATGCCACATCCCAATTATCTAAGATCGGCAGGACATTTTTGTATTGTAGTTAAACCACATTTACCTCTAGCATCCCATCTTAATTGAAAAAACTCATAATTACATTCCAAACCTTTAGCTATACGCAAGAATAAATTTCTACTAATACGAAAACGTTTTTTCAAATTTTGATAGATCATATAAACTATCAAGGACAAAATAATCACGTATCAAAAGTTCATCTGCCGCCTCTCGATCTTGGTTGATCCATTTTCTACGCTTCTTCTCGCCGTGTGAATTTTCGCCTCTTTCACGAACCACGTCTTGTGTCACAAACAATAGTATGTATAATACCAACTCGTCATCAGATTCATCATTGGATTAAGAAGAAATTAAACCGAAAAAATTATCCATTTTTTTTGTTGAAGCCTGTGTCTGTTTTGAAAGAGTTGTGCTATTTGTTTTGAAAAATATATGTAAAATGAAGGTATATATAGAGAGAAATTAAATTAAAAAAAAAAAAAAAAAAAAAAAAAAAAACATAATTTTTTTCATTAAATGCTTTCAAACGGTTGAAACCAACGTTCAAATTTAACCCTAGGGGCAGTGTTCACGTGTTGATTTCTTCCTACTCCGGATAGTCTAATAGTTTGCTCCTATTCAATACAATTAAAATATGAGTAACTAAAAGAGCAAACCAACAATTATTAGAAGCCATTTTAAACATTAACCCTTAAAAAGGCTTCTTAAACATAAATAAACCAAAGTTCAAAGTAACTCATGCTAATGTATTCACATGAAAAACTGCCATCAAAAATCAAAATAACACCTCATATGTAAACAACCCACACACACACATGTCTATATATAAATATATCTATATCTATATTATTTATATAAACCAGTCTTGTATCTTTTCCATGCAAAAGCTTCCTCCTTTCTTCACTTCTTAAACGCTTAAACCACCTCCTTTTGACAAATAGGACAGTTCTGCCACCAAAATTCAAAACAATCCATCAGAAACCAAAAAAGACATAAAGGGTATTTTTGTAAATTGACACAAATGAGAGCCAAGATTTTTTATTTTTTTTTACCTTCTTCATCTTCAACCACTCACTGATGCATTTGGTATGATATTGATGCAAACAAGGCAATTTGATCAATCGTTCACCAAAGTTGAATTCAGATTGACATATCACACAGCTAAAAAAAACAATCATGTTAAAACGATTAAATTAAAAAAGAAAGATTATTAGAAATTGTTCTTACTTTTCTTCTTTTTTCTTATTCTTTGAGAACAACTTGTATCCATACTTGGAAGTTGGCAATTGAGAAATGCGAGTTGCAGATATTCCTCTGTTTTCAACACCAATGGCTTCAGCCAAGTGTAGTAATTCCTACAAAGAACGGAATGGAATCAACCATTCCATTATGTTAATTTCCATTCCATCATGGAATAGCAAGATAATATATTTATACCTCATATTGCATGCTATCAGGATCAATGGAATCTTGCACTGAATTCAACCTTTCAGCATGTGCCTGATGATTGAACAATATCAGAGTGGATAAATTACAATTTTAACCTCAAACAAAAGAATTAATATTATTAATATACCCTTGAAGGAGTTGCTATAGGACTTTGTGTGCTTCCTGTATAAAATATGAAAACTATGTTAACACATTTACATTTACTGATTTACAGATACATTTATTTTGGATTAAATGTCGTGAGTTGAAACAAACCACTTGCAGTGCCACTGTGTTCAGATATGATGATGTCATCAAATCCCTCTCCTAATTCCTGCAAAGATCGAGCTAAAGCTTCATCAATGGCTTCCTGTGTCATGACACCTTCATGCCTTGAACATTCACCTTCTTCTTCTTCTTCATCTCCTTCTTCTTCTTCTTCTTGTAATAAATGACACAGATAGATGATGTCGTCATCAATGGCAGCCATTTTCTTGTTTTTGTCACGTTCTTGAAATGATTGATACATGCTTTCCTGTGTCATTGTCAATGTTATTCAATCTAAGAAGTAAGTTTATAGTTTATGATCTTGATTTTGATTTCGATTTTGATTTTGAATTTGAATTACCTGTTGCAAAAGAGCTTCTTCATAACTAAGACCATCGTCGTCTTGAAAAAATTCTATCAAATTTTCAGGGATTTCATCTGGAAATCTGGAATTCAAATAGTGATTATGAAGGTCCATGCTTCTGCTCATGGATCTGGTTATCTGTTAAAGAAAACACAAAGACGATTTAAAAAAAGGTTCCAATTTATACGCAAAAAAACAAAATTGATGAGTGAGAAGAGAAAAGTGATATGATATGATATTATATGATACAAGTAATTACCAGAAAATAGTTAAACTATGTGCATATGCTTTTTAGTGGACTTATTTGTAAGCGATTGTGATTGATGAATCAGAGTTGTATATATCTGTAGCAGATTACGACAATAAAGACTCAAAATTCCAAATCAGAAAAGTTTCTCATAAATTATCATAAAGTTGTATATTCCCCGTGGAAGAAATTCATTGCGTTACTTAATCATGGAGTGAAATCTGATTAATTTCTCTCACCAAAGTTCATATTTATCTTTCGAAATCTGATGTTAATGAAGGAAATATGAAGATATGGTTAATGAATATTCGCATGCTTTCAGTAGGTCTTTATCACGAAGGAAGACATGTAGGACCTCGATTAAAGAACCCTCATTATGATTCAAAAATTAAACAGAAACCCAGAAAGATTAAGCGTGTAATCAGTTCTTTGTAAGTAGTAACATCGATTCCTTATTAAAATTGGACTGATTTGTGAGTTTGTCTTCAGAATAACTTTTGGGTTTGGAATTTAAACCCATTGTACTTAAAAGATCCAGTTCTTTAACACAATGAGACAAACAGTGATAAAACCTAAAAGACAACAGAGATGCATCTGAGAGATATAAAGTTGGGAAGTGGGAACAGATCACGAAGATACCTAAACCAGAACAGTCGTACGATTAGCACATTATTGTGTTTTTCGAGAATTTTAAATGAAACTGAGAGTCTGATAACCCATTAATTAGTGAAAATAATTGGGAATCTGATTACAGATTCTTGTAAGATTCAAGAAGCATGTGAAATTAGGCATTTTACCTTTGATAATGGAGTTGAAGATACAGAATAATAAGAAGCTAAGAACAGACGCTGCCTTTTGTAATGTTCACCGCCAAAGGTGAGCTTTTTGTAGGGGGGGTGTAAAAGAGTACTGTAATTGAGTGTTAGTAGTTTGGTGGAGAAAAGGGGGAGTGTGTGTGTGTGTGTTTTGCTATGAATGAACGATAAGCTCCATTATTATGTGTGCTCTGGCCTCTGCCTTTGGGTCCACCCTATCAAGAAAGGTCTGCCAAATTTACGGAAGGTGAAAAAGAAGTAAATTAGAATTTCAACGGATGTAATATATTTACACATATACCATTATTCAGGTTGACAACTCACAGCTGATAGTCTGATAGTCGGTTGCTAATAAAATTAGGGAGTTAATCCGTACATAACAATTGATGTTTTAAGAAACAATTTTAGTCGGGAGCTAGGGGAGGTAGAAAACAACAAAATCAAATTATAAATTACAAGATATGAAAGGTGAAATTGAATTACATCACCAATCTATCTGGCTAATAGATAATCTTTTCTTCTTCGGGTTGTTTATCCAACCTCATAGACTAGAGTTGAATGTTGAATGTGATCTAGGCTTGTGGATGTACACCTGAACCACCACAATACCTAAAACAAAGGAGAGTATTATGGCTTTAGCACTTCTTCCTTGGGGCATCCGTCATGTTTGGAACATCTGCATAGTACACCTGAACCACCACAATACCTAAAACAAAGGAGAGTATTATGGCTTTAGCACTTCTTCCTTGGGGCATCCGTCATGTTTGGAACATCTGCATAACAGATGTCATCCAAGGATGAGTTAAGTATCGAGAGTGTAGGCACTAACGAACTATACATTCTCATAATTTAGTTTTGATTGGGCATAAAATAAACAAATGCAATGTTGTTTTGGGAACTACTTTAACTCAACACTAACATTTAGGGATAGAAACCTATTAGTAATATATATTTTGTATCATTTGTACCATTGTGTATTGAGTTTAGCCTAATAGATCTATACGACCCTTTTGTATTCTCGACCCATTTCTCATGTAT
Organism: Lactuca serriola; assembly: GCF_051521515.1. Classification (NCBI taxonomy): domain Eukaryota; kingdom Viridiplantae; phylum Streptophyta; class Magnoliopsida; order Asterales; family Asteraceae; genus Lactuca; species Lactuca serriola. The sequence continues at coordinate 73,138,481 of NC_136416.1, forward strand.
ATATATATATATATATATATATATATATATATATATATATATATATATATATATATATATATATATATATATATATATATATTTGTTATTCTCAATGAAGTTAGCAAAGGGAAAACAATTGCTTTTATGGTATCAGAGCAGTGATTTACTTTCTGTCACAACTAGCATTTTAGCTAGGAAATTATGTTTTCATGTAAACATCAACTCTTGTAAAACTTGTAATCTAAGTGAATATCATGTTCTATACTCAATCAAAAACATCTATTTGAATCCAAACTCCTGAGTAAAGTCCAAAACCTAATTTAATACGACTTAGATACTCAATTGTTGGTTTGAAACCCTAATAACCAGGTTCACCTCAGGATGGACCAAGATTCTCTTATTGGGCCTAATGGACCCATAAACCTTTCATTTGATGATTTTGGGCCAATGGACCCCATTTGGACTCTAATTGGACCCATATTCTTCAAACCATAGCATTTGGGCCATGTTGGGCTTAAAATTACTCACTTTGTTATCATGGGCCATGATGGGTCGTAAACCACTCTAGTGGACCATGATGGGCCGTAAACCCATCTTTTTATTTTAATTGGGTCGTAAACCCCATCCCTTTACCACCTTTGGGCCGTAAACCCTCAAAAAGGGCCTAATGGGCCGGGAACCATCAATATGGGCCTCACAATTTCGAACATAATCAAGAAAAAGGCCCAAACTCCTCTTCTCTTCTCTTTCCCTCTCATTCTCGGCCCACAATAAAAAAAACAAAATTAGGGTGAAATAGAGCTTGACACCTCATATTTGTCTAGTGGATATCCATGCAAAATTTACATGTATCAAAGCAAACTTCTTATCACTCTCTTCATAAGTCAACTCTCCATCTTCCCACCTCTCTCTACCTCTCAGCCACTCTCTCCCTCTCCATCCTCATTCATCATTTCAAATCCAACTCATTTTCTCTCAACCTTCAACATTCTCCCACCCTCTATCTCTCTAAAATTTCATGAGAGCGTGTGTGTGTGCTTCAAGAACTCTTCATCAAATATCATCATTTTGGTAAGTTATTCTTTCATCAAAGTGTTTAAGTTCATTTTTGTAAAGCCCCGTTCTTAGAAGTACTTATTTATGAGTCCCCGGGATTTAAGAGGAAGGGTATTTTGGTCCTTTTATGGGAAAAGTGGAAAAAGAAGGCCAAATATGAAGAATGGGACACGCTGAGTACGCCCAGCGTAGGCTGGGTTACGCCCAGCGTAGGCTGGGTTACGCCCAGCGTAAGTGAGTAAATGGACGCGGGTGCAAGGTCGAGTACGCCCAACGTATTAGAGGTACGCCCGGCGTACTCTCAGAGTCTTAAAACCCTAATTTGAGGGTAAGCCACTATAAAAGGAACATAATGGCTCAAACCCTAGCCTCATTATCAGTCTCCCCAACCTCAGAGAAACCCTAGAACAACTCTCCATTCCTTTTTGTGAGATCTTGACCTTGGGAATCTCATTTTGGTAGCTTAAGCTTGGAAGAGGAAAGGAGGGAATTGTCAAAGAAGGAGTTGAGTGGCTGGAGCTTATAGATCTGGAAAGATATCATCCTTTGGAGCCTATCTGAGGTATAAAGCTTCTTGCTTGACATTTATATTGTATAGATCTAAGTGTTGTGAAGCTTTGACACCATTCTTGTCCCAAAAGTCCTCATCTTGATGCATGTTTTGAGTTGGTCGAGATTATTTGTCCTTACAGACCTTAGGAGAGGTCTTGAGTGAGAAAAATGAGGTCCCAAGGGTTGTGGTTGTTCCATGTGTGAGATAATTATGTCTTAATGGATTAAGACCTTGGATTAAGAGCTTTATGGACGTCCCAAGTAATAAAGTTTGAGACTTTATGAATCTTAGGCATATTTGGCCTAAGGATCTGAAGTTTGGGCTTAAGAGCTTAAACCATTAAGAAGTTATGTGGACTTGTTGAGAAGCAAGGTTACGCCCCGCGTAACAAAGGAGTACGCCCCGCGTAGCGGGTCAGTGCCCCGATCCCCAATTACGAATCAGCGTTGTACGCCCAACGTACCAAGGAGGGTACGCCCAACGTACTCCCTCTGTTGGGTTTTCATTTTGGGCCTTAGGGATTGGGCTGCTGGATTTTGGGGCCGTGACTGGACATTTTGGATGGAGTATTGTGGACCCATTAATTATTATGGACCATGGGTCTCGGCCCATTTGGTGAGGTGGGCCCAATTTAGTAAATTGGGCCAATAGTGGGCTTTACTTCAGACTTTTGGTCTTTGGGCCATTAGTGGGCTTGAGAGCTTATCTAGTGTTGGGCCTTTCATAATTTGATTGTGGGCCTTAGTCATGGGCCTGATTGAGTTAAGGGTAGATTGGTCAATTTACCCTTGGAAGGATATTGTGCTTGGTCTAATGGTTATATTTGCTTCTTCGGTTAGTTCAGGATTTTCGGTGAGGCGGTGATTCGGGAATCTGCTTCTTCAGTTCAGAGTTTCGGTAGTTGCAAGGTGAGTTATCCTCACTATATCAACAGGGTCTAAGGCACCAAGGCCGGCCCTTTTATCGGACTGAGATCCGGGTATCATTGTTATGTTATTGCTTTGTTATGTTTGTATCCTGGTAGTTAGGATGGTATTATGTTAGAGACCTGGTTAAGGTCGGTATCCTGGTATACAGGATGATGCTATGCTAGTGACCGGTTAGGTCGGTATCCTGGTAGGGAGGATGTTATGTTATGTGATCTGATAGATCGGTTTATTGAGTGTAAATTGTTATATGCTTGAATGTTTATGTGCACATGGTTGTTGGACTGGGGTTGGGTTGAGGCGGGTCCTGCTTTGTGCTGTAGGCCAACATACCCAGGGCGGACCGGTTGTCCCGAAGGCCCAGTGAGCGGTCCGGATAGGCTATAGGCCCCAAGAGGGCGGACCAGACGTGTCGAGGCTCGGAGAATGGACCAGGCCGACTGAAGGCCCAGTGCGGGCGGACCAGTCATACTGTAGACTCAGAGAGTGGACCAGGTGGATTGAAGGCTCGGTGTGGGCGGACCAATCACACTGCAAACTCAATGTATATGGCTAGACTCGGAGGGTAGACCAGGTGGACTGTTGGCCGGTGCGGTGGACCAGTCACAAAGTAGACCCGAAGTGCATGGTTGTTCTGTGTTCTGATATGATATGGCATGTTATGCGTGTATGGTATATGCGGTTGGTATTTTGGGGGTATCTCACTAAGCTTTTGGGCTTACAGTTGTGGTTTAATGTTTTTCAGGTTCTTCAGGAGACCGTGGCAAGGAAAAGGCGTGATCGTACCGCTTCTCATGGTTATGTTTTATGATGTGGTTTTGGGAAGACTCTGATAATATTTGTATTGAAAACCTTTTTGTAATAACATTATGAAAGTGAGTTGTTTTTGAAAAGTAAAAATTGGTTGAAATTTTTTTTGGTCGTTACAAGTTGGTGTCAGAGCCTTGGTTTGAAAAGTAAAATCAGGGAGAGTTTTTAAAAGAGAATTTAAAATGGTTTTCAAAATGAGTAAAAGGAGGACGCGGAGGTACGATCAGTTGGAGCCAGTAAGTAACCCCAAAATACCATACATGATATTTGTTTTTGAGCTTTGATAGAACAGCATGCTAGTATTAGGCTAGAGATCTTCAGGGTTTCATGATAATGTTGCCTGATTTATGATGCCTGCTAGCCTAGGGTTCCTCTGTGGGAGATTTTCGTTGTTCCTCTAGGAGTGAGGATTGAGCGCTTGTTATGTATGTTTTTCACTAGGGTGTTGTGGTAGTACTTCATACAAATATGGGTAGGTGTGGAAGGTAGTATGGGCCCGTACTACTGAAAGCACAGGACCTATACGCATATCAGGGAAACCATGACCTCTAGGATTGGGTTGGGAGTTGGTTCCCGGGATAGTGGGAAGTGTCTGAGATCTTGTGGTGTTTTTCAGTATGGTGGTCACGAGACACGCTGGGAGCGGATTCGGGTCAGGATCGGGAGCAGGAGAGGGAGGTCAGGGCGGGTCGGTACCGCCCGAGGTTATTGGTCAGATGAGCACAGGCGAGTTGGATGCTAGGATTCATGAGATCCTGCATGATGAGGTTGCTGCGTTGTTCCGGGCTGAGCTGCCGGAACTGTTTGGGTCGATCAAGACCGCCATGGTTGAGTATTTTGATGAGCGCTATGCGGCTCTCACAGAGACGGCTACTGCGGCGGATACGGTGGCTGTAGCAGCTGCAGGGGGAGGAGTCGGTCGAGGTTTTCAGTATCGGGACTTCGATAATACGAAGCATCCTACCTTTGATGGAGTTTAGGACCCGATTGTTGCTATGAGATGGTTGTCGGATGTGGAGGGATGTTTCTTCACGTGTTTGTGCCCCACTGATCAGAGGGTGAGGTGTGCTCTGAACCTGTTGAGGCTCGGGGTGAAGGATTGGTGGAGATTGACCACAAGGTCATATTCGGATGCGCAGAGGGCTGCAGTTTCATGGGATCAGTTCAGAGAGATGTTCAACACTCGTTATGTTCCGCGGGTTGAGAGGGAGAGATTGGCTCAGGAGTTCCTTGAGCTGAAGCAGGATTCGGAGTCGGTGACGGAGATCACCAGGATGTTCACTGAGAGGGCGATGTTTTGCCCTGAGTTCGCTTCGGAGCAGGCTCAGATGTCCCGATATCTGAGTATGCTCAAGAAGGATATCAGACAGTTTGTTTCTACGTAGAGGTGCGAGACCTTGTTGGAGTTGCAGGAGGCCGCCAGGCGGCGTGAGTTAGAGATTGAGTTGCAGTTGCGAGAGCAGAGGCAGGCTCCGGTGCAGTCGCAGCCGGCGCCGAAACGGTCCAAGACCGTTGATTCTAGATTGCGAGGTCAGAGCAGCCACACTTGTTGGAAGTGTGGGAAGGGTCACACCGGAGTTTGTAGGTCCGGAGGTGCATGCCGCAAGTGCGGAAATGAGGGGCACTATGTAAGGGATTGTCGGCAGTCAGCCCCGGTTCGGGATTTGAGGATCTGTTATCATTGCCATTAGGTTGGACACTTGAGAGTCAACTGTCCACAACTTGCTACAGGACCGGTGCAGGCTCCAACACCGGCCACTTTGAGGATCACGGGTGGAGGTCAGGGTGGAGCGGAACCCCCAAGGGCTCAGGGTCGTGCTTTTCAGCTTACAGCGAAGGAGGTCAGAGCAGTGCCGAATGCACCTGCATGTATGTTTCCTTCTTGATGTCTTGTTATCTTGTGATTATTGTGGAGTATTGTTTATCTGCTTGTCTCGTTGTGTGGTTTTCGGTATGGTATTCGTTGTTCTTTGAGGGTTATGGTATGGTTATGGGTTTAGTGTTGGGAATTTCGTTGGTTATCATTCATGAGGGTTATTAGTGGAAATCTGGCGTTCGGTCTGAATGTCGGGTAGCATCTGCAGTCTGAGGAGTGGTTAGCTGAAGATCGAGTTTCCTTCGAGCCCGGGATGATCAGTGTTGATATGTGATTTTTTGAAGGTTGCTCGTGCTAGTGGGAATCAGTTCACGTGTAAGTGTTTGTGTTGTGTAGGGTTGTTGAGGGAAGTCGGTGATGGCGACCGGGGTTGATAGTCAGTGCTATAAGTGGGGGAGAATTGGAAAATTCTCCAGAAGATCGATGAGCATGTGAGATTGTTTAGCTGCTTGGGATTCAACAGTGTTTCTGTCAGCCAAGAGCGTAGGCTGGTATGAGTAAGTGGCAGGCATGCGGGGCGGGACGCAGACCAAGGGTATTTGTTTGTGGAGGGCCTGGGATCAGGCCGGGATTGAGTATGTAGGATGGAGATAGAGTTAGGAACCCCTAGAGGGCTAGAACAATATACATGGGAGGGTTTCCCGGAGATATAACTCAGAATGATGAATGCTAGTTGAGCGGTCCGAGTAGACTGAAGGCCGGTAGGCGTACCAGTCAGGCCGAAGGCTCGGAGAACGGTCCAGCCAGGCTGAAGGCCCTGGAGGGCGATCCAGATCGGCTAAAGGTTCTGAGAGTGGTCCAGATTGGCTGAAGGCCTGGTAAGGCGGTCCATTCATGCTGAAGACTCTACAGGTGTCGTTAGATCGGTTCGAGGAAATGGATTGAGTATGTCGCGATGGGTTAGCATTAGAAGGTCTAGTCCCGGGTATTGATCTCGATTAATGGAGATAGTGCATGGACTCGAGAGTCCTTACGAGCAGATTCAGAGCATGTGTGTTGCATGGGATAGCGGTTATGCTATAGGGGAGTGATGTAGCGTTGGGCGAGCACCGTGGCACTTGTCGTAGTAACAAGGCGGCCAAGTGGATTTCCTTGGTAAGGAAAGAGAGAGGAATGTAGCTTTGAGAGAGAGTGTAAATTCACGGAAGTGAAAGCAGCAGCGTAGAGTTATGATTGGAGTGATCCAATTATGGTTATTGAGCAACGTGATTGCGGCAGTGGTATGGAATCACATCCGGATTGGATGTCTGCTGAGGTCGCGGAAGGAATTCCGCGGGTGTAGAGCCAAGAGGCTCGGAAGGGATGCAGGGATGGAGTCTTGGATTCCCAGTTTGATTCTGATTAAGGAATTGTGTATGTAGTGGTGATTCATCCTGGGGGATGTTTGGAGGTGTCGTCAATGTGACGGGTTTTCCCAACCCGAGGGTGCTAGAGCTAGTTCAGCATGTGCATGCGATTGCAAGAGGAGAACTCATGGGAGTTGCTCTGAGGCTGAAGAATGTGTCATTCTGTCAGCATGGAGTGGATAAAGTTGGACTCGGATCGAGAACCCGGTGGTTCAGGGTTATATTTAGCTCGTAAGAGTCAAGTGATTGTTGTGACCAGGATCGAGAAAAGTGCCATGGAGTGGTACTCGGTTGATAAGTGTATAATCTGATAGGTGTGGTTATCAGAGGGTGAAGCCGGTGGCCGGCTTGAGGCGGTGGTCAGGACACCGCAAGAAAGGAGAAAGTTGAGTTTCGGGTTTCAATGGTTGTGTCTTGAGGAACCTGGTCTGGTTAATGCTAGGTGGTGCGTTGCGGGAGAAGTTCTGGAGTCGAGTTGCCGCAGGCTTCGAGGGCGAAGCCTAATTTAAGTGGGGGAGAATTGTAACGCCCCGTTCTTAGAAGTACTTATTTATGAGTCCCCGGGATTTAAGAGGAAGGGTATTTTGGTCCTTTTATGGGAAAAGTGGAAAAAGAAGGCCAAATATGAAGAATGGGACACGCTGAGTACGCCCAGCGTAGGCTGGGTTACGCCCAACGTAAGTGAGTAAATGGACGCGGGTGCAAGGTCGAGTACGCCCAGCGTACTCTCAGAGTCTTAAAACCCTAATTTGAGTGTAACGACCCAAAAATCACGACTAAAAATTTCTTTTAAAACATTACTAAAATCATATTTATAAAAATCGCATCATAAGTCATAACATAATTTCTAGAGTATTAAATCAAAACATAACATCATTATCAGAGTCAAACGTTCCCAGGCTAACTGACTATGGTGTGTGCACTGCAATCTTCCCGAGCTCCTCTTTTGAAAACCGAGTACCTGAAACCAAAACTGAAAACCATAAGCACGAAGCTTAGTGAGCTCCCCCAATCTACCACATACCACACAATAACATATAAAGCACATACTGGGCCTTGCCCACTGCATCGGATCGAAGTCTGGGCTAACTGGGGCCTTGCCCCTACATCGGACCGAAGTCCGAAGCTGACTGGGACCTTGTCCCCTACATCGGACCGAAGTCTGAAGCTGGCTGGGACCTTGTCCCCTACATCGGACCGAAGTCCGAAGCTGACTGAGACCTTGTCCCTTACATCGGACCGAAGTTCGAAGCTGATTGCACATAGCATGAACATATCCACTAGCATGAACACACATATACTACATCGGGCCGTAGCCCGGCTCACATAACGCATAAATCCTGTCTGAGCCACGAAGGCATCAAACATGCTAACTACTGCATCGGATCAAATCTGGAAACTACTACTAGCTAAACGGGCAGGCATTGTGGCCTTAGACCCGTTTCTACTGGAAGGAAACTCACCTGAACTACTGAGCTCTGCTGATAAACCTCTGGCTGCTACTCAACAATCTCCTGAACCGTTGTTCCTCTAGCTCTTCGAGCTGTCAATATCCATATAACACTTAGTCCAACTGACCTCCAAAGGTCAACTAGGTCAACTTTGGTCAAGGTCAAAATCCTGGTCAAAGTCAACCTTACAGGTCAACCCTACTCGCCGAGTCCTCCTAATGACTCGCCGAGTTCATATGCTCAGGGTCTTTCTATTCGCGACTTGACTCGCCGAGTCAGTCTATGACTCGCCGAGTCCAACTAGTTCCAAGTCCTGTCCTGACCAACTCGCTGAGTCACCACCCGACTCACTGATTCGAGTCTCAACTTGAAGGGTTTGGGGGTTTCGTGACCTGACTCGCCGAGTCCACTAATAGACTCACCGAGTCCAAGGCAATCTTCAACCAACTCGTCGAGTTGTTCTTCCAACTCGCCGAGTTCATGCTTAACTTCATCCGACTCGACGAGCTGTTCATCCCACTCGTCGAGTTCCTCCTCATCTTCAAGCTACTCGCCGAGTCCACTCGAAGGACTCGCCGAGTCTATTCAGATCTCCATACATGCAGAGGACTTTTGAGTCATGCATGGACTCCATACTGCAGATCTACCCTTCCCAAGCCTATTCCCCACGTAAAGTTGCAAACTTTGCCGAGTCCTCCTAATGACTCGCCGAGTTCATATGCTCAGGGTCTTTCTATTCGCGACTTGACTCGCCGAGTCAGTCTATGACTCGCCGAGTCCAACTAGTTCCAAGTCCTGTCCTGACCAACTCGCTGAGTCACCACCCGACTCACTGATTCGAGTCTCAACTTGAAGGGTTTGGGGGTTTCGTGACCTGACTCGCTGAGTCCACTAATAGACTCACCGAGTCCAAGGCAATCTTCAACCAACTCGTCGAGTTGTTCTTCCAACTCGCCGAGTTCATGCTTAACTTCATCCGACTCGACGAGCTGTTCATCCCACTCGTCGAGTTCCTCCTCATCTTCAAGCTACTCGCCGAGTCCACTCGAAGGACTCGCCGAGTCTATTCAGATCTCCATACATGCAGAGGACTTTTGAGTCATGCATGGACTCCATACTGCAGATCTACCCTTCCCAAGCCTATTCCCCACGTAAAGTTGCAAACTTTACGTGTAGAGAAGGAGATCTAGGCACCATTCACCATAAACTAGGGTTTAAGACAAAAGGGGCTCAACAATCAACCCATAGACTGATGCTTTATAATTCTCTAGGCCAGGATACACATAGATCTGAAGTAGCAACTTCAGATCTGGGCTTCTAACTCGAAATGGTTCATGAACTTGTCCTAAAAGCCCCAAATCCCATGATACAGGTTGATCTATATGCAAAAGAGGGAAGGTCACGACTCATTACCTTCAAATGCTCTGGAAGACCTCACAAGCTCTGGATCTACTGCCAATTCTTGAATCCCCAATGTGTGCCTTCTTCCTTCTTCCTTCAAACCACCCAAAATGGCAAGAAAGCTTGAATGAGCAACAATGGAGGCTTAGGGTTTCTGGTTCTGGACTATAGGGCCGCAACTGAGCCCTAGGAAAGAGAATAAGATGCTTAAATAGGTTACCAAGTCCCGAAATTAGGGTTTCCAAACCCAGACCTGACTCACCGAGTCCACTTGCCGACTCGCCGAGTCGGTCAATTGCTTTACACCCGGATCCCGCTCCGACTCGCCGAGTTCCTCCCTGGACTCGACGATTCAACCCTTCCTCAACTTAGGGTTTTTCCTTTCTTTTCTTGACCTTTCTGATCTCGGGTGTTACATTGAGGGTAAGCCACTATAAAAGGAACATAATGGCTCAAACCCTAGCCTCATTATCAGTCTCCCCAACCTCAAAGAAACCCTAGAACGCCTCTCCATTCCTTTTTGTGAGATCTTGACCTTGGGAAGCTCATTTTGGAAGTTTAAGCTTGGAAGAGGAAAGGAGGGAGTTGTCAAAGAAGGAGTTGAGTGGCTGGAGCTTATAGATCTGGAAAGATATCATCCTTTGGAGCCTATCTGAGGTATAAAGCTTCTTGCTTGACATTTATATTGTATAGATCTAAGTGTTGTGAAGCTTTGACACCATTCTTGTCCCAAAAGTCCTCATCTTGATGCATGTTTTGAGTTGGTCGAGATTATTTGTCCTTACAGACCTTAGGAGAGGTCTTGAGTGAGAAAAATGAGGTCCCAAGGGTTGTGGTTGTTCCATGTGTGAGATAAGTAGGTCTTAATGGATTAAGACCTTGGATTAAGAGCTTTATGGACGTCCCAAGTAATAAAGTTTGAGACTTTATGAATCTTAGGCATATTTGGCCTAAGGATCTGAAGTTTGGGCTTAAGAGCTTAAGCCATTAAGAAGTTATGTGGACTTGTTGAGCAGCGAGGTTACGCCCCGCGTAACAAAGCAGTATGCCCCGCGTAGCGGGTCAGTGCCCCGATCCCCAATTACGAATCAGCGTTGTACGCCCAGCGTACCAAGGAGGGTACGCCCAACGTACTCCTTCTGTTGGGTTTTCATTTTGGGCCTTAGGGATTGGGCTGCTGGATTTTGGGGCCGTGACTGGACATTTTGGATGGAGTATTGTGGACCCATTAATTATTATGGACCATGGGTCTCGACCCATTTGGTGAGGTGGGCCCAATTTAGTAAATTGGGCCAATAGTAGGCTTTACTTCGGACTTTTGGTCTTTGGGCCATTAGTAGGCTTGAGAGCTTATCTAGTGTTGGGCCTTTCATAATTTGATTGTGGGCCTTAGTCATGGGCCGGATTGAGTTAAGGATAGATTGGTCAATTTATCCTTGGAAGGATATTGTGCTTGGTCTAATGGTTATTTTTGCTTCTTCGGTTAGTTTGGGATTTTCGGTGAGGCGGTGATTCAGGAATCTGCTTCTTCAGTTCAGAGTTTCGGCAATTGCAAGGTGTGTTATCCTCACTATATCAACAGGGTCTAAGGAACCAAGGCCGACCCTTTTATCGGACTGAGATCCGGGTATCATTGTTATGTTATCGCTTTGCTATGTTTGCATCCTGGTAGTTAGGATGGTATTATGTTAGAGACCTGGTTAAGGTCGGTATCCTGGTATACAGGATGATGTTATGCTAGTGACCGGTTAGGTCGGTATCCTGGTAGGGAGGATGTTATGTTATGTGATCTGATAGATCGGTTTATTGAGTGTAAATTGTTATATGCTTGAATGTTTATGTGCACATGGTTGTTGGACTGGGGTTGGGTTGAGGCGGGTCCTGCTTTGTGCTGTAGGCCAACATACCCAGGGCGGACCGGTTGTCCCGAAGGCCCAGTGAGTGGTCCGGATAGGCTGTAGGCCCCAAGAGGGCGGACTAGACGTGCCGAGGCTCGGAGAGTGGACCAGGCCGACTGAAGGCCCAATGCGGGTGGACCAGTCATACTGTAGACTTAGAGAGTGGACCAGGTGGATTGAAGGCCCGGTGCGGGCAGACCAATCACACTACAGACTCAATGTATATGACTAGACTCGGAGGGTGGACCAGGTGGACTGTTGGCCGGTACGGCGGACAAGTCACACAGTAGACCCGAAGTGCATGGTCGTTCTGTGTTCTGATATGATATGACATGTTATGCGTGTATGGTATATGCGGTTGGTATTTTGGGGGTATCTCACTAAGCTTTCGGGCTTACAGTTGTGGTTTAATGTTTTTCAGGTTCTTCAGGAGACCGTGGCAAGGCAAAGGCGTGATCGTACCGCTCCTCATGGTTATGTTTTATGATGTGGTTCTGGGAAGACTCTAATAATATTTGTATTGAAAACCTTTTTGTAATAACATTATGCAAATGAGTTGTTTTTGAAAAGTTAAAATTGGTTGAAATTTTTTTTGGTCGTTACAATTTTATGATAATCTTCACTCCTTGACACTTCATTTCATGATCCATGCTATTAGAACTTCATAGATCTCGAAAATCTCTTCAAGGAAGCTTGTTAAAGCCGAAAACCTCTCCAATCTTCTTCCAAAAACCGAAATATCCAAAGCAAAGTGAGTTCATACCCCTAATTTCGGTTTTTACTATGTTTTGGGGGAGAATACAAGTTGTTTTGTGTAGATTTATGTGTATGCATAATTTTGTGTGTTTTTCATGATATATATATATATATATATATATATATATATATATATATATATATATATATATATATGATTATGTGTTATAAACTCCATGAACTTGAAGATCTACTAAAATATGATGCTATTTGTAGAACATAATACTCATTTCAACTTATCTTGCAAAGAAATGGTTTTAAAATACATCAAAGTTACTTAAAACTAAGAAAATTGCATAAGAGGGCCAACAACGACAAAATAACCAAAAGGGGGTATTTTTATGTAACTTACGGTTTTTAGGGGTTCAAAAAGGATTATTTTTGCTAAATATGGATATTTACGACATTTGTGACCCTACAAGGACTAAAAATGTAAAAAAATTTACAATTGGGCTTCTCACGGCCTTGGGACAAAATTGTAACTTTTTGGGGCTACTGTGGGCTTAAGTGTCATTTTCTACATAGTTGTGCCAAAAATGTCAATTTTTGCTAAGAAAAACTAAAAATATGAATTTGTTAGAACTTGGGCCAAAATGATAAAATTATTTATAAATGGGCCAAGAATGCACATTTTCATAAAAGTCAAGCCAAAAATGATTTTTTTTGACAAAAGGGAGTTAAAAATATTATTTTTACTAAAACTAGCATTAAATGCGAGTTTTGTCCTTAAAAGGGGCCTAAAATGTTAGTTTTACCAAAAATGTTCCCTAATTGTAAATTTTCGGTTTTAGGACCAAAAATGTCTTTTTATAAAAAAAATGGGCTTTTCAGGTTAATTTTGTAACCAACGAAGCTTATAAAATCAATGTAACAAACAACGGATAAATTACGTCATTCTTACCTTTATTGGGCTTGGAATTAATTTACATGCTTAGTGGGCCTCGGTAGTCCACTTACATGTTTATTGGGCCTGGGATACTCCTTATATGCCTGTTGGGCCTGGAAATAATATACATGTTAAATGGGCCTTAGTTGTCCTTTTACATATATATTGGGCCCGGGATATATATACATTCTCATTCCTTTTAAGCCTGGAAATAATTTACATGCTTAGTGGGCCTTAATTGTCCACTTACATGTTCATTGGGCCTGGAATATACCTTATATGTTTCTTTTCGCGTAAATTCGATTAAGGATCTGGTGAGACGTGTCAGTTGACACCTATTGAGTGTACAATCGTATCCTGTAGTTATAACTAGAGTCTCCTCGAGGGAGAGCAGGAGTTTGTGTATTATATATGGGGGTGACACCCCACACCAAAGTTGTTTGCTACAGTTAGACTAGGCCAGTCTAGGGTGACAAAAACCTTACCTTATTCCATCGGCGTCCAAAAACGCCATGACAGGCAAAATTGTCATTATCTAGTATGGTTATAACGACTCATTTAGAGGAATCAACGTTATAAATTTTACGGGAAACCATTCTCTTTTTTTTTGGATAACACGGTAACATACTCGCGCTGTTACTCAACTTTGGGGGTTGAGATACCAACATTCTCTTTCGCAAACAACATCGGGTTGTCTGGGGTTATTCTCTTTATATTCTCTTATTATTCTCTTTGTCATTCTCTTTACATTCTCACAAATAATAACCCACATGCATTAATACAAGATTGGACACAAACATTTCAAACATTTCAAACTGTTTTTCAGAAAATATCGGATTTTCTAGTGTTTACAAAGTGATACGAAACATTTTACTCAAATATGCTTATGAACTCACCAACATTTTTATGTTGACCTTTTAAATTAACTTGTATTCTCAGGAAACCGTTGAGCAGGTTGGGCAGAAAGAATTCATGGATATTTTGTTATATTTTGTATCATCATACTTTGACTATTTTGGCATGTAATATTGAAATACAATATTTGATGTAAACCAATGACAGTTGTAATAGTACATGTGTGATGATGATGTTATGTTTCAATTATATACTCTGTGATGATACTACAAGAATGAAATCACCCAAGCCCCCGAACGTTTCTGCCGTCTGGTTCGGGGATGTGACACTTTCCCCTCAATTCTCTTCCTTTTTCTTTCATCTTCCCGCCTACCCTAACAGTGTCTTGTATCCTCCATGACGAACGATACCATTGACAAAGATGCCACTGAAAAGCCATTTGCAAACACTAACATTCGCTCCTACGTGCCAATCACTCTTGATCTTGAAGAACTAAACTTTAACCCATGGAAAGACCTCTTTAAAGCATGTTGCATCACGTTTGGTGTTCATCACTACTTGACAGACCCTGCTCCTACTAACCCATCTGCTGACTAGTCCAAACTTGACTCAATGGTTAAGATTTGGCTCTATGGCATAGTTCACAAATCCTTGATTCAGATGGTGTCCAAGAAGGGCATGACAGCATATGACATCCGGAAAAGTCTCGATGACATCTTCAACGACAACAAAGATGCCCGAGCTATGGAGCTCGATCAAGAACTATGTACCATAACAATTGGATACATGTCGAATCACGCGTACTGTCAACGCATCAAGACCATCGCCGACCTCCTAGCAAATATTGATCAACCAGTACCAGAGAAAACCTTGGTCACGTTCATGGTCAATGATCTCGGGGAGAAGTTCGATCAACTAGCCGGAATCATCCGTCATCAGAATCCTCTTCCATATTTCTTCCAAGCACGTTCGATGCTTGTTCGTGAAGAACTTCGCCTATCCCGTAAGCGCCCTCAACACGGAATTCATCAAGACAATTCCTCAGCCCCAACAATACTCTACAGCGGAAATGCAGAGCCTTCTCGTACTCCCTTCACCCACTCCCGTGGAGACCGCCAGAATCAAGATCTCCAGCAGAATAATGACCGCCGGTAGGGGTGTGCATAGGCGGGTACCCGCCCTAATTGTCTGGAACCAGAACCGGCTACATCGGTTCCTTAGATTTTGGAACCGGAACCGGAACCGCCGGGACCGGTTCCGATACCGGGTACCCGGTTTCTAATTAAGTTTCATAAAATTCAATCATTACAATCCCCTAAAACTAACCATCCTTTTAATTTTATTAATAAGCATTATTATTCACGGACATGACATATTAAAATTTAAGTTTAGTATTATTGTTGTACTCGTCAATATTTCTCTTAGGCAACATCAAATATGAACTGTATGAGAAATAAGAAAGGTAATTGTTTAAAAACTTGCTGTAACGATGTGATGCTTGACATCTAACATTAGGAATAATAACATAAGAACCAAGTATTATCCATTTTTTTTAATTTTACACACGTGAATACAAAGTGTTAATTATTTAAATGTGGCCAAGTATTATCCATTTTTTGAATTTTACACACGTGAATACAAAGTGTTAATTATTTAAATGTGGTTTATAACCCATTGAAATTAAATTTATTATTTAACATAAATCCATGATTATACGAGTTAGTTTATATATAAATCGGTTCCGGCGGTTACCCGGCGGGTAACGGTTCCGAAAAAACGAGAACCGGAACCGCTTAAGGCGGTTCCAAAACTTTAGGAACCGGAACTGGAACCGCTTAAGGCGGTTCCGGTTCTGGAACTGGCAGTTCCGATGCGGTTCCGGTTTCGAAAGCGGGTACCCTATTTCGATGGTCACCCCTAACCACCAGAATGGAGATCGTCGGTATCAAGACCGTCGTAGCAATGAACGCATGCAAGATGATCATCGACATTAGCAACAAATTGGAGGCGGTGACAGGTGCCAAACTCACGCATTTAATTTTGCTCCCTGGCAAATGTGGGCTTCCCTACCACCATAGGCTCCTCCAGCCTAATATCTTCAATCCTTAGCTAATGTTTCATGGGCTCAACAACAACACCCCTCAGCACCTTGGGCTTCTACTGGAGCAGGATCATCTCGTCAACAATAATAGCATGCCCATTCCTGGGCTCAACAACAACACCCCTCAGCACCTTGGGCTTCTACTGGAGCAGGATCATCTCGTCAACAATAATAGCATGCCCAACAACCTGCTGCCTTTCACACTTCATGGATTGCTCCAAAATCCAGGACCTACGAACATCTCAGATCAGGCAACTTTATTACCGGAGGCATTTCAAACCATGAACCTTCAAGACCCGACCAACTCGGGATGATACATGGACACGGGTGCAACGAATCATCTCTCGGCGGGTATAGGTAACCTTCACAATGTTTTTAATAAAAGACCCATTTCGTCAATTCTCGTTGGTGACGGTTCTCACATACCAGTCACTAACACGGGACATAGCATTCTTCCCACTCCTCATCTCCCACTTCACCTACATAAATATAATAAAAAATCTTATCTTCGTTTGCAAATTTACCACTGATAATGATTATTCATTGAATTTGACCCATTTGGTTTAACTGTGAAGGATCTTTGGACGTACCAAACTCTTCTCTGTTGTGATAGTACCGGGGACCTTTATCCAGTTCACGACCTCCAGTCAATCCCACAAGCTCTTGTTTCTTTGAGTCCTACGACATGGCACCAAAGGCTCGGACATCCCGGGAACAAACTATTTCGTCATTTGCTTTCTAATAATTTCATTTCGTGTAATAAAACTGTTTCGAATGTTATTTGTTATGAGTGCCAATTAGTAAAACATGTGAACCTTCCATTTCATAGTTCTAATAAAGTCGTGAACTCCCCGTTTGATTTAATTCATTCTGACATTTGGACATCCCTTTACCCAGCTTGAGTGGTCTTAAATATTATGTCATTTTCTTAGACCATTACTCTTATTACTTATGGGTTTACCCTCTCAAACGTAAAAGTGAAGTTATTTCAAAATTCTTACATTTTCAAAACTTGTCAAAACCCAATTCAACAAAGACATCAAAGCCTTTCAATGTGATCATGGGGGCGAATTTGACAACAACACCCTACAAACCATTTTTGACAAAAATGGTATTCTTATATGATTCTCATGCCCAAAAACATCTCAACAAAATGGAAAATCCGAACGAATGCTTCACACAATTAATAACCTCTTTTGATCACTTCTTTTCCAATCTCACCTTCCTCCCACATATTGGGTTGAAGCTCTTCACATGGCCACTCACCTCCTCAACCGCCTCCCATCCAAATCTATCAACTACACCACTTTAAACTTTTACAAAGTCAACCAACATATGACCTGTAACACCGAAATTTTCAAAATAATTTTTCATTTTCAAAAATCACATAATGTATCACATCACAAATCAAAATCCATAATCAATACTATTTTCAAAAACAAATCCCAAGATCTCTACACATAATAAACTCCATCAGTGTGTGTGTACGTGTCAAGCCGTCGCCTTCCCACGGTCCTCGCTGGTACCTGAGACATCAAACATAACAACTGTAAGCATAAATGCTTAGTGAGTTCCCCAAAATACCACATACCACAAATACGCCACTCAAGGCTAAATCAGACCCTCTGGTCTAGATGTCTCGGCGGGACCCATCCAGTCCCGCAGCTCGTCGGACCCTCCGGTCCTGTCACAGCTCATTGGGCCCTCTGGCCCGGTCAGGATCGTTGGGCCCTCCGGCTCGGTCAAAATAACCATACAACATACAAATAACACATAGCACAAAATCTATAAGATAACACATAATCTCATAGCACATAAGACCCTTTGGCCAAATCGAAATACCACTCAAGGTAATGTATAATGAGAAGACTCACCTCGCGTGTCTCGGTAACTCGTAAATCTCTTAACCACTAGTGCTCGATCTCCCGAGCTATCTTCCTCCTACAACACAAGCGTATTTCTACTTAATACTATTTGACTCTGAATGACTAGTACCACGAAGTCAAACCAGTCAACGGTCAACGGTCGACCCGACTCGCCGAGTCTGGCGTGGACTCGCCGAGTTCCTACGGGAACCCGATCCCTCTGAATCTCTTCCGACTCACCGAGTCACTCACCCGACTCGGTTACTCAACCCCTGGTTCGTGATCGACGAACAACTCGCACCAACTCGCTGAGTCTGGGAAATGGACTCGGCGAGTGCATTCCATGCACAACCCCAACCGACCTTCTGAGGTCAGATCCGCTTCACTAACTCATAGATCCAGTCTCCTTAAGCTTATTGACCACGTAAAGTCCAAGTCTTGATGCTCATCAAGCATTGAATAGCTCATGAATGGTGTTTTAGCCTCAAATACATTGATCCCAAGCCAAAACCTCCATGGATGCATATAAAGCTTTGGCAATGAGGTGCTCTGGACCTATATGGGTCCAAATCCAGGACCTTAACTCGCTAAGGGACCATGAGGACACTAGATCTAGCCACAAATGGGTTCAAAAGCCCTAAATCTACATGAACATCACAATAACAGAGAATGATTCGAGATTGTACCCCAGATGTGATGTTCTGGACCTCAAATCTTCAAGAATCCACCCCTCCCTTGCTTCCTCTTGGCTAGACCTCCTATTTCCTTGCTAAACAACAACTCCAAGATCAATAATGGCTCTTTCCCTCACTTGAATCACTCAATTGCTCTAGGGTTTCACTTTGGGGTCTGATGAGTGCAAATGACGGCCATAAGGCCCTTTAAATACGCCTCAAACCCGAGAAATTAGGGTTTCATTAAACAACGTGGACTCGCCGAGTCCCCTCTTGGACTCGTCGAGTCCGGACGCGAACTCGCGTCCAAATCCGCGATCATACTCGGTGAGTCTAGGCTCCAACTTGCCGAGTCCCCTCACAAATTACCAAAATAAATAAATAAATAATACCTGGGAATTCGGGCTGTTACAATTCTCCCCCACTAGAACTAGACTTAGCCCTCGAAGTCTCGCTCTGAAAATAACTCCGGATTCTGTTCACGCATCTCACGCTCCGGTTCCCAAGTCATCTCGGACCCCTTCCGATGTTGCCACTGAACCAAAACCAAGGGCACCTCGTTGTTCCGCAGAACCTTGATCTTTCGATCCATAATCACAACTAGTCTCTCCGTGTAGTTCAGGCTCGCATCCACCTGAATGTCCTCTAACGACACTACCGTCGACTCGTCGGCTATACACTTCCTCAACTGAGACACATGGAAGGTATTATGAATCCGCTCCAATTCCGCGGGTAGCTCCAAGTGATATGCTACCCTGCCCACCCGCTCGATCACCCGAAACGGTCCAATATACCGGGGTCCTAGCTTGCCCCTCTTCCTGAATCGGATCACTCCTTTCCAAGGAGATACCTTCAGGAGAACATAATCACCGACCTGGAACTCGAGCTCGGTTCGACGTCTATTTTCATAACTCTTCTGGCGACTCTGAGCGGTCAACAACCTATGCCTGACCTGCTGGATCTGCTCAGTCGTCTAAAGCACTATCTCCGTACTACCCATCACGCGTTGCCCTACCTCACCCCAACAAATAGGGGTACGACATCTCCTCCCATACAACAGCTCAAAGGGTGGCATACTGATGCTCGAATGATGGCCGTTGTTGTAGGAAAACTCCGTCAAGGGCAAATACGCGTCCCAGCTCCCGCCGAAGTCCAACACACATGCTCGAAGCATGTCCTCGAGCGTCTGAATCGTCCGCTCACTCTGCCCATCGGTCTGTGGGTGATATGCGGTACTAAAATGCAACCTCGTACCCAACTCCTCATGAAATTTCTTCTAGAATCTAGAAGTGAATCGCACATCTCGGTTTGACACAATCGAGATGGGTACGCCATGCCGCGATACCACCTCCCTCACGTACAGCTCTGCCAACCTCTCCGCAGAAGAATTCTCACTAATAGCGAGAAAGTGGGCACTCTTCGTCAATCGGTCCACTATCACCCAAATCGCATCGACACCCCTTGCCGTTCTCGGCAATTTGGTGATGAAATCCATGGATATCTGCTCCCACTTCCACTCCGGAATCTCAAGTGGTTGCAACTTACCATGCGGTTTCTGGTGCTCAGACTTAACCTTACGACAGGTTAGGCATCTCTCAACGAACCATGCGACATCTCTCTTCATGCAGGGCCACCAATACTCCCTCTTCAGATCCAGATACATCTTTGTGGCCCCAAGATGGATCAAGAACTTCGATCTATGTGCCTCTTCCATCAAGATAGTACGCGTCCCGCCCACAAACGGTACCCAAATCCATCCCTGGAAGGTCATAAGCCCACGGCTATCGGTAACAAACTCCGACACCTGCCCGATAACTCGCTCTCTCTTACGGTTCTCTGGTCTCACCGCCTCGGCCTGGGCCCCTCTGATGGTATCCAATACTAGAGTCATCACCGTCAACCTCATACAGATATCTCGCATCGGGGCACCCTCTGCCCTACGACTCAGGGCGTCAGCTACCATTTTAGCCATGCCCGGGTGGTACAGGATCTCGCAATCATAATCCTTTACCACATCCAGTCATCTCCTCTGCCGCATGTTCAGGTTGGGCTGATCCATCAAGTACTTCAAACTCTTGTGGTCCGTGTATATCGTACACCGAACCCCATACAGATAGTGACGCCAGATCTTGAGGGCGAACAACACAGCCCCCAACTCCAGATCGTGGGTGGGATATCTCGTCTCATGAGGCTTTAACTGCCTCAATGCATACGCGATCACATGCCCTCTTTGCATCAACACCGCTCCCAACCCCGATATCGATGCGTCACAGTACACCACGAAATCCTCCATCCCTTCCGGTAGTGCGAGTACAGGAGCTTCGCACAATCTCTGACGAAGGGTCTCAAACGAGGTCTGCTGCTCTGGACCCCATGAGAAAGCAACACCCTTCTGGGTCAACTTGGTAAGTGGCTTGGCGATCTTGGAGAAATCTCTGATAAATCTCCGATAGTAGCCTGCCAGCCCTAAGAAGCTCCTGATCTCCGTAGGTGACCTCGGCACCTCCCAACTCATCACAGCCTCGATCTTGGCCGGGTCAACCAAAATCCCATCCTCGTTAACGAGATACCCTAAGAACTGGACCTCCCGTAACCAAAAATCGCACTTGGAGAATTTGGCGAAAAGCCTCTCCGCTCTCAGAACTCCGAGGAGCTCCATCAAATGTTCCTCATGCTGCTCTCTGGTCCTCGAATACACCAGGATGTCATCAATGAATACAATGACTGAACGATCCAACATCGGCCTACACACCCTGTTCATGAGATCCATGAATGCCGCTGGTGCATTGGTGAGCCCGAATGGCATCACCACGAACTCGTAATGCCCGTAACGAGTCCTAAACGCCGTCTTCGGAATATCCTCATCCCGAACTCTCATCTGGTGATATCCCGATCTCAAGTCAATCTTGAAGAACCAAGACACCCCCTGCAACTGATCGAATAGATCGTCGATCCTCGGTAACGGATAACGGTTCTTGACCGTCAACTTGTTTAACTCCCGGTAATCAATGCACATCCGGTGTGAACCATCCTTTTTCTTGACAAAAAGGATCGACGCTCCCCAGGGAGAGCTACTGGGACGGATGAACCCTTTCCCTAACAACTCTTGCAGCTGTGAGGATAACTCCTGCATCTCTGGCGATGCTAGCCGATACGGCGCCTTGGCGACAGGCGTAGCCTCGGGAACCAAATCGATACGAAACTCACCTGCCTCTTGGGAGGCACACCCGGCAACTCCTCGGGAAACACGTCCGGGAACTCACGCACAATCGGCACCTCATCCACTGAACTTGGTCTCCCAGCGGCCTCTCGCACATCTGTCACATAGGCTACGAACCCCTTGCAGCCCTGCTGCAAACTCCGCCTCGCTCTAGCGGCCGAACAGAAAACCGAACCACCACGAGTCCCCTCGCCGTAAACCGTCAGCGCTCCCCCACTGGGATCTCGGATCGTCACCAATTGACGCTCGCAATCTATGACAGCCCCAAAACGGCTCAACCAATCCATTCCTACTACGACACAAACATCCCCCATAGCGATCAGAATTAAATCGATCTGGAACTCCACCCCGAAGATCTCCAACATGCATCCATGTATCACCTCGGTAGCACATACCTCACGCTCATCTGCTATGGAAACCCGCAGAGGTCGACTCAACGCCTCCCTCAGAATACTAATGTGCCAACTAAAAGCCAAAGATATGAAAGACCGACTCGCACCCGAGTCGAATAAAACCAATGCAGGTACAGAACTCACAAGAAAAGTACCTACGCATAACATATAGCAATTACAATAACATAAACTCAACATAAAATAGATAAAGATTACATACCCGCCACGACGTCAGGTGTTGTGCGGACCTCCTCCGCAGTCAGCTGGAAGGCTCTCCCCCTAGCCTTCGGTGCTTCGGCCTTCACTGGCCGGGTCTCAGCAGCTCGAACCACAGGTGCAGATCCCTGCGCTGACCTCTGAAGCTGGGGGCACTCGGCCTTCCGATGGCCGGTCTGGTTGCAATGGAAGCAAACCGAGAACCCCTTCGGACAGTCCCTCGCAAAATGTCCTTCCTTCCCGCATTTGTAGCATACCCCAGTCTTGCATGGCCCATCATGGCTCTTTCCACACTTCCCACAAGTGCGGCCCCTCGAACTGCCCATCCTCGAATCAGCGGGCTTTGCCCGCTTGGCGGCCGGCTACGACTGCGTCGATCGCCGATCACCCCTCTGCAACTCAGTCTCCTCCCTCGCCTGTGTCTCAAGTTCGATCTCCCTCTTCCTGGCATTTGCCTAGAGCTTAGCAAATGTCTGATAAGTAGAGTTCGCCACGAACTCACGGATGTCCCTCCTCAAAATACTCAGATAATGGCTCATACGAGCCTGCTCAGTGGACACCAACTCCGGGCAAAACAGCCCCAACTCATGAAACATCCTCGTAATCACTGTCACCGACTCGGTCCCCTGCTTGAGGGTCAGAAACTCCTGAGCTAAACGTTCCCTCTCCACCTGGGGAACATACTCGTCACGAAACATTGCAGTAAACCTCTCCCAGGTCACTGCAGTCAGCTCAGCTGTAGAATAGCTTGCGGTCACGAATTTCCACCAATCCTTCGCCCCTAAGCGAAGCTGGTTGAGTGCGAATCGCACCCTCAAGTGCTCCGGACACGAGCACGTATAGAAACACCCCTCCATGTCTGAGATCCACCTCATAGCGGCGATCGGATCCTGCGTACCATCGAACTTCGGTGGTTTCGTGTTGTTGAACTCTCGGTACAGCAACGAATCACCACCCTGGGGTCTCGCAACAGCAACAGCTGCGGTGGCTGCAGCAACAGCAGCATCAGTCAAAGCAGCGTAACGCTCGTCAAACGTCTCGATTAGTGTGGTCTTAATAGACCCAAACATCTCCGGAATCTCGGCTCTGATGGCAGCAGCCACCTCCTCATGGATGATCCAACGGATCTCCTCATCGCTCACCCCACTGCTCTCGGGGTTATGGCGTGTCCCGACCATGATCAACCTCTGAAATACAACATAAAAAATATCAGGGATACTCTCGAGTATACTCACACTCGCTAACTCAAACATCCTCTCTCCTGGTACCCCCAAGGATTCTTACTTGGACCGCGCACCAATCCGGTGTCTTCAATAGTACGGGCCCAATACTATCTTCCACACCGAATCGATATACAACCCAAGTCCTCCTCCTAGGATCCCAAATCGCAAATACTCTACTCTCGCTATGCACTGGCTACCCTCAATAGCCCTCTCCTGAGCTCCTCACTGCTACCTATTCATTCTCAAAGTATCTCATAGCAGTAGCGATCTCCTAAGCTAAGGCATCACAAATCAGGCCCACTCTAGTCCTAATAGGAATACCTAGCCTCTCTAACATGCACAACATAATATCTCATAACTCATAACATATAACGTAAGGGTATTTTGGGGATTCACCGTTCAGGCGCTGGCTGACCGTACACACCATCCACTATGCTCGTTTCCAAAACCTCTTTTTCTTTTTTAGAAAATTTTAGTTTTATTTGAAAATTTCTCAAATCCTCGGTTTGAGTTCAAATACGCCCGAAGGTGCATCCGAATCCCTCAAACCAATGCTCTGATACCAACTTGTAACATCGAAATTTTCAAAATAATTTTTCATTTTCAAAAATCACATAATGTATCACATCACAAATCAAAATCCATAATCAATACTGTTTTCAAAAACAAATCCCAAGATCTCTACACATAATAAACTACATCAGTGTGTGTGTACGTGTCAAGCCGTCGCCTTCCCACGGTCCTCGCTGGTACCTGAGACATCAAACATAACAACTGTAAGCATAAATGCTTAGTGAGTTCCCCAAAATACCACATACCACAAATACGCCACTCAAGGCTAAATCAGACCCTCTGGTCTAGATGTCTCGGCGGGACCCATCCAGTCCCGCAGCTCGTCGGACCCTCCGGTCCTGTCACAGCTCATTGGGCCCTCTGGCCCGGTCAGAATCGTTGGGCCCTCCGGCTCGGTCAAAATAACTATACAGCATACAAATAACACATAGCACAAAATCTATAAGATAACACATAATCTCATAGCACATAAGACCCTTTGGTCAACTCGAAATACCACTCAAGGTAATGTATAGTGAGAAGACTCAACTCGCGTGTCTCGGTAACTCGTAAATCTCTTAACCACTAGTGCTCGATCTCCCGAGCTATCGTCCTCCTACAACACAAGCGTATTTCTACTTAATACTACTTGACTCTGACTGACTAGTACCACGAAGTCAAACCAGTCAACGGTCAACGGTCGACCCGACTCGCCGAGTCTGGCGTGGACTCGCCGAGTTCCTACGGGAACCCGATCCCTCTGAATCTCTTCCGACTCACCGAGTCACTCACCCGACTCGGTTACTCAACCCCTGGTTCGTGATCGACGAACAACTCACACCAACGCGCCGAGTCTGGGAAATGGACTCGGCGAGTGCATTCCATGCACAACCCCAACCGACCTTCTGAGGTCAGATCCGCTTCACTAACTCATAGATCCAGTCTCCTTAAGCTTATTGACCACGTAAAGTCCAAATCTTGATGCTCATCAAGCATTGAATAGCTCATGAATGGTGTTTTAGCCTCAAATACATTGATCCCAAGCCAAAACCTCCATGGATGCATATAAAGCTTTGGCAATGAGGTGCTCTGGACCTCTATGGGTCCAGATCCAGAACCTTAACTCGCTAAGGGACCATGAGGACACTAGATCTAGCCACAAATGGGTTCAAAAGCCCTAAATCTACATGAACATCACAATAACAGAGAATGATTCGAGATTGTACCTCAGATGTGATGTTCTGGACCTCAAATCTTCAAGAATCCACCCCTCCCTTGCTTCCTCTTAGCTAGACCTCCTCTTTCCTTGCTAAACAACAACTCCAAGATCAATAATGGCTCCTTCCCTCACTTGAATCACTCAATTGCTCTAGGGTTTCACTCTGGGGTCTGATGAGTGAAAATGACGGCAATAAGGCCCTTTAAATACGCCTCAAACCCGAGAAATTAGGGTTTCATTAAACAGCGTGGACTCGCCGAGTCCACTCTTGGACTCGTCGAGTCCGGACGCGAACCCGCGTCCAAATCTGCGATCATACTCGGCGAGTCTAGGCTCCAACTGTGACATCCCCAAAATCTCGCCAAGAAAAGACCGATTTTTTTTTCATTTATGCTTTTAAATAATTTCAGAGTAAATCCTTTTGATTTGAAAGAGTTGCGGAATTTGTTCCCAAAACAAAACATGATAAAATAATATTTATCAAAGCATTTCATCAAGAGATGCATTTTCATTATAAAATCAAAACTCGGGATGTCATGTTCCGATACAGACCATAAAGCATAAACGATAACATTACAAGTCATTCAACAAATTTATACATATACAGACTTGCAAACAAAACAACTTGATGATTCAACCATCTTATGCCCTCGCGCCACTACCTGTAATACAAATAAAAACTGAGTGGGTCAGGCTTGGGAGCCTGGTGAGCATATAGCGTTTTCAACCCACAATAAATAAGTTATATTTAATTTCACCAACCAACACTATCCCGATTACCCATTCCCGTTATCCTCACTTTACGTCCCTTAAATAACATCTATCTCAAGGGACCTAATCTAGGATTTTCATCGGGACGGACATCACTGCTAAGGGGTTTCCTCAACAATAGATATCCTAAAGGCAACCATGAGGGGGATAGAGTACACCGGTGAACACATCGTTCACAACACCTACAGGTTATGAACCTGCTAGCGTTCCACTGGACTGTCTAGAAAGAGTCTGTGGTCGTTATCCATACTCCGCTGAATAACTAGATCAACAACAACAATAACATCGAGACCTCTCATCTGTTTATTACACACCAACTATCTACCCATGTTCTACCCAACATATTAGTAGATAAAATATATACTTTCATACATAGTTTGAAACTTGTATATCATTTTCATTCAATATATATATTCCACATAACAGACGAGGCATATCCACGTAACACGTATTTCATAGAAAGCAATTCAGATCTATGGGATGGAAGAGGGTGAACATACATTCACACACATAACAACAAATTCGACACATAACACGTATTTCGTATAAAATACTCCATAATCATGCGTTAGAAGAAAGTAACTACACACTCACACATATAAACAACAATATACTTAATACACTCGAACCATACTTGTATTATTATCGTGTTTATGAAAGATAGTATACACTCACTTGATCAGAAGATGATCGGACAGCACTACGACTTGCAGAAGTAGTAATCCTTAGCAGATCTGGAAGATCTCTACAAAAATCAAACTTCTCGCGGGCAGAGCTTCGGCTCGGGAACCGCACTTCTTGGGATCTTCGGGATCTCGGGACTTGCCTCGGGGCTCGAGAATAATACCGGGGCTTCGGGGTATTTCTGGCACGCAAAACGATGCAAAACGGGAGAGAGAAGAGAGAAAATTAGCAAAAGAGCCGGCTGCCCTCGCATCCTATTTACAGGAGGCTGGAGCCTTGGAGTACGCGGGGCGTACGCGTCCGAATTCGTCACTGCTTACGTATCCGAAGTCCTCAAGTGCGAGTGTCGACATCATCGGAGTACGCGGGGCGTACTTCGGATCGGACCGCTGACTCCCCTTCGGATAATGCCGGATTTTCCAATTAAAAATAAATACAAATTATTTAATAAACTTCGGAAATTCATATTTTCATCATACGAACTCCGTTTTCGACGTTCTTTATATCCACGCGAAGGTGAGACTACGCTCTACAACTTTCGTTTAGACTTCGTCGGCTAATTTTGACTTTATTTTTATTATTTATTTTTAATAGGCCGCGACAGAAAAACTTCGTTATAAATTCATAACTTCTTCGCTTGACGTTCGTTCTCGCCTAACTTTTTTTCGCTTCGATACCAACAACGAGACCTTCGATCCTCGTTTAGAATGCTTCGGCTAAAAACCGCTCGATCTCAAATCGAGTATTTCAGGCTGCATACCGCAAAGTCGAAACTTCGATAAATCATAACTTCCTCATACGAAGTCAGATTTGGGCGTTCTATATATATTCAGAAACCTCGTTTCAACTACTACAACATTATCCAAAGATATTAAGTTTATTTTACACTTAAAGTTTGACGCTTATTTTTATTCTTAATTAATCAAACCACATAATTAAGCAATTAAGCACAAAACACATAATACTCAAATAATACACTCTTATTATTTCAAAACGGGTTACAAAGGTTAACCTAGACTATTACATTGCTAAAAATGGCAAGCCCGGAAACACAGGCGTTACAATTCTCTCCACCTTAGAATGATTCCATCCCCGGAATCACACATCAACAAACAAATGCGGATAGCGACCCATCATGTCACTCTCCGTCTCCCAGGTGAGATTCGGCCCATTCGTGTGCTTCCATCAGACAAGTACTAACCCAACCATCTTGCGTCGCAACTTCTTAGTCTTTCGGTCAACAATTTCCTCTGGTTCTTCAATCAACCTTTTGTTCTCATCAATCCTCAATTCAGAAATTGGAATTATGTCGGGAACTTCTCCCGTGAACTTCCTCAAATAACACACATGAAAAGTGTTATGAATTCCATTCAGTTCTTCTGGTAGTTCGAGCTTGTAAGCTTAGTTCCCAATCCTCTGAAGAACTTTAAACGGTCCAATAAACCTTGGACTCAACTTTCCCCTTTTACCAAATCTTATAAGTCCCTTCCACGGCGAGACTTTAAGCAAAACCGAATCCCCAACCTCAAAAGTCATCGGTCTTCGCTTCTTGTCAGCATAACTCTTTTGACGATCCTGAGCTGCTAACATTCTTTCCCTAATTATTTTCAACTTTTCAGCAGTTTGATGGACTATCTCCGGTCCCATAAACTGCTTTTCTCCAGCCTCAAGCCAACAAGACGGCGTACGACACTTCTGTCCATACAAAGCTTGGTAAGGTGCCATCTTAACGCTCGAGTGGAAACTATTATTGTAGGAAAATTCTACCAAAGGTAAATGTTCATCCCAATTACCTAGGAATTCCAAGGTACATGCTCTCAGCATATCTTCAAGTGTTTGTATCGTTCTTTCGCTCTGACCATCAGTCTGCGGATGGTAAGCTGTACTTAAACACAACTTAGTACCCAATTCCTCTTGTAGACTTTTCCAAAATCGTGAGGTGAAACGACTATCACGATCCGACACAATCGTTAACGGAACACCGTGAAGCCTCACAATTTCCTTCACGTAAGAATTCGCAAGCTTCTCCATAGACCATTTCTCCTTGGCCGCTATGAAATGCGCACTCTTAGTGAATCGATCAACGACCACCCAAATCATGTCGTGACCATTCTTTGTTCTGGGCAGTTTAGTGACAAAATCCATAGCAATGTCTTCCCACTTACCCATTGGCACAGGCAAAGGTTCTAAACTCCCATACGGTTTCTGATGTTGTGTCTTTACTCTCGCGCAAGTCACACACTCAGCCACATACGTTGCAACATCAAGCTTCATCGTTGGCCACCAGTGGTAAGGTTTTAGGTCCCTATACATTTTAGTGCTACTCGGATGAATCGAGTACATGGTCTTGTGAGCTTCTTCCATCAGAAGACCTCTAATTCCTTCGGACTTAGGTACCCAAATCCGATCATGGAACACCTTCAGTCTGTGACTGTTTACACCGAACACCAACGTTTTGCCCAAACGTTCCTCCTTTCGGTCATTCTTTTCAGAAGCTTCCTCTTGAGCTTTCTTTATACTTTCCACAATAGTCGAGACAACTTCAATTCTCAACGCTCTTGGCCTTTTCCTTTCAAGATTGACTTTCCGACTGAGAGCATCAGCAACAACATTAGCTTTACCGGGGTGGTAAAGTATCTCGCAGTCGTAGTCTTTAAGTAATTCTAGCCAGCGTCGTTGCCTCATATTCAATTCCTTCTGATTAAAGAGATATTGGAGACTCTTATGATCAGTGAAGAGTTTGCACTTCGTGCCATAGAGGTAATGCCTCCATATTTTCAGAGCGAAAACTACCGCTGCCAACTCCAAATCATGAGTCGGGTAATTCTTTTCATGCTCTTTCAGCTGTCGAGACGCATATGCTATCACCTTTTCTCTTTGGGTCAACACAACCCAATCCAACCCCAGATGCGTCGCTATAAACGACGAAGTCTTCAACTCCATCGGGTAGAGAAAGTATCGGTGCCTCGCATAGCTTCTTCTTTAGCTTCTCGAATGCTTCTTTATGCTTATCATTCCAAGCATAAGTAGCTCCTTTGTGGGTCAAAGCCGTCAACGGAGTAGCAATCGAAGAAAAGCCTTGGATAAACCTTCGATAATATCCACCTAATCCCAAAAAGCTTCGAATCTCCGTGGGACTTTTCGGTTGCTCCCACTTTGTCACAACTTTAATCTTTGCTGGATCAACCATTATCCCTTCTTGGTTGACCACGTGACCCAAGAATTGGACTTCACGAATCCAAAAATCACATTTGGAGAACTTAGCATACAGCTTCTCTTTCTTCAAGACTTCTAACACTTCTCGCAAGTGTCTGCCATGCTCCTCTTGGCTTTTCGAGTAAATCAGAATGTCGTCTATGAACACTATCACGGATTTATCAAGGAAAGGATTACAAACCCTATTCATTAAATCCATGAATGCTGCCGGAGCATTGGTTAGTCCAAACGACATAACCAAGAACTCGTAGTGTCCATATCTAGTTCTGAATGCAGTCTTCTCTATATCCTGCTCTCTTACTTTCAGCTGATGATATCCTGACCTTAGGTCGATCTTCGAGAAATAGCTCGAACCTTGCAATTGATCAAACAGGTCATCAATCCTTGGCAACGGCTATCTATTCTTTATTGTTGCCTTGTTCAGCTCTCTATAATCAATGCACATTCTCATACTTCCATCTTTCTTCTTTACAAATAACACCGGAGCTCCCCAGGGTGATGAACTAGGTCTAATGAAACCTTTGTCCAATAACTCCTGAAGTTGCATCATTAGCTCCTTCATCTCCGTCGGTGCTAATCGATAAGGTGCTTTCGCAATTGGCGGTTTTCCTGGCAACAAGTCAATACGGAATTCCACTTGTCGATCAGGCGGTAATCCAGGAAGATCTTCGGGAAATACTACCGGATAATCACACACAACTGGAATATTCTGCATCACCTTCTTTTCCTTCTTAGCATCAATCACGAATGCTAGATATGATGTCCACCCCTTGGTCAAACATTTTCTGGCTTTCATCAATGAAATGATTCCAGAATTCACTCTGCGTTTGTCCCCATACACCATAAATGAATCTTTCCCATGCGGGTTTACTTTGACTATTTTCTTCTTGCATAAACTTTCGGCATCGTTGGCACTAAGCCAATCCATTCCCAAAACGATGTCGAAACCGTTTAGTTCGATAGGCAATAATTCCTCGTGGAACTTATTCCCATTCAGATCAATTAAGATGTTCTTCATACGATGGCTAACAGGTACAAACTTGCCACTAGCAACTTCGACTAATAAGGCATCATCTAGTCTAACAACAGGCAAAGCTAGCTTTCTACCAAATTCATGGGATATAAAGGAGTAGTTGGCTCCAGAATCAAATAAAATTTGGGCAGGCAATTCGTTAACGAGAAAGGTACCTGAAGCGATATCAGCTTCATCTTTAGCAGCTTCCAGCATCATCTGGAATGCTCTCGCCTTTGGCTTTGGTGGAATATTGGGTCTAGCTGCCTCCTTCTTCTTCGGGCAGTCCCTCGACATGTGTCCCTCCTCACCACAACCATAGCAAACTTTCTTAGTGAGGGTGCATTCATTGGCATAGTGCCCTGGCTTTCCACACTTGTAGCATGTGTTCGCCACCTCACATCTTCCATGATGCTTCTTTTTATATTTGTCGCACCATTTTGCTTCGCCTCCACTTCCCCTCGAACCAGACTTCGAGAACTTGTTTTTCTTATTGGACCCTGAAGTTCCATCGAACTTCCTCTTTTCACCAACATCTGTCCTTTCCAGACCCTTTTCCTTCTGCCGGGCCTCCACATTCTTAGCTGCACGAACAGCCGTTTTCAGAGTAGTTGCCATCTTGACTGTCGGACCAAAGTCGGCAGGCAGTCCATTAGCAAACCTCTCTATCTTGGAGAGTTCCGTTGGCACTAGGTACGGGAACAACTTCATTTTCTCAGTGAATGCAGTAGCATAGTCGTCTATGCTCATCTTCCCCTTCTTCAAGTTTTGGAACTCATTGTTCAGATCAATCAGATCTATCTCTGAACAATACTGCACCCTTAGTTGCTCCAAGAACTCCTCCCATGACATTTTCAGGGCTTCTCCTCGTGGAATAGTATCTGCCAACAACTTCCACCAACTCAGGACTCCAGTCTTCAGTTGTCTAACCGCAAAGACGGTCTTCTGTTTGTTGCTACAGTCGCAACTTTCAAATACCATCTCCATTTCGGAGATCCAATCCATTATCTCAACAGGCTTTGGGCTTCCAGAAAGACTTGGCGGCTTGGCGCCCAAGAAGTTCTTGTACATTCGCCCATCCTTGTTGTTTCTCCTTTCCGGATCGTTCCTTCGTTCTCCTTGAGTCCCAACTTGACTCATAATGCGACTATTGTTCCCTTCCTCCGATTGCTCGGGAATCAATTCAGGTTCCTCAATAGGTATGATAGGTTCCTCCCTATTATCATGCAACATTTGTCACATCTCCTCCCTTTGTTCGGCTAGCATAGCCCGAATCATGGCTTGCACCGCAGCCATTGTTATTGGTTCTGGTGCTGCTGCTACAACAGGGATTTGCTCAATAACTGGCGGTTGATTCCTGTTTTCATCCGCATTTCCAACGCCACTCCTTGTTCTCACCATTTTTGATCTACACACCGAATAAGGTGAAATTAGATCCTCATTCACGGTAGATATTCAAATCATCCTTATTACTCCAAAACGTTTACATGTTAGTTCTAATAATGTAGGCATACGCTTAGAATCCTACACACATAAGGTTTCCAGATCCGGTCGGCAACAGACCGTAGATCCGAACAATTAATATCATATATGGCAACATATAACATTTAGCACATAAAAGCATTTTAGGCAACTTTCCTAACATAAACTAGTGCTCGTGTCTAAAACCCAACAGACACACATCTCAAAATTCCACTTAGCATTCTAAGTTTAAGTCTAGAAATCCTACAAATTCCTAGTTCGCTTAAACTAATGCTCTGATACCAACTGTGACATCCCCAAAATCTAGGCCAGAAAAGACCGATTTTTTTTTCATTTATGCTTTTAAATAATTTCAGAGTAAATCCTTTTGATTTGAAAGAGTTGCGGAATTTGTTCCCAAAAGAAAACATGATAAAATAATATTTATCAAAGCATTTCATCAAGAGATGCATTTTCATTATAAAATCAAAACTCGGGATGTCATGTTCCGATACAGACCATAAAGCATAAACGATAACATTACAAGTCATTCAACAAATATATACATATACAGACTTGCAAACAAAACAACTTGATGATTCAACCATCTTATGCCCTCGCGCCACTACCTGTAATACAAATAAAAACTGAGTGGGTCAGGCTTGGGAGCCTGGTGAGCATATAGCGTTTTCAACCCACAATAAATAAGTTATATTTAATTTCACCAACCAACACTATCCCGATTACCCATTCCCGTTATCCTCACTTTACGTCCCTTAAATAACATCTATCTCAAGGGACCTAATCTAGGATTTTCATCGGGACGGACATCACTGCTAAGGGGTTTCCTCAACAATAGATATCCTAAAGGCAACCATGAGGGGGATAGAGTACACCGGTGAACACATCGTTCACAACACCTACAGGTTATGAACCTGCTAGCGTTCCACTGGACTGTCTAGAAAGAGTCCGTGGTCGTTATCCATACTCCGCTGAATAACTAGATCAACAACAACAACAACATCGAGGCCTCTCATCTGTTTATTACACACCAACTATCTACCCATGTTCTACCCAACATATTAGTAGATAAAATATATACTTTCATACATAGTTTGAAACTTGTATATCATTTTCATTCAATATATATATTCCACATAACAGATGAGGCATATCCACGTAACACGTATTTCATAGAAAGCAATTCAGATCTATGGGATGGAAGAGGGTGAACATACATTCACACACATAACAACAAATTCGACACATAACACGTATTTCGTATAAAATACTCCATAATCATGCGTTAGAAGAAAGTAACTACACACTCACACATATAAACAACAATATACTTAATACACTCGAACCATACTTGTATTATTATCGTGTTTATGAAAGATAGTATACACTCACTTGATCAGAAGATGATCGGACAGCACTACGACTTGCAGAAGTAGTAATCCTTAGCAGATCTGGAAGATCTCTACAAAAATCAAACTTCTCGCGGGCAGAGCTTCGGCTCGGGAACCGCACTTCTCGGGATCTTCGGGATCTCGGGACTTGCCTCGGGGCTCGAGAATAATACCGGGGCTTCGGGGTATTTCTGGCACGCAAAACGATGCAAAACGGGAGAGAGAAGAGAGAAAATTAGCAAAAGAGCCGGCTGCCCTCGCATCCTATTTATAGGAGGCTGGAGCCTTGGAGTACGCGGGGCGTACGCGTCCGAATTCGTCACTGCTTACGTATCCGAAGTCCTCAAGTGCGAGTGTCGACATCCTCGGAGTACGCGGGGCGTACTTCGGATCGGACCGCTGACTCCCCTTCGGATAATGCCGGATTTTCCAATTAAAAATAAATACAAATTATTTAATAAACTTCGGAAATTCATATTTTCATCATACAAACTCCGTTTTCGACGTTCTTTATATCCACGCGAAGGTGAGACTACGCTCTACCACTTTCGTTTAGACTTCGTCGACTAATTTTGACTTTATTTTTATTATTTATTTTTAATAGGCCGCGACAGAAAAACTTCGTTATAAATTCATAACTTCTTCGCTTGACGTCCGTTCTCGCCTAACTTTTTTTCGCTTCGATACCAACAACGAGACCTTCGATCCTCGTTTAGAATGCTTCGGCTAAAAACCGCTCGATCTCAAATCGAGTATTTCAGGCTGCATACCGCAAAGTCGAAACTTCGATAAATCATAACTTCCTCATACGAAGTCAGATTTGGGCGTTCTATATATATTCGGAAACCTCGTTTCAACTACTACAACATTATCCAAAGATATTAAGTTTATTTTACACTTAAAGTTTGACGCTTATTTTTATTCTTAATTAATCAAACCACATAATTAAGCAATTAAGCACAAAACACATAATACTCAAATAATACACTCTTATTATTTCAAAACGGGTTACAAAGGTTAACCTAGACTATTACATTGCTAAAAATGGGAAGCCCGGAAACACAGGCGTTACACCAACACGCCGAGTCCCCTCACAAATTACCAAAATAAATAAATAAATAATACCTGGGAATCCGGGTTGTTACATGACCGCCTTCGTATCTTCGGGTGCCTATGTTATCCACATTAACACCCACCACACAAACTCGCTCCTCAATCTACCCTGCGCATTTTTCTCGGGTATCCGAAAAATCATCGTGGTTTTCGATGCCTTGACCTCCACTCCAAAAAGATCATTATCTCAAGACATGTCATTTTTGATGAACATGTCTTTCCTTTCGCATCTATGACACCCAACACACCACCATCATATGATTTTCTTCACACATATGAACCTTTAAACTACATTGCATGAAAATTCATCGAAACCAGCACCACAACTACCCACCCTTCTCCACCAACACCACCCTTTTCACCACCTTCCACAACATCCTCCCCTTTATCATCGTCCTCATCAGACTCCCCTATTTTGGGTGACCAAGCTGCTTCGGTAGCCTCTTCGGCCTTTGCCACATCTATAGTCAACACCTCGCCCTCTCCCACCGATACGACTGTGCCACCCATCTCAAATAATCCTCCTCCAACTGCTCCGTTGCATCATCACATGCATACTCGATCTCGTAGTGGAATCACTAAACCTGTCATTCGCTTAAACCTTCACACATCCTCCCTTTCTCCAATACCTAAAACTCATATGCAAGTGCTTCAAGACCCAAATTGGAAATCCGCTATGCTTGACGAATATGGGGCTCTTATTAAAAACAAGACTTGGGTTCTTGTTCCATGACCACCAGGGGTCAATATAGTTCGCTCCATGTGGCTATATAAACATAAATTTAATGTTGATGATTCTCTTAGCAGGTACAAAGCCAGAATTGTTGCAAATGGTAATAGTCAACAAAAGGGTCTTGATTGTGATGAAACTTTTAGTCCAGTTGTCAAACCAGCTACCATACGCACGATTCTAAGTCTTACTATCTCCAGAAAATAGCATGTTCACTAGTTGGATGTCAAAAATGTGTTCCTTCATTATACAGTAAGAGTCAGAGACGGTTTACATGCATCAACCCCCAGGCTTCATAGACTTATCAAAACCAGGGCATGTTTGCCATCTACAGAGATCATTATACGGTCTCAAACAAGCTCCAAGAGCCTAGTTTCAGTGCTTCAGTAACCACGCCATTCGACTCAGTTTTCAGCACAACAAGTCTGATTCCTCATTGTTTGTCTTACAGCAGGGTACAAGCTTGGTTTATTTACTTTTATATGTCGATGACATCATCCTAACAACTTCCAGTCCTATGATCCTCAACCAAATCATCTCATCTCTCAGCAAAGAATTTGACATGACGGATCTTGGCAATCTGAATTACTTTCTCGGCATCTCTATGATTGGGCATAAAATAAACAAATGTAAGGTTGTTTAGGGAACCACTTTAACTCAAAACTAACATTTAGGGATAGAAATCAACATATGGTCATCAATGGATTTTGATAAAGAGAGTAGCAACCGTTTTATTTCAAACTTTGGCAAAATTCTACCTTCCAACTCGTTGAATCTCACATTATTGCATAAGGATTGGATGTTGAGTAGATTATTAAGCGTTTTGTTGACTCTAAATAGGCGGGACCAACACCACGTAAACATGTTGCCATGGTATATGGAACAATTTATCAAAAATAACATATTCAAAGGTTTACTTCAAGTGAAAAAATAATGGTGGAAAGGTTGAGGCTAGACGCTCAGATCCAATACGTGATCTAGTCCAATTTTTTGTGTTGCTTTTAGTACCTAATCTTTTAGAAAGTAGCTTAGAAAAATGAATGTCGTAGTTGGATAAGAAATCATGAAGTTTAGCGAGTGATCTATAAGTCCTCCCCCCTGTAAATTGAGTAAGGAAGGTTATCGAGCCTGCCAAAGGGCACATGTAAAGATACATTTGCATCCTTTTAAAGTCTACTTTTTACAATTTTGAAACGCCACCACCACTTTATAATTAAGGCCTATTTTTGAGCCTTAAACTCTCGATCCTAAGACCTCCTACTTTCATCTGAGCCATTATCTTATTCCAAGCAATCCATGTGATTTTTATATTGTTTTCATCTCCTCCCCAAATAATATATTTATAATACTCTCTAAGAACTTAAAAGCCTTTGTGGGTGTTTTAGATAAGGAAAATTAATAAATACCCAAACTACTATAGACCGATTTACATAATATGAGATGACCTATAATGATAATGTATAAGTCTACTATGTGGACATTTTTTTACTAAAACTTGTCCAAATTTGGATCCATTGTGTGATACGGTTCATTGAATAGCCTATTGGAAGACCTAAGTAAGAGAATAAAAGAGATCCAATCGTACAATTCATCTTTCTAACCAAGAAGTTGGATTCGAAGTCGCTAACCTCGAACCTTAGTAGCTTGATTTTAGAGAGGTTGAGTATAATCTAAAATCCCATATCATATTTCAAGAATTTCAGTTGACCCAAAATTGAGAAAAAATGGTGTTATTGACGTATTAAATGTGTGATGCTTCCAACCCTTGGGATGTGAGTTTGACACCATGATAAAGTCTCTTCAACTTGGCATGTTGAATGTTGGAGATGATACCCTCCTTGTTATCTTCCACTACTTCAGTACAAGGGGATTTAGCAGGGGTACGACCAACCACTGTAGATATCGGTAGAGAATCCACAAGACATTCACCATTGCTTGCAGATGAGACCTCTACAGTCTGTACCACTAGAGGGGAAGTGACAACCAAAAAATTAAACATGTAGGGTGCAGGGAAAGTCTCACGAAGGTTAACGTCCTGATACTCAAGTTTCCCTTGGTACCATTTCCGAATAACAAAGTCCAGCGATAAGTGAGTCTTAACACCTGTGAAACAGGAGAACCCTTTTTTCAGACCCACCATCACAAAATAAAAAAGAAAGAAAAAAAAGGGGGAGTGGAAGTAGGATACACAATACTACCGTCAGTAACGGAGAATAAGACATACATCTTTCCCCGTGCAAGCCAACTTGGGCTCATACCAGCACTGCAAAAACATACTCCTGAAACTCATTAAGCACAACTTGGAGAGTCTTTAAGAGGTTGGCGAAAACTTGGTTGTGCAAGATCAGCTTGGAAGTGATATCCGAGAAGTCGACTGCTCGATAATACCCACGACCGACTTGCTCCTGATTAACCCATAGCCATTTGTCTTTCCAGTTCTTCGGCGCCTTACCATCTGGAACAAGAACATGACCACCACGACGGGCAAAGAACGTATACTTATCTCCGATGGTGCTAAACTAGAAGAAGAACTTAAAGATGAAATAGTCGAGAAGGACACCATTAGCACGACAGAGCATATCAAGCGCCACCATCTTGTTCACGGCATTTGGAGTAAGCATTTGAATAATACAACCATGCTTCTGTAGAAGTTCATCCTGGAAGTCGGTAAGTAGAAGGCAGACTCCAACGTCAAAGGTTTTCAAGTAAACACCAACCTTCCCGAGAGGGGGAAACAAGATCATCGTATCAGAAGCTGGGAACTCCACCCCCATCGATCGATGAAAAGTCATAGGCTTCTTAAAGAGTTTCGAACTCATACACAGTGGGAACAATGCCGGAGCGATTAGCCATGAGAACAAGAGAAGTTGTAGAGAGAAAACCGGAAGGATTTAGAAAACATGTGGGAGATAAAAGGAAAGAGAAAAAGTTTTATAGCAAAAGAAAAGGGACGAGATATTCAAAATCCAAGACATAGCTGATGTAACTGACACGCTAAGTAGATGGTCATGTCACCGAAAAGTTGATGTAACGTCAGTTACATAGCTGATGTAACTGAAACGCGAAGTGGACGGGGTTCCATAACTCATCAGTAGTAGACCAGGGGCAGGGCCCAAGTTAGGCGAGGCCTTAGGACAAAAGTACGGTAGAGTATGTTTCTTTATGTGCTAGTATGTTATATGTTTGTATGTGTATAGCAGGCGAGGCCCAGAGACAGGCGGGACCTACGAGAGACAGATCTGTATACCGATCGGGGCTCGATGCCAGGCATGGCCTGATGCCGGGTAAGTCCCGATGCAGTGGACAGGGGCCCAATATGTGGTTATGTGTATGTTATGTGGTAGTATGAGGAACTCACTAAGCTTCGTGCTTACGGTTTTCAGTTTTGGTTTCAGGTAATTCCGGTAACGGAAGGAGGAGCTCGGGATGACTGCATCGCACACACCATGATATTTAGCCTGGGATGTTTTACTCTGATGTAATAAAT
Source organism: Lactuca serriola (assembly GCF_051521515.1). NCBI lineage: Eukaryota > Viridiplantae > Streptophyta > Magnoliopsida > Asterales > Asteraceae > Lactuca > Lactuca serriola. The sequence goes on from NC_136416.1 coordinate 73,177,625, forward strand.
AAGTGTTTTGAGAAGATACCCTGATTTGATAACTATGGTTTATTAATGAATAAAAATGAAATTTTTAGTCTTGATTTTTGGGACGTTACAAGTTGGTATCAAAGCCTTGGTTTAAGGGATTCAGGTACACTCTCGGGTGTGTCTGAACTCAAACTGAGGACTTGGTATGAAAATTTTCAAAAGAAAATCATTTTTATTAAAACGAGCTTTAAGAAAAAGAAAAGAGTTTTGAAAAGAGAAAATTTTTTTGAGAAAGAAGAAAAGGGTGTGATCCATGCAATCAACCGAGCTCCAGTAAGTTCTCCCAAATTACCCATACATGTTTGTTTAGATATGATATGCTTATGAGAACTGCATGCTAGATTAGGACTAAGGATCTAGGAAGGATGCCTTATGTTCCTATTATTTGTGTATCAACTTTATGAGGATTGCAAGCTTTCAGTATGATGGCCTCATTAGTATATTCTTGATGATGCGCACTCAATGCTCGAATGTTGCTTGCTTTGTGCTTTTAGGAGTTCTAGCTATCTTTTACTAACTAGTAAACGAATATGTTAAGTTACATATTGCGAGGACTAAATAATTTCAGAAGGTCAGGTTTAGCTCTATTTCGCAGCTCTTGTATGAGTTCAACCGCTGTAGGATAGAACCTCTCATTCGAAGAATTATCTAGTCTTAGTGATATGTAATAGTATTCGCGAGCTAGTTAGGGGAAAATAGCAGGGACTTCTTATGCATCTGATGGAAAAGAGTGAGTTAGGGGATACCCTAGGGCAAGCCTAGGATGAGAGTAGTACTGGGAGCAGTAGTAGTAGTAAGGGACTTGGTGGAGTCGAGGTAATCCTTGAGGAAAGTACGGATAGATGTGGAAGGTAGTATGGGCCCGTACTACTGAAAGCAGAGGATCCGTACTCGAGTCAAGGAGGGCTGAGATAAAACCAGGGAACTTGTAGTGCATGTGTGATCCCTCGATTGTGATGAGTATTCTGGTGGTCGTCATTTTATATTGTAGTATGGTGACACTACGGGGTAGAGTAGTGGGCAGTTCAGGTGCATGGGAGGGATCAGGATCGGGTTCAAAAGTCGAGCAGCTCGGGGAGCAGATAAGAGAGTTTGTATCAGAAGAGATTACGCGCAGGATGTTGGACCAAACTCCTTTGATCTTTGGTTCAGTAAAGGAGGGGATTTTGGACCTTTTGGATAGCCGCCTCGAGGCCTTTCGGGCCGATATCGCTACGGGGCAGTTAGGGGCGCCTCTGGGGCCCAGTATTTATGGATCATTGGGATCCCTCGGAAGGGAGGATCCCATTATTAGCTCTTGTCATCAGGGATCGTAGGTGGGTTACGTACCTTGTATCCAGGAGGGTCCACTGCAGGATTGGATTGCTGTGGAGGTTTCGCGGGCCGTGCACGAGGAGTTACCCGATATTATTAAGCGTGTTATTGGCAGGGTAACCGCTAGGTTTTAGGGACAGACAGCGACTGTTTAGGCGGTTGATGGGGGTAGTCGGGGTAACTCGGGAGCAAGAGTTTGGTTTGGATGTGCAGTTAGGGAAAGGGAAGCGGACCCCAACATCAGGACGATTGAAAGAAGGTGGAGGTTCCGACTCGGTTGACTTGAGTGTTGGAAGTAAGGGAGATCGTGAGGTGTGTGGCAAGTGTGGGGGAACCCATGGGTTTGCTTGTCACAAGTTTAGGAGTTTCAAATATGGAGAAAGAGGGCATGTACATCGGGATTGTAAGAAGGATCATATATGTTTTCATTGTCACTAGCCAGGTCATTTCAAGTCTCGTTGTCCTATTTTGGAAGTGGAGAGAGTTTAGGCTCCAGCGCCCATAGTTCAGCAGGAATTCAAGATCGAACCACAATAGATGGTACTGCATCGATATTGGTAAGGTTATTTCAGAATTTTGTGGCCTGCTTGTGATTGAGCTATATGCCATTTGCATACCATGGATGTTAGAGTAGTAGTTCGAAGATGTTTCCCTTAAGAGCAGATTCTTAGGATGCAGTCACTATAGAAAGGGTGAGTGGGGCTCAGGAGGTGTTATCTTACTCTTCAAGAGTGGTTTAGATTTGGTATTGGTTAGTTTTGGAGCTCTAGCGGTGGTAAGCATTAGTTGTCAGCAGATCAACCCTTTAGATGGAGAGAAGGATTGGGAATACTTTGTCGGATTAGTGTCTAAGTCCATAACTATAATTGATATGTACTTGACCCGATTTGGCATGGTCCATTTGGGTTGCATGGCATCGGAACAATTTGGAAAGACTTTTGTGAGAAAAGGATATTTATGATTTGTTAATATATTATAAGTTCTAATATGTTAATATGAAATCACATTATTTAATTAGTATTTATCAAGAATTAATTTGGAATTAATTTTGTGATCAAAAGAGACTAATTAAATATATGAAGATTGATTGTGTAAATCATTCATTCTTATATATGTGGGCTTATGATCCATAGTTCTTCATGTTGGGCTAAACCCATGGATACTCCATGGAGGTTTTAACCCATGGAGCATGAAGGATATGGAAAGACATAAGTTACATGGAGTAACCCTAATAGCCACAATATATAAAGACCCCATAGCTCAAGAAATCTACCCTAACGATTCATATGAGAGGGCTAGTCGATTTTGAGCATAAGGACTTTTTTCTCAAGTTATTCCAAGTTGTTGTTGGCGTTGTGTGTACCATTTGAGGTTTCACACTTGGGGCACTAGGCTCTTAAGCTCCATGGAATCAAGCTACAACAAAGAGGTATGTTATCCTAACTAGTATCTTGTTTTGTTTATTTCAATTGCATGCTAGTCATAGGTTTAATTTCTTGGAGACCATTTGCATGTATAATTAGTGAAAATATAGATCCAAGGTATTTAGGGTTATATGTGCACCATAGGATGTTGTAGTATACTAAAACCCTTTAGTGGTATCAGAGACAAGGCTTGTTTTCATGTTCTACTTGCTGAAATGGCTGAAAATCGAAGTTTTTTGCAATCTGGACAGGGGACTCGACGAGTCTATTGAGGGACTCGACGAGTCCATGTACAAACTCATCCAAATCGTCGAGTTTGTTCTTGCACTCCGCGAGTTGGAGCCCCTGACAACATATCTTCGAGTTTTAAGGCTGGAATTAGACTAGAATCATTACCCTAAGTTGTTTTTGAACCTATAAACTTGTTTTTGATGTGGTAATGGTCACTCTAATCCAATTCAATAGATAATTGTCAATAGATTCATGTTTTGTATTAGTTTAATGGTTAGGCTAATTACATGAAAATTGTTTGATTTGAATTGTCTTATTCTTATGAGCTGTTTAGGTTAATAGAAAATTTATGTGATAATTTGTTTTCGATCCAAATTGATCTAAATGTTGTTCATAATATGTGTTTTTGTAACTTGTCCTCAAGTTATATGAAAAGTCACATTTATGATTTTTAAAACTCATAAAATTTCCATAAGTTTAAAATAATGAAGAGTCTCGTTTTTAAATGTTTTAAAGTCTTCCATAACTTGTCCTCAAGTTAAGGAACTTGAAGAGTTTTTCCATTAAAACTACTTTAAACTCATAAGTTATGGAATTGAAAAGTTTTTTGAATTGTTCAAAACTTGCCCTCAAGTTTTGGAATTTGTAAAGTTTCCCCGCATGAATACTTTAATTCCAAGTTAAACCCTTAGAATTTTAAAAGTTAAAATTCAACCCTTATAATATTATAATACTAATAGTTAATATATATATATATATATATATATATATATATATATATATATATATATATATATAGGTTTAGGTTCTATGGAAAACAAAAAAGCCTAAAAATCATTAAAATGCATTAAAAAAAATACTTAGAGATCACAAAACTTATTTTTGAATTTTTTTTATCAATAAATCGCAACTTTTAGGTCAAAATCGCTGAAAAAAAAAATTTGAATTTTTTTTTACAAAAAAAATAATTGATTTTTATTTTTTTTCAGCGAAATTGTAAAAAATGTTGCGATTTATTGATAAAAAATTCAAAAAAAAGTTTTGTGATGTCTTGGTATTTTTTTTATGCATTTTTACGATTTTTAGGGTTTTTTTGTTTTCCAAATAACCCTTCCCTATATATATATATATATATATATATATATATATATATATATATATATATATATATATATATATATATATAAGAACAAAGTTAGTCTTACTGTTAGTAGGCCTCATTCACGAAGCCGGTCTATAAGGGGGATATAAGATTACTGCCTATAAAATGGCAGTTTTAATGGGTGTCCACTCTCATCCACCGCTTCCTTGAGTGGTGGAGGGTCGTTAGCCGATCGGGTTTGACATGACTCTAATTCTCCCTTCATTAAAAGTATAATGATAAATACTAAGTAACTAAACACTTATAAATTCTCAATCTTAGTTACTTAGGAAAATGTGAATTTGGTGCTAACCAGTGAAATTACACTTTGCGCCTTGCTTAAGTCGTTAGTGGAGTGTGTGTGGTTAACCGGCATACTAACTTGGATTTAACAAGGTTGGCAAAGGGTGGCTTAGGGTTTATCTTAGATCAGTGGAGCGCATGTGGTTAACTGGCACATCGATTAGGTGATAAAATTTAAGAGTACCAAGTATATTTGCATGGTTATTCACACCTTGTTTGTGATCCTCGGCATCACAGTCACAAACTTGAGAGGGCACAATCGAGATGTAAACATGCCATTGAAAAGTTCAATGAATCTCAAAAGATCTAGGAGTTTCAAACCAATTAAAACCTAATACATATTTCGTTTTTCATGGTGGAAATTGGTGAATCATCATTTGCTTACCTTCAAATATTTTATAGCTTGGATTACAACATCCTTCTTCCAAGTTATAAAATATTGTGTTGGGTCCTATCCTTAATATTTCATATTGGGTGTTTTATTAAGCACTTAAATCAACTAACTTGAATATCTCTCATTGTAGATGTCTGGTTCAGACAACTATGATCTTCCCAAATCTCTTGGAACACACTTTCCTAATGAAGATGATGTCTCATGGTTGGATCATGGAAATCATACTTCAATTCCTCCACTTCCTCCAATTATTCTTCCTAACCCACAAGTTCTTGAATATTCCAATGTCACTCAAGTCCTATTGGCAAGAAAAGTCTATGTGTGCTCACATCTTGGAGATGAAGTCACATATTGACAAGCTGGGAGAGTTGGGTGTCAAAGTCTAAAGGAAGTTGGTTGTTGACTAGGTTCTTCAATCACTTTCTAAGTCACATAGTGAGTTCCTTTAGGACTACTATATGAAAGACCATGACATGACCTTTAATGATCTTACCTATTTGCTTGATGCTGCTGAATCAACAATAATTTGGAGCACTGGTAAAGAAAAATTGATTGGAAGATCAACTTCCCAAACTTCCATGGACATTGACAATGGTAACATTGAAATCCAGAAAATCTTTCTCTTCCCAATGGAAAGGGATCGGCCATAGTCAACTCGGTTGACCAAATGGTAAAGAGAAAGGCTAAGTCTGAGATAGTCCCGTGTACCATTCCCAAAGGGTCCATATGTTTCTGTTACCAAAGGAAGGGGTATTGGTTGCAAAGCTACCCTATTTACCTGAAATATCATGAGGATGGTAAAGTGAAAAGTTTGACTCTACTTCGGGTAAAGTCCAATATCTGACTCTATTAAGTTCCTATTTGAAGATTCTTATACATGATGTGACTAGGTCACATGTTGATGTTTTAAGAATCAAAGAAAAGAGGAAGCTTAAAGAAAGAATATGATGATTCTGATCACGAAGATGGATTTCGATCGCATGGTTCGGTGATTAGAATTTTGAGTTGTTACTTAAGAGTTATGATATTTTGCTTAGAAATAGATAACAACAAGTTTTCATATGAATTTGAATTGTAAGGATAAGTTTTCTGCAAGTTTTTAAAATAAAAGGAAAAAAAGTTTTAATTTTATTTATTTTAAAATTCCTTACAATGGCATTTGGGAAAAATTGTTGTTTATATGATTCCATTGATACCAACATTGGAAAATGGATTTGATTCTTTTGTTTGTGGTAGTGTCATAATTTACCAAATAAGGAAAGATTCTTATCACCCAAGTTCCAGTTGGATAGAAACTTAGAATCATGCAACCGGTGTTGTATGATGAACGAAAAATTTTCATCTTTGGGAAATTAAGACTAATTCCTTGTTCACATGTATATGTGAGTCAAGTGAGGGATCGGGTACACTTGAGTGTGCGCTGGTCAGGTCCACCACAAAGAATGATAAGGCTAATCGTCATGATTTACTAAAAGGTTTAGTAAATATGTTTGTGCTTATAAATTTAAGTATAATTCTGAAACATTGGAAAAGTTTCAATGTATGGTTGGACGAATGAGAAGAATCAAATTAGGCAGAAAGATAAGAGTTTCTCCAATCTGAAAAGATGGGAGAGTTGCACACCCCAAAACCAGAACGGCGAAAACGTTCGGGGGTAGAGGACGTCATGTCAAGTATCATGAGATATGTATATGGTAAGCAAGTAATGAACAACCATTTCATAAAGAAAGTGTTTACAATGTATATGTTCACAAAACATAGAAGTCATAAACAAATAACAAAACAAGACTTGAAGCTATAATGCTCCATCTTCTGAAGTCCTAGCACGAGCACCTGTCTAATAGTCTCCTGAGAATACAAGTTATTTGAAAGAGTTGATCAGCAATTAAGCTGGTGAGTTCATAAGATTTTAGTGATGTGAGTAAGCTGTAAAATGTGGAAAAATGTATATGTAAAAGTGATGTAAGCTGTAATTTCTGTTTTGAAATGATCGCCTGTTCCTCTAGAAAATCCTATATTTCCTACTTTAATGGAAGTTAAGTAAAATGACACTACAAGACTTTCTATGCGTACTAAGTGATACAAGTTATATATACTTAGAGTAAATAAACAATCGATTATGCGCATCTTCCCTAAACTCACAATCCAACGGGGAACAGCAAGTAAGGTGGATAGCACACATTCCATTGGTTGTTAGATCGTTGTCATATATAGCCTTGGTGTATTCACTTGTTACTCATGGAGTTATTTGTAATGGTTCCTTTATATCTAATGGAGAGTTCTTGTAAGAAATCCTATTTTTCTTATAGTAAAATATTGACTACGGTGATTACTTTTATAATAGCTTTGTTTATACTGCTATATATAATCTGATATCGGGTAGATAGTTAATTGGGGGAATCTACCCTAAGCCCACATCCAATGGGAACAGGACATCGAGGGAAAACTCACATTTAACTATCTATCAGATATTAGTTCTATATATAAACATGGTGTATAAACTAAGGTATTATAGAGTTAACTCATTTAAAGTCTCTAAAACTGTACTGGCTTAATAAAATGGATTAAGCCCTTTTCTGGGAAATCTCTATTTTTGTCTACCAAAAATACTGACTTTGATAAGTAAGTTTTGTACTAGAATAACTGTGCGTTGACTCTGTGTCCTATGACTTGATCCATACCTGGTACCCTTATGATAACTTGATGTATACTAAGAATATATATATATATATATATATATATATATATATATATATATATATATATATGTATATATATATATATATATAGATTCGGGTAGATAATAGATTGGGTGACCTCGGTGGAAACCCACATCCAATGGGAACAGGACTTACAGCGAAGAGCGCACATCCTATTAGCTGTAGGAATCTACTAGCATATATGTATCCTTTAGCGTATACATTAAGGAATCGTAAAGTTAGCATCATGATCCTAACCTTTAATCGTAGCCTTCTACCAAGGCATCTTCTGTTCTGAGTTAAACCCGACTGTTCCTTTGTCAAATGTAAAGTATATTCTCCTTAGTTTATAACTATCTCGACTAGAAAATAGATCAACTTTCAAGTGTTACCGACACTTTATGAAAGTAATGGGAGAAGTAAGTACACAGATGTCGTTTATAATGACCTGCGGATGTACTAATAACCTAAAACATATTTGTTTTATTACTATCATAATGTGAAAGCTAGAATCCCTTACTAAACGCTCTCAATGTAAAGAGATTGAGGGAACCAAACGCGACCCCATCAAATCCATGCAAGCCGTGTAATTCACATTAAAGTTATATGATCATGTATACCCAATATAACTATCACTAATGCGTTAATGATTCATTGGTATAATTAGATCCTGTCTGTGTGTTATCATGCTATAGCAACCTAACTTGTTTGTTATGTTCTGTTCTGGTATTGTTTGATTCTCTTCACTGTTTGTTCTGTTCTGATATTGACTCTTTGTGTGCTTCATTGTACTAGAAGTAATGAATAGCATTCTCCTAAACTATACCTATAATAGTTTACTAATGCTCTACTTGGACTGTTACTGAAATGACTCCTTTCCCTACTAAGTTATGCTTTAACTTTAATAACGGAGTTTTCAAATGTGTTGACAACTTATAATTAACATAAGTAACATTTTGAAGAATGTTTAACAACAAATATTTACACAATTATCATTGTTTTCAACCTGTATTCCCCCCCCCTTAAAACAGTTTAAAATAGTTAAATGATTCATTACAGGGTATGAACTCACCTGATGTGGGTGATTCAAACGGGTATGCGCGTACGGATGAGAAGTTCCACGAATGAAGTCCCGAGACACAATAAGTCCTAAATGACATATAAGCACACATATTGACATGAATATAGTGTTTACAACAACTATATGAAAGGAAACACCTTCCGGGACTAGGAAACACCTTGACCAAGTGTTGGAATCACATGTGATTCAACATAGGAAGGGATAAAGGCACCCACATGAGTTTACTACCATGAGTTCACGGCCCAAGGGAGTTTACCGCCGTAAACTCATGGCTACTCATGTGTGAATGCAAGTTTAAAGGCTAGGGAATGATTTAGGGACAATACCTCTAACCTAGGATGAGAAAGACCACCTTCTTTGGAGTTTTTGAGGAGTTCACAGCCCAAATGAGTTTACTACCGTAACCTCATGGCCATTTATGTTTATGAGGGTCCTAAAGGTCATAAGGAAGCATCCTAAATTCAAGCCTAAGCCTTAAGAAGTGTTTGTGGCATCAAAACACCCTTATCTTAAGTTTACGGCCCATGGACCATTTGGTCATGTGCTTGCGGCCGTAAACACCTATGGGTGTTGGTATTTTGGTTGCTTTGAGTCCTAAACACTTCATGGTAAAGTTCTAGACTGGTCTCTTGGCTTATGGAAGGCATTTAGGGCATTTTGGCACTCTAAAATGGAGTTCACGGCCCAAGAACATCCTTGGTCGTGAACTCACTTCTAGCCTTGTTTCTTAATGATTTTGAGGTCTAAAACAAGTAATGGTAGTATCTAGGTTCAGTTCCAAGGTTTGGAGGGACATTGGGCACACTTTGGCCCTCAAATTTAGTGTTCACGGTCCAAGAAGATCTTGGGCCGTGAACACCATTTTCTTGGTGTTTTGGCTGATTTTCCATGTTATCTATGCATATAACACACTTATATACACTCTAGATTGAAATACTTACAATCCGGGGTGATCGGGCGAAGATCCTAGAGAGAGAAATCAACTTTTCTCTAACTGGAAATGTAACTTATGAATCCAAAATGGCTAAGAACCATATATATACTCCTGGGGTTTTTTGGCAGAAAATATTTTATTCAGGCATTGAACTTTAATATCAATGAGCTTTGGAAAAACAGAGTTGCACAATACCCTAGTGCAACCTCTCTCATGATATCTCCTTAAGTGTAAGTCCTGAAATGCTCAAACTTATCCCAAAAGTTTGAAAGTTAGCAGAACGGATTTGACTTCACTTGATGTGGATGGTTTTACAGAATGGAAATTCTTGGGTTGTCACAAGAGTACTTTGGTATCATGTTTTATGATTATCTTAGTGATTATGAAACCATATCACAATTGATCCTCTAAGAACATCTTAGTGTATTCGTGTGACTAAGAAGAGGAATCGTGAATTGTTGAAATGGTTAAATCAAAAGATGAATCATACTTCGTTCCAAAATTGAGTCTTAGAGTAATACTCCAAGATTGTAACTTGAGTGACATAATCTTAAGAAGGTTTATAACACTTGTCAAATGTTGAGTAAAATGTTTTCTTACTCTTGTACATTTGAAATTGGTAAGTTGTGATGTTTTGGATAAAACAAAGACCAACAGAGGCCAATTGTGTGAAGTGTTTGTCTTGATAAGAATCCGCACTAACTCTGGAATATTTGTTTTGTCAAGGAATGGTTCTTGACAAGAGAATCTTATATGTCAAGAGGTCAGTGGGAGTCTTAAAGATCTTGAAAAAGTTTCAAAGAGCTAATCAAGAGTAGAACTTGTTGGTTATCACTAGCACACCACTTGAGGTTTGTAACCTATCGTGTTGACATATTCTTATTTTTGTGCCCATTCCAGTTAAAGTTGACTATGCATGTAACTCTATGAGTTCTCAATTGTTTGCATAACTACTTGGAAGCAATGGTCGGCCCTTGTGCTGCCAAGTGGCAAGAAGTTAAGATTGAACAATTTCAGTCCATATAAGTTTGGATTTGTCACTAATCTCCTCTTGTGGTTAGGCAAATTTACATGGATAGGAATAAATACACCATAAAATCTAAGTGTCATAAGGTTTCTCTTCGATTCATGAAAATGATGGTGAGGAACCGCTTTCACTTAGTAGATTTTAAGTAGATAGCAATTGTGATATTTTCATTCTCAAAGTCGTTAGTGGAGCGTGTGTGATTAACCGGCACGCTAACATGGACTTGTGAGAAATGGAAAAGATCTAAACAATTGAGACTATGATTACAACATCCCTTTTCATAGTTCTAAAAATTTGTTTAGACACACATGTGAGCTATCTAAGGAAAGGTGTATGATTTTGATAAAGTTTTATCAAAGCATCTCGTATCAGAAATCTGAACTTTGGAAAGAAAGTCAATAAAGTATTGATTTCTAGAAGTCCAGCTGATTTCTGGATACATGTCAAAGCTAGTGGGAGCATAATTGTTATGTTGGTAATTATTATGCTAGTGGGAGCATAATCAATTATGATAAGTGTTGGAAGGTAGCAATGTTAATTATAGAAAACAAAAGTTTCAATTGGAAAAAGTTGTTTTTCTATAATTAAGGGAGAGGAAATTATACTTCATTTCAATTCTAAAAGCTTAGATTGAGATTTTAATCATCTTTAGTCATGGAAATATATATATATATATATATATATATATATATATATATATATATATATATATATATATATATATGAATTTTATGGAAATTCTGTATATATTGCGTTCTCAAAATTCGATTATGATTACGGCATCCCTCTTCATACTCAAATTTTAAGAAACATGGCAAATAAAAAATATTGTACCCAAAGACTGGTCTAGGATCATGTCTTTATGTGAGACATCATGAATCGTGTCCCATATGCTTTGAGTATAGGATCGATTACATGTGCTATAATATTTATCCTTTTTTAAATTTCCAAATGCCCGGGGCATTAAGAGGGGAAAAAGTACTAGAACTAGATATGACTAAAGTGATTAAGCAATTTTCGGGGACAATCTGAGGTTTACCAAAGATTGGTTGCTCATGGACAATTGGAAGTATAGTGTTAATTTTGAAAGAACCATATTGACATATTTTGAAAAGATGCAACTCTTGTTCAGAAGTCATAGTCAAAATGGGAATGTGGAAATGTTTCCATTGGAGAAAGATATTCATTAAATCTATGTAAGATTAGAAAAACTTAATGCAAGAAAGATGTTCAAAGGAATGTACTTTGAATTTGAGACTTCGTTTCCGTGGAATTGCTCTCAATTGGAATACTTTGTAATGCCTGTTGTCAAGTCTTTGTGACTTTTGTGCATAGTCATTACATGAGGATCAATGCATACAAGTTTAGAATCTAACAGATTTTGGTAAATGGCAAAGAATATTATATTCTTACATTTATGATAATAATTTGGATTGTGAAATGGGCATCATTGGAATCATGTTCAATTGGTCTATTTCACAAAGTAAGGATCATAGACAAACACAGTGTGTTTACTTAGAGTATGGCATAACTATTGTTTGGACAAACATAGTGTGCATGCTTGGAGCATGGCATGACTATTGTTTTGTTTCAAGTATAAATTTGATTATTCGAAACATTATACAATGAATAATGAGTGATCAATATGGTGTTTAAATAAAAGGTGTTTTATTTACTCTCAAATGTGCTTGGGGCCATATAGGATTAGTATTATTCTTGTGTTGAACTTTGCATGTTTTGACTTCCCGAATAACTAGTTTATTCAAATTCTCCATAGTCAGTCATATGTTGGAAGTAGATACGAATCAAGACTGTCATGAAGTTGGCTTGTAGATGTCTAAGGTGTTGAACATAGCAAGAGTTGCTACAACATTCATGAGTGCTCCTGTAATGAGATTCGAGTATTGGGTTAAACCCATGATCATTTGAATCACTTCATGGATTTTATCACGAGTGATCATGAGATGATAATATCTTATATTCTTCAAACTAAGATATATGAGTTGTTGCCTATGAGTTGGTTGTGCATTGATTGTACGAAAACACATCAGTAACTCGATGTTATAAAACGTACCTTTGTGTATGATTCAACAAGTAGTAGGACAAGCATATGAGTCGAAGTTTATCCATTCCTTTTACCCTTGGAGGGATAAAAGCGATATCTGTGGGCCCCTCGATGATTTAGTGATGACAAACGTAAGTGCTCGGCCGGGCCTGGACTGATTTGATTTGTTTAATTAGTCAGTCGTCATAAATCGGAAATCGGGAAACAACAGATGGACAGAGAATGATTATAATCCATGTCTCAGTCCATATGATATCTAGAATGGTGGAATATATGATCTCTTATCTAATAGACGCGTCATTTATTTTTTTAGAGTACGACAGCAGCTTTTAAGAGCTATGATTGCTAGTCGGGTTACAGAGTCATACGTAATAATAGTTTTAGACTTATCCAAGTGGGAGACTGTTGGATTAGTGTCTAAGTCCATAACTATAATTGGTATGTACTTGACCCGATTTGGCATGGTCCATTTGGGTTACATGACATCAGAACAATTTGGATAGACTTTTCTGAGAAAAGGATATTTATGATTTGTTAATATATTATAAGTTCTAATATATTAATATAAAATCATATAATTTAATTAGTATTGATCAAGAATTAATTTTGTGATTCAAAGAGACTAATTAAATATATGGGGATTGATTGTGTAAATCATTCATTCTTATATATGTGGGCTGATGATCCATAGTTCTTCATGTTGGGCTAAACCCATGGAGTAACCTATGGATACTCCATGGAGGTTTTAAACCTTGGAGCATGAAGGATATGGAAAGACATGAGTTACATGGAGTAACCCTAATAGCCACAATATATAAAGACCCCATAGCTCAAGAAATCGGCCCTAAGGATTCATATGAGAGGGCTAGCCGATATTGAGCATAAGGACTTTTCTCTCAAGTTATGCCAAGTTGTTGTTGGTGTTGTGTGAACCATTTGAGGTGTCACACTTGGGGCACTAGGCTCTTAAGCTCCACAAAATCAAGCTACAACAAAGAGGTATGTTATCTTAACTAGTATCTTCTTTTGTTTATGTCAATTGCATGCTAGTCATAGGTTTACTGCCTTGGAGACCATTTTCATGTATAATTAGTGAAAACATAGATCCAAGGTATTTAGGGTTGTATGTGAACCATAGGATGTTGTAGTATACTAAAACCCATCATACTTTCCAAGCCGGGAGCTATAGGGATCTAGTTGAATCGAAGTGGGTGAGAACTATCCCAGAGGTCAGGAGCAGAAGTAAGTGAAAAATTAGGATGAGTTCGCAACTTTGTTGGAAAGGAAAGCAGCCCAAGTGGCTGTTTGGAGAGGAGCGTGCAAGTTGGGAGTTTGGGAAACTTCCCAACATTGATTTCATGTATTCGTGGTAGTTGATAACTGGTTGGGAACCAGGTGGGAGATTTTCTCGGTAGGACGCGAGTGTAGTTAGGATGTAAGACTACAGGATCGTCGTAGCATTCCCCAACAGTTAGGCAGAGCAGGAATAATAGTAGGGTTGCGGGATAATTGTAGCATTTTGTTAGCAGCTAGTTAGAGGAGTGTGGGCAAGGGCCCGTATCTCCTAGTTAGCAGAGTGTGGGCGAGGCCCGTATCTCCTAGTTAGCATGATAGAGATCGAGGAAGGATAGTTTCTTGAGTTTCATGATGGATTTGGTCCTTCATATCCCTAGATAGGTGAGACGAGACTTGTGGGGGAGGCTACTCCGAGATATAGTTTGGGTGAGACCCGTGGGTGAGGCCCGTGTGATTATAGCAGCGCAAGTGGGACCTGGTAGAGACCTTAGGGTCAATATAAGGGATCGAGGATCCCTGGACTTAGGGAGCCAGAGTGGCAATGTAGATAGAGCAGTTTTAGACAACCGAAGTCTCTTCGGAAGTCACTGGGAGCGACTAAGAGACTGAGCTTGGGTTTGGTAACCGGTGGGAGTCCGGTAACCCAAGTAATGGCAGATTAGTTGGTACCAGGGTGGTCTCGGTTCATCCAAAAAGCAGACAGGAGATAGCATGATCTTCGGGTAGGGGTAGCGATAAGGGAATTCTTGTAGGGAGCTGTTAATTGTTTGAGAGGTGCTAAGTCACTCATAGCAGGATTGAATAATCTCATAGTAGAGGGTTTGACTCTGTTGCGTAGCTCTCGTATGAGTCTAACTGTTGCAAGGATGAATCTTTTACTCGAAGGATTATCTGATCCATTCATCAGCACTGAGGCGTGATAAGAGGAAGTATTCAGTGAGTAGCAGCGAAGAGTCAACACTGGGAGTGACTGGAGATTTAATTGCAGCGAAGGGTTGTCCCACACAGAGATGGAGAAGGTTGTTGCTTATGGAAAGTTGCCTTGGGAAGGCCAGTGATCGTGCAGTGAAAAAGGGGTGAACCCCTTTGGATGTCCAGCATAAGCGCTCGGGAAGTACCCAAAGGATTGTCGATTAGGTATGAGCGATGTACTTAAGGTTTATAGTGATTGGATAGTTCTCAAGAGGATACCCTCGAGGGTTAGCATTTTGCTCAAAAAGATCAGTCGGAAGGCCAATAGAAGCGGTCCTTCGAGGATTGGACCGAGCATACAAAGTATGCAACGTATTGGAATGCCGTCAGAGGCTGCATGGTAGTTGGCCATAGCAGAATTCGAGGACGAAGTCCAATTTAAATGGGGAAGAGTTGTAACACCTTGTTTTGAAAAGTACTTTGGTTGCAGTTTCGGAGGCCCAAGGTATAAGCGATTCGGTCTTTTATGGGTCTCGGGTTTTATTTGAAAGGTTTTAAGGCTTGGGTAGGTAGTTAGGAGCGTAGGGCTTCTCGCCACATTTTCGTGGGTATAAAGTTCGTTGGAAACGGACTTAGAATGAAGGAGTTATAGCACTTTGAAGTTATTGGCAATATTGTTCCTTAGTAGAGAAAGATGACAAGAAAGGACCATGCATGCAAGGTAGCCAGTGCAAGAGTACGCCCGACGTAGAAGGGTTAAGTGTTTGCAGGTATGGAGGGGCGTACGCCCAGTGTACGAGAAGTACGCCCAACGTACGTTCAGAGTTCCCAAACCCTAATTTTAGGGTTCAGCCCCATATAAAGAACCTTATGTCTCAAAGGCCAACCTCCATTTCCACCCTAAAGGATCTACTACAAAACCCTAATCCATATTTGAGTGTTCTTGGAGCTTAGAATGTCACTAGAGAAGCATCTTGGTGTTGTGGATCCATTTTCCAAACAAGAAAGGAATGAGGCAAGGTGGTGGTTCAAAGGATAGGTTGGAGATCTAGGAATGTTGCTTCATTTCTAACCATTTCAAGGTATAAAGATCTAAACTTGATGATTACCTCCTTAGATCTCTTAGATTGAGTTTTTGGACCATTTTGGTCCAAAGGTTGAAGCTTTGAGGTTCAATCCGATTTCTAGGACTTAGAGTTGCTGCTCTCAGTTCTAAATGAGTCCCTAAGGCAGAAAGTTGCCATCTTGGATCTCCTAATGGGTTCATGCATGACTTAAGACCATTTCCATGGAAGTTAGTTATCACATTTCAAGTTTGGGCTCTATTGGTAGGTTGCAAGCCACCAAGTGAAGGACTTTATGGTTTAAGGTGTAGAAAAGGACTTGGATCTGTGTTTGTAGCTTCTGGAGTAGAGTATTAAGAACTTAAGGGGAAAGTGACTTAACAGGGGAGTACGCTGAGCGTACATGCAGGTACACCCAGCGTACGTACCATTTAGCTTGTACGCTCAGCGTACATAGGAGTACGCCCGACGTACTCATCAAATATAGGTTTGGCTTGTTTTGGACCTCGGTTTGGGCCATGCAAGGGATTTTGGTTCTTTGGGCCTTAGTGGGCCATCAAAAGTCAGATGATGTGGTCCAAGAAGATGTTTGGGCTTAGGGTAAGGCCCATTAGAGGTTTTGGGCCCAATTTGGCAAATTAAGCCATTAGTGGGCTTGGGAAGCCTACCTAGTGTTTGGCCTTTGTAGAGCATGGTTTGGGCTTTAGATATGAACCAAGTTGGACTTGGGGGTAAAATGGTCATTATACCCTAAGAAGGATTATTGTTTTGCACTAAGTGATATTTTGGGTATTGGTAGCTCAGGGAGCCGAAGGATCAGCAGTTCAGGGATTGTCATATCGCAGTCAGAGGGATACCAGCAAGACTTTAGCAGTGCAAGGTGAGTTTCTTCACTGTATGCATGGGTCTAAGGCCACAATACCGGCCCATTATGTTTGTGTATAGTAGGAAGACCCGGGCGTTAGCCATGGGCACTTTATGTATATGTTCCGGATCACGATCCGATGTCGGACGTGGCTCAAGGAATGTTAGTATGCTAGAGGTCTTTGTGTTTCTTGCATGTGTCGGTATGATAGACATCAGACCAAGTTCTGATGTCGGGGATAGCCCGAAGTAGGTTTATATGGTAGTGTGTTCCAGACTAGGGTCCGATGTCGGGGCAAGCCCACAGAAGATTTATATGTGCATGTTAGATTATACTTGTTGTCTTTGTGATACATGTATGTGCCTGGTAGGGAGGTGAGTGTGGGCGAGGTCCCGTATCTCTTCACTAGATGAGTAGGGACGGGGTTCCATATCTCAATATTAGCATAGTAGGGGCGAGGCCCGAGAGTAGTGAGTGTGGGCGGGGGCCTGTATCTCACTAACAGCAAGAGTGTGGACGGGGTTCCATAGCTCATCAGTAGTAGACCATGGGTGGGGCCTAAGTTAGGCGAGGCCTTAGGACGGAAGTACAGTAGAGTATGTTTCTTTATGTGCTAGTATGTTATATGTTTGTATGTGTATCGCGGGCGTGGACCAGAGATAGGTAGGGCCTATGAGAGACAGATCTGTATACCGAGTGAGGCTCGATGCCAGGCGGGGGCTGATGTCGGGCGGGGCCCGATTTCGGAGCGAGTATGATGTCGGGAAAGTCCCTATGCAGCGGGCGGGTGCCCAGTATATGGTTATATGTATGGTATGTGGTAGTATGAGGAACTCACTAAGTTTTGTGCTTACGGTTTTCAGTTTTGGATTCAGTTACTTCCGGTAGCGGAGGGAGAAGCTAGGGATGACTGCATCACACACACCATGATAATTAGCCTGGGATGTTTTACTCTGATGTAATAAATAAGTGTTTTGAGAAGATACTATGATTTGATAACTATGGTTTATTAATGAACTAAAATGAAATTTTTAGTCTTGATTTTTGGGACGTTTCAATAGTTTAATGTATTTCAGCAGTGGTTTACAAAACTAGAATTCAGATTGTTCAACAATAGAGAAGAAATCTAGAATCCATATGCAAAATTGAAGAATGGAGAGGAAGAAGATCAGAAGTTTAAGTGTCGTGTTTTTTAGGTGTTGCGATTAGCTTAGCCGGTTAGGGCTATACATGGACTCAACATGACATGAGACTACAACAACAAGAGGATCGACAGTAGAGTTTGGCAGTTGGAGAGAGGAGACGAGAAAAGAAGAAGACGAATCGGGGTTTTTTAGACGTGGTGCTCTGATACGTTATCATAATAATTTTCCATGATAGGCTCCTTTCTCATTATCACATAATAAATAGTGTACAATACAATAAATTAGGCTATCTACAATACAATGTAACAAATACAATAAAGTCTATAATACAAATACAATAAAGTCTATAATACAAATACATACAAATCTCTAAATATTATTAAAAGAGAACCCTTAATTCACCAATGAAACAATCAGGGCCCTTGATTTCATTTCAATCATATGTTTTCCACCATTAGATTAGATTGATGTCATCATCTTCTTCAAATAAATTTCAAACACAATTACATTTAATTATAGAATCTTTAATAATTATAGAATCTTTAAATTCAATCATTACATTATCAATTATACCATATCATTATATTTATATACAAGATATTAGTTTCTCTAATTAATATTGTTCCTAATTTAACTCCCTTATTTATAGCTTCTGGCTTCAAAATTCAAACCCGTTTAATTTTTATTTATTTTTTTTTTTGAAAACTCATTAAATAAGCATATAAGTAATTTGGTCGTTAACCTATAAAATCTAATCCAATCCTATTAAATTAGTAAAATATTTAAGAGTCAAAAATAAAGTCAATATTATTTATAGTTTATCTCTCCGTATATCCCACGTAAAATAAATCAATTTAAGATAATAGTTTTGAATTTAAAACTCATTAATTAAGCAAGTCAATTAATTTGAAATTTTGATTCAATATAAATGATATCATTTTTTTTCCAGATAAATAACTGAAAATCTCCAAGATAATATTTTAGGATCCCATTTTTTTGGAAGATAATGATTTCCTTATTGAAAAACAACATATATATACGGTTACATTGAAATTGTTCTTCTTACGATTTTGAATTGAGTTGTATGATTTACAGTGTTCTTCTTCAACGGTCTTATTCTATAATTTTTTTTCTAGGTTCTTTCTTTACCCTGTTCTCCTCCTTCTTCTTCTACAATTTCTTATATTTACTTTGTTCTTATTACTTGTTATTACTATATTCCTGTTGAGAGGTCATGAAAAAAATTAATCAATATACTTTAAGTATATTAGTTTCATTCATTTTGTTATAGAAACAAAATTATATCCTTTATATTAATTTTTTTAATATGCTGACCCATGTTTGTCAAGAGAAAGCCATAAAAATCGTTTTAACGTATGATGGCAAAACTCGTGGAACAGACCAAAAGCAAGATGCAGAAGTTTTTTATTGTTACACTTCAACTTGCATGAACAAATACATATATCTTGTTCTAAGTTTTTCAATAATTCTTTTATACATATTATTATACTCTTTAGTTAAATTTACTAATTTTATATTACTGAATTTGTTTATATCAATGGCTTTAGTTTAAAAATCGACATTCAAGTACAAGACTTTACCGGTGTGGTGTCACTTATATTATTTGATCGTGACAAAAAGAAACTTCTAGAAAAAACTGCACAAGAGTTGCTTCAAAAGTTTAATGAGGTTATCGATATTAACTTCATTTATATAAAACTAATTTTTTACCTTTTTTCTATCTATTTTTATAACAATTTATTTTAATTTTTAGGAGGGTAATATGGAGATTTATCCATTTGCTTTGAATGTACTTTTCGATAAAAAGTTGGTGTTCAAATTCAAATTTCACATTATAATTTGAAGAACAAAGTTGATGGTTATGCGATCTCAAACTTCATTGTTGATAATACAATCATTGTTGAATTGGAAAAAAAATTAACATCGAACAGGAAACATTCTTTTACGAAGAATACTACAAACATTACACTTATTAAATTTCGTTTTTTATATTTTAGTTGACCAACTAACATATTTCTATGTACTAAAAATGTAGGCGCAAGAATCCGATTATGTTTAATGTTTTATTGGCAGAACTCGGATCTCAAAACACATTAAATTAGAAGGTTTTAAATATAATATAACTAAATCTAATATTTTAAAAACTTTAAAATATTATTAACTTTTAGATTGACATATGAATTTATTTTCTACATTTAGGATGTTGTTTCGTTCACTGGTGATAACACCACACTAGCTTCGAATCTTGATAAAAACACTGCAACAAGTCCACTAACTAAGTGGACATCCTTTAAAAAAATGTATGGACATGAAGAATTAAAATGCAACTGGTAAGATGTTTACGATGTTGATAATTTGACAACCATGTCCACAAAAAACGACCAAAGCAAGATAAATAATATCTTGTTTTCATGATTTTGTTTGAGTAGTTGAGTGATTTGAATATTATTCATTTCATATTTTGTTTACATACTATTTGGTTCTGGGGTTTGATTTGTGATGATTTTATTTCATACTATTCGTTTTTGGGTTAGAATTTTGATCAATTGAATATATTTTGGGTTTTATGAAATGTTGAATTATTCATCTATTTTCCTTTTAGGTTTAAACTCATATGAATTGAGAAATTTAATCATATTTTACTCTATTATTTCGTTTGAATGTGAATATTTCAGCATTGTTACAATGTTATTCATTACAACCTCAATATAAATATTAGAAAACTACCACTTTTTAGAAAATTATAAACTTTTAAATCTTTTAACCGTTATAAAACAATTATTTATATTTCTTGTGAAATTATTTATAAATTTATTAGTAATATTTACCATTGAAATATGATTACTTTTAGATATTAATGATATCATACAATTTTATAGATTTAAATAATAAAACTCATTACAATGATGCTAGAGAGAGACGACGACAAAGACGTTTACATTTACTAAATAGAAGATTGATATATATGTTTAAAAGAGAAACTTTATTCCATCATCTAAAACAATAAAGACTTTTGATTGTGTTTTACTTATATATTTTCCACCCTTAGATCAAATTGTTTATATTATATTGACCAATGTTTGGTCAAACACGTTGTCTATAAATGTTTCCGCTCAAACCTTCACCAATTTCCTCTATCCCTAAAGTAAAATTCAAAATTCAAAATTCAAATCCTCTCCAAATTTAAAGTCATAATTTATGCACTGGCCATCCTATATGTTTGCAAATCAACATGATATATCTTCATAATTATTCTATTTCTTTCTCAGTGTAGATCGATGGTACCAAAATTCATCAAGGGAAAAACAGT
The DNA here is from genome assembly GCF_051521515.1 of Lactuca serriola. Classification (NCBI taxonomy): domain Eukaryota; kingdom Viridiplantae; phylum Streptophyta; class Magnoliopsida; order Asterales; family Asteraceae; genus Lactuca; species Lactuca serriola. The sequence goes on from NC_136416.1 coordinate 73,198,872, forward strand.
CATCTTGAATTTAAATCTTATTAATATAGTAAATACTTCAAGTTTTGAAAGTAATAATCGGTTTGATACATGTTAAATTACAATTGCTCGATTTCCAACTATCTAACTCAATAATTGTATGTATTTATTCTTAAACTTACCATTTTTATAATGTTATTGATTATATTTACTATATTTAATTTTAAATTACAGAGAATTTTACTTGAAAATGATGAGCATTAGTTGATGTTTGTATTGAAGCTTGAGGATTATGCAAAACTCTAAATACCTTAGTGGTAATATCCTACATACTTAATAATTGAGTATTTCGAAAAAAAATATTTTCCATTAACTTTGATAACAAATTTGTTGAATTAAGCATATTTTATGCTTATAAATTTGTTTTCTCTACTCACTTGTACTTACCATCTTGAAGATGAGAAAACATTAACCATGACTATATTGAAAAGTGCCAAGAAGATCATATTGGTCATACCTCTCTGACATGATCTTCAAATGTTCTTTGCTCAATTCTTTGTTTTTTATTTATATCGTTTTTGTGTATTTGATTTGTTTCTTCAAGAAACTCAGTTTTCTACTAATTTTGATAAAAAAAATTGTTGAATTAAGCATACGTCTATGACTATAAATTTGTCAATTTTCTATTAATAAATCAAGTGTAAATGAATTTGAACAATTGTTAAATTTCATATTCTATAATGTAATTAATGCACTAATTAATCAAATAATAATACATGCCCAAGTGGTTGGGTACCTCCAGGACAATAAGCAAACATGCAAATTATAAGCAATTTCACAATATTGTATTTTTTTTACTAGCTTTAAATTAACAATTACTTCTTTCACTTGCTTAAGATTATTTATTACTCATGTAGGTTTGTAATAAAATAAAATTTTGATAAATTGAAAAAATTGTTCAACAAAACCTAATTGGTTATATATCAATTTAGACTTCTTTTTGTGTTGTCATGTTTGTTGATTTGACTATGTAGGATTCATCTGTCTATTTCTCTACAAGAATGTTAATGTTCACATTCAAGTAGAAACAATCACAATTGGTAAGTATTCCAAATGATTTTTCACTTACATTAATCAAATATGTTACTTTAAATGGTGCGTTCTCATAGAAGTCACACCGGTTGTCACTATATAGATCTTCTAGCGGTCTATAGAAGAATTCTAGCAGCTCTATGAATAATTATGCTGCGTTTTTAATGAATGATCACTCTATCAACATTCGTTCTCTAAAGTTCTTTCTCTTATTTTTGATATACATGTGTGTCACAACAATAAGGCAGAAAGAGGTGTTAGTAACCATTAAAGATGAAAATGTAAGATATAATTTAAGAATATTACATAAAGTATAAATTGTGGATTTGTGATATTTAATTGTATGAAAAATATGTTGTTTGATTGCTAGGTTATATATCAGGGTTTTTTTTTTTTTGTAATTTGATTTTGACAAGTTTGATCTAAATTTAATAATTGAAGCAGGTAGAAAAGATATGTGCTAACGATTTTGAATTTGTATTGCCCTCGAGAAACCATTTGTAGCCTCATAGACCGTTCCTTCATATTTTGGTAGGTCTTAGCATTTCCCCAAATTTGGCTACAATTAGTCATGGATGCACTTCTTGAATCAATCCTCTAAACTGAATTTCATTTGTTAGTTGGATGCAGTGATCAAAATGCAAGATTTATGAAAATTCATTATTATTTATTAGTGTTAACCTTTGGTAAATTATGAAACTAATATTATATTTTTGTTCATAACATGTTTTTTTTCTTGTAATAATTTCTTTGATTAAAAGATATGTATATGTGATCGAGTGTAGCCTGAAAAATCATATTTTAATTCTTATAAAGAAAAAATACTTTATAAATTTACCAAATTAAAATATTTGAATTTGATGTTTATGGTTATGACAATGCATTTAAACTGTAATCTTTATCGAAATTCTTTGTAGAATTTAACGTTGTTGGTACATATAATAACTTATTGTTGCTTTTGGTTTTACATGGTCAATATGAAAAGAGTCATGTGAGCCTCCATAGAGGTTGGTACACCGGACAAAGTCAATTCGTAATGCTACTACACAATATGTTTTAATCATGAAATCGCATCATGTTGTGATAAAACAAATATCACGTAGATCATTTATGTTAAAAATTATTGTATTAAAAAACCAAATTACTCTAATATAAATATTAAATATTTTTATTTAATAAGTTTGGTTCAAAAAGTCTAAAAATAATCTAACTAACATTTTTTTATTAAAATTTCACCTAAGACAATGCAACATATTGATGTAATATGTATTTGCCACCTATTGATGTAATATGTATTTAATTTATGTTCTCCGCATTTAATGCGGGTGATAATCTAGTATATAATACTATACCACCGCTAACACTTGTTACCAACTATATATTTCAATTTCTTTAATGAAAATCATCCGAATTTGATAATGTTTTCTATATTAACTATTTTGATCCGTCATGACCTATGACTTGTTAAAGCAAGTTGATGTGGTTACTATATAAATTTTTGTTAAAATTTAGTAATTTTAGTGGGTCATTTTGTGTCAAAGTTTAGTGTCAAAATTTTTACTAAAACCATTAAATTTGACCCAAAAAAAAACATTGTAACCGATTTAACTTATAGCATACCAAATTGGTCGACATAGAAACTATTGTTAAATTTAGTGGTTTTTATGGACGAAACTGAAATATATTGATTAAACCACAAAAAATAACTAAAATTAAAGACTTTGATCTATTTTACCCTTATTTCTTGTTCGAAGGACTTTTAGTTTTATCACACTTATATCTTTGGGTCAAGATCATTCACCATTCATTCGTCATAAACATAGCAAATCGAATCTTGATATTTCCTAACTATAGCGGAGCATATGCATTATTTGCTTACAAAGTTTCACATAATTATATTACAAAAGCAATCAGACAATATTCATTGGTCCCATATGTTAACAAAGCATTTATGTATCTTTTTGGAGATATTTGGTTTGTGGAAATGAGATTAATACATAGAATCCCTTCCAAATATGTAGATATCGTCTAAAGCCAAACATCAGTTGTCGTCATCTCAACGAGTTCTTGTACTCGATGCCTATTAGCATATAAGAAGTATATTTTAGTCTACTCATATAATTAGACAGTCACGAACGAGGCGGTTATAAGAGTTGTATGAAAATAATGTGGGGTTATAAAAAAAATGGTGTCATTGTAAAATGATGAATGGATGGTCGGCATGCCCATAGTGACACCTGCAACCTCTATTTTTTTGGATGCAGTATAAAATTTTTCGAATTTTTTATTTTTTCCACTATTATGCCACTACATAAAAAAATGTCTCAACGGTAAAATCTCCTACGAAATCTTGCGTCCAACGCTATGGTCGGATTGTATCCCCATGAAACCGTAGTGAACAAAATGGGTGGCATAAATTCCTTCAAAGTTTTAAATTGGTTATATATATATATATATATATATATATATATATATATATATATATATATATATATATATATATATATATATATATATATATATATATATATATAGAGAGAGAGAGAGAGAGAGAGAGAGAGAGAGGTTCAAATAGGAACCACAAAAGATTAGTGTTTTTGGTTCACGTCTCTTCGTCTTTATGGAAAAGCCAAAATGTGGGTGAGGGTTTATTTCCTTTAGCTTGGCGGCACATTTGGAAATTTCGAAATGCCTTGATTTTTGCAACTCATAAGTCGAAACTGGGACAACTTTTTAACAATTTTGTCGCTCAAACTTTTTTATGGTGTAATGCTAGATCCAAAAAATATATTAACCGGATAGGTTGGCTCCAAAACCACTTCCTGTTGCTTTTTGATGTTTTTTGTTTGGCAAGTTTTTTGCTAGTTAATTTCTAATAATATCTCTGCCGTTCTATAAATATATATAATATCCTTTCCCATTCTCTCAATCCCAAATTTCTTCGCGGATCGTGGCGCAACATGCTAATTCACGGTGCGATTTTAGATCAGAAATCTAAATCGCTTAGGTTTTGATGTTGGTCATTGAGGGATCTATCAAGGTTTTCAATCTGCCTTTTATGGATGCAACTACGAAAGACAAGTTCTAGTTTGGGATCTCTACATCCATACAATAAACAATGATTTATTCAGAGGCCTCAAGGGTATAATCGTATAAATACTAACTATTTTTCGTTGTGTTTTAAGTTGCATTAGATCCGATTCAACATGAATCCTCTCTTGAGTTATTGGGTTAGATTCATTTGTATTGCTTTCGTTGTGTTTTTGTGGCCTATATGTTTTTTTGTATCACCATAACCCAACATTAGTTTCGTACTAACCAAATTATTTATCGTATAATTTATTTGTGCTAAAAAATAATTTCAATTAGTATAATATATTTTATAGAATATTAATTATATATAAGATTAATAACAAATAAAAAGTAAGTAATTTATATCAAAAATAAAATGATAATGTGGTAATCTATTATACTTTAGAGTGTTTAATGTATTAGAGAGGTTTAAAGAGAACATTGTATAGATAATGGAATGATAATAGATAATGTAACAATCCATTAAATTTGGTTGAGTGTTATAGATTGGAGATGTACTGTAACATCTGGTTTTTGAGACACTTTCATTTTTGACCCTTATATTGAGATTTATTGCATATTGGTCCCTAAGTAAATAAAAAGTGCAAGGGTCATTGTGGTATTTTGGTAAAGTTGGCACTTTGGTCCAAATGTCATGCGTTTGGCATAGAACTCCAGGCGTTCTATGATGGATGCCAGGCATTTGCACGCAGGGACCAAACCCTAATTTTTAGGGTTTGCACTCTATTTAAAGAACATTATGGCCTCAAAACCCTTCACCACTCCAGCCTCCATCCTCATTTCGAAAACCCTAAGTGTGTATGGTTGTTTGAAGCCTTGTGCATCCTTTTGGTATCATTTTAGTGTTCTTTATAGAGAAGGAAGATCATTGGAGTGTTGGTGTTGCTCTCAATCTTGTGGATCTGGACTCTTGGCATCTAGGAGCATCATTTTATGGTATATGATTCTGAACTTGATCATCATATATCTAGATCTTGCTAATGTTAGAAGTTTATGCTTATTAGCCCCATTAAGGTAGATTAAGTGATAAATGGAAACTAGTGCATCCTTTTGGGCGTTTTAGGGTAGATTAAGTGATAAAAGTGTGATCTTGGGCATTCCTTTCACTCCATGTAAGTTTTGAGGTGTCTTAATGGGTTAAGGACTTGGAGTTTTAGCTTTTAGGCTTACTGTAACCATGCATGGCTATAAATTTTGCAACTTTATGGCTTTAGACATTTCATTAGTATTGGATCTAAAGTTTGGACGTGAGATCTAAAGCCATTAAGATATTAGTTAAGAAATTGGTAGATAGGGAGAAAACGCCAAGCATTTTCATAGGAACATCAGGCGTTTGGACTTCAGGCGTCATAGACGGAACGCCATGCATTCTCTAAGAAGCCCAATGGATCGATCTTTTTGGTCCTTGGGCCATTATGGGTTTTAGGTTTAGTTTCGTTGGGCTAGTATAGATAGGGCAAAATGGTATTTTTCCCTTATCATGATTTATCATGATGAAGGATGGACTAGACAATGGTTACGGGTTAAACCCTAGTTATTGATTGGGATTGTTTTTGGATTTTGTTTAGTATGAGGAGCAGTGTAGCAGGGAGCGTATCACAGTGTTCTCGGGTTTCTTCATTTCAGGTGAGTTTTGCCTCATTGTATTGTGGGTCGAAGGCACCAATGGCGACCCACTAGTTTCCGGTTATCTGTTAGTAGAGGGATACCTTATGGATTGTATATAGTCACTGTTAGGCATGTCAAACCCAACAAATAATAGGGGTACAACAAACTCCAAATACACTGCTTTAATACACTAAAAATTAGTATAAGGCAAGCAGGGTCGAACCACAGAGACACGAGACAAAAGTTTACACCTCTTTGCGCAAGGTACTTTGATCACAAAAGGGGGATTTGTTTGCAAAAGTAAAATAATAAAATAACAATCTACTTTAAAAGCATGCACAAAATGAAATAAACTTGTAAACAATTTGATTGAATGGTTCTAGTTCTAGTTCTCAATGTTGTCGTTCAACTTGATTATGACTTGATGTAATTCAAGATTGCTATTCTAAGTTGGTACTGAAAGATATTAACACGCTCTAATACCTCTCGCTTGCCAAATTATCTAACCAAAAAACGTTCTTTGACTAGACCTAGCTTTACTAATTCAACCTAAACACGCTCTTAGATTGTGTTGAAAAAATGCATTAAGTTTTGTACAAGCTTCCCAACAATGTTCATTTCTTACCATACTCTCGGAAGTGTGTAAACATGTGATATATGTTTTACAATAAGAAAACATATTGTTTTTTACCAATTAATAACTTAATAGAACGATTAGGTGTCCTAAAAGTTAATTAACTACACAAAAAATTCAATTCTGAAAAGTGGCAAATCAAACACAAATCAAATTCAAGGATTCTAATTTAAACAAAAACATAATCACTAGAATAGAATCACAAATCGAACATCAAATCATATGCTTCAAGTCAAGCAATCAACACGTTTTGAACAAGAACTAGAAATTAGGGTTTCTTAGCCACACATGGATAAGAACAAATCAAACAAGAATAAAGATTGAATTGGAATGTTTAATGCTAACAAAAATGAAATCAAAAGCGTTTGAAATGATTAGATCTTATCAAGAAGTCTCCTAGAATCGCCCAAGATCGATCCCAACTCTCCATAAACCGTCTCCCCTCTTAAAAATGTCGTATGCCTTTGTTTTATTTAGTGTTCACATGCTTGCCATAAGACCATGCATTTTTGGTGTGGCCATTTGTCTTCACCATGTGTTTTTGGCATGGTCGTTTCTTTTTGCTAAAATTCCAAAGAGTCTTCATTGTTGGCTCGATCTTCAGTCTAGCTTCAGCACGAGTCATGTTACTCAAATATAAGATGCGAAATGACAAACATGACCCGTGTCGGTGTGACATGAACCATGTTTCAAACGTAGTCTTTTGCTATGATGATAATGGAATAATGACTCGGGTTATGTCTTCATGCTTTCCTCCATGGAATGACCGATTCATCTTCTCTTCATGCTCCAAAGCTCCATACTCCAAGTTCCATGCTTCCAAGCTCCAAGCTCCATGCTCCATATTGTCTGCAACATAAATCAGAAATAGTGAAGTACCAAACATTCTTAATGAAACATGCAGTTGCCCAAATAATTAACTAAATGCAAGAATTATGAAGTAGAATGCTGTGACAACCCGTAAATTGTTTTGTCGTTGAAACCCATTCTCGTCGGTAAAACTCGTTTGTTTTTCAATCTTCCCGTTAACATTTAGGATTAGGTCATTTAATTTAAGATTTTTATTATGACCTCGTAAGTATCCAAACACGTTAGAAACACATGAAAACACTTTCAATATTTAAATGGGATAAATTTTAGTTTTTTTCCGTCAGGTTATAAACACTTAATCGGGTACGACCAAAAGCCTTGGTAAACGTCAGTATCGGGTAGAATTTCACCGTGTCTCAAACTCAACCCATATATAAAGTTCAAAAGACTTCATTTTGAATCTTTTCAACCTCTCTCTACTCTCTCTCCTCTCAATCCAAGTTCTAGATCCCAAATCACTCAATTGAAGCTTCAAATTGATAAGGTAACTACCCTAACTCATAGCTTAGCATCCTTAGCTTTCAAATCCGTGTTAAATCTATGAAATAGGACCATAAACATGTTTTTACGGCCCTAGAACACCCATAGGCCGTAAACACACATATAAGGGGTTTTTGAGCCCCAAAACCCTCTCAAAACACTTTTGGAGCTTGGAATCGACTTAAGGACTTATTGGAATGGACTTGGAACACCTTGAACTCAACATTCAGGGATTAAACATGATTTTAAGGCCCAAGAGCATGATTGGACCGTAAACACCATTTCATGGGCAGTAAACTCATTTTAAGGTGTTAAGATGCTACTTAAACACCTCATAAGCCTTGAAATAAAGTCTAAAAGTAACCACAAACGAGTTAGGGGCCTTAAACTTGATAAAAACCACCCCCATAGGAGCTCACAGACGTAAACCCCCCATGGATAGGTTCCTGGGCCGTAAACTCCTAAAACATGGTCAAATGATGCCCTAAATCTCATCCAAGGCTTGTAAAATGAGTTAGAATCACATGTGATTAACCTAGGACCATCAAAACACTTAACGATTGATTAGGTGAGAGTTTAAGGCCATAAACTCCTAGTTTACTGCCGTAAACTCATCAAATGGTCCATATAATTGATCAAATCCCTTTCCAATGCCCTAGAACCAAACCTAGCATCATCCCTCAAATGTTATAAGGCCAATTAGCACCCAAGAGCACCACCCATGAGTTTACGGCCATAAACTCATGGGGATGTGGTGTTTAGGGCCGAAAAATCCTCTAAGAGTTTACTCTTGAAGAGTAAACTCCATGCCTAAGCCATACACCTCCCTTAGATGCCACCCGGGTCACTCCAAACACTTGAATTGAAGTGTTTTCGCGTCTAGAAGTGTTTATTCTTATTTATTTAATAGATCAAGGTCTAATTAGATACAAATGTGTATCTCTTCATATTACATAGGAACCTCACGTGTAACCAAGCCCCGAACTGACGCCTAGCATCCAAACCAACACATTTCTCAACTGGTGAGTTCATACCCCTACGCCTTTTTCCGTGTTTTTCAATGTTTTCAGGGGGGAATACAAGCAAATTATAAATGTTTTCAAAACTTAAAACTGATGTAATTCTATAAATATATGGCTAACTTTTAGATATCTTTACCCCTTATGTATTATGCGGAGCATAAGGGATGTTTTATTGAATATAAATACATGGATTTCAATTACAGTAAAGGAAACAATCAAACCAATCAAATTATTATGGGAATAATTTGGGATCTCCAGTTCTCGTTTTATGAATTCGGATTTCATGCAATGTTAATAGATAAACTATGTCTGATTCAGTTTATCTCTGTTTAAAGTAAAGTATTATGCCAGATAGTTTCTTTGTATTCAATTGTTTATACTTTATTATGTTTCAAAAGGATTATGATATTCGATAGCAACCGAGTACACCGTGAATAATTTAATACTAGCTTGTGAGATTAGTCTTCAATATACCCTTTGGGTTATCAGTAAATCCTCCCCGGAAGTATAACCAGAGTCTCCTGGAGGGAGAGTGTGGAATTTGTGAATAGATCTATTCAGGACTAACAATCCCACACCTTAACTGCTAGCTACAGTTAGGTGGGCACACCTGGGATGACAAATTCTGGATATCGTCCGACGCCTAAAGAACGTCAAGGAGGTCTTGTGTCATATCAGCATGGTTATCCGACTCACAATACGTATTAATATAAGTTTATTCACGGATTTTATATCAATTGCGGGATGGAATTCCCATGGTTTTCAATCTATAGTTTTGTGTATTAAAACTATCTACTGTAGTACGGGATGGAATTCCCATCGTTTTCAATCTATAGTTTTGTGTATTAAAACTATCTACTGTAGTACGGGATGGTATTCCCATGGTTTTCAATCTATATTTTTATGTATTAAAAATATCTACTGTAGTACGGGATGGTATTCCCATGGTTTTCAATTTATATTTTTATGTATTAAAAATATCTACTGTTGTACTGGATGGTATTCCCAGTGGTTTTCAATCTATAGTTTTAACTAAACTGTCTTTATAAGAAAATATGGGATTTTCTTGGATAACAACTTTTCAGAAAACCAAAAGAAAACATGATCTTTTATATAAACAAACAGCTTATGAACTCACCAGCTTTTTGCTGATTTTTAAACTGCTTGTATTCTCAGGTTCTCCTTAGACAGGTATCCCGCGTTCTTTTGCAGAAGACGGATCGTATGGAAGTCTCGTCATATTTTGATTAACTTATGTAACTACAAAACTTGTATTACTTTACTTTCAAACAAATGTAATGAATCTATGTAATGTAATGTTTTGTGTTTACTATGCTTACTATGTACATTGGTTGCGATACTTCATGACGTCCTCCGCCCCGGAACGCTTCCGCCTTCGGTTTCGGGGTGTGAAAAATGCTATGAAAAGACCAAAATAAACATGCAAAATAGGTGCATAAAATGCACCTATCAAACCCCCCAAGCTTTGACCTTTCTTATCCTCAAGAAAGAACAAAATTAAGAATCACCCTAGATAAGACGATAGGTGACTAAAAAGAAACTAAGATGAAAGGAATGGAAGGAACGAAAAGGACTACATGCAATTAAGAGTGAATGCATGCAATAAAAGAAAAACTAATGAAAATAACATATGTACAAAAAGATTAACAAAGCTTCAAAGATATATATATATATATATATATATATATATATATTCAAATATTAATGCAATAAACAAACAAAACAAACAGATTCAATCCAATTAACCTCATTGTGTCATACAGTCGAAGGTGTACCTGTTGTGCCTTGAGATAACTTGAAATAAACAATTAGTAACACCGTGTCCCGGCAACGACACCAATTTGTTAGGCGTGTCAAACACAACAAATAATAGGGGTACAACAAACTCCAAATACACTGCTTTAATACACTAAAAATTAGTATAAGGCAAGCAGGGTCGAACCACAGAGACACGAGACAAAAGTTTACACCTCTTTGCGCAAGGTACTCTGATCACAAAAGGGGGATTTGTTTGCAAAAGTAAAATAATAAAATAACAATCTACTTTAAAAGCATGCATAAAATGAAATAAACTTGTAAACAATTTGATTGAATGGTTCTAGTTCTAGTTCTCAATGTTGTCGTTCAACTTGATTATGACTTGATGTAATTCAAGATTGCTATTCTAAGTTGGTACCGAAAGATATTAACATGCTCTAATACCTCTCGCTTGCCAAATTATCTAACCAAAAAACGTTCTTTGACTAGACCTAGCTTTACTAATTCAACCTAAACACGCTCTTAGATTGTGTTGAAAAAATGCATTAAGTTTTGTACAAGCTTCCCAACAATGTTCATTTCTTACCATACGCTCGGAAGTGTGTAAACATGTGATATATGTTTTACAATAAGAAAACATATTGTTTTTTACCAATTAATAACTTAATAGAACGATTAGGTGTCCTAAAAGTTAATTAACTACACAAAAAATCAATTCTTGAAAGTGGCAAATCAAACACAAATCAAATTCAAGGATTCTAATTTAAACAAAAACATAATCACTAGAATAGAATCACAAATCGAACATCAAATCATATGCTTCAAGTCAAGCAATCAACACGTTTTGAACAAGAACTAGAAATTAGGGTTTCTTAGCCACACATGGCTAAGAACAAATCAAACAAGAATAAAGATGGAATTGGAATGTTTAATGCTTACAAAAATGAAATCAAAAATTTTTGCAATGATTAGGTCTTCTCAAAAGCTCCAAGAAGTCTCCTAGAATCGCCCAAGATCGATCCCAACTCTCCAGAAACCGTGTCCCATCTTAAAAATGACGTATGCCTTTGTTTTAATTAGTGTTCACGTGCTTGCCATAAGACCATGCGTTTTTAGCATGGTCATGCCTTTTGCCCATGTGTTTTTGGCATGGCCATTTGTCTTGACCATGTGTTTTTGTCATGGCCAATGCTTTTTGCTAAAATTCCGAAGAATCTTCACTGTTGGCTCCATCTTCGGTCTAGCTTCACCACGAGTCATGTTACTCAAATATAAGATGAGAAAGGACAAACATGACCTGTTTCGGTGTTCCATGAACCGTGTTTCAAACGTAGTCCTTTGCAATGATGATGATGCAACAATGACTCAGGTTATGTCTTCATGCTTTCCTCCATGGAATGACCGGTTCATCTTCTTTTCTTGCTCCAAAGCTCCACCTATCAGTCACGTAGGATAGATTGAAGATTCTTGATCTAGGCTCTTTTACCTATTCCTTGTTTGGTTGTGGTTCTAGGGTAGGATCACATGTCCGAGTGTCTATCTCACCTCTGATTATATACGTTCATGCATTTATTGAATTATTGATACTTATTATGTCGCTATACTTTAGTGCTCGGTTAGATCTATATTTTGGCATCGAGTATTCTGATAGGTTGTAGTGATCTTTTAGATCTTTATTCTGGTGTTGAATATGTTCCTATGTTGTAGTGATCAGCTAGAAATGTATCCTGGTATCGAGTATGTTGTTATGTTGTAGTGATTTGTTAGATCGGTATCCTGGTATGTAGGATGTTGCTATGCTATATTGCACTGTTGGATCTGTATGTTATCTATACTTAATGGTTATCATCTGGTGGAGTGCCCTAAGGACTGTCTGTGGTTATGTAAGATAGCCTGATAACTCTTGTTCTAAGCTTTCTTGCATATTCCTTATTTGGTGGTGGCTCTAAAGTAGGATCATCTGTTCGGGTGGCTATCTCACCTCTGGCTACTTATGGTTACGCATTTCATAGAGGTTAGTTGGTAGTGGTATTGTGTGTTGTGAGAGGACTAGTAGGCGGGAGTGAGTTGTATGATTGTTGTTTGCATGTATTATGTGTCTGCTTGATCCTTGTTTGTTTATATGTCGACATATGGAGGTGGTGGGTTGAGGCGGTCCTTCTTTGTGTTGTAGGCCAAGATACCCGGTGCGGTCTAGCTGTAAGCCGAAGGCACGGAGGCTCGGGAGGAGCGGTTGGGTTGAGGCGGTAGGCCAACAAACCCTGGTATTCTGGCCCGGATAAACTGAAGGCCTGTGAGACAGTCCAGTCAGGTCGAAGGCCCGAAGAGCGGCTGTTATGCATTCTTGTATGTTTATCGTATGGGGTATTTTGGGGGGAAACTCACTAAGCTTTATGCTTACATAGTTGTTTATGGTTCCAAGTATCATCAGTGAGTGTGGGAAGGCGAAGGCGGGACGGTACTCACTCATCAACAACATTGAGGACTCCACTTTTTCTATGATAGTCTGATTTTTAATAAATGTAATTTGGAAAAAACAGTTTTCTTAATAATGAATTTATAAATTAGGAAGTTTATGCCTTAATAAAAATGAAAAAAAATTGGTTGTGAAAAATGGGACGTTACATGTATTTAGTTTGTTAAATCGTTGTTAGGCCATCGGGTATAGGAGAGGAAACCACACGTGAAGGCTGATGCGACACCTCTACCCACACGTGAACAACACCTTAATCGAGAGTGGGCGTGTTGTGGCGTGACTTCGGCTATGAGCGAAGACGATGAACCTGATTGGTTAATGCCCCATTTGAACGTCTCTCATTTCTTTGTGAACGTTGGAGGATTTAAAAATAAATAAATTTTTTGAAGAGTGAATTAATTGCTTTAAATCTCGAGTTGTAGGGTAAAAATGAAGACAAAGAGTTGGGCAGGATTTGCGATGTTCAGGGTAGGAAGAAGACACCAAAATGAAGACTTAGAAGCTTTGATCCCTATAGTCTTGGTTGATTACACCTCTCATCCTAAATCAAATTTTTTATACTTAAATGATTTTCAAAAATTACAAAGCATACCCTTGACTTAGATATTCCAACTATCTTTCTTCAATTTCTAATATAAATTTAAATATTTTTTGAATTTTAAAATTATATTTTTATTTAATTTTATGTACTTTTTCTTACTAAAATGTTTATTCAGGTTTAATAATTATGTTTTTTATTTAATATATTGTAAAAAATAAAAATCATATAGAATATAAAATAGTAACCATTTCCAAGGGGTACAAGGGCACATCTTTATAAGGGTCAGGAGGGGTTGTGCCCCCCCCCCTTTATTTTTTTTATTAGAAGAATCTATAGCCCAAAAAAAATTTATGCATACTAGGTCTAAATACTTAAAAGTTGGATTGTGGCCCCCCTGTGTTCTCCAATAGTCTAAACCAGAACTCCAAAAGTCAAATGATCGTCAACAATCATTATCCCTGCTCGTCGGTCTCTAACCGTCGTTGTCAACAGTCATCGTCCCAGCTCATCGGATGGAATCAATCCAGTATGTTCTCACTTCTCTCTATTTCTTTCTTCTATATTCTTTTGTTTAGTGTTCAGTGTTCTCCATCGAACCATCGCCCCTGCAAAAATCTGATTAAACTTTACCATTATTCCTAATCTTTTTCACCCAAGAGAAGATCTTGTTGCTAATTTTCCAGATTACTCTACATAAAAAATGTGACAATTAATTGTGCTTAAGAGTTCATGGTGAGATAGGAAAGTGAATACATCTCAATAATTTTCAACAAGTAAATTCAAAAGATTTGAAAGAGTTTAAACAGTAATAATTGATACCCGGTTAAGAAATACAAAAAATAGTGTACAATAACGTTAAATAACAAATCAAACTAAAATTGTATATTAATATATCAAACTATTCATGCTGAGTTCATCCTACTTGAGGATCAATAAATTCACAAGCATTTGCACTACTACATAATTTTTGTAGGTTTTGCTTCTTTGATTTGAGGTCTTAAGCTTTTGACCTAACTTTCTATATATTGTGCAAGTGGTTGAATGTATCATTTTGTTTGCATTTCCCCAATATTACTCTTCGGTGACAACTGTCAATTATGGATCAAACAAAGTCAACAAGTCAACTCAACTAGTATTAGGATTTTAAGATAAGCATTATGTTTCCTAACATTCCTAATGTACAACATATGAGTCTTAATACAAAGTACCGCTCTTTTCACAAATTATTGCTTCGGAATTCTATTTGGGTTAACAAGTGAAATTTGAATATTTCAAGTTAATATTATTTTAGCCAAAAAACATATTCATAAAACAATGTGCTAATATCGTCTATGATATCAAGAAGTTTATAATATTTTGGAATTCTGTGACTCAAATTAGGTAATTATAAACTATTATACCACACTTTTTATTAAAATTAACACTCTTTTATATAAATGCCAACATTTTTATAAAAAAAAGAGAGTTGGCTTTGTGAGTTATGGAAGCACTAAACTAGATAAGACTTGCTCCATCTTTTGCCAACAAAAATTTTACCCAACAAATAACCAAGCAATATTCAACATGTAACCATGAAACACCCCACCCCTCCCTCACCTACCCCTCCTACCCCCCCCCCCCCCCGCCATAAAGGTTGCGGCCGAGAGGGCCTTCCCTCACCTCACCTTCTTCATTTTTTCCATTTTCTCTCGAGAACAAGCTCCAATCTTCCAAAGATTAATTCTTCAAAGTTGGTTCTTAGATTTTTTGTAAGCATTTCCTTGTTAATCTAGTGATTTCACACACATACATACTAGTTTTGTTACATTTACACACATTAACATGTGATAAAATCCATAGGGTAATACCATCTTCAAGTGTTATAAGCTTGAGGATCTTCATCTTCATCTATTTATCCACTAAAAAAATCCACTCAAGGTGAGTTCATACCCCATATTTTCAAGATTTTCATGTTTTAGGGGGGGGGGGGGGGGGGGGGGGGAATACAAGAAAATTTGTATAATAAAACAAGTTATTATGCATGCTTCATCTCTATGTTGTATATAAAGTATTATTTGCATGAAATATGGTTATTACTAGTTGCTAGAACATTTATATGTGGTATGTTAGTTTGAGATATAAAACTAAGAAAAACAAATATAATAATGTTATATGTTCTTAAGTAAAAGTTATAAACACAAAGCTTTAAAAACTAGGATTTTGGTACATGTGTCTTGAAACTAGTCAAAAATATCAAAGAGTTAGTTTTACAAAAACAAAACTCAAAAATATATAATTTTATGCAAAAGTGGGTTTTCTAACAAAAATGGTCATAATAAGTTTATGGCATCATTTTTGTGGGTTTTGACTAAAAATATGTTGTTTTAAACATATAAAGCTAGCTTGAGTTAAATATCCCAAAAAGGTAAAAATAAGTTTTACAAAGTTATATTTTACTAGTTACCAGTAAATGTCATTAAAAAGGGCAAAAAACTAGAATACAGGCTTTATCGTACTAAATGTTCTTATACTTGTGTTAGATGGAAATTACATGGTTTAATCTTTTAAAACATCTAGACATGTTAACTTATATGTATTTATATATCTCTTCTTTCTATTCTAATAAAAGAATAGGTTTAATCTCCTATTGACAAGTGTCATACAATTACAACACCTCATTAATGTTATATATCCCTTATCATGCCATTTGTCAACCTATTAATTATTCATTTTAAATTTCAAATTTTAAAATTTTTCACTCTAATTACATTAAACTAATAATTGATTCTTTTATTTAAATTTCAAATTTCAAATTTTCCCACTCAAAATATATTAAATTAATAACATCAGATTGAAAAATAAAATAAAATTAATACATATTATAAGATGATATAACTACATGTATTTATTTAAATCAACGATTATAATTTTATATAACTAAAAAAATATCTCTTAAATAATAATTTATTTAAAATAATTAATTAATAATTTTGACTTTTTATATGAAAGTTTAACTAATTTTATAACCGTGGTTATCACGGGTTATAAACTAGTATGGTTATATATATATGGACGTAACAAAACATTTATAATAAACTATAATTGATATAGTTTATGGGTCATTAATACTACTTTATCATTTTGGACGAACATATACTTATTTGAATGTACAATTATTTTACACTACGTTATTACTATGGAGAGGTAATGCTTCCACATGCAAAAGAGTTTTCAATACACTATACGTAAACATGTTAATACGATTACTGAGACATAGTCTTCACGGTACCTACCTGAGTACATACCAAAGTCTTGAATTATAACTAGCGTCTCGGTAAGAGAGCATGAAAGTTGTGTATAGATCTATACATGACTGACAATCCCGCACCTAAGTTGTTAGCTACAACTAGACCGGCAGGTCTGGGGTGACAATTGTCTAACATTCCAATGTCTGAAGAACGTCGCAGCAGGCCAACTAGTCTTAGCATGTTTGTAATAACTCACATGAAGTATTAACAATACATTTTGTTTACGGGGCTAACATACTTTCGAATGGTTTTATATAATAATAAAACTACTTGATACTATTTTCCAGTACAACACCACTTACATTTTTGGTCTTGGGGTTTAAGACCTACAACTTCTTTTTAAAGACAACTTATTTTTAAAGAAAATATTGGATTTTCTAAAAACGCATTCTATCATTTTACAAGGAAAAGTTACAGATTTTTCTCATACAAAACTCTTATGAACTCACCAACTTAATTGTTGACACTTTTTCAAAACTACTTCTTTCTTAGAAAATCAGTAAACAGATAATCAAAAAGGTTTTGAGGATGGAGCGTCATAGCATCACGTTAATTATTTTTGTCATATGTATTCGGTATTGAATCAAACAATGTTTTGGGATACAATGTAATCTTCTTAATTATAATCATGATGATTGTATGGCTTTGATCACTATTATTCATTATGTTATGATATTATACATGAAGTCATCCACCATCAAACGTTTCCGCAATTCTAGTTTGGGGGTGTGAAATCTTCTTATTCTCTTTATCCGTAACCAAAATTCCCACTTGGATATTAGACGTGTTGAATGCAATATATGACAAAAAGTTAGAATTTCATTTTTCATGAAAATTAAATGCAAAAACAATAACCAATGTAGTCCACATTATCAAAATAAAAATTGATTTTTGTTTTCTAAAATATGTTCATTAAGACATAAAATCAAACACCTAATATGCGCTAAACAAAGGGTGGGAATCCTACTACACCATGTTTTTTAGTTGGAACAAATGACAATGAAATACGAGGAAATAGATGTTCTCCCCTACAAGGAAATCTACACTTTTTGCTTTATATTACTTTACACCTTTCATAATGATTTTTGTCAAAGGATACCACACAATATTTATACCGAGATTCGTTTGTACAAATGTAACATACAATATTTATACCGAGATTCGTTTGTACAAATGTAACATAACTATGTAGAGATCAATATATTGTAAAAGAAATAATAAAATTGTATGGATTGTAAAAGGATAATTAACAATCCATTAAATTTTATTATTTTTTATTGAATTCAATGCATTATTATAAGTGTCCTAACAATGAATAAATATATAATTCCATAAACAAAAATACAAACATCATAAACAAAATGTAACACAAAACCAATAAAATTCAAAGAAAAAAAAAACTATGCAACTATTCACACACTATTATACCACATACGAACTAACTACTATTACACTCCCATTTTGAAGTAGGCACACAATTCAAATAGCGACACCAATGGCAATGCTTGTATCCATTTTCTCCATGAAACAACATCACCAATCCCATCGTAAATCTGCATTAACACAACAACTCAAATATTAAACTCACATTATTACTTTAATTTCAAAATATAACAATTAATTTCAAAATTACAACTTTACCCTGCAACAAGAAGAACTAGCGCAATCAAACCAAACACATACTGATAAACCTTGTATTTGGATCTAACACGAACATCAGCTGGAAGATTGTGTCTTTCTAACCACCCAAATTGAGGTCGAGGTAGCAAAACAAACCCTAGAAGAAAACCAGTCAAGAATCCTCCGATATGGGCAAAATTGTCAACAAATGGCAAAATTCCAACAGCTAAATTGACAACGATGATGATGATGAGTGTTATCAACGCTGCAGCCTGGAAAAAAGATGAAATTTTACGCTATCAAAAGCGATCAAGAACAGTTGTAGGGGCAAAAATGGAATTTCGTTCACCTTGTTGGAGTAGATTGTCCAGTTTGTGATGAGTTCGGAGAGCATTGTCCCGAGTAAACCGAAGAGAGCACCGGAGGCACCAACTGAGATGTTGTTTTGAAGGAATAAGGAAGAAAGAATGCTACCCCCGAATCCTGATAACAGATAGATCAATCCCACGCGAACTGCAGAGATTTTCAGGAAGTGTTGTGTTCATGTAAAAGGAACTAGAAATTGGAAAAGAAAATGAGGAATTGAAGGTGTGATTGTACTTACGAAATCCAAATTGTTGTTCAAGGCGAATGCCGATGAGGACGAGGCTTAACATATTAGCGACTAGATGAATCAATCCGGCGTGTAACCAGTTAGCGGTCACAAGTCTCCATCCTTGATTTCCGTGCACGATTTTCCGCCATTGAAGAGCTCCCAGTTTCTCGAGGCTTTACATGAGAAACAAAAAGTTGCAGTGAGTTAGGGTTTAAACCAATTTTGAAATCGGAAGTACAGATTTGACACCAAAAGTCAATTGAAATTTGAATCCCCTTATTAAACAGATTTATATCACGTTGAGAATCGAAATTTGAATGGAAAATCAGTAAACTGAAAGGAAAGGGATAAGTGATGAATTACGAGTTCGCTGAAGCACCAAAGGTAGGGTTTTCTCTGAGGGGCTGAAACGAGAATCGACCAAGAAACCTCGCAACACACTTGCCATAGATACGCGAACGATTGTGTTTAGGGCAATCATTGACGTACATGAGAACAACGAAAACAGCGATATTAACAACCACGAAAACAGGGATCAACCATGAAGTCCAATAGCTTTCTGCATACGATGAATGATAATTTTCTGTAGTTCTGGTACTGTTCTTCGATCTTCCCCTGCCTTCTAAATCATCACCGGACATCATCGTATTGCTCCGGCGAAGACGATCAGTAAGACTGTGATACGAAATCAGAGATCACGAAGCACGATTTCTTTAGAAAACTGATGATGGGGAAGCTGAAGATCAAAGGGTTTGATTTAATGGAGGGTGGGAGAAATTACTGGAAGATCGTGTGCTTAGTGGGGTCACCGGAGATGGAAAGGAAAACCGGTTGAGCTGACAAGCTGGACGTGGAGATGATGATACGACGACGTATTCGTCGGATTATCTACCCTGTTTTGTTGCTGAATGCGCGCCACGTAAGTGTTGATGTGGTGGTGTAGGAGCAGGTAGGATGGGGATGTAATGCAGGGGATATTTTTTTTTTGTGTCTTTTGCGCGGTTATTTTGACTATGTCCCTATGAAGAACATGGAAGTCGGCTGAGATATTAAAGATTAAAAAAATATTATAAGTGTACTGATTTTTTTAAATATTTAATTCTTTATTCTTAAATGTTTTTTTTTTAATTTATAAGTTAATTTATTAACTTATCAAATGTTAATTTATAAATTAGTTCATTAACTCTAGTGTAACTGTTTTTATGATCTCATCAAATATTAAAGGTGATATATAGATGTTTTATGTCTTTTGTTTGTTAAAAGGCAAATCTTTTTTTCAGATATGTGTGTTCATGTCCATGTACACTTTAGTTGTTAAAAAGTTATATTTAAAAAAAAAACAAACAAAACTATTTAAAGGATAAATTCATAAAATAAATTAATTTATATGGGACAAGTACAGCATTTTTCACGATGTTTTCCTATAGAAGAGGGTAGTGTTCGAATCCCACCCAATGCATTAATTCTACGGCAATGTCATGCAATACACGCGCAACATTTGGTATTTGACAGTTGTTTGTTTTTCATAAAACTTCTGACTTAAAAACAGTTGAACTTGTGTTGCGTCACTTGGTCTTTTGTAATTGTTTGTTTTTCAGAAGACTTCTAACTTGAAAAAATGTTGAGTTTGTGATGCATGGTGCAGTATTGAACCCTCCTCTTCAAACCACTTAGGCTATCCGGTATGGTGGTGCAAGAGACGCGTGATTTCCAATGTGGCAGCCCAAAGGACATGTGAACACTGCCCCATGGACTAATGGCTTGGGTGTGGGGTGACTACGAAAACAAAGGAAAACAACGAATAGGAAATCAACAGCAACAACAGTCACATAAGTTGAAATAATATATATATATATATATATATATATATATATATATATATATATATATATATATAATTTCCACTTTTAGAGAACACAAACTACAACTATAAGTACCTTTTATTTTCTATACATTTCACACTACAAAAAAACACAATTTCTTTCCGTTTTCTCACTTTTTCTTCAACCTATGGATCCAAATCAAAATGCTTCACCCATTCCAAACACCCCAAACACTACAAATGATCCATATGCAAATCTTAGTTACATGCAATTGATAACATCTCCAATCCACCAACAAACTTCATTCACCAATCTTTCATATCATGTACACTACTATCAACAACAACGAGCACAACAATTCAATCAACCACAATTTCAAGCCCTTCAACAACAACTATATCAACAATTTCAACCCCAATCTTCTCAACCTCAACAATTTCAAGCACAACCTTCACAACCATCTCAAGTCTCATTATCTCAATCTCAACCTATAAACATCGATAACGACGACGAACGGGTCCAAGAAACACAACAATCATCTCAAAGAAGGCGGCAAAAAGGAAAAGCTCCAAAAAAAAATTATGCAATTGAACAAAAACGAGGAGGAAACTTTAGCGAAAGCTTGGATTTTCATATCGCAAGACAGACAAGTCAGCAACATGCAATCGGGTCAATGTTTTTGGAATCGTATTTAAGACCACTTGCACGCGCTATTATGAAGGGAAACATGTCGAATGTACGACGCGGTCAATGCAAAATTGTGTGACCTACAAGCGGCTTACACCAAATATAATGACATATTTGACATTTCTAAAAATATGCACAAAAGTGGTAGCAACAATTTAAACATTATATCGACTGCATGCTACCAATACAAAATTACCAATAATGGTAAACCATTATGCAACCAAAAAGCATGGGAAGTTTGTCGTAAAGATCCAAAACGGGTCCTTTATCCGGAGACGAAACATTTGGGATCTACCACCTGCTCCAACAAAAAGTCAATAACTTTCGAGTCAAACGTGGGTTATGGTCTCGACCTCAATGATGACTTCGACGACACCGATGGGGAGGGTCCACCGGAAGTCCAACTTCGTCGACCACTAGGAAGGGAAAAAGCTAAAAAGGCGGAGTCTTTGAGCGGAAAAGCGAGTAGCGAAGATGCACCTGCAAAAAAAATAGACAAAACCCTAAGTTTTCAAGATAAAAAAAAATATGAAGCAACAGAGGAAGCTCGTCACCGGAAAATAGCAATTACTGATCTTTAAATCATAAACATAAAGCCCCAACCAGATCTTGACCCGAAAAATCTACCGAAGTTTCTAAAAATCCAATAATAAGTCCGCAAAAATATGGAAATTAGGTTCTAATATTTTAATATTTTGGTTTTATTTGGTATGTCTTATGTTTTTTAGTAATTTAGGTTTTTATTTTTTATGTTTTGTTAATCATTTTAGGATTTAAATTTGTGTGTGTTTAATTAATGTAAAATATTTATTTATGTTTTAAATTATGTTTTTTATTTAATTTAATGAAAAAAAATTAAAGAAAAAAAAATAAAGATAAAAATTGTGGAGTGGTAACCATTTCAATGGTTAATGTTTTGGTAATGGACATGTAGTGGATCAGACATGGCACTGAATTGGCAACACTTTTCTAATGGTTTGTTGGTGACCATGCTCCTTGGCCTTATCACCGTACAAACAACATCTAAACTACATGACCCATCCGACTTCGATGTTTTACAATTTTAGCGCAACCTTTTCTTTTCTTTTTACTGTTTTAAACCAATATTTAATCAGGTTTGGCGAATTTGGTCTTTTATTTTTACAACTTTAGTTGAATGTTCAATTATTTTTACGAATCCGGTCCATATTTTCTCGAAATTATAAAATTTCTCGAACTTTATATTACAAATTTGTTTTTCCTTTTTTGTTTGTTTTCATTTTCCTTTTATTTCCTTTACTATTATTTGATCAAAATAAAACAAAATATAAACATACCCCTTAATAACCAACCCAAACCCTACCCCCTCTACATCTCTCTCTCTCTCTTTCTCTCTCTCTCTCTCTCTCTCTCTAATACTTCGTCGAAAAATACCCCCACTGTCGAAAACCGCCAACGTTGTCGCTAGAAACTGCCACCACGTCGCCGAATTCCATATCTAATGCCTAGCTCTATGAAGATCTGAAAGACAACATAGACCTCTTTGTCGGAACACCTTCAGCTTAAAAGCCCTCGTCGGATACTTCTAGATCAGTTCGTCGCCGAAAAGGTCCGTTATTTCCATATCTAGTCGTCGTCATCGTTGGTGGGGAGCTGTTCTAGTGGTCATTCGACAACAGATCAAGCCGAAGGACATTCGACGACGGATCGAGTTGTTCTAGTGGTCATTCTATAACGTCCCAAAAATTCATAGTAAAAATTTCATTTTAGTAACATTAATTCATATAACATTCCATTCCCGAAATCATTCGATGTGAAAAATAGTATTTAAACATCAGAGTAAAAATCATGATTAATCAAATGCGGAATAAACTTTGGGGATACTGTGCAGTCACATCGGGCCCTTCCCTTTCGAACCGGAAGTACCTGAAATCATAAATATGAAACCGTAAACACATAGCTTAGTGAGTTCCCCAAAATACCACAAACCATACATATCATTTGGCCTAGCCCGCACATTGGGCCCAACCCATACTAACGGGCCTAGCCCTTCCTTGTCAATGGGCCCAGGCGCCCAACTAGCATATAAATGGGCCTATCCCGACATACAATGGGCCTATCCTGACATATAATGGGCCTAGCCCTCTCATGCAATTAGGCCCAACCCTACATGCATGTCCTTGGGCCCAACCCATTATACGATGCAATAGTCATAAAGACATCTGGCATCCTACATAACATATCCTAATGGGTCGGCATTAGTGTCTTCACCCATGGGTACAGTGAAAAGACTCACATCAGTCTAAAGATAACAAAATCACACACGTTGCTGCTATCGGGCTCCTCACACCGAACACATCCAAATTATCCCTAATCAATAATTAAGGAAATTTCCCACAGTCTAAGGTCCTATTCATACTTTATCATATCAATGGGTAAAAGACTATTTTACCCTTCCCGCATCTGACCCAACAACTCATGGCCCAACTCCCAAAAGACCCAAAACCCAAAAATGGCCCATTATGGCACATTGGTGCGTACGCCCCGCGTACTACCCCAGAAACCAAAAAACTCCATTTTTAGGTATTATCATGTAAAACCAAATGTCTAAATTCTCGAGTTCAAGCCTAATGGACGTCTAGAGTCATAAAGTTCCCAATTTTATGACCTAGAATGACTTAATAGAGCCCAACACCGAACTTAAGCTTCCTAACATAACAAAATGACCAAGTACTCACTTAAAAGTGCTTAATACTTTAAGACTTTACATCCAAGCCTCATATCTAATTCTAATGGGTGTCTTAATCGATAAAGTCATCAACTTGATGCCTTTGCATGACTCCAAGAAACCCAAAACCCAAATCTAGTCTACTGGCTTCACCAAGAGGTCAACAACTCATGCATGGTTGGTCCACAACCATCAAGATGCAAACTTTATGAACAAGGGACCTTAAAACATCAAAATAAACACCCTAAAACTTTTGCAGTAGCATTTACTCTCGAGAATCAAATAAAGGGACAAAAAGCACAAAAACCCACTTACAAGCAAGTTATAACAAATGAACCATCAAGTTTGACACTTTTTATCTTTAGAAGATGCAACAAGGAAAACCAAGCTAGGATCTACAAGCTCTTAGCAATCCACATATTCTCTAAAGAGTTCTCCTTTCTCCAAATTGCACCAAAACACCCAAAAAGGTCAAGAAAACTCTCAAATGGGTTAGGGTTTTTAAATCACAAGTTGAGGAGGATGGAGACTGAATAAGGGGAGGGTTTTCAGGAGTTAATATGTTTAAATAGGGCCTAAACCCTAAAAATTAGGGATTGAGTCTGGCGTTCGTACACCCAGCATACCAGGCTGGTCATCCGCGATCACATGAGCCTAGTACGCCCCGTGTACTGGACTATACCGATATTCATCCTATCTTCCGAAAGCCATAACTTCTTCGTCCCAACTCCATTGTAGGCGTTCTATATATGCTCAGAAAGGTAATGAGAATCCCTACACTTTTATCAAATCTCATTTGCCTCAAAACCTTTCGAACTTAAATCCTAAATTCATGAAAGGTCCGAACCATCACTCTTACCATTATACCCTTGGGACCCAAAGCACAAACCGAACTCTTGGATCACATATCTACATTACCCATATCCAAATGGGTCTAAACCTCTCTATCCTCAAAGCCTAAAGCCTTATAATAATTGATCTTTGGGTCATAACCCCGAATTAAAAAACGACTCAAAACATGGTGTTACAACTCTCCCCCGCTTAAGTTGGATTCCATTCTTAAAGTCATTCCTCACTACTTCCTTACTCACACTGGCCGATCCAAATAGAGTTTTCTTGAAATCCTAACAGGGTTGCGATGTTTCCTCATACCAACGACTGCTCTTCTAGTAATGCAATCAAAACCCAAGGCTTCGCAGAAATCATAAACTCTAGCGAAGAAACGAGCCTTTACTAACCAGTGGAGAGTAACCATCACTACTCCTCCCAAAATTCAGAAATCCAACAACTTGTCTGACTTCCCTACCTATAAAACCATTCTGATATGTCATCGATATGACACTACTATTGGATTAGGTGTCTAAGCTCATAACTATAATTGGTATGTACTTGACCCGAGAGTAGCATGGTCCATTTTGGGTTGCATTCACCCAAGCAATTTGATAGGATGGATATTTGAGAAAGATGTTATTTGTATTTATTAATATATTATAAGTATAATATATTTGTTAAGAAATCATATTATTTAATTAGTATTGATCAAGAATTAATTTGGAATTAATTTAGTGATCAAAAGAGACTAATTAAATTAAAAGGGACTGATTAAGTAAATCAGTGATACTTATAGTTTGGGCTAATGATCCATGTTAATTATGTGGACTAAATCTTTGTGGAGTACATGAAGATTTAGTCCAAAGGGCTTATCATATGGATTATTGGATTAAAGGCCCAAGGAAGTGGATTAGGGTTTACAAGTTGAAACTCTTGGAATTCTACACTATAAGTGTAACCTCTAAAACCCTAAAATGGGCACTTGTGCATTCTAAGAAGATGCTAGCCATTTTTGGTGGTTAATAGCCTCTCTCTCATTTGTCCTCCTCTTGCTGTTGGTGTTTTGTGAACCATTTGAGACATCACACATGAGGTGCTAAGCTCTTGAAAGGCCAAATTCTACATGCTACAACTAAGAGGTATTTTTCTAACTAGTTTTTTATGTTTCAAGTATCAAGTTGTATGCTAGTTATAGGTTTCATGCTTTGGATAATTTTGTTGCATGTATAACTAGAGAAAACTTAGATCCAAAGCATTAGGGTTGTATGTGCACCATAGGGATGTTAGAGTATAGAAAATACAACAGTGGTATCAGAGTCATAAGTTGTTTTCTAGTTATATTGATGCATGGCTAATTGTTCAAAGTTGAAGCAAGTCGAAAACTGCACTCTGACAGAAGGACTCGGCGAGTCCATAAGCTGACTCGACGAGTCGGACAGTCTGTTTGTAATTTTTCGGGTTTTTTGATTTGTTTTAGATTAGGATCATTATCACAAACTGTTTTGGTTCATAAAATTTACCTAGGTGGTATCCTAGGATCAATATATGGATTTTTTTTTAGATTTTACTTATTGTTAAACCAATATTTTTAGCAAAATGCCTCTGAACTTAATATTTCATTTTCACAATATAAAACTTATTTTTAATGCAAAATTGATTTTTTAGTGCTTACGACAAAAATTATTTAGAAAAAAAAATCTTGGTAAATATATTATAATTTTCACAAAATTTTAAATTTAATTTTTGAAGAACAGTTTCTAGTTACGGAAAATATATTTCATAGTATTAAAAAAACTTAACACTTTTTTGGTAGTGGCCATACAAATAGTATATTTCACCACGGGTCATTGCAAATGTATGGTTGAAAAATGGATTAAAATTTTGTATTAGTTTTTGGCAATTCGTTAAAGAAAATAACGATTTTAGTTTTTTTTTATTCCTATTATAATCATTTATATGTTTAGTATTTTACAAATCTTGAACAACTTAATTGTATGATTTGTTGGCAAGAAAAAACGAGGGTGTACAAATTTATCCCTCACAGCCTCACTTCCATTTTTTGGTGAGTTTACAAAATTACAATTTGCTTTACTAAAAATTTGATTATGTGTAGTGTATTTATCTTTTACGGATCCGTTGGTTAGAAGATGACGTCCATTAGAAAAAGAAATATCAACAAAAATCCAAAAAAATAAAATAATGTAGTGAAGCTGACGAGTGACTTAATGGTGTGGTTCATATAAAGGAAACCTAAATTTTATGTTACATCACTTGTAGGTCTCTTTACTATTTTATTAAGTCTAAAACTCTAATATTATATGGGTTAATTAAAAAATTAAATATAAAGGTCCAAATATTTAAAAACTTTGGATTTATAAAAAAATAATGAATCATTAAAATTGATTTTTATATCTTTTAAATTTAAATAAATAAAAAAAATAAACTGAGCTTTAATTTGAAAATTTTAAAATAAGAACAAGTCCATTAATGAAACTGATATTCATTTGTTATTGTATTTATTATAATTATTACATTAAAGTATTATATGAAATTTATTAAAAAAAACTAATGACATGTGAAAAAAAATTAATTGAAAATAACCACAAAATAACATTTATCAAATTGAATGAAAGTGAGACATATGACAAAAATATATATATATATATATATATATATATATATATATATATATATATATATATATATATATATATATATATATTTATTTATTTATTAAAGTATATTAAAATTGAATATATTTCTTTAAATGGGTTCAGACTATAGAAACATTTTGAAAAAAATCTCATTTTAAATATTTTATTTTAGAGTAAATTATAGTGATTGTGGCTTGGTCAAATTTGTATATTTCAATTTTATGCATTGTTTTGAAAAATTTCTCATAATTAATTTTTTACATATTTTTTCGTAAATGACTATTGCTCATAACAATTTATTTTTATTTTACTTATCATTTATTAGCTATTAATAATTTTTAAAAATAAAAATAGGCCTCACTTCAAATCCCACACCGCATATAATGATCAATTTCTTTTGAAATAGTTTTTTACATATTAATTTTTTGGGTCTTGCTTTTCTAAATTTGATTCATCTTAATTTTGTGTTTTTTTGGATTTGATTCAAATGGAATACACATAGGCATTTGGTTTTTCTGAATTTCTGAATTAATTTAGGATTCGATTAAGAATTTTCAATATATATATATATATATATATATATATATATATATATATATATATATATATATATATATATATATATATATATATATATAATAACGTTTATTTTATTGAAAATTAAATAATTTAACCTATATAAATGGGGTTTTCAAAGAAAATAACTATTTATAATTAGTTTTTAAAAAATAATCACTTTCTCCGGAATGATCCATTCCGGACTAACGTTAATATTCCGGAGTTCTTTTTTTTTCAATTATTTTTCAAAAAATGTTCTATTTTGGGTTTGATCTTCAAATTTTAGAGTTATTTTTTGGTTTTTTTCCAAAAAAAAATTGAAATAAATATCATCACTTATGTCCGAAATGCCCATTTCAAAGTGTTTAATGTCATTTTTTTTCAATAAAACGTCTGATTTATACGTTAATATCGTATATATTTCATAGTTATTATGTTTGTTTAATGTTTTGTTAGATTCAAATAAAAAACGTTTTTTTTTCTCAGAATTCTAAAATTATTCATCGAATATTCAGACTTGTTTTTGCAAATTCGAGGGTTTTTTTCTCAAAAACCGAAATTTCATTCCAAAATGCATTTTTTGTCAGAAAATGATTTTTCTTAGTCGGAAATGACTATTCCAAACCAAATGGTTAATTTTACTAAAAAACAATTTGCTTTGGTTATTTTATTCAAATACGTATTAAATTGTGGTTAGATTACTTAGTTTCTTAATTTTTAAAAAAAAAATAGTTGATATGTTAACGGTTAACCACTTGGCCATTGTGAGCGTGTTTGTTAACAGAAATATCATTTTTTTCATTTGCATAATTTTTTTCAAAAAACTCTTTCTACGCATATACAAAATATTTATTTTGAAGTGTCAACAGATTTGTTAAATTTTAACAAAAAATATTTATTTTGAAGTGTCAACAAATTTGTTAAATTTTAATAAAAAAAATAAAGTATTTTCTTGAAATTTCGGAAAATTTTCATCTGGTTTTTTTAGAAAGATAATTTTTTATTTGGTTTTGAACTTTTTGTTTGAAGTGTGATATAGTTTCTTTTTCTGCCCCGAATCCTTAATGTTCATCTAGAATATTTTTTTTCAGGAAAATTATTAATTTTTTACGATATAAAGTAGTCACAAATTATCTATTTTGAAAATTTTGGTTATATGACAGAAAGAACTTACTTTTGATGTGATATCGAAAATATTGTTACCATTAAAAAAAAATTACTTTTTTTGATTAATTTCTATAACATTAACTTAAAATATGGTTAGTTGTCTTAATATCCTATAATAATTTATTACCGGTCAATTAAGTATGATGAACTTCATTAATCAAATATCTTTTGTGTGACTTTAAACACATTAGATAATAAAGGTCTTAACTATGATAATATTCAAAGCAAAACTTAATTGGATCCCAACCAATTTGACATATTTATAGAAACATAACAAATGTACGTGCATTAGAATATTACGAGTATGTTTTTACGAATTTTTTAGAACCTAGAATCTTTTGTTTTTTAAAGGAATTGATATAATAGCGTGTTTCGTTGACAAATAAATAGAATTAAATTTAAAGTTAAATTCCATCAAAATCGGTATTTAACTGATTTTAGCATCCTTTGGATAGCGCTAAAAAAATCAAAAATCATTACTAATATTCTATTAGAGATATGAAATATGAAATTAGCCTTAGAACCTTTTTCATATTAGAAACTCAACATTGCTTCAGTGATGTCTTATTTATTTCCTAGTAGTTATTTTCATGAAAAAAAAGTTATTTATTAAAATCCTCTCTCCTAAATGAAATTTTTTTTTGTCATTTGTCACACTTTCATTCAATTTGTTAAATGTCATTTTGTGGTTAGTTTGAATTATTTTTTTTCACATGTCACTTTATGAGTTTTTTTTATTTTATTAAATTTCACATAATATTTTAATGTAATAATTGCAATAAATGGAGTAATAAATGAATATTAATTTCACTAATAAACTTACCTTTTAATTTCAAAATTCCCAAAATTAAAACTCATTAGTTTTTTCTTTATTTAAATTATTTGTTTAAATTGAAAAGATAAAAACTATTTTCATTATAATAAGTCATTATTTTTCTTATTTTTTTATAAATTCAAAATTCTCAAATATTTTGACATTTATATTTAACTTTTTTTCTAAATTAACCTGTATAACACATGAGTCTTACAACTAGTAATCTAACATATGTGTATCTATTTATATAATTATTTTTTATTATTTTTTATTTTTTATTATAATATGTTCACCTAAACTGCTAAAAAATGTTTGCAAATTCACGAGATTGAGATTACTTTACCTGACACAAAATGCACGCTAAAAAAACACACTAATGTTGGTTGTAAGAGTTACTAACAAAGAGGTCATGAGACATATAGTAATTAACCCCGTCATTCCAAATAATAATAATAATAATAATAATAATAATAATAATAATAATAATAATAATAGGGAGTTACTCAAACTCATTAATAATTCACAAACATTATATATTTTCCGCTAGTAAACTAAAAAACATGATTTTTAAAAAATATTCATGACCAAACTCAAAACCTCGAATTTTTGAAACTTGGCTAAGATAATATTTTAGAAGACAAAAAATGTGTGATTGAAATAGTTGAGGTTCATGGTTTCTAACGTCAGCGTCATAAATTCAAACCCTAACAATGTTTAAGAAATGAAAGTAATGCAAATTATAGATAAAAACTCAAACTAGTTGCCATTTTCAAGTTTTAAAGTATAAAAATGGAGTTTCCAAAAAGATCTCGTTAATCCATAATCTGATGATGTCAAAGATGATATGATATAAGAATGAGAATTCATGAGTAACTAAGTGTATAAAGTAGCTTAATCATTAGAAGTCATTAAAAATGGTAATTGAGGTGTTAAAATCAAATTTAACGAAGTAGGTTGTTGTTTTTCGCTAAAAAGGTGACCTGCTAGTTACATTGTAGGGTGTTTCCTTTGGAAAAAACACGTGTTATGTAATCTATTGACCCTAACACTTAAGGACTTGGAAACTTGATCTTAGGGCATCGGGAAAGGATATGATCACTTCCATTGTTTTCTTAGGGATGTGTAATGCATGTTTCAATTTTGGATTGAGTTAAACAAGTTGATAAATTTTATGAACCACTTAGGATTAGATTGGTGATTATAACCAAGAATTTCTGTTGTTCATAAGGTGATCCTTGGCTCTCCAATCACTAATCACTATTAGAATTGGAGTTGTATGTCATCAAACTAAAAGTGAATGAGTTATATTGGGAGTACATCTCCCTAAACTTATTTTAATGCTTTTGATTAAATTGATTTTATATGATATATTTTCTATGTGAAAAGTGAATACTATAAGTATATTGTACATTCATGAAATATATATTTGAGAAATCTTTATGTTATTTTGAAAACTCTTGATTTTGAATGGGGAACTTTTTTTAACATCCTACTTGTACATCTCCTCATGATAGAAGACTTTAAGTGGTAGTGATGATATCCATGCATGATAGTTACTCCATAGTGTTGCTTTTTAGCTAAGCCTCACTTGTATTAAGATGTTACCTACCCCTCGTATGGTGCTTGTGTGATGGTTCACAAGTCACATAGTTTGATTGGGCATTGCACGTGTATTGAGTAGATAGGTCCATCGTGATGGATTAAAAGCCTTAAAAACTGAAATCGTGATAACATGGAGGAAGGGTCACTACTGTAATGCTTTACAACCAAAAATTTATTGAATACTACTAGAAAGGGAAAAACATTTCAAATGAAAAACAGAACGAAAACTGATACTGGAGCCATCTAAAAGGCTACTATAACAGACCTATTTATTCTTACAATAAAAGTAAATAAGGTGCTGAAAAATTGGTCCACCATCTTAGTATCACGGAGAACGTGTCGAATGTTACCCATTCGCACTAAAGCTAATAACTCAGTCAACATTAATCAACATTTTCCCCTATAATGTTAACATCTTCAGGCCCAATCAATTTTCTCATCTCAGTGAACTTAATCTAAGGTAACGCCTTGGTTAAGATTCCGCTTTCTGCAAATCGCCTCTAACATGTTCGACATAAATTTGACCCCACTCCACACACTCCCGTATGAAGTGGAATTTAGTGTTGATGTGCTTGCTTCGCCGGTAAAACACGAGATTTTTCATCAATGTTATAGCTAATTGATTGTTGACTAGAAGTTGCACCCTTTGAGCATGTTCTCCTGTCAAGAAACTAACCATGCTTCTTAGCAATGTTGCAAAACTCGTTAGGCGTTCCCAGGGCAGCCGACTAGCACCTATAAAATATTAATAACAATTATCGATTTTTTTCTAAAAAATTCGAAAATTTCCGATTTTTACCGATTTCGAATTTTTCCAATTTTAACCGAATTCAATCAACTTTGACCAAGTTTGACCGATTTCTACTTAGGCGCCTCGTCCCCAACCCGATTCCGATTAATTGGCCGCCTAGGTTAACTTTTGCAACATTGTTTCCTAGTCACAACGCTTGACATGTTGCCGCCTTCGCAACCATAAATTCAGCCTCACATGAACTTAGTGCAACATTTTGTTGTTTCCGAGATGCCCATGTAACCGAATTTTTTGAATAGTAGAACACCATACCGATCGTTCCTCTTCGATCCTCAATATCAAAATCGTGGTTGTTGTCACTATACTCGTAATTTTTTTTTTGTTTCCACCCTTTCGATACTTCAAACCATAACTGTTTTTACCCTTGAGATATCATAAAATATGCTTTACAGCTGTGTACTGTCTCTCTTTAGGCGACTGCATGAATTTACTTACTACCCCAACCGAGTAGTTGAGATGTAACACCAAGATTTCCAAAAACAAAATTTTCATTTAATAAATCAATTTAATATTAAAAACACTTATTTAAAATCTTATTCACATTCGAATTACAAAACGTAGTTTCATTTCCATCTAAATAGAAGACCAGGATCCTCCAAAACACAACTCTTTCTTCGGTGTGTACAATCGAACCGTTGCCATCCCGCGTTACTGTAAGAACCTGAAACGACATAACAAAAACAACGTAAGCACGAAGCTTAGTGAGTTTCCCAATATACCTTACGCACATACGCCCTCCGGCCCGGACCTTTCAGTCCACATAATATTGCCTTCCGGCCCGGATCTTACGATCCACATAACATTGCCTTCCGGCCCGGATCATTTGATCCACATAACATCGCCTTCCGGCCCTTACACATACATAACACATAATACAAATACTCTAACACATAAAGCACATATATCATATATCATACCTGACCTTTCTGTCACATAATACCTTGCCTTCCGGCCCATATAATAGCATGTACATCACGCGTAGCAACTAACTTTCCATTCATAGCATATAAACATAATACATAACATACTTGACCTTCCGGTCACACAATCAAACCCTTCCGGGTGAGGTATAGTGAGAAGACTCACCTCGCGGTCACTGGAAGATAGCAACTCCCGAAATCCCTTGCACTTGATCCTCCGAGCTCCAAGCTCCCTGTCTCATCATATATCCCTTTTTAGCACTTCTATCTTCCACGTTAACTGACCCTAAGAAATCACACCAGTCAACTCTGGTCAACAGTCCATTGTCAGCTCGACTGGACTCGGCGAGTTCCCTGGCGACTCGGCGAGTCTGGTCGTCCTTCAATCCTCTGAGTTTCCCCTCCTACTCGTCGAGTATCCTCTTTGACTCGACGAGTCACTCCTGGAAGAATCGCGGGGCCACCCCGACTCCACTCGCCGAGTCTGAAGAACAACTCGGCGAGTCCCAGTGAATCTTCAAGCTACTCGCCGAGTCTGATCATCCGACTCGGCGAGTCCACGCCATGCAGTCGAACAACTGCTTCCTGAAATACGTATGGTCCCGAAATACACACTCATGGGACCTTCTGGACCTCTAACTATCCTATTACTGGGGTATAAACTTTTGTATAACAACATAATAATCCATCCAATCACCAAATGGGTTTCATAAACCCTAAAATCGTGCACACATCAATATAGCAGAAATGATCCGGAATATTACCTGAATAACACCCCCTCTGTGTCTCCAAACCTCAGAATTCGATCCCCTTGGTATTCCTTTGGCCAAAACTCTTCTTCTTCTTGCTTAACAAATTCTTCAAGGTCAATAATGGCCTTCAAGTTTTGCTCCAGATGCCACAGTCGTCTAGGGTTCTCCACAATCGGCCAAAAGACGTGAAATGACAACATAACAACCCTTAAATACGACCCAAAACGAAACGGCTAGGGTTTCTGCTGAACAGCGTCGACTCGCCGAGTCCATACCTGGACTCGTCGAGTCCAGTCGCGAACCCGCGACCAAATCTGCGACCCTACTCGGCGAGTCTGGCTCCAACTCGCCGAGTCTCCCCTTTAAAACCCCCCCAAAATGCAACTTAGCAATACTTGAGATTTTGGGCTGTTACAATTCTCCCCCACTAGAATTAGACTTCGCCCTCGAAGTCTCATCCTGAAAATAGCTCCGAATACTGCTCCCGCATCTCACGTTCCAGCTCACCGGTCATTTCCGGCTCGCATCCCCTGAGTATCCTCTAATGGAATCCACTGCCGACTCATCGGCTACATACTTCCTCAATTGCGACACATGAAAAGAAATATCATGGATTTGTCTCAATTCCATGAGCAACTCCAACCGTTAGGCCACCCGGCCTACCCCCGCAATCACATGAAAAGGCCCAATATACCGGGGCCCCAACTTGCCCCTCTTCTTGAATCGAATCACTCCTCTCCAAGGAGAGGCCTTCAAGAGTACGAAGTCACCGACCTGAAACTCAAGCTCGGATAGGCGTCTGTCTGCATAACTTTCCTGTCAACTCTAGACGATCACTAACTCTCTTTAACCTGCTGCGTCTGCTTTGTCAACTAAAGCACGAACTCTGAACTGCTCATCACTCTCTGTAATCGGAAATTACCCAAGATGCACTCTGCTCCAAATCTCAACGATCACTCAACCCATAAGGGTTAGGAAACCCTGAACCACCGGATCCCCGATCCAAAGCCCACTTTGCCCATTCCGGGCCGACTGAGAGATCCGTTCTCCCTCTCAAATCAACTCTCACAAGTTCCCCCTTGCCATCATATACACATGCTGAACTAGTCCCAACGCCCGCAGGTGGAAAGACCCGATACACTGATGATATCCTCGAACATCTCCCAAGATGAACCACCACATCCACCCTACACTCTGATCAGATTCACACTGAAATTTTAAAATTTTCTCTCTCCATGCATCCCTTCTGAGCCTCAACAGACATCCCAACCGGATGGGTTCCTACTCCACTGCCGCGAACACGATGCTCAAAGCCATACTCGAAATACTCTAACCATAACTCTGCTCTGCAGCTTTCACTTTCGTGAACTTGCACCCCCTTCGGAGTTACATACCCTCCTCTTTTCCTTTTCCACGGAACTCTCTTGTACATAATGCCACTCCAACCGGTGCCACGGTGCTCGCCCCAAGCGACACCACCCTTTTTGCGTAACTGCTATTCACATACTCTGGTTCTCATTGCAGGGGCTCTCAATCCCATGCACTCTCTCCACTCATTAAAATCACTGCCTCAGCTAAACAAGATCAATAACCCGGGGCCAGACCTCCCAATGCAATCACACTGCAACGTACGCGATCCGCAAATCTCGAGCTAATCCAACAATACCAACAGAGTCTCCAGTATGACTGGACCGACTCTCATAACACATACTAGCCACTCGAGGCTATATCTCTGTGGGTCCGTACACCCAAACTCTGCGAACCCTCAGGTTCTAACTCTGGGAACCTTCCGGTTCCTGCTCTAGAAACATGCACAACATAATCCCGTGGGATTAATGCAGTACAACCCATCTCGTAACTCAAACGTACCAATACTCTGATCGCAAAATTCCGATTACTTACTCAAGCTTGATCCCGACCTCCTCGCAGGCCTCCATAATCAAATGCCTTAGGTCTGTATCTCGCCCCGCATACTCAACACTCGCTCTCGTCGGCCTATACTCTGCGCTGACAAACACCGCTGAATCCCAACAGCTAAGTACCCTTACATACTCATCAATCTCCCGGAGAATTTTACAATTCTCCCCCACTAAAGCACTGACTAACTGCCACCGATCGTCCCTAACGACCTTTCAGAACCATCCTGCACAAAGAGAACATTTACCCACTGGCTGCTTCCCACAAGCGTAAGCAACCCTCAGCAAAACACATCTCCTCCCTGATCAATCCGCTCAAAAAGAATCCGATCCTTCAATTATCCACTCCACAACTGCAGATGCTACCCGTCATTCAACCCAGTGCCGCATCTCCACTATCAACCCTCACGAACGATGACCAACGGAAATCCCAAGCAATAATCCATAACCAAACCCACAACCCGCCAAAGATTGAATACCACCTCGCAAACCGCACAAAGCTACCGGCACCAAAACACCAAACTATAATCATACTAAACCATCAGGGAACAACGAATGCCAAGCGAAAACCTGAAGCACCAATCCATAACCATGCCAAACCCGCGAAACAACGAATACCGCATCGAAATCCACACCAGACACCAGCACAACAATACGCCACAATCAACGCAATCTACTCAAGACATCAAGAGAGCATCACACCCGCAGCTGCCTCCGGCACTGCTCTGTCTCCCTCTGCCGCAATCCGATAAGCACAACCCTGAGCCCTTGGACTCTACTCCATCCTGTCCTCCTCCTGAACTCCTCAAGGTGGCCGGTGCTAGAGCCTGCACCGATCCTGCAAAAAGCTGTGGACAGTTGACCCTCAAATGTCCAACCTGCTGACACTGATAACAAATCCTGGAATCCCGAATTGGCACTGACTGCCGACAATCCCGTGCACCATGCCCCTCCTTTCCGCACTTGCGGCATGCACCATTGGGCCAACGAGCTCCGGTGCCATCTCTCTCTCACACTTCCCACAAGTGTGACCGCTCCGATCCCCCCATTCTAGCGTCTACGGTCATGGACCGTTTCGGCGCCGACTGCGACTGCATCGGGGCCTGCCTCACCTCACACAACTGCAACTCAACCTCTACCTCACGCCACATGGCGGCCTCCTGCGATACCAACATGGTCTCGCGCCTCTGCGCAGACACGAACTGTCTGATACCCCCTTGAGCATACTCAGATATCGGGGCATCTGAGCCTGCTCCGAAGCGAACTTAGGGCAAAACATCGCCCTCCCAATAAACATCTTGGTGATCTCAGTCACCGACTCCAAATCCTGCTTCAGCTCAAGGAATTCCCGGGCCAATCTCTCCTTTTCATCTCGCGGAACATAGCGAGTACTGAACATCTTTATGAATTGATTCCATAAAACCGCAGCCCTCTGCGCATCGGAAAATGACCTCGTGGTCAATCTCCACTAATCCTTCGCCCCGAGCCTCAATAGGTTCAGAGCACACCCCACCCTCTGATCAGCAGGGCATAAACTCGTGGAAAAACACCCCTCCATGTCTGATAACCATCTCATAGCAACAATCGAGTCCTGAACTCCATCGAATGTGGGAGGCTTCGCATAATAGAAGTCCCGATACTGAAAACCCCGACTAGCCCCTTTCTTTGCCGTTGCTACAGCCGCTGTAACCGCCGCGGCAGCCGTCTCTGCGAAAGCCGCATATCATTCATCAAACTACTTCAATCATAGTGGTCCTGATCGACCCAAACAATTCTGGCGACTCAGCCCGCAACAATGCAACAACCTCATCACGCCGGATCTCGCGAATCCTCGCATCCCGCTCGCTCGTGCTCGTCCGATCGATAACCGGATAACAAGATAGCCACAAGCATCATCCACTACGAACCATGGTACTCATCCCATGACATCCCTCCTCAACATGCTTCGGTGTATGGTACCTGAACCATAGCACCACTCCTCAATCTGCTCCAATGTATAGCACTCGAACCACAACATCTATCTCAATCTGTTCTGAAGTATGGTGCCCTGACCATAACATCACTCTGTATCCGCTCCGATGTATGGTATCCGAACCATAACATCACCCCTCAATCTGTTCCTTAGGACCTTTAGGATGCCCCCTGTATCAAGTATGGGTCCTCTGCTTTCAGTAGTACGGGCCCATACTACCTGCCACATCTACCCATACTTTCCACACGGACCATCCCAGAGTTCCTAAGTAGCTGATAAA
The DNA here is from genome assembly GCF_051521515.1 of Lactuca serriola. Classification (NCBI taxonomy): domain Eukaryota; kingdom Viridiplantae; phylum Streptophyta; class Magnoliopsida; order Asterales; family Asteraceae; genus Lactuca; species Lactuca serriola. Next base: position 73,237,421 of record NC_136416.1, read on the forward strand.
CCTGCTCTTTCACCCCATCTCATCGCGCGTGCTCGCTTTCCAGCGAAATCTTCTACTCTACCCGCGCACTCATCTGGCTAGGTTTACTCCCTAGTCCCTTCCGCTGTCCTCCCACTTCTTTGCTATCAGCTGCTGAAGAGTTCCTAATGACGCCAGCCCTCTACCTCCTGAGTATCGTCATACTCACTTAGTAGCTGACTCCCATCATCGACAACTCCACAAAGCACAAAGCAAGCAGCATTCGAGCATTGAAGCATACATAGGACTCCCCATCTGTGGTAGCTCCACCTTCTCGGCTCATCCTCGGAAGTACCTCTGTACCCCGTAGCTTTACCCCTTGTGCGTTCTAACTAGATACTCTCACTCATCACATACACACAAAAGCATAACGCACATATAACAGCAAACCCTAGACTAAGGCATCACAAATCAGGCCACTCTAGTCCTAAGATGTGAAATACCTAGCCTGTCTCTAGCATGCAATAATATCTCATAAAGTGCATAATAGATATTTCATAATACAAAAGTAAGGGTATTTTGGGAAATCACCGTTTGGCTCTGGCTGATTGTACACACTGCTCTTTCTTGCTTCCTCTTTGAACTCTTATTCACTTTTAGAAAACCATTTATTTGGAAAACTTTTTCTTACTTCCTCAGTTTGAGTCCAGATTTACCCGTAGGCGCGTCCGAATCCCTCAAACCAAGGCTCTGATACCAATTGTAACACCAAGATTTCCAAAAACAAAATTTTCATTTAATAAATCAATTTAATATTCAAAACACTTATTTAAAATCTTATTCACATTCGAATTACAAAACGTAGTTTCATTTCCATCTAAATAGAAGACCAGGATCCTCCAAAACACAACTCTTTCTTCGGTGTGTACAATCGAACCGTTGCCATCCCGCGTTACTGTAAGAACCTGAAACGACATAACAAAAACAACGTAAGCACGAAGCTTAGTGAGTTTCCCAATATACCTTACGCACATACGCCCTCCGGCCCGGACCTTTCAGTCCACATAATATTGCCTTCCGGCCCGGATCTTACGATCCACATAACATTGCCTTCCGGCCCGGATCATTTGATCCACATAACATCGCCTTCCGGCCCTTACACATACATAACACATAATACAAATACTCTAACACATAAAGCACATATATCATATATCATACCTGACCTTTCTGTCACATAATACCTTGCCTTCCGGCCCATATAATAGCATGTACATCACGCGTAGCAACTAACTTCCCATTCATAGCATATAAACATAATACATAACATACTTGACCTTCCGGTCACACAATCAAACCCTTCCGGGTGAGGTATAGTGAGAAGACTCACCTCGCGGTCACTGGAAGATAGCAACTCCCGAAATCCCTTGCACTTGATCCTCCGAGCTCCAAGCTCCCTGTCTCATCATATATCCCTTTTTAGCACTTCTATCTTCCACGTTAACTGACCCTAAGAAATCACACCAGTCAACTCTGGTCAACAGTCCATTGTCAGCTCGACTGGACTCGGCGAGTTCCCTGGCGACTCGGCGAGTCTGGTCGTCCTTCAATCCTCTGAGTTTCCCCTCCTACTCGTCGAGTATCCTCTTTGACTCGACGAGTCACTCCTGGAAGAATCGCGGGGCCACCCCGACTCCACTCGCCGAGTCTGAAGAACAACTCGGCGAGTCCCAGTGAATCTTCAAGCTACTCGCCGAGTCTGATCATCCGACTCGGCGAGTCCACGCCATGCAGTCGAACAACTGCTTCCTGAAATACGTATGGTCCCGAAATACACACTCATGGGACCTTCTGGACCTCTAACTATCCTATTACTGGGGTATAAACTTTTGTATAACAACATAATAATCCATCCAATCACCAAATGGGTTTCATAAACCCTAAAATCGTGCACACATCAATATAGCAGAAATGATCCGGAATATTACCTGAATAACACCCCCTCTGTGTCTCCAAACCTCAGAATTCGATCCCCTTGGTATTCCTTTGGCCGAAACTCTTCTTCTTCTTGCTTAACAAATTCTTCAAGGTCAATAATGGCCTTCAAGTTTTGCTCCAGATGCCACAGTCGTCTAGGGTTCTCCACAATCGGCCAAAAGACGTGAAATGACAACATAACAACCCTTAAATACGACCCAAAACGAAACGGCTAGGGTTTCTGTTGAACAGCGTCGACTCGCCGAGTCCATACCTGGACTCGTCGAGTCCAGTCGCGAACCCGCGACCAAATCTGCGACCCTACTCGGCGAGTCTGGCTCCAACTCGCCGAGTCTCCCCTTTAAAACCCCCCCAAAATGCAACTTAGCAATACTTGAGATTTTGGGCTGTTACATGAGATCAGGACGAGTATTAATTAGATATCGAAGGCTTCCGATTATACGTCTATACTTGGTTAGGTTAATCACCTTCCCACCTTCATCCTTGGTTAGTTACAATTTAGGATCCATAGGCCATTTTGTTGGGTTACATAGAGACATTCCTGTTTCAATAAAGATACTATCTTCCTCTTGTTTCACCTCTATCCCAAGGTGGTAATTCAACTTCCCCATGTCACTCATGTCAAAAATTGAGTTCATTCTAACATTGAATTCTTGAATTTGTTTCTCACTCGACCCCGTTACAATTATATCATCAACGTACACAACGATAATTAAGGTTGAGCTCTTACTCTGCAACTTTTACATGGCTTGTTCTTATGCACATTTTTTGAACCTAAGTTCCTTTAACGCCTTTTCGAGTTTTGCATTTCATGACCGAGGTGCCTGTCGCAACTCGTAAAGAGCTTTGTGCAATCTATAGATCATCTCATGTTTTCCTTTCACTTTGAAACCAGAGAGTTGAGTCACATAAACCTCCTCCTAAAGTTCCACATTTAAGAAGGCTGACTTGGCATCTAAGTGATGTGCGAGTTAGTTTTCTTTTGCCGCCAGACCTAATTGCAACCATATCGATTCCAACCAAGTCACCGGGGCAAACGCATCTTCGAAGTCCACACCCTTCTGTTGTACGTAACCCTTGGCCACAAGATGTGCCTTGTGTTTCGTAACCATACCCGATGCATATTTCTTCAACTTAAACACCCACTTTAACCCTATCACCTTTCGATTGGGAAGTAATCGGGATAAAGTCTACATCCTCTTTTTCTCTATTGAATCTATCTCTACACGTATGGATTTCATCTAATGGGTCTCCTTTGTTGCTTCAAGAAACAAAGTAGGTTCATCATTTAACAACAAACCGACTTGTTCATACATATCTCACATCTCTGCTTCAGTTATCATGGGTGCCTGTTGGCTTATTTCTTGAATGAGGCGAGTACCTCGTACAAGGGTGTCATCGAAAGCATCACTAGGTACAGTTTCGTTAACCAACCCACTGCTCAAGGAACATGAGAAACCATGAATTGCTTTGTTTGAGCCTTCTGTATCTTCAGTACCTAATGAATTTAAAGAAAAGGAAGATATATTATTATAATATGGCGTTAATGGGGTATGTGGTCACTCCTCATGATTTACGTTGGTAGGCTGTGAGTTTTCCATGTTACCCATGAATATGAGTTGTACCATGCCCGTGCTTTTTGATAAGCTTCCATGTATAGTCACCCAATCCCAAGATTTTGCTTCATCAAATGAGACATTACGTGTCACTACAATCCTTTTAGCTTTATGATTATATAGTCTATAAGCCTTGCTCCCAAGTTCTATATCTAAATGAACCATATGTATGCTTCTATCTTCAAGCTTAGTGAGATGATCCTCCATTTCTTTACAAAAGCCAAACAACCGAATATTATTAAATATTGCATATTTGGTTTTCTTTTCTTCAAGCCTTCATATGGAGTAAAGTCTCTCAGGGCCTTCATGGGACTTCTATTAATCAAGTAAACTGTATGGCGAATTGCTTCCCCCCCCCCCCTCTCCCAATAGATTTGGTACGTTCATGCTTTTCAACAACGACCGTGTCATCTCGACTATTGTTCTGTTTCTCCGCTCCACAACATCGTTTTGTTGCAAGGTATACAATGTTGTGCTTTGCCTTTAGATTCATTCTCCCTGGTAGAAATTGATGAAGGCTGGTGAGTTGAACTCGCCTCCCAGATATGTCCTTAGTATCTTTACCTTATGCTCAGTTTCCATCTCAGCTTGAACTTTGCTAACGCTTCATCTTTTGATCTAAGTAGAAAACCCCACATATATCTACACCAATCATCAACAATCAATAAAAAAAATTTGTTACCTCCCATTGATTGTGGCGTTATTGGCCACAGAGATCGGTGTGCAAGAGCTCCAACGGCTTGGAGGCTCTCCTTTGAGCTTCATTAGGAGAGCTTTGCCTTGTTTGTTTTGGCACAACACACCTTTTGCACAGATGTTTTGGATGTAAGACACATGACATTTCGGTCACCATCCCTTTCTTTCCCATTATTTCCCAAGTGTGGAAGTTAGTGTGTCCCAAGCAGGAATGCCAAATCCATGTGTCATCAACCAAAGAAGATGCCAACCACATTGGTTTTGCAACCTTTAGTGCGATTTTATACAACCTATTCGTCGACCTTTGCACCTTCAACACAAACGTCCCTTGCTTATTATAAACCCATAGGTTTTCATTATGTAACTAGGCATCATAACCTACTTCAGTTAAGTGACCTAAGCTAAGGATGTTGCTAGCTAGTTAAAGTCGGGATAAAATACACATCTGAGATCACTAACTGGCCACCGTTTTTGCATTGGAACAAGAGTGTACTTTTTTTCCTTTAATTTCAACTGTAGAGTCGTAACCGAACCAAACCCGACCTATGACGCTTTCATTCAATTCTGCAAACAAATTTATTTCCCCGGACATGTGATTACTTGCCCCATTGTTGAGGTACCTGTAACGACCATAAAAATTCAACCAATTTTAACTTTTCAAAAACAACCCATTTTCTCAATGTTATTACAAAAAAGTTTTCAATACAATTATTATCAGAATCTTCCTAGAATCACATCATAAAACATAATCATGAGGAGCGGTACGATTACGCCTTTGCCTTGCCACGGTCTCCTGAAGAACCTGAAAAACATTAAACCACAACTGTAAGCCCGAAAGCTTAGTGAGATACCCCCAAAATACCAACCACATATACCATACACGCATAACATGCCATATCATATCAGAACACAGAACAGGCATGCACTTCGGGTCTACTGTGTGACTGGTACGCCGCACCGGCCAACAGTCCACCTGGTCCACCCTCCGAGTCTAGCCATATACATCGAGTCTACAGTGTGATTGGTCCGCCCGCACCGGGCCTTCAATCCACCTGGTCCACTCTCTGAGTCTACAGTATGACTGGTCCGCCCGCATTGGGCCTTCAGTTGGCCTGGTCCACTCTCCGGCACGTCTGGTCCGCCCTCTTGGGGCCTACATCCTATCCGGACTGCTTGCTGGGCCTTCAGGACAACCAGTCTGCCCTGGGTATCTTGGCCTACAGCACAAAGCAGGACTCGCCTCAGCCCCACTCCAGTCCAAACAACCATGTGCACATAAACATACAATCATATAACAATTCACAGTCAACAAGCCGATCTAGCAGATCACATAACATATCATCATCCTAACCAGGATACCGACCTAACCGGTCACTAGCATATACCATCCTAGCAACCAGGATGCAAACATATCAAAGCAATAACATAACAACAAATACCCAGATCTCAATCCGATAAAGGGCCGGCCTTGGTGCCTTAGACCCTATTGATATAGTGAGGATAACTCACCTCGCCACTGCCGAAACTCTAAACTGAAGAAGCAGATTCTCGAATCATCGACTCACCGAAAAGCCCGAACTAGCCAACATAGCACAAATAATCATTAGGCTAAGCACAATACTCTTCCAAGGGTAAATTGACCATTTTACCCTTAACTCAATCCGGCCCAACACTAGGTAAGCTCTCAAGCCCACTAATGGCCCAAAGTCCAAAAGTCCGAAGCAAAGCCCACTATTGGCCCAATTTACTAAATTGGGCCCACCACACCAAATGGGCCTAGACCCATGGTCCATAACAACTAATGGGTCCACAATACTCCATCCAATATGTCCAGTCACGGCCCAAAATCCAGCAGCCCAATAACAGCCCAATCCCTAGGGCCCAAAATGAAAAACCCAACAGAGGGAGTACGTTGGGCGTACCCTCCTTGGTACGCTGGGCGTACACGCTGATTCGCAACTGGGGATCAGGGCACTGACTCGCAACGCGGGGCGTAACTTCGCTGCTCATTAAGTCCTCATAACTTCTTAATGGCTTAAGCTCTTAAGCCCAAACTTCAGATCCTTAGGCCAAATATGCCTAAGATTCATAAAGTCTCAAACTTTATCACTTGGGACGTCCATAAAGCTCTTAATCCAAGGTCTTAATCCATTAAGACCTACTTATCTCACACATGGAACAACCCCAGCCCTTGGGACCTCATTTTTCTCACTCAAGACCTCTCCAAAGGTCTGAAAGGACAGATAATCTCGACCAACTCAAAACATCCATCAAGATGAGGACTTTTGGGACAAGAATGATGTCAAAACTTCACAACACTTAGATCTATGCAATATAAATGACAAGCAAGAAGCTTTATACCTCAGATAGGCTCCGAAGGATGATATCTTTCCAGATCTATAAGCTCCAGCCACTCAACTCCTTCTTTGACAACTTCCTCTTTCTTCTTCTAGCCTCTCATTTGCCAAAATGAGCTTTCCAAGGCCAAACACACCCAACAATGGAGGTGGAACGGCTATCTAGGGTTTCTGGGGTTAAGAGAGAACTTATGGAGGCTAGGGTAAGAACCAACATGTTCCTTATATAGTGGCTGACCCTAATTTTAGGGTTTTAGAACTCTGAGAGTACGCTGGGCGTACCTCTAGTACGCTGGGCGTACTCAACCTTGCACCCGCTTCCAATTACGCTCTACGTTGGGCGTAATCCCAGCTTACGATGGGCGTACTCGGCGTATCCCAACTTTCATATTTGGCCCTCTCTTCCACTTTTCCCACACAAGGACCAAAATACCCTTCCTCTTAAATCTCGGGGACTCACAAATAAGTACTTTTAGGAACGGGGCGTTACAGTACCACATGTCACGATTGCTATCATTTCGGCTTTCATGCTGTTTAGGAAACACTTTTTCTTCATTTAGCATTACCATTGTTGATATGTCCTCCCCTTCAACACACAACAAGAGAGTTGGTTCATCTTCCATTCCCTTCGTCAAGTTCACTTCTTGTTCCTATTTCTTCCTGTTCGGGTATTCCAATGTGTGGTGTTCGTATTGTTGACATTCGAAGCACCTTATGTGACTTTTGTCACGTCGATTTTGATTCGATCTTCCACCTTTTTGAGACGATTTCCTATCATGTCGATCACCCCGACCTCGACCTGTTCCACAACCCCCTCGTATGCTACCTCTACTACCTTTATCACTATTCCAGCCTCTACCACGACCACCAGTTGCCTTGTTTTTCTGTTTACTTGTTGTCTGGCCCTCCGTCTTTGTGAGCTACAATGAATTTTCCCCGTCAATCCTCGTTGTCGAAGCTTTAACCTGTCTTCGTAGGCTTTCAATCGACCTATTGCTTCCTCAAAACGCATTTCTTCTACATATGAGTATTGCTCCATGGAGGCAATAAGATAGATGTATTTATCAGTTACCGTATCAAAGAGTTTTCGAACCAGTTCTTCGTCCTTCATTCAGAGTGCCTCGAACTCACTCTTCAACGTGTGTAACCTGGGCGTTTGAACCCGATCTGCTCCAACAAACCGAGTTTTTAGCGACCCCCACACTTCACGGGTTGTTTTCCTCTTAGCCACCTGCATCAGGACATCTTTTAGTATTGCTTGGAAGATGAACACACGAGCCATTTTGCTTTTCTTCTCGTCTACAACCACACCAGTTGTCGGCTCGATGGATTCACATAACTCTTGGGCATCCATTATAGCTTTCATCTTAATGGCCCATGTCATGTCATAGAAGTGAGAAACGGACACTGAAAGGTAACTTGGTTTTCTTTGGGAGGGTTTGAGGTGTTTGTTAAGAGAGACATTTCTGAGGATGGAATGGTTTTTGACATATACAATTAAACACCAACCTTGTGCTCTGATATTAAGTGATGGATTAAAAGCCTTAAAAATAGAAATTATAATAACATGGATAAAGGGTTACTATTGTAATACTTCACAACCAAAGCTTTTGAATACTACTAGAAAGGGAAAACATTTCAAATGAAAAACTAAACAAAACCAGATATTGAAGCTGCGTAACTAAAATGCTACTGTAACAGGCCTATTTTTTCTTACAATAAAAGTAAATAAGGTGTTAAAAAATTTGGTCCACCATCCTAGTATCACGAAGAACCGTAATCAACACAGCGTGCAAATTGTCATTGTGAGCTTGGGCCATGAGATTGGGATTGGAATCTTTGAAACTATATTGAGTGTTTGATTTTGAGTTCGTATGATCATCATTATCCAATACATTGTAATAGCTGACAATGTCATGCTCATTATGTTTTCATAGCCTAACACTTCTATTTTGATATGCCCTCGTATTAGTTCAAAATTGAAAACCAAAAATAAAAAAACCTTTGACAAATGTTTTAAAAATGTTTGTTAATTTCCTCGCATTTTTTAATAAATATGGTTTTTTTGGACTTTAGAACATATTTTTCACACCATTAAGATGCTTGAATCAAGATTTTATAAACTTCATTACCCCTCCCTTTCATTGTTATTGACTGATACGTACCATAAAAGGAAGCCCTTTGATTCAAGATGCTATCAACAAGCATTTCAAATCTACTCATGTGGATACATATAGTGGCAATCAATAGGTGATTGTCATGTCTTTACAAAGGTAATTGAGTTAGTTGTTTATTCATGTCTATATGGATCCACTTGAATGTAATTAAAATTTAAAATCAGATTTTACTTTGCATGTTATTGTTTAGACTCCTAGAATTGATCAAACCCATGCACCAAAACAAAAATCAAGAGACTAGACCACTTCAAATTTCACAAAAACAAATATTGTGAATAATTAGAAACACCTCAAAAACAAATACATAACACTCAAAATCTTGTCTAACATGTAATAATAATAAAAATATCTAGTAAATAAATACCAAATACTTTTAACGCTTTCCACCACCACCTCCAAGTTTAGGCCCCTTGCCTTTTGGGGCATTGCCACCTGTCTTTCCTTGACTCTTTTGCTTTGAAACCACCTCTGCTTTCTTTGCCTTCTTCTCATCTTTAGTTTTCTTAATCCTCTCCTTAATTTCACTGCAATTTCCACCAAAATCATCACATACTTCTTCACTTTCAAGTCAAAAACATCATCATAGAAGATAGAAAGAAGATGAAAAAAAAAAAAAAGATGATACCGAAGAGCTGCTTCTCTAGCTGCATCACGAACTTCTGGTTTCTCACTTCTTTTCTTTTGAATAACTTCAAGGGTGGCTCCCACAATGGCCCTGGAGTATGGCTTCTTGGTTGCACGACGCCTCTTCTTCACAGCTTCTTGAGCAATGTCCTGATTGAGAACATTTGATAGATATGAAGTTATCAATTATGCGTATATTCGTCAATTTCAATTTTCATCAGTGTCACAAGACTCACCACCCCTTTCCCTTTCCATTTCCGATTCCAATTCCGATTCCGTACCTTCATTCCCCTCATTGTCTTCATTAATTCTATCCAAATCATTACTCACCCTTTCCCTTCTATAATAAACAAGCTCATGTTCCATATTAGGCCTCCTCAAAGTAATCAATTTAGCCAAATTCCTTCTAGCCAAATACAACTCATTAGGTTCAATCAACTCCCCTCTATTATACGCCTCCCTAAGAAAAATCGTATGAAGCTTCCCATAATTCCCTCTTGTAGAAATATAAAACACACCCTGATGTTGAAGAAGAAAATCTTTAAGCTTTTTAGGCAGATTCATTGTAACCCTAAAATGAGCAATCCTCTCCAAACTAATCTTCTTCTCAACAGTTAAAGACAAAATCTCATGAATCATTGCAATCGCTCTCTTCTCCATTCTCTTTTCAGCTTCAAGTGATCTCATATCATAACCAGATACATCTTCATATGGCGACCAATAAGGAAGCCTTTGCCATTTCCAAACAGCTATCTTGTAATACTTCCCAGTTTTGAAACCAGGGGGAAAGTTTATAAGAAATGAGAATCTAATGTTTTCAGCTTCTCCACCTTTTTCTCTGTATTCTTTTTCCCTCATCTTCTCTATAGCACAAACAGCTAAATCTGGGTCTCTTTCTACTATCTCGATGTACTTGGTTTTGCTTTCTTTATCTTCAAACAATCGGAAAAATTGTGGGTGTTTTAGAATTATCGAGAATTCAAAGTCGTCGGGAAGTCCAAATTCTCTGCTAGCAATTCGAACATGGTCAAGCCCTAGTTGTCCGGTGTTTGATAGCATTAAGAGCTTCCTTAATCTGGTGACAGCATGGTCGATTTGGTTAATTAGAGCTTCGTTTTCTTGTTGGATTTGGATTAGGGCTTTTCGTGTAAGTCTGCAATAAAGGATTCTTTGAACTGGGTGTTCAAAAACATCGAAAATGTGTGGGAATTTGAGGATGAAACGACCTGCTTCGAATTGTTTGAAGCCGAGTCTGCGCGAGAGGTTGTCTAGACGAGCAGAGGAAACCATGGAGTTGGGTTGAGAGAGGATGAGTTCTTGAACTTTGAGGACTTTGCGTATTTTTTTCTCGATTTCCATGTAGTTATCGTATCCATGGTCTCGAACTCGTTGTTGCTTTTTGGGTATTGAGGTTGATTGTGAAAAATCGCGAAGACAGCAAGGAGTGAACTTTTGGGGGTTTTGAGATATCGAGATTGATTGTAGAACTCGGATTGAACGAGGGAAGATCTTATGCATTTTGAAGATGAATTTTGAGGGGTTTAGGGTTTAAGAACATGTAAAGTATTTTCTTACCTTTACACCTGAGAATCAGATCAATTGAGACTAATGCCCCAGCCATGAATCAGGATACATCTTCTAGCGATTGAAGCTGCAGAGAAGAACAAAAAAAAATAATAAGGAAACAATCAAAGGTGGGAATTTCTACAGGAACATAATTTATATACTTCAACCATTTAAGCTCTGATTTACTGGTTACAAAAGCAGAAAAAATCATTACTTAAATGATTAGTGTATTGAATTGCATACATGTAAACCATTATAGCACAGATAATCAAGCAATCAACAACTTGAAATTGAAGCAATGAAACTGAAAGGAAAAGATATTTGACAAATGAAAGAGATCGTACTTGAGCACCATGGCGGCGGCAGCAGCTTCCCTTCCCTGTTCGCGAAAAATAAAACCCAGGAGGGAATGAGTGAATGAAAGAGATTTTAAGTTTTCATTATACTACCTTGTAGAATCTAAAGTGACACTTTTACACATCTAGTATAGTTTTATTCTTTCCGACCTTTTAACTTTGTTGTTTTTATTTGACAAAGTAACCCATAACCTCGTGCATTTTTTTTTACATATTTAGCACAAATCAACTTACTTTCATATTTAAGACATTATCTTGTGCTTTTTTTTCGTGGATGCAGAAATCTATTATAACCAAATCATAATTTGTATAAGCATAATTATTATTATCACGGTAAAATAACATACTATCAAAGAGAATGTGCATAGTGGTCAATGGTATGACGTTGTATGATGGTAACACAGTAATACCACACCCCTTCGATGTTCGGTGACCACACATTCTAAATTTGGTGCTCCGTGCCCACACTTCAACACTCCACCAACTCTTTACTTCCCCCTCTTCTTTCATATTGTAAGTATTTAAACTATAAAAAAAACGATATCAATAATGTCATTCTTTCAAATTTGAAAGAATAATTCGGTAACACTACTAACATGGTAATCCGTATGGATTATTCTAAATTGATTATTTTAAAATTATCATTATAATTAGTTTATTACTATTATTTTGAGAATTTGTAAATTATATTCGAAAGAACATTCAATTGGTTCTATGCTTTGAAGAACATCCAACCATTATCATTATTCACCAAGTCTCTTTGTGATCTTCTCATATGGTGGATAAATCAAAAAGCTATTCGATAAATTTAATGAAAACATTATTTATATTTATATTTTAAATGAATATGGACAGTTGGATTCGAGTGATAATCACTAGCAATGATAAGGAAATTTGGGATTGTGATAGGGCGCATGGAACCAAGTTAGTTAATGAAGTGTGTGCGTATAGTCTCTAAATGACCTCCTAATGAATCAAAACCTTCTTAATTGTTAAGGAACATATATAGTTCTCTTCACCGTTAAGAGGTTGGAACCATTTAACACTAAATTGTTCAATTTTATCAAACAACCCCTAAATCCGAATACATTTACAAAAACACACTCATTAAAGCTTTGGGGGTTTATAAGTGATGATTTGTGAAGAGTTAGAGAGAGAAAAACTATTTTCATTATTCCCAAACTGTTATTACAATACTGAAGAATAAGAGATTATATAATCTGTACAAACTAATCTAATCAGAGTAAAACTAATTCTCTAACAACCAATCACGTGATAAACCTGTGAGGTCAACATAAGTCAAGGATAACACTAACATCCCCCCTCAAGTTGGGAGATGATGAACTCCTAACTTGCTGACCAAATGGTTGTGTTGTTTACTTGAAAGATTCTTTGTAAAAACATCAGCTAATTGGGATTATGTTGGAACATGCTTGAGAGAAATCAAATCATCTTGTAGTTTCTCGGACAAAATGGCAATTGATCTCCATGTGTTTTGTCCTCTCATGAAATACAGGGTTTCGAGCGATGTGTATAGCAGCTAGATTATCACAGTGAACAGGAACATGAGTTAAATTGGGGACAGTAAACTCCTGTAACAATCTTGTAAAATTCAGCTATAACCCTTCTCATACTCCTATATTCAGCTTCTACTGAAGATAAGGAGATAGTAATTTGCTTCTTGGATTTCCAAGTAATTGGTCTATCACCAAGAAAAATAATGAATCCACTAATACTTCTTCTAGATTGGGGGCAAGAAGCCCAATCAGAATCACAATAAGCTCTTAATGAAAATTCATCACTATTGTCCATTAACAATCCTTGATTTGGATCATTGTTAAGATATTTAAGGACATGCATAGCTGCTTCCAAGTGAGGAGATCTAGGATCTGACATGAATTGGCTAAGATGTTGTACAGAAAAAGCCAAATCAGGTCTGGTGTTGAATAGGAAATTTAATTTGCCAACCAATCTTCTGAATACTTCTGGATTTTCTAAATGATCCCCTTGAGAACGGAGTAATTTCTGATTTGATGGCAGAGGGAAAACTGTATTTCCAGAGCAATTAAATTCCTTTAGCATTTCTGAAACAAATTTTCTTTGAGTGAGAATGGTCCCTTGTGTAGTATACAATACCTCAATGCCCAAAAAGAAATTAAGATTTCCAAGATCCTTGATCTTGAAAGTTGAATCTAGAAAAGCTTTTAATTGCATGATCTCCTCTTTATTGTTGCATGTTATCATAATATTGTCTACATATACAACAACAAATGTAACATGACATCCCATTTTCTTAAAGAATAGGGAGTAATCATTCTTGGAATTTTGATATCCAATATTCTTTAAAGCAGAAGAAAGTCTAGCATGCCATTGTCTTGATGCCTGCTTAAGCCCATATAATGATTTTTGAAGTTTACAAACTTGATTTGGATTGGACATCTTTAAACCAGGTGGTGGTTTCATGTAGATCTCCATGCAAAAATGCGTTATTCACATCTAGTTGATACATATCCCATCCTTTATTAACTGCAGTAGCTATTAAAGCCCTGATAGTAGTCATTTTGACCACTGGTGAAAAAGTCTCTGTATAGTCAGTTCCAGCCTTTTGTGTAAATCCTTAACCACTAATCTCCCTTTACATCGTTCCACTTCACCATTAGCCTTGTATTTTACTTTATACACCCATTTACAACCGATGGGTTTCTTCCCATTAGAAAGATCAACAAGAACCCATGTGTTATTTGCTTCCAAGGCTTCAAACTCTTTAGCCATAGCTTCATGCCACTCAGGTATTAATACAGCCTCTTCAAAGCATGATGGTTCAGAAATTTGATCCATATTTTGAATCAACCGTTTTCTTTCTTGTGATAAGGTAGAAAAGCAAACATGTTTTGGTGAAGAAGTATAAATGACATTATGAGAACAGGATAAAAAAGAATAACACTGAGGATTTTGGAACTTGCAAGAAGCATTATTGCAAATAAAGTCTTGCAAGTGGGCAGGAGTCTTGAGAGTTTTGGTGGTGCGTCTAAGAACAGGTGGAGGATCTGTATGAACATGTAATGGTTGAGAACTATCATGAGGGGTATTTTGGGTATTTTCAGAAGTAGCATCAGTAACAATAGGAACATTAATATCAAAGTGACATAAGTTGATCTCACTTGGGAATAAGGGCTCAAAGGATGTTTTATTATCAGAATAGGGAAAAATATGTTCATGAAAGATGACATCTCTGGAAACAAGAATTTGCTTTGTTGTCATATCATAAATTTTATATCCTTTCTTGCCGTATGGATAACCAATAAAAATACTTGGAAGAGCTCTGGGCTTAAATTTGTCTCTGTTGTGTGATAAGGTACTAACAGAACATAAACATCCAAAACTCTTCAAATCTGAATATCTAGGATGCTTACCGTATAGTACAAAATAAGGAGAATTTCCTTTTAAAACTTTTGATGGAAATTTGTTTATCAAATGACTAGCAGTTAAGACACAGTCACCCCAAAAACTTAAGGGTAGTTTTGATTGCAACATTAGAGCTCTAGAAGTTTCCAAAAGATGTTTGTGTTTCCTCTCAACAACTCCATTTTGTTGAGGGGTATTCCTGCAACTTGTTTGATGGAGAATGCCCTGTTCTTGAAAAAAATGAAATGGCCTCATTATTTGATCCCAATTCATAAGCATTGTCTAATCTTATGAATTTGATGCTCTTGCCAAATTGAGTTAGAACCATCCAAATGAAACCTTTGATGACATTAAAGGCGTTACTTTTGGTACTTAAAAGATGAGTCTATGTGGTTCTAGTAAAATCATCTACAATAGTAAGAAAATAAGGCTTTCCATTATAGGTTTTAGTGTGATATGGGCCCCATGTATCAACATGAATTAGATCAAAAGGAGATGAGGTATGAATCGTACTTTGACCAAAAGGTAACTTGTGTTGTCTAGCTCTAGAACATATATCACAAGAAAGATTAGAATTAATCTTTACATTGTTCAAAAGATTTAAAACTTTCAACTTGTACAATGGTAAATGTCCAAGCCTATTATGCCACAATAGAAATGAATTGTTTGTGGTAGCATTATTAGAAACAGAAGTAGAAAAAATGACAGATGGATCTGAAGGGGTATTTGAAGTAACATAAAGGGCAATTGCTCTGTTCTTCTTCCGGTTGGAATGCATGAAATATAGTCCAGCCTGATGCCTACCAAGAACCAGAGGCCTCTTCAGAGAAAGGCCCTGCAATAAGAAACAAAACTTGTCTGAAAATACAACAAGAGATTTTAATTGATGACACAACTTGCTGATTGACAGATTATTGAATTGGAAATGTGGTACATGAAGAACATTATGAAGAATAACATTCACAGCAAGATAAGTGCTTCCAACTTCATAAGAATACCATGAATCATGATACATCTTCTAGCGATTGAAGCTGCAGAGAAGAACAAAAATAAATAGGAAACAATCAAAGGTGGGAATTTCTACAGGAACATAATTCATATACTTCAACCATTTAAGCTCTGATTTACTGGTTACAAAAGCAGAAAAAATCATTACTTAAATGATTAGTGTATTGAATTGTATACATGTAAACCATTATAGCATAGATAATCAAGCAATCAACAACTTGAAATTGAAGCAATGAAACTGAAAGGAAATATATTTGACAAAATTACCTAATTGTTAGGGGTAAACGATTTCTTAAGAAGAACCGAAGAATCGGCTTCAGGATATTACCGTTGATTCATTATTTGAGACGATTCACACCGCATTGACCTAAACGGGTCAAACCTCTTTGAATGGTTTGATGCTTATTTAGTTGTTTTATTATGGGCCTAAGGCCCAATCTCAAAAATAGTCCTGAGTTTTGGCTCGGGCTTAGGGCGGCCCAGATTTTTTCTTCGGTGATCGGTTTTTGTTAAGACCGCTCACAGTTCGTCCTTTGACCACACACGGTCCGTCCTTTGACCGCATAATTTTTTCGGATCGGTCTCGGTCTGGATCAGTCTGATCACACAGTCTTTCTATTCGTTTAATTCAATTTGGATTCGTGATTTTTTTGTTATGTTTTCGGTTTTTCGTTTTTGTTTTTCATTTTTTTATTTCACCTTTTTTATTAGTTTGTGGTTAGGAGTTGGTTAATTTAATAATATCATAAAGGAAGTAATGAGGTAGTAATAAGGTAAAAAAAAATACGGTTTAATTTTATGATATTAATAATATAATAAAAAATACATATATCGATGTAAAAATATGGTTTAAATAATACAAATATGTATTTATAAATGACTATGTTTTTTTTTAAAATACATACGTTTTTACTAAAGTATTTATTTATATAAAAAAACAAATATTATCGCTTCAAAAGAAGTTTTAATGCGTATATAAGTATTTGATTATGGTATGGGTTATGGGCCGATTAATCGATTACTCAGGCTGAGCAAAAGGTCCAGTTTATTAATTTAGATGATCGTATCGTTCAAATCACCCAATGTTGCCCGACTTTCACTTTTTTTTTTTTTTTCATAACATATTCTGTACATGTGCGGACGCAAGATTTCATAGTAAGGGTTGCACGGGAAACTTAGGTTGCACGATAGTAGAAAAAAATAAAAATTTTAAAAAATTTCGAAAATTTTTCCACTGCACCCGGAAAAGTTAGGGGTTGCCGGTGCCACCCCGGAACTCCCCTAAATCCGCCAATGCTTGTATATGATGTTTCAAGTTCGATTATTGATCTCTTTACGATTCATATTTTTATAAAAGTTTTAAGATCAATTATAAGACCAAACTCAGTATTTATATCCAATAACTTCAATGGAGGAATGTATATGATATTTTGTTTAGTTTCTTTTAACCATCTTCAAAATTTTAAGTTTACATATTTTAAGTACTGGTTATTAAAATTATTGGTTTAAATTTATAAAACATTTATATTCTCTTGGATGGTAAGTGGCTAGCTGTTGTCTAATAGGAGTCGGGGGTCCACGGGGGTGAATGTCAGGATTTCTTGCAATTAACATTCTAAGGACAGATTCAATTGTGTATTCACGAAGATTGATTGATCAATATTTCAAGTATGTCAATTACGAACAATTAGGTGGATGTCAACAGAGGAGTCGAGGGGAAGATAAGATAAGGAGTGCCAAAGAGAGGTGGGGAACCAAGGGCATGGGTTACAACCCTAGAAACGAATTTTATCTCATATGTTAAAACCTACGTAATCGGTATACGTGATGAAATTTGTTAGAAACATGATTTGCATAACAACTTTATTGATATTGATAAAGTTGTTGAAACTCAAAATGCTACTCGATATATGTTGGTGGAACGACATATCATTTAAAAAAAATTAAAAGACATTTACAAGCTTAAGTCTTTTAATATGAATCAAAATACAAATATAAAGTAGAGTATTGAAGGAAACAACTTAAGTTTTTCCATGGAATTTTAAAAAAGAAGATTATCCATTTTTTGATACGTGGAGTCAACAAGATGGGTATATTACTAATATGAGTTGGGTTAAATAGATATTCCATAAAATTTATAAAGAAATTTTCTGAAAGTTTGAATGACATACAGTTAAAAACGAATGCACATGTACAAGTGCTTGACTTCGACTCATTATGTTTATTTTGAGTTTGATTTCACGGTGCACAATGCTAAAGATGAAGTTTGGTATTGTCGTAGTGACATAATTCTAGACATTGATGGTTTTCCTTTTAGTTTCTTGAAACGTTATTAGGATATCATGCAAAATGATATTATGGAGTTTGTTGAGGATTTTTTATTCAGAGGTTATGCCCAATAACTATAATTCCTTATTTGTAACTCTGACTCAAAGAGCGATAATTATATGTTGGTTACAAAATTTAGACCAATTAGTCTAATCGGTTTGTAGTCCACCATTATAGCCAAAGTTATTGGAAATTTATTTAGCTTGCGCATTCAACAATGTTGTTAGTATGGAGCAATTGACATTTGAAAATGGTCATCAAATTTGGGAGGGGTCGTTCATAGTTAATGAGATTATAGATTGGTACAATTATACTATATTTATACACATATTTTGTGCAATGATTTAATATATATATATATATATATATATATATATATATATATATATATATAACCATAGCTTAATTTATTCAAACATTGCATAAAATATGTATATATATATATAGTTATATAATTGTACCAATCTATATATATATATATATATATATATATATATATATATACTTCTTGTTGGATTAGTGTCTAAGTCCATAACTATTTTGGTATGTACTTGACCCGATTATGAGCATGGTCCTTTTGGGTTGCCTTCACCATAGCAATATGTAGGATGATTTAAGGAGAAAAAGGTTTAAATATGATTTATTAATATATTATGAGAATAATATATTAAAGGAGAAATCATATTGGTTAATTAATATTAGTCAATAATTAATTATGAATTAATTTTGTGGCTAAAAGAGATTAATTAAATTCAGGGGACTGGACTGCAATTATTGGATAATTGAGTTATTGGGCTAAGGAATGCTAAAGGATCAAGGGGTGAACGAAATTATGATGGAAGCCCATCATATTTTCGTCCATGGCCTTATTCAGAAGGTTCCATGGGCTGCTTAGAGTTTAAGCTGTCCATTAGGGTTTTGACTGAAACCCTAGCAGCCTACACAAGTATATAAAGGACCCCTTAGGCTCCAAAAACGTGGACAACTGATTCTCTAGGGTTTCTAGTCATATTTGGGCAGCCTCCTTTCTTCTCCTCTTCATCCAAGTTATATATGGTGTTTGTGACTCCATTAGAGGTGCAGCACTTGAGGCACTAAGCTTTCTAAGGCCAATCCAAGCAAGGAATTGATTGTTATTGCTATATAACAATCAAAGGTAATTCTATAAACCCTAATTCAGTTTATAATATGTTAGATCTAAGTTTATTAGTCTTGGATTCAAAGCATGTACAATAGAGAAACCTAGATCCAAGAATTAGGGTTTGTATGAGCACATAGGACTGTTTCTTATGCATAAAACCCATCACTTCTCTCCCGAGGTTCGAAATGTGGAGGTACTTTTACCATAAGATAAATGATACTTAACATGTTTTGGGTTTATATTTTATAGATAATTCAACTAGGGAAGATGTAACATTCCAAAAGCCATAATAAAAAATTCCATTTTTATAGAAATTATTCCACAAACCATAAGATAGTAATCCATTATTTCAACACAAAACCATAGAATAAGAGTATCAAGTCTCTTAAAAACATAATCAATCATGAGGATGTGTAAGGTCACGCGTTCGTCTTGGCTCGATCATCTGATATACCTGAAACTGTGAAGCCAACAGTTGTAAATCAAAGCTTAGTGAGTTCCTCCAAAATACTCCACACAATAATACATATACAATGCATGTATATTGGGTCCACAACATTAGACTGGATTGCCCATGATTCCACAACATGAGACAGGATTGCCTGCTCCCGGCCCACAGCTCATGACTGGCTTACTCTCAACCCTATATCATAAGATTGGATTGCCCTCCCGTCCCTCAGTTTATGACTGGATTGCTCTCGGGTTTGTTGGTTTACAACACAAAGCAATACCGCCTAAACGCAATTGTACTATGTCGACATATGCAACAGATAAACAATAACCAGAAAATACATGTAATAATACAGATCTACCAATCTAACATATCACTATAGCATAGCAACATCCTATACACAATGAAATATAACTCAATCTAGTGTGCCGATATTGGTACCTTCGACCCACGGTGAGGAAAACTCACCTTGAAGTCTAAAAGGTAACTAAACTGATCACAAATCCAAACACTAACTCTATAGGTCACCTATACTACAAACATCGACCAAGCCTCAATCTACAACTCAAAATGTTCCCTTTGACCTAAAGTCAAAATTGGTCAAAGTCAACGGTCAACAGTTAAAAAAGTCAAAAGTCAACTTCCAGCTAATATACTCCCATCGTAACAGCTCTACACCCTGCATAGAGCCTAAGGTGGAAAATACAGGGAAAATCAGGGCTACACCCCGCATAAGGGGATTTACACCCTACGTAAACCCTTGATGCCCTAACTTAATTATTAAGCCCTTAATTCAAACCAAAGTCTTCCAACTTCCATATCTCTATCTTATAAATGTCTTAATGGATAAATTCTTTGACTTTATCCATTTGCGTGCATACTAAGGGCACAAAATCATAACCTAGGTCCAAAAGTCACCTAATGCTAAGAAATCATGCATGGATGGATGAGAGTGACCAAACTCTTATTTTAGTGACTTAACAACTCTAAAGCATATGGAAATGATATTGTAATTATTTGGAGTAGCTCTTACTCATATTCACCATGGGTATGGGGAAAAAGCATGAAACTCTTAGCATAACTTGATCTAATCATAAAATGGCATCAAGGTCGGAATTTTATACCTTCTTGAGATGGTTGATTGGATGAAACTTTTGGATTTATACTGATTTGAGCTCCCAAGTGGTTCCATAATCTTCTTCTTCCTTCAAAAGTGAACACAAAACACTCTCAATAGTCAAAACTCACAAATAGGGATTACAGTTTCTAAGGTTGTTTGGGATGATAGAGGTTGAGGATGGAAAAGCCTGAAGGGAGTTAGAGCCTTTAAATAGGGATTAAAACCCCAAGATTAAGGTTTTGGTTCTGTGTAGCTACGCACTGTGTAACTATACTTACGCCCTGTGTAGCCCACTTAAACCTCACATCCAAGTTCCCCCATACACGATGTGTAGGAGGCTACCTTACGCCCTGCATAGGACCAAAACCCCACATTAAACTTTAAATTAAAGGAAGAAGTTTACATGCAAGGATCAGGTGTTATAGAAGAATTAGGAGCTAAATGGTGAAGATAAAGAACAAAAGAGAATATTGAAAAATACATCGTATATGTCACGTCCAAATATATCACATATCGCATGGAGGTTGAATGGTTCGATAAAAATGAAAATACTTTAAACAACGTGACATGTCTAGCGACCCTACATGACACATTTGTTGTCGGTTTTAAATTATATATAAGGAATTCAACCCTAAAAGAAGAGGAACGAAAAAAGGATAGCTGTTCTGGAAGACCATAAACCCCTCTAGAACGAATTAGAAGCTGAGAAAAAAACTTTGCATTCTAAGTTTAAGTCTAAAAATCCTACAAATTCCTAGTTCTCTTAAACGGCCAGAAAAGACCGGTTTATTTATGATTATCAGAGTATCTTTTTTTAAAGAATAATGATGTGGAATTTGTTCCCAAAAACATGATAATGATATTATCACAGCATTACCGAAGAAATGTATTTATATTAAAAAATTTGGGATGTCATTGTCAATACAGTACATAAACATAAACGGAAATAATTATGGCCTTACAAACATTTGTTATTCTAATGATATATAATCCATAAATATCTCATTTGATCATCACATATATGCTCTTATGCCACTACCTGTAATATTAGAAACTGAGTGAGCCAAACTTGGGGGCTTCATGAGCACATAGGATTTTCAACCCATAATAATTAAATTATTTTAATTATGTATTTTCATCAAATCATTCAACCCGATTACCCATTCTCATTATCCTCACTTACTGTCCCTAAAGCAACTAACTCAAAGGACCTATCCTAAGCATCATCTTCAGGATAGACAATAATGCTCAGGGGATTCCTTAACAATATATGTCAATAAGGTAACCATGTTGGGGGGGGGGGGGGATGGAGTACACCTGGTGAACACTTAGTTTAAAAGCACCTACAGGTTGCGAGCCCGCTAGCGTTCCACTTGACTGTCTAGAATAGTTTGTGGTCGTCATTTATACTCCACTAGATTACTCAACATCAAGTACCTATCGTACCAAATAGTCAAGACCTCTCTTGTATATTTCATCTTTCATCTATCCATCTTTACTTATTCGATTTCGTAGCCAAAAAATTGAGGACTCTCTCATCTGTTTCATCTTTCATCTGTCCATCTCTAGCTAATATATTTTTTCGATATAGAATAGATATATAGTTTAAATCGAATAAAACATGTTTAGATCGTTCGTCTAGCATAGATATCAGGAGCACAGATAATAGGCACCTATAGCATGTAATTATCTTAAATACTTCATATCTATGTGTAAGATGAAAGTAATTATGCACTCACTTGTTAAAGTGATGCCTCAAAACTCAGACAATGCTTCGCTTCTAGTAACTTCCTTTTTCGTAACCTAGTGTCATTATCACTAAGTATTAGTCTAATATTCTATGCTACTAAAAATAGTCTAGACCTATCAATCATTCCAGTGAACACCGATAGTTCTATCAAATAAGGATCAACCATGCAAGACAATTGGGAGGCAGGACCATTTCGACGTATAGCCTTTCTAAAATCCAACAACAAAGCCAACATGGCTATTCTAGTCAGCTCTCACATAAGTAGATCAATTAGTATTATAAATTGGAATTAATTTTAGTTCTTATTTATAGGTTAATAATAACGACTTACGACTATAAATATAAGTTACACTGAAAAGACAAGAGTGTAGCTTAAATTACAGAGATTCTCCTAGACAAAAGACCAGAATTTGCACTCGCAGAACTTCAGGCTGATGTCTACTAGATGTCAAACTCCTAGGGACCTCATAACTTGCCAAAATACCCTAAACTCTAAGAAAAATTCAGACTAAGGGAGTAGAAATCGATATATATATATATATATATATATATATATATATATATATATATATATATATATATATATATATATTGATGTGACCTTGAACTCTGCTCTATGTCCTCCGGACCGAGTGACTCCGGCGAACCTGCGAGGTCACAGTAAGAAAGAGGCCGGCAACCATTCTCCAAAAGGAGCTCCCGGGAAAAAGTTCCGACGGTCAAGTCAACAGGTATTCTCTAGGGTTGAGTGAAAGTAAACTGGTAGAGAATCACTTACTTCCCAAGGTATTGAGGATAGCCTTTAATACTAAACTCCCTGGTAGTCTGTATGGGACAAGGGGGTCAGACCCGACAGGATCAAGGACGCTGATTGGTGGATCGTGCTCATGAATCTGTCAGAGCTAACGATTGGTTGTGGCAGTAGTGCTCTGAGTATCTGCTTTGTCTCCTTACCATTGTATTTGTCTAGGAACAAAAGGCGGCCCAGGCGGGGCCGAATTTTCTTCGAGAGCGCCCTTCTCTTAGGAGCGCTGGTGGGTACGAGATTCCGTTGGGTTTAGCCGGCCGGGCACGCTACGCCTTGGAGAGTTCTCTGTTGTGACCGGGTGTGACTCTTCCATGCTCGCTAGGGCATGTCATCAAGTCCCCTAGTACAGTAGTCATAATGTTGCTACGGTAGCTACGATGTTCTGGACTCAACTGCTTCGTACACGCGTTAGTTCTTTATGATGTGTTTTGAGCATTACATCAATCCTATGGAGTTGGCAGAAGAAACCCTAAGTCCCGGGTTCTGCACTCTATTTAAGGAGGCTTAAGCCTCATTTGGCCTCCTTACAGTCAGTTAGAGCTCTAAAGAAAACCCTAACCGTGTATTGTGTCATTTTGTGCACTGGAAGCTTGAAAGAAGGGCTTTGTGGAAGGAAGAGCTTGGAGAAACAAAGGGATAGGAGCAAGGAAGGAGTGGAATCCGAAATCTACCTCATTTAGTACTCATCGAAGGTACCAAGTCGACATCTTTATCTCTTTTTCCCTTCTAGATCTCATATGTTGGAATCTAGGGTTTTTATGGTGTAAGTAAGGTGATAGTGCAAGACATAAGCTAGATTTGAAGTTGTAACTTCAGATCTGGACCATTTCCGAGTTCTAGATCCATAAAGTTCATGTCTTGGATGTGAATGAGGCCCCCCTTGTGCATGAAACCCATTAAGAGCTTAGTTTTGGGCACTAAGAACCTTTTTAACCATGCATGCACGTAAAGTTTGCAACTTTACGTGAAAGGCATGCCCTGGAAGCTTGGATCTGTAGTTTGGAGTCGTTGCATGGCTCAAAATGGGTGTGTATGGCTTAAGGACTGAAGGAACTCGGCGAGTCGCAAGGGCAAATCAGCGAGTCGTATGAATATAGTCGTGAACTCGACGAGTTGGAAGAACAACTCGACGAGTCCAATGAAGATTGCCATAGACTCGACGAGTTGCATGAACAACTCGGCGAGTCGGATGAGTTTTCCCTAAGTTAGGAATGCGTGTGCATCGACGTGTTACTAGAAGGAAACTCGACGGGTGGCCTTAGGGCCTCAATCGAGGATCGTGGGAACTCGACGAGTCACCCTGGTGACTCGGCGAGTGGGTAAAGGTTTCAAGGAACTCGGCGAGTAGCCGAGGGTACTCAACGAGTTAAGGTCAACATGGACTGTTGACCTTGACTAAGGACTTTGACTTTGACCAACGTTAACTAGTTGGGTTAGGGAGTATCCTGTGGGGACGAAGACTTATGAGCATGTTCGTATTATGGTAATAGGTGGTGGAGTCTTTGACGAGTGATCGGAGAGCTGTGATTATTTACCAAGCTGACATCTACGAGGTGAGTTATACTCACTATACTAAGGGGTCTGAGGCACCAAGTCCGGCCCATTGGATTGGATATCCTAGTAGTTATTGATATGTTGAGTTGAATTAGTAATGTATGCCAGTTGATATGCTAGTCAGCTAGATCTGTAGGATTGCCTGTGATACTGATTGATTACCTGCATGTGCATTTATTTGTTTATGTGGGGTGGGTTGAGGGTGTACTGCTCCCTGCGGTAGCCAACAAATCCGAGAGTATTCCAGATATGAGCTGAGGGCCCGGTAGGCATTCCAGACTCATACTGAGGACTCGGGAGCATTCCAGATACGAGCTGAGGGCTCGATGGCATTCCAGATATGAGCTGAGGGCCCGGTAGGCATTCCAGACTTGTACTGAGCGCCCAGGGGTGGTCCAGCTTGTAAAGTTGTGGACCCAGTGCATGTTGTTCTGTTCTTGATTGATATGATATGCTAATGTTGATATTGCTATGTGCACTGTATGTGTATCAGTATTTTGGGGGTAACTCACTAAGCTTTCAGGCTTACAGTTTCCGTTTATTATTTCAGGTACATCAGGGGATCACGGCAAGGCAAAGACGTGAACGTACAACTCCTCATGTTATGTCATGTTTCTGGGAAATACTCTGATAATTAATATTTTGAAAACAAAGTTGTAATGATTTGATGAATTTGACATGTTTTAAAATGTTTAAATTTTTTTGAAATTTTGGATGTTACACCGTCACTTTCTTTCCCATTATTTCCAAACTTTGGAAGTTAGCATGTCCCAAGCATGCATGCCAAATCCATGGGTCATCAACCAAAGACACTACCAAGCATGTCGGTTTTGCAACCTTTAGTGCGATTTTATACAACCTATTTGTCGACCTTTGCACCTTCAACACAAGCGGCCCTTGCTCATTATAAGCCCATAGGTTTTCATTATGTAACCAAGCATCATATCCCAATTCAGTTAACTGACCTAAACTAAGGATGTTGCTAGTTAAAGTCGGGATAAAATACACATCCGAGATCACTTACTGGTCGTTGTTTTTGCGTTGGAACAAGAGTGTACCTTTTCCTTTAATTTCAACCGTAGAGTCGTTACCGAACCGAACCCGACCCGTGACGCTTTCGTTCAATTCTGCAAACAATTTTTTTCCCCGGTCATGTGATTACTTTCCCCGTTGTCGAGCTACCACATGTCGCGATTGTTATCGTTCTGGCTTTCATGCAGTTTAGGAAACACTTTCTCTTCATTTAGCATTGCCATTGTTGATATGTCATCCCCTTCAACAGACAACAGGAGAGTTGGTTCATCTTCCATTCCCTTCGTCAAGTTCACTTCTTGTTCCTGTTTCTTCTCGTTCGGGCATTCCAATACGTAGTGCCCGTATTGTTGGCATTCGAAGCACCTTATGTGACTTTTTTCACTAGGATTTTGATTTAATCTTCCACCTTCTTGAGACGAATTCCTATCATGTCGATCACCCCGACCTCGACCTGCTCCACAACCCCCTTGTATGTTACCTCTATCGCCTTTAACACTATTCTAGCCTCTACCACGACCACCAGCCGCCTTGCTCTTTTGTTTACTTGTTGTGTTTATTTGTTGTCTGGCCCTTCGTCTTTGTGAGCAACAATGAATTTTCCCTCGTCGATCCTCGTTGTCAAAGCTTTAACCTGTCTTCGTAGGCTTTCAATCGACCAATTGCTTCCTCAAAACGCATTTCTTCTACATATGAGTATTACTCCATGGAGGCAATAAGATGGATGTATTTATCGGTTACCGTATCAAAGAGTTTTCGAACCAGTTCTTCGTCGTTCAATGTTGCACTAGCATCATTATACTTCGAGTCATCCCCACATTCTAGTCAATGGACTCACTGTTAGAGCACCTCGAACTCACTCTTCAATGTGTGTAACCTGGCCTTTTGAACCTGATTTGCTCCAACAAACTGAGTTTTTAGCGGCTTCTACACTTTACGGGTTGTTTTCCTCTTAGTCACCTGCATCAAAATATCTTCTAGTATTGCTTGGAAGACGAACGCATGAGCCATTTTGCTTTTCTTCTTGTCTACAACCACACCAGTTGTCGACTCTATGGATTCCCATAACCCTCAAGCATCCATTATAGCTTCCATCTTAACGGCCCATATCATGTAATTTGTAGAAGTGAGAACCGGACACTGAAAGGTAACTGGGTTTTTTTTTAAGGGTTTGAAGGTTTTGTTAAGAGAGACATTTCTGAGGATCAAACGATTTTTAGCATATACAATTAAACACGAGACACTCTATTACATAGTGATAGGTTAAAAGTCTTAAAAACTAAAATTGCGGTAACATGGAGGAAGGGTTAATACTATAATACTTCACAACAAAAGCTTTATTGAATACTGCTAGAAAGGGAAAAAAACATTTCAAACGAAAAACAAAACGAAACCTTATATGAAGCTACCTAAAAGGCTATTGTAAGTCTGTAACAAGCCTATTTTTTCTTACAATAAAAGTAAATAATTGTCATTGTGAGCTTGACCCTTGAGATTGGGATTGAAATCATTGAAATCTTTGAAACTATCTTGAGGGTTTGACTTTGAGTTCGGATTACAACGTTATATTCATTATGTTTTTCATAGCCTAAACACTTCTATTTTGATATGTCCTTGTATTAGTTCAAAATTGAAAACCAAAAATAGAAAAACTTTGACTAATGTTTTAAAAATGGTTGTTAATTTCCTCACATTTTTTAATAAATATAATTTTTTAGCTTTAGAACATATTTTTCACACCATTAAAATGTTTGAATCAAGATTTTATAAACTACAGCATCCCTCCATTTCATTGTGATTGACTGCTACAAACCATAGAAGGAAACTCTTTGATTCAACATGCTATCAACAAGCCTTTCAAATCTACTCATGTGGATACATATAGTGGCAATCAATAGGTGATTTCCATGTCTTTACATCAAAGATATATCTAAGAACCTTTTATGGTTGAGTCAGTTATTTATTCATATATATATATATATATAGATCCACTTTAATGTAATTTAAATTTAAAATTAGATTTTACTTTGCATGTTATTGTTTAGACTCCTAGAATTGATCAAACCCACGCACCAAAACAAAAATCAAGAGACTAGACCACTTCAAATTTCACAAAAACAAATCTTGTGAATAATTAGAAACACCTCAAAAACAAATACAAAACACTCAAAATCTTGTCTAACATGTAATAATAATAAAAATATCTAGTAAATAAATACCAAATACTTTTAACGCTTTCCGCCACCACCTCCAAGTTTAGGCCCCTTGCCTTTTGGGGCATTGCCACCTGTCTTTCCTTGACCCTTTTGCTTTGACACCACCTCTGCTTTCTTTGCCTTCTTCTCATCTTTAGTTTTCTTAATCCTCTCCTTAATTTCACTGCAATTTCCACCAAAATCATCACATACTTCTTCACTTTCAAGTCAAAAACATCATCATAGAAGATAGAAAGAAGATGAAAAAAAAAAGATGATACCGAAGAGCTGCTTCTCTAGCTGCATCACGAACTTCTGGTTTCTCACTTCTTTTCTTTTGAATAACTTCAAGGGTGGCTCCCACAATGGCCCTGGAGTATGGCTTCTTGGTGGCACGACGCCTCTTCTTCACAGCTTCTTGAGCAATGTCCTGATTGAGAACGTTTGAGTTAATAACCTGAGCTAAAAAAAGGAGTTTTTGATGTGTAGAGAAAGATGGAGGTTGGAAAAGTTGTAACCTTTTTGTGTTGCTTTCTGTACATTGCAGTCCATGTAAGCTTTGAGGGCTTCAGTTTGTTGTGGAAGTACCTCTTGCATTTGGAATTTGCAAACAGGAAGACCTGAATTTGAGGAAGATTGGAAAGCACAAATGTTAATGGTTTGATGTGTAACTTGGGAAAAAACTCGAAGAAAGATGTGATTGTGTTACCTGAGAGTCAGATCTGATGAATCTAATTCCTCTTCCAGGATAAATCTTCTGGCCACTGAATCTGCATAACTCGGTCCTATAAACATGGAAAGAGATTAAATTAGAACAAAACTCATACAGCATATAGATGAGCGACATAAGAAACAGATCCCAATTAGGTGTTCTTGATGTAGAATGGAACCAAATACTATTCAGTATTCAGAAACGAAAGCAGATAAACAGAAGATCAAGTGAGAATATCCTACTAGCTAATTAGCATATCATTTCAAGGTGTACTTTTCACTGGGCATATGAAAACGAAATCTTATCCCGAGATAAGCAATAAATCAAATGTATGTAGATGCTCAGAGAAGTTGCGAATTGAAAAGGTGGAAATTATAGCATACTTCGAAGGTATCTTAGCTCACGAGATTTAGTCGATGGCGTTTGAAACCCTAATATACAAACCAATAATGTATCTGAACGATTGCTTCCATAAGCTCTCGCTTAACTTACAGACAAGCGAAGCACGATAATAATCTAGCTAAAAACACATCTTGATTTGATATTTGAGGAAAATGATCATTGCAATAACTTCTAAAATGTATCTTCGATTTCTTATCGAACAATAGAAAGAATACAGGATTGCAATATATAGATAAAGTAGATGACGGTATATGTTTAATCGATCATACGGCGATCAAATATGAAGAAGAGAATGAGTGAATGAAAGAGATCGTACTTGAGCACCATGGCGGCGGCAGCAGCTTCTTCCCTGTTCGCGAAAAATAAAACCCTAGGAGCTCAATGACTTCCTGCACTTTATAAGTTGTAGGGATTTTAAGTTTTCATTATACTACCTTGTAGAATTTTAAGTGACATTTTTAGACATCTAGTATAGTTTTATTTTTTCCGACCTTTTAACTTTGTTGTTACTTTGTTTCATATTTAAGGCATTATCTTGTGCTTTTCATTCGTGGATTACGAAATCTATTATACTATACTACTAATTAAATCCCAACATTCTTATGAACAGTACCCGAGTTGGATACTGTTCATACTCTGTTACTATTCATCGAACTCGGCTTCCACCGCTTCACCGACTAATACTTTATCTCAAGAAGGTTACTTCCAATCGCCCCTTTTCCAATTACACATACGATATCGATCCACCGCATCACCATTCATCGCCTCATCTACTCCATTTCTCGATTCCTCGATGGAATTCCAAAAACCAGATGTAGCGACATGCCACCCTCCATTTTATTCTACTCATTATCTATTTAATTACGGCTTCGATTTTCCAATAAATCCTTCTATATTCGATTAGGGCTTCGATTTCCAACAAACTACCGCTCAAAAGCTAGAACATCCGTCGGATTATCTGCAACATGAAGTCGATTTCTGGCCGGCGATTAGGCTTTCCAATTCAGTTCCGGCCGGTTCTCACGGATATCCCCTCTATCAATAATCATCATTACAGGAACGCTTTATGTCTACTTTCTGTACAGATATGCCCACCTAGCAAAGGTCTTTAGAAACCCTTGGAAAATTGCACGAGAGATCAACCAGGTAAATCTCACCGGCTTCGCTCCATCATCTTTTGGTTTTGTTCTTTTGGGTTCTCAATCAGTTTCACCTCAATTTATTTCGTTTTTAAATGGACAGAGACTTTAAAACCATTATTAAAGTTAACAACTTCATGTATCCGTACTCATCAAAGACAAAAGAGAATGATTGGGTATCCCCATAATATTCGTTTTGTGATTGTTTTCCAGGAGAACGGAGATGGGGAAAGGTCTACCTCTCTATCTAGATATCGCCAAAAACCAAAGGTAAATCATCGATTTTTTTGTAGTTTTTATTACATATATGTATGTATGTGCTGCAAGTGTGTGTGTGTGTGCGCATAAAATTGTTGTTTCATTGTCAATCGATTATCATAAAAATAGATAAGTTCAATCTGATTTGCTGTTTGTAAGAGGCTGTTATGTTCTATTATTTTTATAGATATTTTTTTCTATAGGACCGTGACAGTTGTTGAGGGTTAACACAGATGTATATCCACAAAAACTCATGCATCTGAACATATTACTGAATATGCCATTCCTTAGACTTAATAGTAAAGGAGCTCCATAATCTTTGACTTTATGCATCAGATCATAGAACATGTTTAAAGAAAAAGAAAAATCATATTCTATCTTCTCCAGGAGGCAAAATGAATGATAGTTTTTCATACATATTTCATGTCATCCTTTTGTTCTTGATTCAATTGATTTTAAATAGTTGTACAATGAATATATAACCTCATGATTTTATGTCCACATGACAAGATGCGCAAAACTGTTAAAAAAATTCAATAAAACGTGTTTAAGCCTTAAGGTCACATTCTTTTGCATTCCTGTTATTGTTTTGTGTGAAACATTATCTAAAAATTTATGTTTTTGGATCTTGTATCAACAAGTTACAAAGTACTAAGGATCCATCCTTGTATAGTTCACAATATGTTTGATCCCTCATCCGATGAAATCATATGTTCACTAATGGTTCATTTTGTTCTTTTATAAAGGGTGATGTGGAACCAGTTGACCAAAAGAAATATATTTAAGACCCTTGCAGTCCCCGATGTGTTAGACCGCTCATCGATAAAATATAATATTATAATCTTTGATGTTTATGTATGTAGTTATTAGTATATGAGTATTAATTTAAATCCACTAAATTTACAGGCGTTTGTAAAAAGGGTGAAGGGAGATCAAAGCGGAGAAAAGCATTCAAATAGGTAAAAGTGTAAATGATGTCTTGGACTTACTAGCAGATATAAAACACTAATGGAACGTGTTTTAAACTGAAGTATAATTGCAACTAATAACATGAGAATTTGCAAACATGGGTCTAAAAAAGATAATTTCTTTTACCACATCTCTCTTAGCCAGATATTCAAGCTATTAAACTTACTCATGTTTCCAATGATGTTGGTGTTACTGGGAGACCGAATGTTGACTGGTTTGAGCATGATTCTGGACATCCGGAAGGTTCTGCGATTGGTTTTAAGGGAGAGGATGAACCCAATTTCATTGGGTCATTCTATTCCAAGACCAAGGCTATGGTAAGTACTAATGACTATTTCTTCTTTTTCCTTTTTTTTCCAATTTGCTAAATATAATATGATAGTGTTTGGTATATTGGAATCAAGGAAGGAATGAAATGGTTCATTCCATTCGAATGTTCAAAGGAATGCAATGGGCTATTCCGATTCCTTCCGTATTGTTACTTTCATTTCCTTAGCCAATGCTTTTCTTTTTCATTCCTTCATGGAATGGAATGGAATGAAACATTAGGATATAAA
The DNA here is from genome assembly GCF_051521515.1 of Lactuca serriola. Lineage (NCBI taxonomy): Eukaryota > Viridiplantae > Streptophyta > Magnoliopsida > Asterales > Asteraceae > Lactuca > Lactuca serriola. Next base: position 73,269,598 of record NC_136416.1, read on the forward strand.
CCACTTTTATTTATGTCATCTTTAAATGACAACTCCATCTACAAAAAAAATCATTATTTATTCATTATCTTTAATTTTATTTTTTGTAAATAAAAGTTATGCCACTGCTATAAGGTAGTTTCTTCTATGACAGAAAAATATTACAAATATTACAGACAATTCCTTTGAAAAATATTCATCTTATATTTTTAAAATAACTAATAAATAAAAAAACACATTGTATATAGATATAATAGATACAAAAGCATAACTATCATAGAATGCAATCACGGATTCCATTTCATTGTTGAATTCCATTCCAGGTTGAGCTTTTGAAAGTATACGACAACGTATGCACACCCTGAGCTCTTTACCAGGAAGTGGGGAACGTTCGGTAATGTAGCTTACTATTATAGTAGTTGTGGCTGAGGTCGTGTTTGTTCATCTTTCACTAATGGACCTATGGTATTTCGATTCTGAAGTTCACATTTGCATTATCAGCCAAAATAAATTAGATTTTATCTTTGGAATTTGCATTTGTGTTTTAAAAAGCACGCCTTAGTCGCTCAGAGGCACTAGGTGGCAGAAGGCGACAGGAGAAACACCTCCAGCCTCCAAGGCGACGTCGTGTATAGGAGGCGTCGATCTGGGAGGCAGCAATTCCTTTTGGGATTCATATACTAATGACCTTTGGGCTTTGAGTTTTGGGCAATTTTTACACTTCAGGAGCATCAACGTCGACTGTCCATCCAATTATAGCAATAAAACATGTGATTTTTTTTCCGACCATGGGTCCCTACACTAGTTATAACCAAATCATCATTTGTATTGCATAATTATTATTATGACATAGTAAAATAACATATTATCAATGAGGAGGTGCACGGTGGTGTGACGTTGTTTGGTGGTAGCATGGTAATACTATGCTCCTTTGGTGTTCGGTGACCACACATGCGACGTACCCACACTTCAAAACTCCATCAGCTCTTTACTCCCCCTCTCCTTTCATATTGTAAGTATTTAAACTATAAAAAACGATATCAATAATGCCATTCTTTAAAATTTAAATGAATAATTCGATAACACTAATGACATGGCAATTTGGTTAGCATTTTAGTCGACATAACCGGTCCACCTTGGAGTTGACATGTAATCCACATGGATTATTCTAAACTGATTATTTTAGAATTATTTTATAATTAGTTTATTACTATTATTTTGAAAATTTATAAATTATGTGAAAGAATATTCAATTGGCATATGCTTTGAAGAAAATCCAACCACTATCATGATGTCACTAACAACTCGTATTTTCAACTCACATGTACATTTTATCATCGTCGATCACAAACCCTCCTTCCTTAAAAAAATAAAATTCCAACCTCCACGCCTCTTCGGCACGAAATCATAGATCTAGTTGTGGATCCAAACATCCATTACTTTCCGCAAGTTGTAATCGGTTTAAAATTCCATAAATTTATATGTATAAATACATCAGAAAATCCAACGGATTACTATTCAACCCCAAACTCCCGACAATTTACCAAACATATAAACTAAAAACTAAAGTGTCTTCGATGCACAAAATTTGCATTTATTGCTTCTAAGGCAAAGAGGAGTGATGACACTTTTGGTACCTTGCCAAATAAGCATTTTTAAATGCTACATCATTTTTTTTCCTTTTAACACCTACACTTAACATTTGGTAAGGAATGGTAACACTCTTAGCACTCAACTTTTTGTATTTTTTTTTTTAAATTTAATTTAATTAGTATATTTTAATAAATATATTTTTTGTATTTACTTTTTGTAATTTAATTTAATTACTTTATTTTAATAAAAATTATTTTTTATTTAATATTAAATACTATATACAAGAACTTAAAACACGATTTAATACTACTTAAGACCTAAAACATGATTTAATATATAAAAAAACACACACACACTAAAGCAACGGGTCTTCCTCCGAATACTGGCCTTCCAATTCGTCTTACGGTGGCATATTTAAATCAAAATTGTCCATCATCCAAAGATGATCAGTCAAATGGCGGCTAAGATAGGTATGGATTACTGCACTCTGAATTATCCTCAATCTTTGCATCCATTCTTGACCACCATATTCTAGTGGCTATGTCTCTAGGATGACTTCATTCTCGTCGTACACACATATCGCATTTCCTTCATGTTCTACTATCATATTATGCAATATGATACATGTATACATCACCTCAGTCATATTAGAAATATCACGAAACATGGATGGTTTTGCAACTATCTGCCAACGCTTTTTTAGTGCTCCAAACACTCGTTCAATATATTTTCTTGCTTTTTCTTGGACTCTCTTAAATTTGGCCCTCTTAGGGTGATCCGCACATGACAAACTTTTAACGAAAACAGAAAGGTCAGGATAGATCCCATCCACAAGATAGTACCCAAATTTGTATTCTTAAATCTGGCCCTCTGAGGGTCCACCCTCTACTTGGAACCCTTCCTTTTCCTTTTTTTATGCGTGTGGTTCCACTTCGGGCTCTTGAAAGGATTCTTGAACTGGATCTTCAACGGGGCCTTCATCAGAAGAATCGGATGACTCATCTAGTAGACGACGTGGTTGAAATTGAAAGTTAGTTTGCGATTGGGGTTAAGAAAAGAATTGAGTTTCTTGAACCGTTTCAAACAGATCAAGATCCATATCCGGCCGAGGTGTTGGTTGAGATTGGTTGTGGTAAAATCTCATTGGTTGAGAAGAGAAAGGATTAAATAGAAACATTTGCGGAGCCATCGTAGGAAAGTAGAAGTTAGCGGGAGAGTGAATTGGTTGATCAAATGATGGTCGATAACATGGTGGTGATGGAAGGTTTGGGGATGGAAGGTTTGTTGATTGAGTGTTTGGAGGTGGAAGATGTAGTGATGGAAGGTTTGAAGATTTTTTTTGTTGGTTCTTAGGGTTTTTTTTGTTTGAGATGAAGACATTTTTTCTTGAATTGAGAGAGTTTGTAAAAATGATATGGTATTTTGTGTGTGTAAATTGGTGAGATTGTGGTTTAATTTATATTGGTTGAATTGGTAGTTGAATATATATATATATATATATATATATATATATATATATATATATATATATAGGGAAATGATCAAATGAGAACGCGAGAACATGTATATTCGTTTGTGATTCAATGTATTCATTTGTGGATAAATGATAAATTTTTACGCACAATCAACATGAATATGCTTTTTCTCTTCAATTGAAATTAAAGACGTAAAAATTTATCATTTCTCCACAAATGAATACATGAAATCACAAATAAATATACTTGTTCTCGCGTTCTCAACCTTTTTGGTGTTCTCATTTGATCCTACTCCTATATATATATATATATATATATATATATATATATATATATATATATATATATATATATATATATATATATATATATATATATAGAGAGAGAGAGAGAGAGAGAGAGTAAATTACTGAAATCGTCCCTATAGTTTGGTCAAAATTGCACGTTTGGTCCCTAACTTTTTTTTGCACTCGGATCGTCCATGTGGTTTGATTTTGTTGCGTTTTTCGTCTCTTACATATATAAAGTTAGGGACCAAACGTGCAATTTTGATCAAACCATAGGGACGAAAAACGCAACAAAATCAAACCACATGGATGATCCGAGTGCAAATAAAAGGTTAGGGACCAAACGTGCAATTTTGACCAAACCATAGGGACGATTTTAGTAATTTACTCATATATATATATATATATATATATATATATATATATATATATATATATATATATATATATATATATATATATATATATATATATATATATATATATATATATATATATATATCACAAATAAATTGTTGAGGTTGTTGAGTCCATAAATTGAGAATTGAGATATTTAATTTTCAGCCATATATTACTTTGAAGACCACCGATTACATGTTGCAATCCCAAGAAAAGTGTTTCAACCAATCAAACTTATTTAATTCTTTCTCTTACTTCTCGCTATGAGCTTGGCATTTATCCCTTGGCGACTCCCTTAGCGAGAGCTAAGGGGTGGTATTCTAAACCCATGGCGAGCTAAGCGAGTGGCTTTGGCGAGTGCCACTCCGCTTAGCCTAATGAAATATGGGATTGTGATGGGGCGCATGGAACCAAGTTAGTTAATGAATATATATAAACACGGATGGGAGTGTTATGATTCAAGTGAGACCACTTGGATTCTAGTTGTATGAAACTGAATCTTTTTATAGCAAACTCATTCCTAGGACGAGTTGAGGTATTTGGAGTAATTGATTGAACCGGTGAGAGCTCGTGTACTGGTCTCGATCATTTGGTGGTTGTAAATACTACGTCTGTGGGGGTGAAAGGAGGATACACAGCCGGCCAAGAAATATATTTTAATAAGCATCATTTAAGAATAAGGTTGCTTGATAACATCTTAATGAAACTATTCAAATGTCATGTCATATGTCATATTTATTAAATGTGTTTGATATAATCTCTAAATGACCTCCTAATGAATCAAAACATTTTTAATGCATTAAGGAACATATATAATTCTCGTCATCATTAAGAGGTTGGAAACATTTAACACTAAATTGTTCAATTTTATCAAACAACCCCTAAATCTGAATACATTTACAAAAACACTCATTAAAGCTCTGGGGGTTTATAAGACGCCATAAAGACATTGCAAATAGTCGATGGTTCGGAGTTATTTAGTGCATTTGTCTTTTGGGGTTTATAGAACAATAAAGTCAAATTTGATAGATATGAAGTTAGTGATTATGTGTTCTTAGAACACATTTTCTCGTTGCATTTCACAATGGATAATCAATATCATATCACAGACAACGGCAAAAAACAAATTTCATAAATATGAAGTTAGTAATTACGTTTATATTCGTCAATTTCAATTTTCATCAGTGTCACAAGACTCACCACCCCCTTTCACTTTCCATTTCCAATTCTGATTCCGATTCCAATTCTGATTCCGATTCCGTACCTTCATTCCCCTCATTGTCTTCACTGATTCTATCCAAATCATTACTCACTCTTTCCCTCCTGTAATAAACAAGCTCACGTTCCATATTAGGCCTCCTCAAAGTAATCAATTTAGCCAAATTCCTTCTAGCCAAATACAACGCTCAATCAACTCCCCTCTATTACACGCCTCTCTAAGAAAAATCGTATGAAGCTTCCCATAATTCCCTCTAGTAGAAATATAAAACACACCCTGATGTTGAAGAATAAAATCTTTAAGCTTTTTAGGCAGATTCATTGTAACCCTAAAATGAGCAATCCTCTCCAAAATAATCTTCTTCTCGACAGTCAAAGACAAAATCTCATGAATCATTGCAATCGCCCTCTTCTCCATTCTCTTTTCACCTTCAAGTGATCTCATATCATAACCAGACACATCTTCATATGGCAACCAATAAGGAAGCCTTTGCCATTTCCAAACAGCAATCTTGTAATACTTCCCAGTTTTGAAACCAGGTGGAAAGTTGATAAGAAATGAGAATCTAATGTTTTCAGCGTCTCCACCTTTTTCTCTGTATTCTTTTTCTCTCATCTTCTCTATAGCTCAAACAGCTAAATCTGGATCTCTTTCTACTATCTCAATGTACTTGGTTTTGCTTTCTTTATCTTCAAACAATCGGAAAAATTGTGCGTGTTTTAGAATTATCGAGAATTCAAAGTCGTCTGGAAGTCCAAACTCTCTGCTAGCAATCCGAACATGGTCAAGCCCTAGTTGTCCTGTGTTTGATAGCATTAGGAGCTTCCTTAATATGGTGACAGCATGATCGATTTGGTTAATTAGAGCTTCGTTTTCTTGTTGGATTTGGATTAGGGCTTTTCATGTAAGTCTACAATAAAGGATTCTTTGAACTCGGTGTTCAAAAACATCGAAAATGTGTGGGAATTTGAGGATGAAACGACCTGGTTCGAATTGTTTAAAGTCGAGTCTGCGGGAGAGGTTGTCTAGACGAGCAGAGGAAACCATGGAGTTGGGTTGAGAGAGGATGAGTTCTTGAACTTTGAGGACTTTGCGTATTTTTTTCTCGATTTCCATGTAGTTATCGTATCCATGGTCTCGAACTCGTTGTTGCTTTTTGGGTATTGAGGTTGATTGTGAAAAATCACGAAGACAGCAAGGAGTGAATTTTTGGGGGTTTTGAGATTTCGAGATTGATTGCAGAACTCGGATTGAACGAGGGAAGATAATGTGCATTTTGAAGATGGGTTTTGAGGGATTTAGGGTTTAAGGACATGTAAAGTATTTTCTTACCTTTACACTTGAGAATCAGATCAACTGAAACTAATGCCCCAGCCATGAATCAGGATACATCTTCTAGCGATTGAAGCTGCAGAGAAGAACAAAAATAAAAAGGAAACAATCAAAGGTGGGAATTTCTACAGGAACATAATTCATATACTTCAACCATTTAAGCTCTGATTTACTGGTTACAAAAGCAGAAAAAATCATTACTTAAATGATTAGTGTATTGAATTGTATACATGTAAACCATTATAGCATAGATAATCAAGCAATCAACAACTTGAAATTGAAGCAATGAAACCGAAAGGAAAGATATTTGATAAAATTACCTGATTGTCAGGGGTAAACAATTTCTTAAGAAGAACCGAAGAATCGGCTTCAGGATATTACCGTTGATTCATTACTAGGTGTACGAGACCCGTGTATTACACGGGTTTATTAAAAATAAAAATTTAATATGAATATATATAAACATTAAATATTTTATAAAATAATGTTTTTCCATAATAAAATGTAATATTTTGGAGCATTTATGAAAGAAATCAAATCGTTTAGAGCATTTATGATAATTTATTATCAAATTAATAGAATGATAACCTTACATATATATTACCCATTAGAATTTTTTGAAAATTTATTTTAAGAAAATTGAAATCTCCAAAAAATGACAAGTGGAATATAACAATTTTAAAAATCCTAGAAAATGACATTTGTCAAAATGAAGGAGAAGATGACAAGTGGCAAAAGTATTTTCATTTATTAGGTAGGATTTGACCTAAACGGGTCAAACCTCTTGTTGGTTACTGAATTGTTTGATGCTTATTTACTTGTTTTATTATGGGCCTATGGCCCAACCTCAAAAATAGTCCTCAGTCTTGGGTCGGGCTTAGGACGACCCGGTTTTTTTCTTCTGTGATCGGTTTTTGTTCAGACCGCTCTCAGTCAGTCGGTCCTTTGACCGTGCAATTTTTTCGGATCGGTCTCGGGTCTCGGTCTAGACCAGTCTGATCATGTGGTTTTTCCATCCGCTCAATTCAATTTAGATTCATGATTTTTTTGTTATGTTTTCGGTTTTTGGTTTTTATTTTTCATTTTTTTTGTATTTCACCTTTTTTATTAGGTTGTGGTTAGGAGTTGGTTAATTTAATACTATCATAAAGGAAGGAATGAGGGTGGTAATAAAGTAAAAAAAAATACGGTTTAATTTTATGATATTAATAATGTAATAAAAAAATACATATATCCATGTAAAAATATGGTTTAAATAAGACAAATATGTACTTATAAATGACAATACGTTTTATTAATGTAAAAATACATACGTATTTATTAAAATATGTGTAAAAATATCATCGCATCAAAAGAAGCTGTAATGTGTAAATAAGTATTTGATTGTTGTATGGGTTATGGGCCCTGAACGATAAGTAATTACTCAGGCCAGAGATGGCCAAAAGGTCCAGTTTATTAATTTAGATGAGCGTATCGTTCAAATCACCCAATGTTGCCCGACTTTCACATGTTATTTTATTTTATTTTTTTTGCTTCGATGCATAACATCTTGTATATGATATTATGATGTTTCAGTAACACCAAGTCTCAAGTTCGATTATTGATCTCTTTACGATTCATAATTCCTTTTTTTTTTTTTTTTAAGTTTTAAGATAAATTGTAAGACCAATCTCACTATTTATATCCAATAATTTCGATGGAAGAATGTATATGATATTTTGTTTAGTTTCTTTTAGCCATGTTCAAGATCTTAAGATTTAAAATTTTAAGTTTACATATTTTAAGTACTAGTTATTAAAATTACCGGTTTAAATTTATAAAACATTTATATTCTCTTGGATGGTAAACAGCTAGTTGTTGTCTGACGGCAGTTGGGGTCCACGAGGTGAATGTCATGATTTCATGCGATTAACATTCTAAGGATAGATTCAATTGTGTATTCATGAAGATTGATTGATCAATATTTCAAGAATGTCAATTAACAGAGGAATCGAGGGGGAAGATAACATAAGGAGTGCTAAGGAGAGGCGGGAACCAAGGGTATGGGTTACAACCCTAGAAACGAATTTTATCTCATATGTTAAAACCTACGTAATCGGTATACTTGACGAAATTTCTTAAAAACATGATTTGCATAACAACTTTATTGATATTAATAAAGTTATTGAAACTGTAATTGCTACTCGATATATGTTGGTGGAACAACATATCATCTAAAAAAATTAAAAAACATTGACAAGCTATTGAAGGAAACGAGAGTCTTTTAATATGAATCAAAATACAAAGACAAAGTAGAGTATTGAAGGAAACGAGAACTCGAAGTTTTTCCACGGAATTTTAAAAAAGAAGATGATCCATTTTCTATGTGTGGAGTCAACAACATGGGTATATTAGTGATATGAGTCGGGTTAAATAGATATTCCATAAAATTTATAAAGAATTTTTCAGAAAGTTTGAATGACATATAGTTAAAAAACGAATGCACATGTACAAGTGCTTGACTTCGAATCATTATGTTTATTTTGAATTTGATTTCAAGGTGCAAAATGCTAAAGATGAAGTTTGGTCTTGTAGTAGAGACAAAACTCGAGACCTCGATGGTTTTCCTTTTAGTTTCTTGAAACGTTTTTGGGATATCATGTAATATGATATTATGGAGTTTGTTGAGGATTTTTTTTTTATTCACAGGGTATGCCTAACAACTGTAATTCCTTGTTTGTAACTCTATCTCAAAAAGTGATAATCATATGTTGGTTGCAAAATTTAGACCTACTAGTCTAATCGGTTTGTAGTACACCATCATTTCCAAAGTTATTGGAAATTTATTTAGCTTGCGCGTTCAACAATGTTGTTAGTATGGAGCAGTTGACATTTGAAAAGGGTCATAAAATTTTGGATGGGTCGTTTATGGTTAATGAGATTATATATTGGTACAATGATATTACTATATTTATACACATATTTTGTGCAATGTTTTAATAAATTAAGTTATGGTTATATATATGGGGCGCAACATTTTGGATGGTCCTTTGATCATCAATGAATTATGTGGATGGGCTAAAAGTATAAAAAAACAAATCCTATTATTCAAGGTGGACTTTGATAAAGCATTTGACTCCTTAAATTGGAAGTATTTAGACTCGCTTCTTTCCCAAATGGGCTTTGGTGTAAAATGGAGGTCATGGATCTAGGGCTATTTATCCTCCTCTCGTGCATCTGTGGTGGTTAACGACTCTCCAACTAGAGAGCTCAACATCACCAAAGGTGTTAAACAAGGAGACCCTCTTTCTCCTTTCTTATTCATTATCGCGATGGAAGGCTTGAATGCGGTGATGAAAACAACGGTGGAAAAAGGAATCTTCACAGGGATAAAAGTACCTGGCGAAGGTCCGATAATCTCTCATCTCTTTTATGCAGACGATGCATTATTCGTGGGGGAATGGTCGAGGTCCAATCTAAAGAATCTTTCATCCATCCTCAAGTGCTTTCACGTCTCTTCAGGTTTGAAGGTAAATTTCCATAAATCTAAAGTGTTCGGTGTTGGAGCATCAAACATCGAAACGTCACAGTGGGCACATATCCTTGGATGTGAGTCTGGATCCTTACCCTTCACTTATTTGGGGGTTCCGGTTGGTGCTAATTTGAATCTGAAAAACACTGGAGACCTATTATTGAGAAATTTAGATCCAAGCTATCTCGATGGAAATCCAAAGCTCTTTCATTCGGAGGAAGACTAACTCTAATCAAGGCAGTCCTCGGTAATCTCCCGACATACTACATGTCACTTTTTAGAGCTCCAATTGATGTTACGGAGGAATTAGAGAAGATCCGAAGAAAATTCCTTTGGGGTGGCAACGAGGAGAAAAACAAAATACATTGGGTCTCTTGGGAGAAGGTCATTGCGTCTAAAGATCTTGGCGGTTTGGGGGTAGGCTCAATTAGCGCCCTCAATATAGCACTCCTGGTTAAATGGTGGTGGAGACTTAAATCTGAATCATCCTCACTTTGGGCTAGAGCTATCATCGGATTACACAACTTGAAGAACAAGCCAGCCGATTACCTTGTTAAAAAGAAAATAACATGAATTTGGAACAATATAGATGGAGTGAAAAAAGACATTGAGGCAATGGGTTTTAGATTCAATGATATCTTTCAACACACTGTAAAAACGGGTAACAACACACAATTTTGGCATGATACTTGGACAAAGTCTGAAAAGTTAAAATCGTTAATACCCTAAACTGTATGAACTCGAAAAAAAAGAAGTCTTGTATGGTGGCTGATCGAATTACTCTAGGTGGAAACAACTGGAAGTGGAAGTCAGATCCTGTGGTTGTTGGGCTGTCCACTGACTTGGAGAATCTCACCAGGTGTATTGCCTCTACGCACCTTCAATCGGGTGAAGACCAAATCACTTGCATACTGACGTCTAATGGGAAATTCAAGGTGGATGTCTTGAGAAAAAAGATTGAGAATAAACCATCACTCATTATTAACCCTCTTCAAATCGATTGGAGTAAGATCATTCCAATAAAAGTAACCACTTTCATTTGGCAGGCTACTATGGGTAAGATACCCTCAGCCATGGCTCTATCCCACAGAGGCGTTAATGTAGACACGTATTCCTGCAACTCTTGTATTGATGGTTTGGAAGATGCAAATCACATCGTGGTGAGATGCCCATACGCCATTTCTATCACAGAGGATATACTTGGGTGGTGTGGATTACATCAGGTTAAATTTCAAAGTATTGAGGAGGTGATCCATTTTGCAGCTAACCAAGGTAGAAGCCGAAAAGAGAGGGATAGTATCACTGCAATTTGCTATGGGCTCCTTTGGAACTTATGGAGGGCTTGAAACGATCTGTTATTCCAAACGAAGTTCATTTACCCTTCAAGGGTAGTGGAAAATATAAAGTCTTTGGTATTTACATGGCTTAAGTGTAGAGGCAAAGGAAATATGTGTACTTGGGAAGATTTTTGTTTTTCTCCTTTCTCTGTTTGAAAACTTTGTTATGTTCTGCTTTTAATTCTCCCCTATAGTTACTTGCTATTTGGATGAGTGTTAATAATATTATTGGCCGTTTCTATATATATATATATATATATATATATATATATATATATATATATATATATATATATATATATATAAAATAAACGATACTTAATATGTTATGGGTTTATATTTTACAGATAATTCAACCTCGTAAGATGTAACATTCCAAAAACCATAATTAAAAAATTCCATTTTTTATAGAAATTATTCCACAACCATAAGATAGTAATCCATTATTTCAACACAAAACCATAGAATCAAAGTATCAAATCTCTCAAAAACATAATCAATCATTAGGATGTGTACAGTCATGCCTTCTCCTTGCCCTGATCATCTGATATACCTGAAACCATGAAACCAACAATTGTAAGTCAAAGCTTAGTGTGTAACGCCCGTAGATCCGGGCTACTCAATTTAGAGGCAATAGGGGTCGAAAACGACTTTTCGACAAAAGATTATTTACAATAAATAATCTTAACAAAGTTGTAGAATATGTCACAAGGTTTCCGTGCATATAAAGAACGCCGAAATTGTTGGGTCAAAATATGGTTTATACTTTACTTTTCTGGGCAATTATATTTTTGTGTAATAGTTTATGATTTTATGGCCTAGTTTACGGCCGTAAACACCTTACGGCCGTAAACTCATTTACGGCCCATTTGTTTCCGGCCCATATCCAACATGTATAAATAGAGGTGTTAGGGTGAGGAGTAGAGATTGATGAACTAGAGAGCTTACGGCCAGAGAGAATTAGAAAGCATTGTATGTGAATCTTTTGTATCCGGATCTTAATTCATATCAATTCATACGAAGATTCATATTATTCTTCTTCTCATTCTCTTCTATTTTTATCTAACATCATCCGTTTGATTGAGATTCCGCACCATCAAACGGATCTGACTGATACACGGGCAGATTAGGGACTTACAATTGGTATCAGAGCCAAGTTGTATCAGTCAAAAGGTTTTACAATTCGTTTGGAATCTGAATATTCTGTGTTTACAGTCCAAGCTTACGGCCGTAAACACCGAGTTCTTGGGCCGTAAACTCTATTTGGAGCATTATTTGATCTTATTTTCTGGATATTTTTAGGTTTTTGGAAAGATCTCGCAAAAATAAAGGGGGTTTCTTCTTTGTATTTTTCATAAAAAAGATAAAGGGGGTTTCTTCTTTGTATTTTTCATAAAAAAGGGTTTTTGATTGAGTTTTGGAGCTTCAAAGTCGAAAAATCGCTGATTTTCACGTAATCTGGAAGAGTTTACGGCCGGAGCTTACTGCCGGAAACAGTTCACGGCCGGCGGCGGCATTTGCGTTTACGGCTAGGGTTTCCGGAGATCTCGGCTCGGAGTTGGCTCGGATCACGGCTAAGCAGCAACTCGCATTGAAGACGGCTCGGCTAGGTGAAGTCAGCTCGCATCAGCGCCTTAAAAATGGAAACGCGATTAGGGGGGTGCCGGGATTCGAACTAGGGTCTCCCCCGTAGAAGTACAACGCATCACCAACTCGTCTAGCTGATTCCTTGTTCCTTTCCTCCGAAGTTTTAAATATAACCCGTCTTTTTCGCACCTAATTTCGAATTTTGACACTTTTTACCCCAAAACTCAATTTCTTTTAATTCAAAAAAAAAAAATTTCATCCAAAATTAAAATTAATAATAATAATAATAATAATATAATTATAAAAAAAATTATTTTTTAAACTTTTATTTTTGATTTTTTCATTTTTTATTTAAAATTTTAATTTTGTTTTTCAAGTTTGACCTTTGATTTTAAACCTTGACTTTTTCGTTTAACCTTTAAAATTTCAAATTTAACCTTTCGGTTTGACTTTTAAGTTTTACTTTTCAAGTTTAATTTTTATAAAATTTGACTTTTAAGGTTGATTTTTTATAATAATAATAATAAAAAAAAAAAGGAGTTCACAGCCGGAATCTCCCCACTCAACAGTTTCCGGCCGCAAACTCGCTCTCAAAAGCTCTCAAGTTGCTGAAAAATTTACTTTCGATTTTGAAACAACCCAAAAATTTCGTTTTTCAACATAACCAAAAAACCATAATCTGAGTGTCATATCATAAAACCATACATGATGTATCTCAAAATAATAATAAAACACTGTGCGGAAAACTGTATCATATCCATGTCATATAAAAATCAAGAACTAAATCAACTCCCAGGATAAAAGCTGAAGCTGTGGTGTGTGCGATGCCATCAACCTGAGCTCTTCCCTCTGCTAGCGGAAGTACCTGAAACCAAAACTGAAACTGTAAGCACGAAGCTTAGTGAGCTCCCCCAAATTACCACATACCATACAATAATATATCAAGCACATACTGGGGCCTTGCCCCCTCCATCGGACCGAAGTCCGAAGCTGACTGACTGGGACCTTGTCCCCTACATCGGACCGAAGTCCGAAGCTGACTGGGACCTTGTCCCCTACATCGAACCGGAGTCCGAAGCTGACATCGGACCAAAGTCCGAAGTTGACTGGGACCTTGTCCCCTACATCGAACCGAAGTCCGAAGCTGACTGGGACCTTGTCCCCTACATCGAACCGAAGCCCGAAGCTGACATCGGACCGAAGTCCGAAGCTGACTGGGACCTTGTCCCCTACATCGAACCGAAGTCCGAAGCTGACATCGGACCGAAGTCCGAAGCTGACTAGGACCTTGTCCCCTACATCGAACCGAAGCCCGAAGCTGACATCGGACCGAAGTCCGAAGCTGACTGATCATAACATAAACGTATCGCTTAACATGAACACACATAATCCTGTCTGAGCCACGAAGGCATCAAACATGCTAACTACTGCATCGGATAAAAATCCGGATACTACTGCTAGCCAAACGGGCCGGCATTGTGGCCTTAGACTCGTTCCTACTGAAAGGGAACTCACCTCGTGAACTGACTGCTGAGTGAATAGCTCTGAGGGCTAACTGCTGCTGCTCTGGTATCTCCCCGGCTACAAGTCCATAAACACACTCAATCAAATACTAAACACTGCACTGGGTAAAATGACTCTTTTACCCTTGGTCAAAGTCAACTCTCGGTCAAAGTCAACCCACAGTTGACCTGACTCGCCGAGTCCCTATTCTCACTCCTCGACCCTACTCGCTGCTACTCGTCGAGTATGGCATCGACTCGACGAGTACTCATTCGGTCCAAGAACTCAGACAATCTTCATCCGACTCGTCGAGTCATATGAACAACTCGACGAGTTGTTCTTGAGCTTAAGAAGATTGCCTTGGACTCGTCGATTTGTATGAACAACTCGCCGAGTCCCTCCATTACTGAGTCTACCCTCAAACTCGCTGAGTCCACTCCACTACTCACTGGTCCCACTCGACACCGCGCAAAAGGAAGAAATCGGGGACTCGCGACTCGACTCGCCGAGTCACCGCCATGCAACTATTCCACACTCGATTCTGCTCGAATCCAATACATACAAATGATAGATCTGAGTCCAATAAGCTGATTTACCACGTAAAGTTTCCAACTTTACGTGTACAAACACATGAACAAGGGAATAAAGGCTAAAAGATGCTTAAAAGGGGTAGATCTAGGGTTAATATGCAAAATAGCTCCATAAAGGCAGTAGATCTGGGTTCTACAACTCCTAAATGAACAGATCTAAGGATATCTCGGCATAATAGAGCTTCCATAACAACATAAGGCTTGAGAAAGGCATTAACAAGATCTAGAAAGGATTTTAAAGCATAAAAGAGAAGGAAATCTGAAGAATACCTCAAAGAGCTCTTGCTTTTCCCTTGAATCTCTGCTCTACAACTCTTCTCCTTGCTCCTTTCTCCTTCTCCTTCTTCAAGCCTTCACAAATGTACACAAAATCACTTAAAATCACTCAAGAACGAATTAGGGTTTTCTCACAGCTTTTGAGGGTGAAGGAGGCGAGGTTGGGGGCTATAAGGTGGCTTAAATAGTGGGCAACCCGGGGATTTAGGGTTTCACCCAGACGGACAGACTCGCCGAGTCCAGAATATGGACTCGCCGAGTCGCCAACTAACACGTGCTTGAAATCCCGTCCCTACTCGGCGAGTCAGGCTATGAACTCGCCGAGTCCCTCTTATAAAACTTCACAATAAATACCAAGGAATTATCATACCGGAGACGGGTCGTTACAATTCTCCCCCACTTATCTCAGACTTCGTCCTCGAAGTCTGCTACGGCTGAATCTGCAAATATCTCTGGGTAGTGCTCCCTCATCTCCTCCTCAGCCTCCCACGTCCATTCCGATCCCTTCCGGTGCTGCCACTGCACCTTCACTAACTGAATTACCTTGTTCCTCAAGGTCTTGGTCTTCCGGTCCAGAATCGCGACCGGCCTCTCAATATAATTCAGGCTACTATCAACCTGAATATCCTCTAGGGGAACAACTACTGATTCATCCACCAAACACTTCCTCAACTGAGACACATGGAAAGTGTTGTGGATCTGACTAAGCTCCTCAGGAAGATCTAACCGATAAGCAACCCGACCCACCCGGGCCAAAACCCTGAAAGGACCAATAAATCTGGGGCCCAACTTGCCCCTCTTCCGGAACCTGATGACACCCTTCCAAGGTGAGACCTTCAGAAGGACCATATCTCCCACCTGGAACTCCAAGTCCGAACGCCTCATATCGGCGTAGCTCTTCTGCCGACTCTAAGCAGTCTGCAGTCTACTACGGACCTGTTGGATCAACTCAGTCGTCTTGAGCACCACCTCCGTGCTCCCGATGACCCGCTGACCGACCTCGCCCCAACAAATCGGGGTCCTACACTTCCTCCCATACAACATCTCAAAGGGAGGTCGATCAATCCTAGCATGATAACTGTTGTTATACGAAAATTCCGCCAACGGAAGATACGTATCCCAACTGCCACCGAAATCTAGAACACATGCCCTAAGCATGTCCTCGAGAGTCTGAATCGTCCTCTCGCTCTGCCCGTCCGTCTGAGGGTGGAAAGCGGTGCTGAAATGGAGACGAGTACCCATCTCGTCGTGAAACCGCTTCCAGAATCTGGATGTGAAACGGACATCTCGGTCTGACACCACCGATACCGGCACTCCATGACATGCCACAATCTCTCGCACATAGATATCGGCTAACTTTTCCGCCGATATACTCTCCTGGATCGGAATAAAATGGGCACTCTTCGTCAACCGATCCACTACTACCCATATCGAATCCACTCCTCGTGCGGTCCTGGGGAGCTTGGTGACAAAATCCATGGTGATGTCCTCCCATTTCCACACGGGAATGTCTAACGGCTGCATCATGCCGTGAGGTCTCTGGTGCTCCGCCTTGACCTTCCGGAAGGTCAGGCATCTCTCGACGTACCAGGCGACGTCCCGCTTCATGCAGGGCCACCAATAATCAGGTCGAAGATCTCGATACATCTTCGTCGCCCCTGGGTGGATAGAAAACCGAGACTTATGAGCCTCGTCCATCAACACTTGCCGTACTCCACCCCAGTACGGTACCCACACTCTCCCGTGAAGCGTCAGCAAACCACGACTATCATAGTCAAACGAGGCTACTTGGCCCACGATCCTCTCACACTTCTGTCTCTCCTCCTTGAGGCCCTCCACCTGAGCCTCCTTGATCCGCTCCAACAACGGAGTGATCACTGTCATCCTCAAACATAGATCTCTGATAGGGGCCGCCGAAACTTTGAGGCTTAGGGCGTCGGCCACCACGTTGGCCTTCCCTGGATGGTAAAGGATCTCACAGTCATAATCCTTTAGCACATCCAACCACCTCCTCTGCCTCATGTTCAGACTCGGCTGATCCATAAGGTACCTCAAACTCTTGTGATCCGTGTAAATAGTACAACGGACCCCATACAGGTAATGCCTCCAAATCTTGAGGGCAAACACAACCGCCCCCAGCTCCAAATCATGGGTAGGATAATTAGCCTCGTGAGGCTTCAACTGTCTCGAGGCATAAGCTATCACATGGCATCGCTGCATCAATACTGCTCCCATACCTGTGATCGAGGCATCACAGTAGACTACGAAGTCCTCTACTCCCTCTGGCAAGGTAAGGATCGGAGCCTCGCACAATCTCTGTCTGAGGGTCTCGAACGCTGCCTGCTGCTCAGGCCCCCAACGAAATACCACCGACTTCTTGGTCAGTCGGGTGAGTGGCACTGCTATCTTGGAGAAGTCCTGAATAAATCTCCGATAATACCCTGCCAACCCTAGGAAGCTCCGAATCTCAGATGGAGACTTCGGGACCTCCCACTGCATCACGGCCTCTATCTTGGCCGGATCCACCAAAATACCCTTCTGGTTGACGAGGTGACCAAGAAACTGCACCTCGCGCAACCAGAACTCACATTTGGAGAACTTTGCGAAAAGTCTCTCCCTCCTCAAAACCTCTAGCACCCCCCGCAGGTGCTCCTCATGCTGCTCCTGCGTCTTGGAATATACCAAGATATCATCTATGAATACTATCACTGACCGATCCAGCATCGGCCTGCACACGCGGTTCATGAGATCCATGAACGCGGCTGGAGCATTGGTGAGCCCAAATGGCATCACCACAAACTCATAATGACCATACCTAGTCCTGAAAGCAGTCTTCTGTACATCCTCATCTCTAACCCTCATCTGATGATAACCGGAGCGTAGATCGATCTTGGAGAACCAAGACGCTCCTTGAAGCCGATCAAACAAATCATCTATCCTCGGAAGTGGGTAACGGTTCTTCACCGTTACCTTATTCAACTCCCGATAATCTATACACATACGATGCGACCCGTCCTTCTTCCTCACAAACAGGATCGGCGCTCCCCAAGGCGAACTGCTCGGCCGAATGAAACCCTTGTCTAACAGCTCCTGCAGCTGTGTAGACAACTCCTGCATCTCAGGGGGAGCTAGTCGATACGGTGCTTTGGCTATCGGAGCCGCACCAGGAATTAGGTCGATCCTGAACTCAACCTGTCTCTCAGAAGGTATCCCCGACAAATCCTCGGGAAACACGTCGGGTTAGTCTCGAACAATAGGAACATCATCAACTGTCGTCTTGCCCTTCTCCCGGGCATCCAAGACGTAAGCTACAAAACCGGCGCAACCCTGCTAAACATAGCGCCTCGCCCTAGCGGCGGAACAAAAGGTCGGTCCACGCTGTGGCCTCTCGCCCTGAATCACTAACTCTCCCCCACTGGGAGTGCGAACCCTCACTAGCTGAAGCTCACAATCAATCACCGCCCCATTGGGGCTTAGCCAATCCATGCCCACAATAACCTTATTCCCTCGCAGGGGAATAGGTACCAGATCCACTGAAAACTGCTCATCAAATAACTGAAGAGAACACCCTCTATGCACTCTGCCGACCCTCACGGTCCTATCATCTGCTATCTCTACCTCTAATGGACAATCCAGCTCCCCAGGAGCCCTACTAAATCTCTTGCTAAGCGCAAGCGATACGAATGATCGGGTAGCCCCCGAATCGAATAATACCATAGTAGAAATGTCGTTCACAGAGAACGACCCTGAATAAAACATACAATCATAAGCAATATTCAATCAATAATAATAAAGAGATAAAGGGAAGATACATACCCGTCACCACATCAGGAGTCGCTCGTGCCTCCTCTGCTGTCATCTGAAATGCCCTACTCTTTGCCACTGGCGCATCAGCTCGGCCCTGCCGGCCATCTGTAATCCTCAAGGTAGCAGGGGCAGGTGCAGCCACCTTCCCTACTGCAGCTAAACCCGGACACTGGGACTTTTTATGTCCCCTCTGATTGCACTGAAAGCAAATCAGATCTGATGCTGCAACGGCAGTAGCAGGAGCCGTACAATCCCTACTCAAATGTCCAATCCGACCGCACTTGTAGCAGCCGGAACTCCCTGCCTTGCACGCTCCTTCGTGCATCTTCCCACACCTACCACATCGACCGTGGCTCGGTTGTCCCCTGGACCTGTGATCTGAAACCCTGGGCTTTTTGCCCGAACCGCCTGAACCCGAAACCGCCTCCGGTTTCCTCTTCTTCTCCATCTCGAGATCAATCTCCCTCTCCCGAGCCCTAGCAATCATATCTTCCAGCGTTTTACAGCTGGACCGGCTCACAAACTGGTGAATATCGCTCCGCAACATCTCATGATATCGTGCCTTCTTCATTTCCTCATCAGCTACGTACTGAGGAACGAGAAGAGCCCTCTCCCTGAACTTGGCGGTGATCTCCGCCACTGTCTCTGTAGTCTGGGTGAGGTCCTGAAACTCCCTAGCTAACTGCTGCACCTCAATGACCGGTGCAAACTCCGCCCTGAACCTGGTAGAGAAATCAGCCCAGGTCATGGCGTCCAATGCTGCATCATCCCCAATGGCATGTCCGACCTCCTCCCACCAATCCCATGCCCTGTCCTTCAGAAGACAGGACGCCAATCTGACCTTGTCCCCCTCGGGACATCTGCTAGTGCGGAAAGCGTTGGCCACATCCGCCAACCATCTGGTACTCGCTATGGGGTCTCGCGCCCTATGATAGTCCGGAGCTCCACATGCCCTGAACTCCCTGAAAGTAAGGGTGCGCGACCCCATCATGGCCGCCACCTCGGCACGGAAGGTGCCCAATCTCTCATCCATCAGCTCTAGAATCCCCTCCTTGATCGAACCGAAGATCACAGGAGTCTGCTCTATAATGATGCGCGTTATCTCCGAAGAAAGAAACTCTCGGGTCTGCTCATCCATGCGCTCATCCCCCGAGCCTGAACCTGATCCCTCCCCGGCACCTCCATTGCCGGCTGCTGGTCTCGAACGCAAAACCACCATTCTGAAACACATCACAACTACATCAGAAACTGAAATATCACAAGGGATCATTGATACTACAACTAGCTCCCTGGTCTTGTCTCAACCTTTCTTGATTCGAGTACGGATCCTCTGCTTTCAGTAGTACGGGCCCATACTACCTTCCACATCTATTCGTACTTTCTTCAAGAACTGCCTTGACTCAACCAAGTCACTTCTACTACTACTGATCTCTGCTACTCTCATCCTAGGCTTGCCCTAGGGAACCCTCAGACTCAACTCAACTAGTCCTCAGCTGCTGAAGGTCTCCTTATAATGCTAATTAGCCACCACCTGAACACCATCACATGTGACGAGGATCAGATAATCCTTCAAGTAAAAGACCCGTCCCTATAACGGTTGGACTCAAACAAGAGCTGCGCAATAGGGCCAGTTCCAACACTCTGGGATTATTCAACCCTGATCACATGTGGTGTGACGTGTTCACCTAATGGCTAACTCCCATCACTCAGAACCCCACAAAGCACGAAGCAAGCAACATTCGGATACAGAAAACATACTCAGGCAAAACTATTCTCATAACGAGAAACTGTACTAGCATACAATGCTAAGCTCATACTATCAGGCATAACCTATACAGGCTATCCTACTGCTGTCTACTCAATACTAGCATGCAATTCTCATAAAGCTGTAACACATATAGCAGGCACATAAGGCGTCCTCCTAGATCCTTAGTCCTATACTAGCATGTTGTTCTACTGAAACTAGAACAATTAATCTTAATAATAAAACTTGTATTGGTAATTTGGGAGTACTTACTTGAGCTCGGTTGATCGCATGCACCACACCCTTATCTTGTTTAAAAATTTCTTTCTTTCTAAGTGCTTTCGAAATTCTTTTAGAAAACATTTTCCTTTTAAAAATCTTTTTATTTCCCCTTAGTTTGAGTTCAGATACACCCGGAAGTGTATCCGAATCCCTCAAACCAGGGCTCTGATACCAACTTGAAACAACCCAAAAATTTCGTTTTTCAACATAACCAAAAAACCATAATCTGAGTGTCATATCATAAAACCATACATGATGTATCTCAAAATAATAATAAAACACTGTGCGGAAAACTGTATCATATCCATGTCATATAAAAATCAAGAACTAAATCAACTCCCAGGATAAAAGCTGAAGCTGTGGTGTGTGCGATGCCATCAACCCGAGCTCTTCCCTCTGCTAGCGGAAATACCTGAAACCAAAACTGAAACTGTAAGCACGAAGCTTAGTGAGCTCCCCCAAATTACCACATACCATACAATAATATATCAAGCACATACTGGGGCCTTGCCCCCTCCATCGGACCGAAGTCCGAAGCTGACTGACTGGGACCTTGTTCCCTACATCGGACCGAAGTCCGAAGCTCACATCAGACCGAAGTCCGAAGCTGACTGTAACGACCCGTTCCCGGTATGATAATTTATTGGTAATTGTTGTGAGTTTTGCAAGAGGAACTCGGCGAGTTCATAGCCTGACTCGCCGAGTGGGGTAGCGGCTGAGAGCACGCGTGAGCCGGGGACTCGGCGAGTCCATATCCTGGACTCGGCGAGTCCATCCGTCTGGATGAAACCCTAAATCCCTGGGTTGCCCACTATTTAAATCATCTTATAGTCCCATTCTCGCCTCCCTCACCCTGAAAACACAGTGAGAAAACCCTAATCCTTCCTTGAAAGCCTATAAGTGATTTGGTGCCATTTTGTGAAGGTGTGAAGAAGGAGAAGAAGAAAGAAGCAAGGAATCGAGTTGTAGTGCAGAGATCCAAGGGCAAATCTGAGTTTATTGAGGTATTTTCGGAGTTCCCTTCTTGTTATATGCTTTAATCTTCCATTAGAGCTCTTCTAAGAGCTATTTGATGTTGTTCAAAGCCTTATGTTTGCATGAATGTCTTAATAAGTCGAAATACCTTTGGATCTGAGTGTTGGGGTGTTGTAGAGCCCAGATCTACTGTCTTTTTGGAGTTACTTTGCATAATAATCATAGATCTACCCATTTTATGCATCTTTTAGCCTTATTTCCCTTATTCATGAGGTTGTGCACGTAAAGTTGGAAACTTTACGTGGTAAATCAGCTTATTGGACTCAGATCTATCAATTGTATGTGTTGGATTCAATCAAGATCGAGTAAAAATCAGTTGCATGGCGGCAACTCGGCGAGTCGGGAGGAACGACTCGGCGAGTTGGGTCGCGGGTTCCCGAGTCCTTCATGATGAGCATCGTCGAGTGAATCCAGTGAGTTTGAGGGTGGACTCAGCGAGTCGAGGGTAGACTCAGTGATGGAGGGACTCGGCGAGTTGTTCATACAACTCGGCGAGTCCAAGGCAATCTTCTTAGGATCATGAACAACTCGTCGAGTTTGTTCATACGGCTCGGCGAGTCGGATGAAGATTGTCTGAGTTCTTGGATCAAGAGGGTACTCGTCGAGTCGATGCCACACTCGACGAGTAGCAGCATGTAGAACTGAGAAGTGAGAGTAGGACTCGGCGAGTTGGGTGGCCCAACTCGGCGAGTCAGCCCCATCAGTAAGTTGACTTTGACCTAGGGTAAAAGAGTCATTTTACCCCCCCCAAGTGCATGGTTTAGTATTTGATTGAGTGTGTTCATGGGCTTGTAGCCGAGGAGATTCAGGAGCAGCAGCCGGTAGCTTTCACACACACACACTCAGCCGCCAGTTTTCGAGGTGAGTTCCCTTTCAGTAGGAACGGGCCTAAGGCCACAATGCCGGCCCGTTTAGCTAGCAGTAGTATCCGGATGTTATCCGATGCAGTAGTTAGCATGTTTGATGCCTTCGTGGCTCAGACAAGATTATGTGTGTTTATGTTAGTGATATGCTATGCTATGATCAGTTAGCTTCGGACTTCGGTCCGATGTCAGCTTCGGACTTCGGTTCGATGTAGGGGACAAGGTCCCAGTTAGCTTCGGACTTAGGCCCGATGACAGCTTCGGACTTTGGTTCGATGTAGGGGATAAGGTCCCAGTTAGCTTCGGACTTCGGTCCGATGTCAGCTTCGGACTTCGGTCCGATGTAGGGGATAAGGTCCCAGTCAGTCAGCTTCGGACTTCGGTCCGATGGAGGGGGCAAGGCCCCGTATGTGCTTGATATATTATGGTATGGTATGTGGTAATTTGGGGGAGCTCACTAAGCTTCGTGCTTACAGTTTCAGTTTTGGTTTCAGGTACTTCCGCAAGCTAAGGGAAGAGCTCGGGATGATGGCATCGCACACACCACCGCCTCAGCTTTAGCCTGGGATTGATTTAGATGTTTGGATCTGATGTAGTACGTTACAGATTTCCGCACAGTATTTTATTATGTTTTGGAATACATCACGTATGGTTTTATTATATGATGCTCTGATTACAGTTTTGATTATATTAAAAATAAAAATTTTTGGGTCGTATTTTTGGGTCGTTTCAAGTTGGTATCAGAGCCCTGGTTTGAGGGATTCGGATACACTTCCGGGTGTATCTGAACTCAAACTAAGGGGAAATAGAAAGATTTCTAAAAGTAAAATGTTTTCTAAAAGAATTTTTGAAAGCACTTAGAAAGGAAGAATTTTCAACAAGATAGAGGTGTGTGCATGCGGTCAGCCGAGCTCAAGTAAGTACTCCCAAATTATCCATACAAGTTATTCGTTCAGTTTCAGTTTCAGTTGAATAGCATGCTAGTATAGGACTAAGGATCTAGGAGGATGCCTTATGTGCCTGCTTTATGTGTTACAACTTTATGAGTAATGCATGCTAGTATTGAGTAGACAGCAGTAGGATAGCCTGTTTAGGTTATGCCTGATAGTATAAGCTTAGCACTGTATGCTAGATCAGTTTCTCATTTTGAGAATAGTTTTGCCTGAGTATGTTTCCTTTATCCGAATGCTGCCTGCTTCGTGCTTTGTGGGAATTCTAAGTGATGGAAGTTAACCATTAGGTGAACACGATACACCACAGGTGATCAGGGTTGAATAATCCCAGAGTGCTGGAACTGACCCTATTGCGCAGCTCTTGTTTGAGTCCAACCGTTATAGGGACGGGTCTTTTACTTAAAGAATTATCTGATCTTCGTCACATGTGATGGTGTTCAGGTGATGGTTAATTAGCATTATAAGGAGACCTGCAGCAGCTGAGGACTAGTTGAGTTAAGTCTGAGGTTTCCCTGGGGCAAGCCTAGGATGAGTGTAGCAGAGATCAGTAGTAGTAGAAGCGACTTGGTGGAGTCAGGGCAGTTCTTGAAGAAAGTACGGATAGATGTGGAAGGTAGTATGGGCCCGTACTACTGGAAGCAGAGGATCCGTACTCGAATCAAGAAAGGCTGAGACAAGACCAGGAAGCTAGTTGTAGTATCAATGATCCCTCAAGATATTTCTGTTTTCTGATGTGATTGTGATGTGTTTCAGAATGGTGGTTTTGCGTTCGAGACCAGCAGCCGGCAGCGGAGGTGCTGGGGAGGGATCAGGTTCAGGCTCGGGGGATGAGCGCATGGATGAGCAGACCCGAGAGTTTCTTTCTTCGGAGATTACGCGCATCATTATAGAGCAGACTCCTGTGATCTTCGGTTCGATCAAGGAGGGGATTCTAGAGCTGATGGATGAGAGACTGGGCACCTTCCGTGCCGAGGTGGCGGCCATGATGGGGTCGCGCACCCTTACCTTCAGGGAGTTCAGGGCATGTGGAGCCCCGGACTATCATGGGGCGCGGGACCCCATAGCGAGCACCAGATGGTTGGCAGATGTGGCCAACGCTTTTCGTACTAGCAGATGTCCCGAGGGGGACAAGGTCAGATTGGCGTCCTGTCTTCTGAAGGACAGGGCACGAGATTGGTGGGAGGAGGTCGGGCATGCTATTGGGGATGATGCAGCATTGGACGCTATGACCTGGGCTGATTTCTCTACCAGGTTCAGGGCGGAGTTTGCACCAGTCATTGAGGTGCAACAGCTAGCTAGGGAGTTTCAGGACCTCACCCAGACTACAGAGACAGTGGCAGAGATCACCGCCAAGTTCAGGGAGAGGGCTCTTCTCGTTCCTCAGTATGTAGCTGATGAGGAAATGAAGAAGGCCCGCTATCATGAGATGTTGCGGAGCGATATCCGCCAGTTTGTGAGCCGGTCCAGCTGTAAAACGCTGGAGGATATGATTGCTAGAGCTCGGGAGAGGGAGATTGATCTCGAGATGGAGAAGAAGAGGAAACCGGAGGCGGTTTCGGGTTCGGGAGGTTCGGGCAAAAAGCCCAGGGTTTCGGATCATAGGTCCAGGGGGCAGCCGAGCTACGGTCGATGTGGTAGGTGTGGGAAGATGCACGAGGGAGCGTGCAAGGCAGGGAGTTCCGGCTGCTTCAAGTGCGGTCGGGTTGGACATTTGAGTAGGGATTGTACGGCTCCTGCTACCGTCGTTGCTGCGTCAGACCTGATTTGCTTTCAGTGCAATCAGAGGGGACATAAAAAGTCCCAGTGTCCGAGTTTAGCTTCAGCAGGGAAGGTGGCTGCACCTGCCCCTACTACCTTGAGGATTACAGACGGCCGGCAGGGCCGAGCTGATGCGCCAGTGGCGAAGAGCAGGGCGTTTCAGATGACAGCAAAGGAGGCGCGAGCGACTCCTGAGGTGGTGACGGGTATGTATCTTCCCTTTTATCTCTTTATTAGTATTGATTAAATG
Organism: Lactuca serriola; assembly: GCF_051521515.1. Taxonomy (NCBI): domain Eukaryota; kingdom Viridiplantae; phylum Streptophyta; class Magnoliopsida; order Asterales; family Asteraceae; genus Lactuca; species Lactuca serriola. Next base: position 73,295,378 of record NC_136416.1, read on the forward strand.
TTGCTTATGGTTTTATGTTTTATTCAGGGTCGTTCTCTGTGAACGGCATTTCTGCTTTGGTATTATTCGATTCGGGGGCTACCCGATCATTTGTATCTCTTGCGCTTAGCAAGAGGTTCAGTAGAGCTCCAGGGGAGCTGGATTGTCCGTTAGAGGTTGAGATAGCGGATGATAGGACCGTGAGGGTCGGCAAAGTGCACAGAGGGTGTTCTCTTCAGTTATTTGACGAGCAGTTTTCAGTGGATTTGGTACCTATTCCCCTGCGAGGGAATAAGGTTATTGTGGGTATGGATTGGCTAAGCCCTAATGGGGCGGTGATTGATTGCGAGCTTCAGTTAGTGAGGGTTCGCACTCGCAGTGGGGGAGAGTTGGTGATTCAGGGCGAGAGGCCACAGCGAGGACCGACCTTTTGTTATGCCGCAAGGGCGAGGCGCTATGTTCAGCAGGGTTGCGCCGGTTTTGTAGCCTACGTTTTGGATGCCCGGGAGAAGGGCAAGTCGACAGTGGATGATGTTCCTATCGTTCGAGACTACCCGGATGTGTTTCCTGAGGATTTGCCGGGGATACCTCCTGAGAGACAGGTCGAGTTCCGGATCGACCTCGTCCCTGGAGCGGCTCCGATAGCCAAGGCACCGTATCGACTAGCTCCCCCTGAGATGCAGGAGTTGTCTACACAGCTGCAGGAGTTGTCTACACAGCTGCAGGAGCTGTTAGACAAGGGTTTCATTCGGCCGAGCAGTTCGCCTTGGGGAGCGCCAATCCTGTTTGTGAGAAAGAAGGATGGGTCGCATCGTATGTGTATTGATTATCGGGAGCTGAATAAGGTAACAGTGAAGAACCGTTACCCACTCCCGAGGATAGATGATTTGTTTGATCAGCTTCAGGGAGCGTCTTGGTTCTCCAAGATCGATCTACGCTCCGGATATCATTAGATGCGGGTTAGAGATGAGGATGTGCAGAAGACTGCTTTCAGGACCAGGTATGGTCATTACGAGTTTGTGGTGATGCCATTTGGGCTCACCAATGCCCCAACCGCGTTCATGGATCTCATGAACCGCGTGTGTAGGCCGATGCTGGATCGGTCAGTGATAGTGTTCATAGATGACATCTTGGTGTATTCCAAGACGCAGGAGCAGCACGAGGAACACCTGCGGGAGGTGCTAGAGGTTTTGAGGAGGGAGAGACTTTTCGCAAAGTTCTCCAAATGTGAGTTCTGGTTGCGCGAGGTGCAGTTCCTTGGTCACCTCGTCAACCAGAAGGGTATTCTGGTAGATCCGGCCAAGATAAAGGCCGTGATGCAGTGGGAGGTCCCGAAGTCTCCATCTGAGATTCGGAGCTTCCTAGGGCTGGCAGGGTATTATCGGAGATTTATTCAGGATTTCTCCAAGATAGCAGTGCCGCTCACCCGACTGACCAAGAAATCAGTGGTATTTCGTTGGGGTCCGGAGCAGCAGACAGCATTCGAGACCCTCAGGCAGAGATTGTGCGAGGCTCCGATCCTTACCTTGCCAGAGGGAGTAGAGGATTTTGTAGTCTATTGTGATGCCTCGATCACAGGATTGGGAGCAGTTCTGATGCAGCGAGGCCATGTGATAGCTTATGCCTCGAGACAGTTGAAGCCTCACGAGGCTAATTATCCTACCCATGATTTGGAGCTGGGGGCAGTTGTGTTTGCCCTCAAGATTTGGAGGCATTACCTTTATGGGGTCCGTTGTACTATATACACGGATCATAAGAGTTTGAGGTATCTTATGGATCAGCCGAGTTTGAATATGAGGCAAAGGAGGTGGTTGGACGTGCTGAAGGACTATGACTGTGAGATCCTTTATCATCCAGGGAAGGCCAACGTGGTGGCCGACGCCCTAAGCCGCAAGGTGTCGGCGGCCCCTATCAGAGATCTGTGTATGAGGATGACAGTGATCACTCCACTGTTGGAGCGGATCAAGGAGGCTCAGATGGAGGGCCTCAATGAGGAGAGGCAGAAGTGTGAAAGGATAGTAGGCAGAGTAGCTTCATTTGAGTACGACAGTCGGGGTTTGCTGACGCTTCATGGTAGGGTATGGGTACCGTACTGGGGTGGGGTACGGCAGGTATTGATGGACGAGGCTCATAAGTCTCGATTTTCTATCCACCCAGGAGCGACAAAGATGTACCGGGATCTTCGACTCGATTATTGGTGGCCCTGCATGAAGCGGGACGTCGCCTGGTACGTCGAGAGATGCCTGACCTGCCGAAAGGTCAAGGCGGAGCACCAGAGACCTCACGGCAGGATGCAGCCGTTAGACATTCCCGTGTGGAAATGGGAGGACATTACTATGGATTTTGTCACCAAGCTTCCCCGGACCGCACGAGGAGTGGACTCGATATGGGTAGTAGTGGATCGGTTGACGAAGAGTGCGCTCCCCCAAATTACCACATACCATACAATAATATATCAAGCACATACTGGGGCCTTGCCCCCTCCATCGGACCGAAGTCCGAAGCTGACTGACTGGGACCTTGTTCCCTACATCGGACCGAAGTCCGAAGCTCACATCAGACCGAAGTCCGAAGCTGACTGTAACGACCCGTTCCCGGTATGATAATTTATTGGTAATTGTTGTGAGTTTTGCAAGAGGAACTCGGCGAGTTCATAGCCTGACTCGCCGAGTGGGGTCGCGGCTGAGAGCACGCGTGAGCCGGGGACTCGGCGAGTCCATATCCTGGACTCGGCGAGTCCATCCGTCTGGATGAAACCCTAAATCCCTGGGTTGCCCACTATTTAAATCATCTTATAGTCCCATTCTCGCCTCCCTCACCCTGAAAACACAGTGAGAAAACCCTAATCCTTCCTTGAAAGCCTATAAGTGATTTGGTGCCATTTTGTGAAGGTGTGAAGAAGGAGAAGAAGAAAGAAGCAAGGAATCGAGTTGTAGTGCAGAGATCCAAGGGCAAATCTGAGTTTATTGAGGTATTTTCGGAGTTCCCTTCTTGTTATATGCTTTAATCTTCCATTAGAGCTCTTCTAAGAGCTATTTGATGTTGTTCAAAGCCTTATGTTTGCATGAATGTCTTAATAAGTCGAAATACCTTTGGATCTGAGTGTTGGGGTGTTGTAGAGCCCAGATCTACTGTCTTTTTGGAGTTACTTTGCATAATAATCATAGATCTACCCATTTTATGCATCTTTTAGCCTTATTTCCCTTATTCATGAGGTTGTGCACGTAAAGTTGGAAACTTTACGTGGTAAATCAGCTTATTGGACTCAGATCTATCAATTGTATGTGTTGGATTCAATCAAGATCGAGTAAAAATCAGTTGCATGGCGGCAACTCGGCGAGTCGGGAGGAACGACTCGGCGAGTTGGGTCGCGGGTTCCCGAGTCCTTCATGATGAGCATCGTCGAGTGAATCCAGTGAGTTTGAGGGTGGACTCAGCGAGTCGAGGGTAGACTCAGTGATGGAGGGACTCGGCGAGTTGTTCATACAACTCGGCGAGTCCAAGGCAATCTTCTTAGGATCATGAACAACTCGTCGAGTTTGTTCATACGGCTCGGCGAGTCGGATGAAGATTGTCTGAGTTCTTGGATCAAGAGGGTACTCGTCGAGTCGATGCCACACTCGACGAGTAGCAGCATGTAGAACTGAGAAGTGAGAGTAGGACTCGGCGAGTTGGGTGGCCCAACTCGGCGAGTCAGCCCCATCAGTAAGTTGACTTTGACCTAGGGTAAAAGAGTCATTTTACCCCCCCAAGTGCATGGTTTAGTATTTGATTGAGTGTGTTCATGGGCTTGTAGCCGAGGAGATTCAGGAGCAGCAGCCGGTAGCTTTCACACACACACACTCAGCCGCCAGTTTTCGAGGTGAGTTCCCTTTCAGTAGGAACGGGCCTAAGGCCACAATGCCGGCCCGTTTAGCTAGCAGTAGTATCCGGATGTTATCCGATGCAGTAGTTAGCATGTTTGATGCCTTCGTGGCTCAGACAAGATTATGTGTGTTTATGTTAGTGATATGCTATGCTATGATCAGTTAGCTTCGGACTTCGGTCCGATGTCAGCTTCGGACTTCGGTTCGATGTAGGGGACAAGGTCCCAGTTAGCTTCGGACTTAGGCCCGATGACAGCTTCGGACTTTGGTTCGATGTAGGGGATAAGGTCCCAGTTAGCTTCGGACTTCGGTCCGATGTCAGCTTCGGACTTCGGTCCGATGTAGGGGATAAGGTCCCAGTCAGTCAGCTTCGGACTTCGGTCCGATGGAGGGGGCAAGGCCCCGTATGTGCTTGATATATTATGGTATGGTATGTGGTAATTTGGGGGAGCTCACTAAGCTTCGTGCTTACAGTTTCAGTTTTGGTTTCAGGTACTTCCGCAAGCTAAGGGAAGAGCTCGGGATGATGGCATCGCACACACCACCGCCTCAGCTTTAGCCTGGGATTGATTTAGATGTTTGGATCTGATGTAGTACGTTACAGATTTCCGCACAGTATTTTATTATGTTTTGGAATACATCACGTATGGTTTTATTATATGATGCTCTGATTACAGTTTTGATTATATTAAAAATAAAAATTTTTGGGTCGTATTTTTGGGTCGTTTCACTGACTGGGACCTTGTCCCCTACATCGAACCGGAGTCCGAAGCTGACATCGGACCGAAGTCCGAAGTTGACTGGGACCTTGTCCCCTACATCGAACCGAAGTCCGAAGCTGACATCGGACCGAAGTCCGAAGCTGACTGGGACCTTGTCCCCTACATCGAACCGAAGCCCGAAGCTGACATCGGACCGAAGTCTGAAGCTGACTGGGACCTTGTCCCCTACATCGAACCGAAGTCCGAAGCTGACATCGGACCGAAGTCCGAAGCTGACTGGGACCTTGTCCCCTACATCGAACCGAAGCCCGAAGCTGACATCGGACCGAAGTCCGAAGCTGACTGATCATAACATAAACGTATCACTTAACATGAACACACATAATCCTGTCTGAGCCACGAAGGCATCAAACATGCTAACTACTGCATCGGATAAAAATCCGGATACTACTGCTAGCCAAACGGGCCGGCATTATGGCCTTAGACTCGTTCCTACTGAAAGGGAACTCACCTCGTGAACTGACTACTGAGTGAATAGCTCTAAGGGCTAACTGCTGCTGCTCTGGTATCTCCCCGGCTACAAGTCCATAAACACACTCAATCAAATACTAAACACTGCACTGGGTAAAATGACTCTTTTACCCTTGGTCAAAGTCAACTCTCGGTCAAAGTCAACTCTCGGTCAAAGTCAACCCACAGTTGACCTGACTCGCCGAGTTGGGCCGCCAACTCGCCGAGTCCCTATTCTCACTCCTCGACCCTACTCGCTGCTACTCGTCGAGTATGGCATCGACTCGACGAGTACTCATTCGGTCCAAGAACTCAGACAATCTTCATCCGACTCGTCGAGTCATATGAACAACTCGACGAGTTGTTCTTGAGCTTAAGAAGATTGCCTTGGACTCGTCGATTTGTATGAACAACTCGCCGAGTCCCTCCATTACTGAGTCTACCCTCAAACTCGCTGAGTCCACTCCACTACTCACTGGTCCCACTCGACACCGCGCAAAAGGAAGAAATCGGGGACTCGCGACTCGACTCGCCGAGTCACCGCCATGCAACTATTCCACACTCGATTCTGCTCGAATCCAATACATACAAATGATAGATCTGAGTCCAATAAGCTGATTTACCACGTAAAGTTTCCAACTTTACGTGTACAAACACATGAACAAGGGAATAAAGGCTAAAAGATGCTTAAAAGGGGTAGATCTAGGGTTAATATGCAAAATAGCTCCATAAAGGCAGTAGATCTGGGTTCTACAACTCCTAAATGAACAGATCTAAGGATATCTCGGCATAATAGAGCTTCCATAACAACATAAGGCTTGAGAAAGGCATTAACAAGATCTAGAAAGGGTTTTAAAGCATAAAAGAGAAGGAAATCTGAAGAATACCTCAAAGAGCTCTTGCTTTTCCCTTGAATCTCTGCTCTACAACTCTTCTCCTTGCTCCTTTCTTCTTCTCCTTCTTCAAGCCTTCACAAATGTACACAAAATCACTTAAAATCACTCAAGAACGAATTAGGGTTTTCTCACAGCTTTTGAGGGTGAAGGAGGCGAGGTTGGGGGCTATAAGGCGGCTTAAATAGTGGGCAACCCGGGGATTTAGGGTTTCACCCAGACGGACAGACTCGTCGAGTCCAGAATATGGACTCGTCGAGTCGCCAACTAACATGTGCTTGAAATCCCGTCCCTACTCGGCGAGTCAGGCTATGAACTCGCCGAGTCCCTCTTATAAAACTTCACAATAAATACCAAGGAATTATCATACCGGAGACGGGTCGTTACAGATTTTCAGAAAAACAAATACATCATCGTGAAGGTAGCATCGTGCAGATCTCGAATATGTATCTTGTTTCATAGTTCACCGTCGCATTGTGTGTTAAAATTAAAAAAACTGATTCGAGGAGTTTACGGCCGTAAGCATAGGCCGTAAACTCTGAAAGTTGACAATTTCGATTCGATTTTATTTTATTATGATGCTATTTATCTTTGTGTTCACGAATATATGCTTATCATTTGTTATCTCAAAGAAAATAGTCGATTTTTAGCCACTTTTTGGAGTAAATATTCATAGGCCGTAAACTCCCAGTTTACGGTCCGTGAATTCGAGTTGTTACTGCCTCGGATTGTTTGAAAGATTTCAGTGATAACTGCGCATCAATTTTTCGAAGTAATTTTTAGGCCGTAAACTAGAGTTTACGGCCCAAGAACAAATTCTCAACTCATGTTTCTTTTGGCCGTAAACAAATTTGGTAATGATTGTGATCTTTAGACCGTGAACCAAAGATTTTTCGAAGTGTTCTTTAGGCCGTAAACTAGAGTTTACGGCCCAAGAACCAAATTGTTAAAAGGTCACGTTTTTTTTAAAATTTAAAAGGGGAGGGCAGTAAACATAAATCATTGATAAATAAATTCTATTTTGATCATATTTTTATTGTCCTATTTTTGGTCAAAATAAGTCTTATTGTTGGTGTCGGTTTCTTACAATTATATTTGAGTGCAGACAAATGGCAAATCTCAAGTTTGCAGACATGCACAATCTGGCAATCGTTCTTGCTGATCCACCTGTCATACATTCCGATATGCTATCAATGGTTCACAGGTTGCGTGAATGTTGTGTTGCATCAGCATTAACAGTCAATCCGGTGATATATTAGAACATTGTTCGTGAATTTTGGGAGACGGCGAGGACGCAGATGGATGATGATGGAAATTTCACGGTTGCGGCGAAGGTGCAAGGATGAGACATCGTGATCAATGAAAGCTTTGTTTGAGAGGCGTTGTTGATTGACGATCAACCTAACTATCCGATGGAGATTGGTATCGAAGATGTTCAGAGAATACTACGACGGATGAGTTATGAGGGAACCTACCCGCCAACTTTGAAAAAGCTGCTCCATCCGTATTGGAGATTTCTAGCTCATGTGTTCGTGCGTTGCATATCGGGTAGAAGGTCTGGGGCTGATGAAATTTCTCAACGCACAACTGGTGCGTTGGTGTCTTTGGCTGCAGGAATTCATTTCAATTTCTCAAAGTTCATTCTAGAGGAATTTGTAATAAACATCCGAGCTTCTACGAGGGATACCTTTCTCCAATATCCCCGCTTCATTCAAGTGTTTGTCGATATGCAGTTTCCTGAAGTTAGAAAGGCGGGAGACACTTTGGATATGAAATCTTTGGGTCCAGACACTGTGGGACTCATTAAACAAAACATAAGAGGAAAAGTCGTCTTCCGAGGGCGTTATCCATTGGAGAAATTTGGAAAGTTTACAGAATTAGATGAGACGCCAGTGTCATACGAATCGTCAGAACCGACTTCTTCTAAGAAAACATCTACTGAAGGTTCGACTCCAGCAAACATAGTGATAGATGTGACTGAAGATGATGAAGATTCACCAACTCCGAGAGACCAAAGTGCTTCTAGTCATGAACACGAATCGAATGAAAGACAAGATGAAAGGGAAATGGTTAGCGGTGATGATGGACATGACTCATTTGAAGATCTTGATCTTACGGGATTTGATAATGATGATATCGTGGCTTCCTTAGCTAGTAGTGCCAATGTTGTGTCCAACGAGATTCTTGACACAATTTTTCAAAATGTCGATGATGGTGTTTTGCCGACAACTGAGATGAGGAAGTCAAGCGAAACTCTTACTCCAACTTCTGAGCAGATGGTGTCAACTTCGATTCCAATGGAGATAGTTGTGGGATGTTCCCCTCCCGTGTCTATTTCTCCTACAACTGAACCATTTGTTAGTGTAATTCCTCTACAAGCTGACCAACCTCAATCAAAGAGGAGAAGACTTGATGCAAGACAATCCGAGCTAATTACTAGTTTGGTCAGTGGTCTTCCTACACCGCCAATTACTACTGCTACTACACGACTTTCTGCAACAAAGATGTTTACAACTGGACCTAGTTCAGTTTTTGATGTTGGCGGTCCCTCAGCTCCGCCCGGTTTTCCTGTTCCAAGATTCAATAGGGATGCTGCTTGTGAGAGGCTGGCTTTGCACATGGCAGAAGAACAGCTTCGTTCGCCCAGTCCTCAAGGAAAGAGCATTTCTATAAACGAAGGGGGTGCTCCAGATGATGATCCATCTCTTGCTAGTTTACAAAAGGAGATCTCTGTGCTAAGTCAGAAGAACATAGAACTTGACATTCAAGTAGTTGAACTTCGTGCTCAGAACATTGAGCTTCGTACTCAAGTGTCTAAGCTTCAGTCAGATAGAACTTATCTTGGTGGATAGCTGGCAGAAGTTAAAAGGGATAAGAAAGTGAAAAGTAAGCAAATTTCTGATCTTCAAGAACATTTCAATCTGCTAACTTCGAGCTACTTCGAATTGAAAAAGAAATTGGAGGATGATTTTGGTGAGAAGTATAAAACAAACATAGAAGAACAAAGAATAAATCTACATGTGCAAGCATATCCAGTAGATGTGCCAACTAGTCAATCATCTGGTTCTGCTGAACGTATTGCAGTTGTTCCTCCTATGGCTTCTCATATTCAAGAGATAATTCGGAAAAATCAAGAAGATGATACTGAAAAGGGGCAGTTGTTATTCAAGAGAAATGCTACTCAGTGTGCTTCTAAAGGAGGACCTTTGATCACTGTGACTGATCTTGAAATTGTTCGGTTCAGAGATACTTTTGGGGATCGATCGGGTGTGGCTGCTTGGGGATTTCACGATCCTCTTCGACTTTGGATTATTATTCGCAAGAGTGGTAACTCAGAGTTGTATAAAGATATTCGTGCTTTTAGTTCATTGACAAGGGTTGATCTTACGGAGTTATCACAAGCTCCTTTTATCAATCTATTAAATAATCCTCAAGTTTCGCAGTTCAAATTCTTTCTGGATGAGCAAGTCAAGAAGGGCTTTCCAACAATGCCAACTGCCAAGTCAGTCATTCTAGAACATCCAGATGTGTTTGAAGCTTCTTCTGATAAACCTCTGCAGGTGGTTATGTGGCCATCCACGACTCAAGTGAAACAATTTCCCATTGTTCAAGGTTATCAAGATGGATCGCTCGATTCTATGGAGTGCTGGGTTTATGATGAGAGTACTTGTGGTGCAATCATTAAGCTCAAGAATGGGTGCATACAGTTGTATGATCGAAGAGACCTACTGCAGTTCAGGAAGTGGGATATTCATTACCTGAGCAATTTTCAGATCAAAGTGGTTGAAGATATCTATGAGGAGGGAGCCAAGGCGTATACCAGGATGGTTGCTGAGATCTTGAGCAAGCAGATGTGGAATGGTGCTATGGGCCAAATGGATGTCATGTTGGTAAAGAAAGGAATGGGGCCGAGCTAGTCCAAACCAAGGGGGAGATTGAAAGACCCTGTATAGTGGTTTGGTCTAGGCATAATAGTTGATAGCAGTAGATGTGTAGCCAAAATGTTTTTGTCATGAGTTTACGGTCAAAATGTGTTTACGGCCGCAAACACCTTACGGTTGTAAGTCAAGTCTATAAATAGGGTGTTGTGTCAGACTTTATTTGTTGTTGATGCTTTCGTATTCTCCCAAGTTGTATCAGACGTTTTATAGCATTGAAGCGTATGCAAGCTTGGTCTTTTGTTCTATATTTGCTTATTAATTCGTGTTTGCATCTGTGATTATCTTTGATCATTGGTAGATCTGTTTTTCGGGACTTTACAAACCATCACTCATTATTAACCCTCTTCAACATTGAGCTGTTTTTATAGCATTGAGCTGTTCTCAAGTTATTTGGATCCAACATCAGCTGTTGGACTACGGTTTGAATTACTTAGAAACCCCTATCTATTGTGATAATGAAGTTGCCATACAAATTGCTAAGAACCCAGTCCAACACTCTAAAACCAAGCACATCGATATTAAAATTCACTTTATCAGAGACTGTTATGAACAATCTTTAATTCGAATCGAACAAGTCCACACTGATAACAATGTGGCTGACTTGTTCACAAAGCCTTTTAACAAAGCTCGTTTTGATGTGCTTGTGGGATTTCTGAAAATGATACGTTTTGAGGATTAAGTTTTTTTGTTTTTTATTCTTTATTTTTTATTTTTTTGGTTTTATTAGTCTATATCTTGAATTTTTATTAGGTTTGTTTTCAATTTTTGTTAGGTTTGTTTAAATTTGCGCATTGTTTTCTTTTATTTAAATTCTCACCCATGCACAAATTTAGGAGGGAAATAAAATCCAAAAACAACAAAAATTACACAAAAAATCCAAAAATAGTGTCATTTCAGTTCAGCATTTTTTTTTTTTTGTTAACAACCTCGGTTGTAAGTATTGTGATGGGAAATGATATTAATAAGTGATAAAGGACAACCTGAATCGGCGTAACGTACCTAAGTTGAATCGTCTACGCTCTGTACTCGATGTGCTGGTAGGCACGAAAGATTTAAAAAAAAAGGGCATTTTAAATTTGACGTTTGTTTCTAGTTGTTTTTTTAATTAATTGATTTTAAGGTCTACGAAGAGTTGAAAACATGAAAGAAAGTCGTCAGGATATGTTAAGACAAAACTTCAACTTTTTCGATTATGTCCCTGGAGAAACACTCGAAACTCAGTTGCAGCGATTTACTACACTCACTACTGAGATGAATATAGCCGGGATCTTCTTGACTAAGTCCGAGATAAACAAAAAGTTGCTAAATTCACTTCCGAAATCGTGGGATATGAACGTGGCTATCATCAAGAAGACAAAAGATCTCAATCATCTTAGTCTTGCTGATGTAATTCAAGAACTTGATGTTTTGAAGTGTAGAGAAACAATGCGTTCTGAAAGTATTCCGGTCACTGAAGTTACATGTTCTCCAGCTTGTGAAGCCACGATTAAATTTCTTCGAGAACAAATTGATATATTCAAAAGAGAAGTTGAAGACCTGAGATATGAAGGATATTAACTCAGGAAAGGACAGAAACCCCTGAAGGCTGAATTAGAAGCTAAAACCAAGGACTTTAGGAAACTTCAGGAAGACTACAGTAACAAATGTGAAAACTATGATTATGTAGTCAAACAAAATGCTGAGCTAGTGGCTGAAGTTGAATCTTTGAAAGGAAAGTTTGAAACCGCCAAACTTGATGTTAGAAAATATGATTTCTCAAGTGAGGTGGTTGCAAATATGATAGACCAAAGCATGCAGTTTAAAAGGAATCAAAACAAGGGTCTAGGGTATGATAGTGTACCTCCTCCTTTCAATCATAACTACACATCCATCCCTATGACAAAGAACGAAATTGACAGGGAAGCACATCTTCAGTATGGAAAACAAGCTGGATTTGTGTCAGGAGGAGTTATTAATTTTGAAGATACTAATGTTGCTACTTCATGTGCAGGTAAAGTAGCAGAAGATGAGAACAAGGAGAACACTATTGAACAAACAAATGTCTCTTTGAGCTCTGAGTCTGTTGCTTTGAACTCAGCTGCTTCTGATAAATCTGCCGTTGAGAAATACAGGCCTCCAATTCCAACGCAACAGAGTGCCTGTCGCAAGTGTGCATGTGGGAACAACAAGAGACAAGGCAAGGATACGCCACCAGGGGCAGGAAGAGATAACTCCCCAGTGAAGAAAAGGACATGTTTTCACTGTGGAACACCTGGACACATTGCCAGAAATTGTCCTAATCGCGCGTATGTTCCCTACTACGCACAAGGCTGGCAGAACGCGTCAAGAGGGAGACACTTCAAAAGAAACCCTTCCAGGTCACGTTCAGACCATGATGACTGGAACGCGCAGAAGGCCAAGAATCAAACTCCAGAGGCCAAGAATCTGAATGCCAAGGGAAAGAAGGAAACGTCGACCCAGAAGTCTAGTTCAAGAAATAATATTGTGAAGCCAAGACTGGTTAGGTCAAAGTCATCTCGGTAGTCGGCTTCAAGTTCCAAAGCAAGTGCTGAGCCACCCATCGGATCGGAAAAAAATGGGTTAAACGCAACTACAAATGGGTTCCGAAGGCTCAAACTCCCAAAATTCCTAATGCTTCTAACGTTTCTACATCTTCTGTTTGTGACAAGCAGGATATGTCATGGGAGAAGGTATCGTGCATTGATGACAAAGGTCGACCCAGTTTCAAAATGGACTCGGTTTCAAAGACCAATTGATCTCGCTCTGTGTCGGAGCAGCTATGGAGGCATATCATCAGACTTCGGTTTGTTGGTAATGGCTGCTCCTGGCATATGATTGGGGACATCTCTTAACTGTACAACACTTAGAACATTATTTGAGAGTATGTGTTCGTTGCGGGAAGGGAAGAAAAGAAGGGATCACATGGGGTTAGTGCTTAATGACGTAAAGAATTTTCGGATCTGTTCTGAGATTACGCGTGCTGTTCTCAGACCTTCTGGATGCAAATTCAATCGGTGACTTACGGTTTGCGTTTTCTTCTCTATACTCCTGAGTTTTTCTTAACCTGATTTGCTTTAAAAACTAATTTTTGTTTTAGGATAGTTTAAATTTGCACATTTACTTTCGTTTCTCTCCTATGCACAAATTTAGGGGGAGAAATAAAAACAAAACAAACAACAAAAATTTTAAAAGTTTCAAAAATCCAAAAACATTACAAAATCAGAAAAAATCAAAAATAGGTCTGTAATGATATGTGATTGAGGGAGATGTTTTGGGAAGTGATATTATCAAGTGATAATAGGCAATCTGCGTCTGCGTAACGTACCCGAAGTTGAAGGGTCTATGCTCTGACTTGATGCGTCGGTAGGCACGAAAAAATTTTAAATGGACATGACTAGGCAGAGTTGAACTTAGGAAATATATAGACTTGACAAATCTTGACCTAGTTAGATACGTTCAGCCTGACAATACGACGCTCGGATAGGTTGAGTAGGGAGATACATATGGGAATCTACTTGTCACATTAATTGAACCCGTACTTGGAACCGTGGCTTAACTTTTCCTCGATGTGCGGATTTTGTCCTTAATTCCGGTTGGATGGGGCGACTGGTAAATTCCGATAAATTAGGTCTGTAGAATATCATTTTCTTTCTTTCCGTCTGTTAGTCATATGTTGTCTCCTTTGCGTGACTTCCAATCCAACCTGGTACACAACATATGCAACTCTATTTCTCTGTAGGATATATATATATATATATACATATATATATATATATATATATATATATATATATATATATATATATGTGTGTGTGTGTGAAATGTATGTGTGAAATACTTCTCATCTGTTAGCCATATGCTGTCTCCTTTGCGCGACTTCTAATCCAACATGGTACACAACATATGCAACCTTCTTCTTCTCAACCCCTCTGAAGTAGTTAGCAATAGAATTCTGAATCTCTTCTCTCTCTGAATGGTTGTCTGCTCACCCGGTGTAAGGATTACTCTGGAAGTTCTTGATGGTTGGGGCATATCAGGAAGCGGGAAATACGTTCCAGTACACTTAAAAAAAATTGAACACATACAGATTGTCTATAGATCTCGCTGCTCAATTTAGGTGGACAACAATATCCCTGGTCGTCGTCAGATGAATGGACCTTAAGATATAGTATCTAAGGAATTAGGATCAGATATAATTTTTAGGAACTTAAGTTCACCTTGTCTTATAACAAATAGTATGTCCTAAATTTGTCACAATTTTTCGTGTTTAAGTGGACAACAATACCGGCAATCGACCAGACAAAGACGTGAAGATAGAAGGTACCGACAAGTGGATAAAGGATGTCTAAAAACTTTGATCCCAAATCTCTCTTAAAGTTAGATATCATTTTTATTTTTGTTAAATTTGTCATAGTATATTCTAATTTAAATATTAGGGGAGAATTAAAAATTAAAAATAATGAAAAAAATAAAAAAATAATAATAAAAAATTCAAAAATTAAAAATCCAAAAATAGTGTTATTTTTGTTTTATTTCTTGTTCAGAAAAATCAAAAATCCAAAAATATTTTTGTTTCTATTTTAATTTGTGTGCTAAGTTTTCTTTTAGTTTTGTTTTGTCTTGAATAGTGATTTCAGGTATAGATAAAACTCATGGAGTTTGTGTTGAAGATTTCTGAGCCAAAGCCTCGTCCGTGAGCATCGAAGAATTCTCATTCGAAGGAGCAAGAAATGAAGATTATTCTTTCAACATTCAATCCTTCAACCCCAGAAGCAAGGTGAAGCTGAAATTGAAGAATATGTGACGGATTGCATTGAAGACTCCTCAATCAGTCTGCTGCTATTGTTGTACCTGCTGAAGTGATCTAGAAGATTTGTTCTCTCTGATGTTCTCTCTGAAGATTCTCAAGCTGAAAGTGTTATCTTTCAAGAATCAGTACAAGAAGCCTCCTCACCCAATGTGCGATCAATGCCAAACTCTGAAGAAAAGCCCAACTGCTCAAGATGAAGTCATTCATGGAAGATTCATATGTTCATCCTGATGCTGTGAAGAATTTGAAGCTTAATGCTGAAGCCAAGTTCCCAATGAAGATTATCAAGAAAGTCAGCTACTTTTTAGGGGAGCTTGTTGGGTCAATTAAGAAAAGAAAGCTATAAACCAAGGGGGAGATTGTTGGGTCAAAATATGGTTTATACTTTACTTTTCTGGGCAATTATATTTTTGTGTAATAGTTTATGATTTTATGGCCTAGTTTACGGCTGAGTTTACGGCCGTAAACTCATTTACGGCCCATTTGTTTCCGGCCCATATCCAACATGTATAAATAGAGGTGTTAGGGTGAGGAGTAGAGATTGATGAACTAGAGAGCTTACGGCCAGAGAGAACTAGAAAGCATTGTATGTGAATCTTTTGTATCCGGATCTTAATTCATATCAATTCATACGAAGATTCATATTATTCTTCTTCTACTTCTCTTCTATTTTTATCTAACATCATCCGTTTGATTGGGATTCCACACCATCAAACGGATCTGACTGATACACAGGCAGATTAGGGACTTACAGAAATCCGAGTTATAACGAAGAATTTATGACTCGTCGAAGTTTCGCGACGGAACCAGCACGGCACCGGGAAGCGTAAATAGTGAATTTACGATAGATCAAGATTTTGCCTTAGCGCTCTAAACGAAAGTCGTAGAATACGTTAAACTAAGAACATCGATAAAAAGAACGCCCAAATCTGACTTCGTATGAGGAAGTTATGATTTTTCGAAGTTTCGGATTAGCAGTGTACAACCCAAAATTCAAATATTAGATCGTGTGATTTTTAGCCAGCACGACCTAAACGAGAATCGAAGATCTCGATAAGAGTAGCGTAATGAAAAAAAAGATGGGCAAAAAAGGACGTCGGATGAAGAAGTTATGAGGATTTAACGGACCAATCCTGTCCCGGCTTGTTAATAAAATAAAATTTAAAATTGAGTCAAAATTAGCCGACGAAGTCTAAACGAAAGTTGTAGAGTACGTTCCCACCTTCGCATGGATATAAAGAACGTTGAAAACGGAGGTAGTACGCGAAAGTTATAAATTTTTAAAGTTTATGATCAAATTTGCGAAGGCTGATAAGGACTTGATGACGTGGCGCGTTGTGGGCCGTCCATCGCTGATCAGTGAACGCTTCGGATTCGGACACGCCTTGCTTCGCTACGCCCAGTGTCTGGGGCCAAGTACGCGCAGCGTACTCCGGTTCTTATCCATTCGACGAGTGCAAGCCACGTGCGAGACAACTGGAGCTCCTATCCGAAGTTACACCCCGCGTAGCCAAGGACTACGCCCAGCGTAGTCCGAGACCTCGCAGGGTATAAAAAGGGGCGAGGGTCTCCGCATTTTTCACACAATTTTCCTTCTCTCTCTAGATTTCTTTCTCTCTCTAGGGTTTTTAACCCCCCCTAAGCCCTAGTTAAACCCCTTAGCTCCCGAGGGAAGCCCCGAGGCTCCCGAAGTCCCGAGAAAAAGAGCCTTTCGGTTTCGAAACGCTGCTCCAATTAAGTTCCGGTTTTCGATAAAATTCGTTGTAAGTGTGCTACGCTTACGCAATTTTTAATATAGCTTTCAAATAATTATAGGAATGTTATTAGGTCCTTAAAATAATTATTTGGGCTATTATTATGAGTTATATTGAGTGTTATTAACGCTTATATAATAATAATAATAGTCAAACTATTAATTTGTCGCGGTTATCGTTAGACTAAACCCTAGTGGTATTGGTACTAGGTTTTATCGAAGAAAATCGTTTTGAGAGTATCGAAGCGCTGTCCGAGTGCTGAGTCATCACCTTTCAGGTGAGTGCATGGTCCCTTTCATCTTACACATAGATATGAAGTATTTTATATAAACAACGTGCTATGTGTGCATATTATCTGAATACTTGTTGTCTATGCTGGTTGAACGTTTTATACATGTTTTAAAGGATTCAAACTGTATACGTATTTTATATATACGAATATGTTGGGTATGAGATGGGTAGATGAATGATGAAAGATATAAGATGATGTGAGTATACATTGGCAACCATAGACTTAGTGCCTATGGGACGAACACCGGTAGCTATGGGCTTCGTACCTGTTAGACGTTGGTAGCTATGGATTTAGTACCGGTTAGGAATTGGTAGCTATGAACTTAGTACCTATTAGTTAGACGCTGGTAGCTATGGATTTAGTACCTGTTAGGAACTGGTAGCTATGGACTTAGTACCTATTGAACACTGGTAGTTATGGATTTAGTACCCGATGAGTAGGATATAGTAGCTATGGAATTAGTGCTTTACGAACGAACATCGGCAGCTATGGATTTAGTGCCAGTCCTATAACCTTGGAAGTAAGGGACTTCAGAATAAACGAATGCAGGATAGATGACTCTTAGGATAAATCCTTAAGAGTAAAGAAGATAATGGGGATGGGTAATTAGGTTGATTGTTTGATTGTTAAAACATAATAATTATATTATTGTCGGTTGAAAACCCTATGTACTCACTAGGTTTCCCAACCTGACCCACTCAGTTTATTTATATCACAGGTGACGATATGAAGTGACATTACACTGAGAGATTTAAAGAGATGTAGATCACTAGTGTAAATAATTGTAAGTTCTATTTATGCTTATGTTTCTGTATTAACGATGACATCCCAAACGTTTTAAAATGAAATAAATACGTTTCTTCGAAAATGTTTTATTAACGTATTTATCATGTTTTTCTGGGAACAAATTCCGCAACGTTTTTGTTAAAAGAAGTACTCTGATTTTTATAAAGCATAAACAAAATCGGTCTTTTTTGGCCGTGAAAATGGGGATGTCACATAGTGAGTTCCTCCAAAATACCCCACACAACAATACATATACAGTGCATGTATATTGGGTCCACAACATTAGATTGGATTACCCATGAGTCCACATCATGAGATTAGATTGCCTGCTCTCGGCCCACATCTCATTACAGGCTTACTCTCAATCCAATATCATAAGACTGGATTGCCCTCCTGGCCCTCGGCTTATGAATGGATTTGCTCCTGGGTTTGTTGGCTTACAACACAAAGTTGTACCACCTCAACCCAACCGTGTTATGTCGACATATGCAACAAATAAACAATAACCAGAATATACATGTAATCATACAATTCTACCAATCTAACAGATCCTACAGCATAGCAACATCCTATACACAAGGACATATAACTTAATCTGGTGTGCTGACATTGGTGCCTTCGACCCACGAGTACAGTGAGGAAAACTCACCTCAAAGTCTAAAAGGTAATTGAACTGATCACAAATCCAAACACCGACTCTATAGGTCACCTATACAACAAACATGGACCAAGTCTCAATCTACAACTCAAAATGTTCCCTTTGACCTAAAGTCAAAATTTGTCAAAGTCAACGATCAACGGTCAAAAAGCCAAAAGTCAACTTCCAGCTAATATACTCAAGTGTAACAGCTCTACACCCTACGTAGAGCCTAAGGTGGAAAATACAAGGAAAATTAGGGCTACACCCCATATAAGGGGATGTACACCCTACGTAAACCCTTGATGCCCTAACTTAATTATTAAGCCCTTAATTCAGACCAACAACTCTTCCAACTTCCATATCTCTATCATGTAAATGTCTTAATGGATTAAGTATATGACTTTATCCATTTGCATGCATACCAAGGGCACAAAATCATAAATTAGGTCCAAAAGTCACCCAATACTCAAGAACTCATGCATGGATAGATGAGAGTGGCAAAGCTCTCATTTTTGTGACTTAACAACTCTATAACATCTAGAAATGATACTCAATTACCTGGAGTAGCTCTTACTCATATTCACCATGTGTATAGGGAAAAAAGCATGAAACTTTTAACATAACTATATCTAATCATAAAATGGCATCAAGGTGGGAAATTTACACCTTCTTGAGATGGTTTATTGAATGAAACTTCTGGATCTATACTGATTTGAGCTCCCAAGTGGTTCCATAATCTTCTTCTTCCTTCAAAAGTGAACACAAAACACTCTCAAGGGTCAAAACTCACAAATAGGGATTACAGCTTATAAGAAGGTTGTTTGGGATGATAGAGGTTGAGGATGGAAAGGCCTAAAGGGAGTTAGAGCCTTTAAATAGGGATTAAAACCCCAATATTAGGGTTTTGGTTATGGGTAGCTACGCATTGCATAACTATACTCACGCCCCACGTAGCCCACTTAAACCTCGCGTCCAAGTTCCCTCCTATATCTATGTGTAAGATGAAAGTAACCATGCACTCACTTGTTAAAGTGATGCCTCGAAACTTGGACAGCGCTTCGCTTCTAGCAATTGACTTTTCCGTAACCTAGTATCATTATCACTAAGTATTGGTCTAGTATTCTATGTGACTAAAAATAGTCTAGACCTATCAATCATTCTAATGAATACCGATAATTCTATCAAATAAGGATCAACCAGACAGGACAATTGGGAGGTAGGACCATTTCGGCGTATAGTCTTTCTAGAATCCAACAACCAATCTGTGACAACCCAATATTTTTCCAAAAGCAATGTAACACTCAAAAGTCAAATACAACAAAAACTATTTGGAATCAACGAAATTAACCTCAAAAATAAAGTGTTCAGATATCTAAATTGGGATGCATCAAATGTTAGATATTGTGCCAAGGTTTCCAAAAACATAAAGAACATTCGAAACCGGGTTATATTGAAGAAACTATAACCACTCAAATATTTAAGACACACCCGGTAAAACACTATTTAACATAAAAAGTGAAATTTCAATAAAATGCATTCTAGCCTTAAGTATCCAAACAAAAGTTGTAGAGTTCGTTAAATTGTAAACGTACATAATAAGATCGCCCAAATTGGACCTCATATGAAGAAGTTACGAATTTTCTAAGTTTCGTAACAGTAGTAGAGGGCTAAAAACTCGAATTGAAGATCGAGCGATATTTAGCTAACGCAACCTAAACGAAAGTTGAAGGTCTCCACAATAGGAGTAAAATGATAAAAAGACAAACGAAAACCGACGTCGGATAAAGAGACTATAAATTTTTAACGGACTTTAGCAGTCCCGGCCTATTAAAAACATAGCATTAAAAATAAAGTCAAAACTAGCCGACGGAGTCTAAATGAAAGTTGTTGAGCATAATCTCACCTACGCGTGGATATAAAGAACGCGAAAAACGGAGCCCGTACGCGAAAGTTACGGAATTTAGAAGATGGAAGCCAGGATTACGCCCAGCGTAATGTAGGAGTACGCCTAGCGTACTCAGGTGCAGGGTCGAGTCCCATCGGCTGCAGCTCTACGCCTAGCTAGACTCGATTCGTAAACCATGATGCAAAGTTACGCCCTGCGTAACCGAAGTACGCCCAACGTAACACGTACGCCCAGCATACTTGCCTTTCTAGCCCTATAAATAGAAGGCATAAGCTCCGGATTTTTGGCACACATTCTCAAACTCACACTCACTCTCACACACTTGCAAGCACCAGAAGGCGTCCCGACACCCTCGATTTCCGCACCCGAGCCCCGAAGAAGGTTCTACGCCACCGAGATCCCCGAGAAGCTCGGAGACGCAGCTTTCCACGGTTGAAGTTATGCTCGACTCTAGACCCTCTCTCTCTCTCTCTCTCCAAACCAAACAAGTGAGTTCATACCCCTACTTTTCAAGTCTTTTCATATTTTAGGGGGGAATACAAGTACAATGCAAGAAAACGTATCAATTTATATAGATATAAATACAACTTTTATCTTATTATTATTCGATATCAACATTTTACTTTACGCAATTGGTTAGTATTTCACCAACTTTATTTTTGACAGTTTTTCGAAACCACTTATATTTCTCAGGGAATCAGTAATACAGGTAACTACCAGCTTTTAAAGAAGGAACGCTAAGGACGTTTATTATTAAACATTTTACATCATCATATTGTAATATTCTTTTGGAAACATGTATAACGCAACAATGTACGTTTTTATTATATATATATATATATATATATATATATATATATATATATATATATATATATATATATATATATATATATGATGGTTGTGTTACTTTCTTTACAATATTCAATTGTTATGGTACTACGTGAAGTCATCCACCCCCGAATGTTTCCGCCATTCTGGTTTGGGGGTGTGACACAATCCAACATGACTATTCTAGTCACCTCTCTCATAAGTAGATTAATCAGTATTATATATTGGAATTAATGATAGTTCCTATTTATAGGTTAAAAATAACAACTGATGACTATAAATTTAAGTTACACTGAAAAGACTAGAGTGTAGCTAAAATTACAAAGATTCTCCTAGACAAAAGTCCAGAATTTGAACTAGCAGAACTTCAGGCTGATGTCTACTAGATGTCGGTCTCCTAGGGACCTCAGAACTTGCCAAAATACCCTAAACTATAAGAAAATTTCTCACTATGTGAATAGAAATATATATATATATATATATATATATATATATATATATATATATATATATATATATATAGAGAGAGAGAGTGTGTGTGTGTGTGTGTGTGAGTGAGGGGGAGAGAGAGAGAGAGAGAGAGAGAGAGAGAGTTGTAGATAAGTATGGGGAAGAAATAAACAATATCATCTATTTACAAGCCGAAATATGGGCATACATGTCGCACACTTGCTTGGGCACTACTCTACCTCTCAGGTACGATCTCGTGTCGATTAGTGGTTAGGGCTATGCAACAAAGCGGGTATGTACAAGCTAAACTTCAAAATTTTATATCTTGGCCAAACGAACTCCATTTTTGACGTACTTTATATCCACACATATGTATTTCTGAGTACTACAACTTTCATTTTGCACCTCGTCGGCTAATTATCGGTTAATCTTAAATTTAACAGTCTAAGAAGATTACATTGCTAATGACCATGTCAAATTCATAACTTCTACATGCGGACTTCGTTTTCGACTTATATAATTGAAATCCTATCAACGAGATCTTCAAATCTTGTTTAGATTATTTTGACTAATAATCAACTGATCTAAACTTCGATACCAGTGCACACACTGCAACTCTGAATCTTAGAAAAATCATAAATTCCTCTAATGAAGTCAAATTTAGACATTCTCTATATGCATGGATTTACTTTTACAATATCTACAACTTTCGCTCATATCACTTAGACTAATAAGTGATCCTTCTCTGATTCACTATTTACTGTAAATATGAGTAATATCCACCACGTGAATTAGTGAGAAGAAGGATTGGTGATGAGGCATGATCCATGTGAGAAGAGGGAACCCGGTTTGCCAACTGCTTTGTTTGTTCTTCAACCAGAAGCATGGATCGAGTTGTAAGAAACGAAAGTAGTGGAGATTGGTGATGGATAAAGGTTGGAATATGATTGAGCTTTGGAGATAGACCATTAACCAAGTACATAACCAAGTTCTTTTGTCGAACTTTGTTGTCGAGATTCTCCAATAGGTCGGCTAGGGCTTTAACTTGAGTGCAATAAGCAAGGATAGAGGAGTCACCCATAGAGATTATGTGCAATTCATTGCCAGGTTGGAAGGTAGTAGAGTTCTTGTTGTCACGAAATAGTTGTTCAAAAGTGAGCCAGGCCTGATCTGCAGAAGCATTGGTTTTCAGAATTGTATTGAGAAGACCCTGTGAGAGGGTACCATAGATCCATCATTTGACAACATTATCAATGCGATTCCATTCTGCATCAGTGACTGTGTCTGGAGTTTTTTTTGGGAGAGGTGAGGTGTTCGGAGATACCATATCCAACAACATGAGTGGAGAACAAATCCCTCCAAAAATCATAGTTGTGGCGTTCCAAATCAAGAATCAGAGGAACAGAGGATCGAATATTTGTGATCCCGTAGGGTTTGTCGGTGGTGGCCTTGTGGAAAAGAAAGGTAGGGTTAGGTGTCGATTTAGGGAAGAAGCAAAGATATTAAAGAGAGGGAAAATGAAGGCCTGATACCATGTAAATGTGGGTAATATCCCATACGACAATTATCATTCCCAAGTCAAATAGATATAGTACATGATACATTACGGTAAAATACAAGGCCTTGGGACCAACATAGCAAAGGGCCAACAAGAATACGTAAGATACAAAAACAAATCTACAAATACAATATACATTAACATTTACGACGCATGATGTCGTATCGGGTCAGACGCGAAACTTCAATGAATCATAACTTCTTCGTTCTAAGTCCGATTTAAGCGTTCCTTATATCTCCAGAATCCTCGTTACGACTACTTCAACTTTCATCAAGGATATTCGTCCTAATTATTATTTTATTTTGACGCGTATTTTATTCCTATTTATAGTATTGCTATAAACATATAATATATACAAATACATACACATAACATACATATTCATTCACATAATTCTCATTTATTACTTCAAATATGTTTCAATTGTTGACCCTAACTATTACATCATCTTATTAATGTCTAGCGGGAAATGTGGACGTTACAAATATAGACCAAATCCTAGGGTTAGGTGATATAATAATGAACCGTAATATGTAAGATTGCATTATATGACCATTTTGTGCACCAATTAATTGTCATGACAGTTGAGATGAATCACTAAATCAAATCTTCATAATACGAATTTAAAATTGATTATTTAAATAGTTAATATCATGACTATTGTGTTAACAATTTTGATAATTATTAGTGTTAGCTAATCAGACCATTATAACTGATCAATTTAGCCAGTATTGCAAAACCCGACCTATTTGGATAAGTACTTGGTCGATTAATTGTCCTGAGGTGCTTTATCAAGAATCAACCAAAAATACTCGGAATCAGTCAACCTCAATGCTACTCAGTCAAACTCCGCTCCAATTCGGTCAAATTCGAAGAAAATCGGTCAACCTCGGAAAAATTCGGTCAAATTGTTCAAACTTTGATGTTGGTGTCACTTGGTAACTATTTCATTTCCTTATTTCTTATGACGATTCAAGTTAATCTTGTATTAGAGTCGCTTAGATCTTTTTTGGGAGGTAAAGGAAGTGACATGAAACCTTTTAAGTAAAATGGAATTTAGTTATTGCTTCATAAAGTAAAATTGTTATTGGCATTAGCAGTTTTAAGGGTTTTTATTTTCCTCTTCCTAAAAATGGCAAAAATCATGTATGGCGAGGAAGCAGGAGTGGTGGGTGGAGTTTGAATACAAAGTGTGGTGGGTAGAGTATGAATACAAGTTCATGAAGTATTGTTGAGGATTGTGTCTTGTGGCATAAGATGCATGATAAAGGCGTCATTTCCCATTTCCATTTTACGTATAAAAATTGGTAATGGGAAATCTATGAGTTTTAGGAATGATATTTGGTCCAAAACCACTTCACTTGGTCAAAGATTTGGATCATAATGATATTTGAATAAGTGGGTTTTTAATACTTGATTTTGGAATATGATATCTAAATGGACTGATTTATCTGTTTCACGGACTTCTAATCTCACAAATTTGACAGTGTGGACATATTGTCTTTGTTTGATGAAACTAAAGAAAGTTGTAGTTGAAGCTATTGTTTTGACGTCTTGACGGGTGATCTGGAGGTTTCCTAATGACACAGTTTTTAACACAAATAAGTAGAAATGGGAATTGAATTTTGATTTGATAATTGATTTTTCGTATTTGTGGTTTGCCAATAGAAATAGTTTAGCTCATATAAATTAGGTTCTTTGGCTTAAACCCTATTAACCTTTTGTAATTGCTTTTTCCTTTCTATATTTTGGCTACAACCCACAACCTCACAGGGTTTAGGTTAGAGAGAGTGGTGTCATACTTTCTTGCCATGTAGGTGTATTTGGGTTAACTTTTTTTACGATAAAACTGGTTTTTAAAAAAAGTGCTTATAACTTATGGTTTTTACGAAAATCGGATTTTAAAAAGTGTTTGGATAAGAAACTATGTTTTTAGGACTAAAATGGCTAAAACGCTAAAAAAAACTTTTTTCAAGCTTTTTAAAAGTTTTATATTTTCCTATCAAACAAGCTGTTTTAAAAAACGCATTTTAAATACATAAACATTTCTTTAGCTTATTAGCTTTTTTGAAAGTTTATTTTTTCCTATAAAAAAAACTGCTTTAAAAAACCTACATTAACATTTTTTTTAGTTTATTAGCTTTTTGAAAAAGTAAAACCTATTTTGAAAAGTTATCCCTTTAATCTTATACTAGTATTTAGCTATTCAACTTTTTTTTTAAGGGATAATTGAATTTGTTGGCTTCAACATTAATGCTATAAACTATACGTCAAATCTTTTATTAATGCTTAACACCTTGGTAGGTTTCTTTGCAATATTTTGATGCCGTTGCAAAATTAATACCAACTCAAGATAGTACTATGGCTATTGAATAAACATTACGTGCACCCAATCTGGTCAGACTATGTTCATTGTGACGTGGGGTATTAAATTCAATTCTTGTTAAAGTTATTAATTTGTCTAGTACTCTAGTTCATATGCATGAAGTTTTCATTGGAAAATTCAAGTTCGGTTTCGTTTGTGATATAATATGATCTTAAAAACAATATATGTAAAACTCTTTTGTTCAAAAATATCTGTTGAGGTTTACATATAGTTTGAAAAAAATATATACGAATGAATTAAAATTATATCAATAACGATTATTAAAAAAGAAATTGATTAAACTAACAATTATAAACAAGTTCGTTAACAAAAATAAGCATCTTTGGAATTTAAAAATATCCATTTTTGTCCTAAACACGTCTTCACGGAATAGTTTTAGGTTAGTGAATGGTTTGTGAGAATTGATGTAAATGTATTTCTGAATTCACCAGTATAGTAGTAGGGTACATTCCGAAACCGATTAAATTACATTTTGGATACACATTGTAGAAATACAGTTTATATATCCCAACTTAAAATCATAGTAGAAAAACTTGTGAAACTAACTTTTATATATCCCGTCTTAAAATTATATTCACCCGTCTCATATAAATAATCTATGTTTTTTTTTTGGTTTATCCCAAAATAAGTCTACTTTTAAAAATAAATATTATTTTTTATCAAAATACACTTCATTATTAGTTAAACTATAATAAAATTAAATATAACTATCATGGAATTAAAATGCAACAAAATGAATTAAATGTCATTTTATTTAATAAAATTAATGATAATTAATGTTTTTATGATTTATATGTTTTTTGTTTGTGACAAGGGAGCAATAGAAAAATACATGAAACTAACATATGCTCATAATTCATGCCTTTCTTTGAAATTACTTTCAAAACTTGGGTTTCGAATTTTTTAGAATTTTCACGAACCGTGTTTAGGTGGGAGATAAAGTCTCATTTATATAGGAGGGACAACACAAATGAATTTGACCCATTTTCGTCGAGTATTGAATGGCTCATTCCCAATTAATCGGATAGTTTTAAGAGTTATGAATATAAAGATCATTTTGTTAAAACTATATAAAAAAACTGAATGTTTAATCAATAACTCTTATTAATATTTTAGAATAATAGCTAACGAAGTAATAGATAAATGAAAAACACACACACACACACACACACACACACACACACACATATATATATATATATATATATATATATATAATAAATGAAGGTTTTTTTGTCACATGTCATCTTTTCATTCATTTGGACACATGACATTTTCTAGAATTTTTAAATTCCACTTGTCATTTTATTGTATTTTTTATTTTATTAAATTAAAATTCCACATTCAATATGTAAGGTAATATATATGTAAAGTATTTATTAAAAATTGTTTATATATGTAATGTATTTAATACATTAAAGTCTCATTAATTTTAATAATTCAAAATTTTTCTTATTTTTCTTATAAATTCAAACTATTCAAATTATTAAAATTTCATATTAATTTTTTTAATTAAACCCATATAATACATGAGTCTCACACTTTTATATATATATATATATATATATATATATATATATATATATATATATATATATATATATATATATATATATATATATATATATATATATATATATATATATATATATATATATATATATATACACACGGATAATCTGAAGAATATTGCGTAAATCTTTTGTCAAGAACCAGAGACACAAAAGCCTTGAGTGCAGCATGTGACAAGTGTCAATCATCAGCGCACTCTATTGTCACTCTGAAAAACTTTCTTGCCAATGGAATACTGTTGTACGTCTCTAGCTATTTATGGAGAATACTTTACACTATTTATCTATAGTCAAATTCTAATATACTAATTCTTAATATTCGAGGAGGGAGTGATAACAATTTTAGTAAGTTATCACATAAGAAATAATTTTTTTTTGTCACGTAAACTTAATAGGAAGCGGAAGTATGACAAATTAATAGATTTTAATTTTGAAGAAAAAATATTAAAATATAAAAAAAATGCAAATCAACGAGTCAAATCACTCCTACATAATTTCTTTCTCATCTCTCCTCTCCTCTGTTACATCCATTGTTCTAAAAAGCGCGCTATGACGTGCCTCAAGGCGTGCCATGGCGCGATGCATGGTGTAGCCGTTACGAAAACGTCAAAGACGAGTTTGTGAAACGTGACATTTAAATAACGTGTCAAGGCGCGTCTTATCGCGTTATGACGCAAGTTTTTTTCAAGGCGCGATTTTTTTTGTTTGTTTTTTTTTTTTTATCGGACCTAAAATAAATGAGTTTTTGTTAACTTTTTTCTATTAGATATTAATATAACACTTCTAAAAATTCATATATTTGATAAAATCAATAATTATATGATTTATATCTTTTAATGTATATAATATAGTCATGCCTTGAAAAACACCATGGCTTAACTTTTACCTTGCTGCCATGTCACGCCTTACGTTATTTAGAAACTTGGTTACATCCATAAAAACTTCTTTTTACCACCCTCTTTACCAAGGATGGTATAGCATGCTTAGCATCTTCCATTTCCTATAACCTAAGTCATATGCTTAAACAAAATAAAAATTATATTCATATTATATAATTATATATACTGTCAATAATTTACACCACCTTTATGGATAATATAAAATGAGTTGAAACTAAAATACATTTTTTTTTATGTTTTTTAATACATTTTTTATATACTTGTTATGGCTTTTTTGTTGGAGGATATATGATTAGGGTGATGATGGAGAATGTGTATGTTCATTCTTTAAATTAATTTTTCATCTTACGCATGAGTTATAGGAAATTCAGTCTAGAATAATCTAAAAATGACACTTATGTATCTAAGTACAGAAACACAAGTCAAATTGTTATAGAATTCTGAGATTGTTTAAAGAAAAGAATCGAAGAAAAGATTTTGTATGCGGCTCAAAAGTGGAGCCATATATATATATATATATATATATATATATATATATATATATATATATATATATACACACACACACGTGACAAATTAGGGTTAATCTTCTAAATCAGTTATACAAATATCAAAATTAATTGCATTATCAGTGGTTACCAAAACTATTTTTAGAAGTCCACCGCCAAGGTCTCTATCCCTTGGACCCTGCTAGGGGCACTACCCTTAGGACCGTGCAAAGTGGTGCAGCCCCCTTGACCCATGCATTTATGTTGTACCGACTTATACTTCATATTTCCCAAAAATATAATTTAGACTACAAACGATAGACCCCTTAACTAATATATCAGTTTCAATTACACATGAAATGTAATGTAACACTAAAATCATTAACATTTTTTTATTAATTCCCTTTCCTAATAAACTTTTCGTAAGAATGTGTGAAAATTGCTAGAAATGAAATAGGGTGGTGATGTTGCCATAAAGCAAAGATAGTTTAGGGTAACACATGTGTAGTGCTAGTATAATAATACGACACCCAAATAGGTACAAGTAATTTCTATGTTATAAGCTGAAATTCTTTCGTTACTTGTAATATATGCATCACGACTTGTACATACTTTAGGTTTTAGAAATCTCACCCTTTTGTCCGGTCTAATACCATATCATATCGAATTGACTTTATTGTCCTTTAGCCTACACCCAACCACCAGTAGCTTGGTGGTCCACTTGTACTGGTTTTATCGTCAATGTACAATAAAATTACAGAACCAAATCTGTTGACCATAGCCTTTTTCACTTCCTGGCGCCACCCACCACGTTTGAGAATTAAAATTTATTTTTATTACTTGTTTTAGCTTTTGGTATATTGGTATATTATATGTTTCATCTAGGACGTTTAACAATTATATGATATCTTTAGCAGATATTTTGTTTCTTGTAAAAATGGTTCTTAATGCAAACCAAAATGATAATTTCCATCCCTATCTTTAGCGATCGTTTATCATCTACATCAACACCCATCATATGCAAGTCACATGAGGACATTTAGGTCATTTCCATCACCTCTATTACTCAGATGGTGTTACTGCCATTTACTCAATCATCCAATCAAAAGAGTTTCAACTTTCATACCAAAGGTTTATCATTACTCATTACAGACGTTCTTGAAAAAAATACAACGGTTATTTGTGATTATAAGGTTATTTATGGTGTTGCCGATGTGGAACATTAAAGCGGTTGTTAGGCTGGAGGGAGTGGTGCCACAGGAAACGCACTCCATCCTTTGACACATAGAAGCCACGTCATTTTTACCATATTTAGGAAATGGAAACCATGGTAGAGAAATAGAGAAGTGAGAGAAAGACACATAAATAGAGAGAGAAGAAAGAGAGTGAGGTCATTTCTAGCCGCAATGCGACCAAGACTGCATGAGACCGCACCCTGAGGGCGGTGTTTGCGGTTGACGTGGCACACCCGCGTTTTGGAACCGCATTGCACACCCATCACTAAACCTAATAGGCTAATACTAGCGTATGGTAAGGTGATTATAGTTTATGACAATGTTAGTTTGTAACTTTGTAATATTTTTAGAGTTTTAGATGGTTTGTTTGAGTTGGCTTTTAATAATAAGTTTGTGCTTTAAAAAAGGTAAACCAAGTCTCTTCACAATCAATCAAGATGCAACATCGGGGATGCTTCTCCAACGCTTTAGGAATATTTTATAGATGTGGATATATTGGCTATGTAGATTACGTTGATATTGGTTCCTTTTTAGTAAATAGTTTAAGTCTCATCGTAAAATAGTTAGGTTGGTAATGTCTTTCTTTACTTTCCTTTGATGATACCATAAAAAGATTTGGATTGTGGCTTGATGGCATTATATAGTGACGATGGTGTTATGCACTTGTGATGGCATTACTTTGTGATATCATCTAAGTCTAACATGGTCGAACAAGCAGAAGATTATGTCAATGCTTCACCTCAATTAAGATTAAAAAATTGTCATTAGCATTGTTGTTTGGAAGTTCATGCTACTTAGGCATTCTGGTATACCAACGACGAAGAGGCCCGTGGTCTGCGTGACCACGAGCGTTGTTCGTGCACACCGCCCCGGCCTATCGTGGTCGGGCGTTTATGTGTATTCCATAAAACTTATGGAATACACATAATAACCTTATTCTATTTTCTAGGAATGCATTATATCTGAATTTTAAAAAACTAATTGAAAACACAAAATAAAACAAGGGAATGGTGTACGAGGGAACAACTTGAAAGGAACGACCGGTAGTAGCGATTTCGTCTGTCATATGTCAACATTGGCGACTATGGCAGCAACGTTAACTACGATAGTGAAATTACTACCACCGGTTGTTCCCTCCTATGTCGTTTGTGTTTTCGATTAGTGAATCAATATTCAAATACCATGTATTCCTATAAAGTAGAGGATAGGTATCATGGATATTCCAAATTTTAATAAGTAAAATGATTTTGAATCGATTATAAAACTGTTTTAAATATTTTAAAAAATAATTTGGACAAATATGATATTTTGGAAACTTATTTATAAATATATGATATTTAGGAATTAGTTAGAGCAAATATGATATTTTGTTATTTGTTTATGGTATATACGAAATTCTCACATTTCTTTAATAATTGTGGAAAGGAAAGATGATGAAGATAATGATAACAAATATTACCTTGTGGATGAGTATAATATGGCGGTTAGTGTTGAAGTTGAAATTAAAAACTTTAGTCTTGTAAATCTTGAAGTTGAAAGGTTTGCTTTTACTCAAACTATTCAAGAAGTTGTTAAAGAAGGTTAAGAATTGACTAACCAATATCTTAAGGCAATAGACCAAGATTATTTTAATAGTGGATCTTATATTGGTGATGAATGTTAGATCAAATGAAATAAGATTATAAAGGCTATAAGAAAAAGGACACAAACATAATTCCAGTCAAAGGATTGTTGTCCTAATTATATGGGTAAAACTTTGACTTTAATAAAACTTGCGAATAAGATTATAAGGATACACGATGTAGATTCAATAAAGAATTTGAAATTTTCAAAGAATGATGATCAAGTTAGAGTTAAAGAAATTTAGTGCTAGTAATGTACCCAGGGTTGAGGAAAGGAAGTACATAGTTTCCAAATGTAAAATGGATTAATAATGGACATGTAAGATAGTAGTAAATAACCATAACTTAAATTGAAAGGATGTAATGCATCTTTTTTATCTCAACAAACAATTTCCTATGCGGAATGTAACGTCCCAAAATTTAAGACTAAAAATTTCTTTTAATAAAACATCACTTAAAACAAATCATCGATTCAAAACATGATCAGAGTATTTTTATCTCAACAAACAATTTCCTATGCGGAATGTAACGTCCCAAAATTTAAGACTAAAAATTTCTTTTAATAAAACATCACTTAAAACAAATCATCGATTCAAAACATGATCAGAGTAATAGTTTCCAAGACACATGTTCGTTATCAGAGTAAAACATTCCCATGCTGACTAATCTATGGTGTGTGCCATGCGATCATCCCGAGCTCCATCATCCGCTACCGGAAATACCTGAAACCAAAACTGAAAACCGTAAGCACGAAGCTTAGTGAGTTCCCCCCATCATACCATACAGTCATATAACATACATATACTGTCAGGCATATCTGGGTGCCCGACCTACCCCTTCAGTCCTCTCGACCGGATACTGCCTAGCATATCTGGGTGATGGCTCCCCTTCGGCCTTCTCGACCGGATACTGCCTAGCATGTCTAGGTGATGGCTCCCCTTCGGTCCTCTCGACCGGATACTGCCTAGCATGTCTAGGTGATGGCTCCCCTTCGGTCCTCTCGACCGGATACTGCCTAGCATATCTGGGTGTTGGCTCCCCTTCGGTCATCTCGACCGGATACTGCCTAGCATATCTGGGTGCTGGCCTCCCCTTCGATATCTTTCAACCGGTAACCGGTGACTATTTCACCCCCTAACATTACCACATAAAAGCATAGCATAAACACATAAGTCATATACTGCCTAGCATATCTGGGTGCTGGCCTACCCTTTCGGTCCTGTCGACCGGTAAGTGGGGCTATTTCACCCCCTTACTACCACTATCTCATAACATCATATCATGCTAGCACATAAACATAACATCACTTACTGTCAGACGTATCTGGGGTGCCTGACTACCCTCCGATCCTAACAACCGAACTCTACTGATGAGTCAGGGAGCCCCGTCCATGCTCCTACTGATAGTGAGATACGGGCCCAACCCTCCCTCACTATTTCCCTATCTTGGGCCTCGCCCTGATCTGCTGCTAATGAGATGTGGAACACCATCCACACTCTGCTATTGGTGAGGTACGGGACCTCGCCCACACTCACCACCCTACCAGGCACATACAAGTATCACACAGACAACAAGTATAAACTATCACATAAACCATTCCTTGGGCACCCGCTCGCTATCATTGGACCTTGTCCTGAATATCATACTAGCATACTGTGCCTAGGGCTAACCCCCAGGTCTTCTACTCATAACTACATGGGCCGACATTGTGGCCGTAGACCCATTCACACAAAGGGAAACTCACCTGCACTGGCTGAACTCGCTAATGATCCCACTAGCTGCTGCCCGACAACTCTCTGAACTCCTGCTCCACTCGCTCCCCGAGCTACCAATATCAATGCAACACTGAGTCTAACTGACCCCCGAAAGACAACCAAGTCAACTCTGGTCAAAGTCAAAGTCCTGGTCAAAGTCAACCTTCCAGGTCAACCCTACTCGCCGAGTTCATATGTTCAGAGTCCTTCTATTCGCGACTCGACTCGCCAAGTCAGTCCATGACTCGCCGAGTCTACCAATTACCGAGTCCTGACCTGTCCAACTCACCGAGTCTCCATTCGACTCACTGATTCGAGTCTCAACTCGAAGGGTTTGGGGTTTCGCGACCTGACTCGCCGAGTCCAAGAACAGACTCGCCGAGTCCAAGACAACCTTCAATAGACTCGCCGAGTTGTTCATCCAACTCGCCGAGTTCCTACCCAACTTCATCCGACTCGACGAGCTATTCATCCCACTCATCGATTTTCTCCAAATCTTCATGCTACTCGCCGGGTCCATTCAAAGGACTCGCCGAGTCCATTCAGATCTCCAAACATGCAGAGGACTTTTGAGTCATTAAGGGACTCCAACCCATAGATCAATACTTCCAAAGCTCAATCCCCACGTAAAGTTGCAACCTTTACGTATAACTAAAGAGATCTAGGCTCAAAACATACTAGGGTTTGGTTTAAGGACAAAAGGGCTTCACCAACTACTCATCTTCTGATGCTTTATGACATATTGGACCATCCCAACACTGGATCTGAAGTGGCAACAACATATATAATCCCCTAACTCGAATTGGGTCTCAATCAACCATAAAACCCCCAAATCTCATAACAAAATAGATCTAGATGCAAAGAAGGGAAAATGGCAGCTTAATACCTCCAAGATGAACACAAACTGAAGTAGATCTCGGATATACACCTCTCCTTTGAAGCAACCTTCTTGATCTTCAAGTTCCTTTCCACAATTTCCTTCCTCCAAAGCTATTTCTCTCAAATGATGGAAGCTCACACGAAATATAGAGTTTACAGGTTCTCTAGGATGATATGGAGGCTGAGGGAGGGACATAACACCCTTTATATAGGATACAACTCCCGGAATTAGGGTTTTCCTTGCACAGACCAGACTCGCCGAGTCGGTCACTTACTCCTCGACCCGGATCCCGCTCGGACTCGCCGAGTCGCCCCTAAAAATTTGGGTTTTCTTTCCTTTCTTGGCCTTCTAGATTTTGGGTGTTACACGGAAGAAACACTTTATCTCAACAAATTATTTCCAAGGTAGAAGGAAACACCAAAATTCATGTTAGGGCGAAAATATATATATATATATATATATATATATATATATATATATATATATATATATGTTTTATTGTTGTAATTCTAATGTGCATATTTGGCGTATGATTATTAATATATTCATTACCCAATAAAGACATAAGACGGTGTATAGAAAATTAATGGGAGAATAATAACATAAAAGTATTGTTTTCACGTCTTCACTTTATTTACTGTCTTCATTTGAACTTATATATATATATATATATATATATATATATATATATATATATATATATATATATATATATAAGTAGGTTCATGCGAAAATATACCATGATGATCGGGTATTATAAGTTTAGCCGATTTCTGATGACTTTGCCATCTTTAACGAATCTCTGGTCATTCTTCGACCAAACATGAGTTTTTTGAAGAAAAAAAATTGGATATGTTTTTGTTTGCATCGGGTCTAATTCAAACACATGAATATACATTTTTATTGCAAATTCAAACACATGAACAAACCATAAAAACAAGATTGAATTTGCATATGTTATTGTTTGCATCAGTCCCTAAGATCTGGATCATTTCTTGTTTCCATATGTTTTTATGATCTTCCTTAACAAATCCAAAAAAGGAAATCATTTTGTAGTGTTTGTTCTTGTTCGTGTTTCGTGTTTCCATATATAAACTAACATCTTTGAACATGAACCAATAAACAAACCAAAATATTCGAACATGAACTCAAATCTTTGAATACAACACATAGAACTTATGTGTATATGTGTGTTTCAAAAAATGAACCCATATCTTCAAATATGAACCGATAAGTCGATTTTGCATCTCTTCAAGTTCGATCCCCAGCTTTGAAGATATATTTCTTAATTTCGTGTTTATCAAGTTTAGAGCATGGACCTAGAAAAATTGATTTTGATTTCATTTTTTAGGCACACATGTTTTCGATTTCATATTCATCGAGTTTAAGGTTTAGATTTTGTTTCTCTATCTCTCTTGATTTTGTTTCTTCCTCTTGATTTACGGTTTAGATTTTCGAGACACACACACATCAAATCTTTTTATGTTCATGAGGTCATTAAACACACACAAATGAAGGTTCGATTGTTGCATTTTTTTTTGTTCAAACCACAAATGTGAAAATCAATAACACATATCTTATATGACAAAAACTCGTCAGAAATCTCATATTGGCTGGAAACTCAATGAAAAAAATGACAGGATGTTGACCGGCTAAACTTATAATAACTAGTCATACATCATAATAATGTTATCCAAATAAAGTAACAAGTTTAATGATATAGATGATCCTCCTTAATAAATAAAAGTTTTTTTTGCCACATGTCAATTTCTCATTATTTTTGACACTTGTCATTTTGTGTAATTTTTGAAATAAATATGACACTTGTCAATTTTTGGTTTGTTTCAATTTTAAAAATTAAAGTCATATATTTATATATGTAAAGTATTAAATATAATATATATGATATTAAATTGCAATAAATACGTTTTTTTCTTTCTTATTTTAAAGTTGTATATTAAAAAATATTTTCTATTTATATTTTAATGTTTATTTTTTTTTAAATCAACCTGTGTAATACACGAGTCTCACACCTATTCTTAATAAATGAAAGTTTTTTTTTTGTCACATGTCAATCTCTTATGAGTTTTGACACTTGTCATTTTGTGGTATTTTTGAATAAATGTTTTTTCCATTTGTCATTTTCTCATTTTTTTATATTTCTTAATTAACATATCATATTTACACCTTAATTAATAATTGCTTTAATTAAAAATAACCAATAAATTACAATATTACAACTCATATAGTATTTAATATGTTTCTTTTTAAATTCAAATTTATGTAAATTTTTGTTTAAACCTTCATATTTAATTTTTTTTTTTGTTTTATCCAACCCATATAACATTCGGGTCTCACAACTATTTCAATATAAATGGGAGTAAATTTCATTATCCCTTGATAATACGCCACTTAACTAACTTATTTATTAAACATAGCTTACTATAATTGTGAGTTCGGGACAAAAACGTATGAGAGACATAAAAGGGAAAAAAATAGGGGTCCTTGTCTTCACCTGGAAACGACGCCGTTGCTCGTTAAGAATTCAACCCACACATTGCATATTTTCAAAAAGGCTTTCGAGAATCTCTGTACGAGTGTGTACTTGCCCCCCTGCTCAACGTTTTCATGTCCTCAACCCCAATCCCCTTTCAATGAAGCTACAATTATCCACCTAATCACATAAAATCGCTTAATTTCAAAGAAAAAGCAACATACACACAGTCTCACACCGTGTCGAAACCTCCATGGGTACGGAGATCAAGGTTTGGTGTCTCTCATGCATAATCTTTGGCATCTTCTTCGTCTTCCATGGTGATTCCGCCATTGTTGAACAGATCCCAGATAGAGAAAGCTTGGTTTCCTTCAAAAACGCACTTCTAAACAAGCATATTCTCTCCACATGGAACCACAACACCCCGCATTGTCAATGGGAAGGTGTTTCATGCCAACACAATCGAGTCACAATGCTCGTTCTCTCACAACAATCGTTCCATGGCCCTCTCCCGGACTCCCTCTTCTCTCTTTCCAACCTCATTGTCCTCGACCTCTCTTCCAATCAGTTTTCCGGCGAGCTTTCACCTAAAATATCCAGTCTCCGGAAACTACGTGTGTTGGATTTGGGGAAAAACCAGTTTTCCGGCAAGCTACCGATGGAGCTAGGGGAGCTGACTCAGTTGCGAACGCTTGAGCTTGGACCCAACTTTTTTTCCGGCGAAATACCTAAGGAGATTGGGAAGTTGTTAAACCTTGAGTCTCTCGACCTCTCTTCCAACTCACTCACCGGAACAGTACCGCCGGAGCTTGGAAACCTCCATAGACTCCGATCACTTGGGCTTGGTAACAATTTTCTTTCAGGTTTTCTCTCTCCCACTCTCCTCACTAACCTGAAAAACCTAATTTTTTTGGATGTTGCTAATAACACACTCTCCGGCCATATTCCCCCTGAAATCGGAATTCTCTCAAACCTCACCGATCTTTTCATCGGAATCAACCGTTTCTCCGGTGTGCTTCCACCGGAAATCGGAAATCTTTCGAAACTACAGAATTTCTTCTCCCCTTCTTGCTCAATAAAAGGCCCATTGCCGGAAACAATTGCAAACCTCAAATCTCTATCGAAACTTGACCTTTCTTACAACCCCTTGAAGTCTCCTATCCCAAAATCCATCGGACAGCTACAAAATTTATCAATCCTAAACCTCGTTTACTCCGAACTCAATGGTTCAATACCTAGCGAGCTAGGAAACTGTAGTAATCTCAGAACATTGGTTCTTTCTTTCAATTCATTAACTGGGTCTTTGCCGGAAAACCTATCGCAGCTCCCAATGCTTTCGTTTTCTGCTGAAAACAACCAGATTTCCGGTGAGTTACCATCGTGGCTCGGCAAATGGGACCAAATAAACTCACTTTTGCTGTCGGGTAATCGGTTCTCCGGACAGATCCCACCGGAAATCGGTAATTGCTCACTGCTTAATTTTATTGGTTTAAGCAACAACTTGTTAACAGGTTCGATTCCCAAAGAAATATGCAAGGCTGTTTCGTTAACAGAGATTGATCTCGAGAGTAATCTGCTTTCTGGTTCGATTCATGACACGTTTATAGCTTGTAGCAATTTGTCTCAGTTGTTGTTGTCGGATAACCAGATTATCGGGTCCATACCCGGTTACTTCTCGAAGCTTCCATTGATGGTTCTTGATCTCGATTCCAATAACTTAACCGGTTCAATTCCGGTGAGTTTATGGAACTCAATAAATCTGTTGGAGTTTTCTGCTTCAAATAACATGATAGATGGTAATCTCCCCAGAGACATTGGGAAATCTGTTATATTAGAAAGGTTGATTCTTAGCAACAATCGACTCACCGGAAATATCCCCAAAGAAATCGGAATACTTGATTCTCTTTCCGTTCTTAACCTGAAGTCCAATCAATTTACCGGTTCCATTCCTGTCGAACTTGGGAATTGTGTTTCTCTCACGACATTAGACCTCGGTGATAACAAACTCAACGGGTCAATTCCGGCGGAAATCTCCGGTTTACCG
The DNA here is from genome assembly GCF_051521515.1 of Lactuca serriola. Taxonomy (NCBI): domain Eukaryota; kingdom Viridiplantae; phylum Streptophyta; class Magnoliopsida; order Asterales; family Asteraceae; genus Lactuca; species Lactuca serriola. The sequence goes on from NC_136416.1 coordinate 73,333,689, forward strand.
GAGTTGCAATGCTTGATTCTTTCAAACAATGATTTCTCCGGGTCAATTCCGTCGTCAAGAAAGTCAAAGTATTTCCGGCAAACCGGAATCCCGGATTCCAGTTACGTTCAGCACCATGGCCTCTACGATCTTTCCAACAATAAATTGACGGGTTCGATTCCGGATGAACTCGGGAATTGTTCGGTTTTGGTGGATCTTTTGCTAAATGGCAACATGCTTTCACGGGAGATACCAAAATCTTTAGCCAACCTTACGAATCTCACCACCTTGGATTTATCCGGTAATCAGTTTTCCGGCGGGATTCCGGCGGAATTGGGTGGTGCTTTGAAGTTGCAAGGGTTGTATTTGGGGAATAATAATCTCTCCGGTGGGATACCTAAAAGTCTCGGTCAACTTAACAGCTTGGTCAAACTTAATCTGACTGGGAACAACCTTTCCGGGTCAATACCCGAAACGTTTAAGAACTTAAACGGGTTGACCCATTTGGATTTAAGCAAGAATCTCCTCAATGGCAAACTTCCTTCTACTCTCATGGTGAATCTAGTTGGGTTTTTTATCCAAGAAAACAGGATTTCAGGTTGTTTAAATGAGTTGTTTAATGATTCTGGTTCATGGCGGATTGAGATGATGAATCTGAGTAATAACTTGTTTACTGGTGAAATTCCTTCGTCTTTGGGGAATTTGTCGTTCCTGACATCATTGGATCTTCACCGGAATGGATTCACAGGGGAAATTCCGTCGGAATTAGGGAATTTAATCGAGCTAGAGTACTTGGATTTCTCAAACAACAAGCTTTCAGGTCGAATACCCAACAAATTATGCAGTATCTCGAATTTAAATCTTGTGAATTTGGAGGGAAACGGATTAGAAGGTCCTGTTCCTCGGAATGGAATCTGTAGCAATACGTCAAGAATTTCATTATCGGGGAACAAAAATCTTTGCGGTGGAATCCTCGGAATGGAATGCCCTGTTGAAAAATTCCAAACAAAACCACAGTTTCCATACATCTGGGCTTTAATTTCAATCGTGATCGGAACTTTACTGATCATCATCGTCACTCTCTTAAAACTCTGGATGAACAGATTCAAGAAACGCGACAATTCCGAAGATGAAGAAACAGATGTCAGCAAATTAAACACCAGTTCACTCGATCAAAATCTCTATTTAATAACCAATAGCAAGTCAAAAGAGCCATTAAGCATCAACATAGCCATGTTTGAACAACCCCTTCTAAAACTAACCCTCGTCGACATCCTAGAAGCCACCAACAACTTCTGTAAATCAAACATCGTCGGCGACGGCGGATTCGGCACAGTCTACAAAGCAAAATTACCAGATGGAAAAATCGTCGCAGTGAAGAAACTAAACAAATCAAAAACACAAGGGCAACGAGAATTCTTAGCTGAAATGGAAACAATCGGGAAAGTAAAACACCAAAATCTTGTCCCATTGTTAGGGTATTGTTCTTTCGGTGAAGAAAAGCTTCTCGTTTACGAATACATGGTGAACGGAAGTTTGGATCTATGGTTACGAAACCGAACCGGCGGTTTAGAAATCTTGAACTGGACCAAACGGTTCAAGATCGCAATCGGGTCAGCCCGTGGGTTAGCCTTTTTGCACCATGGATTCATCCCACATATCATTCATCGAGACATTAAAGCTAGTAACATTTTACTCAACGAAGATTTTGAACCAAAAGTTGCTGATTTTGGGCTTGCGAGGTTGATTAGCGCATGTGAGACTCACGTGAGCACTGATTTAGCCGGAACTTTTGGTTATATTCCGCCGGAGTATGGTCAAAGCTGGAGGTCAACGACGAGGGGTGATGTTTATAGCTTCGGTGTGATTCTTCTTGAATTGGTCACCGGAAAAGAGCCCACAGGGCCTGAGTTTAAGGATATTGAAGGTGGGAATTTGGTGGGGTGGGTTTTGAAGAAGATGAAGAAAGGTCAGGTTGTTGATGTTCTTGATCCAACGGTTGTGAATGGTGCTTCGAAACAGGCGATGATCAAGACTGTTCAGATTGCTGCCATCTGTCTCTCCGAAAATCCAGCTAGTCGCCCTAGTATGCTTCATGTGTTTAAGTTCTTGAAAGCAATCAAAAATGACTTCTTGTGATGTTTTTTTTTAATACGAGGGTAGAATTGTAAAATCAGGAGTATGTTTCTAAGCTTATCAAGAAGATGAATCTTTTACTATTTTTCTTGAATTTGAATGTGTTCTTCTTTTAACTTGTGTTTTGGAAGTTTTACATGTTTACCAATTGGATAAATACATTTTTTTTATTACAATATTGTGTTTTGAAATTTTTTTAATCTTTATTGTGAAAAAATCAAATTTAAGTCTAGCATTAACATTTCACCTTTAGAATTCGTATCCAATTATATCACTTGAAATTAGTTTGTATTTTGATGATATTGTTTTAATCAGGGGAGATTTTTCAAATTATAATGTTTTTATAAAAATATGAAAATAAGCCGTAGTAATAAAAAGACAAAATTGCAAAAATGGTCCCTGTGGTATGTATTTTTTTGGGGTTTCAGTCCAAACCTCGATTTTTTGGATTCATGGTCCTTTTGGCCTAGTTTGTATGTAGAATTGGTCCCCCGACTTAATTTCCGTTAAGTTTTTGCTGTTAACCCCCTCATGTACCTCCCACATGAGGGTATATTTGTCTTTTCACTTATAAGAGACCATTTTTGCACCTAAAAAAATATATCCCCATTTTTAAAAGAAAAAAATTAATACCTATTTTTTTAGTTTAACAATTAAAAAATAAAAGTGGTCTCTCTCTCTCTCTCTCACATAAACATACATAACCAGATGAACTCATTCGTCCTCCATTCCACTCTCTTAGATTTTCTGAATCTCCAAATTCACTCCCAATTCCTCAATAGCATGACAGGAACCATTCTCTTCGCCTCCAACTTACCCAATCACAATTAAATAGAAGATCAAAAGGAAAAATCCCAATATATTTCAATCAACATGGATCCTCCATCCTCCACCGTATCAGATCTTTCAACGTATTCAATCTGACCCTGACGCAACCCCTCTTTTGCCACTACCTGGTCATGAATCGGATCATGTTGAGCCGATGATCACATCCCCCATTATCATCAACAATCAACAGCCCTTGAAGTTAAAGAACAAATAGAATATCAATCGAGACTACAGACCTAAATCTTTGATTTGCCTTAACCTTTCTCTATCTGTAGTTATTTGCTTCGATTTATATTTCTTTAGAGTAAATTACATGTTTGGTCCTTATGGTATGCTGATCTTTTGCTATTCATTTTCATTGATATGTTGATTTCGATCAACCTTGATCCTCTGGTCATCATTTGTTCATCATCTTTACCTAGAAATATGAATTAATTTCAAAGCTCAAGAAATCAAACAAAAAAAATGATGTGTACAGTTTGGGTGTGATTGTGTTGATCTTCGTGACCTACTTTCACAACAAAGAGAAACTAACGAAATAAGGAAAGGATTTTAACAGACCTAATCGGACTTGGAGTGCCGGATTCTAACCACCACTCATTTATTCCTTATCTTGCTGATTGGGTTAGCCGCCAGTTGAAAGATGTTGTACAACACCCAAGCGATGACTGGAACTTCAGAAAGCTCATTCACACAGGTGCTCAATTGAACTGATCAGGGAAGAATAAGATCGGAAGCAACAAGGGTTGCTTAAGCATTGATTTGCGAAAGAGAATGAAGGAAGGAATATCCGAGGGAAAAAGGTAAGTTGCGGAAGCAACTTCAGTAAGGAAAGGTGCGAAGATGCGATGAAGAACTGAAGGAGGTGGCGAGGTTGCTCCATGGCGAGCCTCATCGTGGTTTCTTTCTCGTCATCGATAACAACGATTCGAAAGGGAATCAGAGTAGCTGCAATACCAACGATTGAGGTGAAGCGTTTGAGGTTGTGCTTTTTTGACTGTAGGAGGGTTGTAGAGGTGTTGAACATCGATTGCAGTCGTCGAGAGGTTGTAGCTCCTCTTGATCTCGCCGGAAACAGCCATCCCATGGCGTGTTTGTTTGTTTGATGCTCGACAGGGGATTTTGTGTTATGCTTCTTCAACAATGGTGTTTGGGAAGAATAAAAGGATATATATATATATATATATATATATATATATATATATATATATATATATATATATATATAGAGAGAGAGAGAGAGAGAGAGAGAGAGAGAGAGATTCTATTTTTTAATTATTAAAATAAATAAATAGGTATTATTGTTTTTTTTAAAAGGAGGATATATTATTTTCAGATGCAAAAATGGTCCCTTAGAAGTTAAAAGACAAATATACCCTCATGTGGGAGGCACATGAGGGGGTTAACAGCAAAAACTTAACGGAAGTTAAGTCGGGGGACCAATTCTACGTACAAACTAGGCCAAAAGGACCATGAATAAAAAAAGTCGAGGTTTGGACTGAAACCCCAAAAAAATGCATACCACAAGGACCATTTTTGCAATTTTGTCTAATAAAAAAGACAAAACTTCAAAAATGGTCCCTGTGGTTTTCGAAAATATAAAGTTTAGTCTCTAAATTCAAAAAACCTTACAGATGGTCCTTGTGCTTTCAAAACTTTAAACAAATAGTCATTTTCGCTAACTCCGTTAGCTTTTGACCGTTAAGTGAAGGGCATTTCTGTCTTTTCACTATTACAGGGACCATTTTTGAAGTTTTGCCCTTATTTAAAAAAATATTATTTAATATTAAAGGTCTCTCTCTCTCTCTCTCTCTCTCTCTCTCTCTCTCGATTCCAAAAATCAAAAACCCACCATTCCAATTCATGTCTGAGTTCATGTTCGTCATTTCAAAAAATCAACAACTAGTAATCAAGAATCATAGTTCTTCAAGAGAAGAAGTATAACCCAATTTACATCTCTGTGCAGTTATGATCAAGTTTGTTGTTTCGGGTTAGAGAAAAAAAGGATCCCATTCATTAGCACCCACAGTCTCCTCATCTTATTCTTCTTCTTCTTCTAACAACGCATTATTCCATTAAGTTCTTCAATAAAACCACCATTTCCACAATCTAAAAGCTTCCCGAGTTCGAATTCTTCCATTGATCGATTAAAAGACTTCGAATTGATTTCGGGTTACCTGGATGTGGAACTTCGGCTAAACAGAACAGCCATTTCCGGTCAAGTTTCATCATCCGGTTTTGCCAAGTGAAAACATCAAAATCTTTTGATGGATGGAAGCAAGTAGGGTATAGAATGGCGAAATTGTCTGAATTAAATGAAATTGATTCTATGAGAAGAACTTACATGATCCTGGAAGCTGGTAAGAATAAGAACTTGTTTCTCCAATCGGTGTCTTTGTTGCTTAATCTCCTGAAATCCCAAGTGATTCTTCCTCCAACGAGAAAATGATCTTTTCCGTTCATCACGTTCTATTCATCTTTATTCTGCAACCAATCAACAAGATCAAGAAACGCAGCGTATGTTATACCCCCAAAGATATCTCGAAACTTGGTTGGCTACCTTTATGGTGGTTGAATCAACTCACAAACCCATCTCTAAATCGACTTCAACCTCTTATATTCATCAACCATGTCTGTATTTTAAGGTTCTAATCCCCCCCCCCCCCCCCACCCCCCACACACACACACTCTCTCTCTCTTGATTCTCTTTCTCACTCGGTAACCTTCACTGGCGGTGAATTTTCGACTGGAAAGGATGTTTGAAGGAAAAGGGTGGTTAAGAGCAGAAGTTACAGCTATTGCACAAATCCATCATCGAAACTTGGTTGGCTTACATGGTTTCATCATAAGGGGATCTACAAAGTTTCTTATGTATGAGTTTATAATCAAATCATATGGATAAACTGTAAGGTGCCCTTAAACAATCTTGAATCACTTAATGATGAATATTAGTTACCACCACCTAGATCGATCGTCGATGAAGACCACTACCGCAAAACTGAAATCGACTTTGGACTCTGCGACGTTGACAATGGGAAGGAATCAACCATCTTGAAACTGAAATCAAATATGGATATCGAGATCTTAATGACGAGAGGAATCCAACACCACCGTTAAACAAAAACTCCACCAGATCTTGAAGAACACACATCAATTAGCTTCAAGAACTTCACAATCGGTAAGATGTAAATAAGAACTTCACGATTGGTGATGTTAACAAGAACTGATTTATTGGCCGAAGAGAGAGAGAGAGAGAGAGAGAGAGAGAGAGAGAGAGAGAGAGAGAGAGACCTTTAATATTAAATAATAATTTTTTTTTAAATAAGGTCAAAACTTCAAAAATGGTCCCTGTAATAGTGAAAAGACAAAAATGCCCTTCACTTAACGGTCAAAAGCTAATGGAGTTAGCGAAAAGGACCATTTGCTAAAAGTTTTGAAATCACAGGGACCATCTGTGAGGTTTTCTGAACTCAGGGACTAAACTTGATATTTTCGAAAACCACAAGGACCATTTTTGAAGTTTTGTCAATAAAAAATTAATGAAAGTACTTTGCTATTCATTGCATTTAACCTTTTATCTATTAGCAACTATTACAAGACATTGTTAAAGTTAATTGTGGTTAGATTATATACAACTAAAAGCCAAGAACTATACATAGCATAATGACAAAAAGACCCTTGCGAGAACAATTACGACATATGATCCTACAAGGCAACATTAGTATTGAGTTCGAAAAAGAAACAGCATAATCAACAAAAGAACACAAGTAACTATCACAATAATAGTAAAAAAATTGATCAAAAATGGAAGAATTTTGTTAATAACACAAAACTCTACAACCAAAATCTAGCCAAATTATGGATCCACGTAATCTACAACAGTCGTAGATACGAAAATGAAAAAAGAACACCATTAAGAAACATACATAATCCCATTTCTATATAGGGCAAGATTAACTGAAACAAAAATACACCAAATGAAAACAACCCACCAGGCCATAAACAAACCCATTTCTTTGATCAAAGCAGAACATGGGATCATGTTACACAAAGCTGGAAAGTGATCAAGAACATTATCATTGATTCGTGATAAACCAAGAAAGAGGAGAACAAAAGCAGGCTGCGAGAAGAATTGCAGAGCAGCAAGGCACAAATAGTGGTTATGGAGGAACACTTTGGCTCGACTGTAATCCAAATCAGGGAACTTACTTGCATGTAATCTTTGGTACCATGATAACACTGCTTCGTTCAAAAACATTTGCACATTCGCCCGAAATGTTAGCATTTGTAAAACTCCGGTTGCTAGCATACACCATAGCCGGAAGTTGTTGAAATCGGATCTTGACATACCCACGTTGCCAACTAAACGATCTTTGTGTTGAATGTTGGGTGAATGATTTGATTGTGATCGTTTGTTTGTGTCGATGTTTTTGTTAACAAGGAGTTCGGAAAAGGGGTTAATCCAAAGCAATGAAGTGAAGATCGCTAATAAGTAGGTGATGTGAAGTAGTGTTCTTCCAAACCATCCGCAGTGAATCATCGATAAATTACAGCGAATCTGATCTGTTCCAAGCCAGTAGGCGCGAGCGGTTTTAGTTGCCGGAACGTATAACAGTCCGGCGAGGGAGCCCATGAATACGGCGGTGCAAAATTTTCCATACCCATCGAGAGATTCAAACGGAAAATCGAAAACCCAATTGGGAAAAACTTGGAGGACGATGAGGAAGGCGATTACAGTCGCGGAAAACCCGACGAAAACACTCAATTGTTTTTCAGAACTCTTGGAGGCAGATCGCTCGAAAGAAACCCTAGCAATCGTGACGAATACTCTAACAAGCCCTAAAAGCCCTAACAGGATTGGAATCAATGTACCATTTGGCAGAACCCCAGAGGAATCTTTTGATGAAGGTAAAAAGTTATGAAGCAACAAGCAAGAAGATGCGACGATGGTGAAATTGAAAACCCCACGAAACTGATCGAAATACAGCCTTGATTGGAGGTGATTGTGATTGAGTTTGAGTCTAAAGATCTGAGCCTTGTTTTCATCAAATTCAAACTTATTGGATTTCTTCCTTGGTTTCAATTCACCAGTAGTGGCGTCACCCGGCCTTCGGATTGCGGCTTTGATACCGGAGGAGTTGGGGTTTGGGGGTGCGACGTCATCAGGGTGGATGTAAGTGTGGAGGCCATGAAGGAAGAAGGATGGGATCTTGATGAAGGAGAAGATGAGAGTGAGGAAGAGAGAAAGTGCTGCGTGGATTATGAGGTTATTGTTGCTCGATGTGAAGAATAATGACATTGTTTCTCTGAAGATATTCAAAGAACAGAGCTGATTTTGAGCATAAGAAGAGATCTCAAGACTGAAATCAGTCTGTGTTCTATTCAATTTTGTATCTTTTTGGTCTTAAACTGTTTATTCCACCACTTCCTTTCTAAATTGGGCTTGTTATGATCATGATTTTTGAAAGTCTTCGATCTCCAACTTCTGTTTCGGAATGCCCAACCCAAATACTTTTCTCCTTCATATAAGCCTATAACCTTTAGCCCATATGAGTGTTTTTTTGGGAAAGTTGTAGGGTTTGAGAAAATCATCCCCCGTTCATTTATTTGTAAGTACAAATAATGCAAATAATTTACAATCGAAAATGAAAGTATATACACCAAATAACCAAGGTTTCAATCTTTACACTATTATGTTGTGACATGTGTTGTATAACTCTAATATCCCCCCTTAAGTCAAGAGGTGATGGGCTAATACAATGCTTGGCATGAGAATATTCATGGGACACATAAGTTTTTTTTTATTGAGGCAGGATACGTCCTATAATGATGTGTGATAGCTAGGTAATAATAGTCTTTTTATGTAAAATAAAGTTTTTTTTTCTATAAATAGAGAAGAAAACTAGTCATTAGTATTTAGCTTTATATTTAAAACATGTCGTAGAAAAAACGTTAAATATGAATAAATTAGGTAAATTAGTGTTGACTTGGTAGTTGACCAACGTAGTTAGCTCGGGACTAATTATGCCATAAAATGTGACGGGGACTAAATGAGTAAATTTAAGATGACTAGTTATTTTCACTTAAAATGATAATCATAAAGTGAACTTAAGAAGATTAAGGGTTAAATGTGTAATTAGGGCATATATTAGAGAAAGAAAAAGTATGTGTGTGTGTGTGTGTGTGAGAGAGAGAGAGAGAGTTGGAAGTCTTCTCAAGTATCCCAAAAGCATCAATCGAACTAGATAGTTTGTGTGAGGAGAAATGGTGATTTCATGAGATCCAAGGAGTTAGAAGTGAATTCAAGATGTATTTGGAGGAATTGAAGTTAGGTTTACATCATTGACGCCTTGTTCTCGAGTTTTTTTTTTAAATTCATTAAAAGAAAGGGAAAGAAAATTTTGACGGAAAGAAAGGGAGGTGAAGGAAAATATTCATTATTCCGTGTTCCTGAGTTTGAAGGAAATGAAAGGAAATTGAAGGAAAATTTTAAGTTTTTGTGTTCCCGAGTTAGGAGGAAAAAGAAAATAAAACATAAAATTTTCCTTCCCCTCACTTTCTTCCCAAATCCGCCCAATTTGGGAGGAAAATTTGGAAGGAAAATATGACTCCAAAATCCTTCCCCTCCCCTCACTTTTCTTCCATTAATGAAACTCGGGAACACGATTTTCCTTCGACACCCCTCACTTTCCCTCCGTATCCTCCCATTTCTCTCCTTAAGTAGAACTCGGGAACAAGGCGTGAAGCTTTAAAGGTATAAAATCGTCTCTATCTCTTATCAAAGATTGATCTAGGGTTTGGATTCCAATCCAAATCCAAAATTTATGGAGATTTAGGAGTTTAAAATCAATGCAATAAGTTCTATCTACTATTTAGTTTATGAATCCGAGCTTTGATCTCTACTCTATTGGTTGATTTGGATTGATGGACCTTGTGGACTTATAAGCCCTAGTTTTGGAGAGAAATTAGAATTTGATGATTATTAAGCTTTGTGTATGTTTTAATGCTAGAAAGCTTGTAATGTATCACCGAATAATCATCATTTCATAATTGAAGTGCTTGATTTCATCTATACTAATGGAATTAGGGATAAAACCCTAGTTGATGAAGAGTTATACTCTAGCTAATAGGACATGTACATAAACTTAATGTTATGGATTTTAAAATAAATTAATGATTATATGGTTAAAAGTAAGTAATTAGTTAAATGGGTTGTTATATGATTCCAATAGATATTCTGGATATTAAATATATTAAATATTACTATTTTATACGTTACCAAAATGCATCAAAACACCAAGATGAAGAGTCTTTTCTAACAATTATCTTCGGTTACTTTTACAACAAAAAAAATCTCACTCAAATCCTATACAAGAAATCTAACATGTGTATGAACTCAAACATAATCAATAATAGAACTGAGAAAAGTATACATGATTAATACAACAATTTACTCGTTTTAGACATGAACGTATAAACAACGTCTCACACAGTAAACAAGAGGTTGAAGACGAAGTGGTGTTTGATTTTGAAAAGGTAAAACTTATGAAATCTGCAGACCACATATATAGAAGAATAGGTGGATTAAAATTCTTTAGCCTGCAAGAAAAAAGTTATTTGTTTTTACAGTCTGCATGTCGCTAAAAAAAATTGAAGTTTAAATCAAGCATAAGTTTCGTATATACCCTTCTTAAATATCAAAATATAATATTTTCCAAACCTAATTTACATCATATTTACAACTCATAGAACTTTCAAAGTATCATAGTTTCAGAAACCTATAGTTTTAAATATTTTAAAGCATTATTTTATTAATCGACTATTATACACTCTTAAAACGCTTAAAACATCATTTATACATTTCATAAAATTTTAAAATATTTACCCAATTTACTATTTTAATCAATTTTTAATGTTCTTGTAACGTCCTAAAGATACTAGTAATATTTCAGTTTTAAAACACCCAAAAACAATACAATCATTTGTTTCAAAATCAATCAATGTATAAAGTGTTCTCAAACATCGGAGTGGATCAAATAGATATTGCAGAATAAACTCCAGATGATGTTGTGTGATAAAGTCGGACCCTTCTGTTTGGAAGCAGAAGTACCTGAAACATTTAAACCGTAAAATTGTATGCAAAAAGGTTAGTGAGTTCCCCAAAATACCATATAACCATACGGGCCCCCTCTCAACATATCGGGCCCCCGTCCATTCAATTCAAACGAGCCCCGTCTGTGACATCCCCATTTTCACAGCCAGAAAAGACCGATTTTATTTATGCTTTGTAAAAACCAGAGTACTTCTTTTCATAAAAATGTTGCGGAATTTGTTCCCAGAAAAATATGTTAAATACATTATCAAAACATTTTCGAAGAAACGTATTTTATTCATTTTAAAACGTTTGGGATATCATCGTCAATACAAAAACATAAGCATAAACAGAACTTACATTTATTTACACTAGTGATCTACATCTCTTTAATCTCTAAGTGTAATGTGACTTCATAACAACACCTGTGATATAAATAAAATGAGTGGGTCAGGTTGGGAAACCTGGTGAGTACATAGGGTTTTTAACCCACAATAATATAATTATTATGTTCAATCATCAAACAATTAACCCAATTACCCATCCCCATTATCTTCTTTATTCCTAAGTACCCTCCCTAAGGATTTATCCTAAGGGTCGTCTCCTACATCTTATTTTACCTCTCATCTCCTTACATCACATCTCCTTTTATGTTTGTTCCTAAGGACTTTCCCTAAGGATCATCGCCTACATCGCCTAGACAATATTGATTCAGGGATTACTCCCTCAATACGTAACCACTAAGGGTTAGGGTATCATCGCATGAATACGTAGTTACAACATCGCCTGAACTCGTAATTCATAGTAAAGGGGTTAGAGTATCATCACATGAATACGTAGTTACAACATCGCCTGAACTCGTAATTCATCACCTACCGGTTATGATCCTGCTGGTGTTTCCACAGGGTTGTCTATAATAGTTCGTGGTCGCCATATATACTCTGGTAGATGACTACATCTCCAAATTGTCGGACAAGGTTGTAGTATCCTACATCACCGATTCATCATCACCTATCTATCCTCACCTAATTATCCTCACCTTCCTATCATCACCTATCTCTCATTATTTTATTTCATCACACACCAACTATTTCATCTACCCATGTTTTATCCCAACATATTTGTAGATATAAAATAAATATACAGTTTAAATCATTTAAAACATGTATAAAATCATTCATCCAGCATAGACAACAAGTATTCAGATAATATGCGCGCATAGCACGTAATTTATGTAAAATACTTCATATCTATGTGTAAGATGAAAGTAACTATGCACTCACTTGATAAGGTGATGACTCGGTACTCAGACAACACTTCGTTACTGTTAAAACAATTTCCCTCGGACAAAACCTAGTATCATTACCACTAGAGTTTAGTCTAACGACAACCGCGACAAATTAATAGTCTAGCTATTATTATTATTATATAAGCGTTAAATAACACCCAATATAACTCATAATAATAGCCCAAATAATTATTTTAAGGACCTAATAACATGAAAGCTATATTAAAAATTGCGTAAGCGTAGCTCACTTACAGCGGATTTTAAAGAAAACCAAGCTTTGTTGGAGCAGCGTTCCCGAGCCGAAAGGCTCTCTTCTTGGGGCTTCGGGAGCCTCAGGGCTTCCTTCGGGTGCTAGGGGGTTTACCTAGACTTTAGGGGGCTTAAGGAAGGTTAGAGAGAGAAACTAGAGAGAGAAAGTTGAAGGGTGAGGTGTGAGGAAGTTGGAATGCCCGGCACCTCTATTTATAGGTTGAATTCCTGATGGACTCGCAGAGTTGGGGCATGTGGCAGCCTTCTGGTGGTGCCACGTGTCCAATTCAGGTGGTGCCACGTCACCCCTTATCGCGTATCAGCCTTCAAACTTAGAAAATCATAACTCTCGCATATGAGCTCCGTTTTCGACGTTCGTTTTTTCAACGCGTAGGTAAAATAAATATCTACAACTTTCATTTAGAATCCGTCGTCTAATTCTCGACCGATCTCAAATTTAACAGTAGGAGGCGTTTAGACTGTTAAATGACCGCGAAGAATTCGTAACTCCTTCACACGGACTCCGTTTTCATCTATCTTTTTACCGTTGAGTTCCTATTAATGAGATATTCAAATCTCATTTAGGCCGCGTAAGCCAAAAACCGCTTAAACTAAAATTCGAGTTTCGGGTCGTGCACTGTTAAGCCAAATCTTAGAAAAATCATAACTTCCTCATATGAAGTCAGTTTTGGGCGTTCTTTTTATGGATGTTCTCGGTTTAACATATACTACAACTTTGGTTTAGATCAATAAGGCTAAAAAGTCCTCCATCTTAAATTCACAATTTACGTCTCCTGGTGTCGTGCCGGTTTTGCCGTAAAACTTCGACGGGCCATAACTTCTTCGTTATAACTCAAATATCGACGTTCTTTATATGTACGGAAACCTTGTGACATATTCTACAACTTTGTTAAAATTATTTATTCTAAATAATATTTTGTCGAAAAGTCGTTTTCGACCTCTATTGCCTCTAAATTGACTAGCCTGGATTTGCGAGCGTTACACCGCCCAACATACATATCAGGTCCTGCCCATCATATATAATGGGCCCCACACAATTCACATAACATGTCCAACCCAACATACAAACGAGCCCCACCCAACATACATGCAAGGGTCACAGTGATACCTAGCATCTGACATAGTACAGTGGAAAGACTCACCTCACAAATGTAGTCAATAGCTAACAGGTTCACTGTAACGCCCCGATCCTCAGGTTTTTCTTTATTATGAATTTCTGGATAAAGCTCTAATCGACGAGAATGCGTCTTTAGTGACCTACTCGGCGAGTCCACTATTGGGACTCGGCGAGTAGGAGCTGGCAGATGAAACCCTAAATCCCAGGGTTTGTGCCCTATTTAAAGGAGCCTCAGCCTCCTTTGGGCTTCCTTACAGTCTTTGAGAGCCCTTACTAACCCTTATTCGTGTGTGTGTGTGTGTGCCTTGGAGGGGTTTTGAAGCTTGGAAGAGAGGATTTTGGAGGAAGGGAGTTAAGAGTGCAAAGGAAATTGAAGCAATAGAGGATGGGGAAATGGGTTTTGCCTCAGCTAGCATCCTTTGAAGGTATCAAAGTGCCATTCTTACTTCCTTTTCTTTCCTCTTGTTGAGTTCTAGGGCTTTTTATGGATTTTCAAGTTGGGATGTTGAGCTATAGGCTAGATCTGAAGTTGTAACTTCTGATATGGACCCTCCTTGGGTGCTACAGTCATATAGTTGTTGTATTGGTTGTAGATGAAGTCCCTCTTGGACTAGAAGCTCCATTAAGAACTTAAAATAGACTTTTGGAGCCCATATAGCCATACATGTACGTAAAGTTTGCAACTTTACGTGATAAGTATGCCCTAGAAGCTTGGATTTGTGATTTGGAGCCGCTGCATTGCTCAAAACAAATCTGTATGGAAAGAGGACTGAATGGACTCGGCGAGTCGCAAGGGTGACTCGGCGAGTCCCATGAAGATGATCATTGAGCTCAGCGAGTTGGATGAACAACTCGGCGAGTCCGATGAAGATCGCCATAAAACTCGACTAGTTGAAGAACAACTCGGTGAGTCCGATGACTTTTCCCTTGGATAGACTTGCGTGTGTACCCGTCGAGGTGCAGGGGGAAACTCGACGGGTGGACCTTAAGGATCGATCGGGATTCGAAGGAACTCGACGACTCACTCCGGTGACTCGACGAGTTGGAATGTGCTCCATGAACTCGGCGAGTGGCCGAGTGCACTCGGCGAGTAGAGGTCAACATGGACTGTTGACCTTGACTGAGGACTCTGACCTTGATCAGGAATTTCTAAGAGGTTATGGGGTGTCTGATAAGGGTATGAACTTATGTGTATATTGTGCTATGGTTATAGGTGGTGGAGCCGGTGTCAAGTGATCCGATAGTTGGAGTTTGCATTTCTATCGACATCTACGAGGTGACTTATCCTCACTATATCGATAGGGTCTACGGCACCAAGGCCGGCCCTTTATGATTTACATCCTGGGTTAGGATGGTTGCTTTGTTATTGCCATGTTAGATTTCATCCTGGTATAGGATGGGTGTTATGTTATTGCTTTGCTAGAATTTATCCTGTTTAGGATGGTTGTTATACTAGAGATCGGTAGTTATGGTATGCAGCATAAGATCTTGATCTATAGGGTCGGAATCAGGATAGATAATATGTTATGCTTTTATGATCCGTGAGGATTGGTATGTTAGTGACCTGTTAGGTCGATACTCTAGCTATGAGTGAAACTCTATGATTGATGGTCAATGAGATATATATGATTGCTATGTGTACATGCCAGTATATGTTAGTATGCGTACATGGTTAGTTGCTTGTTGGTTGGGTTGAGGCGGTCTTGCTTTGTGCTGAAGGCCAACACACCCTCTGAGTGGTCCGGGGAGACTGTAGGCCCACGCGGTGGACCAGTCATGCCGAAGGCTTAGGATAGATTCAGATAGACTGTAGGCCCAGTAGGGCGGACCAGTCCGGCTGATGGCCCAGTATGTATGTTGTTTGATTGATCGTTATGGCTATGGTTCTGCCAGTGTGGTATTGGTATCTTAGGGGTAGCTCACTAAGCCCACGGGCTTACAGTTTTCAGTTTATTGTTTCAGGTACTTCAGGAGAGCAAGGGAAGGCGAAGGCGTGACCGTACCGCTCCTCATCCTCATGATCTATTTTGTGACACTTTGATAATAAATGAATTGGAAATGTTTTTTAAAAACAATTACTATTTGACTCTTTAGTTAGTATTAAAAGTTTAAATTTGGCGTGAATTTTATGGGTGTTACACTCACACTGTAGAAATATGGATGCTACACACCTCCTAATGAATCATACAAGGTAAACTCTCATTTTACCTTCTAAAATTAGTCATTTGACTAAAATTCAACCCATATAAAAAAGACAATAGTCAAGGTCAAAGTCAACTCCAGCTGCATTCCACGTCATGGCCAACCAATGGCTACCACATGGTCATTCAACTTAATCTCGATCAAAATCTATTTGACACATCGTGGTAGACATGCTACCACACCGTCCCAAAATCCAAACAACGTAGTCACGACCAAACCAGTCTCCACGTCGTGGCAAGCAAGTCGCCATGCCGTGGAAAACTGAACATGGATAACTTAATGGATTAAACTCTTAACTCCTAATCTCAGAAGTTCCAAAGTTCATATCTGAATCTCTACAATGTCTTTATGGATAAAGTTTCCAACTTTATCCATTAAGACACACCAATAAGTCAAGATCTCTACTCTAAAGTTCTTAATGATTGCACCATATGCATAAACACCAAAATGATTCATGCAAGACCACTTTCCAACCAACACCATGGTCTAGAAGCCAAAATATGCACCCAAAGGCTCTAGAGTATACTCAAAATCCAAGGACAAGAAGATTGGGACTAAAAATCTCATAAAAAGACATAGAATAAATTCTAGAGAAACAAAGAGCAAGATTGAGAATTTTACATCCACAAGGTATGAAATGAGATGAAGTTGTTGGATATAAGTTGGAACCAAGCTAACAAACCACAAGATGAAATTCTTCTTTCTTCAAACTTCACAAAAATGGCTTCACACACTCAAAATACACACAAATAGACTAGGATTTAGGTGGATTTCAGAGAATGGAGGCTGACAAATAAGACGGCCCTAGGAGTCAGTACCCTTAAATAGGGTTCAAAACCGAAGATTTAGGTTTTTCACCAAAATTGACCACCACACCGTGGCAATTAGGCTGCCACGTCGTAACACTTCTAGGTCCGCGTTCTTAATCGGACAATAGTCATGTCTTGGGGCCTTAATAGCCACCACATCATGGCCCACCCAAAACCTTCATAATTTATAATTAAAATAATTAAAATGGGAAAAAATATTACTTGGAAAATGGATGTTACTGATGGGTTTTGAGAAAAACAACATTCCTATGGTGTTCATGCAAACCCTAATGCTTGGATCTATGTTTTTCTACTTGTACATGCATAATTGTCCAAGACTTGCTAAACCCTAATCTAGGATATCATAAAAATCAAAATCATATATAATAAACTAGTTAGAAATTTACCTTGATTGTTTTTTGAAGAACTTGAGCCTTTGAGAACCTTAGCACCTCAAATGTTGTGCCTCTAATAGATCACAAACACCAAAACAATCGAAGAAGGCAAGAGAGAGAGAGAGAGAGAAGGAAAGGCTAAAAATTGGTTCCTAGAACTCTTAGGGTTATATGTAGCCGATTTTGGTAGCTAGGAGGGTCCTTATATAGGTGAGGAGTTAGGGTTTTAGTCAAACACTTATCCGGTTGCATAGGCTCTAAGCAGCCCATAAGAATCTTCTGGAATCCCTACCTTGGACGAATTCTTAAGAGCTTATCCCCAAGAATTCGTCCACCCTATCTCTAGGGTTTCCTTACCCTACTTTGCAACTATCCAATAAATACAATATTAGTCCCCTAGGTTTTAATTAATATCTTTTGATCACGAAATTAATTCCTAATTAATTCTTGAACAATATTAACTAAAGAATATGATTTCTCGTTTAATATATTATTCATATAATATATTAATAAACCATAATAATCTCTTTCTCTATAATTCATCCAGTCAAGTTGCTTTGTTGAAGGCAACCCAAAAGGACCATGCTACAACCGGGTCAAGTACATACCAAATATAGTTATGGGCTTAGACACTTAATCCAATAGTTACATGTTCTCGGCTTGTATTTAGTCATTTACTTTATTTTCTAAAACCACAATCCTCTTGCTTCTTATGTATCTCTTAATCCTTATTCTCACAGATCCCCTTTCATCAACTTCAACAAGTCAACACACTCACGCATCTATAAAGTAGATATGCTAAAGCATCAATAGTCCAAAGACATATGTTTAATGATAATCGTAAAAGTAGAAATTCTAAAGCATCAGTGGACAAAAAACAAATGTAACGCCCTGTTCTGAATCGTTTCCTAAAGCGGGGTGGTGACCCGAAGATCTGGTATTATCAGGCTTGGGGCCATTGAGGGAATGTGATTTAGACCCATTTGGGTGTGAGTTATGTAATTTGGATGATCCGGGAGCTCGATTTGTGTTTTGGAGACAAGGGGTATTTTGGTAAAGTGTCAATTCGGGCTTTATGGAAATTGTATTTTTTTGGGAATTTTTAAGGCAAGTATGAGTTGATAGAAGTGTAGAGCTTCTTGTTACCTCTTCGTGGATATAAGGATCGTTGGAAACAGACTTATAACGAAGAAGTTATGATCTTCAGAAGATTGTAGGGCTTAAGGCTAACCCTAGACAAGGGGCGTACATAGGGAGTATGCGGGGCATATTAGTGCTAAGGCCAATACGTTGGGCGTACATTGGTGTACACTGAGTGTACTAAGCATATGGATTGCGACACTTGAGAGGAGTATGGTAAGCGTAATGGGAGTACGTAGGGCGTACTCCAAATTCATTTAAACCCTAAATGACGGTGTTGGACCATATTTAAGCTCATTATCTCTTCACCAAACCTTCATACCTTCAGCCTCCATCCCTTTTTAACCCTAGATTCAATCCCTAAGTACATTGTGGTGATTTTGAGCTTGGACGGTGATTTGTGGGTGTTTTGTGGTGAAGAAGAAGAAGTGGAACACTTGGAGGAATGGCTTGAGCTTGTAGATCCAAGAGTATCTTCCCATTTGCAATCTTTCTAAGGTAAAAAGCTTATACCTTGATGATAATTTTGTTTGGATCTACTTTGTGGTGTTTCTTTGGTATTTTTGAGTCCCTTGAAGTAAATGTGAGCTTTTGATCTACTCCTGAAGTGGTGGATGTTAGATCAAAGCTCCAATAAGGTCCTTTGTTCATAAAAATGAAAACTTTATGGGATTTTTTGGTCCATGCAAGTATTAAGACCCTTATTAAGTTCCTTTTTAAGTGTTGAGTCCCATTAAGGCACGTATGTGAGTAAATTTGGCAACTTTATTGGTGAAGACCTTGTCTAGGGACCATATCTATGTTTTGGACATCTTGGCTTAACCTATTAAGAGCTAAATGTGGGTTTTGGACTCTTGACGAGTATGTTGGGCGTACGAGAAGGTACGCTCAGTGTAATGCTAGGTTGTGCATCAGGTACTTGTACTTTGTGCATCATGGTCGAGCATGCAGGACGTACTCCCCTATTCTGCAATATTGGTCCTTTTTTAGTATGGGCCTTGTTGGGCCATTGGGATTCTGTTTTTGTGCCATGGTTAGGCTGAGGACTTTCTTGGTAATGGTCCCATGAGAGTTTTTAGCCCCAATTAGGAAGTTGGGCCATATTGGGCTTGGGTTGCCATCTTAGGACTTTGGTGTAGTTGGGATGGGACTTGGTTTTGGGTCAAATGAGGAAAGGGTAAAATGATATTTTACCCTTTATGAAGTTAGTTTATGGAGTGGGACTTGAAATTTGGGTTTCGGGTTGATTATTGATTGAGTTTTGTATTTAATGTTAGTTGGTGCGAAGTCATCCAGTTCAACGACCCGAGCAGTCATTGTTTATCATCGGATTGAGGTGAGTTTCCTCACTGTGTTTAGTGGGTCGAAGGCACCAATGTAGGCCCATGGTTTATATGTTAGGATGCTAGATGTCTGCGTGACTCTTGCAAGTGTTATGCAATGGTATGCTTATCGGGAACGACTCGATGCCAGGGGGCCTGATGAGTATATTGTATGCTAGTTATCAGTATGTGTTTTATGCTTACCGGGCGAGGCCCGATGCTGGGCGGGGCTCGATGACTGTATGGTATGGTATAGTCTTTGTGATCATCGCATGTTTTTGTATGGTTATATATTTATATGCTTAGATATGTATCGGGCAGGGCCCAGTGTCAGGCGGGGCCTGGGGATTGACATATCAGTATAGAGAGCGAGGCTCGATGTAGGGCGGGGCTCGTTAAAGGGCGGGGGCCCAGTATATGAATATTATGTGTGGTATGTGGTATTTTGGGTAACTCACTAAGTTTGTGCTTACGATTTTGTGGTTCTGATTTCAGGTACTTCCGGTTCGGAAGGGAATGACCCGACTCAAGGTTGTTCCAAACATAATTTGGGCCCAGGGTGAGAATGAAAAAAGGCCCCTATAATACATAAATTCATCAACATTTTTATAATAACTCATTAATTGAAAATAATTATCTGTACTAGCATCTTAATATAACATTTTCCGTAACAAAAATACAAAAATTTAAAGAAAAATACTTCTTCTAGCTTTTTGAGATGCAAAATCATTAATAATATCTTCAAGATCAATCTTGTCTAGCATGTCCTTCTCTATACATAGAATTGCCAAGTCGTTCAACCTTTCTTGTGACATCGATGACCTTAAGTAATTCTTCAATAACTTCAACTTTGAAAAATTCCTCTCTGCAGATGCAACAGTTACAGGAATAGTTAATAAGATTCTATATGCAATAAAAACATTTGGGTAACAATCCTCGACTTTAACAAATTCTAAAATTTCAACTGCAGATTTAATATCATTAGGAAGAGTCTTTTGCAAAAATTTTAATTCTGTAAAAAGATCATTTGAATCCACATCAGAAAAAATGTCATTAGAAAAAGTATTTGCGAGCTTTATACAACACTCTCTAAGCTTATTTTCATCTAATGACTTTAAAATCTTTGAATCAGATAAAAATCCAAATATACTTTCAAAATGTTTTAATTGTTCAAATCTAGTATTTAGTGAAACAATTGCAACATCCACAACAACATAAAAGTAATTAATCTTAAAATACTCTTCTAGTGATTGTATTTCTTCTTCTTCAATATCACTTTCATCAAAAAATTTCTTTCTAGTGACATTACGCCTATATGGAAATGTAGGTTCAACACCCATTTCTAAAGCAATTGTTTTAGCAATATTTATGCTTGAAACAAACCCTTCATTTCTAAATTTCTTAAAAAATGTGATTACATTTTGTAATTGGTTAATAGCGACATCAATACAAATAGATTTAGATTGCACTTTTTTACTTACCATATTAATAGAAAATAAAATTTCATACCAAATAACCGTACTAAGTAAAAATTCAAAACTCTTAATAGCTTTAACTAAAATTTTGGCTTCACTTTTTAATTTTGGGTCATCAAATGATTTAGCCAATTCTAGCAAAGCTAATCGTATTTGAGGAGCTTGGAATCTAATAGCTTTAACACTTTTAATTCTACTTTCCCAACGAGTATTAGATAAAGACTTTATAGTTAAAGTTGGAACATTATCTAATAATACTTTCCATCTTTTAATAGAACTAGAAAATAATGAATATAAGCGTTGAACAATACCAAAAAAAGAAACAACTTTACCACAAGAAAGTGCCATGTCACAAACGGTAAGGTTTAGACTATGACAAGCACATGGCATATATAAAGTTATAGGATTAATTTCAAGAAATCGTTGTTGAACCCCATGGTGTTTTCCTTTCATGTTATACCATTATCATAACCTTGCCTCTTTACATCATTCACATCAAGATCTAACAATTTAATGCATCTAATAACTCATTAAAAAGTCCCAAACCAGAAGTATCATCAACTTTTTAAAATTCTAAAAAATATTCATCAACTTGTATTTTGTTAGAAGACAAATTTACACATCTTATAATTAAAGTCATTTGATCTCGATGACTCACATCTGGAGTACAATCAAGAATTATAGAAAAATATTTTGTCTCTTTAATTATTTTAATAACTATGTGGCCTAAAAGAGAAATAAGTTCATTTTGAATTTGGGGCCAAGATAATGATAATGAATTTCTTGATTTTCTATACGTCTAACATGATCGTGCATTATACCATCGAATTCTACCATCATTTGTATTGCTCCCAAAAAGTTACCATTACTATCTTCATAAAGTTTAGAGTTAGAACCACGAAAAGCCAAATTATATTTAGACAAACATTTCACAGCAGCAATTATTCTTCTTAAAACTTGTCTCCAACGCTCTTTTTCCTTTAAAATTTCTTGTTGTCAATCTTTATCAATAGTAAGGTTTTTATTCAATCGTTGTTTTGCTTCATTGCAATAACTCATACAACTCAGATGTTCATTACTACTTTCATGTTCTTTAAATCGAACACTAAGATGTTTCCAATCATTCTATCCTTCAATTGCTAAAAAAAAACCTTTTTGATTAGTAGATTTAAAAAGTTTACAATAAAAACAAAACACTTTATCCAAAAACTTTGAGTAAACTAGCCAGTTCCGATCTCGTGTCTCACCATTATTTATTTTTTGGGTATAAAAAACATAAGAGAAATGTCTAAATAGTTTATCCTTTGGAAACACAAGATTCATTTCCCTTATTGGCTCCTTTTCAATTAGAATATCTCTTGTTTTATTATCAAGAACATTCCAATTTCTAGGGTCATAAATATCTAAAGGATTATTAAAATTTGTATCATCACAATCATTAAACACATCTGTATCATCGCGTTCATTTGACACATTAGTATTATCACGTTCATTTGATACATTAGTACCATCACAATCATTTGACACATTAGTATCATCATGTTCATTTGACACATTAGTATCATCACAATCATTTGGGCCGCTAATATGGAGTTTGAATGGAGTTTTGTTGGGCTTATACATTAAGAATGTTTATACTTATATGATCCATAAATAATTCATATATATATATATATATATATATATATATATATATATATATATATATATATATATATATATATATATATATAACAAATCCTATAAAAATTTTGGCCCCCCTGAAAATATGGGCCCTAGAAGGTTGCCCCTATCGCCCACCCTCTGGGACGGGCCTAACCCGACTTGATCGCAACGCATCCACCTATGTTTCCGCATTATGATGATTTTGACATTGTACTCTGATAACTGTTTTCTTATAAAGAGCTTTTGAATATTTGGAAAAATGATACTAAATGTTGACTCAGAGATAATTAATGTTTATGTTAAATTAAAAATGAAAATTTTACCTCATAATTTTTGGGTCGTTTCAACGAAGGTATATAGATACTTCAGGTTTTGTATTTTGTTAAGTAAGCACAAAAACATGCATTATATGAGATATTTATCTAGATGAAGTTCAAACATAACAAATTTAGAACATCCTTCAATTGAAAATTGTGTAAGTCTTTTCCAATCCGATCTTTAATTACTTTAAATATGTTATTATAGTAGGAATCAGGAACACGAATCAATTATAGTTGAAAACAATTCCAAACTCCATAATCACTAGCACACCAAGCATAACAACTGATACCCAGAGATTATAATATCACAACATTAAAAAATAAACAATAATCCGTAAAACTATACAAAATAAACTACAACTTATATAATCCAAAACAATTTTAAATGTTATAATTTCATAGAATTTTTAAAGCACATACCAAGCACACCAACCATACATGCTATTAACTTCAAACTCTTTAACCTATTTAACACATATAAACCAAATCCCTTACATTTTTCTCTCAAAACATCATCATCATCATCTAAATAACACCAAGTAAGCCCTTTTGCCAAAATCTAAACCCCCATACACCTATATGAAAATGGATTAACCAGGCACCTAAAAAATTCTTCTACTTTTTCACATATAATTCCCTGTAAAAAATAAGATCACACAAAATCATACCAAAATCAAGTATAAAATCAGACCAACATAATATATCAAGCAAGAATTGCACCAAATTCAGACCAAAATCAAATTTCAAGCAAGAATCACACCAAAGTCAGACGAAAATCATATTTCAAGCATATAATCAGACCAAATATGATTTCAACAAAGGATGTGACTTGCAATTTCTGTTGGATTAGGTGTCTAAGCCCATAACTATTTTGGTATGTACTTGACCCGATTGTGAGCATGGTCCTTTCGGGTTGCCTTCACCATAGCAACTGATAGGATGAACTACGGAGAAAGAGGATTACTTATTATTTATTAATATATTATATGAATAATATATTAAAAGAGGAATCATATTGTTTAATTAATATTACTCAAGAATTAATAAGAATTAATTTTGTGGCTAAAAGATATTAGTTAAATAAAGGGGACTAGAACAGTCAATTGTGTGATAGTTGAATATTAGGCTAATGGACTCCATAGAAGTTGGAGTGGACGGAATCTATGGGGAATACCATTAGAATTCGTCCAAGGCTTCTAAGGAGGGAGTACATGGGCTACTTAGGGCCTAAGCAGTCAAATTAGGGTTTCCTAGTTGAAAACCCTAATAGCCTACTGTCACACCCCAAAACCAAGAACGACGGAAACATTATGGGGCGGAGGACGTCATGTATAATATCACAACACATAAATATAGTAAACAAGCAAACAACATCATCCATTGCATTAATAATGTATTTTAATACAAGTGTGTTCTGTACAGTTATAGACACCAAAAATATGAATCAAAATAAAATATGAGTCTTGTAAATGCTCCATCTTCTCAAAAGTTGGCATCGGTATCTGTCTACTGATGACCTGATAATACAAGTTATTTTGAAAGAGTTTATCAACATTAAAGCTGGTGAGTTCATGAGTATTTTAGTGTCATGTTTTGTATGAAAATGTTTGTAAGTGTTCGAATGTAAGAGTACGTAAAATGTTTGTAAGTGTTTGTTTGTATTTCCTAGAAAACCCTATATTTTCCATTTAAAAGCAGCCTTCTACCAAGGCATCAAGTGTAATGTATGTTTGTTCATTGTAAAAGTGTGTACCTTTCCCAAATGTGACTATTATTAGTAAATATAGTTTTTACATTACTCTTTATGTGAGGAGATCACAAAGTATATGCAAAGGGAAAATAATGAAGTATTGTAGTATAATAATATTATAACTACTATTGTACTAACTACCTTAAACCAAATTATTGCTTCGACTCATATTCCCCAAAAAGTGGATCCCGCTCTAATAGCTCCGAATAAATTAAATACGTGCATTAAGATATGAAGGCTTCTTATTCCACTGTTAATTAAGGTATAATGTGATGTAATTGTAACCATACTTGATCGACCTAGTGAAACACGACGCTCGAAGACGTCGAGATGTTATGACATTCATCACTCGAAGACCTGCAGGTCCCACTGTAGCTAGCAACAAGGTGTAGGACGGTTAGTCCAGTATAGATCTATACACGAATTCACGCTCTCCCTTCAGGAGACTCTGGATACAAGACGAGCCATGACGGAGATGCCATGCCTCGAGGTAGTGCCTCACTTTTATTGCATAGTGTGTATGTGGTGTATGTAATAGTGTAGTGTATGTCTTTCTTAATCCTTATCATAGTGAGTTCTCTAGTGTAGTATATAGTGTGTATGAATAGTATGTATTAGTGTATGTTCTCTCTGACTCTCTTTATAGTATGTTCAATTGTATAGTGTAGTGTATTGTTTACAGTATGTATTGACTCATGTATGAACTGACTCTTTGTATGTTACATTGTACTAGAAGTAGTAAGTAGTATATCACTAAACTATACCTATTATAGTTTACTAGAAAGATTGTTTGTATAACTGAGTGTATTGAAATAAGACAGAAAGCTTTTATTTCTATACATATACATATGATATATAACTAAGGATTAAACGACACTCGGACAAACAATAGGGGACTCTAAGTCCACAACCAAACAAGGAACATGAAATAGAGCGTATTATCAATCCTAAGTCCTTCAAACCTTACTTATATAACCATATATGTATTGGACATGATTTGACAGTATATAAGTTTAAAGAGTTTTGAAAGTAAAGATTTGGAAACTAAAACTAAGTTTTATAACGAGTTTAACATGTAAAAGTGTTTGGAAATCATTTTGAAGTAGTTTTGTTGACAAGACAGTTTAAAGCATAGTAAATCCATTTGTATGCTAGTTATTAATCACATGTGATTGATGTAATAATTAGTATAATTCAACTTGTATTCCCCCTATAAAAGCATTTAAAAACATAATAAAGGTTAATTAAGGGGTATGAACTCACCTGTAGTGAGTGGTTTGGATGAACGAATGGTATAGGATGCTAAGTGTCAAGTGAGGACTTGAGCACACACACGGATCCTATTTAACAGATATTGACACATATAAGTATCCAATTAGTCAATTAACAACTAATTAATCAAATAAAGACACCCTAAAACATGGATAACACTTTGATTCAAGTGCTGGGAGTACATTAGGGTTGCATCTAAGGGGTGTAGGGCTTTGCATTTGAGTTTATGGCCCAAGGGCCACTCCTTAAGGAGTTTACGGCCTATGGTCATTTCCCCCATGAGTTTACGACCGCAAACTGATGGTATTAAGTTCCATTTTGTGTTTTGAGGTCTTATAAGTCATAAAGAAGCATCCTTACTTCAAGTCTAAGCCTTAGGAAGTCATGGTGGCACCATTACACCTCTTTATAGAGTTTACGCCCCATGGACCATTCCTCATGGGTTTACGGCCGTAAAATCTATATGTTCATGGTATTTTTTATGCTTAAGGTCCTAAACACTTCAAGGAAGTGATCTAGACTAGTATCCATAGCTAAGGAAAGGACTAGGGCTCACTTTGCCCCATCTATTAGGGTTTACGGCACAAGAACATGCCTTGGCCGTAAACACATTTGATCTTGTGTTTCTTTGTGTTTTCTAGGTGTAAAAAAGCTCATTTCAAGTGTATAACAAGCTAGGATAAGTGTACTTACAATCTAGAAGCTTGATTGGGTGTTTAAGGTCCAAGAACACTAGTGTGTGTTCTTGATGTTCTTGGTGTTTTGAAGAACAATTGAAGATCTAAGTAAAAATGAGGAATTCATGGATAAAATGGAGTATAACAACTAGGTGAAAGGTTATAACAACAAATCAAACAAAGAAAACACTTACATTTTGGAAGATTGGAAGAAGAGTGTGATGATACTTGAAAGAGAAGCTAGGAGTTCTTGAGTTAGGAAGTTGGAGAATGAGAGAATGAAGAGTAAACTCATGCCGTAAGCATGAGTTTGCAGCCATGAGGGAGTTTACGGCTCAAACTCCAAAAGTTTGGCCGTTAACTCCTTATTAGGGGTGAAATTGTGTGTTTGCTACTCCAAGACTCTAGAAAGTACTTCCTTTCATTCGTTCGTTTGAAGAATAAATATTAAAAACACTCAAACGGACTTTAAACCGGCTAACAATTAACAAAAATGTATTTGACTTTTATTTGAAGTGCTTGAGTGTAGGGTTTGTACAAGTGAAAATTTCGGGATGTCACACCTACCTATATAAGGAACCCCTAAGGCCCCAAAAACGTGGTGAAGTAATCCCTAAGGGTTCTTGGACGTTTTTGGTGCCTCCTCCCTCTCTCCTTCTTCATCTTGATGCATATGGTGTTTGTGACTCCATTAGAGGTGCAACATTTGAGGCACTAAGCTTTCAAAGGTCAAGATCAAAAGGAATTGAGATTGTTATTACTACATAACAATCAAGGTAAGATCTAAACCCCAATTAATATGTTAATTTGATTACTGTATGCTAGATCTAGGGTTTATGAGGTTTGAACGATTATTGCATGTTCATTAGACAAACTAGATCCAAAGCTTTAGGTTTTGCAAGTACACCATAGGATTGATGTAATGCTCATAACCCATCACTGCTATTAGAGCCTAGGTTGTTTGTTTGATGTATTTGATGCTTTCATAATCGTTCATGGCTGAAAAACGCAAAAAATCACTTTTTGAAGCCTGGACTCGCCGAGTTCACTGGGTACTCGACGAGTTCAGCCCTGAGTCGACGAGTCTGAGGGTCAAATAGAGGGTTTTTCGGGTTTTTTTTAGCTGTTTTGGCTTGGGATAATTACCAAAAACGTTTTTTGTTGATAAAATCCGATTTTTATTGATTTGGAGTGATTATGCTTGCCAAAATAGAAGATAATTGTCAATTGATTAGATAATCATTGTCTTATATGATAAAATTGATTTATTTGAATTATTTGATTGGATTATCTTTCCATAAAATTGAATTAGGTCAAATTTAGATAACTACCAATTATTTGATTAATTTAATTATTTGTAATTTGATCTAGATAGTTTTGAAAAAATTTGAAACTTGCCCTCAAGTTTTGGAATTTAAATTTTGATTAAAAGTTTAATTTCGAAAGATTTAAATTCTAAACCCCTAATGTTTTGAAAAGTTTCAAAACTTGCTCTCAAGTTTTGGAATTTAAATTTTTTTGATTAAAAGTTCTAATCTTTAAATGTTAAATTCTAAAGCCCTAGTATTTTGAAAAGTTCAAATTACACCCTTATGATTTTATTAAATTAATTAAGTGTATAGTTAAAAGAGAGTTAATAAATTCATAATGATATGGTTTATATTTAATTAAATTAGTAAAAAGTATAATTTATTAAATTCAACCACCTAGTATTTTAAAAGTGTAAAATACACCCTTATACTATATAACATTAAAAGTCTAATATTATATATGTATAAGTAAAGAGTGCGTCTTACCGTTAGTAGGCCTCATTCACGAAGTTGGTCTATAAGGGGTGTTTAAGGAAGCGGCCTGTAAAATGACCGTCATTGGGTATCCATTCTTATCCACCGCACTCTTGATTAGTGGAGGGTTGTTAGCCGAACGGGTACGTAACGACCCAATTTTCACGCCCAAAAAAATTTCATTTAAATTAAGTAGTTTGTAAAACATTTGTAGTAAGACATCATCCGATCATATCTTTTCATAAAACATATCTCATGTCTGAAAACCCAAAACATGAAAATAATAATAATGTCAGAGTACAATCCCAGAACATCTCATAATGCGGAAAACCAAAGTGTGTGTGTATGATGTGCTGCTACCGCGCCAGCTCCTTCCCCTTCGCTGAAGAGGTACCTACAACCAAAACTGTAAATTGTAAGCACGAAGCTCGATGAGTTCCCCCATCGTACCACATACCTTACAATCATACATACTGCCAAGCATTTCTGGGGTGCCTGACCTACCCGGTACGGCCATTCTGGGGTGCCGACCTACCCGTGCGGCCATTCTGGGGTGCCGTCCTACCCATGTCAAGCCATTCTGGAGCGCTGACCTACCCATGTCGAGCCATTCTGGGGTGCTGACTACCCTTCGGTCCTAACAATCGAACCTCGGGGACTATTTCACCCCCTACTACTACTATCACATATATCATAGAATAATCTATTGTCAGACATATCCGGGGTGTCCGACCTACCCTTCGGTACTAACAACCAAATCTCGGGGACTCTTCCCCTCTTACTACCTCTATCTCATATAACATATCATGCTAGCAGCGAAACATATCACCACATACTTTTAGGCATATCTGGGGTGCCTAACCTACCCTTCGGTCCTAACAACCGAACTCTATCACTATAACATATCATAACAGGCTAGCATATAACATATCAGGTAGTAACAACACAGATGAATATCACAAAGACAAACATCTAGCATACGATCCCTACTGGTGGGTCGGCATTGTGGTCGTAGACCCACCGCTACTAGAAGGTAACTCACCTTGTAGTAGCTGCTAAACTGTGCGGGAATCCTCTGACTACTGCTGTTGCTGCTCTGGAAATCCTCTGGCTAAAATTCCCACAAAACACTTAGTCAGAAACTGACATCTACTCCCAGGGTAAAATGACCATTTTACCCCCTGACTAAGTCAAAGTCAAAGTTAACTTCTAGTTGACCTGACTCGCCGAGTTGGCTCGCCAACTCGCCGAGTCCCTATCCTTCCATTAGACCTCATACCCGTCTCTACTCGTCGAGTTAGACGATGACTCGACGAGTTTTCCTTCTAAATGAACATCGACTGAATCCTCATCTGACTCGCCGAGTTGTATGAACAACTTGTCGACTTCATCATCAACTGATACTCAGGTCCTGCCCTTGACTCGCCGAGTTGTATGAACAACTCGTCGAGTCCATCTTCATCCTTAAGAAGATTGCCTTGGACTCGCCGAGTCTGTTCATGCACTCGCTGAGTCCCATGAATTTCCAGAACAATGGCTTAGTCCAGAACGTTGGGTCACCCCTTGGGACCCCCTTAAAACCTTTCCACACTCAACTGGGTCCTTTTGACCCTCAACTGATATGGGACAGAACCTTGGACTCGCTGAGTCCAAGAACGAACTCACCGAGTTGGTCATAACCACTGACTGAATCTTCGCTTTCTGATGTACAACACTTGATCAAAATGTAGATCTAAGCTTCTACAATCGATCTAGCACGTAAAGTTACAACCTTTACATGCTTGCATGGGACTTTAAGCTCAAAAGATCCTAAAACAAGCTCTCACAATGCATAGGGCCTTCCTTGAGTGCAAAAGCCACTCCTTTCTGCCTTGTAACCCCTCAAAGGACCTAGATCCGAGACATCAACCTCAAACCATGCTTGCAATCATGGTTGGTGACCAAAATGGCTTAGAAAAGCCCTAAAACTCAACAAAATGGGATCTATCAAAAGAGCAAGCAAGGTATAGACTTTATACCTTCTGAAGTCAGCAAATGATGCTCAAAATTGAATCCTTCTAGCCTCCTCTCGATCCTTCAAGCTTTTCCTTCCTTCCTTGTATCACAAAAGCACCAAAATCACTCCTAAAGCCTTAGATTGCTTCAATAACGGCTAGGGTTTGCTATGGGAGTCTTCTGGGAGCAAATGGGACTAAGGAGGCCGATTTAAGTTGTTTAAATAGGGTGCAAACCCTCGGATTAGGGTTTTTTCCCAAACAGGGTCTACTCGCCGAGTCCGGGACTCGACTCGCCGAGTCCACAACTTAAACTCCACGCTTCATCCCGCTTGTACTCGGCGAGTTGGTCCTTTAACTCGCCGAGTCCAAGGCCAATATGCAAAAATATAAAAGATTTAATAAAAAGAACACGTACCAAGAATCAGGTGCTACAAATCTCCCCCACTTATTTTAGACTTCGTCCTCGAAGTCTATTGCTCGATCCTGAAACATCTCGGGGTAGTGCTCCATCATCTCATCCACCGGCTCCTAAGTCCACTCCGAACCCTTCCGGTGCTGCCATTGCACCTTCACGAGTTATACTCTTTTGTTCCTCATATCCTTCGATTTTTGGTCAAGGATCGCTACAGGCCGCTCGATGTAATTCAATCTGCCATCAACCTGAATGTCCTCAAAGGGTACCACTGTTGGGTCGTCCACCAGGCACTTCCGTAGCTGTGAAACATGGAAAGTGCTGTGTATCTGACTGAGTTCGGCTAGCAAATCCAGCCTATAAGCCACCTTGCCCACCCGGGCTATAACCCTGAACGATCCAATATACCTTGGGCCCAACTTGCCCCGCTTACTGAATCGAATGACGCCTTTCCAAGGCGACACCTTCAGGAGAACCATATCTCCGACCTGGAACTCCAGGTCTGATCGACACTTATCGACATAACTTTTCTACCGACTCTGAGCAGTCTGAAGCCTGCTCTGGACCTGCTGAATCTTCTCTGTCGTCTTGAGCACTACCTCGGTGCTCCCCATGACCCTCTGGCCAACCTCACCCCAGCATATCGGGGTCCTGCACCTCCTCCCATACAACATCTCGAAAGGAGGACGGTCGATGCTCTTATGATAGCTATTATTATACGAGAACTCTGCCAACGGAAGGTAGGTATCCCAGCTACCTCCGAAGTCCAAAACACAAGCCCACAGCATGTCCTCCAGAGTCTGGATGGTCCGCGCGCTCTGGCCATCCGTCTGCGGGTGAAAGGCGGTGCTGAAACGCAGATGACTACCCAACTCGTCGTGGAATTTCTTCCAAAACCTGGATGTGAACCACACATCCCTATCCGAAATCACCGAAACTGGCACTTCGTGCCAGGCCACCACCTCTCTGTAACTCCCCAAGAGATTGCTGACTTCCGGGCACATGAAAGGGATGCTACCAAAGTGGCATGCATCGTGTTGGCCACCATGACAGCAGAACTCCAAAAGTCCTATGAGGACTTCTACCCTTTTGAAATGCACCAAGATCTGATGGAAAGATACCATCAAAGTGCACGACAAGAGAGGTATGAAATCATCTGCTCCATCATAACAACCATGATGAAGGACAGAGGATCCGTCACGAGCCACATGCAGAAAATGCAAAGGTATGTGGATCGGTTGCTGGAGCTTAATGTGAACTTCCCTGAGGATCTTGCAATAGATATCATTTTGCACTCCTTACCCTCGTGCTATGATCAATTCCACATGACATATTACATGAATAAGGAAGAGGTCACACTCAGCAAACTTCAGGGACTCCTCAAGACTGCAGAAACAAGTCTTAAAGGTAAGTCGGTTGTTATCACTCCTACTCCAAAATCCGCCCCAATTTTGGCAATCGGGAAAGGTAGACGGAAGAAGAGGAAGAGCTCTTCGAAGGGCACCAAGGCTAGGACCCTTGATGGATCTTCTTCAAGTGGAGCCAAGAAAGGTTTCGTCACTCCTTCTTCTGACCCAAAAGATGTTGAATGCTTCTATTGTCATGAAAAGTCACATTGGAAGTGGAACTGCCCAAAGTACCAGCAAGATGTGAAGGATGGGAAAGTTAAACCCAACCATGTAGGTATTTACACTATCTTATCTAACAATTCACCCCATTCTAACTCTTGGGTCCTTGATACCGGTTGTGGTATTCATATCTATTCTGATTTGCAGGGACTAAGAAGAAGTGAGAATGTGGAGCATGGAAGAATAAATTTAAACATGGGGAATAGGAAAGCTTTACCTATCACCAAGATTGGAGTTTATACTTTATCGCTAAGTAGTGGGTTTAGTTTAGATTTGAATAAATGTTGTTATTCGCCAGAAATGACAAGAAATATTATTTCCTTTCATGCATTGTATAAACAAGGTTTCACATTTTCATTTGATAATGAAGTTGGTTCGATGTTTTTGGTGCCTCCTCCCTCTCTCCTTATTCATCTTGTTGCATATGGTGTTTGTGACTCCATTAGAGGTGCAATATTTGAGGCACTAAGCTTTGAAAGGTCAAGATCAAAAGGAATTGAGATTGTTATTGCTACATAACAATCAAGGTAAGATCTAAACCCTAATTAATATGTTAAATTGATTATTGTATGCTAGATCTAGGGTTTATGAGCTTTGGACGATTATTGCATGTTCATTAGACAAATTAGATCCAAAGCTTTAGGGTTTGCATGTACACCATAGGATTGATGTAGTGCTCATAACCCATCAATTTCAACCATGATCAGAGATTTTTGTAACATCAAACCATAATGAACAAATAATTGGAAATTAGAAGAAATACCTACAATAGAGAAGATATAGTGGCTAAAAGAGGTGTGGTGTAGGTTGTCATCAACGTCGGGTGTGGCCAGTATCGAAATAGGTGTGGCAAACGTTGTGAGTGGTGATGGTGAATATGACATGGGGTATTCTCCATATTTTTTTAGTTTAAACCCTTGCATCCTTAAAAGGATGTTAGTCTATTTCTTCTACAAGAAGAGAACACACATACATTTTTAGTTCTACGATCTTCTATAAACAAATAGTCTTAGACTATACGTCTGCCTGGCTACAGACAAAAGAGGCCAAAAATATCTTTTTGAGAAAAACAAACAACGAGGTATACATATAATACTTATTATCATGAATGATGAATAATGATGAAACCCTAGATGCTCTTAGCTCATATACTAATGAGCTCATATACTAATGATTTACACTTAACACCTTCGAATATACAAGTATAGAAAAATTGTCCTTCATTTTGCAACATATTGCTTCACTACCCTCCAACTTCAATAAAATGAGCAACACCCCTTCATCTTTCACAGACTGATTCTTTAACAATTATTTAAACAAAATCTTTCATTTTTAACCCTACAAGAAACTTTCCAAGTTAACCTTGCACTTAGACAATCTTTTCAAAGTTGAGGTTGGAATTTGTGAAAGTTAAACAATAAGTTTCAACATATTTCTTTGATACATAAATTATTTAAATATTAAATAAAAGAATTATAATAGAAAAAATATAAGCCAAACCAATTTTCATCTCATATTCTCAAATAGATGCTCTTACTTATATACTGATGATTTACATTTTGCACCTTCGAATATACAAGTATACAAAAATAGTCATTCATTTCCAACATATTGCTTCACTACCCTCCAACTTTAATAAAAGGAGCAACACCCTTCACGAACTAATTCCCTAATAGTTATTTAAACAAAATCTTTCGTTTTTAACTCTACAAGAAACTTTACAAGTTAATCCTCCTCTTGGACAATCTTTTCAAAGTTGAGGCTGGAATTTATGAAAGTTAAACAATAACTTTCAACATATTTCTTTAATACATATATTATTTAAATATTAAATAAAAGAATCATAATAGAAAAAATATAAGCCAAACCAATTTTATCTCGTATTCTCAATTAGTTGATTCATGAAGTACAATCTTAACTAAGCCTTTCAATCTCTCATAAGTCACCTATCTTAAATTCACCATAATATTAGTCTCTCTAGAATGGTCAAAGAGTTAATTATTTGATCACATTTCAATATTCAATCATCAATCAAACCAACAAGTAAACAATCATGTAAATACCAAAGAGTTTTTAGTCTAACGTATAAAAGTATCAAGGAGTTGAAATATATCCCTTCCTAATAAGTTTAGGGTTTAAGTTCCATGGTAAACAAAAAAAACTGTATAAGTCTAAAATTTAATATGTATATATTAACGGTTAAAAAACATTTTAAAACTTAAATAAGTTGTTTGAGAAAATAAACAAATAAATCTGATTTCAACTTATATAATAGACATATTAAAACGAACCCAAACCAACTTTACTTATTACCAAGATATCAAGGGAATCATCATTGTATACTTTTTTTTGGAAATGACGCATAAACATATATAAAAGAACAGTTTCCGAGAAAGTCCTAATTTTTTATTTTGATTTGTAAAAAATCTCAAAATAATTTTTTATTTACAAAAAAAAAACATAAATTACAGGTAAAAACAATGATTTGGCCCATTTTTTCAGTTTATTTGTTTCATTACTTATTTGGTTTTTTTTAAATCTCATTATTTTACCATTATTTACGAATAAATTTCAAAGTAAAATTAAATGATGATTTTGTCATTTTCTCCATGTAACATACATTTTACCGATTTCATTGTTTATTTAGATGTCTGGTCATTAAATGAGTTGATAAGATAGATACGATAAGTTAGATAGTGTTATGTTTGCTGTAAAATTTGATATCCATCTCATTGGTTCATTTATAATTATATATCTAGGTCAACAATGAAACTGATAAAATGTGTGTTTCTGAGAAAAATGACGGAAAATAAGCTGATGAGATGAGTATACTGGGTTATATAAGATTAGATAAACAATTTGAAATTTCTTATAAACCTAAAAAATGACGAAGTTGTTCATAGTTTATGTAATTATCATAGTCTTCGTTTGATGCATTTTATATTCCAAAAAATATAAGATACATCACAATACAAAGTTTTATGGTAAACACAACATTATATAACCTACAATATCCATATTACCACCTTATTTAATGACTAGACATGCAAATCAGAAATGAAACCGGGTAATATATATGTTACAAGGAGAAATTGGTCAAATAATCATTTAATTTTAATTGGGAAAATGACTCTTGAGGGTAATTAACTTTTGCGTTTGTACTCATTTGGTCCTTTTTTTTGTATTATACCATCGAACTTGTTGTTGGTGTTTACCATAGCCCTTTTGACCGACTTTTGACCTGTGATAGCCGGTCAAAGGGTTATGGTGAACACAAACAACAAGTTCGATGATATATTGAGTACAAAAAAAGGAAAGGGACCAAATGAGAACAAACGTAACAGTTGGTTACCCTCCTGATTCATTTTCCCTTTACTCATTTACAACAAATCACACATCATCTCCTACTGATATTAATGACTTTATGAGATTCATTCTTGCTTCTCTTCAAAACATAACATACGAAAGGACATTATTCATACATGTACAACTTTGTAATGCACTTGAATATTTATTAGGGGAATCTTGACTAAGCAGACGCATTTCATGATTACATTTACATTTCCAATCAAATGATTTATCGTATCATGGATTCTAGACAAGTCTACAAACGAGTGGAATCACAAGTGCTATGATTTTTGAGTTTACTTAGCTTTAAGATCGAACTCATGGGATAAGATACAACATCAATATGTACAATATCATGCTGCTTTTGTAGACACATCACCATAATATTGTACATATTGATGTTGTATCTTATCCCATGAGTTCGATCTTAAAGCTAAGTAAACTCAAAAATCATAGCACTTGTGATTCCACTCGTTTGTAGACTTGTCTAGAATCCATGATATGATAAATCATTTGATTGGAAATGTAAATGTAATCATGAAATGCGTCTGCTTAGTCAAGATTCCCCTAATAAATATTCAAGTGCATTACAAAGTTGTACATGTATGAATAATGTCCTTTCGTATGTTATGTTTTGAAGAGAAGCAAAAATAAATCTCATAAAGTCATTAATATCAGTAGGAGATGATGTGGGATTTGTTGTAAATGAGTAAAGAGAAAATGAATCAGGAGGGTAACCAATTGTTGCGTTTGTTCTCATTTGGTCCCTTTTTTTTGTACTCAATATACCATCGAACTTGTTATTTGTGTTCACCATAACACTTTGACCGGCTATCACAGGTCAAAAGCCGGTCAAAAGGGCTATGGTAAACACCAACAACAAGTTTGATGGTATATTGAATACAAAAAAAGAAAAGGGACCAAATGAGTACAAACGCAAAAGTTAATTACTCTTAAGAGTCATTTTCCCATTTTAATTTGATACTTATTCGTAAATTATGATAAATTAATGAGACTTTAATAGAACCGGATATGTAATGAAATCGGTAAACCGAGAAAAAAGAACCAAATCGTTGTTTTTACCGGTAATTCATAATTTTTCATAAACAAATTTTAATTTGAAACTTTGTTGTAAGATTTTTCTATATAAAATTGCCACAAGCTTAGCAAGTAACTAAAAATACACAAAAAAAAAAAAAAAAGTAATTCGAATGCAACAATTTATATCTATATAATATTTTATGTTTAATAGAATTATATAATATAATATTTTAAACACAAATTATTATATATAAAAAAACATTTCTTAAGTACGAATGAGCTCATCATGAGAAAAATATAGACACTGATTAATGACATATTTAAAAGGAGAATGACTTTCAATCCCCCGGTTACAATAAAAAGAGTTCCCTTATCTTTGCACCAATTAAAAGATAATGAGATGCTTCATCAGCTGTCTTGAAAGGGGTGAAACAGCACCATATTTTCTTTACAAGATATTTTCTTCCAAACTGAAAAATATCTCTTATAAAGTTATAATAATAAAAAAATAATATAATTCAATTATTTTAAAATCCAAAAATAAACGATCCAGTCATTTTCACATCTCTCTCGATTTGGAAACTGTTTTATACTCGCTCCAATACCGACTTCCCTAAACATGCTACCATGACACGTGTACACATTTACCTGGCGCGTATCTAACACTGCACTTCCCCTAGCGCGTGAAACATTACAATTTGCATTTCCGTAACGTGGAAAAGAAAAAATGGAGAATAATAAAGTGAAACCGTCCTTATAAAAGCGGATCCGCCGTATCTCTCCAACTCAAAATAATCGTTCGCCGGAAAAATATTTTCCGACAGTTGCCGGAATCCGTGGGTTTAAACTTGAAATGGATGCGAAAAGAGCTTACAACGATCATCGATGGACGAACGAGAGGCACCTTCATTTCCTGAAATCTCTAGAGGCTTCGTTCGTTCGAACAATGCTGGAGAAACGCGACAATCGCGTTTTTCTTCCAATGGATCGGTATTTGCCGGATAGTTGCGAATCGACGTTAGATTCGAAGACGACGACTACGACGAAGAGAAGAAAAAGGCATTTTCCGACAGGTATGTTTGATAAAAATATAAATCAGATGCATCGTCGACAATACTGGTTAAGTTCTCAAACAATACTTGCGATTTGAATCATAACAGAAAATTACATGTATGATCAGTTTATTTATCATGAATCATGATCTAACTAACCACTTGATCAAAAAATGAAGTAGAATTTCAAATATTTTATTTCTATTTGTGGAAAACAGATGCTGAAGTTGGTTGTATCTTGCAATATTTGCAGAAGTTGATGCAGTTATAATTTGAATTTCTAAGAATTTTACTTGGATTATAATTTGAATCAATTTAATTTCTCTAGTTACTAATATGAAAATGAATGTATTTGACACACATGAATCATGATATTTCCACTTTATCAATCGGCTAATATATGTACGATTATTGTACATGATATATGTTCGTTTAGGAGAAGATATTTAAAAATTTAAAAATTCATTTATATAAAGTACAATCCCTTATAATTATTTTATAAGTCATTAAATCATATATTCCAATTTATTTTATAGAAGAAGCATCTTTTATTTTGAGGCATCTTCCATTTTATTTGTTTTATTGTCTCTTTTTTACATTTGTTTAATTTTATTTTAAATTATTTAGATTATTTGGACGAAGTCAAAAGATTACGCCTTCACCCATCCGCTATGCTTCAAGATGATCAGGTATTATTATTATTATTATTATTATTATTATTATTATTATTATTATTAAAAATGGATGCTAATATCTATAATTATATGTAAAATTGCAGGTAGTTCCACAGATCAAACACATAAAAACCGAAGATGATGACAATAAATGGACAAATTCGCCATGAACATCTTCCAAAAAAAACATTTATCGAAAGTATGTTTTAGCTAACATGTATAGGGAGTTTTGTTTGATGTTAGGGATAGTATTAATTCATTGGGTTAATTTTAATTAAAAACTTAGATTAACATTTATTTAAATATATACCAAGAAATGTTAAATTCTCTAGTTTGTATTGGTTTGTATTTTTTTTTGTTCGAACAACAAATCAATATTATTTTTAAAATAAAAGACCGAAAATATTACTAATCCTAAAAACAAAATGTTAACTATCCGAAACAAACGCCACAAGACATTAATTTACAAAATCTAGGCACGAGGGACAACTAAGAGAGCGAAACCCCTACAAAACTTAACCATTTAAAAAAGCAATAAACTTTCCTTAATGACCCAATAATATCAATGTATTCTCCAAATCTTATGTCAATATCAATGTGCTTTCAAGATCA
Organism: Lactuca serriola; assembly: GCF_051521515.1. Taxonomy (NCBI): domain Eukaryota; kingdom Viridiplantae; phylum Streptophyta; class Magnoliopsida; order Asterales; family Asteraceae; genus Lactuca; species Lactuca serriola. The sequence goes on from NC_136416.1 coordinate 73,372,974, forward strand.
TTCCCATAATACCAATCTATTTTGAACTTTTATTCTAGCAATATACTTTCAAGATCACCAAATGGCCTTTGGCCTAACTGTAGACATGTATGTGCCCCTAAACTAAATGTTGAAGGTTTAAGTTTCGTTGCGGATGGATGATGTAAGATTTAGGAGCAAAGTAATAGGTGAGTTTCTAAACAGTTCTAAAAAATATACTTTCAAAATCAATCCAACAATATCAATGTGCTTTAAATAACAATCCCATCGATATCAATGTACTTTCAAGATCAACCCACAACAATAACATATTTTCATAAGATGTACTTTAAGAACAACCCATCAATTCTTTAAAATATCCCAACAACAATTTCAATGGATCTTGAAGAAGATTAATTCCACTTTTTTCGACACTCTCCAATTATATTCATACAAAACCACAAGAAAAGAGAAACGCACGCCAATTATCTCCCCCCGTTTATATGTCACGAAAAGAAAAAACCTTTTTATGAAAGAAGATACTTCAACTCACAGTAACACATTCCAAACTCACACATTTAATAAAGGCTCTAAGGAACTATTACAACAAGAAACACCAAAATGATCTATTGATGTTCTTTAAAGTTGTGATAATTTCTTGTTGGCAATAAATACATAAAATATTTAAAGAGAAAATTTATGAAATAACCAAAAGTTAGGGGGGTGTTTTAAGGAATGAACCACGAAATTTTGAGTTTTGGAAAATGACCACGAGATCCGGAGAGGGGGCTCTGTAGATCCCTTTAATCTTTTGAGGAACAATTCACAGTACTGAAAAAATGACATGACACCACTAAATGAAAAAAAAAAATTGTGGCTATAATGGTTCTGCAGAGGTGGCTTTGTGGATCCATTGTACACCTCTGTGTATCGCAATTTTTCCGATTTTACCCGTTTTCGATGGTTCCTCAGAGATATTATAGATCTACAGAGCCGCCTCTGCGTAACCATTATAGCCACAATTTTTTTTGTCATTTAGTGGTACCACGTCATTTCTTCAGTACTGTGCATCGTTCTTCATAGGATTAAAGGGATCCGTAGAGCCCCCTCAGTGGATCTCGTAATCATTTTCAAAAACTCAAAATTTCATGGTTAATTCTGTAAAACACACCCTAACTTTTGGTTATTTCATGAATTTTCTCATATTTAAGACACGAACTTGATTTAAATACCCATTAAATATTATTATTAGAAGATTAAATATACATCGGTTAACCGTCACTATTTATTTGTTTACAAAGATCTTTTCATCCAACCAAAAAAATATCTCACACGTAATTAAATAATTTAATTGATTTTCATTAAAAGATCATCGATCCTCGGATATTTTATGCGGCTTTGTTTTCGTAGTCTCTTGAGCACGAAAATGTGTTGCAATCGCTCTAATATCGACGTAGCTATGCATCCATCGTGACACGTGTATATCTCCATCGGGCGTGTAAGAAAAGCTTCAAATTCTCTAGCGCGTGGGAATGTGCAAAAGGGAGCTATAAAGTGAAACCGCCCTTATAAAAAGCGGATCCGCCATATCTCTCCAACCCAAAATAATCGCTCGCCGGAAGTATTTTCCGACGGTTGCCGGAATCCGTGGATCTAAAACTTGTAATGGATGCAAAAAGAGCTTACAACGATCATCGATGGACGAACGAGAGGCACCTTCATTTCCTGAAATCTCTAGAGGCTTCGTTCGTTCGAACAATGCTGGAGAACAGCGACGATCGCGTTTTTCTTCCGATGGATCGGTACGTGCCGGATAGTTGCGAATCGACGTTAGACTCGAAGCGGATGACGACGGCGACAACTGCTACGAAGAGAAGAAAAAGGAATTTTCCGGCAGGTAGTTCCCAATAAACAATACTTCCAATTTGAATCATAACAGAAAATTACGTGTATGAATTTTGATCAGCTGATTTATCAATTATCATGAATCATGATCTAACTACTCGATCAAAAACTGAGGTAGAATTTCAATTTATTTTATTTCTATTTGTGAAAAACACACGCTGAAATTGAATTAAGCTTGTTAGATCTTTTTTAGTATTTGCAGAAGTTGATAAACTTATTATAATTTGAATTTCTATATAAGTAAACGTAAGTAGTGGAAATGAATGTATCTGAGGCATATGAATCTTCAATCATGATCATGATATTCCTTCTAATCAATCAATCGGCTAATATATGTACGATTATTGTACATGATATATATTAATTCGATCGAAGCTTTAGGAGAAGATATTTTGAGGCATCTATAATTCTATATTTTTTTAATTCTCTTTTCTTACAATTTGATTAATGTTATTTTAACTTAATTAGATTATTTGGACCCAAACATAAGCATTGAACCAAGAATCACAAAATTTCGCCTCCACCCATCCACTTTGCCACAAGAAGATCAGGTATATTTATTATTATTATTATTATTATTATTATTATTATTATTATTATTAAAAATGGATGCTAATATTTATAACTATATGTAAAATTACAGATAGTTCCACAGATCAAACGCATAAAAACCGAAGACGATGACAACATATGGACAAATTTGCCATGAACATCTTCCAAGAAAAAAAAAACATTTGTTGAAAATATGTTTTAGCTAACAAGTAGGAAGGTTTTGATTGATGTTAGGGAAATGATTAATTCATTGGGTTACTTTTATTAAAAACTTTAATTAATATTTATATATATATATATATATATATATATATATATATATATATATATATATATATATATATATATATATATATATATATATATATATATATATATATATATATATATACAAGCAAATGCTAAATTATATGGTTTGCTATTATCTTCTTTTTGTTGTTCTAAATATCTAATTGACGTCTTTCTTCAAACTTGTGATAATTTCATGGTGGCTACAAACAAGTACATAAAATATTTAACAATTTATTAGATCTAAGTACCCATTAAATATATTATTATTAAAAGATTACATCGGTATACATGTAATTAGGAATGCATATATCTTAGTATGATGAAGCGGGAACCCTAAAAATGATTACGTCGGTTTAATTAGTTTCAAAATTAAGATATGATTTACAGTAAGTTTATGATTAATTATACATAAAATGTTCTTTTGGTTAGTGATATAAACTTACAGGTATGAAAACGAATATATGTAAAAAAATATAAAATTTAAATTTATATAGTAGCTACTATATAAAAACAGAAAAATCTTTTAAAAATATGTGCATAAAAATGTATGTGTGAAAAAATTAAAATAAAAACTAGTTTTATAAAAACAAATTCATGAAAAAGTTATAAACAAAACATGTTATCTTTTTATAAAAAATAGTAAGTTTTAAAAAAACATATAAAAAATCACAATTTTTTTTATCCAAATTATTTTTTGAAATTTTTTTGGAATAAAATTATAAAACTAAGTCAATATGGAAAAAAAAAACATTTAGGGACTTGTAAAACAAATTAAAACTTTGTCAAATTGAGAGAGAGAGAGAGAGAGAGAGAGAGAGAGAGAGAGAGAGAGAGAGAGAGAGAGAGAGAGAGAGAGAGAGAGAGAGAGAGAGAGAGAGAGAGAGAGAGAGAGAGAGAGAGAGAGAGAGAGAGAGAGAGAGAGAATTTAGGCTAGATGAGGCGGGCTAGTAGGTTACTCGGACCCGAGCAGAACACACAAAAATAAAAGAAAATTAAGTAATCTAACTAATATAAATAAACTATCTAAAAAAAACGACATTTTTTTTTGTAAAATAACCACTTTGTGCGGAATATATCATTACAGAGAGGTTTTCGGAAAATCGGAGTAGGATTATGAACATTGGTTCCAAAATAGATTTTTTTTTCTATTTTTATGTGTAAAATGTGTTTTGTTCTTTTTGTATAAGTTTTGTTTTTATAAAATCTAAAATGCAAATGTAATCTTAAAAATCAACAAAAAACTAATAATACATAAACTTAAGGGGTTTGTTTAAAATAGGGAAAATGACTCTTGAGGGTAATTAACTTTTGCGTTTGTACTCATTTGGTCCCTTTCTTTTTTTTGTATTCAATATACCATCGAACTTGTTGTCGGTGTTTACCATAGCCCTTTGACCGGCTTTTGACCTGTGATAGCCGGTCAAAGGGCTATGGTAAACACCAACAACAAGTTCGATGGTATATTGAATACAAAAAAAAGAAAAGGGACCAAATGGAAACAAACGCAACAGTTGGTTACCCTCCTGATTCATTTTCCCTTTACTCATTTACAACAAATCCCACATCATCTCCTACTGATATTAATAACTTTTATGAGATTCATTCTTGCTTCTCTTCAAAACATAACCTATGAAAGGACATTATTCATACATGTACAACTTTGTAATGCACTTGAATATTTATTAGGGGAATCTTGACTAAGCAGGCGCATTTCATGACTACATTTACATTTCAATCAAATGATTTATCGTATCATGGATTCTAGACAAGTCTACAAACGAGTGGAATCATAAGTGCTATGATTTTTGAGTTTACTTAGCTTTAAGATCGAACTCATGGGATAAGATACAACATCAATATGTACAATACACCATATTGATGTTGTATCTTATCCCATGAGTTCGATCTTAAAGCTAAGTAAACTCAAAAATCATAGCACTTATGATTCCACTCGTTTGTAGACTTGTCTAGAATCCATGATACGATAAATCATTTGATTGAAATGTAAATGTAGTCATGAAATGCGCCTGCTTAGTCAAGATTCCCCTAATAAATATTCAAGTGCATTACAAAGTTGTACATGTATGAATAATGTCCTTTCGTAGGTTATGTTTTGAAGAGAAGCAAGAATGAATCTCATAAAAGTTATTAATATCAGTAGGAGATGATGTGGGATTTGTTGTAAATGAGTAAAGGGAAAATGAATCAGGAGGGTAACCAACTGTTGCGTTTGTTCTCATTTGGTCCCTTTTCTTTTTTTTGTATTCAATATACCATCGAACTTGTTGTTGGTGTTTACCATAGCCCTTTGACCGGCTATCACAGGTCAAAAGCCGGTCAAAAGGGCTATGGTAAACACGAACAACAAGTTCGATGGTATATTGAATACAAAAAAAAAAAAAGAAAAGGGACCAAATGAGTACAAACGCAAAAGTTAATTACCCTCAAGAGTCATTTTCCCTTTAAAATAATATTACAATGTTCAAATGGTATTTGTCCTTGTACAAAAAAAAAATCCATCAGTCGTTTATGATATGACATAGCCCATGGACCACTTTTACCCTCTATAAAACACAATTTGTCGATGATCAACATCTCCAGCAACCAACACAAAAACACCCCACAATCCCATCTACAATCAATCTGTTGTGGTACGTCGGAGGTCCTTTCGAGGGTCATGTTGAAACTCTCAAGTGAGATTGCATTGGTTGGTTCGATACCTCAGTAGTTGACACCCACTAGCATTATATGGATGCGGGCTCTCATACCTATAAACCAATCCTAATTTTATGAACAATAGCCGCTCTTCCAATGACCATCGTATATAGTCATTTTGAATGTCTTCAGATCCAAATCATCCAAAAACCAGTGAGCATATGGTATATTGATTGGGATGTAAAGCTACATAAAAGGTTAGAAATAATTAATCATCAAATAACATTATATTATAAATTACTATTACTTAGGTAATGTAATCCAAAAACAATTATATTGTATCATAGTCTCCCAAGCTAGGTAAACAGATTCGTCAACCAAGTCACTCCATTCAAATGCATCAGTATTGAAAGTTGACGGTACAGCCGTCCACCAACCATCATCCGCTCTACAGTTTATCAACAATGAGATCTACATCATGATGTGCTGCCAATCAAAATATTTGCAGTAAAATAAGAATTATTATTAGAACCGTAATATGTAAGGAACACATAATTATATAACTTACATCACATTCCATCTAGCCTGTGTGACTATCCGCATATAAGCGCGTCCAAAATTTAATCTTCGTGATACCAGTAAAAAAAACGGTGAGCAAACAACTGTGAATCATCATAGAATGTGTACGGTTGGTTCTAAAAGATTGTCCAACGGTGTTGGCTGTTGGCATGCAACACTTTCCTCTTCATTTATATCCATGGGGACTTATACCATATGGACATAACTTTTTGCCGCATAGAAAACCTAAGAGGTGCTGTCAGCGACGTTTTGTATTCATCCAGCGGAATCTGTTTTACATCTGATGATTGAATACATGCAGACAGTTGCTCATATCCGTGATTCAGCGGTTGTTCGGATGTGCCTAACCCATAATCATGCTCTCATATTTCATTGTCATTGTACTTTGTGGTACCAACATCTTGCACGATAAGTATCGGTACGTTTCAATAGTATTTAATTATAAACGATGCAAAAACATAAGGACCATAAAGTTAAATAAAAATTGTATGTGAGTGAAATAATTAACAGTGTACAACCACCCCCTTCGTCATCTTTAGGAGTCTTATTGATACTTTTAGAAGCATGACTAAAGTAGCGTCATGCTCTGTTAAATGCTTATCATGTGACCTCATATGACCGTGACATTCACTGAGCTCGTTTTGCAATTAACGAACCTCATTTTGCAAGCCAGTAATAATTTGGTCCTTATCAATTAATGGTTCAACGATCGGCGGAGGTGATGGTGGCGGGTGAGATGAAACATCTATATGTCCCTTCTTATGTAGAGGCTCATGGGCAGGGAGCGTTTTGGGTGATGGTGTTAGACTGTCAGGGAAAGTGCCATGTGAACTTTTGTGTCGAGAAAATTAGGGCGATAAATCCACGTTGAGCTAACTATCCACCATTCAGCACGACTCTCAGCTTCTGTTGGCTTCAACTTTTGTACAAGTCTATTATCCTGCTAACAAAATTATAAAATTAAAAATAAACATAAATTATACATATAAAAGAAAATCTTAAAGTATATAAGTAACCATACGTCGTTCATTTACAAAAACTGGTTGCACTAAGTCTTTTATAAAGGCCTTAGTTTCAACCATGCAACGACCTGATGGATCACATTCTCTTGTCGAATACCAAACAAACGGCTAATAGGAAAAGTCTCAAGAATCCATATCTGAAAAAAATCATGTATAGAATGTTAGCAAACAAAATTTTTTTGTTAAACATGTACTTACCTTAAAAGCATATAAAAAGCCGCTTTGGGTGTAGGTCATTTTTTGAGGTTGTTTGTCTTTGGGTTTGACTGGATGTATATGTCTGTCAACCTTATTGAATACAGTAATTAGTTGTGAGCACAATTGATCCAAAATTATTCTCCCCCATGGATATATCCGACATAAAAAATTTACAATTAAATTTCTAAAAAATATTGGTAATGATAATTAATGACCCTAAATTATATTTAGTAATTTTAAATTACCGACATGATACCTATTGAATTCATCAAAGTCGGATACCTAAGCGAAATACTCCTCTAAACAGGTTGTTTAGCCAACCGCCCATTGAACCCATTCTCTAACATATATATAAGACATACATGGACTGCATCCTCGTCCGATAAATCATTAAGCGAATGCTCAAACACATTTTTCACATAGTCTAATTTGACAAATACATTCCTCGCGGCCATAGGAAACACATGGGAACGGAAGGTGGCGTCGGAACCGGAGGCAGAAAAATAATCTTCAAAGCGGAAGTCGGTGACAAGACAAAATTCTTTCTTCTCGAAAGGCAGCTCCTAACCCCAAATCTCAAAAACCATTTCCTTTACTTTGCTTCAAGGCTTTGTGATAACTTTGAGGCAAAAGATGTAATGTTGAAGCAAATGATCCCTATCTAGATTAGGAATGTCTAACCACCTCCGAAAACATGAATTCTGGAACATAGTCTCGCATGTCGGTCTGTCTTTGAATGCTGCAAGAATATCCCCTATTTTGGGTTTACAAGACAGTGTAATGGATGCATCAAAACCCCCGTCGTGTTCCAAATAAAAAGGTTGTTATAAACCAACTCTAGAATGCAAACTGACCAACATTACAAACATGTTCTAGTGTTCTGGACCTGTTCCTCGTGTTCCATACTTGTTTATCGTGTTCCAGACTCGTTCCAAAATGCAATTTTATGTTCCAGAACACTAGATTTGGATGTATAATAACACTCTATTTACAACCAAACTACTTTTGGGTTGGTCCTAATGCACTGACATCATATATTGGTACTCTAGAACATGGTGAGTTCATTCCGGAGGTGTTCTTCGCATTCCGGAATGCAATGTTTTGTTCCAGCACACTATTTTTTGATGAATATAAACAAAAATCTTAAGTCGGAGTAAAGGACTTACCCGTAAAACAATCGGGTCATAGTGATCGGTTTCCATATTTTTAGTCGGAGTTTCGAATTAATGTGTCGGAATCGGAGAGTTGGATTGGCATGTCGGAGATTGGAATCAGAATCAGAGAGTTGGAGTGTTATGTTGGAATGTATCGGAAAGTTGAGATCTGTAATGAAATCGAGATCCGAATTTTTTCCAAATATATTTCGGAATTTGATTTGGTGGGTCCTTTTGAGGTATTTTGGTTGTGGTTTTGGTCCCTTGCTAAACTGAAATGACTAATATGCCCTCCTGATATTTTTTTAATCTTTTTTCTATTTAATTTAATGTTTTATTAAATTAAAATATAGGTCTCTCTCTCTCTCTCTCCCCCTCTCTCTAATCGACAGGCCAAGAGGTTGCCACAACCTCCTCACCCCACTTGATCCTCCATCACTAATCACCCCCAACAGTCACCTCTTCAATGCTACCTGTGTTCGAGCTCACACAGCCGCCAGCGAAGCTAGAACAGTTGTGAGAAGACATGCCGAAAATACAGCCGTCCACCCCCGCTATCGCCATTTCAGCACCGAACACACATGACTGTGAGAACAAGACAGGAGGGCCTACATCTGGATCTAAAGTCACCTTCGAAAACCCACCACCGAAGGCTCCATGTCTGGTAGGTAATTCAATTTGGGTTTAAAGTCCGTTGACGTCTCTATTGACCCATTTAGTTTAGCACGTCACACCGGTATGTTGGTGAGCACACTATGTACCAATAGATCGTTTTTCCGACGAGGGAGATGCATGTAGAGATAGTTCTGAAAGCTTTAAAGATGAAGAGGTGTAGAAGAGTTTTCTGAGGAAGAAGATGAAGAGGAATCTGGTTCTAACAAAATTCAAGGGAAAATCTTCAACAAGATTCTTGTAGTTTTACTTACCCTATTAATCTAGAGTCGGAGAAATATCAGAGAAAAGACGGGAAGAAGCATTGCTCTTAAAGATCTGGTGGGGATTTTTATTGTATGTACTTGAGCTTTAAAGATTTTGGTTTTTTGTTGCAGATGTTTGTGTTCATGTGTTAGGTTTGTTTAGTGCACACCATGTGTTCACTGAAATGCTTGACCAAGGAATAAAGATCTGGTGGGAATTTTTATTGTATGTACTTGAGCTTTAAAGATTTTGGTTTTTTGTTGCAGATGTTTGTGTTCATGTGTTAGGTTTGTCTAGTGCACACCATGTGTTCACTGAAATGCTTGACCAAGGAATCAAACCCAATGTAGTTACATACACACAATTGATTCTTGCAGTAAGCTTTTGAGTTTTAGGGAATGATGATTGGAGAAGATGAAGAGGGTGATTGTTTATTGTGTGTACGAGAGAGAGAGAGAGAGAGAGAGAGAGAGAGAGAGAGAGAGAGAGAGAGAGAGAGAGAGAGAGAGAGAGAGAGAGAGAGAGAGAGAGAGAGAGAGAGAGAGAGATATTTTTATTTTTTTGAATTAGTTAAATAAATAAATAAGTATTTAGATTTAAAAAAATGAAAGAAATGAAAAATAAATAATATAATGGTATTACAGTCATTTCACTATTCATAGGGACAAAAAACGCAATGAAACTATCTCAAAAGAACCACGAAACCAAAAAAGTCGATGTTTGAATTAAAACCCACAAAAAATACATACCACAAAGACTATTTTTGCAATTTTGTCTGTAATATAATACAAAAAATATTTGATCATGAGTTAAATATATAAAATGCAATCACAAAATGATGAACATGAGTTAATTCTTTAAAATATTCACATAGGAGTCCAATAGTTCAAACTTTGTCATTTCTAAAATTTTACTAATTTTCCGTAATTTACCTTCTATGTAAAACAAATTAGCAGAGGCAATTTAGTGTAAGTTGTTACGATGACGCGGATTATAATTTTAAAATGACCAAAAACAAATTATTGTATTATAAAAAACCACTTTTTTGTAACTTTATCATTAAATGACAACCAAACTCAAATGAAAAGACTATGATGGATCAAATTTCTTTTTTTCTAAATCACTCATGATTCATAATTTTTCTTATTTACCAAATATTTTAAGTAAGATTGTCTAAAACTTTTAACTTTATATGATTCATGGTCTGCTTGGTGATTCGCGCATGAAGACAAACCGTCCACCCTCTTATATCATAACTTAAGTGTAGAATATGTTTTATATAGAGATGGGTGTGGGCAATGGGTTCCTAGTGACAAGACATCTAATAAGGGCGTCATAATGGGAGGAACATCGCCCTTTCTAGCCGTTACTAAGTGTTATGGTATTACGTGTGATCAGGGCCGGTCCAAACGTATATAGGACCCGAGGCAAAAAAAAAAAAAAGGGGGGGGGGGGGGGGGGGGGGGGGGGGGGGGGGGTCGTCAAAGACAAATATAATAAATATTCAAAAAAATATTATTTATTCTTCATCATAGACGTGTTCAATTAGCAATAACAAGCAATCTAAATTGATTATATTTTTAAACTAATTTGAGTTTGAACCAACTTTTATCCCTAACAATCATTTAGACAATATATTTTTATATATATAACACGATATAGCCCAGAAAATTTGGGCCCACCCACCGTCTGGACCGGCGTTGCGCGTGATGGCCGTAACGGGAGGTAGCGTACGTTATTTCTTGGGTTTTTGCTTCAACGACTATAATTTTGACCGTTTGAAACAAACGGTAACACAAAAAAAAAATTATCTATACTATCACATAACCTTTATTATTTTTACCTACAAAACACCTACTTCTCTACATATTTCTTTCAATATTTCAAAACCAAAATACGGATCAATTTGATCCGGTCCATTCGTATAACGATGATAACGACGAAGACGATTTGTTCGTGAGTATGATGTACCGATATTATACAGACAGCCTGGTACAGCCAAATCCAGCTCCACTACTCACACGATGTGTGACGTTAAATATAGATCGTGAGGAAGGACATAGACGGCTAGTTAAAGATTACTTTGCGGAAAATTGTGTCTACCAGCCAAACGATTTCAAAAGAAGATTTCATTTGCGAAAAAATGTCTTTGAAAGGATAGCTAACGCTATGGAAGCAAGATATCATTTGATTCAACTTTTATAATTTACAAAATGTCACTTTTAGATAAAATAAATACAATTTTTACATGTTTAATATTTATTTAGGTATCATTTGTTTCAACTTTTATAATTTATAAAATGTCACTTTTAGATAAAATAAATACAATTTTTACATATTTAATATTTATTTAGGTATCGTTTGTTTCAACTTTTATAATTTATAAAATGTCACTTTTAGATAAAATAAATACAATTTTTACATGTTTAATATTTATTTAGGTATGAATTTTTCCAAATGAGATATGATGCTAGAGGCTAACAAGGTTTCACAGGTTGCAAAAATGTGTTGCTGCATTTAAACTTATGGCAATGAGGGAGTCGTCCGATTCTGTTGACGATTATATGAGAATGTCTGAGAGGACCGCACGAGAAAGTTTGTATTTATTGGCAAGAGGTGTTGTCGAAACCTTCGGTGACTAATACTTGCGCAAACCTTCATTGCATGATATGCAACAACTATATGCGGCGCATGAAGAAAGACATGGTTTTCCGGGTATGCTTGGGAGCATTAACTGCACACATTGGAAATGAGAAATTGCCCCGTCGCATGGAAAGCCCAGTATTCGAGCGGTCATCATGGAGCGCCTTCGTTGGTATTAGAGGTTGTTGCTTCACAAGATTTATGGATTTGACATGCTTTCTTCGGGGTTGCGAGCTCTAACAACGACGTCAACGTTCTCGATCAATCACCAATATTTGACGTTCTTTTGTCAGGAAAAGCCCCGAATGCTTCTTTCACAGTGAATGAAAATGAATATAAGTTTGGGTATTACCTTACAGACGGAATATATCCACAATATTCCACGTTTGTGCAAGCGTTTCGACACCCAATAGATCCAAGGGACAAATATTTCAAGAGACGACAAGAAGGAGCACGTAAGGACGTTGAACGTGCTTTTGGGGTTTTGAAATCAAAATGACACATAGTTGAACATGCGGCGGGACCTTGTGAGTTAGATACTCTACGATATATCATGTATGCATGTATCATAATGCATAACATGACTGTTAAAGATAAAGAACGCAATATTGCAACATATTCCCTTACGGAGCCAAGACACGTGCAATTTCAACCAGGAACATCAGAATATTTACATAGAGTGATTGATATTCAAGATCAGCGAAAATACAAGCAACTCCGTGAAGACTTGGCGGATTACATCTATGTTGGTCACGAAGATGAAGATGAATAGTTTTAGGCTAAAAAATGTAGGTTTTATCTTTATTTATTTTTATTTTTTTTTATTTTTAGGTTTTTAAATGTTTTTGTGTTTTGTTGTAATTTTTTTAATGTTGTTTTTTATTTTAAGTTTTATTAAAATTTTATTTTTACTTTTCAAATATAAATAAATAAACTAATTCGAAATATAAAAAAACATCAAAAACAAACAAAAAAAAAATAATTGGTTTTATCACATGTTATTAGATGTTGTCCATTTCCACATTGCGTGTTATAACACTCACGTATGAATAGGATGCTGACATAGCACCTTTTAGGTGTGGTAACATGTAATAACATGTTGCCCACACCTAATAGTCTTAACAACGATTTCACATGCCTAAATATTGAAAATGTTATATTTTTACGAATTGTTGTTTCTTCCCCAAAACACTCAAAAATTACATTACTATCAAGTAAGCACACCTAAACATATTTCATCACTTTTTTGACACAACAAAATACTTATATTGTTCGAAACCTTCCGTACACGTAAATACTTTACACTATTGTTTTAGGTCAATGGTTTGGTGAATACGCAACCAAAACCTCCACTTAAATGTAATTTGGTTGCAGTTTTAATAAAAATATTTCTTTGCCGTTCAAAAAAAAAAATAACACTGTAATTTTGAGTTCAATTATTGTTATCTTCTCGATTTTATTATGCAGAGTTATTTCACACAAGTAAAGTAAACATATGTGGCGAACAAGGCCGGTCCAAACGTATATGGGGCCCAGGGCGAAAAGAAAAAAAGGGACCTCTTAAAGACAAATATAATAAAGATTTAAAAAAAATATTATTTATTCTTCACTATAACCAAGTTCAATTAGCAATAACAAGCAAACCAAAAGTATTTATCTTTTGAGCTAGTTTGAATTTAAACAAACTTTAGGCCCTAAAAATAATTTATGTAATAGTTTTTTTATATATATACACTACATAGCTTAGAAATTTTGGGCCCCCTAGAGATGTGGGCCCTGGGCGGTCGCCCACCGTTTGGACCGGCCCTGGTGGCGAAATGGATTAACAAGTTTTATAAACTATGTTTTCTGCTATTTTTACCTGTTTGTCAATTATATGATGATTTACACAACTAAAACCTACAAATGACTATAACGTTTTACTTGTATGGCTATTTCTTAGATGGATAGATATTTCGTGAAATGGTGTTTAACAAGTTATGCTTTATGTAGTTTTATTGGTATGTTAATAATATGTTTACTTGTAAATATTCATGAAACAATAAGGTTAATAATGTGTTTACTTGTAAATATTCACGAAACAATAAGGCAAAGGCGGAGCTTGAACAATTAATTTTGGGCCTGGAAATATTAGAAACCAAAATAATCGGATCTTTCAAACATCATGTGCCCACTAAATCATCTTGTAGGTGATCAAATGCATGTAAGACTTGAAATAATTTGAAACGGTTTCATGGGTCCGATCAATGTACATTGCTATTTTAGTCATCTATATAATCTTTTTGATAACTATCCATTGCCTTTTAGTACTTTTCTATTGCATATGAACTATTTTTAGTTGTCTTTATAATTTCAGGAAAATATGTTGTTTTTAATTATTACATACATCATACATGATCAATTTAAGTTTAATACGTACGTAGCTATCTCCAAAAAGGCCATTTTTCACATACCAATTAGTACTATATTAGGTTTATATACATTTGTACTTTGGTATTACATATTAGTGATATTACCTACACACTAAATGAAAATTTCAGACTTTAAATTTCAAATAGAACAAACAACTCTAGTTATCAAGGCTTTAGAATCATTGTATATTCCAAGAAAGAAGAAATATATTTGTAATTTCCCATGAAATCATGCTCTCAAATAGTTAAATTCTGCAAAATTAATCTAACATCAACAAAATTCTGCAACAATTTATCTAACAATGTGTGAAATCATGCTCCTAACGGTTCAACAAGCAAACAACTGAGTGAAAAATTGAAGATAAAAACCACTTACACTAAATCAGAAGGGTTGAAGGAATAGGGATGATGGACCAATGGAGTCATGGAGAAGAGAGAACAGAGAAATGGAGAGAACACTAAAGTGCTTAACATATTTGATCAATTCCAGCGGTGTTCGGTGATTGCAGATTGGGAGGTGTCTGATTCAACGAACAATGAAGGAAAGATGCAAGGAGGATGGAGCGACTGACAACTGAGTGCAGGTTAGAAAGTCGATGATTCTAGTTAGGAGTTTGGACTATCGGATAGCAGGGGGCACAACCCATTTCTTTTATTTTTGGGCTAATATGTACTAAAATTATTTAGGCTAATGAATACTTAAAAGCAAAAAAAGGCGGCAGAGGAGGGTAGGGGGGATCCCCTCTTGGCCCTAACTATCCTCCACCACTACAATAAGGTGGTGTTTATTATTATTATTTTTCTACAGGTCTTTATATCCTACTTTGTTTGCGTCACGCATACATTGATCTCCATAAACTCTTTAATTTTTAGAAGAACACAGACCTAAAAAGGTTTGCACGTCCTCTTCTTGGCATAGATGAAATATAACATCCCCAAAATATGATAAAAATTTTCAATTTTAAAAAAATTACAAGTATGAAAATTGTTCCAAAACCATCATAATGTATAAAAATCACATCATCAGAGTATAACATCAAAATGCAGAAATAATGGAAGAGAATGTTGTGCCATCACACTGAGCCATTCCCCTTAGTACCGGAAGTAACTGAAACCATAAACACAATCTGTAAGCAAACGCTTAGTAAGTTTCCCACAAAGTACCACATACCAATATACAAATTAATGCTATGGGTCAAACCATAGTCTTACGTATAATTCTTGCCGAGGGCCAGATCCCGGTCTTCCATACAATTGCTAGGGGACAAATCTTGGTCTTTCATGCAACTGCTAAGGGCCAAATCCTGGTCTTTCATACAGGTGTCAGGGGCCAAACCCTGGTCTTTCATACACATATCACACAAGTAATCGGTATCCTATAAAATAAATAATGGGTCAACCTTGGTGCATTCGACCCATTGATATAGTGAGAAAACTCACCTCAGTCTGTTGTTAGCAACAAGATGCTCAACTGCTAAACAGGAAGATCCCACACTACACAATAAATTATCCCTAATCAGAATTAGATCACAATCCCAAATCATGGGCCTAAGCCCTAAGTCCAAACTCCTAAAATAAGGGCTTAAATGCTTTCTCCCTTTGATGGGCCAAACCATTCCTGGCCCACATGCAATAATGGGCTCCAAGGCCCAAAAGGCCCAACTACAACACTTAAGGCCCATTAGCAAATTCAAAGGCTCACCTACTCTAAACATATAAAGGCCCAAAACCAAATAAGGCTCAATAACCCAAAAGCCCAACACAAGTCCAAAAGCTCACTTGGAGCGTACGCACGATGTAACCCTAGTACGCTTAGCATACTTGACGCGCCATGCAGTACGTGTTGCGTACACCTTGGTACGCTCAACTTACTATGATGCTGAGCACCTTCAACCATTTGTGCTTAATCCATGCAGTCACTTAATCTCACTTCCAAATCTCGGTCAATAAGAGGGTCCTAGGGGATAAAGTTGGCAACTTTATGCCTTAGCACGTCTTATGGGAGTCCAACATCCATTTTTGTTCATCAAAGCTCATTTAAAGGACCTAGATTCATGCATGGATTCATATCAACCACCAAGATAACATTTTTATGCTTCTAACATGCCAAAGGGACTAAGATCTGGCCTTTCTAGCTTCTGGAGTTGCCCAAACTCACAAAAGAGAATCCATGGACCAAAAATGAGCTTATAAACAAATCCTAAATCTAACTATCAACATGAATAACAAGGTATGAGCTTTTGCCTTCAAAAGCTTCCTAAGATGATGTAGATTTAGGATCTAGAAGCTCAGCCACGTCCAAGGCTTGCTCACCAACTTCTTTTTCTTGCAAACACACCAAAAAGGCAACTGAAGACACTTTCAAGCTCAAAGATCACTCTCAAAGGAAACTAGGGTTTAGGGATGTTCAAAGGAAGTGGAGGCTGATAAGAGTGAGGGTCCAAATGTCATAAGTGTGCTTAAATAGGGCGCATGCCCAAAAATTAGGGTTGTAGCAATTGGTTACGCACGCCCCACATACGTGGCTCATTGTCCCGACTCTGAATGCCCATGTACGCTAAGCGTACATAGACGTACGCCCACCGTACGAAGGGACCGCTTTCGCAATAAAATTATTATCCCAAGGACTAAAAGGTAAAATACCTGAATCCGAGTGTTACATGAAACTAGAGTCTTCTAACATCTTCAAACATCTTCTAGTTAAGAGTAACAAGTAGATTAAAAACTATCATTCAATGAGAAGACCATAAAAATGAATGATTGAGTCCATTTCACAAGATCGAAAAAGGAAACCAAAGGGGATGTAATAACTTAGTTAGACCTTAGTGACCTTAGTGATGTAAACAAGGATGAATCTATGTAGGAGTCGGGGTAGCCCGTACTACCCCTAAATTTAGTCAAGGATACATAGTTCTCAAATTTCGATTATGATTACGACATTCCTCTTCATAGTTCGAATTTTGAGAACGTAGCACATAAAAAATTATAGCAGAAGATTGATAAAGTATCAAATCTTTATGTCAGACATTATGCATCGTGTCCCATACGCTTCGGGTATAGGATCGATTGCAAATGCTATAATATTTTACCATTCTAAAATTTTCCAAATGTCTAGCGCATTTAGAGGGAAAAGGACAAGAATCGGTTTTGACTAAGATAATTAAACAACTATCAAAGGACAATCCAAAGTTCGCCAAGGATTGGTCTCTTGTGAGTAGTTGGAAGTATAGTATTGGATGGACCATATCGACATTATTATGAATAGAAAAGATTCTATTATGAATAAGTTGTCATATGGAAAATATGGAAACGTGTCCATATTGGGAATTGAATATTGAAAATCTATGTCTAAGATTAGAAATTTTATGCAAAAGGATGTTCAAAGGAATGTACTTTGAGTGAGAGACATCATATCTAAGGAATTGTATTGTAACAATCTCCGATAGAGAACTTTGGCAATAGTCATTGTGACTTTTGTGCTATGACATTAAAAAAGGATCATTGCATAAAATGTTAGAATCTAGCATATTCCATAAGTGGCAAGAATTTGATATTCTTTCACTTGTGAAAAGGATTGGGAGTTGTGAAATGAGTATGATTGGAAATGTGTTCATTTGATCTATTTCACAAAGTAAGAACCATAGGTAAACATTGTGTGCATGCTAAGAGCATGGGACAAGTGTTGTAATAATTCAAGTGAAAAGTTGATTACCCGAAACAACAAATAATGAGTAATCGATATGGTGATAAATAAAAGGTGTTTTATTTATGCTCAAAGGTTTGAGGCCATATGGGATTAGTATTATTCTTGTGTTTCACTTTGCATGTTTTGACTTCCTGAACAATTTAATTGGTTTAGAACAGTCAAATTATTCGAACAGGCCACAGTCGTTCATATGTTGGAAGTAGGTATGAATAAAGACTGTCGTGAATTGGTGTGTGAATTGTCTAAAGAGTATTAGACATAATCAAATGTTTGCTACAACGTTCATGAGTGCTTATGAATATGATTTGAGCATTGGATTAAACCCACGCTCACTTGGATCACTCCATGAATTGTATCATGAGTGATTGGTGAGACGATAACATCTTATATTCTTGCAACCGAGATGTGTGAGTTGTATCTTGCAAATTGGTTGCACATTGATAATATGTAAACGCACCAGTAACTTGGTGTTATAAAAAATATTGTTGTGTGTGATTCGGTGAGTGAGTGCAAGCGAGCATTGAATCAAAGTTTATCCGTTCCTTTTATCCAAAGTAGGATCAAAGCGATATCTTTGGGCCCCTCGATGATTTAGTGATAACGAATGTAAATGCTCGGCCGGGCTAGGGCTAATTTGATTTGTTCAATTAGTCAGTCGTCATAAATCGGAAGTCGAGAAATAGTACAGAGAGAATGATTAGAAATCATGTCTTACGATATCTAGAATGGAGGAATATATGATCCCTTATCTAAAGGACACGCCTATCTGATAGGATCAGAGTTGACAGCGGCTTTGGAAAGCTACGATTGCAGATCAGGATCTGAAGTCATACGCATAATAGTTATTAGACTTATCCAAGTGGGAGACTATTGGATTAGTGTCTAAGTCCATAACTATTTTGGTATGGACTATTGGATTAGTGTCAGGATCTGAAGTCATACGCATAATAGTTATTAGACTTATCCAAGTGGGAGACTATTGGATTAGTGTCTAAGTCCATAACTATTTTGGTATGGACTTGACCCGATGGTGCATGGTCCTTTTGGGTTGCCTTCACCAAAGCAACTTGATAGGATGAATTATGGAGAGAAAGGATTAAATATGATTTATTAATATATTATGGGAATAATATATTAAAGGAGAAACCATATTGTTTAATTAATATTAGTCAAGAATTAATAAGAATTAAGTTTGTGACTAATAGAGATTAATTAAACTTAAGGGACTGGAATTGTAATTATAAGATAATTGCAATTGGGTTGTGGATTGCCTTATATTATAAGGTTGGACGAACTCTATGGGGAAACCCATTGGAAATTGTCCAAGGCCTTTAAGGAAAGGAGTCCATGGGTTGCTTAGGGCTTAAGCATCCAAATTAGGGTTTCCTTGTTAGATAACCCTAATAGCCTCACTATATATAGAACCCTTATGCCCCAAAAACATGGTGAACTTGTTCTCTAGGGTTTCCACACGTTTTGGGCAGCCTCCTTCTCTCCCCCTCTTCATCCTCTTGCTCTTGGTGTTTGTGAACCATTAGAGGAGTGACATTTGTGACTCTAAGCTTTCTAAAGTCAATACAAGAAGGATTTGAGATTGTTATTTCTACATAACAATCAAGGTATGATCTAAACCCTAATTATATGTTATATTGATTATCATATTCTAGATCTAGGGTTTATAGTCTTGGATGACTTGCATGTACAATAGAGAAACCTAGATCCAAGCATTAGGGTTTGCATGAGCACATAGGATGTTCTTATAGCCAAAACCCATCAGTAACATCCAACTTTCATGTATTATTCCACGACATCAATCTTGGTTTTAGTATCAATGTCCTTAAATTATGATTGACCACGACGCGGTGGTTGAGACCACTGCGATGCTACCACACCACTTAAGGGGCGACACAGTCAGGTGTTGGTTGTAGCACATTAACGGTTGGGTTCAAAACCATAGGTCTCAGGCCTTGACTCCTATTTAAGGGATGTGATGGCCATGGTTCTCTCCACCCTCAACCTCTATTACCTCTAGGTAAACCCTATCCCCTACTCCATAGTTCTTGAGATTTTGGTGGTTTTGACCTTAATTTGTCCATTTTAGTGAAGAAGTGAGTGAAGAAAGAGTTTGTAGTTGCATTAAAGTTGGGTTCACTGATTCAACATTTCTTCCTTGTTTCTGAGCTCTTGGAGGTATAAAGTTTCTACCTTTGAATCGTTTTTAGTTAGATATAGTTATATACTATTTTAGGTCCCTTTTTGTCCATTTCATTGAGGTCCTTGGAGTTTAGGGGACTCTAAGACATTTCACTTTATTAAATCATCTTCAAGACTTGTTTCATGGAAGAAAAATGTCTATGTGTGCTTCTTCTTCAAGCCATGCATGAGTTTTGTTCCTAATTTTAGCCAAGGTTTAGGATTTTGGTTTATGGAGTGAAGGAGACGGATAAAGTTATATAGTAAACCGATCTAAATCTAAACTCTAGGACCATTGACTTTCGGGCTAAGAGCTTAATGAAATAAGTTATTATGAACGTTCAACATGGCGCGGTGAATGGCTAGTTGCAGTGAATACATGTGGCCCGGTCGCAACTACCTTGTCTTTTATTGACTGTGACGCAGTCAAGGAGTAGGTCGCGACATGGTGGTCGGTGATGGTTGGCCGTTGTCCATTGACTTTTAGACCAATTTGACTTATGGTCAAACTTTTGGGTTTGGGGTTATAGATTGGGGATTGACCTTTGATTTAAAATATTTAGGTGGTTTGTAGTATCGACCTTCACTTTTCTTGCGAGCTGTGGTGATTATCTGATTTTATAGGAGGTGCGTCTCTCACTATATTGTGTAGGACATGTAGTGTCCAAATATTTTTGTTATTATTTGTGAATTTCATGAAAGACTATTGGGGGACCATATCATATTGTATGAAAGACTATTGGGGGGGGGGGGGGGGGATACCGGGAAGGACTGCAAGGGGATTGTAGCAACATAAGTGATTGTAAGACTACGTGTGGACCGTAGCATTCACATGGTTTGAAATACACCCTTAGGACGGGGCCCATGTTATTATTATTATTATTATTATGTATGTGGTATGTTGGAAAATTCACTAAACTTTGTGTTTATGGTTTAAGTTTTAAATGTTTTAGGTACTTCTGGTAGCAAAGTGAAGGCCCGACTTGATTGCATCTCATCCACTAGAGATTTCTGTACTATCTATGTTTATGATTTTACTATGATATTTGGTTTTTGAAATAAAATTAGAGGGTTAAGAGCATGGTTCTAAAAGACATGTGTCGTGGCGAGGCGGTAAAACCAAACCTCAAGTTTTACGAGTCATGATATTTTTCAAAGTGTGATAAGACGATGATTTTGCATTAATTTATAATTATATTACCACGTAAATATAGATTTATATCAAATATAACTAGTTTTTAGAAGTGTTATATCAACAACTAATAATAAAAATGTTAACAAAAAAAATTCACAAGGTGTATGCCCAGTATAAAAATGTATAACAAAAACTTAAAAAACATGTCTCAAACGAAAAAACTCGTGTCATAACACGTCATGACACGCCATATCACATATTGTCATACGCCACGCCTAACAATAATGTCATGAAGCCTTTCCTAACCGCGAAGTCGCGCCATGCCTTAACGCGCGCCATGACACATCTTTTAAAACACTAGTCGAGAATTAACACCTTAGGATGTGTCTTGACAAGAATACTGCCTATTAGGCATCTCAAACACCATGCCCAATAAATGCATGACAAAATGAAAAGGAAATTGAACACCTTGCTGTTTCTCTATTCTCCTTGGCAAAGTGGTACACCACACCACTTGTTTTGCAAAGAAGTGGCAAAGATGAAATGGAAATGTCATAATTTTTTTTTGATACCACACCCTTTGATCTAAACGTTATAATATATGTAGATTAACTTTAGGTTTAATAAATTTTTTTTTTTTTAATTTGGAAAAAATAATAAACAATAGAAATTGAATTCCATGACAAAAGTTGATACAACTATTTTATCTTGGGATGAGCTTACAAGATCTTTTCGACCAAAAAAATATCTCAACACAATTCAAATTAAATACTTTAATTGTTTTTCTTTAAAAATAACAATGACCCTCAGATATTTTTGCTGCTGTTTTTCTTCACGCCCTCTTGAGCACGAAAGTGTGTTGCAACCGCTCCAATGTCGACTTCGCTATACGCCTATACCTTCTATCATGACACGTGTACACATCCATCGGGCGCGTTTATATGCTGCAAATTCTTTAGCGCGTGGGACTATGCGATTAGCATAGCGTAACGTGGACAAAAAAGGGTATGATAAAGTGAAACCGCCCTTATAAAAAGCGGATCCGCCATATCTCTCCAACCCAAAATAATCGTTCGCCGGAAATATTTTCCGACGGTTGCCGGAATTCGTGGATCTAAACTTTGTAATGGAAGCCAAAAGAGCTTACATCGATCATCGATGGACGAACGAGAGGCACCTTGATTTCCTGAAATCTGTAGAAGCTTCGTTCGTTAGAACAATGCTGGAGAACAGCGACGATCGCGTTTTTCTTCCGATGGATCGGTACTTGCCGGATAGTTGCGAATCGACGTTAGACTCGAAGCGGATGACGACGGCGCCGACTGGTGCGAAGAGAAGAAAAAGGCATTTTCCGGCAGGTATGTTTGATAATGTAAGAGAAATGCATCACCATTGATAAAATTCTAGGTTAACAATATGAATCGTAACAGAAAACAAGTATAGATTTCTCATGATCTTAACAGATTTATCAAAAATATTATAGAATTTGTTAGATCGTGGAATTTCCAGTTGACTGAAGTTGATGCAGTTATAAATTTTTTAATTATAATTTGTACATGTGACTGTTAATTATTAAACAACCTTTGTTAATTACTAAAAAAAATCATCACCAGTTGAAATGAATTTTTTAATTATAATATGTATAAGATTATTGTACATGATTATCAAGAAAAATAAAAGAAAGTATGATTTTAGATATTTTGAGGCCTCTATATTTTATTTGTTTTATTTTCTCTTTTCCACAATTAATTAATGTTATGTTAATTTAATCAGTTGAAAAAAGAGTCAGAAGATTACGCCTTCAATTTTCCTCTCCGCATGAAGAGGATCAGGTATTATTATTATTATTATTATTATTATTATTATTAAAAATGGATGCTAATTAATATCTATAATTATATGAAAAAAAATTACAGGTAGTTCCAGAGATCAAATATATAAAAACGGAAGATGATGACAACAAGTGGACAAGTTCTTGATAGTTTTGTTTTAGCTTATAACAAATAGGTCGGTTTTTGATTGGTGTTAGGGATATTATTAATTTATTGGTTAATTATATTAAAAACCTTTGATTAATATTATTTAGATATTTACATTCTTTTTAAGATATTTTAGTACAGCTAACTTCTAAATTGTTTGGTTTGCAGTTATATTCTTTTTCATGTTCTAAATATCTAATTTATGACTTCTTCCAACTTGTAGTAATAATTTCTTGGTGGCAACCTAAATATATAAAATATTTTAATTATAAGTACCCATTAAATATACTATTATTCAAGAGATAATTCAATTCAATTAAACAATAAAAGTGGACCCATCACCGCAATTCTTAATATCTATGATATATTATTGTCAATACGTTGAGGAAGTCCATCGATTCTATCTCTTTCAACCGATATGGCATGTAGGTGTTATATAGTATTTTCTTTTTTATTTTATTTCGATCCACAACATATATATATATATATATATATATATATATATATATATATATATATATATATATATATATATATATATATATATATATATATATATATAATAAGTAAAAAAATTAAAAAACCCACTCACCTCCCAAACAATACCATCCACCACCACTACCCGTCACTACCACCCACCACCACCACCAATCACCACCACCCCCACCCACGAAAACCACCATTCGCCACCGCCAACCATGATCACCATCCACCACCACCATTACCACTACCACCCATCACCACCACCATCACCCACAAAACAACCACCCACCCGCCACCACCATCCACCACCGCCGACCACCATTACCCATCACCACCACTCGCCACCATCACACCCACCCACCACCATTACCACCCTACCACCCACCCACATCCACCACCCATCACTACCACCCACCATTACTACCAACCACCACCCACCACCTACAACCACCACCCGCCTCCACCACCCACTACCAACCACCACCGACCACCATCACCCCCACCTACCGCCCACCACAACCATCACCCACCGCCCACCGCCACCATCCATCACCACCACCCGCCACCACCACCGACCATCACCAACCGCCACCATCACCTCCATCCACCACCCACCCACCTCTATCACCTGTCATTACCACCCACCCACTACCTACCATTATGATCACTACCTGTCACTACCACTAACCACCACCCATCACCACCACTCGCCATCACCACCACTCGTCACCACCACCCGCCTCCACAACCCATCACTACCCACCACAATCACCGTTCAGCATCACTTACCACCACCACCCACCACCATGACTTCCACCCACCACCCATCTACACCATCCACTTCCACTATCCGCCTCCACCACCAACCTCCACCACTCACCACCATCACCATTCATCACCACCGACCACCACCCGCCACCATCACCTCCACCCACCAAAGCAACCATATATCATCACCACTTTCACCACCACCACCTATCACCATCACCCGTCTTCACCACTGCTCGCCACTACCACCTGCCATCCACTATAATCACCACCTTAAATGTCACCCCCACCACCATTGATTATGTGTATATAATCACATGTGATTATGTGTATTTAATCATATATGATTTATATGGACATCATTTTTTGTCCATATAAATCATGTGATTAGATACATATAATCACATATGATTAGATATATTTAATCAAATGTGATTAGATATATTTAATCAAATGTGATTATATGTATCCAATCACATATAATTTATATGAACAATATTCATTTTTGAGTTTTCGTTTCAATAATTTTTCTCATTTTGAGTTTTCGTTCCAATTCCCCTAACTCCGACGTTACGAGGGTAGTGGTACTCCCGTGAATGCTTTGAAAATTCTTCGATTAGTTTTTTAATTTTGGTGGGATTCTTCTTTGTTAAAGGTCCTTGAGAATCAAGGAGTTGCCTTGTCGTTACGTTCACCCCATCGTAAAGATCAAGACTTCTTGTTGCTCGTTTAGATCATTTTGGGGACAATTCCTTATTAACCCCTTATATCGCTCCCATGCCTCATCCAAAGACTCTCCCACTTGTTGCTCAAAATTGGCTATGGCTTTCTTAAGTTTAGCAACCTTGCATGGTGGGAAAAATTGTTGGAGAATTCTTCACACATCTGCACCCAAGTGGTGATTTTGCCTTCATCCAATCTTTTGTTGCTCCTTTGAAGGTAACCGGAACCACTCTCAAAAACATCATTTCTCATGGTACATTCAGAATATGAAGTAATCAGTTATTTCATTGACTTCATCGAGGTGTTTGTATGCATCTTCATGATCTTTTCCGGAAAATAGAATATCATTTAGCGCGGAAAGGATGTGTCCCTTTAACTCGAAGGTAGCAGTAGTGGGAATTGCGGGTTACACAAGTCTTGGACCGGTGTCCTTACGTATTCTTTTCTTGTATGCCTCCATAGTCATGTCAGCAATGTTCGCCATTTTGTTTTTGGGCTCGCTTCCGGGTTCGCTACTTTTGTATGTTTCTGTTTTGGGGTCGTAACCGACTTCCTATTTGTTAGGAGTTCTCTCGAAGCTCTCAAATGTGCTTTCGTTTTTTTGGGATGTTGCTTGATCCTCCTACGTTCTTGTCATTCTTTTTATGAAAAGTTGGCTCTGGATCTTCAAGTGGTGATGTCAATGGTGTGTTTGATCCGCGGGTCATATACTACTAAAACAAAAACAAAAACAAAACCATAAAAATAAACTAAAACTAAATAAAAAGACCTACTTAATGATTACCATGTCGTGGTAATAGGTGTCACCTCGTGGTATAGCTAGGGTTGTTCATTATTTGGATAAAACCGAATTGTTCAATTGGACAATTTGGATTGGACTATTTGGTTCGGATATTCGGATTTTTGGATTGGTTTTCAACAAAACCGAATTATTATTTTGGATTTCGGATTGGTTTTGGTTTATAAAATAAGAACCGAATAGTCCAAAAAAACCGAATAAACATTTATTATTTATTTATTTTAATATATATATATATATATATATATATATATATTAATTTGTAATTTATTCTTTAAAATTGGTTCAAAATGTTTCACCTGATAAAAAAAATATTAATATGCATTTTCTCTCAAAAATTTTATATCTATAAAATATTTAACTATAACATACCTTCTTAGTAGTTGTTTATAAATTTCAATATCACAACCAAATAATTTGTTTCACTTCTTATGTAAAATTGGGTAATATTATAATTATATATCGTTTTAAAATTTTTCGTTTTTTGAAAACCGAATTATAAAAACCGATCCAACCGAACTGTAATTGGATCGGATCGGATCGGATTTGAATTTAGTTTGGACTATTCGGATCCATGTTTTGAAAACCGAAATCAATTTAGATTCACTTGATTGGATCGGATCAAACCGATCCATCCAAACGAACACCCCTAGGTATAGCAGATAAACTAAAACAGAAAGCAAAAACGAAATAAAATCTGAGATATCAGATCTCACATTGTGAGTTCGGTATTTCAGAAAAATTAACTAGTGCTAACAAAATAACTTTTTGCAGGTTTTACCCCACAAAAATGATCGATTAACCTAAAACAATTAAATTAAAAACTGAACTAGTTGTTCCCCAGCAACGACGCCAATAATTTGATGCGTAAAATTATACCTACTAGTTTTAACCAACTAATTAACTAACTATTACGTCTAAGGCAGTGGACCTAATCGGAAATAGTATAACACACATAGTCGCATATCGAACACAACGAACAGATTTAGTATACTAAGGTAACTACTAAAAGTTAATCTAAAAGCAAGAAATAATTAAGAGAGTTTTTATCTAATTTTTCAAGTCCAGAAAAACTTAAGCACTCAAATAAAAACGGTTTTACCCAATATATTAAAAACACTTTCGTTTAGTTTCGATTCCACCTTTTTCCTATGGTTAGTTACTATTTATGGATTAATAAAGTTGATTACCAATTATTATGTAATTAGCAATTTTGGTCCAATATACTAATATTTTCACCAATTCATGTTCTACTATGTATGGTCATACACAAGCAAACACATAATTAGTTATTAATTATAATTGAGATATGTAAGAATTATCTAAGGCAATTAAGCAAAAACAATTTTGGCTACAATTATGTTCTTCAACACAGCTAAGTTTGTTACTTTTATTACTTGATCTAGATGCGGTCACTCCTAGCTCTAGCAATTTAATAGTCACTAAATTACTAGGTAAACAAGTTCATGTAATTTAATGGTCACTAATCTACATTAAACTTCAATTTAAGCAACAAAGTTACAAACTTTAACATGATAGGTAATGATAATCAAACACAAGCATAAATCCAACTTTATAAAATCCAAGAGAATAATAAAATAAACCATAGTTCTAAGGTTTCATCTAGCTAAACGAAAGTAAACTAATTTAGCTACTCATAACTAAAATCAATCAAACAAATTCATAATGCAAACTGAGTGTAATGATTTAATCTTCAAATTCTCGATCTTCAAGTGATCTCTCCTTCCAAAGATGTTTGTCATAGGTTTCTGACCTCCAGTATCTCAGAATATCCCCCCTCCAAAATCTCTCTTAATCAATAATGCAAAGGAGTGTTTATAATTTTCCAAAATACACGGCTCATGTCTTGAGCTCGGTAGATATCCGTATCGTGCAAGGATTCTGCCTTCCGCGTACTAATCTTTTAGAAGTTCCCTCCTTACGCTGTGAGAATTAATGTCTCACATGGTGTGCTTGGTATTTAGCTAAAATCTTCTTCTTTTAAGCTCCAATCCTCCAAAGTTCCAATGCTTGTCACTTCTGGTCCTTATTCTTCAAGTGTGTCCTATTTGGCTGCAAAATATAAATTAACTCAATAAGTATCACATATATTTGCAATTAACTAAACTATTACTTAAAATGTATTAAAATATTTCCTAACAATGTGTATAAATATGGCAATATCAACCACCAGAGAGAACTGATAACTTGACTTTAAGAATTGTGTAAAAGACAGCATGGTCCGTGGGAACCAAGTGGTCGTCCCTTTTTTTCTGTGGTAACGGTTTCGGCTGATAAACCACCGGTTGCAACTGCTGAGTTGGCAGTTATGACTGTTGGGTCGGTGGTCGTGACTGAAAAAACACCGGTTACGATGGCTGAGTCGTTGTCGACCGGGGCGTTGCAGTTGAGGTTGTAACTGGCTTTTTTGTTTTGACAGCTAACGGTCGACTTAGGACGACAATTGCTGCCGATGTGGTTTTCGTTATCAGACATGACGTCTGTGTTGTTGGCGTGTGGGTGGAGGCTTGTCCGTCTAAGGTAGATGGTCGTGTGTCATCGAGTGATGACATTGATTTGAGTGGGCTTGTTTCTTCCCCACCGGACACTACATGTACCTTTCTCGTCATTGCTGCCGTGTAGGGTCGTTATAGGGCTGTGTAACTCTGAGTACACACGCCGTATGACGCCAAATGTTGTGATATGTATTCGAGCTTAACGTCGTCTATGATGGTTTCGCCTGAGTTGAGAATGAGAACAATAAAGAAAGAGTCGGCGTTTGTCGTCGTCCGAGAGGGGGTGTCGGAACGAGACTCCGGCGGTCTAGTTAGTGATTGGATGAGGAAATTAGGGTTTAGCTTGAGATAGAGAAATAGGTGATCCTTTTTCTGGAGAAGAATGATCTCTTTTATACATGTTGTCGGGGGAGTATGTCCCCAACAATACCTTTTGTCATGTCTGGGCCGGCGGGATATGAATACGTCGTATTGGTGGATCGTGCACCACTAGTAGTTATCTGCTATTGGTGCAGAACAACCAAAGGGTAGCGTTCTGAATGCTACACTTGTCGCTCCGGGAAGCGGTTGATACTGTTTTGGCTCGTTATAGACCTAAGCCTCTCATTCTGAGTTGGACTGTGGCGCTAGTTCGTCGGGATCTGAGTGTTAGGCTCCGAGGGAGAGGGCCCGAGCCTAACACTTATGCAAGGGCAACGACCGATAGCTAGGTCGTCCTTTAGATAACCGCTCCGTTATCTTTGACATATTCCTAAAGGGATATGTTAACAATATGAGAAAAGCTCCATCAGTCTATGATGTATTCATGTTTACTCATACTAAGGATCATGACAAAAAGACATTCTTAGATGACAAAGCGAAAAAAGTTCATGTAAGTTTATTTAAGTAATTTGATAATATTAAATTAAACGTTTTGTATAAACTATATATTAATACGATGATAACATTGTAAGATTTTATTGAGTCTTGACATGTAGATTTAGAACCGTTTGGAGAGGAAGTTGATGAAAATAAGTTGTTTTATATAGTTGTTGGAGGACATGACCATAAAGGAAGAATTTATGGGCTTGGCTCATATGGCAGATCCATTTTTCCTAGAAATTATTCTAACGCATGCACTACACCTGATACAAATTATGAAAAACATCATATCGAGACCAAGATCCAAAAACTAAAGGAAGCTATAGAGCAACAAAGAATCGACTTGGATGAAGTGATAAACACGGTCAATGATACGAGAAACATGATTAACTAGTGATATTTTTTTAATTGTTCGTTTATCGTTTGTAGCTACATTTTACTTTTTAATTAATTTGTCTCACATTTTGGACAAAACATAAAAACATTGGATGATACAATATTTTTATTAAGAATTTATGTAATTGTGTTTTATTTAATTTTGCATTTTCATAATGTTTGTTGTTAGAAAATTGGTTCGAGATGATTTTGTAGTAAATTTTGTATGTATTTTCTATGTAATTGATCTTGTCACAATTTTTCGCTATGAAACTAGTCTTTAGTTATTTTTATAAGCATTTATCTACGACTTTATTTTGTAGTTAAATTGCTATGAATTTTCTACGAAAGTTATTCCGTCATGTTTTTTTTTTCTTTGCTATAAAGGTAGACTGTAGTGAATTTGCTACGAAGTTTCTCGGTTGTGGAAAAGTTTGCTACGAAATTAGTTCATAATGATTTTGGTACGGAAGAAGGTTGTAGCAAATTTGATAGCAAAGATACTAAAATTTTTACTACGGAATGATGTCGTAGCACCATAACTAATCACGTGTACCTATGGAATTCCATGATTATCTAACGGAATTTTTCCGTAGCTAAATCAATTTTTTCGTGTTGGTTTAATAGATTGATACTTCAACTTACGCTTTCAGCCCCTTATTTATGCTCCATGTTTTATAATCTATCGCACCTTCCATTTTTTTTTATCCACATCAAGTTTACAGAAGATGTATATTTAGCCCATCAACTTTTATAAATCTGCATTTTTCCATTTTTATCAATTCAATTTACTTTTTAGTTTTTCTTCGTGAATTCAGCCCCTTAAATTTATTTTGTTTATATAAAAAATTATATTTAGAGACCTATTTTACTATTTGCAAAAACCTTCAAAATCAATGGATCATCCATGTATATAATAGGGTCGAGTTAAATGGTCAAAATTACCAATACGTCTCATGGTTTTTTGGTTTTTTGGAACCTCTATGCAGTTCGGATTTTCGTTCTTTTTTTTTTCCGGTTTCGTAACTATATTGCTAAAGTATTTTGGTTCGGTTTCACCTACAAAGCATCCCAACTCGTAACTATATTGCCAAATTACTTTGCATAATATCTATTGTTAGCTAAGTACATAAAGTACATAAATAATTAATTTAGAAAAATATCAATCGACACATATGGGGTTGATAATTAATAAATATAACCACAAATGATAACTTATCAAATGACAACGACTAAACAAGGTTAAAGTGGGAAATCATATTATTCGTAGATTAGAGGGGAAGTTAAAGTAAGAAAAAAAAATCACTTATGAAAACAAATTCAGAAAAAGACAATAAGAAGAAATAAGATATGAGTGTTGGTTCACAAAGAGCCATCCCACGTGGGTGAAGAATAAAGGGATGATAAGATCAATTATAAAAAAGGGAGGTAGCCAAAGTACAAAGAGATATTCTACTTAACTTTTAAGTTTTAATTCTCTTTAACAAGTTGGGCTAGCTCAAGGGCATCCATTATAGTAATGTTTTTTAAGCCCACTTTGCTTATATTTTATTGGAGTTGGGGCACGTACCCCCATATCTTAAAGGCTACATCCACTCCTATTGTATGAAAGTATTCTAACCTAAACTAGTTTAAACTAGCTTAAATACATATAATTATAGAATTAATTAAATTTTTATAAAAAAAATTATAACTATTAATCAATTATTTTCAATAAATCATTAATTAAGAGATATACTCAAAATTTAAAGTTATTATAACTTCAAATTTAACATATAATTAGAAAAAATAAATATGAATTTTAAAATGATTATCTAATATATTTATCTGACATGTGATATAATATTAATGATGAGTTGTATTAAAGTGACATATAGAAAAGAAGATTAAAACTATTTTTTATTAGAATAAAAAAAATAAGAAAATACATACATTGTTATAGTATATCACTACAAGGATTTAGATATGCCATAAGCTATTCGAGTTTAGGCATTAATATATTCCTTTCATACATCTTTTCAAACTTAGTATGAAAGTGTGACATACATTGACTCCCTTTGTTAGATGTGTTGTAAGTTGTAACATGTTCTTAAGAGTAGTTTCACCTAGACTTTTTTTTTCATTATTTATTCAAGCATAGTTGAAAACTGGTTAATAAAAAATCTCTTTAACTATGTTGTAAGTCGGAATCAGTAATACCTTTATACTATGCTTCCCGAATACATGTATCTGTAATCTAAGAATATATCTTCAGTGCTTCTCGAATACTAATAAAATTCTATATGAACATCAACGTCATACATTATAATTTATTTATATTCAACCAACAATCTCTTGAGCATTTTAAATATTGGGATAAATACATATAATATCATTGGTGACAAACTTAATGAAATGAAGCCAGGTTAATCCATATATCTCATCAGAGGTGGTGTTTTAACATCATGTTACACTCGTATGAGTCAAAAGTCAAAAACATATATCTTGAGCCAATTCCAAGATAGTGTCGATATTTATACGTTGACTAACATATGCTATTTTATTAATGTTTATCTTTTATAGACCTTGATTCTCATACTACATTCCAGAATCATATTATAGTAGGATATTTCCAAGTCTTGATCGATATTCAGTAAGACTAAAAACATCTGCATTTAATATGTGTGTATGTGTGTGTCACACATTAGATTAAATGAGATGACAACTCCACACAAGATCCAATGAAAACCTAGTAACTCATCCCTATTGTGTGCAATATTAAACACTTCGATCTTCTCATAATAGGTCTTACTTTCTTAGATGCTTACTTTTGACGAAGCTTATACATATCATCCTGATGTCTAGACTTCAAAAAACATTTTTCCTGCACCTATGACCACGTCCTCTTTAAGGTGACCATTCAAGTATATGCTCTGATAAACAATCTTTGAAATTTCTAATACCTTTTATTATATAGATATGATGTTGTACATCATGATGTTTACTTTTCTTGTTACCTGAGAGGAATAGATTTCCTCAACGTCTACCTAAAAATATCCATTATATCTTAATATGTTTGTTGCTAAGTGAAAAACTAACTAAGTGTTGGACTTGGTTTGTTTTTATGGACCACATCTATGCATTTATGGTTTTAAACTGGGTAACAAGTTTTTCACCTTATGATATTTCTTGAGTATACACAAGTTTACTAAAATGATTTTATTTAGAATAGCCGAACTAACATAATTAATTTGGGAATATGTCAAAAACTTAAATGTATGGTGGTTTCATATTGTGTCTTTACATGACAATACATAGGCCTAATGCATTATCCGCTATTAACTACAAAAGATGTTGTCCAATGTAGTTGTTGGAAAAGTCCAAGATCTACATAGTCCCGTTCCCTTCTTGTAAAATGAGATCTCTTCTTTGTTACTCATCGTTTCAAGTATCAAACATATTTGTCCTTAGTGGGATTGTAAAAGATAATTTTCATAAATAGACGTGATAATCTTGGATTTGCATAAGATGTACATCATGCATGATCCTTATCGACCTTAATTCTCAGTAAGAAAACTTATGGAAAATCTGCCCATATCATAACATGCACTATGGTGTCTTAATTATCTTCTTAAGTATGGAATCATTTTGAAAGAGATATATCACAACATAATTTATGGGAAAATCTCAAAGAAGACTGTGTAATTTTGTAATATTTTGACAATATTTTATTAAGACTACATGTATCATTATGCATTAGTTCCAATAGAAATCTTTGATGAATTCATCAACTATTTGAAGAAATTCCTAAATCAATCTTTCCATGAAACATGTAAATCTAATCACAACCCTAAGGCGGATGAAGTCAAGTTTCCTTCTAATTGGAAAACTTGTTGTATGTTTATATGTCAAGGGTAATTATGTCTCATATTAATACTCAAGTCTTACTTGATTCATATTACATGTATATTTTTTTGAAACATATTTATGCACATTCATATTCCAATGATCATCATAAAAAGGGATAGTCAATAGTCATCCAAAAAGAGTCGATCATCAAAAGTTGTAATCACTATGAAAAATGCATTGAACATAAATTATAGGTTCCATAACCAACTATTGTTCCAAAACATATCTAGAAACTGAAAAACATTAATATAAAATAAAAAGTGATAAACTTGATGATCCAATTATTAGCTCAAAGTAGCCATCAACTTCTTTAAACTGTTTTTCATTCCTACACATAATAGCATATGTCGGTATCTTATACCCAAAAATTTTGAAAATTGAAAATCCTATCATATATATAATAAATGGGTTGCTGGTCTCACCATCATTTCCTTTCACCACCTCTGCTAGGTAACTGAGAGAATTCCTCTTCCAATGACCCTATAACATTAGGGTGCGTTTGGTTGTTGAAAACTATTTTCATTTTCTAAAAAAATATTTTTAGAAAACAGATTTGAGTTTTCATTTTTAATTTTCAATGAAAATTTTAGAAAACATGTTTGATTGTAATCGGTGAAGCTTTCATATTCCATCTTAGAAATTTGGAAAACTGTAAAAATCACTTTTCTAATTTACATACAATTTGGAAAACTGAAAATTTTCATTTTTTTAAAAAACTTTGAAAAACCGAACGAACTGGAAAATTTTCTACAACTAAACGCAACCTTAGCTTTTCTTTCCCAAGGAGTGAGCATAGATATATGTTGTTTATGGATGTTAAGTCCATCTAGAAAAGAAACTCAAATTCAAATTTATCATTTTTACTATTTAATTCCGATCATCCTTATCTTTGTTATCAAACTCAACTTAATAAGGCTACCGAATGATGTTATTATGCTATAATGATCTTACACAACAATAGATTTAAACACTAGGTAATGATTACCAATTGTATCTTTATTCAATTCTTATATCGTTTGTGGACTCCCGATAGAAAACTACTTTCTATTCAACATGTTTGGTCTCATTGTTGCCTCATGCTCAAGTCTAACTAGAGCCTTAGTTAATTGTCAAAATTGGGACATGTGAATCTCTTGTTTAGGTGGGCCCATAAATTCACCTTGGGGTAACATGTGGTTAGGTTTGACCATGTCAAAAAATGCATATACACATTCTTTGATGACAATGTTTAAATTTAGGTTGTTTAATTAATACTTGTATAATCTCTATCAGCAAAATTAATTAATTTTATGTTGAATATATTGCATATGCATACAAGTATATTTGTCGACATGATTTAATTCAAAACGTTTTACATTGAGTTTCAAATATGACATTTTAGTTTAAAACCCGTTTTATAATTTAATTTGTTTCATAAACAAAAATAAAATCAAATAAGAAACATCACAAACATTTAATAATAACAGGTAAAACAATTTTTGCTTCGTCAGCCCGATCCTAAATTTTTTATTTCTTGACCAATAAAAGAAACAATTTGAAATAAAGTATGAACAATTCAAACACAATGCCAAAAAAAAAAAAAAAAAAAAAAAAAAAAAGAATTAGGGTTGCCTCGAAAATTGATGGCAAAAGATTTATTTATTTATTTTTACCACAATCATCGTACTATTGCTAGACTGTTGACGGTTGCTTTCGGGTGCCGCCAATTGTCGTGGGTAAACTTAGAGTCGGCAAAAACTGATCCAACCCACTAACCCAATCTGAATCCAACTTAAAATTAGCAGGTTGGGTTGAGATTTTCAACCCATTTATGTTAAATGGGTCGACCCGTCTAACCCATTTAATTAAATAGGTTGGGTCGGTAAAAACTATCAATCCGTTTTCAACCTACCAACCCATTTAACTTTAATTTATATTAAATTTAATAATTATTAAAATATTATCATGTGTTAATCTATGTATTAGTTTATAAATTACAATGTTTGTATTATTATTTATGTTTTAAAAAAATAGAATCTTAATTTCTACCTTTTTGCTTGGCACCGACAACACTAATCACTCTAAAAAATCTCTTAGAAATTACATATCTTTAATGTTATTTGAATAATTTCTTTGTATATGTGAATTGTGATTGTGCTTTTGTCATACATTGAAATTTTATTTAAGTCTATAACTAATTTAAGTTGTGTAATCTTTAGTTAAATTATTTATTCTTTTTATTTTAAATGGGTCAAACCAAATTTAACCAATTTATTTAATTGGTTGGTTTGGGAATTACATAAACGGGTCAACCCGGTGACAACCCATTTATTTGAAAGGTTAGGTTGGGTTGGAAATATCAACTCATTTAAATAAAAAGGTTGGGTTGGGTTGAAATTTTCAACCCAACTAATAAATGGGTTGAACCCGAACCCAACCCAGGTCGACCCATTGCCACCTCTAGGTAAACTCTAGCAAAATTAGCAAAAAAAAAAAAAAAAAAAAAAAAAAAAAAAGAACACAAACTATTTGGACAAAAGCAACACATCTAGTCTTATTGAAAGAACGACTTTAATAATAATATTGTTATCTCATGCATGTGAAATAACAATTATGTTAATACTTTCTAAAGTAAAAACATTTAAATCATCAAAACATTATGAAAAAATAATGAACCTATCAATTTTCTTTATTATTTTAAAAAATACAAAGAAGGTAACCAAGAACAATCAAAAACAAATTTAATAATGTGATCCATGGTTTTAAAAGTGGCTTTATATCATTAGTAGATACAGATGATTAAAAACAATTTAATAATCATAAAATGAAAGCAAAAATACAATTTAAAACTATATTTTATTGAAACCAACAAATATTATTAAAAGGGAAAGCCCTAACAATGAGCTAGAGGGTGCCAAAAAAGTTATGTATTACAAGAAATAGAAAGGTGATTTAAGCCATTCCCCCATACAAAATTTCCTTTTCCATATCTATGCTTAATCCATACACGAACCATTGATATAACTTCTTCAAACACCAATTTTGGGGAAGTGAATCTTTGTGTTAAAGACTCATCATTCCTTGCTCTCCATATGCCCCCATAGTGCTCCAGAAATGATTGAGTTCGTTGTTTTCTTCCTTTTCGGGCATTGTCCTGACATGGCTGTGAAGGTTAGCATCTCCTTTACACTAGAGAATTGATGAGGTATGATACCACTCCACTCCCAAATTTGGTTCCAAAATGCAACAACGAAGGCACAGTTTACTAACATGTTGTCCGCTGATTCCATTCTAGATACACAAGCACTACACAGTGTATATTGGATTTGGACTCCCCTTTGAGAGAGGGTAACCGTTGTTGGAATACGGTCCATTCTTGCTCTCCACACAAAGCAACTTACTTTAGTGGGTATCCATTTGCTCCATTGAAAGGCTCCATTAGGGATCAAATGGGTTGCCCGATCAATCCTTTCCTTAAGGCTGCAACACGAAACTGACCATCGATTTCAAAGTCCGTTTCCCATCCTATTCCCGCTTGATCTCTCTGGATAACATCAATACCTACAATATTCAAATTTTCAAGGGTAATTTTACATTTATCAATGTTTATCCATACACCACATAGATATTTGGATGACATCCGAGTTAGAAGATGCGCGCCAAGGTTATGGATTCCGTTTATAATCCCTACCCATAGTGAGTTTCTCTCATGGAAGAATTTCCATCTCCATTTTGATAATAATGTTGGATTTAGTGCTTTAATGGACCCGAGGCCTAGTCCATCCTCCACTTTTGGAGCAAGGATTTTTCCCATGCCACCCACCAGATATTTAATGCCTTATTTGGACCTCCCCATATGAAATTTCTCTGTATTCTCTCCAAGGTCTCGATAACACCCAAGGGGGTTGCAAAGATTGATAAGTAAAAAGTTGGGAGGCTCCCCATAACCGACTTTGCTAGTGTCACCCTTCCCCCGAAACTCAAGGCCCTTGATTTCCAACCGAAGAGTTTGTTGTTAAGTTTTTCAATCACTAGATTCCAAGAGTTTTTGTGGTTCATGTTTACTCCCACAAGGACCCTAAGATATATGAATGGTAATGAGCTCGGCTCACATCCTAACGGTGATGACCATCTTTCAACCTCATGGAGATCAACACCAATGCCATAGACTTTCGACTTGTTGAAATTTACACTTAAACCGGAGGATACTTGAAAGCACTTAAGTATCCTTGCTAGGTTTTTTATGTTATGTTTTGACAATCCTCCAATGAAAAGGGCACCATCGGCATAGAAGAGATGAGAATTCTATATATTGGAGTTGGGAATAGATATTCCTTGGAAAACTCCTTTTGAAACCACTTCCTTTAAGGCAATATTTAATCCCCCCATAACCAATATAAAAAGAAACGGTGATAAGGGATCTCCTTGCCTAACTCCTCTCTCCAATTGGAATTTTACCATTGGACATTCATTCACCAAAACCGATGCCCTAGCTGACTCTAAGCATCCTTTCATCCAGATTCTCCACTTTATTTTGAAATTCATTTGTTGAATCATAGAGTCTAGGATGTTCCAGTTCACCGAGTCAAAGGCCTTATGGAAATTACTCAATTACCTTTGAAAAGTAAATTTTTTTTGTTGGTTTTCTTCCCCCACGAACAAATCTCATTAACGATGAGAGGTCCTTCTAGGATGTTACGGTCTTCGACAAAATCCGTTTGTACTTCATCGATACATTCCCCTATTACCGAGCGAATTCTTGTTGCTAAGAGTTTTGTTATTATTTTATATAAAGATCCAATGAGACTGATTGGTCTATAATCCCCCAGAGATAACGGATCTTTAACCTTCCTCGCAAGTGTTACAAAAGAGGAGTTGCATCCCTATAAGAATCTTCCCCATTGTTTAAAGTGTTTTATGTATGCTAAAATATTCGACTTCAATTCTCCCCAATATTTTTTTAGAAATTTGAAAGTGAAATCATCCGGTCCCGGGGCCGTATCGTTTCTGCAAGTCCACACTGCCCTTTTCACTTGTTCAATTGAGATATCTCCTTCCAAAAACTCCTTGCTAACGAGGGATGGGGTCTTGAATTTAGTGCTTCTGAACTCTAGTCTTTGCTTCCATCTCTCCTTGAATTTTGAAGAGAAAAATCTGAAAATTTACTCTTTCATCTCGCCCAATTGATTTGACCGTACACCATTTATCATAAGACCGTTCAAGTGATTTTTTCTAGTTACGGTTATTAACAAATCCATGAAAGAACCGAATATTTTCATCTCCATCTATCAACCATTTTATTATTGATTTTTGTTTGATGTCCATGCTCGCCAATTTCTCTAGTTCAGTGAGTTTACTCGACATCATAACCCACTCTTCAAGTTCAGAATTATTCAAATTGTTCCTTTCAACCTTTTTATCCAGTTCGGTCATTCTTTCTTTGGTCTTTACAATCTCCAAATTCTAACTTGGGAGTTCCATTGCCCTCCATCTCCTGATTCTGTTTATAATGAATTTCGGTTAATCAAGGAAAAATAGGTCTCCCATACCATACCCTTTAAATTCCGAATTCGCTTGTAAAACGACATCATTGAAACCAGGTCTCCGAAGCCACAAGTTGAACATCTTGAACGGAACAGGTCCAAAGTCGGAGGAGCTAAGTTCGAGTAGAGGATTCAACGTTTCAATTATATGATGTTAGCAATTACTACCTCGATGATTGATGATGTTCTTTGGTGTTGGGAACAATTACCACGAATTGACAATCTCAATAGTTGACCCAGATCATGACCTACAAGATCTCTCTTAACTCACATACAAGTACGATTATTTGATTATAATTTATAAAACTTTAATTCTTGAATGTGGAAGTATTATTAAAAAAAATACACACATGCACATTGAAAAATTCTTATTTATTAATTATCATCAATGTCATATGTGTCTCAAGAGTTAAAAGAACATAGATAGAGAGTTATAGAATTCAATTAATCCATGGATTGAATGACATTCAATTCAAATGTGAGATCCCCTTGGAGGCGATAAATCTGTAGCCGCATCTTTGAGGTCAATATCCTCCAAACCAGTTGCCAGCGAGGACGATGACGTGGACAACCCACGTTGTTTCCCGTTTGTTTTCTTCCTATTTCCTCCATCCTCGTCAGATGACACGTCATCGAAAGAACCTTTCCGTTGCATTTCCTTAACTTTATGAAATTCATCGTAGTGGGCCCGCCTGTGCTCTTTAAACCCCTTTCCTCTCCCCGTCTCAGAATCTGTTAACCAGGATGGCAAGGGCATTTACGTCTTTTCCCTTAAAAGGAATTAACAGAAGATGCTATAAATAAATAAATAATAAAACCTTGGTTATCTTGATCCATGTAATCAGCTTCATCTTCTGATGATGTCCAGCTGGCACGTTGGAGGTTGTTATTACTACTACTACTAGAAGATGCCACGTCATTCAATGCAGAACGAATTGCTTCTGCATGAATGGTGTTGTCATCGCCTTCTAGAAAACTAGTATCCCTACGTATATTGGGAGACAAAGATCCTGAAAACAATTTAAAAATAATAATAATAATAATTAATTGATATTAATTTAATAAGTGGTGATTGAAATCAAAATTTGAGCAAGATGAAGAGGATTTTGTATGAAATTGATTAAAGCTGAAAATAAGACAATACATATATATTGGAAATGAAGAGGGTATAAATGGAATTATACCATCAACATCAAGCATTGGATGATATGGGGTCTTTGGTTCAGTGATTTTCTGCCTTACAGGTTTATTTGCTTCAATTTCCCCCAGATTTGCTTCATCCCACTTCACACCTTTCCTACTGCTTAATACAATCAGAAAACAACAAATTATAAAATTTCACATGATGGAACAGTTTAATGAAACATATGCTAAATCTAGTTGAACAACAATCTTCAAATGAAAATGAAGATCAAGAAACCTTCATTACAAGAAAATATGGCAATGTAAGGGTATTAACTTAAAAGCAGGAGTTGATGATTGTTACCTCATAATTCCTCTTCTTCACCTCAAACCTAGGAGTGACAAGTAGCTGTGTAATCTGATTGCTGAAACAGAAAAAGGAGAGAAGATGCACAAATATGAAAAGAAGCTACACATTGAATGCTAATACAAAGCACATAGCAGCCTATAGCATGTGTTTAGCATTAAGAACAATCTCCAAAATCCTAAACAATGATAAAAACATGAATTACAGAAGATGCGATTTCCCTTCTTTGAAGCACAATCTCACAATAACATTATTATGTCAGCTTTTGGCATTATGGATACAAAAACAATCGATTGAAACCTAAGTTGAATGCGTGTAACCAAAAGGATTTTAACAGAACGAAATGCGACACCGAATTAAGCACCAATCCCTCTCAAATTCATAAATAAACAAAACCAATCGCTTAAAACCTAATGTATTCGCATGTTGTTAGAAAGTACATCCATATAGGCAACCATGATAAAAAAAACAGAAGCAAAGGAGCACTAACTCAAACATAATAAATAGATTATTGCCCTAAAAACATGATCGAGAAAATTAAGAGGAATGCGTATGGATCGATTGGGTCAAACAAAGAGAAATGAATACAAAATGAAAAGCCATCGGTCGGAACTTTGCTTACCGAAGCAAATGGAACGATTACGTCGTTCAGCCGGCGGCGAAACACTTGCCGGAGGTGCTTTTTGCTCGAAATACAGATTTCACGAAATAACGATGAACAATTGGCCCGATTTTTCCTTATATTTGTTTTTCCAATTTTAATCATCTTTCGTAATCGAACCCTCCATTTTTATGATTTTTTTTTCTTTTTTTTCAATTTTCACTAGTCTCGTGTTTTTCTTTTTAAACACATTTTTTTTA
Source organism: Lactuca serriola (assembly GCF_051521515.1). Lineage (NCBI taxonomy): Eukaryota > Viridiplantae > Streptophyta > Magnoliopsida > Asterales > Asteraceae > Lactuca > Lactuca serriola. The sequence goes on from NC_136416.1 coordinate 73,414,558, forward strand.
GACACCCTCATATATTTCCAAACTCTTTTGTAACGAACAAATTTTTTCCCCAGAAAACATAATTTTTTTCCTGAAAAAAAAAACATTTTTTTTTCGACAAAATCATCGTACCTCGATTATACACGATAAAAACGACAAACAACATAATATTTACAATATTTTTACCAATAAGCCTAATCCTCTATTAACGATTTCCCAATTTTCCCCTTCTAGAATATGAATTTTACACGAGGTGAAATACTTCTCTAACGATATTATCAACCATTTATCATCTGAAAGTACATTTTACAACAAAAATAAAAAATACTACAAACTCCATACAACAACAAAAACACCACCACACACCTTAAAACTAACATATCCTACCTGTTCTACACCCTGCACATTTTAACTTAAAAAAAAAAAAAAAAAAAAAAAAAAAAAAAAAAAAAAAGTTACAAACACTTTTAACACCTACCTACTAAAAGAACCTTGCTCTTGAACATTGCCCGTTATTACTATTCCCATTAACTTGATGAAAACCAAGATTACCCGACTTTTGTAACCCAAAATTTCCAACTGAATCCAACTGCTTATTATTATTATTATTATTCCCTGTTTTAGGTTGATGATGTAAATAATCTTGAATTCCATTTCCAGGATTTTGATCTTCCCCTACAACAGGAATTGCACCTGTGAGAGTTTTCACAGCAAATTCAATACATGGATCTGTCCAAAGCTCTTCCATGGGGACCTCTAATGGTGAAGATGATGGAGGAAAGTTGTCAACTTTATTCAATTCCCCAAATGGAATTGCACCTGTTAGTGTTTTTACAGCAAATTCGATACATGGGTCTGTCCAAAAATCATTTAAACAGAAGTTTATAGACGATTCTTGACCCGGGTTCGTGTTTGTGACAGGTGATTCTTGTTTCTTGTGGTGGGAATGGGAATCGGAATCAGCCATTGGAATCGGAATCGGAATCCGTGATTCCGATTCCACTGGTTGCTTTTCAGGGATAGGGTGGCTCGATACAGTGCGTGATTCTTGATTCTTATTAGACTTAGATTTAACCTTTTCAAGACTTTCTTGAGTTGCTACTACACGCTTGGATGCCACGTCAGCATTTTCAATTCCATCATTGTCTTTGATCTTTTGTGGTTCAGCTTTCTTGTCTTTCTCTTTTGAAATAGCCAAAGAAACAGGTGGCTGGGTTTGTGATTCCTCTGCCTGTCTAGCGGTAACTTGAGGACTGGTTTTGGGTTCTGGCGGTGATGATGGCGGCGGTGGTGGTGGTGGTGTTACCGGTGCTTCAATTTCCATTGCAGCTTGTCGTTTAGCTTGTCTAGTTTTAAGCACTGGTGGTGATGGTGGTGGTGCATCAGTTTTGATGCCGCATAATCGTGTAGCCTTACTAGTTTTAGGCTCCAGCAGTGGTGATGATGATGGTGGTGGTGGTGGTGGTGCATCAATGGTGACTCTGGCTAGTCTTTTTGAAGCACGTTGAGGTAACTCAGACTTGCTTCTTGTCGCTGATTTATCTTGTAGTGGTCGCTTATTATTATTTGGAGTTTCACTCAAAGGACTAGAAGAAACAATCGTTTGTTCCTTTGATTCAATTTGTTCAACGATTTTTTTATCTGTTTTTTGAAGCGACAAATCAGAAACAAGTTTTAGGTATGAGATGCGGTGAAAATAACGATTCGAAGGTGAAAACTTCTTACCGGTGATTTTGGGTTTTTTCGCTCGTGGACCCACATCTCCGGTTTTGAGATAGCGGTGGACATCTACGAGTGATCGGAATATGTATCCGGTGGCCGGATCTGTGTAGTACTGGAAGCATGGATGATAGAAAGATGGTGATGGATGATTAATTACTGTTTTGTCCCTTTGTTAAATGATAAAGAGATTGAAAGATAGTTAGGATCAAAGTACCCGATCTTTTTTTATCCCGTTTACTCCTGTTCGTGTTTTCACTTCGACCTTCCACCCTGGAGGAAGTTCTTCTTCTTCACCCTTCTTAACTACAAGCTAGATTCTTGAAAAGATTAGAACTTAATCTCAAAATAATCAAGCATGCGATTGAGAATCACGCAGAATTAATAGTCAAAATGTTACAACGCGGTGTCTGGGATAGAAACCCTAATAAGATTAAGAAACTGATATGAGGAACTAAACTGTTTAATCTAAACCCGAAGGTTTACTAATAGGATTAAGAAACTACATTTAAATAACTAGTTAATAGAAAAACCCTAAATTTTATGAACAAGGTTTGGGATTTCGGAACAGGGGATTAAAGATCTTGGACTGATGATGGGTTATGCCCGACAAAGAAAAAGATAACTTCGGAACCCTAATTAGACTCGCTGAGACGCTGACCTTATCTTTTTTCGCAATATCCGGAGTACTGAGCTCCTGCGGCGACTTCACTGGCGACATTTCACAAACACCTGGTGTGCTTCAGCGATCTGTAACTGAAAACTGAAAAAACGACCACCGATCGAATTGGGGTAGCTCCTTTTGCTGCGCTTCTAAAGAGAACAAACTCGTATAATCGATTTTTAGGTTAGATAATGAAAGGGTCAAGAGTGCGACAAAGAGAGGGTATATGAAAACACGTGTACACAGGGCCTTGAGGGTCACCAAATTGGGGAAAAGGTGAATCCCACCACCCCATTCCAAAACGTTAAACGTGTAGGAGATGACACAGTCACTCTTGCTGTGTGGCCTCTTTATTTGACTAAAAAAATTTGATTTTTTAGGATAATTTCAAGAATAAGTCTTTATGGTAACTAACTTCTAAAGATGCCTATTGTGGTGTATTTTCTTTGAGACAAGCTATTAATTATGATAAAACTCACACGACTCTATATAGGAAAATGAAGATGTTTAAAAGTCAAAATGAGTTGTTATTTGCTTCAAGTTAAATGCTTTGAAATATGTGCATTGATATGGCTTGAAGGGTTCTTTCAAGTAAAGACTCGACTAGATAACGATTTAAACTTGACTATTCTTAAATCTATGGTTGCTTGTATGAGTCATACACTCACTAGAAATGATTTCATTCAAATCTATGTATGTTGTAATCTATTATTAGAAAAAATCAATGATTTTATACATTTATGTTGTTTGTATTTAACACCTTAAGGACTGATCAACCACGCATGTCATCATCTCATCGAACCTCCATCTCAAATCGTGTAACATGTAGGAGTCTTGTACTAATTAGACATGATATCATGACATCATCTACCTTTATATACATTAGAGTTTACTTTAATCCTCAATGATTCTTTTTGTACTAAAAATCAAGAAGCCCACATACATACATTGAATAAGCATAAGTAAGTCAAGAGCTTGAGTAATTCAATAGGCTTGATAAGAACTTGGTTCCCATTTTTAACAAAACAATGTGAACTTTAAATGTAAAGATGAAAGCCTAGAGTACCTCCTAGAATGAAATGGACTTTTGGGATTTTGAAAGGTTTAAACATTAAATAACTACTTAATAGATGCCATTTATTTAAAACTCATAACTCATAAGACCCACCAATTGACTTTTGGTTCTTTCCATTATTTTTCGTCTTTAACCAATCCTATAGAGAAATCGGTATAAAAGTGACCCGACCCATATCCTATTCCAACCCGTTTACCCATATCAAGAAACACATACGCATGAAAGACCAAAAATCCAGTCACAAAGTACTTCTTCCATTGATGAAAATACACATACAAATGGAAATCAATACTTCGATTCAAAATCTCAATTCTACTAAACAAATTATACCAAAAAGAATCAAATAATTCTACATATAAACACAAGAAGATTTATCATCAATTATGAAGCGGATTTGGTCCACCGGGTACAAGCCGATGAGAGACTTTGTAATAAGCATCTTCACTGTTGCCTTCATTCTTAAACTCCGGTTTTGTGTGAAAGTGTTTCTGAAACGTAGAAACAAACTTATCTCTTATTCTTTCTTCATTCTTCAATCTGTTTGTTGACCGGTCAACCATGTTTCTGCAACTCGACATATCGACTAAAAGAAAGAAGATTAATATAAAACTCAAACGAGAAACTTGAAGCTTCATCTTTGAGGGAAAAGGGATGAAAAAAATGAAGATTTAAGTGTGGCTTTAGGTTGTTAAACAAGTCTATATTTATAAGGAAATTTCATCTATATAAAAAGGTCAACCTTGCTAGAATTAACATGTTATTTTCTTGTGACATCTTGCATTTTTGGTCTTAATATAAAGAGTAGACTTTTATAATTTACGTGTAATTAAGCATTAAAAGGACCTCAATACCACATCTTTTCAGCATGCTTATCAACTAAGGCATTATCTTGGACTTTTTTAACAGTTGACATTTATTTTTCAAATCATGGTGTTCATGATTCATGGAATTAATCCATAAAATTATAATCTGAACTTAAGCAGGCCATTTGGTGAGCATGCGTTCATTCCATTTATTAAAAATTTGAATAGTCGGACACTTAGATATGATTTTTATATAAAGAATTCATATATTTTTAATCGTTTTTTCAGCTTTTTTTGCGAACATTTACGAATATGCCATGAGGAAAACACAAGAAAAAGTTAAAAGTGGATGAATCCAAACAACATTGTAGCTTTCCGATGAACAGTGTCGACCTTCAAAGTACAGCCGGCAGCTTGATGTCATACTGCAGGCTGCAACTATTTTTAGATTCTGAAAACAGGCTTAGCTAAGAATGGCGAATAAATAAATAAATGGAAAAGTTACATAAATAGTCCCTATGCTTAGGAAAAGTTACCAAGTTTGGTCTTTATGTGGAATTTATTATAGAGATGGTCTCTAAGTTTGAAATCCATTACACCAATGGTTCTTGTAATTAGAGTAAATTACTGAAATTGTCCTTATTGTTTGGTCAAAATTGCACGTTTGGTTTTTAATTTTTTTTTTTTTGCATTTGGATCGTCTCTGTGGTTTGATTTTGTTGCGTTTTTCGTCCCTATGGTTTGGTCAAATATTACACGTTTGGTCCCTAAATTTATGTATGTAAGGGACGAAAAACGCAACAAAATCAAACTAGAGGGACGATCCGAGTGCAAAAAAAAGTTAGGGACCAAACGTGCAATTTTGACCAAACCATAGGGACGATTTCAATAATTTGCTCTTGTAATTAATTTCAAACTTAAGGACCATATTTGCAATAAATTCCTTATAAGGACCAAACTCTGTATTTTTGCTGAATACAAGTACTATTTATGTAATTTTCTTTAAATAGATAATATAAATATTTTTTGAAAAGATTAAGAATTTTCACTAACCGATCCCCTCCGTTTTACTTTATTTCTATAATAATAATAATAATACACATTATTGTGTGTTGACTTTAAAGTCAACGTATTCATCTGTCATCTTAGTATCAACAGCTGCTTTAGTGTGATCAACCTGCGATTCACGTTCTTTTTCCTACATAGCAATCGAATTCAAACTTAAAAAAAATGGAAAATCTTGATTTCCCATTTTATATGTTTTATTTAGATTTTAGATAAAATTTCTTGGTTATATTAGCTGGCTTTGACTTCAAATCATTTGAATAAATTGAATTATGAGAATATGAGATGTCCTTTTTGCGTACTTGCATGCATCCAACCAAGTCTTTGTATTCGTTTTTTCTTTCGAATTAATTTATCTTGTTACAAAAGTCAATGAATTCATATTATCTTTGAAAAAATTCCGAATTCTATGACGAATTTCATGCAGATTTTGATGTTCTTGATTGAGAATATAATGTTGAAATGATCGTTCATGATTCTACATATTTCCTTGATAACCAACAGTTTTCTTGTGAATTTGAAACAATACGATAACAAAATTCCTTTATGATTCATACGATATACATTAAATTCTGCATCTTGTGTAATCTATATCTATAATACATGGATTGTCTCATACGAAAGAAAAAAGAATAAGACTTTGACACGTGGCTAATTCTATATCCTATTACAAGAATGTAATTTTGCACAAAAATCGCATCAATTATGAAGTGGGTTTGGTCCACCTGGAACAGTTTGTTCAGATTCATTCAATGATCCGCCATTGTTGCTCTGAAATTGCTTGAAACGATATTGATAAGAACTTGTTCTTAGTTGCCTCTTATAAGAAAAAAGAAACTTTCTTGATAACAATCTTTGGTGTGACTCTTGATCGACTTCCGTCATCATACTGCAATTCACAAAATGAAAACTTGCGATCAAGATCATCAAAATAAGAACTGAGAATCGTTTCATGCTTCAAAAGATGTGATTTTTATGTTAAGATTGAGGAAATATGAAAAGGGTTCTTGAAATTGTGATGTATTTATAGCAGAAGAGAGATATATACAGTTGGACAAGGAGACAGAGACATTGTATAGAATCAAATTTGACTCAATTGCTGTAAAATTACCTTAATGACCTTCTTTTATCCTTAGTTGACCACCACTAATTTCATATAATAATGCCATAGAAATAATAGAACATGGGAGATATAAGATATTAGCTTAATTAAAATATATATATATATATATATATATATATATATATATATATATATATATATATATATATATATATATATATATATATATATATATATATATATATATATATATATATAAGTAGTACTACAATAATTTTGGCATGCTTAGAGTAGGAATCGAGATTGTTGAATCCCCTCTAGTTTACTCCAATTTGTCATATTTTAGGGCACAAATTAACATTCTCATCATATTCAAGTTCTTTTAGGTTATTTTGTAAAAGCATTTATTGTTTTCAATGCATAATAAACTAGATATTCTGTAGTAAACCCTAGTGTTTTTTGTATCATGAACTAATGATTCCTCCTATATGAAAGGGAATATTCAGCAAAGTTGCAATATTATATGGTTTTTGATTAACAAATGTTTCATTTATATTAATTGCATATGTCTAGCTTCCTTTCTATTCTTTGTGTTTGCCACTCAGTTTTATTGCTTTAAGCTTGTTTTGCTAGTGCCATTTGTGACTTGTTGCTAGTAATTGTTTTCAATGTTTATATTTTATAGTTTGAGCTTGTTTTGCTAGTATCTACTTCATGACTTATGTGCTAGTATTCTTTTTCACTATTTATGTATTCTTCAATTTCTTTACCAGAATATCATCCTCCTCTTTACTTTCAACTTTATTGCTAGTATCTGTTTTCTTTTTCTTTAATCACACAAAACTGGTTATTCTTCATTACATGTAGGAGATCATCTGCTTTCTTTTTCTTTGGTCACACAACCTTGTTTATTATTCATTACATGCTTACGCAGGAGATCAACTAGTTTAGGCTTATATTTTGTTTATTTATTTATTTATTTTTAATTTTTTTATTATGTTAGAGGTCATCAATGGAAGCAACTTACTCTTTACTTCTTTTACCCCATTCTTATTGAACTTAGGTATGTTATTGTGTGTTAACCGAAATCAATCTACAAAATTTTGTTACTATAAGGCGGTGTTTGTTTTGAACACGTAAAACGTCTTCAATCTTTTTTTATATCTGTGGAATAAAATATAGACCAAAAATATTTTTCCATATCTTCGGTCTTCATAAAAAAAATTATATATTTTTTAAAGTCTTCATAAAAAAGAATAGTGATGGTGATGGTAGTGGTGACATAGGTAGGAGTGGTGGTGGCGGCAGAGGTAAGAGTGGTGACATAGATGGCGGTGGCGGCGCTGGTGGAAAAAAGAAATATTATATTATGCTTAAACTTAGAAATCGTCTTTGAAAATCAGAAACTATTTTTTTTTCGGAAAAAAAATGTGACGATGACTTTTTTATATCTTTTGTCTTCCAAAACGCAGTCTTTTTACCGAATCTCTTTCCTACTACATAAAAGATCAAAAGAGTTTTGCCAAAAAAAAAAACAAACAAACACCTAGTAAGTCTAAAACAAAAATCAGACACCTTTTACAAAGAAAGACAACTAAAAATCTACACAAAACACGCATCATTCATTTTGAAATGAAAAAAAATAATAATAATAATAGGTAACATATCATAATCATCATATTATGCCAAATAATACGACTATTATAACATACAAGAAGTCACAATCATGGACACCCATATACTACAAATTCCTCAAGGCATCACAAAGAAAGTCACTCATGTTTATTGTCTTCACCTGTTGTCTCTTCCTTGGTTTCACCGGCTGCTAATTCTGTACTCTGTGAAACATGGTCATCTGGAGTTGACTCAGGTTGAGTTGACTCAGCTGGTTGAACAGGTGTAGCAGACGACTCGGGTGCAGATTCTGGATTCTTAATTGTACCAACTTTGACATACTTGCTCATGAACTTATATTCCCAATCTTGTAAGGCTTCAAGCTCGAATACACCAAGACCAGTGAGATCACCATTTAAATCTTTATCTTCAAATGACATTTTCGCAAGAGCTCTACTAGCATCCTTCCCTGCAAACAACGCATATGGTCCACCTGGTCCATAGAACATCCTGCAAGAAATCAAAAGGGTTACCAAAAAATCAGTACTTTATTCACAAATTGTAGCTTCTTCAATAATGCCCAAATCATAAGCTTAAGAATCGAATTATGAACCCTAATTTTGATTATACACATTCCTCAAGTCAACAGAATTCGTCGTCTTAAAGCCAATAAAGAAATATTTAGAGATTATGCTCTTCTCAAAAAGGTACTGAAAAACGTACGACCGAAATCAAATCAGTAAAGTGAAATTCTATGGTGATAAAATAGAAGCAAAATTGTGATAAAATAATAATATACCTGCTTTGTGAGACATCGTAGATTTGACCCTTGATCGCCATAAGGAGAGGCTTGTTAGAATCGTTGCCGTCGTAGGCTTTCAACTCCTCCTCGGAAATCTCGCCGAGCTGAACCGGCGGTGGGAGAGGCTGCGATTCTTCTTCTTGGAATGATCTAGAGCTTTGTTGTGGATGATAATCGGAGGATCCACCGAACATACCGTAGGCGACATAGAAGCCGGCGAGAGCCAAAGCGACTACAGTGGCGAAAGTCGTCGGAGATAGTCCTGTGTATGCGGTTATGGCCTCTTTAAGTGTCTCCAACAGTGGCACATCCATGATTGTCGATTGATGCTTCTTCTGTGATAGATGGAAACAGGTGTTCGCTTTATAGCTAGATGCTTTGTACCGATTTTAATGGATTCATAAATTTCAGGGTTTGGGTCGTACTGTGAATGCTGAATAGTGAATACCCTACTTTTACGACCTTTTCGACTAATTTAAACAACCTAATCCATATAATTATAATTATAGTATATTTTATTAAATATGTTTCATGAATATAAAATAAAATTTATTTATTTATTATATTAAAAAAATAATTTATTTGTTTTAAAAGAAATTATTTATTTTAATATTTAATAAATTTTAATAGAATAAAACATATTTCATGTGTTTCATATTAGTAGTCCATGTTTTCTTTTTTGGTTTTTCTTAAAATAATAGCTTATTTTTAAAAATAAATATATCTTTTATCAAGATTGTTTCTCCCCCACTTAGCTTCGACTAAGTCTTCATGGCACGCAAAAATCGGAGGATTTCAATACCTTCCTCCTTTACACGATAGGCACGTTGACTACCAACGCCTAATCTTTCTAGCGATCCATTACTAGCCCACTCCAAAGGTTTCACAATCACTAAATACTAGATGAACGCTTCTTGAAATCCCGACACTAATGACCCCAAAAGCTTAACCTGATGTCCTTCTCAACCTTAAAGTCGAATTAGCCGATGCTCAGAGCAACTTTTTCAGCGATAAACCGCTTCTCTTGATACTTCCAAAAGCAATCCCTAACACATAGAGTGAGCTTCACCGAATCATGACGATGGTGGATAACCATCCTACTGAATCCTGACCGCAGATCTCTCATGATGCTCCTGAACCGATCTCGGCTGCAATCGAGATAACACTGAACCCTAGAAAAGGGAAATGACCTTACACTAACTACTAATAATTCCCGGTATGCAATTGGCATATGGCATTTTCTGCAATTACATCCGAATACAAGCAGGGAAATAACTCATACACACCATTACTTGAGACCGAGGCAAGCACCATCATAATACATATAGAATCGAAAAGGGAAACTGATACATATCTGCAACATTGCCTGCTGTAATCCGGATTCCTCGTCTATTACTACAAGGCCCTACACTCTCGCCATTCCACAATCCTCAAAGTAGTCAGGGCAGTCGCACTCCCTTCTCCTCTCCTCATCGTCGGGCAGTCGGCCTTCTTGTGACCCACCTGATTGCAGTGAATACATAATGGGCTTTGCCCCTGTGGGTAGTCCCTGCTGATGTGACCATCCCTGCCACACTTGTAGCAGCCTGAACCCCTGGAATGAAAAACTCCCTCGTGTAGTTTCCCGCACGTGCTACACTGACTTTGGCCCAGCCGGCCTACCACTCGCTGATCCGAAGTTTTGGGTCTCTTCCCGGGACCCTCCAAACTACATATCTGATCTGACCTTCTCTTTGCAATGTGCTCCAAATCAATCTCCCTCTCCCGCGCCCTGGAAATCATAGAATCCAAGGTCGGGCATGCCGAGTAGCTGACATGCTCCTGAATATCAGCTCTCAACATGTCATGAGAGCGAGTCTTCCGCATATCTTCATCTCCTGTGTACTGAGGCACCATCAAGGCCCTCTCCCGAAACTTGGCAGTAATCTCCGCCACTATCTCTGTCGTTTTCCTCATGTCAAGGAATTCTCTGGCCAACTGCTGAAGCTCCATAGTCGGCGTGAACTCTTCCCTAAATCGGGCCACAAAGTCTGACCAAGTCATAGCCTCAACGGCTGAGGCTCCCAGAGAGTCACCAATCGACTCCCACCAATCTATGGCTCTGTCTCTTAAACATCCCGCAACATACCGAACCTTCGACCCCTCAGGACAGGAGCTAACCAATTGAGCAGACTCCATGTCTGCAATCCATTTCCTGGGAACAATGGTCTTTCACCCCGTGGAAGTCTGGCGCACCACATCCTCTGTAGTCCTTGAAGGAGAGTATGCGTATCCCTGTCTGGATAGATGCCATATCACTCCTGAATGCCCTCTGACGATCCTCCATCAAATCAAAAATCCCCTCCTTGATCGACCTGAAAATCACTGGGGTCGCCTCAAGGACGCCTCTCGTGATCTCTGATGCGATAAACTCATGCAGACTCTCATCAACTAGTTCGGATCCCGAACTTGAACCTGATCCCGATCCTCCTGCCCCGTGTCGCATAATCATCACCATTCCGAAATGAAACACATAATCGTCAAGGTCATACGTAACCTCAGAAGGTCTCACATGCTACAAGTTCCCTGGTTCTATCTCGACCCTCCTTGACTCGAGTATGGATCCTCTTCTTTCAGTAGTACGGGTCCATACTACCTTCCACATCTATCCGTACTTTCCTTAAGGATTGGTTCGACTTCATCAAGTCCCTTACTGCCACAATTGCTCTCAACACTACTCTCATCTTAGGCTTTCCTAGGTTCCCGAACCCATCAAATCCTCATCTGCTGAAAGACTCTTCATGATGCCAATTTAACCACTACATGAATACCATCACATGTGGCGAGGCTCGAATAATCCTTCGAGTAAAGGAATCATCCCTACAATGGTTAGACTTAAACGAGAGTTATGCAGTAGGGTCAAACGCAACACTCTGAGATTATTCAACCCTGGTCACATGTGACTTAAGGTATTTATCTAGCAGTTAACTGATGGGATTTAGCCATAAGAACATCCTATGTGCTCATGCAACCCTAATGCTTGGATCTAGGTTTCTCTATTATACATGCAATTCATCCAAGACTTTAAACCCTATTTCTAACATACAATTAATCATATTAACATTTGAAAGGGTTTTTAGATCATACCTTGATTGTTATGTAGCAATAACAATCTCAAATCCTCCTTGTAATGACTTTAGAAAGCTTAGAGTTACAAGTGTCACTCCTCTAATGGCTCACAAACACCAAGAGCAAGAGGATGAAGAATAAGGAGAGAGGAGGCTTCCCAAGAACATCGAAAACCCTAGAGGAACTCTTATCCATGTTTTTGGGGCTTAAGGGTTCTATATATACATGTAGGCTATTAGGGTTTTCAACTAGGAAACCCTAATTTGACTACTTAAGCCCTAAGCAGCCCATGGACCCTTTTAGAATATCCCTTGGACGATTTCTAATGAGTTTCCCCATAGAATTCGTCCAACCTATTATTCCAAGGTAATCCATAGCCCAAATGCAATTATCTTATAATTACAATTCCAGTCCCTTAAGTTTAATTAATCTCTTTTAGCCACAAAATTAATTATCAATTAATTCTTGACTAATATTAATTAAACAATATGATTTCTCCTTTAATATATTATTCTCATAATATATTAATAAATCATAATTAATCTTCTCTCTCCATAATTAATCCTATCAAGTTGCTTTGGTGAAGGCAACCCAAAAGGACCATGCACCATCGGGTCAAGTACATACCAAAATAGTTATGGACTTAGACACTAATCCAACAGTCTCCCACTTGGATAAGTCTAATAACTATTCTGCGTATGACTTCGGATCCTGATCTACAATCGTAGCTTTCAAAAGCCGCTGTCAACTCTGATCTTATCAGATATGCGTCCTTTAGATAAGGGATCATATATTCCTCCATTCTAGATATCGTATAAACTGAGACATGGATTTAAATCATTCTCTCTATCTATGTGTTGTTTCTCGATTTCCGATTTATGACAACTGACAACAGACTACATTTGAACACATCAAATTAGTCTTGGCTTGGCCAAGCGCTTAGGTGCCATCACTAAATCATCGAGGGGCCCTGATATCGCTTTTATCCTACTTTGGATAAAAGGAATGGATAAACTTTGATTCAATGCTTGCTTGCACTCACTTACCGAATCACACACAACAATATGTTTTATAACACCAAGTTACTGGTGCGTTTACATATTATCAATGTGTAACCGACTCGCAAGATACAACTCACACATCTCGGTTTCAAGAATATAAGATGTTATCATCTCACCAATTACTCGTGATAAAATCCATGAAGTGATCCAAGTGAGCGTGGGTTTAATCCAATGCTCAAACTCATATTCATAAGCACTCATGAACGTTGCAGCAAACATTTGCTTATGTCTAATATACTTTAGACAATCCACACACCAATTCACGACAGTCTTCATTCATACCTACTTCCAACATATGAACGACTGTGGCCCGTTCGAATAATTTGATTGTTCTGAACCAATTTAATTATTCAGGAAGTCAAAACATGCAAAGTGAAACACAAGAATAATACTAATCCCATATGGCCCCAAACTCTGGGTATAAATAAAACATTTTATTTAATCACCATATTGATTACTCATTATTTGTTGTTTCGGGTAATCAACTTCTTACATGAATTATAACAACAATTGTCTCATGCTCTTAGCATGCACACAATGTTTATCTATGGTCCTTACTTTGTGAAATAGATCAAATGAACACATTTCCAATCATACTCATTTCACAACTCCCAATCCTTATCATAAGTATAAAAATATCAAATTCTTGCCACTTATAGAATATGCTAGATTCTAACATTTTATGCAATGATCCTTTCGTAAATTCATAGCTCAAAATCATCAAGACTTGGCTAATCTCTATCAGAATAATTCTATAGATATGATGTCTCTCACTCAAAGTACATTCCTTTGAACATCCTTCTTGCATAATAGTTTCTAATCTAGATATAGATTCTCAATATCCAACTACCAATATGGAAACATTTCCATATTTGCCATATGACAACTCATTATTAATAGAATCTTATCTATTCATAATAATGTCGATATGGTCCATCCAATACAATACTTCCAACTACTCACAAGCGACCAATCCTCAGCGAACTTTGGATCGTCCTTTGATAGTTGTTTAATTATTTTAGTCAAAACCGATTCTTTTCCTTTTTCCCTCAAAATGTGCTAGACATTTGGAAAATTTTAGAATGGTTAAATATTATAGCATTTGCAATCGATCCTATTGCCGAAGCGTATGGGACACGATGCATAATTTCTTACATAAAGATCTGATAATTTATCAATCTTCTGCCATAATATTTTATGTGCCATGTTCTCACAATTCGAACTATGCCATAATCATAGTCGAAATTTGAGAACACACTATGTATCCTTGACTAAATTTATTAACATTCCACAACCTAAGCCTTTAGATTTGAAATGAAGCATAAGGATTCTCTCCCTTAATTATAGCAAAACAACTATTTAACGCTTACGACTTTGCAAAGTATAACTCTTGTTTTCTATAATTAATCTTGCTAACTTGAAATACTTGCCTTAATAATCATACAAGCACAACATTTATGCTCCCACTATCATGATGATTATTTTCATATAAGCATAACACTTATGCTCCCACTAGCTTTGACATGTATTCAGAAAACAACTAAACTTCCAGAAAACAATACCTATTGAATTTCTTAAGTTTATATTTCTAATACCTAATGCTTTGATAATCTTTTATCAAAGCTTCTTAATTTATACACCTTTGCCTTAGATAGCTCATATGTGTATCTTAAACAATTCAGACTAATTGCCAAATCTCACAATTCTAATTATGGAAAGGGATACCGTAACCATAATCAAATTCGAGAATACAATTTTCACAATTACTATCTTCTTAAAATCTCTCTTAGCGAAAGCATTTCCTCACAGTCATTCTTAGGAGGGAATCTTATGACACTTAGATTTTTATGGTGTATGTGTTCCTATCCATGCGAATTTGTCCAAAACTAAAGTTTGCGACAAATCCAAACTCTTATGGACCGAACTTTCTTAATCTTGATTTCTTGCCTTATGGTAACACGAGTGCCCACCATGTCTTCCAAGTAGTTAAGCAGCTCATCCTTTCTTATCAATGTACTTTTCATTGATCAAGGTCCTTGCCTTTTATGCATTCAAATGATAACTCATAGAACTCACATGCATAATTAACTCAATTGGAACGGCACAGAAACAAGATAGTGTCAACACGATAGGTTATAAACCTCAAGTCGTGTGCTAATGATGATCGATAATGTTTATTCTTGATTCGTTCTTGAAACCATTCAAGACCATTGAGACTCCCACTGACTCCTTGACATCTAAGATTCTTTTGTCAATAAACATTTCTTGACAAACAAATATTCAAGAGTTAGCGTAGCTTTTATCAAGACAAAACACTTCACAAAATTGGTCCTAGTTGGTCTTTGTCTTATCCAAGACATCACAACTTTCCACATTTGATGAATGTTATAAAGCTTCTTAAGACTTGTCACTCAATGTCACAATCTTAACTCTAAGACTTATTTTTGGAACGAAGTATGATTGACTTCTTGATTTAACCATTTTTTCAATTCTTGATTCCTCTTCTCAAACATACAATTGTACTAAGACTCATTTAGAGGATCAATTGAGATATAGTTCTTAATCATTAAGACCTATCATAAAACATAATAAAAGGTACTCTCCCTTCTTCTTAGAATAGAGAAACTTTTATCTTTCTGCCCACTTGATTCTTCTTTATTTGTTCCGCTATTGATTGAAACTCTTTCAATCAACTGAGAATTACCCTTAATCTCATAAGTATAATCATATTTACTTAACCTTAGTAAATCATGATGAATATCTTTGTTACTCTTGTGGTGGACTTGATCAACACACAACCTTGTGTGCTTGATCTCCTAGTCCTTCACTTGACACTTTGTCAACGAATTAGTTAAATTTCCAAATATGAAATTTCTCATTCATCATGCAACCAAGTTGTATGATTCCAAGTTTCTGTCCAATTGAAACTTGGGAGATGAGAAACTTTCCCCATTTGGTAAATTCTTGACCTTTCCACATAATTAAGATCAAATCCATTATTGCTAATAATAGAAACTTACAAACATCAATTTTTCATACACGCCATTGCAAGGATAAATAAATAATATAAAATCAAAATTTATTTTATTGCAGAAAAAAATTTGTCCTTACAATGCAATTTAATTGAAAAACTATGTTAATACATATTTCTTAGCAATCTTATTCTAACTCCAAGTAGTAGCTCAAGATTCTAATCTTCAAGTAATGCGATCGAAATCGATTTCTTCACGATTAGATTCCACTCACTTCTTCCCTTAAGCTTCCTCTTTTTTCTTCGATCCTACAAGACATCGAAATGTAATCTTATCACATCATGTATTAAGAATCTAGAATAGGAACTTAAAAGAGTTAGTTAATGGATTTTACCTAAAGCAGAGCCATACGTTTTGACTCTCCCATCTCTTTGATCTCTTCGGTAAATAGGGCAGCTTTGTCTCTAATGCCCCTTCTCTTGGCAATAAAAACAAATTAACTCTTTTGGAACAGCACACGGAACTACTTTTGACTTTGCCTTTCTCTTATGATCAAATTTTTCGATCATGGAATGTATTTCGTTGCCATTGCCTATATCCATAGAGGTCTAGAAGGCAGATCCACCAATCAACTTTGCTTTTCCAGTGTGCCAAATCATTGCTGATTCAGCAGCAATAAGCATATAGGTGAGATCAATGAGGGTTACGTCGTGGTTCATCATATAGTACTCTCTTACGAACTCACTATATAAGTTAGGAAGTGACTGAAGAACCCAGTCAACAGCCAGCTCCTTACAGACAACAGATCCCAACATTCTTAATCTATTAATGTGTGACTTCATCTCTAGGATGTGTGCATACACTGACTTTCCTTCTTCATGTTTACTTGCCAAAAGGGCTTGAGTGAGTTTGAACTTTTCAATCTTTTGAACTTGTGGGTTAGGGAGAATAATAGGAGAAGGTGGAGGAAGTGAAGCATGATCTCGTGTTCCTCGATCGAATCGTGGAATATCATCTTCATGTGAAAAGCTTGTTCCACGGGATTTGGGAAGACCATAGTTGTCATACTTTGACATCTACAAAATGGGAGAAAAATTAAATTCAAGTTAATTGATTGATTGAGTCCTTAATAAATCACCCAAATGAGATATTAAGGCTAGGACCCAACAGAATACTCTACAACCTAGAAAAGGGATGTTGTAATCTAGTTGCAGAATATTTGAAGGTAAGTGAATGACGATTCACTAATTTCCACCATGAAAAACGAAAAAGAAATTTAAGTTTTAAATCTATTGAAAATTCCTAGATCTTTTGAGATTCATTGAAATTTTCAATGGCATGTTTAAATCTCGATATGCCCCTCTAGTTTGTAGCTGGGATACCGAGGATCACAAAGCGGGTGTGAATAACCATGCAAACTTACATGGTGCCCCCACATGTTACAGTCATCTATTCGATGTGCCGATTAACCACACACGCTCCACCGAACTATGACAAACATTGAGTCACCCTTTGCTACCTTTGATTAGAACCATTTAGTGTGCTGGTTAACCACACACGCTCCACTAACGTCTTCGCAAGGGCACAAAGTGTAATTTCATGGAATTGCATCAATTCACTTTTGCCTAAAGTAACTAAGATTGAGAATTTGTAAAAGCATTTACTTACTTTTGTACTTCATTATACTTATATTGGAAGGTTTCTATCCTATCCTACCTGTTCGGCTAACGACCCTCCACTAGTCAAGAATGCGGTGGGTAAGAGTGGATACCCATTCAATCGCCATTTTATAGGCAATTTCGTTAAACACTCCTTATAGACCAGCTGCGTGAATGATGCGTACTAACGGTAAGACTGACTTTTTTACTCATACATATATAATATTAGACTTTTAATGATATACTTTTAAAAGTATTTTAAAATACAAGGTGGTTAAATTTAATAATTATACTTTTAATTTAATTAAATTGTAAACCAAAACTTTAATGGATTTATTAAATCTCTCTTAATTATACACTTTAATTAATTAATAAAGCCATAAGGGTGTGAGTTGAACTTTTTCAAAACAACACTAGGGTTTCAGAATTTAACATTTCTAAATTAAACTATTAATCAAATTTTAAATTCCAAAACTTGAGGGCAAGTTTTGAAACATTTCAAAACATTAGGGTTTAACTTATTTATGTAACATCCCAAAAAAATACGAGCCAAAAATTTAGTTTTTAAAACATGTACTTAGCAAAACATTTAGAAATAAATCATTCAACAACCATTTCATTTCACAAAAGATGTTGCATGTCAGAAAACATTGTAATAATCATAAAAATGTCAGAGTACAATCTCCCAGGTAGATGTCATAATGCGGAACAAAAGCAGGTGTGTGTGTGATGTACCGCTACCGCGCCAGCTCCTTCCCCTTCGACGAAGAGGTACCTAAAACCAAAACTGAAAACTGTAAGCACGAAGCTTAGTGAGTCCCCCCATAATACCTCATACCATGCAAGCATACAACATACAGCTAAAAGGTACGGGCCTCGCCCTCACTCAGGAAGATACGGGGCTTGCCCACACTCTGCTAGTCGGGAGATACGGGCCTCGCCCACACTCCACTATCTGGGAGATACGGGCCTCGCCCACACTCCACTCTCGGAGAGATACGGGCCTCGCCCACACTCAGCCGCTAACCCATAATATACAAGTATCACACAGACAATGAGTATAGACATCTCTATCATACTGGCATATATCATAATCAACTCAACCAAGAGATACGGGCTCGGCCCACACTCTAACACTAACATCTCGTCTATACGGGCCGACCTTGGCGCCTTAGACTCGTTACTACTGGAAGGAAACTCACCTCAAAGTCCCTGCCGATCTGTGTGGAAACTGACTGTCTGCTGCTACTGCCGCTCCGGAAATCCTCCGGCTATAATTCCCACAAAACCCTTAGTCAAATACTGTTAACCGACTTCAGGGTAAATTGACCATTTACCCTTACAAATCAAGAGTCAAGTCACAGTCAACTGCAAGTTGACCAGACTCGCCGAGTCCCTTTCCCTTAGTCTGACCATAAATCCGTCTCTACTCGTCGAGTTAGACGTAGACTCGACGAGTTTTCCTTCTATACCCAAGGCCAATAGTCCTTCATCCTACTCGCCGAGTTGTATGAACAACTCGCCGAGTTCATCTTCATCCGATGAACACTTTATGCTATGACTCGCCGAGTTGTATGAACAACTCGTTGAGTCTGTTCTTGATCTAAGAAGGTTGCCTTGAACACGCCGAGTCATGTAATCGACTCGCCGAGTGACTTCATGAGTGAGTCTAGCTTCCGACCCACTGAGTCACACCTAATGACTCATTACTCCCAACCCGCAAATGCGAAAAGGGGGAAACTCGGGGACTCGCGACTCGACTCGCCGAGTCAGATGAACGACTCGCCGAGTCGGCCACATGCAAAAACTATACACGTGATTCTGCTTGGATCCAACTCATGCCATTCATAGATCTGGGTTCTTAGGGCAGGATTTTCACGTAAAGTTTCCAACTTTACGTGTAGAAATGCATAGAATGGGGTTTAAGGGCGAAATAAGGTCTAAGAAGGTAGATCTAGGACATTCAAGCAATTTACTCCCATAAAGGTTATAGATCTGAGCTTCTGGAGCTCAACCATGACTAGATCTAGTGGATAATCAACCTATTACGAATTCTACTTCATGCACAAGCTTGGAAAAAGGTTCAAGAAGAGCTCAAAGGTGCTCTAATGGGGTTTTAAGCATACAAATAGAATGGAGTAGAGATATACCTCAGAGAACTTTGAAATAGCACCAAGATATCTGGTGTCCTTCTCCTTTTCTTGCTCCAATCTCCTTCTTCTCCCAAAAACTTCAAGGAATCACTCTAATCACTTCAATCTCACAAGAAACGAGTTAGGGTTTGATGTAGGGCGCTCTGAGGGTGAAAGGGGGCGAGCTTGGGCCGCACAAGCTAGCTTAAATAGGGGCAAACCCTTGGAATTAGGGTTTCATTAGACAACGGTGACTCGCCGAGTCGCCAACTTAAACACGCTCCGGATCCTGTCTCTACTCGGCGAGTCGGACCTACAACTCGCCGTGTCCAAGGCTAAAAATGAAAAATGCAAAGACAAATTTTACGTACCAGAAACCAGGTGCTACAAATCTCCCCCACTTATTTTAGACTTCGTCCTCGAAGTCTGTTGCTCGATCCTGAAACAGCTCGGGGTAATGCTCCATCATTTCTTCCACCGGCTCCCAAGTCCACTCGGACCCCTTTCGGTGTTGCCACTACACCTTCACTAACTTCACCCTCTTGTTCCCTAGATCCTTCGACTTCCGGTCGAGGATTGCGACTGGGCGCTCAATGTAAGTCAGGTTGTCATCAACCTGTATATCCTCTAATGGCACCACCGCTGAATCATCAATGAGACACTTCCGCAGCTGGGAGACATGGAAGGTGTTGTGGATCTGGCTGAGCTCGGCTGGCAGATCCAGCCTATATGCCACCTTGCCCACCCGGGCTACAACCCTGAACGGACCAATGTATCTCGGGCCCAACTTGCCCCGCTTCCTGAATCGAATGATGCCTTTCCAAGGCGACACTTACAAGAGAACCATATCCCTGACCTGGAACTCCTGGTCTGATCGACGCTTGTCGGCATAAATTTTCTGCCGACTCTGCACAGTCTGAAGCCTGCTCCGAACCTGCTGGATTCTCTCGGTCGTCTTGAGCACCACTTCGGTGCTCCCCATGACCCTCTGGCCAACTTCACCCCAGCATATCGGGGTCCTGCACCTTCGACCGTACAACATCTCGAATGGAGGACGGTCAATACTCGTGTGGTAGCTGTTGTTATACGAGAACTCAGCCAAGGGAAGATAGGTATCCCAGCTGCCACCGAAGTCTAGCAAGCAAGCCCGCAACATATCCTCCAAAGTCTGGATGGTCCGCTCACTCTGACCATCCGTCTGCGGGTGAAAGGCGGTGCTAAAGTGCAGACGAGTGCCCAACTCATCATGAAACTTCTTCCAAAACCTGGAAGTGAACCGCACATCTCGATCCGATATCACTGACACTGACACCCAGTGCCGTGCCACTATCTCCCTGATGTAGATATCGGCCAACTTTTCGGCCGAGATACTCTCCTGAAACGGAATAAAATTGGCGCTCTTGGTCAATCGATCCATGATGACCCAAATCGAATCCACTCCTTGAGCCGTCCGGGGAAGCTTTTTGATAAAATCCATCGTAATATCCTCCCATTTCCATAACATGATATCCAACGGCTGCATCTTGCCGTGCGGTCTCTGATGCTCGACCTTGACCTTCCTGCAGGTCAAACACCGCTCGACGTACCATGCCACGTCCCGCTTCATGCAGGGCCACCAATAGTCTAGACGAAGATCCTTATACATCTTCGTCGCCGCTGGATGAATAGAGAATCGGGATTTGTGCGCCTCCTCCATCAAGATCTGGCGCACGCCTCCAAGATATGGCACCCACACCCTGCAGTGTAGTGTCAATAACCCCCGGCTATCATAATCGAAGGAGGTGACTTGACCCACTATTCGCTCACTCTTCCGATGTTCCTCCTTCATAGCCTCCTGTTGAGCCTCCCGAATCTGCTCCAACAGGGGAGCCATCACAGTCATCCTCATGCAAATATCCCTGATCGGCGCCGCCTTGCGGCTAAGCGCATTGGCCACCACATTGGCCTTCCCTGGGTGGTAAAGGATCTCGCAATCATAATCCTTCACCACGTCCAACCACCGACGCTGCCTCATGTTCAGATTCGGCTGATCCATGAGGTACCTCAAGCTCTTGTGGTCCGTGTAAATGGTACATCGAACCCCATAGAGGTAATGCCTCCAAATCTTGAGGGCGAAAACCATCGCCCCCAACTCCAAATCATGTGTCGGGTAGTTCGCCTCGTGAGGCTTCAGCTGCCTCGAGGCATAAGCAATGACATGCCCCCTCTGCATTAATATTGCACCTAGGCCTGAGATCGACGCATCACAATATACCACAAAATCCTCTACGCCCTCGGGCAGGGCTAAGATCGGCGCCTCGCACAATCTCTGTCTCAGAATCTCGAACGCTGCCTGCTGCTCAGGCCCCCAATGAAAGACCACGGCCTTCCTAGTCAACCGTGTCAGGGGTACGACTATCTTGGAGAAATCCCGAATAAATCTCCGATAGTAGCCTGCCAATCCTAGGAAACTCCGAATCTCGGATGGAGACTTTGGAACCTCCCATCTCATCACGGCCTCCACCTTGGCCGGGTCTACTGAAATCCCGTCCTGGTTGACGAGGTGCCCAAGAAACTGCACCTCGTGCAACCAAAACTCACACTTGGAGAACTTGGCGTACAAGCTCTCCCTTCTCAAGGTCTCCAAAACCTCTCTCAGATGCTCCTCGTGCTCCTCCTGCGTCTTGGAATAAACCAAGATGTCATCGATGAAAACTATCACAGACCGATCCAACATCGGCCTGCACACGCGGTTCATGAGGTCGATGAACGCGGCAGGAGCATTGGTGAGCCCAAACGGCATCACCACGAACTCATAATGGCCATAACGCGTCCGAAACACGGTCTTCTGTACATCCTCCTCCCTGACCCTCATCTGGTGATAACCGGAACGCAAATCGATCTTGGAGAACCAAAATGCTCCCTGCAACTGATCAAAGAGGTCATCAATCCTCGGGAGTGGGTAACGGTTCTTCACCGTTACCTTATTCAGCTCCCGATAATCTATACACATCCGATGCGACCCGTCCTTCTTCTTTACAAACAGGATCGGGGCTCCCCAGGGTGAACTGCTCGGTCGAATAAACCCCTTATCTAGCAGCTCCTGCAGCTGTGTAGACAACTCCTGCATCTCGGGAGGAGCCAACCGATAGGGTGCCTTGGCTATTGGAGTCGCACCAGGAACTAGATCGATCCTGAACTCCACCTGGCGCTCCGGAGGTATTCCAGGAAGCTCCTCCATGAAAACATCAGCGTAGTCTCGCACCACTGGAACCTCGCTCACCGTCGCCTTACCCGTCTCCCGGGTATCCATAACATACGCGACATACCCCGCGCATCCCTGCTGAAGGTAGCGCCTAGCTCTCACTGCCGAACATACTTCAGGCCCACGCTGTGACCTCTCGTCGTGGATCACTAACTCTCCCCCACTCGGGGTCCTAATCTGCACTAGTTGCTGTGCGCAATCTATCACCGCCCCATTAGGGCTCAACCAATCCATGCCTATAATTACCTTGTTCCCCCGCAACGGGATGGGAACTAAATCCACCAAATAGCGCTCCTCGAAAAGCCTCAGGACACAATCCCTGAATAATGATGACGCTCGCACCGATCGATCATCGGCAATCTCCACCTCTAAAGGGCAATCCAACATGCCCGAAGGCTCAGTAAACCTCTTGCTAAGCGCAAGGGAAACAAATGATCGGGTGGCACCCGAGTCGAACAACACCTGGACAGGAATACCGTTCACATGGAACGATCCTAATGCATATACACATAGCACATATCAATATCATAACATCATAAAAATAAAGTAGAGGGAAAGAATCATACCTGTCACCACATCGGGTGCGGCGCGTGCCTCCTCTGCCGTCAGCTGAAACGCCCGGCTCCTCACCACTGGAGCCTCTGCCTTACCCTGCCGGGCATCTGTAATCCGCAGGGTAGCTGGAGCCGGCGTTGATGCTGCCAACTGGGGGCAATTGGCCTTCTTGTGGCCCCTCTGGTTGCAGTGGAAACACAACAACTCAGATGTCTGAATAACCGAGATAGGAGTAGTACAATCCCTGCTAAAGTGCCCTGCCTTGCCGCACTTGTAGCAGCCTGCTGATCCCATCCTACATGGTCCCTCATGCGTCATGCCGCATTTCCCGCAGCGGCCCGGTCCTCCTTGGCCTTTTGGCCTCCCATCTGATCTTTTGGGCTTCTTCCCCGAAGCCCCAACCACCTGTCCCGCCTCTGCCTTCCTCTTCCAAATGTGCTCTAAATCAATCTCCCTTTCCCTCGCCCTAGAAATCATGGACTCCAGGGTAGGGCAAGCTGAAAAGCTAACATGCTCCCGGATGTCAGCCCGTAGCATGTCATGATAACGGGTCCTCCTCATATCCTCATCACCCGCATACTAGGGCACCAACAATGCCCTCTCCCAGAACTTGGCGGTGATCTCCGCCACAGTCTCCGTCGTCTGCCTCATATCCAAGAACTCCCTGGCCAGCTGCTGAAGCTCGACAGCCGGCGCGAACTCTGCCCTGAACCTGGTCGCAAAGTCCGACCAAGTCATAGCCTCGACAGCCGAGGCTCCCAATGAGTCCCCCACGGACTCCCACCAATCCCTAGCTCGATCTCGTAGACACCCTGCTGCGAACCTCACCTTCGACCCCTCAGGGCAGAAGCTAATCATCTGTGCAGACTCAATGTCTGCAATCCATCGTCTGGCCGCTATGGGGTCCTTCGCTGCATGAAAATCTGGCACACCATTGCCCTGAAATTCCTTGAAGGACAGCGTGCGAGATCCTGACTAGCCAGATGCCATGTCGCTCCTGAATGCCCAGAGGCGATCCTCCATCAGCTCCAATATCCCCTCCTTGATCGACCCGAAGATGATGGGGGTCGACTCAAGGATGCCTCTGGTGATCTCAGACGCGATGAACTCGCGTAGCCCCTCATCTACTGGCTCGGAACCTGATCCCGAACCCGATCCCTCTCCTGTACTGCCTACTGCTGGCCTCGATCGTAGTACCACCATTCTGAAAGACAAAAGAAATAACAACTGTTAGCGATACTGGTACCTCTGGAGGAATCACACTCACTGCAAGTTCCCTGGTCTTATCTTAGCATTCCTCGATTCGGGTATGGATCCTCTGCTTTCAGTAGTACCACTACTAGAAAAATAGCCTTTTACGACGTGCAAATTACAACACTCATTAATTTATGTTACGCAAACGAGAGTGACATTAAAAAAGTGTCATCTCTTCAGAAAATTTAAGGATTTAGGTCACGCATTATTGCGTGCCTTTAAATTAGTGTCAAAAGAAAAAAAAAATTAAAAACACGGAGGGCGCTGTACCTTAAATGCGCGCCCTCTATATGTGTCGCTTTATAATTTTAATGAACGCGTGTTCCTTAGTTACAAGCGGGAAAAGAAAAGCCAAAAAATTAGAAAAGCCCGCTACCCTCCCTGCCCTAAGCATTTTCACGCATCTTTCATTCTCCTCACACTGTTGTGCAACTTCTCAATCAAAGATCGAAGGTTACGATTTCATCTCCATCTCCCGACTTCATCATCTCAATCAAGAAAAAGGGCTTCTGATTTCCATTCATCTACTTCATCGTTGCTGTAATTTCACCTTCTTCATCTCTCTGCTGTTATTGAGAATACTCGCCAATAGTTTTCTTATTCCCCACTCGATGTTGAAATTTTCAGAAAAAGCCCTAATTAAGTATTATACTCTCAAGTCTCAATATTAGAATCCAAATATTAATTCTCGTTTGTTTCTTATTCCCCACAGATAAAAAGAAAAAGGGGAATTAGAATGACGAAGGTAGCGGGAGTTTTGGTCCGGTGGTCGTGGTTCATCTATCAAGAAAGGAAGATGGGAACGCAAGCAGCCATGGTGGCTCGATGATGGAAATCAATCGAGAAAGGGGAAGCACCTCTGGTGCGGGATCGATTTGACAAAAAGAGAAGGGAGAAGCAGCGACGCTTCTCGCCACCATTACCGCCGCCCAAACTCCAACTCCAACACCACCGTCACCGCCACCAGCGTCCGATTCCTGCAACGGCGTCTACTTATCCTACACTTACACATCCGGATCCAAGCTCCCACCAAACCGAACATCAAATCAACCCTACCGCTTCGAATCAACCCTCAGAGTCCTCAATAACGCCGACGAAGAGCTTAAATCATGGAGGGTGTTTGTCGATTTTGCTGATGGGTCTGCTACTTTTCCAGGTCCGGTTGGAAACGGCACCGTTTTTACTGGATTTCCAAGTGCTGATCTCAAGACTGCTATTGAAACTGCTGTAGATGTGAATCAGATGTCGGTTGAGGTCGATTTTGTGGGTACGCAGTTCAGAGTCAACTCGCCCGCTGTTCCTATGTCTTTAAATATTTCTCTAGTGAATGATGGCTTTGTTTGCCCTAGACCTTCTATGCAAGGTAAATTTCTCTTTATTTATGCTTTATAACCTTACTATATCTTACCATGGATGAAAAGGATTATGATAAGAGATTGCCCTGTTTAATAATTTTTAAAAACTATCCTTTGACTTCGATGTCTACTATTTGAGTAGATCAGTGGAGCGTTCTTATAGATCTGATCTTGGTTTATATGTGGTCGTATCACTGAATAAACTTACTAATCTGATCTTACTCGAAGTGGGTTATTTTGAATTGCTTGAAATTTGCCATGGTCGAACTTAGTGTGTGCTTGAAACTTACATTACTTTCTTGATTTCAATTGTTTGAACGTTTCTAATCAAGGGTTCTTTGTTACAATCTACTTGAATTTGTTTCTATTTCTTTAAAAAGTTTGCACTTTGTTACCTTCAAGCAATTAATCAGCAAATTCTTTGGTAGTTCCATCTTCCATGAATAGACAATTTTATAGATGTTTGACTTTCTTGAAATGGTTTCTTTTATTAATTGCTTAAAAACTTGTAGGATTGAACTTTTCATTGTGATGTAAATTTACCTAATTTTAACATCTTTAAAATACTATCTTGTTTTTAATTGCTTGACCAATTCATTCAAGGGCTCTTCTTGATTCATTCTTACTTGAATGAAGTCTATAATTGACTTTCTTGAAATGGTTTCTTTTATTAATTGCATAATGTTCCTCCCTCCATTTTGAAGCAAAGTTGTGAAGCTTTCTAGATGCTGGAAAATACGATCTGAAACCCACAGCCCCCTGCATCGATTTGATTGCTTCAGCATCCATGGAATTCAACAAGTTGGTAGTCTTACTTTTTATGATCCACATGTATCCTTCACCCATCATGCCCAACTCTTTTGCCCTGGAAAAAAGATGGGCTGTTAGAGAAGGCTGTGTGTGGACGACAAACACCATGGTTTGCATGGTTTGAAGCTTGTGAAGGTCTTCCCCGACTTGTTCTTTGCTGGCAGAGGTCGAAATTAGGCTAGAGTCCTGCCAGACAAAAGAACATAAACAAATATATAGGTGTTTAGTATATGGTCTCATGATAGCTCGTTGTTGACATTTGATTATTTTAATTATGCTGCCATGGAAGATCAACATTGACTGGAGAAATAAATCCAGGTCAGAGCTCTTGCGAGCTATCAGCATCTATGCCAACCCCTAATGATTGGCTAATTGTAAGCATGGATCAAAAAATGGGTTAGGTCTCGTTACGCTCTGGTTACATGGTCGTGATTCATCAACCTTGTACCTAACGATCGGCTAATTGTATGCTAGCATCATCATTTGACCAAACCTCGGAAGTTTTGACTAAAGTGATTAAAGACGTTCTTTTTTTGGGTTAGTTTGAAAAAGATAATCGAACTTTGCTCGTGAATCTTCTAGATTGCTCGTGAATCTTCTAAGTTTTGGTCCATATAGCTTGTTCCAATCTACATTTTTAGTTTAACTTTTGATTTTTAACATGGCTAGTCCATATATTTTCAAAAACTTGCATTAGTTTCACCATATCCAAGACCCCCTCTCTTAGGATTTGTCCATGTGGAAGATTGCAGGATCCATAAACTCCAAATCACCACCCAGAAGAGGAATTTGACTCGTCACTTGGTATTCCATTTATTTGATGATTATTTTATTACTTCAGTTGCTAATGCTTCAAAATTATTAGTTTATGACCTTTTCTTATCCTTTTAAGTAATAAATCTTTTAATATATTATCTAAAATTTAGGAGTAAAAGTATAGGAAATCCCTAATGAATTTCTTTGATTTGTGTAGCTTACCTGGCCATGTGTATACGAATTTATCATCATATATTTCAATAACTATATAAAAAATTTGATGTCACAGGATCAAGAACAGGAAATTCTACCAAAATCAGTATGCCTTCTGCAACCAGTATGTACAAATTATGGTTTTATATCCTTGTAGAGTTGTAGGCACATGTTACTGATCACATTTACACATTTAGTAAAGTTTGGATGTTATCTTTTTCAGGCTTTTAACAGCCCCGGCTACTCCTCTCTTCCCTTCACTGGAATCTGAATCACATAAAATATTCATGAATCAGAATGGAGATTCTAAAGATCATCATCCAAATGCACCAAAATTTAGAGTAAGAACCACTATTAATGAAGGTATTCTACTGGGCTAGGATGCTTGTTGTTTGGATGTGGAGCCATGGAAGAACTTGGACCCTTCCGTGTTAACAGTGATGGAAAAACACTCTACCCCAACCACTATGCATGGAACAATGGTGACAAAAATTCCTTTAATTACTATGTCCCATTCACATCACTTATAATCTTAGTCCCTGTCTTGCTGGTGCATGCCTAACCCTATAAAACCTTTGCTTTTGAGGTACTAACTGTTTTCTCCTGGAATTTTTTTTGCCTGAGATTTTTTGCTGCCAGCTATCCCTTCGGGACCACTCTTATGTATTATGTTAAAAGCACCAATTCAGAAATTTGCTGATTATGTAAGTCAGCTTTCCTCTTCCTTTTTGCTTTTTATTATTTATGCCCCCTTATGCCACAAATCTCTTTATTTATCATACTAAATATGCAACCATCCCTTATTTTACTCCTATCTTGTTGTATAATTCATTCATGTCAGCTGCATATATGTTGCATAAAATAAATTGGTAAAAGTAGACATGTGAATTATGCATCTGTTATCTCAAATCTTACATTTATTTTTATTTATGTTATTGTTTTTTCCAGCTTTTAGGTGTTGGTGTCAAGCTTGTTGGCAATACAGTGTGGAGTACCCTCTTTCATCAATTCTTAATAGTGATGTCACGTGAGAAATCATTTTTCTTTTTGTTAAACAAGTCTTTATTATCATGTATTAGGTCATACCATGGGTAAAAACAGCCTTGCCCCTGGTTCCGGGGTTGTCACAAAATACTTGACTTTTTAACTTTGTTTGTGGTTTCATTTAGTAATAATCCTTCTGAGGGGGTGTTTGTTGGGCTGCTTCTTTCAATGTCATTAACAACAGTGGTAAGTAAAATCTTACTACTATGAACCTCTTTTGCTTAAACCTACCTTATTGACCTGTAGCTGATTAAACATTAAATTAATTATGCAGGTTTTGAAGTTTTTGATGGAAAAGAATAGTGTTAATGCTCTTCATAGAAAAGTATGTTGGTATTTTAGGAAATTTGGCTAATAATTTAGTTAATTATATAAAAAATGTTGAAATCTTACATTTGTCTACTATTGGAATGATTATTTGTAGTATTACATTTGTCTACTATTCGAATGATTATTTGTATAACATTAACTTTTGTGCAATGCACTGTATTATTTGTATATGGTATTTTATTTTCCATTATGTGACATAAAATGCAAATTTAATATGAAAATAAGTAAATCCATAAATAATTTTTTTTTAAATTTAAAATTACGATACGCAAAAATGTGTGTCATCTTCATTTATGACATGACCTTTCTTGACAGGGGCTTTCTTGATACGCACTGCGTGTCATTAACACGCGCGTCGTAAGGTTACGACACGCGAATGCGTGTCGTCTTCCTTTATGACAGGGCCTTCCTTGATACGCATTGCGTGTCGTAACCGCGCGTCGTAAATGCGCGTCGTAAATGCGCGTCGTAAATGCGCGTCGTCTCTCTTTATGACAGGGCCTTCCTTGACACGCATTTGCGCGTCGTCTGAGCGTTTTACGACGCGCAATGAGCGTCGTAAAAGGCCTTTTTTCTAGTAGTGTACGGGCCCATACTACCTTCCACATCTATCCGTACCTTCTCCAAGGACTGCCTTGACTCCACCAGGTCCCTTTCACTATCGCTGATCTCTGCTACTCCTATCCTAGGCTTACCCTAGGAAACCTCTGACTCCACCCAACCCAGTCCTCAGCTGCTGAAGGCCTCTTGGTGATGCCAATTAGCTATTACCTGAATATAATCACATGTGACAAGGCTCGGATAATCCTTCGAGTAAGGGACTCATCCCTATCACAGTTAGAACTCAAACAAGAGCTATGCAATAGGGTCAAATCCAACACTCTGAGATTATTCAACCCTGATCACATGTGACTTTAACGTATTCACCTAACAGCTAACTCCCATCACTTCAAAGCCCACATAGCACAAAGCAAACAACATTTGGACATAAGGAAAACAATCTCAAGCAACTCTATCCTTGTAGGGAAAAACTGAACTAGCTAACAATGCTAAACTCGCACTATCAGGCATAACCTAAATAGGCCATCCTACTGCTGTATACTCAATTCTAGCATTCAACTTTTCACACACTAAAGCACATAAAGCAGGCACATAAGGCATCACTCCTAGATCCTTAGTCCTATTCTAGCATGCTGTTCTACTGAAACTGATAAGTATAACATAAGCTTGTATGGGTACTTTGGGGAATACTTACTTGAGCTTGGCCGGTCGCGCACATCACACACTTCGTTCTTTCTTAGAACCCTTTACTAGCTTTTTAGAAAACATTTTCTTTTTCCAAAATCTTTTAATCCCTCGATTTGAGTTCAAACACCCCCGGAGGTGTGTTCGAATCCCTCAAACCAAGGCTTTGACACCAACTTGTAACATCCCAAAAAAATACGAGCTAAAAATTTCGTTTTTAAAACATGTACTTAGCAAAACATTTAGAAATAAATCATTCAACAACCATTTCATTTCACAAAAGATGTTGCATGTCAGAAAACATTGTAATAATCATAAAAATGTCAGAGTACAATCTCCCAGGTAGATGTCATAATGCGGAACACAAGCAGGTGTGTGTGTGTGATGTACTGCTACCGAGCCAGCTCCTTCCCCTTCGACGAAGAGGTACCTGAAACCAAAACTGAAAACTGTAAGCACGAAGCTTAGTGAGTCCCCCCATAATACCTCATACCATGCAAGCATACAACGTACACCTAGGAGGTACAGGCCTCACCCTCACTCAGGAAGATACGGGCCTTGCCCACACTCCGCTAGTCGGGAGTTACGGGCCTCGCCCACACTCCACTATCTTGGAGATACGGGCCTCGCCCACACTCCACTCTCGGAGAGATACAGGCCTCGCCCACACTCAGCCGCTAACCCATAATATACAAGTATCACACAGACAACGAGTATAGACATCTCTATCATACTGGCATATATCATAATCAACTCAACCAAGAGATACGGGCTCGACCCACACTCTAACACTAACATCTCGTCTATACGGGCCGGCCTTGGCGCCTTAGACCCGTTACTACTGGAAGGAAACTCACCTCAAAGTCCCTGCCGATCTGTGTGGGAACTGACTGTCTGCTACTACTGCCACTCCGGAAATCCTCCGGCTATAATTCCCACAAAACCCTTAGTCAAATACTGCTAACCGACTTCAGAGTAAATTGACCATTTACCCTTACAAATCAAGAGTCAAGTCACAGTCAACTGCCAGTTGACCAGACTCGCTGAGTTGGCTTGCCAACTCGCCGAGTCCCTTTCCCTTAGTCTGACCATAAATATGTCTCTACTCGTCGAGTTAGACGTAGACTCGACGAGTTTTCCTTCTATACCCAAGGCCAATAGTCCTTCATCCTACTCGCCGAGTTGTATGAACAACTCGCTGAGTTCATCTTCATCCGATGAACACTTTATGCTATGACTCGCCGAGTTGTATGAACAACTCGTTGAGTCTGTTCTTGATCTAAGAAGGTTGCCTTGAACACGCCGAGTCATGTAATCAACTCGCTGAGTGACTTCATGAGTGAGTCTAGCTTCCGACCCACTGAGTCACACCTAATGACTCATTACTCCCAACCCGCAAATGCAAAAAGGGGGAAACTCAGGGACTCGCGACTCGACTCGCCGAGTTAGATGAACGACTCGCCGAGTCGGCCACATGCAAAAACTATACACGCAATTCTGCTTGGATCCAACTCATGCCATTCATAGATCTGGGTTCTTAGGGCAGGATTTTCACGTAAAGTTTCCAACTTTACGTGTAGAAATGCATAGAATGGGGTTTAAGGGCGAAATAAGGGCTAAGAAGGTAGATCTAGGACATTCAAGCAATTTACTCCCATAAAGGTTATAGATCTGAGCTTCTGGAGCTCAACCATGACTAGATCTAGTGGATAATCAACCTATTACGAATTCTACTTCATGCACAAGCTTGGAAAAAGGTTCAAGAAGAGCTCAAAGGTGCTCTAATGGGGTTTTAAGCATACAAATAGAATGGAGTAGAGATATACCTCAGAGAACTCTGAAATAGCACCAAGATATCTGGTGTCCTTCTCCTTTTCTTGCTCCAATCTCCTTCTTCTCCCAAAAACTTCAAGGAATCACTCTAATCACTTCAATCTCACAAGAAACGAGTTAGGGTTTGATGTAGGGCGCTCTGAGGGTGAAAGGGGGCGAGCTTGGGCCGCACAAGCTAGCTTAAATAGGGGCAAACCCTTGGAATTAGGGTTTCATCAGACAACGGTGACTCGCCGAGTCTGGAATATGGACTCGTCGAGTCGCCAACTTAAACACGCTCCGGATCCCGTCTCTACTCGGCGAGTCGGACCTACAACTCGCCGAGTCCAAGGCTAAAAATGAAAAATGCAAAGACAAATTTTACGTACCAGAAACCAGGTGCTACAATTTAAATTTCAAAACAAAAACTTTTAAGTTCAAATTTAAACTATAAAACCTAAAAGGATTAATTTGAAACTTTTCCAAACTTTATCAAGAATATTCTAGATCACATAATTCAAATAAGGCAATTAGCAATTAATTGGTGGTTATCTAATTAGATCTAGTTCAAATTCTTGCAAGATAATGATCAAATAATTCAAATAATTTAACATTTATCAAATAAGGTAACAATTATCTAATTAGATGACCAAAATCTTTTATTTTGACAAAGATAATCATAAGGAATCAATAAGATTCGAATTTTATTAATTTTAAACAATTATGACAATTATCGTAAGTCAAAATAGGTAAAAATCCCGAAAATCCGCCTGTCTGACAGCTAAACTCGTCGAGTCCCTTTATGGACTCGCCGAGTTCACCCTACTCGACGAGTCCACATTGGAACTCGACGAGTTTGTCAAGCAGATGGCCAAAAACTCGATCTTGCAACATGAATGAATGTACTAGGCATCAATACAATAGAAACCAATCAAGGCTCTGATACCACTGATGGGATTTAGCCATAAGAACATCCTATATGCTCATGCAACCCTAATGCTTGGATCTAGGTTTCTCTATTGTACATGCAATTCATCCCAGACTTTAAACTGTAGTTCTAGCATACAATTAATCATATTAACATGTGAAAGGGTTTTTAGATTGATTGTTATGTAGCAATAACAATCTCAAATCCTCCTTGTAATGACTTTAGAAAGCTTAGAGTCACAAGTGTTACTCCTCTAATGGCTCACAAACACCAAGAGCAAGAGGATGAAGAATAAGGAGAGAGGAGGCTGCCCAAGAACGTCCAAAACCCTAGAGGAACTTTTATCCACGTTTTTGGGGCTTAAGGGTTCTATATATACATGTAGGCTATTAGGGTTTTCAACTAGGAAACCCTAATTTGACTACTTAAGCCCTAAGCAGCCCATAGACCCTTTTAGAATATCCCTTGGACGATTTCTAATGGGTTTCCCCATAGAATTCGTCCAACCTATTATTCCAAGGTAATCCATAGCCCAAATGCAATTATCTTATAATTACAGTTCTAGTCCCTTAAGTTTAATTAATCCCTTTTAGTTCTTGAGTAATATTAATTAAACAATATGATTTCTCCTTTAATATATTATTCTCATAATATATTAATAAATCATAATTAATCTTCTCTCTCCATAATTGATCCTATCAAGTTGCTTTGGTGAAGGCGACCCAAAAGGACCATGCACCATCGGGTCAAGTACATACCAAAATAGTTATGGACTTAGACACTAATCCAACATTAACTCCCATCACTTGAAGCCCCACAAAGCACAAAGCAAGCAACATTCAGACAAACGGAAATATCTACCCAAACAAGCCACTCAATCCTCTTACCAGGAGTCTATACTAGCATGTAAATCAAAGGCTCATACAATTAGGCGTAACCCTAACCGACCATCCTACTACCGACTTATAAGTTCTGGCATGCAGATCTATAAGCTCATATAAGCATACAAATGCATCTCTCCTAGATCCTAAACTCTAATCTAGCATGCAAATCAATAATCATATCATATCGTATAACGACCCTGTATTGGTATTTTGGGAACCACTTACTTGAGCTCGGTCGATTGCACGCATCACACCCTTTTCTTCTCAAAGCCCTTTTCTCTTTTCAAATTACTTTCAAAATTCTTTTATTAAATGATTTTTCTTTTGAAAATTTTCATACCAAGTCCTCAGTTTGAGTCCAGACACACCCGAGAGTGTGCCCGAATCCCTCTAACCAAGGCTCTGATACCAACTTGTAACATCCCCAAAACTCAAGGAAAAAAATTTCATTTTTAATATATATAAGGAAACCGTTAATAACTATGTTCCAGACATTGAAAACATTTCAATTAAAACGAATGTCAGAGTTAATCCCAAATATCACATAATGCATAATAACATGGGTGAGTGCGCTGCGATCGTCCTGAGCTCATTTTCTTGAAAACTAAAGGTACCTGAAACCAAAACTATAAACCGTAAGCACGAATCTTAGTGACTTCCCCAAGTACCACATACCATACATATCAATTGGGCCATACATGCCATACATATTGTGAGCCATACATATCAAACACATCCATAATCAAGTAAGATGCTATGTGCCAAACATAGTCTTGTTATTATGCCACGGGCCATACGTGGTCTTTCTTGCCAAGCCTGGGGCCATCCCCCTCGGTCTTATAGACAAGTTCCAAAAGCCACCTCCTAGTCTTCCATGCAAGCATCACAAAGACAACTAGCATACATACTAATCTACTTAGCTAATCAGCATACAGTGTGCCAGGAGCCACCTCCTGGTCTTTCATGTATATTGCCTAGGGCTAACCCCTAGGTCTTCCTACCATACATAATAATATACTGCGTTCCAGGAGTCGCCTCCTGGTCTTTCATGCATAATGCCTAGGGCTAACCCCCGAGTCTTTCTACCATGCATAATAACATACTACGTGGTAGGAGTCGCCTCCTGTTCTTTCATGCATAATGCCTAGGGCTAACCCCCAGGTCTTCCTACCATACATAAACTAAATGGGCCGACATTGGTGCCTTAGACCCATACAAACAGTGATGAGACTCACCTCGCACTGCTGAAGACTAGCTGACTGCTAACCGGCAACTCCTGCACTACTGATCCTTCGGCTCCCCGAACTAACAATACCAAAATAACACTTAGACCATAATACCCTCAAAAGTCTAACCAAGTCAAACTTGGTCAAAGTCAATGGTCAAAGTCAACGCTCCGAATTGACTCTACTCGCCAACTTGGCCCACCAACTTGTCGGGTCCTACTATCCACACGAAGCTTTGGACTTCGATCCTACTCGTCTAGTCTTCCTTGAGCTCGTCGAGTTTACCTTCAAACACCGAGGACCCTTATTCAATTAACTCGCCGAGTTTACCCTTGAACTCGTCGACTCCATCTTCATAAGTTAGGGATATTGCCTTAGACTCACCGAGTTCATTCCTTGAACTCGTCGAGTATGATGATCTTCAAGTCCATAATGAACCCAAACGGCTAGGTCCTCCTCTAGATCCAGCTACCACACACTGAATCAGGAATATTGGGGGAACCAAGACCTGACTCGCTGAGTCCAAAGAATAACTCGTTGAGTCCCCTAAGGTACAACTCTATACAGACGATTTACAAGCCAAACAACTTCTCCCAAAGGTAGATCCAACCTCCTAGATCATGCTTTCCACGTAAAGTTACAACCTTTACGTATGAATAATTCCCAAAAGCCAAAACTAAGCTATAAGGAAGAGTTTTGCTATGGGGAAGGGCTTCAAGCCTCAAAATCTTGAGACTTTAATGCACTAAGGACATTGGAGAGTCCAGATCTAAAGTTTCAAACTTCAGATCGTGCTCCATGCAAGCACTAGCCACAAATGTGCTAGAAAAGGCCATAAAGCTGAAGTTGAAAGGATCTATCAAATGAATGCTCAAGGTAACAACTTGTTACCTTCTATTAGCTGCCAAACTGAAGTAGATGTTGGATCTAACTCTCCTCCTCGTTCTTTGCTTCCAATCTTCCAAGGTATGCACCACAAAACAACCTTTAGCTTCACAATGCTCAAGAAATGGAGTTGGGTGGCTAGGGTTTCATTTCTGGAATTGAGAGGGTAGTAAGGGGATGAGTGAGAGGCCTCATGTTCTTTAAATAGGGTACAAGGACCGAATTTAGGGTTTCCCAAACCCTGGCTAACTCGCCGAGTCGGTCCACCGACTCGTCGAGTTGGTCACTTAATCTGCGACTGAAACCGCGCCCCTATTCATCGAGTTCCTCCCTATACTCGACGAGTAGACCTCTTGACTTGGGGTTTTTCTTTCCTTTCTTAACCTTCAAAATTCCAGATGTTACACTAAGTACGCCCCGCGTACTCAATAGACTGAGATTTTGGTTTTTGGGCTTCGGTTTGGGCCATCTTTTGGACTTTGTTTTTTTGGGCCCTGTTGGGCCATCAAGTTTTGGGTTGATATCTATTTGTGGAGGCCCACTATGGATTTCAGCCTAATTTGGAAAATTGGGCCGTGGATTGGGCCTTGGGTTGTTTTTAGTATGTGGGCCTTGTGGACTATAAGGTTTGGGCCTAAGTCTTAGTCCAAAAGTAGGTGAGGGGTAAATTGCTCATTTACCCTAGTAATGGATTTATTGTTATGGATTGAAAGTTGAAACCCAATTGTTGATTGATGTTGTTTTGAATTGGTTAGTTCATGGATCCGTTAGCCAACAACTAGATATTTTCTATTTGATTCTTGTGTATATTGATTGTTTATGTGATTATGTTTCAGCATGGTGGTGACACGTAGTGGAGCAAGAGGTTCAAGATCGGGATCTGATTCGGGCTTGGTTAGCGAACCAATTGATGATGGATTATGTGAGTTCATTGCATCAGAGGTTACTAGAGGCATCCTTGATGTGACCCCGGTGATGGTTGGGTCGATCAAGGAAGGTATCATCGAGTTGATGGAGGACCACCTTTAGATCTTCAGGGCAGATCTAGCCGCTAGTTAGCCTATAGCCCGCTTTCTCTCCTTCAAGGATTCCAGGGGTTGTGGGGCGCCAAAATTCTTGAAGGATACCATCGCAACTAGACGTTGGATAACTGACTTTGAGTGTGCCCATATGACTAGCTTCTAGCCCGAGAGGTCGTAGGTGAGGTTCGCTGCAGGTTGTTTGAGGGAGCGAGGTTGGGATTGGTGGTAGGAGGTTGGCTATACTCTGGAAGCCCCAACCATTAAGGCCATGACGTGGTCAGATTTTGTTACTCTGTTCTTAGCAGAGTTTGCACCAACTGTTGAGGTGCAACAACTAGTGAGTGAGTTTCTAGTTATGCGACAGACGACTGAGATCGTGGTGGAGATCACCGCCAAGTTCAGTAAGAGAGCCCCAATATCATAACATGTTGAAATCAAATATTCAGGAGTTAGTCAGTTTTTCCGCATGCCCGACACTATATGACATGATATCCAGGGCTCAGGAACGGGAGATTGATTTAGAGCACATAAGTAAGAGGAAGGCAGAGCATAGGCAGACGATTGGGGTTTTGGTGAAGAAACCCAAGGGGTTCGATTCTTGATCAAGGGGCCAGAAGGGTCGTAGCTGCTGTGCCAAGTAAGACAAGGCACATGATGGGGTCTTCAGGGTGGTTGGTTTGGGTTGCTATAAGTGCACAAGATAGAGCATTTCGGCAGGGATTGTACTGCTACCACCACCCATATATCAGATCTGATTTGCTTCCTTTGCAAGCACAGGTGTCATAAGAAGGCCAACTTCCCGAGTTTAGCATCAGGAGGACCAGTAGTAGCACCTGGTTCGACAAATATAAGGATCACTGATGGCCACTAAGGAAAGGCGGAGGCACCAGTTGTTTAGAGCAGGGCATTTCAGTTGACGGTTGAGGAGGCTTGTGCAACACCCGATGTGGTCATTGGTATGTATCTTCTCATTACCTTCTTGTTTATGTTATTTTTCATGCTTATATGTTTGTATTGATGTTTAGGGTCGTTACTTGTGAACAATATTCCCATGTTGGTCTTATTCGATTCAGGGGTTACCCGATCTTTTGTATCCCTTGCGCTTAGCAGGAGGTTTGACGATGCTCCTAGAGAGTTGGATTATCCACTAGTGATTGAGATTGCTGATGACTGTCTAGTGCGAGTGTTGAGGGTTCATCAGGGATGAACTTTGGAGTTATTTAGTGAGCAATATCCGATTGATTTGGTTCTGATTCCTCTGCATGAGAGCAAGGTCATCGTCGGGATGGACTGGTTGAGCCCCAATAGGGCAATGAATGATTGTGGGCTTCATTTGGTACTGGTTCGAGCCCCAAGTGGGGGACAGTTGGTGATCCACAAGGAGGTTTCTCAGCGTGGGTCAACTCTATGTTTGATAGCCAGAGCCAGGCGTTATCTTCAGTAGGGATGTTTCAGGTTTTTGGCCTATATGATGGATACCCAGGAGAAGGGTGAGGTGGCCATAGATGACGCACCGATTGTTCAGGAATACCTGATTGTGTTCTTGGAGGACTTGCCATGAGTGCCTCCGGAGAGGCAGGTGGATTTTTGGATTGACTTGGTTCTAGGTGTGACTCCGATAGCTAAATCACTTTATCGGTTAGCACCTTTAAAGATCCACTGTGTAGTTATTTAGTGAGAAATATCCAATTGATTTGGTTCCGATTCCTCTACGTGAGAGCAAGGTCATCATGGGGATGGAGTGGTTGAGCCTCAATGGGGAAATGAATGATTGTGGGCTTCATTTGGTACTCATTCGAGCCCCAAGTGGGGGAGAGTTGGTGATCCACAAGGAGGTTTCTCAGCGTTGTCCAACTCTATGTTTGATAGCCAAGGCCATGCGTTATCTTCAGCAGGGATGTTCCGGGTTTTTAGCCTATGTGATGGATACCCGGGAGAAGGGTGAGGTGACCATAGATGACGTACCGATTGTTCAAGAATAACCAAATGTGTTCTTTGAGGACTTGCCAGGAGTGCCTTCGGAGAGGCAGGTGGATTTTTGGATTGACTTGGTTCTAAGTGTGGCTCCGATAGCCAAAGAACCTTATCGGTTAGCACCTCTAAAGATGCAGGAGTTGTCTACGCAGCTGCAGGAGCTACTAGATAAGGGATTTAGTCAGCCAAGTAGTTCACCATGGGGAGCACCAATCTTATTTGTGAACAAAAAGGATAGGATGCATCAGATGTGTATTGACTACTGGGAGCTGAATAAGTTAACAGTGAAGAACCGTTACCCACTTCCAAGGATCGACGATTTATTTTATCAACTTCAGGGCGCATCTTGGTTTTCCAAGATTAATTTGCATTCACGTAATCACTAGATGAGGGTCGGAGTGGAGGATATGCATAAGACGGCCTTCTGAACTCGTTATGCTCATTATGAGAACATGGTAAGGCCCTTCCGGCTCACTAATGCTCTAGCCGCATTCATGGATCTCATGAATTGTGTATGTAGGACCATGTTGGATCGATTTGTGATTGTGTTTATTGATGACATCCTGGTCTTTTCCAAGACCCAAGAGTAGTATGAGGAGCATCTGAGGGAGGTGTTAGAGACTCTGAGGAGGGAGATATTGTATGATAAGTTCTCCAAGTGTGAATTTTGGTTATGTGAGGTGCAGTTTTTGGGACACCTTGTCAACCAGAATGGTATTTTGTTAGATCTTGCCCGGGTTAAATCGATGATGAGGTAGGAAGTCCTGAGGTCTCCATCTGAGATTTGGAGTTTCCTTGGATTGGCAGGTTATTATCGGAGATTCATTTAGGATTTCTCCAAGATAGTGGTTCCTTTGACCAGGTTGACAAAAAAGATTGTCACGTTTTGTTGGGGGCCTGAGCAGCAGGCAACTTTTGAGACCCTGAGACAGAGATTATGTAAGGTGCTGATTCTGACCCTACCATACAGTGTTGAGGACTTTGTGGTATATTGTGATGCTTTAATCACGGGCTTAGGTGCAGTTCTGATGCAGCGGGGTCATGTGATTGCTTACACCTCGAGGCAGTTGAAGCCTCATGAGGCGAATTATCCTACGCATGATTTGGATTTGGGGGATATGGTGTTTGCCCTCAAGATCTGGTGACATTACCTCTATGGGATTCGTTGTACTATTTACATGGATCACAAGATCCTAAGTTATTTGATGGACTAGTTGAATCTGAACATGAGGCAGCGTAGGTGGTTAGACGTGGTAAAAGCTTACTATTGTGAGATTCTTTATCACCCGGGGAAGGCCCACGTGGCGGCCGATGCCCTCAGCTGCAAAAGCAGTTTCTGCCCCGATTAGGGATGTATGTTTGAGGATGATAGTGATTACCACACTATTAGAGCAGATTCGAGAGGCTCAGTTTGAGGCTATCAAGGAAGAGCACCAGAAGAGTGAGCATATAGTGGGTCAGGTTGCTTCCTTCGATTATGATAGCCGTGTTATTGACCCTTCATCGTTGGATGTGGGTTCCATGCTGGGGTGGTGCATGATAGGTTTTGATGGAGGAGGCGTACAAGTCGAGATTCTCTATTTATCTCGGAGCGACAAAAATGTATAGAGATCTCCAACCTGATTATTGGTGGCCATGTATGAAGCGAGATGTGGCATGGTATGTGGAGAGATACTTGACTTGCAGGAAAGTAAAGGTCAAGCATCAGTGACCCCATGGAAAAATGGAGCCCTTGGATATTCCCGTTTGGAAATAGGAAGAGATTACGATGGATTTTATTACCAAAATGCGTCGGAAGATGCGCGAAGTGGATTCGATATGGGTCATTTGTTGGAATAGTGTCTAAGGCTGCAACTATATTAGGCAAGTATTTGACTCGATTGTGCATGGTCCTTTTGGGTTGCCTTCACCATTGCAACTTGATAGGATGATTTATTAAGAGAGAATAAATATTATTAATATATTATGAGAATAATTTAAAGAATAATAGTATTGTTATTTGATTAATATAAGTCATAAATTAATTGGTATTAATTTGGTGACTTAAAGAGATTAATTAAATAAGAGGGTATAAACTGTCAATTGTTTGATAGTTAAACTTTAGACTGTAAATCCTTATTGGATAGAGGATGGACGAATTCTAGAAGCTAGGGATAGCTTAAATCGTCCAAGGTTATCTAAGGAATGGATTTGGATTGCTTTAAGGAAAGATTATCCAACTAGGGTTTAAGTTGTAACCCTTAAGGAGTCTACAAGTATAAATAGACCCTATGGCAAAGGGAAATCATCATCTCATCTCAAGTAGAGAATCCCTGGCCGAATTTCCTCCCCTCTCCTCTCTCTCAAATCATCCTCCTTGCTATTTGGTGTTTGTAAGCCATTAGAGGAGTGACAATTGTGACTCTAGAGCTCCAAGACAACAAGATCAAACAAGAGATTCAAAGGTATGATTCTAGATCTGATTTTGTATTGTTTTATACCAAATTAGTCATTAGAAGTCTTGGATTCAAATCATGGTTAATTAGAAAGCCTAGATCCAAGCATTAGGGTTTTGCATGCGCACATAGGAAAGTTCTTATGGCTAAAACCCATCAGTGGTATCAGAGACTAGCTTGGTTTCTATTAAATGTTGCTTGTTTGTTTGAAACTTAACTGCAAAATTCGATTTTTGTGTTTCTGAGTCATGGAATCGGCGAGTTCCATAGTGGACTCGGCGAGTTGGCCTGACTCGGCGAGTCCCTTGGTGCACTCGGCGAGTCCAAGCGTCAGGAAAGGCCAGATTCGGGATTTCTTCATGATTATCTTATGGAAACTTACCTTAATCATATTAGATCAACCCTAATCTTTTTTTTGATATATATGACTATAATCTTGATCTAATTAAAGATATTTATCAACTAATAAAATATTTAATTTCCTTATATGATAATTAATTAATTATTTTGATTAAATTGGTAATTATCTTACAAGAAATCTTGAATAAATCAAATATAGATAATTAGGAAATTAATTGTTAATTAGAATTATTTGTTATTTGATCCTCCTTGTTTTAAATGTTTAAAACTTGTCCTCAAGTTTTGAAATTTATGTTTTGTGATTAAAAGTTTTAATTTAAACAATTTAAATTTCAAACCCTAAGTTTTTAAAAGTTTAAAATACAACCCTATACTAATATAATATTGCAAGATTATATATATATATATATATATATATATATATATATATATATATATATATATATATATATATATATATATATATATATATATATATATGTATGTATAACTAAAATGCTAGTCTTACCGTTAGTAGGCCTCATTCACGAAGCCGATCTATAAGGTGGATATAAGGTTGCGGCCTATAAAATGGTGCTTAATGGGTGTACACTCACACCCACCGCTTGCTTGATCGGTGGAGGGTCGTTAGCCGAACGGGTAGGATAGGGCAACCTCATCCTCTCATTAAAAGTATAATATGAAATACAAAGTAACTACACATATTTTTTAAAACTTCCCAATCTTAGTTACTTTAGGAAAAGTGAATTGATGCAATCCCATGAAATTACACTTTGCACCCTTGCTAAGAAGTTAGTGGAGCGTGTGTGGTTTACCGGCACACTAATTGGTTCTAAGCAAAGGTGGAAAAGGGTGATTCATTGTTTATCATAGTTCGATGGAGCGTGTGTGGTTTACCGGCACATCGAATAGGTGATCGTTACAATGAAGTCACCATGTGAATTTGCATGGTAATTCACACCCGCTTTGTGATCCTCGGTATCCCAGTCACAAACTAGAGGGGCATATCGAGATTTAAACATGCCATTGAATAGTTTCATTGAATCTCATCCGAACCTAGGAATTCTCAATACATTTAGGACTTATAGTTAGTTTTTTATGGTGGAGAATTAGTGAATCGTCATTCACTTACCTTCATATTATTTGCATGTTGGATTACGGCATCCCTTTTCTAATATGTAAATATTATTGTTGGATCCTAGCCCTAATTTTTCTTATTGGGTGATAATTAGGGATTCATATTCTAATCTATATTTGTCCTTTCTATTTGTAGATGTCGAACGCAAACAACGCTGCTGCTAGTTCTTTCACATTGATGAGCCTTTGTCAAAAGGTCACTTTCGATGGGACGAACTTTAGCGAATGGATAAGATACATTCGCACCATTGCTCGCTATGAGGATAAGGAGTATGTCCTCGATGAGAAGCTCGAGAAAATTAACCCTGAAATCGCTACTCCGGTTGAAATGACCGCTTTTGAAACTCATGAGCGCGATGCAACAAAGGTACATTGCATCATGATAGCCACCATGAACTCCGAATTCCAAAAGTCCTATGAGGACATGTACCCGTACAAGATGCATCAAGACTTATTGGAGAGATACCACCAAAATGCGAGACAAGAGCGTTATGAGATTTTCACTAACATGATTTCTGCTAAGATGGGTCATGGAGAATCTCTTACCGTGCACCTGAAAAAGATGCAAAGGTATGTCGACCGTCTTCGCAAGTTAAATGTTGACTTTGGGGAAGACTTGGCGATCGACATGGTGCTTCACTCTTTGCCTCTGAGCTACAATCAATTTAGGATGACCTACCACATGAACAAAGAGGAGGTCACCCTAAGCAAACTCCAAGGTCTCTTGAGGGTCGCTGAGAGGAACTTCAAGGACACGTCTGTTGCACCAACTCCCAATCCTCCTACTTCTCCTGTCTTGGCTATTGGTCAAGGGAAGGGAAAGAAGAGGAAGGCTTCGTCTAAGAACTATCGCAAGGTTAAAGCCCAAGATGGTGCCTCTTCTAGTAGGAACAAAGTTGATCATGATAAGCCCTACCCTAACCCATAGGAGGCAGAGTGCCACCACTGCCATAAGATAGGACATTGGAAGAGAAGCTGCCCAGAGTACCTGCAAGCCATCAAGGAAGGAAAGATCAAGCCATCTTTCACAGGTATATACACAATTAAATCTAACGATTCTAATCATGCTATTTCTTGGGTTCTTGATACCGGTTGTGGTTATCACATTTGTTCTAATGTGCAGGGACTAAGAAGAAGTAGGGATGTGGAGCAAGGAAGGATCAATCTAATCATGGGGAACAGAAGATCGTCGCCTGTGACCAAGATTGGAGTGTATTCTTTAGTGCTTAGGAATAGTTTATGTTTAGATTTGAACAATTGTTGCTATTCGCCAGAAATGGCTAGAAACATCATT
Organism: Lactuca serriola; assembly: GCF_051521515.1. Lineage (NCBI taxonomy): Eukaryota > Viridiplantae > Streptophyta > Magnoliopsida > Asterales > Asteraceae > Lactuca > Lactuca serriola. The sequence continues at coordinate 73,459,036 of NC_136416.1, forward strand.
TCATTTCATGGTTTGTTTAGACAAGGTTTTAGATTTTCTTTTAATAATGAGAATGGTTCTATTTTAGCTTATCTAAATGGTGTCTTTTATTTTGAAGCTATACCATGTAATGGAATATATGAAACTGTTATGATTGTTGATAACTTAGGAAATGATGTTTTAAACATAGATTCTTCCAATAGTATGGATAGAGCATCCTTGTGGCATTGTCGTCTTGGACATGTCAACAAGAAACGCATAGCCCAACTCCAAAAGGATGGAGTGTTGGAGTCATTCGACCTTAGGGAATATGACACGTGCGAATCTTGTTTACTTGGAAAGATGACTAAGTCACCCTTCACAGGTACGTGTGAAAGGGGTGAGGGTCTATTGGACCTAATACATACCGATGTATGTGGACCGTTTAGATCAACCACGAAGGATGGGAACCGCTTCTACGTGACTTTTACCGATGACTATGGTAGATATGGGTATATCTATTTAATCAAGCAAAAGTCAGAAACTTTTGAAAAGTTCAAAGAGTTCAAGAATGAAGTGGAGAATCAATTGGGCAAGAAAATCAAGATGCTTCGATTCAATCGAGGAGGAGAGTACCTAAGTCTTGAATTCCACGATTATCTCAAGGAGTGTGGAATAGTTTCACAATTGACGCCACCTAGGACACCATAATTGAATGGTGTGGCAGAAAGGCGTAATCGAACCTTGTTGGACATGGTTCGCTCTATGATGAGTCATGCTTCACTATCAATCTCTTTTTGGGGGTATGCCTTAGAGACTGCCACCCATATCCTTAACCGAGTCCCTACTAAGAAGGTTGTCGAAACACCTCATGAGATGTGGACAGGGAAAGCTCCCTCGTTAGCACATATCAAGGTTTGGGGTTGCGAGGATTTCGTAAGACGAGATACTCACGACAAGCTCGAACCTCGTAGTGAGCGATCTATTTTCATCGGCTACCCGCATAAATCCTTTGGATATCTCTTCTATAGACTGAAGGACAATGTTGTCTTCGTTGTGAGGAGAGGAGTTTTCCGAGAGCGAGAACTCATAGGCCAAGGAGACAGTGGGAGGCAAATCGAGCTTGAAGAGATTCAAGAGTCGATAGATGAAGGAACCTCTACCGCTGGCACTCAACCCGAGGAGGAAACTCCGGTTGAACCGATTGACGAGTCCTTACCTCTCAGACGTTCCGATAGAGTTAGAGTTCAACCCCAGTTTTATGGTTTTCATATTACCACCGAAGGGGATACGTATATTAGTAATGGTACACTAATAAAACTTGATGAACCTAATGGCTATAAGGAAGCCATGGCAGGCCCAAAGTCTGCAAAATGGAAAGAGGCAATGGATAGCGAGATCCAATCCATGTATGATAACCAAGTTTAGAATTTGGTTGATAATGTGCCCGGACGTAAGACCGTTGGGTGCAAATGGATCTTCAAGAAGAAGACCGACGTGGATGGAAAAGTACACACATATAAAGCGCGATTGGTCGCGAAGGGCTTTACTCAAACTCCCGGAGTTGACTATGACGAGACCTTCTCACCAGTTGCGAAGATAAAATCTATTAGAGTGATGCTAGCGATTGCCGCATTTCATGATTATGAGATTTGGCAAATGGATGCCAAGATCGCTTTCCTTAACGGAAAGTTGGCTGAGGATGTTTACATGGCTCAGCCAGAGGGGTTTGTGGATCCGAATCATCCGAATAGAGTGTGTAAGCTTGAGAAGTCCATTTATGGACTTAAGCAAGCATCTCACAGATGGAATCTTTGCTTCGATGAGAAAGTCAAAGAGTTTGGATTTGTACGAAGCGAAGATGAATCTTGTGTATATGTCAAAGCCAGTGGGAGTATAGTTAGCTTCCTCGTTCTATATGTCGATGACATATTACTCATAGGAAACGGCATCCCGAATCTGCAGGAAGTTAAGTCCTGGCTCGGGAAGTGCTTCACTATGAAGGACCTCGGAGAGGCTTCTTACATTTTAGGAATAAGGATAGTAAGAGAGAGAAGTAAGAGACTAATTGGACTTAGTCAGAACACTTACTTAGAGAAGGTACTAAAACGTTTTAGTATGGAAAACTCGAAGAAGGGAGAATTACCGATACAAAGTAATGCCAAGTTGAGTAAGACTCAAAGTCCGAGTACCGAAGCTGAAATAGCAGAAATGAGCCGAGTACCATACACTTCCGCAGTTGGCTCAATCATGTACACTATGACTTGTACTTTCCCTGATGTATCCTTTGCTTTGAGCATGGTTAGTAGATATCAAGGGAACCCTGGCAGAGCCCATTGGATTGCGGTGAAGAATATCCTTAAGTACCTTCGGAGGACGAAGGAATGGTTCTTAGTCCTCGGAGGGAGTGATGACTTGAAGGTGCAAGGGTATAGTGACGCCAGTTTTCAGACCGACAGGGACAACTACCGTTCGCAGTCGGGCTGGGTCTTTACCCTAAATGGAGGAGTAGTGACTTGGAAAAGTTCCAAGCAGGAAACCGTAGCTGATTCAACGTGCGAATCAGAGTACATTGCAGCGAGTGAAGCGTCGAAGGAGGCAATATGGCTGAAGAACTTCATCGGTGATCTTGGAGTTGTACCTGCCATAAAGGAGCCCATGGAGATTTTCTGTGATAATGAAGGAGCGGTTGCCTTGACCAAGGAACTGAGAGATCATGGTAGATCAAGACATATCGACATAAAATATCACTTTATTAGACATCGTGTAGAAGAAGGACAACTCGTAGTGAAGAGGATATCATCAGAAGATAACCCAGCAGATCCGCTTATGAAGGGACTGAGTAGGGTTAAGCACTTGCAGCATGCTAGGAGTATTGGGCTGAAGGATGATATTAGCATAGATTAGATAGATAGTAGTAGAAACGTGTAATAGATAAATGTAATTAACATTTGATGATTAAATAAAGGAGTTTTATTTATAAGTAATGTTACTGTCTTATGTTAATTGTTTAACTATTGTTTCATTTTGCATGTTTTGACTTCCAGAATAATTGAGTTTATTAAGAATAATCGAATTATTCAAATTGTCCACAATCGTTCATATGTTGGAAGTAGATATGAATGAAGATTGTCGTGAATTGGTGCGTAGATTGTCTAAATGGTATTAGACATAACAAAAGATTGTTGCGACGTTCATGAGTGCTTATGAACTGGTTTTGAGCATTGGAACAAACCCGTGCTTGCTGGAATCACCTTATGGAATATGATATAAAAGGGTGATCGCAAGACGATAATATCATATAGTCTTAAAACCTAGATATATGGTTTGTTATTTGTTAATTGATTGTACATTGATAATGCGAAAACGCATCAGTAACTCGGTGTCATAAAACGCATTGTTGTGTATAGTTGGTTAATGAATAAGTAAATGCATATAAGTTGAAGTTTATCTGTAACTTTTATCCTAAGAAGGTAAAAGTGATATCTCGGCCGCTCAATGATTTGATTTGACTTATGTGTCGGGCCCGGTCAGAACTGAATTGATGTGTTCGATTAAGTTCTATGTCAAATAAATCAGAGATCGAGAAACCTAAATGCTTGACTAATCATTCCATAGAATTGTCAGCATGATATCTAACAGAGGACTGTATGATCCTTTATCTAAAGGACAAGATTGATTAGATCAGAGTTTGACAACGTCTTTGAGAGCTACGATTGCAAATCGAATTGTACTTATGCATATAGTTACTAGACTTATCCAAGTGGGAGACTGTTGGAATAGTGTCTAAGGCTGCAACTATATTAGGCAAGTATTTGACCCGATTGTACATGGTCCTTTTGGGTTGCCTTCACCATAGCAACTTGATAGGATGATTTATTAAGAGAGAATAAATATTATTAATATATTATGAGAATAATATAAAGAATAATAATACTGTTATTTGATTAATATAAGTCATAAATTAATTGGTATTAATTTGGTGACTTAAAGAGATTAATTAAATAAGAGGGTATAAACTGTCAGTTGTTTGATAGTTAAACTTTAGACTGTAAATCCTTATTGGATAGAGGATGGACGAATTTTAGAAGCTAAGGATAGCTTAAAATCGTCCAAGGTTATCTAAGGAATGGATTTGGATTGCTTTAAGGAAAGATTATCCAACTAGGGTTTAAGTTGTAACCCTTAAGGAGTCTACAAGTATAAATAGACCCTATGGCAAAGGGAAATCATCATCTCATCTCAAGTAGAGAATCTCTGGCCGAATTTCCTCCCCTCTCATCTCTCTCAAATCATCCTCCTTGCTATTTGGTGTTTGTAAGCCATTAGAGGAGTGACAATTGTGACTCTAGAGCTCCAAGACAACAAGATCAAACAAGAAATTCAAAGGTATGATTCTAGATCTGATTTTGTATTGTTTTATACCTAATTAATCATTAGAAGTCTTGGATTCAAAGCATGTTTAATTAGAAAGCCTAGATCCAAGAATTAGGGTTTTGCATGCGCACATAGGAAAGTTCTTATGGCTAAAACCCATCATCATTGTGGATCGACTAACCAAGAGTGCGCATTTTATCCCGATTCAGGAGAGTATCTCCGTGGAGAAGTTGACAGACATCTACATTCAGGAGGTTGTGGCACGACATGGGGTGCCGATTTCTGTGGTCTCTGATAGGGATGTTCCGTTTACTTCCAGGTTATGGAAGAGATTCCATGAGGAGTTGGGTACTCGTCTGCATTTCAGCACAACTTTCCACCTACAGACTGATGGGCTCTTGCTTTGTTGAGTGTGGGCCTTAGGCCATCTTGGAGATCTTTTATGTTGGGCCTTAAGGTTCTTTAGTTTGGACTGGTCGTTGTTAGGCCCAATTAGGGATGGGTTAAGCAACCTTTTTACCCTTGAAGTCGTGGTTTAGGATTTAGACTCTCGGGTAGGGTTAATGACCTAATTGCTAATTAGGGTTCTATTATTTGTGGTTTAGTAAGAGGACTTCATGATCCGACAACCCGAGTGTGATTTGACATCTTTAGATTGAGGTGAGTTTCCTTCGCTTTACTCGTGAGTCGAAAGCACTAATGCCATCCAAATAGACTATGCTAGTAGGATGATAATTGTCTTCGTGACAATTTCCTGTATTGCATGTATATGTTGGTTGTCTCTGTGCCTCTTACTGTTACGATTATGTGTTAGCTGTAGGGGTGAAATAGACCCGATACTGGTGGAAAGAGACTGAAGGAGTTGAGATATACCTAGTACCGGTTGAAAGTGACCGAAAGGGTTGAGTTATACCCAGTACTGGTTGAAAGAGACCGAAGGGGTTGAAATAGACCTAGTACCAGTTGAAAGAGACCAAAGGGGTTGAAATAGACCAAATTATGCTTTGACTAATATTTATGTATGGTATGGGGTATTTTAGGGGAGCTCACTAAACTTTGTGCTTATAGTTTTCAATTTATATTTCAGGTACCTCCAGCTCGAAAAGGAAGAGCCCGGCTTGATCACACCGTATTTTCCCATGTTTTCCTCATTTGCGTGATTTTGGAATTTGTACTATGATACTATTTTCATTTTGATACACTTTTGGTTGTTTTGTCATGACTATTGGATGTTTGAAATGAAAATTTTTATCTGGAAATTTTGGGATGTTACAAAATAAATAAATAAATAAATAAACCCTCTAATCACACTGATGTAGCATCTCACTGCTCAAGTTTATCCCTCGACTCCTGATGCAAAAAAGAAGCTATCTAACCAACCACACTAATCCATCTAAACTCTAACATGTCCAAAACCCTATCTAGGAGTTGTCTGAGAATTGTAATAATATAGTTCCAATGCCTCGAAGCCGCACTACAAACACTTGGATCTTGAAGCCTACCAAAATGTCTATATATCCTTGACCATTAAGACCCAGCACCCCAAGAAACCATGTTCTCAAAGCTTTTACAACTTTTATAATAGAAGTCAGAACTGTTGGAAATATGCTCATGCTCGAAACTAGATTGTTTTTACTCTTGTTTGATGTTAATTTTGTGTGCATAATAGTGATAGTTTTGGTTTAATTTATTCGTTTTTAGGATCCATTTTACTTTTATGTGTTTGAATAAAACATGACTGTTTTTGTTAATTTATGGATTAACCCGAGTCCCTAAAGATATACTATTATTTTTAAAATGATATAAGTGTAGTATGAATTACAATTTAATGGATTTGACTCCAATTAAAATATACACATTCTATCTAAGTTGATACTAAAAAGTGAAACTACTAACAAACTCTAGCAATTCTTTTTACCAAATTATTTAATCAAAACAAGTTCTTTGAAATCAACATGATTTTCTTAACAAAACTTAAACAAACTCATAGATATAAGTTAAATAATCGCATTAAGCTCAGTGTAAAACTCCCAACAATAATCAATATTTCTTGCAAGCATTTTGTAGTTTTTAGTTTACATCATTACATAACCAATTTGATGTTGTTACTTACTATTAGCTTGTAACGCAATTATGAATTTTACTGATTTGAATAAATATATTGCTTGAATTCTAATTCATGTGACAACATAGATCGAACCAAAATCAAATGTTCAGTTAAACCAAAGTGGAAATCACTAGATAGAAACACGAATTAAAAACAAAATTTGATGATTTATCACAGAAAAGGTCGAAGTCTTATCATAAGTGGAACGTCTTTTACTTTAAATTTTCTTATAGTTTACAATTTATGCAATACTTATATATTTTAGTTTTTAATTTTAATAATTATAAAGACCCTCTTTATTTTAATTCCGTTATGTATGGTGTAAAAATACATTAACTTTAGGACATCTCCATGTTGATTCGACCATACTTACTGCGTACAACCCTTTAGTGCAAACATGCATTGATTTTTATTACCACGCTTTGTTTGTTAGGTTTGACATATACAACTTGTTCAGATCGATTTCATCGAAAAAAAAATGATTTCTTGTTTTCTTCGACTTATGCGAAACTATTTCTAGCATACACAATAAAATTTCATTTGCTACATTACTCAAATCACGTGTTTGGATCAAAACCAAATCTACCAACTTAATAACTACTTCTTTCAACTCCTGTCATTTTTGGATGGTTTGAGGTTTTGAGGCTGTTGACATTTGCTAAATATAATAGTATCCTAGACATATTATGATAGATTTCAAGAGATAAATTGTGCTTTAGGATGGGAAAATGGTTAGGAAGTAGGAGACATTTATGGAGTAATTTTGAAAAAAAAATCATTAATATAATTGTCAAGACTAGTTTACATCGACTTTATTTCAGTCTTGACCAGACTAGACCGAAAAGTTATTGTTAGCTTTGAAAACTAGACGTTGGCTAGCAAAATCATCCGACCTACACCTAAACTACCATAAAACTGACTCAAAACAAATTTAGGCTGATTTTGGTCCGAGACTAACTTGAGCCTGCTTAAAGACAAGTGGGTAGCTAAAAGTGAGGAGCACTTGAGACCCACGTTTTAGACCAAATGGAGATTGCTTAGTCCTAGTGTTCTCGGTCAATTTTTTTAGAATAGTTTAAACCGTTTCAAATGTTTGGATCTCTTAACCCAAATATAATTGATCTTGGGCGGTGTTTTTTTAGTCTTGGTTCGATGATCCATTGCGTTCGGTTCCGGTTTTAGTTCTAGTTTTTCATACAATTTATAATTTATAACATTAATATTAAAAATATTAATATTTCATTATTATAATAACTTACAATTTGTTTTGACATTACACAACTAGTAAAACTATAACATATCATTGAAAGACATTTCGACAATTAAAATATGGACCTATTATAATTTCCGGCCTATTTTTTATTGGGCTAGTTAAAATTACAATGTGGGCTATAATTTGATCAATACGTTTATCCAGTAAGCTTAAAAAGAAAATTCGGATTTTCAAAGGATTTTCCAATTTTTCGATCAATCATTCACATGTCAACACAATAACGTAAATAATAACAAATCACTATATCAAAATGTTTTCGGGTTTAATCAAACCAAAAATAATATTTTTTATTTACTTAAAACTCAATAAATTTTATAGTTTTTTAGTTTTGTATTCTTTCAAGCCCCTCGGAACGAGCTTTATTGAATAAACACGCATTCTACATTAAATAAATCATCAAATTCATCATTTAATGACATAGCATAATATTGTAATCTCATAATATGATTTATCATATATTTTTCTATTTTTGTGAATGTTACTCATTTTTTTTTTTTATTTTTTATTTTATTTTATAAGTAGTGTTCTTTCTTTATTTATTTTTCAATTGTCATCGTACAATGAGTGAGATGGAAAACGGGCAACAAGCTGTGCCGTTAAACCTTTTTGAATGGTAAGCTAATTCTTTTAAAAACTACATCCGAAGATCTAGGGGATATAACATTACTATGCATGATTCGTTGTACTCTTTTAAGAAACTCTATCGTATCCGGTGCGAGGAAACCAAACGTATCAAATGCAAATGGTATGAACACGTGTTGATTTTTCATGCACGATCTCTCATGTTTGGTGACTTTGCTTGTGGCTGATTTTAAAGCAGCATGTCCCACTGTGAAACCCCCAGCCCTCAGGCCCACGAGAGGGGATACCCCTGTAAGATCAACACATGCGTGTTTCCCTCCGACCCATCCAAAAATCAAAATGTCAGTCGGTCTGAGGGTTGACCTTTCTTCTGTCGGGTCAGTCAAAAAATTAATAGGTGCCTCTTTCTTAGCAGAAACCCTGGCACGCTTAAATATGTCAAACAAAACATCCCTAACCATATTGTGCCTGTATTTGAACCCCGAGAGTTCTTTACAGTGAACTGCATGCTCTCCAAATATCTAATCAAATAGTGAATGAATGGTGTTCTGTTCACCTACAAAGCAAACCATGTCAATCGGCTAGGATAGGTTTCCCACTAAAGTGAGATCGTTAATGCCTCATTATATGCTTTTATTACGCAAACATATGTGTTGTCTATATCAGAAAATCAGTATTCCACATCGTGAGGTACACTAAATTTTGCCTTTATTTACAGTCAGTTGATGCAACAAATTTTTGGTACAATTAGAGGATGATATGTTTTCGTTATTTTTCTCAAATGATATGTGTTTAGAAGAAATGAATGGTGAAAATGAAGACGAAGACGATGATATAACATAATACCATATATTGTTGATTATATCCATGCAATGTAAATATATATTGTTTTACATCTTTTTAACATTTGTAAGTGTTTATACCAATCCGTGAATATAATGTTCCTTTGCGTTGTATTAAATCAGGTATAACCTTATTTGTTTTGAGATGTTTTTATTTAGTTGTAGAGAAGTCAAATAAACACCTTAAAATATCCTTAAATAGGAGTATGTTACAATACGAAAGCTTGATTTGACATATGAAATAATAAAAACACAATCGAGACGATAATTTGGGTGTTAAAAGATATTATCGATCGTAATGAGGAGTTACAAAAAAAAGACTAGATCCAATCTAAATAAATAACTCTACTCACAACTCTCAAAGATTACATCTCTTAAACAGAATCGAGACGATAATTTGGGTGTTATGAATTAGGAGAATCTCCGCGCGTTGCGCGATAATACAATTATGTAGTTAAAATTATAATTTTTATCAACTTATTATTTAATATTTCTACTTTGAAACAAAATGCTAGTAGTAAAGCAAACCTAAAGTTAACATATTAGTTTTATTAAAGATTATAGTTTTAATTTTTAAGTCATTGTGATGTATACAAATATTTGATAATTTTATAAAGCGTTTAGAATTATGTAAATTATATATCAAACATATAACAATCTATATATAACATGTAACAAAATGTATGGAAAAAAATGAACTACATTTTTTAGCAACATAAAAATACAAAAAATCTATTATAACATTTATATTAAAAAAAGATATATATACAACGAATAATAAAAATTAAGAAATATAAACACTACAACTTGTAACACAAAAACACTAAAATATTAATTATAACATTTATATTAACACTTCATATTTAAATCACAAATGTCTTCAAATACATGAATGTTTTTTATGAGCAAAATCTTACAAACTTATAAATGAAAAGAAAATAAAAAGTTATTAGTGATTACTAATTAATAACCATATGTTAACAACTCTTGAGTTGTAACTAATAAATATATATAAATTAGAAAACTCTTGAGTTGTAGTGTGTGTTTCAAATGAATGTGGTGCTTGGAAATGTGTATTTATTATTATTATTATTATTATTATTATTATTATTATTATTATTATTATTATTATTATTATTATTATTATTATTATTATTGTTGTTATTACTATTATTATTATTATTATATTATTATTATTATTATTATTATTATTATTATTATTATATAATATTTCTTGTGTAAATAATTGGTTTTGATGCATCATTTTAATATCTTCAATTATTAAACATAAAGATATTTAATTATAAATTTATAAAATACATAGGTGCATATATATGTTAAAAAAATTACATATAATATATATTCTCGTAAATGTCACATGTAATTCTTGTCGTAGTAAGATTGATAAATTATTTGCATATGAAGAACATATCATGATAAGTCAGTCATATATATATATATATATATATATATATATATATATATATATATATATATATATATATATATATATATATATATATATATATATATATATATATATATATATATATATATCTGTCACATCCCCGAACCAGACGGCGGAAACGTCCGGGGGCTTGTGCGTGACTTCATCTTGAAATATCATTACAATGAATATAATTGAAATATAACATCATCATCAACACACATGTAATATAACAACATTCATTGTTTACATCAAATATTGTATTTGAATATTACATGCCAAAATAGTAAGAGTATGATGAAACAAAATATAACACAATATCCATTAGTTTGTTTCGTTCATCCCGCTTCAACGGTTTCCTGAGAATACAAGTTATTTTGAAAAACACGGTCAACATCAAAATGTTGGTGAGTTCATAAGCATGTTTGTGAAAATGATTTGTATAACTTTGAAAGCCACCAGAAAATCCTATATTTTCTGCAAACTGTTTAGTGTGTTTGTGTCAGATCTTGTATTAATACATGTATGTTATTGTTTATTTGACTAAAATGGGTAAAGAGAATGTAGAGAGAATGTAAAGAGAATGTTCCCAGACAACCCGATGTTGTCTGTAAAAGAGAAAGCTGCCATACCAACCCCCGAGGTTGAGTACCAGTACGAGAATGTTTTCGAGTAATCCAAAAGAAAAGATAAGGGTCTTCTGTAAACTTCATAACATTAATTCCTCTAAGTGAGCCGTCATAACCATACTAAATAATGACAATTTCGCCTGCCTTGGCGTTGTTGGACGTCGGTTTTGATTTTTTATTATAAGGTTTCCGTCACCCTAGACTGAGTTAGTCTAACTGTAGCGAACAGCTCAGGTGTGGGGTGTCATCCCCGTATAGATATATACACAAATCCCTTCTCTCCCTCCAAGAGACTTTGGTTATAACTATAGGCTACGATCGTACACTTAAAAGGTGCCAACCGACAAAACTCACTAGATCCTTAATCGAATTTACGCGAAGAAAGGTATAATCTTATTTCAGACCCAATGAACCATGTAAGTGAACCACTAAGGCATCTCTAAATATGTAAATCATTTAAAGGCCCAAATTGGAATGAAATTATATAACATGGGCCCGAAATATATATATATGAAAGGACAACTAAGGCCCATTTCACATGTAAGGTATTTACAGGCCTAAATAGCACATAAATAATATCAAAGGTCTGTCGCACATGTTAATGGGTCAATGAGGCCCAATAGACATATAAATAGTATACATGACCTATCACACATAAAAATGGGCCACTAAGGCCCAATAATCTAGAAAATGATCAAAAGAATCTATTTGTTAGTTATCGTTGGTTTTGGTTCAAGTATTTACTAAAATAGCAAAAGAAAGAAGAACACATATAAAACTCATTCCCAGGCCCAATAAACATGTAAGTGGACCACTAAGGCCCAATGTATGTGTCTATTATTTCCAGGCTCAAAGGGATATGAATGTCTATCATAAGCCCAATATACATGTAAAAGGACACTAAGGCCCACTAAACATGTATATTATTTCCAGGCCCGATAAGGATATGAATATTGTTTTAAACCGTTTGCTATTGTTTTGTTTATTTTTTCTTGATTTACAAAGTTGATATAAAAAGCCCACCTTTTGTAAAAATAACGTTCATGGCCCAATAAGCCAAAAATTTACAATTAAGGCCCAACTTTTGTAAGAATAACACTTTAGTCTCTAATTTTGCTAAAAACTTGTGGTGATGACTAGTTTGTGGTAAAAAATAACATTTTAAACCCATTTTTGTCAAAAATATCATTTTTGACTTGATTTTTGTGGAAATACACATTTTTCTGGTTTTTGGCTTTTTCGACTTAGTTTTTGGAAAATTTGTAGAAAAATCATCATAAGTCGAAATTTGGATCCGTACATTCTGGAAGTTTGGAAATTTTGTCTACTTTGTTCACAATTTTTTTCATAATTTTTAATGGCTTCCAACAAGTGTGAAATTGCTCACCTTCACAGGCTGGTCCGAAATTATTTCAAATCTGGTAGGCAGTTTTGTAAAATTCGCCAATAATTGTAGAAAAATCGTATGAAAACGTGAGAGTAGTCATTTTAAAGGTATAAACCTGAGATTTTTGCATGTGAAACAGTTTTGAAAAATATTATCATTAAGGGGGTCAAAACAGTCCGAGATTGGACCAAAACTTTTCTGTCAAGGTCTGTTTTATGAGTTTAATTTATAGATCTAAGAGCACAACACTCATTTTTGCTATTTAAAGTGTAGAAATCCCAGATCTACTAGTTTATATGTAATATATGTGATAAAACATACTTTTCTCAAAGTTCTTATGAAGATCCAAGTGATAAACTTCAAGTTCTTAACAAATTTTTAGATTAATGAAGTAATCAACACATAATCACCAAATAATTCATGGAAAACGCACATAATCATGCATATACACATAGATCTACACAAATCAACTTGTATTCTCCCCCAAAACAAGTAAAAAACCAAAAACAAGGGGGTATGAACTCTCCTTGGGGTTTTCAAGATGTAGATGAAGAATGAGAGAGATTTTTTAGTCCTAGCTTGTGCCTTGAAGAGATCTCCAATTGATGGTTGCTCAAGTTATGAAGCTTGTAGAATACTTTCTTGAATAACACCCTCACAAACCCATGAATCTTTGAAGAATAGGAGGATAGAATCTTTGAGTGTTGAGAGAAAAGTGTGAATTGTTTGTGTGTATGTGTATGGCCGAGGAGTAGAGGAGGGAGGAGAGAAGTAGGAGTTGACTTCTTCAAGCTTGGATGTGATGTGCCTAGATGTTTGGTGGTTCAAGACATGGAAATATGTTAGACAACAATGAGGTGTCACCCCATTTTCTCCCATTAGTTTTCTCTTTTTTTCGTTTGTGTTTTAATTGATGTTGGGCCGAGCTTTTGGGCCAAGAAGGTAGGAATTGGAATAGATTGAGCCCATTAGGGTTAGAATGAATCCTTCTAGGCCCAAATGGTCCAAAATGTTATAGGTTTGTGAGTGTGGGTCCAATTAGAACCCAATTATAGTTTCTAGGCCCAAACTAGTTAAAGTTGAAGGCTTATTGGTCCATTAGGTCCAATAAGAGAATCCTAGTCCATAACGAACTTGAACCGGGATGTCTAGGGTTTTCAACTCATAGTTGAACATATGAGATGTATTTGAATGAGCATAGAGTATGATATTCTCTTAGAGTACAAGTTTTTACACTAGGTGGATGATTACATGAGAGTAGAATTTCCTAGCAAAAATGATAGTTGTGACAATATCTAATGTTAAAAATCATGTTATCTTTTAAATATTGTCTTGTAAATATGTTGTGTAGGATGACCCAAAAAAATAATAGAAACTAAACGTAATCAAAATAGAAAAACTACAATCAAAGAAATAAGAACATTGGATTGTTGAATATATAAATAAAAATGTTATGTAAATATACATTTAAATCCAAAGAAAAAAACTAACATTCGTCTACTTTGCTAAAAAAAACCTATATCCGTTTTCTGAATCTTTTTTCTTCATTTAACACCATTCAACCATAAAGCCTTAATGACAATTATTCAATAACCTGTAATCAAACTGTTTTTCTTGAAAAAGAAGAATCAGAAAGATGTTCCAAGCAAAACATTGATGTTTGGAGAGTCAGATTCAAGATTGAGTAATACACACAAATCACATATAAGGATCACATGAGAAACTGAATATGAATATAAAGAAAGAATAGAAAAGCTTGATTTCTATTGGTTGAAGGAAAAAATCATATTACAATTACCATCGCGCGACATAACCCATTTCTTCAAATCTTCATATTTCGATCGTGAATGCTTGAACAACAGGAAAACTTTTGAATTACAATATCTTCAACCAAATTACGAATTTTTGTAAGAAAAGTGTACTAATATAGCTACATATATAATAAGAGAGTGCAAAAAAAATTATTGGAAATTTATAAATATTATAAATGTTATTAAATAAGGGATATAAAAAGTTATGTAGGTTTCAAATCAATATGGTTTGAGAAAACAAAATATATAAAATCGTATGATTTTGAATAGTCTCATTGAAGCTGAGAACTAACAACTACCTTTTCTGGTATATTCTCGAACAACATCAAGAATTAATGAACATGTTTGAAGGTTTATAACAATAATATCATCATAAAATTGATAACATCAAAGGTTACCTTTATAGAGGTGTATACATAGAGAAAAGCACAACTATAACATCAATTTCAATTTTGTACTATGGATTGAATGCTCTTCCAATTGTGTGGTCTTTCCATTGAATAAACCTCTAGGTCAACGAACATTTAACTTTTGAGTGTATGATTAATTATTTTGAAGTTAAAGAGGTGTGGGAGTTTCAAATACATGAGGTGCTAGAAAAAAGAGGTGTGGGAGTTTCAAATGCATGAGGTTCTAGGAAAAATGCTTCCTTTATAAGTATAGTATGATATGATATGATGCTATGACAATCACTATTTATTGAGATGTAGTTATAAGTCTCTCCCTTTCTCCCTCTCTCTCATGCTCTCAAGTTATAAGCTAAAAACTCAAATGTCTAATTGGGTCTTCTAAGTCTATATTGTCATTCTCCATGAAGAACTTTGCATCTCAACATTTCCCCCCTCAAAGTTCGAAATGGATGATGATGCTCTAAAATTCGAATTAACTACTACTAAATAAGAAAACCAAACGAGATATCATAATGAAAAACAACGATGAAGAAATCTGCAAACTCAAATCTCCGGTAGTCGATAAGCGTCGATGGGCTTTAGGATATGTAATAAGGTAGAAAAAATATCCACGAGAATTGTAACATTTGGATACCCAGGTATCCTATTGTGTTCTTTTATTTTTGGGAATTGTGAGTAGACTCGGCGAGTTGGCGTTTAAACTCGCCGAGTATGGTCGCAGATTCGTATGCGAGTTCACAGCTAGACTCGGCGAGTTCATGAGTGGACTCGACGAGTCCATGCTGTTTAATGAAACCCTAATTTCCAGGGTTTGAGACCTATTTAAAGGCCCTTAGGGCCGTCATTTGCGGCCACCAACCCCCAGAAAGAAACCCTAAGAGATCTAGAGCGTTTGTGAGGAAGGAGAGGCCATTCTTGATCCTTTTGTGGGTGTTTTTGTAAGAAGAAGGTGACCAAGGCAAGAGGAGGCTGAAGGAGGTGCGATTTTGGGTGACTTTTGAGTTCATAGAGATTGTATTGAGGTATTTTTCTCGGACCTTCTTCAGTTTTGGGGTTGATTCTTAGTGTTAGGGTTTTCTAACCCTTTTAGAGGTTGAATAAGTGGAGCATTTGGTCCCTTCTCGAGTTTATGTCTTGGATCTGGACCCAAAGAGGTCCAGAGACCTTAACCCTTGGAGCTTTATGAGTCATTTTGGGAGCCATGAGCTTGGGATGTCATTTTTGGGGCTAAATCACCAAGTTAGACCATTTTGATGTTGAATGAGTGTCAAGGTCTGAACTTTACAAGATTATCATGCTTGGGAAGGCCAGATCTATGAATGTATGGGACAGATCTGACCTTAGGAGGCCTGTGGAGTTTGTGCATGGCATGAACTCGCCGAGTCCGAAGAACAGACTCGGCGAGTAGGATGAGGGTTTCCCGTAAATCACTCAGTGAGTGGACTTGCCGAGTTGGAGAATAACTCGGTGAGTCAGGGAGAGTCAGGGGGACTGGAGTTCAAGGCGGAACTCACCGAGTTGTTCTTGAGACTCGGCGAGTTGAGTCGGGGTGGCCCCACGATTCATGCCAGGTGGAACTCGTTGAGTCAGGGGAAGTACTCGACGTGCCAAGAAAGGGACTAAGAGAGTCAGTGGACACGTGTAGACTCACCGAGTCGCCCTAGTGCACTCGACGAGTCGGGTCAAAGTTTGACCGTTGACCTTGTTGACTTTTAGGGTTGAGTACAGTTGTATTTATGAGAGTATTACTTTATGTGATTAGGCAGAGGCTAGATCACATTTCTTCCGAGTCGGATATTTACCGAGACACCGAGGTGAGTCTTCTCACTATACGTTACCTAGAGTGGTATATTGTGTGGACCAGAGGGTCTTATGTGTTATGTATGAAATTATGTGCTATGTGTTATATGTATGTTGTATGATGTTATAGACCGGACCAAAGGGTCCAACGATACAGACCGGGCCGGAGGGCTCAACGAGCTATGACCGGACCAGAGGGTCCAATGAGCTACGGGACTGGAGGGTCCCGTTAAGACACATCGACTGGAAGGTTGTATTATAGCCTTGAGTGGCGTATGTGTTGTATGCGGTATTTTGGGGAACTCACTAAGCATTTATGCTTACAGTTGTTGTGTTATGTGTTTCAGGTACCAGTGATGAGTGCGGGAAGGCGACGACATGATTCGTACACACACATTGGAGTTTATATATATTCTGATCTTGGGGTTTTGTACTGATACAATGTTGATACAATGTTTTTAAAATGAATGTGAATGATATTTTATGGTTTTCAAAAGTGAAAAATTGTTTCAAATTTTACGGTGTTACAAGTTGGTATCAGAGCCTTGGTTTGAGGGATTCAGATGCATCTTCGGGCGTATCTGAACTCAAACTGAGGATTTGAGGAAAATTTTGATAATGAAGTAAAATTTTAGAAAAGAGTAAAAAGAGTTTTGAGACAAACAGAGCAGAGCCGTGTGTACGATCAGCCAGCGCCCGAATGGTGAATCCCCAAAAGTACCCTTACATTATGTGTTATGAGATATGTTATGTTACATTATGCATGCTAGAGTAGGCTAGGTATACATATTAGGACTAGAATGGCCTGATTTGTGATGCCTTAGCCTAGGAGATTTCTGCTGCTGAGATGCTTTGAGAGCGAGTAGGTAGCAGTTAGGAGCTCATGAGAGTAGAGTACTCGTAATCCAGGATCCAAGGAGGAGGACTTGGAGTGAATGCTGATGCGGTGTGGTCAGTAGTATTGGGCCCGTACTACTGAAGACACCGGATCAGTGGGCATTCCAAGTAAGAATCATTTGGACAACGGAGGACCAGTAGGGTTGCGTCATCGGGTATGAGTATGCTCGATCGGGTCTCTGATAATTATTGTTGTATTTCAGAGGCATCATGGTTGGGAATCGACACACACCTGAGAGCAGTGGTGTCAGCGACGAGGAGACCCGTCGATTGATTCACGAGGAGGTGGCTGCTGCCATCCGGGCTGAGATTCCTGAGATGTTTGGGAACATCAAGACCACATTGATTGAGACTTTTGATGAGCGGTATGCAGCGCTGACTGAGGCTGCTGCAGCTGCAGCTACTGCTGCTGCCAGACCTCAGGGAGGTGACTCGTCGTTGTTTCGGGAGTTCAACAACATGAAGCCAGCAGAGTTCGACGGGACGCAGGACCCGATTGCTGCTATGAGATGGATCTCTGACATCGAGGGATGTTTCTATATGTGTTCTTGTCTAGAGCACTTGAGGGTTCAGTTCGCCTTGAACCAGCTCCGCTTGGGAGCGAAGGATTGGTGGAAGTTCGTGACGACGAACTTCACTTTGGATGAGATTTCCGAGGTGACCTGGGAGAGGTTCACCGCTATGTTTAGAGAGGAGTATGTTCCCCCAGTGGAGAGGGAACGGTTGATTCATGAGTTTTTGACCCTCAAACAAGGTACTGATTCTGTGGCAGTGATCACCAGGAAGTTTCATGAGAGGGTGATGTTTTGCCCTGATCAGGTGTCATCTGAGCAGGCTCGTATGAGCCGTTATCTGAGTGTGCTGAGGAGAGACATTCGGGAGTTTGTGGCGAACTCGACTTACCGGAAATTTGCTGAGCTCCAGGAAAATGCTCGGAAGAAGGAGATTGAGTTGGAGACTCAGTCCAGGGAGGAGGCCGAGTCAAAGAGGGCGGATCAGCGACCAGCTCAGTCTCAGCCGGCAGCCAAGCGGGCTAGACCCGCTGATTCGAGATCTGGGGGCGCGAAGGGCCGCACTTGTGGGAAGTGCAGTAAGAGTCATGAGGGGTCGTCCAGGGTTGGAGTATGCTACAAGTGTGGGAAGGAGGGGCATATCACGACGGATTGCCCCAAGGGATTTTCGGTTTGCTTTCATTGCAACCAGACCGGCCATTGGAAGGCCGAGTGCCCTCAGCTTCTTCAGGGGTCAGCGCAGGGATCTACGCCTGCTGCTAGGACTACCGAGGTTCGGCCGGTGAAGGCCGAGGCCCCGAAGGCTCGTGGGAGAGGATTTCAGTTGACTGGGAACCAAATATGTAATTGTTTATGTTTCTTGCCCAATTGTTTGTTGCAGTCAACATGAAGTAAAAACAATTAAAATGGAATGAAGCAGGTAAAAATCAATAAATCAATATCAAAATGGTATCGAAACTCATCTTTACATAAGCCCGAAGTGAACCCAAAATAGATTTCAACCTGAAATTCATGCTTTCATCAACTCGAAGTAATTGAAGCACAAAGACAACACTATATCCCTAAGTGAACATTATCAGCCCAAAGTGAAGTATTTCTGTAAGCTAGAATTCATTTCAACCCAAAAATGCATAACAAGAATTTATTGCTCGACCCCTTAAGTAAGAAGTATTGTAACCTTAAGTACCAAATGAACACAAAGAAAATGTGATCAAATTTGACTTTCATTTTTCTGATAACTTTTCTTTTACCGTCTTCGACAATCAATCACCGTTTCATTGCTTTTCATTAACAAGAGTCAAAATCTTTCGAATTGTACAAAAGTTGTCAAATCATGAACTGTTCCATGACATAATCGCTTGAATCTTCTTGGTTTGGATCTTATACGACTTGTTAGGACATGGAAGATTGATTTGACATGCAAAATAATAAGGATACAATCAACATGATGATTTGGGTGTTAAAAACATAATCGATCATAGTGAGGAGTTACAAAAAGAAACTGGATCTAGTCTAAATATTTAACTCAACTCACAACTCTCAAATATTACATCTCTTAAGCATACTCTACAATGAATAAGCCAATCACTATTTATAGAGGTGCATGTACAAGTCTCTCTCTCTCTCTCTCTCTCTCTCTCTCTCCCTCTTTCTCTCACAAATCATAAGCTAAAAACTTATATGTCTAATTGGGTCTTTGAAGTTTTATCTTGTCATCCTCCATGAAGAACTCTGCATCCCAAGAAAGTATGTTATGGTTATTTTAGAGAATAGCTCTTGATTAATTCATATTAATGCAAGATAATGCAAATACACAACTTATAATGGTTAATGTATCTTTAGTCAAAATATGATTTAACATCTATGAATTACAATATGTATGAAACATTTATTATATAGTATCTTTAGTGGCCACAAGTTTCTTATTCTGATGGGATCATTTTTTAAATTAGCCATCAAATATTTTGGGTATTTTAAGGTTTTAGGACATGATGCTTAAGATAACTATCAAGCTTCACTTCGTCTAAGTACAACTCTCTTCTAGTCGCTTTCTCAAATCGTCATTTTTCTACGAACTAAATGTTGGCTTTTAGTATACTACAACATCCTATGGTGCACATACAACCCTAAAAGCTTTGGATCTATGTTTTCTCTAATTATACATGTAATATTGTTTCCAAAGCTTTGAGCCTACAACTATCATACAAATGATATAAACAACATAAAATACTAGTTAGGAGTTTACCTCTTTATGTAGCTTGTAGAACCTTTTGTATTTGGCCTTTAAGAACTTAGCACCAATAGTATGAATGCCTCAAATGGAATCACAACACATCTTGGACAAAGGATGACATTTGAGAGAGAATGCTAGCCACTAAAATCGTCCATAGTCTTCAAGAATACATTAGTCATGATTTTGGCTATGGAGTAACATATTTATATGTGGGATTCCAAAGGTCATGGGTTAACCCTAATCCATACCCATGGGTTTATGATCCATGGTTCATGTGGCCCAACTCTTTATGTATCCATACATAAACTTAGTCCAACATGGATCATAAGCCCAACATATAAATATAACTAATTTACACAATTAGTCCCCATTTATTTAATTAGTCTCTTTTGATCACTAAATTAATTCCAAACTAATTCTTGATCAATACTAATTAAATCATATTAATATATTAGAACTTATAATATATTAATAAACAATAAATAACCTCTTCTCAAAAGTCCATCCTACCAAATTGTCCTGATGATATGCAACCCAAATGGACCATGCTACTCTCGGGTCAAGTACATACCGATTATAGTTATGGGCTTAGACACCTAATCCAACGGTCTCCCACTTAGATAAGTCTAATCACTATTATTGCAAGTACGACTCCAAAATCCTGACTAGCAATCGTAGCTCTTAAAAGTCGCTGTCGAACTCTGACCTAGTCAAGGACGTGTTAGTTAGATAAGGGATCATATATTCCTCCATTCTAGATATCATATGGACTGAGACATGGATTATAATCATTCTCTCTATCCATTTTTTGTTTCCTAATTACCGATTTATGATGACTGACTAATTGAACAAATTAAATTAGTCCAGACCCGACCGAGCACTTAGGGTTGTCATCACTAAATCATCGAGGGGCCCACAGATATCACTTTTATCCCTCTAAGGGTAAAAGGAAATGATAAACTTTGACTTATATGTTTGCTCTATTTACTCATCCAATCACACACAATGATGCGTTTTATAACACCAAGTTACGAGTGCGTTTTCACATCATCAAATGTACAACTGACTTGTAAAGTGCAACTCATATCTCTTAGTTTCAAGAATATAAGATATTATCGTCTCATGATCACTCGTGATAAAATCCATGAAGTGATTCAAATGAGCATGGGTTTAATCCAATACTCGAATCTTATTCCAGGAGCACTCATGAACATTGCAGCTATGTCTAAAACACCTAGACAAACTAGAGACCCATTCATGACAGTCTTGCCTCAATACCTTTTTCCAAAGTATGATCGACTGTGGATGGTTTGAATAACCTAGTTATTCGGGAAGTCAAAACATGCAAAACGAAACACAAGAATAATATTAATCCTATATGGCCCCAAAACTTTGAGTGCCATATTGATTACTCATTATTCATTGTATAATGTTTCGAATAATCAACTTAATACCCAAATTAAAGCAATAGTTGTCCCATGCTCTAAGAATGCACACTATGTTTGTGTATGGTCCTTACTATGTGAAATAGATCAATTGACAATACTTTAATGATGCTCGTTTCACAATCCCAAATCCTTACTGTAAACGTAAGAATATTAAATTCTTTCCATTTACTGTAATCTGTTAGATTCTAAACTTATATGCAATGATCCTTTTGTAATGACTATGCACTAAAATCACAGAGACTTGGCAACAAACATTACAAAGTATTCCAGTGGAGAGCACTTCCATGGAAACGAAGTCTCACATTCAAAGTACATTCCTTTGAACATCCTTCTTGCATTAAGTTTTCTAATCTTACACAGATTTAAAGAATCACTTCCACTTATGGAAACATTTCCATATTCCCATTTTGACTATCAGTTCTAAACTAGAGTTTCCTCTTTTCAGAATATGTCAATATGGTCATTTCCAAAATTTACACCATACTTCCAAGTGTCCATGATCAACCAATCTTTGGTAAACCTCAGATTTTCCTCGACAATTGCTTAATCATTTTAGTCATATCCAGTTCTAGTCCTTTTCCCTCTTAATGCCCTGGGCATTTGGAAAATTTAGAACGGATGAATATTACATCACATATAATCGATCCTATACCCACAACATATGGGACATGATTCATGATGTCTCACATAAAGACATGATACTAGACCAGTCTTTTGCTATAATATTTCTATTTCTATTTGCCATGTTCTCATAATTCGAATTATGAAAAGGGATGCGGTAATCATAATTGAATTTTAGAACGCAAATAATATTTCCATATATAGAATTTCCTTATGTTGAACCATTCCAACATAACATTAATATATATACTTGACTAAATTTGATTAAAATCTCAATCTAAGCTTTTAGATTTGAAATGAAGTATGAATTCCTCTCCCTTAATTATAGTAAAACAATTTTTCAAACCCTGTAACTTGGCGAATTGAAACCTTTGTTTTCTATAATTAACATTGCTAACTTGCAACCCTTACCATAATTGATTATGCTCCCACTAGCATAATAATTACTTTACTAGCATAACACTTATGCTCCCACTAGCTTTGACATGTACCCATAAATTAGGTGATCTTCTAGAAATCAATACTTATTGACTTTCATGACCAAAGTTCATATTTCTGATATGAGATGCTTTGATAACACTTTATCTAGGCTTCTCAAAATCATACACCTTTCCTTAGATAGCTCACATGTGTGTCTAAACAATCTAAGAACTTACAACAATAAGTCTCAAATGTTTAGACCTTTTTCCATTCCTCACAATTCGAATTATAAAAACGTATGCCGTAATCATAATCAAATTTGAGAATGCAAATATCATAATTGCTATCTCCTTAAAATCTACTTAGTGTTTCGTCACAATCATTTTCATGAATCGGAGAGAAACCTTATGACACTTAGTTTTTATGGTGTATGTGTTCCTATCCATGTGAATTTGTCAAAACCATAATCAGAAGACAAGGTCAGTGACAAATCCAAACTCGTATGGAATGAACTTGTTCAATCTTAATTTCTTGTCACATGGCAGCACAGGGGCCTACCATTGCTTCTAAGTTGTTATGCAAACAACTGAGAACTTATAGAACTCACAAGCATAGTCAACTTTTAACTGGAATGAGCATAAAAATAAGAATATGTCAACACGATAGGTTATAAACCTCAAGTAGTGTGCTCGTGATAAACAAAATGTTTTATTCTTGATTAGTTCTTGAGACCCTTTTCAAGATCATTAAGACTCCCACTGACTCCATGACATATGAGATTCTCTTGTCAAGAATCATTCCTTGACAAACAAATATTTAAGAGTTAGTGCGGATTCTTATCAAGAAAAAAAACACTTCACACTATTGGTCTTATTTGGTCTTTGTTTTATCCAAAACATCACAACTTACCAGTTTCAAATGTACAAGAGTAGAAAACATTTTACTCTACATTTGACAAGTGTTATAAACATTTCTTAAGATTATTTTACTCGAGTTACAATCTTGGAGTATGACTCTAAGACTTGTTTTGGAACGAAGTATGACTCATCTTCTTGATTTAACAATTTCAACAATTAATGATTCCTCTTCTTACCAAACAAATGCACTAAGATGTACTTAGAGGATCAATTGTGATATGGTTTTCATAATCATTAAGACGATCATAAAACATGATACTCAAGTACTATCCCATATTTTTAGATTGGAGAAACTTTTATCTTTCTGCCCAATTTGATTATTCTCATTCGTTCTGCCATACATTGAAACTTTTCCAATGTTTCAGAATTATAGTTAACTTGTAAGCATAACCATATTTACTAAAATTTAGTAAATCATGATGAATAGTCTTATCGTTCTCTGTGGTGGACCTGACCAACGCATACCCAAGTGTATCCGATCCCCTAGTCTTTCACTTGACTCACATATACATGTGAACAAGGAATTAGTCTTAATTTCCCAAAGATGAAAATTCTCATTCATCACACAATACAAGTTGCATGATTCCAAGTTTCTATCCAAATGAAACTTTGGTGATGAGAATCTTTCCTTATTTGGCAAATTCTTGACATTACCACAAACGAAAGAATCAAATCCATTTTCCTAATATTGCTATCAATGGAATCACATAAACAACAATTTTTCACAAAAGCCATTGTAAGGAAATTTTAAAAATAAGATAAATTTCAAAAAAATTCTTTATTTATAAAAATTGCGGAAAACTTATCCTTACAATGCAAATACAAGTGAAAAAATGTTGTTATCTATTACTAAGCAACCTATCATAACTCTTAAGCAATAGCTCATATATCTGATCATCGAACCATGCGATCGAAATCCATCTCTTCATGATCAGACTCAACATACTCTTCCTTTAAGCTTCCTTTCATTTCTTTGATTCTTCAAAACATCAAAATGTAATTACATTACATCATGTATTAAGAATCTCCAAATAGGAGCTTAATAGAGTTAGATAATGGACTTACCTGAAGCAGAGTCATACACGCTGACTTTACCATCCTTATGGTCCTTGAGGTAGATATGGCAACTTCGCAACCAATGCCCCTGCAATAGAAACCTATGGACTCTCTGGAATGGTGCACATGACTATCTCAGACTTAGCCTTTCTCTTTACCATTTGTTCAAATGACTTGACCATAGTCGATCCCTTTCCAATGGGAAGATAAAGCTTTTCTGGACTTCCAATGTTACCTTTGTCAATGTCCATGGAAGTTTGGGGAGTAGACCTTCTAATCAAATTTGCTTTACCAGTGCACCAAATCATTACTGATTCAACAACAACAAGCTAATAGGTAAGATCGATAAGGGTCATGTCGTGGTATATCACATAGTAGTCCTTAAAGAACCTGCTATATGACTTTGGAAGTGATTGAAGAAACTAGTCAACCGCCAACTTCCTTGAGACTTCGACACCCAAATCTTCCAGCTTGTCAATATGCAACTTCATCTCCAAGACGTGAGTACATACAAACTTTCCTTCCTGCCAATAGGACTTTGAGTGACCTAGAACTTGTGGGTTAGGGATAATTATTGGAGGAGGTGGAGGAAGTGAAGTTCCACTACAGCACGAAAATGGGATTAATCTTTCACCTTGATCGCCTTGTGGAAAATCATCTTTATAAAGAAAGTTTTTTTCAAAAGGTTCGAGAAGACCATAGTTGTCTGAACTTAGATATTTATGAAGGAGAAATTCAAGTTTAGTTGATTTTTTGTCCTTAATATAACACCCAAATGAAATATTAAGGCTAGGACCCAACACAATACTTTACAATTCCGAAGAGGGATGTCGTAATCCTATTGCAAAATATTTGAAGGTAGGTAAATGACGATTTACCAATTTCCACCACGAAAAACGAAAAAGGAACTCTAGGTTTTAAGTGAATTGAAATTCCTAGATCCTTTGAGATTCATTGAAAAATTTAATGGCATGTTTAGATCTCGATTGTGCTCTTCAAGTTTGTGATTGGGATGCCGAGGATTACAAACAAGGTGTGAATAACCATGCAAATTAGCTTGGTACACCCAATGTTACAACCACCTAACCAATGTGTCAGTTAACCACACACTCTCCATTGATGTATGATTAACATCAAGTTACCCTTTTCCACACATTGTCAGTCCCAGGTTAGTGTGCCGATTAACCACACACGCTCCACTAACGGCCTAACAAGGTGCAAAGTCAAATTTCATGTGTTAGCACCATATTCACATTTTCCTAAGTAACTAAGATTAGAAATTTATAAGTGTTTAGTTACTTAGTATTTCATTATACTTTTAATGAGAATTTAAATGTCATGTTAAACCAGTTCGGCTAACGACCCTCCACCAGTCAAGGAAGCGGTGGGTGAAAGTGGAAATCCCATTAAAGTGTCATTTTATAGGCAGTAACCTTATACCCCTCTTATAGACCGACTTCGTGAATGAGGCCTACTAACGGTAAGACTAATTTGTCTTATACATATATATAAGTATTAACGTTTAATATTATAATAGTATAAGGGTGTATTTTACACATTTAAAAATACTTGGTGGTTTAATCTATTAATTAAACTATACTCTTAATTTAATTAACCTTAAACCATGTCATTATGGAGTTATTAACTTTCTTTTAATTAGGCACTTTAATTAATTTAATAAAGTCCATAAGGTTTGAATTTTTACCTTTTAAAATTCTAGGATTTGGAATTAAAGTAATCATGAGAGAGACTTTACAAATTCCAAAACTTGAGGGAAAGTTTTGAAACTTGTCAAAACTTTTCAAATCCATAACTTATGAGTTTAAAGTGGTTTAATGAAAAACTCTTCAAGTTCCATAACTTGAGGACAAGTTATGGAAGACTTTAAAATCATTTAAGAAAATAAGACTCTTCATTTTCATAACCTATGGAACTTTATGAGTTTTAAAATTCTTGAATGAGACTTTTCATGTAACTCGAGGACAAGTTACAAAACTCATATCAAGAATATTTTAGATCAAAGTTTGAACAATAACTATCATCATACAACTTTCTATTGATAAAAAACAAACTCCTAAATTAAGATAATTCATAACAAAATTTTTTCAAAAATAGCCTAATCATATAATCTAGTACAAGTCTTGAAACTTTGACAATTATCTATTAATTAGAAGAGAATCATCATTACTATAACAACAAAATCAAATTTTATGAACAAAAACATTTTATGGTAATGATTCTAATCCAAACCAGGCCAAAAAACTCGAAAATCTGCATTCAGGACTGCCAACTCGTCGAGTCCCTTGATGCACTCGACGAGTCCAAGACAATATTCAAGCAACTCGGCGAGTCACCCAGTGGACTCGGCGAGTTCACTGGGCAGAAGACAAAAATTTCGATTTATTCACTTTGAAAACTTATAAAACATCAAGTATATTAGAAAACAACCCATGGCTCTGATACCACTGTTGGGTTTTAGTATACTACAACATCCTATGGTACACATACAACCCTAAAAGCTTTGGATCTACGTTTTCTCTAATTATACGTGTAATATTGTTTCCAAATCTTTGAGCCTACAACTAGCATAAAAATGATATAAACAACATAAAATACTAGTTAGGAGTTTACCTCTTTATGTAGCTTGTAGAACCTTTTGTATTCGACCTTTAAGAACCTAGCACCAATAGTATGAATACCTCAAATGGAATCACAACACATCTAGGACAAAAGATGACATTTGAGAGAGAATGCTAGCCACCAAAATCGTCCGTAGTCTCCAATAATACATTAGTCATGATTTTGGCTGTGGAGCAACATATTTATATGTGGGATTCCAAAGGTCATGGGTTAACCTTAATCCGTACCCATGGGTTTATGATCCATGGTTCATGTGGCCCAACTCTTTATGTATCCATACATAATCTTAGTCCAACATGGATAATAAGCCCAACATATAAATATAACTAACTTACACAATTAGTCCCCATTGATTTAATTAGTCTCTTTTGATCACTAAATTAATTCCAAACTAATTCTTGATCAATAATAATTAAATCATATGATTTCATGTTAATATATTAGAACTTATAATATATTAATAAACCATAAATAACCTCTTCTTAAAAGTCTATCCTAACAAATTATCATGATGATATGCAACCCAAATGGACCATGCTACTCTAGGGTCAAGTACATACCAATTATAGTTATGGGCTTAGACACCTAATCCAATACTAAATTCTTCTTAGTCTTTAACCATGTTCTTAGAGTAAATAACATTTAAAAATAGTATGCATGATAAAATATCCCATAACCTACATGGGTTTACATATAATATAATCATAAAACATTTTATAGAAGTCTTTTATTCCAACTCACTTCATGAAATGTAGTATGTGTGCAATGCATGATCATAAACTAAAATAAAAACTTTATGATCTTTCCTTTATCATATCTTTATATCGACATACAGTCCTTCAATTATGTAACAATCTAAACGTTAAGGTTGATGATATAAATTTCACCTTATAAAACCTTACAAAATTAGGAAGAATAAATCAACTTGCTAAGGTATCACTAGACATATACTTTGCAAAGAGATGTACAATCCCAATAGAATCTTCCCATATCCCGTTCTTGGGATATCATGATTTTTCAGGCAATACTTCATACTATGCAATAACATTTAGTGTATGCATGGTCACCACTTTTCTATTATGCAAGTCTACCACATACAAATTCCATGAAATAAATATACTTATAGAATAACTATGTCTAATAGGAAAGACATTCACAATTTATTAGTTATATTATCACAAAAAATGGACACACAAACAATTTATCAAATAACACACTTTATTTTTAATAATAGTTTGCAAAAAAAATGTTTGTTCTAAAACAAGTTTATAAGAATAACACTAATCATGCTCAAATATTATTTTCACAGCTCTTTTATGATAAAACTATGTTATAGCCATGCTTCCCAAACTAGGAAAAAACCCACATGTGCTCACCTTTGGTAGTTGGTATCAACTAACTACTACCCTTACTCCCTTGATTTGATGTTTTTTGATGAATCTTCTTCAATCCATATTCAATGGATATATCACATCCATAAGAAATCATTTCTAGAAATAATGGTCCAATTAAACCCATAATTCAATTCTAGTTATCATTTATCAAATACTTTCTTCTCTTTATAACACATCAGTTGTTCATACATATCAAGTTATCAATATACATGCTCATTTTCAAGCATCCATCAACTTATAAAAACTATGGTTTTGGTTTAATTTTACTAATTCGTCATTCTATTAATTACATGATGTAATTTTGATGTTTTGAGCTTGGAATCATGCTTTCCATTCTTAAATCATCATCATATTTCAAGATTTATTACATACCAAAACGTTTGAACAGATAGACTTTCTAATAAATCCTACATTAAAGCAAACAAAGCTACAAGAAAGAAGAACTCACCCTTGATTTACGTGGATAAAACTTGATTCTTGTTTTTTCATTTGAAATTTCGTTTTTATTTTCCAACTTCAAATCTAGCTTAAGGATTACCATATTCACCCTCCCTATCCGGATCATTTTATTTTGATTTGGGAGAGTAATGACCAATCCAATCCGTTTAAACATTGTAGTTTTATTTAGACAAGTTAAAGTGACTGTTTTATATGTCCGGTTTCGCTCTAGGATTACTTTAGGCAATGTACTTTCATTAGTTCATGTAACATTTTTTCTCAACTTTAAACACTCATAATTGTAACATCCTAAAATTTAAGACTGGGTTCTTAAATTAATAAAGTAAATAAACAAGAAAATTATTTGTATAGTTAAAGCATCAAGGGATAATCACATCATTAGTTGATATGAAGTTTGGAAGTTTAGAAGTGAAAATAATAACATTTTAAAAGTTAAAGGGAAAAGGTGTCAAATTGGCAAAGTGAGTGGACCAACGAGTTGACTTGGTTAGTGGAAAGGACTAAAAAGGTTATATAAAGGATGGGGAAGGACTTCCTATGCCAAAACATTAATTAAAATCATAAATATTGAAGATTTTTGTAGGTTTTAGCCAAAATAAGGAAACTTGAAGGACCAAATATGACAAATCCAAAAATAAGAATGCATCTTCTCCATTTCAGCTAAATCTAAATGATGGGAATAGAAAAGAGGAAGTGAAATGGTGATTCAAGCTCAAGATAAACCCTAGGAGTCGATCTCAAGCCTTCTTGGTTCATTTGGTGCAAGTTGTGAATAAATCAAGTGGTTCAAGGTATACTTACTTCCCCCATTAATGTTGAATTCGAGTTTCATCTATGGATTGGGAGCTGTGCGATTTTGATCTCATTTAAGGATTTGGTTTTCTAACCTCCCTTGAGTTGTTTTGATTACCCCAATCTCAATCCAATCATCCTATTGCTGGATTTAAAGACTTGGGTGAAAACCCTCATGAACCCTAGAAATCTACATTGGGGATTTCTTGTTTATATGTTAGATTGGAATGGATTCTATGACCTAGATGATATCTGATAGAAACAAATCCAATTTGAATGTTCAAAATTATCAATGATGGTAGAATCATGTTTATGCTAGAATTGGAATGGAATTGA
Organism: Lactuca serriola; assembly: GCF_051521515.1. Taxonomy (NCBI): domain Eukaryota; kingdom Viridiplantae; phylum Streptophyta; class Magnoliopsida; order Asterales; family Asteraceae; genus Lactuca; species Lactuca serriola. The sequence goes on from NC_136416.1 coordinate 73,489,384, forward strand.
GTGAAATGTAATGAAAATAATGGAATCCTTTGTTTATGAGTATTTGATGAGTATATGATACTCATTAATATGATTTAATACTAATAACATGATTTAAATGCAAAAACATGAAGACTTGAATGATATCTTGTTGAATTTAAGGAGTACTTGGCCATAAGGGAATTTAGGGAAATTTAGGGATAACTACATGTTGATTGACATCTAAGAGATGAATGACATTCATAGATATGAATTGACACTTTAGTGATGAGATTGGAACATAAACACGAAGGATATCTTGATCTATAAGTGGTTCTAGTGATTGTTTGGCCTAAAGGGAATTTTGAGAAACATGGAATGGAATGGAGGATTCCATGGTTATTTTATGTAGTTACAATTAGATTAATGAAGGTTGTATGTACTTGAAAACATTAATTTAAGTGTTCAATAAGTTGGGAACAGGCTTTGTAAGTTTTAGAATGCCCAACTGATCAATGGACAAGTTTACCCTTCTTTGACAATAAGACAAATCTCATAAAGTGTATGGACTAAAGGACATTTGAAGATCAACAGACTGACGCAACAACTTCTATTGATCTTGTCCCATGTATTGTACTATAAAACATTAAATACAAAACAAAATAGTATTAGGAACATTAAATGCACATTACAAACTCTAAATAACAAGTAACAAAAGATGCATCTTGGACAAAACTTCACTTTGGAATTGGCTTCATTTTGGAACACTTCTCACTTCAGAAGACTCCTCGCCTCGGACATGCGTCATCTCAGATAGCTAAAGGATCACTTTTCATGTATCGACATAAATGGTCAACCAACATAATTCAACACAATGTATATTTGCATGTTTATCGTTAAGATATAATATGTAAGTTATCATTCAACCTAAATTGGTTATAGCAATCATGAAGCATGATATGCCAAAATTCCTCAAAGGTAGTATGGAGGTTGGTGAATGACACAACACACACTCTTAATCAAAATCAAGGACTCAATTAAAGCAATTGAACCCAAGAAAATTAATTAGCCTTATGAATGAAGGAATTCCCAATTCTTGGAAAATGTAAATGCTTACACATCCATAAAGAAGTCATGATCCATAAGCTAGAGATGATTTCTACCATCATAAAGCCATTGTTCTAAGCAAATTTAATGATTCATTGCTAAATCAAAGAAAAAAACCAACAATTGCTCATTCAAGTACCAAACTCATGATCAAAGTATTAAACAAGCATAAGAATTATAAAGTAATGATCAATAACATGAGATAAATGACAATCAAACAAAAATCCTTCAAAACCCATAGCCCAATTCAACCAAAATAAAGTAATTAGTCACTCATGGCAACAAGACAATAATCATAAAAGTGTTTTAATATCAAGAAATTAGCAATTACTAGAAGAATGAGAAGATGATGGCTCTAGCTCTTCAAAATCGCCTCTAAGATGCTCCAATGCTATAAAATTCGAAGTGTGTGCTGCTATACCTAACCCCCAAGGTAAATGATGAGCCAAATGACAAAAATGCCCCTAACTATGCAGTTGTGCAGGTACTCGCGCACGGCTGCGTAGGTGGATACCCCACCCTCGCAAATAATGTTGAAATGCTATTGGCTTCTTATTCCACTACTCCACCCCACTATCTTAGATTTCCTTGGTCCCTCCACACCTCACATGATTCAAAATGAACCAATTATCTTCAAGATTCAAAATGGATAGTCCAAGCCTATCTTCAAGAGTCCATGATCCATCTTCAAAAGTTCATCTCATCCAAGTCTTCAATGCATCAAGCCCAATTTTTCCAGAATGGATCCGTAAAGCCCAAAAACTCATCGCAAGCCCACCAAGTCCAGCAACAAGCTAATCCACAACTGCAACAAGAATCCAAAAACCTGCAAAACACCTTATACAAAAGAAAAAAAATACTTGATACAATCCAAGATAAAGAATGTGACAGTTAATGCAATGCTATAATAACAAAAAATAGCTAAAATGCTAAAATAAACTACATAAAAGATGGAAATAAAATAAACTATCAACATGTTCCCAAACGAGTCAAAACGTGTCTTGTGACAAAATAGATATCTAATTAACCGAAAATAATGAAATCATAAGGCGATACTTAATGATAGTACGATATTACACTACTACCGACATATGGAGGCATAGACCAGCAATAGAGATAAGTAGAGAAAATCATTAGCATATGATTCTAATAAAAAATATATTATTATTAAATTTATTTATACATATAACAAAAAAATCTATTAAATAATCTGAAGAGCAAGGATTCACAATTCGCCCTCATAAAGACGGCATACGAAGGGTATAATGGTGAAACGGGAAATCGATGGACCATATAACTCACACGACACTCTAAAAAGTGCCAATAATTCAATTACAAAGCACCTATCGAAAGTTATTACACATTGAAAATATAATTCATTCTTTCATATTTTAAAAGGCACGAATGAAACTAGATAAAATATAAAGTATGGCTCCTATACCTTTTAGAATAAATAAATAATAAAATAATATGGATAAAGTATTAAAATAAGTAACAAAATTATATAAAAGGAACATACTTTGTGTTAGTTATTTTAATTTTAAGAAAATATTTATGAAGATACTTTGTGTCAGTTATTTTAATTTTAAGAAAATATTTATGAAGATACTTTGTGTCAGTTATTTTAATTTTAAGAAAATATTTATGAAGATACTTTGTGTCAGTTATTTTAATTTTAAGAAAATATATATTTATGGATTTTGGTTACTGTACTAACTTTTAACTGTCAAGTACGATCTGCATGAAAAGAAGGTTCAATTTTTTTGGTTTATATTTATTTACCTTCATGTTCTTGTATAACACCAATATGTTAACATATTTATCTCAATATTTTTAAAGATTATACTTTCAAAATAACATAAGATATATAATTTGATTATAACTTTTGTTATAAATATATGATGAGGTGAATATAATCGTGTCCACGTAGACACTTTAAAGCGTAAGTGGTGGTCCTTTCCTGATGAGTCCTTTAAAGCCCATCATAAATTATACATCTTTCATGTATAATTTAATAATTATATATGTACTTTATTTGGTGCACAAGAAGCCACATATCCACATTTTGTCACTAGTTACGGTGAAAAAATTGATGGGTTGAAACACATATAGACCTAATAAATAATAATAAATAATAATACATGGACATTTATTTGGTATATTTTTAGATAATGCATTTTAGTTTTATTTCATAGTCGTATACTCATGTATATTTTCGGGTCTACAGAGACTAGTCCAGCTTTGCAACTCGACATGTCACATGTCACATGAATATTGTATTTAATAATCCGTTTCAACACAAATAAAGATGACATACTTTCAACTTTCAAGAGCATAACAACAAAATTAACGGATGATCTTATCGATTTACTCCTTTAAATATATATATATATATATATATATATATATATATATATATATATATATATATATATATATATATATATATATATATATATATATATATATATATATATATATATATAATATTATTTGTCATTTAAAGGATACTCGGTTTTAAACACAATTTATGTAATAAGGGTGTGTTTGGTTTGTTTGAATTTGGTGGGATAGAATTCAAGAGTTATTTTGTCAACATTCTGTTAGTGTGTTATTATTAATTTATGTATTTGTATTATTTTGTATAGTCCGGCCCTTTTATTGTTTGGCCCTTTTCTCATATGTTACTTATATATGTTGAGGGTTATTAATGAAAAGGGTTCATAGGGGAATTTTATACGATAACATGGTATCAGAGCAATTCCTGTAAACTTGGATCATTCTCAATAACCCTAGCCGTCGTCTCATCTTTCTGATAATCCTTTTTCATTCTATATTTCCTGTCTTCGAAGCCTCTCTTCAATCTTCTTCTCACGATGTCTACCAACATATCAGACAAACCTTCTTCAACAATCAATATAAAGCATGCTGTCCCTTTTGTCTTGGATTTGGATCAAATGAACTATGATATATGGAGAGAGCTGTTTGAAATCCATTGTATTGGATACGGTGTTGACGATCATCTCAAGCCTCCTGCTCAGCCTTCTTCTCAAACTTCTGACAAAGACAAAGAAAAAGAATCAGTAACTGCCAAGGATACATGGCTTCGTATGGACTCGATTGTTAAATCATGGTTGTATGAAACTATATCAATTTCTCTTCTTAACATGATTTTTAAAAGACAGGAAACAGCGTTTGAAGTGTGGGAAAGCCTCGAGAAAGTTTTCCGTGACAACAAAGCTTCCAAGGTCATCCAACTAGACAGAGAACTTCGAAATATTTCTATAGGTACCTCCTCTGTCACTGATTACTGCAATAAGATTAAGTCTATAGCTGATCGCCTGGAACATATGGACGCCAAAGTCTCTGATACGAATCTTGTCGCATATATGATAAACGGGCTGTCACCTAAATACCGCCATATTGCGACAACCATCAGGCACCGTGACTCACCCCCATCTTTTTGGGATGCAAGATCTATATTGATTTGTGAAGAACAACAGATGCTCTTGGATGAACAAAGAGATGCGACTCTTACCCATGTAGACCATTCTTCTTCTCCAAATGCTCTCACAGTTCAATCATCTCCTCAAAATAATCACACTAATGGTGGTAGAGGAGGCTATAACAGGGGTGGTCGTGGTGGTCGATATAACAGGGGCGGTAGAGGTGGAGGCCGACATGGCGGTCGATTTCATAATGGCGGTGGAAACTATTTTTATGGCAACAGTCAACAGCGAGGAACAGGGAGAGCGTGGACTTATGGCTGGTTTCAAGTTCACCAGCCCAACGTTGGATCTATTCAGCAGGGCTTGTTACCAAACCCAGGTGGGGTCTCAAACCAGTCTAATTTGTTTGGCGTTGGACACAAAAATCAACCGACTCAACAACAGCCTATGGCCCAACAACATCAGTTTTTTTACTTCTCCTCAGCCCAACAACACTCAACAACAGGCTTTTCAGGTTCAACAACCTAGTCCGGAGCCCACGACTCTTCCACAAATGTTTAACACGATGACTCTAAACGAATCGGGTCAAGCCGATTGGTACATGGACACCGGTGCCACATCCCATCTCCATTCAAATGCAGGTATACTCAAGTCTACTTTAAATAAGAACAGTAATTTTTCATCATCTGTGTTAGTTGGCGATGGATCTTTAATCCCAGTCACTAACATGGGTCACACCACGTTTCCCATTCCTCATCCCTACCGTACTTTGACCGTTCGCAATGTGTTAATTACTCCTTCCATTATCAAAAATCTTATTTCTGTCGTGAAAATAACTGTACCATTGAATTTGACTCATTTGGTTTTTCTGTGAAGGATTTTCACACCAAGCAAATCCTCATTCGATGTGACAGCACTGGTGATCTATATCCTGTTACGTTTCCAACCACTCAAGCTTTCATATCCGCAACTCCTTCAATTTGGCATCAACGTCTAGGTCATCCCGGTCATCATATCTTCAAGCATCTTGTCAACAATCACTTTATTTCGTGTTCTTCTAATAAAGACTCTCCTTTATGTCATGCATGTCAAATGGGCAAACATGTTAAATTGCCTTTTAGATCTTCTATTTCTGTCTCTCATTTTCCTTTTGATTTAATACATTCAGATGTTTGGACATCACCAATTGAAAGTTTGAGTGGAATCAAGTATTATGTCATATTTTTGGATGATTATTCTCACTTTGTATGGGTCTATCCCATTCGTGCCAAATCTGATGTTTTTGATAAATTTGTCCATTTTAGGTCTTTTGTCATTACTCAATTTAAAACGGAAATTAAATCGTTTCAATGTGATAATGGTGGTGAGTATGACAACCATAAATTTCGTCAACTATTTGCTAAACATGGTATTCACTTGCGTTTCTCATGCCCGTATACTTCACAACAAAACGGAAAATCGGAACGCATGCTTCGCACTCTCAATAATGTCATTCGTTCCTTATTGTTCCATGCTCGTCTTCCTCCTACTTTTTGGACCGAAGCCCTTCACATGGCGGCTCACCTTCTCAACATCCTTCCCTCCACCACCCTTAGTAATAACACCCCGTTCTATAAACTATATCAAAAATCTCCTACTTATGATCACCTTCGAGTGTTTGGGTGTCTTTGTTATCCTCATATTAACGCCACCCACAAACTTTCACCAAGATCAACTCCGTGCATATTTCTTGGATATCCATCAAATCACAAAGGATACCGGTGTCTCAATTTAGACACAAACAAAATTATCATATCTCGACACGTGGTCTTTGATGAAACCATTTTTCCATTCGGCTCTATGACTCCGAATAAATCTCCATCTTATTCGTTCCTTGACAAAAATGATACCTATAATCCATTGTTACAATATCCGACTCCTGCCTATCCATCCTTTCATGACACTTCATCACCTTCTAGTTCTGATTCCTTGTCTGGCTCAAATTCCCCTCCTTCAACAGCCTCATCATTACCTACCACTTTCAGTGGCCCACCTGTTAATCTATGTGGTCCAAACTCTGATATGTTCAGCCCACCTAATTCGCCATCTCCTCAGACGCCTATTGCGAGCCCATCAACCTCACAACCATCCTTTTCGAGCCCAATTTCGATTGATAGCCCATTCTCTGTTGCTCAAAGTCCACGATCGGTCTCTTCTCCTAATGTTGAACCATCCCATCCGATGCTCACTCGTGCAAAGCGAGGCATTTTTAAACCTGTGCACAAATTAAATCTTCATGTGGATACATCTTCCCCTGTCCCTAAAAATTACCTTCAAGCTTTTAAAGATCCCAACTGGCTCAATGCAATGACTGAAGAATATACTGCTCTTATCTCTAATAAAACTTGGGTTTTAGTTCCAAGACCTCCAACTGCTAATGTTATTAACTGTATCTGGATGTTTAAAAAGAAACTCAATTCTGATGGGTTGTTATCTCGATATAAAGTGCGTCTAGTGGCTAACGGACGTGGTCAGTGTCCCGGCATTGATTGTGCTAAGACTTTTAGTCTGGTTGTTAAGCCGGCAACTATTCGCACAGTTCTGAGTATTGCGGTCACTCATACCTGGCCTATTAGACAGCTTGATGTGAAGAATGCTTTTCTTCATGGACATTTGCAGGAGACTGTTTATATGCATCAGCCACCGGGTTTTAGGGACCCCACTAGACCAAATCATGTGTGCTTGCTTCAGACATCCCTTTATGGTCTCAAACAAGCACCACGTGCTTGGTTTCAACGATTTGCCATGTTTATTACACACATTGGTTTTGTTCATAGCAGATGTGACACCTCTCTATTTATTTATAGGTAGGACACACATATAGCTTACCTTTTACTATATGTTGATGATATCATTCTTACAGGCTCTTCTCCTCAGTTACTGACTCAGATTATTTCTCTACTGAGTGCTGAGTTCTCTATGACAGACCTCGGGGATCTTCACTATTTTTTGGGTGTTTCAACTTCTAGGACTGCTGATGGACTGTTCTTGTCTCAACAGAAATATGCCACTGAGATTCTTGATCGTGCTTCTATGACTAATTGCAAACCTGCGACCACTCCTGCTGATTTATCTGCTAAGCTTGATGGCTCTGGTCCTCCCGTCGACGATCCCACTTTATATCGTAGTCTTGCTGGGGATTTACAATATCTCATCTTCACTCGTCCTGATATTGCTTATGCTGTTCAGCAGATCTGTTTATACATGCACGATCCTCGGGAACCTCATTTTATTGCTCTCAAACCCATCTTGCGCGATATTCAAGGAACTACTGCTTATGGTCTTCAAATATATTCATCCCCAGGTCGCACTCTTACGGCATACTCTGATGCTGACTGGGCAGGCTGCCCTGTCATGAGACGTTCTACATCCGGTTATTGTGTCTTTTTAGGTGATAATCTTCTTTCATGGTCTTCTAAACGTCAAAACACTACATCTAGGTCCAGTGCTGAAGCTAAATATAGAGGTGTTGCTAATGCGGTTGCTGAAACATGTTGGCTTCGTAATTTACTTCTTGAGCTTAATTATATTCCTGCCAAGGCTACTGTTGTTTACTGTGATAATGTTAGTGCTGCTTACATGTCATCTAATCCGATTCATCATCAGCGTACGAAACATATCGAGATTGATCTTCATTTTGTTCGAGACAAAGTAGCTACTGGACATATACGAGTTCTCCATGTTCCGTCTTCCTCTCAGTATGCTGACATTTTTACCAAGAGTCTTCCTTCTCCGTTATTTCTCGATTTTCGGACCAGTTTGAACATTTGACACGTTCAATCTGCGGGGGGCTGTTAGTGTGTTATTATTAATTTATGTATTTGTATTATTTTATATAGTCCGGCCCTTTTATTGTTTGACCCTTTTCTCATATGTTACTTATATATATTGAGGGTTATTAATGAAAAGGTTTCATAGGGGAATTTTATACGATAACACATTCTATATAATGTTTGGTTTGAGAATGTAAACGGATTGGATTTGTTCGAAACTGAGAAGAGTTTAAGGCTTAGGGCAAATGAAATGTGCCCCTGTGTATCTGTACGAAACAGGGGATCACCACTTTATATATAGAAATTACAATGCATAATTTTTAATTGTTAGCCTTATACAAAGTGTTGTCAATTACAGAGCAAAGGTTGTAAGTTGGCAAATTTCCTCTATTCCACATTGGTGGGGAATAAACTTTTTATGAGTTTATAAGCTTATTCCCATGTTAGTCTTTCAAAGGCTTTAGTGGATCAAAGGAATGAGCCAAGCTCACACATGCGTCTAGCCTAACCTAGCGTACCACTAGTTGATGCTGCGAGTGCATGATTTAGGTGCATGATGCATCGGTTGTTGGGATGCGAGAGGTTTTTTTTGACGAGTTCGGGTCAAGACGGTTTAACCGGTCCGGTCAAATGGTTGACCGCGGGCCCGTTTCATGCCTTTTAGGGTTTCAAAACCTATAACTAAATGCTCCCTAGGAGCTATATTGACTACTCACAAAAAATTGAAGCTCTCTCCCTCTCTCTGTGTTTTTTCTTTCAGTTTCTGAGTATTCGCTTTGTGTTTATCGATTTCCAGTGATGTTGGAAAATCGATAAATCTGCATTAAATCCTAGAGTTTTACTCTGTTGCTTACAGCCAGTAGAAGCGAAGTAAAAACCTTTAAGGACAGAAATCTGATCCGTGCAATATTTTCAAGTTCAAGATCAACCATCTACATGTTGGTTTTACTTTTCTGTCTTGCGTTTAATTTCGTCCAACAACAGGACAATCTTTTTCTACGTTTCTTATAATCAGATCTAATCGAGAAGGATTGATCTGGTTTTTAGACAAACTTGGTAAACATATTAATAATAATTGGATCTTTTATTCACAACTAATCGACATATAATTTTCAATATTATTTGTCGGTTTCCTTGCGTGTCTATTAGTTTGATTTTCAACATTCTTAAAGGTTTTTAGTTGTGATAAATCGACAAACTAATAGACTCTACTACTAGCCTCCACTTCATGAACTAAGAGTTTGCCAAACTTGAACAATTTGATGGTCAGAACTACACCCGTTGGGCCGAAAAGGTCAAGTTCATGCTTCATGTTTTGAAGCTCGCCTTTGTGTTGGACCCAGATCTAGCACCAATTCCTGCTAACCCAATTCTAGAGGGGGGGGGGGACTGTGGATCCAACGGTCATTGCAGAACTAGAAAAGCAAAGGACTCTACGTAAAGAGTCTGAGGAACTGTGTGTGGGTCACATCAAGAACACCCTGTTTGATCGGCTCTATGATCTTTACGCACCGGTCAAAGATCCAAGAGAGTTATTGAATGCGTTGGAACTTAAGTACAAGGTACATGAGGAAGGTACTAACAAATACCATGTGTCTAAGTATCTAGAGCTTCAAACGGTTGATGAAAAATCAATAATGGAGCAAGTGCATGAAGTCCAAGTCGTGGTCAACAAGTTGAACGCACTCTCCATCTCTATTCTAGAACTCTTTCAAGTTGGTGCGATCATTGCAAAACTGGCAACCTCGTGAAAAGATTTCTCTAAGATAATGATGCATCAATCTGAGGACTACTCCTTGGATGATTTGATGAAACACCTCCATATTGAGGAGGAAACTCGCATTAGGGACAAGCGTGCTAAAGTCGGATTGAGTGTGCATCACGTGTCAGCTGGGGGTTCTAGTCATAAAGGCAAGTTTGGGGGACAGAACAAGAAGACCTTGGGACCTAAGAAACAAAGCTTCAAGAAACCAAGTCATCTAAATCCTAACTTAAAGCCAAAGAGGGTCGGACCTTGCCACGTTTGTGGAGAGACTGGGCATTATGCGAGAGAATGCAAAGATCGCAAATCAGGACCGGTTGTACATGCAGTCGAGCAACTGACTGATATGGTGGAAAGTGTGAACCTTGGAGAGATTTTCATGATCTCTTCGCTTAACCGAGCACTCTGTGCTCGAGGATGGTTCATAGACAATGGAGCCACTGTGCATGTTTGTGGGCAAAAAGAGAGCTTCCACACTTACCATCTAACACCACCAAGGACAGTAGTGGTCTGCACAGATGGTCACAGAGCTGAAGTTTTGGGAAGAGGTGATGTTCATTTAAAGTTTACACTGTTGGATTTTGAGCATTCTAACACTCCTAAGTGTACATGCAACCCTAAATACCTTGGATCTATGTTTTCTCTATTATACATGCAAATATGAACATCCAAGGTATTATCCTAATCTAACATACAAAATCATGAATATAACAAGACATAATACATACCTCTTTGATGTAGAATGTCTTCATGAAGCTTGAGTGCCTAGTGCCTCAAGTGTGACACCTCAAATGGTTCACACAACACCAAATACACTTGGAATAACTTGAGAGAAATCCACAACTCATGAAATCGGCTAGCCCTTCTTTTACACACACTAGTGGCCGATTTTGGTGAATAATATGATGTTTATATGGTGTGTTACAATTAGGGTTACACCATGTAAACCCTAATTTTCATGACCCATGGGTTATGTAACCTCCATGGAGCATCCATGGAGCATCCTATGGGTTTAACCCAACTTGATTATCCATGGAGCTTTGGCCCACTATATAAGTTATGGATGATTTGCACAATCAACCCATATATTTAATTAGTCTTCTTTTGATCACATAATTAATTCTAAATTAATTCTTGATCAATACTAATTAAATATTATTATTCTTATTATTAATATACAAGAACTTATAATATATTAATAACCATAAGTGTCTTATTTCTCTCATTTAGTCTATCCAAGTGCATGATGCCATGCAACCCAAATGGACCATGCCAGGTCGGGTCAAGTCTTACCAATTATAGTTATGGACTTAGACATTAATCCAACACACACGTGGTGAGTGTGTAACCCTTCGAGATATCCTTCATGTTCCTACTATCTCGAAGGGGTTGGTTTATGCAGATAAGTTTGACAAAGGTGGGTTCAAAATGGAGCTTGAGGTTGGCAGGATTGTGATCACTAAGGGCAGAAGGTATGTTGGGAGGGCGAACACTTGTTTGGGGATGTATCGTTTCTGCCTTAGTGACGAGGGTAGTGTGCATGGTCCTAGTGTTGAGAGTAGTGGTGCTGGTGTTGCAAGTGCTTCTAGTGTTGCTTGTGTAACATCCGGATTTCCCAGGTACATTATTTATTCTTTATTTTGGAGGGACTCGGCGAGTTGATGCTTAGACTCGCCGATTAGAGTCGCGAATTCCATCCGGGTTAATGACCGGACTCGGCGAGTCGAGTAGTGGACTCGGCGAGTCCGTGCTGTTTAATGAAGCCCTAATTCCCGGGGATTGAGACCTATTTAAAGGGGCTTATAGCCACCAATTGCGGCTATCAGACCCCTGAGTGAAACCCTAAGCGATCTAGAGCGTTTGTGAGGAAGAAGAGGCCATTTTTGATCCTTGTGTGGGTGTTTTTGCAAGAAGAAGATGACCAAGGCAAGAGGGAGCTGGAGAGGGTGCTATTCTGTGGATTTCAAAGCCTAAGGGCTTCATATTGAGGTATATATTCGATCCTTCTTCAGTATTGGGTGTTAATCCTTGAGAGTTAGGGTTTCTAGCCCATTTAGAGTGTGAATGATGGTGCAATTTGTAATGCCCCGTCCTTAGAAGTACTTATTTGTGAGTCCTCGGGATTTAAGAGGAAGGGTATTTTGGTCCTTTTGTGGGAAAACTGGAAAAAGAGGGCCAAATCTGAAAGTTGGGACACACCGAGTACGCCCAGCGTAGGCTGGGTTACGCCCAGTGTAAGTGTATGAAGGGACGCGGGTGTAAGGTTGAGTACGCCCAACGTACTCTCAGAGTTCTAAGACCCTAAAATTAGGGTTAGCCACTATATAAGGAACATGTTGGTTCATACCTTAGCCTCCATAAGCTCTCTCTTAACCTCAGAAACCCTAGATAGCCGTTCCACCTCGATTGTTGGGTGTGTTTGGCCTTGGAAAGCTTATTTTGGCAAAGGAGAGGCTAGAAGAAGAAAGAGGAAGTTGTCAAAGAAGGAGTTGAGTGGCCAGAGCTTATAGATCTGGAAAGATATCAGCCTTTGGAGCCTATCTGAGGTATAAAGCTTCTTGCTTGTCATTTATATTGCATAGATCTAAGTGTTGTGAAGTTTTGACATCATTCTTGTCCCAAAAGTCCTCATCTTGATGCATGTTTTGAGTTGGTCGAGATTATCTGTCCTTTCAGACCTTTGGAGAGGTCTTGAGTGAAAAAAATGAGGTCCCAAGGGCTATGGTTGCTCCATGTGTGAGATAAGTAAGTCTTAATGGATTAAGACCTTGGATTAAGAGCTTTATGGATGTCCCAAGTGATAAAATTTGAGACTTTATGAATCTTAGGCATATTTGGCCTAAGGATATGAAGTTTGGGCTTAAGAGCTTAAGCCATTAAGAAGTTATGAGGACTTAATGAGCAGCGAAGTTACGCCCCGCGTAGCGGGTCAGTGCCCCGATCCCCAGTTGCGAATCAGCGTGTACGCCCAACGTACCAAGGAGGGTACGCCCAGCGTACTCCCTCTGTTGGGTTTTTCATTTTGGGCCTTAGGGATTGTGCTGTTATTGGGCTGATGGATTTTGGGTCGTGACTGGACATTATGGATGGAGTATTGTGGACCCATTAATTATATTGGACCATAGGTCTAGGCCCATTTGGTGAGGTGGGCCCAATTTAGTAAATTGGGCCAATAATGGGCTTTGCTTCGGACTTTTGTTCTTTGGGCCATTAGTGGGCTTGAGAGCTTATCCAGTGTTGGGCCGGAATGAGTTAAGGGTAAATTGGTCAATTTATCCTTGGAAGGGTATTGTACTTAGCCTAATGATTATTTTGCTATGTTGGCTAGTTTGGGATTTTCGGTGAGTCGGTGATTCGAGAATCTGCTTCTTCAGTTCAGAGTTCGGCAGTGGCAAGGTGAGTTATCCTCACTATATCAACAGGGTCTAAGGCACAAAGGCCGACCCTTTTTCGGATTGAGATCCGGGTATTTGTTGTTACGTTATTGCTTTGATATGTTTGCATCCTGGTAGCTAGGATGGTATATGTTAGAGACCTGGTTAAGGTCGGTATCCTGTTATGTAGGATGATGCTATGCTAGTGACCGGTTAGGTCGGTATCCTGGTTAGGATGATGATATGTTATGTGATCTGCTAGATTGGCTTGTTGGCTGTGAATTGTTATATGATTGTATGCTTATGTGCACATGGTTGTTGGACTGGGGTTGGGTTGAGGTGAGTCCTGCTTTGTGCTGTAGGCCAAGATACCCAGGGCGGACCGGTTGTCCCGAAAGCCCAACGAGCGGTCCGGATATGCTGTAGGCCCCAAGAGGGCGGACCAGACATGCCGAGGCTCGAAGAGTGGACCAGGCCGACTGAATGCCCGGTGCGGGCGGACCAGTCATACTGTAGACTTAGAGAGTGGACCAGGTGGATTGAAGGCTCGGTGCGGGCGGACCAATCACACTGCAGACTCGATGTATATGGCTAGACTCGGAGGGTGGACCAGGTGGACTGTTGGCCGGTGCGGTGGACCAGTCACACAGTAGACCCGAAGTGCATGGCTGTTCTGTGATCGGATATGATATGGCATATTATGCGTGTATGGTATATGTGGTTGGTATTTTGGGGGTATCTCACTAAGCTTTCGGGCTTACAGTTGTGGTTTAATGTTGTTCAGGTTCTTCGGGAGACCGTGGCAAGGCAAAGGCGTGATGGTACCGCTCCTCATGATTATGTTTTATGATGTGATTCTGGGAAGACTCTGATAATAATTGTATTGAAAACCTTTTTGTAATAACATTAAGAAAATGGGTTGTTTTTGAAAAGTTAAAATTGATTGAATTTTTATGGTCGTTACAAGTTGGTATCAGAGCCTTGGTTTGAGTGAATTGGAGGAACATTCGTGTGAATCCAGTCTCAAATCAGGGAGAGTTTTTAAAAGAGAATTTAAAATGGTTTTCAAAATGAGTAAAAAGGAGGACGCGGAGGTACGATCAGCCGGAGCCAGTAAGTAACCCCAAAATACCATACATGATATTTGTTTTTGAGCTTTGATAGAACAACATGCTAGTACTAGGCTAGAGATCTTCAGGGTTTCATGATAGTGTTGCCTGATTTATGATGCCTGCTAGCCTAGGATCCTCTGTGGGAGATTTTTGGTGTTCCTCTAGGAGTGAGGATTGAGTGCTTGTTATGTATGTTTTTCACTAGGGTGTTCTGGTAGTACTTCATACAAATATGGGTAGGTGTGGAAGGTAGTATGGGCCCGTACTACTGAAAGCATAGGACCCATACACGTATCAGGGAAACCATGACCTCTAGGGTTGGGTTGAGAGATTGGTTCCTGGGATAGTGGGAAGTGTCTGAGATTTTGTGGTGTTTTTCAGTATGGTGGTCACGAGGCATGCTGGGAGCGGATCCAAGTCAGGATCAGGAGCCAGAGAGGGCGGTCAGAGTGGGTTGGTACCGCCCGAGGTTGTGGGTCAGATGAGCACAGGCGAGTTGGATGTTAGGATTCGTGAGATCCTGCATGATGAGGTTGCTGCGTTGTTCCGGGCCGAGCTGCCGGAACTGTTTGGGTCGATCAAGACCGCCATGGTTGAGTATTTTGATGAGCGCTATGCGGCTCTCACTGAGACGGCTGCCGCGGCGGCTACAACGGCTGTAGTAGTGGCAGGGGGAGGAGCCGGTCGAGGTTTTCAGTATCGGGACTTCGATAATACGAAGCCTCCCACCTTTGATGGAGTTCAGGACCCGATTGTTGCTATGAGATAGTTTTTGGACGTGGAGGGGTGTTTCTTCACGTGTTCATGCCCTGCTGATCAGAGGGTGAGGTGTGCTCTGAACCTGTTGAGGCTCGGGGCGAAGGATTGGTGGAGATTGACCACGGGGTCATATTCGGATGCGCAGAGGGCTGCGGTTTCATGGGATCAGTTCAGAGAGATGTTCAACACTCGTTATGTTCCGCAGGTTGAGAGGGAGAGATTGGCTCAGGAGTTCCTTGAGCTGAAGCAGGATTCGGAGTTGGTGACGGAGATCACCAGGATGGTCGCTGAGAGGGCGATGTTTTGCCCTGAGTTCGCTTCGGAGCAAGGTCAGATATCCCGATATCTGAGTATGCTCAAGAGGGATATCAGACAGTTTGTGTCTTCACAGAGGTGCGAGACTCTGTTGGAGTTGTAGGAGGCCGCCAGGCGGCGTGAGTTGGAGATTGAGTTGCAGTTGCGTGAGCTGAGGCAGGCTCCGGTGCAGTCGCAGCCGGCGCCGAAACGGTCCAAGACCGTTGATTCCAGGGTGGGAGATTAGAGCAGCCACGCTTGTGGAAAGTGTGGGAAGGGTCACACCGGAGTTTGTAGGTCCGGTGGTGCATGTCCCAAGTGCGGAAAGGAGGGGCACTATGCGAGGGATTGTCGGCAGTCAGCGCCGGTTTGGGATTTGAGGATTTGTTATCATTGTCATCAGGTTGGGCACTTGAGGGTCAACTGTTCACAGCTTGCTGTAGGACCGGTACAGGCTCCAGCACCGGCCACTTTGAGGATCACGGGTGGAGGTCAAGGTGGAGCAGAGCCCCCAAGGGCTCAGGGTCGTGCTTTTCAGCTTACAGCAGAGGAGATCAGAGCAGTGCCGGATGCAGCTGCGGGTATGTTTCTTTCTTGACATTTTGTTATCTTTTGATTATTGTGGAGTATTGTTTATCTGCTAGTCTCATTGTGTGGTTTTCGGTATGGTATTCGTTGTTCTTTGAGGGTTATGGAATGGTTATGGGTTTAGTGTTGGGAATTTCGTTGGTTATCATTCATGAGGGTTATTAGTGGAAATTTGGCGGTTGGTCAGAATGTCGGGTAGCATCTGCAGTCTGAGGAGTGGTTAGCTGAAGATCGAGTTTCTTTCAAGCTCGGGATGATCAGTGTTGATATGTGATTTTGTGAAGGTTTCTCGTGCTTGCGGGACGCAGTTCGCGTGTAAGTGTTTGTGTTGAGAAGGGTTGTTGAGGGAGGTCGGTGAGGGCGATCGGTGATTGATAGTTAGTGTTATAAGTAGGGGAGAATTGGAAAATTCTCTGGAAGATCGATGAGCATGGGAGGTTGTTTAGCTGCTTGGGATTCAGCAGTGTTCTGTCAGCCAAGAGCGTAGGCTGGTATGAGTAAGTGGCAGGCATGCGGGGCGGGATACAAACCTAGGGCATTTGATTGTAGAGGGCCTGGGATCAGGCCGGGATTGAGTATGTATGATGGAGATAGAGTTCGGAACCCCTAGAGGGCTAGAACAGTATGCATGGGAGGGTTTCCCGGAGGGATAACTCGGAGGGATGAATGCTAGTTAAGCGGTCCGGGTAGACTGAAGGCCGGTAGGCGTACCAGTCAGACCGAAGGCTCGGAGAACGGTCTAGCCATGCTGAAGGCCCTGGAGGGCGGTCCAGATCGGCTGAAGGTTCTGAGAGTGGTCCAGATTGGCTGAAGGCCTGGTAAGGCGGTCCAGTTATGCTGAAGACTCTGCAGGTGTCGATAGATCAGTTCGAGGAAATGGATTGAGTATGTCGCGATGTGTCAACATTGGAAGGTCTGGCCCCGGGTATTGATCTCGATTAGTGGAGATGGTGCATGGACTCGAGAGTCCTTGCGAGCAGATTCAGAGCATGTGTGTTGCATGGATAGCGGTTATGCTATAGGGGAGTGGTGTAGCATTGGGCGAGCACCGTGGCACTTGTCGCAGTGACAAGGCGGCCAAGTGGATTTCCTTGGTAAGGAAAGGGAGAAGAATGTAGCTCCGAGAGGGAGTGTAAATTCGGAAGTGAAAGCGGCAGTGCAGAGTTATGATTGGAGTGATCCAATTATGGTCATTGAGCAGCGTGATTGCGGCAATGGTATGGAATCACATCCGGATGGGATGTCTGCTGAGGTTGCGGAAGGATTTCCACGGGGGGTAGAGCCAAGAGGCTCGGAAAGGATGCAGGGATGGAGTCTTGGATTCCCAGTTTGACTCTGATCAAGGAATTGTGTATGTAGTGGTGATTCATCCTGGGGGATGTTTGGAGGTGTCGTCAGTGTGACCGGTTTTCCCATCCCGAGGGTGCTAGAGCTAGTTTAGCTTGTGCATGCGATTGCAAGAGGAGAACTCATGGGAGTTGCTCTTAGGCAGAAGAATGTGTCATTCTGTTAGCATGGAGTGGATAGAGTTGGACTCGGATCGGGAACCCGGTGGTTCAGGGTTATATCTAGCTCGTAAGAGTCAAGTGATTGTTGTGATCAGGATCGAGAAGTGCCATGGAGTGGTACTCGGTTGATAAGTGTAGAATCTGATAGGCGTGGTTATCAGAGGGTAAAGCCGGTGGCTGGCTTAAGGCGGTAGTCAGGACACCGCTAGAAAGGAGAAAGTGAGTTTCGGGTTTCGATGGTTGTGTCTTGAGGAACCTGGTCTGGTTAATGCCAGGTGGTGCATTGCGGGAGAAGTTCCGGAGTCGAGTTGCCTCAGGCTTCGAGGGCGAAGCCTAATTTAAGTGGGGTAGAATTGTAACGCCTCGTCCTTAGAAGTACTTATTTGTGAGTCCTCGGGATTTAAGAGGAAGGGTATTTTGGTCCTTTTGTGGGAAAAGTGGAAAAAGAGGGCCAAATATGAAAGTTGGGACACGCCGAGTACGCCCAGCGTAAGTGTATGAAGGGACGCGGGTGTAAGGTTGAGTACGCCCAGCGTACTCTCAGAGTTCTAAAACCCTAAAATTAGGGTCAGCCACTATATAAGGAACATGTTGGTTCATACCTTAGCCTCCATAAGCTCTCTCTTAACCTCAGAAACCCTAGATAGCCGTTCCACCTCGATTGTTGGGTGTGTTTGGCCTTGGAAAGCTTATTTTGGCAAAGGAGAGGCTAAAAGAAGAAAGAGGAAGTTGTCAAAGAAGGAGTTGAGTGGCTGGAGCTTATAGATATGGAAAGATATCAGCCTTTGGAGCCTATCTGAGGTATAAAGCTTTTTGCTTGTCATTTATATTGCATAGATCTAAGTGTTGTGAAGTTTTGACATCATTCTTGTCCCAAAAGTCCTCATCTTGATGCATGTTTTTAGTTGGTCGAGATTATCTGTCCTTTCAGACCTTTGGAGAGGTCTTGAGTGAGAAAAATGAGGTCCCAAGGGCTGTGGTTGCTCCATGTGTGAGATAAGTAGGTCTTAATGGATTAAGACCTTGGATTAAGAGCTTTATGGACGTCCCAAGTGATAAAGTTTGAGACTTTATGAATCTTAGGCATATTTGGCCTAAGGATCTAAAGTTTGGGCTTAAGAGCTTAAGCCAATAAGAAGTTATGAGGACTTAATGAGCAGCGAAGTTACGCCCCGCGTAGCGGGTCAGTGCCCCGATCCCCAGTTGCGAATCAGCGTGTACGCCCAGCGTACTCCCTCTGTTGGGTTTTTCATTTTGGGCCTTAAGGATTGGGCTGTTATTGGGCTGATGGATTTTGGGCCGTGACTGGACATTATGGATGGAGTATTGTGGACCCATTAATTATATTGGACCATGGGTCTAGGCCCATTTGGTGAGGTGGGTCCAATTTAGTAAATTGGGCCAATAGTGGGCTTTGCTTCAGACTTTTGGTCTTTGGGCCATTAGTGGGCTTGAGAGCTTATCCAGTGTTGGGCCAGAATGAGTTAAGGGTAAATTGGTCAATTTATCCTTGGAAGGGTATTGTGCTTAGCCTAATGATTATTTTGCTATGTTGGCTAGTTCGAGATTTTCGGTGAGTCGGTGATTCGAGAATCTGCTTCTTCAGTTCAGAGTTCGGCAGTGGCAAGGTGAGTTATCCTCACTATTGTTGGATTAGTGTTTAAGTCCATAACTATTTTGGTATGTACTTAACCTGATGGTGCATGGTCCTTTTGGGTTGCCTTCACCAAAGCAACTTGATAGGATGAATTATGGAGAGAAATGATTAAATATGATTTATTTATATATTATGAGAATAATATATTAAAGGAGAAATCATATTGTTTAATTAATATTAGTCAAGAATTAATAAGAATTAAGTTTGTGGCTAAAAGAAATTAATTAAACTTAAGGGACTAGAACTGTCAATTGTGTGATAGTTGAATATTGAGCAAATGGACTCCATATTAAAGGGGTGGACGAACTCTATGGGGAAACCCATTAGAAATCGTCCAAAGGCCTTTAAGAAAGGAGTTCATGGGTTGCTTAGGGCCTAAGCATCCAAATTAGGGTTTCCTTGTTAGATAACCCTAATAGCCTCACTATTTAAGGAACCCTTAAGCCCCAAAAACGTGGTGAACTAATTGGTTAGGGTTTCCACACATTTTGGGCAGCCTCCTCTCTCCTTATTCTTCATCCTCTTGCTCTTGGTGTTTATGAGCCATTAGAGGAGTGACATTTGTGACTCTAAGTTTTCTAAAGTTAATACAAGAAGGATTTAAGATTGTTATTTCTACATAACAATCAAGGTATGATCTAAACCCTAATTCATATGTTATATTGATTATCATATATTAGATCTAGGGTTTGTAGTTTTGGATGAATTGCATGTACAATAGAGAAACCTAGATCCAAGCATTAGGGTTTATATGAGCACATAGGATGTTCTTATGGCTAAAACCCATCAGTGGTATCAGAGCGTTGATTGGTTTCTATTGTATTGATGCATATTTGATCGAAATCAGCACTGAAAATCGATTTTTTAAGCTTCTGAGTGTTTGACTCGCCGAGTCACTTGGTGCATTCGCCGAGTCCGGTGTACTCGACGAGTCCAGGTCCAGACTCGACGAGTCAAAGGGTCTGACAGCTCAGATTCACGATTTTCTTCCTGTTTTGGCTTTGGATAATTACCATAAACATGTTTTTGTTATAAAATCCGAATTTTATCAATATTTGGTGATTATCCTTACCTAAATAGAAGATAATTGTCAAAATTTAGATAATCATTTGTTTTATTAGATAAAATTTGATTATTTGTAATTTAGATTTGAATTATCTTGTATGAAAAGTTTCAATTTTCCCCCTTTAGGTTTTATAGTTTAAATTTGAACTTAAAAGTTTTGTTTTGAAATTTAAATAGTTGAAACCCTAATGTTTTGAAAAAGGTTTCAAAACTTGCCCTCAAGTTTTGGAATTTAAATTTTAATTAAAAGTTTAATTTTGATGTATATTTAAATTCTAAACCCTAATGTTTTGAAATGTTTCAAAACTTGCCCTCAAGTTTTGGAATTTAAAAGTTGATTAAAAGTTTAATTTAGGAATGTTAAATTCTAAAACCCTAGTATTGTTTTGAAAAGTTCAAATCACACCCTTATGGTTTTATTAATTAATTAAGGTGTATAATTAAAAGAGGTTTAATAAATCCATAAAATTTTGGTTTACAATTTAATTGAATTAAAAGTATAATTGTTAAATTTGACCACCTAGTATTTGAAAAATGTAAAATACACCCTATACTATATATAACATTAAAAGTCTAACATTATATATATATATATATATATATATATATATATATATATATATATATATATATATATATATATATATATATATATGTATGTATGTATGAGTAAAAGTCAGTCTTACCGTTAGTAGGCCTCATTCTCTAAGCTAGTCTATAAGGGGTGTTTAAGGAAATTGCCTATAAAATGGCAATTGAATGGGTATCCACTCTTACCCACCGCACTCTTGACTAGTGGAGGGTCGTTAGCGAAACGGGTAGGATAGGACAAAACCTTCCATTATAAGTATAATGAAGTATAAAAGTAACTAAATGTTTTCATAAAATTCCCAATCTTAGTTACTTTAGGTAAAAGTGAATTGATGCAATTCAATGAAATCACTACTAGAAAAACAGCCTTTAATGACGCGCAAACAATGACACGCGGTGATTTACGATACGCAAAAGCGCGCGCTCTAAAAATAATGTCATCTCTTCAAACTTTTGAAGGATAGAGGTCACGCTTTTGTGCGTGCCCTAAAATTAATGTCCAAGAAAAAAAATTAAAAACACGGAGGGCACTTAATTAAAAATGGGCGTCGTCTAGAAATGTCGCTTTATATTTTTTAAATGAAAGGCGCGTTCTATTTTTTTGCAGCTGGGGGGAAAGAAAATCCCAAAAGTTTGAAATGCCGCCATTGTTATCCTCTATCTTATTTCCATCTTTCTTCTCTCTCTCTCTCTCACTCACTCTCTCTCTTTCTCTATCTCTCTTACTCTAATACCCAAAAAAAACCCTAATATCATCACAAATCCTCTTTTCTCCCACAACAAAATCGCAATATCACCAAATCTTTGATCCCGCAAGTAATCTGAGTTCACCTTTCAATTTCATTTGTCTCGCAAGTAATCTGAGTTCACCGGTGGCGTTCCTGACTGTATCAATGGAAGCGCTGCTCAAGTCGCTGACCAAGTTCTTCACCTGTGTTTCGAGTTCCGTGAGATCAGTTCTCGCTTCAGTAGCAGAAGAAACAACTCTCGGCCCAAAAGATGATCTCCGCCATATTTGGTTTCGTGCTCTGTTTCCAAATCGAGGTGAAACTGCATGCTGGGAAGCAGCAATGGCAGCCTGAGGCTCTATGTCTCTATCTCCAGTGGCGATACAATGATGCACGAGTTTAAGAAATCGGAGGAGGGATTGAGAGAATTTGTCGCTTCCTCTGGTTTCTCTTTTGATTCTGGTAATGTTTATATTCGGTTTCTCTTCAAAATTCTTTTTCACATATTTCTTCCCATATGAGTTTATGATTTCAGATTTTTTCCATATGATTTTGATCTTAGTTTGTGATTTAGAATTCTCAATCTTCGGTTTCTCCTTTATCCACCAGTTCATGTGCCCGATTGGGTTAATAGTTATGCTAGAATTTGATCAATTTCTTTGAAATTTAGGGTGAATTAGGTTAGGGCATGAATAGGAAACACTATAAATGGTTTGACTAAGTCGACGTCTTCTTCTCCTGTATCAACTTGACACCTCAACTCTTCTTTTGCACTGATCTGTAATCTATACTAGGTTTGATTTTTTTTATTTACAGGTTTTGTTAGTAGACCATGTCTATTGTTACTCAAATTAAACATGTATTTTTTTATTACAGGATGTGGTTTGACAAATGGTTGTTGAAGGAGCACATAAGTTCAGAGCCACACAACCTCAACTTGGTTTTTTGTTCTTCTTTCTTCTTTAGCTCCTGAGGCTTGATTTCATTGAAGGTTTGTGCTCTACATTCTAAGAATGCTCTTGCATGGATTGATCTTTGTCATTTAAGTTTCAATAGTATCATGCCTTGAATTCTTCCTTAATGTGTTTTTGACTATGTAGGTTTGTTGGGTGCCAAATAGCATGGTCCAAGCATCATCTCGATGACTGTTTTCCTGATCTTCCTTCACATCTTATGATCATTTTTCCTTTTTAACATTATTAGTATTTTGTATTTCTATCATGATGAAGAACTTTTTGTCTTGTTCTTTTCCCACTCAACTTTTTATTTCAACTAGTTCTAATTTTTTTTTTTTTTTGCTTTTATTCAGGCTGGATTTTTTCAAGTACCTGATTCTGATAGGCTAGGTTCTTTCTTAGGCTGGATTTATTCAGGCTGGATTTGTTCAAGTACCTGGCCATATATATTCTAGCAAAGTCGGTATGCATTATTTAAGCCAAATAATTATGTTTGGAAGAAGATCCCAGCGTGCATTTTAATGCCATGGTGAAGCTGATTTTAAAATAATATTAAAATTTTCTTTTA
Source organism: Lactuca serriola (assembly GCF_051521515.1). Classification (NCBI taxonomy): domain Eukaryota; kingdom Viridiplantae; phylum Streptophyta; class Magnoliopsida; order Asterales; family Asteraceae; genus Lactuca; species Lactuca serriola. The sequence continues at coordinate 73,512,672 of NC_136416.1, forward strand.
CTTTCTTTATTCTAGTTATTTATTTTTGATTATGAATTTGGATGTGATTACAGGGTGAGGCATTAGTAATAACTAAAATGAACCAAGGAAAAAGCTAAACAACCTGAAATAGGGATCCAGCCATGAACCAGACAATGTCAAGCTCATTATACTCTTTTCTGATGCCTTCTGCTCTTTCAACAACTTCAGCCTGATAGGAGGGATGTATGTGTAATGTGTTTGTTATATTCAACAACACAGGGGTGTCTATTCTTAAATTCAAAACTTAGGATAGGAACATATATATACCTTTATTGGACTTCCTGTAGATAATTGAGCTCAGATTCAGACCATAAGAGTGGTAATTCAACAGCTAGTTGTCCCTTTCCACATTGACGATCAAGCTCTTTTATATATGGGTACCAGAAAGATTTTCTTACAGGAAGCAGGGGGTCTTTCATATCAACATGAAAAGTACCATGTTCCAATCATCCATACAGATATAAGAACTAGCAACATTCTACTTGATAGAGAATTGCAGAAAAAAATAGCAAATTTTGGGCTTATAAGACTGCTACCAGAAGATACGACTCATCTTAGCACAAAATTCTCAGGGACTTTGTATGTTTAAAAGTACATATAACTTAACTACTAATTCAATTTGATTAAAGTAAATTTTCAATAACCAATGTTAAATCTTTGCAGGAATAGTGGTTATGTAGCACCTGAACATTTTTGCCATTATTTGTAGGACTATAGCTGTTCACTTCACCAACCCATTCCATGTCAGCACACGTGTAGCAGATAAATGCAGTGATGGCACCTTGCTTTTGCAGGTATATTGATCTCAAGTCTTGTTAGGGTTAAATGCAAAAAAAAAAAAAAAATAATTATTTACTCACATTCCCAGGTGATACTCCACTCACAAGTGAAGGCTAACTTAACCATACACGATTCTTGGCTGGACCTAAAAGACGGTTTTACCCTTGCTGGTGAAAGTCAAAGTAATGGAAGACCAACATCCGCCTTCTTTCCACTTGTAGTTCCTTCTACATCAAGAGCCGGAATCTTGTTCACTATATCCCTACCCACAAATGGCAAGCATTATTTTATTTCTCATTTTATCACTCATCTTTAGAAAAAATAATCAATCTCTTTTTTTTTTTTTTTTTTTTTTTTTTTTACAGATGAAGCGAAAGATATGAATCCTGATAGTGATACGATATTAAATATAAAATATAAAATATCTGGGGATAGAAATCATGGATCGCATACTCCTATGTTTGAGGATGAGTCTTCACAGATGTTGACTTTTAAGAGTGCTCTTGTTTTACAAAGACCAGTGTTGGAACCTTGTTTGGCAGTTGGTTTTCTTCCCCTTCCTCCAGAAGGCCTTAGAGTCGGCCAACTTTTTACTATGAAGTGGCGAGTTGAAAGGTTGAAGTATCTCGAGGATGAACAATACGTAAGTTTCTAAAATTTTTACTTTTTTTTTTTGGCAATAAAAAAGTAAAAATGACTTAAATGTTAAATCATATATTTGATTTGCGAACAGGATGAGGTAGTATATGAAATAAACGCAAATTCTGAAAACTGGATGATTGCTGGGAGGAAGCGAGGCCATGCACCTCTGTCCACAAAGCAAGGTACTACTAACCTTTTATAATCCAAATCCTCTTTCAATATCTCAACATTTAATAAATTAATAAATTTTATATCTTGATTTCGAAACCTTGTTGTCTAAAAATAAACTTAATGTATACAGGTTCACGAATAGAGATTTCAATCCTATGTGTGCCATTGGTTGCTGGGTACATGCGGCCCCCACAATTGGAGTTACCGGACATTGGTGAGGGTAATATTAGTTGCAACCCAGCTGGGCCCCACTTGGTCTGTGTTTCCCCTCCCCCTCTCAGCTCCTCCTTCTGTATTCCCATTCCCATTCCTGCCTAGAGATGAAATCGTGACTTTTGTAGGTGCTTTGGTGTGGTGGTCCTAGAAATCATTAGTGGAAAGAGATACAAGGATGTTGACTACCAATTAGTCACTCAAAATCTCCTTGATCATGTAAGTATCTCATAATTAAGGGTTGGTTCATTCAACCCGTTCTTTTCATTAATGGTTTTAATGATGAAGGTATCTCAAACACTCAATGATTTATTTTGTATTCAGTGAGACCTTAAGCTTAGGTGAGAAGTTCTTACTAGCCTTTCTGTTGTTATGTGTATGATAGGCACAGGATCTACATGAGAGTGGAGCGCATCTGAATTTAATGGATGAGAAACTAGATCCTAGTGAATATGCAGTAGAACATGTTGTGGAGATCATCAAGATAGCATTGATGTGCACTCAACCACCATCAACTAGACCTACAACTTCTGAAGTGGTTATATGCTTTTAAGTGAAAAATCTCTTCACTTATGTATGTATGTATGTATGTATGTAGGTATGTATGTATGTATGTATGTATGTATGATTTTTATTAATACCTTATGTATATATATATGCAGGAATGGGAAGGATTAATTGAATTGATGGGAACTGAATCAAGAGCTGTAGGGGGTCTTGAATTTTTACACAAGTAAGTTATGGTTTGCTTTTTTTTTTGGTTTATAAGAAAGGGGCTAGGGGTAAAATTGTCATTTTACTAACGGTGCGAGTAAGAGGGACCAAAATCACAACAAAGTGAAACAACAAGGACTAGAAGGTCAACTAAAGTCTTGCCTTTTGAAGGATCAAAGTCTTCAGTTGAACCAACTACAATTGTTAGTCCCTAAATATAGATTTCTTTTTTCTTTTCGTCCCTACAGTTTCCTTTTTGCATATTTGGCCTCTTCTCCAACGAAAATGACTATTTTTGGGTCCAAAGTGGAAAAAATCAGCTATACTCAAGGACCAAAACCTTTACAAGAACCTCAAAAATAAGGACCAAAATTGAAACACAACTTTTCATTACAAGGGTAAACATGTCATTTTCTAATCCAAACTTTTTTCCTTTATGTAAATATAAAAATATATATTTTGCCCTCCCTGAAACAAACCTCAACAAGATGAAGATTCGAAGCACGGTTGAGGACAAAAGCAAACTCACAATTGTATTGTCTCATAGTTTTCTCAAAAGCTTCTTTAATGCTCACAACCTGCATGTTAATCAATTTTTATAGCATGCTCACAACGTATCTAGAAGTTTTGGAGGAAACGAGACACAAGCAAAAATAAATAAGCATGCTTATTTATTTAATTTACAATTTACAATACAATTGATAGATATATGAATCCATATGTTACTTAATTTTGTTCTTTTTTATTTTTAATATGTGCAGCATAGGGAGACATCAATGTCCTTCAAAACTATAGATGATGTCCAAGTCTTACTCTATGCAGTAAGTATTAAAGAAATAGCAATGCACTTTCATTCATTTGTTTCATATTTTTTTCACATTTCTCTAATGATATTTTTCCTTGAGTCATAGAATGATTGGCTCATATCTTGTTTTTTGATATTTATACGCAGTTTTTTTCTTACGTCGGTGGTGGCGAAGTTCAAGATTAAGGGAGACTTGTAATCATGTTTGGCTTTCCTTTCCAGTAAGAAACAGAGTTGTATGATTATTTGTTAGTTTTATAGGAATGTATAACACATGTTAGCAATGTATTATTTTTGTTTAACATTTGAATGATTTTTTGTATGACATTATAATTTGTGCAATTTATTTTATATTATGCAATGGATTGTATTTTTTGTATATGGTATTTTATTTCTGTTATAAGAAATTAAATGAAAATTTAATTTAAAAATTAATAAATATATAAATTTTTTTTTAAACATTTAAATTTACGATACGCAAAAATGTATGTCATCTTCATTTATGACATGGCCTTTCTTGACAGGGGCTTTCTTGATACGCATTGCGTGTCATTAACATGCGCGTCGTAAAGTTACGACACGCGAATGCGTGTCATCTTCCTTTATGACAGGGCCTTCCTTGATACGCATTGCGTGTCGTAACCGTGCGTCGTAAATGCGCGTCGTCTATAGACGACGCGCAAAAGCGCGTCGTCTCTCTTTATGACAGGGCCTTCCTTGACACGCATTTGCGCGTCGTCTGAGCGTTTTACGACGCGCAATGAGCGTCGTAAAAGGCCTTTTTTCTAGTAGTGAATTACACTTTGTGCCCTTGCGAAGATGTTAGTGGAGCGCGTGTGGTTAACCGGCACACTAAATGGTTCTAAGCAAAGGTAGCAAATGGTGACTCAATGTTTGTCATAGTTCGGTGGAGCGTGTGTGGTTAACCGACACATCGAATAGGTGACCATAACATGTGGGGGCACCATGTAAGTTTGCATGGTTATTCACACCCGCTTTGTGATCCTCGGTATCCCAGTCACAAACTAGAGGGGCATATTGAGATTGAAACATGCCATTGAAAAGGTTCAATGAATCTCAAAGGATCTAGGAGTTTTCAATACATTTAAGACTTAATCTGTTTTTCATTTTTCATGGTGGAAAATTAGTGAATCGTCATTCACTTACCTTCAAATGTTCTGCAATTTGGGTTACGGCATCCCTCTCCCGAGTTGTGGAATATTGTGTTGGGTCCTAGCCTTAATATCTCATTTGGGTGATTTATTAAGGACTCAATCAATCAACTAACTCGATTTTGTTTTCTCCCGTTTTGTAGATGTCAAAGTACGACAACTATGGTCTTCCCAAATCCCGTGGAACAAGCATTCCACATGAAGATGATATTCCACGATTCGATCGAGGAACAAGAAATCATGCTTCACTTCCTCCTCCTCCTCCCGTTATTCTCCCTAACCCACAAGATCGAAGAATTGAAAGGTTCAATGTCACTAAAGCCCTATTGGAAATGAAACATGAAGATGGTAAACCCGTGTGTGCCCACGTTCTAGGAATGAAATCACACATCGATAGGTTGATAATGTTGGGTGCGTCATTCCCGGATAAGTTGGCTGTGAACTGGGTTCTGCAGTCACTTCCTGAACCATATAATGAGTTCAAAAGAAAGTATTATATGATGGATCATGACGAAAACCTCATTGACCTAACTTACATGCTCATTGCTGCTGAATCAGAAATGATTTGGCAAAGCAATGGAGCGTATTTGTTGGGAAAGTCAACCAACCATGCTTCCGATGACGTTCTAGGAGAACCGAGCTGCGTTTGTTGCCAAGAGAAAGGGAGTTGGATACAAGTCTGCTCTAAGAGCCTGAAGAGTCCAGAAGATGGGAAAGTCAAAGAGTATGGCTGTGCTTCAAGTAAAATCCACTATCTAACTCCATTAAGTTCCTATTCATTGATTCTTAATACATAATGTGATAAGATTGCATTTGAATGTTTTGCAAGATCAGTGAAAAGAGAGGAAGCTTGATGAGAAAGCAAGATGAGTCTAATCACAAAGAAATGGATCTCGATCGCATGGATTCGAAGATTAGATTTGAGCTTAGAAGGTTATGATATAGTTGTTAGGAATATTGATTACATAGTTTTTCAGTTGATTTTGAATTGTAAGGACAAATGTTTTCCTTGCAATGAAATCGTTATGAAAAATTGATGTTTGCATATTTCTACAACAAAATGGATGTGATTCTTAATTATGTAAATTATGGAAAGGTCAAGAATTTACCAAATAGGGAAAGTTTCTCATCGCCCAAGTTTCAATTGGATAGAGACTTGGAATCATACAACAAGTATTATATGATAAATGAAAAACTTTCACATTTGGGAAAATTAGACTAATTCGTTGACAAAGTGTCAAGTGAAGGACTAGGAGATCAAGTACACAAGGTTGTGTGTTGATCAAGTCCACTACAAGAGTAACAAAGATATTCGTCATGATTTACTAAGGTTAAGTAAATATGATTACACTTATGATATTAAGTATAATTCTTAGTTGATTGAAATAGTTTAAATCAATAGCAGAACGAATAAGAGGAATCAAGTAGGCAGAAAGATAAAAGTTTCTCTATTCTAAGAAGAAGGGAGAGTACCTTTTATGCTTTATGATAGGTCTTAATGATTAAGAACCATATCTCAATTGATCCTCTAAGTGAGTCTTAGTGCAATTTTATGTCTAAGAAGAGGAATCGAGAATTGAAGAAATGGTTAAATCAAGAAGCCAATCATAATTCATTCCATAACAAGTCTTAAAGTTAAGATTGTGACATTAAGTGACAAGTCTTAAGAAGGTTTATAACATTCATGTAATGTAGAATTTGGACAAAGGTTTTCTTATTCTTGAACATTTGAAATTGGAAAGTTGTGATGTCTTGGATAAGACAAAGACCAACTAGGACCAATTTATGAAGTGTTTTGTCTTGATAAGAGCTACACTAACTCTTGAATATTTGTTTGTCAAGAAATGCTTATTGACAAGAGAATCTTGTATGTCAAGGAGTCAGTGGAAATCTTAATAGTCTTGAAAGGATTCAAGAACTAATCAAGAATAAACCTTATCGATCATCAGTAGCACACGAGTTGAGGTTTACAACCTATCGTGTTGACACTATCTTGTTTCTATACCATTCCAATTGAGTTAATTATGCATGTGAGCCCTATGAATTCTTATTTGAATGCATAAAAGGCAAGGACCTTGATTAATGAAAAGTACATTGATAGGAAAGAGTGAACTGCTTAACTACTTGGAAGACATGGTGGGCAGCCGTGTTACCATAAGGCAAGAAATCAAGATTAAGAGTTCGGTCCATATGAGTTTGGATTTGTCGTAAACTTTGGTTTTAACAAATTCACATGGATAGGAACACATACACCATTAAAATCGAAGTGTCATAAGATTCCCTCCTTCATGAAAATGACTGTGAGGAAATGCTTTCACTAAAAAAGATTTTAAGAAGATTGTGATTGTGAAAATTGCATTCTCGAATTCGATTATGGTTACGGTATCCCTTTCCATCATTCGAATTGTGAGATCTGGCAATTAGTTTGAATTGTTTAAGACACACACATGAACTATTTAAGGCAAAGGTGTATAAGTTTAAGAAGCATTGATAAAAGATTATCAAAGCATTGGGTATTAGAAATATGAACTTAAAGAAATTCAATAGGCATTGTTTTTCTAAAAGTTAAGTTGTTTATGAATACATGTCAAAGCTAGTAGGAGCATAAGTGTTATGTTTATAATAATCTTCATGATAGTGGGAGCATAAATGTTATGATTGCATGATTATTAAGGAATGTATTTCAAGTTAGCAATATTAATTATAGAAAACAAGAGTTATACTTTGCAAAGTCACAATGGTTGTAAAATTGTTTTGCTATAATTAAGGGAGAGAATATTATGATTCATTTCAAATCTAAAGGCTTAGGTTATGGAATGTTAATAAATTTAGTCAATGAAACATAATGCGTTCTTAAAATTCGATTATGATTACGGCATTCCTCTTCATATTTCGAATTGAGAGAACGTAGCACATAAAATATTATGGCAGAAGCTTGATAAAGTATCGAATCTTTATGTAAGACATTATGCATCGTGTCGCATACGCTTCGGGTATAGGATCGATGGAAAATGCTATAATATTTGAACATTCTAAAATTTTCCAGATGTCTAGCGCATTTAGAGGGAAAAAGGACTAGAATCGGTTTTGACTAAGATAATTAAACAACTATCAAAGGACGATCCAAAGCTTGCTAAGGATTGGTCGCTTGTGAGTAGTTGGAAGTATGATATTGGATGGAGCATATCGACATTATTATGAATAGATAATATTCTATTAAGAATGAGTTGTCATATGGTAAGTATGGAAAGGTTTCCATATTGGGAGTTAGATATTGAGAATCAATGTCTAGATTAGAAACTTTTATGCAAAAGGATGTTCAAAGGAATGTACTTTGAGTGAAAGATATCACATCTATGGAATTGTCTTGTAACAATTTCCGATAGAGAGCTTTGTAATTCATTGGCAATAGTCATTGTGACCTTGGTGCAGTGACATTACAAAAGAATCATTGCATAAAATGTTAGAATCTAATGTATTCTATAAGTGGCAAAAATTTGATATTCTTTCACTTGTAGAAAGGATTGGGAGTTGTGAAATGAGTATGATTGGTAATGTGTTCATTTGATCTATTTCACAAAGTAAGAACCATAGGTAAACATTGTGTGCATGCTAAGAGCATGGTACAAGTGTGGTAATAATTCAAGTAAGAAGTTGATTACCCGAAACAACAAATAATGAGTAATCGATATGGTGATAATAAAAGGTGTTTTATTTATACTCAAAGGTTTGAGGCCATATGGGATTAGTATTATTCTTGTGTTTCACTTTGCATGTTTTGACTTCCTGAATAATTTAATTGGTTGAGAATAGTCAAATTATTCAAACGGGCCACAGTCGTTCATATGTTGGAAGTAGATATGAATGAAGACTGTCATTAATTGGTGTGTGGATTGTCTAAAGAGAATTAGACATAAGCAAATGTTTGCTGCAACGTTCATGAGTGCTTATGAATATGATTTGAGCATTGGATTAAACCCAGGCTTACTTGGATCACTTCATGGATTGTTATCATAATTGATTAGTGAGACGATAACATCTTATATTCTTGAAACCGAGATGTGTGAGTTGTATCTTGCGAGTCGGTTGCACATTGATAATTTGTAAACGCACCAGTAACTTGGTGTCATAAAACATATTGTTGTGTGTAATTCGGTAAGTGAGTGCAAGCAAGCATTGAGTCAATGTTTATCCGTTCCTTTTATCCAAAGTAGGATAAAAGCGATATCTGTGGGCCCCTTGATGATTTAGTGATGCTACCTAAGCGCTTGGCCAAGCCGGGACTAAATTGATGTGTTCACTTGTAGTCTGTTGTCAGACGTCATAAATCTGAATTCGGGAAACAGTACATAGACAGAGAGAGTGATTTAGATCCATGTCTCAGTCTATACGATATCTAGAATGGAGGAATATATGATCCCTTATTTGAAGGACATGCGTATCTGATAAGATCAGAGTTGACAGCGGCTTTGGAAAGCTACGATTGCAGATCAAGATCTGAAGTCATACGCGGAATAGTTATTAGCCTTATCCAAGTGGGAGACTGTTGGATTAGTGTCTAAGTCCATAACTATTTTGGTATGTACTTGACCCGATGGTGCATGGTCCTTTTGGGTTGCCTTCACCAAAACAATTTGATAGGATGAATTATGGAGATAAAGGATTAAATATGATTTATTAATATATTATGAGAATAATATATTAAAGGAGAAATCATATTGTTTAATTAATATTAGTCAAGAATTAATAAGAATTAAGTTTGTGGCTAAAAGACATTAATTAAACTTAAGGGACTAGAACTGTCAATTGTGTGATAGTTGAATATTGAGCTAATGTTCTATGGGGAAACCCATTAGAAATCGTCCAAAGACCTTTAAGAAAGGAGTTCATGGGTTGCTTAGGGCCTAAGCATCCAAATTAGGGTTTCCTTGTTAGATAACCATAATAGCCACACTATTTAAGGAACCCTTAAGCCCCAAAAACGTGGTGAACTAATTGGTTAGGGTTTCCACACGTTTTGGGCAGCCTCCTCTTTCCTTATTCTTCATCCTCTTGCTCTTGGTGTTTGTGAGCCATTAGAGGAGTGACATTTGTGACTCTAAGTTTTCTAAAGTCAATACAAGAAGGATTTAAGATTGTTATTGCTACATAACAATCAAGGTATGATCTAAACCCTAATTCATATGTTATATTGATTATCATATATTAGATTTAGGGTTTGTAGTCTTGGATGAATTGCATGTACAATAGAGAAACCTAAATCCAAGCATTAGGGTTTGTATGAGCACATAAGATGTTCTTATGGCTAAAACCCATCAACTATATCAACAGGGTCTAAGGCACCAAGGCCGGCCCTTTTTCGGATTGAGATCCGGGTATTTGTTGTTACGTTATTGCTTTGATATGTTTGCATCCTGGTAGCTAGGATGGTATATGTTAGAGACCTAGTTAAGTTCGGTATCCTGTTATGTAGGATGATGCTATGCTAGTGACCAGTTAGGTCGGTATCCTGGTTAGGATGATGATATGTTATGTGATCTGCTAGATCAGCTTGTTGACTGTGAATTGTTATATGATTGTATGCTGATGTGCACATGGTTGTTGGACTGGGGTTGGGTTGAGGTGGGTCTTGCTTTGTGCTGTAGACCAAGATACCCAGGGCGGACCGGTTGTCCCAAAGGCCCAGCGAGTGGTCCGGATATGTTGTAGGCCCCAAGAGGGCGGACCAGACGTGCCGAGGCTCGGAGAATGGACCAGGCCGACTGAAGGCCCGGTGCGGGCGGACCAGTCATACTGTAGACTCAGAGAGTGGACCAGGTGGATTGAAGGCCCGGTGCGGATGGATCAATCACACTGCAGACTCGATTTATATGGCTAGACTCGGAGGGTGGACCAGGTGGACTGTTGGCCGGTGCGGCGGACCAGTCACACAGTAGACCCGAAGTGCATGGCTGTTCTGTGATCGGATATGATATGGAATAGTATGCGTGTATGGTATATGTGGTTGGTATTTTGGGGGTATCTCACTAAGCTTTCGGGCTTACAGTTGTGGTTTAATGTTTTTCAGGTTCTTCGGGAGACCGTGGCAAGGCAAAGGCGTGATTGTACCGCTCCTCATGATTATGTTTTATGATGTGATTCTAGGAAGACTCTGATAATAATTGTTTTGAAAACCTTTTTGTAATAACATTAAGAAAATGGGTTGTTTTTGAAAAGTTAAAATTGATTGAATTTTTATGGTCGTTACACAATTGGTCCCTTCTTATGTTAAGCCTTCGGATCTGGATCCAAAGAGGTCCAAATACCTTAGCTCCTTGATCTTTATGGGGTGACATTGGGTAATCTGAGCTTAGGGTGACATATTGAGGCCCTTTCTTCAAAAAGAGCCATTGGGTCTTTGCATGGGCATCAAGATCCAAACTTTACGTGTTCATGTTGCTTAAGGAGGCCAGATCTATGGGTAGAGGAACGGATCTGACCTCAGGAGGTCATTTGAGCTTGATCATGGCATGAACTCGCCGAGTCCCAAGAACAGACTCGACGAGTAGGGCTAGGGTTTTCCCATAGTTCACTGAGTGAGTAGCTTGCCGAGTTGGGGGAATGACTCAGTGAGTCAGAGGGAAATAGAGGACTGGAGTTCAAGGCGGAACTCACCAAGTTCTTAATGGGACTCGGTGAGTTGAGTCGGGGTGGCCCCGCGATTCATGCCAGGTGTAAACCGTCGAGTAGAGGAAAGAATCGACGTGTCATGAGAGACTAGAGGGACAGTGGACATGTGTAGACTCACTGAGTCGCCCAAGTGCACTCGGCGAGTCGGGTCAAAGTTTGATCGTTGACTTTGTTGACTTTGAGGGTTTGGTCAACAATGGGTTCTTTGTGTCAAGAGAGGGGTAAAATGGTCTTTTACCCTTCTGAGGGTGCCAACAATAGGTTATTGTATGCTATCTATGTGATGTGTGGCACTGCATTATTTCTATGTGATTTATGCTGTGTGTATATTAGAGTTAGGACCGGAAGGTCCACAGAGCTAGGACCAGAGGGTCCACAAAGTTAGGCTTAGAGTTATGTGCCGGTGTATTTGTATGCTATTTATTTTATGGGATTTATTGTGGTATGTGATATGCGTGATTCAGAGTTATCAGAGTTAGGACCTTTGGGTCCATAGAGTTAGGGCCAGAGGGTCCGCAGAGAGTTGGGACTGGAGGGTCCCACCGAGACACACTGACCAGAGGGTCAACAGAGTTATAGCCTTGAGTGGCTAATATGTGTTAGAGTGGTATTTTGTGGAACTCACTAAGCTTCGTGCTTACAGTGTTTTGTGTTATATGGTTCAGGTTTTCTCAGGATCACGGGACGGCACCGGCTCGATTGTACACACTAGAAGAAGCATTGGTTTTGAGGATCCTGGCCTATTAATTGGTTGAACAAAAGATTCATGTTTTGTAATTTAAACAAAAGGGAGAATTTTATGTAAAGTGTTAAAGAGATAAACGATTTTAAACGAAAAAATTATTTTAAAAATTTCGGTGTTACAAGGTTGTATCAGAGCCTTGGTTTGAGGGATTCGGATGCACCTTCGGGTAAATCTGGACTCAAACTGAGGAAGTAAGAAATGATTTTCTAAAAGTGAATAAGAGTTCAAAGAGAAAGCAAAAAAGAGCAGTGTGTACAATCAGCCAGAGCCCGAACGGTGATTTCCGAAAATACCCTTACTTTTGTGTTATGAGATATTTATGATACATTTTGTGAGATATTATGCATGCTAGAGACAGGCTAGGTATTTCATATCTTAGGACTAGAGGGGCCTGATTTGTGATGCCTTAGCCTAGGAGTTGCTGTTATATGTGATGTGCTTTTGAGTATGAGTGAGAGTATTCAGTTGGAATCCTTTTAGGGGATTTGAGTAGAGGAGTAATCTAGGAGAGACGCCTAGATGAGTATTGTGGTGCTTATCGAAAGAATAGTTAGAACCCGCGAGGGATAGAGTTGCAGAGTTCAGTGGTACTTTTGAGAATGAGCAGAGCAAGCAGAGTTATCACCCAGAGTGAGTTCTATGTGTTCTTCAATGCCCGAATACTGCTTGCTTCGTGCTTTGTGGAACTCTCGATGATGGGAGTCAACTACCAAGTGAATATGACGATATTCATGAGGTAGATGGCTGGCATCATTAGGAGCTCTTCAGCAGCTGATGGCAGAGAAGTGGGAGGACCGAGGAAGAGCCTAGGGCGTAACCTTAGCCAGATGAGTACGCTGGCGGAGTAGAGCATTTCGCTAAGGAGCGAGCACGCGTGGCGGAATTAATGAACGAGAAGGTTGAGCAGCTACTTAGGAGCTCTGGAATGGTCCGTGTGGAAAATATAGGTAGATGTAGCAGGTAGTATGAGCCCGTACTACCGAAAGCAGAGGACCCATACTCAATACAGGTAGTATTATGAAGGTTCTAAGGAGCAGATTGAGGAGTGATGTTACGGTTCGAGTACCATACATCAGAGCAGATTGAGGAGTGATGTTATGGTTCGAGTACCATACATCGGAGCAGATTGAGGAGTGATGTTATGGTTCAAGTACCATACATCGGAGCAGATTGAGGAGTGATGTTATGGTCCGAGTACCATACATCGGAGCAGATTGAGGAGTGATGTTATGGTTCGAGTACCATACATCGGAACAGATTGAGGAGTGATGTTATGGTTCGAGTACCATACATCAGAGCAGATTGAGGAGTGATGTTATGGTTCAAGTACCATACATCGGAGCAGATTGAGGAGTGATGTTATGGTTCGAGTACCATATATTGTAGCAGATTGAGAAGAGATGTCATGGGCAGAGTACCATGGTTCTTAGCAAATGATGCTTGTGATTCTCCGGTTGTCTGGTCAGAATTTATTGGTGGAATTTGGACGCGATGGGGTTTTAGGCCTGAGGGCTATGATTGAGTCCAAAGAGGCATCCCTTGAGAGAGAGGTCGAGAGCATTTCAGAGTATTTTGGTAAGATGTCAGATGTAGTCGGAAGACTCAGGGATTAGTAGATAAGGCATTTATGGGGATTACGGTCTGAGTGAGCAATCAGCTGATGGAGGGATGTCACCTTCTGTGACCTGATGGGTGCTAATTATGTTCCTGTGGGAAGTAGGAGAGGCGTGAGGTTTTAGTTTTGGGTTTAGGAGTAAACCCTACGGGTTGACACTGATGACAATTTTTTTTTCCACCAGAGTATCAGCCAGCATGTCTGCCGCGAGGAAATGATCTACCACGAGTAGATAGTCAGTGGGGACTGAGATGGTCAAGGACCACATTTCACCCTAATTGAGTATAGTAGGGCGTATGGTGGCGGTATCAGCAGGTAATCCAGTCGAGTATATCAGAGCGGTGGCTCTTCTGTCTATGATGGGTATTGAGTATGGTAGTGGAGTCCCTATTCTCGTGATGATTCACATGTTGGATCGGGGGTTGAGAAGTCGAGGATGAGGAGTATGATGATTTATTGTTTCAGTCTAAGAGTCAGTGATAGTACTGGACAGTTGGGATGTTCAGTATTGGGATGGTATGAGATTTCGAATGGCTAGAGGCAGTCGTGATGAGAAGTTCCTGAGGATTTCTTTGGAGATTTAGGGTATTTGAGGTTTCTTGATCTCTACGTGGGGAGATCATTGGGCATTATGTGGCACCTTCCAAGCGTAGGTGCGATGTTTCTGGAGGAAACCGTCTGTGGGGTAGGGTGTTGATGCGTCAATTGGTGATGGTTTGAACCCTAAGTGGAGGAGAACCGGGTATTTTATTGAGGGAACCAGAGATTTGTGCAAGAGCGGTTAGGAGTTGGATACAGAACCCTGCGGCTCAAATTCATGAGACCAGGGTCATTGGTGATCAAGGAAAGGTGCATAGCGAGATAATGCATGTGGTATGTGTCTGAGAAAGGATGGGTGTCTCCACGGCAGGTGGCCAATGGTCAGGAATCTGGTGGTGGTCAGGTCCGTTTCAAGTGGAAGACTCGTAATGATGGTATGGGCAGTTGAGAACTTCAGGGTCGAAGTATGGATTGTATATGCCTTTTTTTGGGGTGGATAGAAGATTATCGAGCAACTAACTCCCGGGTCGGTATGTGTATTCTTGCTTGGATTTTGAGCATTAGGGGAAAGGGTTTCGGAGGATCATCAGCGTGTTCTGATGTGTTAGCGCTTTCTTTGTATTCCAATTGAGTGTTTGGATACACTAAAGTTACGCATTGGATAAAATGAAGAATTATTTATGGGGTTCAGAGGAAATGTATTGTTGTATCTGTATGGTGCTGGGAGTAGGAGATATGTGGTTGAGATAGGACATCGTGATGTTTTGTAATGGTGTTCCGTGGTACCCGAGTATAATGTCCCGATTTCGGAGTTATTTAGAATCTTGAGTTTGAGACGACTAGTGGTGTATCATGCATCTACGGTTCCAGTGGGAGCCCTACGGGTATTGACATCAAGAGGGATTATGTAAGAAAGTGGATCTCAGCGGAGGTAGGTATTTTGTTATAGCGGTTGCCGCCAGAGTCTGTGATGCATATGTGGGACAAGTATGTGCAGCTATCTATGATAGTCTATAGAGTATGAGTTAGTGTATGTAGTGTGGCATTGTAATGAGAATGAGAGTTTGGGGTCAAGCTATGGGAATCCGTAGTATTCACTAGTGAGAGGGTGTTGTGATGCTACGGGGAGCCGTAGTACTCACAAGTCAGAGAGAGGGAGTCGTGGTACTACGGGGAGCCGTAGTACTCACTAGTCAGTTGGTGTTGTGGTGCTACATGGAGCTGTAGTACTCACTAGTCAGAGGCTGTCGTGATGTTGCGGGGAGCCATAGTACTCACAAGAGAGTGTGATGATGGAGTGTTCTCCGATCAGTGTATGATGCAGAAGAGTTTTCGGCTTGAGTAGCCCTAGTATTGAGTTTTTGGAGACTGGTGGTTGAACCAGGGGCGAGACTGAGGTCTCCGTCTCTGTCAGGGCTAAGTCGATTTTCGGTTGGATTGTAGTTTCATTTGAGAATTTTGTGACTTGTGTGTCACAGGGCCGAGATAGTTGATGCGAAGAGGAAGTCAGTGGGAGCTCTTCTGCAGAGAGCCTGGCAGGGTTGTACGTGAGGGAGGTTGTATCACGGCTCGGAGTATCGATCTCGATTGTCTCAGATCGAGATGTACGTTTCACTTCCAGATCCTGGAAGAAATTCCATGAGGAGTTGGGCACGAGTTAGCATTTTTTTAATACCGCCTACCACCCACAAACTGACGGGCAAAGCGAGTGGACGATTCAGACGCTCATGGACATGCTTCGGGCATGTGTATTGGATTTCGGAGGGAGTTGGGATACGTACTTACCCTTGGCTGAGTTTTCCTATAACAACAGCCATCATTCGAGCATTGGTATGCCACCCTTTGAGCTGTTGTATGGGATGAGGTTTCGAACCCCTATTTGCTGGGAGAGGTAGGGCAACGTGCGATGGGTAGTACAGAGAGTGTGATTCAGACGACCGAGTAGATTCAGTAGGACAGACAGAGGTTACTGATGGCCCAGAGCCGTCAGAAGAGTTATGCGGATAGACAACGGCCAAAGCTGGATTTCCAAGTCGGTGACTTCGTACTCCTGAAGGTATCTCCTTGGAAAGGAGTGATCCGGTTTAGAAGGAGGGGCAAGCTGGGACCCCGATATTCTGGTCCTTTCAGGGTGACCGCGAGGGTGGGCAGGGCAGCGTATCGTTTGGAGCTACCTGTGGAGTTGAGTCAGATTCATGATACCTTCCACGTGTCTCAGTTAAGGAAGTGTATTACCGACGAGTCGACAACAGTACCATTAGAGAATATTCACGTGGATGCTAGCCTGAACTATGTTGAGAGACGGAGCGAGCTGACTTGGGGGCCGGAGCGAGAGATGCGTGAGCAGTATCCAGAGCTGTTTTCAGAGTAAGACTTTGAGGACGAAGTCTGATTCTAGTGGGGGAGAATTGTAACATCCGGATTTCCCAGGTACATTATTTATTCTTTACTTTGGAGGGACTCGGCGAGTTGATGCTTAGACTCGCCGAGTAGAGTCGCGAATTCCATCCGGGTTAATGACCGGACTCGGCGAGTCGAGTAGTGGACTCGACGAGTCTGCGCTGTTTAATGAAGCCCTAATTCCCGGGGATTGAGACCTATTTAAAGGGGCTTATAGCCACCAATTGCGGCTATCAGACCCCTGAGTGAAGCCCTAAGCGATCTAGAGCGTTTGTGGGGAAGAAGAGGCCATTTTTGATCCTTGTGTGGGTGTTTTTGCAAGAAGAAGGTGACCAAGGAAAAAGGGAGCTGGAGAGGGTGCTATTCTATGGATTTCAGAGCCTAAGGACTTCATATTGAGGTATATATTCGATCCTTCTTCGGTATTGGGTGATAACCCTTGAGAGTTAGGGTTTCTAGCCCATTTAGAGTGTGAATGATGGTGCAATTGGTCCCTTCTTGTGTTAAGGCTTCGGATCTGGATCTAAAGAGGTCCAGAGACCTTAACTCCTTGATCTTTATGGGGTGACATTGGGTAATATGAGCTTACGGTGACATATTGAGGCCATTTCTTCAAAAAGAGCCATTGGGTCTTTGCATGGGCATCAAGATCGAAACTTTACGTGTTCATGTTGCTTAAGGAGGCCAAATCTATGGGTAGAGGAACGGATCTGACCTCAGGAGGTCATTTGAGCTTGATCATGGCATGAACTCGCCGAGTCCCAAGAACAGACTCGACGAGTAGGGCTAGGGTTTTCCCATAGTTCATTGAGTGAGTAGCTTGCCGAGTTGGGGGAATGACTCGGAGAGTCAGAGGGAAATAGAGGACTGGAGTTCAAGGCGGAACTCGCCGAGTTCTTAATGGGACTCGACGAGTTGAGTCGGGGTGGCCCCGCGATTCATGCCAGGTGTAAACCGTCGAGTAGAGGAAAGACTCGACGTGTCATGATAGACTAGAGGGATAGTGGACATGTGTAGACTCGCTGAGTCGCCCTAGTGCACTCGGCGAGTCGAGTCAAAGTTTGATCGTTGACTTTGTTGACTTTGAGGGTTTGGTCAACAATGGGTTCTTTGTGTCAAGAGAGGGGTAAAATGATCTTTTACCCTTCTGAGGGTGCCAAGAGAGGGTTAAGTCTAGTCTCGAGAGTTATATTTATGAGAGTATTTACTTTATGTGATTAGGCGGAGGCTTGACCATATTTCTACCGAGTCAGAGATTTACCGAGACATCTGAGGTGAGTCATCTCACTACACTTTACTTAGAGTGGTAATAGAGTTATGTGACAGAGTTATTGTATGCTATCTATGCGATGTGTGGCACTACATTATTTCTATGTGATTTATGCTGTGTGTATATCAGAGTTAGGACCGGAAGGTCCACAGAGCTAGGACCAGAGGGTCCATAAAGTTAGGCTTAGAGTTATGTGCTGGTGTATTTGTATGCTATTTATTTTATGGGATTTATTGTGGTATGTGATATGCGTGATTCAGAGTTAGCAGAGTTAGGACCTTTGGGTCCATAGAGTTAGGGCCAGAGGGTCCGCAGAGAGTTGGGACTGGAGGGTCCCACCGAGACACAATGACCAGAGGGTCAATAGAGTTATAGCCTTGAGTGGCTAATATGTGTTAGCAAGGTATTTTGGGGAACTCACTAAGCTTCGTGCTTATAGTGTTTTGTGTTACATGTTTCAGGTTTTCTCAAGATCACGGGACGGCACCGACTCGATTGTACACACCAGAAGAAGCGTTGGTTTTGAGGATCCTGGCCTATTAATTGGTTGAACAAAAGAGTCATGTTTTGTAATTAAACAAAAGGGAGAATTTTATGTAAAGTGTTAAAGAGATAAACGATTTTAAACGAAAATTTTGTTTTAAAAATTTCGGTGTTACAGCTAGTAATGATGTAATTAGTGGATTGGTTGCTAATGTGAATGAAGTGAACTTTTCTGGTTATTTTGTTTGTTCAATTTCTTAATGACATAAACGTTTAGCACGCACTAATGTTAAAAACATTGAGAAAATGAAAAATAAATGAATGTTAAAATATGAAAAAAGATTTTGAAAAATGTGAAACATCTGTGAAATCAAAGTTCACTAAGAAACCATTTCCATCAGTTAAGAGAACCACATCATTGCTTGAGTTGATACATTCTGATATATGTGAATTAAATGGAATCCTTACTCGAGGAGGAAAAAGGTTTTTCATCACATTTTGTGATGACTCCAGTCAATATTTACATGTTTATATGATGAAATCAAAAGACGAAGCTTTTGATGCATTTAAATTGTATAAGGCTGAAGTCGAAAATCAACTTGATTGACGCATCAAAATTCTTCGCTCGGACAGAGGGGAGAATACTTCAACCATGAGTTTTACACATTCTGCGAAGAGAATGGAATCAAACATGAGAGAACTTCACCATACACTCCCCAACATAATGGTTTGGCTGAAAGAAAGAACTAAACCCTTTGTGAGATGGTTAAATGTGTGTTGAACCAATCAGGTCAACCAAATAATCTGTAGGGGAAGCACTATTGACTGCTTGCTATGTTCGTAATGGGATCACTATTCGTGTGATTCCTACAAGCCCTTATGAGTTGTGGGAAGGTAGAAAGCCTAACCTAGACTATTTGAAAGTGTGGGGTGTGTTGCTTATTATCGGAATCTCAATCCTAAGTAAACCAAATTGGAAGCACGAGCTAATAAGAGTATATTTATTGGATATGCTCACAATAGCAAGGCTTACAGGTTATTAGATATTGAATCAGGTGTTGTTGTGGAATCCAAAGATGTGAAATTCTTTGAGGACAAGTTTTCTAAGGATGAAGAAAACTCCAGTCATACAACACCTACAAGTACTTCTCGAGAAATACCCCCACCTCCTCCTATTGTGGAGGAAACAAGGAGAAGTACTAGGGCTGGAATAAAGAAAATTTTTGGAGATGATTTCGATTCTTATTTGGTCGAAGGAACGCAAAAGAAAGTGACAAGAGAGGTCATCTTTTCCATTAACTTGGATGATGATCATAAGACCTTGACTGAATCCATGACATCTCGAGATACTCCTTTGTGGAAGGAAGCCATCAATGACGAAATGGATTCAATTATGGGTAATGGAACTTAGGATTTAGTTGATCTACCCAACGGGAGAAGACCCATAGGTTCCAAATGGATATTCGAGAGAAAATATCATTCAGATGGATCCATATCCGCCTATAAAGCAAGATTGGTTGCTAAGGGCTATAGGCAACGAGAAGGGATCGATTATTTTGATACCTATGCCCTAGTTTATGGGATTAGTTCTATTAGAACTCTCATAACAATATCAACTTTGAAATGATTTCACATTCATCAAATGGATGTGAAGACAGCCTTTCTGAATGGTTAACTCAAGGATGAGATTTATTTGGAGCAACCTAAAGGACTCGTGATACCTGGACAAGAAAACAAAGTGTGTAGACTTGTTAAATCCTTATATGGGTTCAAGCAAGCTCCCAAACAATGGCATGATAGATTTGACACCACTAAGATTGCTTTTGGTTTTAGCACAACAGTGCTGATAGGTGTATTTATTCAAAATATACATCTGATTACATAGTAGTTATATGTCTTTATGTTGATGATATATTGATCATTGACACTCACATAAAAGGTATTCTTGAGACAAAGAAATACCTATCATCGAAGTTTAAGATGAAAGATATTGGAGAAGTTGATACAATTCTTGGTATCAAGGTGAAAACGACATGTGGTCAGATTTCTCTGAGTCAATCTCATTACATAGAGAAAGTTCTGAAAAAGTTTCAGCATTTGAACATTAAGGAATTCATTACTCCTTTTGATTCAAGTGTGAAACTAAATGTGAATTCTGGTCGAGCAGTGGCTCAACTAGAATATGTTAGTGCAGTTGGAAGCATGGTGTATGTCACTCACTGCACTCGACCTGACATCGCATTCATTGTAAGAAAACTGAGTCAGTATATTGTTAATCCAGGGATGGAGCACTGGAAGGCAGTGGGTAGAGTACTATGATACCAGAAAAGGAGAAGCACTTTTGAGTTGACGTATTCGTCATCAAATGGAATACTTGAAGGTTATTCTGATGCAAGCTAGATTGATCATACTAGTGATTCAAAATCTACAAGTGGTTAGATTATACTCTAGTTGGTGGTGCTATTTCTTAGGGAGCAAGAAACAGACATGCATAGCTCATTCAACGATGGAAGCAGAGCTAATTGCCTTAGCAACAACGAGTAAAGAGGCAGAGAGGATTCGAGATTTACTTATGGATATCCGTCTGTGGAATATTCCAATGCTTTCAATACCCATGTACTGTGACAGTGAGGCCACATTGTCTATAGTATATAATGTGGTATATAATAGGAAGTCGAGACATGTAGGTTTGAGACACAATTTTGTGAGAAAACTAATTGAAAGTGGAACCACCAAGGTTGTCTATGTCAAGACAAGTAGAAACTTGGCAGATCCGTTTACCAAACCTCTGACGAGAGATTTGGTTACATCTACCATGAGATTCATGGGTCTAAAACCATAATAGAAAAGCTTAGTGATGGAAACCCAACTTGGTATTAGTGCTCCTAATTCTCAAGTTTAAAGGCTAACAACGAAGTCACTAACAATAGAATGTACTATTATTAATGATAGATCCATGTGTGGTAGGATAGTACGCCGTTACCGAGAACACGGTTGAGTTACGAATCTTAACAAAGTTTTGGAGACATCTTATCAATGAAGATGTTGTAAAACATTGCCTATATGATCTAGAGGCGGTGCCGCCTCAAGTGAAGATTAATGGTTTATCTTCTAAAGGTTCATAAAAAGGGTTTATAGTGCATAGCCATATTAGTGTTCAGGGAGAACACAAAGACAACTTGTGATGTGTGGGGGTAAACCGGAGAGGTTATAAGGTTTGTGGTTTAAACCTATACGGATACCATCGAATTGGTCTCTCCTTGTTTGTTCTCATTAAACTAGGGTTTAATCTCTGTGACACCCAAGTGACATCATCTGTCTAGGTGAAAGGAAACTTTCTAACTTGGTGGGGGGTTGTTGGAAATTATAGAGGAAAGGTTGCAAGTTGGCAAGTTTCCTCTATCCCATATTGGCGGGGGAAGAAAATTTTAATGGGTTTATAAGCTTATTCCATTGATAGGCCTTCACAGGCTTTAGTGGATCAAAGGAATAGGCCAAGCCCACGCATGACCCTAGCCTAGCCTAGCACTAGCCGATGCCACGAGTGCGCGAAATGGCGCGATGTAGCCGCACTTTGCACTTTGCACTTCACACGATGCATCGGTCGCTGGGAGCTAAGGAGCTTTTATTTTTTTCGAGTTCAGGTCAAGACAGTTTGACCGATATGGTCAAATAGTTTACCACCGTTGACCTCGTGGAGGACAAGTCAGAATATTCTGGAAGGCCCAGAAAACGACATGCTTGGAGAGCAAGTCGTCGCCCTAGGGTTTCTAGGGGCCGGACTATGAGGGCCTTTTTCATCCTTTTAGGGTTTCAACACTTATAAATACTGCTCCCTAGGATCCATATTGACTACTAACAAAAAATTGAAGCATTCTCCCTCCCTCTGCTTTTTTCTTCTTCCAGTTTCCGAGTATTCACTTTGTGTTTATCGATTTCCATTGCTGTTGGAAAATTGATAGATCTACATTAAATCCTAGGGTTTTACTCTATTGGTTACAACCGGTAGAAGCAAAGTAAAAAACCTTTAAGGACAAGATTCCGATCCGTGCAGTTTTTTCAATTTCAAGATTAGCCATCGGCAAGTCGGTTTTACATTTCTGTCTTGCGTTTAATTTCGTCCAACAACACGACAGTCTTCTGCTACCTTTCTTATAATCAAATCTAATCGAGAAGGATTGATCTTGTTTCTTGACGAAACTTGGTAAATATATTTATAATAATTGGATCTTTTATTCGCAACTAATCAACATATAATTCTCAATATTATTTGTTGATTTTCTTGCTCGTCTATTAGTTTGATTTTCAACACAAAGAAGCGATCTTAATTGACATCACCCAACTGACATCTTGTACTTGGTTTTAATTGACAGATATTCAAGATCTTATCAGCTCCTTCAAGTTAAAGCATGGGGATTTGAGATGCCCAACTTGCTAATGACAAAATCAAGCTCTCTTTTTCCGAACGCTTGGTAAAAATATCCACCAATTGAGCTTTGGTATGAACGTACGAGGGGTCACTCTACCTCAATATTTTTTGTGCGTTCATGATAGACCGGATTATGAGAGATGTGTAAGCCAGATTGACTACCACAAAATAAAGGAATAACTTTAGGATGGTGAACTCATAAACTCAACAACAAGCCTTTATGCACCTTAAGTTCATAGGTGATGGCTGTCATGGAGTGAATTCCGCCTCAATAGAGGACTTGATGGTGTGTTGTTACTTGGTTTTCCAGGAAATAAGTGAGTGTCCAAGGAAAACTAGCCACCTTGTTAAGGACTAACGTGTGAGAGGATAAGCAACCCAGTCTGAATCACACCACCCTTGTAAAGACAAATCATTATCAATACTTAATAATATTCCTTGAACCGGGTTCCTTTTAAAACCTTACAACTCGTAGGGCTATATCCAAATGTTCTTGTCTAGGATCTTTCAAGAACTGAGATAAAATATAGACATAATAAGCCAAGTATGGTAGAGAGATTGACAATTAAAGGAGGTGGCCTATCAGACGCCTATATGATTTGTTATAAGTGATTTTAGCTCTTATAGCAAGGCTTATTGTTTTGATTTATTGGAGATTTTGTTGGTTTAGCCTCTAGGAGACCGACTCCTGTAATGATGTCAAGAGTGTGTTTGCATTGGCAAATAACTAAACCCGAAGTACTTCGAGCTACTTAAATACCAAGAAAGTATTGAAGAGGAACCAAATCTTTCATTCAAAAACAATCACTCAAGTATGCTTTGAAACCTAGTAGTGCCACATAAAGATTACCAAAGATGATTAGATCATCACCATTAACCAAGATATTAAGTTGAACACCATCCTTTATGTCAGTGAATGAAGAGTAGTCTGAGTAAGACTGGAGGAAACGGTACCCCTTCAAACCCATGAAAAACTTTGCAAACAAACAACGAGGCGCTTGCTTTAACCTGTATAAAGATTTTCAAATTTGAAAAACCTGGTTAGGATGAGATTATTCGAACCCGAGAAACATTCTAACATAAACCTCCTCATCGAGATATCCATGAAGGAAAGCGTTGTGTATGTACATCTGGTGGAGTTCCCAGTTTTTTTCAGCTACAATGGTAATAAAAACGCGAATCGTTTTCATTTTTGCAACCGGATCAAACATCTGATTGTAATCCAATCCTACAATTTGATGATTACCAAAAAAAATAATTGGGATTTTAGTCTTTCAAGAGTACCATTAGAGTGAGATTTCCTACGATAGACCTATTGATTTCCCAATTCACGTTTTCCAGTAGGTAGATGTTTCAGATTTAAAGTAACATTGTCTTCTAATACTTTAATATCCTCTTGCATGGCTTGTTTGCACCTATAATTCTTCATGGATTCTTTAAAGGACCAAGGTTCATCTTTAGTAATAACAGCAACAAGAAACTCTTGATATGGTTGAGAAAAATTATCACAGTTGATATAATGTGCTATAAGAAAGGGTGTACATGAGGTATGTTGTGGGGAAGTAGCATTGGAAGATGGACTCTCTTTGAAGACTTTGTTAGTCACATAGTCTCTAAGAAGAACCAAAGGGAGTTTAGTTCTCATGCATCGACCAAGATTTACTTATTGACTATTAGTCAAATTGTCACTGGTAGTAGGATCATTTTTTGTATCAACATTTTCAAGAACAGTGGTTTTCAGATCTATTGATACAGATTCTACAGGTGGAAATTTGGTTGGTTGGGGTTCACCACCACTGGAATTGGTTGTGTGAGGTGAAACCAGTGGAACATGCGTATCATGATGGTCATCAGGATAGTCGGAAAAATCAAAATAAATCTCCTCATCAGACTCAAAATGAGTGGTAGACTTAAGATTGCTAGCCTTTGTGTAACATCCCAAAATACAAGGGTAAAAATTTCATTTTTAAAACAATCAAGACTCCCATTTATCATTTAAACAAATACTTAGAGATATTTTATAATAAAAACAGTTATCAGAGTACAATCCCAAAATCTCAAAGTTGAGGAAAATATAGGTGTATGTGCTGCGATCAAGCCGGACCCTTCCCTTTCAAACCGGAAGTACCTGAAACCATAAACCACAAAATGTAAGCACAAAGATTAGTGAGTTCTAAAAATACCACATATCATACATAACATACGAGACAAACATAACATACATATCTAATATTCAATAGGAAGGGCTATGTGCCAACCATAGTCTTGCCATTATGCCACGAGCCGTATCATGGTCTTTCCATGCCATGCCGGGGGCCAAAACCCTGGGTCTTACAGACAAGTTCCAAGAGCCATCTCCTAGTGTTCCATGCAATCATCATAGAGACAATTAGCATATAATCTACAACTACTTATCTACTTAGCTGCCAGAGTCCATACTCTGGTCTTGCATACAGATCTGTTAGGAGCCACCTACTAGTCAATCATGCAAATACCAAGTGCCACCCCTAGTCTTCCTATAATATATAAACCAAATGGGATGGCATTGGTGCCTTCAACCCATAGAACAGTGAGGAGACTCGCCTCGACAGCTAAACCCACGAATAAATCTCTGACTACCGATCTGCTAGAATCCCCGCTATCAAACAAATAACACCCAATTAATAATTGGGTACCAATCCAAATCTAACAATCTGTTTAGAGGGTAAAAATATCATTTTACCCCTCACCTAGTTTGTTCCAAGACAAAGGCCCAAACTCTCAATCATAAAGGCGCATAAACCAATAATCATTCAAAGCCCACTTATGGCCTAAATTTCCAAATTGGACCCAAAACCTAACATGAGCCTTACCTAAAACCATTTAACCTTTCCCTAATCCAAAATACTTGTTCTCAGATGTCCTAACAAAGCCCCAAGCAACCAAGCCCAAAAGATGGCCTAAACATGCAAGGCCCAACAGACCAAGTATGTGGGGCGTACTCAGCACGTACGCACAACGTACTTGCTTGGAAGCTTGTATGCTAAGCGTACCTGCTTGTACGACCAATGTACTCACCCTATTCAGCCCAAAACTTGATTTTTCACTTAATACATTAAGACAAAGCTCCAAAATATAGATCTGACTTCATTGAGCTGGATTATCACGTAAAGTTGCCAACTTTACGTTCATACATTGCTAAATGAAGCTATTAAGATTAAAAAGGACTTAATACTTGACCTAATGCATGCATGACACCAAAATTCACATAAAGCTTGCACCTTTATGCTCAAGGATACCAAAAAAAACTCAGATCTAAAAGAACAAGCCCTTAAACGACCTAACACATCCATAAACCCAAAACAAATTCCTTGGTTGCTTGAGTTTGTTTGTGAACCATTAGAGGTGCGCCACTTATGGCGATTGCTACCAAAGGTCTTTCAAGAAAGGATTCAAGATTGTTTACAATAACAATCTTAAAGGTACGTTTGATAACCCTTTATTATGTGAAATTTAGTTATACACTAAGATTCTATGGTTTATACTTTGTTGTTCATTATTATATGTTCAATTAGAGAAAACAAAAATCTTCAATTAGGGTTGCATGCACACATAGGATTGTATGTTTTTCTCAAAACCCATCAAGAACTAGGGTACATATTGCATAAATCAATAGCTCGAGGAAATGTTCCAAGAGCAAGCTAGGCAAGAATGATTCAAGATCTTTAAGTCCCCCATGGCATGCAAACAACTAAAGGGAGCTTATATATGTGCGCACATACAAAAGATGAAGTTGTATATAGACAGACTAAGGAATCTTGGTGTCAAGATACCAAAGGAGTTGACCATCTACATGGTTTTGAACTCACTTTCTAGTTCATATTCTCAATTCACTATGAACTACAATATGAACAATGTTGAGAAGACCTTGATGGAGTTGCATGGCATGCTTAAGTCTACTGAGGAAAGAATGAAGAAACCGAATAGATCAAACCCTACTACTCCCATTCTTTATATTGATCATGAGTATGCAAAAAGGAAAAGGTTTTCTCATCCTAAAGGAAGGGGATGGCTTAGGTTGGACAATCTAACCTAGGACCTAAGAGAAAGGTTCAAATTGAGATAGCTCCCACCACTGATCCGAATAAGGCCATATGTTTATACTGTCAAACCAAGGGATATTGAAAACATAGCTCACCTAAATACCTAGAGGATCAGAAGATGGGAATGTCAAAGTGGTTGGCACCACATGTATGTTTATGATAGAACTCCATATCACAACTACTTCTAATTCTTGGGTTCTTGATACAGGATGTGGTACTCATATTTTCTCTAGTATGTAGAGAATAAAGCAAAGTAGGAAGTTGAGGCATGGGAGCTTAACCCGATCTTGGGAAATAGGCACAAGTTGGCTATTACAAGGATCAAGAACTATGCGATCATGCTTAGTGATGGTGTTTATCTTAGTTTATTGAATTTTTTCTTTTTGCATGATATAGCATGCATGAAACATTATTTCTTTTTATGATTGTATAATGATGGTTGTCGGTTTTCTTTTGATAATGACAATGGTGAAATTTTCGTTTTTAAGAATGGGTCTTATATTTTCATAGCTAGCCCTTACAATTGTGTTTATGAGAATGTTGCTTGCGTAGGTAAAATTGATAAACTATTATTGAATGTTGGTTCTTCTAATATTGAATTAGATAAATCTTGTTTGTAGCATTGTTGTCTTGGTCATATAAAAAAGAAACGCATCACCAAGCTCCAATGGGATTGGATCTTGAAAATCATTTGATCTAAATTTGGATGACGTATGTGAGTCTTGCTTACTTAGAAAGATGAAAAGGTACCATTCACAAGTCACTATGAAAGAGGAAATTATCTATTAGACCTCATCCACACAGATGTGTGTGGACCATTCAGATCTACCACGAGACATGGTGAGAGATACTTCATGACTTTCATTGATGATTTTAGTAGATATAGATACATCTATTTAATTTAACACATGTCAAAAACCTTTAAAGTGTTCAAAGAATTTCAAAATGAAGTAGAGAATCAACTGGTCAGAAAGATCAAGATGCCACGATCCGATAGGAGTGGAGAATACTTAAGTATTGAATTCTACGATCATCTTAAGATTTGTAGAATAGTATCACAATTATCTCTTCCTGGAACACAATAGCTGAATTGTGTTGCTAAAGAGAAGAAATCGAATGCTATTATATATGGTTCGTTCTATTATGAGATGAGCTACACTTCCGATAACTTTTTTGGGGTATGCCTTAGAGACGGTCGCCCACATCTTAAACCTTGTTCCAAATAAGAAGGTTGCTAAAACACGCTCTGAGATGTGGAGTGGTACATGTCCTTCTCTATCATATCAAAGTAAGGGGTTGCGGGGCTTATGTTTGACGCGGGACAAACGATAAACTTGAAACCAAATCATAGAAGTGTTACTTCATTGGTTATCCACACAAGTATTTTGGATAATTGTTTTAAAAGCCTTCTGAGAACAAGGTATAAGGTCACACCTTATGATCTGATGAGTCAAACACTCTACATGCTAACTATCAGCCTCAATGTTAACATTATCATTAACGCTAACGTAATCTTTGTATATTAAGTAACTATACACACACACATACATACATATATATATATACACACACACACACATAACATAGATAGCAGATCTGATATCTTTGTGATGAGGATCGGTCATTACTATAAATTAGATACAATTCCTTCAATCAAGGGATATACTAGTATAGTTTAGTATAAATTCAAAAGTAGGGTGAAACCCTAATGTAATCGTCTTGGTGACCATCTTTGTGACAACCTGTTTTTTTGGTGAAAACAAACCCCTTTCTTGGTGGAAGACAATTTGGTGAATTCTTCATGTTCTTTAATTTTTCGGTTCTTTATTTGTTTAGTTTACTTTGTTCTTGTTTATTTTACTTGAAGTGTAACCGATCTATACAAAACTTCAATTATTATCAGAGCGGGTTTTCTGATACATTCAAGTTATCGTTGTTGGTTAGAATTTTCGTTCTAAGATCTATTCATAAACAGTTAGAAATCGTTCTCTTGAAACCATAAAAATAAAAATAAGACGAAGAAGAAGAAGAAGAAATTTTCTCTATATAATCATTCCATATCTGATGGCTATTACAAAGATGTAGAAGAAGAAGAAGAAGAAGAAGAAGAAGAAAAGGAAAAGAGTTTAGACATCTGAAGTTAAATCTAATCATAAATTTTTGAAAGTGAGGAGAAGAAGAGAAGATTTCAAAAATCTTGAAGAAAATGTCTTTTTTTCAAATCAGATAATGGGTCTCTCCAATATTTGTTCAGTCACTGAAACATTGTGTCCGTTATTCTGCTGTTCAAAGATACCTCCAGGTAAGTGTTTCTAAACTAAATCTTCTTTTGGTATTTAAAAATCATTTGCTGAAATTTGAAGATGTGAAAAGGAGAAAAAGTAAGATTTATTGTATATTGTTTGTGTAAAGCTCTTTGAATTTCCTCTATTTAAATTTCCGTTAAATGTTGTGTACAATTATTATTTTTGAAATTATTGTGTATGGTTTGATGTCAAAAAAATTATTGCAAGAAAATTTTCTAAGTTTTAAGTAAAGTGAGTACATGCAAATATCATTCATTCTTGTGCTTATTATCAAGATAAAAAGTAGCTTAGTCATTACAAGTCCTTCATGCATATTGTCTCTTATGTTGGCATTTCTGTCAAAATGCCAAATGAAACTAAGTTATGGAGCCTTTGGGAGAAGAACATAACTGCAATCAAGATTTCTCTCTTACAAGGGGTACAAGTCTGAAATAAACAAAACAAAAGGATTAGATGTAGGGGTATTTTGGTCATTAAGGATTTCATGCTATTTCATGTGATGGTGACTACTCTTGAAGCTCAAAGAAAAGTCTATTGCACTCTATTTCCTTATTCTTTCAATGAATGAAAAGAGATAAGTCAAAAGAAAGTATTCAAGGGTATTTCGTGTCACGTGGTTTGAGGATGTGTACAAGATGAGCTGGTGTTAAAATAATGTAACTTAGGTGTGATAGAGCTCAAAGAATTGGTCATTATATCAAAAAGTGAAAGACTCATGAACCAATGGGAAAAGCATCATCCTCTGCTATCCAGATAAATAAAAAAATCAAATGTGATTACCCTCTCTCATGTTTTCGATTCGTGTGCATGTATTCAAGAGAAAAATTGTATTAAAGTTGCAAAAAGAGTGTAAGGGATCAAGCTAACATGGGCATTTTGGTTGACGTTTCTGAGACTTTCATGTTGATGTGTTTTCTGTTTGGATTCACACACTGGTTGATTTTCTTAACTCAAGTAACGCTATGTTCTGCTTCATATCTACCAGCTTCACATTCCAACATGTGTCTCCTACTTCACTTAATATTTTCAGCTTCAATAATGACTTAATTTAGTTGTAGGTCATATGTTTGTCTATAATACCTAGCTTCATGATTTACTTCCGTTAGTCTTTTACTGCAATTCAAGCTGATCAAAAGTTCACATGATGATCTTTAATCATTCACGTTGATTGGTTTTCGTTGAATATCACATTTGCTTCTCAAGTCCCCAA
This sequence comes from Lactuca serriola, assembly GCF_051521515.1. Lineage (NCBI taxonomy): Eukaryota > Viridiplantae > Streptophyta > Magnoliopsida > Asterales > Asteraceae > Lactuca > Lactuca serriola. The sequence goes on from NC_136416.1 coordinate 73,542,939, forward strand.
TGGATGATGTAACTGTTGTGTTACAACTTGAAGTTTTTAAGAAAAGAGTCTTAAGGTTAAGGGTAATTTTGGTTTTGTGTTGTTAAATGTTTTTTTACCATTCTTTGTCTCACTAACGTCTTCCACAATGCTCCATCTGGCTTCACAGAACTCCACCAGCTGCATCCTTTTCAGTGTTAAACTATCATCCTTGAACTTCAATTTGCTGCTCTCATTTCTTCTGTTGCAAGAGAAAGCTGCAATTGATGAAGATATGTCTTGACAACAGGTCAAAATAGTCCTCAATGTGATTGTTGGTATCATAAATCAAGTAGACAGGGGTTGTATGGTAACTTGAGATGGAATATTTTGGTTTTTGCCATCATACCGGTTCCAAAAGGTACATATTTAAGTTGTTTCTACTTCTAAGGATGTATAGGTAAATGTAAAAGAAAAGTGAAAACGGAAAAGTCTTATGTTTCCTTGATTTGTCACAGTTTGCCTCATCCCAAGGCAATCATGTCAAAGGCTAATTTCAAATGAAGAATAGAAAAGGACATTAAGGACATTATTTTCTAGAAGATGCAAAAATAATTCAAAGTTCCAGCAGGCCACAAGAGAATAGACAAGCATGCATTGGTATTCATGAAGTGTTTTCCTACGTTAAATCTGCATAAGGGAATTTCATGTTTGCACTAAAGATTCTATTCGAATGAAAGGTCTCAAACTACAATGGTTGGACTCAAACAAGAGCTATGAAATAGAGTTAAAACCTAAGCTTCTAAAATTATTTAGTCTCAACAATATATAACTTAGCATATTCTCTTACTAGTTAGTTAAAGTTAGTGAGAACTCCTAAAAAGCACAAAGCAAGAAGCATTCGAGCATCGAGTAACTGGAATTAAGCATAACCTAAATAGGCAATCCTATTACTGACTGATCACCGCTAGCATGCAAGTCTACAAGCTCATATATCAGGAATATAAAGCCATCTCTCCTAGCATTCTATCATGCAAATATTGAGCAGATCCTTAGCCCTAACTATCATGCGATTCACAAACTCACAAATCAAATCATATCAAAAAACATGTATGGGTATTTGGGAAACTTACTTGAGCTCGGTCGATTGCACGAACCACACCCTTTTTCTTTTATTAGAAAACCCCTTTTATAAGACATTTCTTTTAAAAAAAATTCTACCAAATCCTCAATTTGAGTTCAGACACACCCGATAGTATGTTCGAATCCCTCAAACTAAGGCTCTGATACCAACTTGTAACGTCCCAAAAATTAAGACTAAAAATTTCGAATTTTAAATTAATTAAAACCATTATCCAAACAAAAAAATAGAAACCATGGTGAATTAAAGCGTATCAATAGCATCCAAGTACATTAGAGTAATATAAAAATGTGGAATGATGTGGTGTGTGCACTGCAATCATCCCGGGATCTTCCCCTTTGAATCAGAAGTACCTGAAACACAAAATGAAAAACATAAGCACAAAGCTTAGTTAGTTCCCCAAAATACTACATACCATACATAATCAAACATATAATTGGCCCTGCCTGCCATTGGGCCCCGCCCGACATCGGGCCATGCTCGGAAAACAGATATGTCGGTTATCAGGCCCCACCTGGTATACATATAAACATATAAACATATAATCATATAAAAAATGCAATAATTACAAAGATAAAAAGCATACAGGATAGTCGTTGGGTCCTGCTAGGTAAACATATAAACACACAACACATGAAAAAGTCATGCAGACAACTAGTACCCTAAACATAACAAACCATGGGCCAGCATTGGTGCCTTCGACCCACTAAACACAGTGAGGAAACTCACCTCTAGCTGCTAAATTTCTCAAATAAATCTCGGTCTGCTTGTCCGGAAAATCCCCATGCTAATATTATCAAATAATACCCATATAATAATTGGATCTCAATCCATAATCAAGAATCTAAGCTAGTTGTCTGATATCTAGGGTAAAAGATCATTTTACCCTTTTTTTTTACATAGCCCAAAACCAAGGCCTAACCCATCTACACAAAAGGCCCAAATTTCTTAAATGGCATCCCTATGCCCAACAAGGCCCAACTTCCAAATTGAGCCAAAAAATCATCATTGACCTAATCCCAAGAAAGTCCATAGTCTATCCATGGCCCAAAGTTAGAAGTCCAATGTCCCAAACCAATGAAGTCAAATTGAAGGTCCATCTACTCAGTACGCGGGGCATACTCAGACCGTACATTTAACATACTCCTTCTGGGGCAAGTACACACTGCGTACCAGCTGGATAAGCCCAATGTACTCCCTAGATTACCAAACCAACCTATCAAGAACATAATTGGTTAACCCAACATGCTAAACTTTCAGATCTAGTTCTAAACGGCTACTTAATATGTAAAGTTGGCAACTTTACACCCATGCATGAATTAATAAGGTCCAAAACCCAAATAGAAGATTAATACGACTCCTAACACTTGCATGGACCAAAATAACCCATAAAGGTTGCATTTTTATGGACAAAGTACCTCAAATGAACAGAGATTTAACATCCATAGCTTCTAGAGTAGACCATAACTCCATATATGACATTAAAAGACCCAAAAATACATAAATAACACCATAAAATGGATCTAGCATAAAGTACCATGAAGACGAGAGCTTTTTACCTCAAAAGGCTTACTAAGGTGAAGATAGCTTTGGATCTACAAACTCATGCTACTCCCAAGCAACCTCCAAGTGTTCCTCTTCTTCTTCTTCACCACAAAACACCAACGAATTTACTTTCAAGCTCAAATCTCACCAAATACACTTAGGGTTTCGAGATTATGGCATAGGGTGATGGAGGTTGATCAATAGAATGTCCAAAGGTGGTATAAGATTCTTAAATAGGGTGGAAACCCTACAAATTAGGGTTTTCCATTACACCACGTAGGCCATGCATACTCCACGTACGCCCCATGTATGTGGGAGAATCCCGCATCCAGAAAAGAGCTAGTATGCTAAGCGTACTAGCTAAGGACCTAAATGATATATATTTTGCATTAAGGGGTAAAAAGGAAACATACCAAATTATGAATGTTACAATTCTCCTCTACTTAAATCAGACTTCGTCCTCGATGTCCGCTGCCCCAAATAACTCCGGGTAATGCTCCCTTATATCGTCCTTCGGCTCTCACGTCCATTCTGAACCCTTGCAATGCTCCCACTAAACCTTCACCAACTCAACAACCTTGTTCCTCATGGTTTTTGTCTTCCGGTCAAGAATCGCCACCAGTCTCTCGATATAATTCAGGCGATCATCCACTTGAATTTCCTCCAATAGAACCACCACGGAATCATCCACTAAAAATTTCCGCAGCTGAGAGTCGTGAAACGAGCTATGGATCTGACTAAGCTCCTTGGGAAGATCCAAGCGATTAGCCACCTGGCCCACCCAAGCCAAAACCCTGAAAGGACGGATGTACCTAAGACCCAACTTCCCCCTCTTCCTAAATCAGATGACACATTTCCAAGGTGACACCTTCAGGAGAATCATATTCCCAACCTGGAATTCTAGATTCTATCAACACTTGTCGTCATAGCTCTTCTTTCGACTCTGAGCTGCCCATAAATCGCAGACCGAACTCACCCCAACATATCGGGTCCTGCATTTCCTCACATAGAGCATCTGAAAAGGAGGTTGATTAATGTTGGCATGATAACTGTTGTTATACGAAAATTCTACTAATGGAAGATACGTATCCCAATTCCCACCGGAATCCAATACACATGCCCAAAGCATATCATCCAAGGTTTGGATGGTTCACTCGCTCTGTCCATCAGTCTGTGGGTGGAAAATCATGCTGAAATGCAGACGATTACCCAAGTTGTCATGGAACATCTTCCGAAATCTGGAAGTAAACCAAACGTCCCTGTCTAAAACCACAAAAACTGGCACCCTATGTCATGCCACGACCTCCCTAATGTATACCTTGACCAATTCTTCACAGAGATACTCTCCTGAACTTGAATAAGATACACGCTCTTGGTCAATCGGTCAACGATGACCCAAATTGAATCCACTCTGCATGCTCTCCAAGGCAACTTCGTAACGAAATCCATGGTAATCTCCTACCATTTCCAAATGGGGATGTCTAATGGCTGCATCTTGCCATGAGGCCGCTGATGCTCGGCCTTGACTTTCTTGAAATTCAAGAACCTCTCCACATACCAGGCTACATCCCTCCTCATACAAGGCCACCAATAATCAGGACGAAGATCTCTATACATCTTCGTTGCCTCGGGATGAATGGAGAATCTCGATTTGTACGCCTCCTCCATCAGAACCTAACGCACACTATACCAATATAGAACCCAAACTCTTCAATAAAGAGTCAGGATATGATAATTAAAGGAAGCCACCTGACCCACTTTGCGCTCACTCTTCCGGTGCTCTTCTTTCATAGCCTCAACTTTAGCCTATCGAATCCGTTCCAAAAGTGGAGTAATCATGATCATCCTCAAACAAATATCCCTGATCAGAGCCGCGACCGCCATGCGGATAAGAGCATCGGCCACCACATTGGCCTTCCCCAGATGGTAAAGGGATCTCACATTCATAATCCTTCACCACATCCAACCATCGACTATGCCTCGTGTTTAGATTTGGCTAATCCATTAGATATCTCAGGCTCTTGTGATCCATGTAAATAGTACATCAGACCCCCACATAGGTTATGTCACCAAATCTTGAGGGAAAAAACCATTGGCCTTAGCTCTAGATAAGGTGTCAAATAATTCGCCTCATGAGGCTTCAGCTGCCTCGAAGCGTAAGTGATCACGCGACCCCTCTGCATCAGAACTGCACCCAAACTCATGATCGACGCATCACAATAAACCACAAAATCCTCGAAACCCTTCGGCAGGGTCAAAATCGGTGCCTCAAAAAATCTCTATCTCAGGGTCTCAAAAGTTGTCTGCTGCTTAGGGCCCCACCGAAAAGTGATAGTCTTCTTCATCAACTGAGTCACAGGAACCGCTATCTTGGATAAATCCTGAATAAACCTCCGATAGTAACCTGCCAACCCAAGGATACTCCGAATCTCATATGGAGACCTCGGAACCTCCCATCTCATCATGGTCTCGACCTTGGCCGGATCGACCAGAATACCGTTCTGGTTGACAAGGAGCCCTAGAAACTGCACCTCGTGTAACCAAAACTCACACTTGGAGAACTTCGCATAAAATCTCTCCCTCCTGAAAGTCTCCAATACCTCCCTCAAGTGCTCCTCATGCAGCTCCTGGGTCTTGGAATAGACCTGGATATCATCAATTAATACAATCACAAAACGATCCAACATCGACCTGCATATGTTATTCATGAGGTCCATGAACATAGCTGGAGCATTGGTGAGCCAGAAGGGCATCACTATGAACTCGTGATGACCATAACGAATCCGTAAGACCATCTTCTGCACATCCTCCTCTCTGATCCTCATCTGATCATAACCCGAATGCAAATCAATCTTTTAAAACCAAGATGTACCGTGAAGTTGTTCAAACAAATCGTCAATCCTCGGGAGTGGATAACGGTTCTTCACGTTAGCTTATTCAGCTCCCGATAATCAATACACATCTAATGAGCCCCATCATTCTTCTTCACAAATAGGATCGGTGCTCCCCAAGGATAACTGCACAGTCAAATGAATCCATTTTCTAACAGATCCAACAGTTGTGTAGACAACTCATGCATCTTTGGAGGAGCTAACCAATACGGTGCTTTGGCTATCAGAGCTGCACCAGGAACCAGGTAAATCGTAAACTCCACCTACCTCTTTGGGGGCACTCCAGGAAAATCCTTCGGAAACACATATGGGTACCCCCATACAATCGAAACATCATCTACAGTTTCCTACCCTTATCCCGTGTATCCATATCATAACCGACATATATGGAACAAACCTGATGAAGATAATGTCTGACCGAACATATAATCGGCCCACAATGAGCACTCTCTCCGCGAATTACTAAATCTCCCCCACTTGGGATTCAAATCCGTACTATTTAATGCTCGCAATCAATCACTACCCTATTGGGGCTCAACCTGTCCATCCCTATAATAACCTTGTTCCAGTGCAAAGGAATAGGAACCAAATCGATCGGAAACTACTCGTTGAACATCTCTAGAACACAACCCCAATGAACCCCTGATATTCGGACAGATCGATCATCTGCACTCTCAACATCTAAGGGACAATCCAGCTCCCTCAGAGCTCCAACAAACCTCTTGCTAAGTGCAAGAAATATAAAAGATCGAGTAGCCCCCAAATCAAACAATACCAATACGGAGATACCGTTCACAAGGAACCATCCTAAAATAAAACACACATATATAAGCAGAGAAATCAATATAAATAAAGAGGTAAGGAGAAGATGTATACCCGTCACCACATCAGGTGTTGCATGAGCCTCCTCGGCAATCAGCTGAAAAACCCTGCTCTTCACCATAGGTGCATCCACCTTGCCCTGGCAGCCATCAGTGATCCATAAAGTTTTTGGAGTGGGTACTACCACTAGTCTGCTACTTCCAAACTCGGAAAATGGGCTTTCTTGTGGCCCCTCAGATTACAATAGAAGCAAATCAGATCAGATACTGGGGTGGTGTTGGTAGTTGTAGCAGTGCAATCCTTTTTAATATGACTCGTCCGGCTGCACTTAGAGCAACCTTAGCCACCCACCCTGCATGCCCCATCTTGCGTCTTGCCGCACTTGCCATAGCGTCTCCGACCCTACTGGTCTCTCGATCTCGAATCAAATACCTTGGGCCTTTTTCCTGAATCCCCTAAAACCTAAGCCTGATCCAGCTTCCTCTTCCTGTGTCTCTCTTTTTCTCCCTCTGGTTCTCGCAATTATCCTTTAGTGTCTTGCAACTAGATTTGGTCATGAACTGCCGAACATCACTCCTCAACATCTCATGGTACCTTGCCTTCTTCATCTCCTCATCCGCCACATACTGTGGAACCAATAGTGCCACCTCACGGAACATAGCAGTGATCTCAGCCATCGTCTCAGTAGTTTGGCGAAGGTCCTGGAACTCCATCGCCAACTGTTGCACCTCAATCACCATTGAAAACTCAGCTCGAAATCTGGTCACAAAGTCATCCCACATCATTTAATCAACAACCTTATCACTCACGGAGCGCCCAACCTCCTCCTACCATTCCCGGTCTCTACTTTCCAGAAGACTGGAAGCTGATGGATTAGATGTCTAATCCCTTAACTATAATTGGTATGAACTTGACGCGAGAGTAGTATGGTCCATTTCAGGTTGCATATCACCAAGACAATTTGATAGGATAGACTTTTGAGAAGAGATTAGTTATGATTTATTAATATATTATAAGTTCTAGTATATTAATATGAAATCATATGATTTAATTAGTATTGATCAATAATTAATTTGGAATTACTTTAGTAATCAAAAGAGACTAATTAAATTAATGGGGACTAATTGTGTAAATTAGTTATATATATATATATATATATATATATATATATATATATATATATATATATATATATATATATATATATATATATATATATGGTTAGGGCTTATGATACATGATGGACTATGTTTATGGATGAATCCATAAAGAATTAGCCCTCCTGAATCATGGATCATGGATAATAAGCCCAAGGTTATGGATTAGGGTTTAGGACTCTTAGACTATATATAGAACACCCCATAGCTAAAATCGGTAACCCTAGTGTTCTTGGAGTTCCATAACCGATTTTGAGTGCATAGAACCTCTCTCTTAAGTCATTCAGTTGTTCAAGGGTGTGTTGTGAACCTTTTGAGGCGTCACACTTAGGGTGCTAAGTTCTTAAAGGCTAAAACTACAAGCTACAACAAAGTGGTAATTCTACAACTCATTTTTTATGTTGTTTATGTCAATTGTATGCTAGTTGTAGGCTTTATGCTTCGGAAACAATATTGCATGTATAATTAGAGAAAACATAGATCCAAAACATTTAAGGTTGTATGTGCACCATAGGATGTTGTAGTATACAACATCCAACAGTGGTATCAGAGCCTAAGATTGTTTTCTATTATATTTGATGCATGGCTTAATTTTCAAACTTGAAAAAAAAAATTGATTTTCTATCCTCTGACTGATGAACTCACCGAGTCTACTGGCTGACTCGACGAGTCCATTCAATATAAGGTCAACTCGGCGAGTCTTGTTCATGCACTCGACGAGTTGATGCTTCTGATGGTAGATTTTCAGGATTTTTGGCCTGTTTTGGATTAGGATCATTACCACAAAATGTTTTAGTTCATAAAATTTGATTTTATTGATATGGTAGTGATCATGCTTATCCAATTAAAAGATAATTGTCAAAATTTCAAGAGTTGTATTAGTTTATATGATTAGGCTAATTTCTTGCAAATTGTTGATATGAATTCTATACTTATGAGTTTAACTTGATCATAGATAAATTATTTTATTATTTTATTAATTGAAATATTTGATCTTAAATGTTTTTAATGTCCTCCATAACTTGTCCTCAAGTTATGGAAGATTAAAAGTTTTTCATAAAAACCAAATTAACTCATAGGTTATGAAAAACCAAAAGTTTTTAAGATTTACAAAACTTGCCCTCAAGTGTTGGTATTTGAAAAGTCTCAAATTAAGAAATTCTTGTAAGAAAAAAGGTGTAACTCTTGGTTCATAAATTAAAAAAATAATTGAATAGTTTTTCATTTTGAATTATTATATATTAGAACCTTGAAGTTTATGGATAGTTCAAATTACACCTTATAGACTTTATTAAATAAATTAAAGTGTCTAATTAAAAGAGATTAATAATTCCGTAATGACATGTTTAATTAAATTAAAAGTATAATTTATTAATAGATTAAACCATCTAGTATTTTAAGAATTTAAAATACACCGTTATACTATTATAATATTAAAAGTTTAATAATTATATATATGTATAAGACAAGTTAGTCTTATCGTTAGTAGGCCTCATTCATGAAGCCAGTCTATAAGGGGGGGGTATAAAGTTACTGCCTATAAAATGGTAGTTTAATGGGTGTCCACTCTCACCCACCGCTTCCTTGACTGGTGGATGGTCGTTAGCCAAACGGGTAAGATATGACATTAATTATCATTAAAAGTATAATGAAAATACCAAGTAACTAAACACTTATAAATTCCCAATCTTAGTTACTTTGGAAAAATGTGAATTTTGTGCTACCCATGAAATTGCACTTTGCACCTTGCTAAGTCGTTAGTGGAGCGTGTATGGTTAACAGGCTCACTAACTTGGACTAACAAGGGTGGAAAAGGGTAACTCGATGTTTGTCATAGATCAATAGAGCGTGTGTGGTTAACTGGCACATTGATTAGGTGATAGAAAACTTCGAGAGTACCAAGGTAATTTGCATGATTATTCACACCTTGTTTGTGATCCTCTGTATCCCAGTCACAAACTTGAAGGACATAATTGAGATTTAAACATGCCATTGAAAAGTTCAATGAATCTCAAAGGATATAGGAATTTCAAATCATTTAAAACCTAAAATTCATTTTCGTTTTTCATGATGGAAATTGGTAAATCTTCATTTACCTACCTTCAAATATTTTGCAATTGGATTACTGCATCCCTCTTCCGAATTGTAAAATATTGTGTTGGGTCCTAGTCTTAATATTTCATTTGGGTGTTATATTAAGGACTTAAATCAACTAACTTGAATTTCTCCCTTATAGATGTGTTGTTCTGACAACTATGGTCTTCCTCATCCTTTTGGAAAAAACCTTCTTCATAAAGATGATATTCCACAAAACGATCGAGGTGAAAGATTAATCCCTTCTTCGTGTTGTAGTGGAACTTCACTTCCGCCACCTCTTCCCATAATTCTCCCTAACCCACAAGTTCAAAGACTTGAAAAGTTCAAGGTCACTCAAGACCTACTGGCTAGCAAACACCAAGATGGAAGGTTTGTGTATGCACATGTCTTGGAGATGAAGTCACACGTTGACAGGCTGATAATGTTGGGTCTCGTTCTTTCATGGAAGTTGGCTGTTAACTTGGTTCTTCGGTCACTTCCTAAGTTATATAGCGGGTACTTTAAGGACTACTATATGGGAGATCACATCATGACCCTTATTGATCTAACATATTTGCTTGTTGTTGCTAAATCATCAATGATTTGGCGCACCGGTAAAGCAAATTTTATTGGAAGATCTACTTCCTAAACTTCCATGGACATTGGAAACATTGGAAGTCCAGAAAAGTCTTCTCTTCCCAATGGAAAGGGATTCGCCATGGTCAGGTCATTTGACCAAATCGTAAAGAGAAAGGCTACGTTTGAGATAGTCCCATGTACCATTCCCAAAAATTCCATATGTATTTATTGCCAGGAGAAGGGGAATTGGTTGTGAAGCTGCCATATTTACCTGAAAGACCGCAAAGATGGTAAAGTCAAAAAGTTTGTCTCTACTTCAGGTAAGTCTACTATCTAAATCTATTAAGTTCCTATTTGGAGATTCTTAATACATGATGTAATGTTATTACATTTTGATGTTTTGTAGGATCGAAGAAAAGAAAGGAAACTTAAAGGAAGAGTAGGCTGATTCTAATCGTGAAGAGATGGATTTCGATCGCATGGTTCGATGATCAGAATTTTGAGCCGATGCTTAAGAGTTATGACAGATTGATTAGGAATAGATAACCACATAGTTTTCATTTGTAATTACATTGTAAAGAAAAGGTTTTCCACAATTTTAATAAATAAAAGATAAAATTTGATTTTACTTTAAGTTTCCTTACAATGACATTGTGAAAAATTGTTGTTTATGTGTTTCCATTGATAGCAATATTGGAAAATGGATTTGATTCTTTTGTTTGTGGTAGTGTCAAGATTTACCAAATAAGGAAAGATTTTCATCACCTAAGTTTCAGTTGGATAGAAACTTTGAATGATGCAACTTGTATTGTCTGATGAATGAGAACCTTTGTCTTTGGGAAATTAAGACTAATTCCTTGTTCACATGTATATATGAGTCGAGTGAAGGACTAGGGGATCAGGTACGCTTGGTTGTGCGTTGATTAGGTCCCCCACAAATAACGATAAGACTATTCGTTATGATTTACTAAAGTTTAGTAACTATGGTTTTGCTTACAAGATTAAGTGTAATTCTGAACCATTGGAATAGTTTCAATGTATAGCAGAACGAATAAGAAGAATTAAATTAGGCATAAAGATAAAAGTTTCTCCAATCTGAAAAGAAGGGAGAGTACTTGAGTATCGTGTTTTATGATTATCTTAGTGGTTATGAAACCATATCATAATTGATCCTCTAAGTGCACTTGTATGGGTAAGAAAAGTAATTGTGAATTGTTGAAATGGTTATATCAAGAAGATAAATCATACTTCGTTCCAAAATCAGGTCTTAGATTCATACTCCAAGATTGTAACTTGTGTGACATAATCTTAAGAAAGGTTTATAACACTTATCAGATGTAGAGTAAAATGTTTTCTACTCTTGTACATTTGAAATTGGTAAGTTGTGATGTTTTGGATAAAACAAAGACCAACTAAGACCAATTGTTAGAAGTGTTTGTCTTGATAAGAAACTGCACTAACTCTTGAATATTTGTTTGTCAAGTACTATTTCTTGAAAAAGGAAATCTTATATGTCAAGAGGTCAATGGGAGTCTAAATGGTCTTGAATAGTCTCAAGAACAAATCGAGAATAAGCCTGTTGTTAGTCACTAGCACACGACTTGAGGTTCGTAACCTATCGTGTTGACACATTCTTGTTTCTGTGCCATTCCAGTTGGATGGCTATGTATGTGAGTACTCAATTGTTTGCATAACAACTTGGAAGGAATGACAGGCCCTTGTGCTGCCAGGTGGCAAGAAATGTAGATTGAACATGTTCAGTCCATATGAGTTTGGATTTGTCACTAACCTTGTCTTGTGATTATGGTTTTGACAAATTCACATGGATAGGAGCACATACACCTTAAAAATATAAGTTTCATAAGGTTTATCTCCAATTCATGAAAATCATTGTGAGGAAATGCTTTCACTAAGTAGATTTTAAGGAGATAGCATTTGTGATATTTGCATTCTCAAATTCGATTATGATTACGACATCCCTCTTCATAGTTCGAATTGTGAGAAATGGAAAAGGTCTAAACATTTGGGACTTATTGATGTAAGTTCTAAAAATTGTTTAGATACACATGTGAGCTATCTAAGGAAAGGTGTATGAGTTTGAGAAGCCTCGATAAAGTCTTATCGAAGCATCTCGTCTCAGAAATCTAAACTTTGGTAAGGAAGTCAATAAGTATTGATTTCTAGAAGTCCAACTGATTTCTGAGTACATGTCAAAGCTAGTGGGAGCATAAGTGTTATGCTAATGTAATTATTATGCTAGTGGGAGCACAATTATTACGTTTGTAGGAACCCATTTTTATAACGAACGGTGAGTGCGGAAGTAAGATATCTCGAGATTAATCGTGTTTTTGTAAGTATGAACACGAAGAACATATTATAAGTTCATAAAAAAGAATAAGAACGAAGAGAGAATAATATTGATATTCATGAAGAACATGGTGGGAGAGAAACTCTCCCTGGATGGGAGAACCCACCAACTTTCTCTCTCTCTCTAGAGATTACATTGTGAGAAGTACAAAAGTAATCTAACTAAGAAAAAGTGAGCTAGCTTAAAGAATAAATGAACAATTCTCCCTTTATATAGGAGGGAGAGTATTTACACCATAAATACAATAAAGGGAAAATACAACCTAATAAACACTCATTATTTGTGGAGCATTTACATGCACCAACATTCTCTCCCTAAATGCTTACAAATGATGAGAGATACAGTAAGTGATACAAGGCTATACTACAATAATCCGACTAGCAAGTGTGGTAATAAAATGAAATCAAGTGCTGAAATGTCTCTGAAACTCTGAAGTGTCTGTGAAGTCTGAAACTGGCCATGAATCTTTGAAATGAAGGTCTTCGGCTTCAAAGCACAACCAATGAAGCAGAAAAGATAAGATCCAAAACTTCAAACCAATCATAATCACCCGAAGAAGGAGGTCACCATGAGCAAGTAGAAGATCCAATAAAAGAAACACTTCGGCTTCAAAAATTCTGAAAAACATTTCGAGTTCTCAAATCATAATACACCAAAAATTCTTCAAAGAATAGCCTGCTAAAAATGTGAAGCATCCATAAAATGTAGTCTGGATAAAGATAATGTGAGTCCAAAAATATGGTCCAGCAATGCCAAAAATTTGATCCAAGGATCAAAAATAAGTGTCACGTCACATCGCCAAAGTAATCTTCGTCTTCAACATATCACAAATCCAAACTCGTGAAACCATAAGAACTGAACCAAATGCGAACACAAAATCATCATGTGGTAGAGTCCGAATAATAAATAATCTGAATCGGAAAACATCGAGTAATGCCAAAATTTTGATCCGTGAAGACCAAAAATAAGTGCCACATCGCATCACTAAATAAATAATCGTCTTCAGAAGTCTTCAAAAATCAAAACTCAAACAATAATAACCAAATCTGGATGATATTCTCTCCCTATTTTTGATAACCAATGACCGAATATCAAAAATCAACAAATCATCGGATGGAGAGAGTCGGATACCAAGAGCTAAGAGAAGCTCTCCCTAGATGTATGAAAGGTCTCGATAAGAAACGAGAAAGAGTAAAGAGATACTCTTGCGGTCATGAGAAGGTGGGTGACATAGTTGCCGAAGCTGTGCTGAGAAAATCATCTATTGTGCCAAAAATAATATCCAAATATCCAAACTGCGGTGCCGGAACACTTGAAGTGGCTTCAAAGAAAATAAATTCCACTTTGCTTAAAATAAGCAACCAAGTCATAAAAATTCCATAATGTGAAGAATGCGAAACAACTTTGTTGATCAATCGTCGTTGCGGTGCAAGCATCACAAAAAAGATAATATGAAGTCCGACTGCGGTAGGAGCATTCTTCCAATAATAATAACCAGCATGAAGTAAATCAATGTGACAATCCAAGGTTCGGTTGTGGCAAACATTGATGTTAAAAAAAAATTGGTTTTAATAAAAAAAATTAGTTATAATAAAACAAATTGGTTGGAAAAAAAGTTTAATTAAAAAAATAATGCAGAAAAAAATCTGAATTAAAAAAATAAAGTCTAGAAAAAAAGAGGTTTGAAAAAAAAGGGAAAAAGGAGGGGAGGGGAGGAAAAAAGAAGGAAGAAAGGAGGGGGGAGGAGGAGGAAGGGAGGAGCTGAAGGAAGAAGGAAGGGAGGGGAGGAGGAAGAAGTAGGGAAGGGAAGGCTGAAGGAGGAGAGGGGGCGGAGTTGAGGGGATCCGAAGTCTAAAGAGATTGCGGGTCTAGAGGGCTTTGTTGCAGTGGGAGGTGATTGCGGTGGGGTGGTTGGGTGCGGTTGGTGCTGACTCGAGGATGGAAGGGTTGGGTACCGAAGTCAGTGAAGTAGTTGCGATTCGGAAGGAAGACGAGGCGGCTTCGGATGCGAGACTGCAGTAGGCGCGTGCTTGCGGTCCGAGGCTGCGGATTTGAGCTTCGGTCTGAGGCTACGGTCCGATGTCTTCTATCAGCATTCAAGGGTGGACTTCGGTCAGCAGGGAAGGGCTGCGGTCTCTTGGTTACGGACCAAGAGGCTTCGGATCAAGGCTTGAGAGGGGCTGCGGGGAGGCTTCTTAGGAGACTCCGGTAGGTAGTTTTTGGCTGCGGTTTTGGGCTCCGAAAAGGGCTAAATATATGACGAAAAATGCTATTTTTTCATGAAAAATGGTACCACAAAGGCCATTTATTCATATTTTAATGAGGGAATCTTTTTATAAAGCATTCTATGTCAAAGGTGGGTCTTGGGAAGGCAAAAAGAAGAGCGTGCAGGAGGGTTTTTTAGGGACAAAAGGTGATGGGATTGCCGGATTGGACAATGTCACACGGTTTTTGCTTGGGAAGGCAAATATAAGTGGAATACTCTTTACACAAAAGAGTAAAAAGGACAAAGTGTTTTATGCAAACAACAAATTACGTCCAAACACTTCAAATTAAAGATTCACAGCAACTAAAGTGTGAAGAATAGATGCTTCATACCTCAAGATGATGAAAGTTGCTGGGAAAAAAAATCTTCAAAATAAAGTGTCTTTTTCCACTTTCTTCAAGAATAATAAGCCCACTAAATTTGTGTCTTCTCATTTCCAAGAGCAAAAAAAATAATAACTTTTAAGAACATCTTTTTCCAGCAGAAAATAGAACGAGCAGCAGCAACAACATTTTATTTTTACTAAGATAGAAACACCCATAAGATATAACTAAGAACGAACTCATAAAAAAAATTTCGGTTTGAAGCCCGAAAAATTTTCTTGCAGAAACACGGAAAAATCACAAGATAATCACCGAACGGGAGTCATTCACTTGAACTAATCGTGAGATCTTCAAGGTACGACTCTGATACCAATTGTAGGAATCCATTTTTATAACGAACGGTGAGTGCGGAAGTAAGATATCTCGAGATTAATCGTGTTTTTGTATGTATGA
Source organism: Lactuca serriola (assembly GCF_051521515.1). Lineage (NCBI taxonomy): Eukaryota > Viridiplantae > Streptophyta > Magnoliopsida > Asterales > Asteraceae > Lactuca > Lactuca serriola. The sequence goes on from NC_136416.1 coordinate 73,558,518, forward strand.
ACACAAAGAACATATTATGAGTTAGAGAATAATATTGATATTCATGAAGAACATGGTGGGAGAGAAACTCTCCCTGGATGGGAGAACCCACCAACTTTCTCTCTCTTTAGAGGTTACATTGTGAGAAGTCCAAAAGTAATCTAACTAAGAAAAAGTGAGCTAGCTTAAAGAATAAATGACCAACTCTCCCTTTATATAGGAGGGAGAGTATTTACACCATAAATACAATAAAAGGAAAATACAAGCTAATAAACACTCATTATTTGTGGAGACTTTACATGCACCAACAATGTTAAGTGTTGCGAGTTAGCAATATCAATCATAAAAAAAACAAAAGTTTCAATTTGCAAAGTTGCAGGATTTGAAAAGTTTTTTGCTATAATTAAGGGAGAGGAATTCATACTTCATTTCAAATCTAAAAGCTTAGATTGTGAGATTTTAATCAAATTTAGTCAAGGACATATATGAATGTTATGTTGAAAATATTCTTCATAAGGAAATTCTATATATGGAAATGTTATAGCAAGAGACTGGTAAGGTATCATGTCTTTATGTGAAACATTATGTATCGTATTCCATATGCTTCAGATATAGGATCGATTACATATGTTATAACATTAATCTGTTCTAAATTTTCCAAATGCCTAGGGCATTAAGAGGGAAAAGGGACTAGAACGATATATGACTAAAATGGTTAAGCAATTGTCGAGGACAATCTGAGGTTTACCAAAGATTGGTTGCTTATGGATAGTTGGAACTATATTCTGAATTTTGGAAGGACCATATTGACATACTCTGAGAAGAGGTAACTCTTGTTCAGAAGTGATAGTCAAAATGGGAATATGGAAATGTTTCCATAAGTGGAAGTTGTTTAAATCTATGTAAGATTAGAAAAACTTAATGCAAGAAGGATGTTGAAAGGAATGTACTTTGAATGTGAGACTTCGTTTCCATGGAATTGCTCTCCATTGGAATACTTTGTGATGTGTGTTGCCAAGACTTTGTGACTTTTGTGAACAGTTATTACAAGATGATCATTGCATATAAGTTTAGGATCTAAACAAATTTTAGCAAATGGCAAGAATTTGGAATTCTTACATTTACGATAAGGATTTGGAATTGTGAAATGAGCACCATTGAAATATTGTCCATTGATCTATTTCACAAAGAGAGGACCATAGGCAAATGTAGTGTGCATGCTTGGAGCATGGTATAACTATTGTTTTAATTCAAGTATTGAGTAGATTAATTGAAACATTATATAATGAAAAATGTGTAATCAATATGGTGATTAAATAAAATGTGTTTATTTATATTCATAAGTTCTGAGACCATATTGGATTCAATTATTCTTGTGTTTGACTTTGCATGTTTTGACTTCTCGGATAACTAGGCTATTCAAACTATCCACAGTCGATCATACTTTAGAAGTAGGTATTAAGGCAAGACTGTCATGAATCTGACTGTAGATTGTCTAGGTGTTTTAGACATAGCACAAGTTTGCTGCAGTGTTCATTAGTACTCCTGGAATAAAATTTGAGTATTGGATTAAACCCACGCTCATCTGAATCACTTCATGGATTTTATCAGGAGTGATTGTGAGACGATAATATCTTATATTCTTAAAACAAAGACATGTGAGTTGTAGTTTACAAGTCGGTTACACATTGACATATGTAAACGCACCAGTAACTTGGTGTTATAAAACATATTGTTATGTATGATTTGATGAGTATGTACAAGCAAGCATTTGAGTTGAAGTTTATCCGTTCCTTTTACCCTTAGAGGGATAAAAGCGATATCTCTGGGCCCCTCGATGATTTAGTGATGACACCTAAGTTCTTGGCCAAGCCTTGACTAAGTTGACGTGTTCAACTGAAGTCTGTTGTTAGTCGTCTTAAATCAGAAATCGGGAAACAACACATGAACAAAGAGAATGATTATAATCCATGTCTTAGTTCATACGATATCTAGAATGTAGGAATATATGATCCCTTAGCTAATGGACATGTCATTGACTAGGTTAGAGTTCGACATCGGCTTTTAAGAGCTACGATTGCTAGTTGGGATTTTGGAATCATACTTGCAATAATAGTTATAAGACTTATCCAAGTGGGAGATTGTTGGATTAGGTGCCTAAGCCCATAGCTATAATTGGTATGAACTTGATCCGAGAGTAGCATGGTCCATTTTGGGTTGCATATCATTAGGACAATTTGATAGGATGGACTTTTGAGAAGTGGTTAGTTATGATTTATTAATATATTATAAGTTATAATATATTAATATGAAATCATATGATTTAATTACTATTGATCAAGATTAATTTGGAATTAATTTAGTGATCAAAAGAGACTAATTAAAATAATGGATACGAATTGTGTAACTTATATATATATATATATATATATATATATATATATATATATATATATATATATATATATATATATATGGTTTGGGCTTATGATACATGATGGACTAAGTTTATGGATGAATCCATAAATAATTAGCCCACTTGAATCATGGATCATGGATAATAAGCCCAAGGGTATGGATTCGGGTTTAACCTTGACTCTTAGACTATATATAGAACACCCCATAGCTAAAATCAGTAACCTTAGTGTTCTTGGAGTTCCATAACCGATTTTGAGAGCATAGAACCTCTCTCTCTCTATCTCTCAAGTCATCCAATTGTTCAAGGGTGTGTTGTGAGCGGTTTGAGGCATCACATTTGGGGTGCTAAGTTCATAAAGGCCAAAACTACAAGCTACAACAAAGAGGTAACTCTATAACTCATTTTTTTATGTTTTTTATGTCAATTGCATTTTAGTTGTAGGCTTTATGCTTTGGAAACAATATTGCATGTATAATTAGAGAAAACATAGATCTAAAGCATTTAGGGTTGTATGTGCACCATAGGATGTTGTAGTATACAAAACCCAACAGAAGCAAGTCTGAACTTTGCCCCATCGAGATCTGTCACACCCCCAAACCTGAACGGCGGAAACGTCTAGGGTGGATAACTTCATGTTAAGTATCACAACACATGCATCATAGTAATCAAAGTACAACAACAATTGAATTAATAATGTATAAGTTTTACATAGTGTTCAAGTCATCGTATATGAGAGCAGTTCTCGGTCTCGCATGTTTGCGATCCAAAGTTCTCGGCCGTAAATGGCTTGCGGTCCTCTGGGTTTTCGGTCCGAAGCGAGAATCCTCGGTTTCTTGGGTGGTTTTCCTTCTTAACTTTACACACTTTAACACAATATTGATCCTAACCAAAATCATTAATTTAACTTTATTAAGTTAATCAAAACACAAATTTGACTTTAATTTGATATGTTTTACTTTTACAAGATAAAAAAAAAATAACGGGTTGTGACATTATCCCCCCGTTAAATGCAATTTCATCCTGAAATTAAGACTATAGAGATACCCTAGTACTAAGGAAAAGATGTGGATACTTTTGTTTTAGTTGATCATCCCATTCCCAAGTTAATTCAGGTCCTCACTTTGCATTCCAATGAACCTTCACTATCGAGATACGACTTTGTTTAGTTCTCTTGACTTCCTTGTCTAGGATTTCTACTCGTTCTTGCACGAAGTTGAGGCTCTCATTTATCTCAATTTCATCGAGTGGGATAACAAGAGTCTTGTTGGATAAGCACTTCTTTAGGTTAGACACGTGAAAGGTAGGATGTATGTTACTGAGTTCTTGAGGTAGTTTGAGTTTGTAAGCTACTGGAACCGATCCTAGCAAGAATCTCAAACGGTCTGATGTACCTTGCATTTAGTTTTCCACACTTTTTGAAGCGTATCATGCGCTTCCAGGGTGAGACCATCAACATGACGCGATTACCAACCTGGAATTCCACGAGTTTTCTCCTCTTGTCTGCGTAGCTTTTCTGTCTGTCTCTGGAAGCTTTAAGTCATTCTCGGATTTGTACTATCTTCTCAATAGTTTCTCGAATGATCTTCGGACCAGTGAGAGTGTTGTCAGGAACTTGACCTCTAGCCAGTTGCGTGTCACCCAATTCGGCCCAGCAAAGAGGTGATCTGCACTTGCGACCATAGAGGGCTTCGAATGGAGCAACCTTAATGCTAGTATGGTAACTATTGTTGTACGAGAACTCGACTAGTGGTAAATGGGTATCTCATGCTTTACCAAAGTCGATCACACATGCTGTCAGCATGTCTTCTAACATTTGAATCGTTCTCTCACTCTGCCCGTCGGTTTGAGGATGGTAGGTTGTACTCATGTCCATCCTAGTTCCCAGAGATTTCTGCAGTGATTTCCAGAATTATAAGGTGAATCTACTATCTCGGTCAGAGATAATAGATATTGGAACACCGTGCAGTCTAACTATCTCTCTGATGTATGTTCTAGTTAACTTCTCCATCTTGTCTATTTCCTTTATTAGTATGAAGTACGCAGATTTGGTTAATCTGTCGATGATTACCCAAATGGTATCATGACCACCCATTGTCTTGGGTAACTTAGTTATGAAATCCATTGTAATCCGCTCCCACTTCCATTCGGGGATTTCTAGTTGCTGCAGTAGACCCGAAGGCTTTTGATATTCTACCTTGACTTTGGCACAAGTGAGACACTTACCCACATAGGTAGCAATCTCAACTTTTACGTTAGGCCACCAATAAAGTTTCTTAAGGTCCAGATACATCTTGTCTGAACTCGGGTGCATGGAGTATCGTGTCTTGTGTGCTTCATTCATGACAACCTCTCTGTAACCACCGAAGTTTGGTGTCTAGATCCGGTTCATGAGATATCAGGATCCATTACCTTTGATTTCTAAGTTCTTGTCCATTTCTCTCAAAGTCTCACCTACCACATTCTCAGGTTTCAAGGCCTCAAGTTAAGCCTCTTTGATTTGTGTAGACAGGTGTGAATAGATAGTCATGGAAAACGACTTTACTCGATGTCCCGAGTATTCTTTTCTGCTAAGGGCATCAACTACTACATTGGCTTTACCAGGATGATAAAGAATTTCGCATTCGTAATCATTTAATAACTCCACCCAACGTCGTTGTCTCATGTTCAATTCTTTCTGGTCGAAAATATGTTGAAGACTTTTATGGTCCGTGAATATTGTGCATTTCGTGTCATACAAGTAATGTCTCCAGATCTTCAGAGCAAATATCTGCTCCCAGTTCAAGGTCGTGAGTTGTATTGTTGATTTCATGTGTCTTAAACTGTCTCAAGGCATAGGATAGGACCTTTCCTTGTTGCATAAGAACACAACCTAGCCTTTGGTTAGACGCATCGTAGTATATAGTGTTTGGAATGCGGTTTCTTTTTTCTTTCCCCAGCTAAAAGTTACACTTGTTTGAGTCAGGGTGGTATGTGGTATAGCGACTCGGGAGAAGTTGTGGATGAATTTGCGATAATAGCTAGCAAGGCCTAAGAATTGATGGATTTATGTTAGCGTTTTGGGTGTTGACCAGTTCTTAATTGCTTTTATTTTGGAAGTGTCCACGTGTATCCCCTCTTCACTGACCACGTGACCAAGGAAATCTACTTTCCTAATCCAAAATTCGCACTTTGAGAACTTCGCATATAGCTTCTCTGCTCTCAGTGTTTCCAAGAATTGTCAGAGATGTTGGCTATGCTTATCCTTACTTCGTGAATAGATAAGGATATCATCTATGAATACTATCACGAATTTGTCCAGGTAATGACGACATACCCTGTTCATTAAGTCCATGAACACTGCGGGTACATTCGTTAATCTGAAAGGCATTACAACAAACTCGTAGTGACCATAACAAGCTTGGAATGTTGTTTTGGGAACATCCTCTTCCAGAACTTGTAACTGGTGATATCCGGATCTTAAATTGATCTTTGAAAAGTAACTTGCACCTTGTAGTTGGTCGAACAGATCATCAATACGAGGTAAAGGGTATCAGTTCTTGATAGTAAGTTTATTTAGCTTGCGTTTGTCTATGAACATGTGGAAAGATCAATCCTTCTTCTTTACGAACAAGACGGGTGCTCCCCAAGGTGAGAAGCTTGGTCTAATGAAACCTTTGCTAAGAAGTTCATTCAGTTGGCTGGATAGTTCCTGCATTTCTGCTAGTGCAAGACGATATGGTGATTTTGCTATGTGGGTAGCTCCAGGGATTAAGTCGATTCTGAATTCAACTTGTCGTTCTGGAGGTACTCCTAGAAGATCGTCGGGGAATATTGTTGGATTAGTGTCTAAGTCCATAACTATTTTGGTATGTACTTGACCTGATTATGAGCATGGTCCTTTTGGTTTGCCTTCACCATAGTAACTTGTAGTAGGATGAATTAAGGAGAGAAAGGATTAATTATGATTTATTAACATATTATAAGAATAATATATTAAAGGAGAAATCAGAATGTTTAATTAATATTAGTGATCGAAAATTAATTAAGAATTAATTTTTTGGCTAAAAGAGATTAATTAAACTTAGGGGACTGATTGTGTAATTATAACATAGTTACATAGATGGGCTAATGGACTCCATAGAAGGTGGAGTGGACGAATTCTATGGGGAAGCCCATAAGAATTCGTCCAAGGCTTATAAAGAGGGAGTACATGGGTTGCTTAGGGCTTAAGCAGTCAAATTAGGGTTTCCTTGTTAGATAACCCTAATTGTCTACCTATTTAAAGAACCCTTGAGACCCAAAAACGTGGCTAACACTTATGAAGGGTTTCCTGGACGTTTTTGGAGTTCCAATTCTCTTTCTTTTTCATCTAATTTCTTAGTGGTGTTTGTGACTCCATTAGAGGTGCAACACTTGAGGCACTAAGCTTTCTGAAGCCAAGGAATAGATTGTTATTGCTACATAACAATCAAAGGTAAGATCTAAACCCTAATTTCAGTTATAGTTTATTAGCTCTAGGGTTTATGGCTTTAGATATTCAATTGCATGTTCATTAGACAAACTAGATCCAGAAGCTATTAGGGTTTGCATGTACTGTTGGATTAATGTCTAAGTCCATAACTATATTTGGTATGTACTTGACCCGACCCGGCATGGTCCATTTGGGTTGCACTTCACCGACACAATTTATATGGATAATCTTTTGAGAATAGTATGTTTATGATTAATATTAATATATTATAAGTTCTAATATATTAATATGGAATCATATTATTTAATTAGTATTGATCAAGAATTAATTTATAATTAATTAAGTGATCAAAAGGAACTAATTAAATATGGACTCTTATATATATGAAATGGGCCAAGTTCATTTAGTTTGGGCTAAGCTTTCATGGATAGTCCATGGAGTGTTTAACCCATGGATCCTAGGAAATGAAAGGTCATGGGTATTAGGGTTTAACCCTAATCCTCCACACTATATAAAGATGTCCTTGGTTGGTGAAATTGGCACTAGTGTGGTACACTAAGAAGGGCTAGCCAATTTCACTAGAGAGAACCAAGTATCCATATTCTCTAAAGTCTTCCAAGGTGTTTTGGTGATTTGTGATTCCATTTGAGGCTTCCACACTATTGGGGCTAAGCTCTTAAAGCTTGAAGACATCAAGCTACATCAAAAGGTATGTCATCTAACTAGTACTTTGTAGTATAAGAACTTCATAATATGCTACTTAGGATTAAAGCCTTGGAAAGTTCTTATTTGCATGTATTATAGAGAAAACATAGATCCAAGGTTTATAGGGTTGCATGTACACCATAGGAGTGTTAGAATGCTCAAAACCCAACAGTGGTATCAGAGCCTAGGCTTGTTTTCTTGTTATACTTGCAAAACTGCTTAAAAAATCGAAGTTGTTGCTGTCTGATCAGCAGACTCGGCGAGTCCATCAGGAGACTCAGCGAGTCCATGCCTAAAAAGTGATCAAATCGATCCAACTCGCCGAGTTGGTTCATGCACTCGACGAGTTGGACCCCCAAACAGCATAAATTCGACTTTTTTGGCTGGAATTGGACTAGGAACATTACCCTAAGATGTTTTTGAACTTGTAAACTTGTTTTTGATGTGGTAATGTTCATGCTAATCCAATTTCAAAGATAATTGTCAATAGATTCATGTTTTGTATTAGTTTAAGGTTTAGACTAATTACATGAAAAAGTTTGATTTGAATTATCTTGTTCTTATGAGTTGCTTAGATTAATAGAAAAGTTCAGTGAAATAGTTGTTTTCAATCCAAATTAATCTAAGAGTTGATTCTAAAATGTGTTTTTGTAACTTGTCCTCAAGTTATATGAAAAGTCACATTTAAGTTTCATAAAACTCATAAAAGTTGGCAATGGTTACAAAATATGAAGAGTCTTGTCCTTAAGTTATGGAGGTTCAAGAGTCACTTCATTAATAAATAAATAAATAAAGTGTAACCTTAATTAATTCCATAAGTTATAAAATAAAGAAAAGTTAATTCTTTTATTAGTTTAAAGTCTTCCATAACTTGTCCTCAAGTTATGGAACTTGAAGAGTTTTTGGATTAAAACTACTTTAAACACATAAGCTATGGAATTAATTAGTTTTGAATAGTTTCAAAACTTGCCCTCAAGTTTTGGAATTTGTAAAGTTTTCTCTTATGAATACTTTAATTCCAAGTTATCCCTTAGAATTTTAAAGAGTTAAAATTCAACACTTATACTTTATAATATTATAAGTTAATAATATATATGTATAAGAGTAAAGTCAGTCTTACCGCTAGTACGCCTCATTCATGAAGCCGGTTTATAAGGTGGGTATAAGGTTGTTGCCTATAAAATGGCAACTTAATGGGTGTCCACTCTCACCCACCGCTTGCTTGACTGGTGGAGGGTCGTTAGCCGAACGGGTTTGACAGGACTAGAATTCTCCCTTCATTAAAAGTATTAATGATAAATACTAAGTAACTAAACTCTTAGCAATACCCAATCTTAGTTACTTAGGAAAATGTGAATAAGGTGCTAATCCATGAAATTACACTTTGCACTTTGTTTAAGTCGGTTAGTGGAGCATGTGTGGTTAACCGGCACACTAACTCGTATTTAACAAGGTAGGCAAAGGGTAACTTAATGTCTATCATAGTATCGATGGAGCGTGTGTGGTTAACCGGCACATCGATTGAGGGGTAAACTGTAACGCCCGCAAATCCGGGCTAGTCAAATTAGAGGCAATAGGGGTCAAAAACGACTTTTCGACAATAAATAATCTTAACCAAGTTTTAGAGTATGTCACAAGGTTTCCGTACATATAAGGAACGCCGAAATCCGAGTTATAACGAAGAAGTTATGACCCGTTGAAGTTTCGCGACGGAACCGGCATAATACCGGGAAGCGTAAATAGTGAATTTACGATAGAGCGAGATTTAGACTTAGCGATCTAAACGGAAGTCGTAGAATATGTTAAACTAAGAACATCGATAAAAAGAACGCCCAAATCTGACTTCGTATGAAGAAGTTGTGATTTTTCGAAGTTTCGGACTATCAGTATACAGCCCGAAATTCGAATATTTGATCGAGCGGTTTTTAGCCGACACGACCTAAACGAGAATCGAAGATCTCGTTGAGAGTAGCGTAACGAGAAAAAGATGGGCGAAAACGGATGTCGGATGAAGAAGTTATGAGGATTTAACGGACCAATCGTGTCCCGGCCCGTTAATAATATAAAATTTAAAATCGAGCCAAAATTAGCCGACGAAGTCTAAATGAAAGTTGTAGAGTACGTTCCCACCTTCGCGTGGATATAAAGGACGTCAAAAACGGAGTTCGTATGAGAAAGTTACGAATTTTTAAAGTTGGAAAGTAAACTTGCGAAACTGATGCATGAAAGGATGACGTGGCCGAACTCCCAGCCGTCGGATGAAATCGCTTCGGATGGTGACACCTGGTGCGAGGGTTACGCCCCGTGTAGCAAGGATACGCCTAGCGTCCGAAGAACACCCCGCGTCCGAGGCCAAGTACGCCCCGCGTACTTCGGTTCTTATCCGTCCGATGGAGTGCAAGACAGCTGGTCCGAGGCTGGCAATCTTATCCGAGGAGTACGCCCAGCGTACCCTCGGTACGCCCAGCGTAATTCCGAGCTTCGGTCCCTATAAATACCATGCGAATTCTTCCGGATTTTTCACACATTTTCACTTCTCTCTCTAAACTACTTTCTCTCTCTAACCCTTTTGGAGTCCCCTAAGCCCTAGTTAAACCCTTAGCACCCTAGGGAAGCCCCGAGGCTCCCGGAGTCCCGAGAAAAAGGAGTTTTTCGGTTTCGAAACGCTGCTCCAATTAAGTCCCGGTTTTCGATAAAATTCGCTGTAAGTGTGCTACGCTTACGCAATTTTTTATATAGCTTTCAAATAATTATAGGAATGTTATTAGGTCCTTAAAATAATTATTTGGGCTATTATTATGAGTTATATTGAGCGTTATTAACGCCTAATAATAGTCAGACTAATCAATTTGCTGCGGTTATCGTTAAACTAAACCCTAGTGGTATCGGTACTAGGTTTTATCGAAGGAATATCGTTTTGAGAGTATCGAAGCGATGTCCGAGTGCTGAGTCACCACCTACTCAGGTGAGTGCATAGTTACTTTCAGCTTACACATAGATATGAAGTATTTTACGTGCTGTGTGTGTATATTATTTGTATACTTGCTATCTATATTGGAAGAACGTTTTATACATGTTTTCAGTGATCCAAACTGTATATGTATTTTATATCTACATAATGTGCGGGGTAAAACACGGGTAGATATAATAGTTGCTGTGTGACAAAATAAAATAATGAGAGGCCTCGTTATAGTTGTTCTTGATGATCTAGTCATCTAGCGGAGTACAGATGACGACCACGGACTATTCTAGACAGTCCAGTGGAACACTAGCAGGCTCGCAACCTGTAGGTGTTTATTCGAACTGTGTGTTTAACCAAACTGTGTGTTTATTCGAATTGTGTGTTTATTCGAACTGTGTGAACTGTGTGTTCACCAGGTATACTCCATCCCAATGATAGTCCTTTGACTAGGTCCCTTGTGTTAGATGTTTTAGGGACGTAATGTGAGAATAACGGGAATGGGTAATTGGGTTGATTGTTTGATGTTTAAAAATAATAATTATATTATTGTGGGTTGAAAACCCTATGTACTCACCAGGTTTCCCAACCTGACCCACTCAGTTTATTTATATCACAGGTGTTGATATGAAGTCACATTACACAGAGAGATTTAAAGAGATGTAGATCACTAGTGTAATTGTAAGTTCTGTTTATGCTTATGTTTCTGTATTAACGATGACATCCCAAACGTTTTAAAATGAAATAAATACGTTTCTTCGAAAATGTTTTAATAACGTATTTACCATGTCTTTCTGGGAACAAATTCCGCAACATTTTTATAAAATGAAGTACTCTGAATTTTATAAAGCATAAACAAACCGGTCTCTTCTGGCCGTGATTTTGGGGATGTCACAGTTGGTATCAGAGCATTAGTTTAAGCGAACTAGGAATATGGATTTATTTCTAGACTTAAACTTAGAATGCTAAGCGATGATTGTGAGGTGTGAGCACTAGATTATTTTAGGAATTATGCCTAAAATGCTTTTATGTGCTAAATACTTGTGCCTGATATGCTGTTAGTTGTTCGGATCTATGGTCTGTTGCCGACCGGATCTGGAAACCTTATGTGTTTAGGATTCTAAACGTACGACTACGATATTAGAACTAGCATATAAACGTTTCGGAGTGATAAGGATGATTTAACCGTCAATCCTAAGTAAAGGCCTAGATTCACCTTATTCGGTGTATAGATCAAGATGGCAAGAACCCGTAGCGGAAACATGAACGCAAATGGGAACCGAAACCAACCCCCAGTGATTGAGCAAATACCGGTTGTAGTAGCCGCTGCTGAGCCAATAACAATGGCCGGAGTGCAAGCAATGATCCAGGCGATGTTGGATCGTCAAATGGAGGAAACTAGACGTTTGCTCCAGCAAAATCGAGAGGAAGCCACTATTCAGATCGAACGGCCCGAGTTGAATGAAGGGCAGACTGAGGAGGAGAACTACAGTGGGACTGTTGGTCAAGTCAACCCGCCAATAGTTCGACAAAACAACCAAGATGACAAAGTCGAGAGGAATGGATGCAAGTACAAGGATTTTCTGACTTGCAAGCCATCGACTTTCACTGGAAAGGAGGATCCGATCGGGGTCATGGATTGGATCTCGGAGATGGAGTTAGCTTTCATGACGTGCGGTTGCAGAGGAAAACAACAGACCACATTTGCAGTGCGTCAGTTTCGAGGAGGCGCTGTACGTTGGTGGAATACCTTGGGGAAAACTCTGAGCCCCAATGAGCCTCTGCAACTAACATGGGCAGAATTTCTAGTACAGTTCAAACGTAGGTACTGCTCAGCCCAAAATCTGCTCGAGCTGGAAAACCAATTCCTTACATTGAAGAAAGGAAGCATGTCTATTGATGAATACACCAACAATTTCACAGAGAAGATGGAGTTCGCCTTACGTCTTGTTCCAGATGAGCTGACGAAAGTCGACAAGTATGCTAAAGGACTTCCATGGGAGTACGCGGTGCCAGTGCGTCAGGCACCTACTCTGGAGACAGCTATCTGGGCTGCCAAGTCTGTGGAAGATATGATTAAGGGAAGAGCTGCCAACAAGATTGAGGTTGGCGAAAAGAGGAAGTTTGAGGAATCTACGAGGCCCAATAAGAAGATCAAGTATGGTTCAAAGGAGTCTAGCGGAGGAGGAAACAAAGTGAAATGGTGCGAGAAGTGCAAGAAGAATCACTTTGGAAAATGTAGCGAAGAAGTGACTTGCTACAAGTGTGGGAAGACCGGACATTACGCCAACGAGTGCAAAAGGGTGTGTTATGAATGCCGTGAAGAAGGGCATGTTGCTAAGGATTGCCCGAAAAAGAAAGAGGCGGCAAAACCAAACATTCCGCCAAAGGCAAGAGCATTTCACATGATCCTTGACGAAGCAGAGAACCATGCGAGGAATCAAGAATGAGGACTTCTTACCCGAAGATCAAATTATGCAGTAGCCATAGTTTCGTATGATGTAGCCTATTAGAGGCAAAGTCTAGGGTGAACTTGAACACCTATGTAATCGTTTCAAGAAATAATATAAAACCTTTGTTTTGTTATCTGATGAGTTAAGTTGTTGTGTGATTTGATGTATGATGACTTGGAAAAACTGCGAGACAATACTTGGGACGAGTATGAGTAGGTGTGAATGGTAGTAGAGGCCTATACTACCGGAAGCACAGGACTCACACTTGGATCAGGGAAAGTCACAAGGTTACCAAGAAGCTAGTAATTGATTTCGTTTTATTCAAGTGTGTTGTTACCATCGTTTCGGTAATGACTAAGAAGATTGATGATATTCCGACCCTAGTGACCATATCGAATCGAGTCCGACTACGATGAGTATGTTGTGTGGTTCAGAGAACCAAGTTTGATGTAGCGTCCGACTTAAACCAAACGATTGAAATCAAAGCGATCAATAGAAATATCGCGCTCGTTGTTAAAGAAGTTGGTAGCTAGAAATGCCTAATGTTAAAGTGTGATTATATCACATTAGAACATGAAGGAAGGCATAGTCTGTTTTAGAATTTAACTCTAAGAGACCTAAGTCTAAGTGTTGCAACATACGATGATAGGTCAATAGAATATGACACATCGATCCATAGTAGTAATAAAAGAAGTCATCTCAAGTTCGTATCCAGTAAGGATCGAGATTGTGACTTGAAGATCATAATTTGGAGTCTAGCCTGAAGTAGAGAGCAGATGCACGATCAAGTACTGCATACAGTCAATAAGTCTGAGAGATAGACTTGAAGGAATGTAGAAGTTATAATTATTACCTAGGATGAAGAGACGACGTATGGAGTCATTATACGACCATGTTTCGTTGATGATTCCGGGACGTAATCATCCTAAGGGGGAGATAATTGTAACGCCCGCAAATCCGGGCTAGTCAAATTAGAGGCAATAGGGGTCAAAAACGACTTTTCGACAAAAGATTATTTAGAATAAATAATCTTAACCAAGTTTTAGAGTATGTCACAAGGTTTCCGTACATATAAGGAACGCTGAAATCCGAGTTATAACGAAGAAGTTATGACCCGTTGAAGTTTCGCGACGGAACCGGCACAATACCGGGAAGCGTAAATAGTGAATTTACGATAGAGCGAGATTTAGCCTTAGCGATCTAAACGGAAGTCGTAGAATATGTTAAACTAAGAACATCGATAAAAAGAACGCCCAAATCTGACTTCGTATGAAGAAGTTGTGATTTTTCGAAGTTTCGGACTAGCAGTGTACTGCCCGAAATTCAAATATTTAATCGAGCGGTTTTTATCCGACACGACCTAAACGAGAATCGAAGATCTCGTTGAGAGTAGCATAACGAGAAAAAGATGGGCGAAAACGGATGTCGGATGAAGAAGTTATGAGGATTTAACGGACCAATCGTGTCCCGGCCCGTTAATAATATAAAATTTAAAATCGAGCCAAAATTAGCCGACGAAATCTAAATGAAAGTTGTAGAGTACGTTCCCACCTTCGCGTGGCTATAAAGAACGTCAAAAACGGAGTTCGTATGAGAAAGTTACGAATTTTTAAAGTTGGAAAGTAAACTTGCGAAACTGATGCATGAAAGGATGACGTGGCCGAACTCCCAGCCGTCGGATGAAATCGCTTCGGATGGTGACACCTGGTGCGAGGGTTACGCCCCGCGTAGCAAGGATACGCCTAGCGTCCGAAGAACACCCCGCGTCCGAGGCCAAGTACGCCCCGCGTACTTCGGTTCTTATCCGTCCGATGGAGTGCAAGACAGCTGGTCCGAGGCTGGCAATCTTATCCGAGGAGTACGCCCAGCGTACCCTCGGTACGCCCAGCGTAATTCCGAGCTTCGGTCCCTATAAATACCATGCGAATTCTTCCGGATTTTTCACACATTTTCACTTCTCTCTCTAAACTACTTTCTCTCTCTAACCCTTTTGGAGTCCCCTAAGCCCTAGTTAAACCCTTAGCACCCTAGGGAAGCCCCGAGGCTCCCGGAGTCCCGAGAAAAAGGAGTTTTTCGGTTTCGAAACGTTGCTCCAATTAAGTCCCGGTTTTCGATAAAATTCGCTGTAAGTGTGCTACGCTTACGCAATTTTTTATATAGCTTTCAAATAATTATAGGAATGTTATTAGGTCCTTAAAATAATTATTTGGGCTATTATTATGAGTTATATTGAGCGTTATTAACGCCTAATAATAGTCAGACTAATCAATTTGCTGCGGTTATCGTTAAACTAAACCCTAGTGGTATCGGTACTAGGTTTTATCGAAGGAATATCGTTTTGAGAGTATCGAAGCGCTGTCCGAGTGCTGAGTCACCACCTACTCAGGTGAGTGCATAGTTACTTTCAGCTTACACATAGATATGAAGTATTTTACGTGCTGTGTGTGTATATTATTTGTATACTTGCTATCTATATTGGAAGAACGTTTTATACATGTTTTCAGTGATCCAAACTGTATATGTATTTTATATCTACATAATGTGCGGGGTAAAACACGGGTAGATATAATAGTTGCTGTGTGACAAAATAAAATAATGAGAGGCCTCGTTATAGTTGTTCTTGATGATCTAGTCATCTAGCGGAGTACAGATGACGACCACGGACTATTCTAGACAGTCCAGTGGAACACTAGCAGGCTCGCAACCTGTAGGTGTTTATTCGAACTGTGTGTTTAACCAAACTGTGTGTTTATTCGAATTGTGTGTTTATTCGAACTGTGTGAACTGTGTGTTCACCAGGTATACTCCATCCCAATGATAGTCCTTTGACTAGGTCCCTTGTGTTAGATGTTTTAGGGACGTAATGTGAGAATAACGGGAATGGGTAATTGGGTTGATTGTTTGATGTTTAAAAATAATAATTATATTATTGTGGGTTGAAAACCCTATGTACTCACCAGGTTTCCCAACCTGACCCACTCAGTTTATTTATATCACAGGTGTTGATATGAAGTCACATTACACAGAGAGATTTAAAGAGATGTAGATCACTAGTGTAATTGTAAGTTCTGTTTATGCTTATGTTTCTGTATTAACGATGACATCCCAAACGTTTTAAAATGAAATAAATACGTTTCTTCGAAAATGTTTTAATAACGTATTTACCATGTCTTTCTGGGAACAAATTCCGCAACATTTTTATAAAATGAAGTACTCTGAATTTTATAAAGCATAAACAAACCGGTCTCTTCTGGCCGTGATTTTGGGGATGTCACAGTTGGTATCAGAGCATTAGTTTAAGCGAACTAGGAATATGGATTTATTTCTAGACTTAAACTTAGAATGCTAAGCGATGATTGTGAGGTGTGAGCACTAGATTATTTTAGGAATTATGCCTAAAATGCTTTTATGTGCTAAATACTTGTGCCTGATATGCTGTTAGTTGTTCGGATCTATGGTCTGTTGCCGACCGGATCTGGAAACCTTATGTGTTTAGGATTCTAAACGTACGACTACGATATTAGAACTAGCATATAAACGTTTCGGAGTGATAAGGATGATTTAACCGTCAATCCTAAGTAAAGGCCTAGATTCACCTTATTCGGTGTATAGATCAAGATGGCAAGAACCCGTAGCGGAAACGTGAACGCAAATGGGAACCGAAACCAACCCCCAGTGATTGAGCAAATACCGGTTGTAGTAGCCGCTGCTGAGCCAATAACAATGGCCGGAGTGCAAGCAATGATCCAGGCGATGTTGGATCGTCAAATGGAGGAAACTAGACGTTTGCTCCAGCAAAATCGAGAGGAAGCCACTATTCAGATCGAACGGCCCGAGTTGAATGAAGGGCAGACTGAGGAGGAGAACTACAGTGGGACTGTTGGTCAAGTCAACCCGCCAATAGTTCGACAAAACAACCAAGATGACAAAGTCGAGAGGAATGGATGCAAGTACAAGGATTTTCTGACTTGCAAGCCATCGACTTTCACTGGAAAGGAGGATCCGATCGGGGTCATGGATTGGATCTCGGAGATGGAGTTAGCTTTCATGACGTGCGGTTGCAGAGGAAAACAACAGACCACATTTGCAGTGCGTCAGTTTCGAGGAGGCGCTGTACGTTGGTGGAATACCTTGGGGAAAACTCTGAGCCCCAATGAGCCTCTGCAACTAACATGGGCAGAATTTCTAGTACAGTTCAAACGTAGGTACTGCTCAGCCCAAAATCTGCTCGAGCTGGAAAACCAATTCCTTACATTGAAGAAAGGAAGCATGTCTATTGATGAATACACCAACAATTTCACAGAGAAGATGGAGTTCGCCTTACGTCTTGTTCCAGATGAGCTGACGAAAGTCGACAAGTATGCTAAAGGACTTCCATGGGAGTACGCGGTGCCAGTGCGTCAGGCACCTACTCTGGAGACAGCTATCTGGGCTGCCAAGTCTGTGGAAGATATGATTAAGGGAAGAGCTGCCAACAAGATTGAGGTTGGCGAAAAGAGGAAGTTTGAGGAATCTACGAGGCCCAATAAGAAGATCAAGTATGGTTCAAAGGAGTCTAGCGGAGGAGGAAACAAAGTGAAATGGTGCGAGAAGTGCAAGAAGAATCACTTTGGAAAATGTAGCGAAGAAGTGACTTGCTACAAGTGTGGGAAGACCGGACATTACGCCAACGAGTGCAAAAGGGTGTGTTATGAATGCCGTGAAGAAGGGCATGTTGCTAAGGATTGCCCGAAAAAGAAAGAGGCGGCAAAACCAAACATTCCGCCAAAGGCAAGAGCATTTCACATGATCCTTGACGAAGCAGAGAACCATGCGAGGAATCAAGAATGAGGACTTCTTACCCGAAGATCAAATTATGCAGTAGCCATAGTTTCGTATGATGTAGCCTATTAGAGGCAAAGTCTAGGGTGAACTTGAACACCTATGTAATCGTTTCAAGAAATAATATAAAACCTTTGTTTTGTTATCTGATGAGTTAAGTTGTTGTGTGATTTGATGTATGATGACTTGGAAAAACTGCGAGACAATACTTGGGACGAGTATGAGTAGGTGTGAATGGTAGTAGAGGCCTATACTACCGGAAGCACAGGACTCACACTTGGATCAGGGAAAGTCACAAGGTTACCAAGAAGCTAGTAATTGATTTCGTTTTATTCAAGTGTGTTGTTACCATCGTTTCGGTAATGACTAAGAAGATTGATGATATTCCGACCCTAGTGACCATATCGAATCGAGTCCGACTACGATGAGTATGTTGTGTGGTTTAGAGAACCAAGTTTGATGTAGCGTCCGACTTAAACCAAACGATTGAAATCAAAGCGATCAATAGAAATATCGCGCTCGTTGTTAAAGAAGTTGGTAGCTAGAAATGCCTAATGTTAAAGTGTGATTATATCACATTAGAACATGAAGGAAGGCATAGTCTGTTTTAGAATTTAACTCTAAGAGACCTAAGTCTAAGTGTTGCAACATACGATGATAGGTCAATAGAATATGACACATCGATCCATAGTAGTAATAAAAGAAGTCATCTCAAGTTCGTATCCAGTAAGGATCGAGATTGTGACTTGAAGATCATAATTTGGAGTCTAGCCTGAAGTAGAGAGCAGATGCACGATCAAGTACTGCATACAGTCAATAAGTCTGAGAGATAGACTTGAAGGAATGTAGAAGTTATAATTATTACCTAGGATGAAGAGACGACGTATGGAGTCATTATACGACCATGTTTCGTTGATGATTCCGGGACGTAATCATCCTAAGGGGGAGATAATTGTAACGCCCGCAAATCCGGGCTAGTCAAATTAGAGGCAATAGGGGTCAAAAACGACTTTTCGACAAAAGATTATTTAGAATAAATAATCTTAACCAAGTTTTAGAGTATGTCACAAGGTTTCCGTACATATAAGGAACGCTGAAATCCGAGTTATAACGAAGAAGTTATGACCCGTTGAAGTTTCGCGACGGAACCGGCACAATACCGGGAAGCGTAAATAGTGAATTTACGATAGAGCGAGATTTAGCCTTAGCGATCTAAACGGAAGTCGTAGAATATGTTAAACTAAGAACATCGATAAAAAGAACGCCCAAATCTGACTTCGTATGAAGAAGTTGTGATTTTTCGAAGTTTCGGACTAGCAGTGTACTGCCCGAAATTCAAATATTTAATCGAGCGGTTTTTATCCGACACGACCTAAACGAGAATCGAAGATCTCGTTGAGAGTAGCATAACGAGAAAAAGATGGGCGAAAACGGATGTCGGATGAAGAAGTTATGAGGATTTAACGGACCAATCGTGTCCCGGCCCGTTAATAATATAAAATTTAAAATCGAGCCAAAATTAGCCGACGAAATCTAAATGAAAGTTGTAGAGTACGTTCCCACCTTCGCGTGGCTATAAAGAACGTCAAAAACGGAGTTCGTATGAGAAAGTTACGAATTTTTAAAGTTGGAAAGTAAACTTGCGAAACTGATGCATGAAAGGATGACGTGGCCGAACTCCCAGCCGTCGGATGAAATCGCTTCGGATGGTGACACCTGGTGCGAGGGTTACGCCCCGCGTAGCAAGGATACGCCTAGCGTCCGAAGAACACCCCGCGTCCGAGGCCAAGTACGCCCCGCGTACTTCGGTTCTTATCCGTCCGATGGAGTGCAAGACAGCTGGTCCGAGGCTGGCAATCTTATCCGAGGAGTACGCCCAGCGTACCCTCGGTACGCCCAGTGTAATTCCGAGCTTCGGTCCCTATAAATACCATGCGAATTCTTCCGGATTTTTCACACATTTTCACTTCTCTCTCTAAACTACTTTCTCTCTCTAACCCTTTTGGAGTCCCCTAAGCCCTAGTTAAACCCTTAGCACCCTAGGGAAGCCCCGAGGCTCCCGGAGTCCCGAGAAAAAGGAGTTTTTCGGTTTCGAAACGTTGCTCCAATTAAGTCCCGATTTTCGATAAAATTCGCTGTAAGTGTGCTACGCTTACGCAATTTTTTATATAGCTTTCAAATAATTATAGGAATGTTATTAGGTCCTTAAAATAATTATTTGGGCTATTATTATGAGTTATATTGAGCGTTATTAACGCCTAATAATAGTCAGACTAATCAATTTGCTGCGGTTATCGTTAAACTAAACCCTAGTGGTATCGGTACTAGGTTTTATCGAAGGAATATCGTTTTGAGAGTATCGAAGCGCTGTCCGAGTGCTGAGTCACCACCTACTCAGGTGAGTGCATAGTTACTTTCAGCTTACACATAGATATGAAGTATTTTACGTGCTGTGTGTGTATATTATTTGTATACTTGCTATCTATATTGGAAGAACGTTTTATACATGTTTTCAGTGATCCAAACTGTATATGTATTTTATATCTACATAATGTGCGGGGTAAAACACGGGTAGATATAATAGTTGCTGTGTGACAAAATAAAATAATGAGAGGCCTCGTTATAGTTGTTCTTGATGATCTAGTCATCTAGCGGAGTACAGATGACGACCACGGACTATTCTAGACAGTCCAGTGGAACACTAGCAGGCTCGCAACCTGTAGGTGTTTATTCGAACTGTGTGTTTAACCAAACTGTGTGTTTATTCGAATTGTGTGTTTATTCGAACTGTGTGAACTGTGTGTTCACCAGGTATACTCCATCCCAATGATAGTCCTTTGACTAGGTCCCTTGTGTTAGATGTTTTAGGGACGTAATGTGAGAATAACGGGAATGGGTAATTGGGTTGATTGTTTGATGTTTAAAAATAATAATTATATTATTGTGGGTTGAAAACCCTATGTACTCACCAGGTTTCCCAACCTGACCCACTCAGTTTATTTATATCACAGGTGTTGATATGAAGTCACATTACACAGAGAGATTTAAAGAGATGTAGATCACTAGTGTAATTGTAAGTTCTGTTTATGCTTATGTTTCTGTATTAACGATGACATCCCAAACGTTTTAAAATGAAATAAATACGTTTCTTCGAAAATGTTTTAATAACGTATTTACCATGTCTTTCTGGGAACAAATTCCGCAACATTTTTATAAAATGAAGTACTCTGAATTTTATAAAGCATAAACAAACCGGTCTCTTCTGGCCGTGATTTTGGGGATGTCACAGTTGGTATCAGAGCATTAGTTTAAGCGAACTAGGAATATGGATTTATTTCTAGACTTAAACTTAGAATGCTAAGCGATGATTGTGAGGTGTGAGCACTAGATTATTTTAGGAATTATGCCTAAAATGCTTTTATGTGCTAAATACTTGTGCCTGATATGCTGTTAGTTGTTCGGATCTATGGTCTGTTGCCGACCGGATCTGGAAACCTTATGTGTTTAGGATTCTAAACGTACGACTACGATATTAGAACTAGCATATAAACGTTTCGGAGTGATAAGGATGATTTAACCGTCAATCCTAAGTAAAGGCCTAGATTCACCTTATTCGGTGTATAGATCAAGATGGCAAGAACCCGTAGCGGAAACGTGAACGCAAATGGGAACCGAAACCAACCCCCAGTGATTGAGCAAATACCGGTTGTAGTAGCCGCTGCTGAGCCAATAACAATGGCCGGAGTGCAAGCAATGATCCAGGCGATGTTGGATCGTCAAATGGAGGAAACTAGACGTTTGCTCCAGCAAAATCGAGAGGAAGCCACTATTCAGATCGAACGGCCCGAGTTGAATGAAGGGCAGACTGAGGAGGAGAACTACAGTGGGACTGTTGGTCAAGTCAACCCGCCAATAGTTCGACAAAACAACCAAGATGACAAAGTCGAGAGGAATGGATGCAAGTACAAGGATTTTCTGACTTGCAAGCCATCGACTTTCACTGGAAAGGAGGATCCGATCGGGGTCATGGATTGGATCTCGGAGATGGAGTTAGCTTTCATGACGTGCGGTTGCAGAGGAAAACAACAGACCACATTTGCAGTGCGTCAGTTTCGAGGAGGCGCTGTACGTTGGTGGAATACCTTGGGGAAAACTCTGAGCCCCAATGAGCCTCTGCAACTAACATGGGCAGAATTTCTAGTACAGTTCAAACGTAGGTACTGCTCAGCCCAAAATCTGCTCGAGCTGGAAAACCAATTCCTTACATTGAAGAAAGGAAGCATGTCTATTGATGAATACACCAACAATTTCACAGAGAAGATGGAGTTCGCCTTACGTCTTGTTCCAGATGAGCTGACGAAAGTCGACAAGTATGCTAAAGGACTTCCATGGGAGTACGCGGTGCCAGTGCGTCAGGCACCTACTCTGGAGACAGCTATCTGGGCTGCCAAGTCTGTGGAAGATATGATTAAGGGAAGAGCTGCCAACAAGATTGAGGTTGGCGAAAAGAGGAAGTTTGAGGAATCTACGAGGCCCAATAAGAAGATCAAGTATGGTTCAAAGGAGTCTAGCGGAGGAGGAAACAAAGTGAAATGGTGCGAGAAGTGCAAGAAGAATCACTTTGGAAAATGTAGCGAAGAAGTGACTTGCTACAAGTGTGGGAAGACCGGACATTACGCCAACGAGTGCAAAAGGGTGTGTTATGAATGCCGTGAAGAAGGGCATGTTGCTAAGGATTGCCCGAAAAAGAAAGAGGCGGCAAAACCAAACATTCCGCCAAAGGCAAGAGCATTTCACATGATCCTTGACGAAGCAGAGAACCATGCGAGGAATCAAGAATGAGGACTTCTTACCCGAAGATCAAATTATGCAGTAGCCATAGTTTCGTATGATGTAGCCTATTAGAGGCAAAGTCTAGGGTGAACTTGAACACCTATGTAATCGTTTCAAGAAATAATATAAAACCTTTGTTTTGTTATCTGATGAGTTAAGTTGTTGTGTGATTTGATGTATGATGACTTGGAAAAACTGCGAGACAATACTTGGGACGAGTATGAGTAGGTGTGAATGGTAGTAGAGGCCTATACTACCGGAAGCACAGGACTCACACTTGGATCAGGGAAAGTCACAAGGTTACCAAGAAGCTAGTAATTGATTTCGTTTTATTCAAGTGTGTTGTTACCATCGTTTCGGTAATGACTAAGAAGATTGATGATATTCCGACCCTAGTGACCATATCGAATCGAGTCCGACTACGATGAGTATGTTGTGTGGTTCAGAGAACCAAGTTTGATGTAGCGTCCGACTTAAACCAAACGATTGAAATCAAAGCGATCAATAGAAATATCGCGCTCGTTGTTAAAGAAGTTGGTAGCTAGAAATGCCTAATGTTAAAGTGTGATTATATCACATTAGAACATGAAGGAAGGCATAGTCTGTTTTAGAATTTAACTCTAAGAGACCTAAGTCTAAGTGTTGCAACATACGATGATAGGTCAATAGAATATGACACATCGATCCATAGTAGTAATAAAAGAAGTCATCTCAAGTTCGTATCCAGTAAGGATCGAGATTGTGACTTGAAGATCATAATTTGGAGTCTAGCCTGAAGTAGAGAGCAGATGCACGATCAAGTACTGCATACAGTCAATAAGTCTGAGAGATAGACTTGAAGGAATGTAGAAGTTATAATTATTACCTAGGATGAAGAGACGACGTATGGAGTCATTATACGACCATGTTTCGTTGATGATTCCGGGACGTAATCATCCTAAGGGGGAGATAATTGTAACGCCCGCAAATCCGGGCTAGTCAAATTAGAGGCAATAGGGGTCAAAAACGACTTTTCGACAAAAGATTATTTAGAATAAATAATCTTAACCAAGTTTTAGAGTATGTCACAAGGTTTCCGTACATATAAGGAACGCTGAAATCCGAGTTATAACGAAGAAGTTATGACCCGTTGAAGTTTCGCGACGGAACCGGCACAATACCGGGAAGCGTAAATAGTGAATTTACGATAGAGCGAGATTTAGCCTTAGCGATCTAAACGGAAGTCGTAGAATATGTTAAACTAAGAACATCGATAAAAAGAACGCCCAAATCTGACTTCGTATGAAGAAGTTGTGATTTTTCGAAGTTTCGGACTAGCAGTGTACTGCCCGAAATTCAAATATTTAATCGAGCGGTTTTTATCCGACACGACCTAAACGAGAATCGAAGATCTCGTTGAGAGTAGCATAACGAGAAAAAGATGGGCGAAAACGGATGTCGGATGAAGAAGTTATGAGGATTTAACGGACCAATCGTGTCCCGGCCCGTTAATAATATAAAATTTAAAATCGAGCCAAAATTAGCCGACGAAATCTAAATGAAAGTTGTAGAGTACGTTCCCACCTTCGCGTGGCTATAAAGAACGTCAAAAACGGAGTTCGTATGAGAAAGTTACGAATTTTTAAAGTTGGAAAGTAAACTTGCGAAACTGATGCATGAAAGGATGACGTGGCCGAACTCCCAGCCGTCGGATGAAATCGCTTCGGATGGTGACACCTGGTGCGAGGGTTACGCCCCGCGTAGCAAGGATACGCCTAGCGTCCGAAGAACACCCCGCGTCCGAGGCCAAGTACGCCCCGCGTACTTCGGTTCTTATCCGTCCGATGGAGTGCAAGACAGCTGGTCCGAGGCTGGCAATCTTATCCGAGGAGTACGCCCAGCGTACCCTCGGTACGCCCAGTGTAATTCCGAGCTTCGGTCCCTATAAATACCATGCGAATTCTTCCGGATTTTTCACACATTTTCACTTCTCTCTCTAAACTACTTTCTCTCTCTAACCCTTTTGGAGTCCCCTAAGCCCTAGTTAAACCCTTAGCACCCTAGGGAAGCCCCGAGGCTCCCGGAGTCCCGAGAAAAAGGAGTTTTTCGGTTTCGAAACGTTGCTCCAATTAAGTCCCGATTTTCGATAAAATTCGCTGTAAGTGTGCTACGCTTACGCAATTTTTTATATAGCTTTCAAATAATTATAGGAATGTTATTAGGTCCTTAAAATAATTATTTGGGCTATTATTATGAGTTATATTGAGCGTTATTAACGCCTAATAATAGTCAGACTAATCAATTTGCTGCGGTTATCGTTAAACTAAACCCTAGTGGTATCGGTACTAGGTTTTATCGAAGGAATATCGTTTTGAGAGTATCGAAGCGCTGTCCGAGTGCTGAGTCACCACCTACTCAGGTGAGTGCATAGTTACTTTCAGCTTACACATAGATATGAAGTATTTTACGTGCTGTGTGTGTATATTATTTGTATACTTGCTATCTATATTGGAAGAACGTTTTATACATGTTTTCAGTGATCCAAACTGTATATGTATTTTATATCTACATAATGTGCGGGGTAAAACACGGGTAGATATAATAGTTGCTGTGTGACAAAATAAAATAATGAGAGGCCTCGTTATAGTTGTTCTTGATGATCTAGTCATCTAGCGGAGTACAGATGACGACCACGGACTATTCTAGACAGTCCAGTGGAACACTAGCAGGCTCGCAACCTGTAGGTGTTTATTCGAACTGTGTGTTTAACCAAACTGTGTGTTTATTCGAATTGTGTGTTTATTCGAACTGTGTG
This sequence comes from Lactuca serriola, assembly GCF_051521515.1. Lineage (NCBI taxonomy): Eukaryota > Viridiplantae > Streptophyta > Magnoliopsida > Asterales > Asteraceae > Lactuca > Lactuca serriola. Next base: position 73,583,931 of record NC_136416.1, read on the forward strand.
AACTGTGTGTTCACCAGGTATACTCCATCCCAATGATAGTCCTTTGACTAGGTCCCTTGTGTTAGATGTTTTAGGGACGTAATGTGAGAATAACGGGAATGGGTAATTGGGTTGATTGTTTGATGTTTAAAAATAATAATTATATTATTGTGGGTTGAAAACCCTATGTACTCACCAGGTTTCCCAACCTGACCCACTCAGTTTATTTATATCACAGGTGTTGATATGAAGTCACATTACACAGAGAGATTTAAAGAGATGTAGATCACTAGTGTAATTGTAAGTTCTGTTTATGCTTATGTTTCTGTATTAACGATGACATCCCAAACGTTTTAAAATGAAATAAATACGTTTCTTCGAAAATGTTTTAATAACGTATTTACCATGTCTTTCTGGGAACAAATTCCGCAACATTTTTATAAAATGAAGTACTCTGAATTTTATAAAGCATAAACAAACCGGTCTCTTCTGGCCGTGATTTTGGGGATGTCACAGTTGGTATCAGAGCATTAGTTTAAGCGAACTAGGAATATGGATTTATTTCTAGACTTAAACTTAGAATGCTAAGCGATGATTGTGAGGTGTGAGCACTAGATTATTTTAGGAATTATGCCTAAAATGCTTTTATGTGCTAAATACTTGTGCCTGATATGCTGTTAGTTGTTCGGATCTATGGTCTGTTGCCGACCGGATCTGGAAACCTTATGTGTTTAGGATTCTAAACGTACGACTACGATATTAGAACTAGCATATAAACGTTTCGGAGTGATAAGGATGATTTAACCGTCAATCCTAAGTAAAGGCCTAGATTCACCTTATTCGGTGTATAGATCAAGATGGCAAGAACCCGTAGCGGAAACGTGAACGCAAATGGGAACCGAAACCAACCCCCAGTGATTGAGCAAATACCGGTTGTAGTAGCCGCTGCTGAGCCAATAACAATGGCCGGAGTGCAAGCAATGATCCAGGCGATGTTGGATCGTCAAATGGAGGAAACTAGACGTTTGCTCCAGCAAAATCGAGAGGAAGCCACTATTCAGATCGAACGGCCCGAGTTGAATGAAGGGCAGACTGAGGAGGAGAACTACAGTGGGACTGTTGGTCAAGTCAACCCGCCAATAGTTCGACAAAACAACCAAGATGACAAAGTCGAGAGGAATGGATGCAAGTACAAGGATTTTCTGACTTGCAAGCCATCGACTTTCACTGGAAAGGAGGATCCGATCGGGGTCATGGATTGGATCTCGGAGATGGAGTTAGCTTTCATGACGTGCGGTTGCAGAGGAAAACAACAGACCACATTTGCAGTGCGTCAGTTTCGAGGAGGCGCTGTACGTTGGTGGAATACCTTGGGGAAAACTCTGAGCCCCAATGAGCCTCTGCAACTAACATGGGCAGAATTTCTAGTACAATTCAAACGTAGGTACTGCTCAGCCCAAAATCTGCTCGAGCTGGAAAACCAATTCCTTACATTGAAGAAAGGAAGCATGTCTATTGATGAATACACCAACAATTTCACAGAGAAGATGGAGTTCGCCTTACGTCTTGTTCCAGATGAGCTGACGAAAGTCGACAAGTATGCTAAAGGACTTCCATGGGAGTACGCGGTGCCAGTGCGTCAGGCACCTACTCTGGAGACAGCTATCTGGGCTGCCAAGTCTGTGGAAGATATGATTAAGGGAAGAGCTGCCAACAAGATTGAGGTTGGCGAAAAGAGGAAGTTTGAGGAATCTACGAGGCCCAATAAGAAGATCAAGTATGGTTCAAAGGAGTCTAGCGGAGGAGGAAACAAAGTGAAATGGTGCGAGAAGTGCAAGAAGAATCACTTTGGAAAATGTAGCGAAGAAGTGACTTGCTACAAGTGTGGGAAGACCGGACATTACGCCAACGAGTGCAAAAGGGTGTGTTATGAATGCCGTGAAGAAGGGCATGTTGCTAAGGATTGCCCGAAAAAGAAAGAGGCGGCAAAACCAAACATTCCGCCAAAGGCAAGAGCATTTCACATGATCCTTGACGAAGCAGAGAACCATGCGAGGAATCAAGAATGAGGACTTCTTACCCGAAGATCAAATTATGCAGTAGCCATAGTTTCGTATGATGTAGCCTAGTAGAGGCAAAGTCTAGGGTGAACTTGAACACCTATGTAATCGTTTCAAGAAATAATATAAAACCTTTGTTTTGTTATCTGATGAGTTAAGTTGTTGTGTGATTTGATGTATGATGACTTGGAAAAACTGCGAGACAATACTTGGGACGAGTATGAGTAGGTGTGAATGGTAGTAGAGGCCTATACTACCGGAAGCACAGGACTCACACTTGGATCGGGGAAAGTCACAAGGTTACCAAGAAGCTAGTAATTGATTTCGTTTTATTCAAGTGTGTTGTTACCATCGTTTCGGTAATGACTAAGAAGATTGATGATATTCCGACCCTAGTGACCATATCGAATCGAGTCCGACTACGATGAGTATGTTGTGTGGTTCAGAGAACCAAGTTTGATGTAGCGTCCGACTTAAACCAAACGATTGAAATCAAAGCGATCAATAGAAATATCGCGCTCGTTGTTAAAGAAGTTGGTAGCTAGAAATGCCTAATGTTAAAGTGTGATTATATCACATTAGAACATGAAGGAAGGCATAGTCTGTTTTAGAATTTAACTCTAAGAGACCTAAGTCTAAGTGTTGCAACATACGATGATAGGTCAATAGAATATGACACATCGATCCATAGTAGTAATAAAAGAAGTCATCTCAAGTTCGTATCCAGTAAGGATCGAGATTGTGACTTGAAGATCATAATTTGGAGTCTAGCCTGAAGTAGAGAGCAGATGCACGATCAAGTACTGCATACAGTCAATAAGTCTGAGAGATAGACTTGAAGGAATGTAGAAGTTATAATTATTACCTAGGATGAAGAGACGACGTATGGAGTCATTATACGACCATGTTTCGTTGATGATTCCGGGACGTAATCATCCTAAGGGGGAGATAATTGTAACGCCCGCAAATCCGGGCTAGTCAAATTAGAGGCAATAGGGGTCAAAAACGACTTTTCGACAAAAGATTATTTAGAATAAATAATCTTAACCAAGTTTTAGAGTATGTCACAAGGTTTCCGTACATATAAGGAACGCTGAAATCCGAGTTATAACGAAGAAGTTATGACCCGTTGAAGTTTCGCGACGGAACCGGCACAATACCGGGAAGCGTAAATAGTGAATTTACGATAGAGCGAGATTTAGCCTTAGCGATCTAAACGGAAGTCGTAGAATATGTTAAACTAAGAACATCGATAAAAAGAACGCCCAAATCTGACTTCGTATGAAGAAGTTGTGATTTTTCGAAGTTTCGGACTAGCAGTGTACTGCCCGAAATTCAAATATTTAATCGAGCGGTTTTTATCCGACACGACCTAAACGAGAATCGAAGATCTCGTTGAGAGTAGCATAACGAGAAAAAGATGGGCGAAAACGGATGTCGGATGAAGAAGTTATGAGGATTTAACGGACCAATCATGTCCCGGCCCGTTAATAATATAAAATTTAAAATCGAGCCAAAATTAGCCGACGAAATCTAAATGAAAGTTGTAGAGTACGTTCCCACCTTCGCGTGGCTATAAAGAACGTCAAAAACGGAGTTCGTATGAGAAAGTTACGAATTTTTAAAGTTGGAAAGTAAACTTGCGAAACTGATGCATGAAAGGATGACGTGGCCGAACTCCCAGCCGTCGGATGAAATCGCTTCGGATGGTGACACCTGGTGCGAGGGTTACGCCCCGCGTAGCAAGGATACGCCTAGCGTCCGAAGAACACCCCGCGTCCGAGGCCAAGTACGCCCCGCGTACTTCGGTTCTTATCCGTCCGATGGAGTGCAAGACAGCTGGTCCGAGGCTGGCAATCTTATCCGAGGAGTACGCCCAGCGTACCCTCGGTACGCCCAGCGTAATTCCGAGCTTCGGTCCCTATAAATACCATGCGAATTCTTCCGGATTTTTCACACATTTTCACTTCTCTCTCTAAACTACTTTCTCTCTCTAACCCTTTTGGAGTCCCCTAAGCCCTAGTTAAACCCTTAGCACCCTAGGGAAGCCCCGAGGCTCCCGGAGTCCCGAGAAAAAGGAGTTTTTCGGTTTCGAAACGCTGCTCCAATTAAGTCCCGGTTTTCGATAAAATTCGCTGTAAGTGTGCTACGCTTACGCAATTTTTTATATAGCTTTCAAATAATTATAGGAATGTTATTAGGTCCTTAAAATAATTATTTGGGCTATTATTATGAGTTATATTGAGCGTTATTAACGCCTAATAATAGTCAGACTAATCAATTTGCTGCGGTTATCGTTAAACTAAACCCTAGTGGTATCGGTACTAGGTTTTATCGAAGGAATATCGTTTTGAGAGTATCGAAGCGCTGTCCGAGTGCTGAGTCACCACCTACTCAGGTGAGTGCATAGTTACTTTCAGCTTACACATAGATATGAAGTATTTTACGTGCTGTGTGTGTATATTATTTGTATACTTGCTATCTATATTGGAAGAACGTTTTATACATGTTTTCAGTGATCCAAACTGTATATGTATTTTATATCTACATAATGTGCGGGGTAAAACACGGGTAGATATAATAGTTGCTGTGTGACAAAATAAAATAATGAGAGGCCTCGTTATAGTTGTTCTTGATGATCTAGTCATCTAGCGGAGTACAGATGACGACCACGGACTATTCTAGACAGTCCAGTGGAACACTAGCAGGCTCGCAACCTGTAGGTGTTTATTCGAACTGTGTGTTTAACCAAACTGTGTGTTTATTCGAATTGTGTGTTTATTCGAACTGTGTGAACTGTGTGTTCACCAGGTATACTCCATCCCAATGATAGTCCTTTGACTAGGTCCCTTGTGTTAGATGTTTTAGGGACGTAATGTGAGAATAACGGGAATGGGTAATTGGGTTGATTGTTTGATGTTTAAAAATAATAATTATATTATTGTGGGTTGAAAACCCTATGTACTCACCAGGTTTCCCAACCTGACCCACTCAGTTTATTTATATCACAGGTGTTGATATGAAGTCACATTACACAGAGAGATTTAAAGAGATGTAGATCACTAGTGTAATTGTAAGTTCTGTTTATGCTTATGTTTCTGTATTAACGATGACATCCCAAACGTTTTAAAATGAAATAAATACGTTTCTTCGAAAATGTTTTAATAACGTATTTACCATGTCTTTCTGGGAACAAATTCCGCAACATTTTTATAAAATGAAGTACTCTGAATTTTATAAAGCATAAACAAACCGGTCTCTTCTGGCCGTGATTTTGGGGATGTCACAGTAAAAGTGGGTTAGATCTGATCCCACATCGGCTGGGAAGGAGAACTAAGCATTCCTTATAAGGGGTGTGGATACCTTCCCTATCACAACGCGTTTTAAAGCCGTGAGGGCAGCAGATCCCATAAGAACTCTGCATTTAAGCGTGCTCGGGCGGGAGTAGTACTAGGATGGGTGACCCCTTGGGAAGTCCTCGTGCCGAGTGGCCCAAAGCGGACAATATTGTGATACGTGCCAGAGGGGGATGTTACATAAACACTTAAGGGTACCAAGTAATTTGCATGGTTACTTCACACCTTGTTTTGTGATCCTCGGCATCCCAGTCACAAAACCTGAAGGGCACACTCGAGATTGAAACATGCCATTGAACAGTTCAATGAATCTCAAAGATCTAGGAGTTTCAAAACCAATTAAAACCTAATAATACATTTCGTTTATCTTGGTGGAAATTGGTGAATCGTCATTCACCTACCTTCAAATATTTTATAGCTCGGATTACGGCATACCTCTTCTAAGTTATAAAATAGTTTGTTGGGTCCTAGACTTAATATTTCATATTGGGTGTCATATTAAGGACTTAAGATCAACTATCTTGAATATCTCCCAAAAGATGTCTGGTTTAGACATTTATGATCTTCCCAAATCTCTTGAAACAAACTTTCCTAAATGAAGATGATGTCCCTTGGAAATCATACTTCTTTCACCTCCTCCAATTATCCTCCCTAACCCACAAGTTCTTGAAAAGTTTAAGGTCACTCAAGCCCTACTGGCACGGCAAGGTCTAGGTGTGGTCACGTCTTGGAGATGTAGTCGCATATTGACAAGCCGGGAGAGTTAGGTGTCAAAGTGTTGAGAAAGTTGGTGGTTCAATCACTTTCTAAGTCACATAGTGAGTTCCTTTGGGACACCTATGAAACAAACTATGACAAGACCCTTAATGATCTTATCTATTTGTTAAGATCAACTTCCTTAAAACTTGATGGACATTGACAATAGTGACACAGGAAATCCAGAAAAGCATTCTCTTCCGAATGGAAAGGGATCGGCCATAGTCAACTCAGTTGACCAAATGGTAAAGAGAAAAGCTAAGTCTGTGATAGTCCCGTGTACCATTATCAAAGGGTCCATATGTTTATATTTCCAAAGGAAGGGGCATTGGTTGCGAAGCTGCCAAATTTACCTAAGGTTGTTAAAGTCAATAAGTTTGACTCTACTTCAGGTAAAGTCCACTATCTAACTCTGTTAAGTTTCTATTCTGAGATTCTTGATACATGATGTGACTGGGTCACATGGTGATGTTTTAAGAATCAAAGAAAAGTGAAGAAACTTAAAGAAGGAATATGCTAAATCTGATCGGATAGATGGATTTCTATCGCTTAGTTTGAAGATCGGATTCTTGAGCTACTTCTTAGGAGTTATGAGATATTGCTTAGGAATAGATAACAACAAGTTTTCATATGGATTGTAAGGATAAGTTTTTCCGCAAAGTTTTAAAATAAAAGGAAATTTTTTATTTTATTTATTTTAAAATATCCTTACAATGGCATCTGTGGAAATTTTTGTTGCTTATAAGATTCCATTAATAGCAAGAGTGGAAATATGAAATTGATTCTTTCATTTGTGGTAATGTCTAAATTTACCGAATAAGGAAAGATTCTCATCACCCAAGTTTCAATTGGACCGGAACTTGGAATCATGCAAGTTGTATAGCATGATGAATGAGAACTTTCAAGTATTGGAAAATTAAGACTAATTACTTGCTCACATGGATGTGTGAGTCAAGTGAAGGACTAAGGGATCGAATACACATTCTTGTGCACTGGTCAAGTCCACCACAAAAGATTGATAAGACTATTCGTCATAGTTTACAAAAGCTCAGTAAATATGATTATACTTACAAGCTTAAGTGTAACTGAGACATTGGAAAAAGGTTCCAATGTAAGGCAGAGCGAATAAGAAGAATCAAATTAGGCAGCAGGATAAAAGTTTCTCAAATCTGAAAAGATGGGAGAGTACTTTAGTATCAGTTTTGTGATCATCTTAATGATTAAGAAACCATAGCACAATTAGTTCTCTAAGGAAATCTTAGTGCATTCTTATGACTAAGAAGAGGAACTTGAATTGTTGAAATGGTTGAATCAAGAAGATGAGTCATACTTCGTTCCAATACAAGTCTTAGAGTCATACTCCAAGATTGTAACTTGAGTGACATGTCTTAAAGAAGGTTTAAAACACTTGTCAAATGTAAGAGTAAAAGTTTTCTACTCTTGTACATTTGAAATTGGTAAGTTGTGATGTTTTGGATAAAACAAAGACCAACTTAGGCTAATTTTGTGAAGTGGTTGTCTTGATTAGAATCCATACTATCTCTTGAATAACTGACAAGAAACTCTTATATGTCAAGAGGACAGTGGGAGTCTAAAAGGTCTTGAAAGTCTCAAGAACTAATCAAGAATAAAACCTGAAGTTCTTCTCTAGCACACGACTTGAGGTTTATAACCTATCGTGTTGACATATTCTGTGCTCATTCCAGTTAAAGTTGGCTTTGCATATGAGTTCTTAGAGTTCTCAATTAGTTGCACAACAACTTGGAAGCAATGGTAGGCCCTTGAGCTGCCAGGTGGCAAGAAGTTAAGATTGAGTTCAATCCATATTAGTTTGGATTTGCCATTATCCTTGTCTTGTGACTATGGTTTTGACAATTCACATGGATAAGAACACATACAACAGCAAATCTAAGTGTCATAAGGTTTCTCTCCGATTCATGAAAATGATGGTGAGGAAACACTTTCACTAAGTAGATTTTAGCTAGATAGCAATTATGATATTTGGATTCTCAAAGTTGTTAGTGGAGCGTGTGTGGTTTACCGGCACACTAACCTGGACTTGTGAGAAGTGGCAAAAAGGTCTAACCATTATGATTACGGCATCCCTCTTCATAATTGTTTAGACACACAAGTGTGCTATCTAAGGGAAGGTGTATGATTTTGATAAAGTTTTATCAAAACAATCTAGTATAAGAAATCTGAACTTTGGTAAGAAAGTCAGCTGATTTCTGAGTACATGTCAAAGCTAATGGGAGCATAAGTGTTGTGCTAATAATCATCATGTTAGTGGGAGCATGATAATTATGATAAGAATTGCAAGTTAGCAATGTTAATTATAGAAAACAAAAGGTTTCAATTGGGAAAGAGTTGCACGAAAACGCATTTGGTAACTCGGTGCTATAAAACGTGTCTTTGTGTATGATTCAACAAGTAGTAGAACAAGCCATATGAGTCGAAGTTTATCTATTCCTTTTACCTTCGAGATAAAAGCGATATCTGTGGGCCCCTCGATGATTTGATGATGACAAATGGAAGTGCTCGGCCGGGCCAGGACTGATTTGATTTGTTCAATTAGTCATTCGTCATAAATCGGAAATTGAGAAACAACAAATGGACAGAGAGAATGATTATAATCCATGTCTCAGTCCATATGATATCTAGAATGGAGGAATATATGATCCCTTATCTAATAGACAAGTTCATTGACAAGATCAGAGTTTGACATCGGCTTTAAGAGCTACGATTGCCAGTTAGGTTTGAAGTCATACGCAATAATAGTTTTAGACTTATCCAAGTGGGAGACTGTTGGATTAATGTCTAAGTCCATAACTATATTTGGTATGTACTTGACCCGACCCGGCATGGTCCATTTGGGTTGCACTTCACCAACACAATTTATATGGATAATCTTTTGAGAATAGTATGTTTATGATTAATATTAATATATTATAGGTTCTAATATATTAATATGGAATCATATTATTTAATTAGTATTGATCAAGAATTAATTTATAATTAATTAAGTGATCAAAAGGAACTAATTAAATATGGACTCTTATATATATGGAATGGGCCAAGTTCATTTAGGTTGGGCTAAGCTTTCATGGATAGTCCATGGAGTGTTTAACCCATGGATCCTAGGAAATGAAAGGTCATGGGTATTAGGGTTTAACCCTAATCCTCCACACTATATAAACATGATTTCTGCTAAGATGGGTCATGGAGAATCTCTTACCATGCACCTGCAAAAGATGCAAAGGTATGTCGACCGTCTTCGCAAGTTAAATGTTGACTTTGGGGAAGACTTGGTGATCGACATGGTGCTTCACTCTTTGCCTCCGAGCTACAATCAATTTAGGATGACCTACCACATGAACAAAGAGGAGGTCACCCTAAGCAAACTCCAAGGTCTCTTGAGGGTCGCTGAGAGGAACTTCAAGGACAAGTCTGTTGCACCAACTCCCAATCCGCCTGCTTCTCCTGTCTTGGCTATTGGTCAAGGAAAAGGAAAGAAGAGGAAGGCTTCGTCTAAGAACTATCGCAAGGTTAAAGCCCGAGATGGTGCCTCTTTTAGTGGGACCAAAGTTGATCCTGCTAAACCCTGCCCTAACCCAAAGGAGGCAGAGTGCCACCACTGCCACAAGATAGGACATTGGAAGAGAAGCTACCCAGAGTACCTGCAAGCCATCAAGGAAGGAAAGATCAAGTCGTCTTTTGTAGGTATATACACAATTAAATCTAACGATTCATCTCATGCTATTTCTTGGGTTCTTGATACCGGTTGTGGTTACCACATTTGTTCTAATGTGCAGGGACTAAGAAGAAATAGGGATGTGGAGGCTGGAAGAATAAATCTAATCATGGGGAACAGAAGATCGTCGCCTGTGACCAAGATTGGAGTGTATTCTTTAGTGCTTAGGAATGGTTTAAGTTTAGCTTTGAACAATTGTCGCTATTCGCCAGAAATGGCTAGAAACATCATTTCATTTCATGGTTTGTTTAGACAAGGTTTTAGATTTTCTTTTAATAATGAGAATGGTTCTATTTTGGCTTATCTAAATGGTGTCTTTTATTTTGAAGCTATACCATGTAATGGAATTTATGAAACTGTTATGATTGTTGATAACTTAGGAAATGATGTTTTGAACATAGATTCTTCCAATAGTATGGATAGAGCATCCTTGTGGCATTGTCGTCTTGGACATGTCAACAAGAAGCGCATAGCCCAACTCCAAAAGGATGGAGTGTTGGAGTCATTCGACCTTAGGGAATATGACACGTGCGAATCTTGTTTACTTGGAAAGATGACTAAGTCACCCTTCACAGGTACGTGTGAAAGGGGTGAGGGTCTATTGGACCTAATACATACCGATGTATGTGGACCGTTTAGATCAACCACGAAGGATGGGAACCGCTTCTACGTGACTTTTACCGATGACTATAGTAGATATGGGTATATCTATTTAATCAAGCAAAAGTCAGAAACTTTTGAAAAGTTCAAAGAGTTCAAGAATGAAGTGGAGAATCAATTGGGCAAGAAAATCAAGATGCTTCGATTCAATCGAGGAGGAGAGTACCTAAGTCTTGAATTCCACGATTATCTCAAGGAGTGTGGAATAGTTTCACAATTGACGCCACCTAGGACACCATAATTGAATGGTGTGGCAGAAAGGCGTAATCGAACCTTGTTGGACATGGTTCGCTCTATGATGAGTCATGCTTCACTATCAATCTCTTTTTGGGGGTATGCCTTAGAGACTGCCACCCATATCCTTAACCGAGTCCCTACTAAGAAGGTTGTCGAAACACCTCACGAGATGTGGACAGGGAAAGCTCCCTCGTTAGCACATATCAAGGTTTGGGGTTGCGAGGATTTCGTAAGACGAGATACTCACGACAAGCTCGAACCTCGTAGTGAGCGATGTATTTTCATCGGCTACCCGCATAAATCCTTTGGATATCTCTTCAATAGACCGAAGGACAATGTTGTCTTCGTTGCAAGGAGAGTAGTTTTCCGAGAGCGAGAACTCATAGGCCAAGGAGACAGTGGGAGGCAAATTGAGCTTGAAGAGATTCAAGAGTCGATAGATGAAGGAACCTCTACCGCTGGCACACAACCCGAGGAGGAAACTCTGGTTGAACCGATTGACGAGTCCTTACCTCTTAGACGTTCCGAAAGAGTTAGAGTTCAACCCCAGTTTTATGGTTTTCATATTACTACCGAAGGGGACACGTATATTAATGATGGTACACTAATAAACCTTGATGAACCTAATAGCTATAAGGAAGCCATGGCAGGCCCGGAGTCTGCGAAATGGAAAGAGGCAATGGATAGCGAGATCCAGTCCATGTATGATAACCAAGTTTGGAATGTGGTTGATAATGTGCCCGGACGTAAGACCGTTGGGTGCAAATGGATCTTCAAGAAGAAGACCGACGTGGATGGAAAAGTAAACACATATAAAGCGCGATTGGTCACGAAGGGCTTTACTCAAACTCCCGGAGTTGACTATGACGAGACCCTCTCACCAGTTGCGAAGATAAAATCTATTAGAGTGATGCTAGCGATTACCGCATTTCATGATTATGAGATTTGGCAAATGGATGCCAAGACCGCTTTCCTTAACGGAAAGTTGGCTGAGGATGTTTACATGGCTCAGCCAGAGGGGTTTGTGGATCCGAAGCATCCGAATAGAGTGTGTAAGCTTGAGAAGTCCATTTATGGACTTAAGCAAGCATCTCGCAGATGGAATCTTTGCTTCGATGAGAAAGTCAAAGAGTTTGGATTTGTACGAAGCGAAGATGAATCATGTGTATATGTCAAAGCCAGTGGGAATATAGTAAGCTTCCTCGTTCTATATGTCGATGACATATTACTCATAGGAAACAACATCCCGACTCTGCAGGAAGTTAAGTCCTGGCTCAGGAAGTGCTTCGCTATGAAGGACCTCGGAGAGGCTTCCTATATTTTGGGAATAAGGATAGTAAGAGAGAGAAGTAAGAGACTAATAGGACTTAGTCAGAACACTTACTTAGAGAAGGTACTAAAACGTTTTAGTATGGAAAACTCGAAGAAGGGAGAATTACCGATACAAAGTAATGCCAAGTTGAGTAAGACTCAAAGTCCGAGTACCGAAGCTGAAATAGCAGAAATAAGCCGAGTACCATACGCTTCCGCAGTTGGCTCAATCATGTACGCTATGACTTGTACTCGCCCTGATGTAGCCTTTGCTTTGAGCATGGTTAGTAGATATCAAGGGAACCCTGGCAGAGCCCATTGGATTGCGGTGAAGAATATCTTTAAGTACCTTCGGAGGACGAAGGAATGTTTCTTAGTCCTCGGAGGGAGTGATGACTTGAAGGTGCGAGGGTATAGTGACGCCATCTTTCAGACCGACAGGGACAACTACCGTTTGCAGTCGGGCTAGGTCTTTACCCTGAATGGAGGAGCAGTGACTTGGAAAAGTTCCAAGAAGTAAACCGTAGCTGATTCAACGTGCGAATCAGAGTACATTGCAGTGAGCGAAGCGTCGAAGGAGGCAATATGGTTGAAGAACTTCATTGGTGATCTTGGAGTTGTACCTGCCATAAAGAGCCCATGGAGATTTTCTGTGATAATGAAGGAGCGGTTGCCTTGACCAAGGAACCAAGAGATCATGGTAGATCTCGACACATCGACATAAAATATCACTTTATTAGACATCGTGTAGAAGAAGGACAACTCGTAGTGAAGAGGATATCATCGAAAGATAACCCAGCAGATCCGCTTACGATGGGACTGAGTAGGGTTAAGCACTTGCAGCATGCTAGGAGTATTGGGCTGAAGGATGATATCAGCATAGATTAGATAGTATTAGAAACGTGTAATAGATAAATGTAATTAACATTTGATGATTAAATAAAGGAGTTTTATTTATAAGTAATGTTACTGTCTTATGTTAATTTTTTAACTATTGTTTCATTTTGCATGTTTTGACTTCCAGAATGATTGAGTTTATTAAGAATAATCGAATTATTCAAATTGTCCACAATCGTTCATATGTTGGAAGTAGATATGAATGAAGATTGTCATGAATTGGTGTGTAGATTGTCTAAATGGTATTAGACATAGCAAAGGGTTGCTGCAACATTCATGAGTGCTTATGAACTAGTTTTGAGCATTGGAACAAACCCGCGCTTGCTGGAATCACCTTATGGAATATGATATAAAAGGGTGATCGCAAGACGATAATATCATATAATCTTAAAACCTAGATATATGGTTTGTTATTTGTTAATTGATTGTACATTGATAATGCGAAAACGCATCAGTAACTCGGTGTTATAAAATGCATTGTTGTGTATAGTTGATTAATGAATAAATAAATGCATATAAGTCGAAGTTTATCTATAAATTTTATCCTAAGAAGTTAAAAGCGATATCTCGGTCGCTCGATGATTTGATTTGACTTATGTGCCGGGCTCGGTCAGAACTGAATTGATGTGTTCGATTAAGTTCTATGTCAAATAAATCGGAGATCGAAAAACCAAAATGCTAGACTAATCATTCCATAGAATTGTCAGCATGATATCTAACAGAGGACTGTACGATCCCTTTTCTAAAGGACAAAATTGATTAGATCATAGTTTGACAGCGTCTTTGAGAGCTACGATTGCAAATCGAATTGTACTTGTGCATATAGTTACTAGACTTATCCAAGTGGGAGACTGTTGGAATAGTGTCTAAGGCTGCAACTATATTAGGCAAGTATTTGACCCGATTGTGCATGGTCCTTTTGGGTTGCCTTCACCATAGCAACTTGATAGGATGATTTATTAGGAGAGAATATATATTATTAATATATTATGAGAATAATATAAAGAATAATAATATTGTTATATGATTAATATAAGTCATTAATTAATTAGTATTAATTTGGTAACTTAAAGAGATTAATTAAATAAGAGGGTATAAACTGTCAATTGTTTGATAGTTACACTTTGGGCTGTAATTGCTTATTGGATAGAGGATAGACGGATTCTAGGGCTTGGGATAGCCTCAAATTCGTCCAAGGCTTATCTAAGGAAAGGATTTGGATTGCTTTAAGGAAAGATTATCCAACTAGGGTTTAAGGGTGAAACCCTAGGAGCCTTACAAGTATAAATAGACCCCTAGGGCAAGGGAAATCGGCACCTCTGCTAAAGCAAAGAACCCCTGACCGATTTCTAATCCCTTTCCTCTCTCTCAAATCATCCTCCTTGCTAGTTGGTGTTTGTAAGCCATTAGAGGAGTGACAATTGTGACTCTAGAGCTCCAAGACAACAAGAACAAAACAAGAGATTCAAAGGTAAACTTCTAGATCTGATTTTGTATTGTTCTTATACCTAATTAGTCATTAGAAGTCTTGGATTCAAAGCATGTTTAATTAGAGAAACCTAGATCCAAGCATTAGGGTTTGCATGTGCACATAGGATTGTTCATATGGCCAAAACCCATCAATTTCTACAGTGAAGGTATCTTTTAGTGGTTGGGATTTTTTTTAAGAAGGTGTTCAAATTTATAGCCCACGAAGCTTTTCTCTGCACCACTATCAAATAGAATGCATGCATATGAATTGTTGAGAAGAAACGTACCAGTAACCATGGTAGGATCTGCAATAGCTTCCTCATGACCAATAGCCAGTATTCTTCCCACACCACCGACATTCCTTGCCTTTGGACATTCCCTTTTGAAATGTCCAGTTTCACCACACTCATAACATGCTCGACTTACTCCGATGCTAGGAACGTGAGTGATTGGTTGTGCAGGTGACCTATAGAAACGGGCAGTGTGCCTCTTTTTGTTACAGTTCATGCAATGCATTTCACGGCAACTCCCTGTGTGATGGAAATTACACTTATTGCACTTCGGCAGATTCCCATCATATTGCTTTGTTGGGGTAGGGGTAGGGGTAGGGGTAACATCAACAACACTAGGAACAATAGCAGCGTGAACGACCACTATCTGGTATTTATTGGAGGGCTCTTGGGAAGATTGACCCTTCCTTTTGTTCCAGGACTTTTTCTTTCTGTTGTTGTTGTTTGTTTGTTTGTTTGTTTTGGGTTGTTCTGGAACGACAGTGATGAAGTCTTGACGAACTCCATGATCTATTAGTGATTGTGTCAGTTGTTTGGCACTATCAAATGTAACAGGCTTTGAAGCTAACACACTCCCTTGGATCTGAGGTGATAGTCCCCAAATATAACTTTCGATTTTCTTGCTCTCCAAGGCAACCATTCCAGGTCATAGGATCGCTAGGTCATTGAATCTATTGGTGTAAGTTGCTATGTCTGAACCTGTCATGGTAAGGTTCCAAAATTCTTGCTCGAGCTTTTGTACTTAACCCCTCAGGCAGTACTCTTGCATCATCATTGATTTCAAATTTTCCCAGCCTATTGAGTTAGCCACTATAAGTGTTAGTGACATTACATGGCCATTCCACCATGTAAGGACTCGATCAGAAAAGGTGAATGTAGCAAATTTCACGTTGCTCCCTTCAGGGCACAAGCAGATCTCAAAGACTACTTTGGTTTTCTTTATCCATTGAGTTAGAGCAATGACTTCCCCAATCCCATTAAAGGTTCTAGGTTTGCCATTTGTGAAGTCCTTATAAGAACACTCTTGTGGGTGTCCATGACTTTCACTATGCTTAGAGGGATGAGCACCACTCCCAAATCCATTGGCACCGGTTGTATTTATGTGTGACATGGCGGCTGCCACAACTACAGTGACCGCTGCCTAAAACATAGCGGCGTCAAACTGTGGAGGCGGTGGTGAAGGTGGAGGTGGTGGAGGTGCTACATTGACATTGATATTGCTTGAGTTTCTTCTTGGAGGCATCTTTTTCTTTAAGATTTAAAATATGAAAATGTAGTAAGACATCAATAGTGATTATAAATCAGGTGTCTTTGAACTAATTACACTAGTTCAACATGTATACGATAGCAAGTTATAATAGAAGTCTACCACTAGAAATAACTTGTAAAGTGATCATATGAAAGAGAATAACGATTTTTCAAAGGAAATGAGATGTCTGTCAATTTCATCAGTATATTAGATGTATAGTGTTTGTAAAATATGACCTTGAAGTAGGTCTACAATATACCAACTTAACGGAAAACTTTGACAGCATACCGACCTACCAAAAAGTGAAATTTCGAGGTCGTACTACGAACATGAAAACATCGCTAGTTTATATACATAGACTTAATCTATATAAAAAAGAGTGAGTAGAGTATGCTCTACTCACGAGGAGTGTTGTTTGGTTTGCTATTAGTTTCAGACCTGGATTTAGCCAACTGGCGTTCTGTTTCAAACATGCTCCTTTCCAATGATACTTGGTGTTCCCGAAGTTCTCTGACTTCAGCTTGGGTTGCAGCTAGTTCCTTTTGTAGGGCCTCGGTGTGATTTCTGGTTAACTCTTGGTCTTCGCTCAAGTGGCGAAGGCGAACTGTGTTGAGTGCCGTGGTAGCACCAACCTCCATAACTCGGTGGATGGCTGTCCTTGCTTGCTCGTCCATATAAGCAACTCGATGTACTAACACAGGGAGGGATCTGTCTGCGGAGCCTCCCTCATCAAGGTTGTAGAAGCTTTGATCCTCATTATAGGGAAGGTGCTGACCCTTTTCATGACTCCACCCCTCTAAGTTTACTGTCCATTGTGGTGTCAGAACTGGGAAGTTCTGTCGGGGATTGCGATTTTGGGAAACTTGAGGTGGATCAAAGACTTCTGGTTCTGAGTGAGATTCTTCCTAAATATCCTCTTCGTCTTCCTCCTCGAAGTCTTCTTCTATTGGAACTACAGGGTCGTCCTCTGGTTCATCTTCAATCCAACCACTGTTTCCTTGATTAGGAAAGTACGAGTCTCCCAGCAGATGAAATCCAACCATGTTATCTAAGCGAGAATAGGGGTGTAAGAGTGATTAGTAAATCTTGAAATGGTGTTATCATGTTATAGATACTCCTATAGTATTTAAATTTATGTTTGGTTTTTGAGTTCTTCTGGTATATATGTTTGGTAAGTTTTAGACTTGTTGCAACACCACAATTAGTGCCAAACACATGTTGGTCATATCTCAAATAAATATAGTTAATCATGCTATATTTATCCCAGATATGATTACATAACTGTCTAGGTTTAATTGTAGTTTCCAACATGCAAATACTTTTATGTTGTTACGACTATGATACTATTTTTGTATGTATGAGTGTTAGTATACTTCTTATAAAGTACTCATAATTTAAAAGTATACTTGTAGTCAGAGATTTTTAGCCCCAATTTATTTATAGATGTATATCTTTTATGAATTGATATACCGAGTTCACTATAAACAATGCTCTGATACCAATATATCACACCCCCAAACCTGAACGGCGGAAACGTCTGAGGGTGGATGACTTCATGTTAAGTATCACAACACATGCATCATAGTAATCAAAGTATAACAACCATTGCATTAATAATGTATAAGTTTTACATAGTGTTCAAGTCATTATATATAATATCAAAAGTAGAAATAGCAAAAGACAAAAGATGAAACTCTATACTGCTCCATCTTCTTAAAATCCTGGGAATGTACCTGTCTACTGGTTCCCTGAGAATACAACTATTTTGAAAAAGAGACTATCAACATTTAAGTTGGCGAGTTCATAAGTATTTATTTTTAGAGGTTTGTTATTTGTTCCTTGAAATAATGAGTATGTTTACTGTTCCAGAAAATCCAATATTTTGCTAAAACAATTGAAAGTAGTTTTAATACCATAAAACCGTTATGTGTAAGTGTTGTTATAGTATGAAATAGTGTAACATAGTTTTAGTTCACAATAAAACTATAAAAAGAATGTTTTCTGTATTGTTATGTTTTCCTTTGTTGTAAACTAGTATGTTGTATTTGTACTTTTTGAAAACCCTATAATTGTGAGTGTGTCTGGCTCCACCAGCTGTAATTGTAAGTTTTAGTGTAATACTGTAATTCGTATTATTGTAAAACCAGTACATTGTATTTGTACTCCTTTTTTTAACTATTCATATAGTAATCATATTGTTAGTATCTTTTTTGTGAGTTATTTTAACCATACTAAGACTAGTAAGCCTGATACGACACTTTGTAGGCGTCAGAACTGTAACGACATTTGTCACTCCCAGGCATACCCGTTTAGCTGTAGCTAACAGTTTAAGTGTGGGATTGCCAATCCTGTATAGATCTATAGACAGTTGTCTCGCTCTCTGTTGGGAGATTCTAAATATGATCATCAAGACTTTAATAGTATTGCCTAAATGAATAAGCGATTGAATATTGTCTCACAAAAACCATGTTGATGCTTACGTGTATAATAATGATGAACAGTCATTCTGAAATAACTGAACTGATAGTATGTTCCTTTTCCTAGTATACTTGAAGTGTAAAGTATTTGTACGAGAGTATATAGTTAAACTTAGTATACTTGACTAGTGAAAATAGTATGAGAGTTCCATAAATTATACCTATTATAATTTATATTTGTATTCTGTTTGATATGATTTGTTCGTGAAAGTACCCCCTTTGCACGGCATGTTACAAAGGAAAATGAAACGAATTGAAGTACTTTATATATATATATATATATATATATATATATATATATATATATATATATATATATATATATAATTAAAATTGAAATGACATTCGGACAAATAATGTTACCCTAAGCCCACATCCAAACAAGGAAAAGGATATAAAGTGAATTATTAGTCCTAAGCCCTTTAAATCTTATTTATATAAACATACATATATAAATATGATTTTGGCAAAATGTAAGCTTAAAGGAGTTTTTAAGACATTTAAAGGAGTTTGATAATATTAAAAAGAGTTTTCATAACTTGAAGTCGTTTTAGAAATATTTAGAAATCATTTAATTGTAAACACAATATGCTTGTGTTAGACTTGTATCCCCCCCCCCCCTAAAATAGTGGAAAATAGTAAAAATGAAGGGGTATGAACTCACTTTTTGTGAGTTTCTGGTTGAAGATACGGTGTAGTAGAGCTAAATCCACAAGTTAGAACTCGTGATAAAACTGAATCCTAATTTATATTAACATCAAATTAAGTATAAATTAGATAATCTAGTAATGTTTAAAGTGTTAAACAACACTTAATTACTGTAAGAAGACTTACAATAATTCTTGGAATAGTGTGTGGGTGTTCTTGGAGTTCTCTGTGTGTTCTTGATGAAAACTAGCTAAATTGGGTGATTTAGGCCCAAGATATGAAGATTGGAAGGTGTTTTTCGATGATAACAAGATCAATAGATGATACTTGCAAGATTATAAGAAGATACAATAGATTTTCGTATGGAAATTAGGATTTGTTAGAGGTTTCGCATGTTCTTGAGAGGAGAGAGGAGATTTTGGTTGATGTTACTGAGAGAAAAAGTGAAGTTTTCGGTTGAATCTTGTAAGAATGAGGAAGGTTTTCATTCCATGCATATATATAGGGTAATATGTGGCGGTTTGCATCATAAATATCTAGATAAATATCTAGATATTAAGAGATTTCGACCAAGAACACAACCCGAGGAAGGAGTTTGCGGTCCGAAGAGGATAAGCTGCGAGGTTTTCGACTGAAAAGAGGAAACCTTCCGGAGTGGTTTTCTGTTGAGAGCAGTTCTCGGTCTCTCATGTTTGCGGTCCGAGGTTCTCGACCGTAAACGGTTTGTGGTCCTCCAGGTTTTCGGTCCAAAGCGAGAA
Organism: Lactuca serriola; assembly: GCF_051521515.1. Taxonomy (NCBI): domain Eukaryota; kingdom Viridiplantae; phylum Streptophyta; class Magnoliopsida; order Asterales; family Asteraceae; genus Lactuca; species Lactuca serriola. The sequence goes on from NC_136416.1 coordinate 73,603,830, forward strand.
TCCTTGGTTTCTTGGGTGGTTTTCCTTTTTAACTTTAGACACTTTAACACAATATTTATCCTAACCAAAATTATTAATTTAACTTTATTAAATTAATCAAAACACAAAGTTGACTTTAATTTTATATGTTTGACTTTGGTTGACTTTTACAAGATAGAAAATAATAGCTTGTCACAAGATAAGTGCTAGTACGGAAGGTGTTAGCGACATCCACTAACCATTGCCTGCTCGCGATCGAGTCCTTCTCCCTGAAATACTCTAGAGCCCCACATGCTCAGAACTATCGGAAGGTCAACATGTGAGCTCCCATCAATGCCACCATCTCAGACTGAAAAGTGCTCAAAAGCTCATCCAAAATCTCCAGAATGCCCTCCTTGACCGTACCAAATATCACAGGATTTTGCTCAAGTATGCTGCGGGTAATCTCAGATGAAATGAACTCCCGCGTCTAATCATTCAACTAGCTGGCTCCAGAACCCGAGCTCAAACCCTCACCAGCACTAGAACCACTAACTGGTTTGCCTCGAAGAGTCACCATACTAAAAACGGACCATAGAAACCATCAGAACACGTATAAATAATATCGAGGAGTCTCACACTCTACAAGCTCCTTGGTTTCATCACAGCTTGCCTTGGCTCGAGTACGGATCCTCTACTTACAATAATACGGGCGCATACTACCTTCCACATCTATCCATACTTTCCTCAAGGATCGTCTTGAATCCTCCAAGTCACTTCTTGTCTATACATACAATCCTCAACAAGACAAGGCTCTCAACACTACATATCTTCTTAGGTTTTCCTAGGGTAACCACCAGACTAATCCCCGCTATCAGCTGCAGAAGGAACTCCCTCTAATATCCTCTAACTAGCTCACGAATACAATTACATATCGCCGACACCAGATAATACTTCGAATGAAAGGTCTCACACTACAATGGTTGGACTCAAACAAGACCTGTACAATAGAGTTAAAACCTAACCTTCTAATAAATTTTAGTCTCAACATATATTACTTAGCATATTCACTTACTAGTTAGCTGAAGTTATTGAGAACTCCTAAAAAGCACAAAGCAAGCAACATTCAAGCATCGAGTAACCGGAATCAAGCATAACCTAAACATGTCATCCTATTATTGACTTATCAGTAGTAGCATGCAAGTCTACAAGATCATATAGTATGCATATAAAGCCATCTCTCCTAGCATTCTATCATGAAAATACAAAGCATATCCTTAGCCCTAAATAGCATGCAATTCACAGATTCACAAAATCAAAGCATATCATAAAACATGTATGGGTATTTTGGGAAACTTACTTGATCTCGGTCGATTGCATGAAGCACACCCTTTTTCTTTTATTAGAAACCCCTTTTTATAAAACATTTATTTTTAAAAAAATTCTACCAAACCCTCAGTTTGAGTTCAGACACACTCGAGAGTATGTCTGAATCCCTCAAACTAAGGCTCTGATACCAACTTGTAATGTCCCAAAAATTAAGACTAAAAATTTCGAATTTTAAATTAATTAAAACCATTATCGAAACAACAACATAGAAATCATGGAGAATCAAAGTGTACCAATAACATCCAAATACATCCGAGTAATATAAAAATGCAGAACAATGTGGTGAATGCACTGCAATCCTCCTGGGCTCTTCCCCTTCAAACCAGAAGTACCTGAAACACAAACTAAAAACCATACGCACAAAGCTTAGTGAGTTCCCTAAAATACCACATACCATACATATAAAACATATAATGGGCCTTGCCCATCATCGGGACCCGCTCGGAATATCCGATATGTCAGTCATCAGGCCTCGCCCAGTATACATATAAACATACACTCATATAATCATATAACACATGCAATAATCATTAAGATAAATAGCATACAGGATAGTCATCGAGCCCCGCCCGGTAAACATATAAACACATAACACATGCAAGAGTCATGTAGATAACTAGTATCCTAAACATCACAAACCATGGGCCGGCATTGGTGCATTCGACCCATAATCCCCGCGCTAACATCATCAAATAATATCCAATTAATAATTGGTTCTCGATCCATAATCAAGAATTTAAGCTACGTTTCCACTATCCTGGGTAAAAGACCATTCTACCGTTTTTCTTACTTATCCTAAAACCAAGGCCCAACCCATTTATTCAAAAGGCCCAAATTCCTTAAATGGCATCCCAAGGCCCAATAAGGTCTAACTTCCAAATTGGGCCAAAAAATCATAATGGACCTAATCCCAAGAAAGTCCATAGTCTATCCATGGCCCAAAGTCAGAAGTCCAATGGCCCAAACCGATGAAGTCAAACTGAAGGTCAATTGCCTGAGTACGCGGGGCGTACTCAGCTCGCATGCTTAGAATACTCCTTTCGGGGTCATTACATGCGGCGTAACAGTTAGGTACGCCCAACGTACTCCATAAATTACCAACCCAATCCATTAACCACTTAATTGGTTAAGCCAACATGCTAAACTCTCTGATCTGGTTCTAAATGGCGACTTAATAAGTAAAGTTGGCACCTTTACACCCATGCATGACTTAATAAGGTCCAAAACTCAAAAAGAAGCTTAATAAGACTCTTAACACTTGCATGGACCAAAATAACCCATAAATGTTGCATTTTTAAGGACAATGGACCTCAAATGAGCAAAGATCTAACATCCATAGCTTCTGGAGTAGACCATAACTTCATATACGACTTAAAAGACCCACAAATGCATAAATAACACCATAAAATGGATCTAGCATAAAGACCATCAAGATGAGAGCCTTTTACCTCAAAAAGATTGCTAAGGTGAATATAACTTTGGATCTACAAGCTTAAGCTACTCCCAAGCAACCTCCAAGTGTTCCGCTTCTTCTTCTTCACCATAAAACACCAACAAACTTACTTTCAAGCTCAAATCTCATCAAATACACTTAGGGTTTCGATATTAGGGCATATGGTGATGGAGGTTGATCAATAGAGTGTCCAAAGGTGGTATAAGATTCTTAAATAGGGTGGAAACCCTACAAAGTAAAGTTTCCCATTACACCACGTATTCCATGCGTACTCCATGTACGCCCCGCGTATGTGGGAGAATCCCGCGTCAGAAAAAGAGCTCGTACGCTAAATGTACTCATAGAGTACGCCCCGTGTACCAGATAGGGACCAAAATGATATATAGATTTTGCATTAAGGGACAAAACTGAACCATACCAAATTACGCATGTTACACTGATCTATAGTCGTCTTCCTCTATCAACATTACAACTGTCTATATCTCCATAATTGGCTCCGTCCATCGCAACTTGAGCGATCTTTCTTTCTCGCTTCCTTTCTTTGGAAACCTCTGTCGCCAGTTCCATGGTCTTCACCTCCCCCGCCGCTATTCTCTTCTTCTATATCGGGATCCCCTCTGACCGCCACTTCTTCTCTCTTGTTCTCCCACAAGCGGTCAATGTTAGCCATCATCGTCAGAGTTCTACCACCTTCGTTGTTGTTGTCTTCATATATGTTTTTTCTTTTTGTTTATTTTTCCTGTTTAATCGTGTCCCCCGATCAAAATGCGGGAGGATGTTAGAGATTTGGGTTTAGGCTGAAGCCCTTAAGGTTTAGACACTCTTTATATATATATATATATATATATATATATATATATATATATATATATATATATATATATATATATATATTAGTGTTGTAAAAATCCCGATTAGGTTCCGATTAATCCCTAGGTGCTACTCGATCAATTATAGGGCACCTAACGATTAATCCCTGAATACAAATAGAATAAAGCAGTACAAGTCGATGAAATTTTAACATTTTGAAGAAGTTTTATCTTAATAGAAAGTATTTGAGGTATGATTAGTGTTGTATTAATCATGTTAACCTATTTTGTTATGATATTAGTAGTATTTATGAACTTTTATATGATATTAGTCAAATTTAATTTTTTAGAATCCAACAAATTAGTAATTAATGGTCCCCGATTAATCCCCTGATTAATCACCGTCTAGCCAATTAATCCCTTAACCTCAGTCCACCGACTAGCCAACGTCAAACAATTTTTACAATCTATATATATATATATACTCCTTTGTAATTGTCTTTTGAATTATAAAGCAATCTATTATCTTACAATAACAAGGTATCATTATCTTCGCTAGAAAATTTGCTTCCATATTTTGCACTACGCTAGATAATAATAAGAAGAATACATTGAAGAAGTTTTCAGATAGGTTATGAACACTACATCAATCCTATGGTGTACATGCAAACCTAAAGCTTTGGATCTAGTTTGTCTAATGAACATGCAATAATCATCCAAAGCTCATAAACCCTAGATCTAGCATATAAAATTTGATATTATCATAATAAAAAGGTTTAGATCTTACCTTGAATGTTGTGTAGCAATAACAATCTCAATTCCTCTTGATCTTGACTTTTGAAAGCTATGGTGAAGGCAACCCAAAAGGACCATGTTCATAATCAAATCAAGTACATACTCAAAATAGTTATGGGCTTAGATACCTAATCCAACAATCTCCCCCTTGGATAAGTCTAATAACTATTTAGCGTATGACTTCAGAATCTGATCATCAATCGTAGCTTTCAAAAGCCGCTGTCGAACTCTAATCTTATCAGAAATGTGTCCTTAGGATAAGGGATCATATATTCCTCCATTCTAGATATCGTATAGATTGAGACATGGATTTTAATCATTCTCTCTGTCTATATATTGTTTCATGATTTCCGATTTATGAAGACTAACAACAGACTACAAATTGAACACATCAACTTAGTCCCGGCTTGGCCAAGCGCTTAGGGTGTCATCACTATATCATCGAGGGGCCCACAGATATCGCTTTTATCCCACTTTGGTAAAAGGAATGGATAAACTTCAATTCAAATGCTTGCTTGTACCTACTCATCAAATTACACACACCAATATGTTTTATAACACCATGTTACTGGTGTATTTACATATTATCAATGTGCAACTGACTTGCAAACTACAACTCACACGTATCGGTTTCAAGAATATAAGATATTATCGTCTCACTAATCACTCGTGATAAAATCCATGAAGTGATTCAAGTGAGCGTGGGTTTAATCCAATACTCAAATCTTATTTCAGGAGTACTCATGAACACTGCAACAGACTTTTGCTATGTCTAAAATGCTTCAGAAAATCTACAGTCGGATTCATGACAGTCTAGCTTCAATACCTACTTCCAAAGTATTTATCGACTGTGGATGGTTTGAATAATCTTATTATTCAGGAACTCAAAACATGCAAAGTGAAACACAAGAATAATCGAATCCAATATGGCCCCAAACTTTTGAATATATATAAAACACCTTTATTTAATCACCATATTGATTACTCATTATTCATTGTATAATGTTTCGGATAATCAACTTATTACTTGAATTATAACAACAGTTGTCCTATGCACCAAGCATGCACACTCTGTTTACTTATGGTCCATACTTTGTGAAGTAGATCAACTGAAAACATTTCCAATTATGCTCATTTCACAATCCCTAATCCTTATCGTTAATGTAAGAATACAAAATTCTCGCCACTACTAGAATATGTTAGATTCTAACATTTTATGCAACGATCCTTTTGTAATCTTATTGCACAAAATTCACCGAGACTTTGCCAATGATATTACAAAGTGCTCTATTAGAGATTGTTACAAGACAATCCCATAGATGTGAAGTCTCACATTCAAAGTACATTCCTTTGAACATCCTTCTTGCATAGAATTTTCTAATCATAGATTCTCAATATCCAACTCCCAATATGGAAACATTTCCATATTTTCCATATGACAACTCATTGTGAATAGAGTCTTATCTAGTCATAATAATGTCAATATGGTCCATTCATTATTATGCTTCCAACTGCTCACAAGCGATCAATCCTTAGCGAACCTTAGATTGTCGTTGACAGTTGTTCAATTATTTTAGTCAATCCGGTTCTAGTCCCTTTTCCTTCTTAATGACCTAGGCATTTGGAAAATATTGTTGAACAAACGTTCAAGATACACCGCTTGGGAATTCTTATTATTTTGTAAAATATTGAAGTGATGTTCGAAAGCTTGCTTGGTTGTGGAGTCTAAGACATTGATTGTTTGGAGAAGATTGTTAGATATGGAGCCAAAAATCCATAGAAGAACCATGGCGTCGAGACGAGACAAAGATTAATTGGCAGCGACGGTGGCATCATTTCCAAGTTCGGTGAGGGGTACGTGTATGATATGGTTAATAACCTAAAAGACCGATAGTGAATCTTGAAAAATTCAGACCATGATGCAAATCAGCTCTTTTTCAACTCAAGGATGATGGGGATTAAGTTCTTCATCTTGAAGATTGTAACAGTCAGGTCGAATTTTAATTTGATAGGCATGAGGCATCGAATAAAAGCGAAAGAACTAAATGAGAGGGAGAGAGAAATGACGAACTAAGGATTGAGTCCTATAGCATAAAAGAGTGGAGTCCCTTGACTATTTTATTAACCAATAATTAAATTAATGTCGATACATATAAACACTACAAACACTAGGACCTTATCTATGAAAACTAAATATTACAAGATAATTACATCGTACTATGTATTGACTAATACGGAATATATAAATTAACATCAATTTATCTTTATTAGTATTTGTAATTCATTTTCGAACACACACACACACACACACACACACACACACACACACATATATATATATATATATATATATATATATATATATATATATATATATATATATATATATATGAGGACTCAGACGAAAATGCAAATAATTTGCGAAAACAAGAAAACAATGAAAACCTATTAAATTGTGTCACCTCAACCTTGGATTTTGGACAATAATTCATCCAAATTTTGAACTATATCGTGATAATCGATGATGCATGATAAATTGTTTTATATTAGCAAAACATGTTTTTTGACTTTTTTATTATGAAAACTTGAATTTAAAAGTGGTTAAGGATGTTAAAAAAAACGGTTATTAAAACCATATTTAAATCTGTATTATCATAACATCATTTCATGTAAAATTGTTAGAATATTCTAATATTCTATTAGAGTTGTTAGATATGTTAAATATTTTAATATTCTATTAATTTTTTTAGAATTTATAGAAAATTCTAATATTCTATTAGAATTGTTTGAATATTTGTATTCGAATATTCTAGTAGAATATATGAACATTTTAACAATTTTGTTGTAATTTTTATACTAGTGTATTCTATTAGAATATTTTATAGATATTTTAAAAAAACGGTAATTTTATTATTTTTGGAAAATATAAATGAACAAACTAATATTTTAAATTTTATTTTATCTTCAAAATGAGTGGTTAAGATTATGTCCTCATGTTTAAAATATATATATATATATATATATATATATATATATATATATATATATATATATATATATATATATATATATATATATATATGAGAAAAGTGAATATACATTGCAGCCTCACCTAAGCTTAGGTACTAAACCTTATTAAACTACATCATTTTATTAGTTAAACATTGCAATTAAGGGATTTACGTTTACCGCGTGAAGTCTAGATTCAGGATTGAAGCAATAACTTTAATAAGAAAATAAAAAATATTAGTTATCTTTGACCTCGATGATAGTGGAAAACAATAGTTTTCACTAGGGTGAAGTAATAAATGATAATAGAGAAAAAAAAATATGGATGATTAACCGATAATGGAGGAGATAAATACGATGGGGATATGGTATATTTAGTAAATGAAAATCAAGCATGGTATATTTATTAAGTTAAAACGACATATTTTAGAGGTTTAGTACCTAAGTTTAGGTGGGGCTTGAATGTATATTCCGTATCCCACCTGATACCGCTGGGCTACAAGCCCGTTGGTATATATATATATATATATATATATATATATATATATATATATATATATATATATATATATATATATATATATATATATATATATATATATATATATAATATGTCGATGTTCCCTCATAAGGCGACTGTTCATTTTTGTTTATTATTTCCAGACAAAAATGGGTAATTCCAAATCGTGTTACAGCATTTACTGAATATAATAATAGATCCAAAATAAATGAGAAATTAAATATATTTTTATTTTTATTTATATAAACTTTTTTATCCGGCCAATTAAATAATGACATGATTAAATTTTATTAAATTAATAATAAATGTGACATATTTCACTATTTAATTTGGTAATAAGATTTATAGTAATAAAAAAAATTAAAAGATATTTAATTTCTCTAAATAAATATCCCTTGAAATAACAATTTTATTTATATCTAATAATTTTGTATATGGTTATATCAGATTTTCATATTTACATATTTTGCTTAAATAGATTTTGATTTACCAGTTTTGAAATTTCATATTTTAGAAGTTACGATTTTAATCATTTATTATATTCTTAAGTTATTTTTTTTATTTCTTACATAATTTGTTTTATGGTTTTTATTAATTTCAAAAGAGTTGCTTTACACAATGGGCGTAGTAACTTTAATACTAGTTGTATATAAAGTGTATGATATGATAAGGCCAAATACAGATTCGTTCTACGACAATTTTATCATAACTTGCGATGCCAACCTGTCTTCCAGCAAACGTACTATCAAAACTAAAGGGACCCCCACATTTTCCCGCTTTTATGTAAATTAGTAAAAAACCCCTTGCACTTTATGATAATGACAGGATTGCCCTTTTACAATGTCCACAATTCGATGTCAAACATACCTTCAGCTATTAACTGGTTATATACTGTGTTTATAAAGATACTTCATGTCTTCATGGTATCTATACAATATTATACTTCATAGTATATATCTGAAATAATGAATATTGATCCTATAAAAGTTCTTTATACATAAGGGTGTAATTGTATCGAGCTACTCGTGAGTTATTCTGGATCAACTCGTTAATACCTCGAGTCGAGATCAAATTAAACGAGCATGAGTTGAGATCGATCCTAAATATGTGGCTCGTTTAGAAAATGAGCTCGAGCCGAACTTCAATCATTGAGCCCGCTAGCCTAAACAAGCTTATATATATATAGGGTATTAGTAAAATAAAAATAATAGTAATATACATTGTTATTATTTTTATATATTAAAATAAATTTTTTTTTTGAGGATTTGGAGACATAGCGTACTACTAAACGAGCTTCTTAACGAGCTTGAACTAAGCCTAAGCTTATTTAGGCTTGTCATACAAAAAACGAGCTGATTTCGAGCCCTAGCCGACCCTGTATATTTTTTCACGAGCTCGAGCCAAGCTCGGTGCAATAAAGTTGGAATGGAGCTGAGCTCGAGCTTGAGCGCCTCATAACTTAAACGAGCCCGAGCCAAGCCTGACCAAGCTAGGACTCGGCTCGATTCGTTTACACCCTTAGTAATATATATGTCAAGAAATGTAGATTGCTAATCATTAAATGATTGACCATAAAGAATAATGAAAAACTTCAATTAAGGTACATGAGATTTCGTCTGTGTATACCATATACTATATAGTACTTGAAAGTAGGAAAAAGAAAGTGTAGGGGGCAAGTGATACTTTTCTCGGTTTACATTTCAATCCCACCACATTGGAACTTATCCAAAAATTCATTGGTTAGTTGTTTTCGTTGCATATAGCCGACAAAAAGACTGTTTTCATTAGCAACAGGTTTCACATCCACTATTAATAGTTTAATATGCTTAGATGGTGTTAGTGATCTAATCAACCTGATGTATGACGGACTTTTATCCATAAGTTGTATATATGATTGTATATTTTATGTTTAATGTAAATAAAAACCCTTTATCCTTGTACTTTTCGAAAAGAGTTTTGTAAAGAAAGAGATGGAAAGATAGGGGGACCCATGATATAGACCTTTCTTTCGCCCCGTACGTAATTCGGACCCATGATCCGGAACTTCAAATTAGTTGGGTTTCGACCCGCAAAAACACACCCAAACATGACAACCGTACCCTTGTTGGATGCGGCAATCATCTTGTATACATAGAGCTTGAGAGGGCCATCGGGTTGCAGTTTCTGATTGCATTGCATACTAATAATCCAAATGACCTTCGTAAATGTGAGATTCCTGTAAATTCACCTCAATGATGTTAGAGGTGGATACACGTTTATATAAATAGAAATTTTACAAAATTACCCCTACAATCAAAGGGATAATTGATACAAAGAATATGACTAAATAATTACAATTAATATGGTTAATAATAAAGTAAATTATCCAATATCCCCCCTCAATATGAATGGTGAAGGACCAAGTCGAAGCATAGTACGAAGTGTCTTATGAAAGTGCGGAAGACTTTTAGTAAAAATATCCGCCACTTGTAGATTGGTAGGAACAAATTTTGTGTATAGCTTGCCAGATGTAACAAGTTCCCTAATGAAATGGTAATATAGATCAATTTGTTTGACTCATTTATGGGATACCGGAATTTGAGTCATAAAAAGTGCACTTTTATTGTCACAAAGTAGAGTTGGGCGGTCGGGAGGAAGAGCATGAAGCACTTGAAGCAAATGAGTGATCCAAACCAGTTCAATAGCCGTGTTAGCCATCGTTCGATATTCTGATTCACAGCTTGATCTTGAGACAGTCGGTTGTTTCTTTGCACTCCATGAAACAAGATTTCCACCGAAGAAGATGGAATAACCATATGTGGAACGACGTGTATCTAGACAACGGGCCCAATCTGCATCCGAGTAACCAATTAAGGGGCTGTTTGATTTGCTCTTACCGGGTCCGGTCAGAGCTGACCGCTGACTCGGTCAGCAATCAGACCGTTTGATAATCTAAAATTTTGGCTGACTCGGTCAGCTATTGTTGACCAACACCCTGACTCGGTCCACCAAATTTTTGTTGCTGACCCAAAAGAAAAATACTGTTGCCCTTGTGCCTTAAAAGAAAAAACACCAACAAAATCAAGAGTGCATCTGAGTTCCGTTTTTCACCTCTGCATCTGCGCTTTGTTCCACAGAACACACCAACGACGCCTCATCATCCTTTGCCGGCGACACCCACTGACACCCAATCCTCCTTCCCCACAACCGCCGACGTCGCCTCCTCTTCCATCCATACCCATCGCAGCGGACACAGCAGCAGAGAGACAAGGAAGAGCACAGCCTCCATCGCTCTCTATAGTCTTTTTTTCTCAGGTCCGATAAATCAAACTTCTTGGTCGTTTTTTCTTTCTCAACCTTTACAGGTTGCAATTGTTTTTTTTTTCTCCACAGCTTTCAATCGATTTTGATTTCTTATTTGCTCGCTTTTGTTATATGATTTGCTTTCAATCGATTTCTCCACATCTTTCATTTGATTTTTTTTATCTGATTTACTATATATCGTGTCCATAGACATGGAAGAAATCAGTTGTGTGTATGCTTGTTCCTTAGACATGGTAGAAATTAGACTTTGGTAAAGTAAGAAACACACCAGCAAGACTGCAACAAAAACGATCAAGAAATTGTTTATTTGTTTGAAAGAAAGTGTAGTCTTCTTGAAGCATTGAATCAGAAGGAAGATGAGATTGATATGTTAAGAGAAAGTATTACAATTTTTTTTGCTATCTTGATAAACTTACAAAACAGATACAATGGAAATAAAGAAGAAGTAGAAGCGCTTGAGCATATGATTCTTGAATTCCAGGCTAAAATTCAAGATCTCATGACAATGGCATCTGATGTTAATGACATCACGTCTCGTGTTCATGAATTTCTGTGTGACATGAAGAAATAAGGTCTGAGATAATTGTAAAGGACTGTTTGTGTTGCACGTATGTCATATGAGAATATTGATGTAAACAATGACTGGTTTGAATGTAGAAAAGAACTTGAATCTTCATAACATTTGTATCATTTGTGTATATATTTTTCTTTTAATCTTCATATTCTTGAGATTATTACATAAATGGAGTTAATTAATAATATAGTGTGGTTAAACAGGTTTTGTTGGTGGTTTAGTGTTGGTTTAATGTTTTTATCAAAAAAAATGTAATGTTATACATTAAATGGTAAATCATAAATGAATTGTTTTAAAAAAAATATTGTTTGAGGGTAATATAGTCATTTTACATAGTCAGTCAGATTCAAAATCAAACAACAAGTTTTAGTTAGAAGTTAACTCAGTCAGAACTTCTAACCCAATAAGCTTCTAACTCAGTCAACTCTAACCCAGTTAGCAGCTATCAAACACCCCTAAGGATGATTTATGAGGATGACTAAATGTATGACCAAAGGAGATTGTGCCTTCAACATATCGGAGAATTCGCTTGACAGATATTAAGGATACCGGATCCACCGGGTCAACATAACCCATTTATATTTATAGTGTATATTTCAAAAGATATTTACATGTGCTGTCAAATCCCTAGATTAGCTCCTATGTCATCTCCTGTAAATATGCTTATTTCCTTTGTGTAATTTGCCTATATAAGGCACGTAAATTATTGAATGTATTCAAACTTTTCATCTCAATTTCATACCTCTTTATGGTATCAGAGCACCAAATAGCTCCACTGAGTTTCCTTCAATCCAAATCCCCTTATGTTCCTTCCTCTTTAGATCACCATGTCCATCATTGTTGAAGTCACTGCACACACCCATTTTCCGATTAAACTTACCTCCAACAATTTCCCTGTTTGGAGAAAACAGGTCCAAGCTACTCTAACCGGTCTTGGTCTAGACAGTTATATCGATGGTTCTGTTGAGGTGCCTTCAAAATTTCTACCCACTGATATCACAAAGCCTAATCCAACTTATCTTCCATGGTTTCGCCAAGATCATATCCTTTTCGGTGCTCTACTTGGAAGTTGCTCTGACACGATTCAACATATTGTCTCTTTTGCAGAGACCTCTCGTCAAGCCTTCAAGCGTTTGACCGACAGCTAGGCGAGTGTTTCCAGGTCTCGAATAATCTCCTTAAAATCGAGACTCGCTAATAATCCAAAAGGTACACAACCGATTTCTGAATTTCTTCATGAGATGAAGACCATTGCTGATGAACTTGCTTTAGCACAAAGTCCGGTAGATGAAGAAGACCTAATTGTTCACATATTAAGGCAACTGGGTGACGATTACACTCATATTTCTGCTGCCTTAAAAGTTAGAGACACCCCAATTACTTTTCCTGATCTGTTTGATAAACTTGTGGATCATGAGAGGCCGATCAAAAACACCCAGTCAGCACCGATCATAGCAATAGTGAACAATACTTAAAAACACTCAAATCGCTACACTCCCAGATATAACAATGACACTTGTTACACAAACAGGTCCAGCAACTCTGGATCAAGACCCAGCCGTTATCAAGGACAACAAAGTGGAAATAACTTTTCCCAGCGTAGTAACCGAAACCCCACTTTTTGTCAATATTGTCATATTCCAAGTCATGATACTAAAGAATGTAGGAAGTTAGCACGTTTTCTTAAAGAAAACAATATCACACTCTCCATGACATCACCAACAAACCCTACTGTTAACACTTCTTCGGCTCGACCAAGCTCACCAACACCACCATGGATGTTTGATAGTGGCGCATCTCACCATGTTGCCACCAATCCTTCATCGTTACACACCCTATCGGAGTACGGCAGGCCTGATGAGATTGTACTAGGAAATGGTAAAAGCCTTTCTATATCTCACATAGGAAACACCACACTTTCCACTCAATCACATTCCTTAAACTTGCAAAATGTTTCATTCGTCCCTCAATTACACAATAATCTTGTTTCTGTTGCAAAACTATGCAAGTCTAACAATGTTTCTGTTGAATTTTTTCCCAATCATTTCTTGGTTAAGGACCTACACACAGGGGCGCATCTCATGCGGGGAGTGAACATCAATGACATTTACTATGCTGCCATTCATTCTCTTCGCAATCTTCCACAAATAAATTCCATCACAGTATCCACCAGATCACTTCTATCTTGGCATCACAAGCTTGGTCATCCGTCAATAAAAGTTCTCAAGATTCTTATTAAAAGTTTAGGACTTGATTACAATAAAATGTCTGATGTTTCGTTTCACTGTGATGCTTGTTCCATGAATAAAAGTCATAAAATACCCTTTGGTGTCAATTCTTTTAAAGCCTCCAAACCACTAGAACTTGTCTATTCAGATGTTTGGGGTCCAGTTCAAAAATCAAATGATGGCTACGCATATTATGTCATATTTGTTGATTTTTATTCCAAATACACATGGATTTATCCTATGAAGTGAAAATCTGATGTTTCCATATTATTTCCTCAATTTAAAACTTTAGTTGAAAAATATTATAACACTTCGCTCGTCTCCTTATTCACAAATAATGGAGAAGAGTATATCTCCCTTACTTCTTACCTACAAGAACATGGGATATCTCATTTCACCACTCCTCCACATACTCCTGAACAGAATGGAGTGGCTGAAAGACAACACAAACACATTGTAGAAACCAGTCTTTCCCTATTACATCATGCCCAATTACCTCTTACCTTCTGGTCCCATGCTTTTCAAACAGCAGTTCACCTTATCAATCGTTTTCCTACACCTATTCTTGATTTTCAATCTCCATACCAGCAACTATACAATGCTCCACCAGGTTACCAAAGACTAAAATCATTCGGTTGTCTATGTTACCCATGGTTGCGTCCTTATGCCTCCACCAAACTCCACCTACGCTCCACCAAGTGTATTTTTCTTGGATACTCATCCTCTAAATCAACATATAAATGCTATGACCCGGTCTCCCATCGTCTCTACCATTCATGACATGTTGAATTTGTGGAACACATTTTCCCTTATACTACCATTAATTCCACCCCACTACCTCTCCCTACAGCTGCCGAATTCCTTCCAAAACCATCTATTCATCTTGATCCAGACCAAAACCCACTTCCCACCACCATTCGAAAGGCATATATTACTGCACCTGTCATTACTATGCCAAATACTTCTCTACCAACTTCTCGTACACCGATGCCCAACACGTCACCCTCCTCACCATCCCCACTATCTTCTTCCTCTTTACCCAATCACTCCCATAACTCCACTACTCCATCATCAACATCTTCTTCCACTTCACCTATCTTCACATCTCACCCCACCTCTCAACTAAACTCCCCAATATCCCAGACCACTACCTTACCTGTAACGCCCGTAGATCCGGGCTAGTCAATTTAGAGATAATAGGGGTCGAAAACAACTTTTTGGCAAAAGATTATTTAGAATAAATAATCTTAACCCAGTTGTAGTATATGTTATAAGGTTTCCGTACATATAAAGAGCGCTGAAATCCGAGTTATAACGAAGAAGTTATGACCCGTCGAAGTTTTACGGCAAAACCGGTACGACACCGAGAGACGTAAATAGTGAATTGATGATGGAGGACTTTTTAGCCTTAGTGATCTAAACTAAAGTTGCATTATATGTTAAATCGAGAACATCCATAAAAAGAACGCCCAAATCCGACTTCGTATGAGGAAGTTATGATTTTTCTAAAATTCGGCTTAGCAGTGCACGACCCGAAACTCGAATTTTAGTTCGAGCGGTTTTTGACTTACGCGACCTAAATGTGAGTTGAAGATATCATTAATAGGAACTCAACGGTAAAAAGACATAAGAAAACAGATTTCGTACGTAGAAGTTATGAATTTTACGCGGACGTTTAACAGTATAATCTCCTTGTACTGTTAAATTTAAGATCGGTCGAGAATTAGCCGACGGAGTAAAAATGAAAGTTGTAGATATTATTTTTACCTACGTGTGGATATAAAGAGCGTCAAAAACGGAGGTCGTATGTGAAAGTTACGGATTTTAGAAGTCGGAGGTGTGCTGTGCGAAAATGGGTGATGTGGCACAATCTTGGCCATTGCTTTCTCCCTAAGTCTTGCCACCAGATGGTGACATGTGGCACCAAGTTCAACCAATTTTCACCCTATAAATAGAACCTCTCCCACCCTCATTTTCTTCACACCTTTCTCATTCTTTCTTCTCTTTACTCTCTCTCTAGAACCTCTCTCTAGCCCCGAAATCCCCCCCCCCCCCCCCCCCCCGAAAAGCCTAGGGAACCTCCCTAGCACGAGGCGGAAGCCCCGGAGTGCTCGAAGGCTCCGAGAAAAAGAGCTTTTCGGCTCGGGAACGCTGCTCCAAGCAAATCCTGGTTTTCTATAAAACTCGCTGTAAGTGAGCTACGCCTATACTATATTTAATATAACTTTTATTTAATTATAGTAACATTATTAGGACCTTAAAATAATTATTTGGGCTATTATTATGAGTTATATTGAGTGTTATTTAACGCTTATATAATAGTAATAATATCTAGACTATTAATTAGTCACGATTAACGTTAAAACTAAACTCTAGTGGTATTAATACAAGGTTTTGGTCAAGGAAAAAATTGTTTTAAGAAGTAACGAAGAGCTGTCCGAGTGCCGAGTCACCACCTTACCAGGTGAGTGCATAGTTACTTTCAGCTTACACATAGATATGAAGTATTTTATATAAATTACGTGCTATGTGTGCATATTACCTGAATACTTGCTATCTATGCTAGATGAACATTTTTATACATGTTTTCAAAGATTTAAACTGTATATTTATTTTATATCTACGAAAATGTTGGGGTAAAACATGGGTAGATGTATTAGTTGCTGTGTGATAAAATGAAATAATGAGAGGCCTCGTTATAGATGTTATTGATGATCTAGTCATCTAGCGGAGTATAGATGACGACCACGGACTATTCTAGACAGTCCAGTGGAACACTAGCAGGCTCGCAACCTGTAGGTGTTTATTCGAACTGTGTGTTTATTTGAACTGTGTGCTCACCAGATGTACTCCATCCCCCACATGGTTGCCTTAAGGACATTTATTGTTGAGGAATCCCCTTAGCATTAGTGTCCGTCCCGATGATAATCCTTAGGATAGGTCCCTTATGATAGATGCTTAGGGACGTAATGCGAGGATAACGGGAACGAGTAATCGGGTTTGTTTAATTTAATGAAGTTAATAAACTTATTTATTGTGGGTTGAAAACCCTATGTGCTCACTCGACTCCCAAGCCTGACACACTCAGTTTTATGTATTACAGGTAGTGGCGCTTGAGCATAGATATGATGTTGGACGAGGGATTACGGATATAGGCCTGTAGATATGAAATAATGTAGTAAGGCTTATATTGTACTGTTTATGCTTTTGATCTATACGAACATGACATCCCAAGTCTTTTAATGAAATACATTTCTACGGAAATGCTTTTGATAAATCTTTATCATATTTTGTTTTGGGACAAATTCCGCAACACTTTCATTTAAAATGTTACTCTGATTTTTAAACAAAGCATAAACAAACCGGTCTTTTCTGGCCGTGATTTTGGGGATGTCACAGTTGGTATCAGAGCATTAGTTTAAGCGAACTAGGAATTTGTAGGATTTCTAGAGTTAAACTTAGAATGCTAAGCGATGATTGTGAGGTGTGAGCACTAGCTTATTTTAGGAATTATGCCTAAAATGCTTTTATGTGCTAAATGCTTTGTGCCTGACATGCTATTATTTGTTCGGATCTATGGTCTGTTGCCGACCGGATCTGGAAACCTTATGTGTTTAGGATTCTAAACGTTTAATTACGATATTAGAACTAGCATATAAACGTTTCGGAGTGATAAGGATGATTTAAACGTCAATCCTAAATAAAGATCTAGATTCACCTTTTTCGGTGTATAGATCAAGATGGAAAGGACCCGTAGCGGAAACGTGAATGCAAATGGGAAACGAGATCAGCCCCCAGTGATACAACAAATACCAGTCGTAGTAGAAGTTGCACCCGAGCCAATCACGATGGCCGGAGTGCAAGCATTGATCCAGATGATGTTGGATCGTCAAATGGAGGAAACAAGGGGTTTACTTCAACAAGCTCGAGAGGAAATTACGATGCCTATTGAACAGCCCGAGCTGAATGACGGACAGTCTGAGGAAGGGAACGACAGCAGGACCGTTGGTCAAGCTGATCCCCTGGTGATTAGGAGGAACAATCATGATGAAGGAGTCGAGATTAATGGATGCAAGTACAAATATTTTATAACTTTCAAGCCATCGACTTTCACTGGGAAGGAAGATCTGATCTGGGTCATGGATTGGATCTCAGAGATGGAATTGGCCTTCATGACATGTGGTTGCAAAGGCAAGCTACAAACCATGTTTGCAGTACGTCAATTCAGAGGAGGCGCTGTTCGCTGGTGGAATACCCTAGGGAAGACTTTGAGCCCCAATGAGCCCCTGCAACTAGCATGGGCAGAGTTTCTGGTGCAATTTAAACGAAAGTACTACTCAGCTTAAAACTTACTCGAGCTAGAGAACCAGTTCCTGACCTTGAAGAAAGGAAGCATGTCAATTGATGAATACACAAACAACTTCACAGAGAAGATGGAGTTCGCCTTGCGCCTTGTTCCGGATGAGCTAACGAAAATTGACAAGTACGCAAAAGGACTTCCACGGGAATATGCAGTGCCAGTGCGTCAGGCACCTACTTTGGAGGCAGCTATCTGGGCTGCCAAGTCGGTTGAGGAGATGATCAAGGGAAGAGCCGCCAACAAGACCGAGGTTGGCGAAAAGAGGAAGTTTGAGGGGTCTGCGAAGCCCGATGAGAAAAGCAAATCAAGTACCAGGAAGTTTAGAGGAGGAGGGAGTGAAGAAAGATGGTGCGAGAAGTGCAAAAAGAAACACTCTGGAAAATGCAGTGAGGAAGTAACTTGTTTCAAGTGTGGGAATCTTGGGCATTATGCCAACGAGTGTAAATTCAATAAAAGGGTGTGTTACGAATGTAATGAGGAAGGGCACTTCAAGCACGATTGCCCAAAGAGAGAGGGGGCTACAAAGCCAAATGTGCCGCCAAAGCCAAAGGAGAGAGCATTTCAAATGATCCTTGACGAAGCAGATGACAATACGAGGATTCAGGAGTGACGGCTTGACATCCAAAGATCGAGTTATGAAGTAGCCATAGAATCATATGATGTAGCCTGTTAGAGGCATAGTCTAGGGTGAACTTGAACACCTATGTAATAGTTTCAAGGAATAATAAAAACCTTCGTTTTAATATTTGATGTGTTAAGCTGTTATGTGATTTTCTTGTGTGGTGACTTGGAAAACTGCGGGACAATACCTGAGACGAGTATGAGTAGGTGTGAATGGTAGTAGAGGCCTATACTACCGGAAGCACAGGACTCACACTTGGATCAGGGAAAGTCACAAGGTTACCAAGAAACTAGTAATTGATTTTGTTTTATTCAAGTATGTCATTACCATTGTTTCGGTAATG
Organism: Lactuca serriola; assembly: GCF_051521515.1. Taxonomy (NCBI): domain Eukaryota; kingdom Viridiplantae; phylum Streptophyta; class Magnoliopsida; order Asterales; family Asteraceae; genus Lactuca; species Lactuca serriola. The sequence continues at coordinate 73,623,193 of NC_136416.1, forward strand.
ACTAAGAATATTGTTGTTATCCCGACCCTAGTGGTCATATCACATTGAGTCCGACTACGATGAGTAGGTTACGTGGTTCAAAGAACCAAGTTTGATGTAGCATCCGACTTAAACCAAACGATTGAAATCACAGCGATCAATAGAAGTATCACGCTCGTTGTTAAAGAAGTTGGTAGCTAGAAAGGCTACATGTTAAAAGGTGATTATATCACATTAGACGATGAAGGAAGGCATATTCCATTCCGGAATTTGACTATAAGAGACCTGAGTCTAAGCATTGCTACATACGATGATAGGTCATTAGAATATGACACATCGGTCAATTGTAGTAATCAAATTAACTTATCCTAAGTTTGTTAAGAAGAAGAAGGAGTCTTTGATAAAGAATGAGGTTGTGACACTAAGGTCATGATTGAAAGTCTAACGAGCAGGTGTAAGACCGAGCAGCGCCTGCAATCAAGGAGTCCAAGAGTTAGATACTCGTTCGAAGCAACATAGAAGTTACAGTTATTACCCAGGATGAAGAGATAACGTATGGAGTCATTATACAATCCTGTTTCGTTGATGATTCCGGGACGTAATCATCCTAAGGGGGAGATAATTGTAACGCCCGTAGATCCGGGCTAGTCAATTTAGAGATAATAGGGGTCGAAAACAACTTTTCGGCAAAAGATTATTTAGAATAAATAATCTTAACCCAGTTGTAGTATATGTTATAAGGTTTCCGTACATATAAAGAGCGCTGAAATCCGAGTTATAACGAAGAAGTTATGACCCGTCGAAGTTTTACGGCAAAACCGACACGGCACCGAGAGACGTAAATAGTGAATTTACGATGGAGGAATTTTTAGCCTTAGTGATCTAAACTAAAGTTGCATTATATGTTAAATCGAGAACATCCATAAAAAGAACGCCCAAATCCGACTTCGTATGAGGAAGTTATGATTTTTCTAAGATTCGGCATAGCAGTGCACGACCCGAAACTCGAATTTTAGTTCGAGCGGTTTTTGACTTACGCGACCTAAATGTGAGTTGAAGATATCATTAATAGGAACTCACGGTAAAAAGACAGAAGAAAACAGAGTCCGTACGTAGAAGTTATGAATTTTACGCGGACGTTTAACAGTATAATCTCCTTGTACTGTTAAATTTAAGATCGGTCGAGAATTAGCCGACGGAGTAAAAATGAAAGTTGTAGATATTATTTTTACCTACGTGTGGATATAAAGAGCGTCAAAAACGGAGGTCGTATGTGAAAGTTACAGATTTTAGAAGTCGGAAGTGTGCTGTGCGAAAATGGGTGATGTGGCACAATCTTGGCCATTGCTTTCTCCCTAAGTCTTGCCACTAAATGGTGACATGTGGCACCAAGTTCAACCAATTTTCACCCTATAAATAGAACCTCTCCCACCCTCATTTTCTTCACACCTTTCTCATTCTTTCTTCTCTTTACTCTCTCTCTAGAACCTCTCTCTAGCCCCGAACCCCCCCCCCCCCCCCCCCCCCCCGAAAAGCCTAGGGAACCTCCCTAGCACGAGGCGGAAGCCCCGGAGTGCTCGACGGCTCCGAGAAGAAGAGCTTTTCGGCTCGGGAACACTGCTCCAAGCAAATCCTGGTTTTCTATAAAACCCGCTGTAAGTGAGCTATGCCTATACTATATTTAATATAACTTTTATTTAATTATAGTAACATTATTAGGACCTTAAAATAATTATTTGGGCTATTATTATGAGTTATATTGAGTGTTATTTAACGCTTATATAATAGTAATAATATCTAGACTATTAATTAGTCACGATTAACGTTAAAACTAAACTCTAGTGGTATTAATACAAGGTTTTGGTCAAGGAAAAAATTGTTTTAAGAAGTAACGAAGAGCTGTCCGAGTGCCGAGTCACCACCTTACCAGGTGAGTGCATAGTTACTTTCAGCTTACACATAGATATGAAGTATTTTATATAAATTACGTGCTATGTGTGCATATTACCTGAATACTTGCTATCTATGCTAGATGAACATTTTTATACATGTTTTCAAAGATTTAAACTGTATATTTATTTTATATCTACGAAAATGTTGGGGTAAAACATGGGTAGATGTATTAGTTGCTGTGTGATAAAATGAAATAATGAGAGGCCTCGTTATAGATGTTATTGATGATCTAGTCATCTAGCGGAGTATAGATGACGACCACGGACTATTCTAGACAGTCCAGTGGAACACTAGCAGGCTCGCAACCTGTAGGTGTTTATTCGAACTGTGTGTTTATTTGAACTGTGTGCTCACCAGATGTACTCCATCCCCCACATGGTTGCCTTAAGGACATTTATTGTTGAGGAATCCCCTTAGCATTAGTGTCCGTCCCGATGATAATCCTTAGGATAGGTCCCTTATGATAGATGCTTAGGGACGTAATGTGAGGATAACGGGAACGGGTAATCGGGTTTGTTTAATTTAATGAAGTTAATAAACTTATTTATTGTGGGTTGAAAACCCTATGTGCTCACTAGACTCCCAAGCCTGACCCACTCAGTTTTATGTATTACAGGTAGTGGCGCTTGAGCATAGATATGATGTTGGACGAGGGATTACGGATATAGGCCTGTAGATATGAAATAATGTAGTAAGGCTTATATTGTACTGTTTATGCTTTTGATCTGTACGAACATGACATCCCAAGTCTTTTAATGAAATACATTTCTACGGAAATGCTTTTGATAAATCTTTATCATATTTTGTTTTGGGACAAATTCCGCAACACTTTCATTTAAAATGTTACTCTGATTTTTAAACAAAGCATAAACAAACCGGTCTTTTTTGGCCGTGATTTTGGGGATGTCACATTACCTCCCCCACGCACCCGTAAACGCAATCCCAAATATTTCAATTCTAATTTTATCAATTCCAACACCCTTCACCCAATTCCACCATCACTTGAGCCATCCACCCATAACCAATCTCTAAGAGACCCCAAATGGCGTAATGCCATGGACTCGGAATTAAATGCCCTTCTTCAAAATCAAACCTGGGAACTTGTACCTCCAACATCTCACACCCCCATTAGTTGCAAGTGGATATTCCATATTAAACAAAAACCCGATGGATCCATTGACAAATACAAAGCACGTCTCGTTGCTAAAGCTTTCTCCAGAAGTATGGCAAAGATTACTTTGATACCTTCAGTCCCGTCACCAAACCTGTCACCATTCGTACCATTCTCTCCATCGCCTTATCAAAAAATTGGCCATTACGAAAACTAGACGTCAACAATGCCCTCCTTCAAGGAACCCTTCATGAAGAAGTCTGCAACCTCCGGGGTATGTTCATCCCCAATTCCCTCACCACATATGCAAGCTCAAAAAATCCATATACGGACTAAAATAAACTCCTAGGGCTTGGTACACCGAGCTCACCACCTTCCTTCTTCAGTTTGGCTTTCAAAAGTCATTAGCAGATGCCTCTCTATTCATCTACAAACGCCATAATATCACTTGCTACTTTATGGTTTATGTAGATGATATTTTTCTCACAGGAAATGATTCCATATTTCTAAATCACTTCATCAATGCCTTAAGCACCAAATTTTCATTAAAAGATCTTGGCATCCTCCATCATTTCCTAGGTGTTGAATTTATTCCCACAACTTCAGGCCTCTTCCTATCTCAGCATCGTCACATTCAAGAGGTACTTAATCAATTTCACATGGATGGTGCCAAAGATGTAACTACCCCTCTTAGTTCCACTGATCCTTTGTCTGCTACTAACTCATCACCTACTGTTGATGCCAATCCTTACCGTAAGCTTGTCAGTTCTCTTCAATACTTAGCGTTTACTCGCCTAGATATCTCCTTTGCCGTTAACAAACTCTCCCAATTCATGCATGCTCCTCGACAATCTCATTGGAAATCCCTCAAACGTCTTCTTCGATACCTTAAAGGAACCATTCATTATGGCCTATTCCTAAACTGTAACTCTCCTCTCACTCTCTCGGCTTTCTCTGATTCTGATTGGGGTGGTGTTCATGATGCGGGCAGATCTACTACATCATACATTTTATATCTTGGTACAAACATAGTCTCATGGAGGTCTACCAGGCAAAAGTCGGTATCTCGTTCCTCCACTGAAGCTGAGTATAAGGCCTTAGCCAATGCCTCTGCTGAAATCCTCTGGTTAAAGAACTTACTGAAAGAATTGGGAATACCAGCCACGCAAACACCGACCCTATTTTGTGATAACACCGGTGCTACGTATTTATGTGCAAATCCAGTCTATCACTCACGAATGAAGCATGTAGCTTTGGACTATCATTTTGTTCGGGAACAAGTCTCTAGTGGCCTTCTCCAAGTTCTTCATATAAACTCGCATGATCAACTTGCTGATATGTTAACAAAACCTCTATCACGAACACCGTTCCTGCGAAATCGATCCAAGATTGGTGTATCCGACGGATCCTCCATCTTGCGGGGGCATATTAAGGATACCGGATCCACCGGGTCAACATAACCCATTTATATTTATAGTGTATATTTCAAAAGATATTTACATGTGCTGTCAAATCCCTAGATTAGCTCCTATGTCATCTCCTGTAAATATGCTTATTTCCTTTGTGTAATTTGCCTATATAAGGCACGTAAATTATTGAATGTATTCAAGCTTTTCATCTCAATTTCATACCTCTTTAACAGACTGATAATGGTTTATAGTTGGAGCCTAAAGAAATTGACTGACTTGATTAACTGTGTAAGACAAATCGGGTCTTGTAATAGTTAAGTACTGAAGTGCTCCAACCAATGAGCGATATAGAGTAGGATCAAAAAAGGGCACACCATCTTCTATGAAGGATTCATGAGGCGCGAGAGGAGTGTTCACTGGTTTGGAATCATACAAGCCGGACCTTTTTAGGATATCAGTAGCATACTTAGACTGAGTAAGGAATAAGCCATTGTCACTATAAGCTACTTCAAGTCCCAAGAAGTAGTTGAGATCTCTAAGGTCTTTTATTGCAAACTCGTGGTTGAGAAGAGAAATGAAGTTGGTAATCGTGAGTTCTAGGGATGAGCAAAGGAACCGAACCGGACCGCTGGTTCTACCAGTTCTGGTTCCTACCGGTTCTTGCCGTGTCTTCAATGTTGGAACCGATTCTTGATAAATAGCAACAAATGGTTCCAGTTTTTGTCGGTTCTACCAGGTCAGGTTCTCCCGGTTCCCGGTTCCAAAAATCTACAAGAATATGATCCCGGTCCCGGCCCGACCGGTTCCATTGGATTCCGGTTTCGGTACCGATTCCTACCGGTTCTTGTCGTGTCTTCAATGTTGGAACCGATTCTTGATAAATAGCAACAAATGGTTCCGGTTTTTGTCGGTTCTACCGGTTCCCGGTTCCAAAAATCTACAAGAATATGATGCCGGTCCCGGCCTGACCGGTTCCATCGGGTTCCGGTTTCGGTACCGGTTCCAGCCGGTTCCCCGGTCCATATGCTCATCCCTAGTGAGTTCATTGTTACCTGTAAGAATAAGATCGTCTACATACAAAAGAAGGTACATAGTGCACGGATCATCGAGAAATACAAACAACGATGGATCAACACGACTGCATGTGAATCAGTAGGAAAAAAGAAAAGTGCTCAGGCGTTGAAACCATGCTCGTGGGGCTTGTTTTAATCCATATAAAGCTTTTGATAGCATGCAAACATGATCCAGAAACTGAGGATTTACAAACCCGGTTGGTTGTTCCATAAATACAGTTTCAGTCAAATTTCCATTGAGGAAATCATTTTTCACATCCAATTGATGTAACTTCCAGCTATTCAAGGTGGCAAGAGATAAAACAATTCGTATTGTTGAGGATTTTACTACAGGGCTAAACGTGTAAGAATAATCACGCCCTAGAATTTGAGTAAAACCTTGAGCTACTAAACGAGCCTTGAATCGTTCGATTGAGCCATCAAAGTGGTATTTGATGCGATAAACCCATTTGGAACCAACAACATTAGAAGAAGATGGAGGTGGTACCAAAACCCATGTAGCATTTTGTCTTAGGGCCTCCATTTCCTCATGTGTTGCATTCATCCACTTTGGATCTTTAGTTGTAGTTTTAAAACCTTTTGGTTCGATTGTGGTGTTCAAAGAAACATGAAGACAGTGAGTTTAAAGACTAGCTAGATCAACTCAATATTTTGGTTTGAAGATTCTTGCCTTGGATCGAGTTGTTATAGGATGAGTGGTGGTAGGAACCGTTTGGGAGAGTGTTGAAGGTGATTGGTTAATAGGTTGAGAATTGGCCTGAGTAGGTAATGAATTAAAGGATGGGTTGTTTGGTGGGGAGGGTGATGGTTGGATATAGGACATGGAGGGAGATGAGGAGCTGTTAGGAGAAGAAGGAATATTAAATGTGGTAGCTGAACATGGCCTTGAATCGCATAGAGAACATGGAGGTTCATTAACTTTGTTGGTTCTTGTAGGTTTCGAAATGAAATTTGGGGAGGGTAAGAATGAGTAAGGAGGCTCTCTATCAAAAGTGGTAAGATCCAAAGTAGATAGATCAGTGCTTATTTTTGATGCACCAAAGGGAAATAAAAGTTCGTTGAACCGAGCGTGTCTTGAGATATAAATGCGGGAAGTGATCGGATCAAGACATTTAAAACCATTATATTGGGAGTTGTAACCAATGAACACGCACAGAATACTTCTTGGTGCAAGTTTATGACGTAAGTAATCCCTCAAGTAAGGGAAAACTTGACATCCATAGGCACGAAAGTGAGCATAATTTGGTGGTTCAAAGAAAATCAACTCAAATGGAGAAATGCCATACAATAATTTATTTGGTAACCGATTGATAATGTATGTTGCTGAGCTAAAAGCATCGGGCCAAAAAAATCCGGAATGTTAGCATTAATCATCATTGCTAATCTTGTTTCCACAATATGCCTATGTTTGCATTCCGCATGCCCGTTTGTTGAGGCGTGTACGGGCATGATAGACGATGAAAAATGCCATTTTCTTCAAAAATTTTACGAACCGTATGATTCACAAATTATGTACCACCATCACTTTGAAAAACTTTAATCTTTCTTGAACATTGAGTTTGAACAAGATTGATAAAGGCTGGAAGAACCGAATAGAAATCTATGTTAGTTTTGAGTGGATAAAACCATGTAAATCTGGAATGGTCATCAATAGAAATCACATAATACAAATAACCATCTTTAGAGCAAATAGGAGCGGGTCCCCATAAATCACAATGGACAATGTCTAAGAGATAAAGAACACGTTTATAATTACGTTCAAAAGGTAGTTTTTGCCCTTTAGAAAGTTGACAAGGCTCACAAACAGTAGGTTTTGGTAAAATCGAAGTAACAGGCAAAAAATCCTATTTATTTAAAGTTTGAATAACATCAAAAGAAACGTGGCCTAAACGATTGTGCCATAGCTTATAAGAGGCCCGATTTGAAGTTCCTTTCAAAGCAACCAACGCCTGAGGTTCATCTTTAAGCACATACAACCCCTGTTCACAACGACCTTTAGCAAGCACCCTTTTGGTTTGACGATCCTGAATAGTAAAGAAAGGTTGAGAAAACAACACATCAACTGGGAGATTGATGAGTTGTACCTGTATAAGGAGTATACTGCTGAAGAGTTTGAGAATTGGGAGTCATATGAGCTGTCGCCCCTGAATCAATGTGTCAGTCAGGAGTATCTTTAGTGACATGACATTTGGCATGAAAGGCTTATGTTAGAGTTTCATTCGATGAGGCTGCTTTTAGAGCATAATAAGATAAACTTGGATAAGAAGAAGCATAATGTCCATTATTTCTACATAACTGGCAATGAGCGGGACATCGCCCAACAGAACGACCTCGTTGAGAGCCACGACTGTTGTTCCTGCGATAAAGAGAAGTTTTACAAAATCACCCCTACAACAAAGGGGATAATTAATATAGAGAATGTGTCTAAATAATTACAATTAATATGGCTAATAATAAAGTAAATCATCCAATAATAAAGATTCTTAACACAGTATCTTTGAGTAGTTTTATATAAAGAGAAGTTTTACAAAATCACCCCTATAATCAAGGGGATAATTGATACAGAGAATATGACTAAATAATTACAATTAATATGACTAATAATAAAGTAAATGCAAATGAAATATTATCATCATTATCATTATCATTATATACTTATAAAGGAAGCATTTTTCCTTTCACCACATTCATTTGAAACTCCCATTCATTTTTCCTTTCACCACATTCATTTGAAACTTCCATAACTTTTCAATTTCTTTCTAATAATGATTATAAGTTGGTTAATAAGGTTAAATAAATATAAAAGCTAAAGTGTAATCATATATAAACTAAATTTCAATATTAAAAGAATATATTTTCTTCTACTTATAAAGTTATGTTTTTAACTTTTCACATATTATACTTAATTTATTAGGTCTAATATGTTGTTGTATGTAAACCATTATCATTTTAAAGCTACAACTTTTGAACAATTTGTATAAAATACTTAAATTGTTAATTTAAATATAACTTTATCAGATCAACTTAAATATAAATTTTAGTTCAACTTAAACAGCCTAAATAATATTTTGTAAATAGTTAAAAGTAATAGATTCTAGTCTAAGTTGGTTAATAAGGTTAAATAAGTATCAAACTTAAAGTGTAATCATAAATAAACTAAAATTCAATATTAAAATAATTTTTTTACTTCTACTTATAAATTTATGTCTTTAACTTTTAACATATTATACTTAATTTATTAGATTTAATATGTTGTTGTATGTAAATCATTATCAGTTTAAAGCTACAACTTTTGAACAGTTTGGACAAATTACTTAAATTGTTAATTTAAATATAACATTACAATGTCTAAATATAAATTTTAATTCCCCTGTAAAAACCCAAAGAATATTTTGGGAATAGTTAAAAGTGATAGATTATAGTGCTAAATGCAAAAACTAAATTGTAATATGAATTTAACTAAAATATTTCTTAAAGATATTTTTATAATCGTTAAAAGTTTTCAAATAAGTAGCTTAAAATAACTTACAATAAAAATCGTTAAAAATAACTCTATATAAATGATTATATTGTTAACTCTAAAATCAAAAAACAATGTTTGATATTTTAAATAATTATAATGATAGAAATTAAAGCGTTAAGCAAACAAATTTTAAAAAATTAATTAACAATAACAACAACTATAAATAACATTAAACCATATATTATATCTAATTTTATTCATGAGTAACAGATGGGTAGAGATCATTCAAAAGATTGAGATTATACAGTTTTAATAGATATATATATTATCATATAATTCAAAATAATCAATATATTATATCAACTTAGTATACGAATTAATATATCAAAATTAACAACAATATTATTGTTATATTTAAAAAAGAATATATTTGTAAAGATTTTAGCTATATAGATATTTCTGCGCAACGCGCGGGCTTTCGCCTAGTTTCAAATAAAGCACTAGCAACTAGAAGGCATGTTTGTATAACAGGCTTCATCAAAGCCTTAGCCATCAACTCTTTTTCTTCACCTTTCATGGTGACACCGAGTTCACCAACATAGGCCAAAAACTAAGAATGTCGACAAGTCATCCAGATGATATTCATAAAGATTCTTAACACAAACACAATAGTTTTTTTTTCCATACATAACAATATATGTGGTATAGAGTTATACAATACAACATTTAAAACACATTGTTGTATATGAAGAAAAACTGTTATGTACGAATCAACTCTCATTGTAAAACAATAACTATGAAACAAGCACTATCTGTAATTGAAAACTATCAGCTTTCCTTCTATTTATTTCTAGAACAAGAAAATAGGATGTTCTTACATTTCTTTCAAAGAAAAAAAACGCAATAAAACAATTTCTTATTTCATTTCATTCCCCATCTTTTCTCTCATTTACATTTCTCTTTCAAGAACTAGATTATAATATTCTTACCAAATATCCTTAATCTTTCATGATGCTCACTTCTAAAAAATATTGTTTTTAACAAACTTCATAAACAATAATTTTCATATACCACTTATGAGCCTTTCATACTTTCATTTTATGAAATATCAAGACATACATGATAAGTTTATGATCAAATATGAGATAAACGTACATACATGATAAGTTTATGATCAAATATGAGATAAACTTACTTAAATAGAAATTGACTTGTTGATAAGACAGATTTATATTTCATTATAAACAGTACGCATATACCTTCAATAACTAGCTACACTTAACTATATTATAAATAAAAATTAATTGCAGATAATGAGAGACAGTTTCGAAAAAGAATTTATTATTTGACAAAAATGAGGTTAATTAATGGGAGGGGGGACGACATTTCAGATGACTTGGAAAGACAACCACCGCAACTGATGCTTGAGGTACAAAAGCCACCACCATTCCCTTTTTGTGCCCTCTGCCACTGATTATTTCTATAATTCCTACATCATATACCAGTTTTACGAAATGACTAAATTGTCCTATTATGTTACTATTTTGTGGAGGAGATGTTTTATATGAATCTCATTTAGAAAAAGTTAAAAGTCTAGATATCACGTTATATATAAAAAGATTAAAGATAATAAACAAATAATTCTGATAATTAGGTTAACCAGCCCTAATATATATGCAAGGGTACGATTGTAATAAACGAGAACGACAGACCGATTTCTTAAGGGAGCCTTCTAGTTATGGGGCATATATATTATACTCGAACAAAAGCAGTATACAACCATGCATGTCTATCCATTTCTTCATTTGGAATTTGTAGACGTAGCCTTTTACTGGTGGGGACTCATCCAAAAGATCTCAACGAAAAACAGCCCCCATCACCGCCGATAACTACCACCACCGCCACCGCGCCACCACCACTTTCAATGCTATAAGTCGCCTGATCACGACTTGACATGAATGGGAAATGAAAAACGTCTCATTTCAATCAGAACAAACCCATCCAAACCCACCACCACTAGATCCCGATCAAGAGGATAGATCGACGTCAGCGACGAAGTTTGAGTGGGATTTTTCCGTCTCCGCCGTGGTTTCATCCTCCGTTGCCGGTGGAAACATCTCGGACACTCTCGGCGTCGTAGAGGTTAACTCCTCCGGAAATCTCTTTGCCACCGGCGGTATAGCTAGGAAGATCAGAGTTTATAGCTTGAATTCATTGCTATCATCAAGTAGTCTAGAGGCAACATTGTTTGACCATGCTACTGCATGCCATTATTGCATATGTACCCCAGCAAAACTCAGCAGCCTCAAATGGAAACCCGGCTCCGGAAGCCAGGTCATGGGATCAGCCGACTACGACGGTGTTGTCACGGAGTACGATCTTGAGACCAAGATGCCGGTTTACGAGCGTGACGAACACAGCGGCCGGCGGGTTTGGAGCATGGACTACTCCCACTGGGATCCGGTGGTCGGAGCATCCGGTGCCGATGACGGAACCATGCAAATGTGGGACCCGCGGCATGATGGTGGGAAATGTGTGGCTAAAGTGGTGTTAGGGAGCCCAGTTTGTTGTGTGGAGTTCAACCCGTTTGGTGGCGCATTGGTAGCCGTTGGATGTGCAGATCGAAAAGCCTACGTTTACGATGTGAGGAAAATCGTTGACCCGGTAGCGGTGTTTGATGGGCATCAGAGGACGGTAAGTTACACGAGATTCCTGGATGATCACACGGTGGTGACGTCCGGCACAGATGGGTGTTTGAAGATGTGGGACATAGAGAAGCAACACATGATTCGCACGTATAAAGGGCACACAAACCAAAGAAGGTTTGTGGGATTATCCATTTGGAGAAATCAAGGATTGATTGGATGTGGGTCTGAGAGCAACCAGTTGTTTGTATATGATAAGAGGTGGGGTGAACCCATATGGGTGCATGGGTTCGAACCAGAGGGTGGAAGAAGGTATGAAGATGGGTTCGTGAGTAGCATATGTTGGAGCCAAGAGGGTGAAGATGAGTGCACGTTGGTGGGTGGTGGTTCCGATGGAGTTGTAAAGATTTTTTCCGGAAAAAGAAAACCGTTAACTTAAAGGTGATAAATTTTCTTTCTACATTTCTTCCTTTGTTAAGAATTAATTACTTTGTAACTTGAGTTTCAATTCATTACATAAATATGCAAATACTTTATCTCGTCGATAAAGAGTTACCGACTTAATTTTGTTTTTCTTCTCTATGTTTTATTATCTATATGCTCTTCGAATTTGGATATGCTAATGCTCGTTGATAGAGTGTATCAAATTAAATCTGTAAATATGCAAACGTTTGTGGTACTACCTAATATGCAAACGATTGCGTGGGTTGGCCCAAAGATGATCAAAGTATAGAAGTCTAATTAAGCAGGGACTTTGAAATGTAAAGTGCATTGCCAAGTATGTTTGGCAAATTAAGCGATGTATTAGGTCGCTTAACTTGAAGGAGAAAGTTAAGATGCACACACACACACACACACATATATATATATATATATATATATATATATATATATATATATATATATATATATATATATATATATATATATATATATATATATATAATCATGACTTGATTGATATTATTTGTCTTTGGTGACATGAATATTAGCATGTTGGGATGCGAAGAGTAATAATTACTACTAACACATACCAAGCCTTCAAAGCAAAATTGATGAAGTAATTATGAGATAGGAAAACAAATGAAAATATATAGACAAAACAAGGAAGATGCATTGAAGAGTATGTATAACACATACCAAGCTTTTAAAGCCAAATTGATGAAGTAATTATGAGATAGCAAAACAAATGAAAAGATATAGACAAAAACAAGGAAGATGTATTGAAGAGTATGTATCGGACAGAATACAACCTTAGAGCATTTACATTGAGTATTTACAATGGGACTTATTATTAAAGCGTTTTTTTATTATTATTTATTATTTATTATTTTAAGAATTTGTTACCATTAAATCATACAACTTATTTGTTTTGTTTTTTTTTTTCAATAAAAAGTTTTGACATTTAACCCTGTCTGGATGTCAAACCAGTAAATAAAGAGATAAAATAATAACTATTAAACACAAATAACTGATATAGTATACAAAAACACAATATAGAATAAGCCGAGTCGAACCACAAAGATAGAGATACAAGACTTAATATTTGACTATATTTCCACATATTACATTACCAATTGTTAAAAAATGGTTTGTTATTGACATTAAATAAAACTTCATGAAATAGACAAAGTAAAGACTAAAATGCATAATTTAAAGAATATTTCCGATTCCAATTATACTAAAAAGCTACGTTGTAAGATGTAATGTGACATCAATTCAAGTTCAATCTAGGTTGGTAATTAAGATATTAACATTCTCAAATATCTCCAAGCTGACAGAAATATTTACTCAATGCGACAACCCCAAATTCATAGTCATTTTAAACTTTTTTATTTATGCTTATTTAAAAATCAGAGTGTCCATTTTAAAAAATAATATTGTGAGATTTGTTCCAAGAAAACATGATAAAGATATTATCAAAGCATTTTCGAAAAAATGTATTTTGTTTATATTAAAACATTAGGATGTCATCGTCAATACAGAAACATAAACATAAACAGACATTATATTCATTTACACTAATGATTTACATTTCATTTAATCTCTCAATGTAATTAGCTTCGTATCAACATCTGTGATACAAATAAGGTGAGTGGGTCAGGTTGAAAAACCTGGTGAATACATATGGATTTCAATCCCACAATGTTATATATATATATATATATATATATATATATATATATATATATATATATATATATATATATCAGAACTCACAATATATACAATTTCAACTCATATAAACAATTTTACCCAGTGTTCTAAAAGGCGCGCCATGGCGTGAGGTGCGACGTCACCGTTACGAATAGCTTCATAATGTTGCTGTTAGGCGTGGCGCGTGACAAGGCGTGATATGACGCGTTATGGCGTGTTATGACGCGTGTTTTTTCGTTTGAGGCACATTTTTTTCTCTTTTTTTATACCTTTTCTAATCGGACATACAAGTATTGTGTTTTTTTATTAATTTTATGTTATTAGTTGTTGATATAACACTTCTAAAAACTGGGTATATTTGATATAAATTTATATTTTTGCAGTAATATAATTATAAATTAATACAAAATCACCGCCTTATATCACGCCTTGAAAAACGCCATGACTCGCCATAACTCGTTAAGCTTGAGGCTTGGCCTTGCTGCCACGCCACGCCTCACGCCTTTTAGAACCTTATTTTTACCACACCCCGTCGATCCTCACAACGACACAATCCATTCTCTCGGATCTAAAATTAACAACTCTACCTAATCCATACTCCGAGATCAGGTATGTCTAATCCATTCTCATATCAATGACAAATGACTATGCCCACTCCATACTCTCGGAATGACTATATCTAATCCATGCTCTCAGATTAATGACAAATAACTATGCCCTCTCTACACTCTCGGACTAAGGACGAATGACTATGTCTAATCCATGCTCTCGGATTAATGACAAATTTTTAAGTTCTACCCTCCGTGTATTTCTCACTCGTACTCGTAAGAAGATACTACCCAGTATTCCTCTTAATTAATTTAGGTTTCCTCTGTATCCTAAATAATAATATATCGTCAGATATGCTCTTAACATATAATGCAGGCAATATCAAATATTTCACACATAAACATATATTTAACACTTTAATTAATACTTGTATTAAAATTATGTTTATGAAAGGGACTATGCACTCACTTGTTAAAGTGACAACTTGAAATTTAGGCAGCACTTCGCTTCTAACAATTTTGTTTTCCTTTGACGAAACATAATATCATTATTACTAGATTTTAGTTTAATATTAATTGCGACTAATTATTAATCTAGATTTATCATTAAATCTGTTGGGTTTTGAGCATTCTAACACTCTTAAGTGTACATGCAATCCTAAATACCTTGGATCTATGTTTTCTCTATTATACATGCAAATATGAACTTCCAAGGTATTATCCTAATCTACCATACAAAACAATGAATATAACAAGATAGAATACATACCTCTTTGATGTAGAAAGTATTCATGAAGCTTAAGTGCCTAGTGCCCCAAGTGTGACACCTCAAATGGTTCACACAACACCAAATACACTTGGAATAACTTGAGAGAAACTTGAACACTCCTTGAAATCGTCTAGCCCTCACACTCACACATAGTGCACGATTTCTTGAGCCATGGGATTCTTTTATATGGTGGCTCTTAGGGTTACACCATGTAACTCATGACTTTACCCATTCCTTATGCTCTATGGATTTTAACCTCCATGGAGCATCCATGGGTCACCCCATGGACTTAGTCCAACATAAGGAATCTTGGATCACAAGCCCACATATAGAAGAATGAATGATTTACACAATCAACCCATATATTTAATTAGTCTCCTTTTGATCACTTAATTAATTCCAAATTAATTCTTGATCAATACTAATTAAATAACCTTATTAATATATTAGAACTTATAATATATTAACAAACCTTAAGTGTTATTTCTCTCATTTTAGTCTATCCAAATGCATGATGCCATGCAACCCAAATAGACCATGCCGGGTCGGGTCAAGTCTTACCAATTATAGTTATGGACTTAGACATTAATCCAACAGTCTCCCACTTGGATAAGTCTAAAACTATTATTGCGTATGACTTCAAGAACTGACTGGCAATCGTAGCTCTCAAAAGCTTCTGTCTAACTCTGACCTTGTAGATGAACTCTAACCTTTGTCAATGACTTGTGCATTATATAAGGGATCATATATTCCTCCATTCTAGATATCATATGGACTGAGACATGGATTATAATCATTCTCTCTGTCTATTTTTTGTTTCCCAATTTCCGATTTATGACGACTGACTAATTGAGCACTTCCATTTGTCATCATCAAATCATCGAGGGGCCCACAGATATCGCTTTTATCCCGAAGGTAAAAGGAATGGATAAACTTCGACTCATATGGCTTGTTCTACTACTTGTTGAATCATACACAAAGGCACGTTTTATAACACCGAGTTACCGAATGCATTTTCATGCAATCAATGTACAACCAACTCATAGTAACAACTCATATCTCTAGGTTTGAAGAATATAAGATATTATCGTCTCATGATCACTCGTGATAAAATCCATGAAGTGATTCCAATGAGCGCGGGTTGAATCCAATACTCAGAACTTATGAGCACTCATGAGTGTTGTAGCCCTTTGTCCAACATCTTAGACCTCTACAAGCCAACCCATGACAGTCTTGATTCATATCTACTTCCAACATATGACCGACTGTGGATGGTTTGAATAACTTAGTCATTCCGGAAGAATAACCTAGTTTATTCTGGAAGTCAAAACATGCAAAATGAAACACAAGAATAATTGAATCCAATATGGTATCAAAATCTATGAACATAAATAAAACACATTTTATTTATCACCATATGATTACACATTATTCATTGTATACTGTTTCAGCTATCAACTTTATTCTTGAATTTAAAACATTAGTTGTCCCATGCTCCAAGCATGTACACTATGTTTTCTAAACACTAGTCATGTCATACACCAAGTAAGCATACTATGTTTGTCTATGATCTTTACTTTGTGAAATAGATCAATTGAACATAACTCTAATGATCCTCTTTTCACAGTCCCAGATCCTTACTGCAAATGCAAAAATTCCAAATTCATGCGATTTACTGAAATCTTCTAGATTCTAAACTTATATGCATTGATCCTCTTGTAATGATTATGCATAAAGTCACAAGGACTTGACAACAAACATTACAAAGTATTCCAAAGGAGATCAACTCCTTGGAAACATCCTTCTTGCATTAAGTTTCCTTAATCTTACATAGATTGAAAATTCTAACTTTGAAACATTTCCAGATTCATTTTGACTATCACTTCTGAACAAGAGTTGCCTCCTTACAGATTATGTCAATATGGTCCTTCCAGAATTATCACTATACTTCCAACTGTCCTTGAGCACCCAATCTTTGGTAAACCTTAGATTGTCCTCGACAATTGATTAATCCTTTTAGTCATATCCAATTCTAGACCTTTTCCCTTCTTAATGCCCCAGGCATTCGGAAATTTTTTAGAAATGATGAATATAGCACATGTAATCGATCCTATATCCGAAGCATATGGGACACGATTCATGATGTCTCACATAAAGACTAAACCAGTCTTTTGCTATAATATTTCTATTTCTATTTGCCAAGTTCTCATAATTCAGATTATGAAAAGGGATGCCGTAATCATAATTGAATTTTAGAACGCAAATAATGGACCCATATACAGAATTTTCTTATGTTGAGCCATTCCAACATAAAATTCATATATATATATATATATATATATATATATATATATATATATATATATATATATATATCCTTGACTAAATACGATTAAAACCTCAATCTAAGCTTTTAGATTTGAGATGAAGTATAATTTCCTCTCCCTTAATTATAGCAAAACAACTCTTTCCCAATTGAAACTTTTGTTTTCTATAATTAACATTGCTAACTTGCAATACTTATCATAATTATCATGCTCCCACTAACATGATGATTATTAGCATGACACTTATGCTCCCACTAGCTTTGACATGTACTCAGAAATCAGCTGACTTTCTTACCAAATTTCAGATTTCTAATACTAGATTGTTTTGATAAAACTTTATCAAAATCATACACCTTCCCTTAGATAGCTCATAGGTGTGTCTAAACAATTATGAAGAGGGATGCCGTAATCATAATGGTTAGACCTTTTTGCCGCGTCTCACAAGTCCAGGTTAGTGTGCCGGTTAACCACACACACTCCACTAACGACTTTGAGAATGCAAATATCGCAATTGCTATCTAGCTAAAATCTACTTAGTGAAAGTGTTTCCTCACCATCATTTTCAAGAATCGGAGAGAAACCTTATGACACTTAGATTTTTATGGTGTATGAGTTCCTACCCCTATGAATTTGTCAAAACCATAATCACGAGACAAGGATAATGACAAATCCAAACTCATATGGATTGAACTCAATCTTAATTTCTTGCCACCTAGTAGCTCAAGGGCCTTACATTGCTTCCAAGTTGTTGTGCAACCAACTGAGAACTCTAAAAACTCATATGCAAAGCCAACTTTAACTGGAATGGGCACAGAATATGTCAACATGATAGGTTATAAACCTCAAGTCGTGTGCTAGTGAAGAACTTCAGGTTTTATTCTTGATTAGTTCTTGAGACTTTCAAGACCTTTAAGACTCCCACTGTCCTCTTGACCTATAAGACTCCCTTGTCAAACATCTAAGAGATAGTGCCGATTCTAATCAAGACAAACACTTCACATAATTGGCCTTAGTTGGTCTTTGTTTTATCCAAAACATCACAACTTACCAATTTCAAATGTACAAGAGTAGGAAACTTTTACTCTTACATTTGACAAGTGTTTTAAACCTTCTTTAAGACATGTCACTCAAATTACAATCTTGGACTATGAATCTAAGACTTGTATTGGAACGAAGTATGACTCATCTTCTTGATTTAACCATTTCAATAATTCAAGATTCCTCGTCTTAGTCATAAGAATGCACTAAGATTTCTTTATAGAACTAATTGTGCTATGGTTTCTTAATCATTAAGATGATCACAAAACTGATACTAAAGTACTCTCCCATCTTTTTCAGATTTGAGAAACTTTTATCCTTCTGCCTAATTTGATTCTTCTTATTCTCTCTGCCATACATTGGAACCTTTTCCAATGTCTTAGAGTTACACTTAAGCTTGTAAGTATAATCATATTTACTGAGCTTTAGTAAACCATGACGAATAGTCTTATCGATCTTTTGTGGTGGACTTGACCAGAGCACAAGAATGTGTACTCGATCCCTTAGTCCTTCACTTGACTCACACATCCATGTGAACAAGTAGTTAGTCTTAATTTTTTTCAATGCTTGAAAGTTCTCATTCATCATGCTATACAACTTGCATGATTCTAAGTTTCTATCTAACTGAAACTTGGGTGATGAGAATCTTTCCTTATTTGGTAAATTTAGACACTACCATAAATGAAAGAATCAAATTCACTTTCCAATATTGCTATCAGTGGAATCTTATAAGCAACAACTTTTCACAAATGCCATTGTAAGGATACTTAAAATAAAGAAAATCAAAACTTTTTCTTTTATTTTAAAACTTTGCGGAAAACTTATCCTCACAATCCATATGAAAACCTTGTTGTTATCTATTCCTAAGCAATATAAATATCATAACTCTTAAGTAATAGCCCAAAATTCTGATCACCGAACCATGCGATTGAAATCCATCTTCGCGATCAGAATCATCATGCACTTAATAAAGTTAGACAATGGACTTTACCTGAAGTAGATCCAAACTTATTGACTTTAACATCCTTAGGTAAATTTGGAAGCTTCGCAACCAATGCCCCTTCCATTGGAAATAGCCTCTCTCTTTACCATTTGGTCAACCGAGTTGACTATGGCCGATCCCTTTCCATTGGAAAGAGAGAGCTTTACTGGATATCCAATGTCATTATTTTCAATGTCCACGGTTTTAGGAAGTTGATCTTAGCAAATAGATAAGATCATTAACGGTCTTGTCATAGTCTGTTTCATAGGAGTCCGAAAGGAACTCACTATGTGACTTAGAAAGTAGTTGAGGCACCAACTTTCTCAACACTTTGACACCCAACTCTCCCGGCTAGTCAATATGTGACTACATCTCCAAGATGTGATCACACATAGACCTTTGCTTGCCAATAGGGCTTGAGTGACCTTAAAATTTTCAAGAACTTGTGGGTTAGGGAGAATAATTGGAGTAGGTGAAAGAAGTATGATTTCCATGGGACATCATCTTCATTTAGGAAAGCTTGTTTCAAGAGATTTAGGAAGATCATAAATGTCTAAACCAAACATCTTTTTAGGAGATATTCAAGATAGTTGATTTAAAGTCCTTAATATGACACCCAATATGAAATATTAAGGCCAGGACCCAACAAACTATTTTATAACTTAGAAGAGGGATGCCGTAATCCAAGCTATAAAATATTCGAAGGTAGGTGAATGACGATTCACCAATTTCCACCAAGATAAACGAAATGTATTATTAGGTTTTAATTGGTTTTTGAAACTCCTAGTTCTTTGAGATTCATTGAACTTTTCAATGACATGTTTCAATCTCGAGTGTGCCCTTTAGGTTTTGTGACTGGGATGCCGAGGATCACAAAACAAGGTGTGAAGTAACCATGCAAATTACTTGGTACTCTTAAGTGTTTACCCCTTAATCGATGTGCCGGTTAACCATACACGCTCCATCGATACTATGATAAACATTAAGTTACCCTTTGCCTACCTTGTTAAATACGAGTTAGTGTGCCGGTTAACCACACACGCTCCACTAACCGACTTAAACAAAGTGCAAAGTGTAATTTCATGGATTAGCACCTTATTCACATTTTCCTAAGTAACTAAGATTAAGTATTTATAAGAGTTTAGTTACTTAGTATTTATCATTAATACTTTTAATGAAGGGAGAATTCTAGTCCTTGTCCTACCCGTTCGGCTAACGACCCTCCACCGGTCAAGGAAGCGGTGGGTGAGAGTGGACACCCATTAAACTGCCATTTTATAGGCAGTAACCTTATACCCCCCTTATAGACCGGCTTCGTGAATGAGGCCTACTAACGGTAAGACTGACTTTACTCTTATACATATATATATATATATATATATATATATGTATATGTATATATATATATATATATAAATATTATTAACTTATAATATTATAAAGTATAAGGGTTGAATTTTAACTTTTAAAATTCTAAGGGATAACTTGGAATTAAAGTATTCATGGGGAAAACTTTACAAATTCCAAAACTTGAGGGCAAGTTTTGAAACTATTCAAAACTCTTGGATTTTCATAACTTATGAGTTTAATTAAAGCTTTAAAAACTTTAATGAAGTGACTCTTGAACATCCATAACTTGAGGACAAGTTATGGAGTCATAAAACAATTTAATGAGGAAAAAGACTCTTCATTTTGTAACCTATGACAACTTTTATGAGTTTTAAGATTCATAAATGTGACTTATAAGTTACATAAACACATTTTATGAACTTCTTTTAGATTAATTTGGATTAAAACCAACTATCACATAATTTTATTTAATCTAAATTCACTCATAAAACAAGGTAACACAAAAAACTTTTGGTGATCCATAACTTATTCTTAAGTTATGAAATCCTTTAAAACATTAACACCAAATTTTGTAACTCCATAAAAACTTTGAATCAATTTTTTTTAAAACCTTTTCATATCCATAACTTATGGAGGTTTCAAAAAGTAAAACTCTTTAGATCAAACTTTTAAAACTAATAAAATAATCATATCATTTTATCTTTTATTAAATTTAACCTAATTCAACTCATAAAGCAAATTATTCAAATTTTACAAATAATTAGTTTTTCACAAGAACAAGTAATTATCGTAAAATTTGACAAACTTCATGTTTTTTTTTCCTTTTTTTCCAACTTTGAAAATAAAATATTTGCATCAATATAACAGAAAACAACCTGTTGCTCTGATACCACTGTTGGGTTTTGAGCATTCTAACACTCCTAAGTGTACATGCAACCCTAAATACCTTGGATCTATGTTTTCTCTATTATACATGCAAATATGAACTTCCAAGGTATTATTCTAATCTAGCATACAAAACAATGAATATAACAAGATAGAATACATACCTTTTTGATGTAGAAAGTCTTTATGAAGCTTGACTGCCTAGTGCCCTAAGTGTGACACCTCAAATGGTTCACACAACACCAAATACACTTGGAATAACTTGAGAGAAACTTGAACACTCCTTGAAATCGTCTAGCCCTCACACTCACACATAGTGCACGGTTTCTTGAGCCATGGGATTCTTTTATATGGTGGCTATTAGGGTTACACCATGTAACTCATGACTTTACCCATTCCTTATGCTCCATGGATTTTAACCTCCATGGAGCATCCATGGGTCACCCCGTGGACTTAGTCCAACATAAGGAATCTTAGATCACAAGCCCACATATAGAAGAATGAATGATTTACACAATCAACCCATATATTTAATTAGTCTCCTTTTGATCACTTAATTAATTCCAAATTAATTCTTGATCAATACTAATTAAATAACCTTATTAGTATATTAGAACTTATAATATATTAACAAACCTTAAGTGTTATTTCTCTCATTTTAGTCTATCCAAATGCATGATGCCATGCAACCCAAATGGACCATGCCGGGTCGGGTCAAGTCTTACCAATTATAGTTATGGACTTAGTTATTAATCCAACAAAATCAAAGTCTAGTTTCATGATCTATCAAAAGGAACAACCACGTAGGATAATATCAGAGGTAGGTTCCATTTGGTATACGAAGTATACTGTTCGGATATCCCACTTTCAACACCTCACTAAATCACAGCCTATACATCATCTGTAACATCTTGTTTCAGATTGTTAGTGGTTTAGGGTTGCCGTTCCACACATATTTTAGGCCCAGGGCGAAAGAAAAAAATGGGCCCTTAAAATACACAAAAGTCATCAATTTATTTTATAATAACCCAATAATTGAAAGAAATTATTTGTACTATCTTCTGAATATAACAATTTCCATAAAAAATTTGGGCCATTTTAAAAGTTGGGCCCTGGACGGTCGCCACTATCGCCCACCCTCTGGAACGGGCTTGGGTTTATGGGCTGCAACCCGGGCATGAGGAACCCTCGGGGCTACGACGAGTTGCTAGAAGCATAGGGCTTCTCGTCACCTTTCTGTGGATATGAGGTTCATTGGAAACGAAGTTATATCGAGGAAACTATGGAAGTTTGAATTTTTGATAAGATAAGCCCCTTATTTGAGAAATGTGGAAGGTGAGTACATTAGGCGTACATGTGTGTACGCTTAGTGTACTCATGTGCATGAATTTGAAGCGGAGACACCTAGTACGCTGGGCGTACCAGAGGGTACGCTGCGTAACGCCCGTAGATCAGGGCTAGTCAATTTAGAGACGATAGGCGTCAAAAATAACTTTTTGATGGAAGATTATCTAGAAGGATTAATCTTAACCAAGTTGTAGTATATGTTGCAAGGTTTCAGTTCATATAAAGAACGCCGGAATCTGAGTTAATGAAGAAGTTATGACCTGTCGAAGTTTCGCGACAGAACCGGCACGACACAGCGTGACGTAAAAAGTGAATTTACGTAAGAGCGATATTTAGCCTTAGAAATCTAAATGAAAGTCATAGAATACGTTAAACCATGAGCGTGCATAAAAAGAACGTCCAAATCTAACTTCGTATGAGGAAGTTATGATTTTTCTAAGTTTCGACTTAGCGGTATGCAGCCCGAAATACTCGATTTGAGATCGAGCGGTTTTCAGCCGAAGCAATCTAAACGAGAATCGAAGATCTCGTTGTTGGTATCGAAGCGATGAAAAGTTAGGCAAGAGCGGAAGTCAAACGAAGAAGTTATGACATTATAACGAAATTTTCTGTCCCGGTCTATTAAAAATAAATAATAAAAAATAAATTCAAAATTAGCCGACGGAGTCTAAACGAAAGTTGTAGAGCGTAGTCTCACCTACGCGTGGACATAAAGAACGTCAAAAATGGGGTTCGTATGAAGAAGATATGAATTTTCAAAGTTTATTAATTAATTAATATTTAAATTTAATTATTAAATCCGACATTATCCGAAGAGGAGTCATCGGACTCATCCGAAATATGCCCAGCGTACTGGCGTACGCCCCGCGTACAGCGAAGCATGACACGCCTCGCACTCGAGTTCTTCGGATACGTAAGCAATGTCGATTTCGGAGCCTTACGCCCTGCGTACTCCGAGGCTTCAGCCTCCTATAAATAGGATGCGAGGGTTCCAGGCTTATTTGCTCATTTCTCCTCGTTTTTGTGCCGAAGCTCTGCGTGTAAACCCCCGAAGCCATCCCGACACCCGGATCTCATATCCAAGTTAAGAAGGAAGTTTTACGCTCCCGAGATCCCGAGAAGTGCGATTCCCGAGCCGAAGCTCTGCCCGCGAGAAGTTCGATTTTTGTAGAGATCTTCCAGATCTACCGGAGAATACTACTTCTGCAAGTCGTAGTGCTGTCCGATCATCTTCTAATCAAGTGAGTGTATACTACCTTTCACAAACACGATAATAATACAAGTATGGTTTGAGTGTATTAAGTATATTGTTGTTTATACGTGTGAGTGTGTAGTTACTTTCTTCTAACGCATAAATATTAAGTATTTGCTATGAAATACGTGCTATGTGTATAATTTAAAGTTGTTTATATGTGTGGGTGTATAGTCCCTTTCATAAACATGGGTATAATGTATTAAGTATATGTTTGGGTGAGTGTTGGTTACTTTCTTCTGACACATAAATATGAAATATTTGTTATAAAACACGTGCTCTGGTTTTATATATATTGTTGTTTATTTGAGATGAGTGTGGAATGGATGTTTTATATAGTTTTTAAATGGGTTAAACTGTACATGTATTTATATCTACAAATATGTTGGGTAGAACATAGGTAGATGAGATAGTTGGTATGTGATAAAATGATGAGGTATGAAAGATGATTAAGAATGATATTGGCAGATGCACCAATTAAAGAATGTCATAATGCTAGCAGATGCGCTCAAGCATAGTATTGGTAGTTGCACCAAAGAGAGAATGACATAATACTAGTAGATGCACTTAAGTATAGTATTGGTAAATGAACCTAAACGAGCATGCCATAAAGCTAGCAGATGCGCTTAGGAATAATATTGGTAGATGCACCAAATAGAGATTGTCATAATAATAGCAAATGCGCTTATAGGATAATCTTGGCAGATGCGCTTATAAGATAATGTCGGCAGATGCGCCTAAAAGAGAATGTCATAAGCCTGGCAGTCGCGCCTCATAGTGTATGACGTAATCCTGGCAGAGGCGCTTAAAGGATGATGTTGGTAGATGCGCCTTATGTAGCAATAGATTTTGTGCTAATTCCTTGGATCAATCCTTAGGGATGAATGAATGACGAGTAGTTGAATTCCTAGGGTAAAATCCTAAGAAAGATAATAGGGATGGGTAATTGAGTTGATTGTTTGATGGTTGGATATAATAACTATATTATTGTGGGTTGAATACCCTATATGCTCACCAGGCTCCCAAGCCTGACCGACTAAGTTTTCTTTGTATCACAGGTATCAATACGAAGATATATTTCACGGAGAGATTAAAGGAGATGTAAAATCTTTAGTGTAAATAATGTAAGTTCTGTTTATGCTTATGTGTCTATATCGGAACATGACATCCCGAGATTTTGTTATATAGTAAAAATACATTTCTTTACAGAAATGTTTTGATAAATATTTATCATATTTTGGGAACAACTTCCGCAACTGTTTTCTTTAAAAGATTACTCTGATTTTAAAACCAAGCATAAACAAATCGGTCTTTTCTGGCCGAGAAATTGGGGATGTCACAGTTGGTATCAGAGCATTAGTTTAAGCGAACTAGGAATTTGTAGGAAATTTCTAGACTTAAACTTAGAATGCTAAGTAATGATTGTGAGGAGTGTGTCTAAAATATGTTTGGTAGTACACCTAAATTGACACAAGCACTAGTTTATTTTAGGAATGATGCCTAAAATGCTTTTATGTGCAAAATGTTTTGTGTGATAGCTATATTGATGCTATTATTTGTTCGGATCTATGGTCTGTTGCCGACCGGATCTGGAAACCTTATATGTTTAGGATTCTAAGCGTATGGCTACGATATTAGAACTAGCATATAAACGTTTCGGAGTGATAAGGACGATTTGAATATCTATCGTGAATGAGGATCTAATTTCACCTTATTCGGTGTGTAGATCAAAAATGGTGAGAACAAGAATTGGAGTTGGAAATGCTGATGAAAACAGGAATCAACCACCCGTGATTGAGCAAATACCTGTCGTACCAGCAGCACCTGAGCCGATAACAATGGTTGGTGTACAATTGATGATTCAAACGATGTTGGATCGTCAAATGGAGGAGACTAGGCGGTTGCTTCAACATAATCATGAAGAACTGTCAATTCATGTGGAAGAGCTTGAATTAAATGAAGGGCACTCGGAAGGTGGAAACTTCAGTGGGTCTGTTGGTCAAGCCAACCCACCAATAGTTAGGCGACACAACCATGATGGAAGGAATAATGGAATGGGATGCAAGTACAAGGACTTTCTAACTTGCAAACCATTGATCTTCAATGGAAAGGAGGATCCAATTGGAGTTATGGATTGGATCTTAGAAATGGAGTTAGCCTTCATGACTTGTGGCTGTAGAGGCAAGTTGCAGACTATCTATGCAGTGCGTCAGTTCCAAGGTGGAGCCGTTCGATGGTGGAACACTCTAGTGAAGATCCTAAGCCCTAATGAGCCACTGCAACTGACCTGGGCAGAGTTCTTGGTGCAATTCAAGCGCAAGTTCTGCTCGGCCCAAAACCTGCTAGAGTTGGAGAACAAATTTCTGATATTGAAGAAAGGCAGCATGTCAGTGGATGAATACACTAATGCCTTCACATACAAGATGGAGTTTGCTTTGCGCATTGTCCCAGACGAACTGACAAAAGTCGACCGATACGCAAAGGGACTCCCTTGGGAGTATGCGGTGCCAGTGCGTCAGGCACCTACTCTAGAGGCAGCTATTTGGGCTGCCAAGTCTGTTGAGAATATGATCAAGGGGAGGACTGACAGTAATGTTGAAGTTGGCGAGAAGAGGAAGTTAGAAGGAACTTCAGGTTCTAATGAGAAAAGAAAATTCTCGAAGTCTGGAGGAGGAGGAAGGGATGAGGCAAGGTGGTGCGATAAGTGCAAGAAGAAGCACTCAGGAAAATGTGGCGTGGAGGTGACATGTTTCAAGTGTGGAAAGCATGGGCACTATGCCGATGAATGTATTTTCAACAAAAAGGTGTGTTACGAATGTAACGAAGAGGGGAACTTCAAGCAAGACTGCCCAAGGAAAAATCAAGCAACAAGGCTAGAGGCGCCGCCAAAGCTAAAGGCAAGAGCATTTCAAATGATCCTTAATGAAGCAGATTGCAATGCAAGGAATCAGGAATAAGGATCTTATATCTAAAGATCAAGTTATAAAGTAGCGATATGCAAAGTATCATGTACGTAGCCTATTAGAGGCATAGTATAGGGTGAACTTGAACTTTTGTGTAATCGTTTCAAGGAATTAATATAAACCCTAGTTTTGCTAACTGATGTGTTGAATGATTGTCTGATTTTCTTGTATGGTGACTTGGTCGACTACGGGACAATACTTGGGACGAGTATGAGTAGGTGTGAAAGGTAGTAGATGCATATACTACTGGAAGCACAGGACTCGTACTTGGATCAGGGAAAGTCACAAGGTTACCAAGAAGCTAGTGATTGATTCCATTTTATTCTGGTATGTCATTACCATTGTTTCGGTAATGACTAGTAAGATGGTTCTTGTTCCGACCCTAGTGGTCATGTTTAAATTTGAGTTCGACTACGAGGAGTATGTTACGTGGTCTAGAGGACCAAGTTAGATGTAACATCTGGCTTAATTCAGAAGGTTGAAGTTAATGCGATTGATAATGTCACGCTCGTTGTTAAAAGAAGTTTGTAGGTAGAAATGCTACATGCTGAAATGTGATTATATCACATTAGAATATGAAGGAAGGTATATTCCATTTTGGAATTTAACTCTAAGAGACCTGAGTCTAAGCATTGCATCATTCGATGAGAGGTCAGTAGAGCACAACCCATCGGTTTGTTATAATAGATAAAGGAAAGTATTTATCCTGAGAAGAAGAAGGAGTCCATAATAACGACTTATTTGGTAACTCGAGGGTTATGATTGAAAGTACAACATAGTACGATAAGCAGATGCAAGATTGGGCATCGTCTGCGGTCAAGAAAGCCATAGAGTTAAATACTCTTTCGAGGAAACATAGAAGTTACGGTTATTACCTAGGATGAATAAATATTTTGTGGAATCATTATGCAAGTCCTATTTCGTTGATGATTCCGGGACGTAATCATCCTAAGGGGGAGATAATTGTAACGCCCGTAGATCAGGGCTAGTCAATTTAGAGACGATAGGCGTCAAAAATGACTTTTTGATGGAATATTATCTAGAAGGATTAATCTTAACCAATTTGTAGTATATGTTGCAACGTTTCCGTACATATAAAGAACGCCGAAATCCGAGTTATAACGAAGAAGTTATGACCTGTCGAAGTTTCGCGACAGAACCGGCACGACACAGCGCGACGTAAAAAGTGAATTTACGTTAGAGCGATATTTAGACTTAGAAATCTAAATGAAAGTCATAGAATACGTTAAACCATGAGCGTGCATAAAAAGAACGTCCAAATCTGACTTCGTATGAGGAAGTTATGATTTTTCTAAGTTTCGACTTAGCGGTATGCAGCCCGAAATACTTGATTTGAGATCGAGCGGTTTTCAGCCAAAGCAATCTAAACGAGAATCGAAGATCTCGTTGTTGGTATCGAAGCGATGAAAAGTTAGGCAAGAGCGGAAGTCAAACGAAGAAGTTATGACATTATAACGAAATTTTCTGTCCCGGCCTATTAAAAATAAATAATAAAAAATAAATTCAAAATTAGCTGACGGAGTCTAAAAGAAAGTTGTAGAGCGTAGTCTCACCTACGCGTGGATATAAAGAATGTCAAAAATGGAGTTCGTATGAAGAAGATATGAATTTTCAAAGTTTATTAATTAATTAATATTTAAATTTAATTATTAAATCCGGCATTATCCGAAGATGAGTCATCGGGCTCATCCGAAGTACGCCCAACGTACTGGCGTATGCCCCACGTACAGTGAAGCATGACACACCTCGCACTCGAGTTCTTCGGATACGTAAGCAATGACGATTTCGGAGCCTTACGCCCCGCGTAAGGCAATACGCCCCGCGTACTCCGAGGCTTCAGCCTCCTATAAATAGGATGCGAGGGTTCTGGGATTATTTGCTCATTTCTCCTCGTTTTTGTGTCGAAGCTCTGCGTGTAAACCCCCGAAGCCATCCCGACACCCCGGATCTCATATCCATGTTAAGAAGGAAGTATTACGCTCCCGAGATCCCGAGAAGTGCGATTCCCGAGCCGAAGCTCTGCCTGCGAGAAGTTCGATTTTTGTAGAGATCTTCCAGATCTACTGGAGAATACTACTTCTGCAAGTCGTAGTGCTGTCCGATCATCTTCTAATCAAGTAAGTGTATACTACCTTTCACAAACACGATAATAATACAAATATGGTTTGAGTGTATTAAGTATATTGCTGTTTATACATGTGAGTGTGTAGTTACTTTCTTCTAACGCATAAATATTAAGTATTTGCTATGAAATACGTGCTATGTGTATAATTTAAAGTTGTTTATATGTGTGGGTGTATAGCCCCTTTCATAAACACGGGTATAATACAAGTATTGTTTGAATGTATTAAGTATATGTTTGGCTGAGTGTTGGTTACTTTCTTCTGGCACATAAATATGAAGTATTTGTTATAAAACACGTGCTATGGTTTTATATATATTGTTGTTTATTTGAGATGAGTGTGGAATGGATGTTTTATATAGTTTTTAAATGGGTTAAACTGTATATGTATTTATATCTACAAATATGTTGGTTAGAACATGGGTAGATGAGATAGTTGGTATGTGATAAAATGATGAGGTATGAAAGATGATTAAGAATGATATTGGCAGATGCACCAATTAAAGAATGTCATAATGCTAGCAGATGCGCTCGAGCATAGTATTGGTAGTTGCACCAAAGAGAGAATGACATAATACTAGTAGATGCACTTAAGTATAGTATTGGTAGATGAACCTAAACGAGCATGCCATAAAGTTAGCAGATGCGCTTAGGAATAATATTGGTAGATGCACCAAATAGAGATTGTCATAATAATAGCAGATGCGCTTATAGGATAATCTTGGCAGATGCGCTTATAAGATAATGTCGGCAGATGCGCCTAAAAGAGAATATCATAAACTTGGCAGTCGCGCCTCATAGTGTATGACGTAATCCTGGTAGAGGCGCTTAAAGGATGATGTTGGTAGATGCGCCTTATGTAGCAATAGATTTTGTGCTAATTCCTTGGGTCTATCCTTAGGAATGAATGAATGACGAGTAGTTGAATTCCTAGGGTAAAATCCTAAGAAAGATAATAGGGATGGGTAATTGAGTTGATTGTTTGATGGTTGAATATAATAACTATATTATTGTGGGTTGAATACCCTATATGCTCACCAGGCTCCCAAGCCTGACCGACTAAGTTTTCTTTGTATCACAGGTATCAATACGAAGATATATTTCACGGAGAGATTAAAGGAGATGTAAAATCTTTAGTGTAAATAATGTAAGTTCTGTTTATGCTTATGTGTCTGTATCGGAACATGACATCCCGAGATTTTGTTATATAATAAAAATACATTTCTTTACAGAAATGTTTTGATAAATCTTTATCATATTTTGGGAACAAATTCCGCAACTGTTTTCTTTAAAAGATTACTCTGATTTTAAAAACCAAGCATAAACAAATCGGTCTTTTCTGGCTGAGAAATTGGGGATGTCACACGCTGGGCGTAAATGGCTCAGTGTGAAAACCCTAAATGAGGAGGTGTCCCTATATTAAGAATAATATGACCTCATTCCTGACCACCATGCTTAGACAATCAACCCTCTCAAACCCTAAATACTGATCCATTGACCTTGTGTGTCCATTTGTGAGCTATTGAGTGATATTGTGTTTCTTTGGAGTGAAGAAGGAGCCTAGAATAAAAAGGAGTGGGATTGTAGGATTTGGATATGAGCTTATCTGAGTTTGAAGCTTCATGTTGAGGTATAAAGCTCAAAGCTTTCTCACTCTTTTGATTTCTGCATCAGTTTTGTGTATTTTAGGGTTTTAGTCCCTAAGTTGGAGACTTAATGAGATATTGAGCTCCAGAGTTTATTATCAGCTCCTTTAAGTATCTTAAGTGGTGTAGAGTCAAAAAAACCGAGACTTGGACGTTTGAATCAACCCATGCATGAGATATGAGAATTTTGAGATAAGAGAGTGAGAGTTTTGGGTGTTTGTGACTTTATTAGCCATGCAAAGGCTTAAAGTCATAGACTTTATGGAGTAAGAGCCTGTAGGGAGTCTAGAACTGTTATTTGAACTAAGGTCTTTATGATTTAAGACCAAGAGAGTGAGAAAAGCCATACTTGACGTATGCCGAGCGTAATCCTAGTACGCCCCGCGTACTGGGTTGGTGTCCCCAATCAGGATTCATGCATGCTTGTGTACGCTGAGCGTACCAATGGAGGTAGGCCCCGCGTAACCTCACTGTGCTCTTTTTTAGGCTAAATCTTATATTGGGCCTTAAGGGTTGGGCCTTGGTTTTTGGGCTTATGTACTAGAGATTTTGATCAGAAATATTATATATATGTGCCTTGGTCCCTTATGTTGGGCTTGTCACTTGGACTTGAGAGTTGGGCCTCGGGAAAGCCCATTCTTTATTGGGCCTTGGTGTGACTAATGAGTTTTATGTTATTGATGGGCTAGTTAGTGGACTACCTTTAGACCTAAAGAGTGAGGGTCTAGACTTAGATCTTAATTGGGTAATTGTGGATTTTTGTCCAGTGTTAGAGGCCGGTGAGCAGCAACAACATCTATAGGAGCTGTTCATCATCCGACGTGAGTCTTCTCACTATACTTTACCTAGAGTGGTAACCTTTATGTGACAGGAGGGTCTTATGTGCTTATATTGAGGATTTTGATATCCTGCATTATGTCTTTGTGATTTATGTTGTGTATTATTCTGAGCTTATTGAGTTAGGACCGGAGGGTCCACCCGAGTTGTGGGACTGGAGGGTCTTATCTGAGTATAGCCATGAGAGGCTAATGAGATATGTGTGGTATTTTGGGGAACTCACTAGGCTTCATGCATACAGTGTTATGTGATATGTGTTTCAGGTTCTTCTCAGGATCACAGGAAGGCGTCGGCTTGATTGTACACACAAGAGAAAAAGTTATGTTTTGAGGATCCTGGATTGTTAATTAAAAAATTATGGAGTTGCGTTTTGTAAATTAAATAACTGGGATTTTTGTGAAATGTGTTATGAGAATTATGTGATTTTAAAATGAAAATTTTGTTTGAAAATCTACGGTGTTACAATTTGGTATTAGAACCTTGATTTGAGGGATTCGGATATGCCTTCGGGTGTGTCTAGACTCAAACTGAGGATTTGTGAAATTTTTTCAAAAGAAAGGACTTTTCTAAAATGAGAAAGATCTTTAAGAGAGAACGAGTTGGAGAAGCGTGTACAATCAGCCAGAGCTCGAACGGTGATTTCCGAAAATACCCTAAATTATTTGTGTTATGAGTTATCATTGAGATATTAGTGATGCATGCTAGAGGATAGGCTAGGTATTTCATATTTTAGGGCTAGAGTTGCCTGATTTGTGATGCCTTAGCCTAGGAATTTTTACTATTTGTGATGTGCCTTGAGTATGTGCGGAGTAAGAGTATCCAACAAGAATCTTTTAGAGAGAGCTTTGAGTAGAGGAGTAATCTAGGAGAGATACCTAGATAAGCATTGGAAGAACCTACTGAGAGAGTAGTTAGATACCCACAAGTGGTAGTGTTGCTTGAGTTCGGTGATACTTTTTGAGTGCGAATAGAGCAAGTGGAGTTGTAACCTAGAGTGGTTTTATGTGTTGGTGGAGATTATTCGATGCCCGGATGCTGCTTGCTTTGTGCTTTGTGGAACTCTTCATGATGGGAGTCAGTTACTAAGTTAATGTGACGATATTCAGGAGGTAGATGGTTGGCATCATAAGGAGTTCTTTAGCAGCTGATGGCAGAGAAGTGTGAGAACCTAGGAAGAGCCTAGGGAGTGACTTTAGTCAGCAAAGTACGCTGATAGAGGAGATTATTTGCTAGGTAGCGACCAGGTGTATCGGGATTGGTAGTATGGGCCCGTAATACTGAAAGCAGAAGACCCATACTTAAAACATGGAGAATTCCATAGGTTCTAAGTAGCAGATTCAGAGGTGATAACATGGTTTGAATACCATGATTCATGGCAGATTGAGAGGTGATAACATGGTTTGAGTACCATGATTCGTGGCGGTTAGTGCTTCAGAGTTTACCAGTTATCCCGTTGTGATTGATTAGAATGAGAACAAAGATGATAGAGTGTGGGGCCAAAGGGTCATGTCGAACAAGTTTCAATGGAGCATACCTTGAGACGGAACTCGAGTTAGTTTCCGAGAGATTTTATTGGTGAGATGCCAGTTGGAGTCGCAAGAATCAGGGATGAGTAGAGATGGTGCTTATTAGAGGATCACAATCTGAGTTGAGGAATCACCCATAGATGAGAAGTCACCTTCTGTGACAAGAGTTGCGTTGTCCCCGTTTCCTGGGTGAAGTAAAAGAGATAACAAGCTTTCTGTTTCAGAGTTTGGAGGTAAACCCCATGGGGTAGCATAGGATTGCAACCTTTTCACCAGAGTATTTGAGCATTATGTTTGTTGCGATGTATTTCTGTTGGAATAAATGTCTAAGCCCACAACTATTTTAGGTATGTACTCGACCCGAGAGTAGCATGGTCCATTTAGGTTGCATAACACCAGGACAATTTGTTAGGATGGACTCTTGAGAAAAGGTTACATATGATTTATTAATATATTATAAGTTCTAATATATTAATATAAAATCATATTTTTTAATTAGTATTGATCAAGAATTAATTTGGAATTAATTTAGTGATCAAAAGAGACTAATTAAATCTATGGGGACTAATTATGGTAATTAGCTATATTTATATGTGTTGGGCTTATGATCCATATTGAACTAAGTTTATGTATGGACACATAAAGAGTTGGGCCACATGAACCATGGCTCATAAAACCCATGGGTATGGATTTGGGTTATACCCATGACCCTTGAAATCCTACATATAAATACATACTCCATAGCCTAAAAATGCACACTTGTAGTTCTTGGAGTTCATGGAGTTGTTTTTGGTGCGTGGATATTCTCTCTCAAGAGTCACTTTTGTCCTAGGTGAGTTATGACTCCATTTGAGGTGCAACACTTGAGGCACTAAGTTCTTAAAGGCCAAAGTCTTCCAAGCAACATCAACAACATCAAGTGGTATGTCTAAAACTTGTTTTATTATACATATGTTATTTGTATGTTAGTTATAGGCTTAATGCTTTGGAAACACTATTACATGTATAATTAGAGAAAACATAGATCCAAGGCATTTAGGGTTTTATGTGCACCATAGGATGTTGTAGTATACGAAACCCAATAGTGGTATCAGAGCCATGGGTTGTTTTCTATTATATTTGATGTTATTATTGGTTTTTGAAGTAAAAAAATTGCATTTTCTGCCTTCTGCCCAGTGAACTCGCCGAGTCCACTAGGTGACTTGCCGAGTTGCTTGAAGATAGTCTTGGACTCGTCGTGTGCATCAAGGGGCTCGACGAGTTGACAGTCCTGAGTGTAGATTTTCAGGTTTTTTGGCCTATTTTGGATTAGGATCATTACCACAAAATTTTTTTGTTCATAAAATTTGATTTTGATGCTATGGTAATGATTATCCTCATCCAAAAACAAGATAATTGTCAAAGTTTCAAGATTTGTATTAGTTTTTATGATTAGCTAATTTCTTGAAAATTGTTGATGTGAATTATCTTTATTTATGAGTTTGATCTAAATCATAGAAAAATTATTTGATTATTGTGTTAATTGGAATAATTGATCTTAATGGTTTTTATGAACTCCATAACTTGTTCTCAAGTTGTGGAAAATGAAGAGTTTTTTCTTTTAAAAGATTCATTAAAGTTCATAGGTTATGAAAAATGAAAGGTCTTATTTTAAATGTCATCATAAAATACTTTTATGTCTTCCATAACTTGTCCTCAAGTTATAGAACTTGAAAAGTCTTCCATAAAAACCATATTAAACTCATAAGTTATGGAAACCAAAAGTTTTTGAATTGCCATCAAGTTTTGGAATTCGTAAAGTTACCCTCCATTTATACTTTAATTCCAACCCTTAGAATTTTAAAAGTTAAAATCCAAGCCTTATACTATTATAATATTAAAAGTTTAATATTTATATATATGTATAAGAAAAAAAAATCAGTCTTGCCGTTAGTAGGCGTCATTCACGAAGCCGGTCTATAAGGGGGGTATAAGGTTACTGTCTATAAAATGGCAGTTTAATAGGTGTCCACTCTCACTCACCGCTTCCTTGACTCGTGGAGGGTCGTTAGCCGAACGGGTAGGACATGACATTAATTCTCATTTCATTAAATGTATAATGATAAATATAAAGTAACTAAACTTTATTAAATTTCCAATCTTAGTTACTTTAGGAAAATGTGAATTTGGTGCTAACCCATGAAATTGCACTTTGCACCTTGTTAAATCGTTAATGGAGCGTGTGTGGTTAACTGTCACACTAATCTGGGACTAAAAATGTGTGGCAAAGGGTGGATTGATGTTAGTCATAGATCAATGGAGCATGTGTGGTTAACCGGCACATTGATTAGGTTGTTGTAACATTAAGTGTACCAAGCTAATTTGCATCGTTATTCACACCTTGTTTGTGATCCTCGGCATCCCAGTCACAAACTTGAAGTGCACAATCAAGATTTAAACATGCCATTGAATAGTTCAATGAATCTCAAAGGATCTAGGAATTTCAATTCATTTAAAACCTAATGTTAAATTTCGTTTTTCATGGTGGAAATTGGTAAATAATCATTTACCTACCTTCAAATATTTTGCAAATTGGATTATGGCATCCCTTTTCCAAGTTGTTAATATTATGTTGGGTCCTAGCCTTAATATTTCATATTGGGTGTTATATTAAGGACTTAAATCAACTAAACTTGAATTTCTCCCTCATAGATGTCAAGTTATGACAACTATGGTCTTCCTTATCCTTTTAGATAAAGCTTCCTTAATGAAGATGATATCCCAAATGGCGATCAAGGTGAAAGATTGATCCCTTTGTTGTGCATTAATGGGACTGGAAATCATACGTTACTTCCTCCACCTCCTCCAATTATTCTCTGTAACCCACAAGTTCTTGAAAAGTTCAAGGTCACTCAACCCCTATTGGCAAGCAATATCTATATGTGCTCACATCTTGGAGATGAGGTCACATATTGAGAAGCTGGGAGAGTTGGTTGTCGAAGTCTCAAGGAAGTTGGTTGTTGACTGGATTATTTAGTCACTCCCTGATGACAGATCACGACATGACCCTTATTGATCATACTTATTTGCTTGTTGTTGCTGAATGAGCAATGATTTGGAGCATTGGTAAAGCAAATTGTATTGGAAGATCTACTTCCCAAACTTCCATGGACATTGACAATGGTAACAGTAGAAGTCCAGAAAAGCTTTATCTTCCCAATGGAAAAGGGATCGGCCATGGTCAAGTCGTTTGACCCAATGGTAAAGAGAAAGGATAAGTTTGAGATAGTCCCGTGTACCATTACCAAAAAGTCCAAATGTTTCTATTGCCAAAAGAAGGAGCATTGGTTGTGAAGCTGCCCTATTTACCTGAAAGTTCACTAGGATGATAAAAGTCAAAGAATTTGACTATGCTTTAGGTAAAGTCCATTATCTAAATCTATTAAGTTCCTATTTGGAGATTCTTATTAAATTATGTGACTAGGTTGCATTTTGATGTTTTGTAGAATCGAAGAAAAAAAATAAAGGAAGCTTAAAGGAAGAGTAAGCTAATTCTCATCGTGAAGAGATGGATTTCGATCGCATGATCTAAATATCAGAATTTTGAGCTGCTGCTAAGAGTTATGATAGATTGCTTAGTAATGGATAACAACATAGTTTTCGTATGTATTTGCATTGTAAGGATAAGTTTTTCCGCATTTTTAAAATAAAGGATAAATTTTGATTTTATTTATTCTAAGTATCCTTACAATGGGATTTGTGAAAATTGTTGTTTATATGATTCCATTGATAGCAATATTGGAAAATGGATTTGATTTTTTCGTTTGTGGTAGTGTCATAATTTACCAAATAAGGAAAGATTCTCATCACCCAAGTTTCAGTTGGATAGAAACTTGGAATCATGCAACTTGTATTGTGTGATGAATGAAAATTTTCATCTTTGGGAAATTAAGACTAACTCATTGTTCACATGTATATGTGAGTTAAGTGAAGGAATAGGGGATCGGGTACGCTTGGTTGTGCACTGGTCAAGTCCACCACAAAGATCGATAAGACTATTCGTCATGATTTACTAAAGTTTAGTAAATATGGTTATGCTTACAAGTTTAAGTGTAATTCTGAAACATTGGAAAAGTTTAAATGTATGGCAGAACGAATATGAATAATCAAATTAGGCAGAAAGATAAAAGTTTCTCCAATTTGAAAAGATGGGAGAGTACTTCAGTATCATGTTTTATGTTCATCTTAAAGATTATGGAAAGCCATATCACAATTGATTCTCTAAGGACATCTTGGTGCATTTGTTTGACTAAGAAGAGGAATCGTGAACTGTTGAAATGGTTAAATCAAGAAGATGAGTCATACTTCGTTCCAAAACAAGTCTTAGAGTCATACTCCTAGATTGTAACTTGAGTGACATAATCTTAAGAAAGGTTTATAACACTTGTTAAATGTAGAGTAAAATGTTTTCTTACTCTTGTACATTTGAAATTGGTAAGTTGTGATATCTTGGTAAGGACAAAGGCTAACTAAGACCAATTGTGTGCAAGTGTTTATCTTGATAAGAATCCACACTAACTCTTGAATATTTGTTTGTCAAGAATGGTTCATGACAAGAGAATCTTATATGTCAAGAGGCCAATAGGAGTCTTAAAGATCTTGAAAAAAGGTCCAAGAACTAATCTGTCACACCCCCAAACCTGAACGGCGGAAACGTTCGGGGGCGGATGACTTCATGTGGTAGCGTAACAAATGAATACATAGTAAAGAAAGCAATACAACCATCATATATATAATTGAAAGTTTACATTTGTCAAAAGTTACATGTTCAAAACTCAATTACAATATAATGTCAAAAATACGAGATTAAACTGGCGCCGCAGCATCCCTTCATCAAAAGCGAAATGAATACCTGAAATTACTGATTTCCTGGGACATACAAGTAATTTTGAAAGAGTAGATCAGCATTTAAGCTGGTGAATTTCATAAGTATTTAAGTGACAATGTTTGAATGAAATGAAATGTTTTATCTTTGTTTGTTTGTGTTTAGAAAATCCTATATTTTCTCCTAGTATAAAAGTAGCCTTCACTCAAGACCAATGTTTGTTTCCAAAATGTATGTAAATGTAAAATAACCAATGAGTTTGAAAACCTTGTAAATCAATGCATTTTTAATACCCCTTGTGAGTTTTATAACCATACTATTGACTCTGAATGCCTATACACAACGTTCTTCAGGCGTTGGAATGTTATAACGTTTGTCACCCCAAACGGTGGACTGCAGCTAACAGTCAGGGCGCGGGTTGTCAAGCCCGTATAGATCTATACACAAACACCATGCTCCCCCTCCAAGGGATTCTGGTATATAATACAGGACTTGAAATGTGTACTCGAACGTACATGAAGTTAGTGTCTCACAAATCCGTGGTATAAAAACAGATCTACTTGTTAAAATGTTACGTTTGTTCTTGTATACGAAAGTAAACTTCTTGAAATATGTGTTTCTAGTACATAAGAGTTAGAAATCTGTTCGTAAAACTATACCTATTATAGTTTCCAAAAAGTGTGTCTTGTTTGTTTAGAAATATTGAGAAAAGGAATCACTTGTTTATGAAAGTATAGATTTTTGGTGTAGAATCTAGGATAGACAAGAAAAATCTAAGAACAGTTTAGTTTATACATGCATTACAACAACATTATATTTTAAAAGGTAAAATGCTATTGTGACATATGTTATATATATATATATATATATATATATAAAAGTTCCTTTAAATGTTTATAAATCGCATGTGATTTGAATATATAACAGTATATAAAAGAGTTTCTTTATGTAACACACGATAATACTCGTGTGTTTTACTTGTAATCCCCCCCTTGAAAGCATATAAAAGTATTTAGAATAATTAAAAAGGTTGATTAAGGGGTATGAAACTCACTTGAAAGTTTTGGAGATAGCGAGATGGAAAACCGGGCAGAGTTTCGTCTCGGGAAACGGATTTTCCTCGGGATTCTCGGGAATCTCGGGAGTAAAATCGACCTTCGGGACTTGAGCCAAAAAAAAAAAAACCAGAGCTTCGGGTTTGAACGGACACGGAAAACGAGGCAAAGTTGAGAGAGAGAGAGAAGAGAAATGAACCCTTTCTTTGGAAACCCTCGCATCCTATTTATAGTAAGGCTGGTCTGCCTCGGTACGCGGGGCGTACGCAGCACGTACGCGTACGTCATGCATGACCGAAGCCTCGACTGCCTCGGTTCGGATGGGACGGGTTGCTGGGTACGCGGGTCGGATGGGACGTCGGGTCGGACGGGTCGGGGCTTTGGACGGGTCGGATGGGTCGGTTTCTTCGGATAGCGCGACGTGGACGATCAGAGGCCAATCCTCTCGGTTACGCGGGGCGTACAGGGGTACGCAGCGCGTACCTCGGAGGAGGATGCTGACTCCCCTTCGGATAATATCCGAATTTTGAATTAAATAAATAATTAATTTATTTAATAAACTTCAAAAATTCATATCTTCTTCATACGAACTCCGTTTTCGATGGTCTTTATATCCTCGCGTAGGTGAGACTACGCTCTACAACTTTCGTTTAGACTCCGTCGGCAAATTCCAAAATTATTTTTTTATTATTTATTAAAAAAAACCATCGTGTTTAAGGAATTTCTTAGAAAATTCATAACTTCTTTATCTGATGTCGGTTTTTGCCAGACTTTTTACCGCTGGAATACCATTGTCGAGACCTTCGATTCTCGTTTAGGTCATTCCGGCCAAAAGTCGCTCGATTTCCGATTCGAGTTTTTAGCTGTCTGTTGCTAAGCCGAACTTGGAAAAATCATAACTTCGCTATATGAAGTCGGATTTGGGCGTTCTTTTCACGTACGATCATGGTTCAAAGACATTTAATCATAGAAGGAAATTAAGTAGAACTTATTTATACATTTTATTATGAAAGTAACTTTTTATTATTCAGAAGTGGTTACAATACTTGACCCATTTTGGTCGTTACAAAGAGTTGAAATATCGGGTTGTCACATAATCAAGAGTAAACCTATCGATAATCACTAGCGCATGACTTGAGGTTTGTAATCTATCGTGTTGACATTTTCTTATTTCTATGCCCATTCCAATTAAAGTTGACTATGCTTGTGAGTTTTATGGGTTCTCAATTCTTTGCATAACAACATGGAAGCAATGGTAGGCCTTTGTGCTGCCGGGTAGCAACAAATTAAGATGGAACAAGTTTAGTCCATATGAGCTTGGATTTGTCACTAACCTTGTCTTGTGATTATGGTTTTGACAAGTCATATGGATAAGAACACATACACTATAAAAATTTAAGTGTCATAAGGTTTCTCTTCGAATCATGAAAATGATGGTGAGGAAACGCTTTCACTAAGCAGATTTTAAAGCATTAGAGTTAGCAGTTGTGTATTTGCATTCTCAAATTCGATTATGATTATGACATCCTTTTTCATAGTTCGAATTGTGAGAAATGGCAAATAGTTTAAACCTTCGGGACTTATTAGTATAAGTTCTGAAAGGTTCAAACACACACAAGTGCTATTTAATTTGAAAAAGTGTATCGGCTTGAGAAGTCTTGTAAAGACTTATCGGAGCATAAAGTATCAGAAATCTGAACTTTGGTAAGAAAGTTAATAAGTATTGATTTCTAAAAGTCCAACTGCTTTCTGGATACATGTCAAAGCTAGTAGGAGCTTAAGTGTTATGCTAATAAGGATATGATCATCATGTTAGTGGGAGTATGATTATTATGTTAACTAATGCAAGTTAGCAATGTTAATTATAGAAAACAAAAGTTTCAATTTAAAAGTTGCAGGGATTGAAAAGTTGTTTTGCTATAATTAAGGGAGAGGAAATTATACTTCATCCCAATTCTTAAAGCTTATATTGAGATTTTAATCAAATTTAGTCAAGTATATATATGAATGTTATGTTGGAATGGTTCACCATAAGGAAATTCTATATAGGGAAATGTTAATTGCGTTCTCAAAATTCGATTATGATTATGACATCCCTCTTCATAGTCTGAATAGAAACATTATAGCAAAAGACTGGTCAAGTATCATGTCTTTATGTGAGACATTATGAATCGTATCCCATATGCTTCGGGTATAGGATCGGTTGCATATGCTATAATATTCCTGTGTGTTCTGAATTTTCGAAATTCTTACGACATTAAAGTGGGAAAAAGGACTAGAACTGTATATGACTAAAATGATTAAGCAATTGTCGAGGACAATCTAAGGCTTACCAAAGATTGGTTGCTCATGGATAGTTGGAAGTATAGTGTTAATTGTGGAAGGACCATATTGACATATTCTGAAAAGAGGAAACTCTTATTTAGAAGTGATAGTCAAAATGTAAATATGGAATTTTTTCCATAGGTGGAAGTTATTCTTTAAATCCGTGCAAGATTAGAAAACTGAATGCAAGAAGGATGTTCAAAGGAATATACTTTGACTTCGTTTCCATGGAATTGCTCTCCATTGGAATACTTTGTATTTTCTGTTGCAATGTATTTGTGACTTTTGTGCATAGTCATTACAAGTGGATCGTTGCATATAAGTTTAGAATCTAACTGATTTCAGTAAATGGCAAAGAATCTTGTATTCTTACATTTATCATAAGGATTTGGAATTGTGAAATGAGCATCATTGAAATGTTTTCAATTGATCTATTCCACAAAGAAAGGACCATAGGTAAATATAGTGTACATGCTTGTAGCATGCGAGAACTATTGTTTTACTTCAAGTAATAAGTTGATTATTTGAAACATCATACAATGAATAATGAGTAATCAATATGACTCAAAATTTTTGGGGCCATATAGGATTAGTATCATTCTTGTGTTTCACTTTGCATTTTTTGACTTCCCGAATAACTATGTTGTTCAAACCATCCACAGTCGATCATACTTTGGAAGTAGGTATTGAGGCAAGACTGTCATGATTGGATCTCTAGTTTGCCTTGGTATTTTAGACATAGCCTCGCGTTCGAGGTTCATCCCACCCCTATAAATAAGATGCGAGGGTTCCGACTTCTTTTGCTAATTCACACCATTTCTCTCCCATTTTCTCACTTTCGAGCTTTTCGAAGATACCCTGACGCCCCAGTTCCATATCCAAGCTCCAACGAAGGTCCAAAGCTCCGAGATTTCCGAGAAATCGACTTTCTCCAGTCGAAGTGTCGCCCGAATTTAGTCTCGTTTTCATCAAACCACCACTTCTACCAAGTGAGTTCATACCCCTATATTCTCTCATGTTTACTATATTTAAGGGGGAGAAATACAAGTGAAACGCAAGAAAAACTTATGTTAAAATGCAAATCATTACATACAGTTTTCAAATGCTTTATCTACATTTTGTGTACAAATGTTAAGTACGTAAAATAACGTT
Organism: Lactuca serriola; assembly: GCF_051521515.1. Classification (NCBI taxonomy): domain Eukaryota; kingdom Viridiplantae; phylum Streptophyta; class Magnoliopsida; order Asterales; family Asteraceae; genus Lactuca; species Lactuca serriola. The sequence goes on from NC_136416.1 coordinate 73,665,992, forward strand.
TTTACAAATTTTATACTTTACATTCAAAGTTGGTAGCACATTAAGGTTTATCATTCAAATGAAACACACTTTTGAAAAACTATAATAGGTATAGTTTACGAGATATTCATGATATTTTACACTTTGTGAACACTATAGAAAGGAAACACTTACATTTGCAAGAAAAATGGACTTTTCATATGTATATCTATTTGATACAAACTTTTGTGAGACATTTAACTTCACGTACTTTCAAGTACGCATTTCAAGTCCTGTGTTGTAAACCATAGTCTCCTGTAGGGAGAGTGTGATACTTGTGTATAGATCTATACGAGATTGACAATCCCGCACCTAAACTGTTAGCTACAGTTGGACCGGCAGGTCTGGGGTGACAAACGTCATATCATTCCAATGGCTGAAGAACGTTGTGACAGGCAGTCCGTGTCAATAGTACAATTATAAAACTCACATGAAGTATTGAAACATTTGATTGACGAGGCTATCAAATGCCTTAGTGATTATATATACATATATAAATCTACTTACACTATTTTCGGTATGGAAAATACTTATGCATTCCGATTTTTGAAACTTTTAAAAACTACTATTCATTTATGGATGATATTGGATTTTCTAGAAACAAACTCAGTTACTTTATACAAAATGGCATACAATTCTTATACAAAAACACTTATGAACTCACCAACTTAATTGTTGACACTTTTTGAAAACTACTTGTATTTCTCAGGGATTTAGTAATACAGTATAACGACAGCTTTTGGGGAAGGAACGCTAAGGCGTCAAATTTCAAACTTATTATATCATCATAATGTAATTTCTTTTGAAACATGTATTACAATCAACAATGTAACTTTTAAAATTATATATATATGATGGTTGTGTTTTCTTTCTTCACTACTTATTCAACCGTTATGATACTACATGAAGTCATCCGCCCTCGAACGATTCCACTGTTTTGGTTTGGGGGTGTGACAGATTAGTATCAGAGCATTGTTTATAGTGAATTAAGTATATAGAACCACATAAGATGTATAAACTATAAATGCAAAGGGACTAAAACTCTCTGAAAAAACGCTTTGACGCCTACCATACTTCATTTAAATTAAAATTTTAGTTTTCATAAATGTACAAATACATGCATGCAACAATTTAATGTCATAGTTAGAACCATAGAAAAGTATTAAGACAAGTTGGACACTATGACTAAGCCTCATAATATGTAATCAGATCTAGGATGAATATAGCCTGATCAACTATATTTATTCGAGATATGACCAACATATATATGTCGAGGAATAGCCGTAATGAGAAACAAGTCAAAAACTTACCAAAGTAACACTAGAATCAAACCTAAAAATTTAAATACTATAGGAGTATTTATGGCACAATAAAAACTATAACAAGCGAGTAAAACCCGACATCTCGTTAGGACTAGGATCATCAATTAAAATAAAAATTAAGCTTATAAAAGCTAAAAACCTTCACTGACAGAGCTATAATTGCAAAGTGCATACTTTAAGGTTACATATGAGTGAGGTTGCATGGGCTTAGGATTTATGATTTCGATTTATGCTCTTTCCTTGATTGGATGTGGGCTTGGAGTGAAGCTACTTATCCAACGGCCTATTGAATCTCGATTGTATGTAATTCGTATACACTAGGTAATTATAGGAGGACTCGGTGTAGGTCTTATCATAAAATTTTCTCTTTACACTCAAATTCTATATATAACTCTCTTATCTCTATTCTCGATAACACAAAATGGCAGGATTTCATATCCCCGGGGATCCTTACTACCTAAACCAGGGCAATGGAGGTTGGATTGAGGAGGATCCAGAAGAGGATCCCGGAGAGGTTCCCAAGGAAGATCTAGAAGAGGATCCTGAAGAGGTTTCCGAGGAAGATCTAGAGGAGGATCCCGAAGAAGAGGAAGAGGAAGCGGATGATGAGGGCACTGAATCAGAACCTGAGGTTTACAACCCTCCCCAGAAGGCACCAAACCCCTGATGGAACTTTCAGGGTCCGACGCCCCTTTGGGCTATAGATCTGAAACAATGGAGCAAGGATCAAGGACAACGTCAACCCTACGGCATGGGACAAGGCTTTTATAACCTCAGTAACGGAGGTTCAGCTGACAGAGCACTCCCTGTCATGGTTCGTTTCATCGCCAATCAAGGCAAGAAAGCAAGGCTAAACGCCAACCAAATCATGGATGTTGATGCTACTGCCCAAATCACGACGATACTTCTTCGTCGCCTGGACGAAGAACATGATCGAACAATAGAGCACACCTTTTCCCTTCAGAAGGAGATTACCGCTGCTAGAGACGAGGTAAGGGAATTCAGGAAAAACCAAGCCGCAATGGAGAGGCACGTCATCGAGGCTGAACGTCAAGTAGCTCGAGCTCGAACTTCCACAACAACATACCATGGTCCGCAACGTACCACCTGCTCGGAGTAGAGCGCACACTTCTTGCGCTATGTATATACTTATCGAGTGAGCATTGGTGCTACTCTTTCCTTTATGTATGTAAACCCGACGGATTGTGAGGACACAATTTGGGGGTCTGAATGCGGTCAAATTTTCCCATTTTCATTGATGTAATCTAGACCTATGTTAAGGTCAAATTTTCCTGATCGATATATTGAATATTAAAATCAATGAGATTGACGCGCATTTATTATTTCATTGAGTATTTTATTAAGTTCTTAAAATACTAAGGAAATCATACACTTATTATTGTAAGTTTTCATTTCGCAATTAACTTACAAATTCAGTAATGTTCGAAACGTAAAGCATATAATACGAAGACTTTCCATAATCATTTCTGAAGACTTATCAAGAATTCGTCTTTTAACTTATGGCAGAATCATGCCGCCAAGAAGGAATCCCTGACTAATGGACAATGCTGCTTTCTAGGCTGCCGTAACAGCTGTTGTTATAGCAATACTGGCACAAATGAGTAATGGCCAACACCAAGGTTGTTCCCGGGAATGCACTTACAAGGACTTCACCAACAACAAACCCATATACTTTAATGGGACCGGAGGAGTTATGGCTCTATCCCAATGGATAGAGAAAACATAAGTAGTATTCAAGATCTGCTCATGCCAAGAAGGGAGCAAAGTAAAATTTGATGCCTACACTTTCTCCGGACGAGCCCTAACGTGGTGGAATGGCCACGTCAAGTCACTAACTCTGATAGTGGCTAACTCCATGGGATGGGAAAACCTGAAACAAATGCTCATGCAAAAGTACTTCCGGAGAGGCAAAGCACAGAAGCTCGAACAAGAGCTTTGGGGCCTTACAATGGTAGGCTCGGACATCACAACCTATACCAATAGGTTCATTGACTTGGAAATACTTTGCCCGGGAATGGTTGCTCTAGAGAGCAAGAAGATCGAGAGATATATCTGGGGGCTGTCACCCCAGATTCAAGGAAGTGTACTAGCTTCCAAGCCAGTTACTTTCGATAGTGCCAAAGAGCTGGCACAATCCCTCGTTGACCATGGTGTCTGCCAAGGATTCACAACTTCAATTCCGAAGCAACCCATAGAGAGCAACAACAACAACAACAATACCAACAACAACAAGAAGAAGTTTTGGAACAAAAGGAAGGGTCAACCTTCGCAAGAACCTTCCAAGAAACAACAACTAGTGACAGTACATGCCGCTACTACTCCTACCGTTGTTCTTTTTCACCCCTACACCAGCAAAGCAATATGGTGGAAACCTACCTAAATGCAGCAAATGCAATTACCATCACAAAAGAAATTGTCGGGTGATGCACTGTAATAACTGCAACAAGAAAGGGCACACTACCCGTTTCTGTAAGGCACCAGCACAACCAATCACCCAAGTTCCTGGAGTCGTGGTGGGCGAGGCGTGTTATGGGTGTGGTGAAGCTGGGCACTACAAGAGAGATTGCCCAAAGTCAAGGAATGTTGGTGGTGTAGGAAGAGTGCTGGCAATAGGGCAAAACGAAGCAATAGCTGATCCCACGGTTGTTACAGGTACGTTTCTCCTCAATAGCGCTTATGCATGCATACTTTTTGATTGTGGTGCGGAGAGGAGTTTCGTGAGCCATGAATTCAAACACTTACTTAAACAAAACCCCCAATCACTTAATAAGATATTTACAGTAGAAATGGCAAACGGTAAAACAGAAAGAAAAAACGATATGTACATAGGTTGCACGCTAGATTTAAATGAACACTCGTTCCAAATCGATCTAATGTCCATCACTATAAGAAGCTTTGATGTCATCATCGGTATGGATTGGTTAAGCCTTCACCATGCCGATATACTTTGTCACGAAAGGGTCATTCGCCTTAATCTGCCAAATGGCGAAACTCTTATCATTTATGGTGATAAACCCGATACAAATTTACAAATCATCTATTGCGTCAAAGCCCAAAAATACATGCACAAGGAATACCATGCTTTCCTAGCCCATGTTGTAGATAAGGAAAAAGAAATGAAAGATATCAAAGACATTCCAGAAGTCTGCGATTTCCCCGACGTCTTCCCTGAGGATCTTCCAGGAGTTCCACCAGAACGTCAAGTCGAGTTCAGAATAGACTTGATTCACGGAGCTACCCTAGTAGCAAAATCGCCGTACTATCTAGCCTCAACAGAGATGCAGGAATTGTCCAGCCAACAAAACGAGTTACTCAATAAAGGATTCATCAGGCCGAGCTTCTCTGTAACACCCCGAACCTAGCAGGTATATTTCGAAACCCACTTTCTTTTGATTATGGCCTTTGATAGTCCTCGGAGAAGTTATGTTGAGTCTCGGGAAGTATAAGGAATGAAGTTGAAACTTTGGGCCAAGGAGGGAGTACGCTAAGCGTACATAAGGGTACGTTGGGCGTACTAGGCGTGCCCTAGTATGCTGGGCGTACTCACGTCAGGTGAAAAACCCTAATGTTCGGGGTTGGGACTGTATAAACACCCTTATGGCTCAGTCTTTTGCCTTACCTCACCCTCTATACCTCAGAGAACGCCCCAAAACCCTAGTTTGTGTGTGAAGAGTGAGTTAGTGTGCATCTTAAGCCTTGGAGAGTGGAGTTATTGCACCCACAAGCTAGAGGAGGAAAGCAAGGCCTTAGATCTGAAGTTGGGTTATACCATTAGAGCTCCAGAAGGTAAACAAATTGAAACTTTATGCTTATTTGCTTTAGATCTATACATTCTAGCTTTATGAAGGTCTTATGGTCCCTTGATTTCCCAAGATGATGCATGTGAAGTCCTAGACAAAACAAGTTGTCCTTTCAGACATTTGGAGAGGCCCTAAGTGATAAAAATTGGTCCTTTTTAGCTAGACTTGATCCATGCATGTGATAAGAAGGTCTTAATGGGTTAAGACTATGAGTTAAGGACTTTCTGGACGTCTAAAGTGATAAAGCTTGGAACTTTATGATTCTATGGCATATTTGGTCGATGGATCTGGAATATGGGTTGAAGAGCTCAACCCATTAAGCTCTTATTAAGATTTTGGTAATGCCCTGCGTACGCCCCGTGTAAGATCTGTACGTTCAGCGTACGTGGTCAGCGGTCCCGATGATGGTCAACAAAGATCTACGCTACGCCCAACGTAACTGGAGAGGTACACCCCGCGTACGCTCCCTGTTGGACTTTTGGCTCGTGGGCTTAATGCCTTGGGCCGGTTATGGGCCAATTGGGTTTAATCCTTTAATGGGCTATGGATATAGTTTTGTTTGGGCTAGGTTGGATTTGTGTTAGGCCCAATAGGATGATGGGCCCAATTTAATAAATTGGGCCAATAATAGACTTGGACAATTTGGGTCTCTTGATATCTTCAAGGTCTTGTTAATTAATTCGTATTCTTTATCTCTCAGTCGAGGGTGTCGGGCGTAGCAGCTAAAGACTCCCAGTTCAGTTCCACATTACTGCTAGGTGAGTTCTCCTCACTATACCTACAGGGTCTACGACACTAGGTCGATCCCTTGGGATTTTATCCCGGAGTTAGTATGTGTTTCATATTCATGATCAGTTAGATTGGTACCCTGGTACCTAGGGTGTTATGCGGTTATGATCTGTTGGATTGGTACATTGATAGATATAATGGTGCTATGCTTATCAGTTAGTATGATCTGTGCTTATTGCTTGATTATGTGCTATTTATATGTCGACATACATGGATGGGTTGGGTTGAGGCGGTTTCCTACTTTGTGCACTTGAGGCCAACGTACCTGGGGCGATCCGGATAGGCTGTAGGCCCGTAGGAAGCGGTCTAGTCATGCCGAAGGCCCGATGAGCAGTCCGGATAGGATATAGGCCCGTAGGAGGCGGTCCAGTCATGCTGAAGGTTCATTATGCATGTTGTTTGTTATTGTTGTCACTACCTTTATTATTGGATGCTAGAGGTTGGTATTTTTGGGGTAACTCACTAAGCCTTCGAGCTTACATTTTATCGATTATTATTTCAGGTACTTCAGCTGACCATAGCAAGGCGAAGCCGTGCCGTACACATCCCCGTTTTTATGATTTTGGATTTCTGGGAACTCTGATATGAAAACATTTTGAAAGCAATTAGAACTTGTTGATGTTTGAATAACTTTTATTTGTGTAAAATGCTTTTGGAAAGTTTAAATTTCTTTGAAAATCTTTGGGTTGTTACATTCTCACCTTGGGGAGCACCAGTCCAATTCGTAAAGAAGAAGGATGGATGTTTTCATATGTGCATCGACTACCGAGAACTAAACAAGCTCACGATCAAGAACCAATATCCCCTACCGCGCATAGACGATCTGTTCGACCAACTCCAAGGAGCAAGCTACTTCTCAAAGGTCGATTTAAGATCCGGGTATCATTAGCTGTGAGTCCTAGAAGGAGATGTTCCCAAGACGGACCTCCGAACTCGTTATGGTCATTACGAGTTTGTAGTGATGCCCTTTAGATTAACAAATGCACCAGCGGTGTTCAAGCAGTTAATGAACCGAGTATGTCGTTCTTTCCTAGAAAACTTCGTGATTGTGTTCATAGATGATATACTCATCTATTCGAAGAGCAAAGAAGAACATATACAACACCTCCGGTAGGTCTTGGAAACATTAAGGGCAGAGAAGTTTATACGCAAAATTCTCAAAGTGCAAATTTTGGATTTGGAAAGTAGACTTCCTTGGTCACGTGGTTAGCAAAGAAGGAATACACGTGGACCCTTCCAAAATCAAGGCAATTGAGAACTGGTCAACTCCAAGAACTCCAACGGAAATCCGAGAATTCTTGGGCCTTGCTGAGTATTACCGAAGATTCATACAAAACTTCTCAAAAATTGCCAAACCACTTATCTCCCTGACTCAGAAGGGTGTAACCTACAACTGGAGAGAAAAGCAAGACGCTGCGTTCCAAACACTGAAACAAGCCCTATGCAGCGCACCTATATTATCCCTGCCAGAAGGAATAGAAGACTTCGTGGTCTACTGCGATGCATCAAACCAAGGTTTGGGATGTGTTCTAATGCAATGAGGGAAGGTCATCACATACGCCTCGTGACAACTTAAGATACATGAAGTCAACTACACTACCCACGACTTAGAACTGGGAGTAGTCGTTTTCGCCCTAAAGATCTGGAGGCACTATCTCTACAACACGAAATACACAATCTTCACCGATCATAAGAGCCTTCAGCACATTCTCAACCAAAAAGAACTTAACATGACACAAAGATGATGGGTTGAACTACTAAGCGATTACGAATGCGAGATTCGTTATCACCCAGGAAAAGCTAATGTAGTAGTTGATGATCTTAGTCGAAAGGAGTACTCGGGCCGCCAAGTGAAGTCCTTAACTATGACGATCCATTCACAACTATCCACGCAAATTAAGGAAGCTCAAAAGGAAGCCTTGAAAACAGGCAACGTGGCTGGCGAAGTCTTAAGAGGAATGGATAAGAATCTTGAAGTCAAGGGTGACGGAGTTCGTTACTTCATGAATCGAATATGGACACCGAAGTTTGGTGGATTCAGAGACGTTGTCATGAATGAGGCTCATAAGAATTGATACTCCGTGCATCCCGGTTCAGACAAGATGTATCTGGACCTCAAGAAATTGTATTGGTGGCCGAACATGAAAGCCGAAATCGCTGCCTATGTAGGCAAGTGTTTGACTTGTGCCAAAGTCAAAATAGAGTACGAAAAGCCCTCAGGATTGTTACAACAACTTGAAATACCTAAGTGGAAGTGGGAGCGGATAACCAGGAATTTCATAACAAAGTTACCCCAAACAGCGGGCGGACTTGACACCATCTGGGTGATCATCGACAGATTAACCAAATCCGCGCACTTCCTGCCAATAAAGGAAACTGACAAGATGGAGAAACTAGCCCGAACATACATCAAAGAGATTGTGCGACTACATGGTGTACCAATATCCATTATCTCCGATAAAGATAGTAGATTCACCTCACGGTTTTGGCAGTCACTTCAAAAATCTCTAGGGACGAGACTTGACATTAATACCGCTTACCATCCACCAACCAACGGTCAGAGTGAGAGGACCATTCAAACCTTGGAAGATATGCTAAGAGGTTGTGTGATCGATTTTGGTAAGGAATAGGATACCTATTTACCAGTAGTCGAGTTCTCATACAACAATAACTATCACACTAGCATCAAGGTTGCACCATTCGAAGCCCTCTACGGTCGCAAGTGCAGATGACCTCTGTGTTGGGCTGAAGTGGGTGACACACAACTAGCTAGAGGACAAATAATTGACAGCACACTCACAGGCCCGAAAATCATAAGAGAAACGACCGAAAGGATTGTCCAAATCCGGGAACGCCTAAAAGCTTAAAGAGACAAAAGAGTTATGCAGACAAAAGACGGAAGCCCTTGGAATTTCAGGTTGGGGACCGAGTAGTATTGAAGGTCTCACCCTGGAAGGGATTAATACATTTTGGTAAATGTGGTAAACTAAATCAAAGTTATATCGGACCATTCAAGATCCTTTCCAGGATTGGCCCGGTAGTATACAAGCTTTGATTACCGCAGGAACTTAATAACATACATCCTAACTTTCATGTGTCAAACTTAAAGAAGTGTTTGTCCGATGAGACCCTCGTCGTCCCTCTGGATTAAATCGAAATCAAAGAGCGTCTCCACTTTGTAGAAGAACCAGTAGATATCAAGGATATGGAAATAAAAAGAACAAAACAAAGTCGCATACCCATTGTGAAGGTCTGCTGGAATGCAAAGCGAGGACCTGAATACACCTGGAGCGCGAAGATCAGATGAAACAAAAATACCCCCATCTTTTTCCTAGTCCATAAATACTTATCTTAGAATAAATTTCAATACGAAATTCTCTCTAACGGGGGGATGATGTGACAACCCGATATTTCAAGTCAATGTAATGACCTAAGTCAAGTATTGTAACAGATTTTTGAACTAATAAATAAATAAATAAATAGTGTCAGAAATGAAATGTTCAAGAGTCTCAATTGGGATACATGAAATGATAGATATCGAAACAAGGTTTTCAGAAACATAAAGAACACAAAAATCCAAGTTATTACGAAGAAGTTATGACCAATTGAAAATCCGCAGCAAAATTGGTAAAACACTGTTAAGCGTAAAACGCGAAATTTCAATAAAATACTTTTTAGCCTTAGGTGTCTAAACGAATGTCGTAGATATCATTAAACCGTGAACGTACATAGAAAGAACATCCAAATCTGACTTCGTGTGAGAAAGTTAAGATTTTTCTAAGTTTCGGAGTAGCGGTAGACAGCTAAAAACTCGAAATAGTGATCGAACGATTTTAACCCGACACGACCTAAACAAGAATTGAAGATCTCGACAATAGTAATACAACGGTAAAAAGATAGACGAAAACGGACATCGGATGAAGAAGTTATGAAATTTTAACGGTCTTTTCCTGTCCCGACCTATTAAAAATATATAATTAAAAATAAAGTCAAAATTTGCCAACGAAGTCTAAATGGAAGTTGTAGGTTATATTCTCACCTACACATGAGTATAAAGAACGTCAAAACAGAGCTCGTACATGAAAGTTGCATAATTTCAAAGATTGGGGCACAAAATCCGAGGCTGGTACAAGAGGGAACGCCCTGCGTTCTTCGACCAGAGCCAGTCCCATTATCCATCGAGTCCGAAGTTCATATGCAATGAAATACGAAGGCTCCAAACACGCTCGCGTTCGAGGTTCATCCCAGCCCTATAAATAATATGCGAGGGTTTCGACTTGTTTTGCTAATTTACACCATTTCTCTCCCATTTTCTCACTTTCGAGCTTTTCGAAGATACCCCGACGCCCCGATTCCATATCCAAGCTCCGAACAAGGTCCGAAGCTCCGGGATTTCTAAGAAATCGACTTTCTCCAGTCGAAGTGCTGCCCGAGTTTAGTCTCGTTTTCATCAAACTGCCACTTCTACCAAATGAGTTCATACCCCTATATTCTCACGTTTTTACTATATTTTAGGGGGAGAAATACAAGTGAAACGCAAGAAAAACTTATGTTAAAATGCAAATCATTACATATAGTTTCAAATGCTTTATCTACATTTTGTTTATAAATGTTAAGTACATAAAATAACGTTTTTACAGATTTTATACTTTACATGCAAAGTTGGTAGCACATTAAGGTTTATCATTCAAATGAAACTGATGCAGCGCAAAAAAACAACACAAAGATAACCAAGAATGAACCTGTTGATTCTAAAAGAATAGCCAGGACAATCTCTTCAAAACCACGTTGATTCTACGAATACCGTGGGATTGGCTTCAAAATCTGGGTTAACACACAGAATTTGGGAGAAAATCGAAAGTTCATAAAATTGATGATTGACCATCCAAATTACATCAAAAACAGTTAAATAAGAAGCAGGAATTAAAATGAAACCCTAAAAGTCCATGGGCCAAATACAAACCCAAAAACAAAACCCAAAAATTAAGGAAAAATAACAAAAATTGCTCATAACTCCATTTAGAAAGCGATTTATGGACTCAAAAATGGGTAAGTCCCCTTCGGGGACTTATCTAGACGTGCTCCTTGCTCCAAGCTTCGATTTGACTGGTCGTAGGCCCAAAACGGAGATTCGTAGCCAAAGTTATGGCCATTTTCGTGAAGCCCCTTTAGTCACACGATCGTGGGCCTCTAGGAACGCAAGGGCCCGATCCTCCACACTAGGGCCTGCATCATCCTCTCCCGGGTAGACAAAATTCGACCTCGAATGTGCACCATGGTCATCATCAGAAGAATCCCCATAATAAGGAAGCAAATGCTTTACATTGAATACATCGGAACAACGAATGTGGCTTGGCAACTGTAGACGGTAAGCATTGGAATTAATCTTCTCCACAATCTCCACTGGTCCAATCTTCTTAGCTGATAGCTTGTTGTACTCACCAATCGAAAAACGATCTTTAGTCAAAACAGCCCAAACAAAGTCACCTACTTCAAAATCAACTTGTCTGCGTTTTTTATCTGCATCTTGCTTGTACTTGGAGTTAGCTCGGACCAAGTTGTCATGAACAGCCCTATGAACATCATGTAGTCCTCCAACAAAATCCTGCACTTTCTTTGGAACTACCCTAGAAACAAGCAGTGACATCAAATCAAGTGGTCCCCGTGGCTGAACAGAATAGACCACCTGGAATGGACTATATCCAGTACTTCGGTTGATAGCATGATTATGAGCAAACTCAGCTTGACAAAGCTTCTGATCCCAGGTCTTCACATGATCACCCACTAAACACCGCAAAATATTACCAAGGGATCGATTGACAACCTCTGTTTGGCCATCCGTTTGAGGATGATATGCACTACTAAAATTGAGCTGAGTGTTCACCATTTTCCATAGGCTACGCCAAAAATGACTCAAAAACCTAGTGTCTCGATCTGATACAATAGAAGACGGTAATCCATGCAAACGGTAGACGTCTCGAAAGAATAACTGGGCCACATTAACTGCATCCGTCGTCTTTTTGCATTGAATAAAGTGCACCATCTTAGAAAAACGATCAACAACCACAAATATTGAATCATTTCCCCGTTGAGTACGTGGTAAACCCAACACAAAATCCATACTGATGTCTACCCAAGGTTGTGATGGAATAGGCAAAGACATATAGGGTCCTGCATTGGTAGATGTGCCCTTTGACACCTGACAGATTCGACACCGTTTAACATATCTATCCACCTCCTTGCGCATTGTAGGCCAAAAATAAGATGATTGTACCAACTGTAAAGTGCGATCTCGGCCGACATGCCCTTCACCATGCAGCTCCCTAATGATTTGAAGGCAGAGACTTGAATCAGGGATGCACAATTGATTGCCTTTGAAAAGAAAACCTTCATGCAGTAGAAAATCAGACATCTGTCCAGATTGTATACCCTGCAGAACAACAGAAAAAAAAGGATCAACCGTTAGCTGCTCCATGAGGACATCCATCCCCGGCATACCAACCCTCATGGAAACTACCAAATTACTCCTCCGACTCAATGCATCAGCTACCCGATTTGACATCCCAGACTTGTGTTTAACCACGAAAGTGAATTTTTCCAAGAACGACATCCACCTCCCATGTTTGTGTGACACCTTATCTTGACTGCGAATATGTCTTAATGAATCATGATCTGTGAACAAAACAAATTCCTTATGAAATAGATAATGGCGCCAATGCTTTACAGCTTGGACCACTGCATAGAACTCAACATCATAAGTGCTATAACGCAGCTTTGGCCCCGTCAACTTCTCACTAAAATAGGCAACCGGTCGTCCTCCTTGACTTAGAACTGCTCCAATCCCAACCTTGGAAGCATCCGTGTGTAATTCAAACACTTGAGAAAAGTCTGGCAATACAAGAATCGGTGACGTAGTAAGCTTCTCTTTTACTAATTGGAAAGCTGATTCTGCTGCTTCGGTCCAAGTAAAGGTCTTCCCTTTCATACAATCAGTCACCGGTGCCATAATAGAACTAAAGTTTGGAATAAACCTCCTATAGAATGAAGCAAGGCCATGAAAGCTTCGAACTTCAGTGATGGTAGTTGGACTTGGCCATTGTCTGACAGCTGCTACTTTAGACTCGTCCACCTGTATTCCTTCCCTAGAAACAACGTACCCCAAGAACAAGACTTTAGGAACCATAAACACACATTTCTTCATAGCTGCGTACAAACTATCCCGTCGAAGTACAGTCAAAACCTGCCTCACATGGTTGACATGCTCACCAAAAGTAGCACTGTAAATAAGTATGTCATCAAAATAAACGACTACAAATTTACCAATAAAGGGCCTGAACAACTGGTTCATCACACGCATAAATGTACTAGGAGCGTTTGATAAACCGAAAGGCATCACCAACCACTCATACAATCCTTCACGAGTCTTGAAGGCAGTCTTCCACTCATCCCCAGGCCTAAGTCGAATCTGATAGTACCCGCTCTTCAAGTCCAGTTTCGTAAAGATAGAGGCACCACTAATCTGGTCAAGTAGGTCATCAAGTCGAGGAATTGGAAATCTATACCTCACCGTGATCTTGTTGATGGCGCGACTATCAACACACATACGCCAAGTACCATCCTTTTTAGGAGTCAACAAAGCAGGAACAGCACACGGACTCATGCTGTCTCGAACATGACCTTTTGAAATCAAATCCTCCACCTGTCGTCGCAACTCCTCATGCTCTCCGGGACTCATTCTGTAATGTGGCCTATTAGGCAACTGAGCTCCAGGTTGTAAATCAATATGATGTTGGATATCACGTAAAGGTGGCAAACCATCAGGTAATTCATTAGGGAAAACATCAGCGAATTCCTTGAGCAGAGGGACCATAGCCTCAGGAATTTCAACCTCCTTAGCGACTTCCTTACCGAGCAATACAAAAATTTCACCTTCCGCCTCCAACTCGTCTTCAAACTGATTAAGGGTTAGTAGAGTACCCGAAGTTCTCGGAACTGGCTCATTTGGCTTACTGGGAACCAATGTTATCTTCACACCACCAAACAAGAAACTGTAAGTGTTAGTCCGCCCGTTATGATCTATGTTACGATCATACTCCCAAGGTCTGCCCAACAATAAATGACATGCATCCATAGCAACCACATCACACCACACATCATCTTTATACGTGGTACCAACAGAAAAATGAACAAGGGCTCGTTTAGATACAGTGACCTCGCCACCCTTCTTAAGCCACTGTAGCTTGTAAGGCTTAGGGCGATTTTCTGTTTTCAAAGCCAACTTTTGAACTGCTTCTTCAGATATAAGGTTATCACAACTTCCTGAATCAATAACAAAAGTACAAACCTTTCCCAAAATAGTACATGTCGACTGAAAGATGTTGTGTTTGAGCCAATCATCACCAACAACTTTTGGTGTAAAACAAGACCGCCTTACCACCAAATTTACCCCCACATCTCCAGTTACAACTTCCTCCTCGCATTGATGCTCTTCGTCATAGACAGGGGGATCTTCGTAATTTTCACCGGCATCATCATTTTGCCAATCATCTTGCTCAACAAACAAATGACGTTTTCCGACCTTCTTGCACTCTGATTGTCGGTGACCTGTCTCCCCACAACTAAAACACTTCAAGCTGCTACTAACAGTTGTCCTAGGGTTTGGTCCAACACTGTAAGATGTCGTTCTTTGTTGATTAGGAACAACACGGGGTACCATACCACCCGTCCCGGGACATCCTCCAATATTGGCAGTTGAAGACGAACCGCCCACCCGACGACTTTGTTTCTCAAAAGCCAACGCCCGTTGGTGCGCTTCAGAAATAGATACCGGGTCAAACAAATTTACAGAGTCCATGATTTGGACCCGTAGACCCCCAATATATCGAGCAACGAGTTGTTCCTCTGTCTCCTGGATATCGTTTCGGGCAATCAATTGGTAGAACTCAGTTGTGTAATCGTCAACTGATTTGGCACCCTGTTTCAGATTTTGCAACCGTTGGTACATCAACCTTTGAAAATTATGGGGTACGAAGTTGGATCGTAAACACTTCTTCATCTTCCTCCAAGTCACGACCTTTGACTTTCCAAGCCTGTCTCGTGTCAGTTTTAGTTGTTGCCACCATGCAGATGCCCTACCACGTAGCCTGGTAGCAATCAATGACACTCTTTAGCTTTCAGGGACTTCTTTGAACTCAAAAACTTCCTCAACAGTAGCCAACCAGTCGATGAACCCCTCTGGATTCAAACTGACCCCGTCGAATTCTGGGATATCAATTCTCATTCCGGCCTCCCAACGCCTATTGTCACCTCTATGATCACGCCTTGGCCGCTTTTCTAGATCATCTTCAGAATATGAACCGTCACTGCCGCCGAACGGGTTCCCAAATTCACCATCTTCCACTTGAGAATGTGTTCGAGACCTTTGCCCTCCTCGATTCATCAGTTCGACCATCCTATCAGTCAGTTGGTCAACCATTTGATCCATCCTCTCCTCCATTCATGCCATAATACGTTCTTCTAGTTCTTGCTCATGAACATTAGCGGGCGTCCTGTTTCTCCTCGGAGGCATTTTGAACAAGGAACCTGGCTCTGGTACCAACTGATGCAGCGCAAAAAAACAACACAAAGATAACCAAGAATGAACCTGTTGATTCTAAAAGAATAGCCAGGACAATCTCTTCAAAACCACGTTGATTCTACGAATACCGTGGGATTGGCTTCAAAATCTGGGTTAACACACAGAATTTGGGAGAAAATCGAAAGTTCATAAAATTGATGATTGACCATCCAAATTACATCAAAAACAGTTAAATAAGAAGCAGAAATTAAAATGAAACCCTAAAAGTCCATGGGCCAAATACAAACCCAAAAACAAAACCCAAAAATTAAGGAAAAATAACAAAAATTGCTCATAACTCCATTTAGAAAGCGATTTATGGACTCAAAAATGGGTAAGCCCCCTTTGGGGACTTATCTAGACGTGCTCCTTGCTCCAAGCTTCGATTTGACTGGTCGTAGGCCCAAAACGGAGATTCGTAGCCAAAGTTATGGCCATTTTCGTGAAGCCCCTTTAGTCACACGATCGTGGGCCTCTAGGAACGCAAGGGCCCGATCCTCCACACTAGGGCCTGCATCAGAAACACACTTTTGAAAAACTATAATATGTATAGTTTACGATAAATTCATGATATTTTACACTCTATGAACACTATAGAAAGGGAACGCTTACATTTACAAGAAAAATGGACTTTTCATATGTATATCTATTTGATACAAACTTTTGTGAGACATTTGACTTCACGTACTTTCAAGTACATATTTCAGTCCTGTGTTGTAAACCATAATCTCCTATAGGGAGAGCATGATACTTGTGTATAGATCTATACGAAATTGACAATCCCGCACCTAAGCTGTTAGCTACAGTTGAACCGGCAGGTCTGGGGTGACAAACGTCATATCATTCCAACGCCTGAAGAACGTTGTGACAGGCAGTCTGTGTTAATAGTATGGTTATAAAACTCACAACAAGTATTGAAATATTTGATTGATGAGGCTATCAAATGCCTTAATGATTATATATACATATATAAATCTACTTACACTATTTTCGGTATGGAAAATACTTACGCATCCGGTTTTTGAAGCTTTTAAAAACTACTATTCATTTATAGAAGATATTGGATTTTCTAGAAACAAACTCAGTTACTTTCTACAAAATGGCATACAATTCTTATACAAAAACACTTATGAACTTACCAACTTAATTGTTGACACTTTTTCAAAACTACTTGTATTTCTTAGGGATTCAGTAATACATGTATAACAACAACTTTTGGGTAAGGAACGCTAAGGTGACAACTTTCAAACTTATTATATCATCATAATGTAATTTCTTTTGAAACATGTATTACAATCAACAATGTAACTTTTAAAATTATATATATGATGGTTGTTTTTGCTTTCTTTACTATTTATTCAACTGTTATGATACTACATGAAGTCATCCGCCCTCGAACGATTCCGCCGTTCTGGTTTGCGGGTGTGACATTAATGGTTAAGCCTTTGAGCTTTCAAGCGTTGTGGAAGGGTTTTTGAGCATTTGGACTATCCCAAAAGGATAAATTTTGAAACTTTATCCTTTTAGACATGTTTGGAGTTTAGATTTGAACCTTAGAGTCTCTGGAAATCGAAGAATCTATTGTATGTGTTAAGCTGGGGAAAACTCGGTGAGTTGGCTAGGGTTTTCTCTGACTTTCTAAGTTCTATAGAAATCGACGAGTCCAAGAGGTGCACTCGACGAGTTGGGTCAACATGGACTGTTGACCTTGAACGTTGACTTTGACTTTGACCATAGTTGACCAAGTTGGACTTTTGAGGGCATTTTGGGTATTTCGGGATTTTGATGGGTTTTGGTCATGATGGTTGTAGGCATTGATTCAGTAGCTGAGATTTGGAGTCAGACCTTATCAGTTCTTCGCTACTTGTGAGGTGAGTTGTCCTCACTGTACTTGCAGGTCGAAGGCACCAATGTCGGCCATTGGATTGATATCCTATTATGTACCCTATTGTATTGTTACGATCTGTTAGATCGGTATCCTAGTAGATAGGATGTTTCTATGCTTAGTGATATGTGTGAATGGACGTAGACCGTTATATGATTATCGGTTATATGTGCACATGATTTGTTGGTGGCTGAGGCTTCACTACTTTATGCGTAAGCGAACAGGCCGAGGCATTCCAACGTGATGGTTGAGAGCCTAGGGTATTCCATCCCGAGGTTGATTGACCCATAATATGTTGGCATTCCAACCCGATGGTTGAGGGCCTGGGATATTCAATCCCGAGAATGGTTGGACACATAGTATATTGGCATTCTAACCAGATGGTTGAGGGGCTTGGGGTATTCTAACCAGATGGTTGATTGGGCCCAAAGTATGTTGTCATTATAAATGTGTTATTTTTTATTTATTGTTATTTTAGGGGAACTCACTAAACTTTGAGCTTACAGTTTGGATTATGTTTAAGGTACCACAATGGATCGTGGAAGACGAAGGCGTGATCATGCACTTCCTCATGTTTTGATCTTACGATTTTGGGATTTCTCAATTGTGAAACTTATTTTGAAAACAAATTGTAATAAATGATTGTTGTGGTTGTTTAAAAAGTTTAAAATTTTCAAGAATTTTTCAAATGTTACAACTACCTAATCATACTTTATTTTTTGGTTGTTCACATTCTTCTAAATTAATGAGCAATCTGTCCTTTTTTTGTCGCACCTGATAAAATAAAATAAAAAACCACATCAGAGCAAAGAGATTCTTTCATATTTAAGATTTATAAAAATGAAAAAAAAATTTATACCTTGAGCGCCCCATCAATTCTAATTGGTCTTAGTTATATAATCGTTCCAGTAAGAAAAATACCATACCCCAGTCAATAAACAGGACAAGAAGAAAGTTAAGGGTATTATCGTCTAAATCCACCTTAAAAAGGTATCAAAGAAAACTCCCAACTCTATCCTCCTTTAGTAATGAACAAGAAATAAACTCCACCAATTAAGATTAATGATGTAGATATCAAACTAATAAAAATCTTCAAGAGTACAGGAAGCTGCAGATAGTATCAAACACACACCGATCCACAATTTCAGGAAAAAAAAAGCAACCAATAACCATAGGCAAAACTGTCCAATATCTATTTGGATCTTCACCGTATACATAACATGCAAGGATCCAGTATAAATTAGTATTTAGCAGAACTCAAAACCTTGTGTGAACTCTATCATTTGCGTGCCAACGCAAACCACGAAGTAAGTGGTGGTCAACTGAGTAATAAGGGTAAACCCATCAAATCTTCTTAAAACACCATACAACTACGGAATCTATTGTAATAGGACTGTAATGTGTAGATACCTCTACAATCCACACCCCAAATATACCAGACACTAGCTACGGGATAATAATCATCCGAAGTGATAATATTGTGCAAGTTAATCATAACCCAACATTAAGATAACATGTAACAGTAGATTTCCTATTTGAACTATCCTCATTATCTATCACCCTGTCAATCCCTGGCATCCCATCTACTCAACTAGCAAGACATAAGACACTTGACTGCGTTTCCCTTATGGAAGTAACTGCATTTTTTCATTAAAAACTAGGAACAAAGTTGGAATAGAGATATAACAAAATTATCAAGAGAGATATAGCATAAAGAAGGAAGGATACAAACCACAATCACGCGATCCATAACTGAATCATTCCTTGATCTTCGACTGATATGAAATAGTAGATAGGAGAAGACTTACTTGATCTTCGACACAAATATCACCAACTTGAACAGTGTCTTCACTAGAGAATCCAAAAATTGATACAAATCAATAGTTTATTTGAAAAATGTCCTTCAATTATTGCAAAGAAAGAAAAAGATACAAGCATTAAGTATTGTACCCAAGTACGGTAGGGACCTATCCCCTAAATTAAGAACCCCTTTACACCCTGTTACTTCAGCAATACCCTAAAACCAGACGAGATGCTCTTGTATTTAACTGGATCGATCTGACTAACCAACATAACACGTGAAAAAAATGAGATATGGGAAGTTCAATTTTTTGATTAATCCACAACCAAAGATAGAGAGGGTTCAATTTTAAAAAATATCTAACAGAAAATAAGTGGAGATATCTCCATAGAGGTAGGTGGGGGTGAGAGAGAGAGAGAGAAAGAGAGTGAGACAGAGAGAGAGAGGCTTTCTAGCAATCATAGGAGAAAAGAGTCTGTGCATCGATGGAAGAGAGACTAAGATGAGTACATGTGTTATGTAGCTGCCAATTAGGATTTTTTAAGTGGAGGATGTGGTCAGGGGTTTTCTTGTAGAGAGAGCTTGAGTTGTGGTTAATGGAAAACAGAAATCTATGGATGAATGGAGAAGGGTTGGAGGCGGTGGAGGTGGGTGAAGAAGAAGGGTCTTGTGGATTTTGTGAAGACGATGAAAGCTGGAAATAAAGGGTTGAGAAGAAATAAGGAAGGCTTTTTAAAATTTTTTGGAATTATGTTTCCCGCTAGCTATTAATGAGGATGTGCTACCAAAAAAATTATAAAACAGTAAATAATTTTAGGACACGCAAAAATGTGTGTCCTAAATCACTCAAGTTTTTGAAGAATTGACATTATTTTTAGGAAACACATTTTTGCGTATCATAAAACAGTGCGTGTCATGGTTCATGTGTCATTAGAAGTGTATATTCTAGTAGTGTTTATTTTGTTTAGTGAAACATATCCCACATCCATGCTAAATTCTTTCCTTAACATTGGAACTTTTTCTCACTGCGGATCCCATATGAAACCTACACCTCATTCATCTCTTATATAAGGTAAAACAAGTTCTCAATTTTCAAAGTTAGGTTTGGAATGGGTTCGGGTTTTAACCTAAAACTTTATTAAGAATCTAAACCCATCGGTTTGGGTCTAGGTTTCATGTTAAAAAATTTAAAAACCGATACCATCAAATTTGGTTGGTTTTAGGTCAAACTGACACAAATCGATTCATGCTCATCCTTAGGCTTTACAATAATTAATATTTCAACTCCGTTTTCAAATACATGGAAAACAATTATAGAGTAAATAACTTTACATGTTAAATGCAATGATGTTGTACTTTGTTGATTTGTTGTCATTCAATCTTTCGACGGTTGATTTTTCGCCATTCAAATCATTTTCTAATTTGTTGCCATTCAAGAAATTGTCACGTACATGGAAGACTCCAAAGTTGTCATTCAAGTGGAAAATTTAAGAACAACATAATTGCTAAGTGAGTAATCAGAAGGCAAAATTTGCATTCAAAAAAGATAATCAAAATTTGAAATCTGAAAGCTTAGGGATCATAATTGAGTAATCAGAAGGCGGAATATACAGAAATGTCCTTGTTCCGAATTGCAATCAAGGATACACCTTCGATTACCTTTTTTCCCCATAACAAAGTTTGAAGTGATGCTTCGTTCTTGAACGTAGATCGAATGCGATGCAGAAGGAAGGGCTAATTAGGTGCTTGGTCGTATGTCTATGCATGTATATTTATTGCGTGAGATCGTGTCTTATATATGACTACCTGAGATCATATCCTACATATACGATATGGTAGGAATTTTTCTCAAAAGGGTTAGGATAGTTAGGGGAAGTATTGTCAATCTATTTTTTTATGTCTTAGGGTTTTTTTTTTTTATTTAGGGGAAATATGGTATATATATATATATATATATATATATATATATATATATATATATATATATATATATATATATATATATATATATATGTATTTAAATTAAAATAATTACAAAATATGAAAATTGATTATATAATTGAAAATAAAAAATTAATTTTTTAAGGAAAATATAATATATTAAATTAAAAACAATTAATACCAATATTTAGATCTTATCCAAGATAAATATAATATTTTATGTTTCACAAAAAAGTAAAAGTACTTATATTAGCGAAAGTTTATAGTCCAATACAGTTTATCAATTAAGATTTGATAGAAAAAAAAGGGCATTAAATAGTTTGCAAGACGTGGCTTTAGTGTGTCCCAAGCCCGATTTGACGTAGTTAAATCCACAAGTCCGATTTGACATACGAAAAGTTTTCTGTTTGTTGGTGTTTATGCGTTTGGTGAGTGGCGTGTCGGAAAACATCGATCTTTATGTATAATGCATGTGAAGTATGGGATATTCTGGCCTTTACGTGTAAGCAAGTAAGTCCGATCTGTGATATTTTTTAATTCATGCATATGAGGATCACAAGAACATAATTTAATTTATGGTTAAATTACAATAATACATAACTTTATTAATTACTATTAGCAATGGAAAAGCATGTTTATCAGTTTATGCATATGAAGTTATGAACACACTACAAGAAAATATCATATGTATGCATTTTCATGGTAGATGTAAATCTTGAATTTCATGAACTTCTCTTTATTATAAGAGAGATCATTGGATACTCAGATTAGTTTAGATTTATGAAGGATCTGAGATGTTAAAGTAGAAAGTATTCTACCATGTCTAAAAAGCCAAAATTGATGTTGAAGGGTTTGAAAATTTATTCGTGGGGACCAAAACGTAAGCATATATCCACGCTGCTTATTTCATCAGGGCCCTCGAGCGTACTCTATTAAAAATAGTTAGAATTGGAGGACTAAATAATAATAAGTCAACATCAAGGCCTGATTAGATTAGTTGAGAACCTTTGTTTATCTTAATCAAAAGCCTAATATAGCTTAATTACCATGTTAATTAATATTGCCATTCAAGGAAAGTGAATGATTGGAAGTAACTGATTAAGATGTGAAAAGGTTGACATTTAATTTGTATGATCGCTTCATGAAAAATTTATGATCAACTAGATGTAACTGAGGGTACTAAGGTAATTTCACAGTTCCACAATAACTAATAAACCAAGCCATACACTGTCTATTAAACTATGATCGAGTCATCAACTCAAAGTTTAGATCTTTTTGGATCTTGAAGTATTCAAAGAGTGCTTGCTCCTATTTATATATGTGGTTTATATTGTTTTAGCGTATAATTATTAAGAGCCAAGGATCAAAAGGTCTATTTTGTACTTTTAGGTAGGTTATGGAGTGATAAAGAAAGCGAACATGACATGAGGTATCTCATGCTTTCTTTATTTTTATTCCAAAGTTAACCTTTTTTTTTTCTAGATACAAGATGCAAATAGATAAAAACAAAAATATGACTATACCCTTCTAGTCAAAACTGATGTAGCAAATGACACACTATCCATGCTTTTGGCTTTGTGATTTGATTAATCTTTTGCTTACCCATTGAGATTTCTTTACAGTAAGTCAGTTGTCCTTTTCTTGCATCTTGAATTTTTGAAGATGATCTATATGATTAACAATTATAACCCCAATCTAGGATTCTATTTATCTCTTAACACATGGCACCACCAATGAAGTAGATTACTAACTACATATTATTCTAATGAGTTTTTTCAGCTAATTTTTGATTAAAAACTCTTGTTTCACCACCAGAATCTTCGAGAATGTGATTTCTACCTATCAAATAGTTTTCGGAGCTTAATATAAGCATAAACTCAACGGTATCTGCTCAGGAGTGAGAATCTCGTAAACCATGCATGCTTTATGACTTTCAAACTTTTTAACAATTTTATAAAATTGTGTCGTTAATCGTAAGTCACTAAAATATAGCTTGATGTTAATATTGATAAAAGGAAGTCACATATTGAAATGAAGATTTTAGATAAAGATCGAATTTTCACATTTTGAACTTGCAAAGTATGAATGCTCTATTATTTAATTGTCAATTCCCATAGGCCATATATGTTAACTGGAAGCGTTTGATTCGTTCAACCTTCTCTCTTAATGAAGAGCCATGTAAATGTTGGCCATTCGTCTAGGGATTTAAGCATTGATCTGGTCTCTATTTAGGTGAAATATAGTAATTAAGAAAGTCAATAAACAATCTTGAAACAACTATGGAGGTGACTTTTCATGAACCCAACACCACAACACATGAAATCTCATAACGAATGGGGTAAATGAGAGGTTATATAATACTTCCGTAGATAACCTTTGACATATGAAATGTATACGCCCACAATGGTGCCAATAAAGGTAAGAAGGTAAATATTATACAAAACGCACAATCAGGTAAAAGTAACAAAGGGCCTATAGGCATTCTTTCAAGGGAACATGCATTTTAGAGAAAGATAAAATCTTTGGTATTAGGTAAATGTAAAATTAGGAATGTAGTCACCATTAAACAAATCAAAATTGTAAGCGACCAACTCCCTTAATTAATATACAAAAAAAGATCAGGATTCCAATTGAAAACCTCATTTCTATCTTTTTATTATATAAGAACATCATTTTCCTTGCACAGATTATCTTGTTACTAAAATGAGGTGCAAGTCATCAGCTAACCAAAATCTAAAGCACAAAAAGGGCTTATGGTCACCCGATGAAGATCAAAAACTCAAAGACTACATCATCAACCATGGTCTTGGCTGCTGGACTTCTGTCCCCATTAATGCAGGTAAGTTAATTAACATCATATGCTATATGTGATAATAAGTTGTGTCATGACTTTTAGAGTTGACTTTATGGTTTTATCGATATCACAGGTTTACAAAGGAATGGAAAAAGTTGTAGATTAAGATGGACTAATTATCTAAGGCCAGGATTAAAGCGAGGGACATTCACCACACATGAGGAACAGATCATTTTAACTCTTCATGGCATGTTAGGCAATAAGTAAGCATGTATTATAAATAAACTTTTTTTTATTTGGATTTTTTTCCTTATTATATGATTTTGTAAACAATTACTCTATTGATCATCACCTCCATAATTGATAAATATATAATCACTAAATGTATAACGATCATTACAAAAAGTAAATTAATTTAACAATGCATAATGTTCGTGTTTTTATATTTTGGATTGTTCTATTTTATTTTCCTCAAATCTTAACTACCTGCTAATGTAAGATCATTTTTTGTACCTTGGATTAGAGTTTAAGGTGAAGTCCACCATCAAAATATTCACTATGTCCACATTTGGTCACTCCACAATTACAAGAATCAAAATGTGTTACTATTTATTGCATATAGCCCATAGCCCATTAACTAATACAACGGTTAAATTGGTACAAGACAATGATCAGAACACCACTGAAATCATATAACTTATTCACGGTTTATGTAATGCGTATAGATAACAAAAAATTGTTTCGAACTTATATGTGCATAAAAACAGTTTATAAAGCTTGTAAGTTGACAATTAACAAAAATAATGCCATTATATAGTTATTAGTGTACAAAAAATTATATATATCTAAGAAACTAATACAGGCCCGCTTCAAATATCTCAGGTGGTCACAAATGTCACAGCACTTGCCAGGAAGGAGTGATAATGAGATAAAAAATCATTGGCATTCTTATCTGAAGAAGAAAGTTGCCAAATTACAAAGCATAACGCCTTTAGACACATTAAATGAAGAATCCTGTTCTTCTTCTACTTCTTTAAAGTCAACAAGAACAGGTTCAAGTATCGAATCAAATGATGTGGAGCCTTTAGATTATTCAAAAGTAACTGGTCTTAGAATCCCACCAAAGATTTTATTTGCTGACTGGCTCTCACTAGATCAGTTTCAGTTGTTTAATAATAACAATTCAGATGAATTATCATATTCAATGGATGCATTTAATCATACTTGTAGCTCTCAAGAAACAGTTATAAATGGGGGATCATATAGTAGTGGCATTCAAGAAGGATCAAGAGCTGAATGTCAAAATGTGGAACATGACTTCTATGATTTGATCTTTGAAGAAATTATAGGTCCAAACTTTAACATTAATGCATTGTAGTCCATGAAAGGACATGAGCAATCCAACTCATGATCTTTATAACCTTGGAGGGAGCTAGACTTAATTTTGTAAGAGCTTTTAAGTCCATGAGTTGTCTTATCTTTGAAGTCGGACCAAAATATTTGCAAATGTAATAAAAATGTCATGTCATTTTATTTACATTGTGTTTTGTTATTGAAATTTCGAACAATTGTGCTTGCTTTGTTGTTGCAAACAAACCATCGTTATTGGCTTCTTGCAATAATGCAAGGAAAATAACCGCACCCATTTTCTATAATGGGTGTAAGGGGAGGCTAGTGTTGGAAGAAAGAAGGACTTAAACAAGAAATTCTAATACAGAACAGGGAGAACATGAAAAAACTAATAATACTTGTAGCTCTCAAGAAACAGTTATAAATGGGGGATCATATAGTAGTGGCATTCAAGAAGGATCAAGAGTGAGTAAGAGTGATCTGCAACAAAATTCTGAATGTCAAAATGTGGAACATGACTTCTATGATTTGATCTTTGAAGAAATTATAGGTCCAAACTTTAACATTAATGCATTGTAGTCCATGAAAGGACATGAGCAATCCAACTCATGATTTTTATAACCTTGGAGGGAGCTAGACTTATTTTTTTAAGAGCTTTTAAGTCCATGAATTGTCTTATCTTTGAAGTCGGACCAAAATATTTGCAAATGTAATAAAAATGTCATGTCATTTTATTTACATTGTGTTTTGTTATTGAAATTTCGAACAATTGTGCTTGTTTTGTTGTTACAAACAAACCATCGTTATTGGCTTCTTGCAATAATGCAAGGAAAATAACCGCACCCATTTTCTATAATGGGTGTAAGGGGAGGCTAGTGTTGGAAGAAAGAAGGACTTAAACAAGAAATTCTAATACAGAACAGGGAGAACATGAAAAAACTAATAATACTTGTAGCTCTCAAGAAACAGTTATAAATGGGGGATCATATAGTAGTGGCATTCAAGAAGGATCAAGAGTGAGTAAGAGTGATCTGCAACAAAATTCTGAATGTCAAAATGTGGAACATGACTTCTATGATTTGATCTTTGAAGAAATTATAGGTCCAAACTTTAACATTAATGCATTGTAGTCCATGAAAGGACATGAGCAATCCAACTCATGATCTTTATAACCTTGGAGAGAGCTAGACTTAATTTTGTAAGAGCTTTTAAGTCCATGAGTTGTCTTATCTTTGAAGTCGGACCAAAATATTTGCAAATGTAATAAAAATGTCATGTCATTTTATTTACATTGCGTTTTGTTATTGAAATTTCGAACAATTGTTCTTGTTTTGTTGTTACAAACAAACCATCGTTATTGGCTTCTTGCAATAATGCAAGGAAAATAACCGCACCCATTTTCTATAATGGGTGTAAGGGGAGGCTAGTGTTGGAAGAAAGAAGGACTTAAACAAGAAATTCTAATACAGAACAGGGAGAACATGAAAAAACTAAAGAACAATTTGTTGTGAACAGATTTCTTATTCAATATTCTGCCCACATTTGATTAAGTACATAGCCATATAAATACCAAAAAAAAAAAGAAACCGATTAATACTAATTTATGGGTAATCGTGGACCATTTATTTGAAATTAAGTAACAGCTACCAAAAACAAAACTGAAATCTTAAATGCTAAGTAGTGGGATAGAAGCTACTGGAAGTTTTGAGCACCATTATTCAACACACCCACTTGCTTCAAAACTTGTTACTCTCACACGGAACCTGAAGAAATTATGCTCGACACTTGGAAGAGACTTTGTGAGCACATCTGCAACTTGCTCGTTAGCTCCACAATGCTTCAAAATGATTTCTTTCTCAGCAACTAAATGACGAATAAGATGGTAACGGGTGGCTATGTGTTTTGTCCTACTGTGCAAGGAGGGATTCTTTGTCATTGCAATTGTTGCTTGATTGTCACAAAAGATTTCTGTTAGGCCAACTTGCTTTTGTAGAAGATCGGCAATTAAGTATCCTTCTTAACCACATAGCTTGACAAGCCGATGATGTTGTTGTAAAATACTCCGCTTCTGATGAGGATAGTGCTACGATATCTTGTTTTTTTGAGCTCCATGAAACAACACCTGAACCAAGAGAAAAAACATAACCAGAGGTGCTCCTTCGATCTTTCAAACAACCACCCCAATCACTATCAATAAACCAATATAATTTCAGATTAGGTACATTTGAGTGCCAAATCCCAAACTCAAACATTCCAACTATACAGCGAAGAATCCTCTTTGCTGCTCCTAGATGATGAACTGAAGGACTATGCATAAATCTTGAAACTTTGCTAACCAGAAATGGAATATCACGTCTGGTGTGAGTTAGGTAGTTCAAGCCTCCAACTATACTCTTGTAGTGTTTCACATTTGCGAACTTTGTGCCATCATTTGCAACAAGTGATTCATTCATATTCATCGGTGTTAAACACGGATTTGTACTCATCATATTGAATCATTTAAGCAAGTCAGTAGCATACCTTTTTTGCCAAATAAAAATTCCATCATCACAATGGTTCACCTCCAGGTCAAGAAAGTAATGTAACAAGCCTATATCTGACATCTCAAAATTTTTAATCATCGAAGATTTGAACTCAGCAACAATAGACTCACATGACCCCATATAAATAATGTCATCTACATAGATGCAGACTAATAAAAAATATGTTTTACCTTGCTTTTTTACATAGAGAGTAGGCTCACTTTTACTTCTATCAAATCTGTTTTCTTGAAAGTACGAATCTATCTTGTTGTACCATGCTCTGGGGGCTTTCTTAAGCCCGTATAAGGCTTTTTTCAACCTATACACTTTGCTATCATCACCACATGAAAATCTTTCCGGTTGAGAGACATACACTTCTTCTAGCTCTCCATTTAGAAATGCCAATTTAACATCAAATTGGTACACTTTCTATTTTAATTGTGCTGCTAAGGCAAGAAAAATTCTAACTGTTTCAAACCGAGCAACCGGAGAAAAGGTTTCTTCGTAATCGACTCTGTGTTGTTGAGCATACCCTTTCACAACCAAACACGCTTTATGCTTCTGGATTGTATCATCGACATTGTATTTTGTACGATACACCCATTTGAGGCCTATGACATTTTTTTCTTTGGGCAAATCAACCAAATCCCAATTCTCATTCTTTCTAATAGCCGCAATCTCATCTTTCATCGCATCTTGCCACATCAGTTTCTCTGCCGCATCATCATAAGAGATAGGATCAGGATCAGATGCATATAATGCAAAGCTACATGAAGCATATATATATA
The DNA here is from genome assembly GCF_051521515.1 of Lactuca serriola. NCBI lineage: Eukaryota > Viridiplantae > Streptophyta > Magnoliopsida > Asterales > Asteraceae > Lactuca > Lactuca serriola. Next base: position 73,694,639 of record NC_136416.1, read on the forward strand.
TATATATATATATATATATATATATATATATATATATATATATATATATATATATATCCTCCAGTGATCGAAACTTTTTGGAGGACTTTCAGATGAAGAGCTTGAGGGTGAAGAAGATCCCGATGGTGAAGAATGTGGAGTTGAAGGTGGTGTAACATTATCTCCATTTTGAGAATTGATCATTTCTGAATCTGTGGATTTATTACCCTCAAATGTAACAAGAACATATTTTGGTGAGTTTTGTGAAACCGATGCTTTCCAACTCTATTGTTCTACCTCATTAAATTCAACATTCCTCCTTATAATAATTTTTTCACTAATCGGGTTAAATAACATGTACGCCTTTGATGAAGTAGAATAGCCAATGAAAAGGCATTTCTCTGACATTTGATCAAGCTTGGTGCGAGATGATGTGACTAATGCATAAGCAATGCACCCGAAGATTTTTAAGCGACTTACTTGCGGCTTTCTACCTTTCCATGCTTCATAGGGAGTTCAATTTAGAACATCCTTTGTAGGCGAGATGTTCAAAATGTATACAACAGTTGCAATGCCTTCAGCCCAAAAATAAATTTGGAAGCTTTCTTGCTGCCATCATGCTTCTTTCCATGTCACTAATGGTTCGGTTTTTTCGTTCTGCTACTCCATTCTGTTCTGGAGTGTGCGGTGCAGTAAATTCCTTACGAATACCATTAAACTCACAAAATTCATTAAATTTTTGTGAGGTAAATTCACCACCATTATCGGAACGAAGAACTTTCATGTTATTCCCATTCACTTTCTCTACCAAAGCCTTAAATTTTTTGAAGCAATCATCTATAAACAACAAGAAATATCCACTTCCAGCCAACGAATCAACAGTCATTAGACCACAACATCGGTATGCACTAATTTAAGACAAGAAGAAGCTCTCCAAGACTTACCTACAGGAAATGATTTTCGAGTTTGTTTCCCATATACACACCCTTCACAAAAATCCACTGTATCTATTGTTGGCAGCCCTAAAACCATATTTTTCTGATGTAGCAATTTCAACCAATTTATATTTAAGTGACCATAACGTAGATGCTAAATGCTTGACTCACTAGTAGCAACTAAAGTACACTTCTCCATGGTTGAAATTTTAAGTGGAAACATTCTATTTTGTGTCACGGGAATGTTAGCAATGGGCTGACCAAATTTTTGTCTCTAATTAAATAGTACCCATCATCAAAAGTAATTGAATACCTAGAACACATTAATTTCCCAACACTTAGCAAATTATGGGCTAATTTAGGAACATATTGAACATCATGAAGAAGTTTTGCATTACCTTGAGTGCTTTTGATAGAGACTGTACCTTGTCCTTCAATTTGCAATGCATTGTCATCTCCAAAATGAACTAGACCCTTTTGAGTCTCATCAAGCTCTTTAAACAAAGACTTTGTTCCTGTCATATGGTTTGAACATCCGCTGTCCAAAAGGCACACGCCATTAGACGTATCAACTGTGGAAGAATGTGCCATGAATAGCTTGCTGTCCTCTTTAATTTTTTATGAAAAGTTTGCATGATTTTGTTCTTCTCGTTTCTTGGTCCAACAATCAACTTATTTGTGGCCAAGTTTGTTGCAATCTCGACATTGAGGGTTTTGTTCTTCTCTCTGCTTACTCCAACAATCAGCTTCCCTATGGCCAATTTTGTTGCAATGTTGACATCGAGGGATGTTTTTTTTTGTTGGCGTTGATCAGCAAACTGAACTATTCCTCTGCTACGACCACGAAATCCACCTCTTCCTCGTCCACGACCACATGAACTTTCTGCACTTCATTTATTCTGATTCCTAGTTTCTTGAAATGCCTTCTCATCGACTTTCTCACAACACCTGTTCATTCTATCTTATGGGCTATCAAAGAACTCATTAGTTCATCAAAAGTATAAGTGGATAGGTCCTTTATTTCCTCGATTGCAGCCACGACATGATTAAAATCCTTGGTCAAACTCCATAAAACTTTACTGACTATGATTTCATTGCTAACATTATCACCGTATGACCTCATGTGGCTGACAATTTCAGACACTCTTGAAAGAAAAACTTGCACCTTTTCTTTCTCTTTCATGCCCAAGGTCTCGAATTCACGACGAAGAGATTGTAGTTTGACATTGATGACTTTTCGATCACCAAGAAATTCTTGTTTCAGAATTGCCCATGCCTGGTTTGAGGTTGTTGCTTCTACAATACGTGGGAAAAACTCATCATCCAATGATGATTAGATGAAGAATAAAGCCTTTGCATCCTTCTTTCGAGTTTCTTGTAATTGCTGATCTGGCTCTGTTGGTGCCGAGTTTGGTTCTGCATACCCATTATCCACCAAATCCCATAGCTCTTGGGACTTCAACATTGTCTTCATTTTGAGACTCCAAAGGTGGTACTTCTCCCCCTTGAAAACTAGAATCAATGGTTGTGCTGTAGAACTTGTACCATTGGTTGTCATTGTACCGGCTCTAATACCAATTTTGTTGGAAGAAAGAAGGACGTAAACAAGAAATTATGATATAGAACAAGGAGAATAGGAAAAAACTAAAGAACAATTTGCTATGAAGAGATTTTTATTCAATATTCTGCCCACATTTGATTGAATACACAACCATATAAATACTAAAAAAAAAAAAACCTAACAAAGCTAGAAATAAGCAAAAGCAACTGCTAATAGTAATTTATGTGTAATCATGGACGACTTATTTGAAATTAAGTAACAACTACCAAAAACGAAACTGAAATATTAAATGCTAAGTAGTGGGATAGAAGCTACTGGAAGTTATGAGCAGATTCAACAGCTAGATATAGTTCCTTGTTCATCTATCGTAACATTTGTGAATTGGAGATTTGGAGTTTTTAGTCTTATTATATAAGTTAATTAAATATAATTAAATTTGTGTTCCTAATTTAATTAATAAAAGACCGGAGGTGATAAAAACATTTGTATATAAGGTACATACTACTAAAAAATCTCAAAATAACTACAACACGATCCGTAGGTATTCAATAGGTATACGACTTTACCTACGAAATTGTGATGAAAAATGTGTTATAACATAATCGCTTGTGGGTAAATGTTAGCGACGAAATTGTGATGGATTACCTACCGAATAAAGACGACATTTTCCGTAGGGAATTTACCGATAGAATATCTATGAAATGTTTTACCGACGGATTTCCTACGACATAGCGACAGAACCTAGTTTGACCAACTTACCAACCGAACTGCGACGGGATATTTACCGACGGAATTAGTAGAATTTAAAAAAAAAAATAGCAGTTTTTTTATGCCTAAAATGCAGAAAAAAAACCAATCGATTAAACTTATATAATTTGAGACGGAAGTAGTAATAAAATTCTTATTATTGAATCCTTTAATTTCAAAAACGACGTGAATTCGAGAATTCGATTAAAGGGTTTTTCATCTGTATATTATTTTCATTAGAAGGTTCGGCACATACCTTTTATGGCACATAGAAATACCTAACATTTTCTTGATGTAGCCACTTCGAAGCCTAAGAAATATTGCAAGTGTCCAATAACTTATAGTTTGAATGGACTTGCAAATATTACTTGGAGGCTAGCCATTTCTTTTGGGTCATTTCAATCTCGAGCCATTTATAAGACTTTCAATTCTTCGTTTATGGCATCCTTTCATTTTTGACCCTTCAACGCTTCCTATACATTACTAGGAATAGATAAAAATAATAATTAGTTTAAAAAAGTGGATGTGATTTTGATTTGCAGGTATTCACATTTTCACAGACCGGTCTATTTCACCGAGTCTCTCTCCGAGATAGTGCCCAGATCGTTACGCCTTTCGTATGGGTTGGAAATTACACGACAAGGAATTTCGCTACCTTAGGTTCGTTATAGTTACGACCGCCTTGCACTGGGGCTTCGGTCATTGGCTCCCCTGTCATGTCATCAGGTCACCAACTTTCTTAACCTTCCAACATTGGGCAGGCATTAGCCCCCATACATGGTCTTACGACATTGCGATATGTAGTTTTTAATGGGATATTTTGTCTTTGCCTTACGATCAAGTTGGTATTGTTTTCGCTATTTTTTCTTGTCAGATATCTTGGTTAAGTAGTTAATTCATGTAAAACAGGAGGAGTAATAATTACGCATGTAAACACCTGTGGATTCTTGATGCAGTGTATGGGGAAATTGTAATATTTTTATTTTCATAAGGATCATCAGTGTACTTATCATTTTCCTCAAAATTATGACTTATATTTTTGTATTTTTATGCAGTGTTTTTTTTTTTCTCAAAGATGGGCATTTTCTCCCTTGAAGAGGGCACTCATGGCTAAAGAAAGGAATTTCTTCATGGAATAAAATGTCCTGGGAGACATACATTTTTTGTTCATTAGGGTCATAAGATTGAAAACACTTTTTTAGGTCTACATACCGAAGGAATAAGCACAGTACTGCTTGCGGTTTTCAATTTCTTATGTTTTGATGTACATTGTTGTACAACCAAAAACTCTTGGTTTAAAGGTTGGATGATCTAAAGAGGAAAACTTATGCGAGTTTTTGAACGATGCCTTAAAGTTTTGTTAGTGTGGTATATAGATGATCGAACTACTTCATCCCAATATTTAGATGGGAATTTTGTGTCAGATAAAGAGAACTCGATTAACTTCAAGTAGTTATTAGTTTTTTTTTCATTTTGCGAGATTGTTCAGTTGGGATGTACAAGTGTATGAGGTTTGGTGTTTAATAGAGTTGTCTTTAGAGATTTTTCTCATCTCATGATTAATATACTTACCCCTATTGTCATATTAAAGAACATGGATACTACATGCCTATCGAGACTTCATCCCAATATTTAGCTTGCAATTTCATGTCAGATAAAGAGAACTTAATCAACTTCAAGTAGTTAGTAGTTTTTTCATTTTGCGAGATTGTTGAGTTGAGATGTACAAGTGTATGAGGTTTGGTGTTGAATAGATTTGTCTTTAGAGATTTTTCTCTTCTCATGATTAATATACTCACCCCTACTGTCATATTAAAGAACTTGGATACCACATGTCTATTGAGACTTCACGATTTTGACCTACTGACAAATTAAAGAACATGGACACTACACCTCTATCGAGACTTTCACTAATTGATATAGTTCTTGACAAATAGTGAAAACATCTCCTTTATGTTTAAGTTTGGATATTGGTATCTATTATTTATGATAGATAAGTCAGTTTACTTTTTTTTTTTAGTATTTCAAGTGAAATATGGGATCTAAAGTGCTTATGATAGAGAAATCAGTTTACCTCTCTTCATATTGAAGAACATGGGGTATCGACATCTATTGTTTATGATAGAGAAATCAGTTTACCTCTCATTTTTGGTAGTATTTCAAGTAGAATATGGGTTCCAAAGTGCTTATAAGTATGTCGTATCATCCACGAAAACACGATCAGAATGAGAGAACTATCCAAACTTTAGAAGATATACTTAATATCTGTGTTATATGTTTTGGTAGTAGCCGGGATGATCATTGATAGTTGGTAGATTTTGTTTATAATAACAACTATCATTCTAGCATTCAAATGACATCTTACGAGGCATTGCATGAACCGTGTAGGACCCCTACTTGTTGGATTGAGGGTGGAGAAAAGCCTCATATAGGGTCCAAAATTGTGGACAACAAAAGTAAAAAAAACAAAAAAAAATTAATGAGAATATGGGGATAAAAAAAGTACATCAAAAATAGTATGTTGATAAAAATCGATAAATGTTAGATTTTAAATTAGGGATATGGTAATGTTAAAATTCTTCCCATGGAAAGGTGTTATCCATTTCACAATAAGAATAAAATTGAGTAGTCGATTTATGAGAACCTTCCAGATATTAAATAGATAGGAGGAGTTATGTATCATCTAGAATTGCCAAATAAAATTCAATGGATCCATATATAATTTACTTCACATGTCGTGTTAGCCAAAGACATTATGTAATGAGTTCCAAAGGGTGCCGCTGGCCAAAGTATAAATGGATAAAAAGTTATGATATAAAGAAAAAACTGAAAAATATTTGAATCACAAAGAGATGATGTTTCAAAACAAGAAAGTCAAACTTGTAAAAATGAAATGCTAACATCAACACGGTGCATATGTAACTTGGAAACCTAAAAACAAATTAAGTCCAGGTATCCTCACTTATTATGAAATGATTACCAAGACATAACCATCGTAAAGGTGATAGCATGTAACTGTTGGAAATAGGTGTCCAATTCCTAACTAATGGGGGTAACTTTGGGAATAATAGCAAAATCCTTTTTAGGTTGCCCTCAAGAGCAAAAATAGTTAAAAATAGTTTTAAGAGATTGAGAAAATAGTATATTAATTTATTACATGTTAATAAATTAATTAGAAACTATTCAAATTTTATTAGAATTAACTTAAAATTTATTTAGGATTAATCTAGAGGTACAAGGACTATATGTTAATTGTTCAATAGTTGAAAAATGGGAACATTTTGGAAACCTTAGTGTAATGCCCAATTTTCAGAAAGAGGAACCCTTTTAAGAAGCATTTGTTGGCTTGAATCTTGTGGATCCAAAATCTATTCACCTTCATCATCTTCTAGATGGTATATAGTCTCAATCTTGGTGATTCTTTGTTTAGATCTGGGTTAGTTAGAGTTTTTGGCATATTTTGGTCCATTGGGTTGATTTATGTGAGTGTCAGTCACTCCAGAAGCTTATAATAGTAGATCTTGATGTTTTTAAGGTTCTTTGTTCATAAAAATGGCATCTTGATGGATTTAGCTCAACTATGCAAGAGTTAATGTTCATACGTAACATCCAAAAATCTCAGATAAAAATTTTCATTTTTAATTCATTCCAATCATATAATACTCTTGTCGAAACAGTCCAAAGTCAATCATAGTAAAATAATATCAGACTACAAAATCCCAAAATCACATGATGCAGAAAACAGGAGCAGATGCAGTGTGATTAGGCCGGAACTTTCCATTTCAAGCTAGAAATACCTAAAACATAAACGGAAAACTGTAAGCACAAAGCTTAGTGAGCTCCCCCAAAATACCCCATACCATGCATACATAACAATCAAAGCATAATTGGGTCTATTTCATCCCCTTTGGTATCTTTCAACCGATACTGGGTCTATTTCACCCCCTTTGGTATCTTTCAACCGGTACTGGGTCTATTGCATATAATTAATGTTTCAGTTATAAAAAAATGATCCTTTCTTTAATAGTGTGTAGTATGCTATATTCACAAAATAAACATAAAATGTAAATTCTCCTTTCTTTATATATAGTTGTTTTTTCACATATTGTGTTGTTATAATTAATGGACTAAATGGGGGACATACATGACTTAATGGGTAAGCCAAAAAAAGATGAACCTGGAATCAGATATGGTTGGAATCGAATAGAATGGATTTCATTAAAATAACAAGCCTAACATCAAATCATTAATTTCAATTGATAAAAACTAAATTTAAGGAGAAAATATGTTTACCTAATATGCTATAAAGGGTCAAATGTTCCAAATCATGATTATACTCTTCAAGTAGGTTCCCCATTTTGAAAGCCTCTTGAAATGGACCTGTTAGCACCAAGTGGGGCAGGGGAAAAATTATCAAGCTCAGGGTCAAACATAAAAGCAAAAGCTCATTTACTATAAGTGCATTAAGAATTTCATAATCATATACCTTGCGATTCTTCAAGAATAAACCATCCTGGCTGATTTTGCCAAAATTCTTGAACTCTTAAAAGATTTCAAGGTTGGTAACTTTAGTTGGAAGGTTCCTCACATAAACAGAACTTGAGTCACCTGAAAAACACAAACAAAAACTATCAATCTCATAAATTGTCACACCCCCGAACCAGACGGCAGAAACGTCTGAGGGCTCGTGTGACTATAAGTTGAAATATCATCACAATGAATATACATGAAACATAACACAATCGTCACCAACATTATATATTACAATTGCCATTGTTCACATCAAGTACATTGTTTTACATTTTGAATTCGAAAACATAAATTTTTCGATAATAGACATTTGCACAAAAGACATCCCAAAATACTCCTGATGGTTCCTCAGCCTATCAATTACCCGAGAATACAATTTGTTTTGAAAAAGGTCAACATATATAATGTTGGTGAGTTCATAAACATGTTTGATTGAAAAACTTTGTATTGGGCGTGCAACCCAGAAAATCCGATATTTCTGTAAAATTCTCTGAAAAGATGTAATGATTATGTATAAACTAGGCAAATCCCCGTGCGTTGCGCGATAATATAATTATATAGTTAAAATCATAATTTTTACCAAATTATTATTTAATATATATATTTCTACTTTGAAACAAAATGTTAATAGTAAAGCAAACATATAGTTACCATATTAGTTTTATTAAACATTATAGTTTAATTTTTCAGTCATTGTGATATATACAACTATTTGATAATTTTATAAACCATTTAAAATTGTGTAATTATATATCAAATGAATGATAATATAACGGGTAACAAATTGTATGAACAAAAATATGAACTGCAACTTTTAAAAACATAAAAATAGAAAAACATCTATTATAACATTTGTATTAATATATATATATATATATATATATATATATATATATATATACAACAAATAATAAAAAATATGAAAAATAAACACTATAACTTTTAATAGCATAAAAACACTAAAACATCTATTATAACATTTATATTAACTCTTCATATTTAAATCACAAATCTCTTAAAATACATTAATGTTTTTAATGAGGCAAACATTACAATCTTATAAAAAAAGGAAAATAAAAAGTTATTAGTGATTACTAGTTAATAATCATAAGTTAAAAATTATTGAGTTGTAACTAATAAATATACATAAATTAGAAAACTATTGAGTTGTACTGTGAGTTTCAAATGAATGCGATACTTGGAAATGTGTATTTATTATTATTATTATTATTATTATTATTATATTCGTCTAAACAGTTGGTTTTGATGCATCATTTTAATCCCTTCAATTATTAAATATAAAGATATTTAATTATAAATTTATAACATATATAGGTGCATATACATGTTAAACAAATCACACACACACACACACACACACACACACACACATATATATATATATATATATATATATATATATATATATATATTCGTAAATGTCATGTAATTCTTGTCGTAGTAATATGGATAAATTACTTTCATATGAAGAACATATCATGATAAGTTTTTTATAATTACATATCAAATGTTAAAAATTATGTTATCTTTTAAATATGTTATGTAGGATAACCTAAAAAATAATATAAAATAAACATAATCAGAATAGAAAAATTCAATCAAATAAATAAGAACATTGGGTGGTTGAATATATAAATAAAGATGTTACATAAACATACATTTAAATCAAAAGAAAAATCTAATATTCATCAATTTTGCTCAAACAAAAAAAAACCCATACTCGTTTTCTAAATTTTCTTTCTTCATTTAACATCATTCAACCATAGAAACTTGATGACAATTCTTCACTAACCTGCAATCAAAATAATTTTCTTGAAAAAGAAGAATCATAAAGATATTCCAAGCAAAGTAGTGATGTTTGGAGAGTCACATTCAAGATTTAGTAATGCATACAAATCACATATAACGATTAAATGAGAAACTAAATATAAAGAAAGAATTGAAAAGCTTCATTTGTTTTTGTTGAAAGAAAAATGGGGGTTTGAGAAAGTTAAAAAATGAATGTGGTTTGAGAAAGTTAAAAAATGGGGGTTTCAAATGCATAAGATTCAAGAAAAAATGCTAACTTTATATATATATATATATATATATATATATATATATATATATATATATATATATATATATATATATATACTAGGCGAATCTCCGTGCATTGCACGAGAATAGAATTATATAGTTAAAATAATAACATTTACCAAATTATTATTTAATATTTCTATATTGAAACAAAATGTTAGTAGGAAAGCAAACATATAGTTAACATATTAGTTTTATTAAACATTATAGTTTAACTTTTAAGTCATTGTGATATATACAATTATTTGATAATTTTATAAACCGTTTGAAATTGTGTAAATTATATATCAGATGAATGATAATATAACAGGTAACAAAACGTATGAATAAAAATATGAACTGCAACTTTTAGTAACTTAAAAATAGAAAAACATCTATTATAACATTTGTATTAATATATATATATATATATATATATATATATATATATATATATATACATATATATATACATATATATATATATATGTATATATATATATATATATATATTTATATATTTATATATATAACGAATAATAAAATATGAAAAATAAACGCTATAACTTTTAATAACATAAAAACACTAAAACAACTATTATTACATTTATATTAACTCTTCATATTTAAATCATAAATCTCTTCAAATACATTAAGGTTTTTAATGAGCAAAACTTTACAACCTTATAAAAGAAAGAAAAATAAAAAATTGTTAGTGATTACTAATTAATAATCATAAGTTAAAAACTCTTGAGTTTTAACTAATAAATATACATAAATTAGAAAACTCTTGAGTTGTAGTGTGAGTTTCAAATGAATGCGGTACATGGAGATGTATATTTATTATTATTATTATTATTATTATTATTATTATTATTATTATTATTATATTCTTCTAAATAATTGGTTTTGATGCATCATATTTTACTCCCTTTAATTATTAAACATAAAGATATTTAATGATAAATTCATAACATACATAGGTGCATATACATGTTAAACAAATCACATATAATATATATATATATATATATATATATATATATATATATATATATATATATTCGTAAATATCATATGTAATTCTTGTGGTAGTAATATGGATAAATTACTTTCATATGAAGAACATATCATGATAAGTCTATCATAATTACATATCAAATGTTCAAAATTATGTTATCTTTTAAGTATTGTCTTTTGAATATGTTGTATAAGATAATCCGACAAAAAAATTATAGAAAATAAACATAATCAAAATAGAAAAACTACAATCAAATAAATAAGAGCATTGGTGGTTGAATATATAAATAAAGATGTTATATAAACATACATTTAAATCAAAAGAAAAAACTAACATTCGTCAACTTTGCTCAAACAAAAAAACATGTATCCATTTTATGAATCTTCTTTCTTCATTTAACACCATTCAACCATAGAAACTTGATGACAATTCTTCACTAACCTGCAATCAAAATATTTTTCTTGAAAAAGAAGAAACATAAAGATATTCCAAGCAAAACATTGATGTTTGGAGAGTCAAATTTAAGATTGAGTAATACACACAAATCACATATAAAGATTAAATGAGAAACTGAATATAAAGAAATAATAGAAAACTTCACTTGTTTTGATTGAAAGAAAAAAAATCATATTACAATTACCATCGATGTGACATAACCCATTTCTTCAAATCATCATATTTTGATCATCAATGCTTCAACTATATGAAACCTTTTGAATCACAATATCTTCAAATCCTTCTTACATGTAAGATTTTATATAACACAAAAGACACAAAAGATTGGCCTTTTTATAGTAAACTTTTCACTAAATCCTAATTAAACATAATATAAGTTATAAAACTTTTGAGTGTTAAATCATAATTAAGAAAATTTTTGAGTTGAATTAGTTAAAAAAAGGGGCTTTCAAATGAATGTGGTTTGAGAAAGTTAAACAAGGGGGTTTCAAATGCATGAGATTCAAGAAAAAATGCTAGCTTTATAAGTACGTATGATATATATATATATATATATATATATATATATATATATATATATATATATATTCGTAGTAATATTGATAAATTACTTTCATATGAAGAACATATCATGATAAGTCTATCATAATTATATATCAAATGTTAAAAATTATGTTATCTTTTAAATATGTTGTGTAGGATTGCCTGACAAAAAAATTATAGAAAATAAACCTAATCAAAATAGAAAAACTACAATCAAATAAATAAGAGCATTGGTGGTTGAATATATAAATAAAGATGTTACATAAACATACATTTAAATCAAAAGAAAAAACTAACATTCTTCAACTTTGCTCAAACAAAAAAACCTGTATCCATTTTATGAATCTTCTTTCTTCATTTAACACCATTCAACCATAGAAACTTGATGACAATTTTTCACTAACCTGCAATCAAAATATTTTTCTTGAAAAAGAAGAAACATAAAGATATTCCAAGCAAAACATTGATGTTTGGAGAGTCACATTCAAGATTGAAGTAATCGTCGAATTCAAGACTAAGGTACTAACCACCTCGATCGGATTAGAGCATCTTAATTTTCTTGCACAGTTGATTCTCCACTTCTTGTTTAAACTCTTTGAACTTTTCAAAGATTTCTGACTTGTGCTTGATTAAGTAGACATATCCCTGTCTAGTATAATCATCGGTAAAAGTCACATAGAAGCGGCTTGCATCCCTTGTGGTGGATCTAAAAGGCCCACACACATCGGTGTGTTTGAGATCCTATAAACCCTCACCCCTTTCACAAGTACCAGTGAAGGGTGACGTTGTCATCTTTCCAAGTAAACAAGACTCGCACACGTCATCGTCCCTAGGGTTGAATGACTCCAACACTCCATCCTTTTGGAGTTGGGCTATGTGTTTCTTGTTGACATGTCCAAGAGGACAATGCCACAAACATGCTTTGTCCAAACTATTGGAAGAATCGATATGCAACACATCATTTCCTAAATTGTCTACAACCATCACAGTTTCATATATTCCATTACAATGCAATACTTCAAAATAGAAAGAACCATTCAAGAAAGCATTAATAGAATCTTTTTCATTATCAAACGAAAATCTAAAACCTTGTTTATACAAATCATGAAAAAAATAATGTTTCGTGTCATTTCTGACGAGTAACAGCAATTATTAAAATCTAAATCTAACCCACTACTAAGCACTAAAGAGTTAACTTCAATCTTGGTCACATGCGACACTTTCCTATTCTCCATGATCAAGTTTATCTTCCCATGCTCCACATCCCTACTTCTTCTTAGGCCCTGCGATGAGCCCTATAAAAGGTTCGACATGAGCCGTTTGGGCTAGTATGGTTTACTACTTTTTTAAAAGAAACAATATAAAGAAAAAACAATCATCAAAAATTATTAAACCAAAAGAGTGTATCATAAAGTGAGATAATAATAACAATAAACCAAGAAAAGTTTCAAGACATATTTGGTTCAACTTATTTGTGACAAGTGATTTACATGGATATTGCATACCAATAATACAAGTAATATTAGCATACATTTTATGGATGACTAGTCTACACATATATTTTATGGTTCATCCAAAGAAGGTGAGGCAATGCAGTCTTTCGAATGGGCCTTTCTCCACCCTTCTAATTGCAATTGTTTGGCTGTCTAGACTACTGGAATCTTTCTTTCCTAATTGCCGGTCTACAACGAATTTCTAACTATTATGTTTATTATCTTGTCTAACAATGTTTTGTCACATGTCCTCCACACCAACCTCGTTTCAAAGATTTCTATCTTCCTCTTATGCTCCTTTTTAGTATGCCAACATTTTGATCCAAATAACATATGGGGCTTTAGTGTCATATTGTAGAATTTTCCATCTTTATATGGTGGGTAACATCCTCCTCAATAATGTCATTCCTTATTGATCATAGACTCAAATACTTAATACTTTATTTTGTACTTGTTGACCAATACATACTACAACTCCGTCATTTCGATCATTACGGAACTTACACCATAAATATTGTGTTAATTGTACTAATTCGTACCCCATTTTCTTCCAACGTCACCCTATAATAGGCATCCAACCTAACATTTTGCTCGGCCCTACTTTTTGCCACCAAAACTATGTGTCCGTAAAAAAAAAATACACCATAGCACCCCTCCTTGAATCTCATGACAAACAATAGTCATAATCAAAGCCAAGATGTACGCCTAAGAACACCTTACCCAAAAAGAATGTCAAATTTTGGATAAAACTTGTCAAGTAGGATGCTACATTGGCAACTATATTTTCTTCTACATTTTTGTCTAAAATAGCTAATGCTTCAGCTTAAACATTTGCTATTCTCACAAGAACAACGGTTTGTTTGCACAAAAGAAAACAAACTTGGTGGTTCAAAATGTCTATATATATCTCATATTTTCTTTTTCTTTGCATGATTGCATGTATCATTAAGCCCTATATCCTTTTTCTCTGTTTGTCTCTTATATTATCTGTTTTGCTCTTGCATACTCCATTTAAGGAGAAATGAAATTCACTTAGTAGTCATAGGATCCGGTTCATTTACTTTTTATGAGGTAAACGTATGTGATAACTGATTTCTATCGTTTTAAGCATTTCCAAAACCAAAAATACATGAAGAGATAAAACCATTTCAGATATGATATATGGATTTACAGGAAAAAACAACTAATGCATTCCCCCGTCATCTGTTCAATTCTGAATATTGATGCTGACCTCAAGCTTCAGGCCTTGGTCGGCGGTGATGAGCTTATAAACGAAAATTTATTTAATCATTTCAACCATATTTCCCATTGGTTCTTTCCTCAAGAGATTCCAGACAGAGTATCATTTTTATTTTTTAATTTATTAGAGCAGAAAACCATTGTTTATTGATTGACAATGCCTGTTGGATTATAAAAAGGCCATTGACATTCCAAGTCTTTCTACTTAAATCCCATTGCTACCTTTTGTCTTTATTATAAAATATTGAGTAATAACTGTTGAAGATATATATATCAAAAAAATTCCATGCTACGTGTTCCTATTATGTTCTTTGTGATATGGTATGAGGAAGCATGCTGATGCATGTCTTCATTTCTATAATCATTATCATATGAAGTAAACAATCATTCTAAAAGATTGTCATATGAAATAAAGAATTCCGCCTAAGCTGTATGATGAAATTGTCTGATGCTTTGACCGTTGTAAAAGAATTTCATTTTTTTTACGAGGCGGTAACTCTTAGGGTTATTGTATGTTAATAAATTCAGTCGACAGAATTGTTTAAATGGTTTGCGTTAAAAATGTATCAATTTCAGGATAACTGTGAAAAATTACACCGGTCCTGATAGAGAAAATGTCTCGATCTTGTGAAATTGACTAATTTTTGGGCGATATAGAACTTTTCGCTATACTACAATCTTTGGAACGAAGAAACAAAATAGGAGACTATATTTGATTGTTTAGTTACCCAATCTTATTTTTGGTTTTATAATTAAGGAGTTATAAGTTTAAAATCAATTAGGTCGGAAGACTTCAAAACCAACTTAATGCCATAAAGCGTATGTTAGTTAATGCTAAAACATAAATATTTTACGAAAATGTGAAAAAATGTTTTATTTTATAAAAATAAAAAACATGTATTTTAGAAATAAAATTTATTAGCAAAATAATAAGTTTATATGGGAGGTGTTATGATAAATAGATTTAAATATGGTTTTAATAACTGTTTTTTTATGTCCTTAATAATTTTTAAATTCAAGTTTTCATAATAAAAAAAATCAAAAAACATGTTTTGCTAATATGAAACAGTTTCTTATGTATCATCGATTATCATCATGTAGTTCAAAATTTGGAAGAATTATTATCCAAAATATAAGATTGAGGTGACAAAATCTCATATGTTTTCCTTGTTTTCGCGTTTTCGCTAATTATTTACATTTTCGCATGAGGTCTTCCCAAGCATATGTAATTCTCTTAATTTGTTGCCCGACATAATTTAAGGTCTTAATGATATTATGTCGTTCCAAAAATTGGAATGTGAAATCAAGTATATGAATGTAAATCACATGTCGTGTTACCTAAAAGAAGACATTGATTAATATAGTGCAATAAAAAAAGATTTTCTTTTTAGAACTGCTAGGATTTTATTAGAAACCGACTAGCAAGAAACTAGCCAAACAAAAACATCAATAAACAACAAGCAAGGGATTTTGGAGCCAACCCACCCAGTTAATATGTATTTTTGGACCTAGCATTACACCATAAGAAAGTGAGAGTGAAAATTTTGTAAAAAAAACTGCTCCTTTTTTGCTTATGGGTGGCAAAAAGCAAGGCATTTCGAAATTTCCAAATGTGCCACCAAGCTGGAAAAAAATAAACCCTCCACTCATGTTTTGGATTTACCAGAAAGATGAAGAGACGTCAACCAAGAGCATAAATCAGAGAAAGAGAGCAAAGTATAAAGGTCAAGTCCCCACTAATGAAAAATATGCTCCTGTAACTCCCGGCAAGAAAAGAACAAATGAGAAGAACTTTCCAAAGTAGTATCACAAATCGGGCAAAGCAGAGATGTCACATCAACCCCACGTCTATCTAGATTAACTCTAGTAGGAAGTTTATCCATAGACAACCTCCAAGTAAGAATGTTCACCTTAATAGGGATCACATTACACCACCTAGTAGAATGAGATGAAGTTGGTAACATGTTGTCATCCAAGAAAGTACGGGCATACAACATAGAAAACAACCCATCACATGTAAGAAACCAAACCCATTTCTTTGTAGAGGAAGAAAATTAACATGAAGTAATTAAAGCCAAGAACTCTTGCCATTGGGAGTTTACGGCCCCTCCCTACGCAACCTGTAGAAAGAACCCCACAGAGAAGAATGCTCCAACATCTCTCTAAATCGAATAAATTTATTCAACTCCAATGTAACACCGTGAATTTCAAAATAATTTTTTCGCATAATATAAAAACATTTTCATTTAAATTTTCATAAAAACATCAATGTTTTAAGACTCCAATCCATATCAAACAAAAATCCCAAGATCACATATCATAAAAATCCCATGCGTGTGTACAGATCAAGCCGACGCCTTCCCACGGTCATCACTAGTACGTGAAACAAACAACACTGACACTGTAAGCACAAAGCTTAGTGAGTTCCCCAAAATACCACACATAACACATATTAGCCACTCGAGGCTATAACTCTGTGGGTCCGTAGACCCTACTCTGTGAACCCACTGGTTCTAACTCTAGGAACCTTCCGGTTCCAACTCTATAAACATGCACAACATAAATCACATAGAAATAATGCAGTACAACACGTAACATACATATAGCATACAAATACTCTATCACATAACTCTGATTACCTACTCAAGGTAAAGTATAGTGAGAAGACTCACCTCGCGTATCTCGATAACTTGCAAATCCCGGAAATCACTTGCGCTCGGTCCTCCGAGCTATAATCCTCCTATAACACAATATATCTCTAATTAACACTTTCTCAACTAAGGTTGAATACCTCCATCAAGTCAACACTGGTCAACTCTGGTCAACGGTCAACGGTCAACTTTGACCGGACTCGGCGAGTGCACTAGAGCGACTCGGCGAGTCTATACGTGTTCACTGACTCCCTAGGATCCTCTTTTGACACGTCGAGTACTTCCCTGACTCGACGAGTTCCACCTGGCATGAATCGCGGGGCCACCACGACTCAACTCACCGAGTCTCAAGAACAACTCGGCGAGTTCCAGCTCGACTCGGTCCATCTGTCAACCCTCTCTAACTCTCCCTAACTCACTGAGTCAACCCTTAACTCGGCAAGACCACTCCCTGAGTGGTTAAGGACAATCTTCATGCTACTCGCCGAGTCTGTTCTTCGGACTCGGCGAGTCCATGCCATGCATCAACTCAATCTCGCTTTTGAGGTCAGATCCGCTCCAACAACTCATAGATCTGGCCCTCCCAAGCACATTCATCACGTAAGTCACAATCTTGGCTACCATACAACGCGTACAAGGCTTCTTTTGATGAAATGACCTCTAAAATGGTAACCTAAGTCTCCAACTCAAAAGGAAAGGCATAAAGCATGGCATTTGGGACTCTCTGGACCTACTAAGGTCCAGATCTAGGTACCATATCCCCATGGGACCTCTCACACTCCAAATACAAGGCAAACAAGGCATGAAGAAACCCTAGATTTGACCATATCAAGAAAAACACGAGAATAAGCTCTGAATGTTACCTCAAATAGCTTCTTCTGCCGAAATGGGAGTAGATCCGAGCTCCCCAACTCTCCTAGTTTGGCCTTCGTCTTCCTTTCTTGCAAATACACACAAAAATGGTGAATAATGGCCTCTTATCTCACTCACAAGAACTCTCAGCTGCTCTGGTGCTCTCAAGGTCGAAGGTAGCCGCAATGAAGGGGTTTAAGGTCCTTTAAATAGGGCTCAAGGCCGGGAAATTAGGGTTTCATTAAACAGCGCGGACTCGCCGAGTCCAGGCGCGAACCCGCGTCCAAATCCGCGATCATACTCGGCGAGTCTAGGCTCCAACTCGCCGAGTCTCCTCACAAATTATCAAAAATAAATAAATGAATAATACCTGGGAATCCGGGCTGTTACATCCAAATTATAAATTCTCGGTAATTGAGACTTTAAAGAAGAACCACCAATCCACACATCCTCCCAAAATAAATTAAGAGCACCATCACCAACCTTCTTGTTGCAAAACTTAAGTCTAAGCCTTTCTCAGACAGTTTTGAAGTTGCTTTTAGGATATCAATCTGAATAGAAGAACTACCTATAGGCAAAGAACACACAATCAAAGCTTTTTCTTCATGGATCGCTTTAACAACTTTCACCCACATGGTATCTTGGTTAGAAAGAAACCTCCACACCCACTTGAATAAAAGTGCACGATTTAGTGTAAAAAAATTGCACATTCCTAATCCACCATTATTTTATATGCTAAAGCCTTCTTCCAATTAATCCAAGTGATTTTTTCTTCTCATCCAACCATCTCCACGCCAAGAAAAATTTTGTTGTGCAAAGCTTCAAGACCATGTAATACCCCTATAGGGGCTTTAGAAGAGACATGAAAAAAGTAGGAATAGAGCCCAAGAATAACTTAAGTAACGTCAATCTCCCACCAACTAATAAAGTCTTAACTTTCCATTTAGAAAGTCTCGCTACAATCTTTCCCATCATGTGTTTCCAAGCAGAAGCATGGTTCATCACACCACCTACAGTTGAGCCAAGATACGGGAACCAAGTGACCATATGGCTACACCCTATATGATTCGCCAAATGGGATACCTGCTCAGAAGGAACTCCAACACCAAGAAGAGAGATCGTAGAAAGATTAATTTTTAAGCCCATGGCTAAAAAGAAACATTGGAGAACTCGAACAATGGAATGAACATTTGACTCCTTCTACTCACCCATAAAGTTAGCATCATCCGCATAAAAGAGATGAGAAATACAAAGATTAGAATTTGAATCAAGAGATGTACTCGATTAATCACCCTAATAAAAGCCACTTGCAAGCTTTCCACCACCAGAATGAAGAGAAAAGGAGACAAAGGATCACCATGTCTGAGACCTCGAAAAAACTAGAACTCATCCGTCACCACCCCCATTTACAAGAATTGAATCCCTAGAAGAGGTGAGACAACCTTGGATCCAACCCCTTCAAATAGAACCAAAACCCATACGACAAAGAACATCATCAAGAAAGTCCCATCTCATCGAATCATAAGCTTTTTCAAAGTCTGCTTTAAACACCATTGGCTTCTTTTTCTTCCTCTTACACCATGAGATAACCTTATTGATAATGAAAGCGTCATATAAATTTTTTCTACCCCTAACAAAATCAGACTGCTCCGAGCTAAACATTCCATCAATCACATAAGCCAAACGATTAGCTAGAATCTTACCCACAATCTTATACAGACACTCAATAAGACTGATAGGTTTAAAGTCCTTGATCAACTTTCCATCATAGAATTTAGGAATCAATACAATAAATGAAGGGTTTCACCCTTTCGGAAAAGAAGAAGATCGAAAGAACTCCAGGATCGCAACAACAAAATCAGCTCCAAGAATATGCCAAAATCGTCTAATAGAATCAAAGGTGAAGCCATCCGAAGATGGGGATTTGTCAGTCCCACAATCCCAAATCGCTCTCTTAATCTCCTTGGGAGTCACATTCACCTACAAAATAGCAACTTGATCATAACTGAGAATATTAGAAAACTCCTAATTAACCAACCCACGATTCTGAATCTGTTTATAAAACCGATTTTAAAATGATCCAAAAACTCAACTTTCATAAGAGGCAGGTTATCCACCCATTCTCCCTCATGAAGGATACAACGGAGCGTCAGTTTCTTATTTTTTTGTTAAAAATCCCATGAAAATATTCCGAATTTTCATCTCCTTTAATTGCCCAATGAATCTTAACTTTTTGAGCCACATCCGCAGTCTCAATCTGACGAATTTTGACACTCTCTTTAACAAGAGTCGCACGAGTCGCAATATCCACCAACTCGACAACACCATGATCAATTTTGTGATCAATTTCAGAAAGCTTCTTGAATATATCATATTTGAGAGCAACCCGAGAATCTTTAATTTTAGAATTCTATGGCCCAATATTCTTTTTAAGGCTTGCAATTTCTTTCAACGCAATCATCACATTTGAATCAATGCACCATCATTTTTCCATGAGGCTTCCACAACTTGATCAAAGCCATCCATAGAAAACCACGAATGGAACACTCTAAAAGGCGTAGGACCATAATCAACAACCGATTCTTTTAAAAGAATAGGATGATGGTCCGATAAATGACAATCAAGAATCACACCTAAAATCTTCGAAAAAATCTCCAAAAAACCTTCAGAAATAAGAAATCCGTCCAATTTGCTCATTTTACCTACAAGTCTGTCCGACCAAGTAAAAGAGAAGCCACCAAGCGGGACATCATACAAGGAAGTATTAGTTATGAAATTATTGAAAATTGTCACATCTAAGGCATTAAATACCAACCCATACCTCTCACTTTCACACTAAACTTCATTAAAATCACCTATAACAATAGTCTCCGTGTCCCACCTATTAATCGCCCCAGAAAGATTATCCCAAGTAATTCTCTTTTCCACACTCGGCTGGGGAGCATAAACAGACACCATTGATAATTTTCTTTTCGTAGGAAGCTAAATCCCCTCAATAATAATAAATTGAACTTTAACAAATATCTTAGATTTTGAAAATCTAGATTTATCCTAAATACACAAAATACAAACCGACAAACCTCTAGACAAGCTACCAGCATGATCAAAATCAAGGTTTCCAGCCACATCAACTTGCCTTTTTTTTTTTTGTTTCCTGCAAGGATAAGACAAACGTGATGCTTTCCAAATAAATCTCTTATCAAAGTGTGTTTCGGCCCATTCCATAACCGTTGAATATTTAGGGATAAAAAATTCATTGATTAACATTCGACTCTCCAAAAGTATTAATCAATTCCTGAATATTTTGCATGCACCCTTCCATAGAATATCCCATAGCTTGCCCAATATCAATAAAAAGCATTCAACTCTTCTAACTTAGAAAAACCTTGAGGCCTTTTAAGAATTCTTACCGAATCCCCAAAGATGTTTGAGAGGCCGAATTAACCCATCCATCTCCCTTTACTTTTGGTTTATCATTTACATTTCGAGAAAAAGGTTTCTTAGGATAAATACCAGCAGCAACATCTGACCAGGTCCTACTGGAGTCCGAATCAACATCAAGAGGAGTCACATCAGGCCCTTTTCGAACCTGTTGTTGATGTTGTCATTGTTCATAAGGTTTTTGCATCGTGGCAGCAAACTGTCGAGGAGATGGTTGTTGCGGGATAGGTAAGAGCACCGGAAAATGTTGTTGCAGCGGAACAGACAGGACAACATGAAAGGGTTGTTGCAGCGGAGATGTAGCATCATGACACAGTAAATAATGAGGTGTAAAACCCGGAGGGTGAGAGAGTGATGTGTCCTTGATATTATCCTGTTTCCCTTCTTTATGAATCACATCATAAATACCAAAAGGATCCTCATAAATATTATCCTCTTCATTACTGATTGGATCTTTTTGGAAGCTATCCGGAACTCCTTGTGAAGATCATCTTCATTCAAAGA
Organism: Lactuca serriola; assembly: GCF_051521515.1. Classification (NCBI taxonomy): domain Eukaryota; kingdom Viridiplantae; phylum Streptophyta; class Magnoliopsida; order Asterales; family Asteraceae; genus Lactuca; species Lactuca serriola. Next base: position 73,716,670 of record NC_136416.1, read on the forward strand.
TTCTCCCGCTACTGAATTGCCCACTTCACTATCTTCCAAATCAACAAAACCATTATCATTAACAAACTGTTCCACTTCCTCCTCTTCTCCATCCAGTTTCGAGTTATCCACAATGAAGTCTGGAGTGCAACCTGTTATCTCGTTGGCCAAACTTTGAAAAAACAACCATGAACAATAACCTTGAAAGATCCATGATCAAAGATTCTTCCGAAGTAGAGATACACAAACGCTTGCTATAATAATTATTATCCTTAGGGTTCTCCATAAAAAGAACCTTACTCCATTTGCTAGCAATTTTCGAAAATGTTTTATTTGTACAATCCAACGAAGGGACCCCTTCAATATCCAACTAGACCACCTTATCTTTCAACGCAAAGTCACCACTCCATGCATGCAAGTTAGAAAACCAAGACTTTTCCCCTACATGATGGAGAAATCTATCCTTGACATGAGTAGAAGGAAACTTCAAAGTCACCCAAGTACCTCCTAAGTATCCAAACTGAATCCCATCAAAACCCTCATTATTGCCAATAACTCATAAGTTTGTAAGAGAACGAAACTCTTTCACCAAACCAATAAGAAAGCAATCATAATTCCTTTTTATGAAACAATCATCATCAAGAAGCAATGACAGGTTGTCTTCAACCGAGTCCCTTACTGGAAATTCATCTTTCCTTCCCTTAAGAATATAAGCATAAGATGAAGTCGGAGCTTAGAAGGGTGAACCACAGAAGTCTTCCTGCCACCCAAGTCAACATGATTACTACCCGATTACCCCCTTTGAAAATGCGCAACATTAGCAACAGGTTTAAGTTTGCCAATCCAAATTGTGCACAGGTTAGATACCAAAGATTCAATGTTCACTAATTTAGAGAAACGAACAAAAGCAAAGTATTTTCCAAGTTTCAATAGGCGCTTCGCAACAAAAACATTCGGAACTGTTCCATAAAACTGTCCCATAATTTTCACACATTTTCCATAATTCATGATGGGTAAAATGGCTAGGGAAATTAGTCACGTTGATATTATGCCCTAGTTTCGAAGTCAAATCTTCATTCGACTTAGTTTTACGAGAGCTGGCCCTAGCCCTGTGCATGGTGGAAACAAAAAACGACTGACCTAAAGAGAGACGTGACCCTGCAACGTTGATCCTGCGGTAGAAGAAGGGTATGTCGATTAAAAGAAAAAGCGCCGCTGCAAAATAAAAAAAGGCTTAGATTAAAAACATTAGACATTAAAATAGAACATAGAAAAATCACACGCCAAAGCGATTGATTATGATTGTAGGCTGTCTCACTAAATCATTGTCAATGAATTTTTCTTAAATGTATTTCTTTATACTCGTAAAAGCCCGATGGGTTGAAAAACAATTAAATTCAACTAAAGTTGTTGATCTTTTTTGTAAAAATAATCAAATCAAGTTTCTTATTGGCAAAGACTTGTCAGACTTTTTAAACGAGTTTCATTCCCATTAATTATACTCCCGGAGGTACTATTAAAACCTTTTTGTTACAATAGTAAATTACCCACGAGAACATACCAAACGCATATTAATGTATGTTCAATTGTTCATTAAAAATTTGTTGTCAACTGTCTGGTGATGCTCCTATTTTATTTCAGGACTTGTAATCCGATCGTCCTAAATTCATCTCATAATAATGAGAATATAAGCAAAGAAAGAATAATATAAATAAACACATATACAATATATGTCTCCAAAAAATTCTAGTTATCTTTTTCACATTAATCTAAAATAATTGAAGTCTTCATACAATTCTTTTTAATACTTGTGATGGTGGGTAGGAGAATTTAAAATCTTTATTTTTAATACATAAACGGCCGAATGTTCTCTTTAAATTCCAAGGCATCTAAAGTCAATTGTTCATAATACCATTCATTATCACCAAATTCTCTTTTCATTCTCCAGTCATGAGGTGCAAGCCATTAGAGAAGACAAAGTTGAAGCATAAGAAAGGCTTATGGTCTCCTGATGAAGATCAAAAGCTAAGAGAATACATAGTGAACTATGGTCATGGTTGTTGGAGTGCCGTACCCATCAATGCTGGTAATTTTCTATGAATGTAACAAAAAATACAACGTTACTTTTGTTTATCAATTTTTTAAATTATCAAGGCATTGTACCTTTGAAAAATCTATTTAGTCATAGCATTGAAACATTTTGTATATGAATGACCTTGATTCAATGGGATAGAGTTTTCAAAGAGCAATGTTGTAAGTCTTTAATAGGAAAAAAATAGAAGTACGCTAGGATGCTATAATATAGAAATAAATGAAAATGTGATTCTATATTTCTTGTATTTAACCAATAAGGATACTAGAACCGATCGATTAATATTTTATATCAACACATTCCAGGTCTGGAAAGGAACGGGAAGAGTTGTAGATTAAGGTGGATTAATTATCTAAGACCAGGTTTAAAGAGAGGGGCATTTTCAATGCATGAAGAAGAAACTATCCTCACCCTTCATGGCCTTTTAGGCAACAAGTAAGCTTATTTATTGTAAATCATTTTTGGTAAAATAAAAAGTTATTTATTTCGTTAAATATTATGAATTTAGTGATAAAGACTGACATTATTATTTATTTAATCAGGTGGTCTCTAATGTCGCAACATTTACCTGGTCGGACTGATAACGAGATCAAGAATCACTGGCATTCCTATTTAAAGAAACGGGTAGCAAAATCAGAAAGCCTTGAAGCTCAGAATACAAACACTGGAAATGTTGAATCATCATCATCATATATGAATTCAATGTCAAGAAACCTAAGCTTTGATTCATCAGATACTGCTAATCGTTCGTATATTGACATGGATCAACAGATCCCACAAACTCAAATCAATAAATTACCAAAGATTTTATTTGCAGACTGGCTTAGCCTAGAAGAGTTTCATGGACATAATGGTTTGGAATTCAATAGTGGGGCGAGCAACGGCTCAAATTACCAATATACCCCTGTGAATGAACTGATATCAAATGAAGGTTCCATAGACAGCACTGTGACTGCTAGCCATGAGAGCAATTATCAAACTGAAGATATGTTTCATAATAACCAAATGAAAATTGATCAAATTTTCAACTTCACTGGTGGAGATATTAATATTGAAGACTTCCTGTATATGTAAGAACTACTGAAGTGGTAAGAGTGAGTAACAAGTAGTTCACTAAAGTGATTATATTGTCATAACGATGTGACATCATAGGTTAATTAAATGATAATATTGTATATGTTTATGCATATAACTCTTGATGTATATATGCAAATCGATGGAGTTCTCGGGTGGCACGAAATAAACACCCTTTTTTACTTAGAAAATACTCATAGTCAAAAGTCAACTTTTTTAACAATGTGTTTTGTATCATTGGTGCTAAAAACCTATTTTTAAAGGTCTCTCTCTCTCTCTCTCTCTCTATATATATATATATATATATATATATATATATATATATATATATATATATATATATATAGAGAGAGAGAGAGAGAGAGAGAGAGAAAGAAAGAGAAAGAGAAAGAAGTGGATTTAATACATGACCGTGTGTGTATATATATATATATATATATATATATATATATATATATATATATATATATATATATATATATATATATATATATATATATATATATATATATATATATATATATATATATATATCAAGGTAGTAAAAAAATTTTGACATTATCTACTCGATATACTCGGGTTAAGGGATTAATCAGCTAAACGGAGATTAATCATAAGATTAAGCTTAACCAGAGGTCTTAAATTGTTAATTCATTGAAGTTTAACAAATTAAATATGACTAATATCATAACATAGTTCGTAAATACCACTAATATCATAACATCATAAGTTAATTAATATGATTAATACTAGTCAACCATCAAATAGTTTCTGTTGAGATGAAATTTTTTTAAACTATTAAAATTTCATTATTTGCTAGTACTTCGCATATTTTTTAGGCAACAACTAATCGCTAGGTGTCTTCTAGTCGGTCGGCTATCGCATAGCGACTATTCAGAGATTAATCGGAACCTAGTTTTAATTTTTACAGTACTAATATATATATATATATATATATATATATATATATATATATATATATATATATATATATATATATAGAGAGAGAGAGAGAGAGAGAGAGAGAGTGAGAGAAATAGAGAGATAGGTGAGTTCAATAAATAACATAACCACTTCATGACCGTAAGGTTAAATTCACTGCAAAAAATTATCATAGTAAAAAAGCTTTTATCTTATATATATATATATATATATATATATATATATATATATATATATATATATATATATATATATATATATATATATATATATATATATATATATATATATATACTAGTTTATAGCCCGTGGAAACCACGGTTAAAAAATTAATGAAACTTTAATGGTAAGAACTCAAAATTATTAATCAATTATTTTAAATAAATTATTAATTAAGTGATATTTTTTTTATTTATATAGAATTATAATCGTTAATTTAAATAAATATGTGAAATTATATCACCTTATAATTTATATTAATTTTATTTTAACTTTTATTCTGATGTTATTAATTTAATATAATTAGAGTGGAAAATTTAACATTTAAAATTTAAAATTGAAAATTAATAAGTTGACAAGTGACATGCATTAATTATAAGATCTAATATGATGACATACATGTCAAAAGGAGATTAAAACTATTTTTTTATTAGAATAGGGATATATATATATATATATATATATATATATATATATATATATATATATATATATATATATATATATATGAACACATGTTCATAAATGAATATAATCGATATTTAGATTTCGATTAACACAATGATGTATAAAATAAAGATTGAAACCAATATTATAATATATATATATATATATATATATATATATATATATATATATATATATATATATATATATATATGTATATATATATATATATATGAAAATATGTTAATATATGAACAGTGTAAAATGCATGGCTAAAACATTTTGATTTAATATAGGTTCACTGACTACATATCACAAATGATTATAACATTACATATGAATGCAAGAGGGGTATATAGATTAATATGAAAACAATATCATATATGAACGTGTGTTCATATATAAATATATGTTAATATATGTTCCTAAATATAATTTGATAACTCTGGTTGCTCTTTAGAGACCACCCAAAAAAGATTGTTTTTCATTATGTCGATATTCTCCATTCTGCCTGAATCGGAATCACCATAACCCCATCGCCACCATCATATCACCATTCACCAACATCATCAGATTTGTCACACACCTTGATGCAACCCTCACCAAAATCATATACCAACACTACCATCTTTCACATATATTTGAGTTGGGCAAGTTTGGAGCACATTTTTAAGCAATGTGAAACAGAGTATCAGGAATTCAAAAACATATGCACTAGTTAACTATGATTGATGATGGATGTGATCATGTGATATAAATAGACACAAAGATATGTAAAGAGTTACCTGGTAAAACGTCAATGATTTTCCAACATTAAAATCATAATTTAAAAGGGCAATTTTATTAAGCAAGATCATGTTGTAAGATGAAAGATAGTAGGCAAATCCAAACACCAAAGATCCATATTTGTTTTTCAATTCATATGCCATCTTCTCACTTGTGTCAACATGAAGTTCATTGTTCTCATTTGATATGTACCTGCTATTTTTGGATATGCTTAAAGGTAACATGCACTTCTGTTTGTTACCTTAAAAGTTTAAATAATGATAATTTAATTGAAAATAAATAATATAATAACAACTTTCATTTATTTCTTTACGGTTTATAATTGCTAATATATGGAAGCCTTTTCTCTTTTGTTGATGTAGAAGACCACTAATGATCTTGCTCACCATATTCACTTTCCCACCATGTGGAGAAATCTCAAGTAAAGAGTTAAAATCTGATTAATAAACATCAGTATTAACTGTGACATTGAAACAATGAAAGTTGGTTATCATTAACATTCACCAATCAATACATTCACTTGTTCAATCACTACAAGAAAAAAAGGGTATCAAACACTAACATAATCAGTCTCTGATGTTTAATTGTCAGTTTCTAATAAGAATCAAGGATTGGTTTATATAGTCCTCGATACCTAGTCTTAGATAGTCGATTTTTTTATGTATATGGGAATGAAACTCAGTCCCTAATTCATTAAAGTGTCAAAGACATAAAATCATTGGTTGATAGTATCCCATTCGGTCACTAACTTGTTTTCTTTAAGTACTCGATTTGATGTCATATCAATCCCTGATACTATCTTTTAAGGACTGAATATTGAAGGATCATAAAGATTAAAATCAGGTAATAAAGAACAAGAATAATCAACAACCAATTTTGATTAATAGCTCTTACAAAGAGAGAATGCACAAAGTCATAACTTTTATAATGAACCCTAGTACTACCTATATATACTCTGAATTACAAAAAATATGGAAATCCCTATAAATTAAGGATTTAAACAAAACTATAGGTAACATCCCAAAAATCAAAGTAAAATTTCATTTTTCCAAAACAACCCCAAGAGAATAACTGTTTACAAAAATATTGTTTCAAAATTATAATTCATAAATCAGAGTGTCCTAAAATCCAAAAACATAAAATCCTAACGATGTGCACTATCTCGCCTTCTCCTTGTCATGTTCATCTGAAGTACCTCAAACAATAAACTAAAATTGTATGCCAAAGCTTAGTGACATCACCCAAGGTACCACCACATAAACATATAATCAAACAGAATTGAAGGACTCTGAAACATTGTGATATGATCCACAAGTATAGTAAGGAAAACTCACATGAATCGAAGGACTCTAAAACACTGCGATATGATCCCTTTTCTACACTGCTTGCACCCACGAACCCACTAACACCAAAACCAGATAAATATTAATCAATAGTCCAAAATTCTCAAGTTTTACCCAAAGACAAACTTGGTCAAAAGTCAATGGTCAAAGTCAAAATCAACAGCCCTTAATGTGAACTATACAGCCTCACGTCGTGACCAAACCTTGGTTACGTCATGAGAGTCCACTCGGTCCAATTCCAACTCGTATCGACCCAACCTAGCCAACTCAGCCAATGAAAATCAACTGAGTTGACCTCACGACGTGAGAAACCTTCTCTCATGTTGTTAGCTCCAAAGACCATAACAAAAAACAAGGTCGTTCAAGCCTTACATGGTGAGACCCTATGTCTCACGTCATGAGCACAGTATGAAGTTAAAAGCCAACCATTTAAGTCCTTAATTTGTTAAGGCTTTTACACTAACTTTCCATAAGGTCTTATTACTCCATAATATACTTAGAAGTCGATGCTTTATAGACATGTTTATTCAGTACATGTCTAGATCTCATTTGGGACCAAACTGAGGAAAAGATCATCTAAATTTCATGCAAAGGTTTAAAACCCAATCATTCACTAGATCTGAACTTCATGACACGCTAAAGACCCTTATGGCCGATAAAGTTTCCAATTTTATGGTTTCCATTCATTCAAACTTGCTCAAGCAAGGGGAAAAGTGGGATAAAACTTGGATATAGCCACAAACAACAATGAAGATGGAAGCTTGGCACTTAAGGGTCGAGAAACGATGTGAGGTGATTGTGACTTCCCCAAATTCACGGTTATTTTAAAAAAATTATTTATGCTTATTTAAAACTCAGAGTATTTATTTTTAAGAATAATATTACGAAATTTGTTCTTAGAAAACATGTTAAATATATTATCAAAGCATTTTCGATGAAATCTATTTTGTTTATATTAAAACTTTGGGATGTCATCATTAATAGCAAAACATAAGCATAAACAGACCATACATTCATTTACACTAGTGATTTATATCTCCTTTAATCTCCCAGTGTAAAGTGTCCTCGTATCGATACATGTGATACAAATAAACTGAGTGAGTCAGGTTGGGAAACCTATTGAGTACATAGGATTTTCAACCCAAAATAATAAAGTTATTACGTTTCAATATCAAAAAATTAACCAAATTACCCAACCCCATTATCTTCTTTATTTCTTAAGGATCTACCCTAAGAATCATCTATCATTCACTCATTCATTCCTAAGGATTGTCCTAAGGAGTAGGCATGAAGTCCATCGTTGCGAGGGTTTATTTAACAAGCACAAAGTTCATAGCTACCGAGGTTATTAGTTAGGCATTAAGTCCATAGCTGCTAGGGTTTATCTCATTTATTGACTATATTATTTTAAGGAGTCCACCCACAATACATGTCAATGGGTTTTAGAGTACATCTGATGACCATATTGCTCACAACACCAACAGGTTGCGAGCCTGCTAGTGTTCAACTGGACTGTCTAGAATAGTTTGTATTTGTCATCTATACTTTGCTAGATGACTGGGCCATCGCTTCTCATATCTTTCACCTCTTATCATCTATATTATCTTCCATATCTCATCATTCATCTCTCATCTCATCTCATCTTTAATCTACCCATCTTTACCCATCATAATTATAAATATAAAATACGTATACAGTTTAAATCGAATAAAACATGTATATTTTGTTCATCCAGCATAAATATCAAGAACATAGATAATATGCACACATAGCACGTATTTTATATTAAATACTTCATATCTATGTGTAATACGAAAGTAAAAATGCACCCATTTGTTAAAGTGATGATTCCAAACTCAGGCAGCACTTCGCTTCTAACAATTCTATTTTCCTTCAGCGAAATCTAGTATCATTACCACTAGATTTTAGTCTAATATTTATTGCGACTATTTACGAGCGATATTTTTTTTTATAAGTGTTAAGCAATACTATTCAACCATTATGTGCAGACAAGGGCCAAACATGAAACACTGGAGGGTAGGACCATTTTGGCATTATAGCATTTCTGAAATTCAACAACCTTATACGGCCCTTCAAACCAGATTCCGCATATATATATATATATATATATATATATATATATATATATATATATATATATATATATATATATATATATATGGAGGAGTTCACGGCGGAGGGGTTCACGGCCGATGACAGTTTGTGCGGGTTCACGGCCTGCGAAGGGTTAACGATCGTGAACCGTTTGCGGTCCGACGTGGTTTGTGACCAGAATGTTGTTCACGATCCGAAGGTAAGAAAGAATGGTCTTCAGACATCATGTTTTCACCTCTTAAACATATAACACCTTGTATACAAGGTTTAAACACTTATAAATCATTAATCTAACCTAGTTAAGATATAATAAGATTTAAGTTGACTTTAGTAGACCCGAGTTTGACTTTACAAGTAGAAAATAATTGGACGTTACAGTTCTTCTATATACCACTTTTGCTTGAAGATATCTTAACTTCAATGGCTGCTTCTAATACTCAACAAACGATTTCATTGCAAATCGCAAATAGCATGGGTGGCCCTACACGTGCCCCACTGCTAGTTGTGGAAGAATATGATCACTATAAAGTTAGAATGGAGATATTTTTTTGGCTAAAGAGAAAGGTGAAGCTATTTGGAGATCCGTCAAAGAAGGCCCTCATGTTCCTATAAGAACAGTTGTAAAAGATGATGCTGCTCAGCTTATAGGTCAAGATGAGACTCGTCCAACTCCTCTAACTGCCGATGATATTGAGAAGTTGCATGCTGATCAAGTTGCCTTCACGATTTTGTTTGTGGTTTCTCGAATGATTTCCGGACCAGTGAGAGTACTGTCTGGAACTTGAACTCTAGCAAGTTCCGTATCACCCACTGCAGCCCAACACAGATGTGATCTGCACGTGCAACCATAGAGGGCTTCGAATGGAGCAACCTTTATGCTAGTGTGATAATTGTTGTTGTAAGAGAACTCGACAAGGGGTAAATAAGTATCCCATGCCTTTCCAAAGTCTATCACGAAGGCTCGCAACATATCTTCTAGAGTTTGAATCGTCCTCTCACTTTGTCCGTCTGTTTGTGGATGGTAGGTTATACTCATGTCCAACCTAGTTCCCGAAGAGTTTTGTAAAGACTGCTAGAAATGAGAAGTGAATCTACTATCTCAGTCAGAAATAATAGATATTGGCACACCATGCAGTCTAACTATCTCTTTGAGGTAAGTTCTTGTTAGCTTCTCCATTTTGTCGTTTTCTTTTATTGGAAAGAAGTGTGCGGATTTGGTCAATCTATCGACGATTATCCAAATAGCATCATAACCACCCATTGTTTTGGGTAACATAGTTATGAAATCTATCGTAATCCGCTCCCACTTCCATTCAGGGATTTCAGGTTGTTGCAATAGACTTGAAGATTTCTGGTACTCTACCTTGACTTTGGCACAAGTAAGGCACTTGCCCACAAAGGTAGCAATCTCGGCCTTCATATTAGGCCACCAGTAAAGTTTCTTAAGGTCCAGATACATTTTGTCTAAATTTGGATGAATGGAGTATCGATTTTTGTGTGTTTCATTCATAACCCCGTCTCTGTAACCACTAAACTTTGGTGTCCAGATCTGGTTCATGAAACAATAGACTCCATCACCCCTGATTTCGAAGTTCTTATCCATTCCTCTCAGGGTTTCACCCGCCATGTTTTCAAGTTTCAAGGCCTCGAGTTGAGCTTCCTTGATCTGTGCGGACAGATGTGAATGGATTGTGATGATCAACGGCTTTACTCGGTACCCCGAGTATTCTTTTCTACTAAGGGCGTCGGCTACTACATTGGCTTTACCAGGGTGATAACGAATCTCACATTCGTAATCGTTCAGTATCTCCACCCACCGTCGTTGTCTCATGTTCAACTCCTTCTGGTCGAAGATATGCTGAAGACTTTTATGGTCCGTGAATATTGTGCATTTCGTTCCATATATGTAATGTCTCCAGATCTTCAGAGCAAATACCACTGCTCCTAGTTCAAGGTCATGTGTTGTATAGTTGACCTCATGTGTCTTAAGTTGTCTAGATGCGTAGGATATAACCTTTCCTCATTGCATAAGAACACATCCAAGCCCTTGGTTAGAAGCATCACAGTACACTACAAAGTTTTCTATCCCTTTAGGAAGAGACAAGATCAATGCACCGCACATCGCTCGCTTCAGCGTTTGGAACGGTGTTTCTTGCTTCTCTCCCCAACTAAAATTTACACCCTTTTGGGCCAGGGTGGTAAGTGGCTTAGCAACTCGGGAGAAATTTTGAAAAAATATGCGATAGTAGCCAACAAGACCTAAGAATTGTCGGATTTCTATAGGTGTTTTGGGTGCTGACGAGTTCTCGATTGCCTTGATTTTAGAAGGGACAACATGTATTCACTCCGAACTGAACACGTCACCCAGGAAATCTACCTTCCTGATCCAAATTCACATTTTGAGAACTTCGCATAAAGTTTCTCCGTTCTCAAAGCTTTTAATAATTGACGAAGATGTTGGCCATGCTCCTCTTTGCTTCGTGAGTAGATAAGTATGTCGTCAATGAGGATTATGACGAATTTGTCCATGTATGGACGACACACTATGTTCATTAAGCTCATGAACACAACAGGTGCATTTGTCAATCCTAAAGGCATCACTACAAACTCGTAATGACCAAAATGAGTTTTGAACACTGTTTTGGGGATGTCCTCCTCCAGAATTCGTAATTGGTGATACCTGGATCTTAAGTCTATTTCCGAGAAGTATCTCGCACCTTGAAGTTAGTCGAACAAATCGTCAATGTGAGGTCGAGGATATTGGTTCTTAACGGTAAGTTTATTCAGCTCGTGATAGTCTATGCACATACAGAATGATCCATCCTTCTTCTTCACGAACAAGACCGGTGCTCCCCATGGTGAGAAACTTGTTCTTATGAAGCCTTTGCTAAGGAGTTTGTTCAGCTGGCTAGAAAATTTCTGCATTTCTGATGGTGCAAGACGATATGGGGATTTGGCTTTAGGGGTAGCCCCAAATATTAAGTCGATTCTGAATTCGACTTGTCGTTTAGGTGGCACTCCTGGGAGATCGTCAGGAAATATGTCAAGAAAGTTGCAAACCTCGGGAATGCTCGTGATGTCTTTCATTTCTTGCTTTTTGTCTACTATGTAAGCTAAGAAAACACAATACTCCTTGCGAAGATACTTTTGTGCCTTAATACAAGAAATGATCTGAAGGTTCGCTCCGAGTATGTCACTGAAGATGATAAGAGTTGCATTATTCGGCAAGCTCAGGTGAATGGCTCTATCATAACATAGGATGTCAGCATGGTTAGAACACAACCAATCCATACCAATAATGACATTGAAACTTTTGATAGAGACTGGCATAAAGTCTATTGGGAAAGAAAAGTTATTCAAGGTAAGGGTACATCCTATGTATATATCGTTAGTGTATTCAGACTTCTCGTTAGCCATTTCTACTGTGAAGGTTTCATTTAGTGGTTAGGAGTTTTGTTTTAGTAGGTGTTCGAAATTATGGAATACGAATCTCTTCTCAGCACCACTATCAAATAGAATGCATGCATAAGTATTGTTGAGAAGAAACGTACCCGTGACCACCGTAGGGTCTGCCACAGCTTCTTCGTGACCAATTGCCAGTATCCTTCCAACTCCACCGGCATTTCCAACTTTAGACAATCTCTTTTGAAATTTCCAACTTCCCCGCATCCATAACACGCTTGACCTACTCCAACGGCTGGTACTTGGTTAATCGGTTGGGTTGGTGATTTACAGAATCGAGCAGTATGCCCTTTCCTGTTGCAGTTTCGACATTGCATTTCTTGGCAATTTCCGTTTTGGTGGAAATTACACTTTTTACATTTAGGGACATTACCAGCATAAGGCTTAGCTGGTGTGGGGTTAACAGGAACAACAACGGGTACAGTAGCAGCATGGACTGCCACCAAGGTTGTAGAACTCGTTACTCGGTACCTGTTCGGCCGACTACCGAGTAGTGAGTAGTCGGGAGTACTCGGATTTCGTAATTCATGTAGAACTATTTTTAGGGAAATTATATATGTCAAAATCGTAAGGTGATTGAAATATATAACAAAATTAAATACATGTGGATACACAAAAACTAAAAAAACACATAATGGTCTTACTTCACGAATAATTACTAAAAATTTAAGATGTATATGTAGTAATAAGCACATGTGTGTGTGTTAAATAACAAATCATTAAGTATATTTTACATATTAATCACCGAGTTGACCGAGTTTTACAACACGAATCAGTTCATTAATGGGCCAATCGGGGAGTACTTGGGATTCTGTAACTCGCATCGGTAAGGCGTCGAGTAGCGAGTACTCGGAGGAGTAATCGGCCAACTCGGCTATCTACAATACTAACTGCCACTAACTATTGGTTTTTCCAGGGTTCTTGAGAAGATTTTCCCTTCCTTTTATTCCAGGCTATCTTGTTGTTGTTGTTGTTGTTGTTGTTGTTGTTGTTTCCCTTAGGTTGTTCCGAAACAGTAACCACTAAGTTTTGACGGGATCCATGGTCAATAAGCGACTGTGCCAACTGCTTGGCAGTGTCAAAGGTAACAGGCCTGGAAGCAATAACACTTCCCTGAATCTGAGGTGACAACCCCCAAATGTACCTTTCAATCTTTTTGCTCTCCAGAGCAACCATTTCGGGACATAGAATCGCTAAGTCGTAGAACCTATTAGTGTAGGTTTTTATGTCTAAACCAACCATAGTAAGACCCCAGAGCTCTTGAGCTTCTGAATTTCACCCCGCAGGCAGTACTCCCACATCGGCATTGTCTTAAAGTTCTCCCAACTTATTGAGTTAGCCACTACTAAGGTCAGTGACATAACATGGCCGTTCCACCATGTTAAGGCTCTATCAGCAAAGGTACAGGCAACAAATTTAACTTTGCTAGCCTCCGAATAGGAGCAGATCTCGAAGACTGCCTCTGTTTTCTCAATCCATTGCCTTAATGCCATAACTCCCCCAGTTCCATTAAAGGTCCTGGGTTTGGCGTTTGAAAAGTCCTTGTAGGTACACTCCCGATGGTGCCCGTGACTATCACCGTGATTGGAGGGGTGTGCGCCACTCCCTGATCCACTTGTGACAGTGGTGGTTATATGAGACATAGCAGCTGCAACAGCTGCGGTGACTGCCTCCTGAAACATGGCAGCGTCAAATTGAGGAGGTGGTGGCGGAGGTGTTGTTGGCGCTTCATTAACATTGACACGCTTTGGATTTCTCTGTGGAGGCATCTTTCACTTTAAGAATTAAAAGATGAAAAGACATTCAGATATCAAGAATGAACATGAATATGATATCTCTGAAGTAAAACACTTAGTTCAATATGAATCTTGTTAGGAATTAGAAAAAGAAGTCTACTACAAGTACAACTTGCAACAGGATAATATGAATTTGAGTGGTTATTTTTCAAGGAGTATGAAAATGCATGTTAGCTGTATTGGCATATTAAATACATAGAGTTTGGAAACGTTGACCCTAAATAGGTCTACAATACACCAAAATACTGGGAAAACATCGACATTAAACCGACCTACCGAAAATGAAAGTTTCGCGGTCGTACAGAAAATCATGAAAAATAACACTAGAACATATCTAAAGACTTAGACTATATCCAAAAGAGTAAGTAGAGGGCGAGTAGAGTATGATCTACTTCTTACTGGATTCGGCCCTGGATTTGGCTAACTGGCATTCTATTTCGTACATACGCCTGTCTTGTGTTATTTGTTGTTCTCGCAATTCTCTAACTTCGGCTTGGGATGCAACCAGTTCTCTCATCAAGAAATTAGTACGATACCTTGTCACATTATGACTGTTTTCTAGGTTGTGAATGTGAACGTTGTTGATTTCAGTAGCAAGATCAACCTACATGAATCGGTCGATAGCAGCTCTTCCCTGTTCATCGTTATGCGCCGCACGACAAACTAACACTGGGAGGACTCTGTCTGCTTAGCCTTTTGTGTCTAGATTGTAGAAGCTTCAGTCTCCTTGATAAGGATGGTTCTAACCCTGCTCGTTACTCCTCCTGTCTAAGTTTATCGCCCACAGAGGCGTTGGGCCTTGTAAGTTTTGTTGTGGATTGGGATTCTAAGCAACTGGTGGTGGATTATAGGCTTCTGATCCTTACTCAGCATCTTCAGAAAAATTTTCTGCAAAATCACCATCTAAGGAAATTTTAGGGTTCTCATATGGCTCTTTATCGAGCCATCCTCCATTTCCCTGATTGGGAAAGTATGGGTCTCCACGTAGATGGAATCCAACCACTGTTATCTAAGCGAGAATAAGGATATAAGAATAAGTAATATCTCATATATATATATATATATATATATATATATATATATATATATATATATATATATATATATATATATATATATATAGTAAAGATAAATTGCAAATACAAGTTTCTATGAGAGAATCATACAATTAACAGATAATGAATTCTGTTTGGAATAACTCCTACTGAGTCCTTCTATAGGTACATAGTGTATACTAATTATATACAACTTGGGTCGGATAGGCCTTTGAATAAATGATCCTACTCCGAATCCACATCCAAACATGGAAAAGGAAATAAAGTTTAGACCATTTATTTTGAGCCTATACAACCTTCATCATATATAACTGTGATGTATGCACTTAGTACTTATAGAACTATCAACTAGAGCCCTTTGTTTTCATGTAGTTTGTTCTTACTATATAGTGCCTAAAATACTCCTATAGTACTTTAACTTTATGTTATGTTCTAAAGTTCTTTTGTATATGTATAGTTGGTACGTTTTAGACTTGTTGCAACACTACATTCACTCCCAAACACATGTTGGTCATATCTCAAACCAATATAGT
The DNA here is from genome assembly GCF_051521515.1 of Lactuca serriola. Classification (NCBI taxonomy): domain Eukaryota; kingdom Viridiplantae; phylum Streptophyta; class Magnoliopsida; order Asterales; family Asteraceae; genus Lactuca; species Lactuca serriola. The sequence goes on from NC_136416.1 coordinate 73,732,513, forward strand.
TGACCAGGCTATATTGATCCCATATATGATTACATAACTGTCCAGGTTTGACTGCAGTGTCCAACATCCAAATACTTTTGAGTTGTTACGACTGTGATACTCTTCTTGTATGTATGAGTGTTAGTATACTTCTTGTAATAATACTTAAATTTTAAAAGTATACTTGTAATTAGATCTCTTAGCCCCAAGATATTTATAGTTTGTATATCATTTATGAATTGATATATTGAGTTCACTATAAACAATGTTCTGATATCAATCTGTCACACCCCCAAACCAGACGGCGGAAACGTCCGGTGGTGGACAAATTCATTTGTAGTATCACAACACATGCATTATAGTAATCAAAGTACAAACAACCATTGCATTAATAAGTATAGGTTTCTACATGTGTTCAATCATTGTATATTGACACCAAAATAGTTATAGCAAAAAAAAAAAAAACAGAAGACATGACTCAAAACGGCTTCGTCTTCTCAAAAGCTCAGGGAGTACCTGTCTATTGATTCCTTGAGAATACAAGTAATTTGAAAAGAGAGTATCAACATAAAGTTGAGTAAGTGCATAAATATTTATGTTTGAAAGCTTGTTTTCTGTTCTTTGACTATGTAAATTGTTCCAAAAAATCCTATATTTTCCGATGTATATGCAAAGTAGTTTTAATATCATAAAACCATTCTATTTGTAAACCATTGTTCTGTATTTGTATTCCTTTGTAATTCCTGTAAAAGTGACTGTGCATGGCTCCACCAGCTGTTATTGTAAACTATAATGTAATATTGTAAATTGTATCTTTGTAAACTTGTACTTTGAAAATGTACTCATGTTTTGTTAGTTATACACTAACCGTATTGTGAATATCTTTTTAATGAGTTATTATAACCATACTATGACTAGATGGCCTGAAACAAAGCTTTGAAAGCGTTAAAGTTGTTGATATCAATTGCCACTCATAGGCGTGTATGTCGGACTGTAGCTAGCAGCCCGAGTGCGGGGTTGTCAATCCCAATATAGATCTGCACACACTTGTTTCGATCCCCGACTGGAGATTTTGGTTATAATATTAGGACTTTAACTATGTTGTTCAAATAAATAAACAACCTGAACATTGTCTCATAAAAAGCATATAGACGTTATGTGTATAATAGTAATGAAAACCCAATCAACTTGAAATAAATGATTGATAATATGCTCCTTCTTTAGTATACTTGAAATGTATTTGTAAATTGTACACCATTGTTTAGTTTTGAATCAAATCCTTGTTATTGTAAAACAATCTACTCTTGTATACTTGACTCGTGAATTAATATTCTTGAATCATAAAATAAACCTATTATAATTTATATGTACTTTATGTATTGATACTAACTGTTCATGAATGCAACCCCTTCCTCGACATGTTACAAAGGGTATTGAAACTGAATGAAATTACCTTTATATTTATCTACATATACAAATATATATATAACTAAAATTTAAACGACATTCGAACAAATAACCGATACCCTAAGCCCACATCCAACCAAGGAAAAGGAAATAAAGTGAGTTATCAGTCCTAAGCCCTTTAAATCCTATATATGTGTGTGTGTATATATATATATATATATATATATATATATATATATATATATATATATATATAAGTTTTGGGGAAAAGTGTAAGTTTATAAAATATTTTAAAGAGTTTAACATTTTGAAATACTTTTGGTGACTTGATGTCATTTTAACACAAATTGAAACCATTTGATTTTAAGATAACTGAAATCCATTTTGTGAGATATTCTGAAACCATTTGTTGGTAACACAAAATCCTTGTGTTAGACTTGTATTCCCCCCTTAAAACTGTAAAAATTATGAAAATACGAGGGTATGAACTCACCTTTTAAAGGGTGAATCAATTGAGGATTTGATATAGGACGTTTATTTCCATAAGTGAAATATCGTAGCAAAACAAGTCCTATTTAGCAATTTGTATAGTATATATGCAACCAATTAGCGAATATAATCATAGGAATGATTGGAATTTGGACTAATTTGTAAGTATAACATCTAAATAGGAGTGTTAGAAGCTAAAATGGAGGCTGAAATGGGTTCATGGCCAGGAGGGTTCACGACCCATGAAGTGTTCACGACCCTGATGATGTTCACGGACCTGTGTTCTTGATGAATGAAGAACACCTGAAGATCCTAAGAAAGTTTCTAAGAAGATTCAAAGGTTTTCAGATGGGTGTTCTTCGTGTTCTTCACGTGTTCTTCATGTTCTTCGCGAAAACTAGTGAAATTAACAGATTTCAGTCTAGTATATGAAGATTGAAGGATGTTCTTGAAGTGATAACAAGACCAAGAAATGATACCTGTTAGATCTTATGAAGAACTAGTGATTATCATGAAATATGATGAGAAAGGATGAGTTTAGCATGTTCTTGAGGAGAGAGGTTGTTCTTGGCCGATGATACTTGAGAGAGAATTCTTGATGTTCACGGCCAGAAATGAAAGAATGGGAAATAATCAGCCCATTATATATATATATATATATATATATATATATATATATATATATATATATATATATATATATATATAGGGAGGAGTGATGGGTTTTGGTCATAAGACATCCTATGTGCTCATACAAACCCTAATGCTTGGATTTAGCTTTCTCTATTGTACATGCAAGTTATCCAAGGCTATAAACCCTAATTCTAGCATATGGAAATCGATATTAACATATAATTAGGTTTAAGATGTTACCTTGATTGTTATGTAGTAATAACAATCACAATTCCTCCTTGAATTGACTTTGGAAGGCTTAGAGTCACAAGTGTCACTCCTCTAATGGCTTACAAACACCAAGAGCAAATGGAGAAAGTATAAAGAGAGAGGAGAGGTATAATAATTCGTCTCTAAGACCTCTTGGGAAGGCATGGACGAATTCATGAGCCTTGAAGGTCTTTATATAGGTGTAGAGATTAGGGTTTTAGTCCTTATCCTTATCTAGTTGCTTGCCCACCAAGTAACCATAAGATAAGCCTTGAAAACCCTTATCCTAATCGAATTCTAAGGCCTTATCACCTTAAATTCGTCCAACCTATTAATAAGATAATCCTTACCTTATTTTGTAACTATCACATAATTACAATTCAGCCCCTCTAGTTTAATTAATTACACTTGATCACAAAATTAATTCTTAATTAATTATTGACCAATATTAATTAAACAAATATGATTTCTCCTTTAATATATTATTCTTATAACATATTAATAAATCATAATAACCTCTCTCTTTATTTATTTCTCCAATCAAGTTGCTTTGGTGAAGGCAACCCAAAAGGACCATACACCATCGGGTCAAGTACATACCAAAATAGTTATGGACTTAGACACTAATCCAACAAGGAGTTCATGACCGAGGGGTTCACGGCTTTGGTTCATGGCTGAAGGCGGTTTGCGAGGGTTCACGGCCTGTGAAGGGTTCATGGTCGTGAACCGTTTGCGGTCTGAGGTGATTTGCGACCATAATGTTGTTCACGGTCCGAAGGTTCATGTTTTCACCTCTTAAACATATAACACCTTGTATACAAGGTGTAAACACTTATAAAACATTAATCTAACCCAATTAAGATAGAATAAGATTTCAGTTGACTTTTGTTGACCCAAGTTTGACTTTACAAGTAGAAAATAATGGGATGTTACAGTTCTTTTATATACCACTTTTTCATGAAGATATCTTAACTTCAACGGCTGCTTCTAATACTCAACAAATGATTTCAATGCAAATATCAAATAGTGTAGGTAGCTCTACACGTGCCCCACTGCTAGTTGTGGAAGAATATGATCACTGGAAAGTTAGAATTGAATGATTTTTGTTGGCTAAAGAGAAAGGTGAAGCTATTTAGAGATCAGTCAAAGAATGCCCTCATGCTCCTATAAGAACACTTGTAAGAGATGTTGCTGCTCAGCTTATGGGTCAAGATGAGACTCGTCCAGCTCCTCTAACTACTGATGATGTTGAGAAGCAGCATGTTGATCGAGTTGCCTTCTCGGAAATGGTGTTTGGTGTTCCTCCTTCACTCTTTGAACACATTAAGTTGTGTAAATCAACAAATGAAATTTGGTACACTCTCCAAGATCTGATAGAAGGTTCGGAAAGTATGAAAGACAAGCGTCTCACCTCGGTTGTCAATGATTGTCACACCTTCACTACCACTCCTGGTGAATCAGTGGCCTCAGCCTCTAACCATTACCGAATCGTAGTCACAACATGACTGCTCATAGGATTGTCCGAACTCCCTTGGAGTACAATCTCAAGTTCATTAACAGCCTCGGTAAAGGATGGGAAAATGTGAAATCTTGTCTCCAAATTAATGGCTCCTTGAAAAAGTTAAAGCTTTATCAACATTTTTGTATGAACTTCAAGGACACGAATCTAATGTTGCTCAGACCATAAGGGAACTCTCCGGAGGTCCTCTTACTCTTGTCAATTCCATTGAACCAACCATTCCGAACCCATCAACCTCGGATCCTTTCAAACCCATTGTTCCATCTGTTCAATCCTCCTTACCTTTCTTACCCACACAAAACTATCATGTTGATGATTCCGAAGCCATAGATTCTGAACTCCGTTTCCAACAGGTGTTTGCTCTACTTTGCATGAAATACAAACGTCTTTTTAATCCATCTGATAAACCATACCAAAATCGTTTCCATGCTCCTCACCAAAATAATCCTTAATCATACTCACCTCTAGAATCTCAACAAACTCCGGAAAATCCTCAAGCATATAAACCATACATCTCAAAGCCAAACTCTACTTCGGAACCACCACAAAATCCAAAAGCTAACAAGCCGAAAACAGTGTGTCACAAGTGTGGACATGCAAACCACTTTGCAAAAGATTGCTTGGATGAAGCTTCGCAAATACCAAAGATCAAGGACTATGCGTACTATGCCCAAAGAGCTCAAGAGATGGTAGAAAGTGAAAAATCCTTTGAAACAACTGTATCAAGGGATGTAGAAGGATATTGGTCATCTAGAGATGATGATGACATGGTGATTGGAAGAAACATGTGCTTGATGGAAAGACAAACTGTTGAATGTGATGAAGGCTATTGGTCCTCTGGGTCAGAAGATGAAGATGATGTTGCTGAATTACACTACTGCTACATAACCACCAACGATCCACCTGGTCGAAGCATCATTCAGCAGGTAAAATCTATGATTACTGATAATAATTTTGATTTGTCTCTTTGCGAACCTTATGTTTTACCCAGATCCAAATAGATATGAGCACCATTTATAAAGCCTACGAATCCGCCATAGAAGCCAGTGTGAAGAAGGAGTGTGAATTAAATCGTATTAGGTTACGTTTTGAGGATAAAAAGTTGAAAATGGAGTCTATAGAGCATAAGCTTGTAATCTCAAAAGATGAATGTATCATTTTAAAAGACAAAGGTGAAATCACCTATTTTGAAAGAAATATTTTAATTTCCGATACCAAATGTATCAATGCAAAAATAGTTGTTTTGCATAATTCCATTGACATACTTGAAGCGAATCAACGAATGACTCATAAATTTCATCATCCTTGGTCAAAAGCTCCTCGTCTCTGAAGTGAGTTTTTGAAACCAATAGCTAGTCCCTTGAAGGAATTGCAAAATCTGACCTTTATGGGAGATGTTTCGAACCATCAACATTCGGACGCACCTGTCTCTCCCTTGTTGTCCCTTCCTAAGACTAATGACAAGTTCGCATCCTTGATTCTTGAGTTCCAACTCATCGTTGTTAAGAGTCCCAATTCCACGCAATTTCTTCCTCAGATAAACCTGGACCTGAATCAAACCTCTAGCACTCAAAAGTTTGTTGTTCAAAATCTGAACCGTATCCCTCCTAACAACTGTGTTGTTGAGGAAATTTTTCTGGAATCAACTTCGTCTGAACTTATAGTGAATGTTTGGGCATCCTTAGATAGTGAAGTCGATGGGAGAATCTCGTGTGATTTTGAAACTTAGGTCATTTAAAAACAAATCTGGTTCCCATTAAGCCTGTGTTTAACAATCCTTCAGTAGCACAGACTTTGAAATCCTCGTCTCAATCAAAAAGAAATCCAATGTTGAATAGGAAGGATATTGTAGACCCTAAAGTGGAAGCTCAAAATGCTCACAAAAAGGAATTTAAGACTAGACAAAATTCAAGATTCCTTGAGAACTCCAAAAAGAGTGTATCTCAGAATTCTTACTCATCATCCCATAGTTAAAACTCCTTCATTCCCAATAAGATACACAAAAGATCCTCAAATCATCATAGTCCCGTAGAACAAATTAAGGCGGCTAGTTCCACTCAGAAAGAGTCAAAGTAAAGCCCACATCTATCCTAAACACTTCTCCTCGGAGTGTTTCATCTGTTTTTATTGCAAAATCTGATGGCACAACTTTTAGACCTCGAATTTCAAAATTGAATGTGTCATCAAACAAAGTGAAACATCTTACGAAAACAAATTCTACAAAGTATTCAAAACAAAACCTTGTTTAGAAAGTAAAAAGTTCATGACTCTGGATGATACTTTGACTTCCACTACTTCAGAAACATCAGGTCCGGAGAAAGCCATTCCAAACCCTCAAGTCATCAAATATGACTATTGGATAGATGAAAATACATTAACCTTTTGTTTGTTTCCTAAGAACTCAAAAGACATTCCCAAGAAACACAAAGTTGTGCTGCAGTCACAATCAAAGTCAAAAGCCCGTGCCTATGTCCCTAAACCTAACGCGGAGCCTAAAAGCTCCACCACTTACTAATTTTGCATGCACTTTGTGCTTCGAAGCAAGAAACAATATGGTATATTGATAGTGCTTGCTCCATACACATGAAGGGGCAGAAAGACTTTCTGCGGGATCTGAAGCTCTCTCCAAATGCTGGTTATGTGACATATGGAAACAACTCCAAATCTCAAATTCGTGGTTATGGAATTATCACCAATGGAAATTTCTCTATCTCAAGTGTGGCTTATGTAGTTGATCTGAAACATAATTTGATAAGTGTAGCTCAGCTCACTTACTCAAATCGACATGTTGAATTTTGCAAAAATCATAGCTATGTAATGATTGAAGACTGAAAAGAGTGTTTAATCAAGCCAAATCGCAACAAGAACATGTACCCACTCGACATCAACATGATTATTGGCAAACCACAACTCTGCCTTCTCTCTAAATGTTCCTGAAGTCAGTTGGTTATGGTACCGAAGGCTCACTCATCTGAATTTTCGGTAAATGAAAGATCTCGTATCCAGTGAAATGGTGAGAGGTTTATCTCTTCTTAAATTTGAAAATGATCATTTATGTGCTGCTTGTGAGTGTGGAAAGCACTCGAAGAAGGGTCATCCTGTTATCATCGAAAAATCAATCTCGGAACCATTGGAACTTCTACACATTGATCTTTGTGGACCATCCACTGTAGAAAGTCTTCATCATAAGAAATACATTGTTGTGATTGTTGACGACTTTACAAGGTTCACTTGGGTCTTATTCCTAAGGCTGAAATCCGAAACAGCCTCTGAGCTCATCAATTTTATCAAAGGAATTGAAGTTCTCATCAAACTCCTAGTTAAGAGAATCCGAAGTGACACTGGCTCGAAATTCACTAACTCTACCATTAAGATATTCCTCACTGAGAAAGGAATTGACCACAACTTCTTAGCCCCTTACACTCCACAATAGAACGGTGTAGTTGAAAGATGCAATAGAACTCTTGTTGAAGCTGCTCGATCCATGCTTAACTTTGCAAATTTACCACTCTATCTCTGGGCTGAAGCCGTATCAACCGCATGCATCACTCAAAATAGGAGTATCATCAATCGACGCCTCAACATGACACCGTATGAAGCAATCAATGGTCAGAGACCAAGTATTTCGTTTCTCCATGTCTTTGGATGTTGATGTTTCATCAAAACTAATCGTGATCAGCTTACAAAGATCCAACCCAAAGCTGATGAAGCAATCTTTCTTGGGTACTCCTCAAAGTCAAAGGCATATCGAGTTCTCAACTGTCGAACTCGAGTTACTGAAGAAAGTTTTGATGTCACCTTTGATGACAATTTCATTCGAAATTCTACTCCCACTCATGTTACAACTCACATTATGGAGTCTGATGCTCCATCCTCTGAATGTCCGAACATTCAGAAAATTCATGAAGTCAATTTTGAAACTCTTTTTTGACCGTTCGAAACAACGCTTGATTCAGAATCTCAATCAAATCAACCTTCACCATCCCTTCCTACCTCACAACCTATTTCTAGTCTTCTACCCTCTCTTTCTTCATTCGATTCCAAACCGTTTCAACCTTCTCAGGTTAAGGGGGAGAATGGTCGACACTCACTTGAATCAAATGTACATGGATTTCTCAATGCAACTGCTGAATTTGATTCCAATTCGATCAACAGTGATGACGATGTCAACTTCTTCGAATTTCCTCCTGAGGATGATGTCAACCTCTCTGGATCCAAAGTTCAAGGGGAGCGTCGCCCACAAGTTCAAACCATTCAGGGGGAGCAACACAAACCTATCGTCAATTTTGAGTCTTCTGCTGCTGAAGAACTATCAAGACTTCACATCTGGACTCAAGATCACCCTCCAAACCAAGTTATTGGAAACCCTAATGCTGGTGTTCAAACTCGCCTTGTTACAAGTGTTCAAAATGAATGTCATTTCTCGGCATTTATCTCCATGGTTGAACCCAAATCCATCAAGGAACCATTAGAGTATGCGGACTGGATTACAACCATGCAAGAAGAATTGGTAGAATTCGATAGAAATGCAGTATGGACACTCATGCCTCCTCCTCCGGATCACCCTATTGTTGGTATAAGATGGGTATTTCTCAACTAACTTGATAATGCAGGAATTATCATTCGAAACAAAGCAAGACTGGTTGCTAAAGGATTTACTCAGATCGAAGACCTTGACTCAGATGAGACCTTTGCTCCTGTTGCTCGTCTTGAAGCTATCATAATCTTTCTAGCTTATGCTGCTCACAAAGGCTTCAAATTTTACCAAATGGACATTAAGAGTGCTTTTCTTAATGGTATTCTTGATATTGAAGTGTATCTTCAACAGCCTCCCAGTTTTGTTGATCTCTAATTTCCAAATTATTGTTACAAGCTCCGAAAAGCTATTTATGGCCTCAAGCAAGCTCCAAGTGGATGGTACTAAACTCTCACCGACTTCCTCAAGCGCTCCAGTTTTCAAAGAGGTATTCTAGATCCTACCCTGTTCCGAAGGTCAAATGGAAAGCACCTCATGTTGGTTCAAATTTATGTGGACGACACCATTTTTGGATCTATAGATTCATCAATGGTTGCTGACTTTGCTAAACTAATGATCAATCGATTCCAAATGAGCATGAATCGAGAGTTAAGCTTCTTTCTTGGTCTTCAAATCAAACAAACCAACAAAAGGTATTTTCATTCACCAAATGATGTACATTTCGGAACTCCTCAAAAAGTACTCAATGGACACTTGTGCCTCAGCTAAGGTACCAATGGGTTTCAGACACAAGATCTTTGCAGACCCTTCAGGTGTAGCAGTTGATGAAAAGAAATACAGAGGAATGATTGGATCTTTGCTCTATCTCACAACAAGTCGTCCAAACATCATGTTTTCTACGTATTTGTGTGCCAAATTTGAAGTCAACCCAAAGATGTCCCATCTTTTGGCTGTGAAGAAAAGTTTACGATACCTCAAAGGTACAAAGAATCTCGGAATCTAATACCCAGCAAATGAGAGCTTCCTGCTTAAAGCATATTCATATTCAAACTATAGTGGTCTACAACTTAATAGGAAAACTAGATCAGGAGGTTGTCAATTTTTAGGTGGTCGATTGGTTAGTTGGTCATCCAAGAAACAAAACTACATTGCACTCTCTACAGCCGATGCTGGATACATTGTTGCTGCCAGCTGTACCTCTCAAGTTCTATGGAAGAAGTATCAACTTTTGGATTATGGTCACCGCTTTCAATGCATTCCTATCTATTGTGATTCTCAAAGTGCCACGATCACCCGTCTCCAAAAGTAACCATAAAATCGCCGTTTGGGGGTTTCCTTTCTAAGCTATAAGCTATCCCTACCTTTTGTTTCCCAAGTAAACTCACTCCCAAAAACAATTATTCATTAAATGCTACCCGGTTTAACTTCATATCATCATCATTACTTTTCTTAACCCGACCCGTTTCCCTTACCTATAAATACTCTCCAAAACCCTCTTTTACCTCTTTACGCGCACAAATATTCTCAAAACCCTCTGTGTTCTTTGTGTTCTTGAAGCTCTCATAATGGTTCTTCAATGGCGTCCCAATCCTCAACTCAACAACCATCTGCAGCCGCTTCAACACCAAAGAAGACTGCCACCAATAAGAAATCATCCAAAGACTCATCCTCTTCTTAATCATCTGAACCGTTTCTTAGGGATACGACTCAACTATTCTCGATAAATCCATTGTATTTCGACGAACCTATTCAGGTGATGATCGAGTTCATCGCTCATCATCCTATTTCCATTCCACTCACCAAGGTTCCAGAACCACCACTCCACTTCATCTTTTGCATATTTCTTTTTCGAGGATCAAAATTGAAGATGGCATCCTAGAAACAAAGTTTACTGGTGAAAGGATTGTGCCCATTCACAAATCAACCTTCCCTAGGGCCATTGGTGTTGCTGAAAATCCTGAAGGTTTCAAGGTTCAAGAACCCACTACCGAAGAATGATACAACCAAGACTAAAGGGCCAAGGATTTCAATAAATCAGCTGTTTCCGGACTATGGACCATGTTGATGCACTTTATCATCCGTGGACTGTCCGGATAGCATGGAGGTATAGACACCCTAAGCAAAGATTTGCTTTACATGGCATACATCATCTACTCCGGAGGAAGCAATGTAGTTAATCTTCCGGAGGTGTTATGGCAAGACTTTCGGAAGTTTGCCATCAAGAGAAAAGTCAACAAGATTTCAAGCCCTAGGTTTTGGGCTTTCACAAGTCAGGAACTCAACAAAGAAAGATCCGAACACATTCCTGTTTCAACGATTCCAAAAGAGGTATGTGTTACTTTCAAGGCCATTAAGTACTACCGCATTCCGGACCAATCATCCTTTGGTCCTGTTTGAAGACCTTCAGGCCACATGTTGGCCCTAATTCCTTCTGAATCCATTCATTTGAAAAATCACTTAGAGACTTCGGTTGTGTTTAGCCCAACACAACCTGCCCCTGTCTCTGTTGATCCCATTCTGAAAGAGGCCAATCCAAACATGTCCGGAGTGGAAATCAAAAAGTCTGCTAAACGTAAGACTTCACCCACCAAGCCAAAGTCGAAAAAGAGATCCAAAATCAGCTCTTCCTCTCAACAGGATGGAGCTCCAGACATTCCGACTGACTCTAGCCGTCCGAACACCCTACCTACCCACTCATCCAAGGTACCCCTCGATGTTTCAACATCACCAGCACACACACACATGGGAAGTCTGCTAATAAACCACCCACATCTTCCCAACAAGGTGATGTATGTGTTGAAAAAAGTTCCTTGCCCCTCCCTGAAACACACCCATGAGTCAAATTTGCTATCATATCTTTTCATCACACACACACACACTCTCTGGAAGCCCTGTTCCAGACCCTAAGCATTCCGAAGCTCGAGTTGTTCCTCCAACGTCAGATGCCACAATTGGTCTAATACCCGGAAAGAGTACCGGACGACCAGGAGCTAACAATCCATTATGGGAAGACTACGTTAATAGGGCTATGTCGAGGCGTACGGATCTTACACACTCTCAGATTGAACCTACACTCATTTCCATGTAGAATCGAGCTATTCAAAGCAATCAACCTTATGTTGCTCCTACCGACGATGATGCTGACCGAGAGCTTACCTCTGATGAATCCCCAGTAAATCCTCACAACAACCTCATCCAAACTGATTCGAATGAAGAAATCTCAGAAGAGGTTATGCTTAATGATGAAGGTACCACCATTCCGGATACACATTTCATGTCTTATATTCAATTCCATTTAAAGCCATCCACTTCCAAATCTGCCTTTGATTTTGGATCATCCTCATCCACTTCGGATGAAGAAAATTACTCCACAAACAAGCTTCAAGAAGATTATGCCACTAACCAACCAGGTCTTTCCATCAATTCAACATCTCACAAATCCAAGCCTCAACATTCCAACTTTGACACCAAATCATCTGCTGGAGACTACATTAATCCATTCGCCCTTATTGACATACAAACAAATGTGTCACAAATAATGCAGAAGGTCGCCTCTCTCAAAACTTCCATAGCAAGACTGAACACCATGATTGATGAAAAGGTTTCCGGACTAGACTCCAAGCTAGACGTAATTGTCAAGTCCTTATCAAATCAGTTCGGACCTTCGATAGCTGAACACGAAGCTCAAGTAGATCAACTTATCTAACTACGGCTTAAGCACTCAATCGAAGAGTTTGAAGCAAAATATGATGCCTCCATTGAACACTATCTCAATACAATCACCACAATGCTCAAAGTTGATGACGATTTGGCTGCTGCTACCAATGATCTCATTAAGAAGACCCATATCCGTCATGAGAAGCAGATTTAGAGGCTTGTAAAGGAGATTAAGAAGAAGGACGAGATGAACTTGATCATACAACAAGTTCTCATCAAACTGCTCCGATCTACTTAGAACCTTGTTGATGTTCCGAATCTCAATCTTGATGAGAGGCTTTCCATCATTGGACACCTATTTGATCATCTCTCCTCCCAAGTGCCCACTTCCGAAGCTTATGATCCTCTGACTCGTCAACTCAACACCGGTCTTCAACAAGTGTATGAAAAGTTTTCTGGTATGAAGGAATCCTTAATGCTTGCACCGGTTTCTAAGGCCACCGATGCAAGAGGGGGAGAAGGTCCAAGTCAACCTTTGAAGTCTACCTCGGATTTTCAACTCCGAGATGAAAATATTAGTTCCGATGATGAAGTCCAAGTTATTTCCAGAGCTCTAGGGAACAATGATGATGATGAAGACAGTGAAGGAGAAGAATATGTCACCAATGGAGTTATTGGTCTTAAAGATCCAAGGAAACTTTTCCCCAAGGTGATGATTGAAGAAGAAAAAACGATTCGGTTTGTAGTTTCTTGGCCATCTTCTTTACCTGATGCTCTTCATAGGGCAATCAAAATGGATAAGGAAAAAATTTCCTAACAGATCAAGCCTTCTGATCCACTCCTTCAATGTTACCACCAATTCCGGCTCCAATCCTATTGACCAGGTTTGCCCACTCCGGTTCCCTGATGTCATTTCGGAAGAACCTCTTCCGACGCCCACTCCAAAATTTTTTATTGATGAGAACATGGCGCATGTCATCTCTACTTTAACAAAATACAAAGGAAAGAAACCCATCACATTCAAGCATCATGCCTTCCACTCTGGACCTCCACCAAAGAAAAAATTTGGACGATCTCAGGAGGAAAACAACAAAGATTTAGAAGACAACATCTGGACGCAATCTCTTAAGAATAACCCTGATCCGATGCGTGGAATATCCCCTCTGTGTCGTGAAGGAATTCTTAGTGATTATGATATAGTAGCTTTTATGTACTATGATCTTCCAGCAAATGATTCCAAACATCTCGATCTTCCTCTCTCTCCATACAATAAGTTCTACATCAAGTTCGCTCCTCTTCACCCAAATGACGATCTGGAGATGAATAACAGGACTGAGCGAGAAAGATTTTCTATTCTAAAAATGTACAACCTCAAAAAGGAAGTGTGGACAACGAAAAGGATAAAAAAGATCCAAGGGTTCGGAAGAAAGATTTTGGTGAAATTTGAACTCAATTGTCCATTTTTCCGATATCACATCATCCAGAACAAACCAACATATCGCACCATCACCGATGTTGACTTCCTGGCAATGAATCATAATGACATTCTCAATTTAGCTACTCACTTTCGAGGACTTCAAAATGATGATATCAACATGGGTGCTTACCATGCTTCTCTGAGCTTCCTCAAAGATTATGTCGCGGAATTTTGTCGATGCGACTATGAGTTGGCTCATCTATTCGGAACTGAAGATTTTGTTGCAAAAATTGATTATGTGCTTCCTGAAGCTGAATTACTTGCCGATGGACCAATTGATGAACTGGTTCTAGAGTTTGTCTACACAACAAAGAAGACAAACTAGAAAGACTTTTTCAGAGTCCTTGATAAACACCTAGTTGCCACCAAAGCTCTTTGAAATTTCATCAGCCGAGCATCCAATTCTGAAGCTTTGGAACAAGTAAAAGAAAAGTTTGTGAGTCAGCTTACCTGGTATATCGAAGGTCGAGAATGGTTGTTCCGAGCCTACATGTTCATCAAAGAAGAAGCGAAATAAGATGACTTGATTGCTAAGTTCACTTAGGGGAGATTGTTGGAAACTGAAAGTGAAGCTCTAGCAATCCTAAATCCTTGAGAGTGAAGGCATTCTGGACATAACTTTGTATCCAAAATGTCTGATGTTCCGGAATCTGTATTTTGTCTTTATGGATTTAATGTATTTGTCTTTTGTTTGATTTAACTAGTCATAGGACTTAGTCCTTTTGTCAACTCGGAGAGTCTCAGATGTAACTCTTTTATCCAGTCCTATGAATGTAATCAGTTAGTACCATGTACTTCATTCTCCTATTTATAGGAGCATTCAATATTAAATCAATAGACGGATTGTTCAAACTTTTTAGCAATATTTCATTTACTTCAGTCTCTTTGCAAAATTCTTAATGTTCTTCATTTATTAACCTTACTTTGATCTTAATTCACATTCTTCATTTATGGCTTGAACATTTGTTGAGTACATTATTAACTCAGACTTGACTGGTCTATCCAGACTCCACTAGAACATTCATTAGTAAGCAGACATTGATCTTAAGCATTAACTCAAGATTTGAGTTTTCAAACCTTGTCCCTGCGCATCAATCAATTTGTTCTTTCAAAACCTTATGACACTTAGATTTTATGGTGTATGTGTTCTTATACATGTGAATTTGTCATAACCATAATCACAAGACAAGGTTAGTGACAAATCCAAAGGCATATGGTTTGAAGTTATTCAATTTTAATTTCTTGCCACTTGGTAGCACAAGGCCCTACCATGTCTTCCAAGTTGGTAAGCAGCTCACCCATATTAATCAATGAAACTTTCATCGATCTAGGTTCTTTTCTTTATGCAAACAATTGAGAACCCATAGACCTCACATGCATAGTCAACTTTTAACTAGAATGAGCACATAAATAAGAATATGCCAGCATGATCGATTACAACCTCAAGTCGTGTGCTAGTGATTCACAATAGGTTTATTCTTGATTAGTTCTTGAAACTTGTCAATATCTTTAAGACTCCCATTGACCTCTTATCAAGATAAACACTTCACACAGTTGGTCTTAGTTGGTATTTGTCTTATCCAAGGCATCAAAACTTACCAATTTCAAATGTATAAGAGTAGAAAACATTTTACTCTACATTTGATAAGTGTTATAAAACTTTCTTAAGATTATGTCACTCAAGTTACAATCTTGGAGTATGACTCTAAGACCTGATTTTGGAACGAAATATGATTTATCTTCTTGAATTAACCATTTCAACA
Organism: Lactuca serriola; assembly: GCF_051521515.1. Lineage (NCBI taxonomy): Eukaryota > Viridiplantae > Streptophyta > Magnoliopsida > Asterales > Asteraceae > Lactuca > Lactuca serriola. Next base: position 73,748,163 of record NC_136416.1, read on the forward strand.
ATTCACGATTCCTCTTCTTAGCCATATAAATGCACTAAGATGTCCTTAGAGGATCAATTGTGATATGGTTTCATAATCACTAAGATAATCATAAAACACGATACTCAAGTAGCCTCCCTTCTTCTCAGATTGGAGAAACTTTTATCTTTCCGCCTAATTTGATTCTTCTTATTCGTTCTGCTACATTGAAACTTTTCCAGTGGCTCAGAATTACACTTAATCTTGTAAGTATAACCATATTTACTAAACATTAGTAAATCATAACGAATAGTCTTATCGTTCTTTGTCGTGGACCTGACCAGCGCACAACCAAGTGTACTCAATCCCCTTGTCATTCACTTGACTCACATATACATGTGAGCAAGGAATTAGTCTTAATTTCCCAAAGACAAAGGTTCCAATTCATCACAAAATACAAGTTGCATGATTCCAAGTTTCTATCCAACTGAAACTTAGGTGATGAGAATCTTTCCTTATTTGGTAAATTATGACACTACTACAAACGAGAGAATCAAATCCATTTTCCAATATTGCTATCAATGGAAACATATAAGCAACAATTTTCACAAAAGCCATTGTAAGGAAACTTAAAATAAGATAAATTTAAAAAATTCTCTTTATTAGCAGAAAACTTATCCTTAAAATGAAAATACATATGAAAACTATGTTGTTATCTATTCCTAAGCAATCTATCATAACTCTTAAGTAGCAACTCAAAATTTTGATCATCGAACCATGCGATTGAAACCCATCTCTTCACAATCAGAATAAACTTACTTCTTCCTTTAAGTTTCCTTTCATTTCTTTGAGTCTACAAAACATCAAAATGTAATTACATTACATCATGTATTAAGAATCTCCAAATAAGAACTTAATAGAGTTAGATAGTGGACTTACCTGAAGTAGAGTCAAATATTTTGACATTATCATCCTTACGATCTTTCAAGTAAATATGGCAACTTCGCAACCAATGCCCCTTCTCTTAGCAATAGAAATATATGGACTCTTTGGGAATGGTACACGTGATTATCTAAAACTTAGCCTTTCTCTTTACCATCCGGTCAAATGACATGACCACGGCCGATCCCTTTCCATTGGGAAAAAAAAGCTTTTCTGGACTTCCAATGTTGCCACTGTCAATTTCCATGGAAGTTTTGGGAGTAGATCTTCCAATCAAATTTGCTTTACTAGTGCGCCAAATCATTGTTGATTTAGCCGCAACAAGCAAATAGGCAAGATCGATAAGGGTCATGTCGTGATCTGTCACATAGTAGTCCTTAATGAACTCACTATATGACTCGGAAAGTGATTAAAGAACCCAGTCAATAGCCAACCTCCTCGAGACTTCGACACCCAACTCTCCCAACCTGTCAATGTGAAACTTCATCTCCAAGATGTGAGCACATATAGACTTTCAATCTTCATGTTTGCTTGCCAATAAGGCTTGAGTGACCATGAACTTTTCAAGTCTTTGAACTTCTGGGTTAGTGAGAACTATTAGAGGAGGTGGAGGAAGTGAAGTTCCACTACAACACAAAGAAGGGATTAATCTTTTACCTTGATTGTCTTGTGGAATATCATCTTCATGAGGAATGTTTTTTTTTCATAAGATTCGGGAAGACCATAGTTGTCTGACTTAGACATCTATAATGGGAGAATATTCAAGTTAGTTGATTTAAGTCCTTATATAACACCCAAATGAAATATTAGGCCTAGGACCCAACACAATATTCTACGGTTCGAAAGAGGGATCTTGTAATCCAGTTGCAAAATATTTGAAGGTAGGTAAATGACTATATACCAATTCCCACCATGATAAACGAAATTGATTATTAAGTTTTAAATGAGTTGAAATTCCTAGATCTTTTGAGAGTCATGGAACTTTTCATGGCATGTTTAAATCTCGATTGTGCCCTTCAAGTTTGTGACTAGGATGCTGAGGATCACAAACAATGTGTGTTAGCTTGGTACACCCAATGTTACAACCACCTAATCAATGTGTCGGTTAACCACACACGCTCCATTGATCTATGATTAACATCAATCTACCCTTTTCCATGCACTATCAGTCCTATATTAGTGTGTTGATTAACCACAAATGCTCCACTAATGACTTAACAAGGTGCAAAATGCAATTTCATGGGATAGCACCATATTCACATTTTCCTAAAGTAACTAAGATTGTGAAATTAATAAAATTTTAGTTACCTTATAATTATCATTATACTTATAAAGAATTAATGTCCTATCCTACCCGTTTGGCTAACGACCCTCCACCATTCAAGGAAGCAATGGGTAAGAGTGGACACCCATTAAACAACCATTTTATTGGCAGTAGCCTTATCCCCCCCCCCCCCCATATATAGTATAAGAGTGTATTTTAAACTTTTAAAATACTATATGGTTTAATCTATTAACAAATTATACTCTTAGTTTGATTAAACTTAAACCATGTCATTATGGAATTATTAATTCTCTTTTAATTAAACACTTTAATTAACTATTAATAAAGTCCATAAAGATGTAATATGAATTATTCAAAACATCAAGATGCTAAAACAAATTAAAACTATTTAATTTATTATTAAGTTATGAACCCATGAGTTACACTTTTGAAAACTTTTCTAATAACTTTAGTTTTAGAATTCAATATCTCATAAAAAACTTTTCAAATTCCATAACTTTAGGGCAAGTTTTGTAACTCTTGAAAACTTTTAGAATTCCATAAAAGAGACTTTCCAAGTTCCATAACTTGAGGGCAAATTATGAAACTCTTCAAATCGATTTATAACAAATTGTGTAACCTTTGAAGACTCTTGGAAATCATAACTTAAAGAGTTAATGAATGAGACATTTCACATCCATAACTTATGGAAGTTTCAAAACTCTTAAGATCATAACTCTAAAAAAAAGCCTTTTGAGTTCCAAAATTTTATGACAAAATTTGTAACTCCTTAAAAACATTTAGATCAAACTCTTAAAACGAATAAAATAATCATATCATTCTATCTTTTAATAAATTGACCTAATTCAACTCTTGTAGTAAAATGACTAAAATTTTACAAATAATTAGTTTTTTTTATAAAATCAAGTAATTATCTTAAAATTTGACAAACTTCATGCTTTTTTTTTCAAATTTAAAAATCAAACATTTGCATCAATATAACAGAAAACAACCCATGGCTCCGATTCCACTGTTGGGTTTTAGTGTATTACAACATCCTATGGTGCACATACACCCTAAAATCTTTGGATCTATGTTTTCTCTAATTAGACATGCAATATTGTTTCCAAAGATTTAAGCATACATCTAACATACAATTGATATATACAAAATAGAATTTAGTTGTAGAGTTACCTATTTGTTGTACCTTGTAGTTTTGGCCTTTAAGAACTTAATGCCCCAAACGTTGCACCTTAAACGGTTCACAACACACCTAGGACAAAGGAGAACTTGAGAGAGAGGCTACTTGCACACAAAAACGACTGCCACTCTTCTTGGAAAGCATAGGGCCGATTTTGGTGACTAATGGGTTCCTTTTATAGTATGGCAAGGGCTAGGGTTACATTCATGCAAACCCTAATGTCCATGACCTTTTATATTAATTAGGCTCCATGCGTTAAACCTCCATGGACTACCATATTGGTTTAGCCCATCCAAAATAACCATTGGCCCACACTATAAGAATCATTGATTTATCAAATCAATCCCCATATATTTAATTAGTCTGTTTTAATCACAAAATTAATTCCAAATTAATTCTTGATCAATACTTATTAAATAATATGATTTCATATTAATATATTAGAACTTATAATATATTAATAAATCATAAGTAACCTTTTATTCGAGTATCCATCCTATCAAATTGTCATGATCATATGTCATTCGAATGGGGCATGCTACTCTCGGTTCAAGTACATACCAATTATAGTTATGGGCTTAGACACCTAACCCAATAGTTTCTTCACTTGTTTGTGCTCTGCTGACCAATAGGTCAGGTGTGATCTGAACCTTCTGAGGAACGGAGCAAATGATTGGTTGAGGCTCGCTACCAATTCCTATTCTGCTGAGCAGAGAGCTGCTGTGACTTGGGAGTAGTTTTATGAGATGTTTCGCTCCCGATATGTTCCACCAATGGAGTGAGATAGGTTGGCCCAAGAGTATCTGGACTTGAGGCAGGCTACTGAGACGGTGATGGAGATCACCAAGATGTTCACAAAGAGGGCTATGTTATGCCCTCAATTTGCTGCATATGAGCAGGCTCAGATGACCCATTACTTGAGCATGCTTAATACGGAGATAAAGTAGTTTGTTTCTACTTAGTGTTATGGTATATTATTGGAGATGGAGGAGGCTACCAGGTGGCATGATATTGAGATTGATCTTCATACGAGGGAGCATAGGTCGGTCGCGACATAGTCGCCGTCTAGCCAAAGTGGTTTAAGACCGCTGTTGTCGGATCTGTGGTCGAACCCCCAAACTAGAACAGAGATAAAGTAGTTTTGTGTTAGGCTTATGTTTGTACCTTTGTCAGGTACGCTCTATCTGTAACGCCCCCGTTTCCAGCCTAGGCATTTTCGTTGATGTAATACTCTAGGTTAACCCTTGTAACTCTTTTTGAAGTATTAATGATGAAATATTTGAGTATTATGTGAATTATGTGTATTTGTGTGCTTATTACTTAATTATTATGATTAAATGAATAAAGGATAAAAATAAGCGTCAAAATTAAAGTGTGAGATAAGCCCTATATCCTTACATAAAGTTGTAGTGGTCGAAACAAGGATTCTGGAGATATAAGGAATGCCGAAATCCGAGTTATAACGAAGAAGTTATGACCTGTCGAAGTTTCGCGACAGAACCGGCACGACGCCGAATGATGTAAAATATGAATTTAAGATAGAGAGATATTTAGCCTTAGTGATCTAAACGAAGGTCGTAGAGTTCGTGAAACCGAGAGCATGCATGAAAAGAATGCCCAAATCTGACTTCGTATGAGGAAGTTATGATTTTCTGACGTTTCGACTTAGCAATATGCAGCCCGAATACTCGATTTGAGATCGAGCGGTTTGTAGCCGAAACAATCTAAATGAGAATCGAAGATCTCGTTGTTAGTAGCGAAACGATGAAAAGTTAGGCGACAACGGACGTCGGACAAAGAAGTTATGAATTTATAACGAAGTTTTCCTGTCCGGCCCTACTAAAAATAAATAAATAAAATAAATAAAGTCAAAATTAGTCGATGGAGTCTAAACGAAAGTTGTAGAGCGTAGTCTCACATACGCGTGGATATAAAGAACGTCGAAAACGGAGTTCGTATGATGAAGATATGAAATTTCAAAGTTTATTAAATAATTAATATTTAAATTTAATTATGATACCCGATATTATCCGAAGGGGAGTCACCCGACTTATCCGAAGTACGCCGAGCGTACTGGCGTACGCCCAGCGTACAGCGAAGCATGACGAAGCCTCGCACTCGAGTGCTCCGATGACACATGCGGTGACGACTTCGGAGGAGTACGCCCCGCGTAAAGCTGTACGCCCAACATACTGCGAGGCCTCAGCCTCCTATAAAAGGGATGCGAGGGTTTCGAGCATTCTTGCTCATTTCTTCTCTTTTTCGTGCCGAAGCTCTGCGTTTAAACCCCTGAAGCCATCCCGACACCCCGGATCTCATATCCAAGTTTAGAAGGAAGTTTTACGCTCCCGAGATCCCGAGAAGTGCGATTCCCGAGCTGAAGCTCTGCCCGCGAGGAGTCCGGTTTTTGTGAAGATCTTCTAGATCTACCGAAGAATACTACTTCTACAAGCCGTAGTGGTGTCCGATCATCTTCTGATCAAGTGAGTGTGTAGTTACTTTCTTCTAATACATAAATACGAAGTATTTACTATGAAATACGTGTTATGTGTTTATATATATATTGGTGTTAATCTGAAGGGGGTACATAATCTCTTTCAAATGCACGATTTTATACAAGTATCGATTTAACGTACTAAGTATATGTGTTATGTGAGTGTATCGATGTTATCTTCTAATCTTATAGATATGATTTATTCTCTATGAAATACATGTTATGTTTATGTGCCTCATCTTTTATCTGGAATGTGTTTTGAATGAACATACTATACAAGTTTTAAACTATGTATAAAAGTGTATATTTTATCTACTAAAATGTTGGGTAGAACATGGGTAGATAGTTGTCTTGTGATAAAAAGATGAGAGGCCTCGATGTTTTTGATTTAGTCATCTAGCGGAGTTTACATTAAAATTATCATCTCACCCATGTCAACTAAACCCCAACTAAAATTTACTCCATTAAGCAAAAATGTGTAACAGTGATGAAATATAATCCAAACCTCATGTCTAACTCTTATCTTTGATAACAAAACAAAGTCAACTCATAAAAAGCAAACCAACTACTATAACAAAACATAAAATAAACAGAAAATATAGAAGGAAAAAAAAATGGACCAGGTTATGTGTCGTACGCTACAACCCCACGAAGGGAATTAAAAAAAAACCTCCAATCATTGTACGACTCCTTCTCATTACTTCTCATCTTTTGATTGGAACACTAGATCAAAAAGAGGGCTCAAGTCTCCTTGTTTCTTGATTTGCAATCTGAGGCGCGCTTAATGAACTTGACACATATGGTGGTGTGGACGACTCTTATGATGAAGATGCAGATGGCGAGAGGTGATCGCTGCCGCTTTCTACAGTAGGGTTTCTTTGCACAGGTTTTCTTCTGTTCCAAGCCCCCACGTAAATAACCATATATATAAAGCATAAGTACAATCTTATCCCTCCAACTTTTATCTACGGTGCAGCCTTAGCCCCTAGCTTTTAATTTTCTACATGGAACAACTTTAGCCCTTGATCTTTCAACTTTAATTCAACTTTTACTTTTAGCTTTTGATTTTCGTCCAGCAAACTAATTTCAATTTCAACGTCGCTTATGAGCAGGAAAACGACCGATTCATCAAAACCTCAAAGCTTCAAACTTGTAGATAATTGTGCTTAGTTTCCGAAACATCTTGAATCACCTAAAACATTGAGACGTGGTCAATCTGCCAAACATCTTTTATTCACCTTAATTTGCTCGTGATGAATTTATCTTCTTTCGAATCCGTCAATTCCTTGCCGAAACCATTTGGACATTATAATATGAATCCAACTCCCACCAAGACTCGTGGAATAAGTGGTGGGGGCCTAAGAAGCTTCGGCAATCTTGTATTCACAAGATAAAATCCGTTAATTCCTTTTAGAATTTTGAACTTCATAAGAGGAAGTCAAACTCCCACCATGACCCGTAGACTAGGCGTTGGGGAACCCATAAAACACAGGTTGCACTTACATTAACAAGTAAAATGAATATCGTTAATTCCGATGCAAAGCACGATGTGCTATATTATGGATTTCGTGCAAGAAAACCATCTCCCACCAACATGTAGAATAGGAGGGGAACTCAAGAAACTCGAGTTGCACTTGTGATGACAAGTGATGATGAAAGCCGTCAATTCAAATGAGAAGCACGTGGTGCTATATTAAGGATTTCGTGCAAGAAAACCATCTCCCACCAACCTGTAGAATAGCAGGAGGGGACCTAAGAAGCTTAGGTGAACTTGTAAAAACAAGTTAATGAGCCGTCAATTCCTTTAAGAACTTTGAACTTCATAAGAAGAAGCCCAACTCCCATCATCCTATAGAATAAGAGATGAGGAACCCATGCAAGACATGTCAAAAACCCAAATGAATGGGAACAAAAATACCAACTGGGAAATATTATGTCGATTACACTCATTAACGTACATTTATCTTTTTAATCTCAAAAAATGATATAAATGGTAAAATCTGGGGACAAAAATAAGCTTTTTAGTTCATTTAGTGATCGAAAAATGACCACTAAACACATCCCCAAACTTTAAACATTTTTCGTCCCGGGCAATAAAAATAGAATAAAAGAAAATACTCCCTGATGGCATGTCATCTCACATGATATGATAAACTAAGAACGTATTTTGTGACGGCTGATCTCTAAGCATAGGTCAAACATTTTCTTTACCACGACTCTCACTTCACCACTAACTACACGGATAGAAAACAAGGGCTGCACACTTGAGAGAATTATTAGTACAAAACAAATAATAAAATGAAATAAGAAACCATGCATAAACAAAAATAAATGAAATTCTCAAAAACAGAAATAAATAAAACCAAAACCAAAACAAATAAAAAATTAAAAAAAAATAAATAAAACTAAAACTAAGACAAAAAAAATGAACATATCATTCTCCAACTGGCTTCAAGTGAAGCACAGCCACTTCCTCTTTTTCTTCTCCAAAAATAATGTTTCACTCGTTGACCATTCACCAGGAATCTTTCTCCATCCTTCTCATTTATTAGCTCCAATGCACCTCCTAGACAAACCTTTGTAATCTTAAAAGGGCCAGACCATCTTGACTTTAGCTTTCCTAGGAATAACTTTAATCTTGAATTGAAAAGTAAAACTAATTGTCCTTCAGCAAATTCCCTTTTCAAGATCTTCTTGTCATGCCATTTCTTAACTTTTTCCTTTTGAATTTTGGCATTCTCATACGCTTGCATCATAAACTCTTCAAGTTCCACCAACTGCTCCATTCTTTTCTTTCCAGCCGCCTTCATGTCTAAATTCAACTCTTTCAAAGCCCAATAAGCTTTGTGCTCTAACTCTAGTGGCAAGTGGCATGCTTTTCCAAAAACTAGTTGATATGGGGACGTCGCCAAACTTGTTCTATAGGCAGTCCTATAAGCCCATAAAGTTGTCATCTAACTTTGTTGCCCAATCTTTTCTTGACCCATTTACAACTTTTTCAAGAATGGTCTTCAACTGTTTGTTATTGGCTTCAGCAAGACCATTTGTCTGAGGATGGTAAGCAGTGGCAACTCGATGCTTTATCTGGTATTTAGCTAAGACGGCCCCAACATTCTATTGCAAAAATGAGTACCTTCATCACTGATGATTTCCCTAGGAGTGCCAAATCTAGAGAATATCTGCTTCTTTAGAAAATTGTTTACAGTTCTCGCATCATTTCTCACACATGCTACTGCTTCAACCCATTTAGAGACATAATCTACTGCAACTAATATATACATTTTTCCATCAGAAGGCACAAAGGGTCCCATGAAATCAATCCCCCAAACATCAAACAACTCCACTTCCACTATATTACTTAGTGGCATCTCTTGTCTTCTTCCAATACTCCCAGTCCGCTGGCATCTGTCACATCTTTTCACAAACTCATACGCATCTTTAAATAGACTAGGCCAATAAAATCCTTAATGAAGGACACGTATTGCAGTCTTTTCACCTTGAAAGTGACCTCCATATTCTGAGTTGTGACATTTTTCTAGAATTTGCTTTTGTTCCATTTCTGGGATACACCTCCTCCACATCTTATCAGCATTTCGTCTAAACAAATACGGCTCATCCCAAAAATAGAATTTAGCATCAGACATTAGCTTCTTCTTTTGATGCCAACTAAACCCATCAGGAAATACACCACCTACCAGGTAATTCACAATGTTAGCATACCATGGGTGTTCTCCACTCACTCTCAAAATCCTCTCATCTGGAAAGCTATCTTGAATCACTGGTTGATCATATTTTATACTTTCACTTTCTAACCTTGAGAGGTGATCTGCAACCACATTCTCAACTCCTTTCTTCTCCCGCACCTCTAGATCAAACTCTTGCAACAACAAAATCCACCTGATCAGTCTTGCCTTGGCATCTTTTTTTGCCATCAAGTATCTGATTGCCGCATGACCCGTGTATACAATCACTTTTGCACCAATAAGATACGATCTAAACTTTTCAAGTGAGAATACCACAGCTAAAAACTCTTTTTCAGTGGTTGTGTAATTCAATTGGGCACCATTCAGGGTGGTGCTAGCATAGTAAATCGTGTGGAAAAACTTTCCTCTTCGTTGCCCAAGTACTGCACCAATGGTTGTATCACTTGCATCACACATGATCTCAAATGGCTCATCCCAATTAGGTGCAACAATGATAGGTGCACTAGTAAGTCTTATCTTTAACTCCTCAAATGCTCTTTTGCATGAACTGTCAAAGATAAACTCTCGATCTTGCTCCAAAAGTTAAATAAGTGGCTTTGCAATTTTTGAGAAGTCTTTTATAAAATGCTTATAGAACCCAGCGTGCCCTAGAAAGCTGCGAATGCCCTTGACATTGACAGGTGCTTCAAGTCTTTAAATAATCTCAATCTTTACCCCCATCAACTTCTATTCCTTTTTCAGAAACCTTGTGTCCCAACACAATACCCTCTTTTACCATAAAATTGCATTTTTCCCAATTTAGCACAAGATTATGTTGGACACACTTTTGCAACACTGCATTCAAGTTTTTCAAGCAAATCTCAAATGTATCATCATGGACTGAAAAATCATCCATAAAGACTTCGACAAAATTTTCAACCATGTCTGAAAAAATAGACATCATGCACCTTTGGAATGTAGCTGGTGTGACAACCCGATATTTCAACTCTATGTAATGACCTAAAAAGTCAAGTATTGTAACCACTTTTGATATAATGAAATTAACTTCGAAAATAAAAAGTCCAAAAAGTCTTTAAATAATTACGTACTATGTTTGATGTCATTAAACCGTGATCGTACGTAAAAAGAACGCCCAAATCTGACTTCGTATAATGAAGTTATGATTTTTCCAAGTTCGGCTTAGCGACTGACAGCTAAAAACTCGAATCGGAGATCGAGCGACTTTTGGCCGGAATGACCTAAACGAGAATCGAAGGTCTCGACAATGGTATTTCAACGGTAAAAAGTCTGGAAAAAACAGACGTCAGATAAAGAAGTTATGAATTTCTAACGAAATTTTCTTACCGCGACCTTTTAAAAATAAATAATAAAAATAATTTCAAAATTGGCCGACAGAATCTAAACGAAAGTTGTAGAGCGTAGTCTCACCTACGCGTGGATATAAAGAACGTCAAAAACGGAGTTCGTATGAAGAAGATATGAATTTTTGAAGTTTATTAAATATTAAAAATATAATTTTTAATAGAAATTTCGGTATTATCCGAAGGCTGAGTTGCACACGAGTACGCCCAACATACTCAAGGCCTAGGCCTCGGATCGTCCATGTCGCGCCCTATGCGAGCCTATGTCCAGTCCCATCTGGAGTCTGAAGCAGTCGAGGATGCGCTCATGCGTGACGCACGAGTACGCCCAACGTACTCGAATACGCCCCGCGTACGGAGGCGGTTCCCGCCCCCTATAAAAGGGATGCGAGGGTTCCGAAGAGAAGAGCCATTTCCGCTCATCTTTCTTGCGTTTTTGCCTCGTTTTCCGTGCACGAACTATCCCGAAGCCTCGGTTACCTTGCTCAAGTCCCGAAGGTCGTTTGTGCTCCCGAGATTCCCGAGAATCCCGAGAAAATCCGCTTTCTCGAGTCGAAGTTCTGTCGGTTTTCATTTCGCCTTCTTCGATCTTCCAAGTGAGTTCATACCCCTATAATCCACACTTTTAAATTATTTATAAATACTTTTATATACTTTTAAGGAGGGGGGGGGGGGGGAATACAAGTAAAACACACGATTATTATCGTGTGTTATATAAAGTTCCATTATACAATTTTTATCAAAAGAATCATATGTGATTTATAACTATTATAAGGAAACATTCATATGCAAAAATATATTGCGATAACATCTTGTCTTTTGAAAAATGTTGTTATATATATATATATATATATATATATATATATATATATATATATATATATAAGTTAAACACCCTGCTTGTACTATATGTATATATGTCTATTTTTGGCACTACAAAAGTTATATTTTCATAACAAGTGAGCATTTCACTAGGGTTTACTTTAAAAACAAGACACACTTTCAGGAAACTATAATAGGTATAGTTTTACGAGAACATCACGAACTTTTACATACTAGAAACACTATTTCAAGGAGATACATTCATATACAATAACAAACGAACATTTTCACACATAAATCTGTTTTATACTAAATTTTTGTGAGACATTAAACTTCACGTACATTCGAGTACACATTTCAAGTCCTGTATTATATACCAAAATCCCTTGGAGAGGGAGCATGGTGTTTGTGTATAGATCTATACGGGCTTGACAACCCCGCACCCTGACTGTTAGCTACAGTACACCATTTGGGGTGACAAACGTCAGAACATTCCAATGCCTGAAGAACGTTGTGTATAGGCAAATTCAGTCAATAGCATGGTTATAAAACTCACATGGAGTATTAAAAACACATTGATTTACGGGGTTTTTCAGACGCTTTGGAAATTTCACACATACTTAAATTTTCTAGAAACAAACATTGGTCTTGATAGAAGGCTACATTTATACTAGTAGAAAATATGGGATTTTCTAGGAAGGAACAAACAAAAACAAAACATTTCATTTTAGTTCATACAAACATTGTCATTTAAATACTTATGAAACTCACCAGCTTAAATGCTGATCTACTCTTTCAAAACTACTTGTATGTCCCAGGGATTCAATAATTACAGGTAACAAACAGCTTTTGCAGAAGGAACGTTGCGACATCAGTTTAAATTCATATTTTGACATCATATTGTAATTGGTTTTGAACATGTATCTTTCAACAATGTAAACTTTCAATTATATATATGATGGTTATGTTGCTTTCTTTACTATGTATTCAATTGTTACGGTACTACATGAAGTCATCCGCCCCCGAACGTTTCTGCCGTTCCGGTTTGGGGGTGTGACAGCTGGGACATTACATAAACCAAAATGCATGCGTCTAAAAGCAAAGGTACCAAATGGACACGTGAAAATAGTTTTGTGTTGATCTTCTGGTGCAATAGAAATCTGATTATATCTAGAGTATCCATCCAAAAAGCAGTAAAATGACTTACCAGCAAGACGATCCAACATTTGATCAATGAACGGTAATGGGAAATGATCTTTCCTAATGGCGGTATTCAACTTTCTATAATCTATACAGATCCTCCAACCTGTCACTGTCCTCTTTGTGATCATTTCCCCTTTCTCATTTTCGACTACTGTTGCTCCACCCTTCTTGGGAACACAATGCACTGGACTAATCCACTCATTGTCGGCAATCGGGTAGATAATCCCAACATCTAACCATTTGATGATTTTCTTTTTCACAACATCCTTCATCAACGGATTTAGTCTCCTTTGGTGCTCAACAGATGTTTTCGCTCCCTCCTCCAAATTTATCTTATGCATACACATCGCTGGACTGATTCCTTTTATATCAGCCAACGTCCATCCAATCGCTTTCTCATTTTCCTTGAGAACATCAATCAATTCTTTTTCCTGCATACTAGACAACTGAGATGAGATAATTACAGGCAATGTATCATCATCTCTCAAATATGCATATTTCAAGTGTGTTGGAAGCTGCTTCAGCTCCAAATACGGTGCTTTTTCAATAGAGGGTAATGTTGATGCAGTTACCCTATCCTTCAAGTCCAACTCCTTTTTGAACCATCTCACATCTTCCTTTATTTTCCATTCTTCAATTTCCTCAATATCATGAGTCACTTTACTCAATTGAGCCACTTCTGCATGTACCAAGTTATCTATGACTCGTACAAATGAGCACTCTTCCATATTAAAAGGTTGCTTCACAGCCTTAAACATATTGAATGTCCTTTGCTCATCATTCACTCTCAATGTGACTTCTCTTTTTTTACATCAATCAAAGCTCCAGCTGTAGCTAAAACTGGCCTTCCCAAAATTATTCCACAATCGTCATCGGCTTCATAATCCAAAATGATAAAATCCGCAGGAACAAAGAGATTGTTGATTTTGATAACAATATCCTTGATTTTACCTTCTGGATATACCACTGATCGATCTGGCAGCTGGAGTGAGATAGTGGTTGGCCTAGCTTCTCCAATTCCCAATCTTTGGAAAATAGACAAAGACATCAAATTTATGCTTGCTCCCAAATCACATAAGCCTATCTTGTCTAACTTTCCAATTGTACATGGTAGAACGAAACCACCTGGATCATCCTTTTTCACGGGCAATTTGTTTTGGATTATTGACGTGCAACTTTTTGTCACTGCAATAGTCTCAAATTCTCCAAAAACTCTTTTCTTTGTAAGAACATCCTTCATAAACTTTGCATATGTGGGCATTTGTTTCAAGGCTTCAACAAAAGGGATGTTGATATGAAGTTGAGAAAGGATCTCTAAAAACTTTTTAAATTGCCCATCATCGACTTTGGATTTACTTTGCCTAGGTGGGAAAGGCAAATTTGTTGGTGCAACTGCCGCACTAGTTCGAGCATGTTTTTCTTGGGCCTTCTTTTGATTTCCAGCACTTGGACTTGAACTTGTTGGACCTTCCTTGTTCACTTTCTTCTGCCCGTACTCCTCATCAGTTATGTCCTCAATCTCGACATACTCTTTTTCATCATCTTTCAATTCTTGCTTCTTCTTATGAGTCTCAACACTTACCGGGTGTTTCTCATCATCGGTGACTGGTAAGTCATGATTCTTTGGAGCTAACTCCTTTCCCAATCTAAGTGTGATGGCATTGCATTGCCTCTTATCATTGACATTACCTGGATTTTGGGTGTTACTTGGCAACGTTCCAGGTTCTCGTGAGTTCAGTGCTTATGCTAATTTCCCTAATTGATTTTCTAAATTTCTCATAGCAATTGCTTGATTCTTTTCACGTGCCTCGGTCTTTTGATCTTTTTTGATCATAAACTCCATCATTGCTTTCTCGAAAGGTGACATCTCTTGATTTGATGAAGGCGCTGCTAGTTTCGAATTACTTCCTGATGCATGGTGGAATGCACCTCCTTGTGGTCTCACTTGCTGATTTGGCATTTGATAAAACCCCGGTGGGTTTTGAGTCCTTTGCTGAAACTGCTCTTGCTGAGGTTGCATATGTTGTTGTTGTTGTCTACCCCATGAGAAATTAGGATGATTTCTCCATCCTGGATTGTATGTTTCAGATTATGGATTGTTTTGCCTTGGGAAATTTTGTCTGTCCATGAAAAATACAGATTCAGGATTTTGTGGGCACTCACTATAATCATGGACGCCTTGACAAACCGCACAAAAGTCAACCTTCTTCTCTTTCATCCCATTGCTTGACATCATACTCTTCATCATGCTCTTGATTGTGGCCAACTCGGCAGCTAATGCATTATTTTGAGCTGCAAGACGAACTTCAGCCGGTGTACTTCCTTTCGAACCACTTGCATGTGCCCTATCTGTGGGCCACTGGAAATTATTGGTTGCTATTCTATCCAATATCTCCACGCTCTCCTCATAGCTCTTTGTGAGCAAAGCTCCTCCTGCTGATGTATCTACTAGCATGCATGTTTGAGCATCTAAACCTTGGTAAAACGTCTCAAGTTTCACATCGTCAGGGAGTCGATGTGTTGGACATTTTCTCAGCAAATTGTTCCATCTCTCCCACACTTCCCATAACGATTCACCATCCATTTGTCGGAATGATGTGATGGCATTTCTTAGATTTGCATTTCGCGTGGGTGGGAAAAATCTCTTTAGGAATTTTTCTCTTAATTCCTCCCAAGTGGTGATGGAATCAGAAGGCAAAGACTCAAACCAGTCTCGAGCTTTCCCTTGTAGTGTGTAAGGAAATAATCTCAGCCTAAATGCATCAGCCGTCATGCCTCCTTGTTTGAAATTATCGCACATCTGGTTAAAGGAACACAGATGGGACAAAGGCTCATCACTAGGCATGCCTCCAAAGAGACCATTGTTGTTTATCATCTGAAACATCACAGGCTTGAATTCAAAATTGTCAACATTAATTGTTGCGCTGACAATTGGCGGGTTTGTTCCTTCAAAACCTCTATTTCCATTATTGTTTTCGTTTACGTTGTCTCCCATATTTTCTTGAATCCGATGTCTCCTCAACCCTCTCAAAGTTCTTTCAATCTCCCAATCAAGCGCAAATTCAGGTGGTCTGAATCTTCGACCGGCCAGAGTAAAATATCCTCAAGATGTTTAAGAGTCTAACAACTACCTAATATTCTAACTTATAAATAAAAATAGTCCCCGGCAACGGCGCCAAAAACTTGTTGACGAAAACGCGTACTCGCAAGTATATGAAGTCGTGCAAGTAATATAGTCGTAAGACCAGATATCGAACCCACAGGGACTACCCTATTCTAAGGAAGAGAGAACAAGGCAATTGATTGCAAAAGTGATTGATTTTATTAAACTAAAGAAACAATTAAAATAAAATTAAACTAAATTCAACAACTTAAAAATGACAACTAAAATAATCGAACAAACAAGGAAAACAATTAAACGATTTAACAATTATGAGAAATATGGGATTTAGTTGACTTATACGGGTTCAATGGTTCTTCTAATGCAACTAATTTGTCAACCCAATTATGTAGAAACGAATAACTTAACACCAACAAAAATTATCAATTACCTCTCGGTCTCATGATTCAATTTAAAAACATTCACTCATATCTCTATGTAGTTCATGATTTTAACAAGCATTAAGTCCAATGGTTTTGTTAAAAATATCCTAACACACGTCTATGTTAAGTTTAAGCGAAATAACGAAACCGCACATTTGTATTTAAACGATGTCACAAATAAAGCTTCTCTCGAAGTCAATATAAGCATGTAATATTAAAATTAAACCAAGCAAATTAATCCTAACAAACGTTGATCAAGTGCTATCCAACATCAAATTTACCCGACAAAATTCATAATTTTAAACAAAATAAGCACACATTTAAATATGTTATCTGATTTCAAAAAAATTGGTTTAAACAAAATCAGTTACATTAAAATTATCATCCCACCCATGTCAACTAAACCCTAACTAAAATTTACTCCATTAAGCAAAAATGTGTAACAGTGATGAAATATAATCCAAACCTCATGTCTAACTCTTATCTTTGATAACAAAACAAAGTCAACTCATAAAAAGCAAACCAACTACTATAACAAAACATAAAATAAACATAAAATATAGAAGGAAAAAAAATGGACCAGGTTATGTGTCGTACGCTACAACCCCACGAAGGGAATTTAAAAAAAAACCTCCAATCATTGTACGACTCCTTCTCATTACTTCTCATCTTTTGATTGGAACACTAGATCAAAAAGAGGGCTCAAGTCTCCTTGTTTCTTGATTTGCAATCTGAGGTGCGCTTAATGAACTTGACACATATGGTGGTGTGGACGACTCTTATGATGAAGATGCATATGGCGAGAGGTGATCGCTGCCGCTTTCTACAGTAGGGTTTCTTTGCATAGGTTTTCTTCCGTTCCAAGCCCCCACGTAAATAACCATATATATAAAGCATAAGTACAATCTTGTCCCTCCAACTTTTATCTACGGTGCATCTTAGCCCCTAGCTTTTAACTTTCTACATGGAACAACTTTAGCCCTTGATCTTTCAACTTTAATACAACTTTTACTTTTAGCTTTTGATTTTCGTCCAGCAAACTAACTTCAACTTCAACGTCGCTTATGAGCAGGAAAACGACCGATTCAGCAAAAACTCAAAACTTCAAACTTGTAGATAATTGTGTTTAGTTTCCGAAACATCTTGAATCGCCTAAATCGGAGTCCCGATGAGCCAGATATGATTAAAACATTGAGATGTGGTCAATCTGCCAAACATCTTTTATTCACCTTAATTTGCTCGTGATGAATTTATCTTCTTTCGAATCCGTCAATTCCTTGCCGAAACCATTTGGACATTAAAATATGAATTCAACTCCCACCAAGACTCGTGGAATAAGTGGTGGGGGCCTAAGAAGCTTCTGCAATCTTGTATTCACAAGATACAATCCGTTAATTCCTTTAAGATTTTTGAACTTCATAATAGGAAGTCAAACTCCCACCATGACCCGTAGACTAGGCGGTGGGGAACCCATGAAACACAAGTTGCACTTGCATTAACAAGTAAAATGAATACCGTCAATTCCGATGCAAAGCACGATGTGCTATATTATGGATTTCGTGCAAGAAAACCATCTCCCACCAACCTGTAGAATAGGAGGAGGGGACCTAAGAAGCTTAGGTGAGCTTCTAAAAACAAGTTAATGAGCCGTCAATTCCTTTAAGAACTTTGCACTTCATAAGAAGAAGCCCAACTCCCATCATCCTATAGAATAAGAGATGAGGAACCCATGCAAGACATGTCAAAAACCCAAATGAATGGGAACAAAAATACCAACTGGGAAATATTATGTCGATTACACTCATTAACGTACATTTATCTTTTTAAGCTCAAAAAATGATATAAATGGTAAAATCTAGGGACAAAAACAAGCTTTTTAGTTCATTTAGTGATCGAAAAATGACAACTAAACAATAGTATCATAACAATTAAATATTAATGATCAAAGCTATACCACCATCATATTGATAATTTATAAGTTTACATTGTATTCAAATCATTGTTTGTTGATATCAAATACATATGAAAAAAATATATGATGTGACGCTGTAGCGCTACATCCTCAATAACTGTTTTGATTACCTGTTTACTAATTTCCTGAGAATACAAACAGTTTTGAAAAAAGTGTCAACAATTAAGCTAGTGAGTTCATAAGAGTTTTATATGAGAAAAATCTGCCATTTTTCCTTGTAAGTTTATAGAGTGTGATTTCCAGAAAATCTAATATTTTCTTTTAAAATGAACTATAGGTCTATACACAAGTATCACGCTCTCTTACGGGAGATTCTGGTTATAATACAGGACTTTTGTAGGTACTCTAGTAGGTATGTTAAGATAGTGTCTCACAACCTAGTATCAACAAGTTTACGTATAGTGTTGTGAAAACCCTTTTGTAAGTGAAAATATTGCCTTCCATAGTAGGTTACATAGTGTAAAATAATTATTTGTGTTGGATACCAAAATGATAAAATAGTGTCAATGACCCATAAACTATACCTATTATAGTTTATTATAAAGGTTTTGTTGTGTCCGTATATATATATATATATATATATATATATATATATATATATATATATATATATATATATATATATATATATATATATATATATATATAAGTCAACCAGTTAGATGTTTAAAAAGGTCATATCATATGACTTACATCTAATACGAATGGGGGGGGGGGGAGGGCCGAAGGGGCTCTCGGCCGAAGTTAAATAGGGAAAAAAGGAGGGTGGGGGTGTGGTGAAGTGACGTTTGCATTGATTTATGTAATATATCACATTGGAAAAAAATGCATCAATCACGTCAAAAGTCCACCGAAATCACATGTTGATTTCGGTCCAATCACCACCGAGATCACATGGGGATTTCGGTCCAAACTCCATCCGAAAACACCATTATGCTACCGAAATCACATGGTGATTTCAGTCCAGTTTTACCGAGATCATATAGTTTTCGGTCCTAGACCGAGAACTCTAAAAATGAGATCATAGAGTTTTCGATCCTTAGTCGAAAACTCTAACAACAAGGTATAAACCGGAAATTTATGTCCAAATCAGTTGACTTTCATTGAGTTTTTCGATTTTTGCTTACTTGTTGACTTTGATTGACCCAAAACAGCCAGTTGTCACATTATCCCCTCGTTAGAAGGAATTTCGTCCCGAAATTAGTTCTAGAGTGCGTACTCATGAGCTAAGGAAAAGATGTGTGTACTTCTGTTTCATCTGGTCTTCTCGTTCCTAGGTGAATTCAGGCCCTCGCTTGGTGTTCTAACAGACCTTCACTATGGGTATGCGACTTTGTTTCGTCTTTTTGACCTCTCTGTCCATGATTTCCACATGTTCTTATACGAAGTTTAGAATCTCGTTTACCTCGATATCATCGAGTGAGATTACAAGAGTCTCGTCGGACAGACACTTCTTCAGGTTGGACACATCAAAGGCGGGGTGTATGTTACTGAGTTCTTGTGGCAGTCGAAGTTTGTGAGCCACCAAGCCAATTCTAGCAAGAATATTGAATGGCTCGATATACCTTGGATTTAGTTTCCCACGTTTTCTAAAACGTATCATACCCTTCTAGGGTGAGACCTTTAACAACACGCGGTCACCAACCTGGAATTCCAAGGGTTTGCGTCGCTTATCTGCATAGCTCTTTTGCCGATATCAGGATGCCTTCAATCGTTCACGAATCTGAACAATCTTCCCCATAGTTTCTCGTTTGATCTTAGGTCCGGTGATAGTGTTGTTAGGAACTTGCCCCCTTGCTAGTTGCGTGTCACCCACGTCAGTCCAGCACAGTGGTGATCTGCATTCGCGCCGATAGAGAGCTTCAAATGGCGCAACTTTGATGCTAGTGTGATAGTTGTTATTGCATGAGAATTCGATGAGTGGTAAATGGGTATCCCAGGATTTACCAAAGTCTATCACACAAGCTCTTAACATGTCTTCCAGCGTCTGAATCGTTCTCTCCCTCTGCCCGTCAGTTTGGGGGTGATACGTTGTACTCATGTCGAGTTTGGTCCCCAAGGACTTTTGTAGTGATTGCTAAAACCATGAGGTAAATCTACTATCTCTGTCAAATACAATGGATATTGGCACACCATGTTATCGTACAATCTCTTCAATGTATGTTCTGGTTAGCTTCTCCATCTTGTCGGTCTCTTTTATTGGTTGGAAGTGTGCGAATTGGTTAAACCTGTCAACGATCACCCAAATGGTGTCGAGACCACCCGTCGTCTTAGGGAATTTGGTTATGAAATCCATGGTTATCCCCTCCCAATTCCACTCGGCTATATCCGGTTGTTGTAGCAAACCCGAGGGCTTTTAGTATTCTACCTTGTCCTTGGTGCAAGTCAGGCACTTGCCCACATAGGTAGCGATTTCTGCCTTCATGTTTGGCCACCAATAAAGTTTCTTGAGGTCCAGGTATATCTTGTCTAAACCGGGGTAAACGGAGTATTTGGTCTTGTGAGCGTCGTTCATGACAACGTCTCTATACCCTCCAAATTTCGGTGTCTAAATACGGTTCATGAGATAATAAGCTTCGTCGTCCTTGACCGCAAGGTTCTTATCCATTCTTCGCAAGGCTTCATTTACGACATTCTTGGGTTTCAAGGCTTCCAGTTGAGCCTCTTTGATCTGTGTGGACAAGTGTGAATGGATGGTCATGGTTAATGATTTTACTCGGCGGCGCGAGTATTCTTTTCGACTTAGGGCATCCGCTACTACGTTGGCCTTGCCCGGATGATAACGAATATCACATTTGTAGTCATTTAATAGCTCTACCCATCGTCGTTGCCTCATGTTGAGCTCCTTTTGGTTGAGAATGTGCTGGAGACTCTTATGCTCCGTGAAGATTGTGCACTTCGTACCGTAAAGGTAGTGCCTCCAGATCTTCAGGGAAAATACTACTACTCCCAGTTCGAGGTCATGTGTGGTGTAGTTGACCTCGTAAGCCTTAAGTTGTCTCGAGACATAGGCAATGAAATTTCCTCGTTGCATGAGATCACAACCTAGCCCTTACTTGTACGCATCACAGTAAACCACAAAATTTTCCGTCCCTTCTGGAAGGGACAAGATCAGGGCGCTGCATAGCACTTGCTTTAGCGTTTAGAATGCAAGTTCTTGTTTCTCCTCCCAGTTGAAGGTTACACCTTTCTGAGTCAAGGTGATGAATGGCTTTGTGATCCTGGAAAAATTTTATATGAACCTCCTGTAGTAGCCAACAAGGCCTAAGAAGGATTTACGTTGGTGTTCTTGGTGTTGCCTAATTTTCAATTGCCTTGATTTTGGAGGGGTCTACATGTATCACTTCCTTGCAGACCACATGACCTATGAAATCTACTCTTCGAATCCAGAATTCGCATTACGAGGACTTCGTATACAACTTCTCCGCCCTTCATGTTTCCAAGACTTGTCTTAGGTGTTGAGTATGTTCTTCCTTACATCATGAGTAGACTAGTATGTCATTGATGAATACTATCACGAATTTGTCTATGTAAGGTCGGCATACATGGTTCATTAGGTCCATGAACATTGCGGGTTCATTTGTCAATCTGAAGGGAATTACTACAAATTCGTAATGACCATAGTGAGTTCTGAATGCGGTTTTGGGGATATCTTCCTCCTAGACTCACAGCAGATGGTACCCGGATCTCAGATTAATCTTTGAGAACTAACTTGATCCTTGCAGTTGGTCGAAAAGGTCGTCGATTCGGGGTAGAGGATATCGGTTTTTGATGGTGAGTTTATTCAGTTCCTGGTAGTCAATGCACATACGGAATGATCCGTCCTTCTTCTTTATGAACAAGACCGGTGCTCCCCAAGGTGAGAAGTTGGGTCTGATGAAACCTTTACTCAATAGTTTGCTCAGCTGACTGGACAGTTCTTACATTTCCATCGGGGCTAATCGGTATGGAAACTTGGCTATGGGTGTGGCTCTAGGAATTAAGTCAATTTTGAATTCGACTTATCGCTCGGGTGGTACTTCTGGAAGGTCTTCGGGAAATACGTCGGGGAAATTGAAGACTTCCGAAATGTCCTTGATGTTCTTTTGTTCTTTCTTCTTATCGACAACGTGAGCTAAGAAGACGTGATATTTCTTGTGTAAGTACTTATGAGCCTTGATACAAGAGACAATTTGAAGGTTCGTGTCGGGTTTGTCACCGTAGATGACCAGGGTTTCGTTACTCCGCAGGTGGAGGCGAACAGCCTTTTCGTAACACATAATGTAGGCATGGTGAGGACTTAACTAGTCCATGCCAATGATAAAATCAAAACTCCTTATTGTATCCGACATTAGGTTGATTTAAAAGGAGTGGTTTTTTAGATTTAGGTTGCATCCTATGTATATGTCATTTGTGGTTTCGGTCTTTCCGTTAGCCATTTCTACGGTAAATGTTTCAATAAGTATTTGAGGTTTTTGCTTGAGAAAATGTTCAAACTTATGGCTCACAAAACTTCTCTCCACACCGCTGTCAAATAGTGTGCATACATATATGTTATTGAGGAGAAACGTACCGGTAACCCCCGAAAGGTCTTTCATTGCCTCGTCGTGCCCTATTGCTAGGACTCTTCCCTTGTCCCCAATATTTTTGTTGTTGGCTTCCGGGCACTACCTCCTGAAATGTCACATTTCCCCACATCCATAGCATGCTTGGCTTACTCCGGCATTCGCGGCTTGAGTGGTTTGTTGGGCGGGCGCCCTACAGAAATGGGTGGTGTGCCCCTTCCTGTTGCAATTATTATAGAGCATCTCTCGGCAAGCCCCGTTGTGATGGAAGTTGCACTTGTTACACTTTGGAAGGGTTCCAACGTATTGTTTGGCGGGTGCTGGAGTGGCGGGGACAGTAGCGGCGTGGACTGCAAAAATTTGTTGTTTCTTTGCGGGCGGTTGCGTCGGCTGGCCCTTCTTCTTGTTCCAAAACTTTCTCTTATTATCACCCCCTTTTGTTTGCTCGGGGACGGGGGTCATTATTCCTTGGCGAACTGCATGATCAATGAGTCTTTGGGCCAAGCGTTCGAAACTGTCAAAAGTGGTCGGGTTTGCAGCTATCCCCATTCCTTGAATATGGGGGGATAGTCCCCAGATAAAATGTTCCACCCTCTTGCTTTCTGAGGTGATTATCCTGGGACATAGTACTGCTAGATCGTTAAATCTGACAGTATAGGCTATGATGTCGGAGCCTATCATTGTGAGGTTCCTGAGCTCCTGTTCTAGCTTTTATACTTCTCCCCTCGGGCAGTATTCCTCCAGCATCATGATCTTTAAGTCCCCCCAGCTCATCAAGTTAGGTACAGGGAGGGTTAGTGATTTGACGTGACCATTCCACCAGGAAAGAGCTCCGTCAGCGAAAGTGCAGGCCACAAATTTGACCTTGCTTTCTTCTGGGCATGCACAGATCTCGAACACCGACTCTGCCTTCTCAAACCATCGTGTTAGAACAATGACACCTCAGCTTCCATTGAAGGGTTTGGGTTTGCAATTTGTGAATTCTTTGTAGGAGTATTCCCTTGGGCGTCCCTGGCTTTCCCCCTGGTTAGAACTATTGGTACCATTTCCCGTCCCATTGGTACCATTTGTGTTGATTTGTGCCATGGCGGCTGCCACAACGGCTGTTATAGCAGCTTGGAAAACAGCAGAGTCCATCTATGGAGGCGGTCATGGGGGTGGAGTTGTTGGTGTGTTATTGACACGCTTGATAGATTGCGTGGTGACATTCTTCTACCATAAAGTTTTAAAGGTGGAATGATGGTAAGTCTTTGATAATGGTTATGAATCGAGTATTGCCAAAATGAAATGTCTTGATTATATATGTATTAGGTCCCGTTATTTTTGTGATTTGCAAGCAATTCATAAATGGAAATTTACTATAATAAGTAAATAATTGCATACCAAATATTAACACCCAATGAAGTAAAATGCATGCCCACTTCATTGGTAATATAGAATTAATACATAGTTTTTGTGAAAATTGACCTTTAAGAAGGTCTGTAATACATCTAGGGAAAAGTTGACAGCATAACGACCCCTCACATAGTGTAATCACTTATTCGTAGGGTCGAAACTACTTACAGGGAAGAGTAGCACCAACGTTTAATCGTAAACATCGTCTATAACAAAATATGAGTAGTATAAACCCTACTCGCAGTGTGGGGTATCATGTGGGCCAAGGGATAAAGTCATGGAGGACTGCATCTCCTCTATCCGGCACTCAGCCATGATCACCCTCTCTTGAGGGATGTGTGTCTCTCCTAGTACTCTCTCGTTTCCACTCGGGCGCTGGTGAAGTCCTCTTGGAGGCTGTCAATAATACTATATGTCCGGGGTAGTCCCTCTCCAGTCATCGAGCTCGTGCATCAGTGACCTCCACAGTAGCCTCCACTTCCAGGATCCGAGTACTCGATGCCCTGGACTGATCCCCTAGTCGTGTGATCTACTGAACCATGATAGGGAGGGCCTTGTTTGCTGGACCTACGCGACTAAGGTTATAGAATCATCGCTCCATGCTATATGAGAACGTTGGTGTTGCTGTCTGCTCCACCTCTCCAGGTCCTCCGCCCAATGGGGGGTGGGCCCCTGGTAGCCTAGACGATGTGAGGGCACCCGGGTGACATAGGGAGGATTAATGACCTCGAACTCTACATCTGAGTCCTCCTCTATCTCCTCCTCGTCTTCTTCCTCCTCTGGATCCTCTTTGGGATCTTCCTCGATTAACTCCTCTGGATCTTCTTCGATCCAACCTCCATTTCCATGGTTAGGGAAATAGGGGTCTCCTGGTATATGGAATCTTGCCATGACATCTGCGCAAGAATAGGAGTATGAGGAATACAAAAAGGGTTTAAGGGTATGAATCTGTAGTATTCTAAAATACTCCTATAGTATTTTATACTTTATGTTTGATTCTCGAGTTTCTTGGTATATATAGGGTTGGTAAGTTTTAGATTTGTTGTTCACCACGACCATTCCCAAACACATGTTAGTCATATCTCGCATAAATATAGTTGATCAGACTATATTTATCCCATATATGATTACATAACTATCCAAGCTTAATTGTAGCATCCAACTCATCTTAGTACGTTTTATATAGTTCTTATTATGACACTATTATAGTATGTATGCATGTACGTTTACTTTTATAAAATATTATTATATTTTAAAAGTATATTTCTTAGTTAGACTGTTTTAGCCCCATTATGTTTATAGTTGTATTCTCTTACATGGTTTGATATACTTAGTTCACTATAAACATTGTTCTGATACCAATCTTTTGCACCCCCAAACTAGAACGACAGAAATGTCTGGGGGTGGGTGACTTCATGTATAATATCATCACAATTGAATATTAATTATTAAAGCCATAAAACCATCATGTTGATAACTTATAAGTTTACATTGTATTCAAATCATTGTTTGTTTGATATCAAATACATATGACCAAAATATATGACGTGACGTTGTAGTGCTCCATCCTTAAAAAACGTTTTGAGTACCTGTTTACTGATTTCCTGAGAATACAAGCAGTTTTGAAAAAAAAAAGTGTCAACAATTAAGTTGGTGAGTTCATAAGAGTTTTGTATGAGGAAAATCTCCCATTTCTCCTCGTAAGTTGATAGAGTGTGGTTTGCAAAAAATATAATATTTTCTTTTAAAATGAACTGTAGGTCTTAATCCTAAGACCTAAATAGTAAGTAGTGATGTACTGGACAATAGTGTAATGTAGTTTTATCATTATATGAAATTGATTGATGGTAAGTTAGCCCCATAAACCAAATGTATTGTTAATACCCCATGTGAGTTAT
The DNA here is from genome assembly GCF_051521515.1 of Lactuca serriola. Taxonomy (NCBI): domain Eukaryota; kingdom Viridiplantae; phylum Streptophyta; class Magnoliopsida; order Asterales; family Asteraceae; genus Lactuca; species Lactuca serriola. The sequence goes on from NC_136416.1 coordinate 73,774,464, forward strand.
TATAATCTTGCTAAGCGACATAGATGGCCTGTCACGACGTTCTTCACGCGTTGGAATGTTATGACATTTGTTACCCCAAACCTATCGCTCTAACTGTAGCTAACAATTTAGGTACATGATTGTCGGTCCCGTATAGATCTATACACAAGTATCACGCTGTCTTACGGGAGATTCCGGTTATAATACATGACTTTTGTAGGTACTTTAATAAGTACGTGAAGATAGTGTCTCACAACATTGTATCAACAGTTTTACGTATAGTCTAATAAAAACCCTTTTGTGAGTGAAAATATTGCCTTCCATAGTAGGTTACATAGTGTAAAATAATTATGCCTTTAAATAATTATTCATGTTGTATCCCAAAACGGTAAAATAGTGTCAATGACCCATAAACTATACCTATTATAGTTTATTATAAATGTTTTGTTGTGTCTATATATATATATATATATATATATATATATATATATATATATATATATATATATATATAAGTTAACCTATTAGACCTATAAAAAGGTCATATCATATGATTTACATCTATTACAAGAAATTTGTATGAAAAAATCCTTTTCTAGCTTTTGCCCATTTTTAACGATATTTACCCGATAAATAATGAAATTTAACTTAATGAAACTTATTCTTCACCTTTTTGAGACATTCAGGTAAAGTTAATTTTTTATGTGTTTAAAACACATATTTTGGTCAATACCCACAAATGGTGTAATAACTTGGTTTTTAACCATTTTGCTAGAAAAGTCGTCTCATGCTCAATAAAACCATATTTTATGTAAATAACACTTTGTACACATCATAGAGATGAACATGTATATTAACTCCTTGTTAATATATAACTTTTCTTGTATCCCCCTCCCATCCTAAAACGTAAAAATCTTGAAAAGATGGGGTATGAACTCACCTTGAGTATGATTGTGGTTGGTTAATGAGGTGATGGTGAAGATCTTCAAACTTAGAACACTTGAAGATGGTCGAAAAATTCTTTGAAGATGGTATTATCCTATGAGTTTTAACATATGATAATGTGTGTAAATGAGATGAAACTAGCATGAAAGAGTGTAGAGCACTGGATTAACAAGGAATGCTTACCAAAAATTTTAGGAACTAATATTGAAAATAAATCCTTGGGAGGTTGAACTTGATGTTGAGAGAAAAGGTGAAGAAAATGAAGAAAATGTTGAAATGTGTAGGGGGGGGGGGGGGAGGCCGGAGTGGCTCTTGGCCGAAGTTAAATAAGGGAAAATAGGAGGGTGGGGTTTGGTGATGTGACGTTTGCATTGATTTGTGTAATATATCACGTTGGAAAAATGCATCAATCACATCACAAGTCCACCGAAATCAAATGGTGATTTCGGTCCAATCACCCCCGAGATCACATGGAAATTTTGGTCCAAGCTCCATCCGAAAAGACAATTAAGCCATTGGAATTACATGTTGATTTCGGTCCAGTGTCACCGAGATCACACAGTTTTCGGTCCTAAACCGAGAACTCTAAAAGCGAGATCAAAGAGTTTTCGTTCCTAAACCGAAAACTCTAATAGCAAGGTATAAATCCAAAATTTCTTTCCAAATCAGTTGAATTTCGTTGACTTGTTTGATTTTTGCTAACTTGTTGAGTTTGATTGACCCAGAACAACTAGTTGTCACACGTTCCTAGTGAACTCTTTGCCTAATCTAGTGTTGTTTGACTCGGGTGCGAGTCGGTCTTTTGTATCTTGATCGTTCAGTAGGGAGTTTGATATGTCCATTGGGGAGTTAGAGTGTCTGTTGCGAGTCTCTATCACCAACGAACATAGGGTTTCTGCATTTCTTGTATATTAGGGTTGTATTCTGGAGATCTTCGGGTTCCTTATCCGATCAATTTGACCAATATCCCCATGGGGGATGTCTGCTTGATTGTGGGTATAGATTGAGTGAGCCGTTTCGGTGATTTGATTGATTTTGAGGGTCAGTGCTTGGTAGTTCGAACCCAAAGTGGGGGAGAACTCGTTATTTATCGAGAGGGCACCTGGATGGGTTCAGGGTTTTCTTTGGCAGCCAGAGCTCGTTAGTATATTCAACATGGCTGTGTAGGTTACTTGTTCTATGTGATAGATATGTGTGTTTGGGGATCGAGTTTCAGTTTCAAACATCCCGGTGGTCAAAGAGTTTGCCAATGTATTTCTGGAGGAGTTACTCAGTGTGCCTCCTGATAGGCGGTTCGAGTTCATGATTGATCTTGTGTCAGGTGTGGCCCCAATTTCCAAGGCGTCATATCGTTTGGAACCGCCCAAGATGCAGGAGTTGCCATCTCAGTTGCAGGATCTGCTAGGTGATGGGTTTTGGTCATAAGACATCCTATGTGCTCATACAAACCCTAATGCTTGGATCTAGGTTTCTCTATTGTACATGCAAGTTATCCAAGACTATACACCCTAATTCTAGCATACAAGTAATCATATTAACATGAGAATAAGTTTATAATGTTACCTTGATTGTTATGTAGCAATAACAATCCCAATTCCTCCTTGAATTGACTTTGGAAGGCTTAGAGTCACAAGTGTCACTCCTCTAATGGCTCACAAACACCATAAGCAAGAGGATGAAGAGGAGAGAGGATGGAGGCTGCCCAAAACGTGTTCTAACCCTAGAAAAGAAGTTCCCCACGTTTTTGAGCCTTCAAGGTTCTATATATAGTGAGGCAAGGAAACCCTAATTTGGTTGCTTAAGCCCTAAGCAACCCATAGACTCCTTTACTCAAGCCTTTGGACGATTTCCTTATGGGCTTCCCATAAGAATTCGTCCACCTCTTGATTTAAGACAATCAATGGCCCAAATTGCAATTATCTTATAATTACAATTCCAGTCCCTTAAGTTTAATTAATCTCTTTTAGTCACAAAACTAATTACCAATTAATTATTGACTAATATTAATTAAACAATATGATTTCTCCTTTAATATATTATTTCCATAATATATTAATAAATCATAATTAATCCTTTCTCTCCATAATTCATCCTATCAAGTTGCTTTGGTGAAGGCAACCCAAAAGGACCATGCACCATCGGGTCAAGTACATACCAAAATAGTTATGGACTTAGACACTATCCCAACAGTCTCCCACTTGGATAAGTTTAACAACTATTCTGCGTATGACTTCAAATCCTGATCTGCAATCGTAGCTTTCCAAAGCCGCTGTCAACTCTGATCATATCAGATACGTGTGTCCTTAGATAAGGGATCATATATTCCTCCATTCTAGATATCATAAGAGATATGATTTCAAATCATTCTCTTTGTACTATATCTCGATTTCCGATTTATGACGACTGACTAATTGAACAAATCAAATTAGCCCTAGCCCGGCCGAGCATTTACGTTTTTCATCACTAAATCATCGAGGGGCCCAAAGATATCGCTTTTATCCTACTTTGGATAAAAGGAACGGATAAACTTTGATACAATGCTTGCTTGCACTTACTAACCAAATCACACACAACAATATGTTTTATAACACCAAGTTACTAGTGCGTTTACATATTATCAATGTGCAATCGATTTGCAAGATACAACTCACACATCTCGGTTTCAAGAATATAAGATGTTATCGTCTCACCAATCACTCGTGATACAATCCATGGAGTGATCCAAGTGAGCGTGGTTTTAATCCAATGCTCAAATCATATTCGTAAGCACTCATGAACGTTGTAGCAAACATTTGCTTATGTCTAATACTTTTCTAGACAATCCACATACCAATTCACGACAGTCTTTATTCATATCTACTTCCATCATATGAACGACTGTGGCCCGTTTGAATAATTCGATTATTCTTAATAAACTCAATTATTCTGGAAGTCAAAACACGCAAATATGAAACACAAGAATAATACTAATCCCATATGGCCTCAACTCTTTGAGCATAAATAAAACACCTTTTATTTATCACCATATCGATTACTCATTATTTGTCGTTTCGGGTAATCAACTTCTTACTTGAATTACAACATTTGTCCCATGCTCCTAGCATGCACACAATGTTTACCTATGGTTCTTACTTTGTGAAATAGATCACATTGAACACATTTCCAATCATTCTCATTTCACAACTCCAAATCCATTTTTCATAAGTTTAAGAATATCAAATTCTTGCTACTTATAGAATATGCTAGATTCTAACATTTTATGCAATTATCCTTTCTTAATGTCAATGCACCAAAGTCACAAAGACTATTGCCAATGATATTACAAAGTCTTCTATCGGAGATTGTTACAAGACAATTCCTTAGATATGATGTCTCTCACTCAAAGTACATTCCTTTGAACATCCTATTGCATAAAGGTTTCTAATCTAGTCATAGATTTTTTCAATATTCAATTCCCAATATGGACACGCTTCCATATTTTCCATATGACAACTCATTCTTAATAGAATCTTATCTATTCGTAATGATGTCGATATGGTCCATCCAATATGGAAACATTTCCATAATTTCCATATGACAACTCATTCTTAATAGAATCCTTTCTATTCATAATAATATCGATATGGTCCATCCAATACCATGTTTCCAACTACTCACAAGCAACCAATCCTCATCGAACTTTGGATTGTTCTTTGATAGTTGTTTAATTATTTTAGTCAAAACTGATTCTAGTCCCTTTTCCCTCTAAATGCGCTAGACATTTGGAAAATTTTAGAATGGTCAAACATTAAAGAATTTGCAATCGATCCTATACCTGAAGCGTATGGGACACGACGCATAATGTTTTATTTGCTATGTTCTCAAAATTCAAATTGTGAAGAGGAATGTCGTAATCATAATCGAAATTTTAAGAACACACTATGTACCCTTGACTAAATTTATTAACATTTCTCAACCTAATCCTTTAGATTTGAAATGAAGCATAATATTCTCTCCCTTAATTATAGCAAAACAACTTTACAACCCTTATGACTTTGCAAGGTATAACTCTTGTTTTCTATAATTAATATTGCCAACTTGTAATACGTGCCTTAATAATCATACAATCATAACTTTTATGCTCCCACTATCATGATGATTATTATAAACATAACACTTATGCTCCCACTAGCTTCAACATGTATTCAGAAACAGCTAAACTTTCAGAAAAACAATACTTATTGAATTTCTTAAGTTCATGTTTCTAATACTTAGTGCTTTGATAATCTTTTATCAAGGCTTCTTGAACTTATACACCTTTGCCTTAGATAGTTCATATGTGTGTCTAAACAATTAAGACTAATTGCCAAACCTCACAATTCAAATTATGGAAAGGGATACCGTAACCATAATTGAATTCGAGAATGCAATTTCACAATCACTATCTTCTCAAAATCTCTCTTAGTGAAAACATTTCCTCACAATCATTTTCATGAAGGAGGAAATCTTATGACACTTAGATTTGAGCGGTGTATGTGTTCCTATCCATGTGAATTTGTTAAAACTAAAGTTTACGACAAATTCAAACTCATATGGACCGAACTTTCTTAATCTTGATTTCTTGCCTTATGGTAGCACAGCTGCCCACCATGTCTTCCAAGTAGTTAAGCAGCTCACCCTTTCCTATCAATGTACCTTTCATTGATTAAGGTGCTTTGCCTTTTATGCGTTTAAAATGAGAACTCATAGAACTCACATGCATAATTAACTCGATTGGATTGGCACAGAAACAAAATGATGTCAACACGATAGGTTGTAAACCTCAACTCGTGTGCTAGTGATGATTGATAAGGTTTATTTGATTTGTTCTTGAAACCTTTCAAGACCATTAAAACATTTCTTAACAAACAAATATTCAAGAGTTAGTGTAGCTTTTATCAAAACTCTTCATAAGTAGGTCCTAGTTGGTCTTTGTCTTATCTAAGACATCACAACTTACCACATTTAATGAATGTTTTAAACCTTCTTAATACCTTTCACTCATTGTCACAATCTTAACTCTAAGACTTGTTTTGGAACGAAGTATGATTGACTTCTTGATTTAACCATTTCTTCAATCTTTGATTCCTCTTCTTGGACATACAATTGTACCAAGACTCATTTAGAGGATCAATTGAGATATGGTTCTTAATCATTAAGACCTATCATAAAGCATAAAAGGTACTCTCCGTTCTTCTTAGAATGGAGAAACTTTTATCTCTCTGCCTACTTGATTCTTGTTATTCGTTCTGCTATTGATTTAACCTTTTTCAATCAATTCAGAATTACACTTAATCTTATAAGTATAATCATATTTACTAAACCTTTAGTAAATCATGACGAATATCTCGTTACTCTTATGGTGGACTTTGATCAACACATAACTTTGTGTACTCGATCTCCTAGTCCTTCACTTGACACTTTGTCTATGAATTAGTCTAATTTCCAAATAAGAAATTTCTCATTCATCGTGCAACCATGTTGCATGATTCCAAATTTCTGTCCAATTGAAACTTGGGCGATGAGAAACTCTCCCTATTTGGTAAATTCTCGACTTTCCATAAATAACATCATAAGAACCAAATCCATTATTGCTAATAATAGAAACATTTTAATATCAATTTTTCATACACGCCACTGTAAGGATAAATAAATAAAATTTAAAGTCAAAATTTATTTTATTGTGGAAAAATTTGTCCTTACAATGCAACTCATTGAAAAACTTATGCTAATACATCTTTCTTAGCAATCTTATTCTAACTCTAAGTAGTAGCTCAAGAATCTAATCTTCGAGAAATGCGATCGAAATCCATTCTTTCACTGTTAGATTTTGCTCACTTCATCCCTTAAGCTTCCTTTCTTTTCTTCGATCCTACAAAAGATCAATTGTAATCTTATCACATTATGTATTAAGAATCTAGAAGCTTAAAAGAGTTAGTCAATGGATTTTACCTAAAGCAAAGCCATACGTTTTGACTCTCCCATCTCTTAGATCTCTTAGGTAAATAGGGCAACTTCGTCTCTAATGCTCCTTCTATTGGCAATAAAAGCAAATTGACTCTATTGGAACAGGACATGGAACTACTTCAGACATCGCCTTTTCGATCATATCATGTCTTTTGTTGCCATTGTCTATATCCATAAAGGTCTTGAAGGCAGATTCACCAATCAACTTTGCTTTTCTATTGCGCCAAACCATTTCTGATTCAGCAGCAATAAGCATATAAGTGAGATCTATAAGGTTCACGTCGTAGTTCATCATATAGTACTCTCTTACGAACTCACTATATGAGTTAGGAAGTGAATGAAGAACCCAATCAACAGCCATTTCCTCACAGACAACGGATCCCAACATTCTTAGTCTATCAATGTGCGACTTTATCCCTAGGACGTGTGCACACACCGACTTTCCTTCTTTATGTTTACTTGCCAAAAGGGCTTGAGTGATATTGAACCTTTCAATCTTACAATCTTGTGGGTTAGGGAGAATAATTGGAGGAGGAGGAGGAAGTGAAGCATGATTTCTTGTTCCTCGATCGAATCGTGGAAAATCATCTTCATGTGGAATGCTTGTTCCACGGGATTCGAGAAGACCATAGTTGTCGAACTTTGACATCTACAAAACGGGAGAAAACGAAATTCAAGTTAGTTGATTGATTGAGTCCTTAGTAAATCACCCAAATGAGATACTAAGGCTAGGACCCAACACAATATTCTACAACTCGGGAGAGGGATGTCGTAACCCTAATTGAAGAATATTTGAAGGTAAGTGAATGATGATTCACTAATTTCCACCACGAAAAACGAAAAAGAAATTTAAGTTTTAAATCTATGAAAACTCCTAGATCCTTTGAGATTCATTGAACTTTCAATGGCATGTTTAAATCTCGATATGCCCCTCTCGTTTGTGACTGGGATGCCGAGGATCACAAAGCGGGTGTGAATAACCATGCAAACTTACATGGTGCCCTCATATGTTAGAGTCACCTATTCGATGTGCCGGTAAACCACACACGCTCCACCGAACTATGACAAACATTGAGTCACCCTTTTCTACCTTTGCTTAGAACCATTTAGTGTGCCGGTAAACCACACACGCTCCACTAATGTCTTCGCAAGGGCACAAAGTGTAATTTCATGGAATTGTATCAATTCACTTTTGCCTAAGTAACTAAGCTTGGGAATTTTAAAAACATTTAGTTACTTTTATAATTCATTATACTTATAATGGAAGGTTTCGTCTTATCCTACCCGTTCGGCTAACGACCATCCACTAGTCAAGAGTGCGGTGGGTAAAAGTGGATACCCATTCAATCGCCATTTTATAGGCAATTTCCTTAAACACCCCTTATAGACCAGCTTCGTGAATGAGGCCTACTAACGGTAAGACCGACTTTTACTCATACATATATATAATGTTAGACTTTTAATGTTGTATATATAGTATAGGGTGTATTTTATAGTTTCAAAATAGTAGGTGGTCTAATTTAACAATTATACTTTTAATTCAATTAAATTGTAAACCTAAACTTTTATGGATTTATTAAATCTCTATTAATTATACACCTTAATTAATTAATAAAACCATAAGGGTGTGATTTGAACTTTTTCAAAACTATACTAGTTTTAGAATTTAACATTCCTAATTAAACTTTTAATCAACTTTTAAATTCCAAAACTTGAGGGCAAGTTTTGAAACATTTCAACACATTAGGGTTTAGAATTTAAATATACATAAAAATTAAATTATTAATCAAAATTTAAATTCCAAAACTTGAGGGCAAGCTTTGAAACCTTTTTCAAAACATTAGTGTTTCAACTATTTAAATTTCAAAACAACAAAACTTTTGGGTTCAAATTTAAACTATAAAACCTAAAGGGCAAAATATGAAACTTTTCATAACAACAAGGATCAAATAACAAATAATTCAAAATTAACATTTAATCACATAATTATCCATATTTGATTTTTTTTAATGATTTCTTGCAAAACAATTTATCAATTTACTCAAAATAATTAATCAATTATCACATAAGGAAACAATTATCTTATTAATTGATAAATATCTTCAATTAGATCAAAATTATAGTCAAATATATCATATAATCGAATTAATATTGATCTAACATGATAAGGTAACTATCCATAAGCAAAAATAGCAAGAAATCGCGAAATACCCTCTATCTGACGAGTTGACTCGTCGAGTCAGGCTTGGACTCGTCGAGTCTGCATGGACTCGGCGAGTTCAGCCATGGACTCGGCAAGTCCAGCCTCCAGAATCCAAAAAATCAAATTTTCCAGTTATACAATGCATCAATACAATTGAAACCAAGCTAGGCTTTGATACCACTGATGGGTTTTGGTCATAAGACATCCTATGTGCTCATACAAACCCTAATGCTTAGATCTAGGTTTCTCTATTGTACATGCAAGTTATCCAAGACTATACACCCTAATTCTAGCATACAAGTAATCATATTAACATGAGAATAAGTTTATAATGTTACCTTGATTGTTATGTAGCAATAACAATCCCAATTCCTCCTTGAATTGACTTTGGAAGGCTTAGAGTCACAAGTGTCACTCCTCTAATGGCTCACAAACACCATAAGCAAGAGGATGAAGAGGAGAGAGGATGGAGGCTGCCCAAAACGTGTTCTAACCCTAGAAAAGAAGTTCCCCACGTTTTTGAGCCTTCAGGGTTCTATATATAGTGAGGCTATTAGGGTTATCTAACAAGGAAACCCTAATTTGGTTGCTTAAGCCCTAAGCAACCCATAGACTCCTTTAATCAAGCCTTTGGACGATTTCCTTATGGGCTTCCCATAAGAATTCGTCCACCTCTTGATTTAAGACAATCCATGGCCCAAATTGCAATTATCTTATAATTACAATTCCAGTCCCCTAAGTTTAATTAATCTCTTTTAGTCACAAAACTAATTACCAATTAATTATTTACTAATATTAATTAAACAATATGATTTCTCCTTTAATATATTATTTCCATAATATATTAATAAATCATAATTAATCCTTTCTCTCCATAATTCATCCTATCAAGTTGCTTTGGTGAAGGCAACCCAAAAGGACCATGCACCATCGGGTCAAGTACATACCAAAATAGTTATGGACTTAGACACTAATCCAACACTAGGCAAGTAGTTCATCAGACCGAGTAGTGCTCCATGGGGAGCGCCGATTTTATTCGTTAAGAAGAAGGACGGTCACACCGAATGTCTTGGTTTCAAGAATATAAGATATTATCCTCTCATGATCACTTGTGATAAAATCCATGAAGTGATTTAAATGAGCGTATGTTGGGTCCAATAATTAAATCTTATTACAAGAGTACTCATGAATACTGCAGCAAACTTGTTTTATGTCTAAGCACCTTTAGACAATCTATAGACCCATTCAGGACAATCTAGCTTCAATACCTACTTTCAAAGTATGATCGATTGTGGATAGTTTGAATATTCTAGTTATTCGGGAAGTCAAAACATGCAAAGTGAACACAAGAATAATGAAATCCAATATGGTCTCAAAACTTTTGAATATAAATAAAACACCTTTTATTTAATCACCATATTGATTACACATTATCAATTGAATACTTTTTCGATTAATCAACTTAATACTTGAATTAAAAACAATAGTTATCCCATGCTCCAAGCATGCACACTATGTTTACCTACGGTCCTTTCTTTTTGAAGTAGATCGATTGAATACATCTTCAATGAAACTCATTTCACAATTCCAAATTCTTATTACTTAGTGTAAGAATACCTAATTCTTGCCACTATAAGATTGTGTTAGATTCTAAACTATCCTGCAATGTATCTTTTGTAATGACTATGTACAAAAGTCACAAAGACTTTGGCAATTACAAAACTTTCCATTGCATATTATTACAAGACAATTCCAGAGATACGAAGTCTCATATTCAAAGCACATTCCTTTGAACATCCTTCTTGCATAAAAGTTTCTAACTTACAAATAGACTCTTAATATCCAACTCCCATTATGGAAACATTTTCATATTCGCCATATGACAACTCATTATTAATAGAATCTTGTATATTCATAATAATTTCAATATGGCCTATTCATTACCATACTTCCAACTACCCATAAGCGACCAATCCTTGGCGAACCTTAGATTATCCTTGACAATTGTTTAACTACTTTACTCATATCTGGTTCTAGTCCTTTTTCCTTCTTAATGCCCTAGGCATTTGGAAAATTAGAACTCGTGAATATTATAACACATGCAATCGATCCTATACCCCGAAGAATATGGGATACAATTCATATTGTCTCACATAATGACATGATACTTGACCAGTCTTTGGCTATAATATTTCCATATATAGAATTTCCAATGTTGAAATATTTCAACATGGTAATCACACACACACACACACACACACACACACATATATATATATATATATATATATATATATATATATATATAGATATCCATGACTAAGTTTAATTAATATTTCCATCTAAGCTTTTAGATTCGAGATAAAGTATAAGTATCATCTCCCTTACTATAGCGAAGCAACTTTTCAAATTTTACAACTTTGCAATTTAAAAATTGTTTCCTATAAATAGCATTGATGATTTGCAACACTTATCATAATGATCATGCTCCCATTATCATGATAATTATATTTTTTACCAGCATAACACTTATGCTCCCACCAGCTTTGACATGTACCCAGAAATCAGTTGGACTTCTAGAAATCAATACATATTGAATTTCTTTCCAAAGTTCAGATTTCTGATACGAGACGCTTCGATAAGCCTTTATCTAAGCTTATACACCTTTTATAAGAAATCTCATATGTGTGTCTAAACTATTTCAGAATTTACCGCAATAAGTTCCGAATGTTCGGACTATTTGCCATTTCTGACAATTCGAACTATGAAGAGGGATGTCGTAATCATAATTGATTTTGAGAATGCAATTAATACAACTACTATCTCCTCAAAATCTTCTTAGTGAAAGTGTTTCATCACAATCATTTTCATGGATTGGAGAGAAACCTTTGTCACTTAGATTAATAGTGTATGTGTTCCTATCCCTGTGAATTTGTCATAACCATAATCACAAGACAAGGTCAGTGACAAATCCAAACTCATATGGACTGAACCTGTTTAATCTTAATTTCTTGCCACCTGGCAACACAAGGGCCTACCATTGCTTCCACATTCTTATGCAAACAATTGCGAACTCATAGAACTCACATGCGTAGTCAACTTAACTGGAATGGGCACATAAACAAGAATATGTCAACACGATAGGTTACAAACCTTACGGCGCGCGCTAGTGATTAATAACATGTTTATACTTTATTAGTTCTTGAAACTTTTCATGATCTTTAAGACTCCCAATGACCTCTTGACATATAAGATTCTCTTGTCAAGAACCATTTCTTGAAAAATAAATATTCATGAGTTAATGTCGACCCTTATCAAGAATAGCATTTCACACAATTGGTCTTAGTTGGTCTCTGTTTTATCTAAAACATCACAACTACCAATTTGAATGTGCTATAACCTACTTAAGATATGTCACTCAAGTCATAATCTTGGAGAATGACTCTAAGACTCGATTTTGGAACGAAGTATGATCCACTTGAAATGATTTAACCATTTCAACAATTCCCGATTCCTCTTCTTAGCCATACAAGTGCACTAAGGTGTCCTTAGAGGATCAATTGTGATATGGTTTTCATAATCATTAAAATGATCATAAAACATGATACTAGAGTATTCTCCTTTCCTTTCAGATTGGAGAAACATTTAATCTTTCTGTCTAAATTATTCTTCTTATTCGTTCTGCTATATATTGAAGTTTCTTCAATGATTCAGAATTATACTTAATCTTGTAAGCATAACCATATTTACTAAACTTTTAGTAAATCATGACGAATAGTCTTATTGTTCTTTATGGTGGACCTGATCTAGTCCACAACCAAGTGTACCCGATCCCCTAGTCCTTCACTTGACTCATATATACATGTCAACAAGGAATTACTCTTAATTTCCCATAGATGAAGGTCATCATTCATCATACAATACAAGTTGCATGATTCCAAGTTTCTGTCCAATTGAAACTTGGTGATGAGAATCTTTCCTTATTTGGTAAATTATCGACACTACCACAAACGAAAGAATCAAGTCCATTTTCAACATTGCTAACAATAGAAACATACAAACATCAATTTTCACAAATGCAATTGCAAGAATAAATATAAAATAAGACAAAAGTTAAAAAATTTATTTATTTATAAAAAAATGGAAAGCTTGTCCTTAAAGTGCAATTAAAAATGAAAACTATGTTACTACACATTTCTAAGCAACCTATCAAAACTCCTAGTAGCAGCTCACAAATCTGATCATCGAAGCATGCGATCGAAATCCATCTTTTCGCGATCAGATTCAGCTTACTCTTCCCTTAAGCTTCATTTCTTTTCTTTGATCCTACAAAACATCAAAATGTAATTACATTGCACCATGTATTAAGAATCTCCAAATATGAACTTAATAGGGTTAGATAGTGGACTTAACTGAAGCAGAGTCAAACATTTTGACTTTACCATCCTTGTGGTCCTTCAGGTAGATACGGCAGCTTCGCAACCAATTTCCCTTCTCTTGGCAATAGAAGCAAATAGACTCTTTCATAATGTTACACGGGACAATCTCAGACTTAGATTTTCTCTTTCCCTCAGAAAGAGAAATCTTTTCTGAACTTCCAATGTTTCCATTGTCATTGTCCATGGAAGTTTGGGAAGTAGATATTCTAATCAAATTTGCTTTACCAGTGCGCCAAATCATTGTTGATTCAGCAACAATTAGCAAACAGCTAAGATCGATAAGGGACATGTCGTGGTCTGTCATATAGTAATCTTTAATGAATTCACTATATGACTTAGGAAGTGATTGAAGAACCAAGTCAACAACCAACTTCCTCGAGACAACGATTCCTAACATTCCCAGCATGTCAATGTGTGACTTCATCTCCAAGACATGTGCATACACAGAACTTCCATCTCAGTGTTTGCTTGCCAATAGGGTTTGAGTGACCTTGAACTTTTCAGTTCTTTGAACATGTGGGTTATGGAGAACTATTGGAGGAGGTGGAGGAAATGAAGTATGATTTTTGGGAACATTATCTTCATGAGGAAAGCTTTTTCCAAAAGATTCGGGAAGACCATAGTTGTCAGAACTAGACATCTATAAGCAGAAATTCAAGTTAGTTGATTTAAGTCCTTAATATAACAACCAAAATGAAATATTAAGGCTAGGACCCAACACAATATTTTACAATTCAGAAGAGGGATGGCGTAATCTAATTGCAAAATATTTGAAGGTATGTAAATAACGATTCACCAATTTCCACCACAAAAAACGAAAATGAATTTTAGGTTTTAAATGAATTGAAATTCCTAGATCCTTTGAGATTCATTGAACTTTTCAATAGCATGTTTAATCTCGACTATGCCCTCAAGTTTGTGACTGGGATGCTGAGGATCACAAACAAGGTGTGAATAACAATGCAAATTAGCTTGGTACTCTCGATGTTATATATCACCTAATCAATGTGTCGGTTAACCACACACACTCCATTGATCCATGATTAACATCAAGCTACCCTTTGCCACACATTGTTAGTCCCAAATTAGTGTGTCAGTTAACCACACACGCTCTACTAACGACTTAACAAGGTGCAAAGTGCAATTTCATGGAATATCACTAAATTCACATTTATCCTAAAGTAACTAAGATTGAGAATTTATAAGGGTTTAGTTACTTTATAATTCACTATACTTTTAATGAGAGTTTAGTGTCCTATCCTACCCATTCGGCAAACGACCCTCCACCAGTCAAGCGGTGGGTGAGAGTGGACAACCATGAAACCACCATTTTATAGGCAGTAACCCTATACCCCCCCCCCCCCTTATAGACCGACTTCGTGAATGAGGCCTACTAACGGTAAGGGTGACCTTTTACTTATACATATATAATATATTAAACTTTTAATTTTATATAGTATAAGGGTGTATTTTAAACTTTTAAAATACTTGATGGTTTAATTTAGTAATAAATTACACTCTTAATTTAATTAAACTTAAACCATATGATTTTGGATTTAATAATACTCTTTTAATTAACTATTAATAAAGTCCATAAGAGTTAACTGAACTTATTCAAAAAACATCAAGATGCTAAATCAAATTAAAAGTATTTAATTAGTTTTAAGTTATGAACCCATGAGTTACATTTTTGAAAACTCTTCAAATTACGAGGATTTCTATGAATCCAATGTTTCTTAATTGAGACTTTTCACCTTTTAAAACATGAGGGCAAGTTTTGTAATTCTTGAAAAAACTTTTAAACTTCATAACCTAAGGAGTTAATTTGTTTATGAAGATGAGACTTTTCAAGTTCCATAACTTATGGAACTCTTCAAAAACATTAAGATCAATTTAACTAATATTTATTTGTAACTCCTTAAAACACTTTTGAGTTCCAAATTTGATGACAAAATTTGTAACTCCTTAAAAAATATTTAGATCAAATTATAAACTTATAAAATAACCTTTTTTTATCTTTTACCAATTTGATCATAATACAATTCTTGTAGTAAGATAATTTGTTTCGCTTTCTCTATTACCTCTTCCAAACGTCCGACATAATACGCTTCGTCTTTGATCTTACTTTTCTTCTCCTCTTTCTTTCGAAGCATACAGTCACTTGCCATATGATTTGCATCATGACAATAGTGACAGTCGACACCCGAGCCACCTTTAAGCTTCATTTCAATTTTCGGATCTTCAGTTTTTGATTCTTTCTTTTCGAACTTCTTCCCCTCATTCACTTTTCACAAAAAACTCGCTTTCGCCTCACCAGTCCTTAATTTCAAACCAAATGGCTTTTATAAAATCTCTTTACTTTGTTATTGGAGTAAAAAGCAATGGCTTCGTCATCTGAGTTAACAATCAATCCTTCATCATCAAAACTCTCTTTTTCATAAGCTTCTTTCTCAGATACTTCCGAAACTAAAGCAAGTGGTCCTCCCAAACTTATCTTTGATTCTTCAGTCATTTCGATAACATCTGGCTCATGAGTTTTCAGTAAATTGTAAATATCATTCAGAGTTGAGGTATCGAAGCTTTGTTGAGTTTTCACCATGATACTAACATTTCGCCATTCTTTTCTTAATCCCATAATGCAGGTGAGATTAAACTCCATGGTTGTCCTGATTATTCCATTACGACTGCATTTGTAGATGAGTTCATTCAAGCGATCGTAATAAAGTTCGATAGATTCACCTTCCTTTTTCTTGAACTCTTTCAACTCCACCAAACAATGCTTCACAAAGTTGATCTTTGTCTTTTCACTCCCTTGAAACTTCTTTTTGAGAGTATTCTAGATCTCTTTTGCATATTTACAACTACGAACGTAGTTATAAACGACATGAGTAAGAACACCACGAAGCTCTCTCATACATCTTTTCTCATTCTTCTTCAGCCTCATTGATTGATCAGAAACACTTTGTGTTGAAGCAGACGAACCAATGGCTTGAACATTCGCAGGAGGAAGAACAATGCCATCAATACATTCACAAAGCTCTTCATCCAGTCCATTCAAGTAGTCTTCCATACGATCGGCCCATTAATTATAATACTCTAGAATCAGCATAGGAATCTTAGTTGAAGATCCTAGCATATGAGAAAAAGACGTCACCGTGTTCATATTGAAATTCTCCACTGATGTACAGATGAGTTCTCAGAAAAACTTCAGAAATTTGAGAATTAATGGATGAATTGATCAGAAAAAGCAATTAGAACACTCTAATAAACAAACTAGTTGCAAAATCAAATCACAACTGAAGATCAAAGATGATTTTCAGTATCAAAAGTGCGGAAACTTTTGAATCCAATATGAGACTCAAAATACGATTGACACAAGATGAAAATTAGATCATTGCAGTATTATTCCTACTCTGATACCAAATGTAGTTGTGATTTAATCGAGTAATGAAACGAAATCAGAAAACAAACATAATTAAGAACACTCAGAGTTAATATAATCTTGTTTTAGCTCGTATTATGCTTTCTTGATACAATGAGAATTAGACAGAAAATGATATCAAAAGTTATTTTCTATCTACTGTATCATCCCCTATTTATAGGAAAATAGAAAGCATACAAAAAATACAAAGGACTAGACAATACAATTTCGAAACAATAATGCCTTTGTAAATAACATTACATTACATCACTAACATTAGAAAACATTTGACACCCTACAACAAACTTCGACTCTTACATAATTTCAAATCAAAAATAAAAAATAATTAGATTTATCATATAAACTAGTAATTATCTTAAAATTTGAAAACTTATCTTTTAATTGGAAGAGAATTATCAATATCATATCAGAAAAAACATATTTTATGATACAAACCAATTTGTGGTAATGATTCTAATCCAATTGAGGCTAAAAAACCCGAAAAACTGCTAACAGGTGATCCAACTCGTCGAGTTGGATAATGGACTCGACGAGTTAATCACTTATGAGCATGGACTTGACAAGTTCATGTATGGACTCGTTGATTCCTCCTGTCAGGGTGCAGTTTTTCGACTTTTCCAACTTTGAACAATTAACTATACATGAATATAATATGAAACTACCCATGGCTCTGATACCACTGTTGGGTTTTGTGTACTATAACACTCATGTGGTGCACATACAACCCTAATAGCTTTGGATCTAAGTTTTATCTAGTTATACATGCAACAAAATTTCCAAAGCTTTAAACCTACAACTAGCATACAATGTTGGTATTTGAAACATAAAAGTAAGATAGAAGAATACCTCTTAACTGTATCTTGTAGGAATTAGTCTTTCAAGAGCCTAGCACCTCAAATGTGATGCCTCAAATGTCTTATAACAAACCAAGAACAAGAGGAGGTACTTGAGAGACAATTTTGGAGACACAAAATCATCTAGAGCGTCTAGGAACCCATAGTGTATGATTTTTAGCTTTAGAGGAATACATATATAGACTATACTGTAGAATTCCAAGAGTCATAACCAAACCCTAATTCTACACTTTGGCTTATGATCCATAATTCATATGGACTAAAACTTCATGGACTTTCACATAAGCTTAGTCCATCATGGATCAATGTGACATCCCCAATTTCACGGCCAGAAAAGACCGATTTGTTTATGCTTTGTTTTACAAAATCAGAGTAATCTTTTGATTAAAAGAGTTGCCGAGTTTGTTCCCAAAATAAAATATGATAAGAATTTATCAAAAGCATTTATTAAAGAAAATGTATTTTGCTTAAATAATAAAACCTCGGGATGTCATGTTCTGATACAGACCAAAAGCATAAACAGTATAAAATAGATCTTACAACAGTTATTTTTTACTACTGATCTATAATCCAAAATCTCTCGTCAAGTCCACCAACTTATACTCTTGTGCTATTACCTGTAACGCAAAGAAAACTGAGTGGGTCAGGCTTGGGAGCCTGGTGAGCATATAGGGTTTTCAACCCACAATAATACATTTATTATATTCAATTATCAAACAATCAACCCAAATACCCATCCCCATATCTGCTTTATTTTCTCAAGGGTTTACCCTAAGAATCCACTATCCTTCATTCATTCATTCCTAAGGATTTACTTAAGGAATTGGCACAAAGTCCATTTGCTACCATGGTTTATACAATAGGCACTACGTCACATAGTCACCAGGGTTCATACAATAGGCACTACGTCACATAGTCACTAGGGTTCATACAATAGGAACTACGTCTCATAGTCACCAAGGTTTACACAATAGGCACTACGTCTCATAGTCACCAGGGTTTACACAACAGGCACGAAGTCACATCGTCACCAAGGTTTATCAAATAGGCACGAAGTCGCATCGTCACCAAAGCTTACTAAATAGGCACGAAGTCGCATCGTCCCCAAGGCTTTACTTAATAGGCACGAAGTCGCATCGTCACCAAGGCTTTACTTAATAGGCACGAAGTCACATCGTCACCAACTATTCCATCTACCCATGTTCTACACAACATTTTTGTAGATATAAATACAAGCACAATTTAAATCATTTAACACCTGTATAAAAACATCAATTCCAAGCCCATCTCAAATAGACAAATAATATATAACACATAGCACGTATTTCATAGCTAATACTTTATATTTATGTGTTAGAAGAAAGTAACTATACACTCACTTGATCAGAAGACGATCGGACAGCACTACGGCTTGTAAAAGTAGTATTCTTCGGTAGATCTGGAAGATCTTCACAAAAACCGGGCTCCTCGCGGGCAGAGCTTCGGCTCGCAAATTTCACTTCTCGGGATCTTCGGGGCCTCGTGACTTGCTTCAGGGCTCGGGAATGATACCGGGGCTTCGGGATATTTCTTGCATGAACAACGATGCAAAAACGCGAGAGAAAGAAGAGAAATAAGCAAATGAATTGGCTGCACTCGACTCCCTTTTATAGGGTCTGGATTCACGATTTACGCTAGGCGTAATCTTAGGTTACGCTGGGTGTAACCTGGATAAGCCCGGTGACTCCCCCCTTGGATAATATCGAAAATTTATATTTAAATTTAATATCGAAAATATTTAATAAACTTCAAAAATTCATATATTCCTCATACGAACTCCGTTTTCGACGTTCTTTATATCCCCGCGTAGGTGAAACTACGCTCTACAACTTTCGTTTAGACTTCGTTGGCTAATTTTGAATTTATTTTTATTATTTATTTTTAGTAGGCCGGGACAGGAAAACTCCGTTATAAATTCATAACTTCTTCATCCGACGTCCGTTTTCGCCTATCTTTTTATCGTTTCACTACAATTAACGAGATCTTCGATTCTCGTTTAGATTGTTTCGGCTAAAAACCGCTTGGTCTCAAATCGAGTATTCGGGCTGCATACTACTAAGTCGTAACTTAGAAAAATCATAACTTCCTCATACGAAGTCAGATTTGGATGTTCTTTTTATGCACGCTCACGGTTTAACGTATTATACGACTTTCATTTAGATTTCTAAGGCTAAATAGCGCTCTAACGTAAATTCACTTTTTACGTCGCGCTGTGTCGTGCCGGTTCTATCGCGAAACTTCGACAGGTCATAACTTATTCGTTATAACTCGGATTTCGGCGTTCTTTTTATGTACGAAATCCTTGTAACATATACTACAACTTAGTTAAGATTATTCATTCTAAATAATCTTCTATCAAAAAGTCATTTTTGATGCTTATCGTCTCTAAATTGACTAGCCCCGATCTACGAGCGTTACAATTATCTCCCCCTTAGGATGATTACGTCCCGTAATCATCAACGAAACAGTCCTTACGTTAAATTTCCATCCTTATTAATAATCGTGATGCTCAATCTTTCATCTGCTTTTCATACTATGTTGAACTTTCAATCGTAACCTTCAAGTTACAAAATAAATCCTTATTGTGGACTCCTTCTTTTTCTTAGGATAAATACATTCATTTATCTATTGTAACTAACCGATGGGTCGTGTCCCGATGACCTCTCATCATAGTTGGACTCAATTGATATGACCACTAGGGTCGGAATAACAACCATCTTACTAGTCAATACGAAAACAATGGTAATGACATACTTGAATAAAACGGAATCAATTACTAGCTTCTTGGTAACCTTGTGACTTCCCATGATCCAAGCGTGAGTCCTGTGTTTCTAGTAGTATACATCTCTACTACCATTCACACCTACTCATACTCGTCCCAAGTATTGTCTCGCAGTTAACCAAGTCACCATACATAAATCATATAATCATTCAATACATCAGATAACAAAACCAGGATTTATATTAATTCTTGAATCTATTACACAAAAGTTCAAGTTCACCCTATACTATGCCTTTAGCAGGCTATGCTTCCTGATACAGACTTTATATATTAATATGAAGTCTTCATCTTTTAATCCTCCCATCGTTTTCTGCTTCGTCGAGGAACATGTGGAATGCCCTTGGCTGTGGCGGTGCATTTTTCTTTGGGTAGTCTCTAGAAACATGCCCTTCTTCGTTACATCCGTAGCACACCTTTTTGTTAGTTGTGCATTTGTTGGCGAAATGCCCTGTCTTCCCACATTCGTAGCAGGTCGTCTCCTCGTTACACTTCCCGAAGTGTTTCTTTTTACACTTCTCACACCACTTAGCTTCATCTCTTCCTCCAGATTTCGAGAATTTTGTTTCTTTGTTGATCATTGAAGATCCTTCATGTTTCCTTTTCTCTCCAACTTCAGCTCTCTCCAGACCCTTTTCTTTTATTTGGGTCTCAACATTTTTAGCTGCACAGATTGCAGCTTTCAGAGTGGTTGCTTGTTTGACTATCGGACCAAAGTCCGCTGGTAATCCATTGGCAAACTTGTTGACCTTGGAAAGTTCCGTTGGAATTAGGTATGGAATAAGCTTCATCTTCTCCGTAAAGCTTGTAGCGTACTCAGTGATGCTCAATTTTCCCTTTTTCAGATTCTGGAATTCATTGTTGATTTCCAGAAGATCCTGCTCAGAGTAGTATTGCATTTTCATTTGCACCACGAACTCTTCCCAAGATATCTTGCTAGCTTCCCCCTTGGGCATCGAACCAGCCAGTAACTTCCACCAGCTCAGTACTCTAGATTTTAACAGAGGAATTGCAAGAGCGGTCTTCTGTCTGTTGCTACACTCACAACTTTCGAACATTGTCTCCATCTCGGAGATCCAGTCCATGACTTGCACCGGTGTCGGGCTCCCAGAAAGACAAGGTGGTTTGGATGCCATGAAATCCTTGCACTTGCATCCACGTCCTTCATTTCGTCCATCCAGGTTGTTTTGGCGAACTATTGGTGGGTTGGCTTGACCATAGGTCCCACTATAGTTTCCTCCTTCTGACTGCCCTCCATTTACTTCGGGCTCTTCAACTTGAATTGACAATTATTCGCGATTCTGCCTAATCAGACGTCTGGTTTCTTCCATCTGATGATCCAACATTGCTTGGATCATCACTTGAACTCCGGCCATTGTCATTGGTTCAGGCGCTGCTGCTACAACAGGTATTTGTTCAATCACTGGCATTTGATTCCTGTTTTCATCAGCATTTCCAACTCCACTCCCCGTTCTAACCATTTTTGATCTATACACCGAATAAGGTGAAATTAGATCCTTATTCACGATAGATATTCAAATCATCCTTATCACTCCGAAACGTTTACATGCTAGTTCTAATATCGTAGACGCACGCTTAGAATCCTAAACACATAAGGTTTCCGGATCCGGTCGGCAACAGACCTAGGTATGATATTATCCCGCTACGTCTCCAGGAAGGAACGTCCACCATCAAATTTTGCTCTATTCACCACCATTGTACGCCTTCTGCCATTAACGCACCTAAGTTGCTCTGTTAACAACCATCAGAGGCCTCCTATAGATATTTTTGGTTATCCGATTTTTATATCGGCACATGTTTAATTGTTTTTTTGTGATATTTTGGTTCTCATAATAGGTAATTGTATCTGGCTGTCGAAATATATAGATTTCGTATATGATTTTCACTATTACAAAAATGACCTACGGTCATACTTTCACCGAAACAGTCCTGCCACACTTTTGATTATTTGAGTGGCTGAAACTCACTGGTGAAAATCTTTCCAAGTCTTAGCCACATTTTATTTCGATATCTATCATGATTGTATATTTTTTCAAAAATATTAGCCACATCTTAGAAAAAATGTGATAATTATGAGCCACATTAAAAAAAAAAAAAAAGTGTGGCCAAATGTGACCAACTGCCATGGTATTTGTTTGATTTTTGGAATGTGTTTGTCACTGTTTTTATATGAGACAATAGGTACATATATGGTCACATCAAAAAATTATTTATATGTCTAAATTATAGATTTGAATTAGCCACATGAATGTGATGTGGCTAAAAGCTTATACTTATTTGCCACATAACTTGTTTTATGTGACGAAAGGGTAGTGTTTATAGCCACATTGTAAAAGAAACAAAAGTGGTGACTATAAGTAATATATGTTGTGATCATTATCACTATCAAACCCTTTCGGTAACTTCATTATCAAAATGCAATAGGTCGGTGAGGGTGGTAAGCACGAAGCATATTAAAAACCGACCTCATTAGGAATCAAAGAGACCTCCTTAAACATTTACATTAGAACGGGTGAGCCTAGTTGAGATAAGACTGACAATGTCAATGTTTAAACACGCGAGGGCGCATGTTGTAACTTTCTTATACATATAATAGTTACGTTTTTATGTGTCTAAAAGTTCACAATGGTCGTAGTAAAACAAAAATCATATGTCTTTTAGTAGTTTATGGTCATACCTTAAATATTTATGTATATCGACAAGTAAAAATACTAATACTAAATGAATAAACATACAACTTTTAGTAATTTAGCGTGGCAACTAAGTTTTTTTATGTGTCTAAAAGTAAACAAAGGTCACGATAAAACAAAAACGTATGACTATTAGTGGTTTATGGTCACATTTTAATTTCTTATTCGTGTCGAAAAGAAAAAAAATACTCATCTTAAAGGAATCAACATGTGACTATAAGTAATCTATGGTCATTGTTTAATAATAAAAAAATATTGTTATAAATAATTATGGTGACAGTTTTATTTATTATGTGCGTCTAATCGTAAACAATGGTCATGGTAAAACAAAATAGGTATGACTGTTAGTAGTTTATGGTCACACTTTAATTATTTATGTACGCCGAAATTAAAAGGAAATAAGGCTAAAGGAAAGAATCTGCGACTATAAGTAATTTAGAGTCGGATAAGAAAATGTAAGGTTGAAGAAGAAGAATAATTTGTTGTCGACGATTAGAAGTGTTCTTAAGGAAAAAGAAAACCTAGTGTGAGTTTGTGTATAACTAAGGGTTACTCCTTCACACGTGTTGCACTAGACCTTAAAAATAGGGATGAGCATTGGGGAACCAGACCGAATACCCAAGTTTGGTTCTACAAGTGAGTGTGCTATTTAGGGATGTGTTCGTTTTCGGAACCGATCTGAAAACCAAAGAACCGGAAACGGATTTAGTGGAAAATGAAGAACCGAGAACCATGCCGAATACCCCAGTTTCAGTTCCGTTTTTTCCTATGGTAACACTTTTGCATATAAAGTCAAACACTTAGTGCTTAAAATGACACTTAATCACTACTAAAAAAACTAATTTTTACCAACAAAAAAAATTCCAAAATAACGTTAAGGATTTATACAATATATAGCATAATACTTTTCATATTTGTATCAATTAGAAAAAGCAAGCAACTGACCAAGAAAACATGAATATAATTAAGAGTAAATTACTGAAATAGTCCCTGTAGTTTGGTAAAAAGTGCACGTTTGGTTCCTAACTTTGTTTTTGCACTTGGATCGTCCCTGTGGTTTGATTTTGTTGCGTTTTTCGTCCCTGTGGTTTGATTTTGTTGCAATTTTCGTCCCTTACATACATAAAGTTAGGGACCAAACATGCAACTTTTACCAAACCATAGGACGAAAAACGCAACAAAATAAACCACATGGACGATCCGAGTGCAAAAACAAAGTTAGGGACCAAACGTGCAATTTTGACCAAACCACAGGGACTATTTCAGTAATTTACTCTATAATTAATAGAAACTAATAGTATGTTTTATTTTTATTCAATAAATCTTAAAACAACAAACGTCAAAAAAATTCTTCTACACACAAATTCCTCACGGATCCTAGCAAAACTTCCATTCCTCACAGATCCTGGCGAAACTTTTTTGGCCAGCTATGTGTATGTTCTTTTGAGCCTTGTATACATTCCTTACGAGAAAACATTGTTTTTGCATATACAACATGAATGAGTGGGTGTTTGGGATAGCTTTTGAAAATAGTTTATTAGTTTTTTAGTTTTTAAAAAAACTAATATGCTAAATTGTTTGTGTATTTAAAAAGCGTTTTTTAAAACAATTTTTTGGATATGAAAAAAATATAGCTTTCGCTAAGGAATTTCACCAAACACCTTATAAGAAACCAAAGTATAGATCTTAGCACATGTACTTATGGTGAAAATGAATCCTCGGAAAAGGGTTTACTTGCTTGATTGCTTCCATATAAAAAATAAAAAAAAAAAAAAAAAAAACTAATCTAATAAAAAATTTGCACTTAGTCATTTACTGGACAATCTGAGAGTTGAATGAGAGCATGAGAGAGAATAGATAGACCGATTGTTCAATAGAGATACATAACCAGAAATTGAGTATCAATTCATCAAACATGTTACGTGCACAATCCATATTCGGAACAAAATCGTGAAATGCATGGCGAGTTGTAAGTCTGTAACATATGACTTTATCCGATCAATGGTCATCAAAACAGTCACAATCACACGCAAACAGATAAGATTTATAGGTGGAACACAAAAAAGGGAAACTGTAGTATGTGTGAGAATATGTATATATGTGTATGTAAATATTGATAAATGTATACAGATACAGTATCGTAGTGTATTACAAATCAAAGAGAGGTTGCGACGGCGGTGGTGTGGTGGTGGAGGCAGTGTCGACGACAATCGGATGTCAATTAATAAAGGTAACTGTGGGTAATGACCGAATAGGAGTAAAAGAGGTGGCTCAGGAACAATAGATCCGCAGCGGGAAAAACAATGTATGAAATATTTTAGAAATAATTTTGCCTCTATTAGATTTTGGTGTCTGCCTCCAAATTGTTATGCGTTTTTCATAGATGGATTGAGAATTCGGACTGTTAGGCATCCTTCGTAATAAGGAACTAGGTATTTTGAGGGAAATTAAAATTTAAGGGAGGGATGTTAAAAAATTTAGTACGAAGGCATTAAAATTCCGTTAAATCGAATATTTTAATAGGATGGAATTAAAATATGTAGTATATTTTGGATTTTAATTTAAGTTAATAGAATATTTTAGATAATAATTTTAATCATTTAGTTATTTATAATTATAATTATTTTATATATATATATATATATATATATATATATATATATATATATATATATATATAGTTCTATAATTCTAACTAAATAATAATATTAGAATACAATTCAAGCATTAATTTGTATATGAATTTTTGTTTATGGCCTAATGTTTACAACAAGGTAGAGTTGGAGATGGTCGTTTCCGATATTTAGGAATGACGAAGGAAGGAGGGAACGAGTGAAGGGAGAGAATTCATGCCGTCTAAAAAGTCTCAAATAAGGGTTTAGGTTTTAGGGGTAAAATTTGAGGTGCGTTTTATTTTTCAGTGAAAATTTGAGGGTAGTTTTATTTTTAGTGCAATGCTTTTAGAGTTGTATACATTATGTTGTGGAAAATAAATGAGATAAGATTATAAATTTTATAACAAGATGTAAAACTTTATTA
Source organism: Lactuca serriola (assembly GCF_051521515.1). Classification (NCBI taxonomy): domain Eukaryota; kingdom Viridiplantae; phylum Streptophyta; class Magnoliopsida; order Asterales; family Asteraceae; genus Lactuca; species Lactuca serriola. The sequence goes on from NC_136416.1 coordinate 73,800,879, forward strand.
ATTTTATGTATTTGTTTTTATTAATATAGGTATTTTATTTTTGCAGGGATGAGTCAACTTTTTATGATTTTTTAAAAAAATAGCACAGTTGAGGGATGACTCGAAATATTGTGATATAAATATATTATTATAAAAAAATACAAAAGAAATATATACTATTATTGGCACACAATCTGCAAATTAAAAGTTATATTTCCAATAATTTGCACCAAACAAATAAAAACATTAGTGAAAGGTTGGAGTGAGTAGGTGGGAGTGTGGTGAGATGGGGTGGGTCGGAACGGATATATAGGATGTTGGTGGGGTATGATTGTAGGTTATATGTGTGTGTGGTTAAGGTGGGTGGATATAGGGATCTAGGATATGGTAAGGTGGATAGGGTGTTAGTGTAGGTTTGCAAGTGGGGGTGAGAAGTGGGGTGACTGGTTGTGGTGGTAAGATAAGGGTGGGGGTACGGGGTAGGGGTAACACTTAACATTTAGGGGTATGAGTGTAGGTGTAGGTGTAGGTGGGCGTGCTTGATAGGTATTTGTAGATGGTCTAAGGGTGGGTGTGCATGTAGGCAGAGATAGGTTTTTGTAAAGGTAGGTGTATATAGGGATCTGGGATAAGTTAGGGTGTACATGTAGTGTAACACCCTGATTTCCATTTAATTATTTAATAAAAGAGTATAAGTATAAATAAAGGTAATAAATAAGATTAATAATAATAATAAATAAATGATTTTAATATAAGCATTTAGTGGTTTAGGGATTTGTAATTATTTTTTTGAAGAAGGGTGGAAATTGCTAACTTAAAAACCTTGTGTCGCAAAAGAAATTGTTTTAAGGGTAGAAAATGCTATTATGGACAACTTTGAGGGCTAAACTGAAAATTTGGAATTTCAGCCTTGTGATCGATGGGCATAGGCCTTATTTGACCCTCTCTTAGCATGGACTCCATTTAATTAAGTATTTCAAGCATTTGAGCTCAAAACCTATATGGCATCGTCCATTGTGTGTGAGTGTGTGTCGTGTTTAACCCTAGGCCGAGAGGAACAAAGAAGCGGGAAAGAAGAAGGAAGGAGGGGTGGTGTCAGCTATGGTGATAGGAGGAAGAGGGATTGCTTGTTCATGCCCATTGGTTCGAGTAAGTTTCATATTTCATTCAATTTCTTGTTTTCTTTCTTTGGTGTTATGTGCAATTTTCGGAACAACCATCTATCCCGAACTTCCAAAGCTGTTTACGTAAAATAGAAGCCGAATTAGAGAAAATCACTAGATATGTAAGTTGTGGGAAATTGTTTCAACTTTATAGTGATATCTGATTCGAAAGATTTGGAGTTAAGGTTGAGGAGTTATGGCCAAAACACTGAACATGGGTCAAAATGTCCAAAACCCTAGAATTTTCTCTTTTAAGCAATGTACTTTGAAGTGTGGGATTAGAATTTTTATTGGATTTTTTTACTCAATGGGTTGTCACTATTGTTAATGCATTGTTTCCAGCATATAAGTCACTTTAGGTTAAGTCTTAATGGGTTAAGGAACTAAATAACCCAAATTAATCAAAGTTGGAATTGTTAGAAAAATGACTAATTTGTCCCTGTGTTTGAAAGATCATATCTCGGTCATGGAAAAATATTTTTGGTCTAAATTAGTGCACAAAGTTTCATATGTGAGTTCTCTACACTTCATTAGTTTTGACCATAAATCAGAAAGGCCTCTAACTTGGGTAAAAACGACCATTTACCCAGACTGGTCTGGAATGATCTTTTATGCGAGACAGTTTTGTAAAATTCTCCATAAATCATAGACAAATCATATGGAGGTGTGTGAATACTACTTTTAAATCTAAAAAACTAATCTATCATAATTATATTCATTAGTTATATTCATAATTAAGGCAATTTAATAACTAAAACTAACTCAATTTATTATTATTAGGAAGTGTGAAGGGAAAGCAGGTGTGAGTGAGTTTTGGGTTGCTTTGGAGGCTGCTTTGTTCTTTGAGGTGAGTTCCTCACTACACCGTGTTGTGTTATATCTTCTTTACATTAGCTTGTGTGTGCTATGTATTGTATTATGTATGTGGGTAGTACTAGGCGGGGTAGAGTCTAGTGGTTTGCCTCACGTATTAAGGATTATGAATGGTTGGACTCGGCGCATCCGAGTTGGGACTGGGCGTAGCCAATGTTTTCCAAAGGCTTGATGAACTGAGCAAGAGGGATCAGGCATGGCCAATGTGTCCCAATGGGTTCGGGTATGGAGAATCGGATTTAGCCAATGTGTCCCAAGGGCTCGATGTACTGAGCAAGGGGGATCGAGCCTAGCCAATGTGTCCCAGTAGTAGTATGTCTGTTACTGATTCATTCTTTGACATGCATGTGTGGTTTTGTGTTTGATGCCGATTGCATTCGTGTGTAGGGGTAAGGATGATATGATATGATATTGTGTATGTGTGGAATTCCATAAGCTTTGTGCTTACACCTTTTCCCTTAAAATACTATTTCAAGTACATAGGATGGTCGGGCATGACTGTACACACTGGCTTGAGGCGGGTTTTTGGAATTAATATTGAATTTGTTCTCTTTTCATAAATTTTAGAATTATAACTAATAATGTTTGGAAACAAAATTGATCTTGGGGTTTGGTATTTCATTTGTTTTGAATAAAATATATTAAATGGATGATTTATGTTGTTTTAAAAGGTTCAAATTTATTGCTAATTTTGGGATGTTACATATAGGTTTGTCATGTAGGAATGGGTGGCTTATGGCTTATGGGTTATGGGTTACAGATTAGGCTAGAGATTAAGGTGTATAATGTATGACTTCTAACTTAGGGCTTAAGGCTTATCGATTATATCTTAAGACGAATGGATCATGGTTTATGAGGTATGCAATATAGCTTATTGCTTAAGGCTTATGACTCGGGGCTCAATGATTAGGGCTTATAGCTTAAGACTTAAGGCTTAAACTTATGGCTTCTTGTTTAATGTTTATGTTTTAGGGTTGAGGGTTAATGGTTTATGCTTCATGACTTAATTCTTATATCTTATAATTTATAACTTATGGCTTAGGGATTAAGGCTTAGGGATTATGGCTAACGGCTTATGTATAAGGCTTATGACTTATGACTTATGACATATGATTAGAGGTTAAGACCTATGACATATGACATATATTAAGACATATATTTGATGGCCTATAGCTTAGGAATTAGGGCTTGTGGCTTATAGTTTATGGGTTAAGGATTAAGGCTAATAGCCTGTAGATTAGGGATTAAGGATTAAGGCTTATGGCTTAAGGCATATTGAGCACTGTTGTAAAAATCCCGACTAGGTCCCGATTAATCTGCGATTAATCCCTAGGCATTGCTCGACCGATTAGAGGGCGCCTAGCGATTAATCCCTGCATACATAATAAGTGAAACATTATAAAACGATGAAGTTTTAACATTTTGAAGAAGTTTTATTTAAATGGAATCAATCTGAGGCATGATTAGTGTTGTATTAATCATATCAACCTATTTTGTTATCATATTAGTGATATTTACGAACTTTGATATGATATTAGTTATATTTAATTTTTTAAAATTCAACAAATTAGCAATTAATAGTCACCGATTAATCCCCCGATAAATCCCCGCCTAGCCGATTAATCCCTTGACCCAAGTCCACCGATTAGCTAACGTCAAGCGTTTTTTACAACCTTGATATTGAGTAAGGCTTAAGGTGTAGGGCGTAAGATTTATGGCTTATGACTTATGACTTACACACATACACACATGTACGTACACATAAACATACACACAAACATAGTAAATAATAATTATTATCATAATAATTATGAATATTAATAATAATAATAACAAAGATAATAAATAAAAATAATTATCATAATATTTATTATTATTAAAGTTATAACTACAATAGTAATGTTAATAGAGTTATTAAAATCAATTAAATAACAAAGATAATATTAATTTTACATTAGGAAAAAAATATTAAGATTTGACATTGTTTTAAAGTTCGTTTCGTCCAGGTCAAAAAATTTGAGTTTTCCCCTACCCAAATTCGACCTAACTAGGTTCCCCACCTTCAATCGACATCTGATTATATTGCAATTCTCCCATGTATTTGCTTCGCCTTACTTTCATACAAATTGGGATGATCGAGCATATTGTAACTTCGACATCAACCCCATGATGATCTTCATAAAATCTGACAACGATCCAGCGAATTACATACCCATCGTCTCTACCCTCTCCTTTTATATCATGTTTGCGACCACGATGCACTAATACCACCACGCACCTCCAACGAACAACCACTGAATAGCCACCACAATCTCCATAGATGTCATCAGTGATCTCTAAAGTCGACATTTCAAATACTCTTCGTCTCTCGCATATCGATGATTGGTATGTCTCTCAATCTATGACTCTCTCAATCTATGACTCTCTCAATCTTTATATCTGTTAATCACCACCATTTTTGAACTCAGTGCCCAAATCTAATAGAAATCTTCTTATAACCTGAAGAAGATGATAGTGGTTGAGTCGATTGGCGAATTAGGAAGCGATCAGTGATGGCGGAGATGAATCTAACAGTACATCTTTTGAACATGAAGCTTTGATTAATAGTAGTGGCATTTCCTTTCTTCGAACACTTGGTGTGCTCCATATTGCTCATAATTGCATATAGGTGTTCTTGTTTCAACTATTATTAATAGAAATCATTTCTTTGTTGTTAATTTTCATTATAGAAAACAAACCACACTTTGATTTGCACACCACATGCGGTTATAAAAAAACATTTGCTGAACCAATTCGGTATTGACTTATCAGATGCGCTTAACAATTTGATTGAACTGATTGAAGTTTTATAGTGATTGGTTGCAAAGTAAGTTGTCTATTTTTGTAAGCTATGGCATATTCTTTCTTGATAAATGATGATCTAGTATTTTGGGTTGTTATAGGTTCTTTCCAAAATGTCGTTTTATCAATCCTTTTGATGATTTAGCATCCTGTGCTATAATCGCTTATCTTTAACATCGTTGCACTCGTCTCTTGTCTCCCTTAGGTACTCTTCCTCATGTTCCTTATTTAAATTTTAGTTGTTCAAATTTTCGGCAAATAAAATAGCAAATGACGAAACTAGTAAGCTGTAGTAATTTTCGGAAAAGGCAAGAGGCAAGGCAATTTTCGAAAAACCCTAGAAGACTAGGATTTGCGAAAATAAGTTTCTCTTTAGGGTTTACACAATATTATACACAAAACCCAAGGCTTTGATACTACTTATGGGTTTTCTAGATTACTTACATGTAATTGCGGAAGTATATATAACAATTTTGGGTACATGCAACCTAAAGACCTTGAATTTTCTCATAATAGCAGCATACTTTGAGATCCTAAATAAACCTATATATAACCGAAAATCACAAAGTTTAGGTAACATACCTTTTGCTATAATTGAATATTTCAACAAACTTTGAAGAACCTTGCTTTGGAATGCAAGCTCCAACAAATGTGGCAGTCTCTAATGTGTCACACCCAAACCGTAGGATCAAAAATTAAAGAGAGGGAGTATAAGAGATTTTCGAAAATTCCGTTTAAATTATCTAGGGTTTTCAAGAGTTCTAAATGTCCCTATTTATATTTGTAGGAAACCATGATTTAAATTAAAAATAATAATATTTTAATCCAATCCAAATCACTTACCGTATCAATAAATGGAGGCTTCCATAAACCCTAGAAAGGGCTACCCAAAGCATCCCCCATAAGGAGGTTCTAGAACGATTCCCTTTTTTCAACTATTAAACAATTGCATTCTAACCTGTGTACCTTTAATTAGTTTTAATTAATCCAGGTAATTAAATTAATTATAATTAATACTAACTGTTTCTAATTAATATATTCATCATATAATATATTAATAAATCAGTTATCTCTCTATTAATATCAATCCAAGCTATTTTCGATTATGAGGGTAACCCAAAAAAGACTTTACTATTATTCACTCAATATACCAATTTAGTTAAGACCTTAGACACCTTAATTGCACAATGGTATGTATAGTGGTATAAACTAGACAAAGACTTATCATTCTGTTGGATCGTGAGCTTGTTTTGCCATCAATAGATTGGAGAAAAGGGCTATTATTCCTAATTTTATGGTTAGGAAATGGGTTGGAGATAGGGTTGCTACCAATTTATGGTAGGAGTGTTGGATAGGAGATAAAGTCTTAGCTAGAAGGTTTCCTAGAATGTTTGACTTAGATAAAAATATAGATTTTATCGTAGTTGTTCGAAGAAGTGAAAGCGGAGTTGGGATCACTAGTTCATAAAGGAGAGGAAAGCCTTCAATTCGCGAGTCTCTTAAATGCTTTGGTAGGGGTTGTTTTTTCGAATGAAGGAGACAAATGGTGGTGGGATATTGGTTTTTCAGGTGCTTATTCATTTACTAAAACCTAACAATGGATTGATGAGGTTACTTTACCAAATGCTAGCTTGAAAACTAGGTAGAATTCCTTCTTGCCTATGAAAGTTAACATTAACATTTACATAGCTTTGCTTGACAGGATACCGACTAGATTGAGTTGGTCTTTTCACGTTGAGGATAACCCTTCTATCCTTTTTCCTATTTTGTACTATGGCGGTGGAGCGGTTCGGTCATCCTTTTGTAAGATGCGAAGTTGCAACAAAAACTTAGGGTGCTTTTTTAGATGTTTGGATATTCAACTATTGGGGTCTAGTTTACTCCACGAATTATACTTCTGGATCGATGGGTTGAAGTTGATTGTTAAAAAGAAAATGTTGGTGGGTGCGATAGAAAATGTTGGTGGATGCTATTGCAGGTCCAACAATTTAGTATATTTGGAATCTTAAATGTTATCTTTTTTCTTTCAAATGAGTCGTCGAGATGAGACGAGATATTTGATTATATTAGAGAGTTATCTTTTTATGTGGTATATCAAAAGAAATAGCAAATTTCTTAGTAATTGAGTTTGTTTGGCTTCAACATCCGTTTAGTATTTTGTAGTTGGTTTTTTTACCTAACAATATGCTACTATCCTCGTGATATTTTGATATTTCAAAAGTAATAGTTACCTAATCTTTCTTTTGGTTTCATAATAGGAGTAAGAAGTTTAAAATGAATTAGATTTTGTGACTTCAAACCCACTTGATATCATAAAGCTCATGTGTGTGTTTATATATATATATATATATATATATATATATATATATATATATATATATATATATATATATATATATATATATATATATATATATATATATATTTGTCTAGCACATTGTTAGGTTAGGTTTTAATGATATTTTGTCGTTTCCAGAAAATGGGATGTCAAATCAAATGCGTTGGAAAATTTAGTATAAATATTTATATTTTTACTAACTTTGGACACATATAAATATATACATATATTATATATATAATTAACTATAAGTGGGTTTGTGCTCTCCTCCGTGAGAACTGCGAAACGGTATATTATATGTCAAAAATAAAGTATATGTGAATGTGATATCGATACTCAAAGACGGATATTTGAGAATAAAGTTAGCAAAATAGAAATAAGTGTATAAAGATATAAGGGTAGACAAAAATCCACGAACTTAACAAATAGCAAATATTTTTAAGGAATCGAGTTCAACCAGAGTCTTGGCTCCTGCTCTAACAATATGAATATAAATCACATGTGGTATTATAACAGAAGGCATTAATTAATATGGTGCCATAAAAAAAGGCTTAGCTGAAAAACGTTGGACTTTAAAATAAAACATTGACAAAATCGTACGCTAATTATTGATAAGGATTATAGGCTCTCTCTATTTGTCAATGAATTGAATACTATTTCTTAAACGTATTTCTTTATATTCGTAAAAGCCCAATGGGGTGAAAAACAATCAAACCCAACTAAAGATCTTAATCATTTTTGTTGAAATAATCAAATCAAGTTTCTCATTGGCAAGGACTTATTAAAATTTCGATAACGAGAATCATGCCCATTAACTATACTAGCTGGGGTACTATTAAATCCTTTTCTTTACAATAGTAATTTATCCATGAGAGCATACCAAACGCATATTAATGTATGGTCAAATTGTTCATTAAAAATTTGTTGTCAACTGTCTGGTGATGCTCCTATTTTATTTTTAGAACTTGCAATTCGATCATCATAAATTCATCTAGCATGTAAACGAGCCGAGTCAAGTTGAGTACTACAAAGCTCAAAGCTCGACTCAACTTAAATACTCAAGCTCGAAGCTTGGATCAAACTTGACTCAAGCCTTGTTTTCAAGCTTAAGCTCGGGCTCATGAAATATTGTTCGACAAGGCTCGGCTCGACTAAGATTTAAAAAAAAATCATTAAATTGAGTAAGAAATATTAAAACATTTCACATGCATATTAATATTCAAACTATCAAAAAACCACAATTAATCGTCTAATATATATATATATATATATATATAACATCAACCATATATGTGATAAGTAGTTTTACGTACTTCAAAAAAACATTCTTCCAGCAAAATATGCAAAATAACATCAACCATTCAACCATCTATATTGTTTTTTTTCCTGCATATTTCCAAAATACAAAAAGCGAACCATTCCTTCAATGTAAAACAACTTTAAGACATACTCAGCAACAAAACAGCCTAGGCTCTTCTACCTGTTGAAATGACAACAAACAACGACTACAACTATTTAACCTAAAAAACAATAAATAGCAGCAAATAAAAAAACAACAAAAAACAAAAAACAGATATGTTTATATGTTTCAACAGAATGTATGTTTACTTTTACCTATTCTAATTGTAACCATTAACAACATTAAGACAACAGCCACAATCAATTTATTTAATACATAAACATCGGAATCATGTTTTCCTTAAATTCCAGGGCATCTAAAGTCAATTGTTCATAATACCATTCATTACCATCAAATTTTCTTTCTCATTCTCAAGTTATGAGGTGCAACGCATTAAAGAATACAAAGTTGAAGCAAAAAAAAAAAGGATTATGGTCTCCCGATGAGGATCAAAAGCTAAGAGATTACATAGTGAACTATGGTCTTCGTAGCTGGAGTGCCATACCTATCAATGCTGGTAATTTTCTATGAATGTAGTAAAAAAGGACTACGTAGTTTTGTTTATTTATTTGTTATAACATTATACTTTCATTTTACGCCAGTGTGTACTTTCAACTTTTTCTAATTAACATATTCGACTTTGAAAATCTAACCCCAATTGTGGTGTATGACTTTCAGTTTTTTAAAATTATTAAGGCATTGTACCTTGAAAAATCTATTTAGTAGTAGCAATGAAAAGTTTTGTATATGAATGACACTGATTCAACCGAGTAGAGTTTTCAAAGTATGAGGTTGTAAGCCTTTAATAGGAAACAAAAAAATTATAAGTAGGATGCTATAATATAGAAATAAATGAAGGTTCAATGTTATTTCTTTTATTCAACCATAATAAGGATACTAGAAACCTAAGCATTGATTCATCAGAAACTGCAAAGCGTTCATATGTTGAAGCGGATCAACAGATCCTCACATCAATAAATTATCAAAGATTTTATTTGAAGACTGGCTTAGCCTAAAAGAGTTTCATGGACATAATGGTTTGGCATTCAATGGTGGGGCTAGCAACAGCTCAAATTACCAAGATACCCTTGTGGATGAACTACTATCAAATGAAGCACCCACAGACTGCTAACCGTGAAAGCAATTATCAAAATGAAGATATGTTTCGTAGTACCCAAATGAAAATTGATGAATTTTTCGACTTCAATGGTGGAGATATTAATATTGAAGACTTCTTGTATATGTAAGGACTACGTGATTTATATTGTCATAACGATGACATCATAGGTTAATTGGTAATACTGTATATGTTTATATATGTTTATGCATATAACTCTTGATGTATATATGCAAGTCGATGGAGGGTTGTGATGACATCATAAACACTATTTTAATAATAAAAAAAATACTCATAGTCAAAAGTAACTTTTTTTTTAACATAGTGTTTTGTATAATTGGTGCTAAAACCTATTTTTCAAGGTTTTATGAGCATCTAAATATTTACCTAGCTATAATCGATCAGGGTCATTGACGTAAATTCTTAAACTTTTAAATAGTCATAAGGTATAGTAGTAATTGTCACTTCACCTAATTTCTAGAAACCTGCAAATTATATTTGATATTTATTTAAATCTAATAATTTTATCTCTCCTTTAAGATTGATACCCACCACCAAAAACACATAAACCCTACCATCCACCTTAAGACCACACCATATTCTGCGATAAACCCTTACATCACCTTAAGACCAGCCACCTTATTTCTCTTGTGATCAACTCGTACATCATCTTCTTCATCTTGATTGAAGTTCTTTTACTAGAAAATCATGCATCGAAGGACCACCAGCCCTTATCGCGGTAGAAACCCTAACCCGCCACCGTAAGTCTGTAACCCACGTCAGCAACATCTATTCATCAGATTTATCATAAGAGTAAATTATTGAAATCGTCCCTGTGGATTGTTCAAAATTGCACGTTTGGTCCCTAACTTTTTTTTTGTACTCGGATAGTCCCTGTGGTTTGATTTTGTTGCGTTTTTCGTCCCTGTGGTTTGATTTTTTCGCATTTTTTGTCCCTTACATACATAAAGGTAGGGACCAAACATGCAATTTTTACCAAACCATAGGGACGAAAAACGCAACAAAATCAAACCACAGGGACGATCCGAATGCAGAAAAAAAGTTAGGGACCAAACGTGCAATTTTGACCAAACCACAGGGACGATTTCAGTAATTTACTCTTATCATAAACATAAAAATAGTACCAGCTTTTCTAGAGGGCCATATTCTTTTTGTTGACACTGTAACCTCGCTGCCACGTATGCCACCTCTAATATCCCTATATGTAAATAATGAAGTGCTTTAATCTTTTAGGATTTAGACTAATATTGAATTTATTATTCATATATAGCTATAAGTGTATAAAGATATAAGGGTAAGTTACACCAATCGTCCCTAGTGTACATGTCAAAAAGCATGTTTCGTCCCTATTTTTAAAAATTAACTCGGTTCATCCCTCGTTTGTTTAAAACTTGTACACTTCGTCTCTGATATGCTTTTTTTTGCGAATGTAGTTTGTGTCTCATTTGAAATGACGATAATGCCCTTGGATATTTATTTTTTTATTATTCTAATATTATTTATAAATTAACAAAGAAAATAAAAAAAATAACTCTTTATAAACTCTATCTCTCTCGGTTACAGTGGAAAATACCACTACCTCCTCCGATCGATCTCTCACTCTCTCTCCTCATTCTTCTTCGATACCTTCTCTAATCTTTTCCAACCCATCCACCCCTTCACTTCTAAACCCTCACGCTATTATTACTGATCAGAGATAAAAGAGTAACCCAAAACACACACACATGTGTTCTGATACGATATCGAGATACAGGTCAAGTGAGATGGAGATATATCACGATACCAAGAGAGAAATAGGTTGAGAGAGATGGACTCGATGAAAGCAAAAAAGGATACCATAGGAAATGGGTGAGATGGAGATGTAGCATGATAAGACAGAGAAATACTTGATTTTGATTTTAATTTTGAGTTTCCTCCTTCTTCATCGTCATCAAATCTAGTAATTGAAACTGATGTAGGTTTTCATTTTTATTTTGAGGTACGTTTCAGTTTGGTTTGATTTTATTTTGAAGGATTTGTCTTGGACTTGATTTCAATCGGTTACATGTTTCGATTTTGAAGATGAATATAGGTTAGGACTTTGACTATAGTGAGATGTTGTGAACTTGTGATTGTGATTGTTTCTGGGTATCATTTGTGTTGATTAAATCTTGTCAGCAGTTCAAGGTTTCGAAGATTGAATTATTGTTTCGATGGAGATGGTTATGATTCAGAGAAATAACTTTCGATTAGAGTAGTGGACGGATCGATTTGATTATTTTGTTTCACCACAAAGTAGATAGATTGAAATTGGTAGTTTTGATGGTCGTTGGTGTTCTTAAGGTGGAGGGAGAAAACGACGATAAGGATTGTGGTTTGGGGTCTGATTTTGGTACACTGATTTAGGGTTTTGGATGGTTAATGAGAACGAGTGAGAAGAGGGAGGAAGGTAGAACAAAATTACGGAAAGGGAAGGGAAGGTGTTTGTGGTGATAGGTTGTGGTGTCTGAGGTGGTGACACTGATATGTGGTGGTGCCGGGGGAGTCCGCGGTGATAGGTGGTGGTGGTGATTTGTTGCAGAAATAGGAACTGAACGGGAGGGGGAGATATTTGTTTACCCTTTTCTATTTCATATATATATATATATATATATATATATATATATATATATATATATATATATATCTTATCTTATATCTTATATAAAACATAATAGTCATATCTTGAATTTTAAGAGGTACAAGAAACAAAGTTTTTTGTACAAATCAATTATGCATAACAAAACCATTAATACTTGCCAAAACTTTAAAGACTTTAATTAAGGAAGGTTATTAAAAAATTAATTTGAAGCAAAATAACTAGGCCTGGCAATGGAGCGGGTTTTGACCCTGATCCAATCCAAACCCTTAACAATTATATGGGTTTGGAGCATAGTTTTTGATCTGTTTACCCATTAACGACCCGTACCCGCTAACTCTTTTATTGAAAGGGTCGGGTATGGATCATCACCGGTCCGCTCCGTTTATAACCCGCCCCATATAAATTTTAAAAATATAAATTGATATTTTATATTGCCTAAATTTATATTTTACATTAAATTCCAATCAGAAGTCCAAAGAGAAAAGGCCAAAGACTAAATTGTTTTTACATAGGACTCGAGGACTCGCCTTCTAGACTTCCAGTCTTCTCCCAAGAGTCATGATTCCATTTCATTTATATTTCATCATGTAATCACCCATTACATTTATAAATCAATAAGGTTATTTATCAACCGGAAGAAAGTTGGTAATTGCTATTCTCTATCAATGGAATCAACAATCAAAAATCAATTGGAAGTAACTAAAATAATGATTTTAATTCCAATAGAAAGTCCTCGAGTACATAATGTGTTTTCTAAATCAAAACTTAGTTTTATTTAAACAATGTGATTTTATGATTTAAGTAAAATGTGTTTGATTATTAAAAAAACTTACGGGTTACGGGGCGGGTTTGGATATCTGTTGATTCGGTGGATAAGGGTATGAGTTTGATAATCAAAAACCCTGCGGTTGATAAATAACTAATAACAAAATCTAATAATTATTTTCCCGTAAGAAAACTATTAGCCCAAAAAACTATTTATCGTCGCTGCTTTGCACGGGCACACAACTAGTATATATATATATATATATATATATATATATATATATATATATATATATATATATATATATATATATATATATATATATATATAATCTAAACTGATAAAGAAATAAAAAAAGGAAAAAGGAAATAACTAAGGGCAAATTATTCTTTTCATGTCAATAGGGATGATGTGCGTAAGTTTAAAACAAATAAGGGACCGTTCGAGTTAATTTTTGAAAATAGGGACTGAATGTGCTTTTCGGCACCTACATGAGGGACGATTGGTGTAATTTACCCAAGATATAATTGTATTTTTTTTTAACTATAATATCACTACAAGAAACGCGAGCATTAGCCGATGTTGACGCTAAAGCTTTGGTGGCGACGCGCCGCCAAAAGGCCACCGTTGTTGCCTTGCTTCAAATGCTCCATATCTCACCGCTAATGCTCACTGTCGTCACAAATGCCCCTCGCTGCAAAAGACCTGTTGCCACTAAGACATGTTCATCACCGTTAAATGCTTCGCCACTAATTGTATTTTCCTTTTTTTTAGTATTCAACATTAAAATTATAAAAAAACAATATAACATGTATAAAAACTGCTATGAAACTTTATTTTGCAGACAATAGTTCGAAACATTAACCACACTTAATACTATATCCAATCCAAAATATTAATCCCTATACATCTGGTCCAAAATATTCATCCAAACATAGTGCAATATATCCAAAATACTAATCCAAACAAAACATTTCATAAATCCTTAAAAAGTACCTACTCATCCTCATCATTCCCCTCATTTCCTTTGTTTTCATTTTATGACGGCAACGATTGAAACAGTCTTCCAGTGTCGCACGACAGGACATGTCTTTTAGCATTGTTTGCAACATTTCCAATTACAAAGAAAACAAAATATATTACCAACATATCATAATAGACATGTACTTTCCAAAAATTACCAACATATAAAATAACAACATATCATTATAGCATTCTACTTTCCAAATACACTTAAACATACATCATACACAATATTGCGTATACATTATAGCATTGTTTATTTATTTATTTTTTCATTTTTCCATTATAACATTGTACTTTCTAAAAATTATCAAACTACAAAATACCAACATATCAAACTATAACCAAACTATATCATACACAATATTGCATACACATTATAGCATTGTACTTTTTTTCATTATAGCATTGTACTTTTCAAAATTACCAAACTACCAAGTACTAATATATCAGATTATAACCAAAATACATCCTACACAATATTGCATATACATTATAGCATTGTAATTTTTTTTTTCATTTTTCCATTATATCATTGTACTTTCCAAAAATTACCAAACTACAAAATATCAACATATCAAACTATAAACAAACTACATCATACACAATATTTCATATACATTATAATATTGCAATATTTTTTCATTTTTCCATTATTGTGTAGTACTTTCCAAAAATTACCAAACTACAAAGTACCAATATATCAAATTATAACCAAACTACATCCTACACAATATTACATATACATTATAGCATAGTACTTTTTTTATTTTTCCATTATTACATTGTACTATAGTAAACTAACGAATTACCAACATATCATTATAGCATTCTTCTTTACAAATTAAGGTAATGATGATTATAGTGTAACATCCGTGATTCCGAGTTATTGTTAATTTATTTGATCTTCCATTTACTTGTTTCGGGCCATGAAGTTGTTTGGGCTTAGAGGTTGGCCCTCTTCGTGTTTGGGCTAGTTGAAGTTGTATGCTGGCGTAAGCCTGGCGTATGCAGGGCGTAGTTGGTTCAACGAAAGCGCGGAGCCATGCACATACGCACAACGTACAAAGTGGTACGCACAACGTACATATGCTGACTTAAAACCCTAATTTGTAGGGTTCAAGCCATATAAATATGTCATTATGTCCCATATCCTAGCCTCCTTAGCTTAGAAAACCTAAAATCTAACAGTTATCATCCTTGTATGTTCTTGACCTTGTTGATATCATTTTTGGTAGCTTGAAGCCTTGGAAAGAAGAATAGGAAGTTGGTGAAGGAGAATCAGTGAAGCTTGAGCTTGAAGATCTGAATCATCATCATCATTTAGCACTCATTTGAGGTATAAAGTTTGGAACTTGATTTATCAATGCTTAGATCTCTTGTGTTTGAGTTTTTGGACCTTTTTTGTCCTATGGGTGAAGCTTTATTGTTCTAGGTCGTTTCTTAAGCTTAGAGTTTCCAATATTGGTGTTGTTTGAGTCCTTAAATCATAAAATTGCCATCTTGGTGGCCTTGAAGCATCCATGCATGAGTATTTGTCATTTTTAAGGAAGTAGGTTGTCTTATTCCAAGTTTGGGTTCATTTGGGGGCATGCAAGCCACCAAGTGGTCGACTATATGGATTCAGACCTTTCATTGGACTCAGATATGTGGTTGGAGCCTCAGATCTCTAGGGTTTAAGTGCTTTTTTGGGATTTTGGCTTAATAGGAGAGTATGTTGGGCATACAAGCTCGTACACATAGCATACAAGCCATGCAGCCTGTATGCTTAGCATACATATGAGATCGCCCCACATACTCACTGGATTGGGCTTTGCATTGTTTTTGCCTCAGTTTGGGTCACTTCCATGGATTAGTGACTTAGGTTATGGTCGACCATATGGAACTGGACCAATGAGCTGGAGAATCATTATTGGGCCTAGGCTAAGGCCCGTACGAAAGGATTGGGCCCAATTAGAACTTGGGCTATATTTTGGGATTCATGGGATT
Organism: Lactuca serriola; assembly: GCF_051521515.1. NCBI lineage: Eukaryota > Viridiplantae > Streptophyta > Magnoliopsida > Asterales > Asteraceae > Lactuca > Lactuca serriola. The sequence goes on from NC_136416.1 coordinate 73,817,008, forward strand.
GTTTTATCTTTTGGACCATGGATTGAGATTTAAGGACCAAGTTTTGTTTGGGGTAAAATAGTCTTTTACCCCAAGTAGAAAATATTGGTTAATAAGGTATATCCATTTTGTTGATTAGCTTTTATTTGGATTGTTAGCTCCAGAGATGTAAGACCAGCAGTCAAGGATCATCTATTTCGATCAGCTTTTAGAGGTGAGTTTTCCTCACCGGGTTTAGCATGTCTAAGGCACCAAGGCCGGACCTTGTTGATTATGTTGTTATATTTGTTGTCTGTGTGATACTTGTATGTGCATGTAAATGTATGCTTATGGGGCGGGGCATGTATTGCGAATGTAGGCGGGGCCCATATCTCGTTGGGCGAGGCCCGTATTACGAGTACGGGCAGGGCCCATCTCTCATTGTGTGAGGCCTGTTTTATGAGTGTGGATGGGGCTCATATCTCTATGGGCAGGGATCGTTATATGTTATGATGGTATGTGGTATCCTGGGGAACTTACTAAGCTTTGTGCTTACGGTTTTCAGTTTACGTTTCAGGTACTTCTGGTTTCAAGGGGAAGAGCTTGGGTTGACCGCATCGCACACACCACAGAGATTCCGTGTTTCACATGTACTCTGATTTAGATTCATTTGATACATTGTTTTGATGGGATGTACAAATGATGTTTGAAAACACCATTTTTATCTATTATAAAATGAAATTTTTGGGACCATATTTTTGGATGTTTCAAGTTGGTATTAGAGCCTTTGTTTTGAGGGATTCGGGCATAGCCTCGGAGGTTTCTGAACTCAAACTGAGGATTTGGTAATTTTTTTAAAAGATAAACACAATTAAGAAAAAGGTTTTCTAAAACAAGAAAGGGTGAGGTGCGTGCAATCAGCCGAGCTCAAGTTATCTCCAAAACACCCATACATGTTTATATATGATATGAAATGTGAAATTGTGAATAGCATACTATATTAGGGCTAAGGATCTAGGAAAGATGCCTTTGTATGCCTGTTATATAAGCTTATAGAATTGCATGCTAGAACTAGTCAGTCAGTGATAGGATGGCCTGTTTGGGTTATGTTTGGTTTTCATTACTTTTGTAACGACCCAATTTTTCAAGTCAAAAAATTTCATTTTTAATTAAACACTTTGCGAAAAGTTTAAAAATAAACAACATTCGATCATAGCGTTTCTTAAAACATATTACGTGTCTGAAAACCAAAACATGAAATCAACCATAGTGTCAAAGTACAAATCCCAGAATAATCTATTAGTACGGAAAACGAGATGTATGTATGACATGCCGCTACCATGCCAGCTCCTTCCCCTTCGCTGAAGAGGTACCTGAAACCAAAACTATAAACTATAAGCACAAAGCTTAGTGAGTTCCCCCATAATACCTCATACCATGCAACCATACAATGAACAACTAGGAGATACGGGCCTCGCCCACACTCATGGAGATATGGGCCTCGCCCACACTCTGCTAGCTGGGAGATACGGGCCTCGCCCACACTCCGCTATCTGAGAGATACAAGCCTCGCCCACACTCCGCTATCTAAGAGATACGGGCCTCGCCCACACTCCGCTATCAGAGAGATACAGGCCTCGCCCACACTCCGCTATCAGAGAGATATGGGCCTCGCCCATAATCAACCACTAAACCATAACATACAAGTATCACAAAGACAACAAGTATAAACAATTCTATCATACTGGCGTATAACATAATCAAACTCAAATATGAGATACGAGCTCTACCCACACTCCGACACTAACATATCGTCTATACGGTCCGGCCTTGGTGCCTTAGACCCGTTGCAACTAGAAGGAAACTCACCTCAAAAAGTAGCTATCGAAAGTCCGACTGCTAGACGTCTGGCTGCTGCACCGGTAATCCTCCGGCTATAAATCCATAAACATAGATTAGTCACTCATATATACCCTTAGGTCAAATGACTGACCCACCCCTGGTCCAAGGTCAACTCGTTGGTCAAAGTCAACTTCCAGTTGACTAGACTCGCCGAGTCATGGCACAGACTCGCCGAGTCCTTCTCCTAATAAACCGGTCCTACTCGATAAGTCCCTCTTCCCATTCACTGAGTCACCCTTAACTCACTACTTGGGACGTTTGAATCGATTCGCGATGCGACTCGCCGAGTCCCCACGAGCAGATCTTTTACTCGCTTCCAAATCCTCACCAGAGCATCCTTTATGAGGATTCGGGTTTCTGGGAATATTGCTACACGTTAAATTGCTAATTCTGTGTGCAGATACAAAGTGTTGGACCTTCAACACTTAAACCCCTCTTACTCAGTAACAATTCATATGACTCGCCGAGTTTGAAGAACAACTCATCGAGTTCCAGGCAATCTTCATAGGACTCGCTGAGTTGTTCATCCAACTCACTGAGTCTAAGGCCATCTTCATAGAACTCGCCGAGTCCCTTCGACCCATTTCCCATACATACCAAAACTGAGACATGCAATGCTTCCAAACCATAGATCTATGTTCCTAGGGCATGCTTATCACGTAAAGTTGCAAACTTTACGTGCATGCATGGCCCTATAAGCTCAAGAAGGCAAATCCAAGTTCCTTAAGAGGTCATACACTCAATAGGGACCTCAATAACTCCAACCACAGAGACTTTACACTTCTAAGATGTCCATAAGGTCCAAATCTGAAGTCCTTTCAAAACATAGAGCATAAACACATGGAGTTTGAGGTTTTAGGGCTTGAAAACCACTAATTTGGGACAAAAGGGGATCTAATGAACTAGTGATCAAGGTAAGAACTTTTCTACCTGAATGGAAGTTTCTCACAGTGTAGATTTCAGATCTACCTCCCCTCCTTGCACTCTTCAACCTCCTCCTTCTTCTTCTAAGCTCGAAACTTCCTTCACAAAGCCAAAATCACTCACAAGAACAATATGGGGGCTAGGGTTTCGCTCTACAGCTCTTCTGGAAGTGTTAGGGACAAGGGAGGCCGAGTTAGAGTGTTTAAATAGGGTGCAAACTCTCGGGTTAGGGTTTTTGCCCAAGCAAGGCCTACTCGCCAAGTCCGAGAACCAACTCGCCGAGTCCAAAGCTTGGACCCCGCGTCTCATCCCGCTTCTACTCGGCGAGTTGGTCCTTTAACTCGCCGAGTCCAAGGCAAAATGCATAATTAATAAATATTAATTACAAGGATTACGTACCAGGAACCAGGTGCTACAAATCTCCCCCACTTATTTTAGACTTCATCCTCAAAGTCTGCTGCTCGATCCTGAAACAGCTCGGGGTAGTGCTCCATCATCTCTTCCACCGGCTCCCAAGTCCACTTCGATCCCTTCCGGTGCCGCCATTTCACCTTCACGAGCTCCACCCTCTTGTTCCTCAGATCCTTCGACTTCCTATCGAGGATTGCCACAGGCCGCTCAATGTAATTCAGGCTGTCATCGACCTGAATATCCTCCAAAGGCACCACTGCCGAGTCGTCCACCAAACACTTCCGCAACTGAGAGACGTGGAAAGTGCTGTGGATCTGGCTGAGTTCGGCTGGCAGATCCAACCTATACGCCACGTTGCCCACCCAAGCTACAACCCTGAATGGCTAGATGTACCTTAGGCTTAACTTACCTCGCTTTCTGAATCAGATGACGCCTTTCCATGGCGACAGCTTCAGAAGAACCATATCCCCGACTTGGAATTCCAAGTCTGAACGGCTCTTGTTGGCATAACTTTTCTGCCGACTCTAAGCATTCTGAAGCCTGCTCCGGACCTAGTGAATCTTCTATGTCGTCTTGAGCACCACTTCGGTGCTTCCCATGACCCTCTGGCGAACCTTTCCCTAACATATCGGGGTCCTGCACCTCCTCCCATACAACATCTCGAAGGGAGGACGGTCGATGCTCGCATGATAGCTATTATTATACGAGAACTCCGCCAACAGAAGGTAGGTATCCCAACTACCTCTGAAATCCAGAACCCATGCCCGCAACATATCCTCAAACGTTTGGATGGTCCGTTCGCTCTGACCATCCGTCTGCGGGTGAAAAGCGGTGCTGAAATGCAGACGAGTACCCAACTCATCATGAAACTTCTTCCAAAACCTGGAAGTAAAACGCACATCTCTGTCCGAAATCACTGATACTAGCACCCCGTGCCGCACCACTATCTCCCTGATATAGATGTTGGCCAACTTCTCGGCCGAGATGCTCTCCTGAATCGGAATAAAATGGGCGCTCTTGGTCAATCGATCCACGATGACCCATATAGAATCCACTCCTCGCGCGGTCCTGGGAAGGTTCGTGATAAAATCCATCGTAATATCTTCCCATTTCCACAACGAGATATCCAACGGCTGCATCTTGTCGTGCGGTCTCTGATGCTCTGCTTTGACCTTCCTACAGGTCAAGCACCACTCGATATACCAAGCCACATCCTGCTTCATGCAGGGCCACCAATAGTCCTGACGAAGATACCTATACATCTTCGTCGCCCCCGGATGAATGGAGAATCGATATTTGTGCGCCTCCTCCATTAAGACATGGCGCACGCCTCCGAGGTATGGCACCTACACCCTACGGTGTAATGTCAATAATCCCCTGCTGTTATAGTCGAAGGAGGAAACCTGACCCACTATGCGCTCACTCTTCCGATGTTCCTCCTTCATGGCCTCCTGCTGGGCCTCCCGAATCCGCTCCAAAAGCGGAGTCACCACTATCATCTGCATGCAAATATCCTTGATCGGCGTCGCCTTGCGGCTAAGCGCATCGGCCACCACATTGGCCTTCCCCGGGTGGTAAAGGATCTCACAATCATAATCCTTCACCACATTAAGCCACCGACGTTGCCTCATGTTCAAATTCGGCTGATCTATGAGGTACCTCAAACTCTTGTGGTCCGTGTAAATGGTACACTGAACCCCATAGAGGTAATGTCGCCAAATCTTGAGGGCAAAGACCACCGCCCCTAACTCTAAATCGTGTGTCGGGTAGTTCGCCTCGTGAGGCTTCAGCTGCCTTGAAGCGTACGCAATGACATGCCCTCTCTGCATCAGTACCGCGCCCAACCCCGAAATGGACGCGTCACAATATACCACAAAATCCTCTACGCCCTCTGGCAAGGCTAAGATTGGTGCCTCGCACAATCTCTGTCTCAGAACCTCGAACGTTGCCTGCTGCTCAGGCCCCCGTCGAAAGATCACGACTTTCTTAGTCAACCGTGTCAGGGATACGGCTATATTGGAGAAGTACTGAATGAATCTCCGATAGTAGCCTGCTAAACCCAGGAAACTACAAATCTCAGATGGAGACTTCGGAACCTCCCATCTCATCATGGCCTCTATCTTGGCCGGGTCAACCAGTATACCGTTCTGGTTGACAAGGTGCCCTAGGAATTGCACCTCGCGCAACCAAAACTCGCACTTGGAGAATTTGGCGTACAAGCTCTCCCTCCTCAGTGTTTCCAAAACCTCTCTCAGATGCTCCTCGTGCTCATCCTGCGTCTTGGAATAAACCAATATGTCATCAATGAAAACTATCACAGACCGATCCAACATCAGCCTGTACACGCGGTTCATGAGGTCCATGAACGCGGCAGGGGCATTGGTGAGCCCAAACGGCATCACCACGAAATCATAATGGCCATAGCGCGTCCGAAACGCGGTCTTCTGCACATCCTCCTTTCTGACCCTGATCTGATGATAACCCGAACGCAAATCGATCTTGGAGAACCAAGATGCTCCGTGGAACTGGTCAAAGAGGTCATCAATCCTCGGGAGTGGGTAACGGTTCTTTACCGTTATCTTATTCAGCTTCCGATAATCTATACACATCCAATGCGACCCGTCCTTCTTCTTCACAAACATAATCGGGGCTCCCCAGGGTGAACTACTCGGTCTAATGAATCCTTTGTCTAACAGCTCCTGCAGCTGTGTAGACAACTCCTGCATCTCGGGAGGAGCCAACCGGTACGGTGCCTTAGCTATCGGAGCCACACCAGGGACTAGGTCGATCCTGAACTCTACCTGTCGCTCCGGAGGTATTCCAGGAAGCTCCTCTGGGAACACATCAGTGTAGTCTTGTACCACCGGAACCTCACTCCTCGTCGCCTTACCTGCCTCCCGGGTGTCCTTAACATACGCAACATATCCCGTGCAACCCTGCTGAAGGTAGCGCCTAGCTTTCGCTGCTGAACATACTGCGGGTCCACGCTGTGGCCTCTCGTCGTGGATCATCACCTCTCCCCCACTTGGGGTCATGATCCGCACAAGCTGCTGTGCACAATCTATCACCGCCCCATTAGGGCTCAACCAATCCATGCCTATAATCACCTTGTTTCCACGCAACGGAATGGGAACCAAATCCACCAAGTAGCGCTCTTCAAACAACCTTAGAACACAATCCCTGAACACTGCTGATGCTCGCACCGATTGATCATCGGCAATCTCTACGTCTAAAGGGCAATCCAACATGCCCGAAGACTTAGGAAACTTCTTGCTAAGCGCAAGAGAAACAAATGATCGGGTAGCCCCCAAATCAAATAACACCTGAACTGGGATACCGTTCACATGGAACGGTCCTAAACAGAGCACATACATAACGCATATCAAAATTACAGCAACATAGGATAAAGCATAAATAAGAAATCATACCCGTCACCACATCGGGCGTGGCGCGTGCCTCCTCTATAGTCAGCTGAAAGGCCCGACTCCTCACCAATGGAGCCTCCGACTTGCCCTGCCGGCCATTTGTGATCCTTAGAGTTGCTGGAGCTGGCACCTTCACTGGAGCTGATGTTGCTGTCAACTGAGGGCAATTGGCCCTCTTGTGGCCCCTCTGGTTGCAGTGGAAACACAGCAACTCAGATGTCTGAACAACCGAGGCAAGGGCAGTATAGTCCCTGCTAAAGTGTCATGTCTTGCCGCACTTGTAGCAGCCCGATGATCCCAATCTACATGCTCCCTCGTGCGACCTGCTGCATTTCCCGCAGCGGCCCGGTCCTCCTTGGCCTTTCGGCCTACCATCTGATCCCTTGGGCTTCTTCCCCGAAGCCCCAGCCACCTGCCCCGCCTCTGCCTTCCTCTTCCAGATATGCTCTAAATCAATCTCCCTCTCCCTTGCTCTGGCAATCACGGACTCCAGGGTAGGGCAAGCTGAAAAGCTAACATGCTCTCGGATGTCAGTGCGTAACATGTCATGATAGCGGGTCCTCCTCATATCCTCATCTCCCGCATACTGGGGCACCAGCAATGCCCTCTCCCGGAACTTGGTGGTGATATCCGCCATAGTCTCTGTAGTCTGTCTCATGTCTAAGAACTCCCTAGCCAGTTGCTGAAGCTCGACAGCCGGCGCAAACTCTGCCCTGAACCTGGTCACAAAGTCCGACCAGGTCATAGCCTCAACAGCCGAGGCTCCCAACAAGTCACCGATGGACTCCCACCAATCTCTAGCTCTGTCTCTCAAACACCCTGCTGCATATCTCACCTTCGACCCCTCGGGGCAGAAGCTAGTCAGCTGTGCGGACTCAATGTCCGCAATCCATCGTCTGGCAGCAATGGGGTCCTTCGCCCCATGGAAATCCGGTGCACCACTTCCCCTGAAGTCCTTAAAGGACAGTGTGCGAGATCCTGACTGGCCAGATGCCATGTTACTCCTAAACGCCCTGAGGCGGTCCTCCATCAGCTCAACTATCCCTTCCTTGATCGACCCAAAAATGATGGGGGTCGACTCAAGGATGCCTCTGGTGATCTTTGACGCGATGAACTCGCGTAGCCTCTCATCTACTGGCTTGGAACCTGATCCCGAACCCAATCCCTCTCCAGAACTGCCACCAGCTGGCCTCTAGCGTAGTACCACCATTCTGCAATACACACAGGAAACCATTAGTGATACTGATACCTCTAAAGGGATCACATCTATTTCAAGTTCCCCGGTCTTGTCTCGGCCTTCCTTAGTTCGGGTACGGATCCTGTGCTTTCAGTAGTACGGGCCCATACTACCTTCCACATCTATCCATACCTTCTTCAAGGATTGCCTCGACTCCACCAGATCCCTTTCACTACTGCTAATCACTGCTATACTCATCCTAGGCTTGCCCTAGGGAAATCTCTGACTCCACCCTACCCGGTCCTCAGTTGCTGAAGGCCTCCTTGTAATGCCAATTAGCCATTACCTGAATACCATCACATGTGATGAGACTCAGGTAATCCTTCGAGTAACAGACTCGTCCCTACAACGGTTAGACTCATACGAGAGCTATGCAATAGCGCCAAATCCAACACTCTAAGTTTATTCAATCGTGATCACATATGACGTGAAGTATTCACCTAATGGCTAACTCCCATCACTTAGAGCCCCACAAAGCACAAAGCAAGCAACATTCAGACAAAAGGGAACAACCTTAAGCAAATCCGTTCTCATCGAGAGAAACTGATCTAGCATACAGTGCTAAACTCATACTGTCAAGCATAACCTAAACAGGCTATCCTACTGCTGTCTACTCAATACTAGCATGTAATTCTCATAAGCTGAAGCACATAAAGCAGGCACGTAAGGCATCACTCCTAGATCCTTAGTCCTATTCTAGCATGCTGTTCCACTGAAACTGTTAAACATAACATAAACTTGTATGAGTATTTTGGGGAATACTTACTTGAGCATGGCCGGTCGCGCACATCACACACTTCGTTCTTTCATAAAACTCTTTACTTAATCTTTTAAAAAACTTTTTCTTTTTCGAAATTCCTTAATCCCTTGATTTCAGTTTAGACACCCCCAAAGGTGTGTCCGAATCCCTCAAACCCGGGCTCTGATACCAACTTGTAACGACCCTTCGCTACCGTGCCAGCTCCTTCCCCTTCGCTGAAGAGGTACCTGAAACCAAAACTATAAACTATAAGCACGAAGCTTAGTGAGTTCCCCCATAATACCTCATACCATGCAACCATACAATGAACAACTAGGAGATACGGGCCTCGCCCACACTCATGGAGATATGGGCCTCGCCCACACTCTGCTAGCTGGGAGATACGGGCCTCGCCCACACTCTGCTATCTGAGAGATACGAGCCTCGCCCACACTCCGCTATCTAAGAGATACGGGCCTCGCCCACACTCCGCTATCAGAGAGATATAGGCCTCGCCCACACTCCACTATCAGAGAGATACGGGCCTCGCCCACACTCAACTGCTAAACCATAACATACAAGTATCACACAGACAATGAGTATAAACAATTCTATCATACTGGCGTATAACATAATCAAACTCAACTATGAGATACGGGCTCTGTCCACACTCCGACACTAACATATCGTCTATACGGGCCGGCCTTGGTACCTTAGACCCGTTGCCACTAGAAGGAAACTCATCTCGAAAAGTAGTTATTGAAAGTCCGACTGCTAGACGTCTGGCTACTGCACCGGTAATCCTCCGGCTATAAATCCATAAACATAGATTAGCCACTCATAAATACCCTTAGGGTAAATGACTGACCCACCTCTGGTCCAAGGTCAACTCGTTGGTCAAATTCAACTTCCAGTTGACTGGACTCGTCGAGTCCTTCTCCTACTAACCCGGTCCTACTCGACAAGTCCCTCCTCCCACTCACTGAGTCACCCTTAACTCACTACTTGGGACGTTTGAACCGATTTGCGATCCAACTCGCCGAGTCCAAGAACAACTCGCCGAGTCCCCACGAGCAGATCTCTTACTCACTTCCAAATCCTCACCAGAGCATCCTTTATAAGGATTTGGGTTTCTGGGACTATTGCTACACGTTAAATTGCTAATTCCGCGTGCAGATACGAAGGGTTAGACCTTCAACACTTAAACCCCTCTTACTCAGTAACAGTTCATATGACTCGCCGAGTTTGAATAACAACTTGTCGAGTTTCAGGCAATCTTCATAGGACTCGCCGAGTTTTTCATCCAACTCGCCAAGTCTAAGGCCATCTTCATAGAACTCGCCGAGTTCCACTTTGGGACTCGCCGAGTCCCTTCGAACCATTTCCCATACAGACCAAAACTGAGACATGCAACGCTTCCAAACCATAGATCTATGTTCCTAGGGCATGCTTATCACGTAAAGATGCAAACTTTACGGGCATGCATGGCCCTTTAAGCTCAAGAAGGCAAATCCAAGATCTTTAAGAGGGCATACACTCAATAGGGACCTCAATAACTCCAACCATAGAGACTTTACACTTCTAAGATGTCCATAAGGTCCAAATCTGAAGTCCTTTCAGAACATAGAGCATAAACACATGGAGTTTGAGGTTTTAGGGCTTGAAAACCACTAATTTGGGACAAAAAGGGGATCTAATGAACTAGTGATCAAGGTAAGAACTTTTCTACCTGAATGGAAGCTTCTCACAGTGTAGATTCCGGATCTACCTCCCTTCCTTGCACTCTTCAACCTCCTCCTTCTTCTTCAAAGCCCCAAACTTCCTTCACAAAGCCAAAATCACTCACAAGAACAATATGCGAGCTAGGGTTTCGCTCTACAGCTCTTCTGGAAGTATTAGGGACAAGGGAGGCCGAGTTAGAGTGTTTAAATAGGGTGCAAACACCCGGGTTAGGGTTTTTGCCCAAACAGGGCCTACTCGCCGAGTCCAAAGCTTGGAGCCCGCGTCTCATCCCGCTTCTACTCGGCGAGTTGGTCCTTCAACTCGCCGAGTCCAAGGCAAAATGCATAACTAATAAATATTAATTACAAGGATTACGTACCAGGAACTAGGTGCTACAACTTGACGCTTGAATACTGCTTGCTTTGTGATTTTAGGAGTTTCAATTAGCTTCAGTTAACTAGTAAGTGAATATGCTAAGTTACATTTTATGGGAACTAAATAATTTTAGAGGGGTTGTTTTAACTCTATTACGTAGCTCTTGTTTGAGTCCAACCGTTGTAGTGTGAGACCTCTCATTTGAAGAATTATCTAGTTTTTGTAATATGTAATTGTATTCGTATGCTAGTTAGAGGAAGTTAGCAGGAGCTTCTTCTGCAGCTGATGGCGGAGAGTGATGTTGAGTTTGCCGTAGGAAAACCTAGGATGAGATTTAGTGCTAAATGCCTTATGTATGAAGGGATTGTTGGATATAAAGTAACTTTTCTGAGTGAAGGCACTTCTTGAGGAAAGTACGGATAGATGTGGAAGGTTGTATGGGCCCGTAATACTGGAAGCAGAGGATCCGTACTCTATTCAAGGAGGGCTATAGTGAATCCAGGGAGCTTGAGTAGTTATGATTTCCCTGATATGCACATTGATGTTTATTTTAATAGTTTCATGGTCTATTTTTCGAGTGTGGTGGTATTGCGAGGCAAGCCATGGGTAGTTCCGGTGTTGGGGAGGGTTCAGGCTTGAATCTGGAGCCGGGCAGCTTGATGACCAGACGAGGGAGTTCATCTCGTCTGAGATTACGCGCAGTATCCTTGATTAGACTCCCCTGATCTTTGGCACGGTCAAGGAGGGTATTCTGGATATTCTTGATGAGAGATTGAGCACCTTTCGCGCTGAGATTGTGGCTTTGATCGGGACGCGCTCTCTGACCTTCAGGGAGTTTCGGGCATGTGGAGCGCCAGACTATCATGGGGCTAGGGACCCCATTGCAAGCAACATATGGTTGGTAGATGTTACCAATGCCTTTCGTACCATCCGTTGTCCCGAGGGGGGACAAGGTCAGACTACCTTCCTGCCTTCTGAAGGACAGGGCACGTTATTGGTGGGAGGAGGTAGGGCATGCTATAGGATATGAATCTTCTATTGATTCGATGACCTGGATTTATTTCTCGACCATGTTCCGAGCTGAGTTTGCACATTTGATTAAGGTGCAACAGCTGGCGCGAGAGTTCCAGGATCTCCGTCAGACTACTGAGACGGTGACTGAGATCACCGCTATGTTCAGGGAGAGTTCACTTCTAGTTTTGCACTATGTGTCGGACGAGGAGATGAAGAAGGCCCGTTACCATGAGATGCTGAGGAGTGATATTCGTCAGTTTGTTAGCCGATCCAGCTGCAAGACGCTAGAAGACATGATAGCGATGGCTGGAGCAAGGGAGATTGATTGGAGATGGAGAAGAAGAGGAAGCCTGATTTTGTGTCCAGTGTTGAGGGTTCGGGTTAGAGACCCAAGGTAGTTTATACGAGAGGGAAGGGCGAGCAGGGTCGAGTCTGATGTGGCAAGTGCGGCAAGTCACACGAGGGGACATGCAGGGTGGCTGGTTCTAACTACTTCAAAAGCAGCTAAACTAGTCATATTAGCAGGGATTGTACTGCTACCACCACCATCACCCCGACATCTGATGTGATCTGCTTTAAGTGTAATCATAGGGGCCACAAGAAGCCCTAATGTCCGAGTTTGGCTGCATTAGGACCGATGTTGGCACCCACTCCTGCGACATTGAGGATTACTGAAGGCCGTCTGGGCTGGGCAGATGCACCTGCGGTGAAGAGCAAGGCTTTCCAGCTGACGGTAGAGGAGGCGCATGAATCTCCCGATGTAGTGACAGGTATGTATCTTCTCCATATCTCTTTATTTATATTGAATTGTTGCTTATGCATTTGTGCTTTATTTTCTAGGATCGTTCCTTGTGAATGGCATCTCTGCTTTAGTATTTTTTTATTTGGGTTGTGCCATCATTTCATCTTTAAAGTCCAGATTTAGTGTGTAGGTTAACTACACACGCTCCACTAACGACTCGCAAAGAATCGATGTGTGTTTTCTTGGATTAGCATACAATTTCACTTTTTTCCTAAAGTAACTAGAATGATATTTATGGAAGTTTCTATTACTTTTACAACGTACTTTTAATTTGATTATGTCCTATTTAACCCTTTCGGATAACAAACCTCCGCCATACAAAGAAGTAGTGGGAGAAAAGGACACTCATTCAACAGTTATTTTATAGGTCGTTTCCTAATACAAATAGTGTGGCTTCGTAAATAAGCCCAACTCTTGATCCGACTAACTTTGTTATATATATATATATATATATATATATATATATATATATATATATATATATATATATATATATATATATATATATATATATATATATATATATATATATATATATATATCAAGGTTGTACAGAACGTTTGACGTTAGTTAGTCGGTGGACTAGGGTTAAGGGATTAATCGGCTAGGCGAGGATTAATTGGGGGATTAATCGCAGATCATTAATTGCTAATTTGTTGAATTTTAAAAAATCATATATAACTAATATCATAACAAAGTTCGTAAATACCACTAATATTCTAATAAAATAAGTTAATATGATTAATACAACAATAATCATTCGTCAAATAGTTTCTATTGAGTTAGAACTTATTCAAAGTGTTAAAATTTCATCGTTTTCTACTACTTCACACATTTTGTAGCTAGGGATTAATCGCTAGGCACCCTCTAATAGGTCAAGTAGCGCCTAAGAATTAATCGGAGATTAATCGGGACCTAGTCGGGATTTTTACAACAGTGATATATATATATATATATATATATATATATATATATATATATATATATATATATATATATATATATATATATATATATATATATATATATATATGGAAAACTGCAATAAAGTCCCTACATATTGGCCTCATAATCGATTCAGTCATTATATTATTTTATTCAATTAAGTAAAAAAAACCGGTAATTGTATTCAATTTAGCCCTTTACCTTGTTAACAGGTCATCTAACTTTCAAAAATTACGTTTTTCGCCCAAATTTCAAAATTTATCAAAAATTTGGTCCAAAATTTACATTTTTGACGGGATTTTAATGTTTTTTTTTACAAATTTGGTCCAAAATATACCTTTTTGGCCCAATTTTTAGAATTTTGTTATGAATTCATCCTAACATTAGTTTTTTTTACAACTTTTTTCTTAAAAAAAATCCAAAAATTTTTTCTTTATAAAATCATATTTATACAAAAAAAACAAACATATTTTCACAAGTTAGGATTTTTTTTTAATCTCAATTTCATCCTACTCCCGATAATCATCTCCACCTTTATTACAGAAGATAACCACCACCAACGTAAAACATCGTGCCTACATCATCTGCTACATCAGACCACTACACCATGATCTGTTGTTGTTTCTCTATTATCAGCAACGATTAAAGTTAGGGTTTTCTTTTATTTTATCTTCTGAATGTATGCACTCGATTTTTTATTTCAATTTTGGTAATCGATTTTGTATTCCAAGCCACAATTTACTTTTTTTGAGATTTATGATCATCTGTTTGTTCAAATCGTCGGAATGAAACAAATCGTCTAGGTATCGTCAGAATCAACAAATCATAGAAATGAAACAAATCAAAAGGAAACAATTTGAAGAGCACCAAATGACAATAACTTTCATTCGGAAACTAATCACCAGAATGTAACAAATCGTCGTCGCAACGCGCGGGTATGCTACCAGTGTGTGTGTGTGTGTGTGTGTGTGTGTATATATATATATATATATATATATATTATAAACACCTATTTTATAATAAATGCATTTGTATTCAAACTCATTTATATATAAAGCAGGTGTTTGTAAAATACATGTATGTATACATTTTTTTTATAAAAACGGATTAGTATATACTTATGTACGTAATAAATACTAATTTAATAAATAGGTATTTCGTATACAAAAAATTAAAAGAAATATTTTATAAAGTAAGTATAAATTTTTTTATGTGAAAATATGTTTTTTTTTTTTGTATAAATCTGATTTTATAAAGAAAAAACATTCGAATATTTTTTTGAAGAAAAGTTGTAAAAAGAATACTAAAATTATGATGAATTCATAACAAAATTCTAAATTTTGGGCCAAAATGGTATATTTTGGAACAAGTTTGTAAAAGAAAATTAAAATTCGAGTCAAAAGTGTAAACTTTGAATCAAATTTATAATAAATTTTGAAATTTAGGCCAAAAATGTAGTTTTTGAAAGTTGGATGACCTGTTGACCTAGTAAAGGGTTAAATTGAATATGGGTACCGGTTTTGAGACTTAATTGAATAAACAAAATATAGGGACTAAATCGATTATGAAGCCAATATTTAGGAACTTTATTGTACTTTTCCATATATATATATATATATATATATATATATATATATATATATATATATATATATATATATATATATATATTATGAACACCTATTTTATAATAAATGCATTTGTATTCAAACACATTTATATATAATGTAGGTGTTTGTAAAATACATGTATGCATACATTTTTTTTATAAAAACGGATTAGTATATATTTATGTACATAATAAATACCTAATTTAATAAATAGGTATTTCATATACAAGAAATTAAAAAATATTTTATAAAGTAACTTAAAATTTTTTTATGTGAAAATATGTTTTCATTTTTTTTGTATAAATATGATTTTATAAAGAAAAAACATTCAAATTTTTTTTTGAAGAAAAAAGTTGTAAAAAGAAAACTAAAATTATGATGAATTCATAACAAATTCTAAAATTTGGGCCAAAATGGTATATTTTGGACCAAATTTGCAAAAAATAATAATAATAATAATAATTTAAAATCCGAGTCAAAAGTGTAAATTTTGGATCAAATTTTTAATAAATTTTGAAATCTGGGCCAAAAATGTAATTTTTTGAAAGTTGGATCACCTGTTGACTCAGTAAAGTGTTAAATTGAATATGGGTACCGGTTTTTGGGACTTAATTGAATAAAAAAAATACATGGGCTAAATCGATTATGAAGCCAATATGTAGGGACTTTATTGTAGTTTTCCATATATATATATATATATATATATATATATATATATATATATATATATATATATATATATATATATATATATATATATATATATATATATATATATATATATATATATATATATATTATATATATATATATGGTGTATTTTAAAACCTTTTAAAATTACAAGGTTTAAATTTAATTATCTTGATTAGCAGTTAAATAATTAATCTTTTAAACCATCTTTGATTTAATGTTTATCATTTTAATTAAAAAATTAATTAAAATTAAATTAAATCTTATTAAAAGTTAAATAATTATCTTTAATTAACTTCTAATTAATTAGTCTATTTAATCTTAATCCCTTTTCTAAATTTGAAATTAGGATTTATATATGTTATCCAGTTTTAGTTGTTCAAATTTTCGGCAAGTAAAATATCAATTAACAAAACTAGGAAACTGTAGCAATTTTTGAAAAAGGCAAGAGGCAAGACAATTTTCTAAAAACCCTAGAAGATCGGGATTTTTGAAAATAAGTTTCTTTTTAAGGTTTTCACAAATAAGCATATTATAGACAAAATGCAAGGCTTTGTACTACTTATGGGCTTTCTAGATTACTTACATGTACTAGCGTGTAACGCCCGTTGATCCGGGCTAGTCAATTTAGAGATAATAGGGGTCGAAAACGACTTTTCAACAAAAGATTATTTAGAACAAATAATTTGAACCAATTTGTAGTATATGTCACAAGGTTTCCATACATATAAAGAACGCCGAAATCCGAGTTATAACGAAGAAGTTTTGACCCGTCGAAGTTTTGCGACGGAATCGACACGGCACCGGGAAGCGTAAATAGTGAATTTACGATATAGAAAGATTTAGCCTTATCAATCTAAACGAAATTTGTAGAGTATGTTAAACTAACAAAATCGATAAAAAGAACTCCCAAATCTGACTTCGTATGAAGAAGTTCTGATTTTTCGAAGTTTCGGATTAGCGGTGTACAGCCCGAAATTTGAATATTAGATCGTGTGATTTTTAGCCGACACGACCTAAACGAAAATCGAAGATCTCATTAAGAGTAGCGTAACGAGAAAAAGATGGGCGAAAACGGACGTCGGATGAAAAAGTTATGAGGATTTAACGGACCAATCATGTCCCGGCCTATTAATAATATAAAATTTATAATCGATTCAAAATTAGCCAACGAAGTCTGAACGAAAGTTGTAGAGTACGTTCCCACCTTCACGTGGATATAAAGAACGTCGAAAACGGAGCTCGTACGCGAAAGTTACGAATTTTTAAAGTTTGCACTTGAATTTGCGAAGCCGATTGCGAAGTTGCCGACGTGGCCAAATCTCAGTTGTCGCTTGCTGAGCATGGTCTCGCTTCGGATGATGACACTGTCACACCCCCAAACCTGAACGGCGGAAACGTTCGGGGGCGGATGACTTCATGTGGTAGCGTAACAAATGAATACATAGTAAAGAAAGCAATACAACCATCATATATATAATTGAAAGTTTACATTTGTCAAAAGTTACATGTTCAAAACTCAATTACAATATGATGTCAAAATACGAGATTAAACTGGCGCCGCAGCATCCCTTCATCAAAAGCGAAATGAATACCTGAAATTACTGATTTCCTGGGACATACAAGTAATTTTGAAAGAGTAGATCAACATTTAAGCTGGTGAATTTCATAAGTATTTAAGTGACAATGTTTGAATGAAATGAAATGTTTTATCTTTGTTTGTTTGTGGTTAGAAAAGCCTATATTTTCTACTAGTATAAAAGTAGCCTTCACTCAAGACCAATGTTTGTTTCCAAAATGTATGAAAATGTAAAATAACCAATGAGTTTGAAAACCTTGTAAATCAATGCATTTTAATACCCCTTGTGAGTTTTATAACCATACTATTGACTCTGAATGCCTATACACAACGTTCTTCAGGCGTTGGAATGTTATGACGTTTGTCACCCCAAACGGTGGACTGCAGCTAATAGTCAGGGCGCGGGTTTGTCAAGCCCGTATAGATCTATACACAAACACCACGCTCCCCCTCCAAGGGATTCTGGTATATAATACAGGACTTGAAATGTGTACTCGAACGTACATGAAGTAAGTGTCTCACAAATCCGTGGTATAAAAACAGATCTACTTGTTAAAATGTTACGTTTGTTCTTGTATACGAAAGTAAACTTCTTGAAATATGTGTTTCTAGTACATAAGAGTTAGAAATCTATTCGTAAAACTATACCTATTATAGTTTCCAAAAAGCGGGTCTTGTTTGTTTAGAAATATTGAGAAAAGGAATCACTTGTTTATGAAAGTATAGATTTTTGGTGTAGAGTCTAGGATAGACAAGAAAAATCTAAGAACAGTTTAGTTTATACATGCATTACAACAACATTATATTTTAAAGGGTAAAATGCTATTGTGACATATGTTATATATATATATATATATATATATATATATATATATATATATATATATATATATATATATATATATATAAAAGTTCCTTTAAATGTTTATAAATCGCATGTGATTTGAATATATAACAGTATATAAAAGAGTTTCTTTATGTAACACCCGATAGTACCCGTGTGTTTTACTTGTAATCCCCCCCCCCCTTGAAAGCATATAAAAGTATTTAGAATAATTAAAACGGTTGATTAAGGGGTATGAAACTCACTTGAAAGTTTTGGAGATAGCGAGATGGAAAACCGGGCAAAGTTTCGTTTCGGGAAACGGATTTTCCTCGGGATTCTCGGGAATCTCGGGAGCAAAATCGGCCTTCGGGACTTGAGCCAAAAAGACCAGAGCTTCGGGTTTGAACGGACACGGAAAACGAGGAAATGTTGAGAGAGAGAGAAGAGAAATGAACCCTTTCTTTGGAAACCCTCGCATCCTATTTATAGAAAGGCTGGTCTGCCTCGGTACGCGGGGCGTACGCCCGTACGCAGCGCGTCCGCGTACGTCATGCATGACCGAAGCCTCGACTGCCTCGGTTCGGATGGGACGGGTTGCTGGGTACGCGGGTCGGATGGGACGCCGGGTCGGATGGGACGTCGGGTCGGACGGGTCGGGGCTTCGGACGGGTCGGATGGGTCGGTTTCTTCGGATAGCGCGACGTGGACGATCAGAGGCCAATCCCCTCGGTTACGCGGGGCGTACAGGGGTACGCAGCGCGTACCTCGGAGGACGATGCTGACTCCCCTTCGGATAATATCCGAATTTTGATTTAAATAAATAATTAATTTATTTAATAAACTTCAAAAATTCATATCTTCTTCATACGAACTCCGTTTTCGATGGTCTTTATATCCTCGTGTAGGTGAGACTACGCTCTACAACTTTCGTTTAGACTCCGTCGGCAAATTCCGAAATTATTTTATTATTATTTAATAAAAATCCATTGCGTTTAAGGAATTTCTTAGAAAATTCATAACTTCTTTATCTGATGTCGGTTTTTGCCAGACTTTTTACTGCTGGAATACCATTGACGAGACCTTCGATTCTCGTTTAGGTCATTCCAGCCAAAAGTCGCTCGATCTCCGATTCGAGTTTTTAGCTGTCTGTTGCTAAGCCGAACTTGGAAAATCATAACTTCGCTATATGAAGTCGGATTTGGGCGTTCTTTTCACGTACGATCATGGTTCAAAGACATTTAATCATAGAAGGAAATTAAATAAGACTTATTTGTACATTTTATTATGAAAGTAAATTATTATTATTCAGAAGTGGTTACAATACTTGACCCATTTTGGTCGTTACAAGGAGTTGAAATATCGGGTTGTCACATCATCCCCCCGTTAGAGAGAATTTCGTCCCGAAATTTAAAGTAGTAAAGATACTAGTGAACATGAAAGAGATGAGGGTACTTTTGTTTCATCTGATCCTCGCGTTCCCATGTGAATTCGGGTCCCCGCTTGGCGTTCCAGAGAACCTTCACGATGGGTATGCGACTTTGTTTTGTTTGTTTGACCTCTCGGTCCATGATTTGTATTGGTTCTTCCACAAAGTTGAGGCTCTCGTTGATCTCGATCTCGTCAAGTGGAATAACAAGAGTCTCGTCGGACAGGCACTTTTTCAAGTTTGAGACGTGGAAGGTTGGATGGATGTTACTAAGTTCGCGCGGTAGGTTAAGCTTGTAAGCCACTGGGCCGATTCTGGCAAGAATCTCGAAAGGCCCTATGTATCTTGGATTTAGTTTCCCCCGCTTTCCAAATCGTATTAAACCCTTCCACGGTGAGACCTTTAATAAGACGTGGTCTCCTACTTGGAATTCCAAAGGTTTCCTCCTTTGGTCAGCGTAGCTTTTCTGTCGGTCTCTTGAGGCTTTCAATCGTTCACGAATCTGAACGATTTTCTCTGTTGTTTCACGTATGATCTCCGGACCTGTGAGAGTGCTTTCAGGAACTCTTCCTCTAGCTAACTGGGTATCGCCAACTTCAGTCCAGCACAGAGGGGATCTGCACTTTCGACCATAGAGGGCTTCAAACGGAGCAGCCTTTATGCTTGTATGATAACTATTGTTGTATGAAAATTCGACAAGGGGTAAATGAATATCCCATGCCTTTCCAAAGTCAATCACACAGGCTCTCAGCATGTCTTCTAAAGTTTGTATTGTTCTCTCACTTTGTCCGTCTGTCTGTGGGTGGTAGGCTGTACTCATGTCTAGCCTAGTTCCCAGGGAACTTTGTAGTGACTGCCAGAATCTTGAAGTGAATCTACTATCTCGATCGGAGATAATGGATATCGGAACACCATGCAGTCGTACTACTTCCCTTAAGTAAGTTCTTGTAAGCTTCTCCATTTTGTCAGTCTCCTTGATGGGTAGGAAATGTGCGGATTTGGTCAATCTGTCGACAATGACCCATATGGTATCGAGTCCACTTGTCGTCTTGGGTAACTTGGTTATGAAGTCCATAGTAATCCGCTCCCATTTCCATTCCGGTATCTCTGGTTGTTGTAGTAGTCCTGACGGTTTCTGATACTCGACCTTAACCTTAGCGCAAGTAAGACATTTACTCACGAAGGTAGCAATTTCTGCTTTCATGTTAGGCCACCAGTACAGTTTCTTAAGATCCAGATACATTTTATCTGAACCCGGGTGAACGGAATATCTTGAGTTGTGAGCCTCGGTCATGACTACGTTTCTGAAACCACCATGTTTTGGGGTCCAGATTCGGTCTATGAGATAGTAGGCTCCGCCACCCTTGACTTCTAAATTCTTCTCCATTCCTCGCAGGGATTCACCCGCCACATTTTCAGGTTGCAAAGCTTCCATTTGTGCTTCCTTAATTTGTGTGGATAAGTGGGAATGGATAGTCATGGTCAGAGATTTGACCCTCCGACCAGTGTATTCCTTTCGACTGAGGGCGTCGGCTACTACGTTGGCCTTGCTAGGATGATAACGAATTTCGCATTCGTAGTCATTCAGTAACTCAACCCATCGTCGTTGTCGCATGTTAAGTTCCTTCTGATTGAAAATGTGTTGAAGGCTCTTGTGATCGGTGAATATTGTACTCTTTGTTCCGTATAAGTAGTGCCTCCAGATCTTCAGAGCAAATACCACTGCTCCTAATTCGAGATCGTGTGTCGTATAGTTCACTTCGTGTGTCTTAAGCTGTCGGGAGGCATAAGCGATAACCTTCCCTCTCTGCATAAGAACACATCCAAGTCCTTGGTTTGAAGCATCGCAATATACTACGAAGTCTTCTATCCCTTCGGGGAGGGATAGTATCGGTGCGGTGCACAAGGCCTGCTTTAGTGTCTGGAATGCCTTCTCTTGTTTCGCTTCCCAGTCAAAGGCCACACCTTTCTGGGTTAATGAAGTAAGAGGTTTCGCAATGCTCGAAAAGTTCTTTATGAATCTGCGATAGTAGCCAGCTAGACCTAGAAATTGACGAATTTCTGTAGGTGTCTTTGGTGCCGACCAGTTCTCAATAGCCTTAATTTTGGAGGGGTCCACGTGTATACCTTTCTCGCTAACAACGTGACCTAAAAATTCGACTCTTCGAATCCAAAATTCGCATTTAGAGAACTTCACATAGAGTTTCTCCGTTCGCAGTGTTTCTAGGACTTTTCGTAGGTGTTGACTATGCTCTTCCTCACTTCGAGAGTAGATAAGTATATCATCGATAAAGACGATGACGAACTGATCCAAGTAAGGGCGGCATACCCTATTCATTAGGTCCATAAATACTGCTGGTGCATTGGTTAATCCGAACGGCATCACCACGAATTCGTAGTGTCCATAACGAGTTCGGAAAGCTGTCTTTGGAATGTCCCCCTCTAGAACTCGTAATTGGTGATATCCGGATCGTAGGTCTATTTTGGAGAAGTAGTTCGCCCCTTGAAGTTGATCGAATAGGTCGTCGATACGGGGTAGAGGATAGCGGTTCTTGACAGTAAGTTTGTTCAGCTCTCTGTAGTCGATGCACATACGGAACGATCCGTCTTTCTTCTTTACAAACAAGACCGGTGCTCCCCAAGGTGAGAAACTTGGTCTTATGAATCCTTTGTGAAGGAGTTCATTAAGTTGACTGGAAAGTTCCTGCATCTCTGCTGGTGCAAGACGATAAGGCGACTTCGCTACTGGGGTAGCTCCTGGAATTAAGTCGATTCTGAACTCGACTTGGCGTTGCGGTGGTAATCCTGGCAGTTCTTCTGGAAAGATATCGGGAAAGTCGCGTACTACAGAGATGCTCTTGATGTCCTTCAGTTCTTGACTTGTATCGACGATGTGCGCTAGGAATGCTCGACAATCCTTCCGCAAGCACTTTCGAGCTTGGATGCACGAAATGATGCGAAGGTTTGCACTAGATTTGTCGCCGTAGATGACTAATGTTTCGTTGTTTGGGAGGTTAAGACGGACTGCTTTCTCAAAGCAAATGATGTCGGCGCGAAGATGGCTCAACCAATCCATGCCGACTATGACGTCGAAACTTTTAATTTGAACCGGCATGAGATTGATTGGGAAAGAATGGCCGTCTAATGTTAACGTACAACCCATGTATATGCAATTTGTGTTTTCGGTTTTTCCATTGGCCATCTCTACAATGAATGAATTTTCTAACTTGCTAGGTTTAGGTTTAAGTAAACGAATAAAGTTTTGACTCACGAAGCTTCTCTCCGCTCCACTATCGAATAATATGCATGCGTATGAATTATCGAGAAGGAACGTACCAGCAACTATAGTTGGGTCAGCTACAGCTTCGTCGTGGCCTATTGCCAAAACTCGTCTCACACCTCCGGTGCCTGCTGCCTTAGGACAGTTTCTCTGGTAGTGGCCTACCTCGCCACAACCGTAGCAAGCCTGCCCTACACCCGCACCGGGAACTTGAGTGATCGGCTTTGCGGGTTCCTTGCAGAAACGGGCTGTATGCCCTTTCTGCCTGCAGTTGGCGCACTGCATAGCTCGACAAGGTCCATGGTGGTGGTAATTGCATTTGGTGCATTTTAGGAGGTTGCCTATATAAGGCTTTGTTGGGTAGGTATTTATAGGGGCTGTAGTAGGTACAATGGCAGCATTTACTGACACCAGTTTTTTCTTCGCGGATTCTTGGGAAGACCCACCCTTCCCTTTAATCCATGCTCTCTTCCTGCCATTGTTGTTGTTGTTGTTGTAGTTGTTGTTGTTGTTGTTGTTGTAGTTGTTGTTTGCTTTCTGTGGTGCTGGTGCAGGAGTGGTTGAGTTCTGATGACCTCCGTAGTCGATCAGAGATTGTGCTAGTTCCTTAGCACTTTCAAAGGTGTCAGGTTTAGAAGCTAACATGCTTGATCGCATTTGGGGCGTCAGTCCCCAGATGTACCTTTCTATCTTCTTGCTCTCGGGAGCAATCATATTTGGACAAAGGATTGCCAGTTCGCAAAATCTGTTGGTATAAGTAGCGATGTCGGTACCCACCATTCCCAAAGTCCATAGCTCGTGTTCAAGCTTTTGAATTTCTCCCCGTGGGCAGTATTCTCTCATCATCATGGCCTTCAAGCTCTCCCAGCTTATGGAGTTCGCCACGATTAGGGTAAGTACTTTAACATGGCCATTCCACCAAGTTAAAGCTTTATCGAGAAGGGTGAAAGTTGCAAATTTGACCTTGCTGTGCTCGGGGCAGGAGCAGATTTCGAAGACTGCCTCCGTCCTTTCAATCCACTGCCTCAGGGCCATCACACCACCAGTACCATAAAACATCCGGGGCTTGGCATTAGTGAAGTCCTTATAGGTGCATTCTCGAGGTGGTCCATGACTCTCGCCATGGTTGGATGGGTGTGTGCCAGATCCCGAGCCATTAGCACTTGAGTTATTGATATGTGACATGGCAGCTGCCACCGCTGCGGTGACTGCTGCTTGAAACATTACAGCATCAAATTGGGGTGGTGGAGGTGGGGGTATAGGTGCTTCCTCACCGTTGTTTCGCCTCGGATTCCTACGCGGAGGCATCCTTCAACTATAGATTGAAAAGACAAGGATAAGAATTTCATAGGATGGAAAATGTATGTGTCTCATGAACTAAATCGCTATAGTTCAACAACAGATGATAGTATGAGTCTTAAAATAGAAGAATGAAAGTTATTTGTAAGACTGAAGGTATGAAACAAATATTTGGGTTCACAAAGACCATTCAAGGTTCGAACGAAATACTCAACATAGTAGTAATAGTGCCACTTATATTAATATAAAAGTTGTTACAATGATCATGAAAATTTGACCCCTATAAGGGTCTCCGATTACAAAGTTCGAGAAATTTAAAGACTTTTAGCCGAGGTCCTAAGCTATAACAAAATTTGAGTCCTAGACAAGCACTACTTGCGTCGAAGGTTGCGCTTGGAGCTTGACTCCGTATCAGATTGCTTTGCCTCCATTAGACGCCTATCGAAAGCGGCTTGTTGTTCCCTTAGTTCGGCGAGGGCTGCAATCATTTGTGCTTGAAACGCTTCAGTTTGGAATTGAGCATTGTCTTGCATCTTGTCCAGCCTACGGATGTCAGAAGTGTGAACCTGCACTTC
Organism: Lactuca serriola; assembly: GCF_051521515.1. Taxonomy (NCBI): domain Eukaryota; kingdom Viridiplantae; phylum Streptophyta; class Magnoliopsida; order Asterales; family Asteraceae; genus Lactuca; species Lactuca serriola. The sequence goes on from NC_136416.1 coordinate 73,841,747, forward strand.
TACGTTGATATCCCGGAGTCGACTAGCTTGTACTCCAGACTGATAGGACTGATTGGCTAACTTACCCACCATTACCGGGAGTGCTCGATCAGCCGAAACCCCCGCCGCGGACATCATAGAAGTCCCGGCACATGCCGTAGGGAGGGCGTAGGTTTTGCTGTTGGCTCCAATGGTGGAGGTGACTTCCCCAGACGGGAGTTGGTCCTTGAAAGTTCCTTACGAAGACGGGAGGCTGAATGGGTGGTGGATCGATAACTTCCGGCTCTGAGTCGGTACCGGAGTCATCACCCACTTCTATGGGTTCCTCGTCCTCTTCGGGATCATCTTCGATCCATCCTCCGTTGCCTTGGTTGGGAAAGTAGGGGTCGACAGGCTGGTGAAATCCAGCCATTTGACTGTACGAGAAATGGGATTATAAGAATTGAATAAAGTCGGAATATGTAAAACATGTAAGTTTAACTAGTTTAGATAGCAAATACTCCTATAGTATTTAAGTTCTTGTGTTTGATTCTTGTAATGGTTTGGTAAGTTTTGACTTGTTGCTTACTACGATCATTCCTCGATATACGTTGGTCCAATCTTGGGCAAATATAGTTGATCACGCTATATTTGTCCAAAATCTGATTACATATATCGAGTCTCAATCGTAGTGTCAACTTGTCTAAATACTTGTATAGTTGTATAACATGAAAATAGTTTGTGGTATGCATGTAATTGTACTTAAATGAATTATCAATTTAAGTTGAACGAAATGCTGCTTAAGTGTAAAAAGAAAATTTGTTTTGTCAGAGAGTATTAGTCCCTTAAGCATTTATAGTTTGTATATCTTATGTGGTTCGATATACTTAGTTCACTATAAACATTGCTCTGATACCAATCTGTCACACCCCCAAACCTGAACGGCGGAAACGTTCGGGGGCGGATGACTTCATGTGGTAGCGTAACAAATGAATACATAGTAAAGAAAGCAATACAACCATCATATATATAATTGAAAGTTTACATTTGTCAAAAGTTACATGTTCAAAACTCAATTACAATATGATGTCAAAATACGAGATTAAACTGGCGCCGCAGCATCCCTTCATCAAAAGCGAAATGAATACCTGAAATTACTGATTTCCTGGGACATACAAGTAATTTTGAAAGAGTAGATCAGCATTTAAGCTGGTGAATTTCATAAGTATTTAAGTGACAATGTTTGAATGAAATGAAATGTTTTATCTTTGTTTGTTTGTGGTTAGAAAAGCCTATATTTTCTACTAGTATAAAAGTAGCCTTCACTCAAGACCAATGTTTGTTTCCAAAATGTATGAAAATGTAAAATAACCAATGAGTTTGAAAACTTTGTAAATCAATGCATTTTAATACCCCTTGTGAGTTTTATAACCATACTATTGACTCTGAATGCCTATACACAACGTTCTTCAGGCGTTGGAATGTTATGACGTTTGTCACCCCAAACGGTGGACTGCAGCTAATAGTCAGGGCGCGGGTTTGTCAAGCCCGTATAGATCTATACACAAACACCACGCTCCCCCTCCAAGGGATTCTGGTATATAATACAGGACTTGAAATGTGTACTCGAACGTACATGAAGTAAGTGTCTCACAAATCCGTGGTATAAAAACAGATCTACTTGTTAAAATGTTACGTTTGTTCTTGTATATGAAAGTAAACTTCTTGAAATATGTGTTTCTAGTACATAAGAGTTAGAAATCTATTCGTAAAACTATACCTATTATAGTTTCCAAAAAGCGTGTCTTGTTTGTTTAGAAATATTGAGAAAAGGAATCACTTGTTTATGAAAGTATAGATTTTTGGTGTAGAGTCTAGGATAGACAAGAAAAATCTAAGAACAGTTTAGTTTATACATGCATTACAACAACATTATATTTTAAAAGGTAAAATGCTATTGTGACATATGTTATATATATATATATAAAAGTTCCTTTAAATGTTTATAAATCGCATGTGATTTGAATATATAACAGTATATAAAAGAGTTTCTTTATGTAACACCCGATAATACCCGTGTGTTTTACTTGTAATCCCCCCCTTGAAAGCATATAAAAGTATTTAGAATAATTAAAACGGTTGATTAAGGGGTATGAAACTCACTTGAAAGTTTTGGAGATAGCGAGATGGAAAACCAGGCAAAGTTTCGTTTCGGGAAACGGATTTTCCTCGGGATTCTCGGGAATCTCGGGAGCAAAATCGACCTTCGGGACTTGAGCCAAAAAGACCAGAGCTTCGGGTTTGAACGGACACGGAAAACGAGGAAATGTTGAGAGAGAGAGAAGAGAAATGAACCCTTTCTTTGGAAACCCTCGCATCCTATTTATAGAAAGGCTGGTCTGCCTCGGTACGCGGGGCGTACGCCCGTACGCAGCGTGTACGCGTACGTCATGCATGACCGAAGCCTCGACTGCCTCGGTTCGGATGGGACGGGTTGCTGGGTACGCGGGTCGGATGGGACGCCGGGTCGGATGGGACGTCGGGTCGGACGGGTCGGGGCTCGGACGGGTCGGATGGGTCGGTTTCTTCGGATAGCGCGACGTGGACGATCAGAGGCCAATCCCCTCGGTTACGCGGGGCGTACAGGGGTACGCAGCGCGTACCTCGGAGGAGGATGCTGACTCCCCTTCGGATAATATCCGAATTTTGATTTAAATAAATAATTAATTTATTTAATAAACTTCAAAAATTCATATCTTCTTCATACGAACTCCGTTTTCGATGGTCTTTATATCCTCGCGTAGGTGAGACTACGCTCTACAACTTTCGTTTAGACTTCGTCGGCAAATTCCGAAATTATTTTATTATTATTTAATAAAAATCCATCGCGTTTAAGGAATTTCTTAGAAAATTCATAACTTCTTTATCTGATGTCGGTTTTTGCCAGACTTTTTACTGCTGGAATACCATTGACGAGACCTTCGATTCTCGTTTAGGTCATTCCAGCCAAAAGTCGCTCGATCTCCGATTCGAGTTTTTAGCTGTCTGTTGCTAAGCCGAACTTGGAAAATCATAACTTCGCTATATGAAGTCGGATTTGGGCGTTCTTTTCCCGTACGATCATGGTTCAAAGACATTTAATCATAGAAGGAAATTAAATAGGACTTATTTGTACATTTTATTATGAAAGTAAATTATTATTATTCAGAAGTGGTTACAATACTTGACCCATTTTGGTCGTTACAAGGAGTTGAAATATCGGGTTGTCACAGACACGTAGCCTCGCATTACGCCCCGCGTTTGAGATTAGTACGTCCAGCGTACCTTCGCTTCCTATCCGACCGGTGTGCGAGACAGCTGGAACCGAGATGGCATGCTTGTCCGAAGTTACGTCTCACATAGCCAAGGATTACACCCAACGTAGTCCGAGGCCTCGCAGGGTATAAAAAGGGGCGAGGGTCTCCGCATTTTTCACACCATTTCTCATTCTCTCTCTAGTTTCTTTCTCTCTCTAAGGGTTTTAACCCTACCCTAAGCCTAGGTGATCCCTAACACCCTAAGGAAGCCCCGAGGCTCCCGGAGTCCCGAGAAAAAGGGTCTTTCGGTTTCAGAAACGCTGCTCCGAGCAAAGCCCGGTTTTCTTTAAAATCCGCTGTAAGTTAGCTACGCTTACGCAATTTTTAATATAGCTTCCAAATAATTATAGTAATGTTATTATGTCCTTAAAATAATTATTTGGGGTATTTTTATTAGTTATATTGAGTGTTATTTAACGCTTATATAATAATAATAGTCAGACTATTAATTTGTCGCGGTTATCGTTAGACTAAACCCTAGTGGTATTGATACTAGGTTTTATTGAAGGAAATTGTTTTGAGAGTATCGAAGCGCTGTCCGAGTGCTGAGTCACCACCTTTCAGGTGAGTGCATAGTTACTTTCAGCGTACACATAGATATGAAGTATTTTATATAAATTACGTGCTATGTGTGCATATTATCTGAATACTTGCTATCTATGCCGGGTGAACGATTTTATACATGTTTTAAATGATTTAAACTGTATATGTATTTTATATCTATGAAAATGTTGGGGTAAGACATGGGTAGATGTAATAGATGAAATATAAGTTGGATGATAAGTTGAGAGGTGAAATAGACCGTGAGGTGAGGGTGAGAAGTGGACGATGTGAGAAGCCTTTTTCCTAAATGATGGCCCCGTCATTCAGCAGAGTATGGATGACAACCACAGACTATTCTAGACAGTCCAGTGGAACACTAGTAGGCTCGCAACCTGTAGGTGTTGTGAATGACGTGTTCACCGGTGTACTCTAAAAACCTATTGATATGTATTGCGAGTAGATTCTCGAAAACGATACTGACAATAAACCCGGCAGATGCGCCTAAAGGAACTCTACCGACAGAAGCGCCTAACAGAGAACCTCATAACCCCGGCAGATGCGCCTAAAGGACTATTCCGACAGATGCGCCCCATAGAGAATGTCACAATTTTGGCAGTTGCGCCCTAGTGACAGAACTAGCAGATTGTGCTTGACAGATGTGTCATTTACAACGATGGAATTCGTACCTATTCCTTAGGATACTCCTTAGGAATAAATGAACGAGGAATAGCTGATTCTTAGGGTAGATCCTTAAGAATAAAGAAGATAATGGGGATGGGTAATTGGGTTGATTGTTTAATTGCTTAAACATAATAATTATATTATTGTGGGTTGAAAACCCTATGTACTCACCAGGTTTCCCAACCTGACCCACTCATTTTATTTATATCACAGGTGTCGATATGAAGTGACATTACACTGAGGGATTAAATAGATGTAGATCACTAGTGTAAATAAATGTAAGTTTCGTTTATGCTTATGTTCCTGTATTGACAATGACATCCCAAATGTTTTAAAATGAATAAAATACGTTTCTTCAAAAAAAATGTTTTGATAATGATTTTATCGTATTCTTCTGGGAACAAATTCCGCAATATTTTTATAAAAAGGGTACTCTGATTTTTATAAAGCATAAACATAACCGGTCTTTTCTGGCCGTGAAAATGGGAATGTCACATAGCGGAAGTACATATAACAATTATGGGCACATGCAACCTAGAAATCTATGAATTTTCACATAATAGCAACATACTTTGAAATCCTAAATAAACCTATGTATAACCGAAAATCATAAAATTTAGGTAACATACCTTTTGCTATAATCGAATATATAACAAACTTTGAAGAACCCTACTTTGGAATGCAAGCTCCATCTCTAATGTGTCACACCCAAACCCTAGGAAACCCTAGGATTGTAAATTAAAGAGAGGGAGTATAAGAGATTTTTTAAAATTCCTTTTAAATTATCCAAGATTTGTAAGCCCTCTAAAGGTCCCTATTTATAGCTGTATGAAACCCTAATTTTAATTAAAAATAATAATATTTTAATCCAATCTAAATCACTTACCCTATCAACAAATGGAGACTTCCATAAACCCTTGAAAGGGCTCCCAAAAGCATCCCCCATAGGGAGGTTCTAGAACGCTTCCCTTTTTCAACTATTACACTACCTTTATAATTATTTTTAATTAATCCATAACCATTAATTAAATTAATTGTAATTAATTCTTAATTAATATTAATTATTTTCAATTAATATATTAATCATATAATATATTAATAAATCATTTATCTCTTTATTAATATCAATCCAATCCATTTTCAATTATGAGGGTAACCCAAAAAGGACTTTACTATTATTCACTCAATATACCAAATTAGTTAAGACCTTAATTCCATAATGGTTTGTATAGTGGTCTAAACCAGACGAAGACCTATCATTCTATTGGATTGTGAGCTTTTTTGCCATCGATAGATTGGAGAAGAGGGCTATTATTCCTAATTTCATGGTTAAGAAATTGGTTGGAGATAGGGTTGCTACCAAGTACTGGTAGGAGTGCTGGATAGGAGATAAAGTCTTAGCTAGAAGGTTTCCTAGGATGTTTGAATTAGATACAAATATAGATTGTATCATAGTTGATCGAAGAAGTGAAAGCTGAGTTCGTCCAATCCGTAAGGGAGAGGAAAGCCGTCAATTCATATGTTTCTTAAATGCTTTGGTAGCGTTTGTTTTTCGAATGAAATAGACAAATGGTGGTGGGATATTGGTATTTCAGGTGCTTATTCTTTTACTAAAACTTGACAACGAATTGATAAGGTTACTTTACCAAATGTTAACTTGAAAACTAGGTAGAATTCCTTCTTGCCTATGAAAGTTAACATTAAGATTTGCAGTGCTTTGCTCGACAAGATACAGACTAGAATGAGATGGTCTTTTCATGCTGTGGATAACCCTTCTATACTTTTTCCTATTTTGTACTATGGCACTGGAGCGGTTCCATCATCCTTTAGTGAGATGCGAAGTTGCAACAAAAACTCGGTGTGTTGTTTTTAGATGGTTTGATATTCAACTACTGGAGTCTAGTTTGCTCTACGGATTATACTTTTGGATTGATGGGTTGAAGTCGATTGCTAAAAAGAAAATGTCGGTGGATGCGATAGAAAATGTTGGTGGATGCTATTACAGGTATAACAATTTGGTATATTTGGAAATATTAAATGTTAAGTTTTTTTTTTCAAATAAGGCATCGAGATGAGATGAAATATTTGATTATATTAGAAAGTTATCTTTTTATGTTGTATATCAAAAGAAATAGAAAATTTTTTAGTAATTGAGTTTGTTTGGCTACAACATCCATTTAGTATTTTACAGTTGGTTTTTTGACCTAACAACTTGCTACCCTCCTCGTAATGTATGGATATTTCAAAAGTAATAGTTACCTGATCTTTCTTTTGGTTTCATAATAGGACTAAGAAGCTTAAAATGAATTAGATTTTGTGACTTCAAACCCACTTGATATCATAAAGCTCATTTTTTTTTGTCTAGCACATTGTTAGGTTAGGTTTTAGTGTTATTTTGTCGTTCCTAGAAATGGGATGTCAAATCAAATATATGTTTTGGAAAATTTAGTATAAATATTTATATTTTTACTATCTTTGGACATATGTATTATATATAATTAACTCTAAGTGAGTGTGTGTTCTCCTCTGTGAGAACTTCGAAACGATATATTATATGTCCAAAATGGAGTATATGTGAATGAGATATCGATACTCAAAGACGGGTATTTGAGAATAAAGTTAGAAAAATAGATAAATGTGGGAATGAGTCCTAATTTGGTAAGAAGACGAAACTCATCTAGGTTTTTAAGCTTGAATGCATAAAAGGCTTACAAGCTCGTGTCGATTGTTTTACTTCAAGACCTACCTGCGTGCAGGGCGGTGCAAATCTTGGATTTAGTAGACCAAAATCACTAAACTTACGCATGGGCGCGACCTGCAGACACGAATGCAGCTCCAAAAACCAAACTTGATTTTTTTGACCTAACAACTTGCTTATGGATATTTCAAAAGTAATAGTTACCTGATCTTAATTTTGGTTTCATAACTAGCTTATGACCTGTGTAAAACGTGGGAAACATATAAAAAAATACATATGAAGCTATAAAAAGTAGAAACAATATGAAGATGGTTTTTGTAATGCCCGCAGATTCGGGCTAGTCAATTTAGAGACAATGAGCGTCAAAATGAATTTTTGATGGAATGTTATTTAGAAGGAGTAATCTTAACCAATTTATAGTATATGTCACCAAGGTTCCGTACATATAAAGAACGTCGAAATCCGAGTTATGACGAAGAAGTTATGACCGGTCGAAGTTTTACTGCAAAACCGGCACAATACCGGGAATCGTAAAAAGTGAATTTACGATAAAATACTTTCTAGCCTTAGAGATCTAAATGAAAGTCATAGTATATGTTAAACCCAGAGTGTGCATAAAAAGTACGTCCAAATCTGACTTCGTATGAGGAAGTTATGATTTTTCTAAGATTTAGCGTAGCAATGCATAGCCCGAAATTCGAATTTTAGATCGGTCAATTTTAAACCAAAATAGTCTAAACGAGAATTGAAGATCTCGTTAATAGGAGATCAAAGATAATAAGATAGTCGAAAACGGAGCTCGTATGCGAAAGATATGGATGAAACTTAGTCCCTACTCTTCGATCGCGGCGAATTCGATACAGTTTTGTAAATCTGAGATAGAGTGAGAATTAGCCAATCGGATCTAAATGAAAGTTGTAGTACTCATAAATACCAACGCGTGGATATAAGGAACTTCGATAATAGAGCTTGTATGCGAAAGATATGGACGAAACTTAGTCCCTACTCTTCGAGCGCGATAAATTCGATACAGTTATGCAAATCGGAGATAGAATGAGAATTAGCCGGCGAGGTCTAAATGAAAGTTGTAGTACTCGTAAATACCAATGCGTGGATATAAAAAACATAGAAAATGGAGCTCATACGCAGAAGATACGGACGAAACTTAGGGTCAACTCTACGAGAAAACCCCTATAAATAAGAGATGAACTCTTCATATTTTCTTCACACCATAAGTCTTTGTTTCTCTCTCTAACTTCTCTTTAGAGTCCCTAAACCCCCTGGAGCCTAGGAAACTTCCCTAGCGCTATAAGAAAGCCTCGGAGTGCACTAAGGTTCCGAGAAAAAGAGCTTTTCGGCTCAAAAGGTCTGCTCCAGCGGAGCCCGGTTTTTAATAAAACCTGTTGTAAATGAAATAAGCCTACTATACTTTAAATATGCCTTATATTTAAATATAATATCGTTATTCTGAACCTAGAAATAAGATTTATCAGTGATTTAAAGTCGTTATATTGATTGATCTACTTACAGGAATAATGTCTAGGCTGTGATTTAGTGTTGTGTTTAAAGTGGGATTTTCAAACAGTATACTTCGTATACCAAACGGACTCTACCTCCGATATGATCCAACCTGGTTGTTCCTTACTTGATAGATCATGAAAGTAGACTTTGAGTTAATGATGAATCTAGACTAATAATTAGTCGTAACATAAATTAGACAAAAACTTAGCGATAATAATGCTAGGTTTCGTTGAAGGAAAATAGAATCGTTAAAAGCGAAGTGCTGCCGAGTTTGGAATCATCACTTTAACAAGTGAGTGCATAGGTACTTTCATCTTACATATAGATATGAAGTATTTTATATAAATTACGTGTTATGTGTGCATATTATCTGTATACTTGTTATCTATGTTGGATGAACGATTTTATGCATGTTTTAAATGATTTAAACTGTATATGTATTTTATATCTACAAAATATGTTGGGTAAAACATGGGTAGATGAATGATGAGGAATGAAAGCTGATATAGAGGAACATTGGCAATATGGACATAGTGCCCTATAGGTGAACATTGACAGCAATGGACCTAGTACCCTATAGATGAGTATTGGCAGTTGCGCCACAATCTGTAGATGTTTTTGATCTACTCTAAACATCCTAGCAGCTACGCTCTAAGGATAGTATCGGCAGCTGCACCTAATAGAGGACATTATAACCCTGGCAGTCACGCCCAAAGGACAATATCGGCAGTTGCGCCTAATACAGAATGTCATAATTCTGGCAGCTGCGCCTAATTGATAATATTGGTAGATGTGCTTCATAGATAATATTGACAGTTGTATCATTGGCAACAATGGAATTTGTACCTACTCTTTAGGACAATCCTTAGGACTGAATGAGTGAATGATAAATGATTCTTAGGGGAGATCCTTAAGAAATAAAGAAGATAATAGGGATGGGTAATTGGGTAGATTGTTTAATGATTAAACATAATTATATTATTGTGGGTTGAAAACCCCATGTACTCACCAGGTTTTCCAACCTGACCCACTCAAGTTTATTGTATCACAGGTATCGATATGAAGTTACGTTACACTGAGACATTAAGGAGGTGTAAATCACTAGTGTTAATGAATGTAAGTTATGTTTATGCTTATGTTTCTATATTGATGATGAGATCCCAAAGTTTTAAAATGAATAAAATACATTTCTTCAAAAAAATGATTTGATAACGTATTTATCATGTTTTTCTGGTAACAAATTCCACAACATTTTTATTAAAAGAAGTATGATTTTTATAAATCATAAACAAAATCGGTCTTTTCTGGCCGTGAAAATGGGGACTTCACAGTTTTCAAAAGACGGGTAAATGATCGATACAATTGAATGAATATGGTCACCTGTAGAGAAATAAACTTTGTTTCTACTTATTGAATATAAACATGTTGGCAGAGTTTAAAAAGATCCATACTATGTACGATAATTTTCCTTCATGTGCTAACTATTAGATGTTTGATGAAAGAAAACTCATTCATTTCATATGTATAAATTTGTTATAATAACTATTGATAATGTCAATACATATTTAATTGTAGTATATTTAAGGAAAAATTATAAATTGATGATGTTATACGAATCAATTAAGTGAATATAAAAACTACATCCTTATTATTGGAAAAAAGGAATAGTACATTGCTATTTTTTAAAAACAACATAAGCAATCAACATATAGATTGTTGAATAATATAACATTCACCACCACTAAAAAATCGAAACACCAGATTTATGGAGAAACATATATTTTGTATATAAATAGAATGATATACTTCAATTGATAGCATAATTGTTGAATTTGAAGATTCTATAATTAAATGTAATTGTGTTCGAATTGTGAAATATATTTTAGAGGATATGTGTAATGATCGATTTCAATTTTAGAGAAGATTACTTGCAACAATCAATTTCAATTTTAGGAAGATTAATTGTTGATTACTTGTTGAATACATTGAGTGAAAGGAATTTTGAATAATTTCCCAAAAAAATATATGAATTAGATCCTCATTTAATGGGATTCAATTTAAATGATGTCTATCTACAGATTATAAGGCACAACGAATTTGAAGTAAACATTAATTATTTTTTATATGATATTTCCTTGATTTAATGGTAATATTTTAAATGTTTGTACTGTTAAATCTCTAAAAATCAGGAATCAATAAATATAAAATATAGAGGACGAATTTAATGGGCAAGTGGTTTATAATAAGGGAAATTTTAGAAATTCACTATGAAGCTAAAGGGGTTGAGGAAATGCCATGTAGATAACTCTTTCCTCGTGCTTTAGCAAATGACATATGATGATATCTTCGGTGGAACTGTTAATTTTGTTACATAAGGTTTCACTAGTAATTTCCTCTATTACTAACAATGACACTGGCAACCACAAACCACCAAAAAGTTTTAAGAACTATTTTTTTTAGATTATGACATCATTTGTCACACCCCGAAACCAGAGGTAGAAACGTTCAGGGGCGGAGGACGTCATGAATATCACAACCAATGTACATAGTAAGCATAGTAAACACAAAACATTACATTACATAGAAATATTTACATTGTTTGAAAACAAAGAGTTACATGCGTTATACATATATCATATGAACAAAAGTAAAGACGTGACTTCTACGTACTCCGTCTTCGCCAAAAGGATTGCTGGGTACCTAACTAATGTGGACCTGAGAATACAAACAATTTGAAAATCAGCATAAAGCTGGTAAGTTCATAAGCAGTTTAGTTTTGAAAAGAATGACTTCCCTTTTTGGTTTTCTAAAAAGTTGTTATCCAAGAAAATCCCAAATTTTCTTATAAAAACAATTTTGTTATCATTCGTTACACGATTTCATTTATGAGTAGATATGTTATTCCAGGATAATCCCATGTTCTCCTATTAGTTTAGTTTTCCATTTGTTACACCATTTTTTTACGAGTTGTTATGTTATCCCAAGAAAATCCCATATTTTCCTAAATGTTTCGGTTAGTTCTTAGTCCGGATTTCGATGTACTAGTATCTACCATACTTATAGTATTAGTTAGGTGTTTTGATATCTTGTTTACCCTACATTCGAATTTCGATTATCTACTATACTTAGTTGTATTTTCGAATATTTAGATACACTCAGAAACGTACATTAACTATATATTCGATGTTCTTGTGATTTCTAAAAGAGTACATTAGATGTATCTTCGAAACTCTGTCGACATCCAAAGGCGTATGTTTTCGAAACTCAATCGATGTCCAGAGACGTACTTCCGAATTCGTATACCTATTCCTATTCCTATTCGTATTCGTATTCATATTCGTATTACTATTCGTATTCGTATTCGTATTCGTATTCGTATTACTATTCCTATTCGAATTCGTATTCGTATTCGTATTACTATTCCTATTCGTATTCGTATTCGTACTCGCTCTATCCTAACAGTACTTTCGTATTCGTTCTGTTCCTAGTTGTACTTTCGTATTCGTTCTGTTACTATACGAGGGCGTATTTTATTAGTATTAATCTTAGTTTATGATTAGTATGATTCCTTTGCAATATATAATATGTAACATAGATTACAACACTTTTTAAAGGAATCTACATTTAGTCTGACAGTTTACTCTGCAATTCGAACCATTGGTTAATACGATTTTTGATAATAAAAGCATACAATTTATGAAACATTTGAACTGAAAATAATAAGTTTAATTACAAGATTTCCTTGTACTTTTGCTTGTATTCCCCCCTGAAAACATTTGAAAAACACGGAAAAAGGGTAGGGGTATGAACTCACCGATTGAAGAGTGTGCCTGATTTGGATGTTAAACGTTAGTTCGGGGCTTGAACACGTGTGAGGTCCCTATGTAATATCAATAGATACACATTTGTATCTAATTAGGATTTGAACTACAATTTAGATATGATTATATACTTCAAGACGCGAAATCACTTCATTACAAGTGTTTGGAGTGACCCGGGTAGCATCTATGGACGACTATGGCTTGGAAATGGAGTTTACTCTTCAAGAGTAAACTCCTTTAGGAGTTTACGGTCCAAATGATCCACTCCCCATGAGTTTACGACCGTAAACTCATGGTGGGTGTGTTCTTGGTTGCTAAAGAGCCTTATAACTCATGAGGGGTGATGCTAGGCTTGGTTTCAATGCATTTTAATGAGATTTGAACATCATAAGGACCATTTGAGGATTTTACGTCCGTAAACTCTTATGTTCCATGACTTAAGGTGTTTTGGTGGTCCTAGGTAAATTATAATGCACACAGGAGGGTTCTAGGGTTCATTCCATGGCTTAGGAAGTGATTGGGACTTGAATTGACCTTGGAAAAGTAGTTTACGGTCTATGAAGATGTTCTTGGGAGTTTAATACCTTAAGCACATGATTTTACAACCGTAAACTCATGTTTGTCCATGATTCATGGGTTTTAGTGGTTGATAGTTAAGCATACTAAGTTCTAGACCCATTTCTAAGCCATACAAGGTGTTAAGGGCACTTTAACACCCATTGGATGAGTTTAACGTCTAAGATGAAGTGTTTACGGTCCAAGAATGTTTTTGGGCCGTAAACTCAAGTTTGTCCCATTTGTGTTTGATTTGGTGTATTTCTTGAAGGTTTTTAAGGTTCTACGCACTCATGGAAGCTCATGGAAGCTTATGGAGGTGTTTAAGGGCAATATATCACCTTAAAAAGGTGTTTATGGTCCATGAATGAGGGTTTACGGTCCAAGCATGTTCTTGGGCCGTAAAATCATGTCCATACATTATTTGGTACGATTTTGGGGTCCTAAGCTCATGCATGCAAGTCTAAAGGTCTTAGCTAAGCACTAGAAAGTGATTTGGAGGGGTTTTGGGGCTTCAAAACCCTCTTTAGAGGAGTTCACGGTTTTGGAAGGATTCTTAAACCTTAAACACATGTTCTTGAGTGATTTGGGTGATTCAAACATAGATTTTCATGATAAGAAAGCTTAATGACAAGCTAGGATAGATTACTTACCAAATTGAAGCTTGAAAGGGGGTTCTTTAATCAAAATCGAGTTTTTAGAGAGAGAAAGTAGAGAGAGAGAGTGGAAAGGCTTCAAATGAGGCTCTCTCAACTTTATATATGCTCAAGGTTTGGCACACGGTGGAATTCTACCCGATACTGATGTTAAGTGAGGCTTTTAGTCGCACCCGATTTAATTGTTTTATAACTTGACGGAATAAAACCAGAATTTTTCCAAATAATAATTTGGGGCATTTTTATGAGTTTCTAATGTCTTTGGAGAATTATTAAGTCATAAAAGCAAACTCAGTTCATGAATTCAAGATTAAGATACAGTTCATGAATTGAAAAGAGATATGGATGAATCTACTACTTCGGGTCTTCACGCCCCCAAGTGAAAACGGGTCTCCGCTTGACATTCCAGTGAACCCTCACTATCGGGATGCGACTTTGTTTCGTACGTTTGATCTCAATTTGTTCTTCCATAGGGGTTCAGTCTTTCGTTGAGTTCGGTATCATCAAGGGATTAGTAGGGTTTCGTCGAGCAGGCGCTTCTAAAGGTTCGAGACGTGGAAGACAAGATGGATACTACCAAGTCCTTGAGATAGTCGAAGTTTGTAGTTCGCGGTTCCGATTTTGACAGAGATTTCAAGAAGTCCGATGTATCACGGGTAAAGTTTTCCGCACTTCCCAAAGCATATCATGCCATTCTGGGATAAGACCTTCAACAGGACATAAGCTCCAACAAGAGGGTATATCTTCATGGGGCAGAGTAGCTAAGTTTTTGATGATTCTAAAAGAAATTTCTAGGTGGGTCTGCGTTAATAGCCAACGGGACCCAAGAATTGACGAGTTTCTATGAGTATCTTCGGTGCCGAATAAGTCTCTATCATGTTGATTTTTGGAAGGGTCTACGGGTATAACTGCTTTGCTTGCTACTTGACCAGGGAAAGTGGTTTGATCGAAGAGCACCACTACTAACTCGTAGTGACCATATCGAGTCCTGACCGCTGTCTTGGACACATCATCCTCACGGAGATTTGGCTATGAGATACTTCCAGGCATTAGGTCGATGTGATACTCGACTAGACGTTTGGAAAGAATTCTCGGGAAATCTTCGGGAAAGACATCAAGGAAAGAGTTGCAAACCTCCTGTTTCCCGATGATCACATGGACGAGGGATACATGGCTCTCCCTTCAGGGAAACTTTTTAAGCTTTGATGCACGAAATGATGCGAAGGTTGGATTTAGGTTTGTTGCCGAAGATCATGGGAATTGAGTCAGAGGAAAGATTTAGACGGACAACCTTTTCAAAACCAAGAATAACAGCATGAATAAGACCCGGTCATTACATGCCAATGATAGCATCAAAGCATTTCATGAAAAGTTTGCCATTTGATCGAATGGAAAAGAATAATCGTCCGAATTAAGGATACAACCTATGGGTATGACGTTAACATTCTCTTTCTCACTGGTTAGCCATCTTGAAAGTATACGTTTCGGCTACTAACGAAGGATTAAGTTTAGAAAGGTGTTTGAATGGATAGTTAGCAAATTTCTTTCAACATTAGAATTGAAAAAGATCACAAGCATAAGATTCATTGAGGAGGAATATACCTCTGGCAACGGTGGGGTCGGCGGCTGCCTCATTTTGTCCTTTGCCTAGGACTCTCCCGGTGTTGCCAGATGTTACTGCCTTAGGGCAGTTTCGCTTGTAATGTCCAACTTCTCCACAACTGTAACAGGTTTGACCGATACCAGCTCCGGAAGCTTGACTAGTTGATTGGGTTGGTGCTCTGCAGCTTCGTGTGAGGTGACCTTCCTGGCCACAGTTTTTACAAAACTTTGCACGACAAGGGACAGGGATACGATGGTGGTAACTGCATCGGTTACACCACAGGAGAATACCGGCATATCCAGTGATAGGTGCTTGGCCTGAGGAACCGATAACAGAAACAACAGCAGGGGTAGTGGCAGCGTGGACTGCCACTATCTATTGTTTCTTCGAGGACTCTGGGGAAGACTGACTCTTCTTCTTCTTCCAAAATTTTCTTTTCTCACCACTCTTCTCTGTCGGCTCAGGAGTGGTGGCCGCTTCCTCTGGGTCATCGCTATGGTCGATCAAGGTTTGCGCTAGGCATTTGGCACTGTCATAGGTATCCGGCTTCACAGCTAAAACGTTCCCTTTGATTGGCTGGGTCAATCCCCAGATGAACCTCTCAATCGTTTTACTCTCCGGGGTAACCAATCCTGGATAGAGAAGTGCCAAGTCATCAAATCTGGATGTGTAGGCGGCGATATCGGAACCCTTCATCTTCAAGTCCTGAGTTCATTCTCCAGCTTCTAAATTTCACCCCGATGGTAGTATTCTACGAACAGAAGTTCCTTCATAACTTCCCAACCCATAGCATTTGCTACAGGTAAAGTTAAGGATTTGACTCGGCCGTTCCACCAAGTCAAAGCTTTATCGGTGAATGTGCAGGCGGTGAATTTCACCTTGTCGGATTCTGAACAGGCACAGATCTCGAAGATAGATTCAATTTTCTCTAACCACCGAGTTAGGGTAATGACACCTCCAGTGCCATCCAAAAATGTGGGTTTCGCGTTCATAAAGTCTTTATAGGAACACTCCTTTCGGTGTCCCTGACTACCTTCCTGGTTTTGGGTTTGGGTACCACCCCCTGAACCACCGGGGTTTATGTGAGACAGGGCGGCTGCCACTACGGCAACAACAGCTGCCTGGAACACGACAGGATCAAATTCAGGAGGAGGTGGTGGTGGCGGAGGGTTGTTGTTCTTTGAGTTGGGTCTCTTTCTTGGAGGCATCTTGATCTAAAAAGATCGTGAAAGAGGGGATAATAAGTCCTCTGATTTGAATCAAGAGACATGGAACAGGGGATATCTCATTAAGACAGACATAGAATTCTATTAAGCGATAAAGCAGGAAAAAATTATCAAAGAAGATAAACTATCACTATGGGAATGATCAAGGAACAGTGCTTGAATGAGGATTTCTATAACGGATTGGCTCGAGAAATACTCCCATAGTATTTCATGATTTGCTGCAATGACGGCTCGTTGTTTGGGGTATTGGGTAAGTTTTAGGCATGACGTATACCACAGTCACTCCCAAGCACATGTTGGTCGTGTCTCGAATGAATATAGTTGTTCCGACTATATTGATCCTAGACACGACTACATAACTGCCCAGGTTTAACCGCAGCGTACAACACCCATTTACATATGTTTTGTTCTACTTGTAGTTTACGGATTTCGACGGTTAGGTATACTTGTATACTTTCGAAAATACTTATATTTTAACGTATACTTTTAGTTCAGAGCACTTAGGCCCATTAGTGTTTATAGTCTTATACCATGTAAGCTTTGGTATACTAGTTCACTATAAACAAGGGCTCTGATAACAATCTGTCACACCCTGAAACCAGAGGCAGAAACGTTTCGGGGTGGAGGACGTCATGAATATCGCAACCAATGTAATAGTAAACACAAAACATTACATTAAATAGAAATATTTACATTGTTTGAAAACAAAGAGTTACATGCGTTATACATATATCATATGAACAAAAGTAAAGACGTGACTTCTACGTACTCCGTCTTCGCCAAAAGGATTGATGGGTACCTGACTAATGTGGATCTGAGAATACAAGCAGTTTGAAAATCAGCATAAAGCTGGTGAGTTCATAAGCGGTTTAGTTTTGAAAAGAATGAGTTCCCTTTTTGGTTTTCTGAAAAGTTGTTATCCAAGAAAATCCCATATTTTCTTATAAAAACAATTTTGTTATCATTCGTTACACGATTTCATTTATGAGTAGATATGTTATTCCAGGATAATCCCATGTTCTCCTATTAGTTTATGATTAGTATGATTCCTTTGCAATATATAATATGTAACATAGATTACAACACTTTTTAAAGGAATCTACATTTAGTCTGACAGTTTACTCTGCAATTCAAACCATTGGTTAATACGATTTTTGATAATAAAAGCATACAATTTATGAAACATTTGAACTGAAAATAATAAGTTCAATTACAAGATTTCCTTGTACTTTTGCTTGTATTCCCCCCTGAAAACATTTGAAAAACACGGAAAAAGGGTAGGGGTATGAACTCACCGATTGAAGAGTGTGCCTGATTTGGATGTTAAACGTTAGTTCGGGGCTTGAACACGTGTGAGGTCCCTATGTAATATCAATAGATACACATTTGTATCTAATTAGGATTTGAACTACAATTTAGATATGATTATATACTTCAAGACGCGAAATCACTTCATTACAAGTGTTTGGAGTGACCCGGGTAGCATCTATGGACGACTATGGCTTGGAAATGGAGTTTACTCTTCAAGAGTAAACTCCTTTAGGAGTTTACGGTCCAAATGATCCACTCCCCATGAGTTTACGACCGTAAACTCATGGTGGGGGTGTTCTTGGTTGCTAAAGAGCCTTATAACTCATGAGGGGTGATGCTAGGCTTGGTTTCAATGCATTTTAATGAGATTTGAACATCATAAGGACCATTTGAGGATTTTACGTCCGTAAACTCTTATGTTCCATGACTTAAGGTGTTTTGGTGGTCCTAGGTAAATTATAATGCACACAGGAGGGTGCTAGGGTTCATTCCATGGCTTAGGAAGTGATTGGGACTTGAATTGACCTTGGAAAAGTAGTTTACGGTCTATGAAGATGTTCTTGGGAGTTTAATACCTTAAACACATGATTTTACAACCGTAAACTCATGTTTGTCCATGATTCATGGGTTTTAGTGGTTGATAGTTAAGCATACTAAGTTCTAGACCCATTTCTAAGCCATACAAGGTGTTAAGGGCACTTTAACACCCATTGGATGAGTTTAACGTCTAAGATGAAGTGTTTACGGTCCAAGAATGTTTTTGGGCCGTAAACTCAAGTTTGTCCCATTTGTGTTTGATTTGGTGTATTTCTTGAATGTTTTTAAGGTTCTACGCACTCATGGAAGCTCATGGAAGCTTATGGACGTGTTTAAGGGCAATATATCACCTTAAAAAGGTGTTTGTGGTCCATGAATGAGGGTTTACGGTCCAAGCATGTTCTTGGGCCGTAAACTCATGTCCATACATTATTTGGTACGATTTTGGGGTCCTAAGCTCATGCATGCAAGTCTAAAGGTCTTAGCTAAGCACTAGAAGTGATTTGGAGGGGTTTTGGGGCTTCAAAACCCTCTTTAGAGGAGTTCACGGTTTTGGAAGGATTCTTAAACCTTAAACACATGTTCTTGAGTGATTTGGGTGATTCAAACATAGATTTTCATGATAAGAAAGCTTAATGACAAGCTAGGATAGATTACTTACCAAATTGAAGCTTGAAAGGGGGTTCTTTAATCAAACTCGAGTTTTTAGAGAGAGAAAGTAGAGAGAGAGAGAGTGGAAAGGCTTCAAATGAGGCTCTCTCAACTTTATATATGCTCAAGGTTTGGCACACGGTGGAATTCTACCCGATACTGATGTTAAGTGAGGCTTTTGGTCGCACCAGATTTAATTGTTTTATAACTTGACGGAATAAAACCAGAATTTTTCCAAATAATAATTTGGGGCATTTTTATGAGTTTCTAATGTCTTTGGAGAATTATTAAGTCATAAAAGCAAACTCAGTTCATGAATTCAAGATTAAGATACAGTTCATGAATTGAAAAGAGATATGGATGAATCTACTACTTCGGGTCTTCACGCCCCCAAGTGAAAACGGGTCTCCGCTTGACATTCCAGTGAACCCTCACTATCGGGATGCGACTTTGTTTCGTACGTTTGATCTCAATTTGTTCTTCCATAGGGGTTCAGTCTTTCGTTGAGTTCGGTATCATCAAGGGATTAGTAGGGTTTCGTCGAGCAGGCGCTTCTAAAGGTTCGAGACGTGGAAGACAGGATGGATACTACCAAGTCCTTGAGATAGTCGAAGTTTGTAGTTCGCGGTTCCGATTTTGACAGAGATTTCAAGAAGTCCGATGTATCACGGGTAAAGTTTTCCGCACTTCCCAAAGCATATCATGCCATTCTGGGATAAGACCTTCAACAGGACATAAGCTCCAACAAGAGGGTATATCTTCATGGGGCAGAGTAGCTAAGTTTTTGATGATTCTAAAAGAAATTTCTAGGTGGGTCTGCGTTAATAGCCAACGGGACCCAAGAATTGACGAGTTTCTATGAGTATCTTCGGTGCCGAATAAGTCTCTATCATGTTGATTTTTGGAAGGGTCTACGGGTATAACTGCTTTGCTTGCTACTTGACCAGGGAAAGTGGTTTGATCGAAGAGCACCACTACTAACTCGTAGTGACCATATCGAGTCCTGACCGCTGTCTTGGACACATCATCCTCACGGAGATTTGGCTATGAGATACTTCCAGGCATTAGGTCGATGTGATACTCGACTAGACGTTTGGAAAGAATTCTCGGGAAATCTTCGGGAAAGACATCAAGGAAAGAGTTGCAAACCTCCTGTTTCCCGATGATCACATGGACGAGGGATACATGGCTCTCCCTTTAGGGAAACTTTTTAAGCTTTGATGCACGAAATGATGCGAAGGTTGGATTTAGGTTTGTTGCCGAAGATCATGGGAATTGAGTCAGAGGAAAGATTTAGACGGACAACCTTTTCGAAACCAAGAATAACAGCATGAATAAGACCCGGTCATTACATGCCAATGATAGCATCAAAGCATTTCATGAAAAGTTTGCCATTTGATCGAATGGAAAAGAATAATCGTCCGAATTAAGGATACAACCTATGGGTATGACGTTAACATTCTCTTTCTCACTGGTTAGCCATCTTGAAAGTATACGTTTCGGCTACTAACGAAGGATTAAGTTTAGAAAGGTGTTTGAATGGATAGTTAGCAAATTTCTTTCAACATTAGAATCGAAAAAGATCACAAGCATAAGATTCATTGAGGAGGAATATACCTGTGGCAACGGTGGGTTCGGCGGCTGCCTCATTTTGTCCTATGCCTAGGACTCTCCCGGTGTTGCCAAATGTTACTGCCTTAGGGCAGTTTCGCTTGTAATGTCCAACTTCTCCACAACTGTAACAGGTTTGACCGATACCAGCTCCGGAAGCTTGACTAGTTGATTGGGTTGGTGCTCTGCAGCTTCGTGTGAGGTGACCTTCCTGGCCACAGTTTTTACAAAACTTTGCACGACAAGGGACAGGGATACGATGGTGGTAACTGCATCGGTTACACCACAGGAGAATACCGGCATATCCAGTGATAGGTGCTTGGCCTGAGGAACCGATAACAGAAACAACAGCAGGGGTAGTGGCAGCGTGGACTGCCACTATCTATTGTTTCTTCGAGGACTCTGGGGAAGACTGACTCTTCTTCTTCTTCCAAAATTTTCTTTTCTCACCACTCTTCTCTGTCGGCTCAGGAGTGGTGGCCGCTTCCTCTGGGTCATCGCTATGGTCGATCAAGGTTTGCGCTAGGCATTTGGCACTGTCATAGGTATCCGACTTCACAGCTAAAACGTTCCCTTTGATTGGCTGGGTCAATCCCCAGATGAACCTCTCAATCGTTTTACTCTCCGGGGTAACCAATCCTGGATAGAGAAGTGCCAAGTCATCAAATCTGGATGTGTAGGCGGCGATATCGGAACCCTTCATCTTCAAGTCCTGAGTTCATTCTCCAGCTTCTAAATTTCACCCCGATGGTAGTATTCTACGAACAGAAGTTCCTTCATAACTTCCCAACCCATAGCATTTGCTACAGGTAAAGTTAAGGATTTGACTCGGCCGTTCCACCAAGTCAAAGCTTTATCGGTGAATGTGCAGGCGGTGAATTTCACCTTGTCGGATTCTGAACAGGCACAGATCTCGAAGATAGATTCAATTTTCTCTAACCACCGAGTTAGGGTAATGACACCTCCAGTGCCATCCAAAAATGTGGGTTTCGCGTTCATAAAGTCTTTATAGGAACACTCCTTTCGGTGTCCCTGACTACCTTCCTGGTTTTGGGTTTGGGTACCACCCCCTGAACCACCGGGGTTTATGTGAGACAGGGCGGCTGCCACTACGGCAACAACAGCTGCCTGGAACACGACAGGATCAAATTCAGGAGGAGGTGGTGGTGGCGGAGGGTTGTTGTTCTTTGAGTTGGGTCTCTTTCTTGGAGGCATCTTGATCTAAAAAGATCGTGAAAGAGGGGATAATAAGTCCTCTGATTTGAATCAAGAGACATGGAACAGGGGATATCTCATTAAGACAGACATAGAATTCTATTAAGCGATAAAGCAGGAAAAAATTATCAAAGAAGATAAACTATCACTATGGGAATGATCAAGGAACAGTGCTTGAATGAGGATTTCTATAACGGATTGGCTCGAGAAATACTCCCATAGTATTTCATGATTTGCTGCAATGACGGCTCGTTGTTTGGGGTATTGGGTAAGTTTTAGGCATGACGTATACCACAGTCACTCCCAAGCACATGTTGGTCGTGTCTCAAATGAATATAGTTGTTCCGACTATATTGATCCTAGACACGACTACATAACTGCCCAGGTTTAACCGCAGCGTACAACACCCATTTACATATGTTTTGTTCTACTTGTAGTTTACGGATTTCGACGGTTAGGTATACTTGTATACTTTCGAAAATACTTATATTTTAACGTATACTTTTAGTTCAGAGCACTTAGGCCCATTAGTGTTTATAGTCTTATACCATGTAAGCTTTGGTATACTAGTTCACTATAAACAAGGGCTCTGATAACAATCTGTCACACCCTGAAACCAGAGGCAGAAACGTTTCGGGGTGGAGGACGTCATGAATATCGCAACCAATGTAATAGTAAACACAAAACATTACATTACATAGAAATATTTACATTGTTTGAAAACAAAGAGTTACATGCGTTATACATATATCATATGAACAAAAGTAAAGACGTGACTTCTACGTACTCCATCTTCGCCAAAAGGATTGATGGGTACCTGACTAATGTGGACCTGAGAATACAAGCAGTTTGAAAATCAGCATAAAGCTGGTGAGTTCATAAGCGGTTTAGTTTTGAAAAGAATGAGTTCCCTTTTTGGTTTTCTGAAAAGTTGTTATCCAAGAAAATCCCATATTTTCTTATAAAAACAATTTTGTTATCATTCGTTACACGATTTCATTTATGAGTAGATATGTTAGATATGTTATTCCAAGATAATCCCATGTTCTCCTATTAGTTTAGTTTTCCATTTGTTACACCATTTGTTTACGAGTTGTTATGTTATCCCAGGAAAATCCCATATTTTCCTAAAGGTTTCGGTTAGTTCTTAGTTCGGATTTCGATGTACTAGTATCTACCATACTTATAGTATTAGTTAGGTGTTCTGATATCTTGTTTACCCTACATTCGAATTTTGATTATCTACTGTACTTAGTTGTATTTTCGAATATTTAGATACACTCAGGAACATACATTAACTGTATATTCGATGTTCTGGTGATTTCCAAAAGAGTACATTAGATGTATCTTTGAAACTCTGTCGACATCCAAAGGCGTATGTTTTCGAAACTCAGTCGATGTCCAGAGGCGTACTTTCGAATTTGTATTTGTATTCGTATACCTATTCCTATTCCTATTCATATTCGTATTCATATTTGTATTGCTATTCGTATTCATATTCGTATTTGTATTCGTATTCGTATTACTATTCCTATTCGAATTTGTATTCGTATTCGTATTCGTATTCGTATTCGTATTCATATTCGCTCAATCCAAACGGTACTTTCGTATTCGTTCTGTTACTATCCGAGGGCGTATTTTATTAGTATTAATCTTAGTTTATGATTAGTATGATTCCTTTGCAATATATAATATGTAACATAGATTACAACGCTTTTTAAAGGAGTCTACATTTAGTCTGACAGTTTACTCTGAAATTCGAACCATTGGTTAATACGATTTTTGATAATAAAAGCATACAATTTATGAAACATTTGAACTGAAAATAATAAGTTTAAGTACAATATTTCCTTGTACTTTTGCTTGTATTCCCCCCTTAAAACATTTGAAAAACACGGAAAAAGGGTAGGGGTATGAACTCACCGATTGAAGAGTGTGCCTGATTTGGATGCTAAACGTTAGTTCGGGGCTTGAACGCGTGTGAGGTCCCTATGTAATATCAAAAGATACACATTTGTATCTAATTAGGATTTGAAATAAAATTTAGATATGATTATATACTTCAAGACGCGAAAACACTTCATTACAAGTGTTTGGAGTGACCCGGGTAGCATCTATGGACGAGTATGGCTTGGATATGGAGTTTACTCTTCAAGAGTAAAATCCTTTAGGATTTTACGGTCCAAATGACCCACTCCCCATGAGTTTACGGCCGTAAAATCATGGTGGGGTGTTCTTGGTTGCTAAATAGCCTTATAACTAATGAGGGGTGATGCTAGGCTTGGTTTCAATGCATTTGAATGAGATTTGAACATCATAAGGACCATTTGAGGAGTTTATGGCAGTAAAATCTGATTTTACGGCCGTAAACTACTATGTGCCATGACTTAAGGTGTTTTGGTGGTCCTAGGTAAATTATAATGCACATAGGAGGGTTCTAGGGTTCATTCCATGGCTTAGGAAGTGATTGGGACTTGAATTGACCTTGGAAAAGTAGTTTACGGTCTATGAAGATTTTCTTGGGAGTTTACTACCTTAAACACATGAGTTTACAACTGTAAACTCATGTTTGTCCATGATTCATGGGTTTTAGTGGTTGATAGTTAAACATACTAAGTTCTAGACCCATTTCTAAGCCATACAAGGTGTTAAGGGCACTTTAACACCCATTGGATGAGTTTAAGGTCTAAGATGAAGTGTTTATGGTCCAAGAATGTTCTTGGGCCGTAAACTTAAGTTTGTCCCATTGGTGTATGATTTGGTGTATTTCTTGAAGGTTTTTTAGGTTCTATGCACTCATGGAAGCTCATGGAAGCTTATGGAGGTGTTTAAGGGCAATATAACACCTTAAAAAGGTGTTTGTGGTCCATGAATGAGGGTTTACGGTCCAAGCATGTTCTTGGGCCGTAAACTCATGTCCATACATTATTTGGTACGATTTTGGGGTCCTAAGCTCATGCATGCAAGTCCAAAGGTCTTAGCTAAGCACTAGAAGTGATTTGGAGGGGTTTTGGGGCTTCAAAACCCTCTTTAGAGGAGTTCACGGTTTTGGAAGGATTCTTAAACCTTAAACACATGTTCTTGAGTGATTTGGGTGATTCAAACATAGATTTTCATGATAAGAAAGCTTAATAACTAGCTAGGATAGATTACTTACCAAATTGAAGCTTGAAAGGGGGTTCTTTAATCAAACTCGAGTTTTTAGAGAGAGAAAGTAGAGAGAGAGAGTGGAAAGGCTTCAAATGAGGCTCTCTCAACTTTATATATGCTCAAGGTTTGGCACACGGTGGAATTCTACCCGATACTGATGTTAAGTGAGGCTTTTGGTCGCACCCGATTTCATTGTTTTATAACTTGACGGAATAAAACTAGAATTTTTCCAAATAATAGTTTGGGGCATTTTTATGAGTTTCTAATGTCTTTGGACAATTAT
This sequence comes from Lactuca serriola, assembly GCF_051521515.1. NCBI lineage: Eukaryota > Viridiplantae > Streptophyta > Magnoliopsida > Asterales > Asteraceae > Lactuca > Lactuca serriola. Next base: position 73,867,123 of record NC_136416.1, read on the forward strand.
TAAGTCATAAAAGCAAACTCAAATTTAATGACTTTATTTAGAATCGAAATGGAAATAATTTAAGACGACGAATTTTTAATGACGGAACGGGTTACGACGACGGAACGAACTTCGGGCTGTCACATCATTCTTTAATCGTTTTTCATCTAAAGTCAAAGAGACTAATTTTAAAACTCAAATTTATATGAAAACTTTAAGCTTTAATCATAATTTGATCAGTCGTATCAATTTCACATAAAAAGATTAACCTAAGATAAAGGAAGAACATAAGTATTTTTAGGTCGATATGCATCCGGAAAAAGAACATAAAGAAGGAGGAACGTAATTATTTTTAGGTCGATCTGCATCCGGAAAAAGAACATAAAGAAATAATATGAAAAAAGGTTTTTGAGAAATGTTTGTTTTCATATCTTTTTATTAATAATGGCAACATGCATCCAAAATAGACACCAAAGCCAACAAAAAAACATTTGGACAAAAAGAAAACATTATATGTATCGGATAACTAACACATTGGTTTGGAAATTGATCTTTGTAAATTATAAAATACACAAAAAAATTCAAATACTTAAAATGTTAATTATGTTTCAAACATGAAAAGTACCATAATGCTGAAAATGTTAATTAACATGAGATTTCAAACCGAAAAATTACCAAAAATGAAAACAAGATTTCAAAAGTTAAATCCAATATTAATGTACACAACTGAACACTGAAAAAATCAAACTTAAATAATGGAAGAAGGATCCTTACCTTTATCTTCTTCAACAACTTAAAAAACTCAAAGGATTTAGTATAAAATCCCCCCTTAAGCCCTATCTTTCTGAAATCGAAGCTTTAACATGACAACCTTAAATCCTTTCTGTTTCCACGGGAATAAAAACACAGAGAAATCAAGATTGAAATTCTCAGGAGAATCTTTTCCAAAAAGAAAAAAAATGGTAAACATATGCCAAAATGGAAAAGAATTTACCTACAGAATAATTTGTTGAGTCAAGCAACCGAAAAAATAGTTTGAGCAACAAATAGATATCACTATCTATATGGTTACAAAGTAAAAAAGACTAAGCATTTTTTTACTATAACATGTGCAAAAAATTTAACTGAGAAAATTAGTAATAATTTTGACGGATATGCCAATGACCTATATGTTCCTTCCTTTAGGTAACATCTGCATGTAAGGTTTTCAATGATGAAGATATTAACAGATACTCTGCCATTTCTTTTGCACGCCGACAACTTTGGTGTGCACTATAACAAGATTATCTTGGGTTTGCATGATATTTGTTTTGGGGTTTATGGAAAGTTAAGAAGTTTGTACCCAAGAAGGTAAGGTTGCTCGATAATGTTCTAAAACTAACATGTCATCCTGTAGAAATAGCATTTACTTATAACTTTAACTTGTCATCACAAATGTAACACACATATCCAAAATGGTTTGAGAACCTTAATGGAGTCTTGGTATCATATGTCATGGAGAAGAAACCTCCAAATGATATAAATGAGTCCAATAGGCTGCAAATATATACCAACATGCAAGTCCTGATTAGAATTGGAATTTACTTGTATATAAATTATATGTTGATAAGATGAGACTGGTTATTATAAGTTTCACCTTGTCACACCCCCGAACCAGAACGACGGAAATGTCCGGGGGCAGGTGACTTCATCTTGTAATATCATCACAAGATATATAAATGAATCAAAGACAACATCATCATCGTACATAAAATTGAACAACCATCATTGTTTACATCAAGTATTGTATCACATATTACATCCCAAAATACCATGGAAATAAAAAAATACAACAAAAGGCCACATGTTCTTGATGACCGACCTACTTAACGAGTCCCTAAGAATACAAATTATTTTAAAAACGTCAACATATATAATTTTGGTGAGTTCATAAGCATGTCTGTATAAAAAGTTTTGTATCATTTGTAAACACCAGAAAATCCAATATTTTCTATGAAAATGGTTTGAGAGTTTTGTTTCAAATCTTGTATTATAGTATGTGTGTTCATATTTTTGAAAATGTATAAAGGGAGGGTTCTAGAAAATCCTATATTTTCTATTGTAAGTAAAATGTAATGTATAGTGTATTTTCCCAGAAAATCCAATATTTTCTGCTTATAAAAGTGTTGTATTCTTAAAACCCTAAGACCGAAAAATGGTGTTTGTACAGTTTTGTATCAGCATTAAAGTGTATGTACTCCGTAAATTTTACAGTGTTTGTTAATCTCTATGTGAGTCGTTATAACCATGCTTGATATGAATGATCTTCCCATCATCACGTTTTTCATGCATCAACTTGTTTAAGGTAAGACATTTGTCACCCTAGACTGACCTAGTCTAGCTGTAGCAAACAACTCAGGTGCGGGGCTGTCAACCCCGTATAGATCTATACACAAACTCTCGCTCTCCCTCCAGGAGACTCTGGTTATAACTACAAGACTTAAGGTTGTACACTAGGTAGGTACAAATGAAAGAACGTCTCACAAAAACCTTAACCAAATTTATGCGAACAGTGTATCACATTGTTTACCGTTTTAAAATAATGTTTCGAGTATGAATTTGATTACAAAACATTGGTGATGAAAATACTATTTGTTTTTATTAAAGTGTCAAGTATTGTTTGTTATCGGCCTGATTAACAAAAAATGTGTCGTGAGGCCCAATAAGAAACTCAATGGGCCTATAAGGCCCAAATAACATGTAATGAGAACACAAGGCCCGATAAACATGTATATAGGTATTTAAGGCCCAATTAAAGTGAAAATGACGTAATTAGCCCGTTTGTTATTATAATGCTTATTTTGGCTCAATTACTACCAAAGTGACATAAAAGGCCCACTTTTGTCAGATTTTAATTATTTGGCCCACTAAAACCAAAATCTACAACAAATGCCCATTTTCATTTCAAATGACATTTTTAGCCCATTAAAAACCGAATGTTTGTAAATAAGGCCAAAAATTTACATTTCAAGCCCATGAAACCGTGACTTTCCACATAAGGCCCTTTTTTATGAAAAATGACCATTTTAGCCCATTAAAACCGTGAAGACCCAAAATAAGCCCATTTTATCAAAAATGACACCTTTGACCCATATAAAGTCGTGAATATAATAAGTCCTTTTTAGAAAAAAAAAATGACTCTTTTGACCCCTTTAAAACCGTGAATGTCTTCAAAACCCATTTTTATCCAAAAAAGGACTCTTTTGGTCCTCTCAAAACTGTGAGTTGTCACAAAAGGCTCACTTTTTGTTTATTTGTCAAAAATGGCCCTTAGTTAGGTCTTCTTTTGTTTTAAAGTATCATTTAACATGTTTTATCTTTTCAACAACATAATGAGTTACATAAAGTAACTTATTTCCATAAGATCTTTAAGACTTGGAAATATATCAAGTTTATGAGGGTTAAACATAGATTCATAACATATTTGCACAGCACATCATAAAAATACACATAAGCTAGCATGCATAAATACTTAGATCTTTTTGGATTAGTGTTTAAGTCCATAACTATAATTGGTATGTACTTGACCCGATTTGGCGTGGTCCATTTGGGTTGCATGGCATCAGAACGATTTGGATAGACTTTTGTGAGAAAAGGATATTTATGATTTATTAATATATTATAAGTTCTAATATATTAATATGAAATCATATTATTTAATTAGTATTGATGAAGAATTAATTTGGAATTAATTTTATGATCAAAAGACACTAATTTAAATATATAGGGATTGATTGTGTAAATCATTTATTCTTATATATGTGGACTTATGATCCATAGTTGTTCATGTTGGGCTAAACACATGGAGTAACCCATGGGTACTCAATGGAGGTTTTAACCCATGGAGCATAAAGAATATGGAAAGTCATGAGTTACATGGTGTAACCCTAATAGCCAGAATGAATAAATACCCTATAGCTCAAGAAATCGTCCCTAAGGATTCATATGAGAGGGCGAGCCGATTTTGAGCATAAGGACTTTTCTCTCAAGTTATTCCAAGTTGTTGGTGGTGTTGTGTGAACCATTTGAGGTGTCACACTTGGGGCACTAGGCTCTTAAGCTCCATGGAATCAAGCTACAACAAAGAGGTATGTTATCCTAACTAGTATCTTGTATTGTTTATGTCAAATTATATGCTAGTTATAGGTTAATGCCTTGGAAACCATTTGCATGTATAATTAGTGAAAACAAAGATCCAAGGTATTTAGAGTTGTATGTGCACCATAGGATGTTGTAGTATACTAAAACCCATCAGTGGTATCAGAGCCAAGGCTTGTTTTCAAGTTATACTTGCTGAAATGGCTGAACATCGGAGTTTTTTGCTATCTGGACAGGGGACTCGACGAGTCCATTGAGGGACTCAATGAGTCTACGTACAAACTCATCCAACTCATTAAGTTTGTTCTTGTACTCGGCGAGTTGGAGCCCATGACAACATATCTTTGAGTTTTAAGGCTGGAATTGGACTAGAATCATTACCATAAGCTGTTTTTGAACCTATAAACCTGTTTTTGATGTGATAATGTTCATTCTAATCCAATTCAATAGATAATTGTCAATAGATTCATGTTTTGTATTAGTTTAATGGTTAGGCTAATTACATGAAAATTGTTTGATTTGAATTATCTTGTTCTTCTGAGTTAGTTTAGATTAACAGAAAAATTATGTGATAATTTGTTTTCGATCCAAATAGATCTAAAAGTTGTTCATAATATGTGTTTTTGTAACTTGTCCTCAAGTTATATGAAAAGTCACACTTATGATTTTTAAAACTCATAAAACTTCCATAAGCTATGAAAATGAAGAGTCTCATTTTTTTAAATGCTTTAAAGTCTTCCATAACTTGTCCTCAAGTTATGAAACTTGAACAGTTTTTTCATTAAAACTAATTTAAACTCATATGTTATGGAAACCAAAAGTTTTTTGAATTGTTCAAAACTTGCCCTCAAGTTTTGGAGTATGTAAAGTTTCCCCCCATGAATACTTTAATTCCAAGTTAAACCCTTAGAATTTTAAAAGTTAAAATTCAACCCTTATAGTATTATAATATTAATAGTTAATAGTTATATATATATGTATTAGAACACAGTCAGTCTTACCATTAGTAGGCCTCATTCACGAAGCCGGTCTTTAAGGGGGGTATAAAGTTACTGCCTATAAAATGGTAGTTTAATAAGTGTCCACTCTCACCCACCGCTTCTTTGATTGGTGGAGGGTCGTTAGCCGAACGGGTAAGAGATGACTCTAATTCTCCCTCATTAAAAGTATAATGATAAATACTAAGTAACTAAACACTTATAAATTCTCAATCTTAGTTACTTAGGAAAATGTGAATTTGGTGCTAACCCATGAAATTACACTTTGTACCTTACCAAGTCGTTGGTGGAGCGTGTGTGGGTAACCGACACACTAACATGGACTAGTAAGAGTGGAAAAGGGTGACTTAATGTTTATGATAGATCGGTGGAGCACGTGTAGGTAACCGACACATCAACTAGGTGATAAATATTAAGGGTAGCAAGTCAATTTGCATGGTTATTTACAACTTGTTTGTGATCCATGGCATCCCAGTCACAAACTTGAGAGGACACAATCGAGATTTAAACATGCCATTGAAAAGTTCAATGAATCTCAAAGGATCTAGGAGTTTCAATTCACTTAACACCTAAAATTCTTTTTCGTTTTTCGTGGTGGAAATTGGTAAATCATCATTTACCTACCTTCAAATATTTTCTGGCTTAGATTACGACATCCCTCTTCCAAGTTATAAAATATTGTGTTGGGTCCTAACATTAATATTTCATATTTGGTGTTATATTAAGGACTTAAATCTTAAATCAACTAACTTGAATTTCTCCTATTGTAGATGTTTGTTTCAAACAACTATGATCTTCCCAAATCATTTGAAACCAGCTTTCCTTATGAAGATGATGTCCCGTGGTTGGATCATGGAAGTTATACTTCACTTCCTCCACCTCCTCCAATAATTTCCCCTAACCCACAAGTTTAAAGACTTGAATAGTTCAAGGTCACTCAAGCCCTATTGGCAAGTCTATGTGCACTCACATCTTGGAGATGAAGTCACATATTGAAAGGTCGGGAGAGTTGGCTGTCAAAGTCTCAAGGAAGTTGGCTGTTGATTGGGTTCTTCCGTCACTTCCTAAGTCACATAGCGAGTTCTTTAAGGACTACTATGACATGAGCCTTAATGATCTTACCTATTTGCTTGATGTTGCTGAATCAGCCATGATTTGGAGCACTCGTAAAGCAAATTTGATTCGAAGATCTACTTCCTAAACTTCCATGGACATTAACAATGGTAACATTGAAAATCTAGAAAATCTTTCACTTCCCAATGGAAAGGGATCGACCATAGTCAACTTGGTTGACCAAATGGTAAAGAGAAAGGCTAAGTTTGAGATAGTCTTGTGTACCATTCCCAAGGAGTCCATATGCTTCTATTGCCAAAGGAAGGGACATTGGTTGCGAAGCTGCCCTAATTACCTAGAGAATCGTAAGGATTGTAAGGTCAGAATGTATGACTTTACTTCAGGTAAGTCTACTATCTAACTCTTGTTAAGTTCCTATTTGGAGATTCTTATTACATGATGTGACTAGGTCGCATTTTGATGTTTTGTAGAATCGAAGAAAGGAAACTTAAAAGAAGAGTAAGCTGATTCTAATCATGAATAGATGGATTTCGATCACATGGTTCGATGATCAGAATTTTGAGTTGCTGCTTAAGAGTCATGATAGATTGCTTAAGAATAGATAACAACATAGTTTTCATATGCATTTGCATTGTAAGGATAGGTTTTTCTGCAAGTTTTAAAATAAAAGAAAATTTTGATTATTTTAAGTATCCTTACAATGGCATTTGTGAAAAATTGTTGTTTATATGATTCCATTGATAGCAACATTGGAAAATGGATTTGATTCTTTCGTTTGTGGTAGTGTTATAATTTACCAAATAAGGAAAGATTCTCATCACCCAAGTTTCAGTTGGATACAAACTTGGAATCATGAAACTTGTATTGTATGATGAATGAGATTTTTCATCTTTGGGATATTAAGACTAATTCCTTGATCACATGTATATGTGATTCAAGTGAAGGATTAAGGGATCGGATACACTTGAGTGTGCGTTGGTCAAGTCCACCACAAAGAACGATAAGGCTATTCGTCATGATTTACTAAAACGTTTAGTAAATATGGTTATACTTACAAGTTTAAGTATAATTCTGAAACATTGGAAAAGTTTCAATGTATGGCAGAACGAACGAGAAGAATAAAATTAGGCAGAAAGATAAAAGTTTCTCAAATTTGAAAAGATGGGAGAGTACTTTAGTATCGTGTTTTATGATTATCTTAGTGATTAAGAAACCATATCACAATTGATCCTTTAAGGACATCTTAGTGCATTTGCATGACTAAGGGGTCATTTGATAGTTGCCAACTAGGTTAGAGCTGACTAAGTTAAAAGCTGACTTGCTTAGAAGTTCTGACCGAGTCCACATCTGACCGAGTTTATGCTGTTTGATTATATCTCTGGCTGAGTCTAGTCAATAATAAAAAATGACCATATTACCCTTATGTAGCAAATATGTTTTTCATCAAGAATTCATTTGTTTTTAACACCAATAATGACATGCTTACCCATTATCAATGAATAGCATTATACTTTTAATAAAAAAAAAGTTAAATAAATTAATAATAACATGAAATCTACTGAAAATATCAATTTTAAATCATAAAGCATGAGATCAACATAATAATCTTTAATTTTATTATATCATAACAATGAGAAAAATTACTAGTATACTCCCTTACTTTAAGAAGCTCACAAATTCATATTCATAAATTATAACCGATATGTAATGTAACATGTAGTCACAATAAGCTATTATCCTAGTTCCATGATGATTATTTTGCCAAAAGAAAACAATTGTTTCTCAAACAAACCAACCTTATGTGCTTCTTTCTATACATTATATATATATATATATATATATATATATATATATATATATATATATATATATATATATATATATATATATTCAACTTTAACTTTAACATTACTGATGACGATTCTTTAAAAATATAAGTAGTTGTTGCTCTCTTTTTTCTCTACATTAATCTACTAGTCAATTGTGGGGTGGCAAAAAACCAAACACGCAAGGAGAGAAAAAACAATCACAAAATGTACAAAAATTCTTCTCTTTGAGGTTTTTTATCTAGTTTGGTTCGCATATTTTTCAATTTCATATTATGCTTCATAGAATCTTTATAGCAGCTAAGATATTCTCTCGAGTAAAGATTCAAAGTACTACAAATCATCACTCTGATTTATCCTATTGAATCGTCTACAAAGCATAATGAACATCTTCAGATAAACACCAAAGCATAAATTTGACTTTCAAATTCAATTGAATCAGATTTCAAATTGATTCTGATCACTTTTGCAATCAATAATCAGATCACCAAGAATTTCCATCAAACCATTGAATTCACCAATTCCATCTATAAAAAAGAAATTAGAAATCAATCAATGATTCTTCAGATCAAACACCGAACCAATTAAGGAGAAAACATCATCTTCGATTGCAGACCATACCAGCGGAGATGGAGGACTAAGCTGGCGATGGATGATTTGCGATGGAGGAGGAGGGTTGCACCGACTATGGCAGAAGGAGGAGCAAATGTTGGAGAAGACAAAAGAGAGAGAGGGAGAAAAGGTTGGATCATTCACGATGGACTGTTGAAAGCATCAGGGTAGGGTAAAGTGGGAAATGTTTCGGTCAGCCTCTTTTTCACCTAGGACCGAATCAACTATTTTCTCATGACCGGATCAGCACATTGGACCGGGTTAGACATAATTAGTCATTTATCAAACAAGTTGACTGGACTGAGTCGGCCAAAAGAGCTTACTCGACTCAGTCAGCTATATATCAAACATGCCCTAAGAAGAGGAATCGTGAATTGTTGAAATGGATAAATCAATAGATGAATCATACTTTGTTCCAAAATTGAGTTTTAGAGTAATACTCCAAGAATGTAACTTGAGTGACATAATCTTTAGAAGATTTATAACACTTGTCAAGTGTTGAGTAAAATGTTTTCTTACTCTTATACATTTGAAATTGGTAAGTTGTGATGTTTTGGATAAAACAAAGACCAACTAAGGCCAATTTTGTGAAGTGTTTGTCTTGATAAGAATTCGCACTAACTCTTGAATATTTGATTTGTCAAGGAATGGTTCTTGACAAGAGAATCTTATATGTCAAGAAGTCAGTGGAAGTCTTAAATATCTTGAAAAGTTTCAAGAACTAATCAAGAATAAAACCGGTTGTTTATCACTAGCACACGACTTGAGGTTTATAGCCCACTGTGTTGACATATTCTTGTTTTTGTGCCCATTCTAGTTAAACGTTGACTATGCATATGATTTCTATGAGTTCTCAATTGTTTTCATAACAATTTAGAAGAAATGGTATGCCCTTGTGCTGTCGGGTGGCATGAAAACTAAGATTAAACAAGTTCATTCCATATGAATTTGGATTTGTCACTAACCTTCTCTTGTGGTTATGACAAATTCAAATGGATAGGAACACATACACCATAGAAATCTAAGTGTCATAAGGTTTCGCTTCGATTCATGAAAATGATGGTGAGGAAATGCTTTTACTAAGTAGATTTTAAGTAGATAGCAATAGTGATATTTTCATTCTCAAAGTTGTTAGTGGAGCGTGTGTGGTTAACCGGCACACTGCCATGGACTTTTGAGAAATGGCGAAGGTCTAAACAATTGATACCAGTGTTCTAAAAGGTGCGCCATGGCGGGCGCCAAGGCGCACCATGGCGTGAGGCGCGGCGTCGCCGTTACGAAAAGCTTCATAACGTTGCTGTTAGGCGTGGCGCATGGCAATGCGCGCCATGGTGCATTATGGCGTGTGTTTTTTCGTTTGAGACACATTTTTTGCTCTTATTTTTACCTTTTCTAATCGGACATACAAGTATTGTGTTTTTTATTAACTTTCTGTTATTAGTTGTTGATATACCACTTCTAAAAACTAGGTATATTTGATATAAATTTATATTTATGCGGTAATATAATTATAAATTAATACAAAATCGCCGCCTTACATCACGACTTGAAAAACGTCATGGCTCGCCATAACTCGTTAAGCTTGAGGCTTGTCCTTTCCGCCACGCCACGCCTCACGCCTTTTAGAACCTTGATTGATACTATGATTACATCATCCCTTTTCATAGCTCTAAAATTGTTTAGGCACACATGTGAGCTATCTAGGAAAAGGTGTATGTTTTTGATAAAATCTTATCAAAGCATCTCGTATCAGAAATATGAACTTTGGTAAGAAAGTCAATAAAGTATTGATTTCTAGAAGTCCAACTGATTTCTGAGTACATGTCAAAGCTAGTTGGAGCATAATTGTGACATCCCCAAAATCATGGCCAGAAAACACCGATTTCATTTATGCTTTTTAAAATAATTTCAGAGTAAATCCTTTTGATTTAAAAGAGTTGCGGAATTTATTCCCAAAACAAAATATGATAAAATAATATTTATCAAAGCATTTCATCAAGAGATGCATTTTCATTATATAATCAAAACTCGGGATGTCATGTTCCGATACAGACCATAAAGCATAAACGATAACATTACAAGTCATTCAACAAATATATACATATACAGACTTGTAAACAAAACAACTTGATGATTCATCCATCTTATGCCCTCGCGCCATTACCTGTAATACGAATAAACTGAGTGGGTCAGGCTTGGGAGCCTGGTGAGCATATAGGGTTTTCAACCCACAATAAATAATTATATTTAATTTCACCAACCAACAATAACCCGATTACCCATTCCCGTTATCCTCACTGTATGTCCCTAAAACAACATCTATCTCAAGGGACCTAATCTAGGATTTTCATCGGGACGGAGATTACTGCTAAGGGGTTTCCTCAACAATAGATATCCTAGAGGCAACCATGAGGGCGATAGAGTACACCAGTGAACACATCGTTCACAACACCTACAGGTTATGAACCTGCTAGCGTTCCACAGGATTGTCTAGAAAGAGTCTGTGGTAGTTATCCATACTCCGCTGAATAACTAGATCAACAACAACAACATCGAGGCCTCTCATCTGTTTATCACACATCAACTACGACTTGCAGAAGTAGTATTCTTCGGTAGATCTGGAAGATCTTCAAAAAAAATCAGGTTCCTCGCGGGCAAAGCTTCGACTCGGGAATCGCACTTCTTGGGATCTTCGGGGCTTCGGGACTTGCTTCGGGGCTCGGGAGTGATACCGGGGCTTCGGGATATCTCTGGCACATAAAACGATGCAAAACGGGAGAAATATGAGAGAATTTGGCAAATGGAGTCGGCTGCCCTCGCAAGCCTTTTATAGGAGGCTGAGGCCTCGCATTACGCGAGGCGTAATGCTCTATGCGGGGCATACTCCTCCGAAATCGTCACTGCTTACGTATCCAAAGAACTCGAGTGCGAGGGTCGTCATGCTTCACTGTACGTTGGGCGTAACCCGGATAAGTCCGGTGACTCCCCTTCGGATAATATCGGATTTAATAATTAAATTTAAATTTAAATTATTTAATAAAGTTTGAAAATTCATATCTTATTCATACGAAATCCGTTTTCGACGTTCTTTATATCCATGCGTAGGTGAGACTACGCTCTACAACTTTTGTTTAGACTCCGTCGGCTAATTATGAATTTATTTTTATTATTTATTTTTAGTAGGTCGGGATAGGAAAACTTCGTTATAAATTCATAACTTCTTTATCCGATGTTCGTTCTTCCCTATCTTTTTATCACTTCGCTACCACTAACGAGATCTTCGATTCTCGTTTAGATTGTTTCGGATAAAAATCGCTTGATCTCAAATCGAGTATTCGGGCTGCATACTGCTAAGTCGAAACTTCATAAAATCATAACTTCCTCATACGAAGTCAGATTTGGGCGTTCTATATATATTTGGAAACCTCGTTTCGGCCACTACAACTTTATTTAAAGATATCGCACTTATCTCACACTTAAATTTTGACGCTTACTTTATTCTTAATTCATTTAAGCCACATAATTAAGCAATTAAGCATAAAACACATAATATTCAAATAATACATTCTTATTATTTCCAAATGGGTTACAAAGGTTAACCTAGACTATTACATTGCTATTAATGACAAGCCAAGAAACACAGGCGTTACAATTCTCTCCACCTTAGAATGATTTCGTCCCCAGAATCACACGTCAACAAACAACTGCGGGCAGCGACTCATCATGTCACTTTCCGTTTCCCAGGTGAGATTCGGCCCATTCGTGTGTTTCCATCGGACAAGAACTAACTCGACCATCTTGCGTCGTAACTTCTTAGTCTTTCGGTCAATGATTGCCTCTAGTTCTTCAATCAACCTTTTGTTCTCATCGATTATCAACTCCGAAAGTGGAATCATGTCGGGAACTTCTCCCGTGAACTTCCTCAAATAACACACATGAAAATTGTTATGAATTCCATTCAGTTCTTCTGGTAGTTCGAGCTTGTAAGCTTGGTTCCCAATCCTCTGAAGAACTTTAAACGGTCCAATAAACCTTGGACTTAATTTTCCCCTTTTACCAAATCTTATAAGTCCCTTCCACAGGGAGACTTTAAGTAAAACCGAATCCCCAACTTCAAAAGTTATCGTTCTTTTCTTTTTGTCAGCATAGCTCTTTTGACGATCCTGAGTTGCTAACATTCTTTCCCTAATTATTTTCAACTTTCCAGCAGTTTGATGGACTATCTCCGGTCCCATAAACTGCTTTTCCCCAGCCTCAAACCAACAAGACGGCGTACGACACTTCTGTCCATACAAAGCTTGATAAGGTGCCATCTTTATGCTCGAGTGGAAACTATTATTGTAGGAAAATTCTACCAAAGGTAAATGTTCATCCCTGTTACCTTGTGTGACATCCCCATTTTCACGGCCAGAAAAGACCGATTCTTGTTTATGCTTTGTAAAAATCAGAGTACTTCTTTTCATAAAATGTTGCGGAATTTGTTCCCAGAAAAACATGATAAATACGTTATTAAAACATTTTCGAAGGAACGTATTTTATTCATTTCAAAATGGTTGGGATGTCATCGTCAATACAGAAACATAAGCATAAACAGAACTTACTTTTATTTACACTAGTGATCTACATCTCTTTAATCTCTCAGTGTAATGTGACTTCATATCAACACCTGAGATATAAATAAACTGGAGTGGGTCAGGTTGGGAAACCTGGTGAGTACATAGGGTTTTCAACCCACAATAATATAATTATTATGTTTAAACAATCAAACAATTAAACCCCATTACCCATCCCCATTATCTTCTTTATTCTTAAGGATCTACCCTAAGAATCAGCTATTTTTCGTTCATTCATTCCTAAGGATTATCCTAAGGAATAGGTACGAATTCCATCATTGTCAATGACACATCTGTCACGCATATCTGCTAGTTATGTCACTTAGGCGCAACTGCAAAAATTGTGACATTCTCTACGAGGTGCATCTGCCGGTATAGTCCTTTAGGCGTAGCTGCCAGGGTTATCTCGTTTATCGAAAGTATCGTTTCCGAGAATCCACTCGAAAAACATGTCAATGGGTTTTTAGAGTACACCGGTGAACACATCGTTTACAACACCTACAGGTTGCGAGCCTGCTAATGTTCCACTAGACTGTCTAGAATAGTTTGTGGTTGTCATCCATACTCTGCTGAATGATGGGGCCATCATTTGGGAAAAAGGTTTCTCACATCGTCCACCTCTCACCCTCACCTCACGATCTATTTCACCTCTCAACTCATCATCCAACACACATTTCATCTATTACATCTACCCATGTCTTACCCCAACATTTTCGTAGATATAAAATACATATACAATTTAAATCATTTAAATCGTGTATAAAATCGTTCATCCAGCATAGACAGCAAGTACTCAGGTAATATGCACATATAGCACGTAATTTATATAAAATAATTCATATCTATGTGTAAGATGAAAAGTAACTATGCACTCACTTGGTAAGGTGGTGAATCGGTACTCGGACAGCACTTCGTTACTTTTAAAACAATTTCCTTCGACAAAACATAGTATCATTACCACTAGGGTTTAGTTTAATATTCACTAAGACTACTTAATAGTCTAGCTATTATTACTATTATATAAGCGTTAAACAATACTTATATAACCCATAATAGTAGCCCAAATACTCCTTATAAGGTCCTAATAACATTACTATATTGAAACATAAGCTATAGTAAAGATATGGTAGGTATAACTCACTTATAGCGGGTTTTTCGCAAAAACCGGGCTTCGCTCGAGCTGCGTTCCCGAGCCAAAAGGCTCTTTTCTCGGGACTCCGGGAGCCTCGGGGCTTCCTTCGGGTGCTAGGGGGTTTACCTAGGCTTTTAGGGGGGTTAGGGGGCTAGAGAGAGAAAGAATAGTTTGGGAAGGTGTGAAGAATGAGGGAACCCGACACCCCTACTAATAGGCTGAATTCCTGATGGAATCTACGAGTAGGAGGACCTACTCGCCGAGTTGGGGCATGTGGCAGCCTTCTGGTGGTGCCATGTGTCCAATTCTGGTGATACCACGTCACCCCTATCGCGTATCAGCCTTCAAACTTAGAAAAATCATAAATCTTGCATACGAGCTCCATTTTCGACGTTCTTTTTTTCAACGCATAGGTAAAACAAGATCTACAACTTTCATTTAGACTCTGTCGGCTAATTCTCGACCGATCTCAAATTTAACAGTATGAGGCGTTTAGACTGTTAAATAACCGCGAAGAATTCGTAACTCCTTCACACGGACTCCATTTTCGTCTATCTTTTTACTGTTGAGTTCCTATTAATGAGATCTTCAACTCTCATTTAGGTCATGTAAGCCAAAAACCGCTCGAACTAAAATTCGAGTTTCGGGTCGTACATTGCTAAGTCGAATCTTAGAAAAATCATAACTTCCTCATACGAAGTCTGATTTGGGCGTTCTTTTTTTTTGTATGTTCTCAGTTTAACAGATACTACAACTTTCGTTTAGATTGCTAAGTCTAAAAGTCGCTCCATCGTAAATTTAGTATTTACGCTTCCCGTTGTCGTGCCAGTTTTGTTCTAAAACTTCGACATGCCATAACTTGTTCGTTATAACTCGGATTTCGGCGTTATTTATATGTACGGAAACCTTGAGACATATTCTACAACTTGGTTAAGACTATTTATTATAAATAATCTTTTTCCGAAAAGCCGTTTTCGACACTTATTGCCTCTAAATTGACTGGCTCGGATCTGCGGGCGTTACACCTTGGAATTCCAGGGTACACGCTCTCAGCATATCTTCAAGTGTTTGTATTGTTCTTTCACTCCGACCATCAGTCTGCGGATGGAAAGCTGTACTTAAACACAACTTGGTACCCATCTCCTCTTGTAGACTTTTCCAAAACCTTGAGGTGAAACGGCTATCACGATCTGACACAATCGTTAAAGGAACACCGTGAAGCCTCACAATTTCCTTCACGTACGAACTTGCAAGCTTTTCCATAGACCATTTCTCCTTGGCTACTATGAAACGCGCACTCTTAGTGAATCAATCAACGACCACCCAAATCATGTCGTGACCATTTTTTGTCCTGGGCAGTTTAGTGACAAAATCCATAGCAATGTCTTCCCACTTACCCATAGGTACAGGTAAAGGTTCTAAACTCCCATACGGTTTCTGATGTTGTGTCTTTACTCTAGCACAAGTCACACACTCGGCCACATACTTTGCAACATCAAGCTTCATCGTCAGCCACCGGTAGTAGGGTTTCAGGTCGCTATACATTTTAGTGCTACCGGGATGAATCGAGTACATGGTCTTATGAGCTTCTTCCATCAGAAGATCTCTGACTCCTCCTTTCTCAGGTATCCAAATCCGATCTTGGAACACCTTCAGTCCATGACTGTTTACACTGAACACCAACGTTTTGCCGAAACGTTCCTCCTTTCAGTCATTTTTCTCAGAAGCTTCCTCTTGAGCTTTCTTTATACTTTCCACAATGGTCGAGCCAACTTCAATTCTCAACGCTCTTGGCCTTTTCCTTTCAAGATTGACTTTCCAACGGAGAGCATCAGCAACAACATTTAATTTACCGGGGTGGTAAAGTATCTCACAGTCGTAGTCCTTAAGTAACTCTAGCCAGCGTCGTTGCCTCATATTCAATTCTTTCTAATTAAAGAGATATTGGAGACTCTTATGATCAGTGAAAAGTTTGCACTTCGTGCCATAGAGGTAATGCCTCCATATTTTAAGAGCGAAAACTACTGCTGCCAACTCCAAATCATGAGTCGGGTAGTTCTTTTCATGCTCTTTCAATTGTCGAGATGCATATGCGATCACCTTATCTCTTTGGGTCAAAAGACAACCCAATCCAACCCCAGACGCATCGCTATAAACAGCAAAGTCTTCAACTCCATCGGGTAGAGAAAGTATCGGTGCCTCGCATAGTTTCTTCTTTAGCTTCTCGAATGCTTCTTTATGATTATCACTCTAAGCATAAGTAGCTCCTTTGTGGGTCAAAGCTGTTAATGGACTAGCAATCGAAGAAAAGCCTTGGATAAACCTTCGATAATATCCAGCTAATCCCAAAAAGCCTCGAATCTCCATGGGACTTTTCGGTTGTTCCCACTTCATGACAGCTTCAATCTTTGTTGGATCAACCATTATCCCTTCTTGGTTGACCACGTGACCCAAGAATTGGACTTCTCGAATCCAAAAATCACATTTGGAGAACTTAGCATACAACTTCTTCTTCTTCAAGACTTCCAACACTTCTTGTAAGTGTCTGCCATGCTCCTCTTGGCTTTTCGAGTAAATCAGAATGTCATCTATGAACACTATCACAGATTTATCAAGGAACGGATTACAAACCCTATTCATCAAATCCATGAATGCTGCCGGAGCATTGGTTAGTCCAAACGACATAACAAAGAACTCGTAGTGTCCATATCGCGTTCTGAATGCAGTCTTCTCTATATCCTGCTCTTTCACCTTCAGCTGATGATATCCTGACCTTAGGTCGATCTTTGAAAAATAACTTGAACCTTGTAGTTGATCGAATAGGTCATCAATCCTCGACAACGGATATCTATTCTTTATTGTTGCCTTATTCAGCCCTCTATAATCGATGCACATTCTCATACTTCCATCTTTCTTCTTCACGAATAACACCGGAGCTCCCCAGGGTGATGAACTAGGTCTAATGAAACCTTTGTCCAATAACTCCTGAAGTTGCATCATCAGCTCCTTCATCTCCGTCGGTGCTAATCGATAAGGTGCTTTTGCTATTGTCGTCATCCCTGGTAACAAGTGTATTCTAAACTCCACTTGTCTATCAGACGGTAATCCGGGAAGATCTTCGGGAAATACTTCCGGATAAGCACATACGACAGGAATGTTCTGCATCGCCTTTTTCTCCTTCTTAGCATCTATCACAAGTGCTAGATACGACGTACATCCTTTGGCCAAACACCTTCTGGCTTTCATCAATGAAATGATTCCAGAATTTACTCTGCGTTTATCTCCGTACACCATAAACGACTCTTTCCCTGGCGGGTTTACCTTTACAATCTTCTTCTTGCACAATATCCCAGCGTCATTGGCGCTAAGCCAATCCATTCCCAACACGATGTCGAAACCATTAAGTTCTATAGGCAATAATTTATCGCGGAACTTATTCCCATTCAAGTCAATTAAGATGTTTTTCATACGAGGGCTAACAGGTACAAACTTGCCACCAGCAACTTCGACTAATCAGGCATTATCTAGTCTATCAATAGGAAAAGCTATTTTCCTACCAAATTCATGCGAAATAAAGGAGTAGTTGGCTCCAAAATCAAATAAAATTTGGGAAGGCAATTTTTTTACGAGAAAGGTACCTGAAGCGACATCAGCTTTATCTTTAGCAGCTTCCAGTGTCATCTGGAATGCTCTAGCCTTCAGCTTTGGCGGAATGTTTGGTTTTGTTGCCTCCTTCTTTTTCGGTCAGTCCCTCGACATGTGTCCCTCCTCACCACAACCATAACAAACTTTCTTAGTGAGGGTGCATTCTTTGGCATAGTGCCCTGGCTTTCCATATTTGAAGCATGTGGCCACTACCTCACATTTTCCATGATGCTTCTTCTTACATTTTTTGCACCATTTCGCTTCCCCTCCTCCTCTTCTCGAAATAGACTTCGAGAACTTGTTTTTCTTGTTGGACCCTGAAGTTCCATCGAACTTCCTCTTTTCGCCAACCTCTATCCTTTCCAGACCCTTTTCCTTCTGCTGGGCCTCCACATTCTTAGCTGCTCGAACAGCTGTTTTCAGAGTAGTTGCCATTTTGACTGTCGGGCCAAAGTCGGCAGGCAGTCCGTTAGCAAACCTCTCAATCTTGGAGAGTTCCGTTGGCACTAGGTACGGAAATCACTTCATTTTCTCAGTGAATGCAGTAGCATAGTCATCTATGCTCATCCTCCCATTCTTCAAGTTTTGGAACTCATTGTTCAGATCAATAAGATCTGTCTCTGAACAATATTGCACCCTTAGTTGTTCCAAGAACTCCTCCCATGACATTTTCAGGGCTTCTCCTCATGTCATAGTATCTGCCAACAACTTCCACCAACTCAAGACTCCAGTACTCAGTTGTCTAACTGCAAAGACAGTCTTCTGTTTGTTGCTACAGTCGCAACTTTCAAATACCATCTCCATTTCGGAGATCCAATCCATAATCTCAACATGCATTGGGCTTCCAGAAAGACTTGGAGGCTTGGCGCCCAAGAAATTCTTATACATTCGCCCATCCTTGTTGTTTCTCCTTTCCGGATTGTTCATTCATTCTCCTTGAGTCCCAACTTGACTCACCATGCGACTATTGTTCCTATCCTCCGATTGCTCGGGAATCAATTCGGGTTCCTCAATAGGTATGATAGGTTCGTCCCTATTTTCATGTAACATCCGTCGCATTTCCTCCCTTTGTTCGGTTAACATAGCCCGAACCATGGCTTGCACCCCAGCCATCGTTATTGGTTTTGGTGCTGCTGCTACAACAGGTGCTTGCTCAACCACTAGTGGTTGATTCCTGTTTTCATCCGCGTTTCCAATGCCACTCCTGGTTCTTACAATTTTTGATCTACACACCAAATAAGGTGAAATTAGATCCTCATCCACGATAGATAATTAAATCATCCTTATCACTCTGAAACGTTTACATGTTAGTTCTAATACCGTAGACGTACGCTTAGAATCCTACACACATAAGGTTTCCAGATCCGGTCGGCAACAGACCATAGATCCGAACATATAATATCATATATGGCAACATATAACATTTAGCACATAAAAACATTTTAGGCAGCTTCCTAAAATATACTAGTGCTCGTGTATGACATATAACATACATACATCTAACAACCATCACTTAGCATTCTAAGTTTAAGTCTAGAAATCCTACAAATTCCTAGTTCACTTAAACTATCGCTCTGATACCAACTGTGACATCCCCAAAATCTTGGCTAGAAAAGACCGATTTCATTTATGCTTTTTAAAATAATTTCAGAGTAAATACTTTTGGTTTAAAAGAGTTGCGGAATTTATTCTTAAAACAAAATATGATAAAATAATATTTATCAAAGCATTTCATCAAGAGATGCATTTTCATTATATAATCAAAACTCGGGATGTCATGTTCCGATACAGACCATAAAGCATAAACGATAACATTACAAGTCATTCAACAAATATATACATATACAGACTTGTAAACAAAACAACTTGATGATTCATCCATCTTATGCCCTCGCGCCACTACCTGTAATACGAATAAACTGAGTGGGTCAGGCTTGGGAGCCTGGTGAGCATATAGGGTTTTCAACCCACAATAAATAATTATATTTAATTTCACCAACCAACAATAACCCGATTACCCATTCCCGTTATCCTCACTGTATGTCCCTAAAACAACATCTATCTCAAGGGACCTAATCTAGGATTTTCATCGGGACGGAGATTACTGCTAAGGGGTTTCCTGAACAATAGATATCCTAGAGGCAACCATGAGGGCGATAGAGTACACCGGTGAACACATCGTTCACAACACCTACAGGTTATGAACCTGCTAGCGTTCCACAGGATTGTCTAGAAAGAGTCTGTGGTAGTTATCCATACTCCGCTGAATAACTAGATCAACAACAACAACATCGAGGCCTCTCATCTGTTTATCACACATCAACTATCTACCCATGTTCTACCCAGCATATTAGTAGATAAATATATATATATATATATATATATATATATATTTATACATAGTTTAAAACCTGTATAGCATTCTCATTCGATACATGCTCCACAAAACAGATGAGGCACACCCACATAACATGTATTTCATAGAGAATAAATCAGATCTATGAGATAGAAGAAAGTGAATATACATTCACGCATATAACAACAACATATACACATAACACGTATTTCGTATAAAATACTTCATAATTATGCGTTAGAAGAAGGTAACTACACACTCACTTGATTAGAAGATGATCGGATAGCACTACGACTTGCAGAAGTAGTATTCTTCAGTAGATCTGGAAGATCTTCACAAAAAATCAGGCTCCTTGCAGGCAGAGCTTCGACTCGGGAATCACACTTCTTGGGATCTTCGGGGCTTCGGGACTTGCTTCCGGGCTCGGGAGTGATACCGGGGCTTCGGGATATCTCTAGCACGTAAAACGATGCAAAACGGGAGAAAGATCAGAGAATTTGGCAAATGGAGTCGGCTGCCCTCGCAAGCCTTTTATAGGAGGCTGAGGCCTCGCATTACGCTAGGCGTAATGCTCTATGCGGGGCGTACTCCTCCGAAATCGTCACTGCTTACGTATCCGAAGAACTCGAGTGCGAGGGTCGTCATGCTTCACTGTACGCTGGGCGTAACCCGGATAAGTCCGGTGACTCCACTTCGGATAATATCGGATTTAATAATTAAATTTAAATTTAAATTATTTAATAAAGTTTGAAAATTCATATCTTATTCATACGAAATCCGTTTTCGATGTTCTTTATATCCATGCGTAGGTGAGACTACGCTCTACAACTTTTGTTTAGACTCCGTCGGCTAATTATGAATTTATTTTTATTATTTATTTTTAGTAGGCCGGGACATGAAAACTTTGTTATAAATTCATAACTTCTTTATCCGATGTCCGTTCTCGCCTATCTTTTTATCGCTTCGCTACCACTAACGAGATCTTCGATTCTCGTTTAGATTGTTTCGGATAAAAATCGCTTGATCTCAAATCGAGTATTCGGGCTGCATACTGCTAAGTCGAAACTTCATAAAATCATAACTTCCTCATACGAAGTCAGATTTGGGCGTTCTATATATATTTGGAAACCTCGTTTCGGCCACTACAACTTTATTTAAAGATATCGCACTTATCTCACACTTAAATTTTGACGCTTACTTTATTCTTAATTCATTTAAGCCACATAATTAAGCAATTAAGCATAAAACACATAATATTCAAATAATACATTCTTATTATTTCCAAATGGGTTACAAAGGTTAACCTAGACTATTACATTGCTATTAATGACAAGCCAAGAA
This sequence comes from Lactuca serriola, assembly GCF_051521515.1. Classification (NCBI taxonomy): domain Eukaryota; kingdom Viridiplantae; phylum Streptophyta; class Magnoliopsida; order Asterales; family Asteraceae; genus Lactuca; species Lactuca serriola. The sequence continues at coordinate 73,888,836 of NC_136416.1, forward strand.
ACACAGGCGTTACAATTCTCTCCACCTTAGAATGATTTCGTCCCCAGAATCACACGTCAACAAACAACTGCGGGCAGCGACTCATCATGTCACTTTCCGTTTCCCAGGTGAGATTCGGCCCATTCGTGTGTTTCCATCGGACAAGAACTAACTCGACCATCTTGCGTCGTAACTTCTTAGTCTTTCGGTCAATGATTGCCTCTAGTTCTTCAATCAACCTTTTGTTCTCATCGATTATCAACTCCGAAAGTGGAATCATGTCGGGAACTTCTCCCGTGAACTTCCTCAAATAACACACATGAAAATTGTTATGAATTCCATTCAGTTCTTCTGGTAGTTCGAGCTTGTAAGCTTGGTTCCCAATCCTCTGAAGAACTTTAAACGGTCCAATAAACCTTGGACTTAATTTTCCCCTTTTACCAAATCTTATAAGTCCCTTCCACAGGGAGACTTTAAGTAAAACCGAATCCCCAACTTCAAAAGTTATCGTTCTTTTCTTTTTGTCAGCATAGCTCTTTTGACGATCCTGAGTTGCTAACATTCTTTCCCTAATTATTTTCAACTTTCCAGCAGTTTGATGGACTATCTCCGGTCCCATAAACTGCTTTTCCCCAGCCTCAAACCAACAAGACGGCGTACGACACTTCTGTCCATACAAAGCTTGATAAGGTGCCATCTTTATGCTCGAGTGGAAACTATTATTGTAGGAAAATTCTACCAAAGGTAAATGTTCATCCCTGTTACCTTGTGTGACATCCCCATTTTCACGGCCAGAAAAGACCGATTCTTGTTTATGCTTTGTAAAAATCAGAGTACTTCTTTTCATAAAATGTTGCGGAATTTGTTCCCAGAAAAACATGATAAATACGTTATTAAAACATTTTCGAAGGAACGTATTTTATTCATTTCAAAATGGTTGGGATGTCATCGTCAATACAGAAACATAAGCATAAACAGAACTTACTTTTATTTACACTAGTGATCTACATCTCTTTAATCTCTCAGTGTAATGTGACTTCATATCAACACCTGAGATATAAATAAACTGGAGTGGGTCAGGTTGGGAAACCTGGTGAGTACATAGGGTTTTCAACCCACAATAATATAATTATTATGTTTAAACAATCAAACAATTAAACCCCATTACCCATCCCCATTATCTTCTTTATTCTTAAGGATCTACCCTAAGAATCAGCTATTTTTCGTTCATTCATTCCTAAGGATTATCCTAAGGAATAGGTACGAATTCCATCATTGTCAATGACACATCTGTCACGCATATCTGCTAGTTATGTCACTTAGGCGCAACTGCAAAAATTGTGACATTCTCTACGAGGTGCATCTGCCGGTATAGTCCTTTAGGCGTAGCTGCCAGGGTTATCTCGTTTATCGAAAGTATCGTTTCCGAGAATCCACTCGAAAAACATGTCAATGGGTTTTTAGAGTACACCGGTGAACACATCGTTTACAACACCTACAGGTTGCGAGCCTGCTAATGTTCCACTAGACTGTCTAGAATAGTTTGTGGTTGTCATCCATACTCTGCTGAATGATGGGGCCATCATTTGGGAAAAAGGTTTCTCACATCGTCCACCTCTCACCCTCACCTCACGATCTATTTCACCTCTCAACTCATCATCCAACACACATTTCATCTATTACATCTACCCATGTCTTACCCCAACATTTTCGTAGATATAAAATACATATACAATTTAAATCATTTAAATCGTGTATAAAATCGTTCATCCAGCATAGACAGCAAGTACTCAGGTAATATGCACATATAGCACGTAATTTATATAAAATAATTCATATCTATGTGTAAGATGAAAAGTAACTATGCACTCACTTGGTAAGGTGGTGAATCGGTACTCGGACAGCACTTCGTTACTTTTAAAACAATTTCCTTCGACAAAACATAGTATCATTACCACTAGGGTTTAGTTTAATATTCACTAAGACTACTTAATAGTCTAGCTATTATTACTATTATATAAGCGTTAAACAATACTTATATAACCCATAATAGTAGCCCAAATACTCCTTATAAGGTCCTAATAACATTACTATATTGAAACATAAGCTATAGTAAAGATATGGTAGGTATAACTCACTTATAGCGGGTTTTTCGCAAAAACCGGGCTTCGCTCGAGCTGCGTTCCCGAGCCAAAAGGCTCTTTTCTCGGGACTCCGGGAGCCTCGGGGCTTCCTTCGGGTGCTAGGGGGTTTACCTAGGCTTTTAGGGGGGTTAGGGGGCTAGAGAGAGAAAGAATAGTTTGGGAAGGTGTGAAGAATGAGGGAACCCGACACCCCTACTAATAGGCTGAATTCCTGATGGAATCTACGAGTAGGAGGACCTACTCGCCGAGTTGGGGCATGTGGCAGCCTTCTGGTGGTGCCATGTGTCCAATTCTGGTGATACCACGTCACCCCTATCGCGTATCAGCCTTCAAACTTAGAAAAATCATAAATCTTGCATACGAGCTCCATTTTCGACGTTCTTTTTTTCAACGCATAGGTAAAACAAGATCTACAACTTTCATTTAGACTCTGTCGGCTAATTCTCGACCGATCTCAAATTTAACAGTATGAGGCGTTTAGACTGTTAAATAACCGCGAAGAATTCGTAACTCCTTCACACGGACTCCATTTTCGTCTATCTTTTTACTGTTGAGTTCCTATTAATGAGATCTTCAACTCTCATTTAGGTCATGTAAGCCAAAAACCGCTCGAACTAAAATTCGAGTTTCGGGTCGTACATTGCTAAGTCGAATCTTAGAAAAATCATAACTTCCTCATACGAAGTCTGATTTGGGCGTTCTTTTTTTTTGTATGTTCTCAGTTTAACAGATACTACAACTTTCGTTTAGATTGCTAAGTCTAAAAGTCGCTCCATCGTAAATTTAGTATTTACGCTTCCCGTTGTCGTGCCAGTTTTGTTCTAAAACTTCGACATGCCATAACTTGTTCGTTATAACTCGGATTTCGGCGTTATTTATATGTACGGAAACCTTGAGACATATTCTACAACTTGGTTAAGACTATTTATTATAAATAATCTTTTTCCGAAAAGCCGTTTTCGACACTTATTGCCTCTAAATTGACTGGCTCGGATCTGCGGGCGTTACACCTTGGAATTCCAGGGTACACGCTCTCAGCATATCTTCAAGTGTTTGTATTGTTCTTTCACTCCGACCATCAGTCTGCGGATGGAAAGCTGTACTTAAACACAACTTGGTACCCATCTCCTCTTGTAGACTTTTCCAAAACCTTGAGGTGAAACGGCTATCACGATCTGACACAATCGTTAAAGGAACACCGTGAAGCCTCACAATTTCCTTCACGTACGAACTTGCAAGCTTTTCCATAGACCATTTCTCCTTGGCTACTATGAAACGCGCACTCTTAGTGAATCAATCAACGACCACCCAAATCATGTCGTGACCATTTTTTGTCCTGGGCAGTTTAGTGACAAAATCCATAGCAATGTCTTCCCACTTACCCATAGGTACAGGTAAAGGTTCTAAACTCCCATACGGTTTCTGATGTTGTGTCTTTACTCTAGCACAAGTCACACACTCGGCCACATACTTTGCAACATCAAGCTTCATCGTCAGCCACCGGTAGTAGGGTTTCAGGTCGCTATACATTTTAGTGCTACCGGGATGAATCGAGTACATGGTCTTATGAGCTTCTTCCATCAGAAGATCTCTGACTCCTCCTTTCTCAGGTATCCAAATCCGATCTTGGAACACCTTCAGTCCATGACTGTTTACACTGAACACCAACGTTTTGCCGAAACGTTCCTCCTTTCAGTCATTTTTCTCAGAAGCTTCCTCTTGAGCTTTCTTTATACTTTCCACAATGGTCGAGCCAACTTCAATTCTCAACGCTCTTGGCCTTTTCCTTTCAAGATTGACTTTCCAACGGAGAGCATCAGCAACAACATTTAATTTACCGGGGTGGTAAAGTATCTCACAGTCGTAGTCCTTAAGTAACTCTAGCCAGCGTCGTTGCCTCATATTCAATTCTTTCTAATTAAAGAGATATTGGAGACTCTTATGATCAGTGAAAAGTTTGCACTTCGTGCCATAGAGGTAATGCCTCCATATTTTAAGAGCGAAAACTACTGCTGCCAACTCCAAATCATGAGTCGGGTAGTTCTTTTCATGCTCTTTCAATTGTCGAGATGCATATGCGATCACCTTATCTCTTTGGGTCAAAAGACAACCCAATCCAACCCCAGACGCATCGCTATAAACAGCAAAGTCTTCAACTCCATCGGGTAGAGAAAGTATCGGTGCCTCGCATAGTTTCTTCTTTAGCTTCTCGAATGCTTCTTTATGATTATCACTCTAAGCATAAGTAGCTCCTTTGTGGGTCAAAGCTGTTAATGGACTAGCAATCGAAGAAAAGCCTTGGATAAACCTTCGATAATATCCAGCTAATCCCAAAAAGCCTCGAATCTCCATGGGACTTTTCGGTTGTTCCCACTTCATGACAGCTTCAATCTTTGTTGGATCAACCATTATCCCTTCTTGGTTGACCACGTGACCCAAGAATTGGACTTCTCGAATCCAAAAATCACATTTGGAGAACTTAGCATACAACTTCTTCTTCTTCAAGACTTCCAACACTTCTTGTAAGTGTCTGCCATGCTCCTCTTGGCTTTTCGAGTAAATCAGAATGTCATCTATGAACACTATCACAGATTTATCAAGGAACGGATTACAAACCCTATTCATCAAATCCATGAAAGCTGCCGGAGCATTGGTTAGTCCAAACGACATAACAAAGAACTCGTAGTGTCCATATCGCGTTCTGAATGCAGTCTTCTCTATATCCTGCTCTTTCACCTTCAGCTGATGATATCCTGACCTTAGGTCGATCTTTGAAAAATAACTTGAACCTTGTAGTTGATCGAATAGGTCATCAATCCTAGACAACGGATATCTATTCTTTATTGTTGCCTTATTCAGCCCTCTATAATCGATGCACATTCTCATACTTCCATCTTTCTTCTTCACGAATAACACCGGAGCTCCCCAGGGTGATGAACTAGGTCTAATGAAACCTTTGTCCAATAACTCCTGAAGTTGCATCATCAGCTCCTTCATCTCCGTCGGTGCTAATCGATAAGGTGCTTTTGCTATTGTCGTCATCCCTGGTAACAAGTGTATTCTAAACTCCACTTGTCTATCAGACGGTAATCCGGGAAGATCTTCGGGAAATACTTCCGGATAAGCACATACGACAGGAATGTTCTGCATCGCCTTTTTCTCCTTCTTAGCATCTATCACAAGTGCTAGATACGACGTACATCCTTTGGCCAAACACCTTCTGGCTTTCATCAATGAAATGATTCCAGAATTTACTCTGCGTTTATCTCCGTACACCATAAACGACTCTTTCCCTGGCGGGTTTACCTTTACAATCTTCTTCTTGCACAATATCCCAGCGTCATTGGCGCTAAGCCAATCCATTCCCAACACGATGTCGAAACCATTAAGTTCTATAGGCAATAATTTATCGCGGAACTTATTCCCATTCAAGTCAATTAAGATGTTTTTCATACGAGGGCTAACAGGTACAAACTTGCCACCAGCAACTTCGACTAATCAGGCATTATCTAGTCTATCAATAGGAAAAGCTATTTTCCTACCAAATTCATGCGAAATAAAGGAGTAGTTGGCTCCAAAATCAAATAAAATTTGGGAAGGCAATTTTTTTACGAGAAAGGTACCTGAAGCGACATCAGCTTTATCTTTAGCAGCTTCCAGTGTCATCTGGAATGCTCTAGCCTTCAGCTTTGGCGGAATGTTTGGTTTTGTTGCCTCCTTCTTTTTCGGTCAGTCCCTCGACATGTGTCCCTCCTCACCACAACCATAACAAACTTTCTTAGTGAGGGTGCATTCTTTGGCATAGTGCCCTGGCTTTCCATATTTGAAGCATGTGGCCACTACCTCACATTTTCCATGATGCTTCTTCTTACATTTTTTGCACCATTTCGCTTCCCCTCCTCCTCTTCTCGAAATAGACTTCGAGAACTTGTTTTTCTTGTTGGACCCTGAAGTTCCATCGAACTTCCTCTTTTCGCCAACCTCTATCCTTTCCAGACCCTTTTCCTTCTGCTGGGCCTCCACATTCTTAGCTGCTCGAACAGCTGTTTTCAGAGTAGTTGCCATTTTGACTGTCGGGCCAAAGTCGGCAGGCAGTCCGTTAGCAAACCTCTCAATCTTGGAGAGTTCCGTTGGCACTAGGTACGGAAATCACTTCATTTTCTCAGTGAATGCAGTAGCATAGTCATCTATGCTCATCCTCCCATTCTTCAAGTTTTGGAACTCATTGTTCAGATCAATAAGATCTGTCTCTGAACAATATTGCACCCTTAGTTGTTCCAAGAACTCCTCCCATGACATTTTCAGGGCTTCTCCTCATGTCATAGTATCTGCCAACAACTTCCACCAACTCAAGACTCCAGTACTCAGTTGTCTAACTGCAAAGACAGTCTTCTGTTTGTTGCTACAGTCGCAACTTTCAAATACCATCTCCATTTCGGAGATCCAATCCATAATCTCAACATGCATTGGGCTTCCAGAAAGACTTGGAGGCTTGGCGCCCAAGAAATTCTTATACATTCGCCCATCCTTGTTGTTTCTCCTTTCCGGATTGTTCATTCATTCTCCTTGAGTCCCAACTTGACTCACCATGCGACTATTGTTCCTATCCTCCGATTGCTCGGGAATCAATTCGGGTTCCTCAATAGGTATGATAGGTTCGTCCCTATTTTCATGTAACATCCGTCGCATTTCCTCCCTTTGTTCGGTTAACATAGCCCGAACCATGGCTTGCACCCCAGCCATCGTTATTGGTTTTGGTGCTGCTGCTACAACAGGTGCTTGCTCAACCACTAGTGGTTGATTCCTGTTTTCATCCGCGTTTCCAATGCCACTCCTGGTTCTTACAATTTTTGATCTACACACCAAATAAGGTGAAATTAGATCCTCATCCACGATAGATAATTAAATCATCCTTATCACTCTGAAACGTTTACATGTTAGTTCTAATACCGTAGACGTACGCTTAGAATCCTACACACATAAGGTTTCCAGATCCGGTCGGCAACAGACCATAGATCCGAACATATAATATCATATATGGCAACATATAACATTTAGCACATAAAAACATTTTAGGCAGCTTCCTAAAATATACTAGTGCTCGTGTATGACATATAACATACATACATCTAACAACCATCACTTAGCATTCTAAGTTTAAGTCTAGAAATCCTACAAATTCCTAGTTCACTTAAACTATCGCTCTGATACCAACTGTGACATCCCCAAAATCTTGGCTAGAAAAGACCGATTTCATTTATGCTTTTTAAAATAATTTCAGAGTAAATACTTTTGGTTTAAAAGAGTTGCGGAATTTATTCTTAAAACAAAATATGATAAAATAATATTTATCAAAGCATTTCATCAAGAGATGCATTTTCATTATATAATCAAAACTCGGGATGTCATGTTCCGATACAGACCATAAAGCATAAACGATAACATTACAAGTCATTCAACAAATATATACATATACAGACTTGTAAACAAAACAACTTGATGATTCATCCATCTTATGCCCTCGCGCCACTACCTGTAATACGAATAAACTGAGTGGGTCAGGCTTGGGAGCCTGGTGAGCATATAGGGTTTTCAACCCACAATAAATAATTATATTTAATTTCACCAACCAACAATAACCCGATTACCCATTCCCGTTATCCTCACTGTATGTCCCTAAAACAACATCTATCTCAAGGGACCTAATCTAGGATTTTCATCGGGACGGAGATTACTGCTAAGGGGTTTCCTGAACAATAGATATCCTAGAGGCAACCATGAGGGCGATAGAGTACACCGGTGAACACATCGTTCACAACACCTACAGGTTATGAACCTGCTAGCGTTCCACAGGATTGTCTAGAAAGAGTCTGTGGTAGTTATCCATACTCCGCTGAATAACTAGATCAACAACAACAACATCGAGGCCTCTCATCTGTTTATCACACATCAACTATCTACCCATGTTCTACCCAGCATATTAGTAGATAAATATATATATATATATATATATATATATATATATATATATATATATATTTATACATAGTTTAAAACCTGTATAGCATTCTCATTCGATACATGCTCCACAAAACAGATGAGGCACACCCACATAACATGTATTTCATAGAGAATAAATCAGATCTATGAGATAGAAGAAAGTGAATATACATTCACGCATATAACAACAACATATACACATAACACGTATTTCGTATAAAATACTTCATAATTATGCGTTAGAAGAAGGTAACTACACACTCACTTGATTAGAAGATGATCGGATAGCACTACGACTTGCAGAAGTAGTATTCTTCAGTAGATCTGGAAGATCTTCACAAAAAATCAGGCTCCTTGCAGGCAGAGCTTCGACTCGGGAATCACACTTCTTGGGATCTTCGGGGCTTCGGGACTTGCTTCCGGGCTCGGGAGTGATACCGGGGCTTCGGGATATCTCTAGCACGTAAAACGATGCAAAACGGGAGAAAGATCAGAGAATTTGGCAAATGGAGTCGGCTGCCCTCGCAAGCCTTTTATAGGAGGCTGAGGCCTCGCATTACGCTAGGCGTAATGCTCTATGCGGGGTGTACTCCTCCGAAATCGTCACTGCTTACGTATCCGAAGAACTCGAGTGCGAGGGTCGTCATGCTTCACTGTACGCTGGGCGTAACCCGGATAAGTCCGGTGACTCCACTTCGGATAATATCGGATTTAATAATTAAATTTAAATTTAAATTATTTAATAAAGTTTGAAAATTCATATCTTATTCATACGAAATCCGTTTTCGATGTTCTTTATATCCATGCGTAGGTGAGACTACGCTCTACAACTTTTGTTTAGACTCCGTCGGCTAATTATGAATTTATTTTTATTATTTATTTTTAGTAGGCCGGGACATGAAAACTTTGTTATAAATTCATAACTTCTTTATCCGATGTCCGTTCTCGCCTATCTTTTTATCGCTTCGCTACCACTAACGAGATCTTCGATTCTCGTTTAGATTGTTTCGGATAAAAATCGCTTGATCTCAAATCGAGTATTCGGGCTGCATACTGCTAAGTCGAAACTTCATAAAATCATAACTTCCTCATACGAAGTCAGATTTGGGCGTTCTATATATATTTGGAAACCTCGTTTCGGCCACTACAACTTTATTTAAAGATATCGCACTTATCTCACACTTAAATTTTGACGCTTACTTTATTCTTAATTCATTTAAGCCACATAATTAAGCAATTAAGCATAAAACACATAATATTCAAATAATACATTCTTATTATTTCCAAATGGGTTACAAAGGTTAACCTAGACTATTACATTGCTATTAATGACAAGCCAAGAAACACAGGCGTTACAATTCTCTCCACCTTAGAATGATTTCGTCCCCAGAATCACACGTCAACAAACAACTGCGGGCAGCGACTCATCATGTCACTTTCCGTTTCCCAGGTGAGATTCGGCCCATTCGTGTGTTTCCATCGGACAAGAACTAACTCGACCATCTTGCGTCGTAACTTCTTAGTCTTTCGGTCAATGATTGCCTCTAGTTCTTCAATCAACCTTTTGTTCTCATCGATTATCAACTCCGAAAGTGGAATCATGTCGGGAACTTCTCCCGTGAACTTCCTCAAATAACACACATGAAAATTGTTATGAATTCCATTCAGTTCTTCTGGTAGTTCGAGCTTGTAAGCTTGGTTCCCAATCCTCTGAAGAACTTTAAACGGTCCAATAAACCTTGGACTTAATTTTCCCCTTTTACCAAATCTTATAAGTCCCTTCCACAGGGAGACTTTAAGTAAAACCGAATCCCCAACTTCAAAAGTTATCGTTCTTTTCTTTTTGTCAGCATAGCTCTTTTGACGATCCTGAGTTGCTAACATTCTTTCCCTAATTATTTTCAACTTTCCAGCAGTTTGATGGACTATCTCCGGTCCCATAAACTGCTTTTCCCCAGCCTCAAACCAACAAGACGGCGTACGACACTTCTGTCCATACAAAGCTTGATAAGGTGCCATCTTTATGCTCGAGTGGAAACTATTATTGTAGGAAAATTCTACCAAAGGTAAATGTTCATCCCTGTTACCTTGTGTGACATCCCCATTTTCACGGCCAGAAAAGACCGATTCTTGTTTATGCTTTGTAAAAATCAGAGTACTTCTTTTCATAAAATGTTGCGGAATTTGTTCCCAGAAAAACATGATAAATACGTTATTAAAACATTTTCGAAGGAACGTATTTTATTCATTTCAAAATGGTTGTGATGTCATCGTCAATACAGAAACATAAGCATAAACATAACTTACTTTTATTTACACTAGTGATCTACATCTCTTTAATCTCTCAGTGTAATGTCACTTCATATCAACACCTGAGATATAAATAAACTGGAGTGGGTCAGGTTGGGAAACCTGGTGAGTACATAGGGTTTTCAACCCACAATAATATAATTATTATGTTTAAACAATCAAACAATTAAACCCCATTACCCATCCCCATTATGTTCTTTATTCTTAAGGATCTACCCTAAGAATCAGCTATTTTTCGTTTATTCATTCCTAAGGATTATCCTAAGGAATAGGTACGAATTCCATCATTGTCAATGACACATCTGTCACGCATATCTGCTAGTTATGTCACTTAGGTGCAACTGCAAAAATTGTGACATTCTCTACCAGGCGCATCTGCCGGTATAGTCCTTTAGGCGCAGCTGCCAGGGTTATCTCGTTTATCGACAGTATCGTTTCCGAGAATCCACTCGAAAAACATGTCAATGGGTTTTTAGAGTACACCGGTGAACACATCGTTCACAATACCTACAGGTTGCGAGCCTGCTAATGTTCCACTAGACTGTCTAGAATAGTCTGTGGTTGTCATCCATACTCTGCTGAATGACGGGGCCATCATTTGGGAAAAAGGCTTCTCACATCGTCCACCTCTCACCCTCACCTCATGGTCTATTTCACCTCTCAACTCATCATCCAACTCATATTTCATCTATTACATCTACCCATGTCTTACCCCAACATTTTCGTAGATATAAAATACATATACAATTTAAATCAATTAAAACGTGTATAAAATCGTTCATCCAGCATAGACAGCAAGTACTCAGGTAATATGCACACATAGCACATAATTTATATAAAATAATTCATATCTATGTGTAAGATGAAAAGTAACTATGCACTCACTTGGTAAGGTGGTGAATCGGTACTCGGACAACACTTTGTTACTTTTAAAACAATTTCCTTCGACAAAACATAGTATCATTACCACTAGGGTTTAGTTTAATATTCACTAAGACTACTTAATAGTCTAGCTATTATTACTATTATATAAGCGTTAAACAATACTTATATAACCCATAATAGTAGCCCAAATACTCCTTATAAGGTCCTAATAACATTACTATATTGAAACATAAGCTATAGTAAAGATATGGTAGGCATAACTCACTTATAGCGGCTTTTTTCGCAAAAACCGGGCTTCGCTCGAGCAGCGTTCCCGAGCCAAAAGGCTCTTTTCTCAGGACTCCGGGAGCCTCGGGGCTTCCTTCGGGTGCTAGGGGGTTTACCTAGGCTTTTAGGGGGGTTAGGGGGCTAGAGAGAGAAAGAATAGTTTGGGAAGGTGTGAAGAATGAGGGAACCCGACACCCCTACTTATAGGCTGAATTCCTGATGGAATCTCCGAGTAGGAGGACCTACTCGCCGAGTTGGGGCATGTGGCAGCCTTCTGGTGGTGCCATGTGCCCAATTCTGGTGATAACATGTCACCCCCTATCGCGTATCAGCCTTCAAACTTAGAAAAATCATAAATCTTGCATACGAGCTCCATTTTCGACGTTCTTTTTTTCAACGCATAGGTAAAACAAGATCTACAACTTTCATTTAGACTCTGTCGGCTAATTCTCGACCGATCTCAAATTTAACAGTAGGAGGCGTTTAGACTGTTAAATAACTGCGAAGAATTCGTAACTCCTTCACACGGACTCCATTTTCGTCTATCTTTTTACTGTTGAGTTCCTATTAATGAGATCTTCAACTCTCATTTAGGTCATGTAAGCCAAAAACCGCTCGAACTAAAATTCGAAACTTCAGAAAATTGCTCGATCACGGACTCCATTCTCGCCTGTCTTTTTATCACTATGCTACCACTAACGAGATCTTCGATTCTCGTTTAGATTGTTTCGGCTAAAAATCGCTCGATCTCAAATCCAGTATTCGGGCTGCATACTACTAAGTCGAAACTTCAGAAAATCATAACTTCCTCATACGAAGTAAGATTTGGGCGTTCTATATATATTCGGAAACCTTGTTTCGGCCACTACAACTTTGTGTAAAGATATCGCGCTTATCTCACACTTAAATTTTGACGCTTACTTTATTCTTAATTGATTTAAGCCACATAATTAAGCAATTAAGCATAAAATACATAATATTCAAATAATACATTCTTATTATTTCAAAATGGGTTACAAAGGTTAACCTAGACTATTACATTGTTATTAATGACAAGCCTAGAAACACAGACGTTACAATTGTTATGCTAGTAATTATTATGTTAGTGGGGGCATAATCAATTATGATGAGTGTTGTAAGTTAGCAGTGTTAATTATAGAAAACAAAAGTTTCAATTCGGAAAATTTGTTTTGCAATAATTAAGGGAGAGGATATTATACTTCATTTCAATTCTAAAGATTAGATTGAGATTTTAATCATCTTTAGTCATGGATATATACATGAATTTTATGTTGGAATGGTTCAACATAAGGAAATTCTATATATATTGCGTTCTCAAAATCCAATTATGATTACGACATCCCTTTTCATAATCTGAATTATGAGAACATGGCAAATAGAAATAGAATTATTATAGCAAAAGACTGGTCTAGTATCATGTCTTTATGTGAGACATCATGAATCGTATCCCATATTCTTTGGATATAGGATCGATTACATGTGCTGTAATATTCATTTGTTGTAAATTTTTTAAAATGCCTAGGGCATTAAGAGGGAAAAATCCTAGAACTGTATATGACTAAAATGATTAAGCAATTGTCGAGGACAATCTGAGGTTTACCAAAGATTGGTTGCTCATGGACAAATTGGAAGTATAGTGTTAATTTTGAAAGGAACATATTGACATATTTTGAAAAGAGGCAACTCTTGTTCAGAAGTGATAGTCAAAATGGGAATGTGGAAATGTGTCCATAGGTGGAAGTTATTCATTAAATCTGTGTAAGATTAGAAAACTTAATGCATGAAGAATGTTCAAAGTAATGTACTTTGAATTTGAGACTTCGTTTCTGTGGAATTGCTCTCCATTGGAATACTTTATAATATATGTTGTCGAGTCTTTGTGACTTTTGTGCGTAGTCATTACAAGAGGATCAATGCATACAAGTTTAGAATCTAAAAGATTTTGGTAAATGGAAAAGATTATTGTATTCTTACATTTGCGGTAAGGATTTGGGATTGTGAAATGCGCATCATTGGAATCATGTTCAATTGATCTATTTCACAAAGTAAGGGTCATACTTGGAGTATGGCATAACTATTGTTTGGACAAACATAATGTGCATGCTTGGAGCATGGCATGACTATTGTTTTAATTCAAGTATTAGGTTGATAAATCGAAACAATATACAATGAATAATATCTAATCAATATGGTGTTTAAATAAAATGTGTTTTATTTACTCTCAAAGGTGCTTGGGGCCATATAGGATTAGTATTATTCTTGTGTTTCACTTTGCATGTTTTGACTTCCAGAACAACTAGGTTATTCAAACTCTCCACGGTCAATCATACTTTGGAAGTAGGTATGAATCAAGACTGTCATGAATGGGTCTGTAGTTTGTCTAGGTGGTCTAGACATAGCTACAGTATTCATGAGTGCTCTTGGAGTTAGATTCGAGTATTGGATTAAACCCACGCTCATTTGACTCACTTCATGGATTTTATCACGAGTGATCATGAGATGATAATATCTTACATTCTTCAAACCAAGATATATGAGTTGCAGTCTACAAGTCTGTTACACATTGATTATGCGAAAACGCACCAGTAACTTGGTGTTATAATACGCATTTTTGTGTGTGATTTGATAAATATATAGAGCAAGCATATGATTCGAAGTTTATGCATTACTTTTGCCCTTGGAGGGATAAAAGCGATATCTATGGGCCCCTCGATTATTTAGTGATGACAAACGTAAGTGCTCGGCTAGGCCTAGACTAATTTGATTTGTTGAATTAGCCCGTCGTCATAAATCGGAAATTGGGAAACAACAGATGGACAAAGAGAATGATTATAATCCATGTGTCGGTCCATATGATATCTAGAATGGAGGAATATATGATCCCTTATCTAATGGACGCGTCATTGATTTGTTTAGAGTACGACATCGACTTTTAAGAGCTACGATTGTTAGTTAGGTTGCAGAGTCATACTTGCAATAATAGTTATTAGAGTTATCCAAGTGGGAGACTGTTGGATTAGTGTCTAATTCCATAACTATAATTGGTATGTACTTGACCCGATTTGGCATGGTCCATTTGGGTTGCATGGCATCAGAACGATTTGGATAGAATTTTGTGAGAAAAGGATATTTATGATTTATTAATATATTATAAGTTCTAATATATAAGGCTACCCCTGGGTAAAAGTACTAATCCGTCTATCTACTTACTCTCTAACTAAGAGAATGTTATTTAATTAATATGAAATCATATTATTTAATTAGTATTGATCAAGAATTAATTTGGAATTAACTTTGTGATCAAAACACACTAATTAAATATATGGGTATTATTTGTTTATATCATTCATTCTTATATATGTGGGCTTATGATCCATAGTTCTTCATGTTGGGCTAAACCCATGGAGTAACCCATGGATACTCCATGGACGTTTTAACCCATGGAGCGTGAAGAATATGGAAAGTCATGTGTTACATGGTGTAACCCTAATAGCCACAATAAATAAAGACCCTGTAGCTCAAGAAATCGGCCCTAAGGATTCATATGATAGGGCTAGCCGATTTTGAGCATAAGGACTTTTCTCTCAAGTTATTCCAAGTTGTTGGTGGTGTTGTGTGAACCATTTGAGGTGTCACACTTAGGGCACTAGGCTCTTAAGCTCCATGGAATCAAGCTACAACAAAGAGGTATGTTATCCTAACTAGTATCTTGTATTGTTTATGTCAAATTATATGCTAGTTATAGGTTAATGCCTTGGAAACCATTTGCATGTATAATTAGTGAAAACAAAGATCCAAGGTATTTAGAGTTGTATGTGCACCATAGGATGTTGTAGTATACTAAAACCCATCATATCTAACACAAAACCAACTTGTATTCTCCCCCAAAACATAGTAAAACCGAAAACAAGGGGGTATAAAGCTCACCTTGGGTGATGGATCGGTTTTGCTAAAGAAATGAAAGAAGGTGGAGGTGTTTTCGGCCTTGGATGCCTCTTTAGGAAGATCTTCAAAAACAATATGATTCTAGGAGCATAAACACGAGAATGATGTTGTTTTGAGGAAAGATCTTGGCATAGATGGAGTTAATCAACTTAAGTGCGAAGTAACTTACCTAGTATGTGAGTTTGAAGAACCTTTTTGAGCACACACACACACACACAAATTAAAGGGAAGGGATGAGAAAATTTCCTTCAAGTTTGAGGGAGAGTGAGGGGGATGTAAGTGAGTTTGGAGTGAAAAGTGAGAGTGGTGGCGGTTAGTATCTTTGGCCGAGAATAAGAAGGGAAGAGAGAGAGATGGAAGTTTAGGTCTTTACTTAATGGTTAATCACCTATTGATCTAGATATTTGGTGGGCATTTTGCATGGATGTCCTCCATGCAAAAAGTATGTGGCACCATTAGAAATGATACAACCTTTTCTCTTTTTTTTAACATATATTGGGCCGAGAATTAGAGAAGGAAGGAAAGAAAAAGACACTGGGCTTAAATTTATGTGTAATTGATACTGTATTGGCCCATTAGGGATATTCGATCCATGTGGGTCCATATATGAGTTTACGTCGAAAAAGAGAAAACGGGATGGGTTTTCGGCCCAATGAGATTAAATAAATGATTTTCTGCCCAATAAGGCCCATGAAAGGTCTTATGGCCCAAAATACTATTGCTTAATGAATGTGGGTCCAATTAGGGCCCAAATAAGGGTTTTTGGCCCAAAAGAACCAAGTTGATGGGTTATTGGCCCATTAGGCCCAATAAGAAATTTCTGGTCCAATAAAAGGTTTGAACCGGGAAGTTAGGGTTTCAAGCTCAAGGTTGGGTAAATGCAGCGTAATGAATTAGGTTGAGAGCTTGCACATATGAGTTTTGATTTGAATTGTCATTTTCGAATTAATAACATGTATAACCTCACACTTAGGGTTACAAGATATATCAAAGGTTAATTACACATGGACAGAATTTCCTAGCCTTAAAATACTAGTTGTGACATCATCTCCCCGTTAGAGGGAATTTCTTCCCGAAATTCTTTTGAAAGTTGATCTTAAGAGCTAGAGAAAAATTAAGGGTATTTTTACATCATTTGATCTTCGCATTCCCATGTGCATTCTGGTACGCGCTTTGCATTCCATCGAGCCTTCACAATCGGAATGCAGCTTTGTTTTGTACGCTTCACTTCTCTGTCCATGATTTCAACTGGTTCTTCGATGAACAAGAGATTCTCGTTCACCTCGATTTCATCCAAGGGAACAACGGGGGTTTCATCTGATAGGAACCTTTTTTTGGATTTGACACGTCGAACACGGGGTGTATGTTGTTGATATTTGCGGGTAGCTACAGGTTATAGGTCACCAATATTTTCGTTCGATATCCAGGTACATCTTATCGGAACCCGGACGGACGAAGTATCGCGTCTTGTGTGCTTCGTTCATGATCAAATCTCTGAATCCTCCAATTTTTGGAATCCGGATTCGACTCATGAAATGGTAAGATCTGTCTTCTTTGACTTCAAGCTTCTTATCCATTCCACATAGTGCTTCATTTGTGGCATTCTCTAGCTTCAATGCCTCCAAAACCTGTCGTAGATGTTGAATGTGTTCTTTCTTGTTCCAAGATTAGACAAGTATGTCATCGATGAAATCAATTATAAAGTTATCTGGGAATGGATGGCAAACTCGGTTCATGAGGTCCATAAATGCTGCGGGAGCATGTGTCAGACCGAAAGGCATAACAACGAATTCATAGTGGCCATACCGAGTTAGGAAAGCAGTTTTGGGGAAATCTTCATCCCGAACTCAGAGCTGATGATAACCGGACCTTAGATCTATTTTGGAAAAATAATTGGCTCCTTAAAGTCGGTCGAATAGATCATCAATCCGAGGGAGTGGGTATCGATTCTTTATGGTGAGATTGTTCAATTCCTGATAATCAATGCGCATTCTGAAAGATTCGTCCTTCTTTTTGACAAACAGGACCGGAGCTTCCCAGGGTGAGGAACTCAACCTTATGAATTCCTTTTCTAGAAGTTCGATTGATTCTTAGAGTTGGCTGAGGGAGATGTCGATTCGGAATGGGGGAAATCGATCCTCGACGATGGGTTTGCTTGACTCTTAGTGTTAAATTGTTATATGGGCAATCCGCTTCTCCTCCTTAAGAGTTAGAAGGGTGTAATATGAGGTTAGCGGTTTGGTTTGATAATTTCCTTACTTATTAGGTCGTCCTAATGACCGAGCAATATCCGCTTTTGCGTTGGTGATAAGTGATATCGAGGGTTTGGTTACTGGAAGGGTTCCAAAAGTCGAGTCGATTAAGAACTCATCCTATCACATGGGGAATGTTCCCAAAGGGACTTCATGATCATCCATGGAAGGTTATAAACCTCTTGGATTCATTTGATGTATTTTGTTTCATTGTTGTGGGGCTAGGAAGGAGTGTGGTATCTCTTGCCTAAGTGCTAGCATGCTTAGTTGCTAGAGATGGTTTGGGGATTTTTCGTTATGGTTGAAAGATATTTTGTTAATCGATTGGGGAAGGTGGAAGGCCTCTTTATAGTGCTTCACATTGGTATGGTGAGGATCAAACCAGTCCGTGTTGAGCGACGATGTTGGACTTCTTATGGTGACAGATGTTAAGTAGGCGATAGCGTATTCCACGTATATATCCTTGATGCTTCCAGTTTATCTTTGTTATTATTACTGCGAACATTTCCTAATGCAAATCTTACAAGGTTCCTCTATAATCACTTGGTGCATACAGGTTATGTACAATTAAGGTTGTGAAGGCAGTCGACTGAGTAATTCTGCCTTGAATCCATGATCAGACATGAAATAGGAATTAAGGCAGAATCACTCACTCTAAGCCTGCAGAGTTATAACTATGTATGACCCTAACGTATACACTAAGCCACCATAGCTCACATTTAAGGATCCTTAGCTTTTATATGAATGATGTGTTTTTATTTGGTTGAGGTAACAATTTCTGATTTTTTTTTTACAATGATTTTAGCGAAAATTTGATGCTTAAATATTGTTGTTTGGGGACGTTACAAAAATCCAGGTAGGGTTCCCTTTTGTTTCTTCATGTACAGTTGTTAAATTCCTCCTGCTTGCCCGTTATTATTCTCTATTGGACAGTTCCTCTTGAAATGTCCTATCTCACCGCATTTGTGGCATACTGGCTTTATTCCAGCTATAGAGGTTGGAGTGATGTGCGGGGCCGGAGCCCTACAGGTATGGGCGATGTGCCCCTTCTTGTTGCACCTATTGAAATGCAAGTCCCGACAGACTCTATTATGATGGAAACTGCACTTGTTGCATTTTGGAAGGTTTCCGGCATATGGTCTCACTGGTGTTGATGTGGTAGGCGTCATGGCAGCATGGATAGCAACCGTATGTCGTTTCTTCGAGGGCCCTTGAGCTAGCTGTCCCTTTTTCTTATTCCCAAACTCTCGCTTCCTGCTCTTAGGTTTGGGGTGTGGAGTACCTTGGTAAGTTGTTATTCGTTGGTTTCCATGGTTGTTACTTCGGTAGGAGTCGTCGATACTGTTTCGATTTTTTTTTTTGGTGTTGTTTGCGATGAGTTGTGTCATGACAACGGTTATGGCAGCTGTTACGGTGGCTTGGAATGTAGCGGAATCTATCTGTAGGATTGGCG
Source organism: Lactuca serriola (assembly GCF_051521515.1). Taxonomy (NCBI): domain Eukaryota; kingdom Viridiplantae; phylum Streptophyta; class Magnoliopsida; order Asterales; family Asteraceae; genus Lactuca; species Lactuca serriola. Next base: position 73,908,092 of record NC_136416.1, read on the forward strand.
TCTCACCGGTATCCTGGTTGTTTCTGTGGGATGACATTTTTATGCTACATGATGATAAGTAATCTCGTAAGTAACGATGGTCATTTCTAGTTGTACTCTTTCTGTTTATATTTACATATAAATTTCATGTTTTGTTGTATGATTCTCAATGTTTCAACCTACATCCCTATGATGTATTTATGGTGATAATTAGTAGTAGGTATTATATGAATGCTACGTCTATCAATAGAGTACATAGATATCAGTACACTTAGTTGATTCGGATTACAAGGATTCTTAGAGGTCTCACCTCTCTTGATTTACTACTATTAACGAAATACATAATAAGCCTAGGACCTAGTGCGATTAGTGTAATGACGCTCATATACAGAAATAACACACAAGGAGTTTCGGCCAATTCACTCACCTCACGAGTGATCTCATCTTCCTTCTGTTCTGTTCAAACTGCCCTAGCTTTGGCTGTAAAGAGTTGTTTCTTGAGGATGGCTACTTCTTCTAGAGAGCATAGACGGTTGGTAGAGCTCTCCCGTACTGTGTACTGGTTTGGTATAGCTTCTGAAGGGTGGGGTTTGCTCGAGATTCCTCTGATACTCTCTTCCTCATCTGACTCCTTGTCAGATTTTCAACCCTCATAGTCCATTTCTTTATATTCTTCCAATCTTACTTCTGGGATTCCTCCCGGAATCTCTTCGGGTTCTTCATCTATCCCTTCATTGGCCACCAACGCCTGATAATAGAGGTCGCCTTGTGGAATTTCAGCCATGGTGCCTATGCGAGAATGTATAGGAAAGATACGCGGGAAATACTCTTATAGGATTTTAATCGTTTGTGTTTGGTTCATTAATCCTTTGGGTATTAGGTTGACAAGTTTCAAATTCGTTGCCTACCATGATCACTCCCAAGCACATGTTGGTCGTATTTTGAATAAATATAGTTGATTAGACTATATTCACCCCCAATACGATTACATAACTTCCCGGGTTTAACCACGATGTTCAATTTCTCCAAAGACTTTTATTGTTTCTTATCGTGACAGTACCCTAAAATGCACACACAGCTATGTATTTTATTTTATTTTATTTTATTTAGTCCCAATGTATTTATAGTTGCATATCGTGCATGATTAGATATGCCACTTCACTATAAACATTGCTCTGATTCCAATATGTCACACCCCCGAACTAGAACGGCGGAAATATCGGGGGCAGATGATTTCATCTTGTAATATATTCACAGTGTATATAAATTAACTAAAGACAACATCATCATCGTACACAAAATATAACAACCATCATTGTTTACATCAAGTATTGTATCACATATTACATCCCAAAATAGTAAGTGTATGATGGAAATAAAAAAAAATACAAAAAAAGTCCACATGTTATTGATAACCGACCTGCTTAACACTACTAGAAAAACAGCCATTTACGACGCTCAATGCGCGTCGTAAAATGCTCAGACGACGCGCAAATGCGTGTCAAGGAAGGCCCTGTCATAAAGAGAGACGACGCACTTTTGCGCGAACGACGCGCAATTACGACGCGCAATTACGACACGCATTTACGACACGCAATGTGTATCAAGAAAGGCTCTGTCATAAAGGAAGACGACACGCATTCACGTGTCGTAACCTTACGACGCGCATGTTAATGACACGCAATGCGTATCAAGAAAGCCCCTGTCAAGAAAGGCCATGTCATCAATGAAGATGACGCACATTTTTGCGTATCGTAATTTTAAATTTTTAAATTTTTTTTATGGATTTACGTATTTTCATATTAAATTTGCATTTCATGTCACATAATGGAAAATAAAATACCATATACAAATAATACAATGCATTGCACAAAAGTTAATGTTATACAAATAATCATTACCATAGTAGACAAATGTAACATTTCAACATTTTTTATATAATAAAGACTTGTTTAACAAAAAGAAAAATGATTTCTCACGTGACATCACTATCAAGAATTGATGAAAGAGGGTACTCCACACTGTATTGCCAACAAGCTTGACACCAACACCTGAAAGCTGGAAAAAACAATAACAGAAATAAAAATAAATGTAAGATTTGAGATAACAGATGCATGTGTTTGAAAGAACCAATAGATGATAGCATTAGTGAAAAGGAATCATGGAAACAAGGAGTTAAAGGGTCTTTAAGCATACCATTTGCAAAAATTGGTCGATGTTGATCTTTAACATTCCCTAAAATAGGAAGAGCTTGGGAAAGCACACCTTTAAGTCTTGGGGTAAACTGCAAAGCTTCAAATAAATGATCATAGCACCAAAAGATATTCAGTTTCACGACTCAGTTTTGAACACATGAAAGAAGACTTATAAGGATGCCAAAGACTTGGATAGAGGAGTAACCATAAGAAGTACCAAATCCTGCAAGTATTTGAACCATAGTTGGAAGAGCTGAGTTTTGTGCATACAAGTGAAGAAATAGTTCTTCCATCATCTATGGAAGTAAATCAAAAATCTTGAACAATGCATGAATTACACACCAAAAGGGTATTTTGGTCTTTTCAATACAACAAAAAGGCAGAATTGTTGAATTCCAACTTATAAGATTGCATGAATTAATGCCTTCTCCTGGAAAGCAGCAAGTTTGTGGAGCCGGCCCACATCACCACCATCACCATCACCTTCCCCAACATAAAAATGTCAAAAAACATAGAAGTTTAATAAAAACAAAAAAATAAAATAAATTTAGTGTTTAATGGATTTATTTTTAGCAATTTACCTGAGGTATGTGATGGAAGCAGATAATTTAATCTATCAGCAACTGTCCCAGATCCAGAAGATGAAGGGGCTTATCAATATAATCAAAGATTAACCAACCTCCCACCCTGGTTTAAGCCCAAGGGCAACTACCACCATGGAGCTTGCTTTACCCTAAATAAAAACAAGAAATTATATTTAATGTAATTATGTATCAAAAAAGATAATGAAATAAAATAAACCACAATAAAAAAAATTACTAAATCTTACTTGCATAAATACACTCAAAACAAGCTTACACAGATAAACAACTAAAACTAGCTTCAGGAAGGGCATTGTCTAAGTTGAAAAACCACCTTGAACATCTAATAAATAAATAAAAAGGTAATCAAGTTTAGAATTTCCTTATTTGACAATTTTATTTATTTTATTTATAAACAAAAAAGGAGTGTAATTTACTTGGAGATCTGCTGCACAATTTTATTTATTTTATTTATAACCAAAAAAAGGAGTGTAATTTACTTGAAAGGGAACACTGGATTGCACCTTATGTGGATTGCAGGTTTGAGGTACATCAAAGCCTGAAACTGTGAGATTGGATCATTATAGCAGTTTACTTGTTTTTCAAGGAGTTGAAGTTCTTCCACTCGGCTTAATACATCATCAGCCTTCACATGAACACCAAAAAATCCAACAATGGCCCCTAATTTGATTAAACATTAAAACAAATCATTTTTAAAGTTAACCACAATCCCATTTCTATTCATGTATTTGATAAGAAACTCTAATGGAATATAATAGAGCAATTTAAGAAAGTAAGTTAACCTTAGGGTCCATAGTTCCTCCTTTAACTGCTTCTCTGCAACCATAACAAAATGAATTAGGTGACTCCTTAAAATTCATTCACATATATATATATATATATATATATATATATATATATATATATATATATATATATATTTAACTACTAAAAGCATATATATATATATATACCAGGGGTAGAATGGTCTTTTTTAGGTATTATAGTTGTTATTGGCTGCTTTCTTATGTTGGGAGTACTAACTTTGTCCTAGTTCTATTTTAGGGGACCATTCCCTTGAGTCCTGTTTAGTATTTATTCCCATTTTTGGGTTTTTGTTGACTAATATTTTATTCAATGCTTACTTGCATCAGGAATAAATGGAGGAACTGAGGGACATACCTGATTGTAGCGGCCCACAGTGGTGACTGGTGAGAGGTGGAGCAAGGTGAATTATTTCAGCGATGGTGAAACCAGGTCCAAACTCGATTGAACGAATATGAGGCGATGACTGATATAAAGAATGCCCACACCAGAATCATGAAACAAGAGCTTCGTAACTTCGTTTTATATCTCTAGGTCATTAAGAACATGTATTTTCATTGAATTTGTGTTTAGATCCTTTTAATTCTTAGCTTATTTTTTTTGTTAATAATTTGTTCTAGGAGTAGTGCAGTAGTAGCAGAAGTTTCATGTTTTCTTAATTCTTATGCAATGGAAATGGTAGCTCTTTATCATACAAATGACTTGTTTTGATCTCCATTTCCTTGATTCTTGTTTTCTTTTGATTCAAGTTAGAATGCTATAACTTGTTCATCATGATAAAAATGATTACATGTAATTTTTTTTTCTTGAAGCTCAGATACTCAAAGGATAAATGTTCCATGTATTTTGTATTTAGAATGAAAGTAGAATGCAAACTATGCCCAAATATTACATTAAAATTACATCTATAGCTGATTAGAAGATGTCTAAAATCACTTCAAATTGGTTATATTCTCTCTAGTTAAGTTAGTTTAATTTTAGTGCATCTCAAATAACGTATCTATATACTATTGATATGGAAGTTCAAAGGCAAATCTTTTCAAAAAATTCACATTTCTTCTTTGGATCCTAGATAACGAAAAAAAAATATATGGTATTCTTCAATTTATTGGAAAAGAAAGTCTCGAACACTTTTTCTTGTAAGGTTAATTATCATAAATTTGTTTCGTTACAAAATTCAATTTAATTCTTAACGAATGATCATCCATCTTAACATAAGTGGACTCTTTAATTACAATATCATGTGTTTAATTAAAGGGTAGAGATGATATTCAGTTCTTCATGTGCAAATAACCCTAATCAAATAACCTAATCAAATAAGCTGACGTGGACCGAGTGAGAGGAAAATCAAACAACCCCTAATTAGTTGATGTAAATCATCTTTAGTGATAATGGTATTAGTTCATCTTATGATTGAAAAAAGTAAGTCTTAATTAGTTTATGTAAAATATATATATTGGAAAATGAGTTTTCATGTGCTGTAAGATGTGACAAATAGATTTTGGAAGGGATGAGAAAAATGAATACCTCCATTTTAAAGAATAAAAAAAAGTGAAGGGAAATAAAAGAGTTTATATGTATTTTTATATCAATCATGACAATCCTTAAAAAAAAGAGCCAAAGCAAAAAAAATTATATGTTTACCAATACGTGGTTTGATGTGTAGAGAGTCCGATTTTCGTTTTGCAATATTAGCACGAAAACCTCTTACTACTTGTTCTCAAGAAAACAAGTTAGCACTGATTTGATGTGTAGAGAGTCCGATTGAACCAACTTTCTAAGGCTATTTTTATTGATGATTCATTTTTATACATGATTTGGAAAGAAATAATAAAAAAGGGGATTTACAAAGGTCCAGTTTTTAGCTTATCAAGAAGTCCATCTTTAACAAGTGCGTCAACATCAACTGTCTCTGTGTTGAAATGCACCGTGATATTTGGATTATCAAAAACTCTGAAACATTCGCCATAATCAACCTATTATACAAACATATTTCAGGAAATTCAAAACTTATAAATAAAAGAAACCATTAGTAGTTTCATGGAAGGAGGACAAAATGGAACTACAGCAAATGAGAAATAGCATGTTTAAACTATAACATGAATAAAATCACGACCAAAATTAGGAAAGAAAGAGAAGAGAAATACATATTTTTTCTAACCTGTCCTGGAAAGCTCGTGAGGCCTTTAATTGATCCCCGCGTACAAGTAAATGTACATGTCTTGCATATTTAGTCAAATATATTGCTTCCTTAGTTCCTATATCACCTCCTCCAACAACAGCAAGAACTTCACCCTTAAAAATTGGTGAAGCTCCATCACATATTGCACAGGCACTAATTCCCCTACTCTAGAACTCATCTTCACGAGGTAATTTAAGCCTTTTGGCAGTCGCCCCTGTAGCTCCATCACAGATTGCACCGCCTATTTGATATCTCTTGAACACTACAGGCTTCAAATTGGCACGACCTGCGTAGATTGCTGCTGTGTAACCAGCAGGTCCTGAACCTATAATCACCAAATTTTCAACACCTAAAAGCATTCCATGGAATACTGGTTAGACGCTCAAAGTTTCCTTCAGATCAATGCAAAGCACATCCTCTTTCTACTTCGCTTAGTTTGATTTTGAGGTTTAAACATACACATGGATACATACATAGAGGATTTTAAAAATAATAGGTAGAAACCTGGAGAAGTTGACTGATCTGCTGAGTAAGCTTTAACGGTTACTGATGACCTGACAAGCAAGTCAGATAAGAAAAAAATGGAACTCGATTAGCTTGGAGAGGGGCGTGAATGAAGACTAGTTATCGTTTTTACCTAATTTCCAGATTTCTCTCATGTTTCCTCATCTTCTGTTAACCACGTCTACACTCCATGGCAATCAGCGTCTTCGTGATTCCGAAGGAACGAGACAAGATCGATTCTAGCTTTGCCCAAAAACCCTAGCTTTCGTGGCCCTGTGAGCATTCATTGACAAACGAGACCCTAACCCTTTGATCATGGTGACCAGAAACCCTTCAATTTCAATTGGAACCGAAACCCAAGTTCTAGAAATAGTTGATTTTGTTGCCCTGTGAATGTAAAGTGTTCAATTTCTTGTGAGAAATGAAGCAATAAGGATTGATCTATGGAGGATGTGGGTCGTAATTTGAGGGATGAAAAAAAACCCTAATTTGAGGATGTGGGTCGATTTCCGGTATGCAAAGCCGACAGGGTGCTTATAAAAAGCTTTGAGAAGCAACTGAGCCAGTGTTCTTATCAAAAGCTTTGAGAAGCATCATAAGTCGTAACAACGATAGGTGCATTCTTCATGTTTCTTTCTCTTTTCGTCTCTGCCTCAGAGGGAGACTAGGGCTTGAAATTTCTTGATCTTCAGAGAGACATTAGAGCATAGATCCGATGAGACGATTGTCACACCCCAAAACCAAGAACGGCGGAAACGTTCTGGGGCGGAGGACGTCATGTATAGTATCACAACACAGTAAATGTAAATAAGCAAACAACATCATCCATTGCATTAAATATATAATTTTAATACAAGTGTTCTGTATAGTTATAGACACCAAAAATAGTGTATAACAAAATAATATGAGATGAGTCTTAAATGCACTCCATCTTCTCAAAAGCTGGCCTCGGTACCTGTCTACTGATGACCTGAGAATACAAGTTATTTTGAAAGAGTTTATCAGCATTAAGCTGGTGAGTTCATAAGTATTTTAGTGTCAATGTTTCTTGTAAAAACGTTTGAACCTGTCTCAATGTATAAGTTTGTAAAAATGTAAGTAAATGTTTGAAAGTGTTTGTAAAAGTTTGAATCACTCAGAAAATCCTATATTTTCTATAAAAGTAACCTTCTACCAAGGCTAGGCTGTTTTGTAAACTTTTCTGTTGTAAAAGTGTGTGATTACCCAAATATAACTATCATTTGTTAAAAATATAGTTTCTACATTAATGCTTAAGTGAGGTTATCACTAAAATATGTAATGGGTAAATCATTGTAGTACTGTAGCTTTGTATATTAAGACTACTGCTGTATTAAATACTACTACCTTAAACCGGATTTATATTAAGGCGTAATGTGATAAATTGCACCATGCTATCGACTGGTAACAACGACATAATGAATGGTCGTAATAAAAGAAATGACGTTTGGCACCCGCAGACCTGCAGGTCCGGCTGTAGCTAGCAGCAAGGTGTAGGATAGTCAATCCAGTATAGATCTATACGCAAACTCACGCTCTCCCCCCAAGAGAATTCTGGCTACAACTCGGGCCATGACATTTAAGGCATGCCCGATACAGTGGATCACAATTATTACGTATTTATGTATATGTATTGTTTCTCGTATATCTGTATATGTATTGTTTCTCGTATTTCTGTATATGTATTGTTTCTCGTATATCTGTATATGTATTGTTTCTAGTATATCTGTATATGTATTGTTTCTAGTATATCTGTATATGTATTGTTTCTAGTATATTTGTATATGTATTGTTTCTAGTATATCTGTATATGTATTGTTTCTAGTATTTCTGTATATGTATGATCCTGCGTTACCCCGATGGTAACCAGCTAATGATGTACTGAAGAATATGAATATGGACGTACTTTTATGTCTATACATGTATATATGATATATAAGTAATATGGAAACGACCTTCGGATGGTCACCCGAAGTCCCACCAGACCACATCCAAATCGAGGAAAAGGAAATAGGGCGGATGGCCTTCCTAAGCCCTTTAAACATTATTTATATATCTATACATATATGGGCATGCAATTGGATATATAAAAGCATAAATAAGTTTTCATAAAACATTTGAAGCAGTAATATAATTTCAAGAGAAGATCGACTTGATGTCGATCTATAAAACATTTTGAAGGCATAAGTTGATAAAACAGTTTAAGTATAAGAAGCATTTGTTGAATCACAGTCTATAAATAAGTTTGGATAGTAAAACAGTTTGTAAACCATTTCAATAGTAAAGCAGTTTGAAAAACAGTTTGAACAGTGGTAAAAATCGTTGTTTTCCTAGTTATTAATCACATGTGATTAAATGCAATCACATGTGATTGAAGCAATAACTTATAAGTATTTGACTTGTATTCCCCCCCCCCATAAAGTGTTATAAAACATTTAAAATCATTTCAAAGGTTGATTCAAGGGGTATGAACTCACTTGTGGTGAGTCGTTTGAATTGCAGTGTCGGCTACCGTGCTAGGTGACAAACGGAGACTGGTTTACACGCACGAGCCTAGTTATCATATAATAAGCATATATATAACTAATTAGACAAATAATAACTTAAATAAATAAGTTAAGACACTTAGAAAACATTTAAACACTTTTATGAGTGTTTAGGGTTCAAATGGTTGCATCTAAGTTGCTACGGGACAAGGCAAAAGGGTTTGAAACATCAAAGGGCCTTGTATAGGAGCTCACCATCCAACAAACCCCACACCCTGGAGTTTACGGCCGTAAACTCATAGGTTTATGGCCGTGAACTCCTCAAATGGTGTTTTTGGGGTGTTTTGTGGTGTTATCTTGCATCTAGAACACTCCTATCTTTATTGGAATAATGCATGAAGTAGTTTAAGGCTTTAGAACACTCCATATGGGAGTTTACGGCCTAAGGTCCTTCACCTTAGAGTTTACGGCCGTAAACTCTAGGAATTTAATTGATTTGAGGCACTTAAACATCAAGAATGGCATCCATGATTTTATCTAAGGCTAATGGGGACAAGAGGCACACTTTGGTGCCTTCACTTGGAGTTTACGGCCCAAGTCATGTTCCTTGGCCGTAAACTCCTTTCAAGGAGTGGTTTAGATGTGTTCTACTCTCCATTCTAGTCCCAAAGGTGCAAGGTAAATTGTCTAAAGGCTTAAGGGTAGCTTGGAATGATTTTTGTCCCACAAAAAGGGGTTTACGGCCCAAGGGAGTTCCTTGGCCGTAAACTCCTAGAAACTTATGGTTTTTATGGCCTTTTGATGTTCTAAACAAGCACAAGCACTAGTGGTTAAGTTCCTTAAGCATTTGGGGAAAGTTTTAGGGCATTTAAGCCCTTGCAAAGGGGTTTACGGCCCAAGGGAGTTCCTTGGCCGTAAACTCCTAGAACTTATGTTTCTTGGTTTCTTTTTGATCCATAAATGTCATACCCTAACTCCTAAACAAGTTGTCTATCAAGGGATCGGGACTAGGAAGCCATAATGTTCCATTTTGGAGTTTACTCCCCAAGAACGTTCTTGGGCGGTAAACTCCCAGATCTTGATATCTAGACATGTAATTTGTGTTAATGAGCATCTAACAAGTATTGAAACACACTTAGAAAAGTAGACTCACAATATGGGATGAAAACCCGAAGATCCGTCAGAGAGAATATGGCTTTTCTCTATTCGGAATTGTGAATAATGAATTAATTTAATTCAGAAAACTATTTATAGTCCTGGAATATTTTGGCAGAAAATATTTTCATTCCTGATATTGGACTGTAACGGTATGAAACTTGAAATGCCCAAGTTTCACAAAACCAGGAGTATCCACTCTCCTGATATCATCTAAAACATAAACCCTAATGTACACAAACTTGTTCGGACAAGCTTGAAGATCACAGAAACTGAACTAGCTTCTATTGAATAGATGAGGTTCGTACAATGGAAATTTCGGGTTGTCACATCATCCCCCCGTTAGAGGGAATTTCGTCCCGAAATTAGAATTTAAGCAAATAAAAGTTACAACCAATTAAGCGAAAAGATGAGGGTATTTCAACTTCATCTGATCCTCGCGTTCCCAAGTGAATTCCGGTCCTTGCTTAGCGTTCCAGCGAACCTTCACGATAGGGATACGGCTTTGTTTCGTCTGCTTGACCTCACGGTCCATGATCTCTACAGGTTCTTCCACGAAGTTGAGGCTCTCGTTGATCTCGATCTCGTCGAGTGGGATTACGAGAGTCTTGTCAGACAGACACTTTTTCAAGTTAGATACGTGGAATGTAGAATGTACGTTACGCAGTGTGTCGGGTAGATCCAGTTTGTAAGCTACGGGGCCGACCCTGGCAAGAATCTCGAAAGGCCCTATGTACCTAGGATTGAGCTTCCCACGCTTGCCGAAGCGTATTAAGCCTTTCCAGGGTGAGACTTTGAGAAGGACTCGGTCTCCCACCTGAAATTCCAAAGGTTTTCTTCGTTTATCGGCGTAGCTCTTCTGTCGGTCTCTAGAGGCTTTCAATCGTTCACGGATTTGAACGATTTTCTCTGTCGTTTCCCGAATGATTTCCGGACCAGTGAGAGTAGTGTCGGAAGCTTGCCCTCTTGCTAATTGGGTATCACCAACCTCAGCCCAGCACAGAGGGGATCTGCACTTGCGGCCGTAGAGAGCTTCGAATGGAGCAGCCTTGATGCTCGTGTGATAACTGTTATTATAGGAAAATTCGACCAGGGGTAAATGAGTATCCCATGCCTTCCCAAAATCAATCACACAGGCTCGCAACATGTCTTCCAATGTTTGAATGGTTCTCTCACTCTGTCCGTCGGTCTGTGGATGGTAGGCTGTGCTCATGTCCAGCCTTGTTCCCAGGGAACGTTGTAGGGATTGCCAAAATCTTGAAGTGAACCTACTATCTCTATCGGAGATAATGGAAATAGGTACACCATGCAACCGTACAATTTCCCTAACGTATGTTCTCATAAGTTTCTCCATCTTGTCAGTTTCTTTGATAGGTAGGAAGTGTGCAGACTTGGTCAATCTATCAACGATGATCCATATGGTGTCAAGTCCACCCGTCGTCTTGGGTAACTTGGTTATGAAATCCATAGTGATCCGCTCCCACTTCCACTCTGGGATCTCTAGTTGTTGCAGTAAACCAGAGGGCTTCTGGTACTCGACCTTAACCTTCGCGCAAGTAAGGCATTTACTCACAAAGGTAGCAATTTCTGCTTTCATATTAGGCCACCAGTATAGCTTTTTCAGATCCAGATACATCTTATCTGAACCTGGGTGGACGGAATACCGAGTGTTGTGTGCCTCGGTCATGACTAAGTCTCGGAAACCACCGTGTTTCGGTGTCCAGATCCGGTTCATGAAATATAACGCTCCGTCACCCTTGGCTTCGAAGTTTTTGTCCATTCCCCTAAGGGATTCACTCGACACATTTTCAGGTTTCATGGCCTCAAGCTGAGCCGTCTGAATTTGCTTAGTCAAGTGTGAATGAATGGTTATTGATAATGACTTGACCTTGCGACCAGAATATTCTTTCCGACTTAGGGCGTCTGCTACTACGTTGGCTTTACCCGGATGATAACGAATATCGCATTCGTAGTCACTGAGTAGTTCGACCCACCGTCGTTGTCTCATGTTGAGCTCCTTCTGATCGAAAATGTGTTGTAAACTCTTGTGGTCGGTAAAGATGGTGCTCTTCGTTCCATACAGGTAATGTCTCCAGATCTTCAGGGCAAACACTACTGCTCCTAGTTCAAGATCGTGGGTCGTGTAGTTAACCTCATGTGTTTTCAGCTGTCTCGAGGCGTAGGCGATGACCTTACCTCGCTGCATCAGAACACATCCGAGTCCTTGTTTGGATGCATCGCAATAGACAACGAAGTCTTCTCTTCCTTCGGGAAGGGATAGTATTGGTGCGGTGCACAAGGCTCGTTTGAGAGTTTGGAACGCTCTTTCTTGCTTCTCTTCCCAGTCAAAGGCCACGCCTTTCTGGGTCAGGGTCGTAAGAGGCTTTGCTATTCGGGAGAAGTTCTGAATGAACCTGCGGTAGTAGCCAGCGAGACCTAGAAATTGGCGAATTTCTGTAGGTGTCTTTGGTGCTGACCAGTTCTCAATGGCTTTTATTTTGGATGGGTCCACGTGGATTCCTTCTTCGCTAACCACGTGTCCTAAGAATTCGACTCTTCGGATCCAAAATTCACATTTCGAGAACTTCGCATAAAGTTTCTCCTTTCGTAGTGTCTCTAGAACTTGTCGCAGATGATCACCATGCTCTTTCTTACTTCGGGAGTAGATCAGGATGTCGTCAACGAAAACGATGACGAACTGATCTAAGTAAGGTCGGCATACTCTATTCATCAGATCCATGAAGACTGCGGGCGCATTGGTCAATCCGAATGGCATCACCACGAACTCGTAGTGTCCGTAACGAGTTCGGAAGGCTGTCTTCGGCACATCCTCCTCGAGCACTCGTAACTGGTGATATCCGGATCTCAGATCAATCTTGGAAAAATAGTTCGCCTCTTGCAGTTGGTCGAATAGATCATCTATGCGTGGCAGAGGGTAACGATTTTTGATCGTCAATTTGTTGAGTTCTCTGTAGTCAATACACATACAGAATGATCCGTCTTTCTTCTTAACGAACAAGACCGGTGCTCCCCAAGGTGAGAAACTTGGTCTTATAAAGCCCTTGCTGAGCAGTTCGTTAAGTTGACCAGAGAGTTCTTGCATCTCGGCTGGTGCTAAACGGTAGGGCGACTTGGCTACTGGGGTAGCTCCTGGGACTAAGTCTATTCTGAACTCGACTTGTCGTTGCGGAGGTAACCCGGGTAGTTCTTCTGGGAAAATGTCGGGAAAGTCGCTCACTACTGGGAGGTTCTTCAGTTCTTTCGTTTCTAGGTTCGTGTCGACGACGTGAGCAAGAAATGCGTGGTATTCTTTGCGCAGATATTTCTGTGCTTGAATACTAGATATTATGCGAAGACTCGCACCCGGTTTTTCGCCGTAGACTATAAGCGTTTCGTTAGACGGGAGGTTTAGTCGGACTGCTTTCTCGTAGCACATGATTTCAGCGCGTTGAAGACTTAACCAATCCATGCCGATAATAACGTCGAAACTTTTTATCGAGACCGGCATAAGGTCAATTGGGAATGAATGGTTATCTAAGGTTAGAAGACAACCTAAGTATATGTTATTAGTACTTTCAGTTTTCCCATTGGCCATTTCTACTGTGAATTGTTCATTAAGTGCGTGTGGTTGTTGCTTAAGCATGCGAGCAAATTTGTGGTTTACGAAGCTTCGCTCCGCTCCACTATCGAACAGAATGCATGCATAGGAGTTATCAAGGAGGAACGTACCAGTCACCACTGTAGGGTCAGCAACTGCTTCCCCGTGGCCTATTGCTAGTACCCTCCCTGCTCCTCCAGTATTCCTCGCCTTAGGGCAGTCCCTTTTAAAGTGGCCTGTTTCGCCACATCCATAGCAAGTTGGGCTCACGCCAGAGCCAGGAACTTGGGAGATCGGTTGCGCCGGGAACCTACAGAATCGGACGGTGTGTCCTTTCCTGTGGCAGTTAGTACACTGCATTTCATGGCAGGCGCCGTTGTGGTGGAAGTTGCATTTATTGCACTTCGGCAAACTTCCAGCATACTGCTTCCCCGGAGCAGTAACAGCAGTGGGGGCTACCGCAGCATGTACTGCTACGATTTGATGTTTCTTTGAAGCACGCTGCTTCTTCTTCTAATCCCAAAACTTCCGCTTGTTGCCAGCGGGTTTGGAGGGTTCTGGGATGGCTAGGGTGGTTGTGGCTGCAGGGGTCTTGACTCCATGGTCAATAAGTCTTTGTGCCAATCGCTTAGCACTGTCGAAGGTAGCAGGGTTGGATGCTAAGACATTCCCCTGGTACGGAGGAACTAGCCCCCATACATACCGTTCAATCTTTTTCCCCTCAGTGGGAACCATATTGGGGCATAGGGCCACCAGTTCGCTAAAGCGGGCAGTGTAAGCGATCACGTTGGTGCTCTTCATTGTTAGATTCCAGAGTTCATGTTCCAACTTCTGGACTTCGCCCCTAGGGCAGTACTCCTCAGTCATGAGGTCCTTCATTGTTGCCCAGCCCATGTCGTTAGCCACGACGAGAGTTAGGGCTTTGACGTGGCCGTTCCACCACGTTAGGGCTTTATCCTCGAAGGTGCATGCGGCATATTTCACTTTGAATGCTGCAGGGCACGAACAGATTTCGAAGACTGATTCCGTCTTCTCGAACCATTGCGAGAGAGCAATGACTCCGCTGGTGCCATAGAAAGGCTTCGGCTTGCAGTTTGTGAAATCCTTGTAAGAGCACTCCCTTGAGCGCACAGGGATTTCGATCGGAATAGATTCCACCGGGGTTCCACCTCTGCTAGCATCAGACGAGTGATACTGAGCCATGGCAGTTGCCACTGCTGCAGCTACGGCAGCATTCAGGGCTGCAGTATCGATGACTGCAGGTGGTGGAGGCGGTGGAGGTACAGGATTATTCCTATTCCTGGGAGTCTTGCGAGGAGGCATCCTTAAGCTATAAGTTAATAAAGACCAGAAGGATGTTAAGAATCAAATTGTAAGCAATGTGGGAGTGACCCATGGACTAATTACCCATAGCCCAACAGTTGAATGAGTGTTAGAAATCATAATAAGAAATATTAGTAGGAATACACAAGTGTACAAATTTTTCCCACAGATTATATAGATTTCAATAGTACGGGTATTACTGATGTAACAAGTTCAAGGAAAAATCGACCTAACAGTAGGTCTTACATCATACCATAAGGACAATACTGACAGTCCTAGTTTCCTAATTAGAGTACCGAAAGTTAGGAATATTTTACAGATAAGTGCTACTTATAGCACATAGGTTCAAGGCTATTCCTAAATCAAAAGACAGAGATGTACTAGACATCATCTAATGGCGATGGGAATTCCTCGGGCGATCCCTGAGGTCGGACACTTGGCGAAACACCTCTTGAAGGTGTCGGTCCTGAGCTCTTTGACGAGCTCGAAGTTCTAAGACTTCAGCACGGGAGGCAGCCAGCTGTTGCTGCAGAGTTTCGTTGGTTCTCCGGGTCCGTTCCATGTCTTCTTCAAGACGGCGAATGCGGACGGTGTTGACACCTGAGTTGGCATCAACTTCCATGACCCGGTCGATGGCTGCTCGACCTTGCTCGTCATTACGAGCTATCCTGCGGATGATTACCGATAGAGCTCTGTCAGCAGAGCCACCATCGCTAACATTGTAAAAGGTTCGGTCCCCAAAATATGGTAAGGGCTGACCCTGCTCATCACTCCAGCGATTCAGATTGTTTGCCCACATGGGTGTAGGACCTAGAAACGCTGGTCGAGGGTTGTTGTTCGGGGCTTGACCTATTAGCGGTAGGTTGTTAACTTCAGGCTCGGAGTCTGATCCATCCGAAAAGCCTTCTGCGAGGTGATCATCCAAAGGGATTGGATGCTCATCTTCAGGCTCTTCATCGATCCACCCGGCATTGCCTTCATTGGGGAAGTACGGGTCACCATGATGAAATCCATCCATTTAGATCTACGCGAGAAGAGAGGTATAAGAATATAGTATACGTGTAACTAATAGCACAAAATACTCCTATAGTATTTTAAGTTTAAGTTCTACTGATCTTCTTGTGGTATTGTTGGTAAGTTTTTAGACTTGTTAACATATCACAACCATTCTAGGGCATATGCTAATCACTCCTAGGACCAGCATAGTTGATCAGGCTATGCCATTCCAAGGACTGACCATACATCCCCGAGCTCACTTGTGATATTCAACAATCGTAATACTTTTGTTCTTGTCATTGTGACACTGATTTTAGTATGAATGTAGACTAGTATACTTAATTAAATATTTTATTATTTAAAGTATAGACTCTTGGTCAGAGTGTTTTAGTCCCTTTTGGGTTTATAGATTAGTATATCTTTTATGGGTTGATATACTTGATTCACTATAAACAACGCTCTGATACCAATCTGTCACACCCCAAAACCAAGAACGGCGGAAACGTTCTGGGGCGGAGGACGTCATGTATAGTATCACAACACAGTAAATGTAAATAAGCAAACAACATCATCCATTGCATTAAATATATAATTTTAATACAAGTGTTCTGTACAGTTATAGACACCAAAAATAATGTATAACAAAATAATATGAGATGAGTCTTGAATGCACTCCATCTTCTCAAAAGCTGGCCTCGGTACCTGTCTACTGATGACCTGAGAATACAAGTTATTTTGAAAGAGTTTATCAGCATTAAGCTGGTGAGTTCATAAGTATTTTAGTGTCAATGTTTCTTGTAAAAACGTTTGAACCTGTCTCAATGTATAAGTTTGTAAAAATGTAAGTAAATGTTTGAAAGTGTTTGTAAAAGTTTGAATCACTCAGAAAATCCTATATTTTCTATAAAAGTAACCTTCTACCAAGGCTAGGCTGTTTTGTAAACTTTTCTGTTGTAAAAGTGTGTGATTACCCAAATATAACTATCATTTGTTAAAAATATAGTTTGTACATTAATGCTTAAGTGAGGTTATCACTAAAATATGTAATGGGTAAATCATTGTAGTACTGTAGCTTTGTATATTAAGACTACTGCTGTACTAAATACTACTACCTTAAACCGGATTTATATTAAGGCGTAATGTGATAAATTGCACCATGCTATCGACTGGTAACAACGACATAATGAATGGTCGTAATAAAAGAAATGACGTTTGGCACCCGCAGACCTGCAGGTCCGGCTGTAGCTAGCAGCAAGGTGTAGGATAGTCAATCCAGTATAGATCTATACGCAAACTCACGCTCTCCCTCCAAGAGAATTCTGGCTACAACTCGGGCCATGACATTTAAGGCATGCCCGATACAGTGGATCACAATTATTACGTATTTATGTATATGTATTGTTTCTCGTATATCTGTATATATGTATTGTTTCTCGTATTTCTGTATATGTATTGTTTCTCGTATATCTGTATATGTATTGTTTCTAGTATATCTGTATATGTATTGTTTCTAGTATATCTGTATATGTATTGTTTCTAGTATATTTGTATATGTATTGTTTCTAGTATATCTGTATATGTATTGTTTCTAGTATTTCTGTATATGTATGATCCTGCGTTACCCCGATGGTAACCAGCTAATGATGTACTGAAGAATATGAATATGGACGTACTTTTATGTCTATACATGTATATATGATATATAAGTAATATGGAAACGACCTTCGGATGGTCACCCGAAGTCCCACCAGACCACATCCAAATCGAGGAAAAGGAAATAGGGCGGATGGCCTTCCTAAGCCCTTTAAACATTATTTATATATCTATACATATATGGGCATGCAATTGGATATATAAAAGCATAAATAAGTTTTCATAAAACATTTGAAGCAGTAATATAATTTCAAGAGAAGATCGACTTGATGTCGATCTATAAAACATTTTGAAGGCATAAGTTGATAAAACAGTTTAAGTATAAGAAGCATTTGTTGAATCACAGTCTATAAATAAGTTTGGATAGTAAAACAGTTTGTAAACCATTTCAATAGTAAAGCAGTTTGAAAAACAGTTTGAACAGTGGTAAAAATCGTTGTTTTCCTAGTTATTAATCACATGTGATTAAATGCAATCACATGTGATTGAAGCAATAACTTATAAGTATTTGACTTGTATTCCCCCCCCCCATAAAGTGTTATAAAACATTTAAAATCATTTCAAAGGTTGATTCAAGGGGTATGAACTCACTTGTGGTGAGTCGTTTGAATTGCAGTGTCGGCTACCGTGCTAGGTGACAAACGGAGACTGGTTTACACGCACGAGCCTAGTTATCATATAATAAGCATATATATAACTAATTAGACAAATAATAACTTAAATAAATAAGTTAAGACACTTAGAAAACATTTAAACACTTTTATGAGTGTTTAGGGTTCAAATGGTTGTATCTAAGTTGCTACGGGACAAGGCAAAAGGGTTTGAAACATCAAAGGGCCTTGTATAGGAGCTCACCATCCAACAAACCCCACACCCTGGAGTTTACGGCCGTAAACTCATAGGTTTATGGCCGTGAACTCCTCAAATGGTGTTTTTGGGGTGTTTTGTGGTGTTATCTTGCATCTAGAACACTCCTATCTTTATTGGAATAATGCATGAAGTAGTTTAAGGCTTTAGAACACTCCATATGGGAGTTTACGGCCTAAGGTCCTTCACCTTAGAGTTTACGGCCGTAAACTCTAGGAATTTAATTGATTTGAGGCACTTAAACATCAAGAATGGCATCCATGATTTTATCTAAGGCTAATGGGGACAAGAGGCACACTTTGGTGCCTTCACTTGGAGTTTACGGCCCAAGTCATGTTCCTTGGCCATAAACTCCTTTCAAGGATTGGTTTAGATGTGTTCTACTCTCCATTCTAGTCCCAAAGGTGCAAGGTAAATTGTCTAAAGGCTTAAGGGTAGCTTGGAATGATTTTTGTCCCACAAAAAGGGGTTTACGGCCCAAGGGAGTTCCTTGGCCGTAAACTCCTAGAAACTTATGGTTTTTATGGCCTTTTGATGTTCTAAACAAGCACAAGCACTAGTGGTTAAGTTCCTTAAGCATTTGGGGAAAGTTTTAGGGCATTTAAGCCCTTGCAAAGGGGTTTACGGCCCAAGGGAGTTCCTTGGCCGTAAACTCCTAGAACTTATGTTTCTTGGTTGCTTTTTGATCCATAAATGTCATACCCTAACTCCTAAACAAGTTGTCTATCAAGGGATCGGGACTAGGAAGCCATAATGTTCCATTTTGGAGTTTACTCCCCAAGAACGTTCTTGGGCGGTAAACTCCCGGATCTTGATATCTAGACATGTAATTTGTGTTAATGAGCATCTAACAAGTATTGAAACACACTTAGAAAAGTAGACTCACAATATGGGATGAAAACCCGAAGATCCGTCAGAGAGAATATGGCTTTTCTCTATTTGGAATTGTGAATAATGAATTAATTTAATTCAGAAAACTATTTATAGTCCTGGAATATTTTGGCAGAAAATATTTTCATTCCTGATATTGGACTGTAACGGTATGAAACTTGAAATGCCCAAGTTTCACAAAACCAGGAGTATCCACTCTCCTGATATCATCTAAAACATAAACCCTAATGTACACAAACTTGTTCGGACAAGCTTGAAGATCACAGAAACTGAACTAGCTTCTATTGAATAGATGAGGTTCGTACAATGGAAATTTCGGGTTGTCACAACAATTAACAAGTAAGGTCAGGAGTAGGGGAGAAGCGGATTGGAGAGGAGAGAATCGATTGTGAAGATGAAAGATAGAAAAAAGGTAGAAAAGAACAAGGCGGGTTTCAAAATTTTGGGGATTTCATTTCCCCCTATCTACTAAACGAACACGCGTTCATTAAAATTATAAAGCGACACTCACAGATGACGCGCGTTTAAGATACGGTGCCCTCCGTGTTTTTAATTTTTTTTCTTATAACACTAAATTAAGGGCACGCAATAATGCGTGACCTAAATCCTTAAATTTTTTGAAGAGATGACACTTTTTTAATGTCGATCTCTTTTGCATAACATAGATCAATGAGCGTCGTGGTTTGCGCGTCGTAAAAGGCTCTTTTTCTTGTAGTTTAACAAGTCCCTGATAATACATGTTATTTTTAAAACGTCAACATATATAATATTGGAGAGTTCATAAGTATGTTTGTATAAAAAGTTTTGTATCATTTGTAAATACCAGAAAATCTGATATTTTCCGTAAAAATGGTTTGAGAGTTTTGTTTCAAATCTTGTACATATTTTTGAAAATGTATAAAGGGAGAGTTCTAGAAAATCATATATTTTCTATTGTAAGTAAAATGTAATGTATAATGTATTTTCCCAGAAAATCCGATATTTTTTTCTTGTAAAAGTGTTGTAGTCTTAAAACCCTAAGACCGAAAAATGGTGTTTGTATGGTTTTGTATCAGCATTAAAGTATATGTATTTCGTAAATTTTACAGTGTTCGTTAATCTCTATGTGAGTCGTTATAACTATGTTTGATATGACTGATTTGCCTATCATGACGTTTTTCATGCATCAACTTGTTTAAGGTAAGACATTTGTCACCCTAGACTGACCTAGTCTAGCTGTAGTGAACAACTCAGGTGCGGTGCTGTCAACCCCGTATAGATCTATACACAAACTCTCGCTCTCCCTCCAGGAGACTCTGGTTATAACTACAGGACTTAAGGTTGTACACTAGGTAGGTACGAATGAAAGGCCGTCTCACAAGAACCTTAACTAAATTTATGCGAACAGTGTATCACATTGTTTACTGTTTTAAAATAATGTTTCGAGTATGCATTTGATTACAAAACATTGGTGATGAAAATACTATTTGTTTTTATCAAAGTGTCATTTGTTATCGGCCCGATTAACATAAACTGTGTCGTGAGGCCCAATAAGAAACTCAGTGGGTCTATTAGGCCCAAATAACATGTAATGAGAACACAAGGCCAATAAGCATGTAAATAGGTATTTAAGGACCAATAAACATGTAAATAGGTATTTAAGGCCCAATAAACATGTAAATAGGTATTTAAGGCCCAAATAAAGTGAAAATGACGTAATTAGCCCGTTTGTTATTATAATGCTTGTTTTGGCTCAATTACTACCAAAGTGACATAAAAGGCCAAATTTTGTCAAATTTTAATTATTTGGCCCACTAAAACCGAAATCTACAACAAAGGCCCATTTTCATTTCAAATGACATTTTTAGCCCATTAAAAACCAAATGTTTGTAAATAAGGCCCATTTTGATTAAAAAAAATGACATTTTAAGTACATTAAGGCCAAAAATTTACATTTCAAAGCCCATGAAACCGTGAATTTCCATATACGACCCTTTTTTATGAAAAATGACCATTTTAGCCCATTAAAACCGTGAAGGCCCAAAATAAGCCCATTTTGTCAAAAATAACACTTTTGACCCATATAAAACCGTAAGTGTCATAATAAGTCCTTTTTTATAAAAAATGACTATTTTGACCCCTTTAAAACCTTGAATGTCTTAAAAACCCATTTTTATCCAAAAATGACTCTTTTGGTCATCTCAAAACCGTGAGTTGTCACAAAAAGGCTCACTTTTTGTTTATTTGTCAAAAATGGCCTCTCATTAGGTTTTCTTTTGTTTTAAAGTATCCTTTAACATGTTTTATATTTTCAACAACATAATGAGTTACATAAAGTAACATATTTTCCTAAGATCTTCAGGACTTGGAAATATATCAATTTTATGAGGGTTTAACATAGATTCATAACATATTTGCACAACACATCATGAAATACACACAAGCATGCATAAATACTTAGATCTAACTCAAAACCAACTTGTATTCTCCCCCAAAACATAGTAAAACCGAAAACAAGGGGGTGTGAAGCTCACCATGGGTGATGGATCGGTTTTGATGAAGAAATGAAAGAAGGTGGAGGTGTTTTCAACCTTGGAAGCTTCTTTGGGAAGATCTTTGAAAACAAGATGATTCTAGGAGCATAAACACGAGAATGATGTTGTTTTGAGGAAAGATCTTGGCATAGATGGAGTTAATCAACTTAAGTGTGAAGTAACTTACCTAGTATGTGAGTTTGAAGAACCTTCTTAAGTACACACACACACACAAAAATTATAGGGAAAGGACGAGGGAATTTCCTTTGAGTTTGAGGGAGAGTAAGGGAGTTGTAAGTGAGTTGGAGTGAAAAGTGAGAGTGGTGGGGGTTAGGATCTATGGCTGAGAATAAGAAGAGAAGAGAGAGATAGAAGTTTAGGTCTCTACTTAAAGGTTAATCACCTATTGATCTAGATATTTGGTTGACATTTTGCATGGATGTCCTCCATGCAAAAAGTATGTGGCACCATTAGAATTAATACAACCTTTTCTCTTTTTTTAACATATATTTGGGTCGAGAATTAGAGAGGGAAGGAAAGAAAAAGACATTGGGATTAAATTTATGTGTAATTGATATTGTATTGGCCCATTAGGGATTTTCGATCCATGTGGGCCCACATATGAGTTTACGGCCCAAAAGATAAAAGGGGATGGGTTTTTGGCCCAATGAGATTAAATAAATGATTTTCGGCCCAATAAGGCCCATGAAAGGTCTTATGGCCCAAAATACTATTGCTTAATGAATGTGGATCCAATTAGGAGCCAAATAAGGGTTTTTGGCCCAAAAGAACCAATTTGATGGGTTACCGGCCCATTAGGCCCAATAAGAGAATTTCAGGTCCAATAAGAGGTTTGAACCAGGAAGTTAGGGTTTCAAGCTCAAGGTTGGGTGAATGCAGCGTAATGAATTTGGTTGACAGCTTGCACAGATGAGTTTTGATTTGAATTGTCGTTTTTGAATTAATAACATGTATAACCTCACACTTAGGGTTACAAGATATATCAAAGGTTAATTACACATGGACAAAAATTTTCTAGCCTTAAAATACTAATTGTGACACACCTAGACTTTAGGAATGTTTCAGTAATGTAAGGTCTTATTGAATTGATAGGAAAAACATGGAGGTTCACTCTTCTTTGAAGTATCAAGCTTCAACTGCCATCAAGGACATACAAAAACAAACCTTTTTATTAGCACTTAACACGTTTGAGTTCCACAATAAATCAAAAATACAAACAAAAATGACGAAAATAAACTACATCAGGAAAGAAATATAACATAACGTCTCTTGATGAACCTAAATCCAAGATATAGTAACTGCACACATAATACCATAAAAAATTAGAACTAAACCCAAGCTTTTTCTTGTTGACATTAAAAAAAACAACACCTGAATGCTTAAAAAATCTTAATATGGCATTTGGCCAACTAAGCAACCTTCATGGCTGGATATACCCAAAAATCGGGAACAATGCCACATCTCATCATCATGTAACTTAGCCATTTTTCAAAAATTAAAATTGTTAATAGGCGACATGTAAAGTGTTAGCAACGATCCAAAATTGCAAATGTTGATAAATAAAGTTGGAAAACAAAAGTAGAGAAAGGATTTAAATGTGACATCCCCAATTTCACGGCCAGAAAAGACCGATTTGTTTATGCTTTGTTTTTAAAATCAGAGTAATCGTTTAAAGAAAACTGTTGCGGAATTTGTTCCCAAAAACAAAAATATGATAACCATTTATCCAAACGTTTCTCAAAGAGAATGTATTTTCATTAAATAAGAAAACCTTGGGATGTCATGTTCGATACAGACCAAAAGCATAAACAATATAAAATAGATCTTACAATAGTTATTTAACTACTGATCTATAATCCAAAATCTCTTGTGAGTCCACCAACTTATACCCTTGTGCCATTACCTGTAATGAAAAGAAAACTGAGTGGGTCAGGCTTGGGAGCGTGGTGAGCATATATGGTTTTCAACCCACATTAATATAATTATTATATTTAATCAGCAAACA
Organism: Lactuca serriola; assembly: GCF_051521515.1. NCBI lineage: Eukaryota > Viridiplantae > Streptophyta > Magnoliopsida > Asterales > Asteraceae > Lactuca > Lactuca serriola. The sequence goes on from NC_136416.1 coordinate 73,931,884, forward strand.
ATCAACCCAATTACCCATCCCCATTATCTTCTTAGGGTTTTACCCTAAGAACCAACTATCCTTCATCATTTATTCCTAAGGAATTGGCACGAAATCCATTGCTGCCAAAGTTTATTTATCAAGTACTAAATCCATAGCTATCAGGCGCTAACTCCATAGTCACCAAGGTTCACTTAACAAGTGCTAACTCCATAGTCGCCAAGGCTTACTCAACAAGCGCTAACTCCATAGTCGCCAAGGTTTACTCAACGTGCGCTAACTCCATAGTCGCCAAGGTTCATCAAATAGGCACGAAGTCACATCGTCACCAAGGTTTATACAATAGGCGCTAACTCCATAGTCACCAACTATCTCATCTACCCAAGTTCTACCCAACATTTTCGTAGATATAAATACTTACACAGTTTAAATCATTTAACACTTGTATAAAACATCAATTCCACGCCCATCTCAAATAGACAAATAATATATAAACACATAGCACGTATTTCATAGCAAATACTTCATATTTATGTGTTAGAAGAAAGTAACTACACACTCACTTGATTAGAAGATGATCGGACAGCACTACGGCTTGTAGAAGTAGTATTCTTCGGTAGATCTGGAAGATCTTCACAAAACCCGGGCTCCTCGCGGGCAGAGCTTCGGCTCGGGAATTTCACTTCTCGGGATCTTCGGGGCCTTAGGACTTGCTTCGGGGCTCGGGAATGATACCGGGGCTTCGGGATATTTCTTGCATGAAAAACGATGCAAAAACGTGAGAGAAAGAAGAAAAATGAGCAAATGAATCGGATGCACTCGACTCCCTTTTATAGGGTCTGGAACTTCGAATTACGCTGGGCGCAATCTTAGGTTACGCTGGGCGTAACTTGGATAAGCCCGGTGACTCCCCCCTTGGATAATATCGAAAATTTATATTTAAATTTAATTTCGAAAATATTTAATAAACTTCAAAAATTCATATCTTTCTCATACGAACTCCGTTTTCGACGTCCTTTATATCCCCGCGTAGGTGATACTACGCTTTACAACTTTCGTTTAGACTCCGTCGGCTAATTTTGAATTTATTTTTATTATTTATTTTTAGTAGGTCGGGACAAGAAAACTCCGTTATAAAATCATAACTTCTTCATCCGATGTCCGTTTTCGCCTATCTTTTTATCGTTTTACTACAATTAATGAGATCTTCGATTCTCATTTAGATTGTTTCGGCTAAAACCGCTCGGTCTCAAATCGAGTATTCGGGCTGCATACCGCTAAGTCGAAACTTCGAAAAATCATAACTTCCTCATACGAAGTCAGATTTGGGTGTTCTTTTTATGCACACTCATGGTTTAACGAACTCTACGACTTTCGTTTAGATCGCTAAGACTAAGTATCACTCTAACGTAAGTTCACTTTTTACGTCATTCAGCACCGTGCCGGTTCTGTCGCGAAACTTCGACAGGTTATAACTTCTTCGTTATAACTCAGATTTCGGCGTTCTTTATATGTACGGAATCCTTGTAACATATACTACAACTTAGTTAAGATTATTCATCCTAAATAATCTTCTATTAAAAAGTCATTTTTGACGCTTATCGTCTCTAAATTGACTAGCCCTGATCTACGGGCGTTACAATTATCTCCCCCTTAGGATGATTACGTCCCGGAATCATCAACAAAATAGGATTCGTATACTAACTCCATAAATTATCTCTCCATCCTAAGTAATAACCTTGATGCTCAATCCTGCATCTGCTCTTCTTACTATGTTGGACTTTAAATCGTAACCTTCAAGTTACAAAATAAATCCTTATTGTGGACTCCTTCTTCTTCTTAGGATAAATACATTCATTTATCTATTGTAACTAACCGATGGGTCGTGTCCCGATGACCTCTCATCGTAGTCGGACTCAATTTAATATGACCACTAGGGTCGGAATAACCATCATCCTACTAGTCATTACCGAAACAATGGTAATGACACGCTTGAATAAAACGGAAACGATTTCTAGCTTCTTGGTAACCTTGTGACTTTCCCTGATCCAAGTGCGAGTCTTGTGCTTCCGGTAGTATAGATCTCTACTACCATTCACACCTACTCATACTCGTCCCAAGCATTGTCTCGCAGTTAACCAAGTCACCATACACAAATCATATAATCATTCAACACATCAGATAACAAAACCAGGTTTTATATTAATTCTTGAAACTATTACTCAAAAGTTCAAGTTCACCCTATACTATGCCTCTAACATGCTATGCTTCCTGATACAGACTTTATATATTAATATGAAGTCTTCATCTTTTAATCCTCCCATCCTTTTCTGTTTCGTTGAGGAACATGTGAAATGCCCTTGGCTGTGGAGGTGTGTTTTTCTTTGGGCGGTCTTTAGAAATATGCCCTTCTTCGTTACATCTATAGCACACCTTCTTGATGGGTGCGCACTTGTTGGTGTAGTGCCCTATCTTCCCACATTTGTAGCAAGTCATCTCCTCACTACATTTCCCAAAGTGTTTCTTCTTACACTTCTCACACCACTTAACTTCATCTCTTCCCCCAGATTTCGAGAATTTGCTTTCTTTGTCGATTATTGAAGATCCTTCACGCTTCCTTTTTTCTCCCACTTCAGCTCTTTCCAGACCCTTTTCTTTTATTTGGGTCTCAACATTCTTGGCTGCCCAGATGGCGGCTTTCAGAGTGGTTGCTTGCTTGACTATCGGACCAAAGTCCACTGGTAATCCATTAGAAAACTTGTTGACTTTGGAAAGTTCAGTTGGAATTAGGTATGGAATAAGCTTCATATTCTCCATAAAGCTCGTAGCATATTCAGTGACGCTCAATTTTCCTTTCTTCAGATTATGGAACTCATTTTTGATTTCCAGAAGATCTTGCTCAGAGCAGTATTGCATTTTCAGTTGCACCACAAACTCTTCCCAAGACATCTTGCTAGCTTCCCCCTTGGGCATCGAACCAGCTAGTAACTTCCACCAGCTCAGTACTCCAGATTTTAACAGAGGGATTGCAATAGCGGTCTTCTGTCTGTTGCTACACTCGCAACTTTCAAACATTGTCTCCATTTCAGAGATCCAGTCCATGACTTGCACCGGTGTTGGGCTCCCAGAAAGACATGGTGGTTTCGACGCCATGAAATCCTTGTACTTGCATCCACGTCCGTCATTTCCTCCATCCTGGTTGTTTTGGCGAACTATTAGTGGGTTGGCTTGACCAACGGTCCCACTGTAGTTTCCTCCTTCAGACTGCCCTCCATTTACTTCGGGCTCTTCAACTTGAATTGACAATTCTTCGCGATTCTGCCTAATTAGACGTCTGGTTTCTTCCATCTGATTATCCAACATTGCCTGGATCATCACTTGAACTCCGGCAATTGTCATTGGTTCAGGTGCTGCTGCTACAACAGGTATTTGTTCAATCACTGGTATTTGATTCCTGTTTTCATCAGCATTTCCAACTCCACTCCTTGTTCTCACCATTTTTGATCTATACACCAAATAAGGTGAAATTAGATCCTTATTCACGATAGATATTCGAATCATCCTTATCACTCTGAAACGTTTACATGCTAGTTCTAATATCATAGACGCACGCTTAGAATCCTAAACACATAAGGTTTCCAGATCCGGTCGGCAACAGACCATAGATCCGAACAATTAACATCATATATGGCAAACATATAACAATTAGCACATAATAGCATTTTAGGCAATTTTCCTAAAATAAACTAGTGCCTGTGTCAATTTAGGTGTACTACCTATAATATAATGGACACACTCAACTCACAATCATTGCTTAGCATTATAAGTTTAAGTCTAGAAATAAATCCATATTCCTAGTTCGCTTAAACTAATGCTCTGATACCAACTGTGACATCCCCAATTTCACGGCCAAAAAAGACCGATTTGTTTATGCTTTGTTTTTAAAATCAGAGTAATCGTTTAAAGAAAACTGTTGCGAAATTTGTTCCCAAAAACAAAAATATGATAACCATTTATCCAAACATTTCTCAAAGAGAATGTATTTTCATTAAATAATAAAACCTTGGGATGTCATGTTCGATACAGACCAAAAGCATAAATAATACAAAATAGACCTTACAATAGTTATTTAACTACTGATCTATAATCCAAAATCTCTCGTCAAGTCCACCAACTTATACCCTTCTGCCATTACCTGTAATGAAAAGAAAACTGAGTGGGTCAGACTTTCGAGCCTGGTGAGCATATAGGGTTTTCAACCCACATTAATATAATTATTATATTTAATCAGCAAACAATCAACCCAATTACCTATCCCCATTATCTTCATAAGGTTTTACCCTAAGAACCAACTATCCTTCATCATTTATTCCTAAGGAATTGGCACGAAATCCATTGCTGCCAAAGTTTATTTATCAAGTACTAAATCCATAGCTATCAGGCACTAACTCCATAGTCACCAAGGTTCACTTAACAAGCGCTAACTCCATAGTCGCCAAGGCTTACTCAACAAGCGCTAACTCCATAGTCGCCAAGGTTTACTCAACGTGCGCTAACTCCATAGTCGCCAAGGTTCATCAAATAGGCACGAAGTCACATCGTCACCAAGGTTTATACAATAGGCGCTAACTCCATAGTCACCAACTATCTCATCTACCCAAGTTCTACCCAACATTTTCGTAGATATAAATACTTACACAGTTTAAATCATTTAACACTTGTATAAAACATCAATTCCACGCCCATCTCAAATAGACAAATAATATATAAACACATAGCACGTATTTCATAGCAAATACTTCATATTTATGTGTTAGAAGAAAGTAACTACACACTCACTTGATTAGAAGATGATCGGACAGCACTACGGCTTGTAGAAGTAGTATTCTTCGGTAGATCTGGAAGATCTTCACAAAACCCGGGCTCCTCGCGGGCAGAGCTTCGGCTCGGGAATTTCACTTCTCGGGATCTTCGGGGCCTTAGGACTTGCTTCGGGGCTCGGGAATGATACCGGGGCTTCGGGATATTTCTTGCATGAAAAACGATGCAAAAACGTGAGAGAAAGAAGAGAAATGAGCAAATGAATCGGATGCACTCGACTCCCTTTTATAGGGTCTGGAACTTCGAATTACGCTGGGCGCAATCTTAGGTTACGCTGGGCGTAACTTGGATAAGCCCGGTGACTCCCCCCTTGGATAATATCGAAAATTTATATTTAAATTTAATTTCGAAAATATTTAATAAACTTCAAAAATTCATATCTTTCTCATACGAACTCCGTTTTCGACGTTCTTTATATCCCCGCGTAGGTGAGACTATGCTCTACAACTTTCGTTTAGACTCCGTCGGCTAATTTTGAATTTATTTTTATTATTATTTTTAGTAGGCCGAGACAAGAAAACTCCGTTATAAAATCATAACTTCTTCATCCGACGTCCGTTTTCGCCTATCTTTTTATCGTTTTACTACAATTAATGAGATCTTCGATTCTCATTTAGATTGTTTCGGCTAAAACCGTTCGGTCTCAAATCGAGTATTCGGGCTGCATACCGCTAAGTCGAAACTTCGAAAAATCATAACTTCCTCATACGAAGTCAGATTTGGGCGTTCTTTTTATGCACACTCATGGTTTAACGAACACTACGAGTTTCGTTTAGATCGCTAAGGCTAAATATCACTCTAACGTAAATTCACTTTTTACGTCATTCAGCGTCGTGCCGGTTCTGTCGCGAAACTTCGACAGGTCATAATTTCTTCGTTATAACTCGAATTTCGGCGTTCTTTATATGTACGAAATCCTTGTAGCATATACTACAACTTAGTTAAGATTATTCATCCTAAATAATCTTCTATTAAAAAGTTATTTTTGACGCTTATCGTCTCTAAATTGACTAGCCCTGATCTACTGGCGTTACATTAAAGTTACCGCGTGATTTCTAAACCAAATCCAGTTGCTACTTGATAATAGAAAGAACCATGAATGGCTGAGGGATAAATACCATGGTATAAAAGATGAAAAAACAACCCATAGTTGGGTATTGTGATACAGAGAAAAGGTGATTAAACATTATTCAATCAAATTTTTAGTAAACCTGATAACCAAAAGATTATTATTCAAGGATTTTTCAATTTTTCCATTGCTTCATCTTCACACATTACCATGAAAAACTATCAATCACTGTTGTGATATCATCTTTTAAACCAGCAGGACAGTGCCCGGATAAGGAACAACAAAAACATTAAGCAACACAAAACTACCATAAAATGAATCAGACATTTAGAAATGTGATGACAAAACCAAATAAAGATGAACAATAGAGTAAGAAAAGAAGGAAAATATTTAATAACATGTGATGTATGGTGACATACCCTTGCTAGATAGCATCTGGTAGCCGGAAAAATGAAGGAGCTTCAAATCAACCGATTATTTATTACAACCATACAAATAAAATGAATCGGACATTTGATAGCAACTACAAATCCAAAATGCAAAAATATCTTGAAAATATTAGTTTATATAACATCCAATCAATAATCTCATACTTAAGAGTTTATGCCTGATTGTAATTCTTCAACAGATGTCGATCAATAGGAATGAAACATGTGATAATTTTTCAAGGGATTACGATTCGGAAAAAAAGTTTTCCACAGAAAAGTAGGTCCCGCTGACAAAAAAAGAAAGATTTTGGATAACAATAAGCCAAAAATCGAAACAAATGTGAAGCATCTATGGATTCTAGATATTGATTGGTATGTACTAAATTCATGATAAATGGAGTAGTTGAGATCTACAAGAAAGTAGATCATATATCCCTCTAATAATTTCTTTACCTAAAGGAAAAAATGCATGAATATGAAGAAGTTAGTATAAAGAGACGAAAGGAGAAGGGAAAAAGAATTAACAAATTAATTTATTCTGATGATTTTTTTGTGTACCTTCAGGTCTTCAACTACCCTGCCTCAACGTACATCATATGTGTTCCTAATGCAACTTTATCACCATGGCCCGCTGTATGCAATCGAAAAGTTACAATACATATGATGACTATATTTAAAATCCCCCAAAAAAATTTAAGGTTCAAACATAAAACTTACTTTTAAAAAAAAACTCTATAAAATCAAGAACACAAATGAATCTAAAAGCCTCAGTTACACAATTTGCTTATCATAAAATTTGGTTCAATCATTGTTTGAAGTGTGCAAAAAAAAATTCAAATTCACACAGCCATTGAGCCCAAGGCGAACTATATTTCCGCCTTTTACTAAAAAATGATGAAAACGTACTCTTTCCATCAAAACACTTCCTTTAATCTTCATGCCCTTCATATATCTGATATTTAAATAAGAAAATGAAAGAAACTTCACCCATAAGAATGTGAAACGGGTATTTAGAAAAAAAGAAACAATAAACGACGTTATGAATATGACTAGGCAAAATAAGAAAGCGGTCATCAGGTTTGAGGTTGAGGTCGAGTACTAACTTATCTAAAAAACAAAGACCAAGAAATTAGATTGGATCCGATGACTTATTAATGGTGGGAAAGAGAAGCGATGGAAAAAGAACTTTGCAATACCACAATTTTGGAATCAAACATCCTCCATAACCTTAGTAAGGTCGCTGGTATGGCAAAGTTGTGTTAAGAGACGGTGGTGTGATAAGGTGAAGATTTAGGTTCGAGTGTGAGGTCGAGTAATAACTTATCTAAGAAATGGGGACCAAGAAATTAGATTGGATTTGTGACTTACTGATAACGGGAAAGAGTATCGATGGAAAAGAACTATGCAGCAAGTAGTGGAAGGGTCATGAATCACCGATCGTTTTCAAGAAAGTACAGTTGGTTCTTTAAGGGTTTTTAGCAAGATTCTAAATAACGTAAGGCGTGACTTGGCGGATGTCAAGCTTCAAACTTTTTTGAGTCTTGGCAAGTAACGACGTTTGTAAAGCGTGACTTAAGTCGGCAATTTTCTATATAATATTTACTTTTATATGTATTTTCAACTACTATTCATTTTTATACACATATATGAGTTAATGCGGCGATTTGATAAAACTTGACGTCAGGTGCAAGCCTTGGAGTCATGGCACACCATGGTGGAGCCATGACGAGTTTTTTAGAACCTTAGTTTTTAAAGAACCCCATTCCTGCAGAGATAAAGTGGGAGACACATGGTGAGGTGGTGGCTCATATACCGGTGGTGAGAAATAGAGAGAACAAAGAACGGTGGGAGGCATCTAACAAGGAGTTCTTCAAAAGTATGGTTGATGGACTAATACAAAGAGAGCTATTGGGTCTGGATTTAGGATTATAAAATTTTCCTCGTAGCATAACCATGACATGGAGGACGAAGAAACTAGGAAAAAATCGGGCGATTAATGTTTTTGGTTAAATTTACGGAGAAACTAATGTCTTGGAGTTAAATGGAATGATTTGTTTTGATAACATAATTACAGAATTTAAAAATGTTATAAGTAGTTGTAATTATGTTTGATCAAAAGTTTAGAGATATGATATAAGCAATTGGTAAAAAAACATATGATTAAAATACAATCAAGGGACATGATTACTTCATTTGTAAATTAAAGATTTTCTTTAATTAATATTTAAAGATAAGAGTAAGAACCTTAAAATCAATTAGATTTTGTGACTTCAAATTCAAACCCACTTACTATCATAAAGCTCATGTATTTTTTTTTTTTTTGTCTAGCGCATTGTTAGGTTGGGTTTTATTGATATTTTGTCATTCCCAGAAAGTGGGATGTCAAATCAAATATATGAATATAAATCACATGTAGTATTACATAAAAAGAAGGCATTAATTAATATGGTGCAATAAAAAAAGGCTAGCTGAAAAACGTTGGACTTAAAAATAAAACATTGAGAAAATCATACGCTGATTATTGATAACGATTGTAGGCTCTCTCTATTTGTCAATGAATTGAATACTATTTCTTAGACGTATTTCTTTATATTCGTAAAACCCAATGGGTTGAAAAACAATTAAACCCAACTAAAGATCTTAATCATTTTTGTTGAAATAATCAAATCAAGTGGCAAGAACTTATTAAAATTTCGATAACGAGGATCATGCCCATCAACTATACTAGCTGGGGCACTATTAAATCTTTTTCTTTACAATAGTAATTTATCCATGAGAACATACCAAACGCATATTAATGTATGTTCAATTGTTCTTTAAGAATTTGTTGTCAACTGTCTGGTGATCCTCCTATTTATTTCGGAACTTGCAAGTCGATCGTCGTAAATTCATCTAGCATGTAAACGAGCAGAGTCAAATCGAGTACTACAAAGCTCAAAGTTCGACTCGACTTAAATACTCAAGCTCGAAGCTTGGATCAAACTGGACTCAAGGCTTGTATTGCTCGGGCTTGTGAGATGTTCGACATGGCTCGGCTCAACAAAGATTAAAAAAATCATTAAATTGAGTAAGAAATATTAAAACGTTTCACATGCAAATGTCCAAACTATCAAAAAACCACAATTAATCGTCTAATATCTATCTAATATCTATGTAGCATCAACAATATATGTCATAAGTAATTTTACGTACTTCAAAAATACCAAGAAAAAAAAAACATTCTTCCATGCAAAATATGCAAAATAACATCAACCATTCAACCATCTATGTAGTTTCCTTTTTTTTCATATTTCCAAAATACAACAAAAAAAAAAAAGAACCATTATTCAATGAAATTTTAAGACATACTCAGCACCAAAACAGCCCAGGCTCTTCTACCTGTTGAAATGACAACAAACAACGACTACAGCTATTTAACCTAAAAAACAAGCCAAAAAAAAACAGATATGTTTCTATATGTTTATATATTTCAACAGAATGTATGTTTACTTTTACCTATTCTAATCGTAACCATTAACAACATTAACACAACAGCCACAATCAATTTATTACAGCTATGTATCGAAATCAAATGCCAAAGACCAAACGAATTGGTCTCAGTAACAAAATGAAGGAATCTGGACTTAAAGTTTCGATGTTGATTTTGTAGACGAGAAGCATGCGTCGTTCTCATCAACTTTCGGTGAAGTGGAGGTGGTGACAATTTGGGAAGGATAAGAAAAGAAAGAATAATAGAAATAAACACATATGTAATATAATAGAATCTCCAAAAGATTCTAGTTATGTTTCACGTTGTTCTAAAGTAATTGAAGTCTTCATGCAATTCTTTTTAATACTTGTGATGGTGGGTAGCTAGGAGAATTTAAAATCTTTATTTAATACATAAACAGCCGAATGTTTTCTTTAAATTCCAGGGCATCTAAAGTCAATTGTTCATAATACTATTCATTACCATAAAATTTTACTTCTCATTCTCAAGTTATGAGGTGCAACGCATTAGAGAAGACAAAGTTGAAGCATAAGAAAGGATTATGGTCTCCCGATGAGGATCAAAAGCTAAGAGATTACATAGTGAACTATGGTCTTCGTAGCTGGAGTGCCATACCTATCAATGCTGGTAATTTTCTATGAATGTAGCGTATGACTTTCAGTTTTTTAATATTATTAAGGCATTGTACCTTGAAAAATCTATTTACTAGTAGCAATGAAATGTTTTGTATATGAATGACATTGATTCAATCGGATAGAGTTTTCAAAGTATGAGGTTGTAAGCCTTTAATAGGAAAAAAAACTACAATATAGAAATAAATGAAAGTTGGATATTATTTCTTTTATTCGACCATAATAAGGATACTAGAACCGACCAATTAATAGTTTACACGACACATTCCAGGTCTAGAAAGGAATGGGAAGAGTTGTAGATTAAGGTGGGTTAATTATCTACGACCAGGTTTAAAGAGAGGCGCATTTTCAATGCAAGAAGAAGAAACTATCCTCACCCTTCATGGCCTTTTAGGCAACAAGTAAGCAATAATTATAATTCATTTTTGGTAAAAAAAAAAAGTTTCAACAAATATTATGAATTTAGTGATAAAAGCGGACATTATTATTATTTAATGATCAGGTGGTCTCTAATATCGCAACATTTACCTGGCCGAACTGATAACGAGATCAAGAATCACTGGCATTGCTATTTAAAAAAACGAGTAGCAAAATCGGAAAGTCTTGAAGCTCAGAATACAAACACAGGAAATAATGAATCATCATCATCCACTATGAATTCAATGTTAAGAAACCTAAGCATTGATTCATTAGATACTGCAAAGCGTTCATATGTTGAAGCGGATCAACAGATCCCACAAGCTCAGATCAATAGATTACCGAAGATTTTATTTGAAGACTGGCTTAGCCTAGAAGAGTTTCATGGACATAATGGTTTGGCATTCAATGGTGGGGCTAGCAACAGCTCAAATTACCAAGATGCCCTTGTGGATGAACTACTATCAAATGAAGCACCCACAGAAAGCACTGAGACTACTAACCGTGAAAGCAATTATCAAAATGAAGATATGTTTCGTAGTACCCAAATGATAATTGATGAATTTTTCAACTTCAATGGTGGAGATATTAATATTGAAGACTTCTTCTATATGTAAGGACTACGTGATTAATATTGTCATAACGATGACATCATAGGTTAATTGGTAATACTGTATATGTTTATGCATATAATTCTCGATGTATATATGCAAGTCGATGGAGGGTTATGATGACTTCATAAACACTCTATTTTAATAATAAAAATAATACTCATAGTCAAAAGTAACTTTTTTTAAGTTTTGTATAATCGGTGCTAAAACCTATTTTTCAAGGTATTATGACCAGAATATTTACCTCTCTCTCTCTCTCCCTCTCTCTCTCTCTCTCTCTCTCTCTCTCTCTATATATATATATATATATATATATATATATATATATATATATATATATATATAGGGTTAGGTTATATTGTTCTAACTATCTATTGTGTGCATGTAGGATTGATTCTAGACCAATCATTTTAGTTATTTTAAGAAAGTAATTAATACATATTAGATGTTACAGATATAATGATCATTAATTAGAACTTCAGCATTTAATATGCATTAATTACTTTCTTAAAATTACTAAAATGATTGGTCCAGAATCAATCATACAAACACACAATACATAGTAAAAAAATTTGAACCTAACTCTCTCTCTCTCTCTCTCTCTCTATATATATATATATATATATATATATATATATATATATATAATCAAGAATTCAGGATCATTTAAGTAAATTCTAAAACTTTTAAATAGTCATAAGCGTATCCACCTAATTCCTAGAAACCTGCAAATTATATTTGATATTTATTTAAATTTAACCAATTTCTCTCCTTAAGATTGATACCAACCACCAAAAACACATAAACCTTACCACCCACATTTAAGACCATACAGTGACGGAGCTAGATGAGGTGTTTGGGGTACTATGGTACCCCCAAAAAATTGTTTTATATATATAAAAAAATATGTTTCATGTTATTGTACCCCAACTAAAAAGATTATAACATATTTTTTAATACCCGATATTGAATAACTACATATAATATATTGACAATGTTTGTACCTCATATCAAAATTCCTGATTCTGCCACTCAGACCACACCATATTTTGCGATAAACCCTTACATCACCTTTAAGACCAGCCACCTTACGCCTCATGTGATCAACTCTTACACCATTGTCTTCATCTTGATTGAAGTTCTTTTTTCTAGAAAATCATGCGTCAAAGGACCACCAGCCTTTATCGCCCATAGGAACCCTAACCCGCCACTGTAAGTTTGTAACCTACCGTCAGCAACATCTATTCATTAGATTTATCAGAAACAAAACAAATAGTACCAGCTTTTCAAGGGCGCCATATTCTTTTTGCCGCATGTTGAGAATCATCATAGGTGTCTTCTAGATTTGCTTTCTTATCAAGCCTCCTTATCTCCTAAAAGATTATAGTTTTCTTGTTTCCTTTTATTTAGTTTTTTGGGTATATCTCTATTTTCGGTATTATATATACCTGATATAATTCTTGATTTGTGAATTGAAGAAATTAATAAACAAAAGTATTTTATATCCGATTTATTATGGCATCAGACCAGAATCTAGAAACCTAGTTTCTGATTAAATCATGGTCGATGGTGATAAGCCCTCCAATTCAGGTGAAAAATTTGTCTTGGTATCTCGTCTCCTTATTTTCTCACATCTGCATATCATCCGGGACAAGAATTTGTGGGTGAGAATCTATTGTGTGATGGGAATTATGGCGATTGGGAGAGTTAAATGACGAATGTATTCTTTGCTAAGAATAAGATTGGGTTCGTTGATGGACCGCTACCCATGCCAGCAGAAAATTCAGTCGCCCTTACCAATTGGAGAAGATACAATGCAATGCTCAGAGGATGACTGGTAAGTTCTAGGGAGAAAGAAATCAAGAACATTGTTAAATATATTGACACTGCTCGTGACATATGGCTCGATCTAAAGAAAAGGTTTGGAAAGGAGAATGCTCCTAGGGCACATGAACTAAGAAGAATGATGACCACTATGCAACAAGAAGGTATGATTGTTTCTGCCTATTACACGAAACATAGAAGTATTTAGGACGAAATTTAATCCATGAGTCAAATCCCCAGTTGTAAATGTGAAGGATGTAAATGCAATCTCAACAAAGAGATTATTAACTTAAAAGAAAATGAATGATTGTATGACTTTCTCATGGGTCTCAATAAAGATTTCAATGTTGTTAAAAATCAAATCCTGAGTAGCAATCCAGTTCCCACTTTGGGGACTGCGTATAATTTTGTTAATCAAGATGAACAACAAAGGATCATTGGATCTTCTCGTAGCACCAACAGTGTATCATCTGCATTCCAAACCACAGGAAGAGGAGGTACATGATAATCTGGAAAATCTACATCTGAGTTAAAATGAGATGATCGTGGAAAGGTATCAAAATTCGATAACCGTTGGTGCTCTCGCTGTCTGAAATCAGGGCACATCATTGATGGATGTTTTGAATTAGTTGGTTATCCTGAATGGTGGAACACAAAGTCCACCATTGGGAAAACTCAACTAGTAAAGAAAAAGGTGCAAGCACAAGTTGTGACTGTCATGCAATAAACACGATCATCGATGATCACTAGATAAGAATATCACAACCTCCTAAAGATGATACAGTCAGCTAAACCTTTTGAAAACACACCAAAAGGCAACATGACCTATAAGAATATTTCGAAGCATACATGACAGGTAAGAAGAAAACACAAGATTTAAGAAGAAAACACAAGATTCTTAGGTCACTGACTCGAGAGCCAGTGAACATGTCACTCCTCACAAACATTAGTTAAAACCAATTAAAAATAGATAAATTTCTTTTGTTACTTTTCCTAATGGTCAATCTTTATCGATTGCACATGTAGGAAATGTCTAATTTCCAAATGGATTTGATCTAAAAGACGCTTTAAATGTTCCAAATTTTAAATGTAACTTGATATCTGTAAGTCGGCTAATTCATGACGTAAAGTGTTCTTTAACCTTATTTCCATATTCATGTCTAATATAGGACTTACGTTTGAGGAATCTGATTGGGACAGGTAAAGAACAAGATGGCTTATACTATTTGGAACCATTCAAAAGAGATAAGGTGGCAATGGCAGTTTTGAGTAAGTAAATGATTTGGCACAAAAGATTAGGACATGCATCTGAAGCAATTTTAAAGAAGATACAACAATTAGATGTAGGTAACTATAACCAACTTTGTGATTCTTGCATTCGAGCAAAACAAACTAGATTACATTTTCCCATTAGGTTTTATAAATCCATGGAGTGTTTTGATTTAACACACATTGATATTTGGGGTCAATACAAACATGCTACTCTTAATGGAGAACATTATTTTTTTTCTATTGTGGGTGATTATAGTAGGGGATTTTGGGTTTATCTAATGACAAACAAATATAAAGTAGGATTTTTTTGATTTACTTTTATAACATCGGTAAAACACAATTCTATAAAGAATTAAGAGGATACGAACATCTAATGGTTCTAAATTTCAATCAAGACACATGCTTGATTTCTATTAAGAACAAGAAATACTCCTTTAAACTTTGTGCCCCTACATACCAAAACAGAATGGTGTTGTTGAAAGAAAACACCAACATCTATTGGAAACGGGGTCGTGCATTACGATTCCAAACATCATTGCCCATTTAATTTTGGGGTGATTGTGTTTTAACTGTAGCCTATATCATAAATAGATTACCCACTAGAGCTCTTGATAGCAAAACTCCACATAAGATACTTCTTGGAAAATTACCCACTTATAACCAACTCAATGTTTTGGGGTGCCTTGCTTACGTCCATGATAACATTTGAAAGCAAGATAAGTTCAGTGAAAGAGGGAGACCATATGCCTTTTGGGTTAGCCAATGGGAAAGAAGTGCTACAAATTCTATGATATAAAGGGAGAAAAGGTTTACACTAGTCAAAATGTGACTTTTGTCAAACACATCTTCCCATTTGAAACAATTTTGAGACCAAAAGGGACTTTGAAGACATAAGTTTCGTTGAATTATTAACAAAACTCCAACAAGTAATCGATAATGACAATGAACTATGGGAAAACCATACACGTGCTAATGTTCATGAAGATACTGAACATGAGCTTAAAAGTAAACACCTTGATGAAGGTGAAGATGTTGATCTTGGAACAGAGAATGAAGATAAAACTAATATCCAAGAAAGTCTAAATCAGGAAACAACCAATTAGCCCAAGAATAATGTCGATGCACAACAAGCAACAAATGAAAAACCACAAAGCACTAGAGTTAGAAAAAAACTACATGCTTCAGGTAGTTTGTAATGGACTTGCCACAATCTCTTGAGCACTCGACTACCGTTCCCACTTCATATTCCTCCACGGCTTGTCGACTTCTATGGTGAACCTTATTTCTCAATATGTATCTTATAATAAATTCTCAACATCTCATCATGCTTTCATAGCGGCTATCATATATTGTGATGAGCCAAAGAATTCTTCTCAAGAAATAGTTAACCCTATATGGCATGAAGCTATGAGTAAAGAAATCAAGGCTCTTAAGGATAATGGGACTTGGATCTTGTCTAAGCTTCCTCTAGGAAAGAAAGTTATTGAATCAAAATGGGTGTATAAAATGGGCATATAGAGCGATTTAAATCCTGTATGGTTTCAAAAGGGTATACACAAGTTGAAAGGATCAATTTCCTCGAGACATTTGTGTCGGTTGCTAAACTAGTAACTATTCGAAGTGCTCTAGCTGTAGCTTCCAAAAAAACAAAGGCTTGTTCATGAGACATTCTTGCATGGTGACTTGGACAAAGAAATATATATGAAGGTTCCCTAAGGGTTTGTGAAGTCGAGTGAAGGTCGGATGTGAAAACTACAAAAATCAATTTATGGCTTAAAACAAGCCTCCGGGAACTAGTGTTAAAAGTTTACTAGCTCTTATCGAAAATGGATACAAGCAGTCTAAGGCTAATTACTCCATGTTTATATTCAGTAGAAATCAATTCCATGTCGTTCCTTTTATCTATGTTGATGATGTTTTGATAATGGGTAATGATAATTGAAAACTTGAAGATGTGAAAGATTATCTTGACATGCATCTTAGCATTAAAGATTTGGGGCATTAAAATATTCTCTAGGAATAGATGTAGCTCGATCTTTAGAACGGTTTGTGATCAGCTAACACAAGTACACACTTGATATCTTGGAGGAATGTGGAATTCAAGGAGGGCGACCTAGCATGTTTCTTATGGAATAGAATCTGTTTTTACACAAAGATGATGATAACCCAGAAGTTGATGCTTCACTATCTCGTCGGTTGCTGGGAAGGTTGTTATATCTGTCAGTTAGAACGACCTAGCAAGTTTTCTATGGAACATAATCTTCATTTACACAAAGATGATGATAGCCCGGAAGTTGACACTTCACAGTATCATCGATTGGTGGGAAGGTTGTTAAATCTACCAGTTATCTCTCCAGATATTTGTTCATGAAGACCTAGATACTACTCAACACCTGGATACTAAGCAAGAGGGAGCTACACCATTAATGTGTGATAGTGAAGCAGTTCGTCACATTACAGTTAATCATGTTTATCACGAGAGGTCAAAACATGTGGAGATGGATTGTTTCATTGTTCATTGAAAGGTTAACAGTTGTGAGATAAAGCCATGCCCCATTCGTTCTAAATCAGAACCACCTGACATTTTTACTAAAGCATTGAGAGTTGAACGTTTTAAATTTCTATATAACAAGTTGGGTGTTTATGATCTTCACAGTCCAACTTTAGAGGGAGTGTTGAGAATCATCCTAGAAGCATCCTAGCTATCTTCTACATGATTCTTTTGATTGCTTTCTTATCAAGCCTCCTTATCTCCTAAAGATTATAGTTATCTTGTTTCCTTTAATTCATTTTTTTTTGGTATATATCAATTTTTGGTATCATATATACATGATGTAATTCTTGATTTGTGAATTGAAGAAATTAATAAACAAAAGGCTATTATGTATCAGATTTATTATCGCATTTTGACACTGTAACCTTGGTACCACGTACGCCACCTCTAATATCCCTTTATGTACATACCTGAAGTGTTTTAATTATTTTTCGATTACGGCTATTAGTGAATTTATTATTCATATACAGTTATAAATGTATAAATGTATTATTGTATTCTTAAAACAATAATGCTTTATTTATTAATAAATATAAGGTTATAAAGATATGAAAAAAAACCAATTCGGTAAAATTATAAATCTATATTGTGTTTTATTTATTTATGAATGAATACGTATTCATCTATTGATATACGAAAAAAGTGTTTTTCTTTATTTTAATAGATAATTTAATAAAAAAAAATTATATTATTACCAAGAGAAGAAAACAAAAATAAATTAATTCTTTTATTTTAGACAACTATGATCATTATTGCTAGATTTTAGACCATTATTATTTAATATTAATACGTGACAATCTAATTTAAACAAAAAATAACATTCTTATCTTTATAATATGATTGGTGCATAATTGTTCTCAAATTCTCAACCTTTTTTCATTCTCTATTAAACCTCTCCCTACATATATCCCTACATTTGTAAATCATCACAAATTAAAGTAGCAAAGAATACGATTATGTATTACTATACAATTATATTCATAAATGATTTAAACACTTCAAATAATAAAATAATTTACATACATTATTATATATCTCATTAACAACACTTATATATATATATATATATATATATATATATATATATATATATATATATATATATATATATAAACAGAGAGAGAGGTAAGTTCAATTGTGAAAAAAAAAATGTTGAGAATGATGTAATCATTCTCAACCAATCATTTATTTCTGTCGCAAAATGTTCTGTCGTACCAACGCGTTGGAGGATGGCTAATATTCATATCATACATACTTATAAAGCTAGCATTTTTTCTTGAATCTCATACATTTGAAACCCCATTTTTTAACTTCCTTTCACCACATTCATTTAGAATTCCCATGACTTTTTAATTTCTTTACAATAATATTATAAATAAGTTAAATAATGTTCTATAAACAAGAAAGGGTGTTTTATTACAATGTCTTCATCCCACATCGATGGTGAGAGTAAACAAGAGAATGTTTCCTCTTCTATAAATAGGAAAGGTTGTGAAATGTTTCAAAGGGACCAAACCATGAGAACTTCCTCATGCCTACCTTTGTAGGATTTTGAAGGTATTATTTGGTGAGATCGTCTATATTGGCGAGTGTCTAGTTAACTTTTAGAATTCCAAAATTGGTTTTGAACCGAATTTTTTCAGGTTTAAACCGTGTTTCAGTTAGAAAAAAAAATTATGTAGTTTGGTATATTGAGTTGAACCGGAGCTGGATCAATTTGGACCGATAAAGGAATCATTTTTCTTTCACAACAAACATTTGAAACTCCTATGATTTTTCAAATAATTTCTAATAATTTTATAAATAAGTTACATAATTTTTTATAAATATAAAAAATCATCTACCTAAACCTAAAATTATAACTGTTTAAAAAATCACTTTGATTCAAAAGCACGAAATATATACAAACCGGGTTTCACTAGAAAAAAAATATGTAGTTTGGTATATTTAATTGAATCGGTCCGCATTTGATCTATTTGGACCATAAAATAAACATTTTCTTTTCACTACATACATTTGAAACTCCCGTGATTTTTCAAATTGCTTTCCAATGATATGTTAATAAAGTTACATAATGTTATAGAAATATAAAAAAACATCTACCTAAAAATAAAATTATAATTATTTGAAAATTCGATTTGATCAAAAGCACGAAATATATACGCAGATTATATTTTATAAATGAATTCTTTTTATAATGAACTTTTGAATCTTGAAAATACATATAAACAAGCTTTCTATATTAAGTACCTAACAGTATTTATTATTTTAGAATTGAACAAAAAGTTATTCAATAAGAACTTACTTTTTTGGATAGCAACTTACGAAATTATAGAAAAATGGAACTATTGAACAATAAAGAAAAGATAAACAAGAGAAATGGTGTTTTACTAAATAAGTTGAATAATGTTTAATTAACAAGAAAGCATGTTTTATTAAAATGTCTTCATCCCACATCGATGGTGAGAGTAAACAAGAGAACGTTTCCTCTTCTATAAATAAGAAAAGTTGTGAAATGTTTCAAATGGACCAAACCATGAGAACTTCTTTATGCCTACCTTTTTTGGATGTTGAGGGTATTCTTTAGTGAGATTGTCGTTATTGGAAATTGTCCATTTAATTTTTAGAATCCCGAAAATGGCTTTGAGCAAGATTTTTTTAGGTTCAAATAGAGTTTCAGTTGAAAAACCGTTATGTAGTTTGCTATTTTGAGTTGAATCGGTTTGAGTTTGATCAATTTGGACCGATAAAGGAAGCATTTTCCTTTCAGCACATACATTTGAAACTCCCATGATTTTTCAAATTGTTTCTAATAATATTATAAATAAGTTACCTAAACATAAAATTATAATTGTTTGAAAAATAAATTTGATTCAAAAACACACAATATATACAGACCGGGTTTCAATAGAAAAAACGTTATGTATTTTGGTATATTAAACTGAATCGGTCCGAGTTTGATCAATTTGGATCGATAAATGAAGCATTTTCCTTTCACCACATACATTTGAAACTCTCATTATTATTCAAATTGTTTATAATAATATTATAAGTTACATAATGTTATATAAATATAAAAAATCTACCTAAAACTAAAATTATAATTGTTTGAAAAATCACTTTGATTCAAAAGCACGAAAAATATACTCGATTATATTTTATAAATAAATTCATTTTATAATGACATTTTGAATCATGAAAATACATATAAACAAACTTTCTATATTAAGTAACTAACTGAAATTATGATTTTAGGATTTAATAAAAAGTTATTTTATAAAAACTTGATTTTTTATAACAACTTATGAGGTTACTGAAAAATTAAACTATTGAACAATAAATTTTTTGGATAACGTTTTATTTTTATTATTTAATATTTTATTTAACAAAATGAAATTATTGGCAAATAAAGAAATGAGTTTAATTAAAATGTCTTCATCCCACATTAATCGTGAGAGTAAACAAGAGAATGTATTCTCTTCTATACATAGGAAAGATTGTGAAATATTTTAAACGGACTAAACCATGAGATCTTCCTTGCATCTAACTTTGTAGGACGTTGAGTGTATTCTTTGGTGAGATTGTCTTTGTCAACAAGTGACCAATTAAATTTCAGAAATTCGAAAATGATTTTGGACCGTATCTTTAAGATTTGGATCGAGTTTAATAAGGATCTGAGTGCCTTCTGACTGAGTTAGGCAAACTCACTTCCATTGGAGGCCGAGTTTAAGTAACATGTCGAGTATTTGGTTGTGTTAGCCAAGTTTTACAACCCTGTATGTAATACAATTTAAAGTTTTAACCTTATAAAAGATGTCATTATTATCATATGTTCTACATAATTATGGTAATATTTATGACACAAAACATTCTTTTTACTATTTAAGATAAAAAGTTGTCTCTATTATCATACGTTCTACATAATGATAATATTTGTATATGCCAAACAACTTCAAGTTCCAACTTTATCTCCTATAATATAGTACAACGTAATAACAATACTAAAAATCATTTTTTATATTTTTTATGAAATTATTATTTAATTGTTAATAACAATGATTTAGTTATTTTTAATTTAAAATATTGTTTTATATCCGACAAAACTATAAAATTGGTCCCTGTGGTATTCAAAAAACTTTGGATAGGGTCCAAAAAGTTTTCAACTTGCATGGAAGATCCAAAATCAAGAATTTCCTTTGGTTTTGGTCCATGAAGGACTTGAAAAGACTGTTTTGCCCTTTTTATTTCTTTTTTTGTATTTTTTAAATTTTCTTTAATAATTTATTTATTAAAAATTAAAAATGAAAGAACTGGGCCCACTCCCACCCCTACTCTCTCTCTCTCTCTCTCTCTCTCTCTCTCTCTCTCTCCAGAAAGAACCCACACACACACACTCCATATACGAACACAATCCATGATGAACACACTCATCCACCATCGGTTTCACCGATAAACTCCACCGCCAGTCCACCCAACAACACCGGTTTCACCGATAAACTCCACCGCCAGTCACCGTCATCCACCATAACCCTTACCAGAAACATCCTCATCATCTCCCTCTCTTCACCAGAGTAAATCAACCCCAAATATGTCAAACATCACTACATCACTCACTCAAGAACATACAATCACTCACTCAAGAACATACAACCACCACCTCAACGCCTCAGAAGGCCCATGAGCCGCCGAGAAGAAACCCACTCGTTGGCCGTTTCCAAAACAATTGTCTCTCCGATCTACAACTCGACGAAGACGATGGTTGATCCGCCCGTCTTTCTCCTTCTCCGGAGATGTTCCAGCTCACTGATGGCGGCGACATTTAGGGGTTCTAGCTCACTGATGGCGGCGACATTTAGGGTTTCAAGCAATCATTTGCAAATGAGGGTTTCAGATCCGTTTCCGTTTAGGGTTTCAAGCGATGACGGAGGCAACAAAGAGGGAAGATGGATGGTCGATGTATCTCCAACCTCCTGAGAATCGTCGAGCTCCATCGGTGACATATCACACCTTCAGATCCAAAGTTTTACTACTGAATGTGGGTTGATGTTATTTCTGGATTTAAAAGTGTTTTTTGTATTTTTGTTTTCTTTGTGTGTATGTATGAGAGATAAGAGAGAGGTAAAGATAGAATAAATGGTGGTGGTGGTGGCTAAGAGTGGTGGCCGACGATGGTGGATCGGTATTTGTTTATGTATGAAAGAAGAAAGGATGAGAAGAAGAAGACAATGGAGAGAGAGAAAGAGATAGAGAGAGAGAGAGAGAGAACCTGCTGGTGGGGTGGACCCAAAATATATTTTTTATTTTTCTTTTATTTATTTTTTAATTAATAAGGTATTAAAACAAATATAAAAAAAAAAAAATGAGAAGGGCAAAATAGTCTTTTCAATATTTCTTGGACTAAAATTACAGGAAATTCTTGATTTTGGACCATCCATGCAAGTTAAAAACTTTTTGGACCCTATCCAAAGATTTTTGAATACCACAAGGACCAATTTGACAGTTTTGTCTTTTATATCCCATGCAACGCGCGGGCATTCGCCTAGTATGAATATAAATGTAAGTAATTTATATATGAATGCATCACCTCCTTCCGCCACCAACCACCACTACCACCACCACCACTACTACCACCAACCACCAAACACCACCACCACCTCTGCCACCAACCACTACCATCATATTTATATATAAATAATCACTTATTCATATACGAATATACGTATTCGCATATATTCATATATATATATATATATATATATATATATATATATATATATATTCATATATATATATATATATATATATATATATATATATATATGCATATGTGTGTATGTGTGTGTATGTGAATACTTATTTTGTATATCAATAAATGTATTCATAAATGAAGATGATCTGTTCTGTCGACCCAAAACATTGGAACACTTCATCGGCAGATTCAAAAAAAGCGGTCCAACTTCATTTTCTCGTTCTCAACCTTTTTTTCTCAATTGAATCTCCCTCTCTCTCTCTTTCTCTCTCTCTCTCTCTCTCTCTCTCTCTCTCTCTCTATATATATATATATATATATATATATATATATATATATATATATATATATATATATAGGATGGAGATTGGTTGGGAACTCATACTTTCCCGAGAACCCAAGAACCAAAAGTGGAGCATTGGATCAAAAGTAATTTATTAAGGATCTGATCGTCATCTTACCAATCTCATTTAATACTTAACTTTTTGTGTTATTTATTATATTAATATAAATGTCTAAAAATTTACATCATATATCAAATTTTCAGATTTTTTTTATATATAGTATTCTTCAGTTTTTTTAAAATGCAGGTTTTTTAATTTTTATAGAAAACATGATTTTTTGAAAAAAATATTTTTTTAAGAAACTGCAGTTTTATCAAAAACTACAATTTTTTTTTTAAAAAAAAAACAGCATTTTTTTTTTCAAAAAAACTACAATTTTTCTAAAGAACTGCATTTTTAAATAAAAATTGCAACTTTTTCAAAAAACACTGCAAGTTTTTTAAAGAAAGTTACATTTTTTTCAAAAAAAAAACTGTATTTAAAAAAAACTGCAATTTTTCAAAAAAAAATGCATTTTTTTTAAAAGGTATATTTTTAGGTGCATATATGCATATTTTTTCAAATGCATATATGTATATCTCTTATACTATAATATTCGTAAGTAAATCACAAAAACTCTCATTTTTATTAATTAATATATAAACATAATAGTACAAGTATTTTATTTGATAAAAAATAAAATATAAAAAATAAAAAAAATGCTACAGTTTTCAAAGCGTTTTCATGTCTTCGTGTCAATATTTCCTTATTTTCTTCAATTTATCATTTTTCATCCCTTCAATATTCACCATAATTTCTTCCAAATCTACAAGAAAATTAAAAAAAATGATTGATGCAAAAACACTCACAAAAATATATATGTGATTTACCTGTGAATCACATGTAATTCATATGTGAATTACATGTAATTCATATAATTCATATGTGAATCATATGTAATTCATATGTGATTTACATGTGAATCACATGTAATTCAGATGTGAATTACATGTAATTCATATGTGATTTACATGTGAATCACATGTAATTCATATGTGAATCACATGTAATTCATATGTGATTTACATGTGAATCACATGTAATTCATATGTGATTCACTTGTAATTCATATATGATTCACTTGTGATTCCCTTGTGATTTACATGTGATTCACTTGTGATTTACATGTGAATCATATGAAATTTACATGTGAATCACATGTAATTCATATGTAATTCATACGTGATTCACTTGTGAATGTAATTCATATGTGAATTACATGTGATTTACATATGAATCACATGTAATTCATATGTGATTTATATGTAATTTACATGTGAATCACAAGTGATTCACATGTGAATCGCATACTTCAAACACAATAATCCATATACAGTACATTCTAATTCAATTACGGAAAAAACTATATCTTTTTTTGGGACCCGCACTATGTCAAATTCTGTCATCTGTTAAAAACTACAAAAATGTTGATTTTAGTGGAAAAAAAAACATGATCCATCTTGCATTTGTATTTTCTCTAAGTATCCACATGCACATATGAGGAAACCTTCTATTTCTTTTCTTCTATGTTGAAGGTATAACTTTATAAAAAGCGTCACTCTTTCCATGGAGCCATTTCCTCAAAATCGCGTTTTAAAAACTGTGCAGTCTCAATGTTCACTCCAATGGCTGCAAAAATAATAGCAAAGTTGTCCTCTTCTCCACCCGACTATAAAATCAAAAATTCTCAGTCTTTTGTGTATTTAATACTGCTAAAATCACATAAAATTCACTTTGGAGTAAAAAACAAGAATCACGAGAAATAACAATGTATTTTCTACACATATACTAGCAACATACTTACATTTTGCTACTACGGGTAAAGAAATGTATGTAGATTGCTACTGTGGGTAAAAAAGGCAAGTAGATTGTCCACATTGATTAAAAAAAAGTTAAAGTACATTGCTATTTCATGCAATAATACCTCAAGCAAGTTTCTAGTTTTTTTCAATCGTTTGACTAAACCAGCTTGACGACAAATTTGAGCAACAATCTCATTGTGAGGAAGACCAACAGCAGAAAACAAAGGAATCTTTTGTCCTCTAGCAATTGAATTCGTCACATTAATTGTGGAGATACCAGTCAGGATCATTTATTCTGGATATGTTCTCTCACTAGGATTGATAGAACTTCTTGAAATAAAAATAACTACTTGCTAATAATAATGCAAATCCAACAGCAGCTAATCTTCGATACCTCAGTTATGCTGGATAATTTATGGACTAAAATATCGACAATCATCGCATTAGATTCAAACATCTTGATTTGCAAATCAGCAAGCAAAGCAGCAGCCAATTGATTATCATGGTCTGAACATTAGTTTTTTATATCTACCTGAGGCTTTATAAAAACTTGAAAATCATCACGTTACCCAAGTAGTTATCAACCTAAAAATGAAATCAATGTAATTATCCACCAAAGTTAAAATCAAAAGATTAGAAACAAGAGTACCATATAAATAGTCGAGCCATTTTTGATTTTATTTATTACCTGTTTGAATAGATACCAATAAAAAAAGTCACTTCAGATTTAAACATTGGCTGGAGTATATCAACAATATCATGAATTTGATACATCACTATCGCTTTCATTGTCAACTTATCACCAGAATTACGTAGATGAATAGTATCAAAAGTTTCCCCATGATAAACATCATTGTCGTCATCGCCCACTGGTTCAGGAAGAGAAAGAACGTCGATCAGGAACTCCATGAATCATAAGCCAATCACTTAATACATGTTCAAAAATGTGATCGGAAGTTCAATCACCTTCGGCTTTCTTTAAAAATTAATCTAAATTACTAAAAATTACTAAAAAAGCATAAATGATCCCACTCTTTAATCTACATGATATGAAAAAGTCACAATCGACATGATATGAAAAAGTCAATATGAAATTGTTTGAAAGAAACAAAATTGTAAATCACAAATCAACAATCAACATGATATGTAAAAACCAACAGGAAACCGATTGAAAGCAATAGAAAATCGATTTGAGAAGTTATCAGAGACTAAAAATTTGATCAAAAGTGTCGGAAATCGATTTGATTGTAATGTACCTGGTTTGTTGTGAACGAAGACAAACTTCCAGATCGTGCATGCGCTTTTAATCCCCATTGTTTTCATAATCTATGAAGTGGTGTTTGTAGACAACGATTGTAGGGGAAATTGGTGGTGATTGTGGCGTAAATCGGTACTGATTGAGGTTAGCGGTCAATCCATAGTGAGTGCGTCTAATTCGATCCTTAGTGTGGTGTTGAAAGTGGTGGAAATCGACCTCAGAGACATTCGTCGGACGGAGGCGACGACCAGAGAGGGAGGCGTGAAGAAGATGAGATAAGAGAGAGAATGAGAGAAAGAAGACGTAAGAGAAGAGAGAGAGAGAGAGAGAGAGAGAGAGAGAGAGAGGTTCAATTAAAATTAATTATAATTAGTTAATAAATTGAAATATTGATACGTTTCATGTCCATTATGCCCTTATGATCTTTTTCAAAAAGTCTAACATACCATTAAGATTAGTGATAATTACAATTATACCATCATCAATCTAATCCGTCCAAAAACTTGATCCGACGTTCCACTTTTAGTTCTTGGGTTCTCGGGAAACTTTGAGTTCTCAAATGATCCTTCCCCTCTCTCTCTCTCTCTCTCTATATATATATATATATATATATATATATATATATATATATATATATATATATATATATATAGAGAGAGAGAGAGAGAGAGTTAGGTTCAAATGTTTTCACTATCTATTGTGTGCATGTATGACTGATTCTGGACCAATCATTTTAGTTATTTTAAGAAAATAATTAATGTATATTAAATGCTGAAGATGTAATTAATATTCATTATATCTTCAACATGTAATATGCATTAATTACTTTCTTAAAATAACTAAAATGATTGGTACAGAATCAGTCATACATGCACAATAGATAGTGAAAAAAAAATAACCTAACCCTATATATATATATATATATATATATATATATATATATAATCAATGGACATGATTTGAGAGTGTATGATATTAAAATGGGATAACATCTACCATATAATCACACAAATTTTAACAAAATGGTATTTTGGATAATTAACTACATTTATAAAAAGAAATTTTCGGATTTTTAGGGATAACTAATTCTCCTAATTTTAAAAATCTGATTTTTTTTAATGAATTCAATTTTAATTCTAACTTAATTTGTTAACAACCGATTTTATTCTATCAGAATATTTTTTTGCTAGAATGATCTTCTATCAGAATATATATATATATATATATATATATATATATATATATATATATATATATATATATATATATATATATGTTCAAATGTTTCTAGCAACTATTGTGTTCCTAAATGCACCAATCACAAATTAACAAATAATTAAACAATTAATTAAATCAAAAAGGATATTTCTGGTTTTCTGCACTTGCAATTAAGGAAACACAATAAATATATGTTGACCTAATTTCTCTTCTTTATAACCATCGACATATTGTATCCCTCATCATGTATCCTGTCTTCATCGTCGACGACCACCACCATCTTCTTATCCTTCCAGTTGCTGACCACCACTATCATCATATTCATCGTAGTCGATCAATGTCATTGTCAGAGTCGATTTACTCCCTCACTTGCCCCACAATTGACATTGCCACACCTTCAGATATTACAAAAATTAGGTTGAAGCGCATCTGCAAAATGTCATTGATGTACTCCCTCACTTGCCCCACAATTTTCTCCGCTAAAAGAACCCTCTCCAACTCTTTCATATCTTTCTTCCATCGGAACACACCAGTTCTTACTCCCCTTCATCAAAAGGTTTCCTTCACTTCTTGCTCAAGAGGCTCGGATTTGGATGACGAATTACAAGCAGAAGAAGATGCTTTCTCTGGCAGTCAACAAATAACCAATTACACTGGTATTCGGCTCGAAGAGAGAGTTGAAGATGTTGGAAAGACTAGGCTTGATACTTGACATTGAAAGGTAACCATCGGCGTTTTTTCTCGAGTTTTTAACGATTTCGAATCATTTCTAAAATTATCACTTGATTACCTGAAATTTCATGTAATCTTTGATAATTATTAGTTGATTTAGAACTAAAAACATTGTTTTCACACTGTCCATTCTTCAAAAAAGGTTGTTTACTTCAATTTTTTATGATACTTGTTCATTCTCGTAACCCTCCTTCGTTATTACTTTATTTACTTGAAATTTTTGTAAGAATCATCCAGTATTAATTGATATATAAATGATTTTACATCATCTCTTCATTTTTCATCTTTATTCAAAACTATTATGTCAAAATACAAAGGTTACTTAACATTTCGCTTATGTTTTCCTAATATTAACTACTTACCCTTACAGAAACAACACCAACAGTGAAGAATACATATAAATGAAAACCAAGAACAAATCAAAAAGTTAAATAAAGTATGTTTTGTTTACTTCTGAACACAAGCAAAACTAATATTCATTCGTGAATATGTATGTTATATTCACATATGAATAGAATATAGCTTGTTGCCATACATACATTATTCATATGTGAATACAACAAGAATGACTTACATATGTTCTATTCACATATGAATATAACAAAACATATTCATATGTGAATAAAAAAATATGAATACATATGTTTTATTCAAATATTCATTCGTGAATATGTATGTTATATTCACATATGAATAGAACATAACTTGCTGCCATACATACATTATTCAAATGTAAATACAACAAGAATGACTTATATATGTTCTATTCACATATGAATATAACAAAACATATTCATATGTGAATAAAAGAATATTAATACATATGTTTTATTTAAATATTCATTCATGAATATCAAACTCATTTATCTTGTACTTACTATTGAATGAAGGTAAGAACACTAACATTTCCGATAAAGATTCACCAACAATGAGAGAAACAAGATCAATGCAGAAGAGGAAAAATGCGAAAGGTACAAAATTCCTATCGTATCTAATATATTCATATATGAATAAAGTTGTATATATTAGTTATATTTTGTAATAAATAAATATTAATAAATCAACGAGCATATATCATATTCATATATTAGTAACTTATTCAAATATTATATGTTTTCATTTCCCAGATAAAAAAGAAACAAAAGTACCAAAGAAAATAAAGCATCAAAGCAGAAAAAGTCCATCAAAAAGGAAAACTCCTGAAAAATAACAACTACAAGATTTAGACTTTGATTTTGAAAGTAGTCATCCATCGAAGAAGGCAAAAAAAAAGGAGTCACCAACCAAAAAAGACAAAAAAAATGGTAAGAGAATTTTACTCAATGAAAAACAGATGTTCACCAGAGGCATTACTATCTATAATCCTTGGGATGAGCAAAGAACAAAAAGAATCTGTAAGATCTATGGGTTTTGGAGCTTTGTTAAAAATGAAAATCACAGATATACCACTGACGTTGGGATTTTATGTTCTTCAAAATTTTGATTCTGAGAAAATGGTGATAGATATTGAAGGAAAGGAACTGAAAGTAACAACAGAGTCTGTTCATGACATGTTGGGCATACCAATTGGTGGAACCAAACTTACACAACTGGATCAATGGCCTAAGGATGATACAAGTTATGATGAATGGAAGCAACAATTTAAAAAAGATTCAATCATCCGACTGAGTGCAATAAAAAATGTTATTGTTTCTACCACACAAGCTGATTTCAATTTCAAATTGAACTTCTTAGTTCTTTTTGTCAACACATTTTGCGAGTCAACATCAATGGGAAGATGCAACCTGTTTCCCTTGAGTTATAATTCAAGAAGAACAGATATCAGCAACATAGACTGGTGCAACTATATTTTGGACTATCTTGTCAGAACCAAAAACTCATACATACCATACTCAGATACCAGCATCTTTGTTGGACCTTCAGCTTTCTTGGTGGTAAGTTATTTTAATGTTTATACTTAATTTTTAATAATATTGATTATTCATAAACTAATAGCAAATATTCATATATGAATAAGAAAAATATATTTGTTTACACGTAATGCTTTACATTACTTATTCATATATGAATAAGTAAAAAATAATATTACTTGTTCATATATGAATATCAATTAGTTATCATTTATGTGCAGTTGTTCTATGTTGATAACATCCACTCAGAAGCTTTAACAGTAACACGTAAACGTCCAACAATTTGTTATTGGAGTTCAGAGAAGGTTAGATATTGAGAGACATTTGAACAAGAAAAATGTAGATTTGGACTTGGAGAATTAAACGAAGAATTTGCTAATGAACAAGATGAAGGAGATACAGATCTCGAAGACAGTGATTCTGATAAAGATGAAGATCATTCTGTTTAGGTAATTAGTTTGAATATGTTAATAATATATGATTACATTAAATTATTATATTAAATTCTAACACTACTAGAAAAACAGCCTTTTACGACGCTCATTGTGCGTCGTAAAATGCTCAGACGACGCGCAAATGCGCGTCAAGGAAGGCCCTATCATAAAGAGAGACGACGTGCTTTTGCGCGTCGTCTATAGACGACGCGCATTTATGACGCGCCTTTACGGCGCGCGGTTATGACACGCAATGCGTATCAAGGAAGGCTATGTCATAAAGGAATACGACACGCATTTACGTGTCATAACATTACGACGCGCGTGTTTATGACATGCAATACGTATCAAGGAAGCCCCTGTCAAGAAAGGCCATGTCATAAATGAAGACGACACACATTTTTGCGTATCGTAATTATAACTTTTTTAAAAAAAATTATTTATAGATTTACTGATTTTCATATTAAATTTGCATTTGATGTTTCATAATAGAAAATAAAATACCATATACCAAAAATACAATACATTGCACAAAAGTTAATGTCATACAAATAAGCATTCCAATAGTAGACAAATGTAATACATCAAATAATCTTTCCAATAGTAGACAAATGTAACATTTCAACATTTTTTATATAATTAACTAAATTATTAGCCAAATTTCCTAAAATACCAACATACTTTTCTATGAAGAGCATTAACACTATTCTTTTCCATCAAAAACTTCAAAACCTGCATAATTAAATTAATGTGTAATCAGCTATAGGTAAATAAGATAGGTTTAAGCAAAAGAGTTTCATAATAGTAAGATTTTACTTACCACTGTTGTTAATGACATTGAAAGAAGCAGCCCAACAAACACCCCCTAAGAAGGATTACTACCACATAACTGTTGATATTTGATACTTTATAAATGAAACCAAAAACAAAGTTAAAAAGTCAACAAAATCAGAAGGTTTTAGTCAAACATAAAGAGGTTGTAATTCCAAATACTAATTTCAGAATTTGCAGACAAGTTGCTGAATTGACATACAAAAGGCACCATTAGCTTTGAGAAATAAGAATCCGACTTTTAACTTGAAAAGAAATTACCCGTGGATCAGGTCTTGCAGATGGACCAGTACTCAACAACAAGCTTTGAGAAATAAGAATCCGACTCCATTAGCTTGGAGGGCGCATCATATTCCATCATTTCACCTATTATACATGAAATTTTACTATTTTGTAGAGGGTAATTGTGTCATTTTATTAGATATATGGGTTTGTGAAGAATAAGATACATACCAAAGGAGAGGACCATGACCATGTCACTGTCTATAACAGTTGAAATCCTATGAGCAACTGTTCCAAGTAAAAAATATATAAACCATGAGTTTCTTCTTCAAGAAAAGTAATATAAATGAATCAAAGAACTAATCAATATTCATTGCAAAAAGAAGCTCCAAAAAGGTCATATTATGATAAAAACAGGGCACATGTGATAAGCTCCCACACTTACATAAAATTCCAAATTTGCTTTTCAAAAGATCATTGTCTATATAGCTGTCAAACACAACAAAGATACATGCCAAGTTGCCAACCAATCCCTACTTGTGTTGTATGCTTTAAAAATAAATAGCCAAACACCATAACCATTTACCCTTTTTAATCTTAGGGAATTTCCTAAATAATATTGTACATCATGCAGTACTCGACTTGTGCTAAAAAAGTCAAATACACACAGAAAACAGAATGATATATCTGACCATGGTCTTAGAATAAGGAGCAAAAATATAATTTGACAGAGAAACCTGATTATCTTACCATGTATGAACAAAAGGCAAAAGACCAGAGGGTATAAGCATCATACATTAGACACCCCAGATAGCCATTTTGTTATGACTGCAATATCCTATCTCCACTCATGTTTACGTTGGCAACAACTAGCATCTTTAACAAAACTAGTTGCTCCCTGTAGTATCATTAAACATGTCAATATCAATATCAGTGTGTTAGTGTGTCAACCTAAAGAACTTGGCAAGACAACTTCAGCTCAAACATAAAGAATGGTTAAAGTACTAAACCCAATTAGATATTACAAATAGTCAACTGAAGTAAAAGCCAACATGAAAATGAAGTCACCTAAAAGAATTTCACACACAATACCTGCTATGACATTGAATACGGTTGACTCGGTAGGTCGTTCAGGGATCACAATATGTATTGGAATCCAAAATGGTGGATTTGCATTAGAACTACAAGAAGGAAAATAAATCTTAGAATGAAATGTATTAAGTATTAACCACAAAGAAATTTTTTCAAATTGTGGAAGGTTAACATGAAATTGTGTGCACATCTTAATATGCCTCCTGAAACTGAACTAGATGATAAAACTTGAAACTTTACCAATAGTCCAATACACAAAGTATGTCTGCCAATGTCACATGGTTGGAATACAGATAATATTTCATTACCTTGGTATACATGCACAACTCTCAGATGCACATGCTATGGCATTCAGCTTTCCACTCCAAGCAATAGGACTGTTAAAGCACTAAACCCAATTAGATATTACTAATAGTCAACTGAAGTAAAAGAAATCCACACACATCAGTCATTTATGAATGGTCAAGAACTATAGTGGATACATTTGATTACATCAAGATTAGGGGGTATTTAGGATTGCTAATAATTATAAGGTGCTTTAGTGCTTATTAGCTTATTGCGGTTTACTACATCCAATAAGCAAGTAACAGCTTCTGTTTATTGACTTAAAGAAGCACTTTTGGAGAAGTTGTTTCATTAATTTATCATCTCTTTGTGGTTAGGTACTGCTAATAAGCTAATTTGAGTGTTTGGATATGTGGTTTTATTTTAACTTATCAGCTTATTGTGTATTGGCATCACAAAAGCTAACCCAAACACTTTTTCTTAAGTTGTGTTTGGTACATCATAAGCTAATAAACACTTATTATTATTATTATTATTATTATTATTAAAAATTTGTTTTGAATTAGCGATCCCAAAACACCCCTAGATAGAGAACATCAAGATAGGCCTGCATACCAACCAAATCAGTTGGAAGATACAACTCACTTTACTAAACCTAATAAAAAGGTAATAAAAAAATCCACCTAAATGGCCACACAAATTGTACTTCCTGTCATCCAATCAAATGAAATAGCACCTAATGTGTAACAACGTAAATTTTCAAACAAATTTTTCATTTCAGAATGTAGTATTTTTATTCAAAACAAGGCTTAAACATTTCAAGTGTCATGTCAAAATACAAATCATCTAAATCCCAAGATCACAAAACATCTTTCAGTGTGTACAGATCACGTCGGCGCCTTCCCACGGTCCTCGCTAGTACCTGAAACACATACATAACAACTGTAAGCATAAATGCTTAGTGAGTTCCCCAATATACAACTTACGTACATACGCCTTTCCAGGCCCTGACCTTCCGGTCCATGTGTCTCAGGGGACTTCTGTCCCTGCTGGGTAAACCTTCCGGTCCTACCCACGCCGACCTTCCGGTCCACAACACAACGCCTTCCGGCCCATAACATATTCTCCTTCCGGCCCATAACAAAATGCCTCCCGGCCCATATCAAATATATCATACATAGCACATAAAACACACATATCACATATCATATCTGACCTTCCGGTCACACAGTCAAACCCTTCCGGGTACAGTATAGTGAGAAGACTCACCTCGTGAATGTCGAGAGCTAGCAAATCCCGAAGTCACTCGTACTCGATCCACCGAGCTATAATCTCCCTATAATATCATACATCTCTTATTAACACTTTTATCTTCTAAGTTTGACTATCCCTAAGAGGTCAAACATAGGTCAACTCTGGTCAACAATCAACGGTCAACCTGACCTGACTCGGCGAGTGCTAGGGTGACTCGGCGAGTCTAGACGTCCTCACCAGTTCACTAAGATTCCCTTTCTACTCGTCGAGTATCCTCCTTGACTCGACGAGTTTCTCCTGGAAGAATCGCGGGGCCACCCCGACTCAACTCGCCGAGTCTGAAGAACAACTCGACGAGTCCCAATTAATCTTCAAGCTACTCGCCGAGTCTGTTCATCGGACTCGGCGAGTCCATGCCATGCAACTGCTCAAACTGCTTTCTAAGGTCAGAACTGCTCCGACCATTCCTAGGTCTGGCCTTCCTAGACTGATTCATCACGTAAGGTCCTCATTTCGGTGCTCATAATACACCCCATGACTCATAATTTACATTTTGACCTAAGGCATAAGGATTCCAATCCAAAACCTCCATTGATTCCCGAAATGCTCAGGCATGGGACATTCTGGACCTCCAAAGGTCCCAATACAGAGTTTCAATCGTTTGGGGGACTAAGGTAATACTCAATCTAGCCACAAAAGGGTTCAATAAACCCTAAATCCATATACACATCAATCATAGAAGGATGCAATTCGAAATATTACCTGAATAACTTGCTCTCTGTGTCCTCAATCCTCAGAACGTGGCTTCCCTTGTTGTTCCCTTAACCAATCCTCCTCTTCTTTGCAAGACAATACTTCCAAAATCAACAATGGTCTTCTACCTTGCTCCAGCTGCTCACAATCGAATTAGGGTTTCTCTCAGAGGGCTAGGGTGAACAATGACGGCCATAAAGTCCCTCATATACGTCCCAAACCTGAACGGTTAGGATTTTCGCTAAACAGCGCAGACTCGCCGAGTCCATATCCGGACTCGTCGAGTCCAGTCGCGAACCCACGACCAGATCCGCGATTCTACTCGGCGAGTCTAGGCCCCAACTCGCCGAGTCCCCCCTTAAAACACCCAAAATCATAAATATAACAATACCTGCAATTTCGGGCTGTTACATAATGTGTTTGTTTAAAGTCGACCAGCCAATTTTCCAGTACCAGCCAACATTGACTTCTATAATTAATTTTCCAGTACCAGCCGACATTGGTGAGAGATGTCGTAATAGATCAAGACTCTTAAATGTCAATCTTATGTTTTAAATATGATACTTGCAGCCATTACCAAAGCTCTATTTGGTTCCCTGATGGGATGAAATGCAAAGAGTAAGTCAAATATATGAAAACTAGAAATCAAATTATAGTTTTTTTTGGTGAGAGATGGCGTAATAGATCTAAACTAAAAAAAAGATGCACGGATTCTCATTTGATTGCACTGATTCTCATTGGGTTTATAAATTATGGGAAGGGTAACTAGGTGGCTTTAAAAAGGTTTTAATTCTGAAAACACGATCGTTTAAATTGAATACACCTGATCAAAAAATGGCTACACATGTATCACAATGATCCACTAGTGCTTTGATCTATTAAAAATTATGAATATACCAAGGGAATTGGGTCTGATCTATTAAAAATTATGAATAAGCATCCTTAAGATCAGCTTATAACAAAAATTAATTATATATATAACAGGGGTATTTTGGTACTTTAGTAGAATAAAAAAGAAACAACGCCTTACCTTGCTGCAGGCTGATACTTTTTCAGGCTTTCTTGCTGAATTTTCAACCACATTTTCAATCCTTTCACTAATAAACCTAAATCCAATAAAAGAAAGAAATAAAGAACACTACAAGAAAAATGATTAATAAAAAAAAGTAAAAAATTAACCGAATTTATAAAAACCTGGGATTTGCTAAATTTATAACTGGTCGTATTACTGCACAAGCAAGCATTTCCCTCACTATGTAACGAAATAAAGAACTATTCAGATCCTCATGTCTGATTGTTAAAGATATGAACCCATCCATAAGATGCTGTAGAACCTACAAGAAGTAATGAGCACTAGTTCATCTGGACCTTATTTGTCAGGGGTAATACAGGAATACCAAAGATCAGTGACCCATTCTGAAACTATGTTTTTGTGACTTGATCTATTGCATTTTCAACAACTGGAGAGTTGACTTTTTTTTTTCTCCAGTCTGACTTTCTTGAGATGGATGTAGGGTCTAAGGGTGGTTTTTTGACAGAAAAAACATGGGTTGCTGGTGGGTTTTTGTTATATGATGCAACTTTTCTCTTCATGTCATAATCCAATGTGAAGTAACGAAGAACAATAAGTAAGGATAATACAACTGCCAAGTTTATTAACATTGAAGCGCTTGTCACTGAAATAAATTTAAAATCAATGTGTGTGATCAATGATCATGTCATTAATCCGAAAGATACGAAAATTATCTAAGAGCTTCCAATTAGAAGTTTGATCGTGCTTCCCAGATAGCTATCCTTCATTAGGAAAAATTCAACCACACTGACACCAGGTTTCAATTGAATTAACGAAAGACAAACAAGAAGGGGATAATGATCTAAATTCGCATTCAAACAACTAATAGCCCTAAATGTATCAATCAAAAATTGAAGATTTGTTAATTTTGTCAAAAATTGGGTAAAGAGAAGAGGCACAATTGTGAGAAAAATTCTAAATGCATAGTTGTATTAGCAATGAATTATCATTTCAGAGCTAACTATAAAGAAATACACTACCAATAACCACCCAACACCAACATAGCATTTGTTTTCAAATGCATAGTTGTATTAGCAATGAATTATCACTGCTACAAGAACAACATGATAAGATTTGTATATCACAGCAACAACAATATGCTGTTGGGTTTGGCATATAGCAACAACAGCCTCCAACAAATCTCTAAAGCGAACTACTTTGATAACCATGTGAACTCTAACTAATAAAACTAAATCACCCACTACAAGTTTTTTGATTAATAACTGTTGGTGCAAGAAACTCAAGCATGGCAAAATACAGCTTTATGTGGCAAGCATACATGATAACAGGTCACCCTACTTATCTAATCAGTATTAGTGGGAAACTAATAGGTCAAACAGATGCAGGAATACATCTTGTCTGATAGCAGGAAACAATAGATTACCTCGTCCTTAGGCCGCCATTTGGAGACCAACCCACTTAACCCTCAATTAGTTAGGTATGCTAAATAACTTAATTAGTTGGGTATGCTAAATAACTTAATGATATTAACTTAATGAAATTACATATGAAACTAACTAACTTAATGAAAGATAATGTTTTACATAAACAAAAATAGATTACCAGTAATGAAAACAAACATTTAACCCTGAATTAGTTGGGTATGCTAAATAACTTAATGAAATTACATATGAAACTAGGTTACATGCTCTATAGGTTTCTTTTTTTTTTCTCTCACAATCAGAAATTATAAAAGTAACATCTCATATGCATTTATTCAAACAGGTTACCTGCTCTCATGGTTCACGAGTGAACAGATAAAAATTTTCCAAATTAACTTTTTTTGTGCTCAAATCATTTGTCTATGGAGAGTGATTTCAATCAGGTAAATCAAGTAATTCTCATGAACATTAATAATAAACTTTTCTAATTTCTTCAGATACAACACAAAGGGATGAACTCACATGGAGTCGTGAGCTTTGGCGAATCGGATCTGATTAGCGAACCATGGGAAGGCAAGAAGTAGGCGATATGGAGAACATTGGTCAGCAGAGTAAGTCAACGACTGAGAATGAGTTGTAGTGGTGTTGTTGACGTGTGTCGAGATCATGATAAACATACCTTAATCAACCCTAGGGCTTGGAAACTTGAGCAGTCGTTCCAGTCTCCGATGAGGTGAGGTGAGCCTAAGGTCTCCGGTGGAAAGAGGTGAGCTAAGGTCGCTTGCAAGTGAGAAGAGCCGAGGTAGAGAACGTTTCAGGGAGCACTCCTTGAAAAAAGCCCTAGATAATGGTCCCATTAATTTTTTGATAAGATAAATAGTGTGTTCAATGAAGACGAGGGTTAGAAGACGATGTTGAATGAATTTTTCAAAAGTGAGGGCAAGAACGTTCATCGAATAAACCATACCGTTTCATCCTCCTCATGAGAGCTTTGCATTTGAATATTCTTCGTGGATCTTTGTCCTCAGGAGTTAGAAGCATTATCGCAGCATTACGCATTTTGTTGAGTCATTCCTTCTCAACTTTGCATCGTAGATTGTATTCTCCGTTCAATTTCAACTTTGCGTCTAGTCTTTCCTTTTCATTTGAGCGTCGATAATTAGGGCAAGAGGGAAAGGAGAAAAAAAGGAAGGCGGGGTTTTTAATTTTTTAGGATTTCATTTTTCCCCTGGTTATTAAGGGATGGAACGCGCGTTCCATTAAAATTTATAAAGCGACATCCATAGACGACGCACATTTTATTATAGGTGCCATCCGTGTTTTTTTTGGATTAGACACTAATTTAAGGGCACTCAGTAATGCGCGAACTAAATTCTTAAAATTTTTGAAGAGATGACTCTTTTTTAATGTCGCTCTCTAATGCATAACATAAATCAAAGAGCGTCGTGTTTTGCGTGTCGTAAAAGGGTCTTTTTATTGTAGTGTAATCATATACTTCTTTTTGGTACATAGGCATACGAATCAAAAATATCAAAAATGATTAATAGTTTTGAGAGGATGAAGGAAAAGCTTAATTCAAAGCTTAATGATGTGATGACAAAGTTCCTTAAAAAGGAAAGTTTTAGAATTTTCAAAGAAAAGATGACAAATATGATTTTTCAAGAAAAAACTGAAAGCACAACACTTTTTAATTTTCCAAGTAATGAAACTGGAGTTGAAGGAATCAATTTAACACCAATAATGGGTCAAAAAACAAATGATCAAAAAGAAAATGAAGATAAAGAGGGAAATGGTGAAGAAGACAGTGATAATGATGCAAGTCAACCAGAAGTAGATTATTTACTTGATTCAAATGAAGGAATAAAGAATGATGTAGGTAAGAATCAAAAAGAATGTGAAATTGGAGTAAAAGAGAAAGATGGAAAGAGGAATGAAAATGAGAATGATGAAGAGGAAAAAGATGATCATGCTGAGGAAACAAATAATCATGAAGAGACTATTCAACAAACGGAAAATGAAAATTTCTTGGATAAAGTTGTTGACAACATTGTGGACAATGTCCTTGGAATTGGAATTTCAAGTTTAAATAGTCAAGAAAATGAAATCTGGAATCACCCTGAAATGAAAACTATTTTCGATAATATTGATATAGGTAAATTTTGTCTTACTTTTATTTTTTAAAAATACATAAAAATATTAATACACAATACAAATTTTGTTTGTTAAATTTTGACCAGGGTCACTAATGAGTACAGGTAAAACTAATACTCTTGTGGAAAAGGAAAACTCAGAAGGTGTACATGAACAAGGAACAAAAGTTGAAAAAACAAAGGGAGATGATACAGGTAAATGAATGATTTAAAATGTATTACAATATTTATATTGATTTTTTTAATAACATTGTTTATTCATAAGTGAATAATACAGTATATAAATGAATAAAAAATAAAAAATATTCATATATGATGTATATGTTTCAGGCAAGGAAAACTCTCAAGATAGAAATAAAGGAGGAACAGAAGAGAAGAACACAAAAGATGGAGGTGAAGATAAACATACAGAAACTGAGAAAGGAAATGCAGAAGATAAAGGTAAATAGTTGAATCACTAATAAATGAATATAATAAGTTTTATTATTCACAAATAAATAACACATTA
Source organism: Lactuca serriola (assembly GCF_051521515.1). NCBI lineage: Eukaryota > Viridiplantae > Streptophyta > Magnoliopsida > Asterales > Asteraceae > Lactuca > Lactuca serriola. The sequence continues at coordinate 73,972,076 of NC_136416.1, forward strand.
TAAAAAAATTAATATTTCTTATTCATAAATAATGATATGCATTACTTATTCATAAATGAATACATTACTTATTCACATATGAATTACTTAATCAAAGTTCTTTATCTTTCAGGAAAGAAAAAGTCAGAAAATGAAAACAAGACAGGAGAAAAAGCTGACAAGACAAAAGGAAATAAAGGAGGTAACAATTTGGATAAACATTTCAAAATATAAACTCAAATATTATAATTAACTTACAACTATGTATATGATAAATCTCCTGGCATGCAGATACTCATCCAAGCTTTAGTCTAGGTCTCAGTCAAGATTCAGATCAAACTTCAAGTATAAAATCTAATGAATATTCACCAAAAAAAACCACTTACAAAGAAACAAATCAAAGACGACCATCAGAAGGTTGTTATCGTATTAGCAAAGAAAAATGTTCTTAATCCAAATCCAATCTCTATATCAATTCCTACTGAAGTAGGACCATCAAAGCATGACCTGGATCAACCAAGAGAGTAGAAGTTTGCTGATGCTTTCAAATCACCTTTCAAATGTAGAATAACAGACACAAAACCCAAACTAACACATCAGGAGAGTATTGTCTGTGAATGGTTGTTCAACTTACAAGGCAATATATCGTAATTAACTTTATTTTATATAGATTCATATATGATTATTATATAGATAATAATCTATGACATTTTGATTATATATTTGCAGAGATGTGGTTGTCCAGACAAAATATGGTCATATCACAGAAAGAGCAGTTATGGAAAGTCCATATGCAAACACAGAGATTTTTGGAGAAGTTTTAGACACTTGGTCTGATTTACTTAACCACCAAGAACTGGAAAGGGATTTTGGAAATTCACCATACAGACTCTTCTTGAAAGTTAGAGTTTCTGTAAGTTTTTGTTCTACCCTTAATTCCTTCCTTATTGATAAATGAATACACCAATATGATGTACTCATTTATGAATATTATATTTTTTACAACTGAAATTCACATATGATTATACAAATATGATGTATTCTTTAACATAATTATATATATTCAACTGAAATTCACATATGATTATATTGGTTACAAACTGCTTATCTAACTTCAACATTGTCTGATGAAAGAAAGTATGAAAAATTCAAGGAGAACTTTCATGAGAGTACCAATGGGTACAAAAAAATCTTGAACATAAAAGATATTGACATGGTATGTTAATTAAATTATTTTTTATATATATTTTATCAACAAAATACTTACCATTATATACATAAAAACAGGTATTCTTTCCAATTGTTAGAAGTGCTCACATTTTTCTGATTGTCTTCAACTTAAAGAAACCATCAGTTAAAATTCTAGACAATAGTGCAGTTGAGGGGGATTATGAAGGGAAATACGGAGTAATATTGAAACCTTTGGTATGTACCCAATTCACAACAACATAAAAGAACCAATTTATTATATATCTAACTTTTATTTTATTTAATGATCAGAAAATTTTGTTTGTAAGATACTTTAAAGAAATAAACCATCCAAGAGCAAATGCAATCTCAAAAGAAAGTATCAAACCCCAAAGACTTGAAATGTCATGGAGAACAGTTAAAAACAAAGTTGATTATGGGGTCTTTGCAATGAGACATATGGAAACCTATATGGGACAACCACTCTCAAAGTGGAAACCAGGTCTTCATAAAGAAAGTGCAGTTCAGTAAACTACTTTAGAGAAGCTCAGGCAAAGATATGCACACATAATGCTAACTTCTGAAATTAACATGTTGAAGGCTAAGGTGTTGGATCTTGCTGAAAAATATCAAAAAGTTGAATTCAAAGTGCGTACTGATCATGCATACAAGGCTATGCAAACAATTCAAAAAAGGTTAAAAGAATATTGATGATTGCTTGTGAAGACGAAAGAATGTTGAAGTGTGATGCTATAGAATAGTTTGTGTTGAAGATGAATGGATTTGAAGTACATGTAAGATGATTCTGCGAAACAAGTTTTAAATGGTTTGTTAAATGTTATTGAACATCGTTTTAATATTTTGTGAAATGCTTATGAACAGCTTTTATTATCTTGTGTTAAATGATTATGTAATAGAAACAACTTCGCTTATTTCTGTCACTTTTTTATATTTAAATACTTTCAAAGTTTATTTATGTTTATTCATTAATGAATATGAATAAGATATATTCATTTATGATTAAATTAGGAGTGATATGTCAGCATAACAAAGTTCATATATGAATATAACAAATTTCAGATATGAATATAACTAACTTATTAGTAGAAACAAGTTTGCTTATTTATGTCATTTTTTTATATTCAAATATTTTCAAACTTTATTTTTATTTATTCATAAATGAATACGAATATGATATATTCATTTGTGAATAACTTTAAATTATTATGTTAGTATAACAAAGTTCAAATATTAACATAAAAAAGTTCAGATATGAATATTACTTATTTATTAGTATAACAAATTTCACATATTTGTATTCATTTATGAATAATTTACAATATCAATATAACTTATTTTATAGTAATTTAAAAACAAATATCAACATATCAATTTACCATATCAATATAAATGTGTATTATTCATACATGAATATTATTGTTTATTATTTTTATCTGCATATATTCATAATAAATAAAACCAAAAAACATTAAAAAAAAACTAAAAAATCCCTAACTGTCTTTTGTTGATTTAGCAGCTCCAACTCTTTCTGGACAAGTACGTAAATTGTGTGGAACTCGTTTTCCACATCCTGAACACATTTTATGTTCTTTTTTAGAATTTTTGTATGCTACTTCACCTGCACTTGGAATTCTTTTCTTGATTCCAGAACCTTTATTGCTTTGAACTTCAGGAACATGAATATTAATCTCTTCTGGAATAGGAATAGTAACACCCAAAAGCTTGCATACGACTTCACCATCTGTCTTGCTTTTCAATCCAGGAGAAATATAATCACTATCAAATTCCTTCAACAACATTTGTTGTTTCTCAGCAAACAAAGCCAATCTCTTTTTGTCATCTCTTACAATATCCAAACATGATTCAAAAGTATAATATGAATCATTGACTAGCTTTACACTCTCACAATCACCTGAATCGGATTGAACAGAACTAAAACGATAATTTCTTGATATCACATCCTTTCTCCATCTCTTCAAAATGTACCTTTCAGGGATTTCTTTAACACCACATCTCATCATTATTGTAAAAGCATGTCTGCATAAAGCACTCATACGCTTAAAATGTTCAAACTGCAATTTATTTCTTTCTCTTCAGCTTTTATTTCAACCTGATACAAAAACAAAATTTACACATTTATATTCATATAAGAATACTTATATCAACACTCATATATTCATATATTCATATATGAATATTGATATTCATATATAAATATTGATATTCATATATGAATATTATTACATTTTTCATAAAAAAAAACTAGTAAAATTACCTTAAATTCATTTTTAAAATCACTTTTACTGTTGTTGTGCTGCACAATGTAAACTTCCCAACCATCTTCAATACCAACATATGAGTATGTATAGAAAAAACATGTTTTATATATTTCTTTTTGCACCTCAAAAAATAATGTACTTGCATAAACCTTTGATGCTTGCAGTTCTATTTCTCGAGGTGTTTGCATTTTATATGATGCTTTCTTTGATGCCTTATCAAGCTCTCGTTGAGTATTCCTTTGCTTTTGAATGGTAGTGTCGTAATTCATCATGAAATTCAAAAGTAAGTTCCCACTTTCTGAGTATGTATTAAAGAATGAATTCATACTCTCTGACCTCGATGTAGTCTTCATCAAACCACACATTGGAATATCACTAAAATATCCAGGTATCCATGAATCACGTATTGTAAACATGTCTTTAAACCATCTTGTGTCTTCAAGATTGAATTCCTTCATAAGCAAACCCCACTTCACCTCAAAAACTGATATTAATGTCCCAAACAAGCTTCGAAAACCTTTTTCTAAAGTCTGTGTTAGTAAATAAATCATATGATATCTGTATTAAAACAAAAATATTCATAAATGAATAAATAATAATAAGTAAAATCACAATCAATATTCATAAATGAATATACTAATAAGTAATATATTTGAAATATATTAAAATAATACCTTTTTTCAACTTTTTCATTATATGTCACATACATAATCGGTGCTTTGAATTACGAAACACATTCTCAACAGCTTGTTTTATTGTGGCATCTTGATCGGTTAAAACAAGTGTTGGTTCTTTCCCATGAGTTTTAAGAAATGCTTTAAGCAACCAAGAGTAAGACTCAATGCTTTCATTGCTTAGCAACCCAGATCCAACAGTAACCGATTTTTTATGATGGTCAATAGCAGTAAACGGAACAAAAAGCATTTGATACCTAACACACAAAAAAATGTTCATTAAAGTCAATTTTTGATGTATTAATAAGTGAATATAAAAATATTCATATATGAATAAGCTATAAACAAAAGTAGATAAAATAACTTACTTGTTTGTTCGGAAAGTCGCATCAAACGAGATAACATCACCAAATTCAACATAATATGCATTCTCCATTTCATCAGCCCAAAACATACAGTCCAAAACATCATCTTGACGATTAAACTCAAATGAGTAATTTGGATAGTGAGCTCGACGGTCATTCATTATGTTTACTATCATTTGGGCATCTTTATAACCAATAACCCTGTTGATATCTCTCCTTAAATTTTTATAGTCAACTACTTTTGGCTTTACAAACTCATACCCACCTCTCAAACTTGCCCTCAACTTATGAGCCATACTTGGACCTATTTTTGATGTGGAAGCACACACAATAAACTCTTTTTCTGAATATGATATTTGTCTCGCTTTTTTTAAATTGCCTCTCTTCTCAAGTGGATGGTTGTGAAGTTCATCAAACTGAAAAACTTTATAATCTGGAGTTCCATACACAGATTCAAATATAATCTTTTCTTGACAAACAATAGCTCTTGAATTTGAATTTTGTTTCCTCCTAACACCACTTGTACCTAATGTGTCACAAGATTTCTTTTTCTGTTTACCACCACGATTACATATAACATGTTTCTTCTTTATAATCTTGTTATCAAACATTGACTGTGTGCTCAGTCTAACATCAAAACCACCAATTTCAGCATACTCAGAATACATTTTGATAGCCAACTTTAATGATTTGAAGATTAAACCCTTAAATGGAATAAGTTGAACAGGTACATATGGCTTATATACATGTTCTCCAATTATATCATCACAATATTGTGCATCATGTACTGAACTTGAAGATTCACCACCTAAAATAATAATGCATGAATAAAACAATAATATATATATATATATATATATATATATATATATATATATATATATATATATATATATATGAATACATAAAACTCATATAAATAAAACAAAAAACATTCATATATGAATACATAAAATTCATGAGGATTCAAAAATATATAAACTAAAACATAACTTATTCATATATGAATAAAACGAAAAAAATAATAAATTCGAAATTACAATTATCACACGTTTATTCATATATGAATAAGACAACAATTATTCATATCAACATATTCATATGTAAATAAATGATAATCAACAAAATTAAAAACAACAACATAATTCAATAACTGATACCTTTGAAAAATGAGTTCTCAACACCTTCTTCTTCACTCTCACTCATAGAAGAATACAAATCACCATCAATAACACTAGAATTCAACATAATACACCAAATGATCTATATAAATAAACAAAAACAATCTTAATATCGAATATATCGAATATATCTCACAAAAAAAGTCGTAAAGATGAAAACCTGGTTAATTTCGAATATATCTCACCTCAACGTATAAAATATCTGAAAGAAACTTAAATCATATATGATCGGATGATGTAATTAAGCAATCTCTCTCAGTACAGAGCGTAAAAACTACAACGATATATCCGATTAAAAATTAAATCAGCTCCGATTCGAAATAAATATCTCAAACTACTTAACAAAAATCTTATGAAATAACTCCAATACATATTCAAAACTTGATAATCTTGATAATGAACTCCGATGAAACAACTCCAAAATGAAGATAATAAGCGTAATTCCAAACAAATTATAAAAGGCAATAATCTTGATAATGAACTCCGATCTATCCGATTCAAACGATATACATACCTGATCAAATCGGAAACTGAATACGAAGTATAAAACTGAAACACAGATGCGAAACTTCACGATCAATGGAATGAATACGTATAATTGCTAACGAGTTACATAAAGAAAATAATCTTGATAATGAATTCCTCATATCCGATTCAAACGAGCTAAAGATATCATCAAATTGAAAACTGATAACAACGAACAGGCAAGTTCTATGTAAAAAAAGTTGCTAATTTACAAAGATACCCTTAATGAAAATGGACACGCACATCTTTTTTAATTTGAACATGTTAGATAAATGATTGGTTGAGAATGATTCTCTCATTCTCAACCTTTTTTTTTTCTCAATTAAACTTATATATATATATATATATATATATATATATATATATATATATATATATATATATATATATATATATATATATATATATATTCATTATTTAGTTCCTTATTTTGATAATATTTATCTATTATCTTTACACATACATTACCATAAGTGCATTCATCTGTCCCCTCTCTCTCTCTCTCTCACATATATATATATATATATATATATATATATATATATATATATATATATATATATATATATATATATATATATATATATATATATATATATATATATATATATATATATGTGAGAGAGAGAGAGAGAGGGGACAGATGAATGCACTTATGGTAATATATGTGTAAAGATAATAGATAAATATTATCAAAATAAGGAACTAAATAATGAAAATGAAATATATTCGTGCTGATCAGAGAGAATATCCGTACGTTTTCTTTGTTATCAACTATCTTTGTCTGGAGCAAAATCTATACAAAGGATACGTGCTAAAAATAAAATTAAAGTGACTAAAACTTTTAGAAGTACGGACATGCAAGAATTTAGGCTATAAATAGACGATTCCTACGAACCACCTTCTATTAAAAATTATTAAAAGAAATAAGAGAACGTAAAAGAAAGAAGACTAAAGCTATAGAAGTTTTGAAGGTAAACATTTTGTACCAATTTGATACTTTCTTTTTATTTTGTATCTATATTTATAGTTCATTGATTTAAAAACGACAATTATTAATTTAAAATTTTGAACATTTTTATAACGGTGTCAATGTTATATTTTAATGATGTCGTTTTATCTCTTCATCTTATTTTGAAATATATTATTATATAGTTAATAGTTAATATATTATTAGTTATATTATCACATATGTTTATTTGTTTGATACCTATTTGTATATTAGAATATGTGTATATAAAATAGTTAATAATTCGTTATTATATAACAAAAATGTTATTAGTTATGTTATAGTTTATGGTTATTCAGTTGGTAACATTAGACACAATGTTTAACCGTCTAGCTCGTTAGTTGATAACAAGTTAGTAACAGTTGACATAGTGTTTAACCGTTTAGATCGAGAAATCACATTAAAAACTTTTTAAAAAATGAGAGATATATATCGTATCAGCCTATCAAGTGAGTCATGTTGTATATCCCAAACTAAGTGAACGTTAAAATCATAATTATATGTCTTCACAAGATTTGACATCATTGATATTATTTTGACATCCTTCTTAATAAATGAAGGTTTTTTTTGCCACATGTCAATTTCTCATGAGTTTGGACACTTGTCATTTTGTGGTATTTTTGAAATAAATATTATCCACTTGTCAATTTTTGATTTGTTTCAATTTTTAAAATTAAAGTTATATACTTATATATGTAAAGTATTAAATATCATATATATGATAGTAAATTACAATAAATATATTTTTCTTTTCTTATTTTAAAGTTGTACATTAAAAAATATTTTTTGTGTACATTTTAATTTAATGTTTAATTTTTTTTAAATCAATCCGTGTAATACATGGATCTCACACCTAATATTTTATGATTTAAAGAAAGAACTCGTAATAAAATATTGATATAATATATTTATTCAACAATACGCATATAGGGAAAGTTTCTATAAAAGATTTTATTTGAAATAAATGTTATTTCCATTGTATGCAGTTATTAATTAAAGATAATGAGGCTGTCACCCAAATGCAATTGATTAAAAAGAATGGGGCTGTCACCCAAATGCTACAAGAAGATATGTTTGACAACATATATCCTACCGAAGGTTTCCGACCATGGGAAGTAAGCTACATGGATATCGCACATATAATATCAACAATGATATCATGATTATAGTTGTGAGCCATAAATCTAGAGTCCTAGAGGTATCCGGGGGATGCTGGAATTAGCCTAACGGTGAATGAAATTGCTTTGTGTTGTTTCGTTTATATACCAGATATTCTAACAGAAAGTTTGCCAAGGGTTATGGATGAAGAGGAAATGAGTTTGTGATCTACTGGTAATATAACAAGAACATGCTAAGGGGTGATAATGAAATTGGTTTTTCTTAAACTACAAGTTAAGCCGTATTTTATGTTACCAAAATTTACTCTTAAGTCATTTGATTATGGACTTCAAATATTTTATTATTTCATAAACTCATGAGCTCATCGGGTATAAAGCCTGACCGTTTATTTTTTAAAACAACATATATCCATGTTAAAGAGATATTTGGCGGGAGGGAGGGGGATTAGCGAGAGTAAAGATTAGATTCTATAGGTCATATATAAACATTTGGAAGATGGATACTTGCTGGAAGATAGTATTATGTCGAGTTAAAGTAATGCCCTTGTTTGTAGGCTTATGCAGCTAAATATATTTGGGAAAATGACTTAAAAGCCCAACGAAGTTTCCAAACCGTTCAAAAAATCTCAATCATGTTTTGTCTGTTCAAAAAAACCCAACGAACTTAACCTTTTGTCTAAAAAGTCCAACAATGTTCCAAACCGTTCAGAAAATTTCAATTTTGTTTTGTTTAAGTTCGTTAGGTTTTTTTTGAACAGTCAAAACATGATTGGAGTTTTTTAAACGGTTTGGAAACTTCGTTGGTCTAACAAGTCATTTTATCGATACGGTAATAAGTCACATCATCTATTTCTCTTATTTGACTTTCAGGAAAATGTAACTTAGTTAGGCTTTTTAGACAAAATGTTAAGTTTGTTGGGTTTTTTTGAACAGACAAAACATGAGTGGGGTTTTTTGAACGGTTTGGAAACTTCGTTGGGCTTTTAAGTCATTTTCCCAATATATTTTTAGCTATATCGCTTTCGATAAAGCACCCTTTGATATTATAGTAAAAGTTTTAGAGTTTTTAGATCATTGGGACAATGTCTATCTTTTTAATAGACTTCATATCATCTAGGAACGAGGGTGTTACAAGTTATCAAATTTAGTGATTGATTTTGGGTTGATTTGGGATCAACATTCATTAGGCACCTAACGCCCTTAACTGATGCTCGGCGCCGCAAAGAAAACCAGAAAACTATTCGTTTTTTATATTTTTTGAATATGAAATGATGGGTATTATCTAGGTGTTCTGGAAAATTATTAAACTATTGTTTTTCGGACTTTTAGGATGTCTCGATTCAAAATGTGGAGAACAAGACGTATGGAAACAGAATACTAGTTTCTTGCTAATTTTTGAAACTGTTTGGTTTACTTTTTGATTGTTTTCAAGATCCATGGGACCTAGAGTTCGTAGACAATATCCCGAGCAATTTCCACACAATTGACCGAGACATCCAAATCTTTAGTTTTTGGAGGCGAATCCATCAATCAACCTAAAACCGATATATTATAGATATTGTTAAATTATTATCCAAAAAAAATAAGTGTGCCTCGTGTATTACAGTGAAGCTTAGCTGAGGAGCTTGGGTTGGCAGAGTGATTAGAGCCTTACCTTTCATGGATATATTATGTCGATGCCGGGGTGGACTTATTTACATGTCTTGGGTGGAATTGTATCATTGGAGTTCAAGAGACTATTTTCATAGGAACATTGTTGGGAATTCTACTCGACTGTTCACTATGATGGCACATCTCGAGATTGAGGGGACCAGTCTACATTTACTTTTAGCATGTATTGCTACAGGGTCGTCCATAGGGAGCAAGATATGTAGAGGACATTTTATTAGCAGGTTGGGTAGTTCATAAGATATTGATGCTCGGAGGATGATTCAACTCACTCCTCGGACATTTTGAATTTAGAGCCTTGGAGCAGATGCATTTGAGTCAACAAGGCCTAGATGATATCTGGAGGGTTGCAACTGATGATCCTCTTAATCCACTACATCAGTTAGCACTAGAGCTTGTGCCACATAGATAGTAGGGACGTAGACATGCTCCAGCAACCGCACAACATCGCCCAAATGCAAAGATCAACATGCGATTTCTATCATAACAGGTGTAGCAATTGATTAGCAAAGTACAATGGATAGGGAGTGTTATTTATGTGTTCTTGCAAATTTAGAGATTTGATTTTCCACCATTCCCCTAGGATGGCGATGTAGTTAGGACATCGGGGACGTGTGCTGATGACGATGATGAGTGGCTGTTGTTATCGTTGTTAGTTTATTTTTGAATTTACTCTGCTAGACTGGTATTTTGTTACTTTTATTTTGGTGTGTTTTAGTTTGTTTAAATTATGTAGTGTGGTTCGTTTTTATTTTATTTTCCATGTTTATGACTTTGATGTTTTAGATCATTGCAGAATTTTTACGCTTAAGATGTTGGAAGTAAGTTCAACGATTAGGACCGAGGGTAATTTCGTCACGAGAGATATTATACGACATGTGTCACATCAAATAAGTGTGGAGTCACTTACCCACACAAGAGAGGAATCGGGGCTTTATTAAAATCCATTACTAGAATGAAGAACATATACAAAATACAAGACAAGTGTTAGGCCGACACAACTAGAGTTGATTTTTATTCACGAAAAATTGTACTTTTTAGTAACCATACCATAGCCCATGCACAACCACATCATGACATTACATTTTTACGCGACGAGTATTCCCAATATTCGAAAAGCGCACCACGCCCACCATACAGCGCACTGCGCCCTTGCGGTTCTCAAATTTACGTTTTTTTTGTTATTCCATGTTTTCGCCAATCATTTCATGCACAAAGTCCAGAAATGTCACACCCCCAAACCGGAACGGCGGAAACGTTCGGCAACGGAGGACATCATGTACAATATCATAACAATGAATAATAGTAATCAAATCAACAACAACCATTGTATTAATAATAAAGTGTTTACATTGTATTCGAATCACAACTTGATTAACTCCAAAAGTAAATAGCAAAACAAAGACTTGAAGCTACTATGCTCCATCTTCTCGGACCTTCTGTGTGTACCTGCCTAATATTTTCCTAAGAATACAAATAGTTTTGAAAAAATATCAACATTTAAGTTGGTGAGTTCATAAGCATTTGCTATGTAAAAGTATGTTCTTTGTTCTTTGAAAATGTAAGTGAGTTTATCCAGAAAATACAATATTTTCTATAAAACTGAGTTGTGAACTATAAACTGAATCGTGAACTGTTTGCTTGTAAAATGATTATATTTATCCCGGAAAATCTTATATTTTCCATAAAACTAAATTGTAAACTGTAAACTGAACTATGAACTGTTTACTTGTAAATTGATTATGTTTATCCCAGAAAATCCTATATTTTCCATAAAACTGAATTGTAAACTGTAAACTGAACTATGAGCTGTAAACTGAACTGTAAATTGTACTGAACTGTGAACTGTAAATTGAACTGTAAACTGTAACTGAACTGTAAACTGTAACTGAACTGTAGTCTGATATGAACCAAGACCGAAAAGTGTAAGTAAATTACCATACTTAAGTTAATGGCATGTAGTTTTATTTGTTTATAAAACCCTTTGAAGACCTGTGTTTTCACGTTAAAATAAGTGTATTGTTAATTTCACTTAAAATAATGTATTGTCGTTTATCATGTGAGTTCTCATAACCGTGCTAACAAATGATTGGCATGTCGCGGCGTTCTTCAAGCATTGTTATGTTTGATATTTGTCACCCATAACCTGTCGCTCGTGCTGTAGCTAACAGCCAGGGTGCGGGGTCATCAATCTCATATAGATCTATACACAAGTATCACGATCTCTGGGAGGAGACTCGGGTTATAAAATAGGACTTTCATGTATACCTTGGTAGGTATAACGAAGACGATGTCTCAAAAATTTCCAACGAGTTTACGTATATTTGAAATGAAAGCGTTCGTATGTAAAAATTGTTACATTTTTCGTAATAGTTATAAATATAAAAATAATCGTATTTTTATATAATCGTTTCTTGGTCCCGAAAGGGTAAAATAATGTGAATGTTTTCCAAACTATACCTATTATAGTTTAACATGTATTATTTCGTTGACAATGATACCCGTTTTGTTTTAACGTATTTTGCATGTAACCGTTTACATATTTGGAATTTTTACGTAAAAGATATTTAAACGTAATAAAACATAAAACAATGATTTGTATATTAACACAAGTTTCTTGTGTTTTACTTGTATTCCCCCCTAAAAACATGGAAAAGGTTATTGAAAAGCGTAAGGGTATGAACTTACCTTGTGTGTGGCCGCGGTTTAGATAACGAGCTAAAGCGGTGACTTCGAGCTAGTATACGAGAAGGATGTCGTAATTCTAATGGTTTTATACACTTATTAATGTGTGAATATGTGAACTAATAGCTAAATTGTTGAATAAACACATGATGAAAGAACTTACAATGATGCTAAGGAATTAACTTGAAAAAGGAAGCTCTCTAGGAATTGTAAATCTTGAGTTTAAGAGAGGTTTGATATATTGAGAGGACTTTGTGAGGGTTTTTGTTCTCTGGAAGTGACAAATGAATAAGTATCTCAATGCTTATATCTTAAATAGGAAGTAATATGAGGAGGTGATTTGAAGTTTTCGATGGTAACTGACCATATCGTATTGGAAAACTGAATTAGCAAAATATATAGATATTATGGGTGTTTACGTATGCATTATATATATATATATATATATATATATATATATATATATATATATATATATATATATATAAAGAGGCGTTTTCGGACATAACATGTTCTAGAAATGAGTTTTCAGATCTATCATCCTAAAAGCAAGTGTTTTCGGATCAAGGCAAACCGAAAACACCATTTTGAATTAAATCCAAACCGTGAACACTTTCTTGAATCAATTTCCAACCGTAAACCCTTTTTCCCCTTAATTACTTTGGGCGAAAACACATATATGAGGGTTATTTATGGTTTAAACCCTTAATCTTTTAACTTATGTTCATTTATACTACCTTAAGTTAGCTTAGCTTTCAATACATACATAGTTACTAGTTTATAAACAGGCCCTAAAGGATATAGAGGATACAATGCAACAAGTAATGCAATGTGGTTTCGCTTGTACTAGGTTAGGGTTTAGGCTCTGTTGGGTCTAAAATTTCCTATTTGTGACAAGAAATGAGCAAATCCAGTTTGTAGTTTCCAACAAAATCAGAAGCAAAATCTCTTCAACACACATTTAGAAGTAACCTACCTACATTTGGATTGGATCTCGCGACTACTATCCTAAGGGAGTCTGTTCCTTTTTCTCCATTTTAACTTTTATGTTCTTTATTTTTATTATGTATACAATTCGGTCATTTTTTGAAGTAAGTGTGGGGTAGGGGTCGAATAAAGGAAAACAAGCATGCTAGATTTTAAAATGGTGAATATGCTAGATTGAAAAAAAATTAAGATTTGAAAATTGGTCTAAATAGAAAATCTAGAAAATTTAAAATTTTGTTTTGATGTTATTGCATTGAAATTGAGTTTGTTAGTGTTATGTGGGATAACGTAGGGTGAATTCTAAGGTTTTGTTAGGCTTAAATGTTATAATATATTTGTGGCTTCCCGACTCTAATGAAATCATGAGACAAAAATATGAACTTTTCACTAGTACAAAACTGCATTTTGGCCACTTAGAAACCCGTCAATATAGACATTTTATGACGTTTTTTTCATTCAATGTGTGAGGAAATGTAACGTCATTGATGATAAGTTATAGTGATGTTTAAATGTAGTGACTATAACCCATACAAACCGACAGTAGAGGTAAAAACTATTACTATACGGTAGCAATTTTTGTAGTTGTTTAAATCGACTTTTGCTAAACATCACGATAAGTTACTTTTCGTCACTTGTTATTTTGTGTTCAAGACTATTGCTTAATTTCAATTAAAATATTTTTTTTGTTTGTCATGACTATTATTAACTATTAACCAAAAATGTTTTCGTTTTTCATGAATACTGCCAACTTTTAGTCACATATTTTTTCGATTTTCATTACTATTGATGACTTTTAGTGACATGTTTTGTCTTTAATCATGCTCATTGGTTACTTTCAGTCACACAAAAGAAAGAGGACACACAGTTACTGTCACATAAGACAGAAATATATATAAATACATATATAACAAAACCATCCATTTCATATAATAACATCAGCTCAAACAAGTTATCGAATATATTGTACACTAGACGTCAAATGCTAGTTAACAAACATTTTAAAGTTAACAAAGGGTTGTTTGTTGATACAAAATATCATACAAACATAAAACCTACAACAAAAAGACGACCATTTTTCAATAATTCCATCAATATCAGAATTTGTGTACTCAACTTTGTCGACCCAACCTGTGAAAAAATTTCATATAACATTTCAATTATAATAGTGAGAACATTATGCAATATTATTCAACAAATAAACTTAAAATCATCCTTTTTTCAATTCCTTTCTTATTAGAGCATTGTAAATGAAAATACATCGCAATTTCTTGCATATAGCCTACTATTTCAATTATAATATTGAGAATATGATTCTATATTATTCAACAAATAAAACATAAAATGGTCCTTCTTTCAGTTCATTTCTTATTAGAGCATTGTACTTTTAAATAAATGAGAGTACATTGTTATTTCTTGCATATAGCTTATTGTTTATCCTATAATAGTTAGAATAAGATACACACAAGTTACTTCCAAGTTATCACTATTTGTAGCCACCCACACCTACACACAATTAAGCATAATAAATAATTGTAGGTGAAAAAGCATAATCCTCTTCTTCATAGATCATGTTATAAAGAAATGGTGTCAAAATCTTTATTGTTTTGTCAAGTGAACATGATAAAAGAAACTGATACCAACAAAGAACCAGCATCATTATAGAAGTATGAGTTACCAAGGTTTGTAAACACTACAAATTTTCAAGATTCCAAACCTAAAAACAAGTAATAAGCAGGAAAAATGTCAAAAACAAACAAAAAGAAAGGCAACTAAAGGACCATAATACCACCAGATAATGTTTTCCTTACACATCATGGGAAAATTAAAAGCTTAGCATTAAAAGTTTTTAGCCTCAGAACATTTTCTTGTAGACCTTCCAAAAACCTATTCCTACATCCATGACCTACAACAATACCAATAGTTGGAGCAAGTTTCTTTGGAATCCATATATTCTGGTTATGCTTACACAAACTGAGTAGGTTTCTCTATTATTGTGTTGTAATAAACTGGACAACCTCTTCCATTTGGTACAGCATCAATACATATAGCACCCACAGAAAGCAATGCAAAGTAATTAATCATAATTACACAAAACCAATTCCAATTCTTAAACATTAAGAAAGACAACTTGAGAATTAAAATAACATGTAAATTTATTATTCATTAAATAAGTTATATTACCTGAGGATCTATCAAATAATTGTTTGCAAAAGGAATAAATAATCATTTGTATACCCAACATGCACAAGATCAAGCATAATTATAGGATAACATATGGCAATAAGAAGTGTACTATGGCATCCACTTGAAGTAAACATCTACCAAAGCACCTAAAATTATTGAAGTAAAAGTTGCAACTACCTGCTTAGAGTAAATCATAATATGTTTCAAACTCCCCTTACTTAGCAAAGCTGCAACAAATTTTGGTGTTGCTCTTGCTTTGATGTAAATCCAAATCAAGAACAACATCAACATATGGCCACATATTTGAAACCTTAAATTACCAAACAACAAAGTCGATAAAATCATAAAGGAAGGAGTTCAGTAACTAATCGATTTGATATGTGCATCTCCCTTCTTATCTCAGGATTATATTCTTCTTTCTCTATCATTTCTAGGTTTCCAAAGGGGACTACACTCTTACTTTGGACTGTATCTCCTTCATCTATCATGCTTCTCTTTGGACTGTATCTCCATCATATAGAAGGTAATCAAAAAGCTTTGGGTTATTTAAAAAGCGTCAAGCCTTTCAATTTGAAAACTTATGGGTCCTCATTGAATGTCATCCAACTTAATCATGAGATAGTGTTCCTCTACTTCCTATGAGAATTGATAACAATGAAAGAGAAGTCAAATCGAATCTAACTAGGGTTTTAATATTGAAATGACCAAAGTGAAATTAGAAATGGAGATAATAACCATGGAGGCAGCCGAATGAGGAAGAAATATGTTAGGGTTTTTCTTCTTCTTGGTCGCATGAATACGAGTCGATAGTGAATTGGAGAAAAGTTGGGGCAGTACTAGAGGTAGTATGGGACAACACCGATGGTCATGTGTGCAATCACTGACAGGGAGAAGCAAAAACAAATTAGACTATATCATTTGACAATAAATGTTGAAGTTAAGTATCCAAGCTTACACATAATTTTTGTTGGATTTTAGTAAAGAGAAAAACGTGAGTATAAGAAAAAGTGAAAAAAAAAAGTTTTGAAAAACAAAAATGGTTGTTAAAAGTTATTGAGTGAATAAAAGCTTACAAAGTATAAAGATCAAGAAATCATAAAGAAATGCAAAAATCAAAGTTGCAAAGTTCCAAAAAGTTATAAATTCCAACAACTTCAAAGTTGTATTTTTATTTCTATGTTATTTTATCTTATGTATGCTTGGGAAAAACACATTCAAAATAAGGAATGTTTTGGGGATGTATTCAAAGGGATGCATAAATGAATATTGTTGAAAAATAAGTGGAGAACGTTTATGTGGAGTGTGAGTATTTAGAGTTCGGGAAGTAATTAGGATTTAGACACAAATATATGGATTGAGGATGGACATGATTGGTAGGTTCAAATTCGGTTATTCTGTGTGATGTTGGTGAACAAGGTTTTCATGTGTGGTATTAGAATGAAATTATAATAAAATTTGTTTGTCTATGGGACAATCAAAATAATAGTGATGGGTATTTTGATATGGCCTTATTTAACTATTCAGGGTATTATATGTATATATTTGAATTATTTATTATATTTTAAATATATAATACTTAATATGCTTTGAAATGGATAATCATAGGTAAAATGTAGCTGTTATGCAGAATGAAGAAGAAAATAGAGCTGAAAATGATGAAAAAGGATAATAATCAAGAAGGCTACTGAAAAGTGCACCATACTAAGTACCCCGCGCCTTGCTTGAATCTAATATTTTCACGTTTTGTTCTTGTGTTGATTTACGAGATTTAGTATGATATGGATTCTCGTTACCACGGTGTGGCAAACACACTATCACGTCATGGTGTTGCTGAAATTTATAAATAGATGCGGAAATTAACCCTAAAGAGAGATATGATAATTCACTTCAACTTGTGCGACAATACAACTCAGAACTGCTATTTTTAGGATCTAAAAGGCGGACGAAGGACTGTTAAGCTGATATGGTGTGAAGATCGGAAGGATCCGAGAGTTGAGTCATGACATGAATCATTTTGTTTGCTGTTCTGACCATGATTAGTAATCCAATTATTTTCCAATTGCCTTTACTTTCTGATTTAGGACTCTAAAAACCCTTTTGCTTTGTGTTTAAAGAAGATTAATTGTTGAAATGGTTTTTTTTGGAACGGCAAATCTATTCTACTCCTACACTACACTACTCCTAATTCTCCACCTATGTCCCTCACGAGACTTGAACCCTCGACCTCAAGGAGGGAGGGCAACACCGGATAATTTATTTTGTTAAGTTTGACTGAAGATCCATATGTATTAAAGATCGCTATTTTATTGCCTATTACTGAACTAATAGAGTTTAGATGACCAATCCAGATGTGTTAATTTGAATCATAGTTTTCCATCATCAATTGTAATTATGACTAGAGTTTGATAAAAACATTGGACTAGGTTGATAAAGTTATGAAATTTAATGTGTATATAGTATTAGATGATCATTCTATGCATAATTTAATTCTTATAACCATTAGGATTAATAATGATCAAATCTTGCTTAATATGAACTAAACACTAATTTTTAGGAATATTGGTTCACTTAATCACTGCAATTCAAAATTTGTTAAAATCAAAGGATTATTGTCTGAACAAGATGTTGGTCATATTAGGAATCGATGAACAATGAATAAAACAACCTTTGACTTTAGTAGTTAACCATAACTTTGAGATGAAATCGAAACTAAACCAAAGTACCAGAAATGATTTGTTTCCAATAAGTTTTTCTTGTTTGGTTAATGACAGAAGAACATGTCATAACTCAATCAATTTTTTCACAAAATCATTGGATATGATTTTTCAATTGAAAGACAAAATGTTTGAGTTATATTCTTTAAAAAAATATTGGTTTTTTATTTTCTCTATAAACTTCAATAATTATTTGCAATAAAAATATATATAATTGATCTTTTTCATTCCATAATTGAACTTAATTCAATTGTATTCTATTCAAAGAAAACAAAGAGAAAATGAAATTGAATTTTTTTTGTTTAAAACTACGTCGTTTAAAAGATTCTATACCTAAGCTTAGGTAGGTTCAAATGTTTCTCACATCTATTATGTGCTAGAATGCACCTATAGGATTTTAGTATTAATTATATGTATATTAAATGCTATCCATACTTGTAACTAATTTTTATAGAAACCAATTAAATTCGTCATTAACGTCAACAATAATATTCTTTCAGAATTAATTCATATCTAGAAGATTGAGAGTGTATTTTAACAGAATGAGAGTATATTCTAGTATAATACACTCACATTCTTCATATTTCATGCAACTTTATTATATTTTAAATGAGTGAGTCCTTAAACAAAATACGAACTCATATATAAAAACCAAGATGCGAATTTATTCTGGAAGAATGTTATTGTTGACATTAATAACAGATTTAATTAGTTTCCATAAAAAGAGAATTATAATTATGGATATCATTTAATATATATATATATATATATATATATATATATATATATATATATATATATATATATATATAATTATGGAAATCATTTAATATCTATATTTATTTAATTAATTAATTATTTAATTTACTAAATTTCTATTGGTGCATTCTAACACACAATAAATATAATAAACAAATATATATATATATATATATATATATATATATATATATATATATATATATATATATATATATATATATATATATATATATATATATATATATATATGATCACATTCATAGCCATAATAAACACACACATTTCTTGGATCTCACAATGTTTTTTTCATCAACTAGGTGCACATCCAAGAATAACAAACTGAAGTTGGCCCATGAAAAGTATATTACTCAAATGGGGATGTTTTCTGCATAGGAGATTAAGAAGGCCACTAAAAACAAATCAATTTTGGAAAATGAAATAGCTTTTCTTCAAACAAAGAAAGTAGGGACAAAGTGTTTAAGGATCTACACAAGACTCATCCTACTCGAGTAAGGGATTTGGCATTCTTTTATCTTACACAAGAGAATGCTAGTGACTATGCTCTTAAGAGGTCCATATAACATGTTATTACGAGTTTTGAGAAGCAAAACGACTAGGATTTCTTTGTTTAATTGCATAAGTCTTTTTGAAGTACCACTTCCTTTTTGTCACCCATTATTGAACATGTATGTACCAACTAAATTTGTCGTGTACCCTTCATGTTATCTTAACTTATTTACTATCATCTCTAAAACATATGTGTGTACAATAAGCCCCTTATGTTATCTTAATTTATTTACTTTTTTGTTATTATATCTAAAAACATGTGTGTACCAACTTATGGTTTTTTGTTACCTGTCACGACAACCACAAAAACAAGACATGTATTATCCTTTCATATCTAATAACATGTATTAACCAACTGATGAATAAATGTGTGGATGAATCAATGAAAGAATTAGGATAATTTGATCATCAATCTTGTAGCATAAGACTTTTACGTGACATGAATTTTTGACATTTACTTCTAAAAGCACACATTTTTTAGAGCATTTCATCAAACACTTAGTCTATATCTTCAAAATTTAACTAAAACATAAAACAATCACATTCAAACTTGTTTTTTTTTTACAAATGGTTTATATACACATAATTGCATTACTATACACACCAAATAATGAAGCATTAAACAAATATTTCGCCACATAAATCACATAACCACACATCTAAAAAAACAAAAACATAAAACAAAAGATGAAAAGAAACCCCGAAAATGCCACTTTACAAATCCAGCATACCTGAATTCCGATGAGAAACATGAACATCTAGCTCGAAAACCACCCTTTCTTTGGGGTTTCTCCGGTGGCTCTGCACTTAGCCGCCGTCTCCTCTGCTTTCAAAAGAGCTTCTCCTCTTTTGGCTTCCGTCATCGCCCTTTTCTCTTCTGCTTTCTTATGAAGAAGAGCTATCTGGTTCTTCATCTTCTCGATATACTTAGACTTCTTCTTCTCCAAATTCTCCTGCTCATAATTGCTTTTCAATTAAACGATTTTCTTTCAACATATTTCATGATCGATTATCGATGATATGATGTAAATTTTACCTCAATCTTCTTCAGTTCAGCTTCTAAGTCTGCTTTCTTGCTGTTCTCCCATGCTCCAATCGAAGATAGCTTTTGTTGAGCTCTATTCAAGTTCACAAGTTGAAAATGAAATCAATTAAAGATCAAATTTTGTATTTTTTTTTGGGTGGTGTTCTTACTTGTTCTCTGCTTTTGATTTCTCGCTTTCTTCCCATGCTCTGATTAGTGCGTCTTTCTTCTCTGTTGAAACTCTAGCAAGAACAGCATCTGAAGAAGTAATCGATTAATTAATCTCTTTCAACTTTTCAAAATCAAAACCAAAATCGGATTCTGTTTAGATTACTAATATTACCTCTATGGACAGAACCCTCTTCCGATTTATCCTCGATAGGCTCTGGCAAATCAACAAACAGTTAGACTGTAATATTTCTTAATCAACATAATCGCTGAAAATCGAGGGGTTTTCGTTTTCCAACTATAATTGATTCAGGAAAACAGAGGATAAAAGGGTTCAATCAGAGCAAAAAAAGCAAAAAATCTTTATAATTGTAACGAAAAGTATGGAATTGCTTAATTCAGTTGAAATTAGTGATAAGTATGAAGAAAAGACAAGAGAGATTACTTTCAACGATGGCAAGGGCTTTGGTATCATCGACGGGCTTTTCTTCGGTAAGAGGAGGTTCAACTGGGACGATAGCTTTCTCCTCCACCTCGGCGGCAGGTGGTGGCTCCGCCGGGCACTCGGGTTCAACCTCCACCTTCTTAACCTCTTCAGTTGCCATATTAGTGGAGATTAAAGAAAGTAGAAATGGAAAAATGGAGGATTGGTGATGATTGGAATTGAGAGAGAGAGAGAGAGAGAGAGAGAGAGAGAGAGAGAGAGAGAGAGAGGTGATGAGGGTAAGTATCGTATTGGAAAGGACGAAAGCTGTGGTGATAGTTATGGATTGCCCAATTGTATTACATTATGACCTGTCATACCCCCACCTTGTTTCATGTCGACGAATTACCATCATTTCCACTTTAAAACCTTTTTTCTTGTATTATTTGTTAAACTGAAGGGGTTAATTTTGGGTTCATTTCCATGAAAAGTTATTGTTTTCTTTAGCAAAGTATAAATTCAAGTTTTTCTCAAATTAAATTCAATGACCGGTTGTCTTTGGTAGTTTCTTGCTAAGTTGATAAATCTTTTATATATGGTAATTGATGTTAGAGCTAACAAAATTTGACCTCACACAAATTTGACAGCTCCGAACAAAATAAAAAGGTTTGTTTAAAGATTTCAACATGTTCAAGTAAACTGGTTTAATACTACACGACATGAAAATTAGACGAGTAAGACTAGGGTTTAGCTCTTTCAACAGTGGTGGATTTGTGTAGTGTATTTGGGGTTCAAGGTCACTGCTCTGATTCCGCCACTTAGTGTAAAAAAAATCATATTAGGTGCACCACCTTCTTATACGAGTGATACCCCTCTTTAAATGTTTTGCGCCCGTCATTGTCTTTCAACTTGTTTAATTTCAACCCGACACGGTGTGGCATGTTTATCGGGAATAGTTCATGTGGACTAAAGAAAGTCGTTTGTTTTGTCATTCAAAAACTTAACAAAACAATAGCTTTCTTACTACCCTTCTTCATCGAAACATTGAGCCCACACTGGTCTCTTCTCCACCCACCCTTCTCGGTCTAGTTCTTTGGCCACCCTAATCTATTAAACTCCATGACAACCGAGACAATCATTAAATATCTAACACCTAAATATCATTCTGAAAACCCAAACCCATCAAATTTCAAGGACGTCACTAGGTTGATAGTCGCTTAATTTGTTCGATGGGGTTAGGGTAAGGTTTTGGGTTGTTGGTCTAGGTTTCATCTTTCTGTTCAATTGAAACTTTTATTGTGGCCCATTGGACCACTCAAGCCATCATCATTGTTTTTTATCAAATCTTCGGGTTAAGTGAACTTAGCATTTAGGGTAATGCTTAAACTTAAACTAGGAAGCTTAGAAGATAAATTTGAAAAAAGATTATTAACATGCATTTAGGTTTTATATCTAAAATTGCTTATGTATATGCCTTATGCTATGAGTAACTTATTTTTGACTTATTGATGTTTACCTAATGGTAACACTAACATTTGTAAGCTATTATGCATTAGGTTAAAACCTTCTAGGATGTTATGTGTTACATCATCCATTACCAAAGATTTGTTATGCCTTATATGAATTACATTAAAGCAATATCTAACATGGACCATAGTACCCGTTCAGAAAATTTATGAGAGGGGGTTAAGTGAAACACCCATCGCATAGAGACTATTGAAATAACCTTTATAAAAATACTTTAAAAATAATTTTAAAGTTTAATTTGTAGAAAACAGTCTCTAACAATATTAAAATCATTTTTCAGAGTACAAGTACGGATATCGGTCCCAAAACATAAACAATCTAAAATACCTTGTTTTGGAAAAACATGCGAGAATGTAAGAAAAATATCAAACTAATGATTCAAAATGAAATATTATCTTATACAAAGCAAAAGTCTTCTAAATGTCTTAAGCCTTCACCATCTTTAAACCTCTACTAATCAACAATCAGCCTATAAAAATGTATCAACGTAGTGGGTTAGGCGTTGGGAAACCTAGTGAGTATAAATTCCAAGGTTTGACATTATATTGATAATATATAAATGAACACCAGATTCATATACTAATGTTTGAACCAATACCTTCCAAAAACAACAATATCATCAAACTCAATTTTGGAGGAAAAACAAAACATAATCAATTATACAACTCCATGTTCGAAGTTTAAGGGTATGTAAACCAAAATCTTAAATCCAAATTCCAATAATATTAATAAAACAAACAAATGGTTAACTAAAAAGAATCAACAATTTCTACTACTTCAATATCAAACGAACTAATTCCACAATAAACATTTAGTGATGCATATGCATCTATCCCAGTACAAGTTCACTAGGCTTAATGAGCTCCTTACTTTCTAGATTCTAAAATGAACATTAAATTTGAATAACTCCATTTCTAGACTTAGATAATGCAACGTCCCAAAATACAAACATTTTTTATTTTTAAATCAACCAAATCATTCATCCATTGCTTCCAAAAGATAGTCAGAGTATAAAAAGGTGTTTCAAAATAACATTGGAGAAATAACAAAATCATATATGTGGAATCTCCAGTGAATACGATACAGTCATGTCAGGTCCTTCCCTTTGGAACCAGAAGTATGTGTAACATTTCAAAACATAAACTAATAAGCACAAAGCTTAGTGAGTTCCCCAAAATACCAAATACCATACATATTAGTGGGTCCATCCCTAGGGGTATATTTCAACCATACGAATTCTATGATCCAACCATAGTCTTACAATCACTTTCGTTGTTACATTCCAGCCGTAGTCTTTCCTGCCATGATCCGACCACGGTCTTCCATACAATTGTTGTGATCCAACCACATTATCTCATACAAATATTATGATCCAACCACAATCTTTCATAAAACATTCACAAAGACAGTCTAGCTTCCTACGTAGTATAGTGAGAAGACTCACCTCATAACGCAGTCGACAACTAATAGGCTTACACAGTCAAAAAGCGGATGCTACACAATTCCTAATGAATCATATAAGGTCAACCCTTATTCTACCTTCAAGAACTAGCATTATCTATTAAAAGTCAACCAAGTAAAAACTCAACGGTCAAAGTCAACTCTAACTAACCTCTACGTTGTGGCCACCCAATGGCCACGTCGTGGCCACCCATCTTGATCCTGATCAAAATCCTATTGGTGATTTGTTGTCATCAATATTATTTAAGTGTAATGGGATTAATTTGTTGCCCAAAGGTGATCTTGATAAATATTAAACAAGTAAGGAAGGTGTGGAGTACACACTTGTTTAAGTTTGATCAAGTTTTCAAACTACACTGTCATTTAGGGGTGAAGCCCCTAAACGAACGGGTCAGCGTTAGTATGAAAGGTTGTTCTATTAAATATGTCATTAAACTCATATGTTATGAACTTGAAGAGTTTTGACAAGTTTCAAAACTTGCCCTCAAGTTTTGGAATTTGTAAAGTCTCGCTAAATGAAACTTTAATTCCAAACCTTAGAATTTTAAAAGTTAAAATTCAATCCTTATACTATTATAATATTATAGGTTTAATATATATATATATATATATATATATATATATATATATATATATATATATATATATATATATATATATATATATATATATATGTGTGTGTGTGTGTGTGTGTGTATGTGTGTGTAAGACAAGTCGGTTTTACCGTTAGTATGTCTCATTCACGAAGCTGGTTTATAAGGGGGTATAAGGTTACTGCCTATAAAATGGTGGTTTAATGGGTGTCCACTCTCACCCACCGCTTCCTTGACTGGTGGAGGATCGTTAACCGAACGGGTAGGACAAAGACTACAATTCTCATTAAAAGTATAATGATAAATATAAAGTAACTAAACCTTTTATAAATTTCCAATCTTAGTTACCTTAGGAAAATGTGAAATTGATTTTAATCCATGAAATTACACTTTGCACATTACCAAGTCGTTGATGGAGCGTGTGTGGTTAACGGACACATTAACTTAGACTAGTAAGGGTGGCAAAGGGTAGCTTAATGTTTATCATAAGGTTAATGGAGCGTGTGTGGTTAACTGGCACATTGATTAAGGTGATAATTGACATTGAGAGTACCAAGTACATTTGCATGGTTATTCACACCTTGTTTGTGATCCTTGGTATCCCAGTCACAAACCTGAAGGGTATAATTGAGATTTAAACATGCCATTGAATTGTTCAAAGAATCTCAAAGGATCTAAGAATTTCAATCCAATTAAAACTTAATAACAATTTCGTTTTTCATGATGGAAATTGGTAAATCGTCATTTACCTACCTTCAAATATTTTGCAAGTTGGATTACGGCATCCTTCTTCCAAATTGTAAAATATTGTGTTGGGTCCTAGCCTTAATATTTCATTTTGGTTGTTATATTAAGGACTCTTTATCTAATCCAAACATTGTCTTTCTTTCTTTTCAAATGTCTTGCAACACTGATTCTGGCTCAAACCCTATTGGCTCCTTCTCTCTCATGAACCTTTGTGGGAGAGTCATCTTTGATGGGACTAATTTCAATTATTGGATTAGGAACATCAGGATGGTCACTCGCTACAAGTACAAGGAATATGTCCTCGACAAGGAGCTTAAGGAAATCGATGAGTCTGCTGCTACTCCTCAGGAGATTGCTGATTTCAGGGCACATGAGAAAGATGCCACCAAGGTAGCTTGTATCATGCTTTCCACCATGTCTCCTGAACTCCAAAAGTCCTATGAGGACTTCTATCCTTTTGAGATGCACCAGGACCTGATGGAAAGATACCATCAGAGTGCTCGTTAAGAGCGGTATGAAATCATCTACTTCATGATTAAAACAAAGATGAAGGATGGTGAACCCATCATGGGCCACTTGCAGAAAATGAAAAGGTTTATGGACCGTCTGCTCAAATTGAACGTGAACTTTGATGAGGAGTTGGGTATAGATATTATTCTACACTCCTTACCTCCATGTTATGATCAGTTTTGCATGACTTATCATATGAACAAGGAGGAAGTCACTCTGAGCAAGCTTCAGGACCTTTTGAGGACTGCCGAAAGTGGTCTCAAAGGTAAATCTATTGTAACCACTCCTACTGCTAATACCCCTGTTCTGGCAATTGGGCAAGGTAAGGGGAAGAAGAGGAAGGCTCCTTCCAAGAGCCGCAAGGGAAAGTCTCTTGATGGATCCTCTTTAAGTGGAACTAAAGGAGGTTATGCTACTCCTTCGACCATCCCAAAAGAAGCAGAGTGTTTCTATTTCCATGAAAAGTGCACTGGAAGCGAAGCTGCCCCAAATACTTGCAAGATGTGAAAGATGGGAAGGTTAAACCCACCCATGCAGGTATCTATACTATTCTATCTAAAAACTCATCACATACTAACTCTTAGGTGCTTGACACAGGTTGTGGATTTCACATTTGTTTTGATGTGCAGGGCCTAAAAAGATGTAAGGATGTGGAGCACAGGAAGATAAACTTGATCATGTGGAATAGGAAGGTTTCACCTGTCACCAAGATTGGAGTTTACTCTTTATTGCTTAGTAGTAGGTTAGAAATAGATTCAAATCATTATTGTTACTCGTCTAATATGGCGAGAAATATTATTTCCTTTAATGGTTTGTACAAACAAGGTTTCACATTTTCGTTTGATAATGAAACTGGTGCAATAAATGCTTATTATAATGGTGCTTTTTATTTTAGAGCATTACCTTGTAATGGTGTATATGAAACTGTGATGGTTGTAGACAACTTAGGAAATAATGTGTTGCATATTGATTCTTCTAATGATTTGGATAAGTCATCCTTGTGGCATTGTCGTCTTGGACATGTCAACAAGAAGCGCATAGGACAACTCCAGAAGGTTGGACTTTGGAGTCATTCAACTTAAGGTCGGATGACACTTGCGAGTCTTATTTGCTTGGAAAAATGAATAAGTCACCCTTCACTGGTTCTTATGAAAGGGGTGAGGGTTTTTTGGATCTCATACAGCCCTTCAGAACTGCCACAAAGGATGCTAACCGCTTCTATATGACTTTTATTGATGATTATAGCATATATGGCTATATCTACTTAATCAAGCATAAGTCAGAAACCTTTGAGAAATTCAAAGAGTTTAAATAGGAAGTGGAGAATTAGTTGGGCAGGAAGATAAAGATGCTCCGATCCTATCTAGGTGGTGAGTATCTTAGTATTGAATTCCTGGACTATCTTAAGGAAGGTGGAATTGTTTCACAATTGACACCACCTAGGACACCACACTTAATGGTGTGGCTGAGAGGCGTAACCGAACCTTATTAGACATGGTTCATTCCAAGATGACTCTATCTATGTTACCAATCTCATTCTGGGGGTATGCCTTGGATACTTCCGCCCATATCCTTAATCAATTCCTAACTAAAAAGCTTTCCAAAACACCTCACGAGATGTGGACAGGGAATGTTCCCTCGTTAGCACACATCAAGGTTTGGGGTTGCGAGGCTTTCGTGAGGCGTGAGACTCAGTACAAGCTCGAACCTCGGAGTGAGCGGTTGTGACAACCCGAAATTTTTTTTGCTTTGAAAGCTCAGTCATTCAACTCAACTGAGTGTTAGACTCATTGGTAATGAGTTCTAGCCTTTTTAAAGGTCATTCTAAGGAGTTTTAGCCTAATACACTTAAGGAATAAGTGTTAGAATGTACCTGCTAAAGCCACTGTTCAACAAATCAAGCCTTAACCTCATCATTTGGAGTTCACGACCAAGACACTTGAGTTTACGGCCGTAAACTCCTCCATAAAGTCTCAATCCTTCAATTTTTCTTCATTCTTTCACTTTCAAACTCAAGAACTTCCATTTCTCTCTCAAGTATCATCGAGTTCTTCATCCTAGATCATCAAAATCGTAAGTGTTCTTCCTTTGATTTATTGATACATCTCTTAATCTAGTATCATCTCATGATTTCATCCATGTAAATCATCTTTTCTTAGATCTTCAAGAAACACCAAGAACACACACTAGTGTTCTTGGACCTTAATCACCATTTCAAGCCTCTATATCGTAAGTACTCTCTCCTTAGCTTGTTATCTAGTTGAAACACCTGATTAGAGCCTTGAAAACCATTAAAATGCAAGAAAAAAAATGAGTTTATGGCTAATCCATCTCCCATGGCCATAAACCCCTATAAGTGTGCCATTTTGGCAGCAAACCCTTCCTAAGTCCAAGCCTTTGACCTTGAACCCTTAATGGATGTTGAAGAACCTTAAAACACACACTTTTGCATGATTGACCATGAGTTTACGGCCGTAAACTCCCTTGGCCATAAACTCATGGTCGTAAACTCCATGGGTGGCCGTGAACTCTCCCTTGATCAATCACATGTGATTCAACACTTCATTCCAAGTGTTTCCTAGTCCCGTGAGGTGTTTCCTTGCCTTCGGTTGCCTCTAAACGCTATATTTAAGTCAATATATGCCATTATATGTCATTTTGGACTCGTTAAGTCTCGAGACTTCATTCATGGAACTTTTCATCCTTACGCACATATTCGTTTGAATCACCCACATCAGGTGAGTTCATACCCCGTAATCGATCTTTTAACTATTTTAAATGCTTTTAGGGGGGGGGGGGAATACAAGTTGAACACAATGTAAATTGTGTAAATGTTTGTTATAAACATCTTTCAAAAGATTTCTTATGTCTTAATAAGTTATCAAAACATTTCAAAAACTCTTTTAATGTTATGTTACTTTTTAGTTTAACAAAACTCCATTTTTAAAGTACAAGCATAAATTAGTTGTAAAATGAGTCTTTTCAATAACAGTTCAAGTAAAACACTAGTAAACTATAAGAGTTATAGTTTAGAGGTTCAGTTCATGCTAGATACTAGAACATACTATGATGAGAAACAAAGAGAACATACTACATACTAGTCAGAGAGAACATACATTACAGTAGTACATACAATACATATACAAGAATACTATAACATAAATGGTTATGGGATATATATATTAATAGGATCTGATATGTAATAGGATGTGTGCTTTCCGCTTCATTTCCTGTTCCTTGTTTGGTTGTGGGCTTAGAGCGGATTCACCCAGCTTATTATCCATTCGATCTTAGTTATATATATGTTCCGTATACATTAAGTCATCATAAGGGGTACCAGATATGGGGCAAGTCATAGGACACAAATGCAATGCACAGTTTTCTAGTACAAAACATACTTTTCAAACCAGAACTTTTGGTATACAAAACTAGAAACTTACCAGTAAAGGGTTTAATCGATTTTATTAAACCAGTATAAACTTAAAGGACCTTAGGTGGTTAATTCTATAATACCTTAGTTTATGCATCAGGGTTATATATAATTAATAACCGATAGGTAGTTGGATGTGTGTTTTCCGCCTCATTTCCTGTTCCTTGTTTGGTTGTGGGCTTAGGGCATATTCACACAATTAACTAGCTATTCGATATTAGATTATATATAGCTAGTATAAACTAAGTGATTATAGAAGGAACCACTGTGGTTACCATTTTATTATAAGAAATAAGGGTTTTCTTAAAGAATCTTTTCATTAAATATAAAGGAGCTATTACATTTAACTCCGTGAGTACCAAGTGAATACACCAGGGTTATATACAACAATGATCTAACAAACAATAGGATGTGTGCCATCCGCCTCATTTCCTGTTCCTTTTGGTTGTGGGCTTAGGGCAGATACACACAATCGATTGTTTGTTTACTCTGAGTTTTATATAACTTGTATCCATTTAGTACTCATAGAAAGGATTGTAGAGTCATTTTTACTTTTCATCAAAGCAGGAAATATAGAATTTCCTGGAGGAACAGGCGAACTTTTCTAAACAGAACTTTCAAACTTACTAAGCTTTCTACAACATACTTACATCACTAAAATCTTATGAACTCACTAGCTTAATTGATGATCAATTCTTTCAAAATAACTTGTATTCTCAGGTAAGTAGTAGACAGGTACTCGTGCTGGGAATTCAGAAGATGGAGCATAATAGCTTCAAGTCTTGTTTTGTTATTTGTTTTAGTATTCTATGTTTTGTGAGCACACACATTGTAAACACTTTCTTTCTAATGAAATGGTTGTTTATTACTTTGATTACTACGATGCATTTCTTGTGATACTAAACATGACGTCCTCCACCCCCTAATGTTTCCGTCATTCTAGTTTTGGGGTGTGACAGCGGTGTATTTTCATCGGCTACCTGCAAAAGTCCTTTGGATATCTCTTCTATAGACTGAGTGACAATGTTGTATTCGTTGCGAGGAGAATAGTCTTTCATGAGACAGAGCTCGTATTCCAAAGGGAAAGTGGGAGGCAAATTGACCTTGAAGAAATTCAAGAGTCAAGCGGTGAAGGAACCTCAAACACTAACTATCAACCTGAGGAGGAAACTCCTGTTGATCCGGTTGACGAGTCTGTACCTCTGAGGCGTTCCGATAGAGTTAGAGTTCCACTTGAGTTTTATGGTTTCCATATTACTGTAGAAAGTGCTACATTTATCAGTTATAGCACACTGGTAAATTTGGATGAACCTAACAACTACAAGGAAGCCATGGCGGGCCCCGAGTCTGCTAAATGGAAAGAGGCGATGGACAGCGAGATTCAGTCTATGTATGACAATCAAGTTTGGAACTTGGTTGACGATGTATCGGGTCGTAAGACAGTCGGGTGCAAATGGATCTTCAAGAAGAAGACCGACACGGATGGGAAAGTACACACTTATAAGGCGCTACTGGTCGCGAAGGGATTTACTCAAACTTCTATAGTTGACTCTGATGAGACCTTTTCACCAATAGTGAAGATTAAGTCTATTAGGGTTATGCTAGCCATTGCTACATTTCATGACTATGAAATATGGCAAATGGATGTCAAAACTGCTTTCCTTAATGGGAAGTTGGCTGAGGATGTTTACATGGGTCAGCCAAATGGTTTTGTTAATGCTAAGTACCCTAATAGAGTGTGTGTAAGCTTGAGAAATCCATTTATGGATTGAAACAAGCATCTTGCAGATGGAATCTTTGTTTCGATGAGAAAATCAAAGAGTTTGGCTTTTCGAGAAGTGAGGATGAGTCATGTGTATATGTTAGAGCTAGTGGGAGTATAGTTAGATTTTTGGTATTGTATGTGGATGACATACTACTCATAGGAAATGACATCCCAACCTTGCGGGAGGTGAAATCCTGGCTTGGGAAGTGTTTCGCTATGAAGGACCTTCGAGAAGCTGCCTATATCCTAGGGATAAGGATATTGAGAGACAGGAGTAAGAGACTAATTGGACTTAGTCAAAGTACCTACTTGGACAAAGTGCTGAAGAGGTTCAACATGCATAATTCCAAGAAAGGTGAATTACCAATCCATCACAATGCTAGACTGAGCAAGGTTCAGTGTCCGAGTATAAAGGCTGAGATAGCTGAGATGAGTCGATTACCATATGCTTCCTCTGTTGGCTCGATCATGTATGCCATGATTTGTACTCGCCCTGATGTGGCCTTTGCTTTGAGCATGGTCAACACATATCAAGAGAATCCTGACAAGGCTCGCTGGAGTGCAATGAAGAACATTCTCAAGTACCTGCGGAGGACTAAGGATTGGGTCCTTACACTTTCAGTCGGGCTGGGTGTTTACCCTGATTGGAGGAGCAATTACTTGGAAAAGTTCCAAGCAGGAGAATGTAGCTGATTCAACGTGCGAATCAGAGTACATAGCAGCAAGTGAAGCGACAAAGGAGGGGACATAGCTGAAGAACTTCATCGGACACCTTGGAGTTGTACCAGCTATAAAGGAGCCTGTGGAGATTTTCTATGACAACGATAGTGAGGTTGCCCTAGCCAAGGAACCGAGGGATCATGGCAGGTCCAGACACATCAACAAGAAATATCACTTCATAAGACACAAGATAGAAGAAGGACTCCTCGTGGCAAAGAGGATATCATCAAATGAGAACCCAGCAGCTCCCCTCACGAAGGGACTGAGAAGGGTTAAGCATTTACAGCATGCGAGGCGCATTGGGTTGAGGGATAATATTAATTTTACTGATTAGATATCTTACGAAACTTGTAATAGTTGAAACGTAATTAACATTTAATGCTTAAATAAAAGGTTCTTTTTATTTACTAGTATGGTACTGTCTTGTGTCAATCATTTACTATTGTTTCATTTTGCATGTTTTGACTTCCATTATAATTATATTATTCAAACTATCCACAGTCGATCATACTTTGGAAGTAGGTATTGAAGCAAGACTGTCATGAATTTGGCTTGTAGATTGTTAGAAATTGTTAGACATTGCTATGACATTCATGAGTGCTCACAAGGTCTGAGTATTGGATTTAACCCACGCTTACGTGTATCACTTCATGGAATTTATCTCGAGTGATCGTGAGATGATAATATCATATAATCTTCAAACCTAGATATATGAGTTGCTGACTATGAGTTGGTCGTACATTGATAGTACAAAAACGCATCGGTAACTCGATCTTATAAAACGTGTTGTTGTGTATGGTTTAGTGAACAGTTAGTACAAGCATATACTGTCAAAGTTTATTTGTTCCTTTTAGTCCTTGGAGGATTAAAAGCGATATCTTGGGTCACTCGATGATTTTGTTTTGACTTGTGTGTCGTGCCCGGTCAAAACTAAATTGATGTGTTCGATTAAGTTCTATGTCAAACAAATCAGAAATCGGGAAACAAACTTCTGGACAATAAGATTGATTGTGTTCCATGTGTTTGTCTGGCTGATATCTTAAGAACAGAGGATTCTATGATCACTTATCTAAAATGGTACGTCTAAGTTCTACAAAGGCATTTAAGAGCCACGATTGCTAGTCGGATCCTGAAGTTATACTTACAACTATATTTATTAGACTTATCCAAGTGGGAGACTGTTGGATAAGGTGTCTAAGTCCATAACTATATTTGGTATGTACTTGACCCGAGATTAGCATGGTCCATTTGGGTTGCAGTTCACCGGGACAATTTGGATGATGGACTTTTGAGAAGAGGATAATTATGATTTATTAATATATTATAAGTTCTAATATATTAATATGAAATCATATTATTTAATTAGTATTGATCAAGAATTAATTTTGTGATCAAAAGAGACTAATTAAATATAAGGGGTCGATTTGGAAAATCATTCATTCTTATAAAGTGGGCTAATGATCCATAGTTCTTTATGTTGGGCTAAACCCATGTGGTGACCTATGGATACTCCATGGAGCTTTTAACCCATGGAGCATGAGGGATATGGGAGGTCATTAGGGTTTACATGGTGTGACCCCAGTTTGCCACACTATATAAGAGACCCTAAGGCTACCAAAATTGGCACCTAAGTCATCTTAGAAGAGTGCTAGCCGATTTTGTGAAGTAAGGAATTCTCTCTCTAGTTTTTCCATTTGTTGGTGGTGATTTGTGGTTCCACTTGAGGCATTCACACCATTGGTGCAAGGCTCTTAAAGCTTCAAGGTTTTCAACTACACTAAAAGGTATGTCATCTAACTAGAGTTTTGTAGTATAGTTACTCCATTGTATGCTAGTTAGGATGATGCTTTGGTATTTTGAAATTTTGCATGTATATTAGAGAAAACATAGAACACCCCTTTAAAATCATTTATAAAACATGTCTTTATATCAAATAAGGATGTCCTCAAATCATAATAATATCATTTATGCAATAAATGCATATATTATACATGTAGTATACAAGCAACGTATATACTTATAGTATAGCACATAGAAGACACACAAGTCAAAATATATCATACAATGGGGACCAGTTTTCCAAGGTAATTAAAATTAATTATCTTAAGTCTTCTATAAATTCCTTACATACTTCATTTCCCTTCTAAATTGGTTTGAGAACTCAAATACCACCTGTGAGTATCAATATGTGTGTCAAATTCTTTTTAATTGTCCCTTTAAGTCACTTATTTGGATATTAATTCAAATTGTGAACTTTTATGTTTTCAAACCTTTAGTATGTTTAAACATGAATACAATGTTCCATTAAGTCATTTATTAATGTATTAATTCAAATTTTGGAATTTAATATTTTCAAAACCTTCATTATGTTTAAACATGAGTGTAGGCAAAAACAGGGACTGATTTGGACATCAGATGCAAAAGTTTTGACATTTTCAAGTTTGCCAATTAGTATACGAATCTTAAGTAGATTGAGTAAGAATCTGCGCAAGCCGCATCTGCAACTTGAGTCTTTTCAAGTGAAAAATCATTATATGATGAGAAAGTAAAAATCTGTATGGTCCACATGTAACACCAAGTTCCAGGTATTTGCTCTTGATATTTCATAATTTAAGACTTAAGAATAAAAATGGGGTTTTGGTCGCCACGACGTGGTGATATAGTCGCCACGACGTGGCATCGCCCGATGGAACGCGCCTTAATTTTGGCCACCACGACGTGGCATGGCATTGGCCACGACATGGCGGCTAGCAGTATGCAAAAACCTAAGTTTCCTGGGTTACTGCCCTTATTTAAGGGATGTGATGGCTAGGGTTTGAAAACACTCAACCTCCATCACGTCCCTTTCATCCCAAGAAAGCCATAGCCTCCATTTTTAAGTTCTTGAATCTTTTGTGGTGATTTTGGGAGTCTTAAAGGAGAAGTAGGTGTCCCTTGAGCATTGATACAGCAAGCAAGTTCCCTCACTACCTTATTGCTCATATTCTTGACCTTTGTAAGTCCACAAGCTCAAATCTTTATGTGTTATTCTTCTAGATCAAGTGTTCTATGCACTTTTCTCCAAGTTTGGGATAGTTTGAGTAGATGGATTCCATAAACTTAGCAACTTTATGGATCCTTGAGGTCCCTTTGTAGTTTCTTGTTCCAGATCTGAAGTATTATTGAGTTTTGATTCAAAGTGTGAGGTTTTGACCTCATTTTCACCATTTTTGACCTAACTAGAGTTTAAGACATGCATTGGTCATGCATTTCTATAAAACAATGATTTTTATGACTCATTGGGTGTAAGAAAGCCTTCTAGAAGAGATGGGTATGTGGCTTAATAAATTAAGGGCTAAATCCATTAAACTGTCAAGGAATAGTTCCCACAACGCGACGATATGCTCACCACATCGTGGCATATAGGGTTCTCGTGACTGTTTTGTCCTGAGGTTGCCACATCGTGGCAGATGCTTGGCCACAACGTGGTAGACAGCAAAGTTAACTCTTGGGTTGTTGACTTTGACCGGTGACCATTGACTTTTGACTAAGTTTAACTTTAGGTCAACTTGAGGGTTTATGATATAGATTAAGGTGTAACTTTAATTATCATATAGGTGGCTCACAGCACCAGTCTTTATTATGTGTGAGTTATGTTAATAGCATGCTAACTTGTAAGGTGAGTTTTCTTGCTATACTTTGTAATGCAGTATGTATCCTTATTTGTAGGATGTTGGTATGTTGTAGTGGTCTGTTAGATTTGTAGATCTATTGTGATTGCTTGTGTTTGCTAGTTATTGTTTATTTGTTTGCATATATCGACATGTTGTGGTTGGGTTAAGGCGGTCATGGATTGTGATGTAGGCCAAGATACATGGGTGGTCCAGGTGTACCGTAGGCCTTGTAAGGCGGTCTAGTCAGACTATAGGCCCAAGGAGGGGGTCCAGGTGTACCGTAGGCCTTGTGAGGCAGTCCAGTATGACTGTAGGCTCATGTGTGCATGTATTTTATGTATATTATTGTGTGAGGTATTTTGGGGGAACTCACTAAGCTTTGACTTACAATTATGGATTTAAATTTCCAGATACTTCAGAGCATCGGGGGAAGGCGAAGTCGTAATTGTACACATCATCTTGTTGATTTATGTTTGAGAGATGCTATTAATACTCTGATTTTATGGTTATGTTTTGAAACAATGAATTGGGTACCTTATTATTTTTTTGGAAATGTCTTTCAGAAATGAAAATTTTTTACTATGGTTTTTGGGAAATTACAAATTGGTATCAGATCCCTGGTTTGATGGATTTGAATAAACACTCATGTCATTCAAGACTCAAACTATGGATCTGCAAAAGATTTTTCATAAATGATTTCTAAATAACTCAAAAGGAGGATGTGTTGTGTACAATCAGCTGGAACTCAAGAGAAATTTATTAACTAAGATACCCAAATTTGTTATATATATATTGGTGATATGTTAAAGTTTTAGAACTGCATACTAGTTCATAGGCTAG
Source organism: Lactuca serriola (assembly GCF_051521515.1). Classification (NCBI taxonomy): domain Eukaryota; kingdom Viridiplantae; phylum Streptophyta; class Magnoliopsida; order Asterales; family Asteraceae; genus Lactuca; species Lactuca serriola. The sequence goes on from NC_136416.1 coordinate 74,008,844, forward strand.
GGATCCTCAGGAATTAGATGATAGAATTATCTTATTTATGATAGCTGATAGCCTAAGGGATTTCTTGTTTGTGTCATATGAAACTGACATTGTTGTTGTAGTTACTAAGGGTATGCATCATAATTGTACATAACTAGGAGTTTATAGCCTAAGAATGCTTGATTTAGCCTTATTTCATGTTACTTGTTTGATTGTGTTCTTAGGGTAGAATCAACTATTCGACTGTCTATCAAATCTGGCATTATATATGATTAGCATACACAAGGAGACTACAGTGTCAGTGAAGGTTTCATGAGTTGGGTGTGTGATTGTTAGAATGCTAGCTGAAGTAAGGAATTGGTAATTACTCTTGAGAAAGAGTGTATGTAGGGTGTATGCGTACCCTAGTTAAGTGTGGAAGGTAGTATGGGCCCATACTACTAGAAGCATAGGATCCATACGCGTGTCAAGGAATTCATGGGCTCCAAGGGATAAGTAGTTGAATAGTGATCTCTTAGGGTATAATGTGATTTTGTGACATGTTCCCAATTTATTTTTCAGTGTGGCAGTTACAAAGGTTTAGGATCAGGTGCAGATGGCATGGACAGGCCAAGGTTGGGTGACAACGATATATATGAGTTGATCACTACTCAAATAACTTTGGTAGTTAGGGAGGTGATCCTAGAGGTGTTTAGTTCTGTCAAGACCACTTTGATTGAGATGTTCAATGAGCGTTATGTTGTTGTCTCTTAGACTACTTCTGCCGCAACCACTGCAGCTATCAAGGCTGCAGAACTTCAGGGAGGACAATATATTCAATATCGAAAGTTTAGTAACACAAAGCCTACAGAAGTCGATGGGGTCAAGGAGTGGATTGTGGTTATGAGATGGATGTTCGATGTTGAGGGGTCTTTTACACGTGTTCATGTCCGGAGAACCAGAAGGTGAAGTTAGCACTGAACCTTCTTCGCTTGGGGCAAAGCACTGGTGGAAGTTTGCAACTCATAGTCTTTCTAATGCGGCGTAGACCACGGTGACTTTGAAGCAGTTCACATAGATGTTCCGTACTAAGTACGTTCCATTGGTGGAGAGAGAGATTGACATAGGAGTATATGTTGCTCAAGCAGACGACATAATCAGTGACGGAGATTACTAGGATGTTCACAAAGAAAGCTTTATTTTTCCTAGAGTATGCATCTTCGGAGCAGGTTCAAATGTCCTGATATTTGAGCATGCTCAAGACGGAGATTCGAGAGTTTATATCGATACAAAAGTATTGTACCCTAAATGAGTTGAAGTAATTTTCACTGAGGATGGACATTAAGCTTGAGATCTAGGCAAAAGAGAAGAGACAAACCCCGTTTAGATCCAGCCTACAACTAAGCGATTCAAGCCCGTTGATTCCCGGTCTGGAGGACAGAGAGGATGCACTTGTGACAAGTGCAGGAAGATGCATGAGGTTGTATGTCATTCAGAAACCGGGTGTCAAAAATGTGGCAAGGAGGGAACTTTTCCAGAGATTGTCATCAACAGCAACAACCCTACAGCAGGGCACTCAAGTTTGTTATCATTGTGATCAGGTTGGCAATGTGAATTCCAACTGTCCATTGCTTGCTACTAGGCCTATGCAGGCACCAACTCCTAATACTCTTTGGATTACAGATGGCTATTAGGGGAGAGTTGAGGCGACGAAGGCCAGAGGTTGTACATTTTAGCTGACTGCGAAGGAGGCCAAGGTGACGCCCGACATCGTTACTGGTACCTTCTTAGTGAATTCGTTGCCAACTCTAGTGCTTTTCGAATCGGGTGTGATTCGGTCATTTGGGTCTCAGTCCTTCAGTAGGAATTTTGATATGACCCTTAGTGAGTTGGAGTGTCAGTTATGAGTTTCCATTGCCAACGAACACAAGGTTTCTGCTTTGAGCATCTTCCGTGACTGTTTGCAAATATTCGGAGTGCCCTACCCGATTGATCTGATTCCCATGTTTATAGGGATGTATGTGTGATTATAGGAATGGACTGGAGAGCAGTTTTTTTTATCTATGATTAATTGTGATAAGCATCTAGTGGTGGTTCGAACCCCAAGTAGGGGAGAACTAACCATATATGGTGAGGGTACCAGGGTTTGTTTGCTTTCTGTTTTGCTGCTAGGGCTAGACAGTATTTTCATCATGGATGTTCAGGTTATCTCGCATATGTAGTCGACACTCGTGCTGAGGGGAAGAATTCAGTTTCTAATACGTTAGTGGTTAGGGAGTTTCCGGACATTTTCTCAGAAGATTTACCAGGTTTTCCTCTCGTGAGGCAGGTGGAGTTCAGGATCAATCTAATCCTGTTGTGGCCCCAGTTGCTAAGGCGTCATATCATGTCGTACCTCCAGAAATATAGGAGTTATCCTCTCAGCTTCAGGGACTAATGTGCAAGCAGTTCATCCAACTGAGCAGTTCACCTTCGAGAGCATCGATTTTATTTGTGAAAAAGACAGATGGTTCTCATCGAATGTGCATAGACTACCAGGAGTTGAATAAGTTGACAATGAAGAACTGTTATCCACTTCCAAGGATTGGTGATCTTTTCAATCAGTTGTAGGGTGTCTTGGTTTTGTAAGATTGATTTGAGGTCGTGATACCACCAGATGAGAGTCAAAGAGGAGGATGTGGAGAATATATCTTTCCGAACTCGATATGGTCATTATGAGTACGTTATGATGTTATTTGGGTGAACCAATAAACCTACAAAATTCATGGATTTGATTAATCATGTATACAGGTCGATGCTTGAGCGGTTAGTCATTGTGTTCATTGATGATATTCTGGTCTACTCCAAGACTAGCGAGTTGCATGAGGAGCACTTCCGAGAGTTATTGGGAGTGTTGATGAAGGAGAGGTTGTATGCCAAGTTCTCTAAGTGTGAGTTTCAGTTGCGAGAGGTCCAATTCTTGGGGCACCTCGTCAACCAGAATAGGATTTTGGTCGATTCGGCCAAGATCGAGGTGGTTATGCATTCAGAGGTCCCAAATTCTCCATCTGAGATCCGAAGTTTTCTTGGGCTAGCAAGTTACAATCGGAGGTTTATCCAGGATTTCTCCAAGATTTGTGTTTCTCTCACTCGCTTGACGAAGAAGAGTGTAGAGTTTCATTGGAGTCCTAAGCAGCAAGCTGCGTTTATGAATCTGAGGCAGAGACTGTGTGAGGCCCCGGTATTCACCCTTCTAGAGGGTGTTAAATATTGGTGTATTGTGACGCTTTGATCACCGTTCTAGGGGCCATGCTCATGCAGCGAGGTAGGGTCATTGTAACGCCCGCAAATTCGGGATAAAAATTTAAGATATAGTAAATAATCTTAGCTAAAGATGTAGTTGTCATAATGAAATTATGGTAGATATAAGAAGCACTTAAATCCGACTTCGTATGAAGAAGTTATGCTTCTTCGAAGTTTCACGATCAAACTCGACATAACTATGCATCTCATAAAAAGTGAATCGGAGATAGGTTGCTTACTAGCCTAAGTAATCTAAGTGGAATTCATAGTAATCGTAAAAGCTAGAGCATGAATACAAAGAATGCCTAAATTTGACTTTGCATGAGGAAATTATGATGTTTCGAGGTTTCGGTATAGCAAGGTGTAACACGGAAATCAAAATTTAGATCGGTTGAGTGTTAGCTAAAACAATCTAAACAAGAGTTGAAGATCTTGCAAATATGATCTCGTCTATATAAAGACAGTCGATAACGGAGTTCGTATGAAAGAGTTATGATTTTCGCACGGACTTTAACAGTTTAATCTCTATTAAAATTTGAATTTAAAATAGAATGAGAACTAGTTGTTGAGACCTTAATGAAAGTTGTAGACCCCGTCAATAGGATTTCAGGGATATAAAGAACTTTAAAACGGATCACATATGAAAAAATTATGGTCGTTCGAAGACTTCATGAAAATACTTGTTATGATGATGTGGCTCCACCAGGAGGTGCTACGTGGCGAGATAGGGGATAGAGTTTTTCATCGACCGAGAGATGTGGCACCACGAAAAGCAGACATGTGACACCACAAATAGGTGACACATGGCAAGTTCTACAAGGGGGTGATGTGGATAAACTAGCGCGTAACATGTGGCAGCCAAAGGGAGGACCGATATTGACCATAGGTGTAGAACACCCTGGTTGAATGTGTTGCACCCCCCCCCACCCTTATTTCCTATATAATGTAGTTGAGTTTAGCTCGTTTTCCACACCAAACCCTATTAAACACTTTCCCACCTTTGTGTCCGATTTTTCTAGATATTTGGGATATTTTAACTAGGCTTTAGAGAATCTAGGAGCCTGAAGAAGTGAAGCATTCAGATCGGAGTTCAACTCGCGACTTTCTCAATTTTCACTAAAAAATCTTGTAAGTTAAGATGCACTTACTATGCTTCAAGTGTAACTTATATTTATATTCATAGTCGTTATTATGAATCTATAAGTAATATTTTTCAGTGATTCCAAGTTATAATACAAATTGATCTACTTATGGGAATGATGTCTAGGATAGATTTAGTGAGGTGTTTAAAAAGGGATTTCCAAACTTTATACTTTGTATACCAAACAGACCCTACCTCTGATATGATCATACCTGGTTGTTCCTTATCAACTATAGAACAGTATTCATTGAGATTATTAAGGAATCTAGACTATCGTTATTATAATCGCGAGGAATATAAGACTAAGACTTAGCGGATTTGTATCTAGGTCTTTTGAAAGGAAAAGCTAAGATGTTAGGCGAAGTTCTGCCCAAATCGTAAGTCATCCACTTTTAACAAGTGAGCGCATAGTTACTTTCATCTTACACATAGATATGAAGTATTTAGATAAGTAAATGCTATACATGCTTATTATCCGTGAGGAAGATATTCTATGATAGATAAAACAATATAAGATGATTTTTTTATTTAACCATATATGTATTTTCATACTTTATAATACATTGGGTAGTGAAGGGTGATCAGAGATGAAAATAATGATGAGAGGCCATGACTTTTATAGTACTATTATACTAGCTATGTAGTCATCTAGTAAGGTATTGAGGACAACCACAAACTATTCTTGACAAGTATGGTGAAACATGGACATGCTTGCAACCTGTAGGTGTTTATAATCCATACATTGACAAGTTTACAACATGTAAGTGTTAATCAACCATACATGGGCAGGTCTTCGACATGTAGATGTTAAGCAGACCATGCACGGGCAAGTCTTCAACGTGTAGGTAATAAATAAACCACACGTGGGCAGGTCTACGACCTGTAGATGTTAATAAACTATATATTCTTATGAGTATTCTATTTACTCCATGGTTTCTTTATTGAAATCTATTGCTAAGGAATCTCCGAAGTGATATTGTCTACTAAATGATCCTTTAGGATAGGTCCCACGAGATCATCATCTGAGGATCAAGGAGTGAGAATAATGAGAGAGTGTAATCGGGTTATTTGTTTGATGTGAACTATATAATTAAAACAAATTAATTATAATATTACGGGTTGTAAACCGTATGTGCTCACTAGGCTTCCCAACATGACCCAGTCAGTTTCTTTGTATCACAAGTAGCGGTACGAAGGTGTAGGAATAGTAATATTTAAATCCACTGAGAGATTCGAGGAGTTTAGGCAATTAGTACAATAAGTTATTTTAAGGCATGTAATGACTATGTTTATGCTTATATTTCTTGTATCAGTTATGCCATCCCAAGTTTTTAATAATCAACGAAAAATGTTTCTTCGATAGTGCTTTTATCTCACATATTTATTATGGACAAATTTTGTATTTATAAAATACTATGTCTTAAAAATAACATAAAGAAAAGGCCTTTTTGGGACATAAATTTGGGGACTTTAGAGTTGGTATTAGAGCATTAGTTTAAGCGAACTAGGAATTTTGAGAATTTCTAGACTTAAACTTAGAATGTTAAGCGATGATCGGGAGGTGTTTGTCGATTTTATTTTAGACTGTGTACCTGAACCGACACATGCACTATAATACTTTAGGGTATGTGTCTTAATTGCTATTATGTGTTAAATGATTTATATTATAGCATATTTTAGGTTGCCTACCTAGATTGCTATTACTTGAATCTAAGGTCTATTGCCGACCTTGATTTGGAAACTTTATGTGTTTAGGATTCTAAATCTATAATTAATGTATTAGAACTGGTATATAATTTTTCAGAGTGATAAGGTAGATTATGCGTCTAAACATAACTAAAACCTTCTCAATCATAATATACACGAGATTCCAATACACTGAACGACTGTTCTATTGTACTGAACGTGGTGGTGAGAACACGTAGTGGACTTGGAAATGGTAATGAAAATCAGTAGCCTGGACCTTGACGTGTGATCGAGAGTGCAATAGAAGTTGTGCCAGCAGCTAAACCAATTACAATTACAGGAGTTCAAGCCATGATCTGGGCAATCTTAAGTGAGCAAATGGAGGAGACCAGACAACTGCTCCTGGATAATAAGAGAGAATTTACTGCACCGGTTAATGAACTAGTGTTGAATGAAGGACCGTCCAAAGAAGGAAGCTACAATAGGATAGTAGACTAAGTAGAACTGTGAAAGATTAGAAGGAATCACCAGATGAATGGATTGAAAGAGATGGATGCAAGTACGAGGACTTCATGGCTTCCAAACCACCAAAACCTTTTTGGGAGCCTAACACCAGTCGAATTTATGGACTGGATCTCTAAGATGGAGATGGTGTTTGATAAATGTGACTGCAGCGACCGATAGAAGATCATCTTAGCGGTTAAAAAACTGAAGCCTGGTGTGTTGGGTTGGTGGAAGTTATTGGTTGATTCCATGCCAATGGGTGAAGAAAGGAAGATGTCATGGGAGAATTTCCTTGAGTAGTTAAAAATGAAATACTTCTCAGATATAGATCTCTTGGAAGTAAACAATCAATTCCATAATCTAAAGAAAGGAAAGATGAGTATCAGCGAGTATGTTGCGGCTTTTACTAAGAAGATAAAGCTAGTTCCTAACTTGGTTCCTAGCAAACTTTCCAAATTAAATGAGTTTGTTATTGAACTACCAACGGATTTTAGTCCAACGATGAAACTAGAAACCTCTCTGAAAGCAACCATATGGGGGCCATGAATGTAGAGACCCAGATAAGGAAGAAGGGTATGGAGAGCTTAAACTGGAGAGAAAAAGGAAGTTTGGAGGATCTTCAAGGTCTAATAAGAAGGGTAGATTTTCGAATTCTGACCCCAACGGCAAGAGAGTTGGGGTTAACAAATAGGTGACATCCTTCAACTGTGGAAAGACAGGTCACTATGCTAGCAATTGCACCCAAAGCGTGTGTTACAAGTGTGGAGAAGCAAGGCATCTTAGGAGTGAATTCCCCAAAAAAAACAAAGTTGCAAAGTCGAATGTGCCACCGAAACCAAATGCATGTGAATTTTAGATAATCTTGGAAGCAGCGAGAGATGAAGCAGATGTCACTGCAAAAGATTAAGAGTAGGAAGTTGCTTATCCAGAGTTCGAGAGATGAGGCAGATGTCACTACAAGAGATCAAGATATGAAGTGGTCAATTTCATTAAAGGACTTATCTTTTAATTTCTAAATTAAAGAGCCATTAGTTTCCTTTGTTTATTTATGTAAATTATTTGTTTAAATTTAAAAGACAAAAAAACACTTCAATTTTAATAATTCAATATTTTGCACATTTTTTATAAATTCAAACTTTTCAATATTTAGACTGTCATATTTATTTATTTTTTAAATAAACACATGTAATATATGGGTTTCACAACTAGTTGTAAATAAGCAAAATGCATGGGACTAAACAAAGACGAGGCAGTGTGGGATTAGGTTGTCAGTTTGTAGTGGTTAGGAATGAAAGATTCATGAGTTTTAATGGATAAATGAATTATGTAACACCGTAAAAATTAAAACAATTTTTCACTTTTGAAAACACATTTTTAATTAAACAATTCGTTCAAAAAACGTCATAACATCAAGTTTTCAAATCACAATGTCTCCCAAGATCAAAATACATCCAATTCCCATATGTGTGTACGAATCAATTCGGCGCCTTCCCGCGGTCATCACTGGTACCTGAAACACATAACACTGAACACTGTAAGCATAAGCTTAGTGAGTTTCCCCAAAATACCACAATAATCACATAATAGCCACTCGAGGTTGTAACTCTGTTGACCCTCTGGTCAATGTGTCTCAGTGGGGCCCTCCAGCCCCAACTCTATGTGGGCCCTCTAGCCCTAACTCTAGGGACCCGAAAGTCCCAACTCTGTAACTCGGAATCATGCATATCACATATCACAATAAATCACAACACATAATAACATGCAATCACACTGGCATATAATTCTATAATACTCTGTCTCTTAACTCTGTTACCACACTAGGTAAAGTATAGTGAGAAGACTCACCTCGGGTATCTCAGTAAATCTCTGACTCGATAAATGCTGGCCTAGCCTCCGTTTAATCATATAAAAATAAAACTCTATTTAGTATAACTCTCAAGGCTAGACTATGCTTTCTTATGACACTCTCAGAAGGGTAAAAGACCATTTTACCCCTCCCATAACTCAAAGGCCCCACAATAGACCATACCCTAAAAGTCAACTCTCCGGGTTACGTTGCGCGTACCAGATGTGTACGCTGGGCATACCCGGCTGCACCACAGAATCGGGGGAGCACCTCCCAGTACGCGGCGCGTACTAGGAATTACGCTCGACGTACTCCCCTGCATCAACCCTCTTGCTCTTGAGGTCTTAATCAGTTAACACCTACGTCCATATTTTAGATCTGACCCCTTCTAAGCCCCTTAATCCATAAATTTGATGACTTTAAGCCTTTGCATGCTTGAACAAGTCACTAACTCCTAAAATGATCCAACCTTCAACTCTAGAAGGCTTAAAACACATGCATGACTCCAAAGTAACATCCAAGATGGGAACTTTATGGCTCTACATCACTAATAAAACTGAAAAGGGACAGATCTCGGACCATGGAGTACTTTACACTCATAAAGTCTCCACCTTTGGGGTTTTTAGCCCTAAAAATGACACATACAACAACAACCAAAAGAAGAGGAAAGTTTTGAACTTTATACCTCCAAGAGTAGCTCTTTCCTCTGTAGATCTCAGATCCAAAATGGCACCTCAAGCTTTAGCCTCCAAGTTCTCCTTTCCTTCTTCTTCACCAAGCCTCTAAAGCGCCAGCAAGCTCAAATCAACACTCTCACACACTAAGAACGATGGGGCTCTTTTTTAGGGTTTCACTCACTGATATGGAGGCTAAGGAATGAGCCATAACACCCTTTAAATAGTGCACAAGAGGATTAGGGTTTTTGCACCTGGGCCGGGTACGCCCAGCGTACCTTGCCGACTCCGCGTCCAAATTAAGCGCGTGAGTACGCGCAGCGTACCCCTTGGTACGCCCAGCGTACTCAGTTTCTATACATTCTCCACTCAAGAACTAAACATGACAATACAATAAAGAACAACGATGAAAGATATGCACCTGAATCTCGGGTTGTTACAATTCTCCCCCACTAGAACTAGACTTCGCCCTCGAAGTCTCATTCCTCGAACAACTCTGGATGCTGCCCTCGCATCTCCGACTCTGACTCCCAAGTCATCTCGGATCCCTTCCGATGTTGCCAATGAACCAAAACCAAAGGCACCTCCTTGTTCCTCAAAACCTTGATCTTCCGATCTCTGATTGTCACCGGTCTCTCAGCATAATTCAGGCTCGCATCCACCTGAATATCCTCCAAGGGTACCACTGCCGACTCATCGGCTATATACACTTCCGCAATTGCGACACGTGGAAAGTGTCATGGATCTGACCTAACTCTGCAGGTAGCTCCAACCGGTAGGCTACCCTGCCTACCCTTGCAATTATCCGAAAAGGACCGATATAACGGGGCCCCAACTTGCCACTCTTCCTGAATCGGATCACTCTTTTCCAAGGAGAGACCTTCAGGAGTACAAAGTCGCCGACTTGGAACTCGAGCTCAGACCGGCGCCTGTCCGCATAACTCTTCTGACGACTCTGAGCGGTCAATAACCTCTGCCTGACCTGTTGTATCTGCTCAGTCGTCTACAGCACAATCTCTGTACTACCCATAACACGCTGCCCGACCTCACCCCAGCAAATGGGAGTCCGACACCTCCTCCTATACAACAGCTCAAAGGGTGGCATACCAATGCTCGAATGATGGCTGTTGTTGTAGGAAAACTCTGCCAAGGGCAAATACGTGTCCCAACTCCCCCCGAAATCCAACACACACGCCCGAAGCATATCCTCAAGCGTCTGAATTGTCCGCTCACTCTGTCCGTCAGTCTGGGGGTGATATGCGGTACTAAAATGCAGCCTAGTACCCAAATCTTCATGAAACTTCTTCCAGAATATGGAAGTGAAACGCACATCTCGGTCTAAGACAATCGAGATCGGCACTCCATGCCGAGATACCACTTCCTTCACGTATATCTCTGCCAACTTCTCTGCGGAAGAGCTCTCACTGATAGTAAGGAAGTGGGCGCTCTTTGTCAACCTGTCCACAATCACCAAAATTGCATCGACTCCCCTAGCAGTCCTTGGCAATTTGGTGATAAAATCCATGGTAATCTGTTCCCACTTCCATTCGGGAACCTCCAACGGCTGCAACTTACCATGCGGTCTCTGGTGCTCGGCCTTAACCCTACGGCAGGTTAAGCACCTCTCAACAAACCATGCGACATCCCTCTTCATACATGGCCACCAATACTCCCTCCTCAGGTCTAAATACATCTTAGTGGCCCCAGGATGGATCGAGAACTTCGACCGATGAGCCTCCTCCATCAAAATGGTACGCGTCCCTCCCACAAACGGTACCCAGATACGCCCCTGAAAAGTCATCAGCCCCCGGCCATCGGTAACGAACTCCGATACCAACCCAACAACTCGCTCTTTCTTCTGCATCTCAGGCTGCACAGCCTCAGCCTGTGCCCCACGAATGGCGTCCAACACCGGACCTATCACGGTCAATCTCAAACATACATCTCGCAACGGGGTGCTCTCCGCTCTGCGGCTCAGTGCATCGGCTACAACATTAGCCTTGCCCGGGTGGTACAGGATCTCATAATCATAATCCTTGACCACGTCCAACCACCTCCTCTGTCGCATGTTTAGGTTGGGCTGATCCATCAAATACTTCAGGCTCTTGTGGTCCGTGTATATCATACACCGAACCCCGTACAGATAATGACACCAAATCTTGAGGGCGAACACCACTGCCCCCAACTCAAGATCGTGGGTGGGATACCTCGCCTCATGAGGCTTCAGCTGCCTCGATGCGTATGCTATCACATGCCTTCTCTGCATCAGCACTACTCCCAACCCCAAGATCGATGCATCACAATACACCACAAAGTCCTCCATCCCCTCTGGGAGGGCTAACACTGGGGCTTCACACAGCCTCTGGCGAAGCGTATCAAAGGAGGTCTGCTGCTCTAGTCCCCATGAAAAAGCGACACCCTTCCGGGTTAACCTGGTGAGTGGCACGGCGATCTTGGAGAAATCCCTGATAAATCTCTGATAATAGCCTGCCAACCCCAAGAAACTCCTGATCTCGGACGGTGACCTCGGCACCTCCCAACTCATCACTGCCTCCACTTTGGCCGGGTCGACCAAAATCCCCTTCTGTTTAACGAGGTGCCCTAGGAACTGGACCTCTCGCAACCAGAAATCACACTTGGAGAATTTGGAGTAAAGCCTCTCCGATCTCAGAAATCCGAGGATCTCCCTCAAATGCTCCTCATGCTGCTCTTTGGATCTCGAATACACCAAAATATCATCGATGAACACGATCACCGACCGATCCAACATCGGCATGCACACTCTGTTCATGAGATCCATGAACACTGCCGGGGCATTGGTGAGTCCGAAAGACATCACCACAAACTCATAATGCCCATAACGAGTCCTGAACGCTGTCTTCTGGATGTCCTCATCTCGCACCCTTACCTTATGATACCCCGACCTCAAATCGATCTTGGAGAACCAAGATGCTCCCTGCAACTGATCGAACAAATCATCGATCCTCGGCAACGGGTAACGGTTCTTGACCGTCAGCTTGTTCAACTCCCGGTAATCAATGCACATCCGGTGTGAACCATCCTTTTTCTTGACAAAAAGGATAGGCGCTCCCCACGGCGAGCTGCTCGGCCAAATAAACCCTTTCCCCAACAGCTCCTGAAGCTGCGAGGATAACTCTTGCATCCTTGGAGGTGCAAGGCGATAGGGCACCTTGGCAATAGGCGCGGCCCCCGGAACCAAATTGATACTGAACTCCACTTGCCTCACGGGAGGCACACCCGGCAACTCCTCTGGAAATACATCCGGGAACTCACACACTATCGGAACCTCCTCAACTAACCTCGGTCTCCCTGAATCAACCCACGTATCCATCACATACGCCACAAAGCCATTACAGCCCTGCTGTACACACTGCCTCACCCTAGCGGCCGAACAAAACACTGACCCAGAACGTGTACCCTCGCTGTACACCGTAAGAACTCCCCCACTAGGGTCTCGTATGGTCACCAGCTGTCGCTCGCAGTCGATAACCGCACCGAATCTACTCAACCAGTCCATGCCCACAATGACACAGACATCACCCATCGCAATAGGAATCAAATCAATTGGGAACTCAACACCGAAAATCTCGAATACACACTCTCGGATCACCTCTGTGGCATAAATCACCCTCTCGTCAGCTATGGAAACTCTCAGAGGCCGGCTCAACGCCTCACGACTAACACTGATATGCTGACTAAAAGCCAAAGATACAAAAGACCGACTCGCACCCGAGTCAAATAACACTAAGGCAGGTACAAAATTCACAAGAAAAGTACCTACGCATAACATAATATAAGCACAATATCTCAATATCAAAATAAATACATGAAAGAATACATACCAGCCACGACATCGGGCGCTGCGCAGACCTCCTCCGCGGTCAACTGAAAGGCTCTCCCTCGTGCCCTCGGCGCTTCGGCCTTCACTGGCCGACTCTCGGTAGCTCTGATGGTGGCAGGGGCAGATCCCTGAGGTGCTCCCTGTGCTGATCCCCACAACTGCGGACACTTTGCCTTCCGGTGTCCGGTCTGGTTGCAGTGAAAACATACTGCAAACCCCTTGGGGCAGTCCTTGGCCATATGCCCCTCCTTGCCACATTTGTAGCAAGACCCTGCTCTGCACACTCCGTCATGGCTCTTGCCGCACTTGCCACAAGTGCGGCCCCTCTGGTTCCCTGATCTCGAATCGGCGGGCTTGGCCCGCTTGGCTACCAGCTGGGACTGCGCCGGTCGCCGATCCCTCCCCTGAGACTCAGCCTCCTCCCTAGCCTGAGTCTCCAGCTCTATCTCCCTCTTCCGGGCATTTTCCTGAAGCTCGGTAATTGTCCGGTACGTCGAGTTCGCCACAAACTCACGTATGTCCCTCCTCAGAATGCTCAAATATCGACTCATACGTGCCTGCTCGGAGGACACGTGCTCTGGGCAGAACATCGCCCGCTCATGAAACATCCTCATGATCACAGTAACAAACTCAGTACCCTGCTTGAGGGTCAGAAACTCCTGGGCCAAACGCTCCCTCTCCACTTGGGGAACGTACTCATCTCGGAACATAGCAATGAACCTCTCCCAGGTCACTGCTGCAAGCCCACCAAGCGTATAGTGCGCAGTCACAAATTTCCACCAGTCCTTCGCCCCCAAGCGAAGCTTGTTCAGCGCGAACCGGACTCTCAAATGCTCAGGAGATGAGCAAGTGAAGAAACACCCCTATATGTCTGAAATCCATCTCATCGCCGCAATCAGGTCCTGGGTCCCTTCAAACTCCGGTGGTTTTGTGTTGTTGAACTCTCGGAACAGCAACGCATCACCACCCTGCGGCCTCGTCGCAGCTATGGTTGCAGTGGCTGCAGCAACAGCAGCCTCAGAAAGAGCAGCGTACTTCTCATCAAATGTCTCTATCAACGTGGTCTTGATAGACCCGAACATCTCTGGTATCTCTGCCCTGATGGTCGCAGCCACCTCCTCCTGGATGATCCTACGGATCTCCTCATCCCTCGTGTCACTGGTCCCTGATGTCTGGCGAGTCCCAACCATGATCTCTCTCTCTCTGAAATACAACATAAGAATAATATCAGAGACTCGCTCGAGTATACTCACACTCGAGTACTCCATCCTACTTGTTCCCTGGTACTCCAAAGATTCTTACCTGGACTGTGCACTGACCCGGTGTCTTCAGTAGTACGGGTCCAATACTACCGTCCACACCGCATCAACATCCACCCCAAGTCCTCCTCCCAGAGTCCCAAGTCCCAAGCACTCTACTCTCTCTAATCATATGATACTCGCAACAGATCTCTCAAAATCTCCTCGCTGCTACCTAACCACTCTGAAATATTCATAGCAGTAAGACTCCTAGACTCAGGCATCACATATCAGGCCACTCTAGTCCTAATAAGAATACCTAGTCTACTCTAGCACGCATATCATAGCTCATCAGATAACATATTACATCATATATTATAACACTTATAATGATGGTATTTTGGGAAATCACTGTTCGGGCGCTGGCTGTTCGTACACACGACTCTACTCTGTTTATCTCGCAAGTTCTTCTTTTGAAAACTTGTTTTCTTATCAAAAAATTTTTTCTCAAATCTTCGGTTTGAGTTCAGATACGCCCGAAGGTGCACCCGAATCCCTCAAACCTAGGCTTTGATACCAACTTGTAACACCGTAAAAATTAAAACAATTTTTCACTTTTGAAAACACATTTTTAATTAAACAATTCGTTCACAAAACGTCATAACATCAAGTTTTCAAATCACAATGTCTCCCAAGATCAAAATACATCCAATTCCCATATGTGTGTACGAATCAAGTCGGCGCCTTCCCGCGGTCATCACTGGTACCTGAAACACATAACACTGAACACTGTAAGCATAAGCTTAGTGAGTTTCCCCAAAATACCACAATAATCACATAATAGCCACTCGAGGTTGTAACTCTGTTGACCCTCTGGTCAATGTGTCTCAGTGGGGCCCTCCAGCCCCAACTCTCTGTGGGCCCTCTAGCCCTAACTCTAGGGACCCGAAAGTCCCAACTCTGTAACTCTGAATCATGCATATCACATATCATAATAAATCATAACACATAATAACATGCAATCACACCGGCATATAACTCTATAATACTTTGTCTCTTAACTCTGTTACCATACTAGGTAAAGTATAGTGAGAAGACTCACCTCGGGTATCTCGGTAAATCTCTGACTCGGTAAATGCTAGCCTAGCCTCCGTCTAATCATATAAAAATAATACTCTATTTAGTATAACTCTCAAGGCTAGACTATGCTTTCTTATGACACTCTCAGAAGGGTAAAAGACCATTTTACCCGTCCCATAGCTCAAATGCCCCACAATAGACCATACCCTAAAAGTCAACTCTCCGGGTTACGCTGCGCGTACCAGATGTGTACGTTGGGCGTACCCAGCTGCACCACAGAATCGGGGAGCGCCTCCCAGTACGCGGCGCGTACTAGGAATTACGCTCGGCGTACTCCCCTGCATCAACCCTCTTGCTCTTGAGGTCTTAATCAGTTAAGACCTACGTCCATATTTTAGATCTGACCCGTTCTAAGCCCCATAATCCATAAAGTTGATGACTTTAAGCCTTTGCATGGCTGAACAAGTCACTAACTCCCAAAATGATCCAACCTTCAACTCTAGAAGGCTTAAAACACATGCATGACTCCAAAGTAACATCCAAGATGGGAACTTTATGGCTCTACATCACTAATAACACTGAAAAGGGACAGATCTCGGACCATGGAGTACTTTACACTCATAAAGTCTCCACCTTTGGGGTTTTTATCCCTAAAAATGACACATACAACAACAACCAAAAGAAGAGGAATGTTTTGAACTTTATACCTCCAATAGTAGCTCTTTCCTCTGTAGATCTCAGATCCAAAATGGCACCTCAAGCTTTAGCCTCCAAGTTCTCCTTTCCTTCTTCTTCACCAAGCCTCTAAAGCACCAACAAGCTCAAATCAACACTCTCACACACTAAGAACGATGGGGCTCTCTTTTAGGGTTTCACTCACTGATATGGAGGCTAAGGAATGAGCCATAACACCCTTTAAATAGTGCACAAGGAGGATTAGGGTTTTTGCACCTGGGCTGGGTACGCCCGGCGTAAGGCGTAACTCTAGGTACGCCCAGCGACCTTGCCGACTCCGCGTCCAAATTAAGCGCGTGAGTACACGCAGCGTACCCCCTTGGTACGCCCAACGTACTCACTTGCTATACATTCTCCACTCAAGGACTAAACATGACAATACAATAAAGAACAAGGATGAAAGATATCCTACCTGATGGAGCAAAGAAGAATGAGAGCCACATTAAACAGGAAATAGTTCATAGGAGTACCTCCCTACCTGGACAGAAAGGTTATTTTAATTGATATTCATTCACAAGTCACAATTAAACAAAAAAACATAATTTGATAAGAAAGGAAATCTTACTTCATTGGATGGATATTGATTAACACTAGTCTCATACTAAGCATCATTGCCCCCAACAATAACTGCAAGCAAAGGTAGAAGCAGAAAAACGCAAAGGATGCAGTGCCCATAAGACCTAGTCAAGGAAGGACAATTTGGTCAATGTAACAATATTAATGTGTTTCTTCACTCATATATGGAATAGGAATCAGAAATTACCCTAAATGTCATCCAACTTTATGAAAACCTCATTCATGAATGGAGAAAGTGGAGGGTCAATCAACAGATAATGATATGTGCAACCCAAGCAATTGAAACATTTAACCTAACAAAGGGAACACAATCAACCAAAACCCGATTTTAATAAATATAAGATTTGATTTTGATTGTAAAGGAATTAAGAATTACCCAAAGACTCCGATTATAAGCTTTGCAAGATAGCCAAGAACATACTTGTTTCACTATAAAAAGACAAAAAAAAATCATATAAACCAAAAGTCAAATCTGAATTATGCAGAAATACCAACCAACAACTTTGAGGTTACCCTTTTTAGGAATTTCTGATAAACCCTTTTTAGGAATTTCTGATAAGTGATAAACATTCATTCGTTCCTAATTCACTAATTCTGATTCGATATCCTTTACCTGATTAGTGATTAGTAATCAATTAATAGAGACGGTAAACGTACTAAAACTCTTACCTGGATTCTGATAAAGTTGTTGAATGTTGAATGAATCGATGATTAACTGACAATTGCGTTTGCCTTCTGCTGTATTCTTGGCTTGCAATGCGTGATTGGCTTCTTGCATTCTCAGTACCTCTCACCTTTGCTTGTTGGTCAACGATGTGGACTTGGACGCTAGGCCTGATTTCAATACAGTATTAAAAAAATTGGGCCCCATAAAAAATGGGCCATGTTCCTATGCCTAGTTTGCCCATGCTCATCATTGGGCCTGGGATTAATCACAAAGCTTAATTAGGAAGTGGATCGGTAGTACTTAAGATATGGTTATGCATGGAATTAATTTTTTGGATTGGCTTTTCATGGCAAGTACTTCGCTATTTAATCAAAAATTTGATTTTGGCATTTTGTATTTCTTCCTGGATTTTATTTCCTAGAACTTCAACATTGATCTTGAAGGTGTACTGCTTTAAACTTTGTTAGTTTCTTGTTTTCATATCTCATCTTTATTTCACAATCCTTCATTATTTTCGGATTTTCATCCATTAACAACACAACTTCGATTCCCATGTTGATTATAACCCAAATATCGGTGTGACTTTGCGAATACTTAAAACTCAAAAGTTTTTGATAACTCTGTCTTCTTTACAAAGCATTTTTAATCACCTTAATCAGAATCATGAAGACCCATATATGATCAAAACATCAAGTGTGGTCAACCTGTCCAACAACATCATTTAGCCAATGTTTGTCTACGCTTCCAACGTTCTCATATTTCGTTTTTTGCCTCATTTCTTTATTAGTTTTCACCAAATAGCTTCAAACCTGAAATGATATAAAATCAATCAAAGTATCTTGTTTGATGATAAAAGGGATGCAACTCATTAACAATAAGCATTAAAATACTGATGTATTTCGCATCGATCAACGACCATAAATGCAATTTTGCATAAATTATCAATGTGATTGAATTTTCCCAACAACTTCCTCAAAAACATTTTCCAAGCGTCCTAGGACTCCGTCTTCCATATTCTATATGCTAAAGGGAGTATTTGGCTATTTTGTCTATAATAATTGCAATAAACATGATTTTTAGGTACTTGCCCTTCAAATGTACATTTTCTATAATTATAATTATCAGTGGCCACATATGATTCTCGAACGGATCAACAACTGATATAGGTTATAGTAAATCATAGTAGAAAAATTCATTAAACTGTAGTGATAACAAGATTATATTTTACAATACAACCAATGGCGAAAAAGAAGAGGTAAAATCGATGTTGGGCATCCATCTCAATATGGGTCATAGTGCATGGATTTCCAACTCTAGGTTGTGAGAATACACCAAGAGTCTCAATAACGGCTCTTCTTATGTAACTTTTAGCAGTTCAAGCATATTTATCTTCACACGCCAAGCTTGAGAGCAAGAAATTTGTAATTTTATTTTATTGTCGATGGTTGGGATATATTTGCGTTTTAGAACAAGTGTGTCGATCCTCAAATACTCAAACTTGGAATAACTCGGCATCTTAAAATTTAATTGCACTATTACGTTCTTCATAATTTGCATATAGACGTATGGAATGAAACTTTGATTTCCTTTAGAAATTAGGAATATATGGACTAACTATAGGACCCGTTTTATTAACAGAATTTATCACTACTTTAGTTACTTTAGTAGCCTGTCTTGTTACTGGGGATTCTCAATTATTCAATTTATCGATTTTACCAATTTAAAATGGTCAATAGGTTCATTTTCTTCTTGGGACCTTTTACTTTTGTCATCATGTGGAAATTAGAATTAATTCAAGTTTATCTACTTCTATCCATGTGGGGAGGAAAGAAACGTTTCTACTCAACCACAAAAAATTATTTTGTACACTACAGAAGGTTCCATTTTCTCTTAATGGGATTTAATGCATTTTGACCCTAACGATAGCTTTAATACTCATTTATCCTTAAACATTTCTCAAAGTGAAACTTCTATAATAGGCTTATACACCATGGTACTCTAGGTTTGATATTAAGTTTTTGGTGAGGCATCAGGGGAGTCATAAACCAAAAAATATTGATATGTTCACAACTATTACCTGCTTTATTATCATCATAATTAGAATCACTCACTCTAATGTCTTCATCCACTAAATCACTAACAATATTCTCCTCTCTGATATATATTTGTAAGATTCACAATTCTCACTGATTACTAAAATAGAGATGGTTTACCATCATCAACCAAAAAGTAACCACCTTCACTAAGAATCATAGATGCACCAATATCATAAGAAGGTTCCAGATTGACAACATTTGTACCTCTATGTTGGTTAACGTACTCAAATGGATTGGAATGGGAAACTATTAAAGGTGTAACTTGATTGCCTCCAACTAGTGATACCCTTCTACAAGATCCTTTCCAACTAATCTTTTACCGTCAGAACCCCTGCAACCTAAACGATACACTGCAAGACCGACAACATACAACATAGATGTATGTGGATACACATAAGCAAAATTTCTAAAGTCCTTTACCTTGTTGTCAATATATAGACAATAGCTCCAATAATCGGATATTTGTATAATAACTTGATCTTATTACCTATTACACATAATTTTCTAAACACCAAACTAATCAACCTTATATATATCCACATGCAAATGCAATACAATGTTAGTATTAATCTTCTCTAGGATATTCTCCCAAATGTCATTAACATTCTCCAACAACCATCCGCTACAAAAGGTACGATAATACTATCGTTTTATGAATTCATGTAGGAACATAAAGATGATAAATTAGTATATTGGGGGAGAAAACTTGAAAAAAACGAAACCTAAAATGCTCCCCCTCTTTTTATTAGGACGATGTCGGTTAAAAAAAACAATGCAAAATCAATGTATATCATGCTATCATGAACAATTTGCATTAATAAAGGAATATTTTGATTTTAACAATGACAATTTTCCAAAAAAAGAACCAACTACAATTTTTTTATAGAAGTACCAAACAACAATATTCAAACTTACAAACTGTAATATTAAACGAAAAATATATTAAAATATTTAACAAGAATGTAACATCCTAAAAATAGTGATAAAATTTTTCATTTTTAAAATCATATACATCATGTGTCTCAACACCATCATAATACAAATGTATCAAAATCATCATAGTTAAATGATCATCAATGCGGAAATCATAAGGGAATGTTGTGCAGTCAAGCCGGGCCCTTCCCCTTGGACTAGAAATACCTGAACAATGTTTAAACCAAAAACCGTAAGCACCTGAACAATGTTTAAACCAAAAACCGTAAGCACAAAGTTTACTAAGTTCGTCAAAAATACCACATACCATACAAATTGGCCCAACCCAACACGTAAATGGGCCCAGCCCAACGTACATATAAATAGGCCCAACCTAATCATGAAAATGGGCCCATTCCAACATATAAATGGGCCCAGTCCAACATATAATAAATGGGACCATCTCAACATATAATAAATGGGCCCAGCCCAACACATAATAAATAGGCCTAGCTCAACATATAATAATTAGGCCCAACCCAGCATACACATGCAAGAGTCACAAAGGCAGTTAGCATCCTACATGAGATCGTGAGAAGACTCACATCTCTCACGAAATCAGCCACACCACAGCTCAAAATCACGCTACCAGTGCTACAACACACCTATCAAATCAAACAAGGTCTAACCTTAGTCTATACTCAAAAGTGGTACATGACCATAAGCCAACTTAAGTCAAAGTCAGCACCCAAAGTCAACAGTCAAAGTAAACTGTCGAAACTTGCCTTTAGATGATCACCATGTCATGGCCTCCTATTGGCCATGTTGTGGCCTAATAAAGACAAAATAGCCGCGTGATACCCCAGCCGCCACGTCGTGGCATCCAATCACCACGTCATGGGAATTAGGTCAAAACACTTAAAGGGTTAAGCCATTTTCCATCGACCCAATGAGCTCCAAAGCTCATATCTATTTCTTTTTATGGTCTTAATGGATAAAGTTTCCAACTTTATCCATTAAGACGTCCCATTAAGCCTAGATCTTAGTTCTAAGGTCCAAAAGGCAACTTAATGCATGGGATTTAACCAACAAGCACTTAATCCATGAAGTCCTTAGTCTAAAACTTCCATAAGGACTTTAGGGACCCTAATGATCCCTAAAAGTACAAACTTTATGGACATGAATACCCCATGCATGTTCTCTCCCAAATTTAGGTCAAGAACGCAATATAACCGAAAATTCATGCAAGGCCCGCAAATCACCATAGCTTCTTAGATCTATGAGATATAATGCTCTTGGAACATAGAGGAATCATAAAGTTGCAAACTTTATCTCTTCAACCCATACAAAACACATTAAAGGGACCATAATATGACATAAAATCTAGATCTATAGAGAAAAGCATCAAAAGATGGAAACTTGAGGACTTACAAAGAGTCCAGAAGATGTACACAAGTGAAGGGAAGGTTTGTTTGTTGAATCAAGGCACCAACTCTTCTTCTTTTTCCTTTAAACCCACCAAGAACTTGCAAAATGAGCACTAAAGCTTCAAAAGGGCTAG
This sequence comes from Lactuca serriola, assembly GCF_051521515.1. Classification (NCBI taxonomy): domain Eukaryota; kingdom Viridiplantae; phylum Streptophyta; class Magnoliopsida; order Asterales; family Asteraceae; genus Lactuca; species Lactuca serriola. The sequence goes on from NC_136416.1 coordinate 74,030,662, forward strand.
GGTTTGGACAAAGAGTTGTTTGAAGGTGATGGAGGCTAGCGGTGGAGGAACCCATGGCCTTTACTTCCTTTAAATAGGGATTTAAGTCCAGAAATTAAAGTTTTGCCCAAAATGGTCGTCACGTCGTGGCCAACTTAGTGTCATGTCGTGGCACCCATTTAAGATGTGCGGTTCCAAACCAATTTGCCATGTCGTGGTGATACCATCACCACGTCATGGCCAACCAGGTTTTCAAACATAAATAAAATTCATACCTCGGGATTCGGATGTTACAAAGAAGATGGGGGTAAGAAGATGTTGTGTTGTTATATGATGTACCTATATACTTGATAAGGGGATTCGGATGTTAGTATCACCAAGTTAGTAGAATTCGTCAATACCCTAATTAGAACTTAGGACCTCCAATATAAGAGGTAAAGCCTCTACCAAGAGGGCTAGTCCCTCATTGGCATACAAACCATTTTCTAAAAAAAAAAAAAAAAAAAAAAAAAAAAAAAAAAAAAAAAAACTCATCAATTATCATTCGGATCTCTTAAATAAACGTTAGTTAACAACCAAGAATAGTAAAGTAATCTGCACGTCGGTATCTACATTCATTATTTTGAAATTTGTAATTGTTAATGTTGCATGGGGATTAACTGAAGAATGCAAAATTTAATTACTCGTGAGTAACAAATATAGTTCGTGAATATTTAGCGATGCCCCATTACGTGGATGTTATTACTACATGTAAAGATAGAAGTAATAAAACTTCGCGAATACACATGATCTCCACTGATCCTTGTCAGATAAGTTTTTTTAGATGACCTTGTTTGACAAAAATAGTTTTTAGCTGGTAGCGGGTAGCGAATAGGTGGTAGCGGGAAGCTGTAACTTTTATTTGTTATATAAGTGTTTGTCAAATATAGTTGGAAACTCTTGAAATATATAAAAGTATATAAAAAGACAATTGTTATATATATATATATATATATATATATATATATATATATATATATATATATATATATATATATATATATATATATATATATATATATGGGGCAATTTTGTAAATTGATTTAGAATGCTTAGTAGCGTTTTGTTAAACGTTACGTGCAGTATGTTTTAGATTTGAATCATTTTCTTATCGGTTCAAAAAAAATGATCTTACCAATATATAGTTACTTTGGTCGATACCTCAATTAATATTTTTTTAGATATATATCACCAATGTACGGTTATTTTAGTTGATACCATCATTAATAATTTTTTAAAGAATCGCGAATAACCCATCAACAACTCGTCAACTGACGTTTGCAAGATTCTTTAAGATTCGGTGCACTACATGCGGTTATAAAACAAATCCTAAAACTAATAAATACTTTATCTCATATGTTATTTTGCATATCAAACAGCTAAACTAGCTTTAACAAATCAAGTATTATATATGATCTTTTATAAAAATCGCTTTGTGATATTAATAAATTTTCTAATCCTAATCAGGGGTGACAAATCGTGTTATCGTTTCGTGTTTCTGTCTGACACGACACGACACGACAAAGTTTTATGTAACATGAACACGACATGACACGACACGATGTCATGTTTTTTTAACTAACACGAAAACAAACGAATTAAAAAACGACAAACACGCACGACACGAAAAATATATCATATAGTAAAAACTAGTTTATTTAAGGAATATTTTATCAAATATAATACGACAAATACGAAAAACACGATAAAAAACTGCTAAATCGTGTCAATTTCGTGTCGAATTTGACACGACACGACACGACATCGTGTTTTTTACAGTTAACACGAACACGAATTCAAATTTTAGTTTCGTTCCAATTTCGTTTCGTGTCATGTATTTTTGTCGTGCCATATCATAAAAAATTATCACCCCTAATCCTAATGGAGGAGAGAGAATTTTGTTCCAGATAATACAAATAAGATACTTCATGCTGTCATGCATTAAAATATCAAACTTTTTAATCTTTTTAAAAACAAAAAGCTTTCCAGATTTATATTGTTTTTTTTTTTTTGGTTTTTGCTAATTAAAGGGCTTTTTGATAGAAACTAAATAATTAAGTGATAAAGCATTAAGAGGCCTAGAGGTGTTGGTTGCTGTTTTGCTGAATGGATTTACATATGAGAAAAATATATCATTAACCTTCTAATTACAAAAACGACTTCAAAAGTCAAATCAAACCCTCAGTCTTCAAAATCCAATCTCCAAAATTACATATCAAAAGTTGCATCATGCTTTTAACTTTTCATACAAATTAACATATTCAAACATGATGTAAAAGGAGAAGGAAGAGAAACTAGCACTAGATATACAATACATGTAGGGTGTAGCATAAAAGAAATGAAATACAAACACACTGCAACTCCTTACCCAAATACACTTCCTATATGCTAAAAAACAATTTTTCAGTAGCAAGAATTCAAGATACCTTAGAGCATATACACAATTCAAAATACCTACAAATCACACGCCTATTTCACAAATTAATTACTCTTTTATTTGGATTTATAGTTTCACAAATTTTAATTCTTAGGGTTTCTTCTTGCTTGTTCTTGATATACGGTTAAAACTGATCGAAGATGTCATCCAACTTGATCTCCAAATAAAAGTAGGATGAGTGATGGTTTATAATTAAATATGTATAAAAAAAAGTAGTGCAATAATTTTTCTTTGAAAAACATTACACATAAAGTCTTATCTTTTGTTTACCAACCTTTAATAACTTTGACAAAAATCAACCACTATCGTTTAATTTAATTAAAAATTAGGAATTTCTTAAGGAAAAATAAAAAATCAACTCTCCTTCTACAATTTATATATGGATATTCAAAAGAAATGAACCCATCCGCGTTGTTGTTTTAATAATAATAAACAAAACATCGTTTGGTCCACTTATTACTTAGTATGATCGGATGATATTTGTGATAATATCGTTTTTCATTTTAAACATTAAAAAAAAACATGTTACATGGAAGTTATCGTATACATTTTATCACTGAAAAGTTATTTACGTAATTATTTTGGTTAGCCTCCCTAGAATGCTCACCCAATTTATGACATTTCACCTCTTTGCATTTCTTCAAACTTGGGACTTCTATAAGACTATAATGCACGTTTTCAGAACCTAAAAGGCAATTTAATAATTTTGTCTTGGTCCAATTTCATAGTTTTAATTGTGGTATCAATTGATAACAAATTATTAACTAAATGATATTAATGAGTTATGCTTGTAGTTTTAATTTGAGCATACATCATCATTTATACGTTTTTCTATAAATGGCAATTGTAATGACATACACTTCAACGTTTTCTATGGAAGCGTTGCTTCTATCATTTGGTGCGTGTGGATGGTATGTAGGACTGGCCCATTTCTTATACTCTAATTGATGAAATTTTGACTAAGGTGTTGTCCTTTGCTAGATTTGCATGTCTTTAATCCAAGCTACCTCCCATGTTTCGCTTACAAGAGGATGCTGGAGTATTAGCATAATATATTTCTATAATATTTTGTCTTGCATGCCATGTTAATGGAAAAGCATCTATAATATACATAGTTAATTGACATTTAATGGATTAACTCCTACCGTTTTGAGATGACATGCTCAAGTTTAATGGATATGCGCTCAATGGTCATTAAACTCTTCATTGAGAAAAATGAAACCTTTGAATTATTAAATATGTCACAAATTATATTCTATTAATATATTTCATTAAACTTAGAGTTCAATGTATTATATGAAATTTTTGATAGAGTTATATGGAAACTAAAATGATGATGCGGCATGCACAATGCATTATACTAACATGTTTATTTCTTCTTTTTCTTTATTTATCTTTGTTGAAATGTCGTACGAAGAAGAAGAATCCTACAACAAAATGAGAAGTAGCTAACCAACTTCTAGGAGAGACATAATTGACTGCATTGATCTCGGTAGCTATGCCCCCCACGGAATTTAAAGAACCTAAAGGAGCATGGGTCATATATTCTGCGGAACGACGTTCTTGCCAAGATTGTATATCTTTTTTCAGCCGACTTAAGTCCAACCCATTTGGACCCCTTAGGGGTTCTAACCAAGGAGCACGCAGATCCCAAAAAACGCATAGTTTCTCCTCCAAAAATGACTTCTATAGTTGGGGAATGCATTAAATATTTACCTAAACCGGTAGGACCTTGAGCAGATCCAACGTTAGCTCCAAGACGTTGGTCTCTAACTAGAAAAGTAAATGCTTGAGCTTGAGAAACTTCTGGTCCAGTGGGTCCGTAAAATGAACACACAAAATTTGATATTTATTTGTACTTATAGTAACTAATGCAAAGGAGGAATTAATTATACCCGATCCAACTTCTAGCTCTTATACCTATTATATCAACCAAATTTTCCTTTTTGCAATCACTAATATTATATATATATATATATATATATATATATATATATATATATATATATATATATATATATATATATCTTCATTCTCTACCTCACTCCCTTCTTCTTTACATAATCATACATCATTGTTGATCCCCAAGCACTTCCATCTCTTATCCATCCATTCCTTTTGCTTATCTACCTACTCTTTCACATTATATGATCACTCTTTCTCGTGATAATATGCGACCACCTCACACATTTACCAACCATATTCTGTATTAAGCTCATTCATAACCAACAACTAAAACTTAACCTTTGCTCAATCCCAATAATGGACAATATGGTGAAATGTTATGAACGTAGAACTGTTTATATTGTGTGTTAATCAGACTTGGATCGCTAATATAAGCATGATTGAATATAAGTGGGTACATAAAGTTAAGAGGAATCATAATGCTTTAGTTGGTCAATATAACATTAGGCTTGTTGTTGAGGATTTTCTTAAGTTTGAAGGGGTTGACTACATAGATACATTTAGTCCAATAATCAAACTCAGGACTGTATGTGTGGTTCTTTCTAATGCATATTCATATGGATATTCGACGTGTTGATATTAACAATCCCTTCTTACATACAGAAAGCCTTAATCAAGCCTTACGGTCATGATTTTTTTTTTTTTTTGCAAATGCACTCTCACTCTTGGTTTGTGTATTTCATTTCTAGAATGCCCTTATTTGTTTGTTGCACCTCTATTACTCTCACCTATGTGTTTGTTTACACATATGATATTAATATTAGTAGGTTTTATGTTGTTCATGAACACAACTACACTTGTAAATGTTGTATTATTATATAGAAACAATGTTGGTGCTTCACGGTATTTGGTTCTTATTCATCATGAGATCACATACGCGATCAGTAAGGACTCAGTCTATTTAGAGTCCTACAGACCATCAATGTAGTCAATGTCCATCATTGGGTAGCGATCAAGTGTATTCATCGATGTCTTCGAGGGACTAGTTCTCATGCTCTCTTTATTATTATTATTTTTGCTTGATTACTACTACCATAAATATCTATGTTGATGTCGGTTTGGCATGGTTTCTCGATGATCATCGTTCTACTAATGAATATTGTGTGTTTGTTTACATATATGCTATTATTTTGGTAGGTCTTATTTGTTTGTTGCTCATACAATTTGTAGTTTTTTTATTTACTTCTTTTATGTAGTTTGTAGCATTTTTAGTCTTTTTCGTTGTTTTTGCATTACATATTTTATCCTTTCTTTATTTTGGATCGTATCGGGTGCTTTCTCTTTTGCATAAGGTGTTTTGCAGGTTTCTATAGTCTCGATGTGGTTGCGAATTGTCTTGTTGCTTGTAACATCCCGACTCCTAGGTATAAATTTTAAAGCTTTTATATTCATAATTATAGACCTACTCGACGAATTGGCTGCCCCAACTCGTCGTGTAGAAACTGATAAAGCCGCGTGGATTCTAGAACCTAGTCGACGAGTTGGAGGACCCAACTCGACGAGTTGAAGTTGGATATGAAAACCCTAATTTTTAGGGTTTGCACCATATTTAAAGGACCTTAAGTCCTCCTTCCAACCTCCTTACCACCTTTCATGTCCAGAAACAAACCCTAATCGAGCTAACCTCTTATTTTGAGTGTGTGTGAGGCTAAAAGTGTGTGTTTGGTGCATTCCTTGAAAAGACTTGGAGATTGAGAAGCTTGGAACGAGAATGAGCTTGTAGATCCAGCATCTACTTCGTTTTGGCATTCATTTAAAGGTACAAAGTCATTACTTTGATCATTCTCTTGTTATATCTCTTCATCCAAGAGTTTAGGGTCATTTCTAGCTTATTCTTGAGGCATTCTGGTATTCAGCACGTTTTGAAGTAAGGAGTTCAGATCTAGACTCCTCTAGGCCCTCATGGACATAAAGTTCTCGACTTTATCAAGCCTTGGCCTTTCTCCATGCCCTAAACCTCTTCCTAAGGCTAGTTTTAGGTGTTTTAACCTCTTTGAGGCCTTGCATGCACGTAAAGTAGCAACTTTACGTGGTAACTACACCCTAGGAGGCTAGATCTACAGTTTGGAGCCTTGGTTTCGCTTAAAAGCGTATGAATGGGAAAAGGACTGAAGGAACTCGACGAGTTGCATATTCAACTCGATGAGTTGGATGAGGGTTTCCCACCTTCAAGATTCTGAGTGAACTCGGCAAGTTAGTAAGGTAACTCGACGAGTTGGTTAGGGTTTTCCTGATCTTCTGGACACTGCATGGACTTACGAGTTGTTTGATAACTCGACGAGTTGACTCGGGTTTTCACAATTTTTTGAGTTATGAAGGAACTCGACGAGTCTGTAAGCTACGCTCGACGAGTTGGGTCAATAAGGACTGTTGACCTTGACTGTTGACTTTGACTTTGACCAAGTGTTGACCAAGTTTGACTTCTAAGGGTACTTTGGTAATTTGGTTCTTGATATAATTGGTCCTATGATGATTGTAGGTGGTTGAGTTTGGAGCTGTGTTTGGGAGTTTGACATTATCATCCAGTGCTACTTGTGAGGTGAGTTTCCCTCACTATACTCAAGGGTTGAAGGCACCAAGGCCGAGCCTTTGGATTGTTGTCCTGCTTTATTGTTAGTGTGATCTGTTAGATCGATATCCTGGTAAATAGGATGTATCTATGTGGTTATGATCAGTTAGATCAAATGGATATCGTGGACTTTTGAGGAACTATTGGCCTTTATTGGATCCATATTAAAAGTTTTGGGCTTGGTGTGTTGAAGACTTGGAATGCGTCATGGATACTTGAAGATAGGCTTAAACTATCCATTTGATGCTTGAAGATGATCGGTTCATATTTGAATGATGTAAGGTGGAAAGGGGACCAATGGAATCTAAGGTAGTAGGGTAAAGTAATGGAAGAATGAGCCAATAACATTTCAGCATCTTTTGCGAGGGTAAGGTCTCCACCCGTGCAACCCTGCACAACCACCTTCCTAGGGGCATTTTAGTCATTTGATCCATCATTTACCTTGATGTTAAAACACTTTTATGATAATTGTCTTGTTGCCATGAGTGGCTAGTTACTTTATTTTGGTTGACTTAGGCTAAAACCCTTAAATACTTGTGAGTTTTGAAGGATTAATGTTTGATTATCATTTATCTCATGTTTATGATTCTTCATTCATAATTCTTATGCTTATTTAATATTTTGATCATGAGTTTGGTACTTGATGAACAATTGTTGGTTTCTTTTTTTTATGTAGCAATGAATCATTGAATTTTCTTAGAACAAGGGATTTATGATGATAGAAATCATTTCTAGCTTATGGATCATGACTCCTTTATGAATGTGTAAGCATTGACATTCTCTAGGAATTGAGAATTCCTTCATTCTTAAGGCTAATCAATTATCTTAGGTTCAATTGCTTCAATTGAATCCTTGATTTCGATTAAGAAGATGAGTTGTGGGCTTCCCTAGCCTCCATACTACCTTTGAGGAATTTTGGCATATCATGCTTCATGATTGCTATAACCAAGATCTTGAATCCTTATGATAAACAAACAAATATTCATTGTGTTGAATTGTCTTAATTAACGAATTCTCTCTGATATTTGAGGATCTCACAATCTTGCTTAATTGTAGGCTTTTTAATTCTTCAAGTATTTTAGTTTTCAAACAAATCACACACCCCCCCCCCCCTCATTTTTAGTTAAATTTTAGTTGGTTAGTTTTATTTCACTTGTTCAATTGGATTGCATTGGTAATTGAACAGAACCTTTTCTTCATGGATCGATCATTTCTTTATCATTATATTACGTTTTATTTGCAAGCAACAGGGTGTAAATTTGTTTGGTGGCTTGACATCCCACCATACACCAATATTTTGGTATTCTTATAGATGTTGTATTATTATATAGAAACAATGTTGGTGCTTCAGAGTAGTTGGTTCTTACTCATGATGAAATCACATATGCAATTAGTAATGTCTAAGTCTGTTTAGAGTCCTATAGACTATCATTGCGGCCGTTGTTCATCATTAGGTGTCGATCAAGTGTATTCAACTATTCATCAATGTCTTCGAGGGACTATGTAGCACCCGATTCCTGGTACGCCCTTAATTTAAAGTATTTTTATGTTTTTTTCTGGGACTCGATGAGTTGGAGGCCCAACTCGACGAGTCAAGTCGGGACCCGCAGACTTTTTAAGTGACCTACTCCACAATTCGGTAGGCTGACTTGGCGAGTAGGTGTCATTTGAGTGAAACCCTAATCTAGGGGGTGCACCCTATTTAAGCATCTCATTCATCCTCCCTTCGTCCCTATTGCTCTCAAAACTCTCCATATCAAATCCTAATCGTTTGTGTAAAGATCTAAGGCCTTTGTGGTGGTTTTTGATGATTTTGGAACATAAGAAGGAAGAGAAAGGATTGAGGAATCAAGAGGAGGCCAGAGGAGTTCGAGTTTGTGCACCCTCTGCAGTTCTTTAAAGGTATAAAGCTGATACCTTGCTCTTTCATGTGTTAGATCCCTTTTTGGGGTGATTTAGGGTTTTAGGAGCCATTCTTGGTGACCAATCATGAGTGCATGCATGGTTAGGGGCTAAGACTTCAGATCCAAGGTCTTTAAGGGGTTACAAGGCAGAAAGGGACTGATTTTGGAGTCTTAGAGAGCCCCATGCATCTTAAGAGCCTCATTTAGGGCCATTCGAGCTCATAATCCCATGAATGCACTTAAAGTTTGTAACTTTACGTGATAGATCGATCTTAGAAGCCTAGATCTATCTTTTGGTCAAGTGTTGTACACCAGAAATCGAGAGATGAGACTTGGTCATTCTCGACTCGGCGATTCCATGGCTTGACTTCCCTTTTCTTTTATGGTTCGAAGGAACCCAATGAGTGTTAGAGTGGTCCTATAGGGGTCCGGGGGAGTGGCCCAACGCATTGGACTTAGCCATAGACCTGGAAATCATAGGACACGGCGAGTTTATGAACAGACTCAACGGGTCCAAGGCAATCTCCCAACTTTTGAAGATGAACTCGACGAGTTGTTCATACAACTCGACGAGTCAAGGGCAGGACTTGTTCATAGGATAGAGATGAACTAGACGAGTTGTTCATACAACTCGGCGAGTCGGATGAAAGTTCATTCGGGGTTATTTTAGAAGGAGAACTCGTTGATTCGTTGCCAAACTCGACGAGTAGAGGCGTGAAGAAGGACAGATGAAAGTATAGGGACTCGACGAGTTGGCGGCCCAACTCGGCGATTCGGGTCAACTAGAAGTTGACTTTGACTTGGACTTGGTCAGGGGTGGAATAGTCATTTTACCCTAAGAGTAGATATCAGGTTCTGAATGAGTGTTTTGTGGGGATTATAGCCAGAGGATTTCCGGAGCAACCGCAGACAGAGATTTCCCGCACAGATTATCAGCAGCTGCTCGCACGAGGTGAGTTACCTTCCAGTAGCGGCGAGTCTACGGCCACAATGCCAGCCCACCAATAGGATTTGTATGTCAGATGACTGTCTTTGTGATATTTATCTAGGTTTGCTACTACCTGATATGTTATCTGCTAGTATGATATGATGTTATATGCCAGTAGTAGTAGGGGAGATAGCTCCCAAGAATTTCCGGTCGATAGGGCCGGAGAGGGGTAATCATACCCAGTCATACTAGATAGAATTTTATTATGTGGTACATGTTATGTGGTAGTAGCAGAGGGGTGAAATAGTCCCAGTATCCGGTCGACAGGACCGAAAGGGAGGCCAGCACCAAGATATGCTAGGCAGTATCCGGTCGACAGGACCGAAAGGGAGGCCAGTACCCAGATATGCTAGGCAGTATCCGGTCGACAGGACCGAAGGGGAGGCCAATACCCAAATATGGTAGGCAGTACCTGGTCGACAGGACCGAAGGGGTAGGTCGGGTACCCAGATATGCCTGACGGGATATGTATGTTATGTGATTGTATGGTATGTGGTACGATGGGGGAACTCACTAAGCTTAGTGCTTACAGTTTATAGTTTTGGTTTCAGGTACCTCTTCAGTGAAGGGGAAGGAGTTGGTGCAGTAACAACACATCATACACACACGCATTGGTTTTCCACACTTGAGATATTCTGGGATTGTACTCTGACATGTTATTACTTATTGACTTGGGTTTTCAAACATGATATGTTGATTTGCGAAATGATATATTTGATGGATTTAAGCCATAAGAACTTTCCTATGTGCGCATGCAAAACCCTAATTCTTGGATCTAGGCTTTCTAATTAAACATGCTTTGAATCCAAGACTTCTAATGACTAGTTAGGTATAAGAACAATACAGAATCAAATCTAGAATCATACCTTTGAATCTCTTGTTTGATCTTGTTGTCTTGGAGCTCTAGAGTCACAATTGTCACTCCTCTAATGGCTTACAAACACCAAATAGCAAGGAGATGATTTGAGAGAGAGGAGAGGGGAGGAAATTCGGCCAGGGATTCTCTACTTGAGATGAGATGTCGATTTCCCTTTGCCATAGGGTCTATTTATACTTGTAGACTCCTTAAGGGTTACAACTTAAACCCTAGTTGGATAATCTTCTCTTCAAGCAATCCAAATCCATTCCTTAGATAACCTTGGACGATTTTAAGCTATCCCTAGCTTCTAGAATTCGTCCATCCTTTATCCAATAAGGATTTACAGTCTAAAGTTTAACTATTAAACAATTGACAGTTTATACCCTCTTATTTAATTAATCTCTTTAAGTCACCAAATTAATACCAATTAATTTATGACTTATATTAATCAAATAACAATATTATTATTCTTTATATTATTCTCATAATATATTAATAATATTTATTCTCTCTTAATAAATCATCCAATCAAGTTGCTATGGTGAAGGCAACCCAAAAGGACCATGCACAATCGGGTCAAATATTTGCCTAATATAGTTGCAGCCTTAGACACTATTCCAACAGTCTCCCACTTGGATAAGGCTAGTAACTATATGCACAAGTACAATTCGATTTGCAATCGTAGCTCTCAAAGACGCTGCCAAAATCTGATCTAATCAATCTTGTCCTTTAGATAAGGGATCGTACAGTCCTCTGTTAGATATCATGCTGATAATTCTATGGAATAATCAGTCAAGCATTTAGGTTTCTCGATCTCTGATTTATTTGACATAGAACTTAATCGAACACATCAATTAAGTTCTGACCGGGCCCGACACATAAGTCAAATCAAATCATCGAGCGGCCGAGATATCACTTTTACCTTCTTAGGAAAAAAGTTACAGATAAACTTCGACTTATATGCATTTACTTATTCATTAACCAACTATACACAACAATGCGTTTTATGACACCGAGTTACTGATGTGTTTTCGCATTATCAATGTACAATCAATTAACAAATAACAAACCATATATCTAGGTTTTAAGACTATATGATATTATCGTCTTGCGATCACCCTTTTACATCATATTCCATAAGGTGATTCCAGCAAGCATGGGTTTGTTCCAATGCTCAAAACCAGTTCATAAGCACTCATGAACGTCGCAGCAATCTTTTGCTATGTCTAATACCATTTAGACAATCTACGCACCGATTCACGACAATCTTCATTCATATCTACTTCCAACAGATGAACGATTGTGGACAATTTGAATGATTCGATTATTCTTAATAAACTCAATTATTCTGGAAGTTAAAACATGCAAAATGAAACAATAGTTAAACAATTAACATAAGACAGTAACATTACTTATAAATAAAAGTCCTTTATTTAATCATCTAATGTTAATTACATTTATCTATTACACATTTCTAATATTATCTAATCTATGCTAATATCATCCTTCAGCCCAATACTCCTAGCATGCTGCAAGTGCTTAACCCTGCTCAGTCCCTTCGTAAGCGGATCTGCTGGGTTATCTTCTGATGATATCCTCTTCACCACGAGTTGTCCTTCTTCTACACGATGTCTAATAAAATGATATTTTATGTCGACATGTCTTGATCTACCATGATCTCTCGGTTCCTTGGTCAAGGCAACCGCTCCTTCATTATCACAGAAAATCTCCATGGGCTCCTTTATGGCGGGTACAACTCCAAGATCACCGATGAAGTTCTTCAGCCATATTGCCTCCTTCGACGCTTCGCTTGCTGCAATGTACTCTGATTCGCACGTTGAATCAGCTACGGTTTCCTGCTTGGAACTTTTCCATGTCACTGCTCCTCCATTCAGGGTAAAGACCCAGCCCGACTGCGAACGGGAGTTGTCCCTGTCGGTCTGAAAACTGGCATCACTATACCCTCGCACCTTCAAGTCATCACTCCCTTCGAGGACTAAGAACCATTCCTTCGTCCTCCGAAGGTACTTAAGGATATTATTCACCGCAATCCAATGGGCTCTGCCAGGGTTCCCTTAATATCTACTAACCATCCTCAAAGCAAAAACTACATCAGGGCGAGTACAAGTCATAGCGTACATGATTGAGCCAACTGCGGAAGCGTATGGTACTCGGCTCATTTCTGCTATTTCAGCTTCGGTACTCGGACTTTGAGTCTTACTCAACTTGGCATTACTTTGTATCGGTAATTCTCCCTTCTTCGAGTTTTCTATACTAAAACGTTTTAGTATCTTCTCCAAGTAAGTGTTCTGACTAATTCCAATTAGTCTCTTACTTCTTTCTCTTACTATCCTTATTCCCAAAATGTAAGAAGCCTCTCCGAGGTCCTTCATAGCGAAGCACTTCCCGAGCCAGGACTTAACTTCCTGCAGAGTCGGGATGTCGTTTCCTATGAGTAATATGTCATCGCCATATAGAACGAGGAAGCTAACTATACTCCCACTGGCTATGACATATACACATGATTCATCTTCGCTTCGTACAAATCCAAACTCTTTGACTTTCTCATCGAAGCAAAGATTCCATCTGCGAGACGCTTGCTTAAGTCCATAAATGGACTTCTCAAGCTTACACACTCTATTCGGATGCTTCGGATCCACAAACCCCTCTGGCTAAGCCATGTAAACATCCTCAGCCAACTTTCCATTAAGGAAAGCAGTCTTGACATCCATTTGCCAAATCTCATAATCATGAAATGCGGCAATCGCTAGCATCACTCTAATAGATTTTATCTTTGCAACTGGTGAGAAGGTCTCATCATAGTCAATTCCGGGAGTTTGAGTAAAGCCTTTCGCGACCAATCGCGCTTTATATGTGTGTACGTTTCCATCCACGTCGGTCTTCTTCTTGAAGATCCATTTGCACCCAACGGTCTTACGTCCGGGCACATTATCAACCAAATTCCAAACTTGGTTATCATACATGGATTGGATCTCGCTATCCATTGCCTCTTTCCATTTTGCAGACTCCGGGCCTGCCATGGCTTCCTTATAGCTATTAGGTTCATCAAGATTTATTAGTGTACCATCACTAATATACGTGTCCCCTTCGGTAGTAATATGAAAACCATAAAACTGGGGTTGAATTCTAACTCTATCGGAACGTCTAAGAGGTAAAAATTCGTCAATCGGTTCAATCGGAGTTTCCTCCTCGGGTTGAGTGCCAGCGGTAGAGGTTCCTTCATCTATCGACTCTTGAATCTCTTCAAGCTCGATTTGCCTCCCACTGTCTCCTTGGCTTATGAGTTCTCGCTCTCGGAAAACTCCTCTCCTCGCAACGAAGACAACATTGTCCTTCGGTCTATAGAAGAGATATCTAAAGGATTTCTGCGGGTAGCCGATGAAAATACATCGCTCACTACGAGGTTCGAGCTTGTCGTGAGTATCTCGTTCGCAACCCCAAACCTTGATATGTGCTAACGAGGGAGCTTTCCCTGTCCACATCTCGTGAGGTGTTTTGGCAACCTTCTTAGTAGGGACTCGGTTAAGGATATGGGCGGCAGTCTCTAAGGCATACCCCCAAAAAGAGATAGGTAGTGAAGCACGACTCATCATAGAGCGAACCATGTCCAACAAGGTTCGATTACGCCTTTCTGCCACACCATTCAACTGCGGTGTCCTAGGAGGCGTCAATTGTGAAACTATTCCACACTCCTTGAGATAATCGTGGAATTCAAGACTTAGGTACTCTCCTCCTCGATCGGATCGAAGCATCTTGATTTTCCTGCCCAAATGATTCTCCACTTCATTTTTGAACTCTTTGAACTTTTCAAAAGTTTCTAACTTTTGCTTGATCAAATAGATATACCCATATCTACTATATTCATCGGTAAAATTCACGTAAAAGCGGTTCCCATCCTTCGTGGTTGATCTAAACGGTCCACATACATCGGTATGTATTAGGTCCAATAGACCCTCACCCCTTTCGCAAGTACTTGTGAAGGGTGACTTAGTCATCTTTCCAAGTAAACAAGACTCGCACGTGTCATCTTCCCTAAGGTCGAATGACTCCAACACTCCATCCTTTTGGAGTTGGGCTATGCGTTTCTTGTTGACATGTCCAAGACGACAGTGCCACAAGGATGCTCTATGCATACTATTGGAAGAATCTATGTTCAAAACATCATTTCCTAAGTTATCAACAATCATAACGGTTTCATATATTCCATTACATGGTATAGCTTCAAAATAAAAGACACCATTTAGATAAGCTATAATAGAACCATTCTCATTATTAAAAGAAAATCTAAAACCTTGTCTAAACAAACCATGAAATGAAATGATGTTTATAGCCATTTCTGGCGAATAGCAACAATTATTCAAATCTAAACATAAATTATTCCTAAGCACTAAAGAATACACTCCAATCTTGGTCACAGGCGACGATCTTCTGTTCCCCATGATTAGATTGATCCTTCCTTGCTCCACATCCCTACTTCTTCTTAGTCCCTGCACATTAGAGCAAATGTGATAACCACAACCGGTATCAAGAACCCAAGAAATAGCATGATTAGAATCGTTAGATTTAATTGTGTATATACCTGCGAAAGACGGCTTGATCTTTCCTTCCTTAATGGCTTGCAGGTACTCTGGGCAGCTTCTCTTCCAATGTCCTATCTTATGGCAGTGGTGGCACTCTGCCTCCTTTGGGTTAGGGCAGGGCTTAGCAGGATCAACTTTGGTCCCACTAGAAGAGGCACCATCTCGGGCTTTAACCTTGCGATAGTTCTTAGACGAGGCCTTCCTCTTCTTTCCCTTTCCTTGACCAATAGCCAAGACAGGAGCAGCGGGTGGATTAGGAGTTGGTGCAACATACTTGTCTTTGAAGTTGCTCTCAGCGACCCTCAAGAGACCTTGGAGTTTGCTTAGGGTGACCTCCTCTTTGTTCATGTGGTAGGTCATCCTAAATTGATTGTAGCTCGGAGGCAAAGAGTGAAGCACCATGTCGATCGCCAAGTCTTCCCCGAAGTCAACATTTAACTTGCGAAGGCGGTCGACATACCTTTGCATCTTTTGCAGGTGCACGGTAAGAGATTCTCCATGACCCATATTAGCGGAAATCATGTTAGTGAAAATCTCATAATGCTCTTGTCTCGCGTTTTGGTGGTATCTCTCCAATAAGTCTTGATGCATCTCGTATGGGTACATGTTCTCATAGGACTTTTGGAATTCGGAGTTCATGGTGGCTATCATGATGCAATGTACCTTCGTTGCATCTCGCTCGTGAGTTTCAAAAGCGGTCATTTCAGCCGGAGTAGCGATTTCGGGGTTGATTTTCTCGAGCTTCTCATCGAGGACATACTCCTTATCCTCATAGCGAGCAATGGTGCGAATGTATCTTATCCATTCACTAAAGTTCGTCCCATCGAAAGTGACCTTTTGACAAAGGCTCATCAATGTGAAAAAACTAGCAGCAGCGTTGTTTGCGTTCGACATCTACAAATAGAAAGGACAAAGATAGGTTAGATTATGAATCCCTAATTATCACCCAATAAGAAAAATTAGGGC
Source organism: Lactuca serriola (assembly GCF_051521515.1). Lineage (NCBI taxonomy): Eukaryota > Viridiplantae > Streptophyta > Magnoliopsida > Asterales > Asteraceae > Lactuca > Lactuca serriola. The sequence continues at coordinate 74,046,969 of NC_136416.1, forward strand.
TAGGATCCAACAACAATATTTACATATTAGAAAAGGGATGCCGTAATCCAACACGTAAATAATATGAAGGTAAGTGAATGACGATTCACTAATTCTCCACCATAGAAACCTAACTATAAGTCCTAAATGTATTGAGAATTCCTAGGTTTGGATGAGATTCATTGAAACTATTCAATGGCATGTTTAAATCTCGATATGCCCCTCTTGTTTGTGACTGGGATACCGAGGATCACAAAGCGGGTGTGAATTACCATGCAAATTCACATGGTGCCTTCATTGTAATGATCACCTATTCGATGTGCCGGTAAGCCACACACGCTCCATCGAACTATGATAAACAATGAATCACCCTTTGCCACCTTTGCTTAGAACCAATTAGTGTGCCGGTAAACCACACACGCTCTACTAACTTCTTAGCAAGGGTGCAAAGTGTAATTTCATGGGATTGCATCAATTCACTTTTCCTAAAGTAACTAAGATTGGGAAATTTAAAAAAATATGTAGTTACTTTGTATTTCATATTATACTTTTAATGAGAGGATGAGGTTGCCCTATCCTACCCGTTCGGCTAACGACCCTCCACCGATCAAGCAAGCAGTGGGTGTGAGTGTACAACCATTAAGCACCATTTTATAGGCCGCAACCTTATACCCACCTTATAGATCGGCTTCGTGAATGAGGCCTACTAACGGTAAGACTAGCATTTTAGTTATACATATATATATTAATCTTGTAATATTATATTAGTATAGGGTTGTATTTTAAACTTTTAAAAATCTAGGGTTTGAAATTTAAATTGTCTATATTAAAACTTTTAATCACAAAACATAAATTTCAAAACTTGAGGACAAGTTTTAAACATTTAAAACATGGAGGATCAAATAACAAATAATTCCAATTAACAATTAATTTCCTAATTATCTATATTTGATTTATTCAAGATTTATTGCAAGATAATTACCAATTTAATCAAAATAATTAATTAATTATCACATAAGGAAATTAAATATTTTATTAGTTGATAAATATCTTTAATTAGATCAAGATTATAGTCATATATATCAAAAAATCGGATTAGGGTTGATCTAATATGATTAAGGTAAGTTTCCATAAGATAATCATGAAGAAATCCCGAATCTGACCTTTCCTGACACTTGGACTCGCCGAGTGCACCAAGGGACTCGCCGAGTCAGGCCAACTCGCCGAGTCCATGACTCAGAAACACAAAAAAAAAAACGAATTTTGCAGTTAAGTTTCAAACAAACAAGCAACAATTTAATAGAAACCAAGCTAGTCTCTGATACCACTGATGGGTTTTAGCCATAAGAACTTTCCTATGTGCGCATGCAAAACCCTAATGCTTGGATCTAGGCTTTCTAATTAAACATGCTTTGAATCCAAGACTTCTAATGACTAGTTAGGTATAAGAGCAATACAAAATCAGATCTAGAATCATACCTTTGAATCTCTTGTTTGATCTTGTTGTCTTGGAGCTCTAGAGTCACAATTGTCACTCCTCTAATGGCTTACAAACACCAAATAGCAAGGAGATGATTTGAGAGAGAGGAGAGGGGAGGAAATTCGGCCAGGGATTCTCTACTTGAGATAAGATGCCGATTTCCCTTTGCCATAGGGTCTATTTATACTTGTAGACTCCTTAAGGGTTACAACTTAAACCCTAGTTGGATAATCTTCTCTTAAAGCAATCCAAATCCATTCCTTAGATAACCTTGGACGATTTTAAGCTATCCCTAGCTTCTAGAATTCGTCCATCCTTTATCCAATAAGGATTTACAGTCTAAAGTTTAACTATCAAACAATTGACAGTTTATACCCTCTTATTTAATTAATCTCTTTAAGTCACCAAATTAATACCAATTAATTTATGACTTATATTAATCAAATAACAATATTATTATTCTTTATATTATTCTCATAATATATTAATAATATTTATTCTCTCTTAATAAATCATCCTATCAAGTTGCTATGGTGAAGGCAACCCAAAAGGACCATGCACAATCGGGTCAAATATTTGCCTAATATAGTTGCAGCCTTAGACACTATTCCAACAGTCTCCCACTTGGATAAGTCTAGTAACTATATGCACAAGTACAATTCGATTTGCAATCGTAGCTCTCAAACACACTGTCAAACTCTGATCTAATCAATCTTGTCCTTTAGATGAGGGATCGTACAGTCCTCTGTTAGATATCATGCTGACAATTCTATGGAATGATCAGTCAAGCATTTAGGTTTCTCGATCTCTGATTTATTTGACATAGAACTTAATCGAACACATCAATTCAGTTCTGACCGGGCCCGACACATAAGTCAAATCAAATCATCGAGCGGCCGAGATTTGTCCAAGCTTCAAGTTACTTCCCATGTTTTGCTTATGGGAGGACGTTAGAGCATTAAAATATAACATTTTGTCTTGCATGCCATGTTGACATCAGGTTCACAATGATTGTAGTTGAGACGTATGTAGTTAGCACTTAGTAGTGTTAGAGGTGTGAGACCTATATCCTATTTATTTCTTTCCTTTCCTTCTTTGTGTTCATTGAAAAAGAACACACCTAATTTGATCTTTATTTATACTTTTAGTAAGTTATGCAAAGACAAAATTGCAAAAATGGTCCATGTAGTAGGCATTTTTTTTGGGGTTTCAGTCAAAACCTCGATTTTTTTATTCATGGTCCTTTTGGCCTAATTTGTACGTACAATTGGTCCCCCCGACTTAACTTCCGTTAATTTGTTGTTGTTAACCCGCTCATGTGCCTCCCACATGAGGGTATATTTGTCTTTTCACTTATAAGGGACTATTTTTTGCACCTGAAATAAATATATCCCTTTTTTTTAAAAAAAAATATCTATTTATTTATTTTAATAATTAAAAAATAAAAGAGGTCTATCTCTCTCTCTCTCTCAACCCCTATCTTCCTCTCATTCTTATATCACCAGCCACCACTGTCACACCCCAAAACCGGAACGACGGAAACGTTCTGGGGTGGATGACGTCATATCAAGTATCACAACATATGCAGTATAGTAATCAAAGTACAACAACCATTGCATTAATAGTAATAGTTTTACATAAGTTACATTTCATAGCAACATCAAAGTAATACAAGTAATAAAATAGGTGCAGTTTGGTACTAGGCTGTCTCCACAAAAGCTCCCGGAATGTACCTGTCTATCGCTGACCTGAGAATACAAGTTATTTTGAAAGCGAGTATCAGCATTTTTATAAATGCTGGTGAGTTCATAAGTATTTAGTGTCATTTGTGTAAGTGAGCATTTTTATTCAAGATAACTTTATGAAAAGTAGTAGTTTAGAATCTACGGTGTATTAGCGTCCTTTCCAGAAAATCCTATATTTTCTAAATAACATCAGTCTTCTACCAAGACTCGACAGAGTTATGTTTTAAAGAGTAATTTTCCCTTAAAAACTATCATTACCGAAATACGGTAGTTGACTTTAAAGAAAGTAGGAGAATATCACTAGTAAAAATACTAGGGGAAAATAACATATGCCTCAGCAGAAATACTGCTGACTAAGGCAAAAAAAATCATAGACTCCAGGAGAGTATCGAATGAATGATACGCCTGGCTCAGTCTAACAAAAGGAAACACAGACCCCAGGCGGTATCAAATGTACGATACGGCTAACAAGGTCTAAAACAAAGAAACACAGACCCCAGACAGTATCAAATGAACGATACAGCTAGCAAGGTCTAAAACAAGAGAATACAGACTCCAGACAGTGTCAAATGAACAACACAGCTAGCAAAGTCTAAAACAAGGAAATACAGTGATAAATCTTGTTACCTTAAGGCCATGAATTATAAGGTAAACATGGAGATACTCGTAACCATACTGATTGACAGTAGAGAACTTGACGCCCTGCAAGCGTCGGTATGAATGTGACATTTGTCACCCCTTGGCTTGGTAGGTCAGGGACTGTAGCTAGCAGTCAGGGTGTGAGAGTGTCAGTCCCGTATAAATCTATACACACAATGCCCGCTCTCCCTACAGGAGACTCTGGTTACCAACTCGACAACGGGGAGGTCCGTGTCTTGAAGATGCATCTCGGATTCTGAATTTTATTGTAAGTACTGGAATAATGATGCAGACTCACGAATGAACGGACTCCTTTGGAATTCTCGTACTAGAAAGAGTAAATAGAGGCTCCTAACTATTCCTATAATAGTTACTAGTGTCTCTGATCTATGAATGATGAATGGAAGGATGCCCTTGCTACCCAAGGGAAATGAACTGGTCGATGTAAACCTTTATGTCCATACATGTATACATGATATATAACTAATGCTTAAACGACCTTCGGACGGATATCCGATACCCACCAGACCACATCCCAACGAGGAAAAGGAAATAGGGCGAACTAGCCTTCCTAAGTCTTTTAAACATTATTTATATAACTATACAAGTACATGCATGCATTTAACGAAGTAGAAGCATAGAAGCATAGAAGAAAACTTTGGTAAAACCTTTGGAAAACCTTTTAAAAATAGGAATTTATGACTTGATATCGTTATGTAAAACAAGCTTTGAAAACCGTTAATAAACACGTTTTGAATATAATTTGATAAAACAATATAAGTAAAGAAAACCTTTATTTAAAACACTGTCGTAACTGGTTTTGAAGTAAAACATACGGCGCGGGAGACAATTTGAGAAAAGATTTAAACAAGTAAAAACGTTTTGGAAAACCATCAATAGTATTATACTTGGTAAAACAGCTGAAAGTGTGATAAATCCTTTTGCATGCGGGTTATTAATCACATATGATTGATATGATAACTAGCATGTTTTAACTTGTATCCCCCCCCCCCAATAAAAGCATGTAAAAACATTTAAAAGGTTAATTCAGGGGTATAAACTCACCTGACGTTGGCGTTTCGGATGAATGGACGGTATATGATGCTAAGTGTCAAGTGAGGACTTGACCACACACGCGAATCCTATTTAACATGTAATGATACATTTAAGTATCTAATTAGTCATTTAATAACTAATTAAGCAAGTAAGGATGTCTTACTACATAAAAACACTTTGCTACAAGTGCTAGAAGTACCAAGGGTTGCATAAAAGGTGTGTATGGACTCACATTGGAGTTTACTCTTCAAATGATGGCCCTTATGGGTGTTTACGGTTTCAAGACCACTTCCCCCATGAGTTTACGGCCGTAAACTCATGGTAGTGGTGTCATGGGATGTTTAAAGGTCTTATCTCACTCATAGAATCATGCTAGGGTCGAATCAAGGGCTATGGAAGTGATTGGGGCTTGAAATGGACATTTTATGGAGTTTACGGTCCTTGGACCACTCCCTTGGGAGTTTACGGCCGTAAACACATGATTTTACGGTCGTAAACTCATGTTAGTCCATTTCTCTTGTTGTTTGGTGGTTCTAGGCTATGTAGGCAAGGTTCTAGTCACTTATATGAGCATAGGAAGGTGTTAAAGGCACTTAAACACCTTGGAAAGGTGTTTACGGTCTATGAAGGTGTTATTGGGGAGTTTACTACCTTAAACACATGAGTTTAGGATAGTAAACTCATGTTAGTCCATGAATCATGTGTTTTGGTGCATCACATGAAGGATTACAAGGCTTTAGGCACTCATGGAAGTTTTTGGAGGTGTTTGAGAGGTAGTTTAACACCCAAAAAGGTGTTTATGGTCCTTGAAGATGGGTTTACGGTCCAAGAATGTTCTTAGACCGTAAACTCATGTTTACTCCCCATATGTTAAGATTTTGGTGTTCTAAGTCCTTTCATGTAAGCCCCTAAGTCATAACTAAGCTCCATAAGTGGTTTGGAAGGGTTTTTGGGCATCAAAACCCCATTTATGAGTGTTTACAGTCCAATAGTATTCTTGGACCGTAAACTCATGTTCTTGAGGGTTTTGGGTAATCTAAACACGAATTTGTAAGTTAAATGAGCTAAACAACAAGTTAGGGTAGATCACTTACTAGTTTGGGGCTTGAAAGAGGCGATTTTGGACCAAACCCGATTTGTAGAGAGAGAAAGTAGAGAGAGAGACTCCTAAGGTGTGAAAAGGGTTGGAATGAAACTCGCTCAACCCTTATATAGGGTGGAGTTTATGGCCTGGTTGGGGGTCCACCCGACACCAACCGCGAACGAAGTTTTTCACGACTACCGTTAAACACAACAAATTTTAAAATTAGACCGCCTTCTTTTCGGTTTGTTTGACGAATATTATTTAAAATATTCCAACGGGTTTAAATCCGGTCAAAAATATTTTTGGGATAAATTTGGCTAATTTTTGACGTACTTAATTTCGACGTTAAAGCTAACGGAATTTTTTGGGTTGTCACAACCACCACCGTGTTTCTCAAGAAATCACAAATTCACATAATAACAAAAGGGGTTTAAGGCAAATATGGATCGTAACAAATAAAAACTCTCATTGACATTTAACAAACACTTTGGGGGCATATTTAAGTGAACTAAAAATTGATAATCATAATCACTTATCCCGTGTGCCTTTCTTCTCATCTGTACAGATTCAAATCGCAGCCCCTTCTTCCTTATGTTCTCGAATTGCATATTGAAAAGGATTACGGTGATGTTCTGATGATGGACAACGAGACGGTGTAGAAGAAGAGAGAATGATTTCAATAGAGATGGTGGTCTTAACTCTCCACATAGAAGAGATGTATGCCCTGGTTCTTGATTTAAAAACGTTTGTGAGATAGATACAACCATACAGGCGGTGGTCAAATTAAGAGGTGGAGGAGAAGATGGATTGATGGGTCTATTAGTTTCGGTGAATCGGCCTTAAATCTCGACACATATATACCGAAATAAGAGTGGTGGTGATCGTTACCTGCTGTATTATCAAACTGGTGGTCGATGGGTGGCAAAAGGTGGTGTGAGGATGTCACAACTGGAAATTTTGTGTCATGTAATCTATACATTCAAGCTAATGTGAATCAAAAACTTAAGAACATGTGTGACACCTATGATTATGACATCAAAAACTTCAATCAAATACATCATACAAGTACTACAAATAGTCATCAAACAATTGGAGACCCTAGAAATCCTTGTTTAAGTCCATTTTGGACTAGGACCTCCTTATTGGACCCAAATGGACCAATAAGCTTCCAATTAGACTATCATGGGCTTAGAACCCTAATTGGGCTCTAATTGGACCCACATTAATTTATTTCAAAAATTTTGGGCCATATTGGGCCTAGAATGAAATGAATTAAAGCTTTGATCCATGAATACCCTAAACTAGTCCAACAAGAAAATGGAAAAATCATACTATATTCTTTTATGTTAAAACTCACCCAAACTAACTCTAATATTGGGCTTAGGAGCAAAAAGCCCAAATTTTCCTTTTTCCTTCCATGTTTTCGGCCCAAATCAAGCCCAAGAGAAAGGTTTGACTTTCTCATGCCACCTCATTATTAACCAAAAGATATCCATGCATGGGACTCATACTTCCAAGCACCTATCTCATCAAAGATCACTTCTCTTCTCTCCTCTCTCTCACTCTCGGCCATATTCAAACACACACACATTCACAAAAATCTCCCAACTCTCTCAAGAACACTCCTCCCTCTCCACTCAAAGATCTCGAAATTTAGGAAGCATTAAAGAGGAAATTTCCACAAATTCTTCATCTAAGGTAAGATTATGTTTGGATCTATGACTTAGATTCTTTTTGTCATCAAAATCTTTTCCTAATCCATGCCAAAATTGTGATCATGCACCTTAGAAGTCACCAAACTCGAGATCTACCAAGGAAAGGTGCTAAGGCCGAAAATCACTTCATTTTTCTTCCATCTTTTCTTCAAAAACCGAAAGCTTCAAACAAGGTGAGCTTCATACCCCCTATTTTCTGTTTTTATGAGTTTTGTGGGGGGGGGGGGGGAAATACAAGTGAAAGTGTAGATCTATATGTGTTTTGTATGCCTTGTATGATTTCCATGCTTATATGTGTGTTGTTGTGTGTTATAATGTTGGATCTAGCCATAAAACCCCTCAAAACCGAGATATACCTTGTGTTAAATGATATTAGCATCAAGTATATCTCTACATACAAAGTGTTCCAAGAAAAATAGCTAAATGGCTTAGTAACATTTTCTTTGGACTAAAAACTCAATTTTTGGACATAAAATGCTAAAAATATAAAGTTAAAGGGCCCAAACTGAAATATTTCGAAATCTGATGGGGTAGATGAGTCAAAACAGTTTTCATAATGTATTTTCTGAAAATATACTTGTTGGAGGATTAAAAACATAAATTTCAAGCTTAATGGGCTAAAAATGACATTTTCGGCCCAATAGGGCCAATTATGCGAAAGTTTCTGTTTTGGAGGGCCAAAACTGTGTTTTTCTGTAAAACAGTGGACTATTAGTGTTCCAAGTACTTTTCAAAGGTTTAATATGCTTTTTAAAATTATAAAGGACCAAAGTTGCAAAATTTTTCCATTTTGGGCCAAAATTGTCAAAGTTGCGAAAAAGAAGGGTTATAACCGAGAAAACTGCAATTTCCGGGGCTTAAACTGTTTTCAATGAAAAATATGCTGAAAAATATCAATTTCAATAAGTTTTGGTGTTAAAATGTCAAGAAAAATGATTTAAGGACCAAACCGGAAAATTATTTAATTAAAGGGTTGAAAAAGTAAATTTTACAAACAATGAGGGGCTGAAAACAGAAAACTTCCAAGGCTAATTCAATACATGCAATTTGATCAAACAATGGCACCGCGACTGTCGACGAAATACAATACACAACAATACCAAAAGTCGTTGTTAAACGAATTGGTTCGGTCTCGAACCAATAAAAATCCGAAACTACTAACACGACGACACTACGATTCATACAAGTAACGTTTGGGAATTCATTATACATGCGAGTGTGCACAGACGTCTACGCACCATCTTTGGGCCCCAAAAGTGTAAAATCTTATTTGTTGGGCCTAGCTAGCCCAATGACCTGATCTTAAGGCCCGAAGACCTCTATCTTACGAAGTGTTGGGTTTTACCGATCTAACACAACGTAAAAGGACTTTCAATGGCTTGTATACTATTGGTCCTCAAGGGCCCTTTGGTATTGCTAGTAAAGTCGACATTTCATGCGAGGCGGGTCTGGGACCCCTCGTACATTTTTTATCCCCAACCGGTTAATGGAGTCATCGAGGCCTTCGTGTCCTCTTTCTCTTCGGATGTGGGACTACACGTAGTCAGGGCGGTTGGATAACGTGATTAGTACGGACGACGCCTACGGGATCGTTAGTATAGCTATAAACTGGTCGTTTGTGTAATGCGTGTTTGTAGCATGCTCAAAAATAATCCAACGTCGCCTGGGACTGACACTACACGCTATGCAATGGTTTCAATGTAATTTCATGGAATTCAAAGAATTAGGAAGACATCGAGTTTTCCTAAGGTTTTTCAATACATACGGATTCGAAATGCATACAACTTTAATGAACAATTTTTACAAGTATAGAAACAAACAAGCATACCTATGGATCTTCACAAACGTTTTCAAAAGCTTTTCTTTTCAGAAAATATCGGATTTTCTGGTGGTTTTCAAACGATACGAAACATAGTCTTTTTTTCAAATACCGCTTATGAACTCACCAACATTTCACATGTTGACGTTTTTCAAAATACTTGTATTCTCAGGGAACCAGTGACTCAAAGGAAATCGTACTCAGTGATGGCTTGCAGTTTACTTATTAACGAACCGAACAATTTATTTTGGGAATGTAATGTTTAAACAATGTACTTCATGTAAACTTTGCTGGTTGTACTATATTAATGCATAGTGACGAATGTTGTTACGTTTCATATATATTCAATGTTATGGTATTCAATTAAGTCACGACAGCTCCCGAACGTTTCCGCCGCCTGGTTCGGGGGTGTGACAGAGGAAATGCTACACAGATGAAGATTATAGCAGCAGTGGCAGAGTTGCAGTGGTGGCTTTGTTGCCTCGTCTTTCTTTTCGTCTGACGGTGATCAGCGAAAGAAGGAGATTGTAGGTGGTGGTGATCGGAGTCCTCACGGTGGCAGCGTGCAATGGCAGTTCTACTTCCTTTCTCGTTTCTTTTCTGCCGACGTGAACTCAAAGGGAGGGGCAGTGAACGGTGACAGGTAGTCGAAGGGAGCTGGTCTGATGGAGCCACGCAAGTAGTAATAGAAGCACATGTGAGGGTGTTTGGCTAGCTCCGATCATCAACAAAGAGTGAGGAACACGATGGTGGTGGTTGGTGATATGAGAGAGAGAGAGGGAGAGAGAGAGAGAGAGAGAGAGAGAGAGAGAGAGAGACCTCTTTTATTTTTTAATTATTTAAATAAATAAATAAGTATTATTTTTTTAAAAAAAAAGGGATGTATTTATTTTATGTGCAAAAATGGTCCTTATAAGTGAAAAGACAAATATACCCTCATGTGGGAGGCACATGAGGGGGTTAACAGCAACAATTTAACGAAAGTTAAGTTGGGGGACCAATTTTACTTACAAACTAAGCCAAAAAGATCATGAATCCAAAAAAATTGAGGTTTGAACTGAAACCCAAAAAAATAATATCACAATGACCATTTTTACAATTTTGTGTAATGCAAAAGGAGGAAAGTATTATATTAACATGTGCATTCCAAAAGTCTTGATTAATCCTTTTTTTTTTTTGTATGGAATGAATCAATACACCTCTACATGGACTTTCTTAAGTCGATGGGCTTAAAGCCTAAAACCATTTTAAACCGTGACATGTGAATTATGGTGTAAAAGGTGACTATCATTTAATTCGTCCTATATTAATTTCTTCTACCAAATTTACTTTCCATTGATCAATTTAATATTCAATTAAACATTAACAACTTTTAAGTGAATGGGTAACAAAAGAAAATTAAAAAAATGTTTTCATAACAAAAATCAATGAAACATTAGATACATTTTAACATAAGTTGTTAGTTGTTACGTATCACTTAAAATGTGTTGTAGGAAATCAGTCATTATTTTTTAACATGACACGATCTAAATTAGGTCAAAAATTGATAGTAAGGAAAGGAAACATTGAAGAAAATGAGGTGCATAGCAAGCTTTGGTAAGGATAAAGGATAAATATTCCCAACAACCACACACACAGGAGATTATATGTGGTCCTTATCCTACCAAAAGCTTTACATACAATGTCTAGGCTCTATCACCTTGTTAACATCGCCTCTTTTTTTGGGTAGGGGTTCAAGGTCAATAAGATGATACTGCTCTATTTATTACTAATAGTAAATGAAATGAAGCACAAAAAAAATAAAATAAAAGGAATTAAAAAAATAATAATGTGTAGTAAAGCAACTTCAAGGGAATAAGGTCTTTTTTTAGATAGTGATAGTATGGTTAGGTGATAATTTGATTAGTAATGTAAATCGATAATAAGGTCAAGTGATGACTTTATACAAGTGGGCCATTGTTAAATGCTTTGTCCATACCCTGTAAAAAACAACTTCACGAAACAACACGACAACGTACAGCAAATGTAGGATTTCTGATGGAGTAATAAAATGGATCAAATCTTAGAGTTGAAGATTAGAGCATCATGTTCTCCTTCCATTAAAATATTCGAATCCAATCCCTAGAAAAATAGAAAATTATACTTCCCTTTTCTATCTTACTCTTAACTTTAACTATACTAAATTAACTATAATAAATTTTTGTTTATAATGTTTATCGTACCTACTTACACAATTTTCCTCAAAAAGAAAAATGCTAACTAGAAAAATATACATCTTTTATTAAGTTAGTCTACACTACAACAGAAACAACATTTCGTTCTTGTGTAAATAAATAAATCTTATATTGTATTTGGTACAACTAAACTAGCTTTTTTTAACTTGTTGCAATATAGAGTTTGGTAGAACCACAATAATATTTTATAAATTGGCAATTTAAAAAATTATTTGAAATAGCTTAGCAACAAGCTTATGACGTTTTTTCCATAAATTTTTTAAATACATCATTATAAATTTTTTTAATTATATATCTAAATGTGTTTGTCATTTTACATTTGTCATTTATGAGTTAGTTTTAATCGGTTATCAAATAAACTTTTCAACTAAAAGCTAAGTTTTAGGTTAATTTATCAAACATAGTCTTAATTTACTCTATACAACATTAGTTACCGCCAAAAAAATTATCATCTAGGGCATATATTAAATATAAGATTAGTATTTAAATAATTTTATGTTGTCACTTGTTGCACTTTTTATAACTGATATTGTTATTTTTCTAAATTGGAGATAATTTTATTGATGTTTAATGTTTAACACAAAATATTTGATAAAGGTGGACGGAATGGATGTGTTGTGGGGTAGACGGTGGGTAGTAACAGCGGTATCGCTTGGCAAAGACTTTGAACATTAAGTGGTACCGTATAAGAGTATGATGGTGGGTTACATAACCTGTTGCTCTCTCCCTCTAAAGTATCTCTACTCTCTCAATCTTTAGATAGTTATACATCATGAATAAAGACTTGTACCAAAATAGTTTGTATGTTTTTAATTAGTTTGTGAATAATTTTTGTATGTTTTTAATATTTTTGTTAATTATTTGTATGAATAAAGACTTGTACCGAAAAACCGAACTGGAACTAGTTAATGGTATTTAGTTCGATTCTCAGTTTTTAGTTTACGGCCTATTCAGTTTTCGATTTTTTGGTTCAAGAGTCCGGTTCGGGCCCGCTCCTGTTCCAAACAACTTTTTAGATAACATATTTCTTAAACCGAACCGAAAGTGGTTAGTGTTATTAAGTCTGGTTTTTGGTTCTTAGTTTTTTGCGTATTTAGTTTTTAGTTTTTTCAATTCCGAACCGGTTTGAATCCTTGTATTATACTTTATTTATAGAGTGTAAAAGTAGTAAATGTTCCATCCTAATTCTATTTTATAATCTATAAATAAAGAAAAATAGAAATGAATAGTTACACTTTAAATTGGAATGAACATCAAGTATGTTGCTATTTTTTGTAAAAAGAATAAATATGTTACTATTTATGGTAAATACATGCTCCTATTATGCTTTTCTGATATCTAATCGTACCCTCCTAATTTTTGTTCATGGTTACTTATTTCATTGTTCTCACAATTACAGGTTTTAGGTTACATATACTATTATATGTAAACTATTCCAGGTATTTTGTTATTTTTTGGAAAAGAACTAAAATTACATTGCTATTCTTTAAAAAAAAATCCTTACATAATCCACTCTTTGCAAGTTATGTTAGAAAGGTGGACAGGAAAGTTATTGGTGCTAACTCGACTTGTTCTTCATGTTCTCCACTTTGGTATTTTTGAGGTAGCGTTTTTAGGAGTCTTTGTGCCATCTAATTCTTTTTAAAAACTGTCATTTTATTTTACATTCACAAAACTAATCAAGTGTCATCTTGTTGGAAGTTACATACTAATTTTATCTTAAGTCATCACACGGTAACATTTCTGTAATGTCTGTTGACCGAAAAATGGCAGCTACATCCTTATAGTTAGCACAAAATTTGCAAAACTATGCCTTGTTTATATTTGTAAATATACAAGTCTATATAACATTATAAAATTGATTCAAATATGTGTTTCTCTGAAACTTAAGTTCAAAAGCATCACAGTGTGTTGTTACCTCCGACCCACATTTTGTATGTTTTGTGTGTTTATGTCACAAGGAAGCCAAAATTCATGTTTTCTATCACAGACACACATTTTTGGATATTTAGTCCACTGTTACATATAAATATTTTCAAACAATAAATTCTGCCACATACGTAGCATGGGTTCCTTTCTAGTAGGAATGTAAAATATATAATCTTCTACGTATTCTAACTTTACATTTTATTTTTATTTTTAGAGTCTATATAAAATTTAGAGTGAGATTGAAAATAGACAATTATAAACTCTTTTTTACACTTTATTTTACACTTTAAAAATAAAGTGTGGTTGAAAATGCTCTAAAGATTAATATAATTGTATCTAACGGTTTCCAATTTGTGACGATTCTTTATTAAAAGATACTTTAGACCGTTCTTTATTAAAAGATACTTTAGACCGTTCTCAATCGTAATATAAAAATATCACCAGTTTTGCAATTAGTGAATTATGTATTTTTAAATAGAAAAATAGAAAACATTGAATGATGTGTTTTGTTTAAACTAAACGTTAAATGTTTGTAGTGCAAAACAATGATTTTTTGTTTAAAACGGAACGTTTTGTCAAACATTAGAAACTTGAAGCTCTCAAACGTTTTGTGTCAAACACGTCTGGTGTAATTAAAAGAAATCCAAAAAAATTCCTACTTCAAATTTCTAAAAACATAAATCACCTAATATAAATTTATAAAAAAAAAATAGAAGCAAATCTTGAAATTTTTTTTTTTTAGAATCTCACGATTGATCATTGGCATAATTAATTGAAGTATTGTGATAGTATTTTAGTATGCAGTAATCTTTGATTTAATAAAGGTTGTGAGATTAAAGATGATAATTAAGTCCATGATAGACGTTGTAACGCACATGGGCCTCACATGGGTAGACGCATTTATTGAATAACAGGGATGGAAGGTATACACGTCAGTCAATCATAATAGGGCATCATCCACTTCATATGTTTCAATAATGTATATGGGACTGCCTCCATAAAAGCATCCATATAGCTGGAACCCCAAGTTTGGTGCTGTTTTTGGTCCCCCAAATAATACTCCTTAAATTCCACATATCCTAATTTCGAATATTTCCTCAGTAACCTAAAATACCACCTCAGTTATCACACCTTCGTTTTTAACACCCAAAACTATGGAGTATCGGGTTTTGAAGGATTCGAATTCGAACGTTACTCTGACATGGAGCAATACTATATTCTAGTATTATATAGAATGGCTATGGCTACCTACCTTGTTGTCTACTTAAAGTACATTTTTTAATCGATTTATTTGGGATTATAATTTATTTTTAACTTTTTTTTTATGGTGATAAAGAAAAAGGCTTCTTACCTTACCCTATCATTTATTGTTCTTCCACCTACGCCAGCTATGTACCTTATGCCATGACTACAAAGCACAACACATAATGCAACATCAACAAAAACAAAAACAACAGAAACAGAGGCATTGATTGAGTAATTTTACCTGAGAAAGATGTTCAAGTCGGGAAGATGGAAGGCCCAAAACAGCAAGATCAAAGTCATGTTCCAGTTGCAATTTCAAGCAACACAGGTAATGTATATACATATATGTTTTTAGTTTTTAGTATTTACTTACTGTAAAATGATTATGGTTTTGAGTTTTGAAAGTTTACCTTTGATTGTAGGTGCCAAAGGTGAAAGGAAAAGGGTTGATGATATCTTTGATTCCGGGGGATATTGGGAAGCCTACAGCGAAACTAGAGAAAGCACCGGTTGTTGAAGGGACTTGTACATGGGAAGATCCTATTTATGAGATGGTTAAATTGGTTAAACATCAAAAAACCGAAACATATAAAGAGAAAATTTATTTCTTCAATGTGCAAACGGTGGGTAAACAGTAACTACTATTAAAAAAAAAATTAAATTCCCATCATTTGATTTTCTGTCGTAATGTGTTTTTGGGTTATTACATACAGGGATCTTCGAAATCAGGTTTTATTGGAGAAGTTGGGGTTGATTTTGCTAATTTTGCCGAGGCAACTGAACCTTTACAACTTTCTCTCCCCTTAACAGCTTCAGACTCTGGTGCAATTTTACATGTAAGCTTTTATATATATATATATATATATATATATATATATATATATATATATATATATATATATATATATATATATATATATGGTGTTGATATTTTGTTTACTAATACTTGTGAAATGGCGAAATGGAACAGGTGTTCATCCAAAAGATGCAACGAACAGATGAACAGAGGTAATTAATTAATAATCAATTTTAAATTTCTTTAACATGAATCAATGTAATAATATTCATCGATTTTTGGGTGTAGTTTCAGGGAATCTGAAGAGAATGAGTCTCTGAAGTCTGAATCACTCAGATTGAAGAATCAATTAAGTGATAGCAGTGAAAACGGGAATATCCTTGATTTTGCTGAAGTAAGATTAATTACATTATATAATAAATATATGTTAGTTACTAAAGACAATATTCTGGATTTTTCTTATGGATTGTTTTTAATGTTAATCAGGATACAACTGTTTCAAGGAACTCAAAACCTGTGAATAAGAAGGTTGAAAAGCATCAAAAGCAAAGATCAAGCACAGATTGGTCAATGGGTTCACTTTCAGATAGAAGTATGGCTGATTTAATAAACAGCCCAGAGCACAACAACAGCAACAATAACAATCAAATTCAAAACAATGAGGATCAGAGACTTTATGCTGAAGCATCAAGAAATGCAGTTGAAGTTTTGAAAAGTAATGTTTCAAGGTTGGAAAGGCAAGTGGAAATGTCAGAT
This sequence comes from Lactuca serriola, assembly GCF_051521515.1. Taxonomy (NCBI): domain Eukaryota; kingdom Viridiplantae; phylum Streptophyta; class Magnoliopsida; order Asterales; family Asteraceae; genus Lactuca; species Lactuca serriola. The sequence goes on from NC_136416.1 coordinate 74,063,446, forward strand.
TTGGAGTTGGAGTCTCTTCGTAAGCAAATACATAAAGAGAATAAACGAGGACAAGATCTGTTGAAGAAAGTAACTGAACTTCAGGAGGAGAAAGAAGCACTTGAGGAGGAAAAGAAAAAAGATATTGCTACAATGAAGGAGTTGTATGGTGAACTAGAGGTTGAAAAGAGGGAGAAAGAGGGGTTGAAGGTCCATGTTGACGATATTACCCTCGATTACAAGTTTTTATTACAAGAGAATGAAGATATGTCTTTGAAATTAGAGAATGTGGAGAATGAATACTCCAAGTCGTTAACCATGGTTAAACAGTATGAAATCCAGGTGAAGAGATTAGAGGAAAAGGTTATGAATCAAGCTTTGGAAATTTCTCAATCTTTTGATACGATTAGTGAATATGAAACGCATATTAAGGGATTAGAGAAAGAATTGGAGAAACAAGGGCGTGATTTTGAAGATGATGTGGAAGATTTGATGAAATCCAAATTAGAAGCAGATGAGGATTTGAGAAACGCAAGGTTAGAAAATCAAAGTTTGAAACAACAGATGAGAGAAATGCAAGAAGCAGTTGAGAACTCAAATGTAGAGCTTTCGTTGATGAAAAGTACACACAAGAAAGAAGTAGAGAAGCTTTGTGATCAAATGAATATGCAAGAAGAACAAATTAAGGAAATGTCTTTAGAGCTTGAAAAAGTTGGAGAAAGAGAAGTAATGGTGATGGAATTTGGGTCTTTAAAGATGGAAACAGAAAAACTACAGAAGGAATCGACAAATTGGACAAGTTTGATGAGTGAAAAGAATGTTATGATTAGAACTTTGCAATCAGAACTTAAAATGCTAAGAGGTGATTACAATGAGTTGCAAGAAAGATTATTGGGAATTGAGTCAGAGAAAGTCAACTTAAGGAAAGAGGTTTCTAAATTAGAGCATAACTTAAGGAAGAAGGAAGATCAGCCAAAACATCTGAAACTATTCCAGGTAAATATTGCAAATTAAATTCGTAACAATGATATAACATTTTTTTTCTTTTTTATTTTTATAATTATATACGTAATAATTTTATCTTTTATTTATAACAATGCTCAATATGGACTCTAGATTTTATCTTTAGATAAGCAGGTTTTCTAAAACATTTCACATACATGAAGATAAATTAGATAAATTGAATAAAAAAACTATTGAAGAGGTCAATGATTATGGATGTTCAAGAATAAATTACAAAAATGGTCCTTGTGCTTTCTGATTTTTACCATGTTCAATCCACAACTAAAACATTGTCCAGTTTTGGTCCTTATTTCAAGGTTTGGTCCTTGGGACTTCACATTTTGGTCCTTATTACAAGATTCCAAGGACCAAATTCGATATGAAAACTTGTAATAAGGACCAAAAGCGAAGAAGATTTCATTTTTGGACTACATGGTAGAAAATCAGAATGCTAAGGGACCATTTTTGTAATTTACTCAAAAATCTACTTGAATAGCACAATAAAAGGTCAATAACTCAAAAATCAGAAAGCTCAGGGGGGCATTGTTGTAATTTACTCAAAAATCTACTTGAATAGCACGATAAAAGGTCATTAACTCATCAGATGACTAATTTACAGGAAAGTAAAGTAGATTGTGATGTGAGCACTAGCAAGCAAGATGAGCAGAAGATCAACAAATTATTAAGTGAAATATCATCATTGGATGAAAAGAACAAACATATGGAAAGTGAACTGAAAGAGATGCAAGAAAAATATACAGAAATAAGTCTTAGATTTGCTGAGGTGGAAGGTGAAAGACAACAACTGGTAATGACTTTGAGAAATATTCGAAATGGTAAGAAGAAATAGGACTACAGTAGATAATAATAACTGTAACATATTGTGGGGTTTTACTTTTACCTCAACATTACAATCTTCTGTTCAGAGTTTGATGATCAGTCTTATCACTCCAAATTAGCTTGCTTTGGCCCTTGCTTCCATCTGTAGCAAAAGTTAGCTTCTGTAACAAAGTAAAAGAATTTCATGTAAGATTTATACACATTAGAAGTATGAATATTAGAATATTTAGAAGTACGAATAAAAATTACAAACCCTTTTTGCTCTCTTGTCAGTTGGTGTCCATGTTTGTGGCAATAAAGGTGATGATGACTTTACAGGTTTTGATGAATGTGATAATTGAATTGTTCCCTTTTGTTTGTGTTCCATGTTTTGCATGTTGCTTTTGCTGTTGCTGTTGCTTTTGTACCTATAAAAGTCAAGTATAGATGGACTTTTTCTCTTTCTAAACTTTGATGAATTCCCTGAGTGTCCAAAACAAGGAGCAGATGAAATTAATGGAAGAGATTGCTGACGCATCCTGCTCTTTTCCTTAATTCTGTTTAAAAAATCTATAGTCCATGGTGACCCTTTCTGTGGTTGAGCTGATGAAATAGCTTTTGATAATGGTGTCTCATCATTCTTACATTCTCCCTTCTCTTTACAAAAATTCATTGGAGAATTCACTATTGAGGACACTTTTAAATCTGTTTGTGAGTTCAGTGTAATCTCAGCAGCTGTAGGAAAACTAGGAAGACTCCACCAATCATTTTTTCTAGTTCCATAGTTGTCTGGAGCACTTCTTGTTGGAAAAGATACAGTGTGCCCAAAGGTGAAGTCCTCACCTGCCATGTCATCATCACTAATGTCAATAACTTGACCTTTATACCCTTCTTGCAGACCTTTAGATCTTTGTTTTTCACCAAAATACATCTCATCAAAGTCCATGTTGATTTTTGGAGTATCCCATGTAACATCATTAAACGAGTAATCCATGGGCATGTCAATGTACTTTCTTTTCTTTGACTCATGATCAATTTTAGGACAACAATGTCCAGAATCATGTCCAGAAGAAACTGAAGAACAGCAATCTGTCATTCCTGATTTAGAATCTTCTCTTTCTCCATATTTACACAAAGCAGTGAACAATATGATGCTTGATTCAGGAACAAGGTACTTTTTTACAGCACAAACCCTTTGCTGATGTGGCATTTCAAGAAAGTGAATGAGTGATCCGACTGATGAGAGTATTGCATGAGCTGACAGGGGATTAACTGAAGGGAATCTGGATAGAAATGATTCAGCTAATGTTTCTGATTCAGGCATTTTGGGATATAGACCTTTAGTTGACTTTGCAGCATGTGAAATACAGTTGATTATTATCTCATCAGTTGTATCATATGAATATGAACAAAAGAGTTGTAAGTCAATTCCTAGACTTGCTGCAGCTGCATATAATTCAGCTGATGATTCCATTATACCACCAAGGAAACCAACTTCTCCTTCAAATATCTGTAAAAAAAAATTATTTTTCAAATACGTCAATTTAAATTAATAAATGAATGTGATTTTGACTTTTGAGTTTGAGGTTGATATCATATGATACTTACCAGAATGCAGCCACTGAAAGCGAAACTAATTGATGTCAAAACATTTGCTGCAATATTTTCAACACATGAAGATAATTCACTATCTGAAGAAGATGTCTTTGTTCTAATGTTTTTGATGTCATACAACACTAAACAAACTGCAGCACTAAGTATAACATCAACTGGTAGATTTAAATCCCTTTCAACAACTTGTACTCCTTGTTTCTCCATTGCAAGGATTTTTTGGTATGTGCTTCTTCTTGAAATTATCATTTCTGTATCAACATTTTGGGTGTTCACAATTATAATGGCATCAGGTAACGAACACGTGTTTGTGTCGATTTTCTTTGATTCCATAGCTGAGGGCAATTCCGGTATTTTGGTGGAATCATGTGTCTTGAGTAGACTCTTAGATGAAACCACAGGAAGGGCATGATCCATTTCAGGTTTCTTATCTGTTGTTTCTTTCTGCTTTTTGACAAAAGTATCCTCTAAGGAGTTTAAGAAGAAGTCTAGATCATTAAACTCTGACATTGATTCAACAAACTGAGGATCCTTGTTCACCTTATTGTCAACTAAAGCTTCTCCAATTTCCATCTTCTTGTTTATATCATTTAACTTACTTGAAGCAATTCCATCATGAGGAACAGAATCCATTGAATTTCCACTCATTTGTATTTTAAGCACCTCAATGTTCTCTTTACATTTTTGCTCATCTGAACATTCATCAAATAAAACAAACTCCAAAATCGGGATCTGAATGTTACATGATTTCATGTCTGCATCCACACTGTAAGTGTCTATATCCTCAAACATCTTCAAAGAAGTGAATATATTATGACTGGAATTGGAAATATCCTCCTCTAATAAATGCCAATCCAAATATATATCATCTGAAGTAGAGGAAGGTTGCAGCTTCAACTTCAGAAATATTTCCTCAACCATTTCTTGTACTGAAAGTATCTTTTCATGATCAGAAAAAATAGGAACAGGTAGTGATTTGAAAGAATCGTCTCTCAGAGTAAGTTCATGTTCGACAATTAAGCCATTGAAAGTGATCAAGGTTGTGTCCCCAAACATCTGTTCACAATGTTCTTTTTCATTTATAACTTCAGTGTTAGAAAACACTTGAGAAAAATGGGAAGTATTTGTATCAAAGAATTTGAGTGGCTCAAATACAAGTGGGGTCAATGTCAAAGAGGAATATCCATGATCAATGGCATTTATGATGTACTCTGGATCAAACTTCACACATGATACCTCAAATTGATGACATGGAACTGGAGGGTGGTTTAAAAGATGTTCCAATATGTTGAATTCTGTAGAAAGAAAATGCTCATTGTCATCAAACGCCAATTCATCTTTTTGGATCCATTGTTGGGGTTCATTGCTTTCAAATATGATATGTTTGTCTTCAGATATATTGCTGTTAATTCCCAGACTTGTCTCGTCTATTTCCAAAAGAGGAAATGTATTACGAGTGGAAGATATTTGGCCCTCAATCAAACTGCCATTATCAAAGATATCAGACCTATGATCTTCCTGGAACTCTACATGATAATCTTCAATATGGAAGATTGATTTCTGTATATCCAGAAGTTTTTGCACCTCATGTGAAAAATCAAGCAGATCCTGTAAAAAAATGTATTTCCTTAAGAAAGTGGCTTTAAAGTTTCAACACGAAGAATATTATGGTAAGTTTTGTACCAGATTAACTTCTTCATCTGCAGTTTCAAAGAAAAATTGCATCTTCTCCTCATGCAAAACACAAGAATCTTTCTGCGGGTGACAGAGTACAGACTTATGCTGAGAATAAGATATATAGTTACATGTACATGACTAGTTCCATCCTTAAGTTGTAGGAACACAAGTTAATTGTGATTGGAGAAAGTTTCTTACCAAAGATAACTGAAGTTCTGGAGTTTCAAATTCAACTAATGTAGAGATGTTGTTAGAAGCACCATCTAAACAGCCATCAATTTTCTCCTGCAGAAGCATATAGTTATACAATGAGTGAAAAGGCTAGTCCAAATAAAATAATATGAAATGAATGATAAGATATTAAAATCTTTCAAAGCTATTGGGAATTTTGGTGTCTCCGGCTTTGCAAGCACAAATATCACTTGTTCATGTAGTTATTCCCATCACATAAAACTCAAAAAAAAATGTAAACTAAAGAAATACAACAACTGAAGTATTCAATGCAAAACTTAAACAATCATGAAGAACAAGATGTCCATGTCTGAAACTGAATCCAAATATGTTGTATTCCGATTCCAGAGTATGTAACCTATGCTCTATGGCATATCATAAAACCAAATGATATTTCTCATATTTCTCTTCCTATAATTAGTTTAGAAACTTTAAAATAAGAGACTCCTAGTTGTGATAGTATCAGATAATACATTTTAAACCTATTTGGTAATTTCAATCTTATAACATCCAGTGTAGCTGTGAATTGTAATAGTATCAGCTAATAAAACTTATAACACAAAGATACTGAAAGCCACTAGCTCTATGATTGGCAAACGTCTAAGTTTTTCTAATCAGAATTCACATTACTACTATTTAATTAGGAATTCCTAAATTCAAATAGTAGACTTGCAAAACGGAATCCTGCATGCAGTTATACCATAATCCATAGAAAATGACCTTGGTAATAACTAATTTAAAGTCAAAATCTGAATTCCTTCTTGCAGTTATACCAGATATCACAGCAAACGACCTTCGTAATAATTAATTTGAAATCAACATCACGAGTAGGTGTATTCCAGAATCCACAAAACAATTTCAGTCTGAATACCAAATGTTCCACTAATAGATGCAAGTTAACTTCAGCAGAAGTTAATATGGTGCTCATAGACGTATTGCGAGCAACGAACTAATAATGGATGATCAAACAAAGTGACTTAAAGCTACCCGGTCGTTACCTCTGATGTTACAGCCCTCGCGGTTTGCTGATCGATATCGGAATTGATGTATTGAGGAAGGACGTCGGAGAAGAACTTACTGAGAGATTCATTGACGGAAAATCTCTCGATTTCAGGAGAGGTGTTAAGAGAGGTGACTTGATCGAAACAGGAGAGATTGTCAAAGTTGAAAAGTTCGGGTGAAGGGAGCTGAGGAGGTGGAAATCGGAGGAAATCTAGGGTTTGTAAGGATTGAGAAGTGGCGGAGGAGTTGAAAAAGTCGGTAAGAAAGCGAGTTCTCATGCCGGAGAGTGAATCAGTTTGCGACTCAGAGATGTTTGCTTTGACAGGATGGAATAGAGGGTAGTTTAGTGGTTACACAGAGGTCGACTTAAGCAGTAACGTAATGTTTTCGTACCAATTTGGCGCCCATATCTGCAAAGGAATGGAGCAAGGAATTTTGATGCACACGAATTTAAATTAAAATTGTTTATTTATTTATTTATTTATTTTTATAATATTTGTTTTTTATTTAGGAATATTGTCAACAAGATCTTTAAATTTGCAACATTTTAAAGATTTATTTCGTTGGTTTGTTTTTTTTCCTAATTACCATATAATTTCCTAGGGAGGTAAACGAAATGAACATTCGGCAAACGGTACGTGAATTGTTCAGCCGGAAGTTTGTTTATGTACGCTTAATAAATGAACAAACATGAACACAAATTATCGTTTGTTTAGTTAAACGAACGAATATGAACAATGGTCTCGTTCATTCATTTATGTTCGTGAACATTCTTTTATGTTGTTCGTTTAAGTTCATTTATGCTTCTATCATGAACAATTGAACATAGTAACATATCATTTTCTTGTACTTGTTATACTCTGGTCATAAAGAAGATGATGTATTATTAGAGTTGTATTAAGGGGATGAGTATGAAGAAGAGTTCTCTAATGATTATTTCCACTTTAGAAGTTTGGACAAGAATATGGATGAATAAAATTAAGAATTTTTGGTCCAATATAATATTCACAAGCCCGTGGTTGATTGGAAAAAAAAATGAAATCTGAATTAGGAGAGAGATATGAGAGTCCCAAACAACTAAAATTTTGTTTTAAGAACTATATAATAGGAAATGGTTACTTTGCTAAAAGTGATTATAAGAGGTTATTAGTACTTTGTGGGAAAGAAAGTGACGAAAGTAAGTGAGTGTCTTTATAGGTTCCATACTTGGATTATAAATGAAACAACTTTCCAAATGAAATCTTTAAATGATAAGCTTAGATGTCCAAGAAATTTCGATATTTGTTCCTTAGTTGCTCCTTCGTGGATTTACAAAACACTATGTGTGGGAGATGATAAGAAATCCCACCATGGAAATAAAAGGAATGAAAGTCGACATTCTAAGGAAGTCATGTTGTGCAGTAAGTAGTACACGATGTTTAAAGGCAAGAGGTGAGGGATTTTTTCTAATACTGTAGAAAGGAAATTAACATACCATTATGTTATACCTTGGGATTATGCCCATGGAATTTTGAGGTCAAACCTAGATAGTACAATAAAAGATGAAGTGAAAAGTTGAAACCCCCCTCATATCGGCAAAAAGATTTATTGAAAAAGTCATTGTTGCGGAATTTGGTCTCAAAAGCCTGATTAAATAGTTTAAGTTCAAAATTTTATAGTTTCAAATATGATGATGATCAATCAAATATCATTACAAAAGCTAAAACGAACCAAAACAAATCATGACCTTCTAAATTTCCAAGTAGTCTTTAACCATAGATCCCATCCTCATTTTCGGGTACATGCCAAAATAATAATGTTAGGTTTGAGGAGCCTGGTGAGTAATACCAAAATTAGACCATGGAATGTAATCGGTTAGTGGAAACGAACCAACTCCCAAGTCTTAGTTCCCAAAACATTTATAAAATATGCTCAATAATTATTAATAAATGAATCAAAATTTTTTAGATAAAGTTTACTCAAATAATGCAAATGCAAATGTATATGCATCTAAACCCCAACCTAAGTTCACTATTCTCAGATAAGGCCCTCTCATTTGAGGGTCGAAATAGTCTATGGCTTCTTCCGGATTGAATCTACTTCATAAATCAATTCGTTGCCATTAACGTAACAAGTCATAATGGCCACAAAGGTCATACAAGAGGAAATAAACCTTTGCAAAATTTAAAGAATTGTGTGATCTTTACCATAATTCCCATAGAATGGAGTTGTAAATTTTGCCACTAAGCATATTGCTTATAACTCTAGGAAATTAATCTTTCAAACTTCAAGAAATTAATCCATTAGGCCTCGTAACTCTCAAAACAACCCATCCTATATGTGATGCACAATCACGATTCTTAAACAAAGTTTCAAATCAATATAGAATTTTCTAATTTAAACACATTTGAGATGTGATTCATGCAATGTACAATCATGCCATAAATGTCACATAGAAAATAAGAGTAGATATAGTATAAGTAATACTATCAAAACATTTTCTGATAGGGGATATGTACTCTATATATGTACTTAGGGGTCGTTTGATAATCGTTAACTGGATTATAGCTGACTGGGTTAGAACTTCTGACTGAGTTAACTTCCAACTGAAACTTGATGTTTGAATTTGCATTTGATTGAATGTACAAAATGACTATATTACCCTCAAACAACATTTTTTGCACTCAAACAAATACACATTTATGTTTTTATATAACTTATCAACATCTATCAAGTAAGGGCTACAAAATCCACTTCTAATACAACTCAATGCCTAGATTATCAACTGTTTTAACAGAGAACTCCTTGCATTCATTTCACGTGAGGAAAAGTTCATCAATTTACACCATTGTTGAGGCAAAGTTCATCAATTCACACCATTTTGACTCATGTCCATTTCAAATCAAGAAACATCCAGGTGGAAGTTGTTGAAAATAGCAACATCACAAATCAAAATTCACAACAATTTGAACCATACGAAAACAACAACAGCACAAATCGAAATTCACAACAACAACACAAATACAAATTCACAGCAACATCAACAGCCCTAATTGAAAAAATTCTCAGAAAAAAAATCATCAATAATTCGATTATAAGATAACAAATCGAAAAAAGAACACAAAAAAAACAACAACAAACTTGAACATCACAACAAAAATCCAACATCCCAGCAAAATTCGAGCACAAAAACTTGCAGAAAACGGGAACGAAAAGTCACCTGTAGGGAATGTAGGGAATATTGGTGGTCCCGGTTGAGTGGTCGAAGGAAGCTGACATCGTTTAGATCGGAGTGATAGCAGCAGGTTGTCGATGGTTTTTCTTCATATGGAAGCGTTTAATTGTAGGGCAAAATTAGAAGGTTGAGTATTTGTCAATTTTTGCCCGGTCCGGCAAATGAAAAGGGAGGACTGAATCAGCTCCAAAGTTTGGACCGAGTCCATGATCGTAAAGACCATATCAAACATGCTGATTAACTTTTTTTGGACCGAGTCCCCTATCAGACCCAATTAGAAGCTAAATCAAACAACCTCTTACTTTGATTGGTTGCTATGTTTTATTAATCTTGTAGGACAATCAACACCTTTTAAATACAAAATGACAAAATGATAAGAATTGAAAATGGTTAAAACGTTAAAATGACTATCATGGGCTTTTTACTCGGATTGAGTAACTTTTTGTTGTGAGACAACTTCGAGTATCATTGTTAGGCATGGAAATGCTCGTCCCCAAAGATTGCATTTTTCGCAAAGTAATACTAGATTAGTTGTTTTTTTGCTACTTCACGATCTCACCAACAAGAGTTATTGAATTACTAACATTGTTTGAACTTGCGGTATTCAGAATAAGAGCTTGTGCAATTCGAGATGCTAACAAAAGGTTAATATTATTTTGTTCATCATCGGATGAAGATGAAAAATAAGGATATGTTACATAATGCATTTTTTGGCGGGATGCTCATCGAACCAGAATACGAACCTATTGAGTTTGAGAGAGTGTAAATGGAATTAAAGAATATTTGAAAAAAAAATAACTGTCAAAAAGAAAAGATAATAGATTTCCAACGGTTTAAATAACCTGTCCATCTACACATTTGACGGTACCGTACAGACTCATGGTTGTTTAGTCGGCGGTACCACCGTGAACTCGCTGCAAAATATGCTCAAATCCGTCCACCCTAAGAAAACATGTCATATTTACGTATATGCTTGTTATCAAGTATCTGGTAGCAATAAAAATTATCAACAAATGCTATAATAACGTTTATGGAAAGGAAAAACGCCACGAAAGGAAATGAAAGGAAAGTCCTAGTCATTTTCTAGAGAACAAAAGCAAGTACCTTTCAAATAATACCAGTAATCGATTGGCTAGCAAAAAGGAGAATAAGAAGATGATGGGAGCAGCGAAAGAATCAAAATGCAGGAATGTGTCTTCAATAGTTACAGCTTGTATAGAGTGGAAAATTACAGGGACCGAAAATGTAACTCACTAAATTAAAAACTACATCGTTTATCATTTAAAGCGTTTCCTGCAAATAACCCTAATCGTCTACAGTCCTTCAGTTCACAACGGCTCAACCTCCGATTCACGCAGTCCACATCTCACCGTCGCCGGCCGCCACCATCCATCACCGTCTTCCGTCGCTTAAACCCACATCTCCACTCAGATTTCTCCGAGGGACATTTTGCCCTAATTTTATTTTCATCCTTACCTTTCACTTTTTATCCATTTCTTCAACTGGCACTGGGTACAAAGCTACAAATTCTACGACTACAAGCTACTGAATTGATCTGTATACATAAAAAAGGGTTCAACTTTTCTACTCCTACACTCAAACTATTATATCTGAATCACATTCGATTCAAATTGTTATATAGATATCGGCTAAGTTGGTCGTGGTCATTTTGACCCGATTACTAAAAGCCCAAGCTTGGTTCTTGGCATGCTCTCAATTGCTCAAATTGATCACAGATTTGTTCAGAGCATCTTTTGTTTTTGCGGTATTTCACGTTCCATATGTAGCACTAGTAATGGATTCATCGATGGGTTTCAACGAATAGAGAAATACTTAATTGATTATCGTAAAAGCTCGAACTGTGATACCGTATCAGATGAAAACCAAGAAGAAGAGTCAGTTGATTCCGTTGGCACAAGTGGCAGATATGAAGAAGAAGAAGAAGAACATCACCAACAAAATGTATTCAACAGATCAAGCTTTCTAAGAAACACAAAAAACGCAGCTGCCATGGCGCTCAAAGTTCTCCAACAAGATGGTCCTGGGTTCGATGCAAGATCAGCTTTAGATAATCTAGAAATACAAGTTTCAGGTTTACTCGTGAGAGAAGTTCTTATAGGAATCTTGAAGAACATCAATCAAGCAAACAGAGAACGATGTGTAAAACTTGGCTACAAATTCTTCATATGGTCAGGCCAAAAACAGGACTACAATCACACAGTAAACACCTACCATTTAATCATGCAAATCTTTGCAGAATCACAAGAATACAAAGCAATGTGGAGATTACTCGATGAAATGACAGAAAAAGGTTACCCTGTAACCTCACGAACTTTCAACATCTTTATATGCTCATGTGGCGAAGCGGGTATAGCCAAGAAAGTTGTAGAAAGATTCATAAAGTCAAATTCATTCAATTTTCGCCCTTTTAAGCATTCCTTCAATGCAATCTTACATTCCCTTCATGCTATAAAACACTATAATCTCATCGAATGGGTGTATCAACAAATGTTGGCAGATGGTCGTCAACCAGACACATTAACATATAACATCATAATGTATGCAAAATATAGATTGGGGAGATTAGATCAGTTTCATAGCTTATTTGATGAAATGGGAAGAAACGGATTCCCTCCAGATTTGCATACATTCAACATCTTACTTCACATTTATGGACGAGCAAACAAACCAGCTGAAGCTGTGGTTCATTTGTCGATGATGAAAGAAGCTGGAATTGAGCCAAATGTTCTTCATTTTACCAATTTGATAGATGCATTAAGTCGAGCTGGAAACATGGATGCATGTAAGTATTTTTTTGATTTAATGGTGGAACAAGGGTGTGAGCCTGATGTGGTGGCTTACACTGTGATGATCAATGCACATATTGCAGGGGGACAGTTTGAAAAAGCAGAAGAAATGTTTTCAGATATGTTTGATAATGGGAAGATTCCTAATGTTTATACTTATAATACAATGATACGTGGGCTTTGTATGGCTGGAAAATTTGAGTATGCGTGTTTGATGCTTAAGGAAATGGAATCCAGAGGGTGTAATCCGAATTTTCTTGTGTATAAAACTTTAGTGAGTTTTTTGAAGAATGCTGGAAAGGTTTTTGAAGCTAATGAGGTGATTAAAGGGATGGTGGAAAAAGGGCAATATGGTCATCTTCTTAAGAGGATTAAGAAATATAAGAGATGCTAAGGTGGTAACTGGTAAGCCATGTATTAGGGGGTGTAATTGTAATGTAATAACTTTTCCCATTTTGTTTTTGACTTTTTATACTTCATTATTGTTCTTACTTGATACATTAAAAGAAATGAAAATTGCCATTTTTTCAAAAAAATCTCAATCTGCCATTGCTGTTGAATGCGCGATCTTCTCTATTTGTCTGTTCATATGTTGTACAGATTCAGTAGCCCTTTTTTGTGTGGAATTTCTTTTCAATATGTTTGCACTTTTATATGCACATGAAGTGTTTGATGAAATGCCTGAATGCAATCTTTTTAATATTTGTCACATTTGATGGTTACTATGAAGCTTAATGTTGGTGAGTAGAAAATTGGAACACTAGATTATATGTCAGCTTACATCATCTTATTATATGTTAAATCAAGAACCTATTATGAGGTTTTTCTTTGCAATTAAATATATATCTTTTCCTTTTGGTAATGAATTGCAAAATTACCACTTTGCCCCTTCCATTTTTTTCCAAGACTGTTCAATTCCCAGTGGAGCATCAGTAGAAATTTGGTATGGCACCATCTAAAGGAGCTCTGTTCTGTGGTCTACATGGATGTGGAAAGACGCTTTTACCCAAGGCTATTATTTTAAATGAATGTCAAGCAAACGTACCCTTTAAAAGTTAATATGTTCTTATGATAAGGTTGAAGCATTAACCATGTAGTCACTTAATTTGTTGTTGAAAGATCATCTGTAATTTAAGGTTCAATTCGTTAATAAGGTATTTAAACGTGGTATCTTTTTTTAACTTAAAGTATAATGCTGTAATTACCTCTACTTTGATGGTGTAAAATATCAAAATATGTATCTCATAATAGCAACGTTGTGTTTTTGTTGTTCACCGGGATGTGAATGACCAAATTTCCATGCATGAGTGTGTGGACAATTAGTTAAAGGGTGTTATCACACCTCACGTTTCATGTCATCGTAAGGTGTTATAACACCAAGTCTTTCTCTAATAAATAAAGGTTTTTTTTGCCACTTGTAATTCTTACATTAATTTGGACACATGTCATTTTTTTGGTATTTTTGAATAAAATTTTTTCCATTTGTCATTTTCTCCTTTTTTATCTTTTCTTAATTAACAATCAAATTTACACACCAATTACTAATTGCCTTAATTAAAAATAGTTAATAAATTACAATATTAATGTTTCCTTTTAAATTCAAATTTTAAATTTCAAATCTAAAATTTCAAATTTAAATAAAATTTTGTTTAAACATTCATATATATTTTTTGTTTTACCAAACCTGTATAACATACGGGTCTCACAACTAGTGGAACAATATGTTATAACACCCACTAATTCCCATGTCATCATTTCTTTTTTATTTTTATTTTTCTTTTTTATTTTTTTTTCCTTTTCAATTTATTTATTTTCGATTTTTCCAATTTGGTTTTTGTTTTTTTATTTATGTTATAGTATTTATAAAAAAATAACAAAACATGCAATTTAATTAAATCCTAAATTAAACATAACACTTAAAAACAAAAAATATCATTACACACAAAAAAAACATTTAACAGAAAAAAATACGATAGTCCTAATTTTAAAACTTAAAAACGATACAATAGTCCTAATCCAAATATTTCTTCTCCATGATCTCAATCATCTTTCGGAGCACTTGTACTTGTCGTGGTCCCATATTTTTCTCGTTGGTATGAAGAATGGCTAAATCCTTTGTGATTTGATCTTCCTCTGCTCACGTTGCACTTCAACCTTTTGTTGTGTGATTAGATTGTGTTGGTCGAACTTTTCTTTCATTTCCGCCAACTCTTGTGCCTTCTCTCGGCTTCGTCCGCGTGTCGTTGAGTGCGCTTCGTTTTGTCGCGCCCAATCGGTCGCCGTGTGGGACGGGACGTGGGGAGGGAGGAGGAGGAGGGGGAGGGGGGATTTCTTTGATGTCGTCGGGGATGTCATCCGTGTAACAACCCAAAATCTCAATAAAGTTTTTTTCATTTTTAATTAACGAAATCCGTTTACATAAGTTATAAAATTCCAAATTAATTGTTTTCAAATCCAAAGTATCAGTTACATCATTTATAAAATCAGAGTGTCCCCAAACAAAACGCCAAAGAGTGCACGTCACGCCATCATGTCGGGCCATTACCCTTAGATCCTGAAGTACCTGAAACAATAACAAACTGTAAGTTAATGCTTAGTGAGTTCCCCAGAGCATACCCCACATAATCCACATAACCATATAATCCATATCAATCACATAAGCATCATAAGCTATGCATACAACATATAAGAATGTCGTGGGCTCCCCCTAGGGTCTTACACCTATGTGTCATGGGCTCCCCCTACCCCTATGGTCTTTACTTGGAATGTCATGGGCTCCCCCATGGTCTTTACTTGGAATGTCATTGGCTCCCCCACATGGTCTGATATTGTAACATCCCAAGTTTAGGAGTGTAAATTCAGGGTTCAAAGTGTAAGTATGAAAGGGGAACTCGGCGAGTCCATGGGTGGACTCGACGAGTAGGGTCGCGACTCTGGTCGCGTGTTAAGCGGCCTACTCGGCGAGTAGGCGCTGAGTGGAGAAAACCCTAATTTCAAAGGATGAGCCCTATATAAAGGACATTATACCCTCTACCCAGCCTCTTTACCCTCTCTTGAAGTCCAGAAAACCCTAAAACGCGATTGTGAGGGATTTGAGTGCATTTGAACCTTGGAGAAGAGATTTTGGAAGAAGATCTTGGAGAGTTAGGAGGCTTGGAGCAAGGGGCTTTGCTAAGATTCAGATTTCTCTTCTGTTTGGGATTCCTTTTGAGGTATTACTTCGTTTCTTGGGCTGTTATTCTTCTAGATTCTTCATTTTGGGATGTGTGGAAAGTTTAGCCTGTGGTATTTCGAGTTTGAAGGTTAGATCTGAGGTTGCTACCTCAGATCTGGAATGGAGAAGGTCTAGAGTGCATTAAAGTCCCTGTTCTTGAGTGTTTGGTGAAGTCATCTTGTCCCAAACCCTAGCCCTAGAGTGTATAATGCCTAGATCTCTTTGGATTCACGTAAAGTTTGCCACTTTACGTGATGGATGGGTTGTAGAATGGGGTAGATCTACGTTTTGGATCAACTGCATGGCTTGGAAGGCTTCTGTATGGGTTAAGATCTAGAGGCACTCGGCGAGTCACAAAGGTGTACTCGGCGAGTTGCTTGAAGATGGACTGGAACTCGGCGAGTTGGAAGAACAACTCGGCGAGTTGGAAGAACAACTCGGCGAGTAGGTTGAAGATAGCCTTGGACTCGACGAGTCTGTTCTTGGACTCGGCGAGTCTGGTCATGAGATCCTAACCTTTCTTCTGGTTGAGCTGTGAATCAGTGAGTCGAGTGTAAAAGGACTCCGAGTTGTTAGACTCGGCGAGTTGAGTCGCGGATTGGGGAAGTTCTGAGCATGAGAACTCGGCGAGTCATCGGGTTGACTCGGCGAGTAGAGTTAGTCAGGAGGTTGACTTTGACCAAGGGTTGACCAGTTGACTTCCAGGGGCATTTTGGTAATTGTTGGCTTTTGTTTGAGTTCAGTGTTGGTGTTGGCTAGCGGTGGAGATCGTATTAGTGGTCGGAGCATCTTGGTCTTAACTTTCAGTCGGCAGTTGCGAGGTGAGTTATCCTCACTATATCAACAGGGTCTAAGGCATCAAGGCCGGCCCTTTTATCGGGCTGAGATCCGGGTATCGTTGTTATGTTATTGCTTTGCTGTGTTTGCATCCTGGTAGTTAGGATGGTATTATGTTAGAGACCTGGTTAAGGTCGGTATCCTGGTATATAGGATGATGCTATGTTAGAGACTTGGTTATGGTCGGTATCCTGGTATATAGGATGATGTTATGCTAGTGACCGGTTAGGTCGGTATCCTGGTTAGGAGGATGTTATGTTATGTGATCTATTAGATCGGTTGATTGAATGTAATTTGTTATATGCTTGAATGTTTATGTGCACATGGTTGTTAGACTGGGGTTGGGTTGAGGCGGGTCCTGCTTTGTGTTGTAGGCCAACATACCCAGGGCGGACCGGTTGTCCCGAAGGCCCAGCGAGCGGTCCGGATAGGCTGTAGGCCCCAAGAGGGCGGACCAGATGTGCCGAGGCTCGGAGAGTGGACCAGGCCGACTGAAGGCCCGGTACGAGCGGACCAGTCATACTATAGACTCAAAGAGTGGACCAGGTGGATTGAAGGCCCGGTGCGGACGGACCAATCACACTGCAGACTCGATGTATATGGCTAGACTCGGAGGGTGGACCAGGTGGACTATTGGCTGGTGCGGCGGACCAGTCACACAGTAGACCCGAAGTGCATTGTTGTTCTGTGTCCTGATATGATTTGGCATGTTATGCGTGTATGGTATATGTGGTATTTTGGGGGTATCTCACTAAGCTTTCGGGCTTACAGTTGTGGTTTAATGTTTTTCAGGTTCTTCAGGAGACCGTGGCAAGGCAAAGGCGTGATCATACCGCTCCTCATGATTATGTTTTATGGTGTGATTTTGGGAAGACTCTGATAATTTTTGTATTGAAAACCTTTTTGTAATAACATTAAGAAAATGGGTTGTTTTTGAAAAGTTAAAATTGGTTGAAATTTTATGGTCGTTACAAGTTGGTATCAGAGCCTTGGTTTGAGTGAATTGGAGGAACATTCATGTGAATCCAGTCTCAAATCAGGGAGAGTTTTTAAAAGAGAATTTAAAATGGTTTTCAAAATGAGTAAAAGGAGGACGCGGAGGTACTATCAGTCGGAGCCAGTAATTAATCCCAAAATACCATACATGATATTCATTTTTGAGCTTTGATAGAACAGCATGCTAGTATTAGGCTAAAGATCTTCAGGATTTCATGATAATGTTGCCTGATTTATGATGCCTGCTAGCCTAGGGTTCCTCTGTGGGAGATTTTCGGTGTTCCTCTAGGAGTGAGGGTTGCGCACTTGTTTTGTATGTTTTCACTAGGGTGTTGTGGTAGTACTTAATAGAAATATGGGTAGGTGTGGAAGGTAGTATGGGCCCGTACTACTGAAAGCACAGGACCCATACGCGTATCAGGGAAACCATGACCTCTAGGGTTGGGTTGGGAGTTGGTTCCCGGGTTAGTGGGAAGTATTTGAGATTTTGTGGTGTTTTTCAGTATGGTGGTTACGAGGCACGCTGGGAGCGGATCCGGGTCAGGATCGGGAGCAAAAGAGGGAGGTCAGGGCGGGTCAGTACCGCCCGAGGTTATTGGTCAGATGAGCACAGGAGAGTTGGACGCTAGGATTCGTGAGATCCTACATGATGAGGTTGCTGCGTTGTTCCGGGCCGAGTTGCCGGAACTGTTCGGGTCGATCAAGACCGCTATGATTGAGTATTTTGATGAGCGCTATGCGGCCCTCAAAGAGACGGTTGCCGCGGCGGCTACAGCGGCTGTAGCAGCGACAGGGGGAGGAGCCGGTCGAGGTTTCCAGTATCGGGACTTCGATAATATGAAGCCTCCTACCTTCGATGGGGTGCACGACCCGATTGTTGCTATGAGATAGTTGTCGGACGTGGAGGGGTGTTTCTTCACGTGTTCATGCCCTGGTGATCAGAGGGTGAGGTGTGCTCTGAACCTGTTGATGCTCGGGGCGAAGGATTGGTGGAGATTGACCACGGGGTCATATTCGGATGCGTAGAGGGCTGCGGTTTCATGGGATCAGTTTCGAGAGATGTTCAGCACTCGTTATGTTCCGCGGGTTGAGAGGGAGAGATTGGATCAGGAGTTCCTTGAGCTGAAGCAGGATTCGGAGTCGGTGATGGAGATCACCAGGATGTTCACTGAGAGGGCGATGTTTTGCCCCAAGTTTGCTTCGGAGCAGGCTCAGATGTCCCGATACCTGAGTATGCTCAAGAGGGATATCAAGCAGTTTGTGTCTGCACAGAGGTGCGAGACCTTGTTAGAGTTGCAGGAGGCCGCCAGGCGGCGTGAGTTGGAGATTGAGTTGCAGTTGCAAGAGCAGAGGCAAGGTCCGGTGCAGTCGCAGCCGACGCCGAAACGGTTTAAGACCGTTGATTCTAGATTGGGAGATCAGAGCAGCCACACTTGTGGGAAGTGTGGGAAGGGTCACACCGGAGTTTGTAGATCTGGTGGTGCATGTCGCAAGTGCGGAAAGGAGGGGCACTATGCTAGGGATTGTCAGCAGGCAGCCCCGGGGCGGGATTTGAGGATTTGTTATCATTGTCATCAGATTGGGCACTTGAGGGTCAACTGCCCACAACTTGCTGCAGGACCGGTGCAGGCTCCAGCACCGGCCATATTGAGGATCACGGGTGGAGGTCAGGGTGGAGCGGAGCCCCCAAGGGCTCAGGGTCGTGCTTTTCAGCTTACAACAGAGGAGGTCAGAGCAGTGCCGAATGCAGCTGCGGGTATGTTTCTTTCTTGATGTCTTGTTATCTTGTGATTATTGTGGAGTATTATTTATCTGCTAGTCTCGTTGTGTGGTTCTCGATATTGTATTCGTTGTTCTTTGAGGTTTATGGTATGGTTATGGGTTTAGTGTTGGGAATTTCATTGGTTATCATTCATGAGGGTTATTAGTGGAAGTCTGGCATTTGGTCTGAATGTCGGGTAGCATCTGCAGTCTGAGGAGTGGTTAGCTGAAGATCGAGCTTCTTTCGAGCCCGGGATGATCAGTGTTGATATGTGATTTTGTGAAGGTTGCTCGTACTAGTGGGAATCAGTTCGCGTGTAAGTGTTTGTGTTGTGTAGAGTTGTTGAGGGAGGTCGGTGATGGCGACCGGTGGTTGATAGTCAATGCTCTAAGTGGGGGAGAATTGGAGAATTCTCCGGAAGATCGATGAACCCGAGAGGTTGCTTAGCTACTTGGGATTCAGCAGTGTTTCGGTCAGCCAATAGCGTAAGATGGTGAGTAAGTGGCAGGCGTGTGGGGCGGGATACATACCTAGGTTGATTGATTATGGAAGGCCTGGAATCGGGCCGGGATTGAGTACGTAGGAAGGAGATAGAGTTCGGAACCCCTAGAGGGCTAGAACAGTATGCATGGGAGGGTTTCCCGGAGAGATAACTCGGAATGATGAATGCCAGTTGAGCGATCCGGGTAGACTGAAGGCCGATAGGCGTACCAGTCAGGCCGAAGGCTCGGAGAACGGTCCAGCCTGGCTGAAGGCCCTGGAGGGCGGTCCAGATCGGCTGAAGGTTATGAGAGTGGTCCAGATTGGCTGAAGGCCTGGTAAGGCGGTCCAGTCATGTTGAAGACTCTGCAGGTGTCGTTAGATCAGTTCGAGGAAATGGATTGAGTATGTCGCGATGTGTTAGCGTTAGAAGGTCTGGCCCCAGTTATTGATCTTGATTAGTGGAGTGATATGTGCATAATTAGTTAATTATTTAACATATATTCTTAGTTATTTTTGATTAATTATGAGAATAATGTGGACAAAAGGTACTTAAAATGTTGTGAATTGTATTTTCAGTCCAAAAGATATGTTTGGAGGAAAAAAGGAGAAAAGGAAAGCAAGTGAAGATTAAAGAGTGAAAGAAGGAGATCTACTCGGCGAGTAGATCGACCCTACTCGGCGAGTGCACGACGATATGCCAGAAGATAACTACAACTGCTAATTCAAGACGGATAAGTATGACCCTACTCGGCGAGTTGATTCTGCTACTCGCCGAGTACCCTCTGTTTTGGGATATCTATAAAAGACGAATCCTTATTCCATGGGAATTCATTCCTGGCGATTTTTGAAGGATCAGCTGCGACTAAAAGGTTCAGAAGGCGCTAAGGAACCCTAAGCTTCAAGAGTTGGAAGAATTCAAGCAATTAGGTTAATTCTACCACTTAGACTTAGGAATTAAACATGTTTGCACTAATAAACTTTGTTTTTGTGTTTGTTTCTACTGCAACTATGAACTAAATTCGTTTTTGTTTCTGTTTGGGGAATACCAAAGAACTCCTATGGTTTAATTATTAATTTTTGCTTAATTGTCTATTGGTAATTTATTAAATTAAGTTTGTTAAAGAACCTTATGTGTTAATCACTACTATTTTCTGTTAATTGGAAGGCAATTAGGTTGCATGAACATCACTTAATTGTTAACCTCATATGTCTATGTGAATGCTAAAACATATGCTTAGAAGTAATGATTATGAAACTAAGATTAATAAGAAAATAGGAAGATTAATGTGTGAGCTTGTTTGAGAAACCATCAACAAGAGGTTAATTGAATTAATAACTTAATTAACCATTACAAATCTTATTTAATCCAAATAATTAATCTAGGGAATTAATTAGTTTAAACACTTGATCAACGCTTAAATTAGTTAATTGTCTAAGGGCTAAGAGTAATGAATATGAACCTAACTATTATAATTGGTAACCAATAGCAATTAATCAATCTTAACTTAAATAACCATAGGAGTGAATTGGTTGAACCTAAATAGAAACATCTTTATCAAATTTGGTGAATAGTTGTTGCTTTAGTTAATTAGTTAATTTAGTTTGTCTAAGTTTCTAGTCTTGCAAAACTAGAGAAAAACCCTTTACTTTTATTATTTGTTTTAGTTAAAATTAGCTATTAGTTTAATTACCCGTTCCCTGAGTTCGATACCTCACTTATCAATCTATACCACTTAAAGACAGGTTCACTGCCTTTGTGTGCTCAAATTATTAATAAAAAGTAGGGATAAAACTAGTTGAATTTACACACATCAAGTTTTTGGCGCCGTTGCCGGGGAACGGTTCTAAATAATTAAGCTAATTCCTAATTTTTTCGATCCTTTGTGTGAGTTTACTTGCATAAAGTTCATTTATTGCAATTTAGTAACTAGTAATTAGGTTTTAGTATCTGTTTTAGTTAGGTTAAAACTTAAAACTTTTTTTTGAAATATCACTGATACTCGCCAAGTGCACTCGCACCTACTCGGCGAGTAGCAGTTTAGTCAACAATTTTTTTTTACAATCTTTTTGTTCTTTTTACGTTTTTTTTGTTTGATTAATTTCAGGACTCTCATGACCAGAGGAGAAAACACACCACTGGTACCCCCGTTTGAAGATCCCGAATCCGCATTGAAAAGAAACAAAGGGAAGGACGTGGAGAGTTCAAGCACACCAAAGAAATCACCATTGTCCAACTTGAAGACTGTTTTTGGGAAAAAGAAGAGCAGTAAATCAGGAGCTTCTAGCGCTTCCTTGACAATTGAGGAGCCAATTCAAGAAGATATTGGATACGAGACCGAGGAAGAAGAGGAGGCAACGTACGAACAAGAAACCGAATCGGAGGAAGAGTTAGCATTCACTATGGCTAACATTGATGAAATTCCCATGGGAGAATGGAAGAAGAGGATGCGCGACGACCATGGCCCGGGACTTGTGCAACCCGCAATTCCCGCAACTGCTACCTTCAAGCTAAAAGGTCATATCCTAGCTGCGCTCAAGGAAATACCTTTCCATGGGAAAGATCATGAAGATGCCTACAAACATTTGGATGAAGTAAATGATGTTGCTGATTACTTCAACATTCCAAATGTAACCCGCGAAACTCAACTACTTCGGATGCTTCCGGTAACCTTCAAGGGTGCTGCTAAAGACTGGCTCAAATCACTTCCCCCCGGGTCAGTCACTACTTGGGCCAGTATGAAGGAAGAATTTATTGATCACTTTTGCCCACCATCCAAAATAGCCAAACTCAAGAAGGCCATTGCAAACTTTGAACAGCAAGCTGGAGAGTCTTTATATGAAGCATGGGAGAGGTACAAAAGTCTGTTACGAAATTGCCCACACCATGATCTAAACAGCCAGCAACAAGTTTCCATCTTTTATGATGGAGTCAATGTCACAACCCGGCAGTTGCTAGACTCACAAGGCCCACTTACAAAGAAGCCACCCCCGGTGATTAAAGAATTGATTGAAGAATTCTCTAAACACTCTAGAGAATACCACAACCCTAGGAATGATGTCACGAGGGGAGCCGCGTACGCTGCTACTGAAGATTTATCCGCGGTCATGGCCATGTTAAAAACCATGGATAGGAGAATGGACAAAATGGATCAAACTATCCATGCCATACGGGTGGGTTGTGAAAACTGCAATGGACCTCACCTCACTAGAGATTGCGATTTGGATGAGAACGGCAACAAAAAGGCACAAGTATGTTATTCGAGTGGTGACCGGTATGATGAGGACTGGCGCAAACAAAAGAAGGAGTGGCTGCCTTACGAAGAGTATAAGAAGGCCAAGGAGGAGAAGTACAGACAAAAAGGAAGAGGCTTTTACCAAAAGGAGGAGCCGGTGCAAGGGAGGAAGCCAAGCTTGGAAGATATGCTAACTAAATTTGTGGCCGCTTCCGAGAAAAGACATAGTGACCATGATGCTGCTATCCAAGAAACAAGAACAATGCTCAGGAACCAGCAAGCATCCATCCACGACATAGAAACGCAACTTGGGCAACTTGCTCAACAACTAAACCAAAGGTCACCGGGTGAGCTTCCTAGCAAAACCGAGAACAACCCACGAGGCGCACAAGTAAATATTGTTACCACAAGAAGTGGGAAGATCATTACTCCCCTGGTCCCCATTCGAACTGAAGCAACCAAGGACTCACAGAAGGAAGGAACGGAAGAACAAGTTGAAAACCAACACTCACAATCTGAGAGTCCTACTCGCCGAGTAGGACCGATGGACTCGGCGAGTACCCCTGCTAAAACAAATGAACAGCCGCCCTTGAAACCATACCAGCCTCCAATGCCATACCCAGCCCGAGCCAAGAAAGAGAAGCAGGAAGAGGAATATCAGAAGTTTCTAGAGCATATTAAAACTCTTCAAATCAACATTCCTTTCATTGAAGCCGTCATGCAAATGCCCAAGTATGCAAAGTTCCTTAAGGAACTCCTTACTAACAGAAGAAAGATGGAGGAAGTGCAGAAGGTAGTACTTAATGAGAATTGCTCCGCTGCAATGTTAAACAAATTACCAAAGAAGAAGGGTGATCCGGGGAGCTTAACTTTACCTTGCCAATTTGGCAACTTGGCTGCAATTCATGCCTTAGCTGATTCTGGAGCAATTGTGAACCTTATGCCATACTCGTTCTTTAAGAAGCTGGACCTCCCGGAGCCAAGGCCAATTCGAATGGCAATTCATTTGGCAAACAAGACTGTTACTTTTCCAAGAGGCATTTGTGAAGATTTGCTAGTAAAAGTAGACAAATTTGTCTTCCCGGCTGATTTCATCTTTCTCGACATGGAGGCGGATCCGCAAGTGCCAATCATGCTTGGAAGGCCTTTCCTCAACACCTCTAGCGCTATCGTAGACATGAGAGATTCTAAGCTCACATTGCGAGTTGGAGACGATTCAGTGACATTCGGGGTAGACCAAGCCATGAAGTACTCAAGGAGTAGTGACGACACGACTTTCTCAATCGACATGCTTGACGAAATATTGGAAGAAGACATACCTAAAGATTCTAGCAAGTTTGCAGCTTTGGATGAAGTATTTGATCCAGAAAAGGACTTACTAGAGATTGAAAGACTGTTGGAAGAAGCGGAGTATGAAGAAATAAAGAAGCAAGCTGAAAGAACTACTCACCGAGTAGACCCGATATACTCGCCGAGTACATCTGAAGAAAAGCCAGAAGTCGTGAATGCAGCCACCAACTCGCCGAGTACCAAACCTGCACTCGGCGAGTCCGTCACTATGCACAACAAATTGGAGCTCAAAACACTACCTGATCATCTGGAGTATGCCTTTCTGGAAGAAGGAAATCAGAAGCCTGTGATCATAGCCTCGGACCTATCCAAGACGGAAAAGGAGGAGCTTGTACGCGTGTTGAAGAAAAGGAAAAGAGCCATCGCATGGAGCATCTCCGACATCAAGGGAATAAGTCCATCCTACTGCTCTCACAAAATCAATTTAGAAGAAGGAGCAAGGCCGGTGGTGCAACATCAAAGACGATTAAACCCGAACATGCAAGAAGTCGTCAAGAAGGAGGTGGTCAAGCTTTTGAATGCAGGAATCATCTACTCCATCTCCGATAGTCCATGGGTGAGTCCGGTCCAAGTGGTGCCCAAGAAAGGAGGAATGACGGTCATTACCAACGAAAAGAACGAGTTAATTCCAACGCGAACGGATGCCAAGCCAAGACTAATACGATGGGTGCTGCTTCTTCAAGAATTCGATATAGAGATACGAGACAAGAAAGGAATGGAGAATGTAGCGGCCGATCATTTATCTAGGCTCGAGAACCCGAAATTGCAAGAAGATAAGGATGGAGACGACTTTCCGGATGAATACATTATGGTGTCCGTGGGAGAGGAGCCATGGTTCGCAGACATAGCTAACTATTTAGCTACAAATTACGTTCCGAAGGATTATAGTAGTCAGCAAAAAAAGAAATTCTTTGCGGAGATCAAATATTACTTTTGGGACGATCCATACCTCTTTCGAAGTTGTGCGGATGGAATTATAAGAAGATGTGTGTTCGGAAAGGAAAGTCGAAGAATACTTGAACACTGCCATAGCGGGCCCACGGGAGGCCATCATGGAGCACACTATACCGCAAGGAAGATCTTTGACATGGGGTTCTATTGGCCTACAATCTTCAAAGATGCAGCCCAATATGTCAAAGAATGCGATGCTTGTCAAAGGGTGGGAAACATTTCATCTCGAAATGAGATGCCACAACATAGCATTCAAGTGTGTGAGGTGTTCGACGTGTGGGGCATTGACTTCATGGGACCTTTTCCCACTTCCAAAGGAAACAAGTACATCCTAGTGGCGGTAGATTATGTTTCGAAATGGACGGAGGCGCAGGCTTTACCTACAAATGACGGACGGGTAGTGGTACGATTCTTAAAAAAACTATTCTCCCGGTTTGGTGTTCCGAAGGCCCTAATTAGTAACCGTGGCACACACTTTGCCAATGATCAATTGGAAAAGGTGCTCAAGAAATATGGGGTGACCCATAAGTTCTCCACGTCATACCATCTGCAAACGAGTGGACAAACTGAAGTGACCAATCGAGCTTTGAAGCGTATTTTAGAGAAGTCGGTGGGAAGCAACCGCAAGGAATGGTCGGATAAATTGGATGACGCGCTATGGGCATTTCGTACCGCTTTCAAAACACCTATTGGTACTACACCATATAGGTTAGTTTATGGAAAGCAATGTCATTTACCGGTTGAAATCGAGCATAAGGCATATTGGGCGTTAAAGAGGTGCAACTTTGACATGGAAGAATTGAAGGCCAACCGTCTAATGCAAATGAATGCCCTTGAAGAACTCCGAAATGAGGCTTATTCTAGTTCATGGCTCTATAAAGAAAAGACCAAGAGATGGCATGACAAAAGAATCAAAAGCAAAGACATCCATGAAGGCCAAAAAGTACTACTTTTTAATTCCCGATTAAAACTTTTCTCGGGCAAACTCAAATCAAGGTGGGATGGTCCTTTTTTGGTCAAGACGGTGTTTCCTCACGGGGCTATAGAATTGATCTCAAGAGACGGCACGCCATTTAGAGTCAATGGTCATAGAGTGAAGAAATATGAAGAAGGAGTCCCCCGAAATGAAGGATTGGAGGAGCTGCTACTGTGCGGAATCGTAAAAACGTAGATGGGGCGGAGTCCAGCTAATGACTCCATCAAAAGAAGCGCTTCTCGGGAGGCAACCCGAGTTTCACGTTTGCATTTTCTTTCCTTTTCTTTATTTTTCATATTGTTTTTTTCATTCTTCTTCATTTATTCTATTTCTCTAAGTGCTTGAGGACAAGCTATACTTTGAGTATGGGGTGGAAGGGCTAAACAAAGGAATTCATACAATAAAATTGGCAAATTTAAAAAAAAAATTTCAACCTGAGACATCTACTCGGCGAGTATTTCGACCATACTCGACGAGTAAATGTTCACTTACAGCCAAAAGTCGATAAGACGCGTATCTATTCGGCGAGTAGATCCATTCTACTCGGTGAGTATCCGATTAAAACCCAGTAAATTAAAACCTGTAAAAATTATTATTACTCACCAATTCATCCCCATACTCGCCGAGCATATCCTCTCAGCCGCATCCCTAAGTGTTCTTCAAGATCTCTCCAATTTTCTTCTTCTTTTTCTTCATTCAAGCAACAAGGTAACATCTTTACCCTTTAATTTTATGAAAGGACCAATCTTTATCACATATCTTCCCATATTTGTTATGATTCCGGATTTGGGGAGTTTTTCCCAATTTTTAGGGCTTTGATTTACTCATGAATTAGAGGTTGTTTGGAGTAATTTCTTCAAGATCTATGGTTAGATAAGTAATTACAACAAAACCCTATGAACAAATTGGACTATTACACAGATTACACAGATCCGATCTCGATCTGTCAAAAAGTTTATACTACTCGGCGAGTAGGTCCCAGTAAGATAAAAAATTTTCCTGTTTTAATTATGGGATGTTGTTTGTTGCTGTGTTCTTGGTATGTTTATGCAGATAGCATGGCAAGGAGAGGACAGTCATCACGTGGAGGAGGCCATGGTGATATGCCATGGTTAGCCTTTCAACAAATCACCTCCAAATCCTCCAAAACTCGAGCCCTAAAAAGGTTGGAGGCGCTGCGACAGAAAGAAATCCACTTGCCCAATGCAGTGGATTGGGGATGGATGGGCAATGTCGGCTTGGAAGAGGAACTTACTCCATATTTGGTGAAAGATTGTAACTTGGGTTATGTCAACATCACTTGTGATGGTTGGTTGCAATTGTTTAAAATACAAGAGCCAGTATACGCGGAGTTGTGCTGGGAATTCTTTGCTACCATTTCATTCCGAGGTGGTAGTGAGTATTACAATCCAAACACGATCTCGTTTTCTTTGGGAGGAGTGTTGCGACAATGCAGCATGGTTGAGTTCTCTTGGCGGTTGGGCATCTACGATCAAGACATGTCGATGACGGACTACTTTGAAGCCTTCTTGGAGAATACCTACAAAGAACTTCCCGAGGGGGTGGTGGCATCGACATGGTGGAGTACAATTGCTAACCGGGTCTACATACCTTCCACTGCTCAAGAAGGTCATATCCGTTCTCCAATCCATCGACTCATTCACCGGTTCGTTGCAAGCACGATCAACATGCGGAAGGATTGGGACAAAGTTCCCACCCTTGATGTCTTTTACTTGTGGAGTATCATCACTCCCGATGTCTTCTGCAACCTCCCGTACTGCGTTGCTAAATTTCTTGCGGAGGGAGCGGTTAAGGAGAAGATAAACTCGAAGATCAATGGGGGCATGTTCATTACTCGGCTTGCGAGATCATTTGGGATTTTGGAATTGCCGCAAGCTCAAACGCTAACGATTATCCACCCTCCTCCGTTCAACACTGCGCTTTATAGGAGGGCTCGGATAGTTGAAAATTTTGGTGATTCTTTTATTATTCCGAATGAGGATGAGCCAGCGGTCCCCGAGGAGCCAGGAAGGCGGGTTAGGCCAAGGAACGAGCGGGTACGAGAAGATCCACCGGTTATTCCGGTGGAGGATAACGAGGGATGGAACCAAGTGGAGTATCGACAATACTTGGATGATATAGGGCGAGGGGTTAATTACACCAATCAATCCTTCGAGTATCTTTTCCAACAAATGCATATTGAACCGCGACCGGGACCCGGCTACCCTTACATTATGGATTGGGACGAAAGGATGCGAAGAAGGGGTGGAGAAGGAGGTAGTGGAGCTGGAGGAGCTGGGATGGAAGAGGAAGAATGAAGATTTTATTTTATTTTATTTTGTTTTGTTTGGTTATGATGTTTGTTTTAAGACAATTGTGGACATGTTACATTTGGCTATGTGGTTGGAATATTAGTGTTACTTTTAGTTTTCTTTTCAGGTATTGAAGCTAGGAAGCATGCTATTTAGGAAGGGTCAAGAGAGGAATGAGAGTCTTTATGAGTGATTATGGAGTCTTGTTTCTAGGATTGAGTCCGTACGAACCGAGAGTTTATTGAAGTGTTGCTGCTTAGGAAGTTCACGGGAGAGTACATTTATACACTAGCGTAAAGAGAGACAGCGGTTCATAAAACTCTGAAATATATGATCAACTCGCCGAGTGCACTAACACTACTCGGCGAGTACATCTGCTTTTGCACGAACTACTTTCCTAATCGAGTTCTACTCGCCGAGTTTGATCACCTACTCGCCGAGTAGCCTGCTGCAAGAGGAGTTTCTGATTTATTCTGGCTAGTTTTTCTGTGCCATTCATACACTCTTTATGAATTACAACTGAGGATTGTGCAGCAACCCTTTTTCCTTGGAGTTTTCGAGCTATCAACCACACGAGACGTATGACGCCCGTGCCATGGATGAGCGGTTTCCATGGTTAAACTCACTAGAAGAAGGAGTTGAAGAAGAGAGTGTCAACCTAGCGACTGCTACCCCAGGGGAGTTTGTTCCAACTTTCTCTCTATTTGGATTTTTAGTTGTTATAATATGCAATGAGGGCATTGCATAAAATAAGTGTGGGGTAGGGGGTTAGTCACATCTTAGAACATTTAGAATCTTAATTTAGGCTAATTTTTTTAAAAAAATTTTGTTGCATATCAAAAATGCTTAGGTCTTAAATTAGAAAATTTTGGTAAAAATTAGGATTCCATATTAGAATTGTGTTAATAATTGCATGAGAACCCAAATGTTTAGTTGAGCCTATACACGTTCTAGTGCATTTGCGGCTTCCTTATTTCAGTGAAATCATGAGACAAAAACACGACCTTGCTCAGCCTGAGGGATGCAATATGTTTAGCAACCTAAACCTGAAATGTATCCAGGAAAGTTTTTATCATTAGCCAATAAAGGTTGAGATTGAGCGCCCCTGCTTAAGCATGTAAGGATTTGAGTGAAAAAAAATATATTGAGAAATACATGAAAAAAAAGAATTACAAGAAAAGTTATAAGAATTTTAGAGCAAATGAAGTGAAGATCAAAAGATCAAAATTCCAAAAATCCAAAAAGATGAAGATACCAAAAGTCAATACAAGTTGGTGAATTCAAAGATATCAAAGATCAAATTATCAAGAAAGTGAAGAATTCAAAGAATTCCATAGTGGTATCGAAAAGTTGTAATTCTAGAATATGTATGCTTGGGTTGCTCAATTAAAAATACCTTGAGGGTAAAGAGATTTTCTGAGGATGGATTCGAAGGGTTGCATAAAATGAGCATAGTTCGGGGTGAGTGGGCGAATGTTTATGAGGATTGTGAGTATTTGAAGTATGGGGGGTTTTTAGGATTTTTAGACACAAATGCATGCGTTGCGGTCTTGGCATAATGGTTGGGTTGGATTGGAGTTATTAATGTGATTTTAATGTGTTTAAAATTTAGTTTTGCTTGGGGGCAAGCAAAAGTCAAGTGTGGGGTATTTTGATATGTGCATAATTAGTTAATTATTTAACATATATTCTTAGTTATTTTTGATTAATTATGAGAATAATGTGGACAAAAGGTACTTAAAATGTTGTGAATTGTATTTTCAGTCCAAAAGATATGTTTGGAGGAAAAAAGGAGAAAAGGAAAGCAAGTGAAGATTAAAGAGTGAAAGAAGGAGATCTACTCGGCGAGTAGATCGACCCTACTCGGCGAGTGCACGACGATATGCCAGAAGATAACTACAACTGCTAATTCAAGACGGATAAGTATGACCCTACTCGGCGAGTTGATTCTGCTACTCGCCGAGTACCCTCTGTTTTGGGATATCTATAAAAGACGAATCCTTATTCCATGGGAATTCATTCCTGGCGATTTTTGAAGGATCAGCTGCGACTAAAAGGTTCAGAAGGCGCTAAGGAACCCTAAGCTTCAAGAGTTGGAAGAATTCAAGCAATTAGGTTAATTCTACCACTTAGACTTAGGAATTAAACATGTTTGCACTAATAAACTTTGTTTTTGTGTTTGTTTCTACTGCAACTATGAACTAAATTCGTTTTTGTTTCTGTTTGGGGAATACCAAAGAACTCCTATGGTTTAATTATTAATTTTTGCTTAATTGTCTATTGGTAATTTATTAAATTAAGTTTGTTAAAGAACCTTATGTATTAATCACTACTATTTTATGTTAATTGGAAGGCAATTAGGTTGCATGAACATCACTTAATTGTTAACCTCATATGTCTATGTGAATGCTAAAACATATGCTTAGAAGTAATGATTATGAAACTAAGATTAATAAGAAAATAGGAAGATTAATGTGTGAGCTTGTTTGAGAAACCATCAACAAGAGGTTAATTGAATTAATAACTTAATTAACCATTACAAATCTTATTTAATCCAAATAATTAATCTAGGGAATTAATTAGTTTAAACACTTGATCAACGCTTAAATTAGTTAATTGTCTAAGGGTTAGGAGTAATGAATATGAACCTAACTATTATAATTGGTAACCAATAGCAATTAATCCATCTTAACTTAAATAACCATAGGAGTGAATTGGTTGAACCTAAATAGAAACATCTTTATCAAATTTGGTGAATAGTTGTTGCTTTAGTTAATTAGTTAATTTAGTTTGTCTAAGTTTCTAGTCTTGCAAAACTAGAGAAAAACCCTTTACTTTTATTATTTGTTTTAGTTAAAATTAGCTATTAGTTTAATTACCCATTCCCTGAGTTCGATACCTCACTTATCAATCTATACCACTTAAAGACAGGTTCACTGCCTTTGTGTGCTCAAATTATTAATAAAAAGTAGGGATAAAACTAGTTGAATTTACACACATCATGGAGATAGTGCATGGACTCGAGAGTCCTTACGATCGGATTCAGAGCATGTGTGGTGCATGGGATAGCAGTTAAGCTATATGGAAATGGTGTAGTATTGAGTGAGCACCGTGGCACTTGTGGTAGTGACGAGGCAGCCAAGTGATTTTCCTTGGTAACGAAAGGGAAAAGAATGTAGCTCCGAGAAGGAGTGTAAGTTCACGGAAGTGAAAGCAGTAGTGCAAAGTTGTGATTGGAGTGTTCCAATTATGGTCATTGAGCAGCGTGTTGCGGCAGTGGTATGGAATCACATCCGGATTGGATGTCTGCTGAGGTCGCGGAAGAAATTCCGAGGGTGTAGAGCCAAGAGGCTCGGAAGGGATGCAGGGATGGAGTCTTGGATTCCCAGTTTGATTTTGATCAAGGATTTGTGTATATAGTGGTAATTCATCCTGGGGGGGGGTGTTTAAAGGTGTCGTCAGTGCATCGAGTTTTCCCAACTCGAGGATGTTAGAACCAGTCCGACAAGGGTATAAGATTGCGGAGGAGAACTCATGGGAGTTGCTCTGAGACTAAAGGATGTGTCCTTCTGTCAACCTGGAGTGGATAGAGTGAACTCAGATCGGGATTCCGGTGGTTCATGGTTATTTCTAGCTCATATGGGTCGAGTGATTGTCGTGATTTGGAGCAAGTGATGTATCATGGAGTGATACTCAGTAATAAGTGTGGATGAGGCCGGTGGCCGACTTGAAGCGGTGGTCAGAACACCGCAAAAGGAAAAAAATTAGGTTTTGGGTTTCGGTGGTTGTGCCTTGAGTAACCTGGTCTGGTTAATGCCAGGTGGTGCGTTGCGGGAGTAGTTCTGGAGTTGATTTGCCGCAGGCTTCGAGGACGAAGACTAATTTAAGTGGGGGAGAATTGTAACATCCCAAGTTCAGGAGTGTAAATTCAGGGTTCAAAGCGTAATTATGAAAGGGGAACTCGGCGAGTCCATGGGTGGACTCAGCGAGTAGGGTCGCGACTCTGGTCGCGTGTTAAGCGTCCTACTTGGCGAGTCGGAGGCTGGACTCGGCAAGTAGGCGCTGAGTGGAGAAAACCCTAATTTCGGAGGATGAGCCCTATATAAAGGACATTATACCCTCTTATCAACTCATCAAGTTTGAATAGTATCCAGAAGATTGGGAAAACCTCAACCCAACTTGTTGAGTTTCCCTATGAACTCAGCAAGTTCCCTAGTCTGTCAACCCACTTAATGCATTAAGCCCTTTTTCTTGAATCCAAAGGTTCCAAACTTCAGATCCCAACCCATAGAGACATCTAGGAGGGTAAATAAGCTTTAGACCCAAACCCCCAAAGGTCGTCCAATAAGCTTTAGACCCAAACCCTAACTCCTTTGAAGAGGGTTTTGACCCAAAAAGCCTCTAACTCTTTGCTTCAACGTTTCTTATTGCAGATCCGAGGTTCTAGGGTGATTTAATCACGTAAAGTTTCTAAATTTACGTCCATGCACGGCATTAAGGGGGCTAAAACACTCCAGCATGGCTTATTAAGAAATTTAGGGCATGAGGGAGGGCTATGACTCAATAAAAATGACAACTTTACATCCAAAGAGGCCATGGGGTGTCCAGATCTAAAGTCATAGCCTCAAACCATGCTCAAGTCCAAGAATTACCAAAGAATAAGCTAAAATGACACAAAAACCCTCTAATGGAGATATCTAGCAAATGAATGATCAATGAACCAACTTTATATCTCAATATGAAATCCTCAACAGTGAAGACACCGGAACTACATCCTATTTCATCATTTATGCACTTCCTCCTTCAAGCTTCTTCAATCAATCACCAAGGATGCACTCTTAAAGCCCTCATACACTCACAATGATAGTAAAAGCACAAACTAGGGTTTCTCTAGACAAATGGGAGGCTAGCAAAGGGGTTTAAGGTCTTTAAATAGGGTACAAACCCTGAAAATTAGGGTTTTCCTTTCTAGAGTCTACTCGTCGAGTTGGGGCTCCCCAAATCGTTGAGTTGAGTCCTTAAGCCCGCGTCCAAAAGAATTCCTACACGATGAGATGGAGCTTTCCAACTCGTCGAGTTCCAGGCCAAAACTTAAAATATTAAAAAATAAATAATACCTGGAACAAGCATTACAATCTGTGTCGGCATTCAGGTATGTGCGCCGGAAACGTCAAATGAGAAATAGAAAGCGTGCCTCATTTCGGATATTTTCTCACTGGGTCGCGACTCTTTGATTACGCCTCCGACGATGTTTAGGCTTTAATTCATTTTGGATATTTTCTCACAATCCCCTATATTTTTTCAAAATTGAAAACGTGCCTCATTTCGACATGATATTGTTCCCTCTCGGCTTTGAACACACCGAAATCATTCACACCACTTTGCTTTTGAAAAAAAGTCTCATGAAAATCTCATTAAATTTGGTATACCAATGACTGATTGGTGTCCACTTGCTACTAAGCATATTGATATTGCGATATGGTTGTTTCTTTAAAATCATGTGAAATTTTCCAAGCACGGATTCCCAAAAATCATCTCTCTTTAAATCATTTCATATAGTTAGATTTTTTGATGTCCCACACCACGCGACTGCCAAAGCATACTCCACATCTGGTGTCCACCATTGTGGATGTGTTCTTCATTTTCCGCAATTGCTTTCCCTTTCTTTTTCTTTTTTCTTTTCCCTCTATCTTTCTGTCTACATCCCGCTTGCATTTCGGGAACCGTTTCTTGCGTCGGTTGTTAGAGTGGTTGTTATGTGGTTGTTTGTGGCATGGAAACGAAAGTGCTGAAAATGTTTGTTGAAGGTTTGGAGTTTTGTTGCATGTAGGGCGATGCAGGAAATTACTTTAGGGTGAAGTGTGATTAAAAAAGTTTCCTGAAAATGGTATTTATTCTGAGTTTTGAGTGTTGAGTAGGTTCATATAGCTCTCGTATGGTGCGAATCCCATCGAAGCGGACGTGTTTGTGTTTGGAGGATGGGTGTTCGTCTTTTGCTCCATATTTGGTTGAAAAAAATGTTCTTGATTTTTTTTTTTGTAAATAGAATGAGAAATAGAAGATTGGTGTAGTTAAAAAAAGTGGCTATATTTGTGTATTTATATGTAAAGTAAATAAGCAAAAAAAATAATTTTTTTATTACTTTCTTTCCATTCTCAATGGTTATTTGAGTGTCCTTTCTTTGTAAATGAGGTGATACAAATCGTTACCATCGCAACGGGAGGCAACGCAACACGCTTTAACGACATAGGAGGGGTGGTGTTCATGCTTTATAACACCTTTATGGGTGTTCCACGTAGACTAAAACGAGCATTAACTACCCCACACCCGGTAGTCTAAGAAATTCTAGAATTTTTTTAAACAATCGTTATGATATACATGTGTAAATAAAGACCTTCCAAAGAAAACAAGGAAGATGACCTTCCAAATGCAATGTTATATGTAAGAAACATAAGTTTTTTTTAACAATGGTTATGATATACATGTGTGAATAAAGATGGTATGTTTGTGTCTACATATGTATTAGTATGGGTGTATCTTTTCTAGGCCAATTCTCTCGGCCAATTTTGTGTTGAAATACAATGTTATAGTGCAAGAAAATAATGTATGTGTGTATGTATATATGTACATGCATGTGTGTATCTTGTACTTGTAACACCCAGAATCAGGAAGACCAAGAAAAGAAAGGTTAAGCTCTAAGTCAAGAGTCAACTCGTCGAGTCCAGGGAGGAACTCGACGAGTCGGAGCAGGATTCGGGTCATTGAGTAAGTGACCGACTCGGCGAGTCAGCGAATGGACTCGGCGAGTCTGGTCTGGGCGAGAAAAACCCTAATCCCATAGGTTGTGCCCTATATAAAGCACATTATAACCCACTCAGCCTCTTTACTCCCCTTTTTGGTTCTAGAAACCCTAGAATTGAGTGAGCCTTCATTATTTGAGAGAATAGAGCCTCGGAGGAGAGAATCTTGGAGAGGGGCTTAAAGATCAAGGGCTTTGCTGCAAAGGAGTGGTGTAGATCCGGGATTTACTTCAGTTGGAGCTTTCATTTGAGGTAATAGTCTGTTGCTTGGGCTTTTGTGCATCTAGATCTATCTTATGTTTAAGTTTTGGGCATTTTGAGTATGGATGAGATCTATTTCTAGTTTGGAGTAGATCTGAGGTTGCTACCTCAGATCTAGGTTGGTAATAATCCAGAAAGTCATAAAGTTTAGGCCAATAAGTTGTTGGTGAAGCCCCTTTGTTACAAACCCTAACCCTAGAGTGTTCTAAGCCTATAACTCCTTGGTTACACGTAAAGTTTACCACTTTACGTGGGGGTTAGGCTCTAAAGGAATGGATCTATGGATTTGAGCCCCTGCATGGCTTGAAAAGCCACTGTATGGATTAAGAACTGAAGAGACTCGGTGAGTCACATCGGTGTACTCGGCGAGTTGTATGAGCATGAGCATGGACTCGGTGAGTTGGAAGAACAACTCAACGAGTCTGTAGAAGATTGCCTTGGACTCAGCGAGTCTGTTCTTGGACTCGGCGAGTCTGGTCACAGAACCTCAAACCTTTTCTGGTTAAGCCTCGAAGCAGTGAGTCGGGAGGTGACTTTGTGAGTTGAGTAGGATAAGACTCGGAGATCGTTAGACTCGGCGAGTCTTGGGATGACTCAGCGAGTTGAGTCATGTTCTAAGAATTTTCAGAGTGCAAGTACTCGCCGAGTAGAGTCAGTCTGGAGGGTTGACTTTGACCAGGACTTTGACTTTGACCATAGTTGACTTAGTTTGACTGTTGGAGGGCAGTTTGGGACTAAGTGTTATTTTGGTATTAGTAGATCGGGGAGTTATTGGAGTAGCAGTTCGGGAGTTATCAGATAGCAGTTAGAAGGGTATCAACAAGAACTTCAGCAGTGCAGGTGAGTTACCTTCCAGTAGCGGTGGGTCTACGGCCACAATGCCCGCCCACCAGTAGGAGTTGTGTGTTAGATGATTGTCTTTGTGATATCATCTAATTCTGCTACTACCTGATATGTTATATGCTAGTTTGATGTGTTATAGTAGTAGAGATCGGTTATTAGGACCGAAGGGTAGTCAGACACCCCAGATGCGTCTGACAGTATGTGATGTCATGCTTATATGCTAGCATGATATGAGATATGTGTTAGGAGTAGTAGGAGGGGAACAGTCCCCGAGTTCGGTTGTTAGGACCGAAGGGTAGTCAGACACCCCAGATATGTCTGATAGTATGTTATGTTATGATATGTGATAGTAGTAGTGATAGGGGTGAAACAGTCCCCAAGGTTCGGTTGTTAGGACCAAAGGGTGGTTGACACGGCAGAATGGCCGCACGGGTAGGTCGACACCACAGAATGGCCGTACCGGGTAGGTCGGGTACCCCAGAAATGCCTGACAAGTATGGTATGATATATGATTGTACTTTATGTTATATGTTTGTATGGTATGTGGTAGTTTAGGGGAGCTCACTAAGCTTTGTGCTTACAGTTTCAGTTTTGGTTTCAGGTACTCAGTTTTCAAAGGAGGATCTCGGGAGGATTGTAGTGCACACACCATAGTTAGACAACCTGGGGTGTTTACTCTAATGAAAAGAATAGGTTTCGGAATTAATACTCTAAATTTATGTTATGACCGGTGATATGTTTTTATAAATATGATTTTAGTAATATTTCAAAAGAAATTTTTAGTCATGATTTTTGGGTCGTTACAGTACTCTCATATTTTCTTATTCTAACATTGTATTTCCAAACTACTTTTTTCAGGCATTGTATGTCAAAGTATAATGACTTAATAAAAAATAATATAAAAGTAAAACTGAAAGTACAATGTTATAGTGAAAAAAAAATATTTAGCTAGTGATATTTTGAAAGTATGTTTCTTTAACCTTTGTCACTTTTTTAAAATGTTACGATCTATTTCACTTTATGTTTTATAATGTTATTTTATTATCCATTTCACTTTATTTTTATAATTTTATTTAATTGTTCTTTTTTCTTTAAAATTAATTTTTATAATGTTATTTATTATCTATTTCGTTTTATTTTTTATAATGTTACTTTTATTTTCCAAAATTATGTCGACTTTGACAAAGCCTTCGATTTGTTGAGTTGGGAATTACTCGAGTAGGGCCTTTGTATTAGTTAACGGTTCTCCTATTATGGAATTTGACATGTCTAAGGGAATTAGGCAAGGTGATCCCTTGTCTCTGTTTCTATTTATCATTTCCATGGAGGGTGTCGATATATTTATGAATACGACTTGTGAGCTTCATTATTTTCATGGGCATTCTATTCTTCATAATAATATCTCTCTTTCCAATCTAATATATGTCGATGATGTGACATTGATTAGAGAGTGGTCAGAAATCAACTTTGTTAATCTCAATCGATTGCTCCGTTGCTTCTACCTTGTTTCGGGTTTGAATGTTAATTTATATAAGATTAAAGTTTTCGGGGTTGGAGTTGATAGTATTGATGTTGATGGATTGGCTAGTAACTTGAACTGCGAACCCGCGTCTTTCCCTTTTACTTATCTTGGTCTTCTCGTTGGAGCCAATATGAGGCGTGCTAAGAAATGGAAGTTAGCCTAATAAGATTTTGGGCTTTATCTTGTATTGGGTTTTATGATTGAGCCTTTTATCTAGGAAACCCTAATTAGTTAGTCTATATATTATGTCTTTCCCTTTCATTGTATTTGTACTTCTCTTTGATAATAATACGAAACCTTAGCCGTTATATGTTTTTCACTTGTTAGTTTACATGGTATTAGAGCTTGGTTGATTATATGTACTTTTCGTTTTGGGGGGTGAGTTACTGTTCATTGGCATTGTTTTACCGATTACTGTTCATTGACACTGTTCATCTGACACTGTTCACTACTGTTTATCGAGTATTGTTCACCATTTTACCGATTACTGTTCATCGAGCACTGTTCACGTACTATTCACGGTACTGCTCATTACACTATTAACATGTACTGTTCATCGACATTGTTTGCAAATTTGGGTATGGTTTTCTTGCTCATTTCTGTATTCGGTTTGATTTGATTTGTTTGTTTTGTCACTTTTGAGGGTTTCGTTTTGTCTGTTGGCTTTGTTGATTTCAAGATCTTGATTGTTTCTGCTACTACTCGTATTTACTGTTTGACTGATATTGAAATATGTCCCTAAAAGATGATTCTCTTCAGTCCATTAGGATTCAACTTGATAAAAAAACTATGCCTATTAGAGTTATGTTATTAAAAATTTATTACGAGGCAAGACTATGTGGGGGATTGTTATAGGTGACAAGAAGAAACCAACAGACGAGAAGGCTGATAATTATGCAACCTTACTGGATTCATGGGAGACTGATAACTCCAAGATTATTACTTGGATTAATAATTTTGTTATTGTAACGCCAGTAGATCAGGGCTAGTCAATTTAGAAACAATAAGCATCAAAAATGACTTTTTGATAGAAGATTGTTTAGGATGAATAATCTTTACTAAGTTTTAGTATATGTTACAAGGATTCCGTACATATAAAGAACGCCGAAATCCGAGTTATAACGAAGAAGTAATGACCTGTCGAAGTTTCGCGACAGAACCGGCACGACACAGCGCGACGTAAATAGTGAATTTACGTTAGAGAGATATTTAGCCTTAGAGATCTAAACGAAAGTCGTAGAGTTCATTAAACCGTGAGCGTGCATAAAAAGAACGTCCAAATCTGACTTCGTATGAGGAAGTTATGAATTTTCTAAGTTTCGACTTAGCAGTATGCAGCCCGAATACTCGATTTGAAACCGAGCGGTTTTTAGCCGAAACAATCTAAACGAGAATCGAAGATCTCGTTAATTGTAGTGAAACGATGAAAAGATAGGCGAAAACGGACGTCAGATGAAGAAGTTATGAATTTATAACGGAGTTTTCCTGTCCCGGCCTACTAAAAATAATATAAAAGTAATATATTTATAATATATTAAAATTTAAATCAAAATTAGCCAACGGAGTCTAAACGAGAGTTGTAGATCATAATCTCACCTTCGCGTGGATATAAAGAACGTCAAAAACGGAGTTCGTATGCGAAAGTTATTAATTTCTAAAGTTCGGGGCGCGAAACCCCAAAACTGTCAGAGTTCACGACGTGAATACAGTGTTCACGACGTGAACTCAGTATTTATGACTTCTGGAGCCTGACAGAAGCAACTTGCGATGACACATGCAGTGACGACTGAACTCACGACGTGAATATTTGAGATTCACGACGTGAGACCTGAAAATGGCCCTATAAATAGAAATCGAGGGTCAGTCGAGTTTGGGTTTCTCCAGCTCCTCTCTCTCACTCCCGATACCCTCTATAGCCATCCCGAAGTACCCCTGAAGCCCCGGTTTCATCCCGAGACCTGAATCAAGTCCCGAAGCCCAAAGATCCCGAGAAGTGAGATTCTCGAGCCGAAGCTCTGCCCGCGAGGAGCCCGGTTTTTGTGAAGATCTTCCAAATCTACCGAAGAATACTACTTCTGCAAGTCGTATTGCTGTCCGATCATCTTCTAATCAAGTGAGTGTGTAGTTACTTTCTTCTAACACATAAATATTAAGTATTTTCTATAAAATATGTGCTATGTGTATAATATAACGTTGTTTATATGTGTGGGTGTATAGTCCCTTTCATAAACACGGGTATAATACTAGTATTGTTTGAATGTATTAAGTATATCTTTGGGAGAGTGTGTGGTTACTTTCTTCTAACACATAAATATGAAGTATTTGTTATAAAATACGTGCTATGTGTTTATATATTGTTGTTTATTTGAGATGAGTATGGAATGAATGTTTTATATAGTTTTTAAATGAGTTAAACTGTATATGTATTCTATATCTACAAATATGTTGGGTAGAACATGGGTAGATGAGATAGTTGGTATGTGATAAAATGATGAGGTATGAAAGATGATTAAGAATGATATTGGTAGATGCACCGATTAAAGAATGTCATAAAACTAGCAGATGCGCTGGAGAATAATATCGGTAGATGCACCAAGTAGTGAATGTCGTAATCCTGGCAGATGCGCTTATAGGATAATGTCGGCAGATGCGCCAAATAGAGAATGTCATAATACTAGCAGATGCGCTTATAGGATAATCTTGGCAGATGCGCTTATAAGATAATGTCGACAGATGCGCCTAAAAGAGAATGTCATAAACCTGGCAGTCGCGCCTCATAGTGTATGACGTAATCCTGGCAGAGGCGCTTAAAGGATGATGTTGGCAGATGCGCCTTATGTAGCAATAGATTTTGTGCTAATTCCTTAGGTCTATCCTTAGGAATGAATGAATGACGGGTAGTTGAATTCCTAGGGTAAAATCCTAAGAAAGATAATAGGGATGGGTAATTGAGTTGATTGTTTGATGGTTGAATATAATAACTATATTATTGTGGGTTGAAAACCCTATATGCTCACCAGGCTCTCAAGCCTGACCCACTCAGTTTTCTTTGTATCACAGGTATCGATACGAAGATATATTTCACGGAGAGATTAAAGGAGATGTAAAATCTTTAGTGTAAATAATGTAAGTTTTGTTTATGCTTATGTGTCTGTATCGGAACATGACATCCCGAGATTTTGTTATATAATAAAAATACATTTCTTTACAGAAATGCTTTGATAAATCTTTATCATATTTTGGGAACAAATTCCGCAACTGTTTCTTTAAAAGATTACTCTGATTTTAAAAACCAAGTATAAACAAATCGGTCTTTTCTGGCCGAGAAATTGGGGATGTCACAGTTGGTATCAGAGCATTAGTTTAAGCGAACTAGGAATTTTGTAGGAAATTTCTAGACTTAAACTTAGAATGCTAAGTAATGATTGTGAGGAGTGTGTCTAAAATATGTTAGGTAGTACACCTAAATTGACACAAGCACTAGTTTATTTTAGGAGTGATGCCTAAAATGCTTTTATGTGCTAAATGTTTGTGTGATAGCTATATTGATGCTATTATTTGTTCGGATCTATGGTATGTTGTCGATCGGATCTGAAAACCTTATGTGTTTAGGATTCTAAGCGTACGACTACGAAATTAGAACTAGCATGTAAACGTTTCGGGGTGATAAGGAGATTTATACGTTTATCGTAATTAAAGCTTTCTTATCTTAAATTCTCGCTTGGTACACCGAATGTCTGTTTGGATGTACAAGAGGTCATGGTGAAGACTCATAGAGAAATTAAGTAAATGGAGGAAATGAAGAAGGCTTATGACAGTGGATGACACCTATCAGAAGATATCGTAAGAGTGGTATCTTGCCTTTAGAGTATGTCTTATGAAATAAAAGTACGTTTAGAGGAGTACGGTACGTCTAAAGTACACATTCGATTAGCAGAATGATGGAACGATTGGTGAAATTCTTGAAGTTGTCTCATCGTCTGGTATTTCCATCACCAATCGAGTTGAAGTAGAGTTGATGATTGAAGATTGAGCAATGAAGAAGTCCTAGTAGAGTCTAGGGAAATTATTTATGATTACTTGGATACATTCGTATGTGTTAAATTGTTTTGTGATTTTCTTGTATGGTGACTTGGTCGACTGCGGGACAATACTTGGGACGAGTATGAGTAGGTGTGAAAGGTAGTAGATGCATATACTACCAAAAGCACAGGACTCGCACTTGGATTAGGGAAAGTCACAAGGTTACCAAGAAGCTAGTGATTGATTCCATTTTATTCTGGTATGTCATTACCATTGTTTCGGTAATGACTAGTAAGATGGTTCTTGTTCCGACCCTAGTGGTCATGTTTAAATTTGAGTTCGACTACGAGGAGTATGTTACGTGGTCTAGAGGACCAAGTTAGATGTAACATCTGACTTAAGTCAGAAGGTTGAAGTTAACGCGATTGATAGTGTCGCGCTCGTTGTTAAAAGAAGTTTGTAGGTAGAAATGCTACATGCTGAAATGTGATTATATCACATTAGAATATGAAGGAAGGTATATTCCATTTTGGAATTTAACTCTAAGAGACCTGAGTCTAAGCATTGCATCATTCGATGAGAGGTCGGTAGAGCACGACCCATCGGTTTGTTACAATAGATAAAGGAAAGTATTTATCCTGAGAAGAAGAAGGAGTCCATAATAACGATTATTTGGTAACTCGAGGGTTACGATTGAAAGTACAACATAGTACGACAAGCAGATGCAAGATTAGGCATCGTCTACGGTCAAGAAAGCCATAGAGTTAACTACTTTATCGAGGAAACATAGAAGTTACGGTTATTACCTAGGATGAAGAGATAGTGTATGGAATCATTATACAAGTTCTATTTTCGTTGATGATTCCGGGACGTAATCATCCTTAGGGGGAGATAATTGTAACGCCCGTAGATCAGGGCTAGTCAATTTAGAGACAATAAGCGTCAAAAATGACTTTTTGATAGAAGATTGTTTAGGATGAATAATCTTTACTAAGTTTTAGTATATGTTACAAGGATTCCGTACATATAAAGAACGCCGAAATCCGAGTTATAACGAAGAAGTAATGACCTGTCGAAGTTTCGCGACAGAACCGGCACGACACAGCGCGACGTAAATAGTGAATTTACGTTAGAGAGATATTTAGCCTTAGAGATCTAAACGAAAGTCGTAGAGTTCGTTAAACCGTGAGCGTGCATAAAAAGAACGTCCAAATCTGACTTCGTATGAGGAAGTTATGAATTTTCTAAGTTTCGACTTAGCAGTATTTAGCCGAAACAATCTAAACGAGAATCGAAGATCTCGTTAATTGTAGTGAAACGATGAAAAGATAGGCGAAAACGGACGT
Source organism: Lactuca serriola (assembly GCF_051521515.1). Taxonomy (NCBI): domain Eukaryota; kingdom Viridiplantae; phylum Streptophyta; class Magnoliopsida; order Asterales; family Asteraceae; genus Lactuca; species Lactuca serriola. Next base: position 74,106,697 of record NC_136416.1, read on the forward strand.
CAGATGAAGAAGTTATGAATTTATAACGGAGTTTTCCTGTCCCGGCCTACTAAAAATAATATAAAAGTAATATATTTATAATATATTAAAATTTAAATCAAAATTAGCCAACGGAGTCTAAACGAGAGTTGTAGATCATAATCTCACCTTCGCGTGGATATAAAGAACGTCAAAAACGGAGTTCGTATGCGAAAGTTATTAATTTCTAAAGTTCGGGGCGCGAAACCCCAAAACTGTCAGAGTTCACGACGTGAATACAGTGTTCACGACGTGAACTCAGTATTTATGACTTCTGGAGCCTGACAGAAGCAACTTGCGATGACACATGCAGTGACGACTGAACTCACGACGTGAATATTTGAGATTCACGACGTGAGACCTGAAAATGGCCCTATAAATAGAAATCGAGGGTCAGCCGAGTTTGGGTTTCTCCAGCTCCTCTCTCTCACTCCCGATACCCTCTATAGCCATCCCGAAGTACCCCTGAAGCCCCGGTTTCATCCCGAGACCCGAATCAAGTCCCGAAGCCCAAAGATCCCGAGAAGTGAGATTCTCGAGCCGAAGCTCTGCCCGCGAGGAGCCCGGTTTTTGTGAAGATCTTCCAAATCTACCGAAGAATACTACTTCTGCAAGTCGTATTGCTGTCCGATCATCTTCTAATCAAGTGAGTGTGTAGTTGCTTTCTTCTAACACATAAATATTAAGTATTTTCTATAAAATATGTGCTATGTGTATAATATAAAGTTGTTTATATGTGTGGGTGTATAGTCCCTTTCATAAACACGGGTATAATACTAGTATTGTTTGAATGTATTAAGTATATCTTTGGGAGAGTGTGTGGTTACTTTCTTCTAACACATAAATATGAAGTATTTGTTATAAAATACGTGCTATGTGTTTATATATTGTTGTTTATTTGAGATGAGTATGGAATGAATGTTTTATATAGTTTTTAAATGAGTTAAACTGTATATGTATTCTATATCTACAAATATGTTGGGTAGAACATGGGTAGATGAGATAGTTGGTATGTGATAAAATGATGAGGTATGAAAGATGATTAAGAATGATATTGGTAGATGCACCGATTAAAGAATGTCATAAAACTAGCAGATGCGCTGGAGAATAATATCGGTAGATGCACCAAGTAGTGAATGTCGTAATCCTGGCAGATGCGCTTATAGGATAATGTCGGCAGATGCGCCAAATAGAGAATGTCATAATACTAGCAGATGCGCTTATAGGATAATCTTGGCAGATGCGCTTATAAGATAATGTCGACAGATGCGCCTAAAAGAGAATGTCATAAACCTGGCAGTCGCGCCTCATAGTGTATGACGTAATCCTGGCAGAGGCGCTTAAAGGATGATGTTGGCAGATGAGCCTTATGTAGCAATAGATTTTGTGCTAATTCCTTAGGTCAATCCTTAGGAATGAATGAATGACGGTGGGTCTACGGCCACAATGCAGATCAGCAGCAGCAGAAGACAGTCAATTCCCACGCAGATCAGTAGCTACTTTGAGGTGAGTTACCTTCCAGTAGCGGTGGGTCTACGGCCACAATGCCGGCCCACCAGTAGGAGTTGTACATTAGATGATTGTCTTTGTGATATCATCTAGGTTTGCTACTACCTGATATGTTTATATGCTGACATGATATGTATCTGTGATAGTAGTAGAGTTCGGCTGTTAGGACCGAAGGGTAGGTCAGACACCCCAGATATGTCTGACAGTATGTGATGATACGTTTATATGCTGGCATGATATGTATATGTGATGGTAGTAGAGTTCGGCCATTAGGACCGAAGGGTAGATCGGACACCCCAGATATGTCTGATAATATGTTATGTTATGATATATGTGATAGTAGTAGTAGGGGGTGAAATAGTCCCCGAGGATCGGTTGTTAGGACCGATGGGTAGTCAGCACCCCAGAATGGCTTGACATGGGTAGTCAGCACCCCAGAACGACTTGACACGGGAAGGCCGGGCACCCAAGAATTGCCCGGCAGTATGTATGTTATGTGATTGTATGGTATGTGGTATGATGGGGGAACTCACTAAGCTTCGTGCTTACAGTTTCCAGTTTTGGTTTCAGGTACCTCTTCTTCGAAGGGGAAGGAGCCGGCACGGTAGCGGCACATCACACACACGCTTTGTATTCCGCACTATGCGATCTTCCTGGGAATTTGTACTCTGACAGTATTATGTTTTATAAAATGGTTTCCAGACAAGCAACATCTTTTATGAAATGATATGATCCGTGAATGTTTTATTTCTAATGTTTTGCAAAGTGTATGTTTTAAAAATGAAATTTTTGGCTCGTATTTTTGGGACGTTACAAGCTATGTCAGATTTGTGGGATCAGTTAACTCTTACAGAACCTAATGTGTTGATTGCTTTTAAGCCTTATATTGATAGAAGGGAAAAGCAACATTTAGTTCAGTTCTTGAAGGCATTATGTTCATATTTTGAAGGTTTACATGGATCAATCTTGCATCGTACACCTCTTCCCATTGTTGATTCGGTTGTTAACGAGTTGATTGATGAAGAAACTCGTATCAAGTCCCATGCTGACAAAGCTCCCAAGACAACCACTCCTGCTGTCTTTGCTGTTCCACAACGACCTCAGTCTTCAAACCAAAATCTTCCCAGAGTTGCATTTGATGAGTGTGCTTTCTGTAAGAAGAAGAACCATTGGAAGGCAAATTTTCCTTTTCTGACAAGCAATGGAAATCAGCAACAACAACAAACAGGATCACCAACACAATCTCAATCTTCACAACAGAATAATTCTTTTAGAGAGTCACGTCCCTCATTCCCATCTTTTAGGCCACCACAGTATGTTGCTGCAACACCTTCAGTTGAGAATGATATAGATTTCACACCACCATCAGCCTTGGACCACATATTGTTGAGCAGTTCAAACGGTTCTTAGCTACCAATCCAACTGCCATGTCAGCTTCCATGTCTCATTTAGGCCTGTCTTAATCCAACACGTCAGGTATTTCTTCATCCTTGTGGTTATTGGATTCTGGTGTATCTCATCACATGTCACCACATTTGTCATCTTTTGCTTCATTATCTTCTCGTACACCTATCTCTGTTATGTCTACGAGTGTTACACCCATGTCAATAGAGGGCGTTGGTTTTATTGTCACTCCTTATATATATCTTTAACATATGTGTATTAGATTCCTACACTTGCTTTGAATCTTGCATCGGTCAGTCAGTTGTGTAAATCTAGTTGTTGGGTCTTCTTTTCTGATTCATTCTGCTGTGTATAGGACATTCGGTCTCGGTGGGTGATTAGGATAGGTTGTAGACTTGGGGAGCTCTATGTTTTGGATTAGCTACATGTTGCTGATGTTGGTGCATATAGTGTCAATTTTTCGACTTTTCGTTTAAACTCTTCATCGTCTGTTTTTTATCTTTGGCATTCTTGTTTGGGACATATGTCAGCATCTCATTTACGGTTTTTGGTTTCCACTGGTGTGTTAGGCTCTTTGAAATTTGATGATATTTCTAATTATTGTGGTTGTAAACTGGGAAAATTCTATGCTTTATCGTTTAATAAAAGTGTCACTCGTTCTATTGCTCCCTTTGATATTGTGCATTTTGATGTGTGAGGTCCCTCTCTAATCACCTTTAAATCAGGAGCTAATTATAATGTTTCATTCATTGATGATTACATTCGTTATCATGGGTATATTTTATGAAGCGCATGTCTGACTTTTTCACCATATATAGTGAATTCAGAGCTCTTGTCAAGACTCAACACTCTACTGTTATAAAATGTTTTCGGTGTGATTTGGGAGAAGTTACCTCCAATGATTTTAAAAAATTATTGGCATTTGATGGCACTATACATCAATCATCTTATATAGACACTCCTCAGCAAAATGGTGTTGTAGAAAGAAAACATCTACATCTCTTAGAAACTGCCAGATCCTTACTACTTTATGCTTAAGTTCCCAATATGTTTTGGGGAGAAGTTGTTCATACCGCCACTTATGTTATTAATCACATTCCTACTGCGTACACTTCGAGGAAGTCTCCTTATGAAATGTTGTTTGGACAACTTCCAAATTATTCTTCATTTGAGTGTTTGGGTGTACATCTTTTGTCTGAAGCCTCATGTAGAGAGAGATAAGTTGTCTTCAAAACCAGCTCTTTGTGTTTTTCTGGGATATGGTATTGGTCAGAAAGGTTATTGGTGCTATAATACTTCAAATCAGAATTTGTATGTCTCTCGCAATGTCACTTTTTTGGAGCATATTCCATTCTATAGCATTCCTGTTTAGTCATATGATGCAACCTGAGATGAACTTCATACTATTGATGATCCACTACATGTAACTGATATCCACCACTTACTACTGATCCACCACCTGTCGTTGATCCTCTGCTCGCAAATCATCAAGACCCCCCTCCATCGAGGCCTTATCGTAATAAGAAGTCCACAAAGCTTCCTAACTTAGTATATTCCTCTTACTTACTGGTGTTTGCCTCCTTTATTGCTAATATATATCGTCTCTCTGAGCCAATATGCTACAAAGAGATCGTTTTTGATCCCCTTTGGTAGACCGCTATGGTTGAGGAACTTGCAGCTCCTTATCAGACTCATACATGGGATCTGGTTTCGCTTCCGCCCGGAAAACATAGAATTGGTTGTCGTTAGGTATATAGAATCAAAACAAAGTCTGATGGATCCGTTGAGCATTATAAATCCAGACTTGTTGTGAAAGGGTACGTGCAAAAGTATGGTATGGATTATGAGGAGACATTTTCTCCTGTTGCAAAAATGACAATTGTTCGCACCTTGACTGCTAAAACATACCAAAAATACAAGCCAAAAAATTTCGTTTTTAAAATCATTTCACAACCATAATATTATCATCATAAAATGAAATCATGAAACATGTATCTCCAAAATCTCATAATATCTGTCAACATATAACTGTCTCATATAAAAATATCAGAGTAAGCTGTCAGGCTAATAAAACTGTGGTGTGTGCCATGCCATCAATTCGAGCCTTTCCCTTTGCTAGTTGAAGTACCTGAAACCAAAACTAAAACTGTAAGCATGAAGCTTAGTGAGCTCCCCCAAACTACCACATACCATACAAGGTGCATATAATAAATAACATAACTCTGGGACTACTCCCACTGCATCGGAACGAATCCCTACATCGGCTTACACGACATCGGACTCCTATCCGACATCGGGCTCACCCCGGCATCCGACCACATCGGGCATCGGGCTTACCTTGGCACATACACAGCATAACATATATCATAAACACATAACATAATCACATAATCTGCATCGGGCTTTCTTTGACATTAGACCGAAGCCTAGAACAAATACATATAACACATAAACTAGCATACAACGGGCTTTCCTCGAAATACATAATACATGGCATATTGACTAACTTACATCGGGCTTGTCCCAACATCGGGCTTACCCTGGAACACATAACATATAACATAATCACATATATTGCATCGAGCTTGCCCGACATCGGACCGAGGTCCGGAACATATAACATATAACACATAAACATGCATGAATCACAAAGACATCAAGCATACATAACTACTTCTCGGGACCGCCCCGACATCGGACCGATGTCCGGATATATATAAACTGCATCGGGCTAACCCCGACATCGGGCTCGTCCCGACATACTCTATTACTTAAACGGGCCGACCTTTGTGACAACCGTCAATTTCCGGTCGAGTCAAAGTCAACTAAAGTCAACAAGTTAAACCGGTCGACTCAATTAGCCCGTGGGTACTAGGGCTTACGTTGGGTAATTACTATACAACTCGCTATTCTAATGAGAAATCATAAATTGAAAAGTTCGTACATCTAGATTTCCTTAACCTAAAACCGTGGTAAGTAACGAATCAAACCGATAAAACAATGTTGCATACTCATTGGGAGTGTGTAAGATCCTTAAACATGGCTTAATGGGGCTTACGGACCTTGCGTTGCAGAGCCAAACACTCACAAATGTCACACACGAAACCTCTCTCAATCGTTTTCACTCTATCTCTCTTTATCTAGAAATCTCTCCCAGATCTCTCCAAGAATGTGAAATCTCTCCCAAATCTCTCCAAGAATGTGAAATCTCTCCCAAATCTCTCCAAGAATGTGAAATCTCTCCCAAATCTCTCCAAGAATGTGAAATCTCTCCCAAATCTCTCTTTGTATGAGAAATCTCTCCAAGAATGTGAAATCTCTCCCAAATCTCTCTTTGTATGAGAAATCTCTCCAAGAATGTGATATCTCTCCCAAATCTCTCTTTGTATGAGAAATCTCTCCCAGTATGTGAAATCTCTCCCAAATCTCCCCAAGATTGTAAAATCTCTCCCAAAATCACTCTCAAAACCCCTTTCGATTTATTTTGAGCATTGGAGGGCATCCCGGTACTTGGCTTGATAAGAAACCGCTCAAGGAGGGGTAAAATCTTGGAAAAAGACCCCTTGGGACCGAAGTCTCCCCTTAGGAGCCAAGTCCCTCTTGAACTGAGGTCTAGAGTAGAACCGAAGCCCCAGGAGAAGCCATCCGGAACTGCAGCCAAGAAGGCCGACCGCAGTCAGCGAGCCGCAGCAAGCCGGCCGCAGCACCTCGCCTCCGAGACCAAGACCAAGCCACTTCGGATTTGGACTGCTGATGACCGAGCCTTAGCACCTTCGGTCCTGAACTTCGGATTTCAGCATTTTCTACCCGGTTTTTAATATTTTTAACATTTTAAGCCCGTTTTTCATCCTTTTAACGTAGGATTTTCTCCAGAAATCATATTTTAACATATAAGACCCTAAATATTCATAATATAAACATATTTTGATGGAAATATTTATTTAAGAATAAAATCTATTAAGTGAGATCATGAGGTTGAGTGTGGATCTTGTCATAATCTTTGACACAAACAACCACCCCATACCCATTTCCTTTGACCAGCTATAGTACTCCCTACTAATCCTAGTCACCTCATGGTACCTTCTTACTCTTTTCCCAGCAAACCCATGTTCAAAGAGTTGGGAAATCCTCTTTCACTCTTCATTTCTCTCTCATTTCCACCCAAGGAACAAACACCTTTTCTCTCAAGCTTTCTCCCTCAAATTCGAGATTCAAGGCTAATAATCAAGTTTTCTTACACTCTTGGTAAGTATAATTCATCCTCCTTGTGTTAATTACACTTCCCTTTACTCATATCATAGAATACTTATACAAATTCCATCAATTTGGTGTTAGATTCTCGTAAATCTTTAGGCATCTTCAAGTGTTCTTGAGTTGAACACTTCTCTCCTCCAACACTCATATACTGAAATCACTCAAGGTGAGTTCATAGCCCTATCTTTTCATGTTTTTCTTAAGTTTTAAGGGGGGGGGGGGGGGGGGGAATACAAGTTAAAAAACTAAGAACATAACTAAACTCATTTAACAGCCTTCATCAGAAAAGTTCAACTCCATTCACGAACTGTTTTGGGCAACTTAAACATTTTAGTTTTCAAAACTGTTTTAGGTACAAGTAGTTCCAGTTCTTATCTTTAAATTGACTACTTTCACATCTCCACACGATTTTTCTACAATATATGGTGATTTTTACAAAACTGCCTATCATTCCAAGAGCAAATCCGGACCAGTCTGTGATTATGGACTTTTTCACAGAAGTTTGAGGTCATTAAAATTCATAATAAAAATTATGAACAAACTAGACTCATTTTCCAAACCCTCAGAATTTACGTATTCTGATTTGGACCTTTGATGATTTTTCTATAAATTTTCTAAGATCAGTAAAAGAAAATGTTAACAACAGAAAAATGCTATCAATTCCATTTCACCTTGTAACATGTTGAGCAAGGTGTATACCTTTATGTGAATATATATTTTTGCAAATAAATGACATTTTGACTTAGTATATAGTCATACATCAGTTAACAAATGGAGTTTGCTAGATAAAGCATAGAAATAACGATTTGTTATAATCATAGCACATTAATTACATACAAACATTTGAATAAACTATGTTAAAGTATAGTTCATGTACATTACCACTTTTACCCTTGTTTTGATAAACTATAATAGGTATGGTTTATGTTTCCATTAACACAACAAACTCATTTCGGAAGGTTTTATTCCCACAAAAAAAGGTTTTACACTCACGCACACCACACGTAAACTTGTTAACTTAAATTGTGAGACATTCTCTTCCCGTACGTCCGAGTGCGGGATCCAAATTCCTGGTAGTTATAATCAGAGTCTCTTGTAGGGAGAACGTGATAGTTGTGTATAGATCTATATTGGGTTAGACACCCCACACCTGAGCTGCATGCAACCGCTAGACCGGCAGATCTGTAGTGACAAGTGTCATTTCAGTTTCGCGACGCCTGAGAAACCTCGTGGCAGGTTCATTCAGTCATAGTATGATTATAGCGGCTCACATAGGAAGTTAACAACTCATAAAGTTTACGGGAAATTTTATAGATCAAAAGGGGTTTTATGTCGATTTAAAATCACTTTTTATATCAATAATTACCGATATTATTGTATATTTTCAGTCTTGGTATTTAAGACTACACACCATTCATTACGGGATTTTTCTCAATTCAGAAAGGGTTTTACGCCAATTTAAAACCTCTTTTATATCTTTAAGTATGACAAATACTTGTTCATTCTCGGTCCCGGCATTTAGGACCACATAACTTCTATAAGGAAAATATTGGATTTTTCTTGGTAACATACAACTCATTACAAAGATCGGTTTCCAAACTCTTTATCTCAAAAACTTATGAACTCACCAACCTTTGTGTTGACACTTTTTCAAAACTACTTGTATTCTCAGGAATTCAGTGAAACAGGAAATCAATAGCGTTTTGAGGATGGGACGATAAATCGTTTAAACAGTTCATTTTGTCATCATAATGTAATTGATTTGAATCATGTAAACATATACTTTGGTGTAACTTTTTCAATTATATTTATGATGGTTGTATTTACTTTGAGCACTATTATACTCGTTGGTGTGATACTATACATGAAGTCCTCCACCCCCGGACGTTTCCGCCATCCTTGGTTCGGGGGTGTGACAACCTTGGTGCCTTAGACCCGTTCCTACTGGAGGAAAACTCACCTCGTAAAGCTGATTGTGTAATCTCGCAGTGAGGAATATCCGGTAACTGCCTCGGCGTCCCTCCGGTTATCAAAAGACAATAATACATAATAAATATCTGATACCAACTTGTAACATTCATAAAATTTAAACTTTTCAAAACAACCCTTTTTCTAAAGAAGTTTTACAAAAACCATTGTTCCTAAAACATTATTTAAAAATCAGAATCGCTTTCAACATAGTTTTCAAAACATTCACATTACCAGAGTTTCCAAGAAATCATAAGTCCAAAACATGAGGATGTGTACGGTCACGCCTTCACCTGGACACGATCCGCTAAAGTACCTGAAACCATAAACAAAAACTGTAAGCATGAATCTTAGTGAGTTCTCCTAAAGTACCAACACCCAAACAGACAACATATACAAGTAACAACATACATACAAAGCCTTCAACATGTCTGGACCGCCTCACTAGGCCTTCAGCCTATATGAACCTATCACATAATCTTCAGCATGTCTGGACCACCTCACCGGGACTTCAGCCTATCTGGACCGTTCTTTGGGCCTTCAGCCTAACTAGTCTGCCTCCCATGCTTTCAGTCTATCCGAGCCACCCTGGGTCTGTTGGCCTTCAACATAAAGCAGGTCTGCCTCTAGCCATACACACAAACCATGTCGACATATACATAATAGATAAGCATACATATAACGTATTGATATAAACATTACCGGGTTTGTTGACTGACAGCATAAAGCAGTACAGTCTCAACCCAACCACACTACATCAACACATGTTGTTGGAAAACATATAGCCCGCACAGATAACAGGCATATCTAACAGATCACTAAGCATAACATCATCCTATCTACCAGGATACAGATCTAACAGATCACCATAGTACTCAATCATACGATAAACCAAGATAACAATCCAAAGGGTCGACATTGGTGTCTTTGACCCATAAGTACAGTGAGGAAAACTCACCTCGAATGTAGAAGCTCCCTGAAAGAAATCCCAAGCTACTGCCATGTCGGCTTCCCGAGCTATCAATACCAACAACACACCCAATTAGCAATTAGGTTCCAGTGCTATAATCTATAATCCTTACTTGGGGTAAAATGACCATTTTACCCCTGACTCAACATTATCCAAAACTAAGGCCCACAACCAAAAGATCCACAAAGGCCCACTAATGACCCAATTTCCCAAATTGGGCCTAACCCCATATGGGCCTTATCCTAAGCCCATAATTTTTCTTATTACTATTCAGATTACTTCAATTACCCCTTGGGACAAACTTGGTTAAAGACATAACTCAAAAGTCAAAGTCAACGGTCCAAGTTGACCCAACTCGCCGAGTTATCCTTCAACTCATCGAGTTTCTCCATCAACTTCATAGATCGGGAAAAACCAAGTCGACTCGCTGAGTTGACCAATAAACTCGCCGAGTTCCTTTATCAATTTGAAAATGTCGAGAAAAGCCTAGCCAACTCGCCGAATTTCTCCATAAACTCGCCGAGTTCTCCCGAAACCCACATCTTAATACATTAAACACTTAAACTATAAAGACATGACTCCAAAACATAGATCTGACTTCCTTGAGCTGGAAAACCATGTAAAGTTGCCAACTTTACGCTCATGCATGTCTAAATGAAGCTCTTAAGCTTAGAATTGACTTAATGCATGCATGCCACCAAAATCTTCATAAAGTTTGCACCTTTAAGCTCAAGGGTACCAAAACCAATTTAGATATGAAAGAACAGCCCCTTAAATGACTTCACTCCATCATCATCCCCAAAAAGAGGTCAAAACATTAAAAAAAAAAAAAAAAAAAAAAAAAAAAAAAAAAAAAAACCCAAAATGAGGAGATCTAATAATCTACAAATCAAGGTATGAACTTGATACCTTTAAGTGACTGCAAGAAATGAAGTGATTCTGGATCCAAGACTTCCTTCTCCAAGCTAGAAACTTCAAGATCTTAATTCCTCCATAATGCACAAAATGAACACCAAACTTCCTTCCAAGGCTCAAAAACTTGATAATGGAGGCTACAACTCGTTTTAGGGTTTTGATAATAATGGAGGCTGATAAGGAGGTCGGAAAAAGGACTTAAGGCCTTTAAATAGGGTGCAAGACCCTAAAAATTAGGGTTTCCTTCTCAGCTGCCAACTCGTCAAGTTGGTTCATTTAATTCCTGTGATTCTTCCATCTACAACACATCGAGTTAGTCCCTCCAACTTGTCGAGTTGACCTAGAAATAGGGTTATTCTCAACAATTTATCTTCAAAATTTCGGATGTTTCTCGTTCATAGTTGAAATCAAAATATTTAGCAAGTTTTTAATTAGCTATTAAGTGTAGTCGTGTGAATATTTGTTGGGTAGACATGGAAATTTTCAGCCGACTGATAATTAGTATTGTCATACTTTCTAAATGGTTTCCCTATTTATAATATTGTCATATGTTTTATGAGCATTTCAACAAGTTAAAAAAATATAAGTACATTGCTATTTTGAGTAAAGGATTATAAGTAAGTTGCTATTATACGCAAAACTTGTGTAATATACGCTACTATGTTATATATCGGGCGTGCTTGACAAAATTAGTTGATAGCCAGAAGTTGTATGTTTTATTTGTGTTGAATTGTATGATAAAAGTAGATGTTAGTTTTTAAAGGTGTAAAATTACATAAAAACCGAAAGGTAAAAGCTCCGAAAAGCTACTTGAAGTAGCTTTTGGATTATATGATTTTTGTCTAAAATAAAAGTTAGAAGTTTATACTATCGAACAAAGGTTTTTTTCGAGCTTTTTCTTAAAAGCTATAAATTAAAATCTATCAAAAACTTTGTGTCAAACACGCGTGTCATGTGGAAATGATTCATGCTCTAGTTACTTTATCTATAAACAGATATCGATATGCTTATAATAAACCTATAATTAAACATAGTTAATACTCATCATCTTCCATAAATTCAAGATGATCCTTGACTAGAGACTCGATCATTACTAGCAGGGACGGGGCTTGTATAGGGTCAGGAGGGGTTGTCCCCCTTCCCTACTTTTTTTTTTTAAATATAAATAGTCCATAACTACTAAAAAAATTTAATATATATATATATATATATATATATATATATATATATATATATATATATATATATATATATATATATAAAAGCCTAAAACTATAAATTTTGATTTTGCGTTATTCAATTTTTATACATATTCTAACATTTTACTAAATTAAATATCAATTCTATAAATTTTGATTTTGCACAAGAAGAGACAAAAAAAAAATGAACAGTAACATTCATGCCTTCTATCTATTTTGTATTTCTGCTCAACTATGTTTTTCCATCTCTACAAATTCTAATCTATATCTTTAATTTATTCTTTTTATGGGTGTAATCAGATGTCAAAGGTTGATGCCAATTGGTTGTTGATCAATGAATCTTCGAGAAAACATTATTAACTTGTTCATATATTATATATAGAGATATTGTGGTTGTTAAATGCTAACTCATGCTAAAGACATTTTACTAAATTAAATATCAATTCTATCTGTCTCTGCCTCTTCACATCTTTAAATGATATTGTTTGATTGTCAAAGCATTATCTATTTACAAATAACTAAACGTACTGGCCTATTTTTTTAAATAATTCTATCATTTATTAAAAATGTATTATTAGTTATATATTATTATATTCTACAGGAAAAATGTCCAGATTTAGATATTTCTAAATTCGGATTACGAAAGGAAATATGGACTTTTGGATATTCAAATTTGTTTTAGACATTTGATTAATATTTAACTCATTTTTATTTAACTGTTTGTGGAAATATTTTATTGCAATAGATGCACTATTATACTATATTTTGACTTATTGCGTGGTGCATGTCTTTATGGTTTGCGTAGATAAGTCACTATCAAAAGAAATCGAGTGGAGGAATCAATGGATATGGTCATATGGGTATTTGTTTATATATTTTCTTATTACTTCTCTAGGTTATATTAGATCTATTTGGCCTTTGGTGTTTGGGATTAGTTAAAGAATAGACACCTTCATGATCATCTCATGACTCATGCTTCCTTCTTTGTTTTTTTCTTCTTTTCTTCTTATGTAGGTCGATTTCATTTTAAAGAGTTTCATTTTAAGTAGTTCACCTTGAGGTTGCCTTTTAGAATGTGTTTGTTATACAGGACATAATCAGACACCGGCCTCCTCCGAATTAAACAACTTTTCTTTTAAAAAAAAAAATCTTGATGATACATATAAGAAGAGCTAGCTCACGTCTTTTGCACATATACAAATCTATAGCAAGTCATGTCAACAAAATTACAATTTTTGTATCAATGATGATAGTCACATTCACTTGGGAGAGTAATTAACAATGTCAATATATTCCAAATTACATTGTATATATCAAAGGTTGTTCTATGCTAGGGTTAAGAGTTAAACTACAAGAATCTCAATCTTGGATATTGAAAGTTGACAAATTAAAGGCTCGCTTACTTTGTCCATTTTCACTGTATATTCTCGACAAGAACACATGCATAACATAAGAAAAATGACTTCAAATAGAATCTTTAATTCTTTTTGATCATGTTAAATCGACATACCCTTGCTGAAACTTTTGTGGGTTTACTATACCTCAGACAAAAGTAACAAAAGTTGTTTTGTCTGTTGAAGGTTGGTGGCTATCAAATAAAGAAAGATGAAGAAAGTTAAAGACTTCGAAACCCCACAAAGATTAAAACACAGAAAATAACAAAGAAATAATAATAATAAAATAACATTTAAAGATACAGTAGTTTCAGTGCTTGCAAATGAAGCTAAGTAAATGTGCATTCATATGGATCGAGTTCATCATCTGCTCATGACTCAGTTCTGAGTCATTCCACCCGTTTAGCCAATTCTAGAAAACGATCACTTTTTTGAAGGATCGAATTTATTTGATTTAGATAAAGATTATGAATATGAATCGAAAGGATTAAAAAAGGTTGGATTACTTCTTCTCTTCTTTAACTTCTTCCTTTTTCTCTTCTTTCTTTTCTTCTTTCTTCTCTTCTTTCTTTTCCTCTTTCTTTTCTTCTTTCTTTTCAGGTTCTTTCGCTGGTCCAACTGAAATTATGTCCACCTTCCCTACCTTCTTGAGCTTCTTCACCACCGCCACCGTGTCCATCTCTCCGATCACCGTCAGCTTCTGATCTTTCAGATCAGCCGCAATCGAATCCACCCCTGTTAACATTCATCATTCAATTCATCGTTCTTATCAATCGAATCCCATTTCCGATTTCAATTTGATCGAGAAAAAGCGAGAGATTTAGAGATTTTACCATAGATATCAGCAGCAGCTTCAATGGCTTTCTGCTTCGTTTTATCATCCGTCATCGTAAGAACCTTGAGCACCACCTTCTGTTTACTCAACAAACATGCAGAAAAACAAAAACTTTAAACAAAAATCCAAGAAATTCCGATCGAAAATGAAGAAATTAGAGATTATTACCTGAGCCATGTGAGGAGGTGGTGGAGAAGAAACAAGAAAGTGTGAACAAAAGAAACAAAGTGAAATATGACTTCATCTTTTTTATTCTTTGGTGTTTTATTTATAATATTGATGGTATGCGTGTGATTACAAGCGTGCAACGTATCTAGTCACGTCGATATACACAAGTCTACGTTTCCAAGATTTGTACTTTGTGCATTGTTGGTTGTACGTGTAGTACATGTCAAATATGGTTTGCCATTCTTTCAAGAAGTTTACACATTCGTAGGATTCAAGATTTGTGGGTGAATAATCTTTAAACCGGATTGATGTTGAAATTTGCAATCAAGCTAATATGATATTTGGTCATTTCAAATACACATTCATGATTGATTATATATATTGTTTGTTTGTTAGTCATAATGATAGAATCATTACAAGAAAAAGAATTCTTGGATGATTGATGGATAAAAAGAATCTAAATTAACAATGTTGTTGTGATTTCATGTCACAAGACATTTAGGTGAAGTAGAAATTAATACCTATGTTAAATTAGATTATTAACTATGTTTTCTAATGTAACTGCATTAAAACCATTAAATAACTATATTTAATTCAAGTATAACCACATTTTTTTGTCAAGATACATATTGTTCTTCTAAAGGAATGTAAAAGGTACGACTTTTGTGTTCTCTTTGTTTTCTAAATATTCATCATTCATTCTCTAGTAAATTAGTTTTCGTTTCTTTGTCTAGAATCAAACTAGGAGGGTGTAAGGTTTAAAAGATATATTCATATACGATAAGATGTTGCTTATTGACTTTTTTCGGTAATGAATATATTCATATTAATACAAATAAATACAAGATGAGCTATACAATAATGGGCCTATACCTATCTATACAAATATAAATATCATCTATATACATTAACAATACAACTTATATCATTATGAACATCAAACCACATAATATAGCTGTTTATACTTTATAATGGTGTATTGGAAACAAATTTAAAGTTTTAAAAATACACGATATACACAAAATATTTAAAATGATCAAATGTGATAACGAATTAACTAAAACTCAATTTACACAATATGTTTAGTATTTTGTTACAAACAATTATTGTCCGGATAAATTTTCCATAAAGGGTATGACGTATCATAAGAGTAAAACATGTTTGGACAGAATCTCTAAATATGATTGTTTTCTATGTATTTTTATTTATCGTAACTTGTAATTGAAAATGAAATGCAGAAAATTGTCATGGGGTGGTTTGGTCGGTTTGGGTCAAGTGATAAGAAGATTCTTCTTTCCATCTTTCCTAATATCACAAGTTGTATACATATTGACAATCTATATGCATCATCAAAATACCTTTATGATCAAATTATTTGTATTTTTTTTGTTTAACGCTCATTAAGTTAATGGATATAAATAATTGATATAAGATAAGAAAATGATGTGTACAATTATTTGATGAGTTATGTTAAAACATCTTAATGTTATCAAGGTGTTGGGTCATAACATTATTATACATAAGTGTTTGACAAAATTGGTTTATACGTGTAAAATAATACGAAAAAGCATCTTGCATATTATTGACCTATTTGTTTTTTAATAAGAGTTTTTTTTAATCATTTATAATAATATTATTTATAGAAGTTATTATCAAGTATATTTAGAAAATATATTTTGCAACTACATGACTATTTTTATAAGACAAAATATACAACCTTAAATGCCCAAAAAAACAAAGTTTTATGAGATTTACATATATTTTTCCATCACAATCCATCCCCATCACTATAGTGTGCTCATCAATTTTAAAGCATTAATGAATATTTATAATCGATCACATGGCAAATACTACCCAAAGCTTTAAAAAAAATCTATGGTGTAAAGTTGTGAGATTGTTAAAGTGAAAATTTTCAGTTCAAACCATGCACACAAATATACAAATATAGAACAACAAATATTCCAAATGTTATACTATCATCAAAGATGAAAGAACAAATGCTTATAAAAAAAAAAGAATTTGAAAAATTATACATAGTGGAAGAAAAAAAATGTGTTTTTGTATGCAAACAACCACTGTTGTGGTACCCTCGCTTGCCCACACATACTTCGGAAGAAAATTTGCCATCGAAAAATAATATTCTTGAAAGATTTTGTCGGTGAAATTAGTTATTGTAAATTAAATGGTGGTCCGCTCATTGTTTCTCATATTATTAATATTTGTAAGTGACCCAATAACCAAGAATCAATAACTTAACAACATATCAAGAATTAGGAAGTATGATATTGAAGAAAAAAAAGGAAGGAGAATGAAGGTGGAATCTGTGTTTTGCGATTGATGATGCAAATTTACGTGACACTTTATAGACATCTTTGTCAAAAGTCAACCAATAAGTAACTATTTTTAATCATATTTTACAAAAAATAATGTAATTTTAACTAATAAAAATATCTTAAAAATTATATAAGATGTTTAAATGGTAAAATGGGGTGTCCATTTAGCCAACCCCTAATTATAAGAAGTATTAGGTTAAAGATAGGGTAAATAAGAAACCAATATTAAAAACTCATTGTTAAACAATCAATAAATGCTCGTAATTTTTATCCATCCAAGCACTAAAATTAAACTTAAACTATGTAATATTGAAAACTTATTGTATCAAACCAATATTATAAGTTAATAAGCAATACAAAAATACCAAAGATTCATTATTTGGAGAAAGTTTAAGGGCTAATGTTATAAACGCTTTTAAATTTTTCAAAAATATTTGGTTTTACCCTTGGTGAACATTTGTGTCTACTAATACCGGATATTCGTTAAAAGTTTTGTGCTTAAGCCCTTTTATCAGGTTTCCAACCCTTAATCGGTTACCTCTTCCTTTTTCCTCAATGCTGTGCAAACCCACTAACAATCTCCCCAAACCTTCTTCTTCTTCCCCCCACCGACTGAATAAAAACAATTTGAGCAAATCCAACACCGACCCATTACGTTTTAAACCAAAACCCATGAATTTCATCAAGAGTTTTAAGAAGGTTTATCTGAGAACTCCCACACATTCAAGCAACACTTCAGAACTCAAAGAAGATTTCAAAACAAAATCAAGATTTCAGAACAAACTCGAACAAGGAAAGGATTTTAGATTCAGAACTCAAACAAGAAGATTTGAAATAAGATTTGGATCTGTTCTTGAAAAACACATACACATACATTTAGGGGTGAGCATTTGGACCGAATCGAACCGGACCGGTTTTGGAGAATATTGTGGACCGTGGACCGGACCGGATGAGTCGTGTCCGTGTTCGTGTCCGGGTCCGGGTCCAGGTCCGGGTTTTCTGGTTCTTGGACCCGTTTGGACGGGTACAACTTTAATTGCATAGAGTACAAGTCGTTAAAATAAGTTTTTGGGTTTGATAGAACTCGTTAAAACGAATATGTTATTAAGTTTGATACGATACAACTTGTAAAAATGATTGCGTTTCCGTTTCATGCATAACTAATCTACATTGATGTTATAACATTATAACTTATAAAACTAATTTTCCAAATAAAAGCAACATACAAAATCAAGTTCACCAAGATCCATTTCATATGATTTATCTGTCAAAAATACATAAAATTCAGAATTATAGTCTAAAATAATAGTTAAAAAGTTAAAATATTTCAGCTTTGATAGCTCTACTTTGAAGGATTGTAACTCAGTGAATATAATACCAAAATAAACAAAACCATAGTCTAAATTCATCTACAAACTGTAAACTAAATGTTGGAAAAAACCGGAGGCCAATCCGACTTAAAACGAATGAGTTATGGGTGTTTAAAAAACGTCATAGATTACAAAATTTTGCTGAAAAGCTGAATTTTTTCAGCTTTGACAGCTCTACTTTGAAGGATTGTAACTCAGTGAATATAATACCAAAATAAACAAAATTATAGTTTAAATTCATTTACAAGCTGTAAACTAAATGTTGGAAAAAACCGGAGGTCAATCCGACTTAAAACGAATGAGTTATTGGTGTTTAAAAAATGTCACATATTACAAAATCTTAACTGAATTTTTTCAGTTTTGATAGCTCTACTTTGAAGGATTGTAACTCAGTGAATATAATACCAAAATAAACAAAATTATAGGCAAAATTCATCTACAAACTGTAAACTAAATGTTGGAAAAAACCGCAGGTCAATCCAACTTAAAACGAATGAGTTATGAGTGTTTAAAAAAAGTCACATAAATCTTAAACATGTCCAACCGATTCTAAACCCGGTAAAAACCAGACCAGGCCGTATAAAAATCTTTGAACCGAGAACCGGCCCGGGGGTCCAAAAAAACGGTCTGGTCCAGTCCGGTCCACCGGTCCAAATGCTCACCCCTACATACATTCAAAGAACTCATAACTCAAACAAGATTTTTGGAAACAACATTTCAAATCTAGGATCATTTGTTCTTAAAAGATATGGAATTGTTCTCGTCTTCCCCACATCAATTTATACCACCAATGTTATGGAAGATTTGGATTTTGAAATCTAGGTTTAAAGCAACATGAAAACAAACAGTTGTTAAAACACAAATATGAGTTACCGTGCCTAGTTCAAAGATGAAAGGATTTCGAGAAAATACCCCATAATAGTTGAGTTCCACTATCACAAAGAGTCCATTAGGGTCCGGTTGTGCCATTCCACTGAATGCTTTGATTCTTCAGCTCAACCACAAATATCCTTGAAAAAACCCTAGCTCAATTTTGTGTTTTGGTTATAAATGAAGAACACAGGCAGACGGGTGAAGCAAGTGAGTTTAAGTATCGAGTCTTATATTATTAATTGATGTGGCAAATCATACGTGTAATTTGTTTACTACGTAAACTAATTATTAAATCAAAGTTGTTTACACCTAGACAAAGTTAACCGGAAACCGTTTAAAATCGGGGAAAATGACTTAATTGACAAAAAAAAAAAAAAAAAAAAAAAAAAAAAAAAAAGAAAAGAAAAAAAGAAAAAAAACTTTAGTGACCAAATTGGCCAAATGGCAAAAATTTGATGTGCTACAGTATTATTTTTCCTTTTTATAAAAGATAGATAGTTAAAACAACGTATCCCCACTTCGCAATCTACCTCCGTCCTCACCAATTTTCGTTCCCCATCAATAATTAGATAAACATTTTCATCAAATCATGCAATTAGTATGCATTTAGCACATAAAAAATACATTTAATTTAAACTTATAAATTAGTAAAAAATATTAATATAAATAAACAGATAAGTTTTTTTTCCATATAATAGAATCACATTCACATGATCATACATGCATGAGGGTTATCATCGCTGAAAAGGGAGGCTACGACTTCATCTGAGGCAATGGCGGCTGAGTAAGCCGATGGAGTGTTGAAGAAGGCGTGTAGATTATGTCGTGCATAGTTGTTTTTTGATGACGTGTCGTAATAGTATTGGTTAGCAATGTGGGTCGGGTACTTGTAAAATGAAGCGAAATGGGAGTGACCCGGGTATGGCCATAGTTCAGCCGCTTTACCCGTCCGTTTTATTGCTTTCAGGACTTTCTTTTCTTCTAAAGCATAACCTCTCACCATGACCTTTTGCATCTCCATGTCAATTTCTACTTCTTCAACTCCTATAAAATAAATCAAATTTAAATCTATGTTTTGATATTTTTCTAATATATTTAATATGTGACTATAGAGGTTACACTTATGAAAATTCGGAAATGATTAAACAGGAAAAAAAACAATGTTTTTTAAATATGATATTACAAAACTTGATTAAAATGTTAATTTGATTCATAATTATGAGTTCTGTTTCTCTTCGATATGGATAAATAAAAA
The DNA here is from genome assembly GCF_051521515.1 of Lactuca serriola. NCBI lineage: Eukaryota > Viridiplantae > Streptophyta > Magnoliopsida > Asterales > Asteraceae > Lactuca > Lactuca serriola. Next base: position 74,127,162 of record NC_136416.1, read on the forward strand.
CATGGCCGAATTATGTATTCTAATGATTTTTATATCGATTGATTACGGATAACTAATTGTGGAATTCGGTGAATTATGATGATCATAAAATTACATTTAATTTATTAAGTTTTATGGATATGGATTCTAAGTCCGTGTATGTATTTCACAATATGAAAAACATACTATATACCTATATATAGAAAAAACATAATTTATAATGACATAAAGAAAAATGGGTTTTAGGATGAATATACGAAAACTTTTTTGAGTCTGATATAATGACATACGACAAATTTAATGATATATTTATATTTATGCATAATATTACGTAACATGTATTTTTTTTCTAAGTATGGTACTCGACATTAACATGTATTTTCAATTTATTTATTTATTTTTTGTGGTAAAACAAAGTATGAATACTCAAATAAAGAATCTACAAAAGTCGTTGATTAATGGTATGTAACCAAATACAAATATACCAATTGAGCATATCAAAAAAGTTGTCGTATATTTACACTTGGTTTAGGGTGCCAATGACACATACCAAAGTTGCATATTAAACAGTCTAAGCAACTCTTACGAAATGTAGAAGGTTCCTAGTATTTTGGTCTCAAGTAACCAAATTTATATAGACCAAGTGCGCATACTCTCGTATATATAATATTGTACTTAGTTACAATTTAGGTTTTAAGTTTAGAATATGTTTCACAAATCACAATGTATTGCATTTTGTTTTTGGTGTTTATGTTGTATATTGTAATGTATTTGGTTATATGTATATGAAAATATTTATTTATTAATTTATGTTGTTATATGTTCTTCTAAAACGATTAATATGTGTTGTTTATGTTGCATATTGTAATGTATTTGGTATCTCATTCCGGGATTATTGTTTAAGAATAAGTGATTATTTTACAAAAATAAAATAAATATAATAATCTTTGTTAATTATCTCTTTTGTGATTTTTAATTTAATCAATATCTTTATAAAGAAAATTATTTCCTTTTTATACCAAAAATTATTTAATACTATCAAAGAACACTAGTACAACAGCCCTTTTGAGTTTTGACATATTTTTTAATTATGGGTATAGTTGTCATTTCTTATCAAGTATAGTAAATTGGTCAATGCTATTTTGTTGGTCAAATTCAATTATGCAAGAAACTTGGAAACCAGATGTTGGACTTGGACCGGTTTCAGTACAGCCTTACAGCTTCCAATAATAAATTGCCTAGAAAATCTATCCACATTAAAGCGCTATTTTTCATGTTATTATTCTTAATATTTTTATGTTTGATAAACTAAATTTTCGAAAATACAACTTCATCTGTTTTTCTATTTAAATATAATATAACTTACATTAAGATATATAACAACAAAAAAGATAATCCCACACCTTTAAGTTTATAAGCCCAAATCTTAGTTTAAAAAGAATGTAATTAGTTTTTGAGCATCACAACAAATTCAACAGTCTTTTGATTAGTATTTCTTATTGACTATTTGCTTAAAACCCGAAACTCTTATTCATAAAAACTATTGTTATGAACTATAAAATGTATATTGTTTAATGTTTCAAATAAGCTACAACTTGTTTAAAGTTTTATTGTAACACGAACTTCAAGCTTTTTAAAGTACTAATTAATTATTTACTTTAATTTTAATACAATATGATATCTACATTTTACCATGTATCAATCAAATAATATACCATTAAATTAAATATTTTGACAAGAAAAAGAAAATTACGTAAACTGAAAAAGCGATTTACCTTTCAGCTTGAAAAGAGCTTTCTTAAGCTTGGAAGCACATCCCTGACAATCCAAGTTTGGAACTCTCACCTCCACCGCCTGCAACCACCATATCACCACCCAAACATTGACAAATTATATCATTTTCTATGCCAATATATACATACAATTTTGCATATGTATCACGTCATGTGTTGGTTGTGTGTGTGTGTGTGTGTGAGAGAGAGAGAGAGAGAGAGAGAGAGAGAGAGAGAGAGAGAGAGACTTACAGACATGGCTGGTAATAGAGTGAGAGAAGACAAGTAATCTCAAAAGAACAGCCGTTACATTATATACACATTTTATTTCAAAAATGGAACTAATTAATATTTGTTTTTATATATAATATAAGTTGCTCTTTAATAATGACCAATTTAATAATATGTATAGATTAAAATCCTTATCCACAAATGTATTGTAATTATTAGGAGCCCACAAATAGCTAACCTTTAATTTATATCTTATTATATAGCAATATGTTTCGGTTATTTGTTATAAATCGAAATAAATATTTTGTAATAACTAATAAAAAGAGTTATATAGTACTATTAACCAATATGAATATGGGAGCGTTTTAGAGGTTTGAAGAATTTTGAATCGGCAAAGGCGCGTAATTTAGAATTAGATAGAGCGCAATATAGCAACTGGTAATTGGTAAGTGGGGTCCTTCAAATTGAAGACTACAACCAAGGCCCAGCCCAGAAAAGAGAACCTACTTTTGGTCATATTTTTCCTCAGAAAGCTGTATATTATGAATAATAAATAATAATATAAGATTTTTAATTTAAATTCGTGTAATTATTAGAGTGATAGATATATGATTTTACTTATTATAGCTTTTTTTATATGATTTTACATATTATTAGAGTGCTCAAGATTTTCTTCTAGCTATCTCTATAGATAGACTTGAGCACTTGACCAACATATGTCTCCTCTAGAGTATCGTAATATCCTCAAATATCGACTCATGATTCTAATATTTCCAACTGACGAGATACGTCCGGTGTGCTGCAAGACATGTTTAGACTCTTTTGGAGAGCATGCGGTTCATTGCAAAGAACTTTCGGGGTTCAAATACAGGCACGATATTGTTATGAATGTTTTGGTCGACATATTTAAGTGTGTTGGGGTTTCCGCCAAGAAAGAGGCACCTGTCAATTTTTTGACTAACCCGACAGAAAGAAGGTCAACCCTTAGACCAACTGACGTTTTGATTTTTGGATGAGTTGGAAAGAAACACGCATGTGTGGACCTTACAGGGGTATCTCCTCTCGTGGGCTTGAAGGTCGGGAGTTTCATGACGGGACAAGCTGCATTAAAAGCTGCTACATGTAACGTCACCAAACATGAAAATCGTGTATGGAAAATCAACATATGTTCATACCATTTGCATTTGATACGTTTGGTTTCCTTGCACCGAATACGGTGAAGCTTATTGATAAAGTACAACGGATCATGCATAACAATATTATATTTCCTAGATCTACGGATGTAGTTTTCAAAAGAATTGAATTTACCATACAAAAAGACACTGCGCAACTTATTGTTCGTTTGTCTTCTCATTCGTTATACGATTATAACTAAGTTTTATTAAAAAATAAAATAAAGTGAAATTAGAACAAATAAATAAAAATTTACTCACATTTTTTAATTATATCCCATTTTGAAAACTTATTTTTTTTAAATTAATTAATTTCCTTTCATATTTATGATATTTTTATAATCATAGAATCTAATTATTTTCAAGTATATATGATAATTATAAAAAAAAATCTTCGCAGTAACATTAATAAAATTAATATATTATAATATACGAAATTAAAATAAGGTGTACTAAATATAAACTCAATATTTTATTTTTTTATGTCGTCATAACATATTTCATAATAGGGCTTGATGTTTAAAATCATTTAATATCATAGAATAAAAAAAAACTGAAAAAAATAAACGTTAGATATAATCATAGAGTGAAATGAAACATTATTGAATAAATTAGGTTTATCAATATCAGAAAAAATAAAAATAAAGCAATTTATGAGTTTATTCCAAATAATAATCTCTAAAAAAATCTTTAAAGATGCTTTTATTATTAAAGATGGCGCTCGAGAACGAATTTGTGAAAGTTTTAAGAGTTGTTGGATTTACTTTTTAAATAAAAAGTTCGAGTAAAAAAAATTGTTCGATATTATGTAAATAAAAGTTACGGTTAGCATACTCAATTTTTTTTGTAAATTTTATATTTTCGGAGTTTTTTTTTTTAATAACTTTTAGTTTCGATGTAATTTTAACCTTTCAAAAGTTTTCGTAATTTGATAAACACTTATACATAAATAAAAACTACAGCTAAAATTAGTTTTTTCAAACCTTAACCTTATATAGTATAAATTTTTATTTAATTTATTAGTATATGATAACAAACTTAAATAATGCCAAATCAAGTTAAACACATGGGTTTTAGATATTTCATAATGATTATCTCGACTTAAAAATCAAAATTGACGTAATCAAATGGCATAGGTATATTTTTGTTGTAATTATTAATTAATTTTTATTTTATTTTATTTACTTTTAGCTATTTCAATCTTAAATGAAAAGCTGCTTTCACTTCTTCGTTTGTGTAATGGTCAGTGAATAGGATGACAGTAAAATAATGCATGAGGGTCCTGCCATTCCAACCACACTCTGCATTTGATCTTTTGTTTTTATTCAATGTATTCATGGTCCATTCCCACAAAACATGCCATGGATTATGGATACACTCAACTATGTTTCCATTATCATGTTAAGGAATGGTAAAATAATATACTTTTTATAACACCCTATTTCTATTTTCAGCTGTTTTCCAACATATACATGTTTTAATTTTATAGATGTCTTTAAATCCAAACATAGCTAATATTATACCTACTTATCTACAGACCCGTCTCAGATGGTGGGCGACAGGGGCGACCGTCTAGGGCCTATCTTTTAAAGGGGCCCAAGTTTTTTATAGAAATTTTTATATTTAGAAGATAGTACAAATAATTTTCTTACAATTATTGAGTTATTATAAAAAAAAAAACTTTATGAAATTTGTGTATTTTAAGGGCCTATTTTTTGCTCTCGCCCTGGGCCCAAAATATGTTTGGAACAGTCCTGCTTATCTAGTGAATAAGAATTTATAACATAATAAACAATGATAAGGTAAATAACAAAATTCTTGAAAGAATCACATATTGCCTGTATCGAGTTCGCCTTGAAGTCTTACCATTCGTGACCTTAAGACATAAGACTAACCATTTGGCTCGATATAGAGTCTTTTGCTCTAACTTGGAATACACAATGAGAGAAAATGTGCAGACTTTATGCCTAGTGAGATCACGGGATTTTAAAGAAATTGAACTTAAAAGATCACCATATAAAAACCATAAAGCTGATAAATAATAAAACAGTTAAATGCTTCTCAAACTGAAAAACATGCAACCTTGGTATTGTTAGAAAAAATAGGGATAAAATAAGCTAAGATGTTTATTTCCTTTGTCCCATGCATATAGGCTTGGGAAAGAATGTTTGTGGGTTTATAAAAAATCATTGGTTGTTGTTGATAAATATTAGTGCCACGTCACTAGTGACACGCATGCGAAGTTTGTTAAGTTAGTTTGTTAGTTAGTAGTGGTTGTTAGAAGACACTTGTACATTGTTTCTTTCTCTTAGATTAGTTGTCATCAAATTCTCTTGTATATAAACTTTTGTTTTCAGTTTGTTAATCAATCAATGAAATCATTTTAGTTCATTATTTCTCTTTCTTCAATTCAAGATGGTCAGAGTATGTTTTTTATTGATTTTTTTTTTTTGTCGATTCTTCTATTCTTAAGGCTGATGGGAGTGGAGATGCTAAGCACCCTCGCTAGGAAAAGGAACACCGCCCCTAGCTCACGCTAGGGGGTTTGCTAGCTTGAAGTCGTTACATGCATAACGAGAGGAGAGAGAGGGGAAGAGTTGCACCTGATTGGCTCTTTCTTTTTGACCGAAAAGATCTTATATAAGCCAGAAGTTCAGTAACCAAGAAAATAGAAGCTCAAGCACTCAATCGTTCCCCCCTTTTGAATTCTTCAACTGGTAAGCAACTTTATCTTGTTTTAATCAAACTAGAAAACTCAAATCTTGCGGTTTAGCTTCTTGAAAAAATCCATTTTGTTTGTAGTTTATATACCAATTGTTATCAACAGTTAGTATCTTGAAGTGATGAGACGAAAATCCAATTTATCATGAAAAACCGAGGTGGGTTTCATCAGATCCATGAAGCCTAGGTTCCATGTGTGAAAATCTTAAAAAAGTTTCTATCTTTTTGGGGTTTCTCTTCAATTTATGGTGGATTCAAATTTTTATCGTCATAGACTGATGAGCGAGATTTATTCTTAGTGTTCGGTATTAAATTTGTGAAATTAGGACTTGGTGTGTGTTTGGTATCCTTGAATGAAGGAGAGAATGGAAAAAATAATTCCATTACTTCCAAAAAAATGTTGTTTGGTTGATCACATGAAAAGGATAAAGTGATTACCGAAGGAATGTGATTCGTTCTAAACACGCTTTTTCGATTCATTGCATACCCCCTGTTTTTTTTATCATTCATTCGCTCAAAGAATGAAAACTATTGATTTTACCCTTTATCGGTTCTTCTTGAGTTTGTCAATATCACACAACCAAATAGTGAATCCAACCAAAGTCAAAAAACTCAATTGTTTAAAGCCAACGAGATGATCGATTTCTATAGTAAAACAAGTATTTGAATTGATTTCAGCAGTAGAAGCCACAAAATTAGAAGAATATGTAACATCCCAAAAATCATGACCAAAAATTTCATTTTTATTTTATTAAAATAACCATAATTATCAAAATCATTTCATCCAAAAGCATAAGTTAAAGCATCAAATCAGAGTATCTCATCAAAACTTATATCGGCATATCAGAGTAAAAACATCCCAGACTAAAAAAATGGTGTGTGCACTGCATCCATCCCGAGCTCTTCCCCTTGCTATTAGTGAGTCTCCCCAAACTACCACATACCATACACATAATAATGCTACTAGGAGATACGGGCCCAACCCACACTTAAGGAGATACGGCCCCCGCCCACACTCCGCTGACTACGAGATATGGGCCCTGCCCACACTCGGCTAACTATGAGATATGAACCCCGCCCACACTCAGCTGACTATAAGATACGGCCCCCCCACACTCGGCTACTATGAAATACGGGCCCCACCCACACTCAGCTACTAAGCATACATACAAGTATCACACAGACAACAAGTATAGTCAAATCTATCAATCAATCCTATATCCATACTCAAATAATACTATGAGATACGCGCCCACACGCGGTTATCTATGAGATATGGGCCCTGTCCACACTCAGCTACTAATCAATACACATAACATATACGGGCCGGCCTTGATGCCTTCGACCCGTTCAAACCACGAGGAAACTCACCTCACTGTCGGATGATAGTTGAAATGTCTCTGCCCGGAATCAGCTCTACTCACTCGCTAAACCAAAACAACCCCTTAGATACCATTCCATACTCATAACCCTTAAGTTAAACTTTGGTCAAGTCAAAGTCAAAGTCAAGTCAAAGTCAACGCTCCGAGTTGACTCAAATCGTCGAGTTTACCCTTCAACTCGTTGAGTTCTCATGAATCACAGTATCGTGAAATAGCGATCTAACTCGTCGAGTTTTCCTCCAACTCGCCGAGTTCATCCTTCTCAATAGAAACAGGACTTCCTGGTACAACTAGTCGACTTCCCTTATGGAATCGCCGAGTTCCATGAATAGAATCGGGAATGTTCGACCAAACTCATCGAGTTCCTCTATGAACTTGCCGAATCCCTTACATTTCTAGTCTATTCATCCCTTTCCTCAGATCTAAGGTTTCATAATACAGATCCATATTGCTTCGATAACCTATTTCTGTAAAGTTGACAACTTGATGGCTTTACATGCCTCAAATTGACCCAAACTCGAGATATAGCAACCTACTTCTGTGGACATGGTCTTTTCTTGGACAAGAACGGGTTTAAGACCCTTTTTATGATTCTAAGGGCCAAAATATCACTGGAAATGGGAATCCTTAGCATATGATCTATGAAGGGTCTCATGTTTCCCACAATGGGATCAAAAAGACCCATAAAGCAAAACTAAAAGAGATCTAGGCTATGAATCACCAAGTTAAGGTGAAACATCACAAAAACACGGTCCAAAATTTTCATTTTTAAACCATTAATAAAACCATGAATATCATCATCATATAAATATCATAAACCATGCATCTTAACATAAAGTAATATCTGTCATAATATCAAAATCTCCTATCAAATATCAGAGTAAATCTCCCAGGCTAGAAAGTTGTGGTGTGTGCCATGTGATCATTCTGAGTCCTTTTCTTTGCTAACAGAAGTACCTGAAACCAAAACTGAAACTGTAAGCACGACGCTTAGTGAATTCCCCCAATCTCCAACATACCATACACATAACATATCACACATAACGATACTCTAGGACTACTCCCAACTGCATTAGGACGAATCCCGGCATCGGTTTACCCGACATCGGACTCCTACCTGACATCGGGCTCACCCCGACATCCAAACGCATCGGGCATCGGGCTTACCTCGGCACATACACATCATATCATATATCATAAACACATAACATAATCACATAATCTGCATTGGGCTTGCCCCATAATCGGACCGAAGCCCGAAACATATAACATATAGCATTCAAACTAGCATACATTAGGCTTGCCACGACATTAGGATTGCCCCAGAACACATAAATCATAGCATATAAACTAACATACATCGGGCTTGCCCCGGAACACCTAACTCATAACATATAAACTAACATACATCAGGCTAAAGCCCGATACACATAACACATAACATATAACATACAACATACAACATGCATGAATCAAAAAGACATCACGCATATGTAAATACTTCTCGGGACCACCCCGACATCAGACCAAAGTCCGAAACACATAAGCTGCATAGGGCTAACCCCGACATCGGACCGGAGTCCGTCATACTGTGACTACATAAACGGGTCGGCATCGGTACCTTAGACCCGTTCCTACTAGAGGAAAACTCACCTTACACTGCTGGAGTCCTGTTGATACCCCTCTGGTTGCTATCTGGAAATTCCCCAAACTGCTAATCCTTCGGCTTCCCAAGCTACCAATACCAAAATAACGCTTAAACCAAAATACCCTCCAAAAGTCAAACTAAACCCTGGTCAAAGTCAACATCAACGATCATCGATCAAAGTCAACGCCCCGAGTTGACTCAACTCGCCGAGTTGCTCCATCAACTCGTCGAGTGCTAAAAATCCGAACACTGAAATCGCGAACCAACTTGTCGAGTCGACCCCTGACTCCCGAGTTCACTGGCTAATCAAATTTGCGACTTATCGAGTCAACTCATCGAGTCATCCCTCATACTCGCCGAGTTCCAGCATAACCAAAAATGGGACAATTCGCTTAGACTCGTCAAGTCCCTCCCTGGACTCGTCGAGTCCCTCAGTCTGATTGGCCATCTTAACAGATTAAGCCCTTACACTTCAGATCCAAACCCTAAAATTCATCTACATGCTGAAGATGACCTCATGAGGGTAAAGTTTCCAGCTTTACCCACTCCTAATCCTTCTTAATGGGTTAAGCCAAAACCCTAGCTCCTTAAGACATAACTTTATGTCCAAAAACTCTTATTACTCCAATCCAACGAATAACAACATAGATCTAGGCCTTATACACCAGAAGGACACATAAAGTCTCTACCTTTTCTTCCAAGCACGACCTTTTGAGGCTTAAAGGCCATAACAACTCCTTAAAGCTTGCATGAGGGTTCCAATGGCATAAATCTTGCACCTTTATGCCTTAACCACTCTTAGGGACTCCAGATCTGAAAGGATCTTTGCTTGGGACATCCTTGTCCCATACATCAAGCTCCACGGACCAAAACTCTCATAAAGTGGACATAAGGAGATCTAAGAAGCTATAAATCAAGATGAAGACTTGCTTACCAGAAAATGATAGAAATGAGATGGTGTTGCTGGATCTACAAGTTTCTGCATGAACCTTCAATCTCCTTCTTCTTCTTCTAGCCTCCAAGAACACCAAAACACTCAAGAATGGCTCAAACACTCACAAACAATCTAGGGTTTCGTGGGTTAAGTTCTGGAAAATGGGGGCTAGGAATGGAACCAAGAGGAGGAGAATAAGATGCTTAAATAGGGTGCCAAGTCCCAAATTTAGGGTTTCCCAAACCCTGACCAACTCGCCGAGTCGTCGAGTAGGTCACTTAACCCGCTACCCAAATCGTGCTCCTACTCGTCGAGTCATCCCACCTACTCGACGAGTCGCTTCCTGAATTTTAGATTCTCCTTTCCTTTCTAGGTCTTCTGGATTCAGGGTGTTACAACTCTCCCCCACTTAAACTGGACTTCGTCCTCGAAGTCCACTATGGTCAACTACCCTCGCAACCTCCCACTACGTTCCGATGCTTCTAAACTACCCACAACACAGAATTGCCTGAAATATTGGACTGCCTGAAGCACTGATATGCCTAAAAGATTGAACTATTTGAAACACTGAGATATCGAAATGTCGAGCTGCCTGAAGCACTGAACTGTCTTAATCACTAAACTGCTTGAAACACTGAACTTCCTGGAACAATAAACCGTCTGAAACACTGAACTGTCTGGAACACTAAACTGCCTGAAACAATGAACCGTCTGAAACACTGAACTGCTTGGAACACTGAACTGCATGAAACAATGAATTGTCTGGAGCACTGAACTGTCTGAATCACTGAACTGCATGAAACACTGAACTTCTTTAAACAATGAACTGTCTGAAACAATTAAATCCCTAGAACATTGAACTGCCTGAAACAATGAATTGTCTGGAGCACTGAACTGTTTGAATCACTAAACTGTCTGAAACACTGAACTGCCTGAAACACTAAACTGCCTGGAACTCTGAACTGCCTGAAACAATGAATTGTCTGGAGCACTGAACTGTCTGAATCACTGAACTGCCTGAAACACTGAACTTCCTGAATTTTATGACTGTAGTGGTGTTCCCACGGTCTCATCACTGGTACGGATGAGATTTAGAACTAGAAAACCGGACCAGAACCGGAACCGAACCGGAACCGGACCCATTAGAACCGGAATATATAGAACCGGGTCCGGTTCCGGGTTTAAAAATTGGCTTTATCCGGGTTCCGGGTAATCCGGGTTTGGGTCCATCGGGTCCGGGTAAACCGAGTCTAAAATCCGGAACCGATTTTTGGAACCGGAACCACTTTTAGGGCCTGAACCGGTTTTTGTGAAACGTTTACAAGATGCATATCTTATTCGTTTCAACTCCAATTGACATACGATTTTTTCCAACATGTAGTTTAGAGTTTGTACATGATTCTAGACTATAAATTTGTCATTTTTAATTTTATATTCATTGACTTACAGTCCTCAAAAGTCGAGATATCAAAGCTGGAAATGTTTAGTTTTTTAGTTTTTTGTATTCGGTGAATGTTTTGAAACATGCATATCTAATTCGTTTGAAGTCGGATTGACATGTGGTTTTTTCCAACTTCTAATTTACAGTTTGTACATGAGTTTAGACTATAATTTTTTCATTTTTGCTTTAACATTCAATGATTTACAGTCCTCCGAAGTCGGGATATCAAAACTGAAAATTTTCAACTTTTCAGCTATTTGTTTTTGTACTTTGTATTATGTGAAAATATTAACACAAGCATATCTCATTCGTTTAAAGTCGGATTGACATGCGGGTTTTTCCAGAGTGTATTTTAGAGTTTGTACATGATTTTAGACTCTAATTTTGTTAGTTGTGGTGTCTTATTCAATAAGTTACAGCCCCCAAAGTCGGGATATCAATATGGAAATTTTCAAAGTTCAACCCACTAAGTAGTAAGTAATTACCAAAAAATTCCGGTTTTTTCGGGTTTTCCGGTTTTAAACCCACTTTATCCGGTTCCAACCTACCCACTTTGATGTTTCCGGGTTTTCCGGTTCTAGACCCACTTTACCCGGAACCATACCCGAAACCGAACTGGAACCGGTTCCTATATACCGGTCCGGTTTCCGGTTCTATAAAATCTCATTAACCGGTTTCGGGTGTTCCGGGTCCAGGTCCATCCGGTCCGGGTTTGGACCCACTTTCATCCCTAATCACTGGCTCAACAAGTCTAATTCATCTTGGGAAAACTGTAATCTAATCTATGGATTTGCCACTCCTCCACCGCTGCACATGAACTGGTGGGTACCACTATTCCTTCTGCGATCTAACAACACTCCCATGCTATCTACCAACCTAGTGAGTGCCACAACTACGCCTGTAGACTCACAACACTCTAGCAGTTCCCACCAAACTTGTGATTACTACGGCTACGCCCGCAAACTTACAACACTTTCTCACACTATCTGGCTGCTAGTGAATGCTACGGCTACACCCGCAGACTTATAACACCTTATTAATGTCTGGCTGCTAGTGAATGCTACGGCTACACCTGTAGACTTACAACACCCTAACACTATCTGACTGCTAGTGAACGCTATGGCTGCACCCGCAGACTTACAACACTCTAACACTATCTGACTGCTAGTGAATGCTACGGCTACACCCGCAGACTTAGAATACCCTAACACTCTTTGGCTACTAGTGAATGCTATGGCTACACCCGCAGACTTACAACACTCTAACACTATCTGGCTGCTAGTGAATGCTATGGCTACACCCGCAGACTTACAACACTCTAACAATATCTAGCTGCTAGTGAATGCTACAGCTACACCCGCAGACTTACAACACTCTAACACTATCTGGCTGCTAGTGAATGCTACGACTACACCCGCAGACTTACAACACCCTAACACTCTCTGGATGCTAGTGTATGTTACGGCTACACCCGTAGACTTACAACACTCTAACATTATCTGGCTGCTAGTGAATGCTACGACTACACTCGCAGACTTACAACTCCCTAACACTCTCTGGCTGCTAGTGAATGTTATGGCTACACTCGCAAACTTACAACACTCTAACACTATCTGGCTCCTGGTGAATGCTACGGCTACACCCGCAGACTTACAACAATCTAACACTATCTCGAACTCATGTTATGACTGGAATCTCCAACCTGATTCCATAAGGCCTGCTATCACGTGACCCGCTACATCCATACCGCACCCATGCCCGTGATCAAAGCGTCACAATAACTCACGAAATCATCTACGCTCTCTAGCAGGGTGAGAATTGGGGTCTTGCATAACTGCTGTCTGAGAATCTCGAAGGCTGCCCGCTGCTCAAGACCCTATCAAAAGGTTACCGACTTCTTGGTCAGTTGGGTCTAAGGAACTGCAATCTCGGAGAAGTCCCGCATCGATTTATGGTAATAGTCCGCTAGACCCAGGAAACTCCGAATCTCGGTTGGAGACCTCAGAATCTCCCACTGCATCACGGCCTCTATCTTGGCCGGATCGACTAGTATCCCCTTCTGGATGACAAGGTGCCCAAGAAATTGCACCTCACACAACCAGAACTCACATTTGGAGAACTTGAAAAAGTCTCTCCCTTCTCAGAGTCTGTAGCAACTCCATCGGGTGCTCCTCGTGCTGCTCCTCAGTTTTAGAAAGGACTCTCAATCCTTTATTCCATCTAATGGTCGATCTGCTGACAACCAACACTTACCACTACTAATGCTCCCAAAACTAACCCATTTCAAATCTGAACCACTCTGGAAGACTAATAGGACACCTCTCGTGTCCTACTCCCACTTGATACAATGGATGCATCCCGAGGACCTGCTCTATAGAGAAACACCTTCGAACTACTACTCTAACATCCATGGTATGCATATGGCATATAACTTAATCATAAGCAGGAATCATAATATTCTGAAATACACCTACTAACACCGATGCAGTACCGTAGCAAATAAATCATAAATACAAGCAGATAGGAAAGTGAAAGATACGCACCTGCCACACCAGGGGCTGCTCGCGTCTCCTTTAAAATCAACTGGAATGCCCTGCTCCTTGTCGTGGGCATCTCTGCTCGGCCTTGACAACCGTTGCTGATCCTCAAAGTCGTAGGGGGCAGGTGCTATCAACTGTCATGATGTAACCAAACTCAGGCATTGGGCCTTTTGTGGCCCCTCTGACTGCAATGGAGGCAGATCAGGTCTGCTTCTTGGGTGGTGGTGGTACAATCCCTGCTATAATGACCGAACTGGCCGCACTTGAAACAACCAAAATTGCCTCCACCACCACTCTTACACGCCCCCACGTGGTTCCTGCCGCACTTGCCACAGCGGCTACGATCCTGATGTCCTCTAGAACGAGAATATGATGTCTTGAGCGTCTTACTGGGACCCTCCAAAGCATGTTCCTGATATGAACTCCTTTTCTCAATGCGCTCCAAAACAGTCTCGTACTCCTGAACCCCAGAAGTCATGTCCCTCAGGGTCTGATACCTTGTCACACAAGCTTGCCCGTTTGCCAATGACTAAGTTGTAACAACTGGAACATCATCTTCCCCAAACCGGGTCACAAACTCCTCCCAAGACATGGTCTCCACCTCAAAAAACGTGATAGACCGCATAATCAATTCCCAGCAGCTCCTTGCCGTCCGATATAGGAGACCCACAGCGAACCGAACCTGGGTCCTATGGGGTAAGGACTAGTGCGGAAAACACCTTCCATCTCCTTAATCCAATGTAAACTCAAAATATTGACAGTCCTTTCCCCCAATGGCTCACCACCTGATCCATGACTGAATCCTGAACCAGAACCATCTCTCTGAGTGTTCATCTCTAAACTGAAAACCACAAAACCTCTAGTCAGATATACTTAAGATCCTCTTTTCCGAAGCTTCTCATATTCTCCAAGACTCTCACTGATTCGAGTATGGATCTTGTGCTTTCAGTAGTACGGGCTAAATACTACCTTCCACACCTATCCATACTTTCCTCAACAATCCTCCCGAATCCTCCAAGTCACTTCCTTAAATTGGTACTACTCTCTGCTACTCTCATTCTAGGATTTCCTAGGTTCCTAAACCAACCTGATCCTCAGCTGCTGAAAGACTCTTCATGATGCCAACTAACCACTACATGAATACCATCATATGTCGCGAGGCTCAGATAATCCTTCGAGTAAAGGACTCATCCCTACCACGGTTAGACTCGGACGAGAGCTGCGTAGTAGGGTCAAATCCAGCACTCTGAGATTAGTCACCCTGGTCACATGTGACTTAGCGTATTCATCTAGTACTTAACTCCCATCACTCGAAGTCCCATAAAGCACAGACCAAGCAGCATTCAGACAAACGAAAAAATTTAACCAATATACTCCAATCAAACAATTCTATCCTCTCATCGGGAACCTATACTAACATGCAATTCATAAAGTTCATACACGTATATCATGCATAACCTAAACGTGCTATCCTACCACTATCTGATCAATTCTAATATGCAAGTGTACTAGCTCATAAAAGCATACAAAGGTATCTTATCCTAGATCCTCAGCTCTAATCTAGCATGTAGTTCTCATATTCATATCATCACATAACATAAACTTGTGTGGGTAATTTGGGAGTACTTACTTGGGCTCGGCTGATTGCATGCAGCACACCCTTTTTCTCTTTTCGGAATTCTTTTCTTTCTCAAAACTTCTTTTCGCTTTTTCTAAAACTCTTTTCTTTTCTCAAAATTCCTTTTTACAAAAAATGATTTTCCTTTTGAAAATTTCTATACCAATTCCTTAGTTTGAGTTCAGACACACCCGGAAGTGTGCCCAAATCTCTCAAACCAATGCTTTGATACCAACTTGAGACATCCCAAAAACACGGTCCAAAAATTTTGTTTTTAAACCATTAATAAAACCATGAATATCATTATTATATAAAAATCATAAACCATGTATCTTAACATAAAGTAATATCTGTCATCATATCAAAATCTCCTATCAAATATCTCTTAGGGACTCCAGATCTGAAAGGATCTTTTCTTGGGACATCCTTGTCCCATAGATCAAGCTCCACGGACCAAAACTCTCATAAAGTGGACTTAAGGAGATCTAAGAAGCCATAAATCAAGATGAAGACTTGATTACCAGAAAATGATATAAATGAGATGGTGTTGTTGGATCTACAAGTTTCTACTTAAACCTTCAATCTCCTCCTTCTTCTTCTAGCCTCCAAGAACACCAAAACACTCAAGAATGGCTCAAACACTCACAAAATGATATAGGGTTTCGTGGGTTAAGTTCTGGACAATGGGGGCTAGGAATGGAACCAAGAGGAGGAGAATAAGATGCTTAAATAGGGTGCCAATTCCTGAATTTACGGTTTCCCAAACCCTGACCAACTTGCCGAGTCGGTCCCCCAACTCCTCGAGTAGGTCACTTAACCCGCGACCCAAATTGTTCTCCTACTCGTCAAGTCATCCCACCTACTCGATGAGTCGCTTCCTGAATTTTAGATCTTCCTGTCCTTCCTAGGTCTTCTGGATTCGGGGTGTTACTTATGGACTTTTTACCTCAAGAAGCTGCCAAAGATGGAAGAAATCCCATATCTAATGTTCCTCCTCAAGCTTGATGACTTCTAGTTCTTCCAAGTCCTTTACCAAGCACAAAATCACACACAAATCCACTCAAAACTTCAAGTTTCTCACCAAAGAGCTCCCAATACGATTTAGGGTTTTAGGGAGGCTGATGAGAGGCTGAGGGAAAGGATTAAGTCCTTTAAATAGGGTGCAAAACCCTAGAAAGTAGGGTTTAATCCCAGCCAATCTACTCGTCAAGTTGATGCCTCTCAACTCGTCGAGTAGATTACTTAAATTACGCGGTTCTGACAATCTCTAGTCGACGAGTTTGGGGCTTCCAACTCGTCGAGTTGCTATGTGAAAATGAATAAATTATAAATGTAGCACCTGGTTCCTGGTACGTAAATCTTATTTGAGTATTTCTCTTCTTTTAGCCTTGGACTCGGCGAGTCATAGGTTCGACTCGCCGAGTAGATGCGGGACCCAGGACACGTTTAAGTTGGCGACTCGGCGAGTCCATATCCTAGACTCGGCGAGTCACATCTGTTGGATGAAACCCTAAGTTTCAGGGGTTTGCACCCTATTTAAACAACATATCTGCCCCAAGCCAGCCCCCATTCACCCCCAGAGCTTCCAACCCTCGTTCTAAGTTATTCATTTAGAGTTTGAAGCAATTGTTGTGTGATCTTGAAGGTGTTGAGGCAAAAGGGAAGTAGATCAAGAGGAAGGGAAGGAATCCAAACATCTTTGTGCTCTCTCAGCAGTTCCTTTGAGGTATAACCCGTTTTTCCCCATGTTTCCATGCTTATTACTTCATTTAAGTCATTCTTGAACCAATCCCCAAGCTTGTATGTGCAATATAAGTCGTAATAAGTTGATTGGCCTCTAGATCTAGGCAAGATTGAGCTCCAGGAGCTCAGATCTGTTACCTTTATGGACCCATGTTGCTTGTTCACCCTAGATCTACCCTTTTGAGGAATTTTGAACCCTAAAATCCGTATTGGTGAATATCTACACGTAAAGTTGGAAACTTTATGTGTGATTCGTGTTCTAGGAGTCCAGATCTGTGAATGGCATGGACTGGAATCGAACAAATCTATGTATTTAGTGGGTGCATGGCAACGACTCGGCGAGTCGTTCATGTGACTCGGCGAGTCTGTTCGTGAGTCTCCGAGTTTGTCCCCTTTTCGTAGCGTCGAGTGAGCAGTGAGTCACGGGGTGTGACTCAGTGAGTCGGAAGTTGAACTCATCTATGGAGGTACTCGGTGAGTTCAAGGCGATCTCCTTAGATCAAGAACAGACTCGGCGAGTTGTTCATACAACTCGGCGAGTCGAAGCAGCAAGTGTTCTTTGGATGAATACGAACTCGACGAGTTGTTCATACAACTCGGCGAGTAGGATGAAGGACTTGAATATCAGTTTAGAAGGAGAACTCGTCGAGTCATCGCCTAACTCAACGAGTAAAAACGGGATTCAGGACAATCGTTTGGGTAGGGACTCGGCGAGTTGGAAAGCCAACTCGGCGAGTCGGGACAACTGAAAGTTGACACTGAATTTGACTTAGGGCATGATCAGGGGTAAAATGGTCATTTTAACCAAAGGACAGTTAGCAGTGTTTGATTGAGTATGTTGTGGGAATTGCAGCCGGAGGATTTCCGGAGCAGCAGCAGCAGCAGTAGACAGTCAGTTCCCGATCAGATCAGCAGCTACTTCGAGGTGAGTTACCTTCCAGTAGCGGTGGGTCTACGGCCACAATTCCGGCCCACCAGTAGGAGTCGTATGTTAGATGATTGTCTTTGTGATGTCATCTAGGTTTGCTACTACCTGATATGTTATATGCTAGCATGATATGTTATATGAGATAGAAGTAGAGATCGGTTGTTAGGACCGACGGGTAGTCAGCACCCCAGAATGGCTTGACACGGGTAGTCAGCACCCCAGAATGGCTTGACACGGGTAGGACGGCACCCCAGAATGGCCATACCGGGTAGTCAGGCACCCCAGAATGGCCTGGCAGTATGTATGTTATGTGTTTGTATGGTATGTGGTACGATGGGGGAACTCACTAAGCTTTGTGCTTACGGTTTTCAGTTTTGGTTTCCGGTACCTCCTCAGCTAGGGGAAAGGAGCCGACGCGGTAGTAACATGTCACACACACACTCTCTGGTTTCCGCATTTACGAGATTCTCTGGGATTTATACTCTGATATTTTGATTGGTTGTATGGTTTGGCTTTTAGAGATGGTTTACGTTGTGTCATGGTTTGATCAAACAATGTTTTTAATTATTAATGTTTTCTAAAGTAATGTTTTAAAACGAAATTTTTGGACGTGAAAATTGGGTCGTTACAAGTTGGTATCAGAGCCCTGGTTTGAGGGATTCAGACACACCTTCAGGGGTGTCTGAACTCAAATCGAGGGATTAAAAGATTTTCTAAAAGAAAATGTTTTCTAAAAATTGAGAAAAGAGTTTCGAGAAAGAACGAAGTGTGTGATGTGCGCGACCGGCCGAGCTCAAGTAAGTATTCCCCAAAGTACCCATACAAGTTTATGTTATGTTTATCAGCTTTTGTAGAACAGCATGCTAGAATAGGACTAAGGATCTAGGAGTGATGCCTTATGTGCCTGCTTTATGTGTTTCAGTTGTATGAGAATTGCATGCTAGATATTGAGTAGACAGTAAGTAGGATAGTCTGATTAGGTTATGCCTAATAGTATGAGTTTAGCACTTTATGCTAGCTCAGTTCCTGTAAGCAGATAGAGTTGATTGAGATTGCTACCCTTGTCTGAATGCTGCTTGCTTCGTGCTATGTGGAACTCTGAATAATGGGAGTTAGCCATTAGGCGAATGCGTCACGTCACATGTGTTCAGGGTTGAATAATCTTAGAGTGTCGGAATTGATCCTACTGCGCAGCTCTTGTTTGAGTCCAACCGTTGTAGGGACGAGTCGGGTACTCGAAGGATTATCTGAGCCTCGTCACATGTGATGGTATTCGGGTAATGGCTAATTGGCATTACAAGGAGGCCTGCAGCAGCTGAGGACTGGATAGAGTAGAATCAGAGATTTCCCTAGGGCAAGCCTAGGATGAGTATAGCAGTGATCAGCAGTAGTGAAAGGGATCTGGTGGAGTCGAGGCATTCCTTGAAGAAGGTACGGATAGATGTGGAAGGTAGTATGGGCCCGTACTACTGAAAGCAGAAGATCTGTACCCGAACCAAGGAAGGCCAAGATAAGACCAGGGAACTCGTAGGTAGTAGTGATCCCTCAGGAAGTATCAGTATCTCTAATGTTTGTTGTGATGTATTGCAGAATGGTGGTACTTCGATCGAGGCCGATAAATGGCGGTTCAGGAGAGGGGTCAGGTTCGGGATCAGGTTCCGAGCCGGTAGATGAGGGACTACGTGAGTTCATCGCGTCAGAGATCACCAAAGGCATCCTTGAGTCGACCCCCATCCTCTTTGGGTCGATCAAGGAAGGGATCATGGAGTTGATGGAGGATCGCCTTCGGGCATTCCGAAGTGATATGGCATCTAGCCAGTCGGGATCTCGCACACTGTCCTTCAAGGACTTCAGGGGCAGTGGTGCGCCGGATTTCCATGGGGTGAAGGACCCCATTGCTGCCAGGCGATGGATTGCAGACATCGAGTCTGCACAGTTGACTAGCTTCTGCCCCGAGGGGTCGAAGGTGAGGTATGTAGCAGGGTGTTTACGGGACCGAGCCTGGGATTGGTGGGAGTCAGTGGGTGACTCGTTGGGAGCCGCAGCTATCGAGGCTATGACCTGGTCGGACATTGTGACCAGGTTCAGGGCAGAGTTTGCGCCGGCTGTCGAGCTTCAGCAGCTAGCCAGGGAGTTTCTAGACATGAGACAGACAACGGAGACTGTGGCGGAGATCACCGCCAAGTTCCGGGAGAGGGCTTTGTTGGTGCCCCAGTATGCTAGTGACGAGGATATGAGGAGGACCCATTATCATGATATGCTACGAGCTGACATCCGGGAGCATGTTAGCTTTTCGGCTTGCCCTACCTTGGACTCTATGATTGCCAGGGCGAGGGAGAGGGAGATAGATTTGGAGCACATCCGGAAACGGAAATCAGATGAGGGTCAGACAGGAGGGGCTTCGGGGAAGAAGCCCAAGGGATCAGATGGTAGGCCGAAAGGCTAGTCAGGACCGAGCCGCTGCAGTAAATGCGGCAGGCCGCACGAGGGGTCGTGCAGGATGGGATCATCAGGCTGCTACAAGTGCGGCAAGTCTGGGTACATCAGCAGGAATTGCACTGCTCCGGCAGCAGTTATTCAGACATCATAGTTGTTGTGTTTCCACTGCAACCAGAGGGGCCACAAGAAGGCCAATTGCCCCTAGTTGACAGTTTTCAACGCCGGTGAAGGCACCAGCTCCAGCGACCCTGCGGATCACGGATGTCCGGCAGGGCAAGGCAGAGGCTCCAGTGGTGAGGAGCCGAGCATTTCAGCTGACTACCGAGGAGGCACGCGCCGCACCCGATGTGGTGACGGGTATGATTCTTTCCCTCTATCTTATTTTTATGATGTTATGTTATTGATATGTTCTCCGTATGTATATGTATGCATTAGGATCGTTCCATGTGAACGGCCTTCCAGTTCAGGTGTTGTTCGACTCGGGTGCGTCCCGATCATTTGCTTCCCTTGCGCTTAGCAAGAAGTTTCATGAGTCATCGGGCGAGTTAGATTGCCCTTTGGAGGTGGAGATTGCTGATGATCAATCGGTGCGAGCATCGATGGTATTTTGAGATTGCATGCTGCGTTTGTTTGAGGAGCGCTACTTGGTAGATTTGGTTCCCATTCCGCTGCGTGGGAACAAGGTGATTATAGGCATGGATTGGCTGAGCCCTAATGGGGCAATGATAGATTGCGCGCAGCAACTGGTGCGAGTCAGGACCCCAGGTGGGGGAGAGTTAGTGATTCATGGTGAGAGGCCACCTTGCGGACCCACTGTATGTTCAGCAGCAAGGGCTAGGCGCTATCTTCAGCAGGGATGCGCAGGATATGTCGCGTATGTGATGGATACCCGGGAGGCGGGTAAGGCGACATTGAGCGAGGTTCCGGTGGTTCGAGATTTTGCAGATGTTTTCCCGGAGGAGCTTCCTGGGATACCTCCGGAGCGACAGGTGGAGTTCAGGATTGACCTTGTTCTTGGTGCGGCCCCGATAGACAAGGCACCGTATCGGTTGGCTCCTCCTGAGATGCAGGAGTTGTCTACACAACTGCAGGAGCTGTTAGACAAGGGATTCATTCGACCGAGTAGTTCACCCTGGGGAGCCCCGATTTTTTTCGTGAAGAAAAAGGACGGGTTGCATCGGATTTGTATAGATTACCGGGAGCTGAACAAGGTAACGGTGAAGAACCGTTACCTGGTCCCGAGGATTGATGACCTCTTTGACCAGCTTCAGGGAGCATCTTGGTTCTCCAAGATTGATTTGCGTTCGGGTTATCATCAGATGAGGGTTAGGGAGGAGGATACGCAGAAGACCGCGTTTCGGACGCGCTATGGCCACTATAAGTTTGTGGTGATGCCGTTTGGGCTCACCAATGCTCCTACCGCGTTCATGGACCTCATGAACCGCGTATGCAGACCGATGCTGGATCGGTCTGTGATAGTCTTTATCGATGACATCTTGGTTTATTCCAAGACTCAAGAGGAGCATGAGGAGCATCTGAGAGAGGTGTTGGAGACCCTGAGGAGGGAGAGATTGTATGCCAAGTTCTCCAAGTGTGAGTTTTGGTTGCGCGAGGTGCAATTTCTCGGACACCTTGTCAACCAGGACGAGATTCTGGTCGATCCGGCCAAGGTCGAGGCCGTGATGAGATGGGAGGTTCCGAAGTCTCCATCTGAGATTCGGAGTTTCCTGGGATTAGCAGGCTACTATCGGAGATTTATTCAGGATTTCTCCAAGATAGCCGTACCCCCTGATGCGGCTGACGAAGAAAGCCGTGGTGTTTCGGTGGGGACCCGAGCAGCAGGCTGCGTTTGAGACGCCGAGACAGAGACTGTGCGAGGCGCCGATCTTATCCTTGCCAGAGGGCGTAGAGGATTTTGTGGTATACTGTGACGCGTCCATTTCTGGGTTGGGCGCGGTACTGATGCAGAGGGGGCATGTCATTGCCTACGCTTCGAGGCAGCTCAAGCCTCATGAGGCGAACTACCCGACGCATGATTTGGAGTTGGGGGCGGTGGTTTTTGCCCTCAAGATTTGGCAGCATTACCTCTACGGGGTTCGATGTACCATCTACACGGACCACAAGAGTTTGAGGTACCACATGGATCAGCCGAATCTGAATATGAGGCAGCGTCGGTGGTTGGACATGGTAAAGGATTATGATTGCGAGATCCTCTACCACCCGAGGAAGGCCAATGTGGTGGCCGATGCGCTTAGCCGCAAGGCGGCGCCGATCAGGGACGTTTGAATGAGGATGACCGTGGTGACTCCCCTATTGGAGCAGATTCGGGAGGCCTAACAGGAGGCTATCAAGGAGGAACATCGGAAGAGTGAGCGTGTGGTGGGTCAGGTTTCCTCCTTTGATTATGATAGCCGAGGACTTTTGACACTACACCGTATGGTGTGGGTACCATATCACGGAGGCATGCGCCAGATTTTGATGGAGGAGGCGCACAAGTCCCGATTCTCTATTCATCCCGGGGCGACGAAGATGTATAGGGATCTTCGTCTAGATTATTGGTGGCCCTGCATGAAGTGGGATGTGGCATGGTACGTTGAGCGCTGCTTGACCTGTAGGAAGGTCAAGGCCGAACATCAGAGGCCGCATGGCAAGATGCAGCCATTGGATATTCCACTGTGGAAATGGGAAGATATCACGAAACTTCCCAGGACCGCGCGTGGGGTGGATTCGATTTGGGTCATCGTGGATCGATTGACCAAGAGTGCTCACTTTATCACGATTCAGGAGAGCATATCGGCCGAGAAATTGGTCGACATCTATATCAGGGAGATCGTGGCGCGGCACGGGGTGCCAGTTTCAGTTATCTCGGATAGGGATGTGCGTTTTACTTCCAGGTTTTGGAAGAAATTTCATGACGAGTTGGGCACTCGTTTGCATTTTAGCACCGCCTTTCACCCGCAGACGGATGGTCAGAGCGAGCGGACCATCCAGACTCTGGAGGATATGTTGCGGGCGTGCGTGCTAGACTTCGGTGGTAGCTGGGATACCTATCTTCCCCTGGCCGAGTTCTCCTACAACAACAGCTACCACGCGAGTATTGACCGTTCCCCATTTGAGATGTTGTATGGTCGGAGGTGCAGGACCCTGATATGCTGGGGTGAAGTTGGCCAGATAGTCATGGGGAGCACCGAAGTGGTGCTCAAGACGACCGAGAGGATCCAGCAGGTCTAGAGCAGGCCTCATACTACTCAGAGTCGGCAGAAAAGCTATGCCGACAAGCGTCGATCCGACTTGGAATTCCAAGTCGGGGATATGGTCCTCCTGAAGGTGTCGCCTTGGAAGGGCGTCATTCGATTCAGGAAGCGAGGCAAGTTAGGTCCGAGGTTCATCGGACCATTCCGAGTCATGGCCCGGGTGGGCAAGGTGGCGTATAGACTGGATCTGCCAGTCGAGATCAGCCAAATCCACATCACTTTCCATGTTTCCCAGTTGCGGAAGTGCTTAGTGGACGATTCAGCAGTAGTGCCTTTGGAGGATATTCAGGTTGATGACAGCCTGAATTACATTGAGCGCCCAATCGCAATCCTCGACAGGAAGTCGAAGGATTTGAGGAACAAGAGGGTGGAGCTAGTGAAGGTGCAATGGCAGCACCGCAAGGGTTCGGAATGGACTTGGGAGCCGGTGGACGAGATGATGGAGCATTATCCCGAGCTGTTTCAGGATCGAGCAGCAGACTTCGAGGACGAAGTCTAAAATAAGTGGGGGAGATTTGTAGCACCTGGTTCCTGGTACGTAAATCTTATTTGAGTATTTCTCTTCTTTTAGCCTTGGACTCGGTGAGTCATAGGTCCGACTCGCCGAGTAGATGCGGGACCCGGGACACGTTTAAGTTGGCGACTCGGCGAGTCCATATCCTGGACTCGGCGAGTCACAGCTGTTGGATGAAACCCTAAGTTTCAGGGGTTTGCACCCTATTTAAACAACATATCTGCCCCAAGCCAGCCCCCATTCACCCCCCAGAGCTTCCAACCCTCGTTCTAAGTTATTCATTTAGAGTTTGAAGCAATTGTTGTGTGATCTTGAAGGTGTTGAGGCAAAAGGGAAGTAGATCAAGAGGAAGGGAAGGAATCCAAACATCTTTGTGCTCTCTTAGCAGTTCCTTTGAGGTATAACCCGTTTTTCCCCATGTTTCCATGCTTATTACTTCATTTAAGTCATTCTTGAACCAATCCCCAAGCTTGTATGTGCAATATAAGTCGTAATAATTTGATTGGCCTCTAGATCCAGGCAAGATTGAGCTCCAGGAGCTCAGATCTGTTACCTTTATGGACCCATGTTGCTTGTTCACCCTAGATCTACCCTTTTGAGGCATTTTGAACCCTAAAATCCGTATTGGTGAATATCTACACGTAAAGTTGGAAACTTTACGTGTGATTCGTGTTCTAGGAGTCCAGATCTGTGAATGGCATGGACTGGAATCAAACAAATCTGTGTATTTAGTGGGTGCATGGCAACGACTCGGCGAGTCGTTCATGTGACTCGGCGAGTCTGTTCGCGAGTCTCCGAGTTTGTCCCC
Organism: Lactuca serriola; assembly: GCF_051521515.1. Taxonomy (NCBI): domain Eukaryota; kingdom Viridiplantae; phylum Streptophyta; class Magnoliopsida; order Asterales; family Asteraceae; genus Lactuca; species Lactuca serriola. The sequence continues at coordinate 74,152,286 of NC_136416.1, forward strand.
TTTTCGTAGCGTCGAGTGAGGAGTGAGTCACGGGGTGTGACTTAGTGAGTCAGAAGCTGAACTCATCTATGGAGGTACTCGGCGAGTCAATGCCCTGACTCGGTGAGTTCAAGGCAATCTCCTTAGATCAAGAACAGACTCGGCGAGTTGTTCATACAACTCGGCGAGTCGAAGCAGCAAGTGTTCTTCAGATGAAGACGAACTCGAGGAGTTGTTCATACAACTCGGCGAGTAGGATGAAGGACTTGAATATCAGTTTAGAAGGAGAACTCGTCGAGTCATCGCCTAACTCGACGAGTAGAAACGGGATTCAGGACAATCGTTTGGGTAGGGACTCGGCGAGTTGGAAAGCCAACTCGGCGAGTCGGGACAACTGAAAGTTGACTCTGACTTTGACTTCGGGCATGATTAGGGGTAAAATGGTCATTTTACCCAAAGGACAGTTAGCAGTGTTTGATTGAGTATGTTGTGGGAATTACAGCCAGAGGATTTCCGGAGCAACAGCAGCAGCAGTAGACAGTCAGTTCCCAATCAGATCGGCAGCTACTTCGAGGTGAGTTACCTTCCAGTAGCGGTGGGTCTACGGCCACAATGCCGGCCCACCAGTAGGAGTCGTATGTTAGATGATTGTCTTTGTGATGTCATCTAGGTTTGCTACTACCTGATATGTTATATGCTAGCATGATATGTTATATGAGATAGAAGTAGAGATCGGTTGATAGGACCGAAGGGTAGTCAGACACCCCAGAAATGTCTGACAGTACGTGATGATATATTTGCATGCTGGCTTGTTATGTTATATGCGATAAAGGTAGTAAGAGGGGACTAGTCCCCGAGGATCGGTTGTTAGGACCGACGGGTAGTCAGCACCCCAGAATGGCTTGACACGGATAGTCAGCACCCCAGAATGGCTTGACACGGGTAGGACGGCACCCCAGAATGGCCGTACCGGGTAGTCAGGCACCCCAGAATGGCCTGGCAGTATGTATGTTATGTGTTTGTATGGTATGTGGTACGATGGGGGAACTCATTCAGTTTTGGTTTCAGGTACCTCCTCAGCTAGGGGAAAGGAGCCGACGCGGTAGCAGCATGTCACACACACACTCTCTGGTTTCCACATTTACGAGATTCTCTGGGATTTATACTCTGATATTTTGATTGGTTGTATGATTTGGCTTTTAGACATGGTTTACGTTGTGTCATGGTTTGATCAAACAATGTTTTTAATTATTAATGTTTTCTAAAGTAATGTTTTAAAACGAAATTTTTGGACGTGAAAATTGGGTCGTTACAATAAACTAAATGTGTACCATGAACCAGGCGTTACAAAATATCATCATTGAAGTCTTATAAATGTTGAAGCGCCCAACAGTAATATTAAGCTGATATATATTGAAAAGTATGTAATTTCCTAACTGTCTTTAACATTCGATTCCAAACAATCTATTTAATATCATTTGCACAAGCTTGGTTTTTTTGCACTAATCAATCATCCCTAATTTACTGTTGGATATAGAGTCTATGCCCATAACTTTATTTGGTATGTGTGACATCCCCAAAATCTCGGTCAGAAAAGACCGGTTTCATTTATGCTTTTTAAACATTTTCAGAGTAAATCCTTTTGATTTTAAAAGAGATGCGGAATTTGTTCCCAAAAAAACAAAATGTGATAAAATAATATTTACCAAAGCATTTCATAAAGAAATGTATTTTCATTATATAATCAAAACTCGGGATGTCATGTTCCGATACAGACCATAAAGCATAAACGATAAAATTACAAGTCGATCAACAAATATATACATATACAAACTTGTAAACAAAACAACTTGATGATAAATCCATCTTATGCCCTTGCGCCACTTCCTGTAATACAAATAAAACTGAGTGGGTCGGGCTTGGGAGCCTGGTGAGCATATAGGGTTTTCAACCCACAATAAATAATTATATTTAATTTCACCAACCAACAATAACCCAATTACCAATTCCCGTTATTCTCACTTTATGTCCCTAAAATAACTAACACAAGGGACCTAGTCTAAGAATATTTCATCGGGGCGACAACACATGCTTTCGAGGGTTTCCCGACAATATATGTCAAATAAGGCAACCATGGGGGGATGGAGTACAGTAAATGTACACCCAAGTTCATTAACACCTACAGGTGGCGAGCCTGCTAGTGTTCCACAATACCGTCTAGAAAAGTCCGTGGTCGTCATCTAAACTCCGCTAGATGACTAAATCAAAACAACATCGAGGCATCTCATCTGTTTATTACACACCAACTATCTACCCATGTTCTACCCAACATATTAGTAGATAAAAATATACATTTTTATACATAGTTTAAAACATGTATAGCATGCTTTAATCAATACATATTCCACATAACAGACGAGGCACACACACATAACACGTATTTTATAGAGAATAAATCAGATCTATAAGATAGAAGAGAGTGAATATACATTGACACATATAACAACAAAATATATATACACATAGCACGTATTTTATATAAAATACTTCATAATAATGTGTTAGAAGAAAGTAACTACACACTCACTTGATCAGAAGATGATCGGACATCACTACAACTTGCAGAAGTAGTATACTACGATAGATCTGGAAGATCTTCACAAAAATCGGACTCCTTGCGGGCAGAGCTTCGGCTTGGGAATAACGCTCTTCGGGATCCTCGGGGCTTCGGATCTTGCTTCGGGGCTCGGGAATGATACCGGGGCTTCGGGATATGATTGGCATGCAAATCAAGGCAAAAACTAGAGAGAAGAAAGAGTTTGAACAAGAGAAAATGGCTGATCTCGGTTTTTATTTATAAGCTGGGGGGTCTGGGATTACGCTGGGCGTAATTTCAATTTATGCTGGGTGTAACTTGGTTATGCTGGGCGTACTTTGACGTCATTGCATGCATCAATTGGTGGCACTCGAGTATTTGTCAGGCAACTTGCACCCTACTGAGTACGATGGGTGTACTCAAATTACGCTCGGCGTAATTTGACTCGTCAAACTTCTAAATTGCGTAACTTTCACATACGAGCTCCATTTCGACGTTCTTTATATCCACGCGTAGGTGAGACTACGCTCTACAACTTTCGTTTAGACTCCGTCGGCCAATTTTGACTTTATTTTTATTATTTATTTTCAGTAGGCCCGAACAGGAAAACTTCGTTATAAAATCATAACTTCTTCGCCCGACGTCCGTTATCGCCTAACTTTTCATCGTTTCGCTACTAACAACGAGATATTCGATTCTCGTTTAGATTGTTTCGGCTATAAACCGCTCGATCTCAAATCGAGGATTCGGGCTGCATACTGCCAAGTCGAAACTTCAGAAAATCATAACTTCCTCATACGAAGTCAGATTTGGGTGTTCTTTTTATGCGCGCTCTCGGTTTAAAGAAATCTATGACTTTCATTTAGATCACTAAGGCTCAATATCTCTCTAACGTAAATTTCACTTTTTACGTCATTCAGCGTTGCCGGTTCTGTCGCGAAATTTCGACAGGTCATAACTTCTTCGTTATAACTCGGATTTCGGCATTCTTTATATCTTCGGAATCCTTGTTTCGACCACTACATCTTTATGCAAAGATATCGGGCTTATCTCATACTTTAATTTTGACGCTGATTTTATTCTTAATTCATTAAATTATAATAACTAAGAAAATAAACACATAATTCACATCATTCACAAAATACTCAAATATTTCATCATTAATACTTCAAAAAGAGTTACAAGGGTTAACCTAGACTATTACATCAACGAAAATGCCTAGCCTGGAAACGCGGGCGTTACAGTATGTACTTGACCCGACTCGACATGGTCCATTTGGGTTGCATGACATTGCAATACTTGGATAGACAAAATGAGAGAAAGTACACTTGTGATTATTAATATATTATAAGTTCTAATATATTAATAATATTATTATATAATTAGTATTGATCAAGTATTAATCTAGTATTAATTTGGTGATCAAAGTGATACTAATTAAATACATAGGGTTGATTGTGACAATCATCAATTCTTTTATGGTGGATTAATGATCCATGGTTTATGGGTTTGGTTATAACCATATGGAGCTCCATGGATAGTCCATGGGAGTTACAAACCCATGGATCATGAGAAATGGAGAGTCATGACAATTAAGAGTATTCATGTGAAAACCCTAATTATGACAACACTATAAAAGGAGCCCTTTGGCTAGCAAAATTGGCTACTTAGAGTTCTTGTGAGGGCATAACCGATTTTTGAGTGTAGAAGTATTCTCTCAAGTTATTCCATGTTTTGTGGTGTTGTGTGAAGCATTTGAGGTACAACATTTGGGGTGGTAGGCTCACGAAGTCTTGAAGGAATCCAAGCAACAACAAGGTATGTATTTCTACTAGTCTTTATGTTTTATATATTCCCCATGCCATGCTAGTTAGGAAATAACCTTGAAAAAGAAATTTGCATGTATATAGAAAAAACATAGATTCAAGGTTATTAGGGTTGCATGTACACTTAGGAAGTGTTAGGATGCTCAAAACCCATCATTTACATGCACAATCCAGTGTTAGATTTGTTGTTCTTGCACTAATCAATGATCTCTAATTTACATGCACACTAAATGTTCGATTAAATGTCAGGCTTAAATGTTTGCTTACCGTCTTGCTCTACATCTCTAGTCTTTTTGTTTTGTTGTTTATGTGTTAATAACATATGGCTTCCTAACAGAGTATCACCGATTTTTCTTCCAAATATAATTTTGTAGGATCCAATGAAATGGGTGATTTGTTTCATTAATACACCCACAAATGATTAATACATATCAGATCATGGTTATAGGATCGATATGTTTCAAACATGTTTTTGTTAGTTGACGTTTTGAACCAACAGCCGCGAGTTGGACCTGAAACAAAACCAGCAACGAAAAGATGTAAACAGAGTAATAACATGTAAGAGCCCACAACTCAATTTCAAATGTAACTAAAATGGGAGTTTATACACATATTACTGAAATTATTCGGGTCTATGATGGATTGTGTATTAAAAAAATCGAATTTATGTAATATTTTGTGTATTAAGAAAATATTGTTTAATAAATTTGAAAAATAAAATAAACATAAATAAATAGAGTGCTAGGAGTGTTATCGATCCCTATGAAATGCTAAGAATTGGGTGCTAAGTCAACAAGATGACGCGGTAGGCAAAAAATTGACATGACAAGGTGCTAGGAGTGTTATCACTACCTCTAGCCTAAGCACTTCATCATTTCTAACAACAATCAATCCAAGCAGAATTACATTAATCATTCTAATCCTTTTTATATCATCCGTCTGATCATCCCAGTATGCTTGTTGTGTAAAAAACTCAAAATCCTTTGATGGATCGAATCACAACTCCTGGAGCAAATCTATACTTATTGCACTCTAAACTGAGAACAAATTAGGTTTTGTTAATGGAAAGATCAAGAAACCAGACGATGATCAACCAAACTTCGATCTATGGCAAAGGTGTAATGATATGGTGACGCCATGGCTTCTTAATGTCTTATCCAATGATATTGTTGAATCTGTCATCTATTCCTCCACATCTTATGAAATTTGGACTGATCTTGATGACCATTTTGGAAAATGAAATGGAGCCAAGTTGTATCAGTTACAAAAGGAAATTTTAGATGTTTCACAGGGAGCAGGTGATCTTACATCATATTACACCAAACTTAAGAGATTATGGGACGAGTGAATTCATTAACTTCATTTTATTCATGTTCATGTAGCTCACAAGATTCAAGAAAGAATCTGAACAGAATCAAAGGTTGATCAAATTCCTAATGGGGTTGAACAATGATTATACAAACATAAGAGGCAAACATTCTCATGATGAAACCTACTGTCGCTCAAACATATGTTGTTTTGATTCAAGATGAAAATCAACATGAGGTACAATCTACTTATGTGTTCTTATTTGAATCTGCTTCCATGCATGCTAAAAATGGAAATAGAGGAACTATTCTAAGATAAATTATGAAAACAAGAAGAATTTGGTGTGTACTTATTGTAAAAAGACATGACATACTACCAATAAATGATATCGAATCGTTGGATTTCTAAAATATTTCAAGTTCACAAGATGAAGAATTATTGCTAAGAATGATAATAAAGCAAATCCTGAATTCAACAATGAAAATTCTCAATTGAACCTGATCAACAATCAATATCAGCAACTTAGTGGACATTTTCAACAGTTGATGTCCATGGTGAATGTTGTTAAAAATGGTGGAGTCAATCCAAGTGGTGGAAACAATTCAAGTAATAAGAATGATTTTCCATACATTGGGAATTCTTCTAACACTAACTTTACTGGTAATTCTTGTTTATAAGGTTCTAAATAATTGTCATGTTCTAACCACTTTCAATGCTACCTGGATTATTAATTTAGGAGCTAGCAATCATATGTTTCATGATAAGTCTTTATTGGTTCACATTTGTAAGCTTGATAGACCTCATTCGATTACTCTTCCAAATGGTCATCGAACACATGCTTTTGAGTTTGGAACCACATTCATTACTGATAATGTGATTCTAAATAATGTATTGCATGTTTCTGTGTTTCATTATAATCTTCAATTTATTAGAATATTATGCAAACAATTCAACTCATTTGTTGTATTCTCATATCAATATTGTTTCTTGATGCATGGATCTTCTCTGAAGAGGTCTCTGATTCTTGGTAAACATCAAGTTGGCCTTTATATTTTTCAATCAAGATCTCTAGGAAGTATCAACACTGCCTTGTCTATTGTTTCTGATTCAAGGACTTCTAGTTCTTCTCTGTTCTTTATTGAGTCTCTTTGTGATGTTGTGTCCACTCATGATATTGTTACTTTGTGTCACAAACATCTTGGGAATTTACCTTTGTACAGGCTGAAAACTTTGAGTTTCATGAAAATAATCTTTGTTTTGATAATCTTGTTTGTGATGTTTATCTAAAATCTCGACAACACAAGCTTCTTTTTAAGAAAAGTTTCATTCATACTTCTACACCTTTTGAATTGATCCATATCGACACATGGAGACCATACAATACCAAAACTCATGCTTGTAAATCCTATTTTATGATCTTTGTTGATGATTTCACAAGATCCACTTGGACTCATCTCTTGAGTACAAAAGGTAATGCCTTCCAAGTTCTAAAAGGCTTCATAGCAGTGGTTGAGACTCAATTTGATAAGAAAGTAAAACAATAAGATCTGACAATGCTTTTGAGCTTGGTTCAAGCAAAGAAGGATTTGGTTCTTATGGGAAAAAGGGATTATACATCAAACAACATGTGGAAGTTCTCCACAACATAATGGAGTAGTAAAACATAAGCATAAGTTGAAAGATCTTTTATGCCCAAGAGTCGTTATAGAATGAGATTGCTAATAACATATGATCCTCTAGGATCACTCCTTATAGCAAGTTACCATCAATTAATTATTTATTAGTATAATTTGATTATTAATAAATATATCAACACTTGTATTTAATTGGAAAAGCATTATTGTGGGAAATAATATTTACCAACATATTGAAAATTATTGTTTCTAGGAAATAATAATAAAAGAGAACAAAACTAGATTAATATCATATTGTATGAATATTAATGGTGTGTATAATATTTTGGTCACTTTGACTAACCATTTGGTTAAGATACAACTAGCTAGTCATGGGTATGTAATGGACAACTCATTTTTTGTCCTCTTTCTTCTTATAACCGAATTTTTAAAGGTTAGGAGACAAAATTGCTTTTGATTTGTTTATTACTAAAATCTATGCCTCTTACATGTTGCTAGTTATATGATTAAAGAGATGAAGCCTGGAGTGTGGAATTGTTTATTCTTTTTCTCCATGCTTGTAAGAAAAGAGACTTTACTTTCGTTTTATTATATTCTCTTACTTTTTGACTAACTATATAAGCTAGAGTATGGATCATGTTGGAGTTAGTTTTTTGAAATTCTTCTTCTTCTTTTTTCTCTCCAATTACCGAAATCAAGAGGGCTTCTCCCCTCTCCAAGTCTTATAATTTTGGTGCATGCTTTTGGCTCATTAAGTTGGTTCTATTTGATGACTTATTTGGTATAAATCTTAAAGCTTAAGAACAACTTAGCATGTTATGGTGGTTTTATTCTTGCTTAGTGGATACTTCTAGAGAGCTTATTCATTGGATCTTAAATCCATCTTCATCAATTTCCTAATGGCCAAAAGGAACCAAAGTCTTCAAATGTTATAATGCTTTCCTTTCTATGGTTGTTTTAATATTTCTAAGTCTTGAAAAATGATCTTTTGGTGGCAATAAAACTAGTTTTATTTTGTTCAAATCTAAAGCCTTTCATTGCTATCTTTGTGTTTTTAAACAATTTTTAAATAAAATAAAACATAAGTATCTTTTGGAAACTTCCAAAGCCCTTTTGTTTCCATCTAATATCCCCATTAACTTTTAGGGTGATTACCTTCTGACTGCCATATATCTAATTTAGATATTTCCATCAAGAATTCTTAAATATGGATCTCAATTTTCTCTGTTATATGGCATAGATCCTAAATATTCACATTTGAATGCATTTGGGTGTTTATTTTTTTTTCTAAAACTTCTAAGAAAAATAGGGATAAGTTTAAACCTGGAGCTAATCCTTGTGTCTTTATAGGATACCTTTTTGGTAAAAAGGCCTATACACTCTATGATTTAACTACACACAAGATAGTTATTTCCATACAAGTAAAAAAGAATCGATCAACATCTTATTTCCACTTTTACCCCTTAATATCACTTTGATTATTATGTAGACAATCTTCCAAATCCAAATTCAGATCCATTTTTCTCTTCAAACCAATCATCACCTCCTTCTAATTCTCTAAAACCAGTCACTAGCGTTCATTCCAAATTTAAATAAGTTACCAGCCTCTATACCAAATATAAATCAAACACCTGTTCTTAGAAGATCTGAAAGGATTCATCATGCTCCATCAAAATTTCAAGATTACATTTGTGGTAATGTTATTGATGAATGCACTCATACTATCACAAATGTCTTGTCCTCTAATTCAGTTTGTGTTACTTCTCTCTGTAACATCCCAAAAATCAAGGTAAAATTTTCATTTTTCAAAACCAAACCACAAACCATAAATGTTTACAAAACTTAGTTTCCAAAAGTCAAAATCACAAATCAAAGTATCCTAAAATCAAATCTCATAAAAATAGAATGTTGTGCACGATCAAGCCTTCATGTTGCCCCGATCATCTGAAGTACATGAAACATAAAACTTAAAATGTAAGCCAAAGCTTAGTGAGTTCCCCCAAAGTAACACATACAACCAAACATATAACATCATGCAAATATGAGCCTTCAACCTGAATGAACCGCCTAGCAGGGCCTACAGCCTATTTGGACCACTCTCTGGGCCTTCAGACCGACTGGTCACCCTCTTGGGCCTTCAACCTATCCGGACCGCCCCGAGTATCTGGGCCTTCAGCGCAAATCATGACCGCCTCAACCCAACAAACCATAGCATGTTGACATATACAATAACAATCAATAATCAACAAGTACAGATAATCAGACAGATCTACAAATCCAACACATACTCAGTATACCCAGATAATCATATAGATCTACCAGTCTAACTTATAACCAACATAACATCAATCCAATATATAAGAATACATAATCTAGTGGGTCGACATTGGTGCCTTCGAACCACAAGTATAGTGAGGAAAAACTCACCTCACAAACTGAAATGTAGCTGAATAAATCACAACTCCAACTGCTGACTCTATAGGTCACTTATATAACAAGCAGTCACCTAATCACAAACTACTGTTTAAAATACCCAAAATACCCCTAAATCAAGCTTGGTCAAAATGCTGGTCAAAGTCAAGGTCAAACAGTCAAAGATTCCATCTAGGTTAAGTACGCCTTACATACTCCCCTCTACGCCCAGGGTAGAGGGTGCCTCTCAAGTCATGAGTTCGAAACCTAGTACGCGTAGCATACCTCCAGGTACGCCCAACGTACCAGAGCTAAATCTTCATTTCTCCATTAAGTTCTTATTTCATTAAGCTACAACACCAACTTAAGATCCAGTTAGAAAGGGATGTCTTAATGGATAAAGTCTCTGACTTTATCCATTTACATGCACACGAGAGGGTAAAAACTCAAATCCTTGGTCCAAAAGTCATCCAAAGTCCCAAAACTCTTGCATGGCTTAATAAGGATGTCAAAGTTCTCATTTTTTATGAATCAAATACGTATGATTGTACTAGTTTAATCCTACTAACTTAAACACAAAGACAAACACACGAAAGGCAGTGTACCTATAGATTAGCAGTTTAGCTCAGGTAAGTAGGGTATCGAACACAGGGAACAGTAAAAAATTAAAATAAATGCTAATATTATCTAAATAAAACAAGTAATAGAAATGGGGTTTTCTCTAGCTTTGCAAGACTAGAAACTTAGTAATCAAATAACACTCAAACAAAAGACAATTAACAAATAAGGGAACAAAAGACACCTAGATTCAATAAGATAGAGAGACTTCTGTTCAGAATTGATTCACTTATTCCTATGGTTGATTTCATGGCAAATGCAATGGATTAATATATCAATGGTTACCGATTTCTAATGTGATTAGGTTCATGTTCACTATTACTAATCATTTAGCAAACAAGTTAATTCAAACAGTGATCAAGTGATTAAAGTAAAAAGTTTCCTAGTGTTCAGTTTAAATCAAGTAAGACTTGTAATATTAATTAACTAAAATTTTCAATCCAATCAACTCATATGTGGTTGTTCATCACATATGCTAACACATCAACATACTTGTTTTCTAGTTAACCCTAGGTTCATGCTCACTAATAATAGGCATGCAATCTTGTTTTCACAAAACTATACGATTCAAGCAATTAAGAAGATGTTCATACAACTCAATAAACTTGATTATTAATAAAAAATAATTATTATTAACACATAAGGGTCTTTAACAAGCTTAACAAGATAAATAACCAAATCAAATCAATCCAAGCCACTTAATCAAACCATATTCATAAGATCATCTAGTCTAAACAGAAGTATGGAGCTTTTAATTCATAACTACAACAAATAGCAACCTAAAAACGAAATCTAATGATGTAAACATAGTTTATGAAAAAGATTAAGGAAAAGAATAGTGTTTGTTTGCCTTTAATCTCTTCAAAATTGACTTCTAGGTTGAATTCTCGAAAACCATAGCTCTAAGAACCCTTCTGGCCTCCAAAAATCGTCCAAAGCTTCAAGAATTAATTAGGGTTTTGAATGAAAGCGATCCTATATATAGATTCTGAAAACAGAGCCAACTCGACAAGTTTTTTGATCCAACTTGTCGAGTTGGTCATTAAAATCCTGTGTACGGCAAGTCAGCGTCAAGAATCGCAAACTTTCTGATCAACTCGTCGATTTCGTTTGGAATCAACATTTTCTCAAAACATGAAAGTCGTGTGAAATTGTGTCTAGTTTTCAGAACATTTTGAATCTTGTCAATCGAAGTTACGGTTCATGAGATATGGCCAAAACACTGACGAGCGGTCAAGCTGTCCAACAACATCCTGCTTTCTTTAAAATCCAAGAGTCAAGCTTCCAATTGCTAAATCAGCTTCCTTTTCCATCCGAGCATGTCATTGTTGCTGAAAAATGAAATCCTAAACTAATTAAACACATTTTGTTCATTAAATGAGATAAAATCAACATAAAGTGTTAAGATAATATATAAATTATATGACTAAACATACCTATATCAAAATACCCCACACTTGACCTTTGTTTGCCCCCAAGCAAAGCTGAATTTTAGCACACTAATATCACATAAGACAATCCCAATTGAACCTAGCCATTATGCCAAGACTACAACGCATGTGTTTGTGTCTAAATTTTTACTAAGGACCTCCCCTAATTCTAAATACTAACAATCCTCATAAACATTCGTCCACTTCTTTTGAACAACGCTCATTTTATGCATCCCTCTGAATCCATCATCAAAAAACTTTTCTTAACGTCAAGTCATTTTTGGTTAAACCCCAAGCACACATACGATAGAATAACCTAAAAAAGAAAATTACAATAAAAGTAAAAGACTTGATAACTTGATAACTTTTTGCCTTGAATCTTCAATAATTTCTTTTTTGTCTTCATAGATTTGTGAATTCTTTTTTAAACATTTCATCACTTTTTTTTTCTTTTTTTTTACACTCACTTTTTTCACTCAAACTAAAAATCCTAGAAAAACATATGTTTACGCAAGGGGATTTAACTTCGTCCTTTGTTGGTTAAATACATTAGTCTTAGTGTGTAATGACTATTTATGCCTTTATGGATACATTTTTGGTACATGATGCTAAATATGTTGCGTTCCTCAAGCTAAGAGAGGTTGTGTTTTTGTCCCATGATTTCGCTAGAATAAAGGGGGCAAAAAATTCACTAGAACATGTATAGGCTCAACTAAACATTTGGGTCTTCAAAGAATCATCAAATACAATACTAGCATGGAATCCTAATTGCTTTTACCATAATTTTCTGAATTAACCCTAGCCATTTTTATGTAATTTTTTTAAAATTAAACCAAGGATTCTAATGTAACTAATGTAACCAACCCCTACCCCACACGTAATTTATGCAATGTCCCCATTGCATATTAAAACAATTAAAGGACATAAAAGTAAAGAGAGAATTGAAACACACTCCCCTGGGATAGAAGTGGCGAGGTTAATCTTCTTTTTGTTAAGATCCTTCTTTAGTTGACTTTGGCATGGGAACAACTCATCCATGCCTTGGGTGTCAAAATCTCATGTGTTTGATAACTCTAAATATTCAAGAAATAGCTTCTTGGAATCACCTAGAAATGGACCTCATAAATGCGTATAATGCCCACCTTGAATGGAATCAAACCGAAGACTCGAAAATAAAAGATTGAGCAACTCGTCGAGTTGTATGTGGAGACTCGTGGATTTGAATCGTGACTCGGGCATAAAACGCGAATTTCCTCCGAAACTCGCCGAGTTCAGATGTGCACTCGGCGAGTTTAAGGTGATAACGTGAATTTTCTTCTTTCTGCTTCAGTTTTTATTTTTGTGGTCAAAGAGGGTATTAAGGTAATACACCTCCTTATATTCTTCAATGAAGAGACTCAATTTTTAACCATTATAAACATCAGACTCAAAGTATCACTCAAATCTTCTAATCTTCTCGTTAACGATTCGACCCCTCACTTTAATTTCCTCACGCTTTAACAATTTGATCGATTCTCACCCTAAATTCTGCAAAATCAAAAACACAAAACTACACAATAACAAAGGAAAAACAATCATTAAATTAAAATCCTACATTACCCTAATAAACTAGAAGTTTAAAAAGAAAAAGAAAAGCAAACTCTAATGACGGGTTGCCTCCCTTAAGCGCTTCTTTTTGTGAGAGTCTTGAGTTGGACTCCCAACTTAATAAACTTTCAATAAACTCAATGTCAATCCATCCGTTGCATTGAATATTTTATTTGAACCAATTTGTAAAATTTGGCTCTTTGCTTCAAAAATTGGCCAAGCGAGCTTTAATTCATGTAACCCAAGAATCTTGACAAGGGTTCAAACTGGTCGGGTACTAATCAGAAATGGATCGTGCTTCAGAACTTTCTCAAAAGTTGGAATCGTCACCCTATGCTTCTAAACACAAACCGAAAATACAGGGGGTCATGTCGTGGTAGCGGTAAAACCATGTCGTGGTTCCTGCAACTCAACTTGTTCTTGTTCTTCGTCCGACCTCTCTGCTAGCAACCTTTCCAGCTCCTCTAAATCTCTTTCTGGATTAAATTCTTCATATTGTAACTTCAGCTCTTGTGACTAAGATTGTTCTTGTTCGTTAGACAAGATGTTATCTAATCATCTTCCTAATTTTATCAAATCTTCATCTCAGTCATACTCCTCCTCTTCTTGCTCAATTTTCTGTACTACTTCCTCAAGAAAAGCATCAAGAGCATCAAGATTTTGAAAATACATAATAAATAAATAAATAAAAATTAAAAAATTAAACTATATAAAAAAATTAATCAATAAAATAAAAACGATAACAACTAGCAAATAAAATTAAATATTTGAACCGTTCCCCGACAACGGCGCCAAAAAACTTGTTACATGTGATTGTACTAGTTTTAATCCTACTAACTTAAACACAAAGACAAACACACGAAAGGCAGTGTACTTATAGATTAGAAGTTTAGCTCAGGTAAGTAGGGTATCGAACACAGGGAACGGTAAACAATTAAAATAAATGCTAATATTATCTAAATAAAACAAGTAATAGAAATGGGGTTTTCTCTAGCTTTGCAAGACTAGAAACTTAGTAATCAAATAACACTCAAACAAAAGACAATTAACAAATAAGGGAACAAAAGACAACTAGATTCAAATGAGATAAAGAGACTTCTGTTCAGATTTGATTCACTTATTCCTATGGTTGATTTCATGGCAAATGCAATGGATTAATATATCAATGGTTACCGATTTCTAATGTGATTAGGTTCATGTTCACTATTACTAATCATTTAGCAAACAAGTTAATTCAAACAGTGATCAAGTGATTCAAGTAACAAGTTTCATAGTGTTCAGTTCGAATCAAGTAAGACTTGTAATATTAGCTAACTAAATTTTTCAATCCAATCAACTCATATGTGGTTGTTCATCACATATGCTCACACATCAACTTACTTATTTTCTAGTTAACCCTAGGTTCATGCTCACTAATAATAGGCATGCAATCTTGTTTTCACAAAACTATATGATTCAAGCAATTAAGAAGATGTTCATACAACACAATAAACTTGATTATTAATAAAAAATAATTATTATTAACACATAAGGGTCTTTAACAAGCTTAACAAGATAAATAACCAAATCAAATCAATCCAAGCCACTTAATCAAACCATATTCATAAGATCATCTAGTCTAAACAGAAGTATGGAGCTTTTAATTCATAACTACAACAAATAGCAACCTAAAAACGAAATCTAATGATGTAAACATAGTTTATGAAAAATATTAAGGAAAAGAATAGTGTTTGTTTGCCTTTAATCTCTTCAAAATTGACTTCTAGGTTGAATTCTCGAAAACCATAGCTCTAAGAACCCTTCTGGCCTCCAAAAATCGTGCAAAGCTTCCAAAATTAATTAGGGTTTCGAATGAAAGCGATCCTATATATAGATTCTGAAAATAGAGCCAACTCAACGAGTTTTTTGATCCAACTCGTCGAGTTGGTCATTAAAATCCCATGTACGGCAAGTCAGCGTAAAAAATCGCGAACTTTCTGATCAACTCGTTGAGTTCGTTTGGAATCAACATTTTCTCAAAACACAAAATTCTTCCGAAATTGTGTCTAGTTTTCATAACATTTTGAATCTCGTCAATCGAAGTTACGGTTCATGAGATATGGCAAAAACACTGATGAGGGGTCAAGCTGTCCAGCAACATCCTTCTTTTTTTAAAATCCAAGATCCAAGCTTCCAATTGCTAAATCTGCTTCCTTTTCCATCCGAGCATGTCATTGTTGCTGAAAAATGAAATTCTAAACTGATTAAGCACCTTTTGTTCATTAAATGAGATAAAATCAACATAAAGTGTTAAGATAATATATAAATTATATGACTAAACATGCCCATATCATAATCTTTGAGCTCAAAACTACAGATAACTACATTTTAATGACTTGGAGTAGCTCATAATCCACTAGACCAAACTATGGGATCAAAAGTGTACACAAACTCTAGACCAGTAATGATCTAAGCAAATAACTCATCAAAATTTGAACTTTGTACCTCCAAAGGATATCTGAGGTTGAGATACTTTTGGATATAAGTGGTCTTGAGCTTCCAAGATGATTTCCCTTCCTTCTTCATCCTTCAAGAACACCAAAAATGCACTCTCAAGCTCAAAATGCTCACACAATGGATTAGGGTTTACAAAGGACAATTTGGGAAATGGAGGTTGATGAGGGAAAAGGTATTGAGAAGTTAATGTTGTTTAAATAGGGTTCAAACCCTAAAAATTAGGGTTTGAGCCCCAACCACATACACCTTGCTTACTTAACAGAGACACACAATTTCATTAAGTAGACAATAGGACAATTTTGCAACAAATTTCATACTAAGGGTAGAAATCGAAAATACCTGGATCATGGTGTTACACTCTCAATGTTGAAAGTAAAGATCTTATCAAGCATGTTGATATTTAATTTGAACCTTCAAGCTATGAAAAGGTTGTTAATGATTAAGAATGGAAAGAGATAATGGATAAGGCATTTGAGGCATTTAAAATTAACAACACATGGATTATCACATATCTTCTTAATGGCAAGAAGTCAATCAATTACAGGTAGGTGTACAAGATTAAGTACAAGGAAAATGGAGAAGTAGAAAGATGTAAAGGAAGACTTGCTTTTAAAGGATATACTCAAAGAGCTAGCATTGACTATACTAAAACCTTTTCACCAGTTGTGAAAATAAGAACTATTTATGCCTTGATTGGCACTTCTGTTAAACATAACTGGAAAATGCATCAATTGGATGTGAATATTGCATTTCTTCATGGAGAACTTGATGAAGAAATATACATGGAATTGCCACCTGGACTTATTGTTGAAAACCCTAATCAAGTATGCAAACTTCAAAAATCCTTGTATGGGTTAAAACATACATCCAGACAATGTTATGCCAAATGGTCATCTTCCCTAAAATATAAAGGTTATCAACACTCAAAAAATGATTACTCTCTAATTTATAAATCCATGGGATCATTTGTTACATATGGTTTTGTGTATGTTTTTGTTACATATGGTTTTGTGTATGTTGATGGCATCATGGTAGACGGTAACAATCATGAAGAAACTTCTCAACTAAAAATATTCCTTGATGAAAGATTCAAGATTAAAGATCTAGGATTCCTTAATTTATTACTAGGAATTGAAGTCCTTTATTCACTTAATGAAGTTTTTCTAAATCAAACGAAATTTGGACAAGATTTGTTGAAAGAACTTAATTGCGAAGGAAAATCAAATTGTCCCCCTCCTTCAGATGAAAAGTTAACCACTAATGAAGGAATGGTTGTTTATGATCAAGAAAGTTATAGAAGACTTGTAGTAAAGCTAAATTTCCTAACAAACACTTGATCAAATCTTTCTTTTTTTGTTCAACACTTAAGTTAATTCATGTATGATCCTAGAGTTCCACATATGGAAACTGCTCTATATACCCTTTAATATATCAATAACAATTCTGATCAAGGTTTGTTTTTTTAACAAAAGGATGATTTTACCCTTCAACTTTATTGTGATTCTGATTGGTCATCATGCCTTCATTCAAGGAGGAGTGTGAGTGTATTCTTCATTATGCTTGGTGGAAGTCATATTTCTTGGAAATCAAAGAAACAAGTAACAATTTATTTAAGTTCAGCAGAAGCAAAATATAGAAGTATGCGAAGAGTTACAGTTGAATTGGCTTGGTTATCAAGATTACTTCATGAAATGTCTGTACCAAATGTAACTCCAATTTCAATCAGATGTGATAATCAAGATACGATATACATTTCCAAGAGTATTGTATTCCACAAATGAATGAAACATGTGGAGATAGATTGCCACTTTGTTCGTGAAAAACTACAATAAGGCTTGCTTTCTTTACACCATGTTCCAACAAGCTTACAACTTGCTGATATGTTTACTAAGAATCTATCAAGTAAAAATCAATACAAAATTCTTAGAAAGTTGGGAGTTAGTAACTCTCCTAATTGAGGGAGGATGTTGATAATTATCAGTGCCACGTATGCGAAGCTTGTTAAGTTAGTTTGTTAGTTAGTAG
Source organism: Lactuca serriola (assembly GCF_051521515.1). NCBI lineage: Eukaryota > Viridiplantae > Streptophyta > Magnoliopsida > Asterales > Asteraceae > Lactuca > Lactuca serriola. The sequence goes on from NC_136416.1 coordinate 74,170,197, forward strand.
TGGTTGTTAGAAGACAATTGTACATTGCTTCTTTCTGTCAGATTCGATGTCATTAGATTCTCTTGTATATAAGTTTTTGTATTCAGTTTGTTAATCAATCAATGAAATCATTTTATTTCATCATTTCTCTTTCTTCAACCCAAGAGTTGTTAACTTTCAAAGGCTTCAATGGTGGTTAAAGGAGATACCTAACCTATAGTTGTGCCTATCCTTGGATGCGAGCTTCACGAAAGGAGGTGATTTTAGGCGTACTTTCCCTAAATTTGTATTCTACAACCAAAAACTGATATCTCATCTTGTCTTTGTTCTCTCTACGAATATTCAAGCAGATCGTTCTAGAATTATCATTTCTGAGTATTTAACTTTTCATTTATTAGTTTTTCTTTATTGTTGGAACAAATGATAATTTACATTAAGTCATGGAATTTTACGTCAGTGCCAAGACCACATGCAAACAAATGATAATATGCATTGAGTCCTTAGTTTTTACACTAACGTTTAAATCCATGTCATAGAAGGTAAAAACCTTTGAGGAAATGAGTTATTCTTTGAAAGTTACGACAATCATAATCTGCAATTGATTATTAGGATTATTTGGTTAAAGTTGGTACCTAATAATTTGGTTTATTATTTATTACAATACGACATTTATGTGGACGAAAAAAAAACTTAGTGGCCAAATGTGTACAAATCTTAAAATATATTACCTTTTAATTCATTATCCAATAGATGTATATTTTTTGAATGTAACATCCCAAAATTTTAAGACCAAAATTTCTTTTTAATAAAACATTACTTTAAACAAAGCATCATTCCAAAACATAATTTGAGTATAAGTTTTCAAAAACACATGTTTATTATCAGAGTAAACGTTCCCAGGCTGACTACTCTATGGTGTGTGCCATGCGATCACCCCGAGCTCCTCCCTCCGCTACCGGAAGTACCTGAAAGCAAAACTGAAAACCGTAAGCACAAAGCTTAGTGAGTTCCCCACCTTACCACATACCATGCATAACCACATACTGCACATACTGGGCCACGCCCGCTATCCGGGGCCTCGCCCCCTACTACGGGCCTCGCCCGCTACAACGGCCCCGCCGCTCCAGGCCCCGCCTGGCTTCGAGCCTCGCTCGGATACAGATCTGTTTCTCTTAGGCCTCGCCTGTCACAGGGCCTCGCCCACTAACATATAATAGCACATAAACGTATCACGTAACATTACATAGGCTAAACATATACTAACAACCCTTGCTCTAAGGCCTCGCCTATCTCTGGGCCCCGCCCGAGTTCTGCTACTGATGAGTCATGGAACCTCGTCCATACTCCTGCTGATAGTGAGGTTCGGGCCCAGCCCACCCTCACTCCTTTCCTAACTTGGGCCCCGCCCCTACTCTGCTGCTACTGAGATATGGAACACCATCCACACTCTGCTATTGGTGAGATACGGGACCTCGCCCTCTCTCACCTCCCTACCAGGCACATACAAGTATCACATAGACAACAAGTATAAACTATCACATAAACTGCTCCTAGGGCACCCGCCCTCTGCCATTGGACCTCGTCCAAATATCATACTAGCATACTGTGCTTAGGGCTAACCCCCGGGTCTTCTACTCGTAACTACATGGGCCGGCATTGTGGCCGTAGACCCATTCATACAAAGGGAAACTCACCTGATATTGCCGAACTGCCGCTGCTAACCCCTTCGACCGCTACCTGACCGCTAACTCCGAATTGCTGCTCCGCTAGCTCCCCGAGCTACCAACAACAACCCAACACTTAGTCTAACTGACCTCCAAAGGTTAACCAAGTCAACTCTGGTCAAAGTCGATGTCCTGGTCAAAGTCAACCCTCCAGGTCAACCCTACTCGCCGAGTCACCCTGCTGACTCGCCGAGTCACCCTGCTGACTCGCCGAGTCCATAAATCCAGAGTCCTTCCACTCGCGACTCTACTCGCCGAGTCAGCCCCTGACTCGCCGAGTTTACGGATTCTCGATTCCTGTCCTGACCAACTCACTGAGTCCTGGCTCGACTCGCTGACTCGAGTCTTAACTCGAAGGGTTTGGGACCACTCGACCTGACTCGCCGAGTCTAAGAACAGACTCGCCGAGCACACGACAAACCTCATCCAACTCGACGAGTTGTTCATCCAACTCGCCGAGTTCATGCCCATCTTCAACCGACTCGACGAGCTGTTCATCCCACTCGTCGAGTTCCTCCTCATCTTCAAGCTACTCGCCGAGTCCACTCGAAGGACTCGTCGAGTCCACTAAGATCCACTTACATGCAGAGGACTTCCGAGTCATGCATGAGCTCCAAACTATAGATCTACCCTCCCCAAGCCTATTTCCCACGTAAAGTTGCAACCTTTACGTGTAGAGAGTGAGATCTAGGCAAAATACACCCATAGCTAGGGTTTAGGACCAAGAGACTCCAATTTCCACCCAATGGCTGATACTTTATGGGATTACATACCAAAATAAACATGGATCTGAGGTAGCAACCTCAGATCTGGACCTCAAGCTCAAGATTGGTCTTAAACATGGCTTAAAAGCCCCAAAACTCATAACCAAGGAAAATCTGGAGGAGAGAAACGACTTAATACCTTCCAATGCTCTGAAATGCTCCCCAAACTTCGGATCCAAGACCACTCCTTGATGCTTCAAAGATTCCCACTCCTTCTTCTTCCTTAAACCCACTCAAAAATGGCTAGAAGCTTGAATGAACACAATGGGGGCTTAAGGTGCGGCGTTCTGGGTGCAAGAGACTGTAAAGGAGCCCTAGGAAGAAGATTAAGATGCTTAAATAGGCTCCAAGCCCCGGATTTAGGGTTTTCCTCGCACAGACCAGACTCGCCGAGTCCACTTGGCCGACTCGTCGAGTTGGTCACTTTCTTATCGACCCGGATCCCGCTCCGACTCGCCGAGTCCTTCCTTTGACTCGTCGAGTCCCTCTTAAATTTAGGGTTTCCTTTACTTTCTTGGCTTTCAAAATCCTGGGTGTTACAACTCTCCCCCACTTAAACTGAACTTCGTCCTCGAAGTTTACCATGGTCCACCGCCTGCGATCTGCCTCCAATACCCAACACCAGCCGCCTACCTGCGCTGGTCTTCCACCGAATACTGCACTGAACCCACAGGGGTTCTCCACTTCTTTCCTTGCGCAAATCCCTTGCCTTCCCAAGGCAAAGTCTCATTTCCGAATTTTCCTTTGACACTGTGAAGGTCCTATCCTTCACTAACTCCATCATCTCCCTGCTATTTCCAGGACGGGTCATCGCCGTCAGCACTTACTGACACTCCTTCGTGCCAACACTTGGTGTCGAGCACCCCTCGACTCAACTAACTGAAGTCCACCATACGCTGCATACTGGCACTGCCACCGACTGGCAATTCAACTATTCCCCGACTGACTTCCTGGTAAACCGGGACCGCCCTGGTCCCTACCAACCTATCAATGACTGGATTACCGGTTCCCACCGATAGCTAGTCCCAACACCATCCCTGGTCGCTCTCAGCGACTTCCAAGGATACCTCGACCATCTATAACTGCTCAATCAACCCTGCCATCCAGGCACTACAAACCTGGGATCCCCGATCCCTTAACCTGACACTAAAATCCCGACCAGGTCCCACCTGCGCTGCTAAAAACTCACGGACCTTGCCCACAGGTCTCACCCAACCATACTACTGAGCAACCCTGCTCCCAGGTCTCACCTGCACCGCTAATCTCATACGGGCCTCGCCCACGGGTCTCACCCAACTATATATTGGAGCGGTCTCTCCCAAGGTCTCACCTCCCTAGAGCTATACAGGCAACTCCCCACTACTCTCATCCACTACCCATTCCTGATCCCTACCTGATCACTAGGAGATAAGGGCCTCGCCCCGACTCCGCTAACGAAACTACTAAGGAATGCTACGGCTTACCCGTAGTCTTACAACACTCCCTACCACTGACTGCTAATACGAAGGCACCCACGTGCCATCGACTTCTCAAGATCCTTACTCCGACTCCCGTGAGTCCTTCAGGCGATCCACAATCTGAATTCTCAATCATAACCAACCATACCATCCCACGCGCTAGCTGATATGGAGTTTCTCGAACTCCCAACCCTGGAATCCTCAATCCATCAAACGTTGAACTACTTCTCTTCCCTCTCGGAGGTCACGTACTCGTTCTGGGTCTGCGTGCTCCTCTCTGGGCACATTCGGAGGATTCTCCCCCACTTCGATCCTGCTTACCCCTTGCTGCTCAGTATTCGAAGAAATCCCGATCCTTGCTACCACTCCATAACCCATCCACTGAGGAACCCAAGCCCGCCATAGCTAGGGCTTTAGCCAATCCATCACAATCACTGCACCACTCTGAACTAGCGAAACGTACCAAATCCCTCCCAAGCATGCTACAGTTACTGCATCTTTCGAAACCTTCTTCAATAGAGCACAACCCCTAACTACCATACAAATATCCAAGGTATGCAGATGGCATATAACTCGACCACAATCGACCAATCAAAATAAAATACTCATACCGATAATGATGCAGAACCATAACAATGAAATCATGCACAAATAAAAGAACTGAGAATGGAAATTGCATACCTGCAACGTCCGGCGATGCTCGCGCCTCCAAGGTCGTCATCTGAAAAGCCCTGCTCCCTGCTGCAGGTGCCTCTACCCGGCCCTGACGGCCATCTGCGATCCTCAAGGTTGCAGGGGTGGGTGCCATCACCCGTCCTGCTGAAGACAAACTGGGGCACTGGGCCTTCTTGTGGCCCCGCTGGTTGCAATGAAAACATATCATGTCTGATCCCTGCGCGGCGGTAACAGTACAATCCCTACTAAAATGACCAGTCCGACCGCACTTGAAGCAGCCAGACTCACCACTGCTACCACTCCTGCACGCGCCCCCGTGCGCCCTTCCACACTTTCCGCATCGACTGCGGTCCTGACGATCCTTCGATCTCGAATCCGATCCCTTGGGCCTTTTGCCCGAACCCGCTGATACCTGAACCTCATCCGGCTTCCTTTTCCGGATCTGCTCCAAATCAATTTCCCTTTCCCTAGCCCGAGAAATCATATCTTCCAGCGTCTTACAGCTGGACCTGCTCACGAACTCCCTGATGTCGTCCCTCAACATCTCATGGTACCGAGCTTTCTTCATCTCCTCATCCGCTACATACTGCGGTACAAGAAGGGCCCTTTCCCTGAACTTGGCGGTGATCTCCGCCACAGTCTCAGTAGTCTGCGTCAAATCCTGAAACTCTCGTGCCAGCTGCTGCACCTCAATAGTCGGCGAAAACTCCGCCCTGAACCTGGCCGAGAAATCACTCCAAGTCATCGCGTCCAACGCGGCATCATCCCCCAAAGCATGACCAATCTCCTCCCACCAATCCCTCGCTCTGTCCTTCAGGAGACAGGAGGCGAGTCTAACCTTGTCCCCCTCGGGGCACTTGCTCGTACGAAAAGCGTTGGCAACATCAGCCAACCATCTGCTGCTAGCAATGGGGTCCCTAGCCCCATGATAGTCTGGTGCCCCGCAGGCTCTGAACTCTCGAAATGTCAAGGTACGCGCTCCCATCAATGCCATCATCTCAGTACGGAAGGCTCCCAGCCTCTCCTCCAAGATCTCCAGTATGCCCTCCTTGACTGTGCCAAAGATCACAGGAGTCTGAGCTAGAATACTGCGCATAACCTCATCTGATATCAACTCTCTCATCCGCTCCTCGAGCTGCTCGGTCCCTGAACCCGAGCCTGATCCCTCTCCGGCGCCTGATCCGCCCGCTGGTCTCTCTCGCAATGTCACCATGCTGAAAATATACCACAACCACAATCAGAATACCCATCATTGATACAAGATCAAACATGCCCTACCAGGTTCCCGGTCTTGCCTCTGCCCTTCCTGAATCGAGTACGGATCCTCTGCTTTCAGTAGTACGGGCCCATACTACCTTCCACATCTATCCGTACTTTCCTCAGGAATTGCTTTGACTCCACCAGGTCCCTTAACCACTCATACTGCTCCCAACTCTATCTCATCCTAGGCTTACCCTAGGAAAACCTCTAACTCAACTCAAACCAGTCCTCAGCTGCTGAAGGCCTCCTTGTAATGCCAATTAGCCACCACCTGAATATCATCATATGCAATGAGGCTCGGATAATCCTTCGAGTAAAAGTCTCGTCCCTACAACGGTTGGACTCAGACGAGAGCTGCGCAGTAGGGCCAAATCCAGCACTCTGAGATTATTCAACCCTGCTCACATGTGATGTGACGTATTCACCTAATGGCTAACTCCCACCACTCAGAGTCCCATAATGCACAAAGCAAGCAACATTCGGCCAAGGGAAAATCTAACCACCACATACTCAAGCAATCATATCCACATAGCAAGAATCTGAACTAGCATGCAACACAAACTCATAACTCAGGCATAACCTAAACAGGCTATCCTACTACTGTCTAATCAGCACTATCATGCAGCTCAAAAGCACAAATAACAGGCACATAAGGCATCATCCCTAGATCCTTAGTCCTATTCTAGCATGCTGTTCTATCAACTGATAATCATAACATAAACTTGTATGGGTATTTTGGGGTACTTACTTGAGCTCGGTTGATTGCATGCACCACACCTCTTTTCTCTTTTCAGAGTTCTTTTCTTTCTAAATTCTTTTTGCTTTTCTAAAACTGTTTTTCGTTCTCAAAATTCTTTTTACAAAACTGCCTTTTCACTTTTGAAACTTTTTATCCGACCCCTCAGTTTGAGTTCAGGCACACCCGAGAGTATGCCCGAATCCCTCAAACCAAGGCTCTGATACCAACTTGTAACATCCCAAAATTTTAAGACCAAAATTTCTTTTTAATAAAACATTACTTTAAACAAAGCATCATTCCAAAACATAATTTGAGTATAAGTTTTCAAAAACACATGTTTATTATCAGAGTAAACGTTCCCAGGCTGACTACTCTATGGTGTGTGCCATGCGATCACCCCGAGCTCCTCCCTCCGCTACCGGAAGTACCTGAAAGCAAAACTGAAAACCGTAAGCACAAAGCTTAGTGAGTTCCCCACCTTACCACATACCATGCATAACCACATACTGCACATACTGGGCCACGCCCGCTATCCGGGGCCTCGCCCCCTACTACGGGCCTCGCCCGCTACAACGGCCCCGCCGCTCCAGGCCCCGCCTGGCTTCGAGCCTCGCTCGGATACAGATCTGTTTCTCTTAGGCCTCGCCTGTCACAGGGCCTCGCCCACTAACATATAATAGCACATAAACGTATCACGTAACATTACATAGGCTAAACATATACTAACAACCCTTGCTCTAAGGCCTCGCCTATCTCTGGGCCCCGCCCGAGTTCTGCTACTGATGAGTCATGGAACCTCGTCCATACTCCTGCTGATAGTGAGGTTCGGGCCCAGCCCACCCTCACTCCTTTCCTAACTTGGGCCCCGCCCCTGCTCTGCTGCTACTGAGATATGGAACACCATCCACACTCTGCTATTGGTGAGATACGGGACCTCGCCCTCTCTCACCTCCCTACCAGGCACATACAAGTATCACATAGACAACAAGTATAAACTATCACATAAACTGCTCCTAGGGCACCCGCCCTCTGCCATTGGACCTCGTCCAAATATCATACTAGCATACTGTGCTTAGGGCTAACCCCCGGGTCTTCTACTCGTAACTACATGGGCCGGCATTGTGGCCGTAGACCCATTCATACAAAGGGAAACTCACCTGATATTGCCGAACTGCCGCTGCTAACCCCTTCGACCGCTACCTGACCGCTAACTCCGAATTGCTGCTCCGCTAGCTCCCCGAGCTACCAACAACAACCCAACACTTAGTCTAACTGACCTCCAAAGGTTAACCAAGTCAACTCTGGTCAAAGTCGATGTCCTGGTCAAAGTCAACCCTCCAGGTCAACCCTACTCGCCGAGTCACCCTGCTGACTCGCCGAGTCACCCTGCTGACTCGCCGAGTCCATAAATCCAGAGTCCTTCCACTCGCGACTCTACTCGCCGAGTCAGCCCCTGACTCGCCGAGTTTACGGATTCTCGATTCCTGTCCTGACCAACTCACTGAGTCCTGGCTCGACTCGCTGACTCGAGTCTTAACTCGAAGGGTTTGGGACCACTCGACCTGACTCGCCGAGTCTAAGAACAGACTCGCCGAGCACACGACAAACCTCATCCAACTCGACGAGTTGTTCATCCAACTCGCCGAGTTCATGCCCATCTTCAACCGACTCGACGAGCTGTTCATCCCACTCGTCGAGTTCCTCCTCATCTTCAAGCTACTCGCCGAGTCCACTCGAAGGACTCGTCGAGTCCACTAAGATCCACTTACATGCAGAGGACTTCCGAGTCATGCATGAGCTCCAAACTATAGATCTACCCTCCCCAAGCCTATTTCCCACGTAAAGTTGCAACCTTTACGTGTAGAGAGTGAGATCTAGGCAAAATACACCCATAGCTAGGGTTTAGGACCAAGAGACTCCAATTTCCACCCAATGGCTGATACTTTATGGGATTACATACCAAAATAAACATGGATCTGAGGTAGCAACCTCAGATCTGGACCTCAAGCTCAAGATTGGTCTTAAACATGGCTTAAAAGCCCCAAAACTCATAACCAAGGAAAATCTGGAGGAGAGAAACGACTTAATACCTTCCAATGCTCTGAAATGCTCCCCAAACTTCGGATCCAAGACCACTCCTTGATGCTTCAAAGATTCCCACTCCTTCTTCTTCCTTAAACCCACTCAAAAATGGCTAGAAGCTTGAATGAACACAATGGGGGCTTAAGGTGCGGCGTTCTGGGTGCAAGAGACTGTAAAGGAGCCCTAGGAAGAAGATTAAGATGCTTAAATAGGCTCCAAGCCCCGGATTTAGGGTTTTCCTCGCACAGACCAGACTCGCCGAGTCCACTTGGCCGACTCGTCGAGTTGGTCACTTTCTTATCGACCCGGATCCCGCTCCGACTCGCCGAGTCCTTCCTTTGACTCGTCGAGTCCCTCTTAAATTTAGGGTTTCCTTTACTTTCTTGGCTTTCAAAATCCTGGGTGTTACAACTCTCCCCCACTTAAACTGAACTTCGTCCTCGAAGTTTACCATGGTCCACCGCCTGCGATCTGCCTCCAATACCCAACACCAGCCGCCTACCTGCGCTGGTCTTCCACCGAATACTGCACTGAACCCACAGGGGTTCTCCACTTCTTTCCTTGCGCAAATCCCTTGCCTTCCCAAGGCAAAGTCTCATTTCCGAATTTTCCTTTGACACTGTGAAGGTCCTATCCTTCACTAACTCCATCATCTCCCTGCTATTTCCAGGACGGGTCATCGCCGTCAGCACTTACTGACACTCCTTCGTGCCAACACTTGGTGTCGAGCACCCCTCGACTCAACTAACTGAAGTCCACCATACGCTGCATACTGGCACTGCCACCGACTGGCAATTCAACTATTCCCCGACTGACTTCCTGGTAAACCGGGACCGCCCTGGTCCCTACCAACCTATCAATGACTGGATTACCGGTTCCCACCGATAGCTAGTCCCAACACCATCCCTGGTCGCTCTCAGCGACTTCCAAGGATACCTCGACCATCTATAACTGCTCAATCAACCCTGCCATCCAGGCACTACAAACCTGGGATCCCCGATCCCTTAACCTGACACTAAAATCCCGACCAGGTCCCACCTGCGCTGCTAAAAACTCACGGACCTTGCCCACAGGTCTCACCCAACCATACTACTGAGCAACCCTGCTCCCAGGTCTCACCTGCACCGCTAATCTCATACGGGCCTCGCCCACGGGTCTCACCCAACTATATATTGGAGCGGTCTCTCCCAAGGTCTCACCTCCCTAGAGCTATACAGGCAACTCCCCACTACTCTCATCCACTACCCATTCCTGATCCCTACCTGATCACTAGGAGATAAGGGCCTCGCCCCGACTCCGCTAACGAAACTACTAAGGAATGCTACGGCTTACCCGTAGTCTTACAACACTCCCTACCACTGACTGCTAATACGAAGGCACCCACGTGCCATCGACTTCTCAAGATCCTTACTCCGACTCCCGTGAGTCCTTCAGGCGATCCACAATCTGAATTCTCAATCATAACCAACCATACCATCCCACGCGCTAGCTGATATGGAGTTTCTCGAACTCCCAACCCTGGAATCCTCAATCCATCAAACGTTGAACTACTTCTCTTCCCTCTCGGAGGTCACGTACTCGTTCTGGGTCTGCGTGCTCCTCTCTGGGCACATTCGGAGGATTCTCCCCCACTTCGATCCTGCTTACCCCTTGCTGCTCAGTATTCGAAGAAATCCCGATCCTTGCTACCACTCCATAACCCATCCACTGAGGAACCCAAGCCCGCCATAGCTAGGGCTTTAGCCAATCCATCACAATCACTGCACCACTCTGAACTAGCGAAACGTACCAAATCCCTCCCAAGCATGCTACAGTTACTGCATCTTTCGAAACCTTCTTCAATAGAGCACAACCCCTAACTACCATACAAATATCCAAGGTATGCAGATGGCATATAACTCGACCACAATCGACCAATCAAAATAAAATACTCATACCGATAATGATGCAGAACCATAACAATGAAATCATGCACAAATAAAAGAACTGAGAATGGAAATTGCATACCTGCAACGTCCGGCGATGCTCGCGCCTCCAAGGTCGTCATCTGAAAAGCCCTGCTCCCTGCTGCAGGTGCCTCTACCCGGCCCTGACGGCCATCTGCGATCCTCAAGGTTGCAGGGGTGGGTGCCATCACCCGTCCTGCTGAAGACAAACTGGGGCACTGGGCCTTCTTGTGGCCCCGCTGGTTGCAATGAAAACATATCATGTCTGATCCCTGCGCGGCGGTAACAGTACAATCCCTACTAAAATGACCAGTCCGACCGCACTTGAAGCAGCCAGACTCACCACTGCTACCACTCCTGCACGCGCCCCCGTGCGCCCTTCCACACTTTCCGCATCGACTGCGGTCCTGACGATCCTTCGATCTCGAATCCGATCCCTTGGGCCTTTTGCCCGAACCCGCTGATACCTGAACCTCATCCGGCTTCCTCTTCCGGATCTGCTCCAAATCAATTTCCCTTTCCCTAGCCCGAGAAATCATATCTTCCAGCGTCTTACAGCTGGACCTGCTCACGAACTCCCTGATGTCGTCCCTCAACATCTCATGGTACCGAGCTTTCTTCATCTCCTCATCCGCTACATACTGCGGTACAAGAAGGGCCCTTTCCCTGAACTTGGCGGTGATCTCCGCCACAGTCTCAGTAGTCTGCGTCAAATCCTGAAACTCTCGTGCCAGCTGCTGCACCTCAATAGTCGGCGAAAACTCCGCCCTGAACCTGGCCGAGAAATCACTCCAAGTCATCGCGTCCAACGCGGCATCATCCCCCAAAGCATGACCAATCTCCTCCCACCAATCCCTCGCTCTGTCCTTCAGGAGACAGGAGGCGAGTCTAACCTTGTCCCCCTCGGGGCACTTGCTCGTACGAAAAGCGTTGGCAACATCAGCCAACCATCTGCTGCTAGCAATGGGGTCCCTAGCCCCATGATAGTCTGGTGCCCCGCAGGCTCTGAACTCTCGAAATGTCAAGGTACGCGCTCCCATCAATGCCATCATCTCAGTACGGAAGGCTCCCAGCCTCTCCTCCAAGATCTCCAGTATGCCCTCCTTGACTGTGCCAAAGATCACAGGAGTCTGAGCTAGAATACTGCGCATAACCTCATCTGATATCAACTCTCTCATCCGCTCCTCGAGCTGCTCGGTCCCTGAACCCGAGCCTGATCCCTCTCCGGCGCCTGATCCGCCCGCTGGTCTCTCTCGCAATGTCACCATGCTGAAAATATACCACAACCACAATCAGAATACCCATCATTGATACAAGATCAAACATGCCCTACCAGGTTCCCGGTCTTGCCTCTGCCCTTCCTGAATCGAGTACGGATCCTCTGCTTTCAGTAGTACGGGCCCATACTACCTTCCACATCTATCCGTACTTTCCTCAGGAATTGCTTTGACTCCACCAGGTCCCTTAACCACTCATACTGCTCCCAACTCTATCTCATCCTAGGCTTACCCTAGGAAAACCTCTAACTCAACTCAAACCAGTCCTCAGCTGCTGAAGGCCTCCTTGTAATGCCAATTAGCCACCACCTGAATATCATCATATGCAATGAGGCTCGGATAATCCTTCGAGTAAAAGTCTCGTCCCTACAACGGTTGGACTCAGACGAGAGCTGCGCAGTAGGGCCAAATCCAGCACTCTGAGATTATTCAACCCTGCTCACATGTGATGTGACGTATTCACCTAATGGCTAACTCCCACCACTCAGAGTCCCATAATGCACAAAGCAAGCAACATTCGGCCAAGGGAAAATCTAACCACCACATACTCAAGCAATCATATCCACATAGCAAGAATCTGAACTAGCATGCAACACAAACTCATAACTCAGGCATAACCTAAACAGGCTATCCTACTACTGTCTAATCAGCACTATCATGCAGCTCAAAAGCACAAATAACAGGCACATAAGGCATCATCCCTAGATCCTTAGTCCTATTCTAGCATGCTGTTCTATCAACTGATAATCATAACATAAACTTGTATGGGTATTTTGGGGTACTTACTTGAGCTCGGTTGATTGCATGCACCACACCTCTTTTCTCTTTTCAGAGTTCTTTTCTTTCTAAATTCTTTTTGCTTTTCTAAAACTGTTTTTCGTTCTCAAAATTCTTTTTACAAAACTGCCTTTTCACTTTTGAAACTTTTTATCCGACCCCTCAGTTTGAGTTCAGGCACACCCGAGAGTATGCCCGAATCCCTCAAACCAAGGCTCTGATACCAACTTGTAACATCCCAAAATTTTAAGACCAAAATTTCTTTTTAATAAAACATTACTTTAAACAAAGCATCATTCCAAAACATAATTTGAGTATAAGTTTTCAAAAACACATGTTTATTATCAGAGTAAACGTTCCCAGGCTGACTACTCTATGGTGTGTGCCATGCGATCACCCCGAGCTCCTCCCTCCGCTACCGGAAGTACCTGAAAGCAAAACTGAAAACCGTAAGCACAAAGCTTAGTGAGTTCCCCACCTTACCACATACCATGCATAACCACATACTGCACATACTGGGCCACGCCCGCTATCCGGGGCCTCGCCCCCTACTACGGGCCTCGCCCGCTACAACGGCCCCGCCGCTCCAGGCCCCGCCTGGCTTCGAGCCTCGCTCGGATACAGATCTGTTTCTCTTAGGCCTCGCCTGTCACAGGGCCTCGCCCACTAACATATAATAGCACATAAACGTATCACGTAACATTACATAGGCTAAACATATACTAACAACCCTTGCTCTAAGGCCTCGCCTATCTCTGGGCCCCGCCCGAGTTCTGCTACTGATGAGTCATGGAACCTCGTCCATACTCCTGCTGATAGTGAGGTTCGGGCCCAGCCCACCCTCACTCCTTTCCTAACTTGGGCCCCGCCCCTGCTCTGCTGCTACTGAGATATGGAACACCATCCACACTCTGCTATTGGTGAGATACGGGACCTCGCCCTCTCTCACCTCCCTACCAGGCACATACAAGTATCACATAGACAACAAGTATAAACTATCACATAAACTGCTCCTAGGGCACCCGCCCTCTGCCATTGGACCTCGTCCAAATATCATACTAGCATACTGTGCTTAGGGCTAACCCCCGGGTCTTCTACTCGTAACTACATGGGCCGGCATTGTGGCCGTAGACCCATTCATACAAAGGGAAACTCACCTGATATTGCCGAACTGCCGCTGCTAACCCCTTCGACCGCTACCTGACCGCTAACTCCGAATTGCTGCTCCGCTAGCTCCCCGAGCTACCAACAACAACCCAACACTTAGTCTAACTGACCTCCAAAGGTTAACCAAGTCAACTCTGGTCAAAGTCGATGTCCTGGTCAAAGTCAACCCTCCAGGTCAACCCTACTCGCCGAGTCACCCTGCTGACTCGCCGAGTCACCCTGCTGACTCGCCGAGTCCATAAATCCAGAGTCCTTCCACTCGCGACTCTACTCGCCGAGTCAGCCCCTGACTCGCCGAGTTTACGGATTCTCGATTCCTGTCCTGACCAACTCACTGAGTCCTGGCTCGACTCGCTGACTCGAGTCTTAACTCGAAGGGTTTGGGACCACTCGACCTGACTCGCCGAGTCTAAGAACAGACTCGCCGAGCACACGACAAACCTCATCCAACTCGACGAGTTGTTCATCCAACTCGCCGAGTTCATGCCCATCTTCAACCGACTCGACGAGCTGTTCATCCCACTCGTCGAGTTCCTCCTCATCTTCAAGCTACTCGCCGAGTCCACTCGAAGGACTCGTCGAGTCCACTAAGATCCACTTACATGCAGAGGACTTCCGAGTCATGCATGAGCTCCAAACTATAGATCTACCCTCCCCAAGCCTATTTCCCACGTAAAGTTGCAACCTTTACGTGTAGAGAGTGAGATCTAGGCAAAATACACCCATAGCTAGGGTTTAGGACCAAGAGACTCCAATTTCCACCCAATGGCTGATACTTTATGGGATTACATACCAAAATAAACATGGATCTGAGGTAGCAACCTCAGATCTGGACCTCAAGCTCAAGATTGGTCTTAAACATGGCTTAAAAGCCCCAAAACTCATAACCAAGGAAAATCTGGAGGAGAGAAACGACTTAATACCTTCCAATGCTCTGAAATGCTCCCCAAACTTCGGATCCAAGACCACTCCTTGATGCTTCAAAGATTCCCACTCCTTCTTCTTCCTTAAACCCACTCAAAAATGGCTAGAAGCTTGAATGAACACAATGGGGGCTTAAGGTGCGGCGTTCTGGGTGCAAGAGACTGTAAAGGAGCCCTAGGAAGAAGATTAAGATGCTTAAATAGGCTCCAAGCCCCGGATTTAGGGTTTTCCTCGCACAGACCAGACTCGCCGAGTCCACTTGGCCGACTCGTCGAGTTGGTCACTTTCTTATCGACCCGGATCCCGCTCCGACTCGCCGAGTCCTTCCTTTGACTCGTCGAGTCCCTCTTAAATTTAGGGTTTCCTTTACTTTCTTGGCTTTCAAAATCCTGGGTGTTACATTGAAATATTTTATTAAATAATTCAAAAAGATTTTTAAATTAATCAACCCCCAAGATGTCCATATCGATTTGGTTATGGAAAAAAAATCCCGTATAAGCGAATTTAAAATTCGTTTCCATATACAAATATTATATATTGTAGTAGATATTGATATTCCGTATGATCTTCTCATTAACGATATGTGTGATACTATAGGTTCATTAATCGAGTTTGTATATCCTTCAATTCTTGAAGTGTCCAACATTCTAGGATATATTTCAAGAAAAAGCAATACTTGCTCCAAAAATGAAGTTGTCGAAAAAATAAATGATCACTTGCTATCATTATTTCCAGAAGATGAAATCAAATATTTAAGTTCAGATAGAATATGTCAATTTGAGTTTCTTCATAACCAGTTTGATGTCAATTTATACCCACCTGATGTTTTATATGGCCTTAAAGTCTCAGGTCTGCTTAATCATAAGTTAGTTTTAAAAGTCATGGTTCCAGTTATGTTACCGCGAAACATTGATCAGAAAAATGACTTATGTAATGCCACTAGACTATAGGTGATATCTTTGGGAAAACGTGTTATTGAAGCAATTATCATATTTGGAAGTAATATTGAAAATCATACCTTTACTCCAAGAATTTCCATACCACCATCCAGAAAAAATCTTATTCAAATTCCAAAGAAGACAGTTTCC
Organism: Lactuca serriola; assembly: GCF_051521515.1. Classification (NCBI taxonomy): domain Eukaryota; kingdom Viridiplantae; phylum Streptophyta; class Magnoliopsida; order Asterales; family Asteraceae; genus Lactuca; species Lactuca serriola. The sequence continues at coordinate 74,186,056 of NC_136416.1, forward strand.
ATTAATCATTTGTTTTGCAATGGCGATTAACAAGAGCCAAGGGTAGTCTTTATCTAAGGTTGGTTTGTTTCTAAACAATCAAATTTTTACACATGACCAATTGTATGCTGTCTTATCTAGATTTCAAAATAGAAAATGATTAAAATTGTTAATTTTAGATAAGGATAGTAAACTTACAAATAAAACATTTAATCTTGAGAATAAAGAAGTTTTAGAAATTTATAAATAATTTGTAGAAGTTTATTTCTTATAACATCTTTTATTATTATTAGTAGTAATAAACCTTTATAATTAATTTTCATTTGTATTTTTTTATATTTTTTCATATATGTTTATTTCAACAACTTAATTTTTTAATTTGTCATATATTAATTTTCATTTACTTCACTTATTGTCATTGCTTTATTTTTATAATCAATTCAATATTTCATTATATAATATCATTATTTTTTTTTCATTAATTCACAAATAAAAATTATCTCATATATCTTGAAAAAAGATTTCACATATTTATTTAAATCAATGATTATAAATTTACATAACAAAGACAACATAACTCTTTTAATTAATAATTTACTGAAAATAATGATTAATAATTATAATTTTTTACTATAAAAAATTAATTAATTTAGTAACCATAGTTCTCATATATTATAACCTAGTTAAGAAATATATAAGGAAACATTTCAAACAATACGTGACATATTCATATCAAACAAAGTGTCTTATTCGTCATAATTTTAATTAGAGAAATCAAATATCACCATTTTTTTTTTCTTTTTACTTATCTTCATGCTCATTAGATTAAGACAAATGTCAAAATAAAAAGATAATTAAAAGAGAGAATTAATGATATCCACATGTTATAGTTTTATATGAGTAGAAGGATAAGTATGAAAAAAATTTAGGAAGATATTTAATTTTTCTTTCAGTTATTATATGTACAAATATAAATCTTCTAAAACTCTTTAATATTCAATTTCTAATCACTTGTTCACATCTATTAGTCACTAGGTGTGAAACCCGTGTGTTACACGGGTTGATTAAAAAAAGTTATATATAAACATATAAACTTTATAAATATTTTTTTTTAAATGAAAACATTAAATATGAATGTGTAAACATTATGTATTTTTTAAAATAAATTTTCAAAATATATATATACAAACAAAATGATGAATAAATAAATAATTCAACCTATATTAATAATACAAACTACAGAAAAATAATTATATTTTGACCATATAACATTTTTTTTAGTTTATCAATAAAAAGCAACAAAGTTTGATTTTTTTTTATATAGACCATTTTGTCTAAAATGACAATAAACTTTAAAAGAAACATGTCAAATTTGAATTATCTATATTGAATGAAACATATTAAAATTTGAAATATTAGGAAACAAATTAATAACACATTAATTATTTTCTATAACCTAAAAATTAGATAGTCAATTAAGAAAATTAAAAATTACCACAAAATGACAAGTGGAAATTAATTTCTAATAATTATCCACAAAATTACATGTGTTCAAATGCATAAAAGTTTGACTAGTGACAAAAAGTTCTTTATTTATTAGGGAGGATGTGGATTACATGAATAAATATAAAAAATAATATGTTAAAACTGGGAAATCTAGTTAGCTAGTCACATAAAAATATCTCCAAATAATAGTTTTTTTTCATATGTTCTGGATTTTTCCTTAGAAATTTAAGGTGGATGGCATCTTCTGCGGTTTAGGATAGCTAAGCGGCGGTACCATTGGTACCGTCACCGTCATGATTCTAGTGAGTCCTAGGTACCATATTTAGGCCTCGTTTGTTTTTTTACAAAAATACTTTTTGAGCACTTTTCCCTTCTGGCAAGTAAACATTTCGCAAGTGCATGTCTTCTTCTGCAAACTTGAAAAAAACAAAAGACATTTAACCACTTCCAAAACAAACAACACCTTAGTGTGTTTGACGGGTTGTGAGTCTCCATCTTTCTCTACGCTCTCTTTGTAGAAATAATATTACGTAAATGTCTGAAATCAAACAAGAAAACGGAAAACGATGAGACATTTGTTTAACACAGTGTCCTTAAAACAAATTCACCTGCTATTGGGTGTTTGTTTTCCAGGATACACTAGCTTAAAGTGGTTCTTTTAGACTACCTGAATCCTCAATAAGCCTATATTATACATTCGATAGAAAAAAAAAGATGAACCAAAGAATGAGAGTTTGGTTGCATTCTTTTGTGTATAAAATGGTTGTCAAGAGGTTGTATTTACACAACAAATCATAACCGACAAGACACTTAAATCGACATTAAAACGCAGTTCGTAACCGACATTATATTTAATATCGTTTTTAATAACGATTTGTAACTAAAAATTAAACATCAATTTTTGATTATACATGATTCAACCCACTTTGGTGATCATTTCATTTCACCAATTTTTTTCCAACTCTCTTCAAAGGAGATTATTTTAATTTTTCTTAATAACATTTCTTATTATATATAACCCTCAATTCTATTTCAAAATCACACATCATCTTTCTTTCATTTTCATGCCATTTTACTTTTTAAATTTCATTCTTATTTCAATTTATTTTTATAAAATAGATGTTATTTCTAAGTCAATTGTAATGGTTTGAAATCAAAGAAGTGACGTTGGCAAACATACACTGACACTCTTGAAAATAGTTAGGTTACTTGACATAGATCCTTATATTTTCAACGATTAGTTCCGGATCATTTTAAGCATCAACTTGAGGGGTTCAGATCGTTCAATGCATCAAATTGCTACCAAATGAAAAGATATGCAACGAAACGTGAAATAGTTTAATGTTATTTTCACCACAAGACGAATATCCGGGTGGTCGGAGTTTCTAATGAAAATGTTTAAATGCTATGAGTATCAGGAACACCGTAATATAAAATATTTTCGTTATGAGGCAACAAAATATTTTAAAAAATCACCATTCTTTTTTAGAATTTAAGTATTTTTCAAGTTTGTCGTTTGTTATTTTGTAGTAATTTAAGTAGTTTTTCATTTTAATTATCGTTTTAGGATTTAATTTATGTTTTATTGTATCGTGGTTTTTTAATTAAATGATATTTTAAATTTTAATTTATTTATTTTTTTGTTTTAAATTTGTAAAAGTTTAATTTAAAAAAATAAAAATAAAATTAAGTGGGTTAAAAGGAATAGAAAAGATAGGTTTAATGTGTTGTACTATTAAATAGATAAAAAAGAAGAAAAAAGAAATCAATGAGGCAAGTGAAAAAGACTCATCCTAAGGAATAATAATTTCCCTTTTAACTCATGGGGGTTTCCTTTTGATATAAGGGATGTAAGTTATTTTAGGGAGAAGGGACTCGTTTCCTCCCAACCCACTGAACCTACTGTTACATTATTATTATTTTTTTATTTTTCTTCATCTTTTCCAACCCACAACACACAGAAACCCTGTCTTTTTAAAACCACTCAACCCACTCAATTAAAAAAATACAAAACAATCAAATGTAAAATCTTAATTAGCAATAGAGTTATTGGCGGTACCACTCCCGCTTCAACGAGTGAGTTGATTGGTTTCACTAACCCGCTTCATTATCTCTCTCTACTTTCTCTTTCTTATTTTCTTTTGTACCAAGTGTTTTAAAACTTATACCTTAGTTGTTTTGATTTTTTTTTAAATTGAGTGGGTTCAAAAAGATAGAATTTCTATGTGTTGTGGGTTGGAAAAGATGAAGAAAAAAAGAAGCAAAAATTGATGTGTCCGTGAGCTGGTTGATTGGAATGAAACAACTCCCTCCTCCCTTAGGAGTTTCCTATAATTTTTAAGGGAGGAGAGAGTCATTCCCTCACAACCCATTTAACTCATTTCCATATCAGTTTTTTTTCATCGTTCTCAACCCACAACATATGAAAATCGTATCTTTTTCAACCTACTCAATTAAAAAAATACAAAACAACTAAGGTACAAATCTTAAAACATATGGTATAAGAAAAAAAGGAGAGAGAAAAATAGAGAAAGCGGATGAAACGGGTTAGTGAAACCAATTAAACAACCCATCACTCCCAACTCTCCCAACCCATTAAAGAAGAAGTTGTATGTTGGAGGTACCAGCAATAGCTCTATTGCTAATTAAGACTTGTATCTTAGTTTTTTTGTATTTTTTAAATTGAATGAGTTGAAAAAGATAGAGTTTTCGTATGTTGTGGGTTGGAAAAAAAATGAAAACAAAGAGAAAAAAATGATGTGGTAGTGGGTTGAGTGGGTTGGGAAGAAATGAGAGTTCTTCCCTCTCATCTCACTCAACCTACTGCCACATCAATTTTTCTTTATTCTTTCTCTTCCAACCTCAACCTTCTATCCCACAACACATGACAACCTATATTTATCACAAAACCTCCCAACCCGCCGGCAACAATACCCACCATTTTGATACTGCTGGTACCTACCTTGAGCCCACTAACGATACCTTTCTGCCTAAAGGATTTGGCTAAGACACGATGGGTCGACCTACACTCTATAAATAAATATCCAAGTCAAGATTTCAGACAATAATAGTCTCTCAAATACACATGAAGTGAATTCAATATGGTCATGATTTATACAATTAGAAATGTTATAAATAAGTTGTAAATGAAGTGAATTTAATATGGTCATGATTTATACAATTAGAAATGTTATAAATAAGTTGTAAGAATGACTCCCACTTTATAAAACTCTTTTTACTTGAAACATGTATAATTAAACGCATATATAATCAAGTAACATATAATATGTAACATGCAAACACATATAGATAGAAAATATGACGTCATAATATGACATGTGCTCAAAGTAATTATATGGCTTGTACAGATTGATTATTATTCCAAAAAATGTTTCCATACCTAAATTGATGGTCAAAGTGTCAAACTACACATGAAAAATTAACCATGAACTTATCATTAGGCTAAAGGGATTGGAGGTGTCAAGAGAGGTGTTAAGAAAAATGCTAAAGGTGTTACATCACTCCCTACCTTATGCCAAGGAGGGTACTAAGAAAGAGATACCATGGGTGTAGCGATAGGAGAGAGAGGAGAGAGAAAGCATGAATGTGTGTTGTGATTGGTTGATTTGTATTTCTTTATATATTTTAATTTTTTTTCTCCACAATTAAACCTATTAAATTGTCACACTTCCACTCCCTACCTTTTTTGTGTTAGACATGCTAAGCCTATGTGTCATAAAAAAAACTAAAAAAATCCTATGTGGCAACATGCTAAGAGTGTTACCACTTATCTTAACTCTCTATTCTAATAAATAAGTAGTTTTAATATTCTTTTGTCAAGTGCCACTTTAATACAACTCCTCATTAATATCATTTCATGTGTTATGTAGATATATTGAGAAACTCATTTCAAAATTTAAATTTATATTTTCTAATTATAAGTTCAATTTGAAGTTATAATAACTTCAAAATTTTGATATATCTTTTAATTAATAATTTATTTAAAATTATTTATTTAAAACAATTGATTACTAATTATAAATTTTTATTATAAAAATTTAATTAATTTTATAACCATAGTTCTTATAGATTATAAACTAGTTAAATAACATGTTACTTACAATTGAATCAACACCATTGATCCCTTAATTACTCTTATATGTGTGGTAACTTGTGGGAACATATTGATATCAACCAATCCGCTAGTCCGCTATACTTTCTAGTTCAGGCCTTATTCACTTTTAGTCCTTCCAAGCCCAAAATCAAATCCAGTTACTTTAGCCCACGATCGGATCCAGCCCACCCAAACACTTCAACTTCTTAATGCACCATTTGATCCGCTTCCATTCAGACATTCTTCAAATATGTAATCTACACAATACACATAAGAAACAGCTAAATCACAATTATTTTATTAAATATAGTTGACATCCAAGGTAGACGTTGAAAAAAAATTATAAATAAGAAATATATATTTCAATAATATCATGAAAATTCAATTTTCTGTATTGCAAATATTAGACTTTTATTTGTCTTCATATTTTGAAAATTTTATAATGACCTAAAACTAAAAGTTACTTTATTTACGTTAAAACAACCCAACAAAATAAAATTATTAATAGTTATATGCAAATGGTTTGTAATTCTATTAAGTTACATGTTGACGAAAATACTTCAAAACTCAACGTTTTAACAACATTAAATAAAAATTACACACACTTTAAATGTAATTTACGTTGTATTTAGAACTCGTATTTCGTAAACGATGAAGGGACTCCTTTTTCCTCTTTAAGAAGGTTCAATTTTCGACACCTCTGTTTTTTTCCCTTCTCTAACACCTTTTTGATTCCTCCATACTCTTCAATACGTGATTCCAATTCAAACTTTCCGCATATAACCCTCTGATTCACTGATTGCAGTTCAGTCAAGCAACATTCAGTTTTGCAGAATCAGATAACCATTTAAGACAGTTATTGTTTGCTTCATCGAGATTTCAACTCAGATTTTGAAGCAAATTATGGAAAAGATGCAGCAAGTGAGTTCAATTTTTGCATCCGGGTCTAGAGGAATTCACAGACATTTCTCCGAGACAATTTGGCAGCCATTAATGGCTACTTCTACATCCTCTGTTCGAATCCTTTTCTTTTCTGTTTGCTTGTTCATCGGTTTGTTCATTTCCACTCACGTCTTTGATACAACAATGCACAGTTCACCTTCTTCCCTTTCTCCATTTCCAGAAAAACTCAGCGACAAAATCGAATTCCCACTCAATTGCTCTCTCGGAAATCTCACTCAAACTTGCCCTAATGATTATTACCCAAAAGGATTTCAGAATTTGAAAAATGTATCAGAATCCACACACATATGCCCTGAATTCTTCCGTTGGATTCATGAAGATCTAAGGCCATGGGCAGAAACAGGGATAACGAAAGAGATGGTGGAAAAGGGTAGAGAAACAGCAACTTTCCGTTTAGTGATAGTTAACAGAAGAGCTTACGTTGAGAAATATAAGCAGCCATATCAAACAAGAGACGTTTTCACTATTTGGGGCTTCTTACAGTTGCTAAGAAGGTACCCCGGGCAGCTGCCCGATTTGGATCTTATGTTTGACTGCTTTGACTGGCCTCTCATTCACAAGAAAGACTATCATGAAGTTGCTCCACCACCATTGTTTCGTTATTGTGGTGATGATGACACTTTGGACATTGTTTTTCCCGATTGGTCCTTTTGGGGTTGGTAAGTTTTTAAGCTGTGACATTACATTTGAATCATTAGGACCATTTATTAAGGATTAGTTGAAAAGGGTATTGCTAAATTTGATGATAAAATCTTTTCTTGTAGGGCCGAAATCAATATAAAACCATGGGAGTCATTGTTGAAAGATCTTGACGAGGGAAACAAAAGGACAAAGTGGGTCGATAGAGACCCGTATGCTTATTGGAAGGGGAATCCGTGGGTTGCAGAACACCGAAAAGATCTTCTTAAATGTAATGTTTCAGATACGGAGGATTGGAATGCACGTATTTATATCCAAGATTGGATACATGAAGAACAACATGGTTTTAAGCAATCGAATTTGGCCAACCAATGTATCCATAGGCAAGAATCAATGTTTTTGTTCTTGGTGTCGTTTAATTTTCATGAACTTGTTTTTAAATTTGTTTTGTGTAGATTTAAGATATATATCGAGGGATCTGCATGGTCAGTTAGTGAGAAATACATTCTTGCATGTGACTCGATGACTTTAATGATGAAACCTCATTACTATGATTTCTTCACAAGAGGGTTAACGCCCGTTCAACATTATTGGCCTGTTAGCATGGATGATAAGTGTAAATCGATCAAGTTTGCAGTAGATTGGGGGAACAATCACACGAAAAAGGTATTATACTTGTTTGAGCAGTACGAATGTGAGAATACATAAATGAAGTGTTGAGTTTAAGATTGGACATTATCTTTTTTTTTGATATGAGACATTGTAATTTACGATTTGTTGAATATTGTTTGTATATACATGATAGGTGCAAAAAATTGGAAGGGCGGCGAGTAGTTTTATTCAAGAAGATTTGAAGATGGATCATGTATACGATTACATGTTCCATCTTTTGACTGGGTATTCAAAGCTTTTGAAGTATAAACCAACTGTCCCCGATAATGCAGTTGAACTTTGTTCGGAGACAATGGCGTGCACTTCGGAAGGGCTTGCTAAGCAATTCATGGAGGAGTCTATTATGAAAGGCCCAACAGAGATGGGCCCATGCACCATGCAGACTCCGTATGATCCTCAAACGCTTAATTCTATACTAGAAAGAAAAGATAATTTAGTTAAACAAGTTGAGAAGTGGGAAAAAGAGTACTTTGAAAAACAAACTAATTAAGGGTAGGGTGAATATTTATATTTTGGAACACATTTTTTTTGTTATGATTTAGTCCATAATAGAATAGAATACTTGTTATTGTGTTAAACATATAATGCTATAAGTTACTTACACTTTTGAGCATCTTGATAACACACCATTTTTGTTAAGGAACTTTCAACTGGATTTTATACAAAACTAAACGACAAATAATTTGATCAAACTGATTTTTAGTTCAAAAACAAATTGCACAAAATTCTACGAAATTCATTCATCCAATTAAACAAAGACTAGATCATCAAACAGTCAACATCCATCTGCACATCAAACATAGAAATATTAAGAACCCTAATCTGTTCATGCGAAAACATCACTTAACTCATAGATTGCGAATTTGAATTCAAATCAGTTATGATTACCAGAAATCAAGATGCTCACAATCTTATAACTCAAGAAAGCATCGATGCATGCATATTGTACCTGATCCAGAGTCAGCCATTCATTATCCCAATCACTCATCGTAACACTCTTCAGCTTGATCAACTCCTTCCCAAGAACCCTACTCATCAACCCTTTTAACCCTGTATTCCGAAGATTCCTCATACCATACTCCTCCGTTGCCAATGCTCCAATGTCAGTCGTATTCGCAACCTCTAGGTTCCAGTTCTCCATAAGCTTCTCTACATCGTTCTTGATCACGACATCGACGAATGTGTAGGCGGGGTTGCGGAGGAAGTTTCTGAGCGATTGAGGCATTCTAGGCGAGAAGAGGAGTTGAAAAATCATACAACGACGCCCCATACACAATTGGAGGGTGGCCATAAGGTTTTGGTGGTTCTAATTGCGGTTAGGACGCCACTCAACATCGAGGCCGACGATTAGGGAGTGGCAACGACGACGGTGTTTGCGTTTGTTTTCGGATATCCACATGTCGACGGAGTGTGGTGTTTCGGTTAGTAAAGTTAAAATGTTGTCTTCGAAGAATGTGATCTCATAGTGGTCATACTCGTGGGTATCGTTGGGGATGATATGCTCGTAATGGATAATCGACATCTCCATGGCTATGGCTTCTGTGGGGGAGCATGATTTTGGGAGAGATTGAGAGACGGTTTATAAGATTGGAGAAATTAAATATCCTCTTACTTTTTGTTTTTACATGTCTTCCTACCCAATAAAATGTTGACATGTGTAACATTTAATGAAATTTAATGATATTTTAGGATACTATATGACACATGTCACCATTTAAATAGTTAGGAGGATTGGTAGGAACAAATGATAATAGGATATTAAATTTCTCTAAGAATTGGAATTGAAAGTGGATTTTATTTTATGTTGAAAATGTAAGTTTGTGGTTTTCTTCTAACAATTTGATACATTTCTTTTTTGCCTTAATGGTCCATTAAAACTCCAAGTTGTACAAGTTATAATTTATAAAAAAAACAAAAGACAATGAACTATTGATTTATTTGTATCATTACCATTTGTTAACATGTATATAGAATCTTCCATGTAATTAGCTTTTCTTAGTTTAGCATCTAATGATCTTATCTAAAGAATTTGATTGTTTTTTCATTGAACTATGGAAGGGTATAAAATATACATATACAAGAGAGTTTCCTTAGGCACCAAAGAAAGAACTAGATGGATAACACCTAAAGAGGATATATACTAAAAATAAAGGAACGGCTAAGGATTTCCTTTATGTTCTATTCTTTTTGTAAAATATCCATCTCAAATAAAAGATTATGATATATATATCAAAGCTCATGTTTAAAGATGACAAAAAATAACTTGTATTCTACAAAGAATCCAATATAGGCAACGCCACCCTTTTACCATTAGTATTGTTTGTATTTACATGACATGCGTAAAAAATTTGGATGGCCTGCGAGAAGAAGATCTGAAGATGGTCTTATATGTATATGACTACACAACCGAACGTTGGAAACTATGGTTTTGATGTGTTTTGTTTTTGATGTATGTTTGGTGTTTTTTTGTTGTTATGTTCTTCTCCTTTGGGTTACTAACATAGATAACATCATCGCGAGTGCCCACGTAAGACGTGACAATAAAATAAAATACCATGCAATTGAATGACTACGAACAAGTGTCCAAGAATCCATCAAATTGATCTTAAATTCAAAAGCAAACAGGTAATGTAATTCATCTGGACCAAAGTTTTTGACATGTATTCAACCAAACACTCAACATCCACCAAAAAATAAAACAAAAAATATATATTAAAAAACCCTAATCTTTTCCTATGAAAGAGTACCTAGCTTAGATCATAGATTGTGAATCAAATTCCATTCAGCTCGCATTCCCAGAAATCAAGATCCTTCCGATCTTGTAACTCAAGAAAGCATCGATGCATGCATATTGTATCTGCTCCGCAGCCAGCCTTTCATCATCCCATCTGCTCATCGTCACATCCTCGGGCTTCATCAACTCCTTCCCGAGGACCTTTCTCGTCAACCGTTTCAACCCTGCATTCCGAAGATTCCTCATACCATACTCCTCCGCCGCCAAAGCCCCGATGTCAACAGTATTCGCAACCTCCAGGTTCCAGTGCTCCTTAAGCTTCTCGACGTCTTTATCGATTCCAACGCCGGTAAATGTGTAGGAGGGATTACGGAGGAAGTTTCTGAGCGACTGAGGCATTGTAGGAGAGAAGAGGATCTGAAAAATCAGGCACTGGCCTCCTACGCACAGTTGGAGGGTCGCCACCGGGTTTTCGTGATTCCGAATGAGGTTAGGTCGCCACTCAACATCGAGGCCGACGATGAGGCAGTGGAGACGACGGCGGTGTTTGTGTTCGATTTGGGATATCCATGTGTCGACGAAGGATGGTGTTTTTGTGACAAGAGTTAAAACGGTGTCTGTGAAGAATGTCACCTCGTAGTGTTCGTGGGTATCAGTGGGGATATCATGCTGGAAATATCTAATCGATGTCGCCATGGCTATGGCTTATATGTTGAGGAGCGTGATTTTGGGGGAGATATATAGAGTTGAATTGGAACCGGATTTGACATTTTTTTCCTTTTTTTTAAAAGGAAACTTTACTTAATCAACGCACAATCTTCCGTGCGTTTATGGCGGTTTGTTGTTTTCTTGTCAATATATTCACTTTATACCCTTATAGATATAGTTGTTTTGCATTAAAAGTCCATTAACGTCGAAGTTTCATAAACAGAATCTAACTATCCTTTGTTAACGTTATGTTCATTTGAATTTAACTATCCTTTGTTAACGTTATGTTGTTCGTTTTGTGTGAAATGAGGGAAGTGAGGTCATGTTTTGTTGCAATCGCATGTGTACGGTTTTAAAAGTCTCCTATGATATGATAGTTGTTGTTGAAAAGTTATGTTTGTAAAAGGAAAAATGTTATATGAAAAAGTTTTCGGAGTGAAAAAGAAATCATGTTTTTTGTTTATGTATCTGACTGACTATACTGAATAATAAAAAATAACCATATTATCCTATTGTTTTATAGATGAATGAAGTTGCTAAATAATTATAAAAAAACATACAAATTGTCATACAAAATCAAAATTATACAATAATCATTTAAAAATTCAAATATAAATCATCAAACAAAAATTTATTAAACACAAATCAAATAAATCCAAATAGAATGTCGATTAGATTCTTTTTAGTTTATTGTTTTTCAAGTTGATGTTACGTTGTTATTCTTTCTAACCATTTTTTATAACTCAACGTGTGATTCTTGAACCAGTTTATGTCCGATAATTGTGAGATTGATTAGATTTTTTTAAAATAAATTAGGGTGGTGATGGTGTTGTAAAAAAATTAACCCAATATAAATGAATTAAAAATTGATTACAAGAAATTAATAATTCAATAAACTAATATTTATCAATATAAAAATATTATATATTATAAATAATATTTATTAATATATATTAATCTAGTGAAAAAGTAATAATACAATAAAAAATATTTAAAAAATAATATTTAAAAAATAATAATAATCCAAGAAAGAAAGAGACGAGGTTAGGGAGACAATTGTCTTTCCGACCCATTCAACCAGACATATATAGTTTTTTGGCTTTCTAGAAAAGAAATATCTTACTAGGAAATACTCATATTTTTGTGCAAATCAAACAGTCTTTCCGGTTCACTCGGCCAGAAAGATCTCTTTAGACCTAGAAAGATGTCTATCAAACGGGGACTTAGTTTTTATTTATGTAGTTGCATACCAAATGGCCAATGGTTTAACGGTAAATAGTGACTCTTTCATATGAGAGGTCATGAGTTCAAGTCTTGGTGTATATATTGATGATCATTTAGGAATTCGTTGGTTTGTTTGTCATTTAAAAAAATTACGTAGTTTTATAAGTTTTATTTATAATTTATATTAAATTAATTTAATTTTATTTAATTAAAGCACCTAGGTGCGGTAACGTCTGCGTTTCTGGCTAAGCATTATTATAATGATGTAATAGGTAGGGTCAACAATTGTAACCTATGTTGAAGTAACGAAGAAGAATTATTTGAGTATTATTTGATTTATATGCAACATATGTGATTATAACGATATAATAAAATAATAATAATAATAATAATAATAATAATAATAATAATCGTAAAAAAAATAATAGATAAACCAAATATCTATGAAGAAAGTTGAAGTAATCGTAACAAGGATTCCGGAGATATAAGGAACGCGGAAATCTAACTTATAACAAAGAAACTATGACCCGTCAAAATTGTGCGACTAAACTGGCACGGCGTTGCGCATCGTAAAAGTGAATTTTTGATAAGCTACTTTTTAGCCTTAGTGATCTAAAAGAAAGTCGTAGTATATGTTAAGCCGAGAGTGTGCTTATAGAGAACATCCAAATCTGACTTCGTTTGAGGAATTGTGATTTTTCTAAGATTGTGCATAGCAGTATACAACTCGGAAATCGAATTCTAGATCGATCGATTATTAGTCGGCGCAACCTAAGCGAGAATTGAAGATCTCGTTAATAGGAGCTCAACGATATAAAGACAGTCGAAAATTGAGCTTGTATGCGAAAGATATAGAAGAAAACTTAGTCCCTACTCTTTAAGTGTGGCGAATTCGATACAAATTTGAAAATTTGAGATATAATGAGAATTAGTCGATGGAATCTAAATAAAAGTTGTAGCACACGTAATCCCCTAGAAAGACAGGTCGAATTCCGCATCGACCTAATACCAGGAGCCATACCAATTGCCAAATCACCTACAGGTTAGCTCCCGCCGAAATGCAAGAGCTATCCAGTCAACTAAGTAAGTTGTTGAGCAAGGGATTCATCCGACCAAGCTTCTCACCTTGGGGAGCTCCGGTCTTGTTTGTCAAGAAAAAGGACGGATCGTTTAGAATGTGCATCAATTATAGGGAACTAAATAAGCTTACCATCAAAAATCGATACCCACTTCCACGAATCGACAATCTATTTGACTAGCTTCAAAGAGCTAGTTATTTCTAAATAATATATCTCAGATCAGGTTATCATCAACTCCGATTTCGGGAAGAGGATATTCCAAAAACTGCTTTTGGAACACAATACGGTCATTATGAATTTGTCGTGATGCCCTTTGGTCTGACAAATGCCCGCGCTTCATTTATGGACCTCATGAATCGAGTCTGTCGCCCATTCCTGGATAAATTAGTGATTGTCTTCATCGACGATATTCTCATTTATTCTCGAAGCGAAGAAGAGCATGGTCAACATCTCCGTCAAATCTTGGAAACCCTAAGAACTGAAAGACTTTACGCAAAGCTTTCAAAGTGCGAATTATGGATCCGCAGTGTAAACTTTTTGGGTCATGTAGTCATCATGGAAGGGATTCATGTAGATCCTTCCAAGATAAAGGCCATTGAAGGTTGGGCTATCCCAATAACGCGAACAGAAATCAGTCAATTCTTGGGTCTCGCAGGCTACTACCGGAGGTTTATCCAGAATTTCTCTAAGATAGCCAAACCCCTTACCACGCTGACACAAAAGGGTGAGTCTTTCAACTGGACGGAAAAGCAAGAAGTCGCCTTCCAAACCCTAAAACAAGCCCTTTGTAGCGCATCAGTACCATCCTTACCAGAGGGAACCAAAGATTTCGTGGTCTACTGCGATGCTTCGAACCAAGGGTTAGGCTGTGTCCTCATGCAGCGTGGAAAGGTGATAGCTTTTGCACCCAGACAACTAAAAACGCACGAAGTAAATAACACCACTCATGATCTCGAGCTGGGAGCTGTGGTCTTCTCCCTAAAGATTTGGAGGCACTATCTCTACGGTACAAAGTGCACCATTTTCACCAACCACAAAAGTCTCCAGCACATTCTGAATCACAAAGAGTTAAACATGAGGCAGCGAAGATGGGTTGAGCTGCTAAATGATTACGATTGCGAGATCAAGTACCACCCGAGTAAGGCTAACGTGGTAGCCGATGCCTTGCAGAAAAAAGAATATCTAGGTCGTCGGGAGAAAACCTTAACAATAACAATCCAATTCCACCTAACCTCTCAACTCAAGAAAGCCCAAACAGATGCATTAGAGCAGGAGAACGCCGCAAATGAAATGTTGTGTGGGATGGACAAGAACTTCGAAGTCAAGGAGGACGGAGCTTACTATTTCATGAACATAATCTGGGTCCCTAAATTTGGGGGATTTAGAGGAATGATCATGGATGAATCTCACAAGACGTGATATTTCATCCATCCAGGTTCAGATAAGATATACATGGACATAAAACAACATTATTGGTGGCCAAATATGAAGGCGGATATCGCCACTTACATGGGCAAGTGTCTCACTTGCGCCAAAGTGAAAGCGGAATACCAAAAGCCCTCGGGACTATTGCAACAGCTAGCGATACCCGAGTGGAAATGAGAAATGATTACTATGGACTTCATGACCAAATTACCAAAGACAGCAGACAGATTGGATGCTATCTGGGTAATCGTCGATAGGTTAACAAATTCGCTCATTTCTCACCAATAAAAGAATCCTACAAGATGGAAAAGCTGACGCGAATCTACATCAAGGAGATCGTAAGACTTCATGGAGTACCGGTGTCTGTTATCTCGGATCGAGATAGTAGGTTTACCTCGAGGTTTTGGCAGTCACTTCAGAAGACAATGGGAACGCAATTGGACATGAGTACTGCTTATCAGTTATCACCCTCTAACCGATGGCCAAAGTGAAGGAACCATACAAACACTTGAGGACATGTTGCGAGCTTGTGTGATTGATTTAGGCAAGTCATGGGATGACCACTTACCCTTCGTCGAATTCTCATACAACAACAGTTATCACACGAGCATCAAGGTTGCTCCTTTCGAGGCTCTTTATGGTCGCAAATGCAGATCGCCTCTATGTTCGGATGAGGTGGGTGACACTCAACTAGCATTCCGATTGTGAAGGTTCGATGGAACGCAAAGCATGGATCGGAATTCACATGGGAACGCAAAGACCAGATGAAGCAGAAGTACCATCACTTATTCTCTCGTTCTTAAGTTCTTTCAAAAAGAATTTTGGGACAAAATTCCCTCTAACGGGGGGATGATGTCACAACTAGCATTTTAACTACGAAATTCTATTGTCATGTAAACATTCATCTAGTGTAATGACTTGTACTCTAAGTGAATATCATGCCCTATGCTCACTCACTACATCTCTTATAGTCAACTATGTGTTGAAAACCCTAGAAATCCCGGTTCAAGTTCAATATGGACTAGGAATCTCTTATTGGGCCAATAAACTTTCAACTTGACTATGATGGGCCTAGAAACTCTAATTGGGTTTTAATTGGACCCACATTCATAAAACTTAACATTTTGGGCTATGTGGCCCTAAAAATATTCCGTTTACCCTAATGGGCCTTGTTGGGTTATAAATGATTTAATTAGATCTAATGGGCCATAAACTCATTCCTTTATACAATATTGGGTCGTGGACCTCCTTAAGAGCCTAATGGGCCAAGAACTAATTATTTGGGCCACATAGGATCATGACCAAGCATGTAAGGCCCAAGCTACTCATCATTTCCTCTCTTTTTAGCCTATCTCGGCCCAACTATGCAAAAAAAAGGAAGAGAAAATGATTAATTAACCTAATGCATGACACCTCATTTTTGTTTAGGAGATAACCAAGCTTATTACACACCAGTAACAAGGCATTCTCATATCTCCATGCAACATCACCTCAAATCTCTCTCTTTCCCCCCTCTTCTTATCTCCGGCCGAGACTCCCACCACCCCACATCCATTTCTCATTTCAAGCACTTTCAAAACTCTCTCAAAAGAACTCCTCCTTCTTCCTCTAAATTCTCGAGACTTGTGGTAATCTCCAAGAAGTTTTGTACTAAGGTTATCATCTTTGGTAAGTTCATACTTGGATCTATGGTTTAGTTTCTTGATTACTTCAAAAATCTCTTCTTAACTCATACCATTTCATGATCTTGCTTCTTAGAACCCATCTAGGTCCAAAAACTTCTCAAGGAGCTTGCTAGGGCCGAGAATCACATCATCTTCTTCCATTTCTTCTTCAAACCGAGAACCACAAAGCAAAGTGAGTTCATACCCCCTTGTTTTCGATTTTATCTTGTTTTGTGGGAGGATACAAGTCCTTATGTGTTATATCTATGTATTTGTGCATGTTATGTGTGTATTTCTTGGTTTAAGTTGTGCTTATTTGATGAAACACTATATATCTTGAAAATTCTAACCAAAAGTTGCGATATGTGTAACTAAAACACTTCAAACAACATAATATGAAGTTAGATGGGTTTAACATGTGAAGATCCATAAGAAGTTAAACAAAAATCTTGAAAAAGGGCCATTTTTGGACAAATAAACAAAAATATGAGATTTTATGTCACTTTCGGTTTTACAAGGACTAAAAGAGTCACTTTTATACAAAAATGAGTTACTATGATATTTTTAGGGGTAAAAAGGGACCAAAAATGTAAATTTTTGAACATTGGGCCATAAAAATGGGCTTTTCGGTTTTAGTGGGCCAAAAATGTAAAAAAAAAAATTCTCGATTTCAAGGAGTAAATCATTATTTGACTCAAGTTTGAGTCCAAAAATGTAAACCTACGGGTTCATGGGTTAAAAATGATTTTTTTTCAAAGTTTGGGCCAAAAACGTAATTCCTATGAAAAGTGAGATAATAATGTAAATTTTTATAATCATGGGCCAAAAATGTCATATTTATAAAACTTTAGTCAAATTTGTCATGTTATCTAAAAATGGGCTAAAATGCAAATCCTTACAACAATGGGCCGAAAATAACATTTATTATATATTTTGGGTCAAAAGTGTCAATCTCTATAAAGATGGGCCAAAAATAACATTTTATATACATTTGGTCCATAAATGTAAATTTCGAAACAATGGGCCTAATATATCTATTACATGTTCATTTGGGCCTTAGTGGCTCACATACATGTTTGTTGGGCCTAATATGTTTATTTCATGTTTATGGGGCCTTAGTGACCCATATACATGCTTTTGGGCTCAAATTAAGCCTTTCATGTTAATTGGGCCTTAGTGGCCCGTATGCATGCTAATTAGGCCTGAGTTATTCGATATATGTTATTGGGCCTTGGTGGCCCATATACCTGTTACTGGGTCTCGTAGATTCGGATACATACTTTTGATTTGAAAACTTAAAACATATACGTAAAACATTATACATCGTAAGACAATATACTTGTAATACATTGCTCGTGAACAAGTTGAGGATCTAGTGAGACTTGTCGGTTGACACCTTTGAGTGTATGATGTAGCCTGTAATTATAATCAGAGTCGCCTGGAGGGAGAGCGGGAGTTTGTGTATAGATCTATACGAGGTGACACCCCACACCTGAGCTGTTCGCTACAGCTAAACTAGGCCAGTCTAGGGTGACAAACCTTACCTTCGACAAACCGGCGTTTGATAAGCCATGACAGGCGAATTAGTCTTTATTAAGCATGGTTGTAATGACTCACATAAAGATCAATACCATCATAATACTATGGAATACAAATACAAATCGGGGCGACACAAAGCGTACACACACTAATACCTGGTCTTAGGGTTCTAAGAGTACATTACTTTTATAATTAGAAAATATCAGATTTTCTGGGGAAAATATATATTTACACACCACCTTCAATTTACAACAGAAACAAATAGGATTTTTGGGAACTTATTCTTACATATTTTCTACAATGGAAACCACACATGCATTAATACTTGATTTGATACATCATTTTCAAACTCTTTTGCAGAAAATATCGGATTTTCTGGTGTTTTACAATCGATACAAATTTTTTCATTAAATTACACTAATGAACTCACCAACATTGTTATGTTGACCGTTTTTCAAAATAACTTGTATTCTCAGGAACTCGTTAAGCGGAAGAATCAACAAGAATATGGATTTTGTTTTGTGTACTGTTAAACATCGTACTATGAATGTTATGGTCATGTAATTTAAAATATTGTACTTGATGTGAACAATGACAGTTGTATTATATTATGCATGGTGATGATGATGTTATGTTTTATTTATATTCATTGTAATGATATTTCAAGATGAAGTCACGCACAAGCCCCCGGACGTTTCCGTCGTCTGGTTCGGGGGTGTGACAGATTGGTATCAGAGCATTGTTTATAGTGAACTGACATATCTAATCATACTTGATATGCAACTATAAATGCGATGGGACTAAAACACTCTGAATAAAGTGCATACATTAAAACAATAACATTAAACGTCTCTGGAGGAAATGGAACACTGTGATTAAACTCGGGAAGTATGTAGTCATATTGGGGGTAAATATAGCCTGATCAACTATATTTATTCAAAATATGACCAACATGTGTTTGAGGGTAATCATAGCGGTAAATTGCCCTAGAAACTTACCTCATATCCAAAACTTCTCAGGAATTTAAACACAAATAATTAAAATACTATAGGAGTATTTTGAAATGTTATATACACACTCCCTTTACACACTTCTCACTCCTAGTTTCTCACACAGTCACCATGGACGAAGCACAATAGGGCATTCTTTTCTACCAGAACCTAGTGGCCCACGGAGTAGTTGAGGAAGACCCCGTGGTGGAGGCGGCCCCCGATGTCGAGCCAGAAGAATACATGGAGACGGATTATGAGTTTGGGGAATACGATGAGGTCACAGAGGAGAATGGAGATATGAATGAAGTACCTAGTGAACCTCCTACTTCCGAGACAGTTCAGGATCACTCCATAGCACCACGGGATCCCGTAGATAGGACTCACTCCCTAGAGGAGGAGGTTGCCACTCTTCGGCAACAACTTTTAGCGATAGAGGCCCGAGCTGTTCAGGCCGAGCACGAGAGAGATGAAGTGGTCAGAGAGATGACCGAGATGGATACTCTTGTCGCACGACATTTCGGCATATGATATTGTTGGCAGACCCATCTCATCATAGTTAGCACCTGTTTTTTTTGGAAGAGATAGTTAGCACCTGTTCATGTACTCCCGTTATGATTTTCTTTTGATGTTTTACTCTATGTACTATCGACCATATGTTTAAGTGATTACACTACTCATAGGGTCGTCATGCTGACGGATTATATGTTTCCCCATGTACTGTATGACTTTTTGGCAAATTTTCATGTATTAAAAACAATTATTATTAATAGAAATGTTCTATGCTTTATCGTGATGTTTTTATCTGCTATGTGTTATATTTCCTCGTTTAATGTTAATACATGGAATCACTTAGATGCAAACTCGATTTGCCGAGTCTGTGGAATTCTAAACTCAGAATATGATATGTACTCAACGCCTTTCCGTTCTTTGACAGAAAGATGCCTCAAAGACCCAACCGTGGAAACAACACAACACCGAACCCACTAGAATCAAACTCAGTTGCATTCCAAGAAGCAGTGTC
The DNA here is from genome assembly GCF_051521515.1 of Lactuca serriola. NCBI lineage: Eukaryota > Viridiplantae > Streptophyta > Magnoliopsida > Asterales > Asteraceae > Lactuca > Lactuca serriola. Next base: position 74,206,315 of record NC_136416.1, read on the forward strand.
TGCTGCAGTCACTGCAGCACTTGCGCAGATTCGCAACGGAAACAACAGAGAAGGCAATAGACAGGGAACGGGAAGCACAAATAAAGGAACAAACCATGACACCACACGGACCTGCACCTACAAGGACTTCACCAATGCCAAACCTCGAACCTTCAATGGAACAGGAGGCGTAATAGCCCTAAAGCGATGGATTGAGAAGGTGGAATCAGTTTTTGAAATTTGCGGGTGTCCGGAAGGGTGTAAGGTCAAGTTTGTGGCCTGTACATTCATTGATCAAGCTCTCTCCTGGTGGAATGGTCACGTAGAGGCCATGACCCTCCCGGTGGCGAACGCGATGCCATGGCAAGATCTTAAGGAAATGATGTTGGCTGAATACTGTTTGAGAGGTGAAATCCAGAAGATGGAACAAGAGTTGTGGAATCTCACGATTCAAAAATCTGATATCGACGCATACATATCCAGGTTTAGTGAGTTGTCTCTCTTGTGTCCCAGAATGATCACCTCTGAAGGGAAAAAGATTGAGAGGTTTATCTGGGGATTGATCGCGCCAATCCAAGGGAATGTCATTGCAGCAAACCCTAATACGTATGATAGTGCAAAGAGGTTGGCCAAGAAATTGTATGATCATGGCAACAAAAAGGGTGCCAAAACTGGAGAAGCGGAGGTTAAGAAAGAAGGTGAGAACAAGAAGGGGAAAAACAACAAGCGAAAGGGAAAACAAAACTTTGAATCATCAAAGAAACAACAAATTGTGACTGTCCATGCTGCAACTCAAGCTACCACCACACCACATGCTCCAGCCTCATCCACACCAAATAATCCCAAGCAATACTCAGGGACCCTTCCTAAGTGTAGCAAATGCAAATTTTACCATTAGGGAGAATGTAGAGAGATGCACTGCACAAGCTGCAACTGAAGGGGTTACACTGCAAGGTACTGCAGAGCATATCCGCAACAAAACCAACAGTCAAACAACAACAATCGCAACAACAACAACAACAACAACAATTTTGGGGCCAATTACACCTGCTATGGGTGTGGAGAAACCGTCCATTTTCAGCGCAACTGCCCTAAAACAAACAATCAAGGGGCAAGAGCAACAGGAAGAGTGTTGACAATGGGTCAAGGCCAAGCAGTGCAGGACCCAACAGTTGTTACTGGTACGTTCCTACTTAACGACTCATATGCATGCATCTTCTTTGATAGTGGGGCGGAGCAAAGTTTCGTTAGTAATAAATTCAAACACTTAATAAATCAACATCCCCAGAAGCTCAACGAAGCCTTCACGGTGGAAATGGCTAATGGGAAGACTGAAACAACCAAAGATATCTATGTAGGGTGCACGTTAACACTAAAAAACACTCCTTTCAAATAGACTTGATGCTAGTAAATATTAGGAGTTTTGATGTGATAATTGGCATGGATTGGTTGAGCCCCCACCGTGCTGATATTATGTGTTGCAACAAGGGCGCTCGCCTTCATCTCCCCAATCACGAAACCCTAACAATCTATGGCGATAAACCTAGCACCAACCTTTGCCTTATCTTGTGTATCAAGGCACATAAGTTTTTACACGAGAAGAAATACGCATTCCTTGCTCATGTGGTGGATAAGACCAAAGAAGAAGTGAACATTCAAGACATTCCAATGACATTTGACTTCCCGGATGTATTTCAAGAAGATCTTCTGGGAATACCCCCAGAAAGACAGGTCGAATTCCGCATCGACCTGATACCAGGAGTTATACCAATTGCCAAATCACCCTACAGGTTAGCTCCCGCCAAAATGCAGGAGTTATCCAGTCAACTAAGCGAGTTGCTGAGCAAGGGATTCATCCGACCAAGCTTCTCCCCCTGGGGAGCTCCGGTCTTGTTTGTCAAGAAAAAGGACGGATCCTTTAGAATGTGCATCGATTATAGGGAACTAAATTAGCTTACCATCAAAAATCGATACCCACTTCCACGAATCGACAATCTATTTGACCAGCTTCAAAGAGCTAGTTATTTCTAAATAATATATCTCAGATCCGGTTATCATCAACTCTGATTTCGGGAAGAGGATATTCCAAAAACTGCTTTTGGAACACAATACAGTCATTATGAATTTGTCGTGATGCCCTTTGGTCTGACAAATGCCCGCGCTTCATTTATGGACCTCATGAATCGAGTCTGTCGCCCATTCCTGGATAAATTAGTGATTGTCTTCATCGACGATATTCTCATTTATTCTCGAAGCGAAGAAGAGCATGGTCAACATCTCCGTCAAATCTTGGAAACCCTAAGAACTGAAAGACTTTACGCGAAGCTTTCAAAGTGCGAATTATGGATCCGCAGTGTAAACTTTTTGGGTCATGTAGTCATCATGGAAGGGATTCATGTAGATCCTTCCAAGATAAAGGCCATTGAAGGTTGGGCTATCCCAAGAACCCGAACAGAAATCAGTCAATTCTTGGGTCTCGCAGGCTACTACCGGAGGTTTATCCAGAATTTCTCTAAGCTAGCCAAACCCCTTACCACGCTGACACAAAAGGGTGAGTCTTTCAACTGGACGGAAAAGCAAGAAGCAGCCTTCCAAACCCTAAAACGAGCCCTTTGTAGCGCATCAGTACCATCCTTACCAGAGGGAACCGAAGATTTCGTGGTCTACTGCGATGCTTCGAACCAAGGGTTAGGCTGTGTCCTCATGCAGCGCGGAAAGGTGATAGCTTTTGCACCCAGGCAACTAAAAACGCACGAAGTAAATAACACCACTCATGATCTCGAGCTGGGAGCGGTGGTCTTCGCCCTAAAGATTTGGAGGCACTATCTCTACGGTACAAAGCACACCATTTTCACCGACCACAAAAGTCTCCAGCACATTCTGAATCACAAAGAGTTAAACATGAGGCAGCGAAGATGGGTTGAGCTGCTAAATGATTACGATTGCGGGATCAACTACCACCCGGGTAAGGCTAACGTGGTAGCCGATGACTTGAGCAAAAAGGAATATTCAGGTCGCCGGGAGAAAACCTTAACAATAACAATCCAATCCCACCTAACCTATCAACTCAAGGAAGCCCAAACAAATGCATTAAAGCACGAGAACGTCGCAAATGAAATGTTGCATGGGATGGACAAGAACTTCGAAGTCAAGGAGGACGGAGCTTATTATTTCATGAAGAGAATCTGGGTCCCTAAATTTGGGGGTTTTAGAGGAATGATCATGGAGGAATCTCACAAGACGCGATATTTCATCCATCCAGGTTCAGATAAGATGTACACGGACATAAAACAGCATTATCGGTGGCCAAATATGAAGGCGGAGATCGCCACTTACGTGGGCAAGTGTCTCACTTGTGCCAAAGTAAAAATGGAATACCAAAAGCCTTCGGGACTTTTGCAACATCCAACAATACCGAGTGGAAATGGGAAATGATTACTATGGACTTCGTGACCAAATTACCAAAGACAGCAGGTGGATTGGATGCTATCTGGGTAATCGTCGATAGGTTAACAAAATGCGCTCATTTCTCACCAATAAAAGAATCCTACAAGATGGAAAAGCTGACGCGAATCTACATCAAGGAGATCGTAAGACTTCACGGAGTACCGGTGTTTGTTATCTCGGATCGAGATAGTAGGTTTACCTCGAGGTTTTGGCAGTCACTTCAGAAGGCAATTGGAACGCAATTGGATATGAGTACTGCTTATCAGTTATCACCCTCAAACCGATGGCCAAAGTGAACGAACCATACAAACACTTGAGGACATGTTGCAAGCTTGTGTGATTGATTTAGGCAAGTCATAGGAAGCCCACTTGCCCTTCGTCGAATTCTCATACAACAACAGTTATCACACGAGCATCAAGATTGCTCCTTTCGAGGTTCTTTATGGTCGCAAATGTAGATCGCCTCTATGTTGGGCTGAGGTGGGTGACACTCAACTAGCGAAAGAACAATCACCAGACAACACTCTCACAGGGCCAGAGATCATTCGGGAAATGACCAAGAAGATAGTCCAAATCAAAGCTCGACTTCAAGCATCGCGAGATCGACATAAGAGTTATGCTGACAAACGGCGAAAACCTCTGGAATTCCAGGTCGGAGATCGGGTACTATTGAAATTCTCTCCCTGGAAAGGAATGATTCGTTTTGGGAAACGGGGAAAACTGAACCCGCGATACATCGGACCATTCGAGATCCTCTCCCGAATTATTCCGATAGCCTATAAGCTGCAGCTACCTTCGGAGTTCAGCAATGTACACCCTGTGTTCCACGTCTCGGATTTGAAAAAGTGCTTATCAGACGAAACTCTTGTCATTCCTTTGGAAGAGATCAAAATAAACGAGAATCTCCTATTCGTCGAAGAACCGGTTGAGATTTTGGATAGGGAAGTGAAGCGTACGAAGCAGAGCCGCATTCCGATTGTGAAGGTTTGATGGAACGCTAAGCGTGGACCAGAAATCACATGGGAACGCGAAGACCAGATGAAGCAGAAGTACCATCACCTATTCTCTCGTTCTTAAGTCCTTCTTTCAAAAGAATTTCGGTACGAAAGTCCCTCTAACGGGGGGATAACGTCATAACTAGCATTTTAGCTAGGAAATTCTATTCTCATGTAAGCATTCATCTAGTGTAGTGACTTGTACTCTAAGTGAATATCATGCCCTATACTCACTCACTACATCTATTATAGTCAACTATGTGTTGAAAACCCTATAAATCCCGATTTAAGTTTATTATGGACTAGGACTCTCTTATTGGGCCAATAAACTTTCAACTTGACTATGATGGGCCTAGAAACCTTAATTGGGTTATAATTGGACCCATATTCATAAAACATAACATTTTGGGCCATGTGGGACTAAAAATGATTCCATTTACCCTAATGGGCCTTGTTGGGCCATAAATAATTTAATTAGCCCTAATGGGCAATAAACCCATTCCTTTATACAATATTGGGCTGTGAACCTCCTTAAGAGCCCAATGGACTGAGAACTAATTATCTGGGCCACATAGGATCATGACCAAGCATGTAAGGCCCAAGCTATCCATCCTTTCCTCTCTTCTTAGCCTCTCTCGGCCCAACTATGCAAAAAAAAAAAGGAAGAGAAAATGATTAATTAACTAATGCATGACACCTAACGCTTAAACAAATCAGTCTTTTATGGCCGTGAAATTGGGGATGTCACATATGATGTTTGTTTTATATAAGTCAAATTGTTTGCAATAGGTGGATCACATTTGCACATCTATACAATAGAAAAGGTGGACCAAACGTCTACAGTATGAAAGAAGAAGACTGTTTGTTTTTTTAAATACTACAGACTGCTAGAATAAACTAAAATCTAATTAAACTGGTTTTTTAAATAACATAAAAAAGTTTTTCAATAATTTGTGACTTTATTATAGATAATTAAAATGTAAGTCAACTTTTATGTATTATTGTATAAAAAGTGAAAATAAAATGGTACGAATTAACGTATATATTTGATAAAAACCAATAAACTTTGGTCACAAGGTTATGTCTAAACATTGTAATTAGGGATAAAAGAATTTAACATATAAAATGGATGAAATTATACTTTGATTTTATATGAAATTTTTCAAAAAATTTATTTTACTTTTATCAATTTAATTAATTAAAAACTGTTCATAAATATTTTTCTCAAGAAATGAATGATACTACATTAAATAATGTTTATAAAATTTGACACAAAAAATATAAGATAATGATATATATATATATATATATATATATATATATATATATATATATATATATATATATATATATATATATATATATCCGGTCTATAATTTAGCATAAAACCGATCGTTGTTGAACCGTCGAGTCCGACCGGTTCGAATCGTTTTTTTAATTAAAACACTGATGAGTTCTGACATGGTATCAACCTAAAAAACAATCCAAAGTTGTCACACTCTCGGCCGGTGGTGGAAACGCCGAGCCGTGACATTGGCACGCTTGATTATCCAAACGACATTACTACATTGATTCTTACTTAATGAAACATATCTATTTCCACGCTCTTGTTCTTCCTTGCATTGATTTTTTCTTCTTCCGATTCCCTAGGAATACATGGATTTTGAAAACGATCAACATAATGTTGTAGAGTTCACATGTCTTAAGCTTTAGGGGTAGGCCTGGCAATCGTGTCGTGTTCGAGTTGGCGGGTTGGCGGGTCAAAATATGTCAACCCAAACACGACCCATTTAAATATACAGGTCATGGGTTGACAGGTTTGGAACATAAACCCATATATGACCCGCCAACCCATTTATTTATATGGGTTCACGGGTTGGCGGGTTCGTAGGTCAGATTCTATAAATAAAATTGAAAAATAAACATGAATAAATTCTTGATGGTTGATGCAAACATATCCAAATTTTAGACACTTAGGTCTTAAACATCCAAATGAAAATTAAAAACATTCATAGAAACTTGTTCAAACTAAACATTAATACAAACATAGATAATTCAAGTGCTAAAGTAATAGCTACAATTCCCATTTATTTCTCCAAAAAAAACAAAGTCAATTCTCCAACACCATTTCGATACCTGATTTTTTGATCACAGAGTAACAGAGGGGAGGGTGGGACTGTGGGAGACTGGAAGTCTGGAAGAGGGAGCTACGCTCATACGTGATTTGATTTTGAGATTATTATTTAGGGCAAATGGGCAAAATGGTTACAGACTTAGCCTTACAAGTTACGACTTACGACCTTTGACATCCACCACAAGTCAAAATGTCAAAGCAGTCAAATAGTCTATGAATCAATGGTAGATATTATATAATACTTATTAAATATTAATACTTGATGCATAAATGCATTTAAAAATAAAATAATTTTTTAATATTAAGAATATAAACGGGTTGGCGGGTCAAGCCGTTTATTTTTTGAGAAACTCATATATGACCCGTTTAATAAACGGGTTGGCGGGTTGAAAAACTCAACCCAAACTCATTTATTTCGTGTCGTGTCAAGAATTGTCAGACCTATTTAGGGATATAAAATCTTTGTTTATGAATACATAGGCTTCCAAGATTCTTCTATTAACATGGAGTATAACTTCTCATATTCTCCTTTAGTATTTGATTTGCTTCTTTCATTTATCAGAAAAGAATTTGGATTATAACTCGATCAGTTTTGAGTAGTTTTTTACTTTTTAGATAAAATACTTAGGAAAGTGTTTACCTTTATATTATATATTATTAATATCTTTATATCTTATTTTTCCTAGGATAGGTATTTTCTTTCGAACTTATCCTATAACCTTTTCCTTTTATTTGAATAAGTTTCTTTTGACCTTTCATATTTTTAATTATCTATTAGGCATTTTCTTCTAGGTAGAATAATTTATTTATTTCATACTTTAATTATTCCCTAGGCATTAACCTCCAGGTAATTTTATTTATTTAATCATACTTTGATTACTCCTAGGCAATTTAATTTACAAAGATTGATGGGTAGTGTTACAATGAGTCCCTATAACCGAGCTATATGACTTGAAATTTCCTCGTCACGACACTTCATCGGACGTCGTAACAAAGACTATAAAGTTATGCCTGACGAGGATGTAGCTAGAAAGCACAGGTGCGAGTGTCAATCATGTATAGATCTATACTTACCTTTCACGTTCACTTAAGATTAACGATTATAGGTCCGGTGTAGCCGAATATCAATCAACTATGGATGAATAATACGTCTCATTTAACCAGTGTTCTAAAAGGCGCGCCATGGCGGGCGCCAAGGCGCGCCATGGCGTGAGGCGCGGCGTCGCCGTTACGAAAAGCTTCATAACGTTGCTGTTAGGCGTGGCGCATGGCAAGGCGTGATATGGCGTGCCATGGCGTGTTATGGCGCGTGTTTTTCGTTTGAGACACGTTTTTTTGCTCTTTTTTATACCTTTTCTAATCGGACATACAAGTATTGTGTTTTTTATTAACTTTCTGTTATTAGTTGTTGATATAACACTTCTAAAAACTAGGTATATTTGATATAAATTTATATTTATGCGGTAATATAATTATAAATTAATACAAAATCGCCGCTTTACATCACGCCTTGAAAAACGTCATGGCTCGCCATAACTCGTTAAGCTTGAGGCTTGGCCTTGCCGCCACGCCACGCCACGCCTCACGCCTTTTAGAACCTTGCATTTAACACATACTTTGTTTAACCTTTTAAGTATGATTCTTTATGTCCTTTTTTATTTAGTTTTTCCTTTAATATACTTTTCTTTACATAATTATCAATATATATATATATATATATATATATATATATATATATATATATATATATATATATATATATATATATATATATATATATAGTTAACCCTTAATATATAATATTTATCTTTATTTTAATATCTTTGATAGGTTATGGTACACTTAAGTACATTGACTATCCTTATGTTTGCTTTTGATATAGTTTATTCCATAATTATTCAAATATGTATATAAATGTTATACCATATCTATAAAATAATTATTTGATATTCTTAAGATATTAAAGCATTGTAACAACTAGGTACAATGTTTATCCTATGATTTTGACAGCATAATGACTAGAAACTAGGTTATTCTAGGGAATAGGTCAGCATAGAAATAGGTATAATCCTTGAGTATAGTCTTAGACATTATAACGACTAGGCATAATATCATTCTTAAAGCTTATGTAAGGTAACTACCAGACGTAATATTATCCTAACGTTCGCATTCAGTTTCAAAACTATTGATATATTACAAGTAATAATCTTTTGTAAAATCATTGAAATAGTTTTATAGCATGTATTCCCCCTCATAAGATATTTGAAAATGGTAAAAGTGGGGTTGTGAAACTCACATTAACAACGTGATTTGAAAGACTCGGGTTATCAGATTGGAAACTTCCAACCATCTTAGGAGGAGGAGAGGATTCCGGATTGATTTAGAGAGAAAGGAAGAAAGTTCAAGGTCTGGATTTGGATGAAATGAGGGCTTCTATTTATAGGGTGGGTGCGTGTGGTACAATACATGCACGGTGTGCTCGAGCCTTGTGGCCCATCCAAAACTTTCCACGTGTCACCTTCCTGGTGGTCCATGTCTCTCGTATCTCGATGAATCTGGGGTCAGACGTACATGTCGGGAAAGACGTGCACCTCTTACGCACAAAAATGATTTTGTAAAATCATATCTTTTGCGTATGAGTTCTAATATTTACCCTCTTTATATCTACGAAATGGTCTCGACTAGCACTACAAATTACCATTAGGTTGTTTCGACAAATATTGACTTTCACCTTTTTGCATAACGGGGTAAAGTTTAATGATTTTATAAAAATCATATCTTCTTCATACAATCTCTATTTTCGGCGTTCTTTGTCCTATTGTGCTCACCTCGAGAAATACTATAACACCCGGATCTCGAGGTAATTCAAATTCCAATTTATGGCATTTAAGGTTTGCCATGGCATGGGGGAGGCACCACGACATGGAAAATAAAGAAGCATCGCGGGTCATTTTTAAGCCGCCACGACATGGTAGTATATAGCCACGACGTGACAGCTGGAAAATGACAAAACCCTATTTCCGAGTTTTTCTCCCTATTTAAAGGAATGAGCAAGCTAGGGTTTGCTTACCCTCAGCCTCCACCAGCCTCTTTGAGACCTGAGAAAAGCCTAATCCCCTCCTCCTTTTTTTAAGCCTTGTTTTGGTGTTCTTTGAAGCCATTGAAGGAAGAAAGAAGAAGAAGTGAGCTAAGTTCCAACAAGAAACTCTCCTCCTTCGAAAACTTCCAGCCATCTTGGAGGAGGAGAGGACTCCAAATAGATTTAGAGAGAAAGGAAGATAGTTTGAGGTGTGGATTTGGACGAAATGAGGGATTCTATTTGTAGGATTGGTGCACGTGGCGCAATACATGTGCGTCGTGCACGAGCCTCGTGGCCTATCCAAGACATGCCACGTGTTACCTTCCCGGTGGTCCACGTCTCTCGTATCTTGACGAATTTGTGGTCAGACGTACACGATGGGCAAGGCGTGCACCTCGTGTACACAAAAATGATTTTGTAAAAATCATATCTTTTGTATACGAGTTCTAATATTTACCCTCTTTATATCTATGAAATGGTTTCAACTAGTACTACAACTTTCCTTTAGGTTGTTTCGACAAATATTGACTTTCACGTTTTTGTCTAACGAGGTAAAATTTAATGATTTTTTTAAAAATCATATCTTCTTCATACGACCTCCGTTTTCAGCGTGCTTTGTCCTATTGTTCTCACCTCGAGAAATACTACGACTTTCCTTTTGATGACGTTAGCCAAAACTTAACCAATTTGTTAGTACTATTTTAACATTGTAAAATTGATATACGCGGTTGATTTTATTTCCTACAAAAATCGTAACTCCTCCAATTAAAGTTAGATTTTTACAAAATTTACATCTTTGAATTCACCTTGTAACATACTTTCCTAATATGTTACTTTTTACACTAATTAACACTTTTTTGCACACTTAATTGTGCGATTTACACATAATTTGGATGATTTTATCTTATATATTGAGACTCTAAGTCTTGTTCTTAGATACTTATCATTTTCCGAGTTCTTTTACAATCAATGGCTGGTCACAACTATTGCAATTGTCACATTCTCCCACTGTTTAAAGAATTTCGTCCCGAAATTCAGACCGTAGCGTTTTTCCTTATTAGGGGAGACCAGTTTCTTAATATTTGCTTGATCATTCCTTTTCGTTGGGATAACTTACCCTCCTTTTATCACCCATCCTTGGGTTTACATTGTTTCTTCTTCTAATTCTTTAACTTCAGCTTTTTGGTGTTTATTTATTCTTATTTTACTCCAGGAGGAAACCTAGGCTTAGGTTTTATTCTTCCTTTGTTTTTTTGTTGATTCCTAGAGGTATTTCTATGTTCTAATCTTCATGAATAAGTGTAGATTCTGTAGAGTCTATATGTGTTGTGATAAGTCGAACCTTAGGTAGTTGTCTTAATTGCGAATAACTTGTAAACGACAAAGGTCCACAAGACTTCGTTGTATATGTATTTACTAGGCACTTTGGTTGTTTGCTATGTAATGATGAATTCCTAGTAATTTTTATATTTGTGAGTATCCTATAAATAGGGTAGGTACATTAGAGGGTTGTAACCTTTTGCACTTGTATGCATCGAGCTTTCTTTCTCATTGCAACTCCTGTTGTACTCATTCCAGATTAATTGAGCTGAATCAGGATCTTATATAGATCTCGGTGTTCATACTTACTCTGATTTTACTTATGATTGATAAAAACTTTACTCAAACATCCTTTCAATTGGTATCAGAGTAGGAATCTTCACATCGTTTGAAGAATCTCATTCATATTTTCATCTTATTGAGCCATTCTTCTGATTAAATCATTGCGCAAGTGAAAATGTAATTCTTCAATCGATCATTGTGATTTTACATTTCTGCAATCGTTTTATCAATCATTTTGCATCCGATTTCTTTCTTTTCAAAGTTTATCCTCTTTTCAATCGATAAAATGAAACATCTGAATGTCAACGCTGTGATGAACTACACTAACTTGGTTGGATCTGCAATGAAAATTTCGATGCTGCTTCCTAAATATTAAGATCATTGGGTGAATCGTATGGAAGACTATCTCAACATAATTGATGAAGATCTATGGCGTTCAATCGAGAAAGGACCTTATCGTGCTGATCTTATTCAAGTAGTTGGAAATGTTGGTGTTGCAAAGGACATGATTACTCCAGGCACCAAGGAGAAGGCGAATGAAAAACGTTGTCTTCGTGAATTGTGTGGAGCTTTGCCACAGGTGGTTTACAATTACATTCTAGGTTGCAAGACAGCGAAAGAAATTTAGGACACTTTGAAAGAGAAATATCAAGGTAGTGAAAGACCCAAAAAGAGCTCAATCACTCGATGCTTATCAGATTTAACCGATTTAAACAAAAGGAGAGTGAATCTATCAAAGCTTGTTATGATAGATTCAATGATCTTATCTAAAAGTGTACCAAATATGGCATTGTTCGTACCACACTTGAGTTCGAAATCACCTTCATCCTAGGCTTGAAGAAAGAATGGAAGAACATTTTCCTTATGATCAAGACGTACGGGAATTTCGACACATACTCTCTGTCGAATCTCTACAATATCTTGAAAGCACATGAGTCTGAAGTGAAGGAGATAGCTGAAGAGAACAAAAAGATGAATTTTGGTGGTTCAATGGCACTTATTTCTATGACAACTAGGAATGAGAATGGTTCTGATGATGACGCCGAGGAAAATGAAGAATGTATTCTACTCAACTCTGATGACGAAGCTATAACTTATTACTCCAATAATAAGGTAAAGAAGTCTAATAAGGTGGATTCCGTTAGATGATATTCAGGTGCGGAAATGTGTAGTCGATGATTCTGCGGTGATTTCGTTAGATGATATTCAGGTGGATGACGCCTGAATTACGTGGAAAAGCCCAATACTAAGACTATGTGTAATAAGGTGGTGAATCTGGTGAAGGTACAATGGAAGCACCGAAGAGGCTCTGAGTGGATCTGGGAGCCGGAGGACGAGATTAGATAGCACTACCTGGATTTATTCGCATCATAGGACTTCGAGGACGAAATCTAATTCTAGTTGGGGAGAGTTGTAACATCTAAAATCTAGGTATTCTTTTAAAAAATAAACGTTAACTACAGTGAAGATTTTTGAGTTATGGAAATTGTTTCTTATTTTTTATTTTTTTATTCATGTCAATCGGGTTAAAGAAAGAAAAGGAACATGACACCTTTTCTAAAAAAAATTGATAAATAACCGATTTTGATAAATAAGTTTAAAATTTTTTCCTAATAAATAAAATAAAGATTTTTTTTGTTATATAACTTGCTTTTTTCTTATGTCAATTTGTGGTAATTTTAAATAGATATCGATTTTATTGATTTTATTAATGGATTTTTATATATATATATTTTTAAAATTAACCTACATAATACATACATCACACAACTAATATACCTATTATATAAATAACTTTTTTCAAAATCACCAATTTGATTAAAAACTTAAAAGTGAGTTTTAGAGCATCTGTCTTTGTCATGGAACTTTCAACAAGATTTGTTTAAATGGTTAAAACTTATTCGATTAAAAAAATATCTAATTATATACGTACACATGCAAATGGATAAAAATCAGAAAGTATACATAAAGTCACCCTTATGTCAAGTTCCATTTTAATAGTGGATAAAATAACTGAAGCAACTTTGTTAAAATGACGAATTTGTACAATATAAATCACTTCCGATCGACGATCGTATTTGAATTGCCTTTTGTTACGATAAAAGATAGGATCATAAGATCAATTGATAAAAATGAGTTTTAGTTAAAAAAAACAAATAGGTATTGTAATTAATCTGCACCAAATCATCCGAAATCCATTCATTCAATTAAAGCATCATATCCCTAAATCATCAAAAAAACATTCACTACTAAAATCATTAAGAACCCTAACATGTTCTTGTCAAACAATACCTTAGATCGTAGAATCATAGATTGCGAATTCAATCAGTTATAATTTCCAGAAATCAAAATGCTCCCAATCTTATAACTCAAGAAAGCATCGATGCACGCATACTGCACTTGCGCCAGAGTCAGCCGTTCATCATCCCAATCGCTCATCGTAACATTCTGGGGTTTGATCAACTCCTTTCCGAGGACCCTTCTCGTCAACCCTTTCAACCCTGCATTCCGAAGATTCCTCATGCCATACTCCTCTGCTGCCAAATCCCCAATGTCAGCCGTATTCGCAACCTCCAGGTTCCAATTCTGCATAAGTTTCTCTACGTCGTTATTGATCCCGACGCCGACGAATGTGTAGGAGGGATTGCGGAGGAAGTTTTTGAGCGACTGAGGCATTGTAGGCGAGAAGAGGAGTTGAAAAATCAGACAGCGGCGTCCCACGCACAGTTGGAGGGTAGCCACAGGGTTTTCGTAGCTCCGAATGAGATTAGGACGCCACTCAACATCGACGCCGACGACGAGGGAGTGGGGACGACGGCGGTATTTGTGTTCGATGCGGGTTACCCACACATCGACGATGGATGGTGTTTTTGTGACTATAGGTAGAACAGTGTCTTCAAAGAAGGTGACCTCAAAAGTGTCGTGGGTATTGTTGGGGGTCTCATGCTCAAAACGTCTGATCGACATCGCCATTGTTATCGCCTCTGTGAAGTGAAGGAGCTTGATTTTGGGAGAGAATAATCGATGGGTTTAAAGGAATCGGAATCGGATTTGAAATTTTATAGAAAATGGCAGTAAAACCTGTGAAAGAAAGCACAACAATGCTTTGCGTTGATGGTGGTTTTTTTTATAATTTTACTTTTAGCCCTCATAGATACATTTCTTTTTACTTAATGGTCCATTAAACTCAAAGTTTCATCAAACAAAATCCAATTTTTTGTTTTGTATGGAACGAGGGTCGTGAGGTCTTGTACATTTTTCTGCTGGTGTACAACACACTCTATAGTTTTTACTTTTTAGGGGCTTTTGACAAAAAAAATTTATATCTGATAAAATATGATTGTTTGTCACTCTGACGATTTTAAAAGTGTTAGTGTCTAATGTTTGTTAGAATTATTATTTTTTCCCTTAAGTTTACAAATTTACAAAATAAAAAAAAACCCTCAAATATGAAATAACATTTGCCAAAAAAGAAAGAAGTAAATTTTATAAATAAAAAATTATCATAAGTATATTTTTCAAATTTGACATGAAAGTCATTACATTTATCAATTTTTTTGGTTTTGTCTCTAAAAAGTTTGCTATTACAAGTAACAATGGCAAAATAAAAAAAAATAGCAAATTTTAGACATCAATAAACAAAACCAAGGACTTTCATATCAAAAACCATAATTTTTATTACCAAGTTGTATAAGTTTATAAAAAAAAGCCAATGAAATATTGGTTCATTTGTTTACTTGTCATATTTTATCATTAACACTTGTAGATATTTATATAGAAACCTTCCATGTAATTAGTTTTTTTAGTTTAGCATCTAATCTTAATAAAATTGTTAGAATTAGAGGAGAATATATTTTCATTCATATAAAAAAAAAGGGATACAAGGTTCTTTAAATAATAAAACAAAACATAGTTAAACATAACAATATAACCTAATAAATGAAAATGATTTTGTCACATGTTTTTTTTCTAATACATTTTGTCACATGGCATTTTGTGGTTGTTTTCACTTTATCATTTTGCACTTGTCATTTTTTTAGGTTTTTCATTTTCTTAGATTAATTAATTAGTTTATAACCTGTGGGAACCACTAGTTACAAAATTAATTAATCTTTTACTAAAAACTCAAAATTATTAATCAATTATTTTATATAAATTATTATTTAAGTGATACGTTTTGAGTTATATAAAATTATAATCGTTGATTTAAATAAATACGTGAAATTATATCACCTTATAATATATATTAATTTTAATTTAACTTTTATTCTAATGTTATTAATTTAATGTAATTAGAGTGAGAAATTTAAAATTTGAAATGGAGAATCAATAGGTTGACAACTAGCATTAATTAGGAAACCTAACAGGATGACACGTGTCAAAATAAGAATAAAACTATTCTTTTATTAAAATATAAAGATGAAGATTTCCAAAATTCCAGGATGTAAACAGTTATATATGTAATCTCATTTTAGTAATGTAAACTATCATTCTATTAATTGGAAAATAATTTCATATAAATGAAAACGATTCTTTCCTCCCTATTTTCATTTTTCACAACTAATGATATATAATATAACAACTAATCATATAAAATGTAATCATTTCCTATTTAAATTTTCGAAATCTACCCTTCTTAATAAAAGAGTAATTTTTTTATATCATACTAGATTATAACCCGTGTACTACACGGTTGGCAGAATAAAACAAAAACTGAAAGTACAATGCTACAATTGACTTTAAAATAAAAGTTGAATGCTATAATTGAAAAAACAATGAAAGTTGAATGCTATAACTGAAAAAACAATGAAAGTTGAATGCTATAATTGAAAAAACAATGAAAGTAAAATGTTATAATCGATATCAAAATGAAAGTTGAATGCTATAATTTAAAAAAAAAAAGTAATCGCTATAATCGACATTGAAATGAAAGCTAAATACAATAACTGAAAAAAAAATGAAAGAAAAACGTTATAATGTACATTTAAAATGGTGACCATTGTAGCAACACAACCAATAAAAGCTTGCATATGCATCCAAATTTGAGCCAAATGTAGCATCAACCAAATAACACAATTGTTTGTGTAACCCAATGGGAAAAATAGTTTGTCCAAGTTTTGGTTCTATCCTTAGAGAAGAAACAAAATCTATAAGCTTGTACATATTCCTTAGCGAAAAAGATGTTGAAGGTTGAGAGATAAACTATATGACCAAATGAGAGTAATTAATGAATTCATAAATTAATGTGGATCAAACATTATATCACTGAGCAAAAAATGAATCAAATAAAAATACCCCTACAAACTTAAGAAATGTCAAAAATGCAAAAATGCCCATGGTGCAACTTAAGCAAGAATGTTTTATTCTATTTATACATTTAATGTGGTACTAAGCACATAAAAATTATTTTTTTTTAAGAAATTCATTCTACCGTTATGAGATTATATAAGATATTACACTTCAAACACTTGCTCGAAAATGAAGGAAATAAAATTAGCAATTCTACCAAATATTAGTTCTATTAAAAAATAGGTTTTATTTTAATAATAGTCTTTGTAGTGACATATTAAGATGTTGAATATATATAAAGTTCAAAAGACAATACAAAAACAAATGGATCAATGACAATCATTTTCACCCATAACTACTATGCCTATTTTGTTACCTGTGTATTTGGATTCACTAGAAATTACAAGTAAACAGCCATTTATTATTAAAGATTTCTTGCATAATTTTATATATGATAAATATCATAAAAGTAACAATAACAATAAGAGTATCCTTATATGTATAATAAAATCAAATATTGGTAGAAGCTTTGCATACCAGTAAAAGAAAGGTTAGGCAACTTCACTTCTACACTCTTTAAAATATTAGTACATATTACTAAAGGCCATACTTACAGCTTGAATCCAGTGTTTATGTACTTTGTAATCTAATGAGAAACCCTTGTCCCTCCACCAAAAGAAAATTAAAGTCTACTAGGAATATAAAATAGCTACTTAAATGGAAGATTATGATCCACCAAATCTTCTTGCTTCAATGTCATATTTAAGAGAGGGGGGAGAGAAAGAGAGAGAATAATATGAGTTAGATGCTCTCCTTTGATCACTTCTGATGCAAAACCCTCAATATTAAGAGTTCCCATCTTTTTTTACCCTCAGAAAGTTATAAACTTTACATTTTTTTAGAAATTTTCATTGTATAACCAAGTTATGAAAAAAAAAAAACAAATTGAAAAATAACATAAATGAATGATGGAAAATTTTCAAGTAAATGTTTAAAAACATAAGGAAAAAATCTTAACGTGGATCAAGGTAACCAAATGTTCCACCAAGAGCAATCTCATTGGAAGAACAATTTGGAATATGAATAAATCTAACAATTAACCAAAAGATAGAGATGAAAAACATATCTAGAGCCAACGTGAGCTTTGATACAAAGTGGGTGTTTCCAGAAACACATCTATCTTTGTTGAGGTGTCCGATTTTCGAGTCTACTGTGGAGTCGGTGGACCATCTTTTATTCTCTTATTCGGTTAGGGTGATTTTTGCGCATGTTGTTTGTTGATAGGACTTTCGTGTTCCAGTTTTGCCTTCTTATGGAGATTGGTTTGCTTAAATTCAAAGCCTTTGGTTACATAAAAGAATGAAAGATCACTTAGAGGGACTATTCTTTGTGATGTGGGGGCATATATGTAATGGTGGAGGGGCTAGCCGGTACTTCGCCACCCCAAAAATTTCAATTCATATCCATTTAACCCACCGCCAACCCTATCTCATGAGTTTTTTCTTTAAATATCAAATAATATACAATATCTTCATATAATACTTGCATGTTGGTAGATTCTCTTTTTTCAAAATGAAAAAAATCCATTTGTTGAAATAGATTATAACATAACAAATAAAGAATGTATAATAGTGATTTTTAAGTGTTACTGATTGAAAAAAATCCCACTAAGATCCGATTCTCTCAAAAATTTTAAAAACTTTGGTCCGAGAAAAGCACACAACTGCTTTTTAAGACGCTAAAAACCACAAAATGCTAAAAAAAATCCCAAAATAAAAAAAAAAACAGTCAATGACATCTCTGCCTCACGGTCATCTCTCACTAGTAACACTAATAAATAAGCCTCTTTTATCCTAAACTTCTGGCTCTCCCCTGCATATATGGATGTTCAGAAATTGTTTAAAAAACCTCAACCAAAGAAGGCTAGTTTGTTTGATAATATTGTCATGCAAGCTTATTGTTAGTGTAATAATAGACATATAAGTTCTTATGTTAATTATGTGGATTGATTTCAAAACCTTATATTGGCTATTTTATGATCATTTCGTTTACTTTCTTTTAGAATTCTTTTGCTAAGCGGGTTTTAATATATTTTTGTTGTCCTAAAAAAATATTCAAAAGCATAAAATCATCCTAATGTCAAGTTCCACAAAAGAATCGATAAAAATACATAAAATCTATATATACCTTATAAAGGAGGTCATTCAAATGAATATGGTTCAAGAGATATCATTTTCTCGAAACATATTCATTTGAAAGTCCTAAAATCTTCACCTTATGCTTCTTAAATGATTAGTTAATTGAAATATTTTGCATATATAATAAATACTTTTTTTTCTTCTCTTTTCATTTTGCTTTATCTTCTCTTTTCATTTTTGTTATCTAGAGTGCATGATAATGAAGAAGTCTCAAATGTGTTTGCTTTCTTCTTTCATGTAACACCCTATTTCGAGTCGTTTCATAATTCGGGACCGCGACATAGAGATCAAGTATCATAAGGCTTTGAGATTTTGGGAAAGAGAGGTTTAGACCCATTTGGATGTGGGTAATGTAGATTACGGGATCCAAGAGTTTGGTTTGTGTTGGAGTTAAAGGGTAGAATAGGAAAAGTGATGTTTCAGACTTCTTGCATGAAATATGGATTTTTGTTCGGGAAGATTTTAGTCCAAGATATCTAGATAATATTGTGGGGCTCTTCAATACCTTTCTGTGGATATAAAGATCGTCGAAAACGGAGTTGGCACGAAAAAGTTATAACCGTTTGAAGTTAGGAATGTTTTGGGCTTAGTCTAGTACGTTGGGTGTACTAGGCATACCTGGAGTACGTTGGGCGTACTAGGTATACCTAGAGTACATTGGGTGTACCTGGAGTATGATGGGCATACGTGATCAATGCCTAAACCCTATTTTCGTAGTTTGAGCCCTATTTAAGCTCCTTAACTCCCCAAACCTATTCCATTCTCATCCTCCACCTCCCCAACACCCTCCCTTGAAAAACCTAACCCTAGTTTGAGCCTTTTGATCAAAATAAGGTGTGCTTGAGTGCTTTGAAGTGTTCTTGGTGCATCTTGGAGAAGAAGGAACTCTTTGGAGAAGTGTTGGTTGCATTGGAGCTTGTAGATCCAGATTTTGTGCACCTTGATTTGTCTTCTAGAGGTATAAATTTTGAATCTTGATGATGCATTTGATAAATCTAGTTAGTCTTGGGAGTTATGAGCTTTTGGTCACTTTAGTGCATAAAGTTTAAATCTTGAAAGTATGTGACCTTGTTATGGATAAAGTTGGAAACTTTATCCATCTAAACATCATATTGATTCAGATCTAAAGGTTTGAGACTTGGAATTAATGGACTAAGTTGGAAAAGATGCACTTTTGGTCTTTTGTAATACTTAAAATGTAACGCCCGACTCATCATGTAAACACTTTTAGCAATTTATTTCCTTTTTTGGACTTTTGGGGCTCGAGTACAGTGGGTATACACATGGTATGTTAGGCGTACTCCAAAAGGTGGCTTGTGACGGGGTGTCCCCTACGTACGCTGGGTGTACCCATACATACGGAGGGCGTACGTAAGCCAGGGGCAAACCCTATCTTTTAGGGTTTTCACCTTATTTAAGCTCATTAAGTCCTTCAAAGCCCTCACCTTATCAGCCTCCATTGCCTTTTTGAGCTAATATTGAAACCCTAGCCATCTTGAGAGTGTTCTTGAGCTTATTGAGAGTTCGTGGGTGTTCTTTAGTGATCTTGAAGGAAGAGGAACTTGGTGGTGGAGCATTATTTGAGTTGGAGCTTCAAGATCTATGGATATCTTCTTCATTGCAAGCTTTTGGAGGTAAAAAGTTCTTACCTTGATAGTTCCTAGCTTAGATCTCTTTTGGTAGGTAGATTTAGAAGTTTTTGTCCCATAACTTTGGTCTCATGGAGTATGGACTACTCCAGACCATTTGAGCTGTCCTTTTGAACATTAAGGAGTGCATGGAGTCATAAAAATCGGATCTTAGAGGTTAGGACTCAACCATGCATGAGTTGATGACCACTTAAGCGCAGAAGGATGCTAAATCCATGGTTTGAGTTCCATTAAGTCATGCAAAAGCATAAAGTTTGCAACTTTATGGCTTAATTGTACTTTAATGAACTTAGATATGAAGTTGGACATTAGGTCTTAACGAATTAAGATCTCAAAAGTGACCTATGGCCAACTGGGGCATATGTCGGTCATACCTACTTGTACGCTGCGCGTACGCGCTTGAAGTCCCGATTGTTGCAAAGCGTGTGAGTCCGTCGGGCAAACTGATGGTACACTCAGCGTACTCACTAGAGGGGAGTTTTAGGATTTAAGTTATGAGCCATCTTGAGCTTTAGTATTTTGGGCCTTGTTGGACAACAAGTTTTTCTGAGTTGGGCCTCTATAGAATTGGGCCTATTTCGGGCATGGATTATCTTTGGGCTTTAGGGCTAATTGTATTTGGGTCTTGGTGGGTTAGGCCCAATAAGGCAAGGATTAAGCATCCTTTTTCCCTTAAAGCCAGGGTTTAGGGTTTAGACTCTTGGATTGGGTTATTGACCTAATTTCTTATTAGGGTTTTATTATTTGGGATTTAGTGAGAGGACTTCATGATCTGGAAGCTCGAGTGTGATCTTTAGTCAGAGGTGAATTTCCTTTACTGTACTCGTAAGTCGAGGGCACCAATGCCGACCCACTAGATCATGTTAGTAGGATGAAGAATGTCTTCATGACAATTTCATGTTATGCATGTTCATGCTTGTTGCCTTTGTGACTCTCATTGTTATATTTGCATGCTTAGCTGTAGGAGGTGATTTAGACCCAGTACCGGTTGAAAGATATTGAAGGGGGTGAAATAGACCCAGTACCGGTTGAAGGATATCGAATGGGGGTGAAATAGACCTAGTTATGTTTTGACTGTTATGTATGTATGGTATGAGGTATTTTGGGGGAGCTTATTAAGCTTGATGCTTATAGTTTTGGGTTTATGTTTTAGGTACTTCCAGCTCGAAAGGGAATGCCATGGCATGATCGCACCACATCCGCCCATATTTTCTGCATTATTTGATTTTGGGATTTGTACTATGATATTATTACACTATGATACACTTTTGGTTGTTTTGACATGTTACTAGACATTTTGGAATAAATTAAAATGAAATTTTGTCTGTAAATTTTGGGATTTTACATAAAAACTAGATCTTGTTCGTTTGGACCATTCTAGTCGATAAAGTTGGAAACTTTATCCATTATGGAGTTATTTGGAACCATAAAAATGTGATCTTGGTCCTTCTTTTTCTTCCATGCATTAGTTGATGGTCTTTTAATGCAGTTATGAAGCTTGGATTTTGGTTTGGACCCCATTAAGCAATGAAAAGTCATAAAGTCATGAACTTTATGACTTAAGACATCCCTTAGAGGTTAGACCTGAGTTTGGACATTTTGGTCTTAACCATTAAGTTCCTAAAGTGGGATTCGGTTGCCTAGGGAGTATGTTGGGTGTACATATGTGTACGCTTTGCGTAATGAATGTTTTCCTTGATATCATGTTGTTGTAGATTGTACGTTAGGCATCAACGTGTAGTACGCGGGGTGTACGAGCCTTGTACGCTGGGCGTACTCGTGAAGCCCTCTTTTTGGGCCTTTTGGGCCTTGGTTCTTTTGGGAGTTGGGCCATGAGATTTTGAGTCAGATATGGGAAGGGTAAAATGGTCTTTTACCCATTGGAAGGATAGGACATGTAATTGGACCTTAGATTTTGGGAATTATCTTAATTATTGACTGGGGGTAATTTGGTTGTGTTTAGTGTGAGGATTTTGGTTGCAGTAGGGCGTGTGTTTTGGTTATCTCAGATTGAGGTGAGTCTCCTCACTATACCCATGGGTCGAAGGAACCAATTCCCACCTACTAGGATCTGTTATGCTAGTTGTCTTTATGACTCTTGAATTGTATGCTAGGCTAGGCCCATTAGTATGTTGGGTTGGGCCCATGGATCAGGAAAGGCTAGGCCCAATGTATGTTATGTAGGATGCTAGATTTCTTTGTGACTCTTGCATGGTATGTTGGGCTAGGTCCATTATATGACGGGCTAGGCCTATAATGGTGGGTTGGACCCAATGTGAGGGCTAGGTTTCAACGATATATATGGGCCGCGAGTCGGGGGCTAGGAGGTCTCGGGTGGAGGCGAGTTGCTAGAAGCGTAGGGCATCTCATTACCTTTCCGTAAGTATGAGGATTTTTGATATCCAAGTCATATTGAAGATGCTATGGAAGTTTAGGAGAGTTGGCAAGATAAGTCCCTAATTGAGGTTTTTGGCAGCGAAGTACGTTGGGCGTACGTATACGTACGCTTAGCGTACAGATACGCGTGTTTCTTAAGCAAGATCCACCTAGTACGTTGGGCGTACCGGGGGAGGTACGCTGGGCGTACTAGGCACAGAAGGAAACCCTAATTAAATGAAGTGCCCCTATATAAAGAAAGAGATGGTCTCATTTCTGGCCACCTTCCTCAGTTAATAAACCCTCCCAAACCCTAATATCCGTTCTTGAGCTTGTGAGTGGCCATGATGAGATTGTTTGTGTTCTTATGGGCTTTTGGGAGTTAAGAAGGAGCATGTAAGGGAGTGAAGTTGAAGAACTGGCTATGGATCTGAGCTTTCTTGGGGCTAGAGCACCATTTGAAGGTATAAAGCTCCAAGTTTTCCCTCTCTTTTTGTTTTGTGCATATTAGGGTCCATTTTAGGGTTTTTGGTCCCAAAGTTTGAGGCTTTATGAGTTGATGCACTCCAGAGCTGAATAACCTATCCTTTTAAGTGTTCCTAGTGGTGGAGAACCACAAAAATAAGGCCTTGATCGTGTGAATCTACCCATGCATGAGTTATGAGCATTTTGGGTTAAGAAAGTAAGAGTTTTTATGTGTTGTGACCTTATCAGCCATGTAAAGGCTTAAAGTTGTTAACTTTATGGAGTAAGAGATGTTAGGAAGTCCAGATCCAAGAGTTGAGCTAAGGTCTTAACGGGTTAAGACCTAGAAAATGGATTAAGCAAGTCTGAGGGTACGCGTCGCATAATCCTAGTATGCCCCGCGTATTGGGTTGAGGTCCCCGATCAATTTCTTGAGTGTTTGGGTATGCTGAGCGTACCAGGGGGTACGCCCCACGTAACTCCTTCTGGGGGTTTTTGGGCTAAGCATTTTGTTGGGCCTTGAGTGTTGGGTCGGGACTTTGGACCTCATGTAATAGAGTCTTGGACTAGAGAAGTGTATGTATGTGCTTTGGGCCTTTGGTTTGGACTTGCCTTTTTGGTTGGGAATTGGGCCGCATGAGGGCCCATTTATTATTGGGCTTTGGTGGGCCCAATGGGCTTAGGGCATTAATGGACTATAAGGTGGTCTATCTTTAGACCCAAAAAGCGAGAGGTTGGACTTAGCTCCTAATTGAGATTATTGTGGGTTTGGCACAGAGTTAGAGTCCGGTGCGTAGCAGCAGTGATTATAGGAGCTGTTCTTCATCCGAGGTGAGTCTTCTCACTATACTTTACCTAGAGTGGTAATTAGAGTTATGTGACAGAGTATTTTGTATGCTATTTATATGATGTGATATACTGCATTATTTCTATGTGATTTATGCTATGTATGTTTCAGATTTTACAGAGCTAGGACTAGAAGGTCCACAGAGTTAGGATCAGAGGGTCCATAGAGTTATAGGACTGGAGGGTCCCACTGGGACACATTGACCAGAGGGTTAAACAGAGTTATAGCCTCGAGTTGCTAATATGTGCTGTATGTGGTATTTTGGGGAACTCACTAAGCTTCGTGCTTACCGTGTTATGTGTTATGTGTTTCAGGTTTTTTCTTATCTGGATCGCGGGACGGCACCGGTTTGATTGTACACACCAGAGAAAGAGTTAAGAGGATCCTGGATTAATAATGGAGTTGTGCTTTGTAACTAAATAAAAGATATTTTTATAAGATATGTTATGAAGAGTATGCATTTTAAAAATGAAAATTTGTTTTAAATTTTCACGGTGTTACAAGTATTAATCAAAGCCTTGGTTTGAGGGATTCGGATGTACCTTCGGGTATATCTGGACTCAAACTGAGGAAATGAGGAAAGTTTTCAAAATAAATGATTTTTCTAAAACGGGTAAGAGTTCCTAAGAGAAAGTGAAAGGAGCAGTGTGTACAATTAGCCAGAGCCCGAACGGTGATTTCCCAAAATACCATTACCTTTGTGTTATGAAATATGTTATGAGATATTATGCATGCTAGAGATAGGCTAGGTATTTCATATTTTAGGACTACAGTGGCCTGATTTGTGATGCCTTAGCCTAGGAGTTGTTGTTAGCAGTGATGCACTTTCGAGTATGTGCTGAGTAAGAGTATCCAGCAGGAATCCTATGTAGAGAGGGATTTGGGTAGAGTTGCAGAGTTCGGTGATATCTTTTGAGTATGAGTAGAGCTAGTGGAGTTATCACCTAGAGAGAATTAAATGTGTTTATTTGACGCCCGGATGTTTCTTGCTTTGTGCTTTGTGGGACTCCCGACGATGGGAGTCGGCTACCAAGTGAATGTGACGATATTTAGGAGGTAGATGACTGGCATCATAAGGAGTTTCTTAGCAGCTGATGCCGGAGAGGTGCACTACAAGAAAAAGACCCTTTTACGACGCGCAAACCACGACACTCGTTGATTTATGTTACGCAAAAGAGAGTGACATTAAAAAAGTGTCATCTCTTCAAAAAATTTAACAATAGAGGACACGCATTATTGCGTGCCCTTAAATTAGTGTCTAAACAAAAAAAAACACGGAGGGCACCTATAATAAAATGCGCGTCGTCTAAGGATGTCGCTTTATAATTTTTAATGGAACGCGCGTTCCATCCTTTAACAGTAGGGGGAAATGAAATTATGAAAAAAATTAAAAACCCTGCCTTCCTTTTTTTTCTCCTTTCCCTCTTGCCCAAATTATGGACGCCGCCTACTTCTTCCCTCTCACTTCGACCATCGTTACTTGCAATTCCCGATCATCCGTCGATAAAGGCAACAGTAGACTTGCAATTCCTGGTCATCCGCCTACATATTTGAAGCGCCGATGCAACGTGCCTTTGCTTCCCTTTGTCGAGTCACCTATAGAGCTCCATTCTCCACCTGATTCCCCTTTCCCGCCTCAAATAGCCAACTCATCTCTCTTTTCCCTCAAATAGCCGACTCACCTCTTAATACGAGTTTGGTTTCGCCCTATTACTTCGCCTGGCCAGAAAATCAGAAGAAAAAGAAGCCGTCGCCTCAAGAAGAGGCAGGAGACTTCTCGGTGGGTTTTCTTTCTTGGCGTCGAAGTTTCCCCCAAAACTTCTTGCCACCTACTGCTTGCTTCGAAGCGTCGATGCAAAGTGCCTCGCTGCCTCTACTTCCTTTTGTCGAGTCACCCTCTATTAAGAGCTCCAGTCGCCATGTCTTATGCTTTTCAAGGTTTGATTTTTATTTCTATACCGAGTTCGTCTAATTCTTTTCTTTCTCTTCGATTTTGTTGCTACTTTTCTGTCTAGACAACGCGTCGGGTGACATATGGAGGTTCAAACTGTTGAACTGGGGAGGGCGAGAGGTGACATATGTTCATACAAATGACATTTTGTCAGCTGCCAATAACCTGTTTGTAGAAATGCCTCAAAGAAATATCTTATTCAAGAACTCGTTGTAATGCCTCAAAGAAACATGGCGGGATTTGTTTGACTTTGATTGTAGCCGGTAAGTTTGACCATCTTCTGTAAGAATTCAAACATAGTTCTTTCAGCCTTACAATTATTTTATTGGTTTGTATCTTGTTATATTATGTGATGGATATAAATACCTCTTTCTTCAAATTTCCATCTAAACAAGATTTTCAATATGTCTCCAATCATAATACACATATAATAAGTAAGACTTTGGAGTCTATATTTGTCACTAGGGAAAATGTCTCTTGTTAATCAGTCTTATAGGTTTTGCATGAACATCCTGATGTTTGTTAGATGGTTTGACCTGGCAATCTTTTGGGCAAACTCAAACCTACCTGAATCGAGCCACCAGTTGACTCATCACCCTGGTGAACCATCATCAAAAGTTAAGCTACTTATTAGATCTCCATGATTCCTTTGATTTTTCTGTTACTTATATTATTAAGATTGGGATTTTATTGTACTTTCTATTTCTAAAGTTAACATAATTTCCAAATCTGGGGCGCTCTTTTTAGTTTGCCTCCCCTAAAAAACTATGATACAATTTTTGTGTTCCATTTTTGCCATTTCTTATTTGTCTGGTCTTTTAGTGATTGAGTGTGTGTGTGTGTTTAGGTATCTTGTTATGAACATTTCCTTTGGTTTACTTGTAGGAGGTGAGCATTCTATAATCTGTTTACTTTAATGCAGAGCTTATGCTATTTGTTTCTTGCAGTGAATCCCATCATTTACCAGGTACTTTCTTTATCGTGTCATCATGTATAGTCGGCTGATTATTTCAATCCTGATTTTCCAGTTGAAATCATGGCATGGATATAGTTCATATGGAAGTCTTACAATTTATTGCAAATCATATACTTGAGTTCCATAATCATTTTGCCATTATTCTCCTGAGTTGAATATAATCTAGACATATAGAGTAAGTCATCAATACTATATATGAAGTTTCTGATTATACAAATGCACACCAGGAATTATATGCTCGGATACAGCTTTGATTCACCGGTGGAGGCACGATGATCACATGTGAAGTCACGTGCATTCACCACACCTTGTTAAGGGGTATGATTGTAATTTCTCCTCGAAATCAGACCCTAATGTAAGTCCTCAATTCCCTTCTCATTTCTAGTATTTATGCTGTCTCCTGGCATCACAATTGTCTCAAGTACAACCCCTAGAAATCGACCTTCAATGCTGTGTCTTTACCATTGCAGGTATATTTTTCTCCTTGGCTTCTATATTTGAGTGTTTCCTCTTGTCAAGTTATCTTCTGTGTTTCGCTCTTCACCATAGTTTTCATAATTAAAACCTTTTCTCTAACTTAATTATTAAAATATTTGATACAAATTGTTAAAATATTTGATACAATTTCCTAAGGATTTTAGTCTAGAAATCCGATCATTTTCCGATCTGATTGTTGGTTTACCTCTCCCACTTGAATATGAAGTTACTTCCATGGCTTGACAAAGTTACATTGTTTGATTAATTTGTATTCAGATTAAAGTAAATTGGGTTTGCTGAGATTGCTCCCCTGTTAATCGCACCTTGAAAACTAAATAAAGAACAATATTAGAAATTATGGAAAGGGTATTTTAGGTTATATGATTAGAGAGTACCATGTATTCACAACACATTAAGTGAAGCTCCAAAAGTTACAGCAACTAAGAGGAAAATGATAAATAATGATCTTTTCAATTACTAAGTTGTCAAGAATTATCAATATTATAAATGATAAAGATAACCAAGAAAAGATATATTATTGATATGGTTATAATTCATTTTTTTTCCTAGTTTATGCAGTAAAGTTGTTTTTGAAAATTTGAAGTTTGTTGTTGCAGCTAAGGAGCATGTGGTTGGAAGGTACAACACTGGCCCAAAGCTAGGGGGAAATGATCTTGATGTTCATGGTCTATTTAATGAGTAAGCATTAGGATTTTCCACTCAAGTTAAATCTTTTTATTTTGTGATTATAGTTTTAATATTATTAGGAATGTGCAGATATGTTGGGCATTTTCTATCTATTTGGAAGCTGTTGCTATTCTCCCACAGTTGGTTCTGCTGCAGCGAAGGGGAAATGTTGACAATTTGACTGGTCAATATGTTTTCTTTCGTGGGTATTCTCCCTTCTATATTTTGGCATGATATCATTATGAAGTTGGATAACCATGACTGAATTTATGTTCTTTTTTTCTTCATGATAGAATCTGAAAATGAGATATTTGAAGAGGTTTTGAGGGGTAAACTCGACTTTTTCTAAGATCCACGACCTAGTATCTCTGAAAGTGCTAAAGATTTGGTTAGGAAAATGCTTATTAAAGACCCCAAAAGACGAATAACAACTCATGGTGTTCTTTGTAAGTCTTGGTTGTTATAAAATTTTCCTATAAGTATTATTTAGGCTTCTTATTGAACATTATTGGCTCCGGAATCAACAGCAACACAAATTGAATCAGCTCTGGAATGCAGTCGCGGATTGGCTCCGGAAAATTGTCAAAGTACGGAAACACAAAAATGTCAAATTTGTAATAAACTATTATTCAATGGATATTTTTTGTATATGATATTTTGTATGACATTAAATTTTATGAAATGGATTATATTTTTTGTATATGATATTTTATTTTCTATTATGAGACATTAAATGCAAAATTAATTTGAAAATTAGTAAATCTATAAAAAAATATATTTTTTTAAACATTTAAAATTATGATACGCAAAAATGTGTGTCATCTTCATTTATGACATGGCCTTTCTTGACAGGGACTTTCTTGATACGCATTGTGTGTCATTAACACGCGCGTCGTAAGGTTACGACACGCAAATGCGTGTCGTCTTCGTTTATGACAGGGCCTTCCTTGATACGCATTGCGTGTCGTAAACGCGCGTCGTAAATGCGCGTCGTAAATGAGCGTCGTGAATGCACGTCGTCTGTAGACGACGCGCAAAAGCGCGTTGTCTCTCTTTATGACAGGGCCTTCCTTGACGCGCATTTGCGCGTCGTCTGAGCCTTTTACGACGCGCAATGAGCGTCGTAAAAGGCTGTTTTTCTAGTAGTGGTGTGAGAAACTGGAAAGAGTCTAGGAAGTGACCTTAGTCAGATAAGTACGCTGATAGAGTAGAGCATTGGTGATGAGAAGGTCGAGCAGCTACTTAGGGAATCTGGGATGATCCGTGCAGAGAGTATGGGTAGATGTGGCAGGTAGTATGGGCCCGTACTACTGAAAGCAGAGGACCCACACTCGATGTAGGGAGTATTCCAGGGGTTCTAAGTAGCAGATCGAGAGGTGATGTCATGGTTCGAGTACCATGATTGGTAACAGATCGAGGGGTGATGTCATGGTTCGAGTACCACGATTGGTAGCAGATCGAGGGGTGATGTCGTGGTTCGAGTACCACGATTGGTAGCAGATCGAGAGGTGATGTCATGGTTCGAGTACCATGATTGGTAGTAGATCGAGGGGTGATGTCATGGTTCGAGTACCATGATTGGTGAAAGATCGAGAGGTGAGGTCATGGTTTGAGTACCATGATTTGAGGCGGGTTGAGAAGAGAGGACATGGTTCGAGTACCATGAAATGTGGCGGTGAGTACTTCTGGTTTTACCGGTTATTCCGCAGTGATTATCTAGACCAAGGTCGGATGTGAAGGAGTATGGGCCCAGAAGGCCAGAGTGAACGAGTTTTAGTGGAGCATCCCTTGATAGGGAAACCGAGTTAGCTCCGAGGGATTGTTGGTGATATGCATGTGGAGTTTCAAGACTCAGAGATGAGTAGGGACGGTGCGTTATGGAGGGGTACGGTCTGAGCTGGGGGACCGGCCGATGGTAGATATGTCACTTTCCGTGACCCGAGTGGTGCTATTTCTGTTTCTTGTGGGAGACGTAAGGGTGTTGAGATTTCGGTTTTTGAGTTGGGGTGAGCAATGTGGGATCGCACTGATGGTGATTTTTCAATCAGAGTATCTGGCAGTAGGTCTGTCGCGAGGGAATGATATAGCTTGATCAGGTTGACAGTGGGGACTGAAATGGTCAAGGACAAGGATACACCCTATTTGAGTATAATAGGGCATGTGTTAGCTGCAGTGTTGGGCGATCAAGAGGAGTATATCAGGGCAGTGACTCTTATTGTTCTTGGGAGGTATAGGGAGTGGAAATGTGGTTTCTGCTCTTATGATAAGGGACATGTTGGAGCATTGGGGAAGGAGTCAAAGATGAGGAGTATGATGGGTCATTATTTCCAGATCCAGAGTTAGTGTTAACAATGGACAGTTGGGAGATCCGGTAAGGGTATAGTGTGAGATCCTGAATGACTAGAGGCAGTCACGATGGTAAGTCCTGAAGGTTGCATACAAGATTCTAGTATTTGGAGTTGTTTGATCCTTGTTAGAGAGATCACCGAGCGTTGCGTAGCACCTTACAGAATTAGGTGCGATGTTACTAGTGGAGACAGTCTGTGGGATAGAGTGTTGGTGGACCAATTGGTGATGGTTCGAACCCTAAGTGGGGGACAACCGGGTACTTGGTTGAGAGGATCAGAGAGTTGTTCGAGATCGGTTAGAGATCTGGATATAGGGACCTGCGGTGTGGTTTCAAGTGATCAGGGTTATTGGTAATTGAAGCAAAGTACACAGCGAAATAATGCATATGGTATATGTTTGGTAAAGGCTGAATGTCTCCACGGCAAGTGGCCATCAGTCGGAGACCTTGTGATGAATAGGAATTCTTCGGGGTGGTTGGCTCGTAGGGTTGGTTCGGTGATGGAAGAATCTTGGTTCAAATGTTTGGGCTGTTATGCAGTTTGGGAAGGAGTTTCGGATTAGCAACAACATGTTCTGGGTCATTGACGATCCCTCCATATTCCAAGGTGAGAATTTGAAATATTCTGAATGTCGGGTTGTATATCAGGAAGATCAGTGGCTGAGGCGAGACATCGTGAGGTTCTAGGGTGGTGTATCGAGGTATCCGAATTTAATGTCTTGAATTTCGGATAATTTTGGGGTCGCTAGTTGTGACGGCAAGTGGATTATTTAAGACAATGGATTGCAGCAAGGGAATGTGTTTTGTTATGACAATGCACATATCACATGTAGCCTAGGAAGCATTGGATGCTATGATTGGGAAAATGTATTGGTAACAATAATTGCTAAGTGTATGTTTTAAAAGTTGTATACGGTTGGGATCATATAGCCCTAGAATGATTGATTTGGCCTTATTTCCTGTTATTTGTCTAGTTGTGATCCTAGGGTAGAATCTTTTATTCAACAGTCTATTCGATCATGTATTGTGTATAATTTGCTTGTATAAGGCAATCAGAAGTGAGAGTAGAAGTTCCTAGCATGGTAGTAGCAAGTGAGTTGGGATGTCCTTTGTTTGTTTTATGGCTTGGAGTGTTACTACACGAATGATGCTTGCTTTGTGCTTTGTGGAACTCTTAGTGATGTGAGTTAATTATTATGTGAGTATGTTAAGTCACATGTTGCAAAGGTTAAATAATCTCAGAGTGATGGATTTGACTCTATTGCGCAACTCTTTTATGACTCCAACCGTTGTAGGGTTGAGTCTGTTACTCAAAGGATTATCTAAGCTTTGTTGCATGTGATTGTATTCATGAAGTGGTTAGATGACATTATTTAGAGTTTTTCAGCAGCTGATGGTAGAGTGAGGTTGGGAACCTCAGAGAGCCTAGGAAGTGCTTTAGTCGGTTTGGTTGTGTTGTTTAGCGAGTACTTGGAGTACCAGTTTGAGAAGGTGACCTAGAGGATTCGGGATAATTCTTGAGGAAAGTATGGATAGGTGTGGAAGGTATTATTGGGCCCGTACTAGTGAAAGCATGGGATCCATACCCGAATCAAGGAGAGTCACAGAGAATCTAAGAAACTAATGGATTAAGGATTTTTGGGTATGTTATGATTGTTGTATGGTTGCTTTTCAGTTGAGCACTCATGGTGGAGGATCTGGTTCGGGCTCAGGTGCTAGCACTAAGCTGTTAGATGAGAGGATATGGGAGTTCATCTTGTCCGAGATCACACGTGATATTTTAGAGCAGACTTTGGTGATCTTTGGTACGATAAAGGAGGGGATCAAGGAGATTATGCAGGAGCGTCAGGACGCTTACCGCATTGGGATTTTGGAGTTGTTGTATAAGCGACTTGGGGCCTTTCGGGCCAAGATCACGGTAGGACAGTTGGGAGCACGGACTCTCTGATTTCGGGAGTTCAAGGCTTGTGGAGCTCCAGAGTTCTTTGGGGCTAAGGACCCCATTGCTAGCCGTCGATGGATCGTTGACATGGAGAATGCTCAGCAAACGAGCTTCTTCCTTGAGAGGGCGAAGGTGGGTTTTGCATCTTGTCTTTTGAGGGACAGAGCCCAGGATTGGTGGGAGGAGGTTGGTGGGGCATTGGGATCTGTGGCCTTAATGGCCATGTCTTGGGAGGAGTTTTTCACAAGATGCCAAGAGGAGTTTACACTGGCGATTGAGGTGCAGCAGTTGGCGAGGGATTTTCAGGACCTCCGTCAGACTACTGAGACTGTGGCAGAGATCACTGCCAAATTTCAGGAGAGAGCTTTGTTGGTTCTGCAGTATGCATCGGGCGAGGAGATGAGGAAGGTGAGGTATCATGATATATTAAGGGATGACATCAGGGAGTTTGTGAGTTTGTCAGGGTGCCAGAACCTGAATGATATGCTTGCTAGAGCTCGAGAACGGGAGATCGATTTAGAGTACCTCGGGAATAGGAAGCCAGAGCAGATTCAAATCATAGTAGGCTAGGCAAAGAGGCCCAAGAGTCAGGATTCGTGTTTGGGAGGCCATCAGGGTTGGTGCCGTTGTGTCAAGTGCGGGAGGACTTATGAGGGATGTTTTATGGGATGTTTCAGTTGTAGTCAGATGGGTCATTTCAGTAGGGATTGCCCCGTGGATCGGTTCCGATGTGTTTCCAATGCAACCAAGTGGGCCACAAGAAGGTCGATTGTCTAAGGTTGAGGGGTGGAGCAGTGAGTGCATCTGCTTCAGTTACATTGAGGCTCACTAATGGTCATAAGGGCAGGGCGGAAGCCCCAACAGTGAGGATCCGAGCTTTGTAGCTTCAGGCAAGGGAGGCCAGAGTTTCATCAAATGTTGTCGCGGGTATGTTATCTTTTGTTTTCCTCATGCCTTATTATTCGTATTTATGTACCTTTGAATCATGTATATGTAAGTCATTTTTCTTCGGTTTAGCTTTATGTAATTGTCAGGTTAATATTATCAATAGTCGTTATATGCCATTTTTCATGCTAAGAGCTATGAGTAGGAAACATCTTGTTGAACCAAATTTAGATTGCTAGGTAGTGGTTGTGAGCCATTTTTGGAAGCTGGTTGTCCTCATCTGGGACAACGAAGTCAAAATTCAGGAGCACTTGTGTCGCTCAGGATGGATGTCAGTTGTTGTTGACATGCTTTGAATCGATTGCTACTGTTGGCGATGAATTAATCACATGAGTTTGTTCAGATGTTAGGATTGTCGAGGGGATTTAAATGGACTTCTTAGAGATGTATTGAGTGCATCGATTCTTTTGATAAGTGGGTAGTTAGATTGTTGATCCTTTTCGTTCCATTCAAGGGTTATAGTTCTTTGTCACGAGCTGACGCAGCTTAAGAATTTGAAGTTGTATCATGGCAAGTACTTGGGATTATTGAGCTCGTTGATATTTTAGGAAGTAGTCATCTAGTTTTAGAATGTGTGTGGTCGCTAATATTGGCCAGTAATGAAATGCTAGTTCTTGTAAGCTCAGGTTGTTGACAGTTTGAATTGTAAGGTTGGGAGATGGATTGGCAATTCATCAATTTTTGTGGATTGGAAGAGCAAGTTCGAATGCAAGTGGGGGAGAATCATGTGGGCTAAGTGTTGCACAAGAATGGATAATTAGGTTACCTTGCACATCAGTGTTGATGTACATTGGGTATGTGACCAGGGACATGTTAAGGGTTGTGTTAGAGCCTCTCTACATGTTCTTTTCTGATTAAGGTTTTGGCATTTGAAGCATAACCCGAGTACTTGATTGGGGTATGGTCAGATGCGGGTTCGGCTTATGATGATTATGGTTGGTTTGGTAGATGGATAAGAAGAACATGGGTTAGGTCCATGGTAGTATGGAAGTGTTATAAGACTACGAAGCAACTGTATCATTCACTAGATTAGCAAGTAATGATATAAGTGTTGTAAGACTGCGGGGTGGCCGTAGCACTCACTAGAATTGAAAGTAATGGTAGAAGTGTCGTAAGACTGCGGGGTGGCCGTAGCATTCACTATAATGAGGTGGGCCATGGTAAGTGTGGTCGTTGGGATGAAAGAGGATCAACACATGTTTGGGTTGAGGCAGACAGTATTATCGGAGGACTTTTCTTTGTTTTGGTATGAGGATCGTTGGACCCGAGGCGAGGTTAGGCCTATATAGCATATAATTGGATAGGACTCGTGGGTGTGGCCCATTCGATTGTGCAAACTGGGTGAGACCCGTGGGCGAGACTCGTATGG
Source organism: Lactuca serriola (assembly GCF_051521515.1). Classification (NCBI taxonomy): domain Eukaryota; kingdom Viridiplantae; phylum Streptophyta; class Magnoliopsida; order Asterales; family Asteraceae; genus Lactuca; species Lactuca serriola. The sequence goes on from NC_136416.1 coordinate 74,241,069, forward strand.
TTATAATAGAGTGGTTAAAAGATATTTTTGACTCATCAAAATATATAATATGTACCAAAGGACTTTTAGCCCAACGGTATCCGGTGTTGCCCTCCCTCATTGAGATCAAGGGTTCAAGTCTCACTGTAGACATAAGTGGACTAATTTACTAATTTAGTAATAAATATATTTCTAATTTGTAATAACAGGATTTCAAAAAATTCTTTGTATTTATGTTCGAACCAGCTATTTTGAAATGTCAATACCACCCTTTTTTAATCAAAAGTCACATTCTAATTTCTTTTGTTGTTGTATTTACTTCCATTTGCTAATTTTATTTATTTCTTTAGATTTTAATAAAAAAAGCATTTTGTCAATATTCAATAATTATTGATCGGATTTTGGATTTTTTTTACAATTATCTTAATATTTTTTTCCTACCCGAAATCTAGAATAGTCAATCATGTAAGGAACTCAACTTTTGCAAAAAAAAAATAATGTCAAGTTTAATAAACAATTGAAACCAGATGCATAATTTGATTGTGTTACATCAGTCATAAAGTATAAGAAACATAAAAAAGAAATGTGACGATTTGGTATACGAGACTATTGAATGAAATGACGATTAATGAACTATTGAAATTGTAAACGTAATTTGGTATAGGGACTGTCTCTGAAGCTCTAATAAAGATCAATTCATGTTTAATGGACTTACAAATTCAACAAATTATCAATATATATATATATATATATATATATATATATATATATATATATATATATATATATAGAGAGAGAGAGAGAGAGAGGGAGGGAGATAGGCTTAGGTGTTTAAAGTAATTATTGTGTTATTGTATGTATAAATATGGACCAATCAATTTAAAAACCTAAATAGAGGGTAAAATTGTAATATTAACTTGTAATTAATTATTCAAATCATAAACCCTTTAATTTTGACAAATCGTTTACATTTGCCGCTTTAAACCCTAGATAGAAAACATCGACCTTCTTCATCATTAATTTCAATCACACCGACGCAGAGGGACGTGATGGCCATTGGAGATCCTGCTCGTATACACTCCTCGTACACAGTCAACATTATCAATCCTCAAATCCTAATATTGCTCCAACCTCCATGAATTAAGTGAAGTTGTGGCACCAGAACCAGAAGAGAGTAAGCCGAGAGCTGCTAAACAGCCCATTGCTTCCCCCACCGAGATCGACGACGGCTGCTTCGTCGTCCTCCTTTCTTCAAATCAACTCCGCATTTGAGGCGATCATTGATTCATGTGTTGGTTTCTGACCTACATTCGTTACTTATCACTCGATTAATCGAGGATCGAAACCCCTCAACTGGTTTATGCCTCCAGTTCTTTCTAGCCTCCATATTTTCCATCGATTGACTGCCTTCGTCCACGTTTTTTTCCCGTCGAACGTTCAAATGAAAGAAAAGGGCACAAAAACGCTTCAAATGCTGCAAACCAATGCACAACCATGACTCCGACACAAAATAAAACACGTTGATTAACAGGGGTATGGATGTCCTATTTAGGATCGTGTTCCCGAGGATAGAAATCGCCATACAGGCGTTTACGGATACTGGTGTTGAGGAAGAAGAAATACACGGTAAGATTTATGGTATTTTTATGTTTTGATTTTGTAAGTATTTTCATCTTCTTTTTTTGATTTTTTTTCATGGAAATATTTCTCATGAACAATAATTATGTGATTCTAACAAGTAATGGCGGTTCAGAAATCTTAAAGAACACAAAAATAGTTCTATGAGATTATTGCACACCAGGTGTTTGTAGAAATGTCTGAAAGAGAACTGGATGTTCAAATTCTTGAAGAACACAAAAATAATCTATGAGTTTGTTATTTTTGTAATCATACCAGAATAAAACATATTTGTAATCATATATGAATCTGATAATAATCTTGAATGAATAGATGAATTAAGTTATATTCATAAATGAATAAAACATAAATGAATGAACATGTCTATATATGGATTGCTTCTGAATAGAAAACATTGAATACACTTGAATACACATTCAATCACCAATTAATACACTTCAATCAGTAATGAATATACATCTAATATTGTGAAAACATTTGAATACATGCTTATAAGTTTATCTCATAGTATATGACATATGCATTAAAGCTATAAAAAAATCACGTGCACATGGATTGTGTTGAAAGAATCACACTAAATTAATTAATTTTTCTTTCGGGTGATCTTGTCAAGACCAGCATCAAGACTGCCCAGTTGTTGGTTTGCACTGAAGAAGAAGAAGAAGTCGAGGATGCAACATGTGAGGAATTCACACATTAACATGAAAGTGATATCATAATCGTTGTTATTGTTAATATGAATCTGCTGAAAAAGTTGTCTCTCTTTCGATTCGTAGTCTTCTTCAAGATCTTTTGTTTTAAAAATCATTAGTTCATGTGAGAGATGGCATATTACATCTATTGCCTATTAATTTCTGCATATCATCAGCAATTTGCAGTAGAGCATCTGTCCACTTCGATTTAAAAAGAGGATTAAGCAATAAACACCCATTTCCAGAAATCAATAAATCTTTGTAATTTTCAAATGGTGTTGGAGAAGATAGATTAATCATAGAGTAAAAAGCAAATGGTGCGAGAGGAAAAAAATTATAATTGAAGCAATGTTTACAGCAATGATCTAAACAATTTTCATAGTAATAGAAATTTCACAAACCCTAAACCAATTTTCACAATGTCTAAGAAGACCAGACGGAAATAGTGAATCAGTATTGGAAAAAAAGGAGAGGACCAACTACAAATCGCGAATCAATACTGGAAAAGGAGAGTGAGGACCAACAAGAAAGCAAGAATCAGTACCAAAGGAAAAGGCGGGTTTGACTATCAAGATGGGAGTGGTGGTGTATTGTGTCTTGTGCGGCGGCTAGGTTGAAGAAAACTCAAAACGTCGGTAGTGGAGAGATGAGAGGGAAGAGGCGTATGTTTTTCTAATGTTGGCTTCCATCGATTAGGGTTTAAAGGAAACATGAGAGAGAGAGAGAGAGAGATTTTAGCAGCTAATAAATATAGGATAAAACCTAATGACTATAGTACCCTTTTAGTTAATTAAGAAGTTACAGTTTAATCCTATGACTTTCAGAATTTCTATAAATGGCTTATTAATATTAACCTTTGATTTTAAAATTTCTAGAGCTTAATTTATTCTCGCGTTCTCAACCTTTTAGGTGTTCTCATTTGATCCTACTCCTATATATATATATATATATATATATATATATATATATATATATATATATATATATATATATATATATATAGGGTCGGAATCTTTTGCGAATCCATAGTTTCCTGCGAACCACTGTCAAAATGCGAACTTTTTTATATAATATTTTTTTTCAAAAAAAAGTGTCATAAAGCACCAGATCGGTCATATAAAAGCATTTTTCTTAAAAAAATCCTTAAAAAATGTGCATATAAGACAGGTGCATATGTGTATGTTTTACGAACTTGTGAATTTTCCGACGTTTGTGCACCCGGATGATAAAGAATCTCGCAGTCATAATCCTTGACTACATTCATCCACCTGCACTACGTCATGTTCAGGTTTGGTTAGTCCATCAAATATATCAAAATATTGTGATCCGAGTAGACCGTACAACAGACCTCATATAGATAGTGCCTCCAAATCTTGAGGGCGAACACCGTTGCCCCTAACTCCAGATCATGTGTGGGATATTGCGACTCATGTGGATTCAGCTACCGCGAAGCATAAGCAATCACCCGTCCTCTATGCATGAGGATCGCCCTAAACCGTTGATGGATGCACCATAAAATACCACAAAATCCTCAACTCCCTCCAAGAGGGTCAATACCAGGGCCTCACATAATCTCTACCGAAGAGTCTCAAATGTCGACTGCTGCTCAATGCCCCATCAGAAATCCACTCCCTTCCCCGTCAGACGAGTGAGGGGTACCACAATCTTGGAGAAATCCTAAATTAATATCCAATAGTACCCTGCCAATCCCAAAAAAATTCCTAATCTCTGATGGAGATTTCGAATTCTCCTACTGCATAACTACCTCGGTCTTGGCCGGATTGACCAAAATCTCATTCTAGTTAACAAGGTGACCCAGGAACTCGACCTCTCGTAACCAAAACTCGCACTTTGAGAACTTGAAATAAAGTCGTTCTCGCCTCAAAACCTACAAAAGATCTCGAAGATGCTCCTCGTGCTGCTCTCTAGTCTAGGAATACACCAAGACATCATCGATAAACACAATGACGGATCGATCGAGCATCGGCATGCATACCCAATTCATCAAATCCATAAACCCAACAGGCGCATTGGTGAGCCCAAATGGCATCACCACAAACTCGTAATGCCTATAATGTAACACCCCGACTCCCAGGTATAGATTTTACAGCTTTATATTCATATTTATAGGCCTACTCAACGATTTGGATGCCCCAACTTGTCGTGTAGAAACGGATATGGCCACGTGACTTAAGGGACCTACTCGACGAGTTGGAGGACCCAACTCGACGAGTTGGAGCTAGAATGTGAACCCTAATTTCCAGGGTTTTTAACCCTATTTAAAGGCTCATTATCCACCCTATGCCTCTCTTATCGCCCCCTTGACCTTAGAAAATGCTAATCGTGTATTACTCCCCATTTTGTGTGTGTAAAAGCTTGGAAGGTGGTTTTAGTGCAAGGAACTTGAAGACTAAAGAGCTTGGATCAAGAAGAAGCTTGTAGATCCAATACCTACTCCATTTTGGCTTCCATTTAAAGGTAACAAGTTGTTACCTTGATCATTCTAGTGTTAGATCTCCTCATTCAAGGGTTTAAAGCCATTTATAGCATATTTGTAGGTCATTTCTAGTATTGAGCATGATCTGAAGTTGTAACTACAGATCTGGACTCCTCTAATCCCTCATAGTCATAAAGTTATTGAATTTATCATGTTTTGGCCCTTCTCTTTGGCTTAAACCTCTTCATTAGCTTGGTTTTGGCATTTAAGGCCTTGCATGCACGTAAAGTTTGCAACTTTATGTGGTAACCATGCCCTAGGAGGAAAGATCTACAATTTGGAGCCTCGGTCTTGCTTAAAAGCGTCTGAATAAGAAAAGGACTGAGGGACTCGATGAGTTGCATGGTCAACTCGACGAGTCGGATGAAGATTGCCTGTTTTGGTCTATATCGACTCAGCTAGTCAGTAAGATGACTCGACGAGTTGGTTAGGGTTTTCCCAACATTTTGGACACAGCATGGACTCGATGAGTTGTCTGGTAACTCGGTGAGTCAACTGGGGTTTTCATGATTCTTTGAGTTCGGAAGGAACTCGACGAGTCAGTGGATGTACTTGGTGATTTGAGTCAACATGGACTGTTGACCTTCACCGTTGACTTTGATTTTGACCAAGGGTTGACCAGTTTGGCTTCTGAGGGTACTTTGGTAATTTGGGTATTTATGGAAGTGGATCATTGGTGGTTGTAGGTGTTGGTGTTTGGAGTCGTGATTTGGGAGTTTGATATTTCAGTTCCAATCGACATTGTGAGGTAAGTTGTCCTAACTATACTAACAGGGTCGAAGGCACCAATGTTGGCCCTTTTCGGATTTGTATCCGGCTTTATTGCATGTTGATATGCTTAGTGACCTGTTAGGTCGGTATCATGGTATATAGGATGATGCTATGTTAATGACCTATTAGGTCAGTATCCTAGTATAAAGGATGTCGCTATGATTAGTGATCTGTTAGATTGGTTTGACTGTACGTATATGCTAGCATTTGATATGTATGTGTTGATTGTGTGATTGGGGATGGGTTGAGGCAGAATTGCTTTGTGCTGAAGGCCAACAAACATAGGGCGGACCGGAAAGACTATAGACCCGGTAAGGGCATACTAGTTAGACCTGAGGCCCAACAAGCGGTTCAAATAGGCTGAAGGCTTGCGAGGCGATCCAGACATGTCGACAACTTGGAGAGCGGTCCAGATAGGTTGATGGCCCTGTGAGGTGGTCCAATCAGGATGATGTCTTAGTATGCATGTTGTTTGTTTATTTTCTATGATATGGCTATGTTGTATAGCGTTAGTATTTTGGGGGAACTCACTAAGCTTCGGTCTTACAATTTTGGATTTTGTTTCAGATACTTCAGATGATCGCGGGAAGGCGAAGGCGTGATCGTGCATCTCCTCACATTTTATGATTTTGATTTCTAGGATACTCTGATATGACTATTTTGAAAACATTTTGTAATAAATAATGGTTTTTGAATGTTTGAAAAAGTTTTAAATTGGCTTGAATTTTATGGATGTTACACATAATAAGTCTGAAACGCGGTCTCCTCCATTTCTTCCTCTCTCACTCTCACCTGATGATACCCAGACCTCAGACCTATCTTGGGGAACCAAGATGCACCCTAAAACTGATTGAAGAGGTCATTAATCCATAGAAGGGGATAACGGTTCTTCATAGTTAACTTGTTCAACTCCCGATAATCAATGCACATCCGGTGTGAACCATCCTTCTTTTTGACGAACAGTATCAACGCTCCCCACGAAGAACTGCTCGGTCTGATGAATTGCTTGCCTAGCAACTCCTGCAGCTGAGATGACAACTCCTTCATCTCAAGCAGTGCCAAGCGATACGTCACCTTGGCAATCAGGGCCGCACCTGGCACAAGGTCAATCCTGAACTCGACTTGCCTCTCAGGATGCACGTCGGGTAACTCCTTCAGAAATATATCAGCAACTCCCCGACAACTGGAATTTATGAAACTGAAGTTTGATCCCCAACTCGAGTATCAACCACATAAGCCAAGTAACCTGCACATACTGTCGAGCCCTGGCTGCTGAACAAAACCCTAAACCAATCTTGGTGCCCTCTCTATAGATAACTAGATCTCCCCCACTTGGTGTTCAAACTACCACTTACCGGCCCTCACAATCAATCACGACACCAAACCCGCTTATCCAGTCCACACCCACTATCATGCATACATTCCCCATATGAATAAGGATCAAATTGATCGGATAAGGCAGCCCAAAGATTCCCAAGACACAACCCGTACCCATTATGGCCTATAGATTCTAACATATTAATTCTAACAAGCTAATACACAAATGGGCATCCATTCAGAAATAAACCAAGGATCAGAATTCGTACCCATGATTTCTTGCACTTAAACCTTGACATCCACCAACACAATGGTCATTTGGGCTTGTACTCCCTCCCCAATCCATGTAGGATAGTCAGGTTTGAGATGATACAGATGGTGATAGTGGAAACACACCAGATCCTTCATGCATTCGTGAAATACATGTCCTATCTCTCTCTCTCTCTCCACACTTATAACATTTGAAATTTTGACAAACAAACTCATGGGTTCCCCAACACTTCCCGCAAATATTGTAGCCCCCTTGGCTTCCAGTACCCAAGTTAGAAGCCTCATACCCCTCGTCTTTGCTGAAGGAGACCTCATCCTCTTTCTGAGTCGTGTCCCCTTATCAAGATCTCCCATAGTAGTCATCTCAGTAACACCTCTCATAGTTTGCGAAGCTACAGTTCGTTCCTCGATCTTGGCAATTAGCCTTCCAACGATTCGACCCACGATACCAGACAATTCTTCCTGCAATATTTGTGAAACCTCAATGGTAATCTTTTCCCAAATTTGATAAATAGTCAACCCTGGCCTATCCTGGCCATCAACTCTAGATCCCAAACCTGATCCCCCCACAAACTTCATATTGAAAATGAAACAAAAGCATCAGAAATGTTATTACACATATTGCTATAATCACATGACGAGACTACCCCTTGGGGTTTGTGACTTCCTTGCTACGCGTACGGGTCCTGTGTTTTTAGTAGTACGGGCCTATACTACCTTCCACGCATACCCGTATTTGTTTCAAGGATCATCACAACAACCCAAAACAATTTCAACAACTAAGATACGCATACATCCTATACTTACTCTCTCTCGAGTGACTAGTCATTCCAAAGTTGGTCTGTTACATCCATGCCCACTCGTAATGGTACTCCCATCACTTGCAAAACAACGCAACATGAGCAAAACAAACTCCCTAGGCTATCCTATGGTCCACATCTTACCCTGCCATTAACTGCCGAACGACCCCCATTGGTGCCAGTTAACTATTGCATGAATACAATCACATACAACAAGACTTAAATAATCTTAGATTAAAAGATTCAACCTTACAACGGTTGGACTCAGACAAGAGTTGCGCAATAGGATCAAATCTTTCAATCTAAAACTATTTAACCCATGCAACATGCGACTTAACGTATTCTATTAGTAGTTAATTCACACCCGACAACAATAAGCAAGAAAACTCTATAGGAAATAAGGCATCATATATCAGGTAGTTCTATCATGCAATTTCTGAAGATCCCTATCCTATAATTAGCATGTTGTTCTATTATAACATAAATTATCAAATAACAGTGTGATAATTTGGGATCTACTTACTGGCTCCGGCTGATCGTACACATCACATCCTCTTTGATTATTTTGAAAAAACTTTGAAAATCGTTTTAAAATCTTTTTCCTTAGTTTGATACTGGATTTACACGGGTGTTCCTCCAATTTACTCAAACCAATGCTCTAAGACCAACTTGTAACACTCATAAAAATAATGAAAAATTTAAACTTTTTAATCCAACCAATTTCACAAATTGTTTACAAACATACTTTTCAAAACATGTTCAACATCAGAGTTTCCCAAAATCTTAAGTCAAAACATGAGGATATGTATGATCATGCCTTTGCCTTCACGCCATCATCCGAAGTACCTGAAACATAACCCAAAATTGTAATCCAACGTTTAGTGAGACCCCCCAACGTACAAACACACCATACACATAACAATAGCAACAAACAACATGCATACATAGCCTTCAGTCTGACTGGACCACCTCGCAGGCCTACAAACTATCTGGATTGCTCACAGAACCTTCAGCATGACTGGGCCGCCTCACCGAGCCTTCAGCCTATCTGGACCATTCTCCGAGCCTTCGGCCTGACTGATCCGCTTAACGGGCCTTCAGTCTATCCGGGACGCTTGGGTCTATTGGCCTTTAGTCTCCATGGGTCCGACTCAATCCAACCACGCATAACATGTCGACATATGCATAAAAAATAAACATATATATAACCAGTCAAATGACAATCAAACAGATCTTACAGATCCCTAAGCATAGCATCATCCTATATACCATGATACAGGTTTAACAGGTCCTTACATCATAACAACATGAAATAAACCAGAATAACAATCCAATGGGTCGGCCTTGGTGCCTTCAACCCGAAAGTACAGTGAGGAAGACTCACCTCGCAAACTGAATAGAAGTTGATGGGGTATCGACTCCGAATCTCATATCTCTAACTGACACCTATTCCGACCAATTTACCAATTTCATCAAAATCCAAAAATACCCTCAAAGTCAAACTTGGTCAAATTCAAAGTCAACTATCCTCACGTCGTGGCCAAGCGTTGGTCACATCGTGACAACAAACCTGATCCGATTCCCACTCGACTTGACCCAAACTGGTCAACTCAGTTAAAGAAACCACCTAAACTGGCATCATGACGTGAGCTCCTATTTTCACGTCGTGACCTCCAAGGGTCCTAATAGAAACGGGATTGCTCCGCTTTTCACGTTGTGGGATCTCACACTCCACATTGTGTGTGTTGTATATGGCTAAAAATCACCATTTTAAGTCCTTATTCCATTAAGTCTTCGAGTCCACTTCTACCAGAAGCTAAAGGGGACCCCTAAGGTCCATAACAATGTTTCCTTTATGGCCATGCATGCACCAAACATGATCATCCATTTTCTAGGTCAAAAAGGGAAGAAATAGGCTTTAAACTTGCAAGCATGCCTCATATCTATACCAACTTCTAGATCTGAACACTATGAGGTTCTTGGGACTCTTAGAATCAATAAAGTTGCCAACTTTACGGATCTACTCCACTCAAGCAAGCAATAACATCAATAAAATGGATAAAACTCAAGATCTACCCATGCTAAACAATAAAGTTGGAGCATTTGATACTTACAAGGGTCCAAAAGCAAGAAAAGATGATGATGATGTTGATTCTTTGCCCACACCAACACTAGAGTACTTCCTTCTTCTTCTTTTCTTCCTCCCACAAGCTAGGAATGAACCCAAATGACAAATGATCTTATTGAGAGGTAAGATTATGATTTTTGGAGGCTTAGAGAGTGATAAATGTTGAGGGTGAGAAACCCTAGCCCTCTCATTCCGTTAAATACCGAAAACTTATGGTTTTTGGTCGTCAGCCACCTTTACGTCGTGAGCACTATACTGCTCATGTCGTGGACTTTGAAATGATGCACGTGTCCGGATTAATCCTCACGGCGTAGAAAGGCAATCTTCACGTCATGAGCAGAGCAACCACTGAAACTTATAACTTCGCACTATTAAAGATAATACATACCTGGTCCGGGTGTTACACGTGTTATAGAAGTTGAGATAATATCCAGAAATATAGAAAATCGTATTTTAATTCCAAAAATGTATTTGACGACTTCGGATAAAAGGATTTCGTAGAAGTCAATTTCCGTTTTTGTATGTTTTACGATGAAAATAAACAAGCGTCGTTATTGAAGGTGATGTTGTTTTTAAGACATCCCACGTTCACTTATTATATATTGTATTGTCTACAGTTAAAAGCATCAAATGAATTAAAAATATTAATTTAGAGAACGATGATAAACTTAACAATATAACATCTAATGTTGTATTAAAAAAATTGAAATTTGTGATCATATTTTTTATTACTATAGATTGAATATCTTACTTATTTATAATTTAATTTGTATTTATTTCAAAATTTTAATTTAAAAAATGCTTAACGTTTACAACAAGACATTTAACTTTTTTTTAAACAACTTATATAATATATAATTATATAGGTCTCACACCTAATAATATAATAAACAATATATTAAAATGGATGATTATCATTCCCTTGTTAAATTTAGTTATTTTATTGGAATATGTATGGAACAAAATACATATGAATGGAAGGAATTTAATTAATAATGATAAAAATACCAATAAAACAATATCTGTCCTCTCAAGTCTCTCTGCATTTTGGACATTATTTAAAAAGTTTGCCAAAATAAATCATTTGTCATTTTTACTAATAGAGGAAAATATAATAAAAGAAAAAAACTATTTTGTAACTAATATTTCTTACAACAAATCGTAAACTTTATCGATATTAAAATTTCTTCAAAAGTAAATAAACAGTTACACTACATATTTCTAATGCATTTGATATTCACAAATCATTTTTTTTAAACGAACGCATTTTTGTTTATCATTCAAAGTTAATTCATTTATTTATATGTAACCAAGAAAACCATCCCGAAATGGCGGGAATGAAAAACAAGAAATTAGAAGGAATGGCATTCCCTTTCATATTCTTTCATTCCAAATCGACACCAAGTTCTAATGATGGATTTAGTTGGTAATAGTATATAATATGAACTCAATATATAAATCTATAATCAAAGTTGCTTCAAATTGTTTACACTTTAGAATTTAGATCATTTTAAAACCATGACTATCAACTTTCCCTCCAAAACTTCGTCCATTTGTTCAATTAACGGTTAACAACTTAATATAGGTCAAAAATTAAATATACAAAAAATAAAGAATATGGTCTACATTTAAATGGATAAGGCCATGCTATCAAATGAATTTTCTATTAGAAAACAAATAAGTATATTGTAATTAATCTGCACCAAATTTTCAAAACTTTATCCATTCCATTAAACCAACACTAAGAAGTAAAACATATGTCCACGTCATATACAAATTGTTTTGTTAAACCCTATATCATCTAACAATCAACATCTACATGCAAATCAATCAAGAAGTATCAAGAACCCTAATCTTTTCTTGCAAAAGAGTACCATATATAGATCATAAGATTGCGAAATCAAATCTAAATCAGTTCGTAATCCCAGAAATCAAGATCCTACCGATCTCAAAACTCAAGAAAGCATCGATGCATGCATATTCTACCTGCGCCGGAGACAGCCGTCGATTATCCCATCTGCTTTTCGAAACAATCTTCTGCTTGATCAACTCCTTCCCAAGGACGATTCTTGTTAATCCTTTCAATCCAACATTCCCAAGATCCGGCCGATTGTACTTCTCCGTAACCAACGCCCTTAAGTCCATCGTCCTCCCAACGTCGAGGTTGTAATCGTCCTTCAGCTTCTTGACGTCATCCTCGATGCCAGCGCCGACGAAGGTGTAGGAAGGATTGAGGAGGAAGTCTCTGAGCAATGGGGTTGTAGGGGAGTGGATGATTTGAAAAATCAGGCAGCGGTGTCCAACGCAGAGTTGGAGGGTGGCGACAGGGTTTACGTTATTCCGACGGTTAGGACGCCACTCAATATAGAGGCCGACGACGAGGGAGTGGAGACGGCGGCGGTGGATGCGTTCGATGTCGTTGATCCAGAAGTCGACGTAGGATGTTTTGGCTGTGACTAAGGTCAAAATGGTATCTTCGAAGAATGTGACGTCGTAGTAGTCGTGGTCATCGTCGGGAACTTTGTGATCGAAAATGCTCATCGACGTCATTGCGGTGGTGGTTATGGCTTCTGTGGAGGCGCTTGGTTGTGTGAGAGAGTCGTAGACGGTTGAAGGAAATGGAAGCGGACTGGAGCTTTTATAGAAAGATGCGAGGTGGTTTAACCCATTTGAAGAAAGAATTTTCGCTTAATCCATTCGCGCGTGGTAGTTTGTTATATTCATGTAAAATATTACACTTTATATCCTCCTAAATATAAGTATTTTCTTTATAGGCTACTGCTTTCTACACACCTTACGGCACACACCAACCTAGTTTTAGGTATAAAGTTTTAGAGTAAATTACATGAATGGTCCCTATGGTTTAGTGTAATTTACGTGTTTGGTCCCTAACTTATTTTTTTAACTCGAAAGGTCCATATTGTCTGTTTTTGTTACGCGCTTGATCCCTGTCTTACCTAAAAAAACTATTTTTCCCTTGATTTTTTAATTTATTTAAATAAACACATCCCAACCCCACCCTATCACCTTACCTTACCTATCTTATCATTTAAATAATAGTCTTTTTAGGTAAGAAAAGGATCAAGTGCGTAACAAAAACAAACAGTAGGGACCAAACACGTAACAAAAACAAACAGTAGGGACTTTCCGAGTTAAAAAAATAAGTTAAGGACCAAGCGTAAAAATTACCCCAAACCATAGGGACCATTCGTGTAATTTACTCAAAGTTTTATGAAATCTAAACTATAGACAAATACCTAGTTTTAGGTATAAAGTTTTATGAAAGGGAAAATGACTTATTAAGGTAATTAACTTTTCGGTATGTTTACATTTAGATAACTATTTTTTTTGTACGCATCTAGGTAATAAACTTGTTGGAAGTGTTCACATATGACCATTATGACCTGCCATAAAAGGTAGGGATGAGCATATGGACTGGGGAACCGGCGAGAACCGATACCAGAACCGGAACCCGATGGAATCGGTCGGGCTGGGACCAGGACGTTATTTTTGTGAATTTTTGGAACCGGAAACCGATAGAAACCGAAACCAGTAGAATCGGCAAAAACCGGAACCGTATGATGCTATTTTTCGAGGACCGGTTTCAACATTTGAAGACACGACAAGAACCGGTAGAATCGCTGGCCCGCTTCGGTTCTTGATTTTGGCCAATGCCGGTTCCCGGTTCCGGCCGTTTCGGTCCTTTTGCTCATCCCTAATAGCAGGTTAAATCTTAGATGTGAACACTTTCAATAAGTTCGTTACCTAGATGTGTACACAAAATAGTTACCAAAATATAAACAAAACAAAAAGTAAAAGTAAATTACACGAATGGTCCTTGTGGTTTGGGGGAATTTGTGTTTTTGGTCCCTAACTTATTTTTGTAACTTGGATGGTCCTTATTGTTTATTTTTGTTGCGTGTTTGGTCCCTGTCTTACCTAAAAAGACTATTGTGCCCTTATTAATTTATTTTTTTAATTATTTTTATTATTTATGTATTAAATTAATAGACCCCATATATTTGTATCTACTCAGATGATCCCTATTGTTTAATTTTGTTATGAGCTTGGTCCCTGTCTTACCTAAAAAGATTATTGTGCCCTTATTAATTTACTTTTTTAATTAATTTTCTTATTATATATTTATTCTTTATATATACAAGAAAAATTAGTAGACCCCACATATCTGTATCTCATCATCATCCCATCTCTCATCCTCATCAACTTCTATTTATTGTCCATCTTTAGTGATATCGACGTCTTCATCATCATTTCTTTTTTTGGTCCTTGGTTCGCCAGAGTTGAAGTACCACAAAAAATGATGGTGAAGACGCCGTACACTAAAGATGGAAAAGAAATAGAAGTTGAGGAGGATGAGAGATGAGACGGTGACCGGTAAGACCCAAATTAAATTTCTCAAATGTGGTTTCAGGTTTACGGTGAGGAGATAAAGATATGTAGGTTCTTTTAATTTTTTTTAAATATATAAAAAATAAATACATTAATAAAAAAATTAATCAAAAAATAAATTAATAAGGGCACAATAGTCTTTTTAGGTAAGACTGGACCAAATAACTAAAATAAACAGTAGGGGTCATCCGAATTAAATTTCTCAAATGTGGTTTGAGGTTTTTAGTGAAGAGATACATATATGTGGGGTCTATTAACTGTTTTTAAATATATATATATATATATATATATATATATATATATATATATATATATATATATATATAACTAAATACTTAAATATGAAAATTAAATAAAAATAAATTAATTAAGGCACAATAGTCCTTTTACGTAAGATAGGGATGAAATGCGCAACAAAAATAATCAGTAAAGATAATCCGAGTTAAAAAAATGAGTTAGGGACCAAAAACACAAGCTCTCCCAAACCATAGGGACCATTGGTGTAATTTATTTTTACTTTTCGTTTTGTTCATATTTGGATAACTATTTTTTTTGTACACATCTAAGTAACGAACTTGTTGAATGTGTTCACATGTAGGATTTAACTTGCTATAGCAGGTCATAATGGTCATATGCGAACACTTCCAACAAGTTTGTTACCTAGATGTGTACAAAAAAGATAGTTACCTAGATGTGAACATATCGAAAAGTTAATTACCTTAATAAGTCATTTTCCCTTTTATGAAATCTAAACTATAGACAAAATTTGATTGGGAGTGACTTTTAATTTGCTATACGCTTTATTTTATAAAATTTGTATCTTACATTTTTTTTTACCATTTACCCATTTCTTTTAATATCATAATTCCCCCCCCCCCTTCCTCTCTCTCTCTCTCTCTCCCCACTATTATAACTATTTTTTACATAAATAAATAAATTTATTTTTCAATTGAAACATATAAAATAAAATTTTAATCAAATTTAAATATTTATAAAAGTTTTGATAGTCGTGACATATCATACTTAGGGAAGATTAAGATTTTATTGATGTCTTTATATATTTATTGGCTTCTTCGGAGTGAAGGTTGTTTCAGTACTGTTTTTAAAAATGGACTGCCCCGCAGCTATGGCCTTCGTGATTGGCTGTTCTTGCCGAGCACTCGTCACTCCGGAGGCAAACGCCTCCCTCGGGCATTGGGTGCTTCCTGAGCCTTCTCACTAGCCTCACATGGCAGAAGAGGTTCCCCTCCAAGAGGGCCTGTGGGACCATCTTGTAGCAACCCGAAGCTCTCCGCCAGTGGATCTGGAGGTTAAGTAGCTGCTTATGGGCGACCAACAGCGGCTGTATCAAGATGTCAATCTTAGATCTTATTTCGGTTCGATACGTCCACCTACTAGACTCACCTTTGGCTTTCGTCTCGGTAGGTGTATTATTATACATTTTCCCAAAAGAACATTCATTCATTTCTTTCTTCCCCGTCGACCACGACGACAAAAACGACGCGAAAAATCCATACCCGGAAAGGGGAAGGGCCAGTGGTGGGCATTTGGGAAAGTCGGGCCGATCGAGTGTCTTCATTCAAGTGACAGTACAGAAGAAAAATGTAATTGACATTTGATGATTAAATAAAAGTTGTTGTTTGTTTATGAGTAAGGTGATACTATCTTGTGTTAATCGTTTAGTATTGTTTCAACTTTGCATGTTTTACTTTCCAGAATAATTACTTTATTCAAACTGTCCACAGTCAATCATACTTTGGAAGTAGGTATGAATCAAGACTGACATGAATTGGGCTTGTAGATGTGTAAGGTTTTAGACATAGAAAAAGTTGCTACAACATTCATGAGTGCTCATAAGTCCTGCGTATTGGATTAAACCCACGCTCACTTGTATCACTTCATGGAATTTATCTCGAGTGATCGTGAGACTGTAATATCATATAAGTCTTAAAACCTAGAGATATGAGTCGGTTGTACATTGATTGCACGAAAACGCATCAATAACTTGATGTTATAAAACGTGCCTTTGTGTATGATTCAATAACTAGTTAGTACAAGCATATGAGTCGAAGTTTATATGTTCCTTTTAGTCCTTGGAGGATTAGAAGTGATATCTGCGGCCCTTGATGATTTTGTTTTGACCTATGTGACGGGTCCGGTTAGAACCAAATTGATGTGTTCAGTTTAGTTCTATGTCAAACAAATCGGAAATCGGGAAACAAACTGCTGGACAATAAGTACGACGTTGTTCCATGTATTTTTCCGGCTGATATCTTGAGAACAGAGGATTATATGATCACTTATCTAAATTGGCACGTCATAGTTCAACAAAGTTTTAAGAGCTACGATTACAGGTCGATTCCTGAATTCATACTAGCAACTATAGTTATCAGACTTAATCAAGTGGGAGACTGTTGAATAAGGTGTCTAAGTCCATAACCATATTTGGTATGTATTTGACCCGACCTGGCATGGTCCATTTGGGTTGCACTTCACCGGAACAATTTGTATAGATAGTCTTTTGAGAATAGTATATTTATGATTTATTAATATATTATAAGCTATAATATATTAATATGAAATCATATTATTTAATTAGTATTGATCAAGAATTATTTTGGAATTAATTTAGTGATAAAAAAGAAACTAATTAAATATGGACTCTTATATATATATATATATATATATATATATATATATATATATATATATATATATATATATATATATATATATATATGTAACACTCGTGTTTCTAGCCTAGGCATTTATATTGAGTTGATAGTCTAGGTTAACCTTTGTAACTCATTTTGAAGAAATGAAAAGGAATTATGTGAATATTATGTGAATTATGTGTTTTATGTTTAATTATTAGGGCTTAATTAATTAAGAATAAAAATAAGCGTCAAAATTAAAGTGTGAGATACCCCGATATCTTTACATAAAGTTGTAGTGGTCGAAACAAGGATTTCGGGGATATAAAGAATACCAAAATCCGAGTTATAACGAAGAAGTTATGACCTGTCGAAGTTTCGCGACAAAACCGGCACGGTGCTGAATGTCGTAAAAAGTGAGTTTTTGATAAACTACTTTTTAGCCTTAGTAATCTAAATGAAAGTCGTAGTATTCGTTAAACCGAGAAGTTCGATAAAAAGAACGCCCAAATCTGACTTCGTATGAGGAAGTTATGATTTTTCGAAGTTTCAGCGTAGCAGTAGACAGCTAAAAACTCGAATTTTAGATCGAGCGATTTTTAGCCGACACAACCTAAACAAGAATTGAAGGTCTCGTCATTAGGAGCACAACGGTAAAAAGTTTGACGAAAACGGACGTCGGATGAAGAAGTTATGAATTTTTAGAGGATTTCATGTCCCGGTCTGTTAAAAGTAATAATATAAAATTTAAAGTCAAAATTAGCCGACGAAGTCTAAACGGAAGTTGTAGATCGTAATTTTAGATACGCGTGCATATAAAGAACGTCAAAAACGGAGCTCGTATGCAAAATTTATGGATTTTAGAAGTTTTGGCGCGAAAACCGAGAAGTTTCGCATAGTCACACTTTGCCACGTCACCCTCGCCTCGCATGTGACACGTGTCCTGCTGAGTCACCAGGCTGCTGAGTCATCGGGCTGCTGAGTCACCGAAGCTGCTGAGTCATCCGAGCACATCGCCTTATCCGAAGCGGTCCAATAGCGGTGCGACACGTACCCTCTTAGCACATGTCCGAACCCTCGCAACATGCCACGAAGCCCCCTACTTCGGACCCTAGACCTCGGTCCAATCACAAGCCGCCAGAGAGCCCCTCGCATGCGCAGACCATGTGCGAGCCATACGCAGCCACGTGCGAGCCCTCGAATCTGCGAGACGTGGATTCCTCCTGACCGTCCGATCATAAGCTTCCCTCTATAAATAGAAAGGTGCGAACCCTCCCGGCTAGAATTTAGAAATTGGCAATTTTGGCCCCTTTTTCACTATTTTGGCTATTTTCACATCCCGCAAAGCCCCGGTATCGATTGTAAAGCCCGGAATACACCACGAAGTGCTCGAGAAGCCCGAAAAATTTATCTTTTCGGTTTCGAAGCCCGACTTTTACAAAACCCGGTTTCTCAATAAAACTCCCGGTTTTATTAGAAACGATCGTTTTAGGAAACGAATTGCTGCCCGATTATCATCAAATCAAGTGAGTGTATAGTCACTTTCATTTTACACATAGATATGAAGTATTTACCTTATAATACGTGCTATGTGTAAATATATTAATTATTTATTTGAGGTGATTGTTGTGTTGATGTTTTATACAAGTTTTGAACTGTATAAGTATTTTTATCTACAAATATGTTGGGTAGAACATGGGTAGATTGTGATGTGTGATAAAATAAAATTGATGAGAGGCATCGATGTGTTTTGAGATCCAGTCATCTAGCGGAGTTTGGATGACGACTACGGACTTTCTAGACAGTCCAGTAGGAAACATTAGCAGGTCCGCAACCTGTAGGTGTTAATGAACTAAGAATGTTCATTCGCTGTACTCCATCCCCCTCATGGTTGCCTTTAGGACATGTATGGCTGAGGAAACCCCTTAGCAGTAGTGTCCATCCCGATGATATTCTTTAGGCTAGGTCCCTTGTGATAAGTGTTTAGGGACACAAAGTGAGGATAACGGGAACGGGTAATCAGGGTTATTGTTGATTGATGAACTTAGTAAGTTTATTATTATTGTGGGTTGAAAACCCTATATGCTCACCAGGCTCCCAAGCCTGACCCACTCAACTTTTTATGTTACAGGTAGTGGACCCCGAGCATAGTCGGAGGACAATGAGAGATTTTTGGATTATAGGCCAGTAGTTGTAAATAACTGTTGAAAGGCTTATAGTGTCTTGTTTATGCTTTTGATCTGTATCGGAACATGACATCCCGAGGTTTTGATATATATATGGAAAACATATACCTTCTTAATGAAGGATTTTGATAAACTTTTATCATATTTTGTTTAGGGACCAATTCTGCAACATCTTTTAAAAAGATTTCTCTGATTTTATTTTAAAAAGCATAAATTAAATCGGTCTTTTCTGGCCGAGAAATTAGGGGATGTCACAATATATATAGAATGGGCAAATGTTCATTTAGGATGGGCTAAGCTTGCATGGAAGTCCATGGATAGTCCATGGAGCTTTTACCCCATGGATCCTATGGAAATGAAAGGTCATGGGTATTAGGGTTTACATGGATGTAACCCTAATCCACCATACTATATAAAGAGGTCTTGGCACTTGAAATGGAACTAGTGTGTGAGATAACAAGGGTGGGCTGATTTCTAGAGTGCTTCATATTCTCTCAAAGTCTTCCAAGTTGTTTTGGGTGATTTGTAATTCCACTTGAGGCATTCACATTATTGGTACTAGGCTCTTAAAGCTCCAAGCAATCAAACATAAGAAAAGGTATGTCATTCTACTAGTTTTATATTACAAGTACCCCATGAAATGTTGGTTAGGATGAGAACCTTGGAAAAATCAAACTTTGCATGTATAATAGAGAAAACATGGATCCAAGGTTTATAGGGTTGCATGCACACCATAAGAGTGTTAGAATGCTCAAAACCCATCAGTATTGCGTGATGAATGAGAAACTTCATCTTTGGGAAATTAAGACTAATTCCTTGTTCACATGTGTATGTGAGTCAAGAAAAGGACTATGGGATCAGATACACTTGGTTGTGCGCTGGTCAGGTCCACCACAAAGAACGATAAGACTATTCGTTATGACTTACTAAAGTTTAGTAAATATGGTTATTCTTACAAGATTAAGTGTAATTCTAAATCATTGGAAAGGTTTCAATGTATGGCAGAACAAATAAGAAGAATCAAATTAGGCAGAAAGATAAAAGTTTCTCCAATCTGAGAAGAAGGGAGAGTACTTGAGTATCGTGTTTTATGATTGTCTTAGTGATTATGAAACCATATCACAATTGATCCTCTAAGGACATCTTAGTGAATTTGTATGGCTAAAAAGAGGAATCGTGAATTATTGAAATGGTTAAGTCAAAAGGTGAATCATACTTCCAAAATCAAATCTTAGAGTCACACTCCAAGACAGAACCTTGAGTGACATAATCTTAAGAAAGGTTTATAACACTTATCAAATGTAGAGTAAAATTTTTTCTACTCTTGTATATTTGAAATTGGTAAGTTGTGATGTTTTGGATAAAACAAAGACCAACTAAGGCCAATTATGTGAAGTGTTTGTCTTGATAAGAAACGACACTAACTCTTGAATATTTGTTTGTCAAGTAATGTTTCATGACAAAGAGAATCTTATATGTCAAGAGGTAAGTGGGAGTCTAAAAGATCTTGAAGAGTTTCAGGAACTAATCAAGAGTAAACCAATTGTTTATCACTAGCACACGGCTTGAGGTTTATAACCTATCCTGTTGACATATTCTTGTTTCTGTGCCCATTCCAATTAAAGTTGCATGTGCATGTGAGTTCTATGAGTGCTTAATTGTTTGCATAACAACTTAGAAGCAATGGTAGGCACTTGTGCTGCCAGGTGGCAAGAAATTAAGATAGAACAAGTTCAGTCCATATGAGTTTAGATTTGTCACTAACCTTGTCTTGTGATTATGGTTATGACAAATTCACATGGATAGGAAAACGTACACCATAAAATCTAAGTTTCATAAGGTTTCTCTCCAATTCATGAAAATGATTGTGAGGAAACGCTTTCGCTAAGTAGATTTTAAAGAGATAGCAATTGTGTTATTTGCATTCTCAAATTCGATTATAATTACGGCATCCCTCTTCATAGTTCAAATTGTGAGAAATGGCAAAAGGTCTAAACAGTTCAGACTTATGGCTGTAAGTTATAAAATTGTTTAGACACACATGTGAGCTATCTAAGGAAAGGTGTATGAATTTGAGAAGCCTAGATAAAGTTTTATCGAAGCATCTCGTATCAGAAATCTGAACTTTGGTAAGAAAGTCAATAAGTATTGATTTCTAGAAGTCCAACTGATTTCTGGGTACATGTCAAAGCTAGTGGTAACATAAGTGTTATGCTAATAAGAATGTAATTATTATGCTAGTGGGAGGACAATTATTACAATAGGTGTTGCGAGTTAGCAATGTTAATTATAGAAAACAAATTTTTCAATTCGGAAAGTTTGAAAAGTTGTTTTGCTATAATTAAGGGAGAGGAAATCATACTTCATTTCAAATCTAAAAGCTTAGATTGAGATTTTAATCAAATTTAGTCAAAGATATATATATATATATATATATATATATATATATATATATATATATATATGAATGTTATGTTGAAAAGATTTGACATAAGGAAATTCTATATATGGAAATGTTATAGCAAGAGACTGGTAAAATATCACGGCTTTATGTAAGACATTATGTATTGTATCCCACATGCTTCAGGTATAGGATCGATTACATATGCTATAACATTAATTTGTTCTAATTTTCCAAATGCCTAGGGCATTAAGAGAGAAAAGGGACTAGAACGAGATATGACTAAAATGGTTAAGCAATTGTCGAGGACAATATGAGGTTTACCAAAGATTGGTTTCTTATGGAAAGTTGGAAGTATATTGTAAATTTTGGAAGGACTATGTTGACATACTCTGAGAAGAGGTAACTCTTGTTCAGAAGTGATAGTCAAAATGGGAATATGGAAATGTTTCCATCCATAAGCGGAAGTTATTCTTTAAATCTATATAAGATTAGAAAACTTAATGCAAGAAGGATGTTCAAAGGAATGTATTTTGAATGTGAGACTTTGTTTCCATGGAATTGATCTCCATTGAAATACTTTATAATATCTGTTTCCAAGTCTCTGTGAATTTTGTGCATAGTCATTACAAGAGGATCATTGCATATAAGTTTAGAATCTAAACAGATTATAGCAAATGGCAAGAATTTAGTATTCTTACATTTATGATAAGGATTTGGAATTGTGAAATGAGCATCATTGAAATGTTTTCAATTGATCTATTTCACAAAGAAAGGACCATAGGTAAACATAGTGTGAATGCTTGGAGAATGGGATAACTATTGTTTTAATTCAGGTATCAAGTTGATTAATCGAAACATTATACAATGAATAATGTGTGATTAATATGATGATTAAATAATAAGTGTTTTATTTATATTCATAAGTTCTGAGACCATATTGGATTCAATTATTCTTGTGTTTCACTTTGCATGTTTTGACTTCCTGAATAACTAGGTTATTCAAACCATCCATAGTCAATCACACTTTGGAAGTAGGTATTGAAGCTAGACTGACATGAATGGGTCTGTAGATTGTCTAAATGCGTTTATACATAACACAAGTTTACTGCAGTGTTCATGAGTACTCTTGTAATAAGATACGAGTATTGGATTAAACCCACACTCATCTGAATCACTTCATGCATTTTATCACGAGTGATTGTGAGACGATAATATCTTATATTCTTGAAACTAAGACATGTAAGTTGTAGTTTACAAGTTGGTTGCACATTGACATATGTAAACGCACCAGTAACTTGGTGTTATAAAGCATACTGTTGTGTGTGATTTGATGAGTAAGTACAAGCAAGCATTTGAGTCGAATTTTATCCATTCCTTTTTCCCATAGAGGGATAAAAGTGATATATGTGGGCCCTTTGATGATTTAGTGATGACAACCCTAAGTGCTTGGCCAAGCTTGGACTAATCTGATTTGTTCAATTAGTCGGTCATCGTAATTCGGAAATCGGGAAAAAACACATGAGCAGAGAGAATGATTATAATCCACGTCTCAGTTCATACGATATCTAAAATGGAGGAATATATGATCCCTTATCTAATGGATGCGTCATTGACTAGGTCAGAGTTCGACAATGACTTTTAAGAGTTACGATTCCTAGTCAGGATATGGAGTCGTACTTTCAATAATAGTTATTAGACTTATCCAAGTGGGAGACTGTCGGATTAGGTGTCTAAGCCCATTACTATAATTGGTATGTACTTGACCCAAGAGTAGCATGGTCCATTTGGGTTGCCTTCACAAGAGCAATTTGATAGGATGGACTTTTGAAAAGAGGTTATTTATGATTTAATAATATATTATAAGTTCTAATATATTAATATGAAATCATGTTATTTAATTAGTATTGATCAAGAATTAATTTAGAATTAATTTAGTGATCAAAAGAGACTAATTAAATTAATGGGGACTGATTATGTAAATCGATGATATATATATTGTTTGGGCTATTGATCCATGATGGGCTAAGTTTATGTATGTATCCATGAAGAGTTAGCCCACATGAAACATGGATCATAACCCAAGTGTATGGATTAGGGTTTACCCATGACTCTTGGATTCCTACACTATATATATGACACCCCTTGGGCCTAAAATTGATTGAACATGTATTCTTGGAGAAGCATAGTCGAATTTAGTGCTCCAT
The DNA here is from genome assembly GCF_051521515.1 of Lactuca serriola. Classification (NCBI taxonomy): domain Eukaryota; kingdom Viridiplantae; phylum Streptophyta; class Magnoliopsida; order Asterales; family Asteraceae; genus Lactuca; species Lactuca serriola. The sequence continues at coordinate 74,265,019 of NC_136416.1, forward strand.
ATTCTCTCTCGAAAGTACTCCATTTCTTCATGGTGTTTGTGAACCATTTGAGGCATCACATTTGAGGTGCTAAGTTCTTAAAGGCCAAAACTACAAGCTACAACAAGTAGGAGATTCTATAACTCACTTTTATGTTGTTTATGTCAATTGTATGCTAGTTGTAGGCTTAATGCTTTGGAAAAATATTGCATGTATAATTAGAGAAAACATAGATCCAAAGAATTTAGGGTTGTATGTGCATCATGATGTTATAGTGCTCAAAACCCAACAATTTGAAGGTAAGTAAATAACGATTTACCAATTTCACCACCCAAAACTAAAGTTTTAAAGATTTAGTTTTATGAAATTCCTAGTTCTTTGAGATTCATTGAACTTTTCAATGGCATGTGTAAATCTCGATTATACCCTTCAAGTTTGTGACTGGGATACCGAGGATCACAAACAAGGTGTGAACAACCATGCAAATTTGCTTGGCACTCTCGAGTCATTTACCACTAAATCAATGTTCCGGTAAACCACAGACACACTATTGATCTGACAATTCTCGAGCTACCCTTCGCCACCCTTGTTAGTCCATATTAGTGTGCCGGTTAACCACACACGCTCCACTAACGACTTGGCAAGGTGAAAAGTGCAATTTCGTGGAATAGCACCATTTTCACATTTTTCCTAAAGTAACTAAGATTGGGAATTTAGAGAATTAATGTCCTATCATACCCGTTCGGCTAACGACCCTCCACTAGTCAAGGAAGCGGTGGGTGAGAGCGGACACTCATTCAATCGCCATTTTATAAGCAATTTCCTTATACCTCCCTTATAGACCAACTTCGTGAATGAGGCCCACTAACGGTAAGACTGACTGTCTTATATATATATATATATACATATATATATATATATATATATATATATATATATATATATATAAGTATTAAGCTTTTAATATTATAATAGTATATGGGTTGAATTTTACACTTTTAAAACTCTAGGGTTTAGAATTTAAATATTTATAAATTAAAACATTTTAATAAATTTTTTAAATTCCAAAACTTGAGGGAAAATTTTGAAACTTTTCAAAACTCTTGGATCAATTTTAAAAGAATTAAATTAATCATATAATTAACTATATTAGAAAATTGATCTAATCTAATTTCATATAGCAAGATGATTCAAATTCTACAAATAATTAATTCTATCATAAAGCCAAGTAATTATCATAAAATTTGACAATCATCATTAAATTGGATGAGGATAATCATTACCTTATCAGTAAAATCGAATTTTATGAGTCAAAACAGTTTGTGGTAATGATCCTAATCCAATTCTGGCCAAAGGAAATGAAAAACTGCAAATAGAAGATCCAACTCGTCGAGTTCCTTCATAAGACTCGCCGAGTAGGCTCGACTCATCGAGTTCCTTCGTAGGACTCATTGAGTCCAGCAGTTAGTGGCCAAAAATGAAAATTTTCCAGCTTTGGAAACAACATAATTGCATCAATATAAAAAAAAAAAAACACCCTAGGCTCTGATACCACTGATGGGTTTTGAGCACTATAATAATCTTATGGTGCACATACAACCCTAGATGCTTTGGATCTAAGTTTTCTCATTTTATACATCTAACATTCATTTTTCCAAAGCATATACCCTAGCTATCATACAATTGGAGATATACAATATAAAAAACTAGTTAGAAGAATACCTCTTTGTTGTAGCTTGTAATCCTTGGCTTTTCAAGAGCTTAGTGCCTCAAGTGTGATACCTCAAATAAGTTACAAACACCAAAAGCAAAAGGAGGCTTATTAGAGAGAGGTTAGAAAGCACAAATCGGCTAGGGTTTCACCTTGGAATCCTTATGGCCGATTTTTGTGATGCTAGGGTTACTTTTATAGTATGGAATTCCTAGAGTTTCTTACATGTAAACCGTGATTCACCATGACTCTTCATATTTCATAGGCCCTTTGGACTAAACCTTCATGGACTCTCATATAGGTTTAGCCCATCCCTAATCAACATGGATCATTAGCCCAAACTATAAGTATTACTGATTTACCTAATTAGTCCCTGCAAATTTAATCAGTCTCTTTTGATCACTAAATTAAGTCCAAATTAATTCAATACCAATTAAATAATATGATTTCTCAATTAATTTATTATTCCTATAATATATTAATAAATCACAAACAACCTCTTTCTCAAATATCCAATTGCTCCAGCGAAGGCAACCCAAAAGGACCATGCTACTATCGGGTCAAGTACATACCAATTATAGTTATGGGCTTAGACACCTAATCCAACAGTCACATTGGACACGTCTCTTTCAAACCGAAAGTATCTGAAACCATAAATATGAAACCGTAAGCACAAAGCTTAGTGAGTTCCCCCAAGTACCACATACCGTACATAAGAAAGTGAATGGTGTGGGCCAAATCATAGTCTTACGATCATTTCTTGTCGTGGGCCAAATCATGGTGTTTCCTTACAATGTCGAGGGCCATATCCCGATCTTACATAAAAGTGTTAGGGGGCCAGATCCGGGTCTTTCATACAATTGCCGTGGGCCAGTTCCTTGTCTTCCATGCAAGTATCACACAGACAAATAGATTATACATAACAAAGTAATGGATCGGCATTGGTGCATTCGGCCCATGGATCTAGTGAGGAAACTCACCTCACAATCTGAAAGAATAGCTGCACCGATCACTGCTCTAGAATCTATCTCTACCGATCACCTATACAATTAACAGGAATCCAAATCTCAAATTATAAATCAAATTACCCAAAATGCCCTAAGGTCAAACTTGGTCAACCCTAGTCCAATTCAAAGTCAACGGTCAAGTTTCAAAAGTCAATATTTCCTCCCAGCGGAGTACGCCCTTCATACAAAGAGAGTACGCCCCACGTACTTTAATGTTGACCACAAGCAGGGCATTGACCGCTTACGTGCATCGTACCACCAGGTACCCCCAGTGTACGCAACCCAATCACAAAACTCCATTAAGAACTTATTCCATTAAGCCCTTACGTCCAAAACTCAGATCTAAGCCTAAAATGATGCCCTAAGTCCTAAAGTTTCCAACTTTATGACTATGCATGGCTATAAAAATGCTTAATGTCCAAAACCCTAAGTTCTTAACCCAATAAGACACCATAACTCTTGTATAGAAGGGATAGAAGGGCCAATATCACATTTTTATGGTTCATAATAGCTCCATAATGGAAAAAGTTTCCAAGTTTATCCATTAGAATGGTCCCAACAAACAAGATCTAGTCTTTAAGTCTCAAAGGGACCTAAAAGTGCATTTTTTTCAACTTAGTCCATTAGTTACAAGTCTCCAACTTTCAGATCTAAATCAAAATGATGTTTAGATGGATAAAGTTTCCAACTTTATCCATAACAAGGTCACAAACTTTAAGATCTAAAATTTATGCACTTAAAGTAACCAAAATCTCATAACACCCAAAAATAGCTAGATCTAACAATTTCATCATCAAGATTCAAACTTTATACCTCTAGAAGAAAGATCAAGGTGAACAAATTTTGGATCAACAAGCTCCAATGCAACCAACACTTCTTCAATGAGTTCCAACTTCTCCAAGGCGCACGAAGAACACTCCAAAGCACTTAAAAACACCTTCTTTTTGCTCAGAAGGCTCAATCTAGAGTTAGGGTTACAAGAGAGGGTATTGGAGAGGTGGAGGGCGATAATGGAATGGGTTTGGTGAAATTAAGGAGCTTAAATAGGGCTCAAACCACTAAAATAGGGTTTGGGAACTGATCGAGTACGCCCAACGTACTAGGGATGCCCTGGTACACCTAGCGTACGCGGCTCAACCCCAAAATCGCCTTAACTTCAAACGGTCATAACTTCTTCGTTCGAACTCCGTTTTCGACGATCTTTACATCCACAGAAAAGGTATTGAAGAGATCTACAATATTATATAGTTACCTTGGACTAAAAACTTCTAGAACAAAAATCCATATTTCAAGCAAGAAACCAACCTATGTCTTTTCCCGTTTTACCCTTTGACTCAAAAATACAATTCAAGGGTTTAGATCTCATAACCATCATTACCTCCTTCCAAAAGGTCTAAACATTGCCTCCTAAAGGCCCAAAGCCTTCACACAATTGACTTCCGGTCCACGGCTCTGAATCATAGAATGACCCCGAATAGGGTGTTACAACTCTCCCCCACTTAAATTAGATTTATTCCTCAAAATCATTCCTTACTATCTTCTTTACAACCTAAATGATCCTGAATGAACTCCATGAATCCGAAAAATGACTGAAGAAGTCACCTCACTCTGATGACCGCCCACCCTCATTGTTTTCGATCCCAAAATAATAGATATAACAAGCCCTAACAAAGAATGGACCTCAACTTTTGCGCTGAGCCAACGAGTATCCAACCGATATACCTGAAATTGAAAACCCTAAACAATATCAGACTCCCATTCAAACAGAACCAATCTAAATTGTTCCCACAAAGAGTCAACTTCACAACCCGAACTGCACGAACCTATCCGACCTGAACAATTTACAGATACCTGGAAGTATAAACATCCCAATCACCTACTAGATCCCTAATAAAAGTCAACCCTAACATACGATGACCTTCCAATAATCGAACCCATCCGAAGCGGAACTCACATACTGATGATGGACGAATTCTTGCTCACGCTGACCTTAACCGATAAAGGACAACCATCACTACTCAGCTCAAAACCAGGAATCCAATACTTTATCTGACTTCCCAACATACAAAACCATTCTAAATTACAACCAATATGGCTCCACTTCGCAATCTAATCCTAACAAAATCCTTACAACCCTAAATTATCCTGCTAACCAACATTCACATTTTCGATCTATCCAAGATCTTTTGATCTCTGAGTTGATCTACCAATTATCTGAAGCATCGAATTCCCGACCAGTCGCTGAAACCGAGATCCTTTCAAACGACTGTACCACGAGACTCTATCCAAGAGTCTGTCTGGCCAAGCTACCCTAACCTACTTGTATATAAGGCTTCAACAACCCTCTTATTCAAACCAGGGATATCATAACTAATCATCACACTGATGTAATGTAACATACTTTGCTCTAAATGAATGCTACATGTCCAACTGTAGTCTTACATCGCGACCGACCCCATATGGCCCACATTCTTCCTTGATCCCATGAATGTTTAGGCTTTCCCACAGTCTCACAACACCTCTATTACTACCTTCCAACCTAGTGAATGTTATTGCCACCTCGCAATCTTACAACACTTCTATCACTACCTGCCAACCTAATGAATACTATAGCCACCTCGTAGTCTTACAACACTTCTATCATTACCTGCCAACCTAGTGAATGCTACGACCATCCCGTAGTCTTACAACACTTCCACACTACCTGCCAACCTAGTGAATGCTACGGCCACCCCATAGTCTTACAACACTTCCACACTACTTGCCAACCTAGTGAATGCTACGACCATCCCGCAGTCTTACAATACTTCCACACTGCCATGGACCCAACCCATGGTCTTACCGTGCATCTATTGTATTCACCACAATCATCATGAGTTGAAACCTCATTCGGCTATACCCTAATTAGGTATTTAGGTTATGCTTCGAACCCCAAATCCTTCATTAGACAAGAACGTGCAAAGTGGCCCTAACACAAACCCTCCACTTGAAACTAATCACATACCCTCCATGCGCCACCACTAATGTGCAAGGTAACCTGAAATCTCATTCCTTATGTAATCCCATAGTCCAAGCGGTTCTCCCCCACTTAGATTCAATTATGCTCTTCCAACCACAAAATTGATAGATTTTTAATCTATCTCGCAACCTGATTAATCGAAGCTGCCAACAACCTGAGGCTATTAGTACTAGCGTTCCATTACTAGCCAATCCTAGTAAACACACACCTACCAAAATTGAATGAATACTCCCCGAAATCTCAACGAGCTCGATATTCCCAAGCACTTTCCACCGAATCCACTATAAGTCCTCGACAACTTTATCAGATTACGAAGAACAAAATCTCAACTATCGAAACGGGTACCCAACCAATTCAACTACCCTTCTTACTTTCAGATTACTCTAACATCCTGATCACCATTTCTGGAAAACCACTGATATATATATATAAAATCCTCCATCATCTTATAATAAGGGATTGCATAAATTAAGAGTTTTTGGGAGTTTCAGTGAGTTGCAAGGTTCCTTCCGTAGAGTTTTAGTGAGTTCCAGGCTCTCCGAAGAGAGTCGTCGCCGCAATCGTGGAGAAAGATAGTGATTGTTGGCGATGGTAAAAGTGAAAGAAAGGGGAAGATAGTGGACTTTGACGGGTTCCTACTTTTGAGTGAGACGAATGGAAGGTTTAGAAGTGGTAGAAGGAGGGAGGCGAAAGTTAGAGGAGGTAGTTGCCGGAGATGGTGATCGGAGGACCTACTCTATGCAAGTAAGTGAAAAGGGTGGGGGAAGAAGAAGGCTTGTTGGGCTTTTGGTGTTTGTAGATTTGTGGTTGTAACTTCAACAATTAGAAGAGTGTATAATTGTCCATCTATTATTTTTTTAATGGATAAATAAAAAACTTGAGTGGAAAAATTATCTTTGTGATGACATGATGATCATTAATAATGGATAATATAGATAACCTAAGCAATTATCCTATAAATAATGTGTATTAATAAATATGGGTCCTCCTATTCGCACGAAATGAATCGTGTAATTGTTTTGGTATTTGTGCCTCAAGTTTGAAATCTGACAATTATCACAACCTTATTATATAATTTCTCATTAATCCCTTTATTAATACATAATGTTCATATTTCATCGTATACTTTTTCGACTTTTAAAAATTCCCTATATTAATCTATTCTATTAGAAATATATGCTCATATGTGTATGATAATATTTAAAACTATATATAAATAATTTTTAACCTATAGTATTAGTCTAATTCATTTGTAAACTCAATCAACATTTAAAAATTAGTTTTTAAAAACTCAATTAGTATTTAAAATTAATTAGTGTTTTAAAAAATTAGCATTTAGAGTTGGTGTTTAAAAACTCAAGTAGTGTTTAAAATTAACATTTACAAACTCAATTAACGTATTAGAACTCAATTGGCGTTTAAAAACTCAATTAGTGTTAATTAGAAAATAACACTTTCATAAGTTTAAAATTATACAAATATTGAAGCATCATAAACCGTTATTAAATTAGTGTTTTTTTCTAACATGGAAAATCCATCGGCATTTCGTTTTTTTAATATGTATATAAATAAAAAAGAAAGCTATAAATAAAAGGGGAAAATACAGATCTAGCAATTTTTGTTAATTACTTATCAAAAAATAGCAAAAAAAATAATACTTAGCCAAAAATAGCCCTTAAAAATGTAGTCAACTTTTGGTTGACTACGGTTAACATTGTTGACTATTATTTTATGCATTAAAGTAGTGTTTAGTGCTAATAGGCTACTGTTTCACGGACCTGTTTACTTTTTCGTGGTCCATTAGCCCAAAGTATATAATGAATTTTTTTTTCCAGATTAGGTCATTTTCCTATTGTTTTATTTGGTTTGACAATTTTTTGTCTCAATGGAGCACCCGAAGAACAACCAGGTTTGTCTACTTTTCATCAAAATTTTACCGTGTTTGTAATTAGGAGTAGGTTTTGTATATGTGGTTAATTTTCTTTTGAAAAAAATCGAAAAAAAAATATAAAATTGTAGGTTTCATACTAAACCTACAGTGTACAAGTGTCGATGATTAGACTTCAAGTTTGTTGCACAACAAGTATGTGGTCAACAATTTTTGTGACTTGGAAAACAGTAGTCGATTTGATTCCCCTTGCCCTAACCATCCAAAAGCAATTTTCTACCAAGAATATCACAATAATAGAGTTGTTATGGATGTTGATAAGTCATACTGACATTTGATTCTTCGGGAAAACCCATCTTGCACTTCACAAAATGAACAAATTTGGTGTACGTGAGAAGACCCATACGTTTTTTTTAAAGTCTAATGTTTTGAATTCTCAAAAATTTTTAACAAAATAATTGTTAAAATAATTCTACATCTTATAAAAAAATTAAAAAAAAATTAAAACCGTAGGTTTTTTCACAAAACAGTAGACGAGACCCCAAAAACAGTAGATTTAAAAAAAAAAAAAAAAAAAGAAAAACCCCGTATTTTTCCCCCAAAACCGGGATACCGTAGCTTAACCGAGAGGAAACTGTAGGTTTCCCTAAACCTATGGTTTTGTATGTTACAAATGAAAAAAAAAACAATTTTTTTATACAAAACACGAAACAATAGACGATATGGTGAAACAGTAGACGATTTTAGAAACCTACGGTTTCGTGGGCTATATTCGGACATTTACTAATTTTTGACTAAAAATTGATAATCACTTCCTTAATTTGGCTAGATTAGTAATTACCCCTAAATAAAAATATATTTTGTTGAAATTTTGGATAAATTTGACTACATTAAATATAATCAATCATTTCATTCTTGCAAAATACATTTAGAAAATAAGAGCATACAAAAAAAATATGCGTAGAAAAAAGTCATTTCCCCCTATAATATTATATTAATGATATTTAAATAATGGATGTGTGGAATATATTTTAAACAAGTAAAAGTTGAATTTTGAAATACATAGTTAAATAGAAGGGTGACAAATGAAAATTCGTATTATGTAAACAGTTTGTTTAAATTCAAAAATAAAATTTGACTAAATAAACATAATCAATCAAATCATCGTGCATTTAGACTTTTGTTCGTGTATATAGAATTACCCATAAATATTTGATGTATGGATTCGTTGATGGAAATCGTTTATAAAACCTATTCAACATCAGTCGGGCGATATGATTCTAGTACCCTTTTCCAATCCGCTTTTATTTCCCTTCAACTTTCTTTCACTCTCTTCTACAACCACGCGCCACCAAAGAAGCCATGGCCACGGCGAGGACGATGAGCATCGTGGATCATGAACTCCCGGACGATACACACAACATCTACGACGTCACATTCTTCGAAGACACCATCTCAACCATAGTCACAAATACACCATCATACGTCGACACTTGGATCTCCGACATCGAACGCATCCACCGCAGCCGTCTCCACTCCCTCGTCGTCGGCCTCGATGTTGAGTGGCGTCCTAACCAGAGTCGGAACTTCGAAAACCCAGTGGCCACGCTCCAACTCTGCGTGGGACGCAGCTGCTTAATTTTTCAGATCCTCCACTCCCCTAACGTCCCTTCGTCGCTCCGAAACTTCTTCAGCAATCCCTCCTACACCTTCGCCGGCGTTGGGATCGATAACGACTTGGAGAAGCTTACGGAAGATTACAATCTGGTGGCTGCGAAAACGGCTGATGTGAGGGCGTTGGCTGCGGAGAAGTATGGTTTGAGGGAGCTTAAGAATTCAGGGTTGAAAGAATTGACGAGAAGGGTTCTTGGGAAGGAGGTGAGCAAGCCGAAGGCGATTACGATGAGCAGATGGGATAATCAATGGCTGACTTCGTCTCAGGTACAGTATGCTTGCATCGATGCTTTCTTGAGTTTTGAGATCGCGAGGGTCTTGATTTCTGGGAATCAGAACTGAATTTGAATTCGCCATCTTTGATCTAAGGTAATTTGATTTAGGGTTCTTAATTTTTCATGTTTGATTTGATGATGATTTATCTATCCATTTAGGATTTGGGTTTTACAAAACGATTCTGTACAGGATTTGGATCTATGTTATATATTTCTTAGTGTTCTGTGTTCATCTAATTACACAATACCTTTGAATTTTTTAAATTAAATTTTCTTTTTCCTCAATTATTGAAGGGCTTTGTTTAAAGTTGTTTGATTGTACCCTTTTGTCAATTCTTATGAAGGCTTGATTTTTAATGGAAATTGGCATTAAGATGGTCTTCTTTTTTGATTATTTGAATGTAGACAATGCTTTTTACTTTTATATATTTATTCTATGCTTGGTCTTTTAACAACTAAAATTGTAATTCGGTTGATTTTGATACGATTTTAGTTTAGTTCGGATATAATATAATACATATCTATATTTTAAAAAATGAAGTCAATTTGAATTTACGTTTTCATTAATCCATTCATGTGACCATCCTAAGTTGATGTCCACGATCCAAAACAAGTTTTCAAACCGATTCAAAATTGATTTAGGAACTAGTTTGGTTGAAACCGGTCCATTATCGGTTTGAGGATTTTAAAACTGAAACCGGTTTGAAAAAAACAATTTAGAAACCGGTTTTCAAACTCTCATAAAACATTTGCTTTTTTCATTTTGTGAAAAAATACTGTTTTCATCCATTTTATCTTCAATTTGTTGTTTATGCAAGGTGCTGGAGGGTTTTCAAAAGGATTGTAGTCCAACAAACTTATTAGTTTTGGTTTAATGGTCATTCGTGATAATTTTTGCATTATAAGGGAATGAATTTATATTTTAAGTTTTTAAAATGCCATTATGAAAAATGTAAAGGGTTCATCCGATGAACCCCTTCCTACTCAGCGGGTACCATTTGACACGTCATTAAAATAAAGTCACCTCACTTGCTACCTGTCTTCTTCTTCCTTCTTCCTTGTTGGCTATGGTAATCCCCTTTGCCTCTTGAAATCCGATCGGATCGAAGGAACGAGGAAGACGCACAAAATCATAGTACAATTTCGAGTCATTTAGTCAAATAACTATAGAATAACAAGAACAAAAAAAATCATTAGCAAAACCAAAGGAAATTAAAAGGGGGGAAATTACGGTGAAATCCTTGTAATCCATTGTTGCCTGCTGCCATCAATTCCTCCACCAATAATCGCCGGCTAGTTATCCATTGCCTCCGATCCATTTTTGCTCTCAATCACGCACAAAATAATGCTTTCCTTCACTTGAATCATGGGTATCAAACGATTGCTTTGAATTTGAAGCTCTATGATTCGTATAAATGTAATAGTTGTTAATCACGCCTCTAACAGGACTATCAGATGCATCAAACGGGTAGAATTATTCCTATCGCTACTATCAATTCTGACGATGACTTTGTTGTGGGTTTCGGCGTCACCCGAGAGGTGTTCATGTTGATCAGAGGCATTAGATTCTGGTGGTTTCTTCGATGCTATGGGATTATCCATTGTATGTATCTACACTAAAGTTTAACGAAATAGAAAATTTTGAAGAAACTTTGTACAATGAAATTATTGTTTTTACATAAATTGTGAAGGGTTGTTTCATGAAGGCATCATCCACCTACCTACCTGATACTCCATTCTAGATACTCCGTTGGTAAAGTTTGATTCACATGATCTTCAAATTGGTGACAATGAATTTTACTTCCTGCAACCCGTTACAAGCATCCTTGGTGGTCCAATTGGGTGACCACGTCACAACCTTCTCGAACCCTAGTCCCGTTGGTAGTTACAAGATTGTGAAAGCAGATCATGTTTGTTTTTCCTTATTATATGTTGTTAATCCTTAGACATGTGTCATTTTAGTTTCGAATCCACCAGAAACTATGTATGTATATGTACTTGTTGTTCCTCTTAGAAAACGGTAAACAATATATGCATATGCCACATGTTCGACAAAAGTCCTCAAGGAAGGTAATAGGGTTTCGGCTCGATGAAAGTCGTAAGTTTCTCAAATTACCTGGTTGTCAACATTAATCTTAGAAAGAAAACCAATTACAGTGGAAGAAAGGAATGAGATAATCAGAGGAAGGTGGTGGTTGTTGTTGTTGGTGGTGGTGGTAGATGCCGATGACAGTGGTGGTGTTGGTGTTGACAGTGGTGGTGGTGCTATATTCAAAGGGGCCAGCATCAATCTTGGTCTCCAAGATTGATGCTGACTAGGATGGAGATAGAGATATTTAATTACAAACCAACGTATTATTTCCTAAATCTTGGTCTCGAAGATTGATGCTCAGTAGGATGGAGATAAAGGTACTTAATTACAAACCAACATATTATTTCCTAAGTAGCATTCTTCTTGGCATGATTACATTACATGTAACCTGACCAAACTAGCTGATAAAAGTGGAATTCATTCCCTTATAATGCAATATATATATATATATATATATATATATATATATATATATATATATATATATATATATATATATATATATATATATATATATATATATATATATATATATATATATAGGGACCATTTAAACTAAAACCCGAAAGTTCGTTGGGTTAGAGTGACAATAACCATTTTCGAAAATGGTTTTTAACCCTTTAAAAGTACATTGTTATAATATGTCGAATGGGATGGATCTAGTGGTGTTCTGTTGCATCTACAAAATATTGTGGGTCCTCCCATGCGATAACTTCTCATTTATGCTAAACATAATATAAGAAAATCTTAAGGCAATAACTAATACAAATTTAATAGTGTAATTACTTAATTGATTTCTATAAAATACATCCATATTATTGGTTCAAGCTAACAAAATTAAACTTGAAACCAATTACAGAAGATTTGAACGGAATCAATTTCACTAACAATTATGTTTGATTAGTCTTTAATATGTCAACAATTACTTAAACATTCAGAAATGGCCCAGTTGATTAGTCTTTAATATGTCAATAGTGTTCCATTGAATTAATAGATATGATTATTGTCAGTGTAGTCCAACAATGTATTGTACATTTACCCATTTTTGAAGGTCACAACTACCTTGTCAACTGTCAACTAAGCAGGTGAGTCAACAATGATTCGGTGGTGAGTTGACTCATCGTGCTACGTAAGCCAATGAGTTATTACGCCCATTTAGTCAACTGCCAACTTGAACAAAGTTCCAGATATGAGTGACGGAAGAAACCACTTGAGGGAAGATATGAACGACCATTCCAGATAATACATTGATGGCTAGGGTTTGGGGAACCTGGGCTTTGAATCCAACTTCAATTCAAGCCTTAGCCTTAGAAGGCGATTGTTGACGGCGTATGGATTAAACCTATATCAACTATAGGAAGAGAAAAACTAGGAAAAAAATATAAAATCGATGGATAACCGATCTGATTAAGAAAAAAAACTATAAAATCGATTACATTACATACGAATTAAACTCAGAAATCAAATACAAAGTGGAATCACATAATGTATAGATTAAACCCATATCAACTACGAGAAGAGAAAGAAGTCAGGTGAACTTCAAAAGCCCACAAATAAAGTCTTCAATTGATTTCGGTTGAAGAACCTGCAAATTTATACCCTTGCTCGTTCTTTCCTGATTCAGAGTGAGAGGGAAGAACCGTTTATTGATTCAATTTACAGAGGACATCAGGATTGGTCGGTATAAGAGAGGGGAGGGCTGAGAGAAAAGAGATCACTAATTAGTTAGGAGACAAGGTGAGGGAGATCTCATCGTCTGCTATATATATATATATATATATATATATATATATATATATATATATATATATATATAGAGAGAGAGAGAGAGAGAGAGGGAGAGAGAGAGAGAGAGAGAGAGCTAGGTTCAGGTGTTTAAATTAATTATTGTGTTATTGTATGCATAAATGTGGGCCAATCAAAATTAAATAAAAAATTAAATAATTAAATAAATAAATAAGGGTAATTTAGTTATTTGTTTAATGACTTCCAAAAATAATCCCTATAATCATGGTATCTCTCCAGTTTAAATCCTTGGAACCATCTTTGTAAATATGTCAACGAATAAAGGGAAACTCGCGTTACAAGCTCGATTAGGGTTCTTCGCATTCAGTCTTACATTCCTCCTCTCTTCATCGACAGAAGGATTACCGCTTTTCTTACAAGAACGACGAATCTTGATAAGGGAAACATCAAGAGGAGCATATAGAGTTTCATCGTATGTAATCTCAAACACTCTCATCTTCCTTTCGTTTCTTCTAATGATCGGTATTCTTTACACAATCCCAGTCTACTGGCTAGTTGGATTACACACCGAAATCAACAATTTCTTCTACTTTGCATTGATCGTATGGATGGTAATCTTGATGTCGAATTCGTTAATAGCTTGTTTTAATGAACTAGTGCCGAATTTCATCATGGGTACGTCTGTGATTTCTGGATTGATGGGATGTTTCTTTCTATTTTCTGGGTACTTCATAGCGAAAGATAGCATCCTAAAATACTGGATTTTTATGCATTATATAAGTTTATTCAAGTACCCATTTGAATGTTTTATGTGTTTATAATTGGACATAGATTTATGTGTGTTTGTAATTTTGTGGTTTGGATGTCACAAAACAAGGAATTAATTTATTTTTCTTTTGTATAATTAACATAAATGGAAGTATAAAGATGAAGTTTAGATAAAGAGGGGAACGAGATTTAACTTAAATGGTTGTTTTGGTTGCTTATTTAACAGATGAATGCTTCAACTGAATTGAAAGTTGTTTTCATGCACACCGAGTGCTCGTTAAAATGCTTTAACTGAATGGTATATCTTCGTTTATAGCATTCTATCAGAAAAAAATGTTTTTTTTATGATAACCATGAACATATTCTGTTTAGAATCCCCCGAATGAATATAATTATTGGTAAATGAATTCCAATTCTATTATAATGGAATCACGAATTCCAATTATGTTGGAATGAAGTATGAATATTTTCTCACTAATTTATTCATTGTATTTGTTTCTACAGAAGCTGATGCTTGAAGAACAGACCACGAAACTTGAACAACGTCTCTTAGCAACATTATTCTTTTAGAATGTATTAGTGTTTTTGTTAGATTTTTGATTTTTTTTTCCAGATTTGAATTTTTTTTGTTAGTTTTATTCTTCAAAAATAAATGTGATTCTTAGAAATTGTTACATGTATTCTATAAGAATTAATGTAATTTTTGATTTAATTCTTCAATTGATGGTTCGAGAATTTTGTTATTCTGTAAGAAATTTTGTTATTTTTGAACATAGTCAAACATATTCTGTCAGAATGTCCGAAATAAAAACCTTATAATTTGTAAAATCGGATTGTGAAAATTAATAGAATCTTTGATCCCTTAAAATATGCAAATTTCCTTTATTAAATATATATTAACTGACTAAAATATCCTTCTAGTTAAATTAGATGATATTTTTCAATTATATTTAATTAAATAATATGTATTAATCACTTTCTTAAAATAAGTAAAATGATTGGACCACATTTATGCATACAATAACACAATAATTACTTTGAATAGAATAACCTAAGCCTAAGCCTATATATATATATATATATATATATATATATATATATATATATATATATATATATATATATATAACTCGTTACCCGCGCAAAGCGGTGGCGGCGAATAGTTTTTACGATGATATGTTTCTTTTACAAAAATGTTATGTTCCAAAAGAAAGTAAATGTTCAAGACAATAGAATCCAACTTTGGCGTTATTTTTGACATGATTCATGTCAAAATAAGCCAAAGTTGGATTCTATTGTCATATATCGGTTATAAACGGTTCAATCAGACACAAAATATAAATTTTGTAAGTCGTTTAAACAAAAATAAAATAACTATTTAAGATACACCTAATATAGAAATGTGTAAAAACACATAACTGCTAATACATTATTAATCTTGTAACACTTCTTTATATACCATGTTTGTTGTATAAACTCCATCATCTTTGAAATTTTCGGTAGGTCTCACTAACATAATCCATTTGTTGGGTCAATATACTGTAACAATATGATCGAGCATCTAACTTTCACCCGAAGGTAATGAGGGGGTAAACCACTAACAATGAGCGAGTTCAAGAATACAACGCATAGAAGCCATTTTTATCATCTATGGCTTCATCGAACTATGGTAAATTATCTCTTCTCTGTGGAATCGATCGATCAAGTAATCGTTAATCTCATTGACACTATTATTTTTTTATGGATAATATTCCCTACGAGATGATATAATCTAATTCAAACCTATTGAATTCCAATGAGGGAAATACTTCATCAATCAAAGCATCCAATGATTCTTTTTATCAGTGTATGGAATGACCATGTCATCAGTGATGAAAATAAAGCTTTTGTCCACTGTTTCTTCAACTCTATCACCGACCCTTCATAGAAAGTTCGAGAACAACATATCAGTTAGTGATGTCATATTTATTGTTAACCACAACTTTATAATCAAATAGCAAAGAAGCGACATTCTAAGGCCGGAGTGCAAAGCATGACATCAAATAGTTTCTTTTCGAGGGATAATTTTGGAGGTGATGATGAATTTTTTTAGAACACCTATTTTAGATTTACAATAAAATTATGTTGTTTTACCTTAAAATTAAAAATATGTTGTTTTTATAAGAAAATAAAAAATTGTTGTCTTCGCCTATTATAAAAGCACGTTGGGATAATTTTTAATGATGAAATGTAAGAAAATCGCACATTCTTCAATACATATATACAATTTATAGTTTAGGAGTTCGAATTTTTATTTAAGGGTTTAGAGTTTATTGGTTCAAAATGAGCTTTAATGTATATGTCATTTTTGCAATTGGTGTATACATTTTATTTCCTTGGATAAGTCAATCGAAAATAGAAATTTAAAAGTTTTGTGAGTTTGATATAATAAAAAATTATCTACCACTTAAACATGTTAAAAAAAGGTGTTGTGGATATAGGGCATTTAGGTGATAAATTTTTGGTTCAAAAGATAACCCACACTTGAGTGTTTGGTAGCCTCTTATTTTCTACCTCTGCATTTATTAAATGACTCTTAAAATTTCAAACTTGAAGGTGCGTCTGAAAAAAATAAAGACACAAATGCCCTAGCATGTCTCGCTTTTTCTATTCTTCTCAACACCTCGCCTCTTCGACCTTTCCTCTCATCGACGTACAACAACGACATCGCCTCCAGCTGTGTTTTCCCTCCCCGCCATAACAGTCACCGATGTCTTCTTCTCCGGTGACAGCTCTGACGCAGCGCCACAACACTCGAGCTCCACCTCGACAACATCGATTTCACCTCCTACAACATCGATTCCACCTCCTACAACAACGATTCTGCAGCCCCTTCTCCACCAGCAAGCGACCGCCTCCTCCAGCGACGCCGCCTCCGCTAACGCCGTCGGGAGCGCCACCCTCTAGCTCCCTCAAAGTCGTCGACAACAGCTCTTGGTAAGGTTTTTTCTCCTTCTGTTCCCAACGTAATGTGTTAACAAAATCACATATTGTCTAAAATCCCATAGAGAACAAATTAGGTTTGTCATTTACTGATTCTATTCCCGTAGGCATTTTCTCCTTCTTGAGAGACATTCAATTTCGTTTTTGTATGAGAATTTTGGTTAAGATCATTGGAATAAGGATTGTGGATCACTTTTGAAATGATTGCAAATTTATGAGAATGAATACAGAGAAAAATAGAAATTAGGAAAAATGGGAATTTGTGCTTGATATCTCACTTTTCAGTTCAATCAAGTTGATTCCAGTAAGGTCCCTGCACCAAATAAAGTTTTTGTGTCTTTGCTTGCATAAACTTTTGACGTATGCTTCTTTTTCAGTTGTAAATTCAAATTAGATGGAGCATGGAGAATGATTATGCAAGAAGAGAAGGAACGCGCAGGGATAGGAAAGAAAAAACTTACAAAGAGTTGTGTTGTCAAATATTTATGTTTAATTTTGCTAAGAAATAACAATGTACTTCTATTGATTTCTTTATTGGATAGATTTGTCAAATGTTTATGTTTAATTTTGATTTTTGTTTAATTTGGATTTTGTATAGTGCTTGTATGTATTTTTATAATTACTCAAGAAGTTGGTTCAATTATTTTATAAACAGAAACATTGAATTCGAAAAAAAAAAGAAAAAAATACAAAAGGGTAAAATGATCATTTTTAATTCAGACAGCAATTCAGATGTTCCTAGGAATGGCAATGGGGCGGGTTCGGGGCGGGGCATGGATTCCCAAACCCGCCCCGATAACTTTCGGGTATCTTATCGGGGTGCCCCATTGGGTTTCGGGTTTCCCCGTCGGGCTTCGAGTATCTTATCGGGTTTACAAAAATTGATAACGAAATCTTTATTCTCTTTTAGGGTACCCCAATGTCTTATAAAATATACATGTTCTAGCAACTCTTTAAAATTAAAAACATGATGCATCACTTTAATAAAATAAACTGGACGTTATATTAAAAATTATTTGATTTAAGTTTTGTTTAATACGTCAAAACACATAAAAATGATCATTAACACCAGATTGTTAATAACTAAAAAAATTGTCCACAATAAGTATTTTATATTTGAAGGCGTACAATTAACCGCAAAATTTTTTGAACATTATATATATATATATATATATATATATATATATATATATATATATATATATATATATATATATATATATATATATATATATATATATATATATATATATATATATATATATATATATATATATATATATAATCGGGGCGGGGCGGGTCGGGGCGAGGATAACCCACTCCCTGCCCCGAACCCGATAAAAAACCCGATAATGACCCGTTACCCGACCCGAAATGATCGGGTTCGGGCTTTTTTGCCATCCCTAGATGTTCCAACCAAACAGCATGATAAAAATTCAAACATATTAAAAGTTCAGATCTTAATAATTCAGATCCTGCTAAACAGCTCCTAAATTGTTTTAAGGGCATAATTATGATTGCGTCTGAAAGTGTTTATCGACTCCTTGAGAAAACCAAAAATTTATAGCTTTTTGGAAGAAGCTATTTTTTTCCCTATAAAATAACTATTTGCCAAACACCTTTTTAATTTAATTGCTTTTAAAAAAACCAATAAATCAAGAAGTAATTCAAAAAATCATTTTTCAAACACCCACCAAACAAGTAATCCCAAAACACTTTTGAAATTGAAGTAACCCATCTATTCTTATCCCGTACGGTATGAAAGAAATCAAAGAATAACCTTTCTCTCATCTACTTTGTTTGCTTTAAACCCTCTCACAGAACGAATAGACATGGCGAGGCCGATGAGCATCGTGGATCATGGACCCAACGATGGCACCCACCGCCTATATGACGTCAAATTCTTCACAGAAACGATTTTAACCATAGTCACAAGCACACCCTCTTACGTTGACACGTGGATCTCCGACATCGAACGCCTCCACAGCCACAGTCTCAGCTCCCTCATCGTCGGCCTCGATCTCGAGTGGCGTCCTAACTACTGCCGCGACTGCAAAAACCCTGTGGCGACGCTCCAACTGTGCGTGGGACGCAGATGCCTGATTTTCCAAATCCTCCACTCCCCAATTCTCCCTTGGTCGCTCTGTAACTTCCTCAGAAATCCCTCCTACACTTTCACCGGCGTCGGAATCGATGAAGACGTGAAGAAGCTTACGGAGGATTACTTCCTTGTAGTTGCGACGGCGGTTGATTTAAGGTTGATTGCTGCGAAGAAGTACGGTGTGAAGGAGCTTAAGAATGCAGGGTTGAAACAATTGACGAGAAAGGTTCTTCGGAAGGAGATGAGCAAGCGGAAGGCTATTACGATGAGTAATTGGGATAATCGGCGGCTGAATCCGGCGCAGGTGCAATATGCTTGCATCGATGCTTTCTTGAGTTATGAGATCGGGAGGATCTTGATTTTAGGGAATCGAACTAATTCGAATTATCAATCAATGATCTAATAAGGTAATTAGATTGGGGTTCTTCAAATTTCATGTTTGATTGTTTGATAATTTAGGGATTTGGGTATATAAAGCGATTCTGTACAGGATTTGGTTCTTCAAATTGTTTAAGTTTAGTGCAAATTAATTGCAAAACCTATTTGTTATACAGTGATCGATGTGGAGTGATGTTACACAGTGATGGATGTTATGCAGTTAAGAGAGTTGCTTCAGTTCTGGCGTTTTGCATCTTTCTTGACTTCTGATCATCTTCCTTGAAGCAAATCTCATTGCTTTTCTTGCATTTTCACGTGTTTTTCAGAGTTTAGTGTGCCTCAAGTAAGATGGAGCCTTCTCCATGAATCTATAGTTTTGCATTGTGGTGATAAATTCAAAAGTGTTGTCTTTTTAACATCTTAAGTTAATAGAGATTAGACTTATTGGACTTCTGATGCTACTGAATCGGGTGTTCATGTCCTATGCCACTATGGTTGAGTTTTTTACCCTTTTGGTTTTTTTTAAACAAATAAATCATTGAAATTATTGGTAGTTATAAAATGGGAAAATGACTTATATGAGTAACCATGTTTTAAAATTGTTTAAAAAATACCATTCATGTTTGGTGTGTTCAAAAAATATCATCCAAGTAAAATATTTGTACAAAAAACACGAACGAAATGCATTCTTTGTTCAAATTTGACCTTGTGGTAACCGGCAATTACCGGTAAAAAATAAGTAAAGGAGAAAAACAAGAGGAAATGACTCAAAGGGGTAACTATGTTTCAAAATTGTTCAAAAAACACCATCCAAGTTTGATATGTTCAAAAAACACCATCTAAGTAACTTTTTATATAAAAAACATCAACAAACTATATGTTTTGTTCAAATATTATCCATCGGTAACTGACTCTTACAGGTTAAATGATGACTTGGCTTTACTATTATGATATGACATAATAATTATTAACAAAACAACAAATGATATATTTCTCCTTTAAAAATCGATTTAGGGTTTTTTCATGAACAAATGACTTCTTCTTCTCCTATGATTGCTCTTCTTCTTCTAAAGTGATGATCTCGAACTCAAGTCTAAAACCCTAATTCTTGACTTTAGGCAGAAATGACTCCTTTACCCCTGCTTTAATAAGCCTCCTTCCCCCTAAGACCCAAATCCATAAAAAGCCCAAAAAGCCATCCAAGCCCAAATACAAGGCCTCTAAGGCCCAATATAGCCCTAGAACCCCCAACATGGCCTTAAGCCCAAAAAATGACTTGCTACAATCAGGTAGGCCCGAGGCCCAACTTAAACAAGTCCATGCATACACCCAATATATGCTGAAGCCTCTGCGATTCGGATTTCGAGCCAGTACGCCCAATGTACTCGACTAGGGTCAAGAACTGTCAATCTTCCGAATGTCATAACTTCTTCATTCTAAGTCCGATTTCATCATTCTTTATATCCACGAGAAGGAAACGAGAAGCTCTACACTTCTATCAACTCTCCCTTGCCTTAAACCTTTTCTAACATAAAATCGAACTTCATAAAGGATCGAACTGATACTTACTGATATTCTCTTGGGCTCCAACACAAATCGAACACTCAGTCCCCACAACCTACATTATCCATCACCAAATGGGCGTTACAGAGACCACGAATTGTTACAAACAAATATAAATTCGAATACATCGTGCACAAGTATCGGAACCATATCCCAGGAAACACGTAAAAGAAATGGTACGAAACAATAAAATAATAAGGAAAGAACAAGAGACATGCCTATCTGTAGACCAGATAAAAAATGAAGGACCGGTCGAGACTATAAACTCTTCTAACAATGAGCAGTCTTTAAATACCCCAAAGACATGATATTCGAGGCAGAGTAAGGTAAGGAAAAAAAGAGATATCATACATAGCATTAAGGTAACACTAAGAATCGCAATCTAATTTAGGCATCAGAGAGTTATGTCAGTGTCCAAATTAGATTGCGATTTCGTTTCTGAAGGCCATAACCCTCGGTTTGACCCTAGCCGAGTAAGTTGGGCGTACGCTAGGAGTACGCCGGACGTACTAGCTCGACATCTGGATTGCAGAGCCTTCGACATATGCTGGGCGTATGCATGGACTTGTTTAAGTTAGGCCTCGGGCCTACCTGATTGTAACAATTCATTTTTTGGGCTTAAGGCCATGTTGGGGGGTTCTTGGGCCATATTGGGCCTTAGAGGCCTTGTAGTTGGGCTTGGATGCCTTTTGGGCTTTTTATGAATTTGTTCCTTAGGGAGAGGGAGGTCCATTGAGGCAGGGGTAAAGGAACCCTTTTTGCCTTAAGTCAAGAATTAGGGTTTTGGATTTGAGTTCGAGATCATCAATTTAGAAGAATAAGAGCAATCATAGGAGAAGAAGAAGTCATTTGTTCATGAAGAAACCCTAAATTGATTTTTAAAAGAAGAATATATCATTTATTGTTTTGTCAATAATTATTATGCCATGTCATAATAGTTAAGGCAAATCATCATTTAACCTGTAAGAGCCAGGTACCGATGGGTAATATTTGAACAAAACATATAGTTTGTTGGTGTTTTTATACAAAAAGTTTACTTGGATGGTATTTTTTGAACATACCAAACTTGGATGGTGTTTTATGAATAATTTTGAAACATAGTTACCCCTTTGAGTCATTCCCTCTTGTTTTTTTCCTTTACTTATTTTTTTTATTTGTAATTGTCGGTTACCACAAGATCAAATTTGAACAAAGAATGTACTTCGTTGTTGTTCTTTGTACAAATGTTTTAATTGGATGGTGTTTTTTGGATACACCAAACTTGAATGGTATTTTTTAAACGATTTTAAAACATAGTTTACCCATATAAGTCATTTTCCATTATAAAATTGAAACCTTTAATGTAACACCTACGTGTTTTGATAATCAATTTAATAAGTCAAATATCCTAAATTATGATTTTTAGGGAATAATATTGTATTTTGGGAATTTAGTTGATAACAAAAATGACAAAGAGAAAGTATAAAGCACGAGGGGGTAAAATACAACTTATAAAAGTACACAATTTAACATGAAAAAAGAAAATTGGGGATTATTTGGCAAGTTATGAAAGTTCAAGTCAAATCAAAACATGTGAGTAGCGCTGATTTCTTTACATTTTTAGTCCTTTATTTTGATTTCAACTCATTTTTCAAGACTAGATCTTATCATGGATATATCTCAAATTTACCTAACTTAAACTTGTCATAAACAATTAAATACCCTTTACACTCCTAAAAGCACAGTGAATTTTTAAAAATTAATTCGGATCGTCTTTTGAATGTTTTAAACTTGCATACTTCATTCCTCATTGATTTAAATTTACACACTTTATCTTTTACAAGATGTAGAATGACTATACTACCCTTATTATCTTATTTTTAATTTATTTATAATTCATTTTATATTAAAAAAAACATAAATTACAGCCCATATATCTATCACCCATTTTCCTCCCAGATCAGTTGAAAATATACAACATCCTCATCACAACCTGCAAAACCACCAACCACTGGTGACCACCTCCAACTACCTATTATGTTTATTATTTCTCTTCAAACACCATCAAAATGTCGGATCACCGCCCACCACCATTGACATACCACAACCATCTTCCCCTCGTCCCCTTTCTCTCTCTCTCTCTCTCTCTCTCTCTCTCTCTCTCTCTCTTTTTCCGATCAAGGTACTCCTTTTGGAACCTTCACCTTATGAAAACATAACATCGTCACAACCACCTCCTTCACCATCGCCACCCTCATGTATAAACACCATAACACCTCTTCGAGCCTTCACCTTCATGAAAACATAACATTACCAGCATTACCTCCTTCACCATCGCCACCCTCCTGTATAAACACCACCGAAGCAGATTGTTGTCAATAAACTCTAGGCCACCATCGCTACATCTCGTCACCCCCGATGCCACTAGAAAAGGATGTTCAGAAACCCTAGATCTCATCAACACCATTCTTCTCCAGTCTCGATCTCCTCTAAGAACCACCCTTTTCCACCAACAACCACGTATAATGAGTACCAAACCAAACCAAGATAAAAAAGAAAGTAACATTGGTTCCAAAAATCAAAATCAAAATCGAAAATGGGTTTAGAATTTGAAGTCGAAATCAAAATCATACAGATGGTAGTGGTCGTCATTCTAGAGCTTCTTCTTCGGAATCTGGTGCACGTCTTCTCCGGCAAAAACAAGGGCGATTGAAGCTGATTTGAGGCCCAGCCAAAATAAAAAATGTAAGTCCCTTTTTGCATTTGTCTGCGACGACTTAATACCAAAATTATTTTTTTCTAAAATAATATAAGTTGATATATGAAAAATGGGCCCCAAAAAATTTGGAGGCCCTAGGCTATCAGCCATGCCACCCCACCCTCTCTTACGACCCTGGACAAAAACTTTTCAGTTTCACTTTCACAATTGAACCCCATAACTTAAGCTACACACAAACAATATCGGAAAAGGAAATTACACACAAAAACTTCATATTCAAAGAATCAAACAAGAGGGGGAGATGTGGTTTTCTGTGGAGGTGAAGTTAGTTAAATCAAACCCTATAACTTAATCATCTATAACATTTTGTTTTCATTTTCTAGATTCAATGAATAATCATACCATAAATTACATTTTTTTGGCAAGAGAGATAAATGGGGAGGGAGGGGGGTGCGACAGAGAGGGTGAAAATGGCAAGGAGTACGTCGACGATGGTTGTAAGGTAAGTGAAAAAGAGGGTAACTGGGGAAAGGGAAGGGAGAGGGGTAGGCGGAGATATTTAATTAATTATTTATTTTTAATCTAAAAATTGATAAATAAATAAAAGAAATCTAAAAAAGAAAATGTTAAGGGAAAATAGTTATTTATTTTATTTTATTTTTTTTTTATGTCCAAAGGAAAAAATGTGCAAGTTTTAAACAAACGAGAGAGACGATCCTAATTAATTTTTGAAAATAGAGATTAAACGTGCTTTTTGGCATCTGAATGAGAGACGATTCATATAATTTACTCCCAAATATAAATACTTAACCTATCAACGTGATCAAGTAAAAAAAATAAAAAAGCCTCAAGTCTCTAGGCGTGTTTGACAAACTATCTAAAAAGTTAGTTTTTAATTGAAAAACTATTTTTTTATTTGATAAGTTAACCGGTAGCTGATAGATTAATAATATTTGACAAAAACAAACTAATAATAATAAATAATATAAGAAGTTATTTAGATATATAATTAAAAACTAGCATATATAAAAGTATATTTGAAAAACATCTCGAAAAGGGCCTATAAGCTTGTCAATAACCTATATAAAATATTTTTCTAAAAAGCTAACATAACATATAAGTTATTATAAGTTAGTTATTTAGTTGCTCAAACAATAAGCTTAGTAAATAAACTAGCTTATGCACAATCAAACACAAACCATAAATGTAATATATATAGCATAGAGCCTTGAAGAAAATGAAGGATGCCAATAAATTTCCTTTTAGGTAAAGGAATAAAATTGTGTTCAAACATGACGAATATAAGTGCATAGTAATAGTAATGTTACATTACATTCTAAAAGTGAGTATCTTTTTCATTCAGACGAAATTAATAGCAAAAATTAAGAAGAAAAAAAGAGAACAAAAAATGACCACGTTCATGCATGCAGTTGCAGTAAAAGAAACTCATCAGACGTACGAACCTCCACTCCACCATATGGAGGAACATGTAGTTTATTCAGCTAGAGTGCTCGTGATTTTATGATGTCCATACTCATCTCACTAGGATCTGTAGCTTGCAATTCAACTTGAATTCCATCAAGTTCCCTCTTGAATCTGTCCTTCGAGCTTGCATACACCATCTTCATTCTCACCTTTGATGTATCAGGTGACCTGTTGTTCATTTTAATTAAACAGTACGTCATCTCTAGATATTATCATCATCTTCAATTCATTCAAAATGATTATTTTTATAATACTATAATGTAATGTGATGAAATGTATATCATTACCAGGCAATGAAGAAGATTTTGCTTTTCTGGCAATTTTCATCGGTGGTGAAGTCGAAGTCAAAAACAGCATAGCGGCATTCATCAGCAGGGAGAGAGTTTGTGAAATCTTCATAGGATTCATCAGAACCACCGATCTTATCTATCATCACCTGTTGTTCTTCGATTTTGTAGGTGATGTATCGGAAAGTTCTCTTTGCTTTTAATTCCAGAAACTTCAGCTTGCATTCATCATGCACAGCCATACCAGAAGCGGCGTTCGCCTACCCAAATCAACAATCACAAACAAAAAACACAAATGAAAACCGTAAATTGTATGTAATTTTGATGAATCTCAATCGGTGATTAAACACGTTACTGCATCAATCGACGTTTAGGGCGATTTTCATGTTATCGGAGACGAATAATCACGATAGGGCATCGAGAAGCCAAATTCACCTCATCAAATCAACCGATTTTTGTGATAAAACGGGAGCGAATTGTGAAATGCATCCCGTTATTAATGTTGATGAAATGAAAACCAGGCATTGTGTTCAGTGGTGATGAAATGCGTAAACAAAAACAGAATTCATAGAAATTTGTATGATATCAGCGTTAGAAAACAATAACGAAAGCGAAATTAATCGTGTAATGTGGATGAATATCAAATCATTGCTTAAGATATCACGATTGAAGGAGAAACAGGTTATCGGATCGACGTAATTCAGAACAATATTGATAAATTCTTTCATATCGTATGATCGCATATCAATAATTTATAGATGAAGAAACAAAAACATGAAATAATGAAATTAATTCAGATTGAGAGATGGATACGTACCATGATTGATAGTGGAATTAGAGGATTACGTGAAGAACAGAATTGCTGAAGGAGGAAGAAAGGGGAGAGAGATCCAGGAAATGTGGTGAAACGAATGAAACTAATATTTCTGTTGAGGGGAAGAAGAGGTTATAAGGGGGGAGAAATGGTCTTTCAGCCTCTTGTGCCTCACCATCCATGCACCCTCTTCTAATTTTTATTTATTTATTTATTTAAATTACAAATAAAAGTAGTTTTTACTTTGTATATGTGTCTTAATATGATTTTAGAAGTATTTTATTTAAATAAAATTTGATGTGTAATATGTTTTTAATCTATTATCTATGCTAAAGTTTTTAAATAATTAATAGTATTAGATGAAAATTACACCACTTTTATTTGACGAGATAGAGAAATGATTTCATTATTTTATTCTAAAGGTGCAACATTCTTAATATTTTGGTAGTTCTAAAAATATCAATAATTTATATACTAAGTTTTCGATGTAAAGTTACTTTAATCAGCAAGTTTCACTTAATATCGAGTGTTAGAATATATGGATATTTTCTTATATTCGATCTTAGTTTTTGTAAAAAATTATATTCATTTATCTGTATCTTTATATCTTCACATTGTCTTTATATCTTCATATCTTCACATTGTCTTTATATCTTCACATTGTCTTTTCAGATAAATATAAATAGATGTTTAGTCCTCTATTATATAATGGAAATATAGATTATTATCTTTTTCTCCGCTGTAATATGGTATTAGAGCATTATATTTATCAATGTATTGTTGTTGTCTCATCTAGTTGACGGTCGTCGTTGACTCATCCACCCACCACAGACTTATTGATACCATTTCCACCTGCAATCATTGCTGTCCTATATAAAGTTGTTGCCTCTTCCACCTGCCGACATTGTTGCCTCCTCTAGACTACAAAATAATTTTTCTAGTTGCAAGTCTTACTGCATCCTCTAGCGATTGTCGATGTTGCCTTCTCTAGTCTTCGTCGTTGTTGCCTCATCTAGTTGACGGTCGTCGTTGCCTCCTCCACCTACCCCAAACTTATTGATACCATTTCCACCTGCAATCATTGTTGTCCTATACTCCTATATAAAGTTGTTGTTGTCTCTTCCACCTGCCGACATTGTTGCCTCCTCTAGACTACAAAATAATTTTTCTAGTTGCAATTCTTACTGCATCCTCTAGCGATTGTCGATGTTGCCTTCTCAAGTCTTCGTCGTTGTTGCCTCCTTCAGAATATTAAGCTAAATATTAAAATACGCATAACATTGAAACTATGATTATGGTATGATTAAGGTCGTTGTTAGGAAGTAATGTGGAAAATAAGCAAGACCAAAAACACACAAGACACAATATTTACAGGGTTTGGTCAAGGTGACTTACATCCACAGCTAGGAGGGGAGTATTCTTTATTTATGAACTCTCAAACAGAGGTTACAAGTACAATTCAACAGAGATTCACCTATCACTCTAGAATTCAAGACACTTTCAAATGACTAGCAAACATCCTTATTTATAGACCATGGATCAGGCCTAAAACCATAATGGGCCAAGCCTATTAGCCCATAGGCCCATGAAAGGTGTCAACCAATCAAATTCCACCATGCAACAACTTCTGGAACCTTCATCCTTGATATGCATTGCATGAGCGTCAACAGCACACATGATGGAGCATCATGATCCTTAATGGCTCATCAAGATGCAAGAGTCGCACATCAAGATCACCATGGATCATCAACCATCATGGTGACACATCATGCAATAATCCTTAAGCATATTCAACTTCTAAGCATCCTTGAATAATCTTGAGCATCATAGAGGACATCATAGCATAAGTGGCTCATCAAGGGACATCATGGCTCATCAGGAACCAAATGGCGCACCCTTGCACTAAGATGGCGCATCAAGCATTTAGATGGAAAATCTTTTGCAAGGAATGGTGCATCATCCTCACAATATCACATCTCCTTCATAAGTGGCACATCTTCCTTATGGTCGTCACATCTTCCTTCTAATTAGCACACCTCCTTCACAAATGGCACACTTGCTTCCCAAGGTGGTGCACCTTGTTTCCCAATGGCACACCTTGATTCCTAAGTGATGCATCCATGCATAGGATGACACATCTTGATCAAAGATGGCACATCCATGCACCAAAATGCTCCATTCCACTCCTAAGTGCTCCATACCCCTTTTTAGAAGATATGTTCCTTTGTCAGATGATCCATTGCCTTATTAGATGATTTGTTCATTTGACACATGCTCCATGAACCCCAAGTGTTCCATTAGGTTTTAAGTGCTCCATTTAACTCATATGCTCCATGAGAATGATCTAAATGCTCAAGTCATATTTAACAATCTCCACCTTGACTTGAGTATCCTCTAAACTCCACCTTAAACAAGAACTTCCTCCTCTTTCCTACCATCCATCCCTAAAGGGACCTAACTCCCACAAACATCAACCAAGTCCAATCAAAGCTTAAGCTTATCTCTAGGCAATTCCCTTGTCAACATGTATTTCAGATTCTCTTTAGTACCAGAATTTGAATGCAAAACATGTCACAGAACACAATATGTTTCTCCACCTTCAAAACAACAAGACCAACAACAAATGATCTTTTTATCTCCAGATCACCTTCATGGTATGATTCTATCGATCCAAACAAGTCCATGAAGGGTTTTTAGCACTCTAATAACCTTATGGTGCATATGCAATCCTAGATGCTTTGGATCTATGTTTTCTCTAATGACACATGCAATTTGATTTTCCAAAGCATACATCCTAACTAGCATACAATTGAACAAAATAACTAGTTAAATGACTTACCTCTTAATATGACTTGTAGCTCTTGGCCTTCAAAAGCTTTAGCACCTCAAATGTGATGCCTCTAATGTGTCACAAACACCAAGTGCAAAAGGAGGCTTGAGAGAATAAGTTGTTTAGCACAAAATCGATTCACACTCTCCAAGAATGTATGTGGCAACCAATTTTAGCTCTATGGAGTTCCTTTTATAGTGTGACAAGTGCTAGGGTTACATCCATGAAAAATTTAATGCACCATGACTCTTCATATTACTTAGGCTCCATGGCTTAAACCTCCATGGACTATCCATGTTGGTTTAGCCCATCCTAAATAACGATAGATCATTGGCCAATACTATAAGAATCATTGATTTACCAAATCAGTCCACGTATATTTAATTAGGCTCTTTTGATCACTAAATTAATTCCAAATTAATTCTTGATCAATACTAATTAAATAATATGATTTCATATTAATATACTATACTTGTAATATATTAGCAAATCACAAATAACCTTATTCTCAAAAGTCCATCCTATCAATTTGCATTGATGAAGGAAACCTAAAAGGACCATGCTACTCTCGGGTCAAGTACATACCAATTATAGTTATGGGCTTAGACACTAAATCCAATAGTCCATATGTCGTGCATTAGCACCATACACTAGAAAAACATCAAGCGTTCCTTTCAATTGTCACTAGATCCACTTGACCACTTCCCAATGAGCTTTTCCTCGATTGCCTCAAACCTCCAAAGAAATACCAACACGTTTGGACTGATCACAATAGAATGACGAAAAGAATTTTTCAATTTAGTGAGAAATGTATAACCATTCCACTACTCTATCCCTCTGAATCTCCATCCATGTTATCTTCTTTTTAGCTCCTAAACCGTTCATCAAAAACTTATTCTCCAGAAGTTTCTTCAAGACAATCCAGAAGTTTTTTCAAGTTGTCTTTCCCAACATCAACATCACCATACACTTCTTCCTTGGGTTGTATAAGGGATTCCTTATGTCTATGCAATTCCATGCCGCCTTGTTGTTCCTCATTTATCATAAAATTTTTGTTGGGGTTTGTGTTGCTAACTCCACCTTCTAGCTAGCACCCTGACCATTCCCTGAAACACTTGTACCACCTCCTATTTGGCTACATATAGTAGATTCAAAGGTTATATCTATGCTAATAACGAATTTTGGATTCTTTCCTTCTTCTACACACCATAGCCAATGACTTCTCCCTTCAGATGCATATCCTAGAAATATGCACTTCATTGCCTTTGACTCCGGTTTACCATCATGTACACGAGCATAGGCAAGGTATCCAAACATTCTTAAACCATTATAATCAGAGAGTTTTCCAAACCACACCTCTTGAGGAATCTTACAATAAATTGAAGTTTTCCAGAGAGTTTTCACAAGACAGCAAGCAATGTTGAGTGGTTCCACCCTTAATTTCTCCAATAAATCAGCAAATAATCACGTGCACTGTGCAAGCTCCACCAGTTTTTGGTTCATCTGTTCTGCTACTCTGCTTTTTTTTAATGTTAGCTTATGTTTATTTTTAATGAACTAGTTTTTTTATGTATAATTCCTAGTCTATCGTATCTAAACCACACTTTACAGATAGTTAACCTGATCGAGTATAGTATAGTTTGATAAGCAACAATGTTGAAATCAAGGGGAATGGTAGTGAATTAACACTAGAATATTTGATTATTATAACATCCCGATGATGAGGTCTTTGGTCCAAATGTCGGGCGTTTGCATGGGGAGGCCCAACATTCGTACTCTAGGCGTTTGGCATAGAACGCCCGACGTTCAAACTCCAGGTGTTCTATGATGGACGTCAGGCATTTGCACGTAGAGACCAAACCATAATTTTAGGGTTTGCACCCTATTTAAAGAACATTATGGCCTCAAAACCCTTCACCACTCCTACGTAGAGACTTGTTATGATTGGTATGATTGATGTGAGTAGAGCAAATCTTAGGACAACCTAGGATTTGAGATATGTGGTAGTGTATGGGATATGGTTTATTTGGGACAAATTAGAGTTATCAATTAGAGCCTTGAGGAAAGGTACAGGTAGGTGTGGAAGGTAGTATTGGGCCCGTACTACTGAAAGCACATGACCTGTACCCGAACCAATCTTAGACCTAGGAGCTCTAAGGAGGACCAGTATGGGAAGATCCCTATTATGGATATTCTGATCATTATGTTTTATGGCATTGCAATATAGTATGGTGGTGAAACGACACGGAGCAGGGAGATCATGATCTGGATCTAGGTCGGGCAATGGTATCGAGCCCATTGACGAGAGGTTGCGCGAGCTCATCGCAGCTAAGGTTACGAGAGGCATTCTTGACGCTACCTCATTTATATTTGGGATGGTCAAGGAGGGTATGATGGAGATTATGGAGGAGAGGCTCAGGGCATTCGGAGCCAAGATTGTTGCGGGCCAGTTTGGGTCCCGAACTCCCTTGTTCCGAGAGTTTAAGGCGTGCAGAGCGTCAAAGTTTTTCGGGGTCAGGGACCCCATTGTTAGCCGACGCTAGGTGGCGGATATTGAGAACGCTCAATGCACGAGTTCTTGCCCTGATGCGGCCAAGGTGGGTTTTGCTTCATGTATGCTGAGAGACAGATCCTGAGATTGATGGGGAGAGGTGACCAGCCAGGTGGTAGCAGTCGGTGTGGATGAGATGACGTGGGTCGAGTTTGTTCGGTGATTCGATGCGGAGTTTAAGGTGCAACGACTTGTGAGGGAGTTTCATGACCTTCAGCAGACCACCGAGACTGTGGCGGAGATTACCGCCAAGTTTTAGGAACAAGATTTGTTGATCCCACAATATGCTACGGATGAGGATATGAGGAGGATGAGGTATCATTCCATGCTGAAGGATGATATCCAGGAGTTTGTGAGTTTCACAGGGTGCAAAACCCTGAATGAGATGGTGGAGAAGGCCCGTGAGTGGGAGATGGAGTTGGAATTTCGCAGCAAGCGGAAGCCTGAGCAAGTCCAGACAGTAATAGGTCAGGCTAAAAAGCCTAAGACCTCAAACACTTCCAGCAGGGGCCAGCAGGGCCGTAGCCAGTGTGCCAAGTGCGGTAAACTGCATAGTTGGGTTTGTCGGGTGGTAGGCTCGGGATGTTATGCTTGTGGCCAATTCGGCCACATGATCAGGGATTGCCCCAATAAGGGCTTGATTTTTTTCCACTGCAACCAGACCGGCCACAAACGGGCCGACTGTCCGAAGTTGTAGGAAGAGGGAGGAGCAGTGGTGGTGCCCACGCCCGCCGCGATGAGGATCACAGATGGTCGTTCTGCTTAGGCGGATGCTCCAGCGATGAGGAGCCACGCATTTCAGTTGACCACCGAGGAGGCTCGGGCAGAGCCAGACGTTGTGGTTGGTATGTACTTATCTACCTAATCTTTATTTATTTATTTGCATTGCTTATGTGTACATTGTGCTTATGTATAGGGACCTTTATGGTCAATGGTATGTCTGCTCACATATTATTCGATTCAGGGGCTACCTAATCATTTGTATCTCTTGCATTTAGCAAGAAGTTTCGGGATGCGCCAAGGACTTTGGATTCCCCTCTTGAGGTTGAGATTGCGGATGATCGCACTGTGAGCGTAGCAAGGGTGTATCAAGACTAATTCCTGAATGTGCTTGGGGAGAGGTTCCGTGTTGATCTAGTTCCGATACCGTTACGAGGACTGAAGGTGATTATCGGGATGGACTGGTTGGGGGCCAATGGGGCCATGATCGATTGCGAGCATCATTTGGTGAGGCTTTGAACCCCAAGTGGGGGGAGAACTGCTTATCCATGGTGAGAGGGCCTCAGAGGGGCCAACTTTCTGTTCGGCTGCGAGGTCTAGGAGATTTCCGCAGCAAGGATGTACGGGATTTGTAGCTTATATCTTATATACGACGGTTGAGACCACAACGGATATGGGCAGTGTGCCAGTTGTACAGGAATTTCGGGTAGTCTTTCCCGAAGAGCTACTAGGGGTGCCTCTAGAGAGGCAGGTGGAGTTTCGCATAGATTTGTTGTCGGGTGCCGCTCAGATAGCGAAGGCACCATACCGGTTGGCACTGCCCAAGATGCAAGAGTTATCTACGTAGCTTCAGGAGCTGCTAGACCGAGGGTTCATCCA
Organism: Lactuca serriola; assembly: GCF_051521515.1. Classification (NCBI taxonomy): domain Eukaryota; kingdom Viridiplantae; phylum Streptophyta; class Magnoliopsida; order Asterales; family Asteraceae; genus Lactuca; species Lactuca serriola. The sequence continues at coordinate 74,298,466 of NC_136416.1, forward strand.
TCCGAGCAGTTCTCCATGGGGAGCACCGATCCTGTTCGTAAAAAAGAAGGATGGATCACATAGGATGTGCATTCATTACCGAGAATTGAGTAAACTAACGATGAAGAACCGTTATCCATTGTCGAGGATCGATGATTTGTTCGATCAGTTGTAGGGTGCGCCTTGGTTTTCCAAGATTGATCTTCGATCGGGGTACCATCAGATGAGGATTCGGGATGAGGACATACCGAAGACATCTTTCAAGACTCGATATGTGCACTACGAGTTTTTGGTGATGCCGTTTGGGCTCACCAATGCCCCAGCAGTGTTCATGGATCTCATGAATAGGGTGTGTAGACCGATGTTGGATCGGTTGGTAATGATTTTTATTGATGATATCCTGGTCTATACTCTAAGACCAAGGAGCATCACGAGCATCATCTAATGGAGTTATTGGAGACTCTGAGGGCGGAGAGGTTGTATGCCAAGTTCTCCAAGTGTGATTTTTGACTGCGAGAGGTACAGTTTTTGGGGCGCATCATCAACCAGGAAGGTATTTGGTTGATCCAACTAAGGTAGAGGTAGTGATGCATTCGGAGGTACTGAAGTATGCTTTCGATATCCATAGCTTCTTGGGCCTAACGGGCTATTATCAGAGATTTATCCAGGATTTCTCCAAGATTGTTGTGCCCTTGACCCGCTTGACCAAGAAGCATGTGACATTTTGATGGGGTACGGTCAAGAATTGGCTTTTAAGACCCTGAGGCAGAGGTTATGCGAAGCTCTGATTCTAGTACTATCTGAGGGGTTAGATGATTTGGTGGTGTACTGTGACGCATCGATTTCAGGGCTAGGCGCAGTATTAATGCAGAGGGGGCATGTAATAGCTTACGCCTCGAGGCAGTTGAAGCCTCATGAGGCGAATTATCCCACTCATGACCTGGAATTGGGGGCAGTGGTGTTTACCATCAAGATTTGGAGGCATTACTTGTATGGAGTGAGGTACACCCTTTATACTGATCACAAGAGTTTGAAGTATTTGATGGATCGGCATAACCTCAACATGCAATAGAGAAGGTGGTTAGACATGTTGTAGGACTATGATCGTGAGATCTTATACCACCCCGGGAAGGCCAACGTGGTGGCCGAAGCTTTGAGCCGCAAGGCGGCAGGTTCCTCAATTGGGAATGTTTGTTTGAGGATGACCGCGATCTCCCCATTGTTGGATATGATCAAGGAGGCTCAGGTCGAGGGGGTGAAGAAGGAGAACTGGAAGATGGAGCGGATTCGGGGACAATATCCTTTGTTTGTCAGGGATAGCCGTGGCGTTTTGACACAGTGTGGCCGAGTGTGGGTACCTGTGATTGGACGAGTGAGATAAAAGATATTAGAGGAGGCACACAAGTCCAATTTCTCTATACATCCAGGGGCTACGAAAATGTATAGAGACTTGAGACTGAGTTATTGGTGACCCTACATGAAGCGGGAGATCGCCTAGTTTGTGGAGCGGTGCTTAACCTGCAGGAAGGTCAAGGCCGAGCATCGGCGGCCTCATGGAAAGGTTCAATCGCTACCCATTCCCATTTGGAAATGGGAAGAGATCACCATGGACTTCATCACGAATTTACCAAGAACGACGAGGGGTGTGGACGTCATATGGGTGATCGTGGACATGTTGACGAAAAGTGCCCACTTCATTCCAATTTTTTAGAGTATATCCGCTGAGAGGTTGGCGTATATTTATGTGCGGCAGGTGGTGGCTAGATATGGGGTGCTAGTGTCTGTAGTCTCTGACAGAGATGTTCGGTTTGCATCTAGGTTATGGAAAAAGTTCCATGATGAACTGGGCACTCAGCTACATTTTAGTACAATGTACCATCCCCATACAGATGGACAGAGTGAAAGGACGATACAGACGCTTGAGGATATGTTGCGAGCATGCATGTTGGATTTTGGAGGGAGTTGGGATACGTATCTCCCACTGGCAGAATTTTCATACAATAACAATTGCCATGCCAGTATCGAACGACCTCCATTCGAGATGTTATATGGTAGGAGATGCAGGACCCTGGTCTGTTGGGGTGAGGATGGAAACCGGGTCATGGGGAGCACCGAGGTAGTGCTCAAGACTACTGGATTGATTTAGCAGGTGCGCAGAGCCGCCATAAAAGTTATGATGGCCAACAGCGATCGGATCTTGATTTCCAGGTGGGGGATTTCGTGTTATTAAAAGTGTCACCCTGGAAGGGGGTCATCAGGTTTAGAAAGAGGGGCAAATTAGGGCCACGATATATAGGCCCTTTTGGGATTACAGCCCGGGTAGGCAAGGTAGCAGCTGCCGGATGAGCTTCGCCAGATTCACAACACTTTCCATGTGTCACGGCTTTGGAAGTGTGTCACTGATGAGTACGCATTCGTTTCTCTGGACGACATTCAGGTAGACGAGAGCCTAAACTACATTGAGAGTCTCGTTGATTTTAGATAGGAAGACCAAGGGTCTTCGGAACAAGGAAGTGAAGCTGGTAAAGGTGCAATGGCAGCACCGAAGGGGCTCCGAATGGAAATGGGAGCCAGAGGAGGAGATGCGGGAGCATTACCCCGATCTATTCACATCTACTTTTGAGGATGAAGTCTACTTTAAGTGGGGGAGAGTTGTAACACTCCAAATCAGGTATTTCCTTGAAGCCCTTGAAGATTTTAAAAATTGCATAGTAAGTCCCTTAAGTACGTTGGGCATACTCATGGGTACGCTTAGCGTACTATGTATGATTGATCGTGGAGTGACATCATGTATGTTGGGCGTACGTGACAGATGTCCAAACCCTAATTTCCAGACTTGAGGCCTTTATAAGCATCCTTATCTCATTTGAGCCTCACCCTAATCAACCTCTTTCACCTGCAAATATCCCTGAAAACCCTAATACCATTTGAGATTGTGGCTATTTTAGTGTCCATTCAAGAAGAAGAAGTTGTCAAGCAAGCTTGGAGTGGCAGTGGGCTTCAATAATCTGCATCTAGTTCACCTTGAAGAGCTTTTGGAGGTATAAAGCTTTGATCTTTCCATCTTATTCATTAGATCTAGCTAGGGTTTTCTAGTTTTGTCCCTTTTGTTGGTTTTGGATCTCCTCTTGTGATTTGAGCAACTCCAGAGGCTGGAAATGTTAGATATGAGGTTCTTTGGTCCATTCATAACATAAAAATGAAGTTTTGATGGGTGTTTTGACCTCATGCATGGATTAAGACCCTTGAAAAGTTCTTAATGGGATTGTTGGGAACATATGAGACATGCAAAGGCATAAAGTTGCCAACTTTATGCCCTAGGTCGTCTTAATAAGCTTGGATCTGACTATTAGATGTGATAAAATCGAGTATTAAGCACTTAATTGAGAAAATGCTTAATCTGTTAGTACGTTGGGCACAACCTAGCATACGCATCGCGTACGACCCAGGGACTCAGTACACTGCGCGTACGCACAACAGATGAACTTGGATTTGTTTTGGGCGTTTGAGCTTTTAGACGTCAATTAGTCATTGGGCCTGGTCATGTTTTGGGGTTAGGGGGCCAGTTTATCTGTTTTGGACCATGGATGTTATGATTGGGCTTTATTGGGCCATAACGCGTATTAATGACTTTGGATATGGACTTTAGGCCCATTAACTAAGGAAGACCTTTTGGGGCTTTGTGAAATGACTTGGGGATTTGGGTTCCCCACTTAGATGGTGTTTGATCCTTACATTGAGTAATATTATTATTGTTCATCACGGGTGTCTATAGACTATTAGGAGAGCAACCTTCAGATTCTACAGACAGAGGTGAGTCTCCCCACCATACCAATAGGTCTAAGGCACCAAGGCCGACCCATTTTTTGATATTTAGCATCCTAGTTGTATCTGTATTATGTGGTATAATAGTTTGTTGAGCTAGGAAGCATGCTAGTGATATTTGTGATATTTATGTGTGGAAGACCATGGGAGAGCCCATGACACTTGGATGTAAGATCATGTGGGGATCCCATGGCATTCCTATCGAAGACCATGGGAGAGCCCATGACACTTAGGTGTAAGACTATGTGGGGATCGCATGGCATCCTGGAGTAAGACCTTGGGGACGAGCCCATGACATCCCTATCTGTTGTATGCATGACTTATGTGATATGTGTAGCTGTTATAGCTAGTATGATATATTGTATTTGGTTTGTATGTGGGTATGCTCTAGGGAACTCACTAAGCATTAGCTTAAAGTTTGTGGATTTGTTTCAGGTACATCTGAGCCCAAGGGAAAGGGCAAGGCTTGATGGCACGGCGTGCACTCTCTCACCAACATTTTATGGGACACTATGATGTTTTTAAATAAAGTTGTAATGGATGTGGATTTGAAAACAATTGTTTTGGGATTTCATGGTTTATGGAAATGTGTTTGATTAATTAAAAATGAAAAATTTCTTTTGAAAATTTATGTCATTACAATAAATGCTTGATCTTCATCTTCAATGTTTACATTCACACCTTATAAATCCAAGATGATTCTATTGAATTTATCCATAAGATCCTTCACTTAGGCGCTTTCTGAAATCCTAAGATTATATAAACGTTGCTTTTGATACAACCTGTTTTTCTTAAATATTTCTGATACTTGTCACATAATTTCTCCCAAAGCCTAGATGTAATTGTTTGATCCATGATCTCTCTTAGTACTTCGTCTATCAAACTCAACAGAATAACACTACACGCTCTTTCCATAATATCTACCTTCCTTTTATCCAATGATGTCGTTTGTCAGTTTTGTTTCCCCTTCTAGTGTCGTTGTACATCCCTGTTGAACCAAAAGAACCTTCCTCTTCAGCTTCCACAAATTGAAATCAATCGAACCATTGCATTTATACAAATTGAATTTATGAGATGTCATCCTCAATCAACATAACACCAACCACAACTTTAATACCACTTGTTAGGAAGTACACCTGCAAAACCAAAAGCATACAATATACTATATTTACATGGTTCAGTCAATGTGACCTACAAGAAAGGGCAGGAGGGGAGTATTCCTTATTTATGAGCTCTCAAACAGATGTTACACGTATAATTCAACATAGGTTCACCTATCACTTTAAATAGCAAGACATTTTCAAATGACTAGTAGTCACCCATATATATAGACTAGGGATCATACCTAAAACCATAATGGGTCAAGCCCATAAGCCCATGAAAGGTTTCAACCAATCACATGCCGCCATGTAGTAGCTTCTGGAACCTTCATCCTTGATATGCATTGCATGAGCATCAACATTACACATTATGGAGCATCATGATCCATAGTGGCTCATTAGGATTCAAGAATGGCGCATCAAGATCACCATGGCTCATCATCCATCATGGTGGCACATCATGCAATAATTTTTATCATCTTTAATTTTTGAGCATCCTTGAACAATCCTGCGCATCATAGAGGAAATCATAGCATAATTGGCTCTTCAAGGGATACCATGGCTCATCATGAACCAAATGGCATATCCTTACACCAAGATGACATATCAAGCATGTATACAGAGCATCTTGTGCAAGGAATGACACATCTTCCTCATAAATGGAGCATCTTATTCACAAGTAGTACATCTTCCTTCTAGTTGGCACACTTGCTTCCTAAGCTGCCACACCTTGCTTCCTAATGGTGCACCTTGACTCCTAAGTGGAACCTTCATGCATAGGATGTCACATCTTGATCATAAATGGCGCATCCATGCACCAGGATGATCCCTTCCACTCCTAGATGCTTTATACCCACTTTTAGAAGATCCATTCCTTTGACATTTGATATGTTCCTTTGTCAGATGATCCATTCCCTTCTTAAATGATTCGTTCCTTTGTTACATGCTCTATTAACCCTAAGTGCTCCATTAAACATAAATATTTCATGAGAATTATCTAAATGCTTAAGTCACGTTTAACAATCATAAAGAGATCGTTAAGGATAGCGTACAATATACAAATATAAAAGAATATGGAAACCTTACAGGTTATGTGTACAAATAGTCTCTTGACTGTAGTAATGAATAAAACATCTTTCATATCAAGTTGGTGGACTGGACATTTATGCGAGGTTGTGAGATAGTACATGATATGAATAGTAGCTGATTTAAAAACCAAACTAAAAGTCTCATTACAATCAAAGTCCTAATCATTGTTATCATTTTTAGCAATACACTCTTTTATCCGTCAAGAGACCCATTAATATTGAGCTACTGCTTAAATAACCACATAGAATAAACAATATATATTACATGCGGGGGTGTGGGAAAACGAATAAAGTACCAATCGAGACTAGAGTGTGAAACTCTTCATTCATAGCCTTGATTTGCTTAAGGTCTTGTAAATAGTATAATACAATTGATATACAAGGAAAAAAGATGATCGTGTAGGTCATGTACGAGTTTAACAATGCCATCATTATCATGTATCATCATGGGGGATATATGGTCTTGTTAAGGTCGGTTCATTGATTTTGAAGCCTTATGCGAAAAGTAAATTTGAACCCTATAAAATATAATTTTCTTTATAAATATAATAATTTTTTTAAAGGGGTGACTTGTGATGAGGAAAAATTAAAAAGTAGATTAAAGTAATTATAATAAAGATAATACAAATTTATAAAATTATGGGGGTGAGTTGTGATGATGGAAAACTAAAAAGTAAATTTAATTAATTAAAAAGGAAAATAATATATATTTATAAAGTTGAGAGGCTAAATATGTAACTTATACAACTGACTTAGTCGGAGACATTAGAAGGTGAGGTAGATTGTAATACAAAAAACATAAATCAATAAATCAATGGCTGAAAATGTAATTTAGAGTAAAAAGTAATCATTAATGAAAATGTTGGTATTGGAGGACTCAAACATGGGTGAATTGGCAAGAGATGCGTCGGTCAAGCTCTAACACCTATTTTTTAAAGTTATAATTTGTTAATATAACTTTCATAAACTTAATAAAACATTTGATATTAAAGATAAACGTGAAATCATGAATAATCTTTAAAACATTTGCAGGGAAGCTAAATAAAATAAAGAGTCTTTAAGAAGCCTTTAAATTCATAATAGTCCAAAATCCATGGCACAAAAAACTTGTAGCAAGTCATACCATTTCCCTTGTCCACTCCTGAAATACCTTAAATCTACCCTAATAAATAAAAATATTTTTGTCATAAATTTTTTCTTTTATTTTGACACATGTCATTTTGTAGGAGTTTTAGATTTTGTATATTCCACTTGCCATTTTTTTGGAGATTTCTATTTTCTTAAAATAAAATTCCATAAAATTTTAACGGGTTTTATAAGGAAAGAGAGTTATTCTATATATTAATTTGATAATAAATTCTCATAAATACTCCAAACGATTTGATTTTTGTATAAATATTCCAAAAAATTATATTTTGTTAAGTAAAAATATTAATTTATAAAATATTTAATGTTTATATATTGATATTAAATTTTTAATTTTAATAAACCGGTGTAGTACATGGGTTTCACAACTAGTGGTTTAAAGCAACTAAACGAAACACTTAGCGAGCACACTTATCAACATATTTTATCATATGGACAGATAAGTACATAAACACGTAAACACTTAACTTCCCCCGTTTCCCACATCGGGAACAGTTTCCCACATCGGGAACAAGGCTATGTAACTTTCCCCCTTGTCTTTAACTAGAATAAAACTATGTAACTTCCCATGTGTCTCTAGCAAGAACAAGACTATGTAACTTTCCCTCTTATCTCTAATGAGAACAAGGCTATGTTCTCACGAGGAGGCTATGTCAAATATATCTTCATATCATGTATAGAGTTGTGAAACTCCGTTGAATAATGTCTAAACTCTCAATTGTAAATTAAATACCAAAATGGTACAACAAATACATGGTACAACAAATACGAATTAACCTACAAAAACTACAACTAAATATACATTATTGTATCACAACAAACTATTCTTTACTTTATTTCATTCATACTTTATGATTTATGTTTTTTGATCCCATGTACACTAGTTGTCCTACTGTTTTGATCCACTTAAGTTCAGATTACTTAATCCTAAAGACATAATGAAGTATTCCATGTTATCTTTCCAACTCTACCGACCTTATATTTTTCTGATTTTTTTTGCAAGTGTATATAAATTTTACAAAACAGAGATTGCAAGTTGTTCAATTCAGCAATTCAATTTTTACTCTGACAACTTTGGACAAAACCCATTGTTTATCTTTCTTAGGATTGGAATATGATTATCTTCTTTAATTATGTACAAAATTAGACATTTATAACTTTCAAAAGGGTCTAACCTCATTTTCATATGATTTTTCTATGATTTTATATTAATTTTACAATACAATGGCATATTGCCAAACCAATCAAAGCATGTACTCTAGAGGAAAGTCAATTGTTTTGACATTTTATTTTCTAAAATGAAGGACCAAATAGATTGATTGAAATTTTTTTTATGTCTTACTACCATTGAGTTGGCATATTTGCTACATTTTAATTGAGATATGACACTGAACACCGGATGAAATCTGTCTCAAAGTAGCTACATCGAATTAGGTAGTCATTTAAGGAATTTCGACAAAAGATGTTTAATTTCTAATATATCTTCGTCTGGTTATTTTGGTGGATATCCCTTATTTCTCTAAACTTTTTATAATAATTAAACATTTATATTATAATTTTCATATTCAAATAAATAAAGTTTATGTGCATAAAGGGTTGTAGGCATCGTTCATATACTTTTAAATAAAACAAATTAACTTGGAAGGTTTAACCACTAAAAAGTTGAAAACTCTAGTATATAAAGTCATATATATATTTATGTCTATTTACGTACTATTTACATATGTATATATGTACATATCATTGTCAAATGGCAATAACTTGACTAAAAAAAATCAAAGAAAACAAAACGTATCAATAACAATGGAATTGAAAATAGAATTTTAATCTGAATTGATTTGTCCGAGATTAAATTATTATACTGGGTTTTCTTGTGGGTTTTAGCCCATGAAGAAAAGCCTAATAACTTTGGCCCATATTTATTGTGAGTGAGCAACTAAGCACCAGCCATCTACCAAAAAGAATAGAGAAAATAAAACAGGATTAAGAGTTTTAACTCAAAATTGTAAATAAAATTTTCAATTTTATCCTTTTTTAAGTCGGTTTTCTTTTCAATTTTCTTTTTTTGCAAATTTATCCAATAAAAATGAAAATTTCTGCCAAAATTAAGAGTTTTAATAAACCAGAAAACCAAACTTAAAGACTTTGGTGAACCAATAAAAATATTAAAACCGAACATTTCTATCAAATGTAAAGGTTTTATTAAACCGGAAGGTAAAATTGAAAAGAAAAAGTTGCAAATATCCGGTTTTAATAAACTTAAAATCTCCAAAAGAGTAACATCGATAAAAACTTGAAAACTTAAAGGTTTTTAAATCACTATTCCTATTGAATATCGTTGGATAGTAATCTTTTTGGGTGATATCACTCCTTTGATTATTTGATTTCATTTACTTAAAACGTGATATGTTTTGAATGCATGAAGGTTATTGGATATCTTTAATACATCTAAAAAAGTCTTTGTATTGCTCTATTATTGATGGTACTGGATTTTAAGCGCTTTAATTGGTCGTATGCTTTTTACTTTTGTTGTGAGCTAAAATTTTGGTGTCTCATATTACTTGTTTACCTACTGTTTTGGGTCGATCAATATTAATCAACGAATACCTTGTTGTGATTGATCTCATATTCATTAGTGAATGCATATTTATTTGCACTTTTATAGGTTTATTCAAGTTGGAAAAATTTAGTGAAAAGAAGAAGATTAATTATGTATTTTTATTTAAAGTTGCGGCTGTGATTTTCTAATCGCCATAAGCGTAAGGATGTATCTTTTATTTCAAAAGAATACAGGCCTTGTGATACTTAGCTTACAATCTACCAACTGATTTTCATTTTGGTAATATAATACATGAAAGGTATCACATATATTTATTAAAAATGGTTATTAAATAAAATAACACTAATCACTCATGAAATGCCTTACTTTTACAGTTTTGGCGACAAGTGTTGTTTATTAATAATAATAATTTTCATTTTCATTTTCATTTTTATATTAATTAAGTATATAAACAATTGTTTATTGTGCATGTAACCATGGCGATCATACAAATGATGAACACATACAACAATTTCTTTATTGTGTAGTCAGAGCACTTCGGCTCCATTGTATTTATAGTTGTATATCTTTTACTCGTTGAAATACTGAGTTCATTATAAACAATGCTCTGATACCAATCTGCCACACCTCCAAACCGGAACGGCGGAAACGTTCAGGGGCGGATGACGTCATGTATAGTATCACAACAATTGAATAATAGTAATCCAAACATCAACAACCATTGTATTAATAGTATAATGTTTACATTGTTTTCGAATCATAAACAACTGACTCCAAAAGTAAATAACAAGTAAAGACTCGAAGCTACCATGCTCCGTCTTCTTGAACCCTGTGCGTATACCTGTCTACTAGTGTCCTGAGAATACAAGTAGGTTTTGAAAGAGTATCAACATTAAAGCTAGTGAGTTCATAAGCATTTTGTTTTAGAAAAACCAGTTCCTTGTTCTTTGTAAAACGTGATGCGTTTCTCTAGAAAATTTTGTATTTTCTGATGTGATGAATGATAACTAAAATGAATCATACCAGTTTACTTCTACGAGTACTTAGTGTATACATGCCATATACGTTCCAGATCGAACACACAATCAATTGAGTGATTCTGCCTTAAGTCCACAACCAAACAAGGAACAGGAAATGAGGCGGAAGCCACTCATCCCATTGGCTGTCAGATCCTCATGTATATAACCCTGTCGTATTCACTAGATACCTGCAGAGTTAACTGCATTATTCCCATGAAAACTGTTGAAAGTGTTCCCTAAGAAAATCCTATATTTTCTTAATATGAATTATGATGTTACCAGTTACTTCTATATCCACTTAGTTTATACAAGTTATATATAAGCCAAAATCGAACGGACAGTGGATTGTAAGGATCTGCCCTAAGCCTACAACCAAACAAGGAACAGGAAATGAGGCGGAAACCACACATTCCATTGTCTATCAGATGTTCTTCATATATAACCATGCTGTATAAACTAAAGAATGGTAGAAATAACAATGATTGCTCGTTAGTTGAGTGATAAACCGTTTGTTTGTAAAAAACTAATATTTGCCTTGGAAAATCCTATATTTTCCATGAAAGTAAGTTGTCTAATTGAACCAAAACTGAAAAGTGCAAGTATTTTCTCATACTTAAGTTGCAAAGTGTAGCTTTATTACCAAATAAAACTAGTTGAAAACGTGTTTGTTCTGTAAACCGATAGTGACGTTAATACCCTCTTGTGTTTGCTTGGTATATACTCGTTATAGAAGTTTAGATTGAACAGACAGTCGATTGGGTGATTCTGCCCTAAGCCCACAACCAAACAAGGAACAGGAAATGGGGCGGAAGTCACACATCCCACTGCATGTCGGATGTTAACTTCATATCACCCTTATTCATACACCAAGTAATCACATAGTTATTAACCCTAGAGATTGTTTGTTAAGCATATTATTACGTGAACAAGTCGTTGTTTAACCTTGTGAGTTCTTATAACCATACTATGGAAGATAACATTACGACGTACTTCAGACGTCGTGAACAGAATGACGTTTGTCACACTATGTTGACTGTAGCTAATAGTCAAGGTGCGGGATTGTCACACCCGTATAGATCTATACACAAAACTCACGCTCTCCCTCCAGGAGACTTTGGTTACAAGGGATAGACTTCTCAGAAGACGTGTCTCACAATTTGGTTCTCTTAACGAATTCACTAATAGTAAAATGAAAACCCTTCATACAAATAGTGTGAGTGTGTCCTTGTAAATGTAGTACGTTCGTTCCATAGATTATACTTGATGTAGTTTAATAGTTTGTTTCCATGTTAAATTCTATGTTTGTGAAATAGTAGTGTCTAAGCATGTTTTGTGAATTGTTTGTAATTCTAATAGCCTCAATGTTTGCTGTGTTTAGTAAGTTTCATGTTCTATATCATGTTAACGGTAAGAAATATAATGCCAAAATTATATTTTTAGACACAATATTACTTGTGTTTTACTTGTATCCTCCCCCTGAAAACATTGAAAAAGTTCGGAAAAATATGGGGGTATGAATTCACTGTTAGTTGTGCAAGCGTCGAATCAACGATCTGGAAATGAAGACCCTCGAGCTGTTGTATACGGTACTTAACGGAATCCTAATACAATTAAATACATACATGTATCTAAATTAGTGACTTCGTTAGATAAAGTGTTAGAAAAACACTTGTTTTTGGTTTAGGAATGTTACCGGGACTTGATTGAATCGAGGAAAACGGGTTCAGTCTAATGCACCGCTTAGGGAGTGTTTACGGTCGTGAATGGGGTTTACGGTCGTAAAGGGAGTTGACGGCCGTGAATAGCCTCTTGAAGTGTTTACGACCCTTAAAGGTTTGAAGTGTGTACGGCCGTGAACAGGTGTACGGCCGTAAGCCTCACCCTGGCCGAAAACTAAAAGGAAACTCGGGTTTTTCGCATGATTTTGGTTCCGACTCATATATATAAATTTCAATTATATACTAAATGATTTTCCAAACCAAAGGAATTTAACGGAACTCAATAAGGTTCAAATTTTCTTAACGGAATCGGGCTAATATTAATGGGAAAAGATTCGGGTTGTCACATCATCCATGTTTTTCCATTTTGTATGCAAACAACAAAATAAGAAAATAAGACATGCTAAGTTGCTAACTATTATTAGTTATCGATATTAAAATTGAAAAATAAAACAAATAGTAATTAATCCCACCGATTAACTGAGGCACGTGTTTGACACAATCCCCTTAAATAGAATTGTTGTCTGTTTCCAGGGTACAACATGTGAAGCAGTATGTACTTCTAGATCTAACCACTTTCTTGAAAAGCTCACAAGAAATTGTATGCATAGAAAAGAAGAAGAGAGTATTTGATCAGGGTATATTAGAATGAGAAGCAAAGTTCTCTTTATATACTAGTCTTTGTAACTACATTCATTAATTCGAAATAAATGAATTAACTGAGCATTAATTCACATTAAATTCATCAGTTATAAAAACTATAATAGGGACCAAAATTCTAAAGTAAACATGGCTTGCACGGGCCCAAATTAAATTCATCAGTTATAAAAACTATAATAGGGACCAAAATTCTAAAGTAAACATGGCTTGCACGGGCCCAAAATTTCGGAGCTGCATTCATGTCCGCAAGTCACGCCCACACACGGGTTCGTTCAATTTTGTCTACAAAACTCATGATTCGCACCCCTTGCGTGCATAGGTGTTATAGTAAAATTATACATAGAAGCTTGTAAACCTATTACACATCCATGCTTATAAACCCACTAAGAGTTTTCACTTTTTCCTATATGGGACACATTTCGACAACCACTTTATTTGCTAACATTATTTCCAAATACTCATCTTTGAGCATCAATATCTCATTCACACATTTTCTGTTTTAGACACAAAATATATCGTTTCGAAGCTCTCACGGAGGAGAACAAAATCCAATAAGGATTAATAAAATATATAATATACATTTATATTTAAATATGTCTAGATTTTAATAAATATACATAATTTTTATTAAAATTTCCAACAATCCCCCACATGAATATAGATCGATATCTGCACAAAAATTTCCATAAGAAATCTCCAATAGTTGATGTATTGTCTGCGTTTCTTGCTAGGCATTATTACAATGGTGTAATTATAATGGTCAACAATTATAACCTTTATATGAAGTAAATAAAAAGAATCATTGAGTATTATGTGTTCTATGTGTAGTTATATGTAGTATATGTGCTTAAAGCGATATAATAAAATAAGAAATAAAATACGCGTCTTAAATAAAATAATAATTAGGCCAAATAGCCTTGATAAAAGAGGAATTGGTCATAATGAGGATTCTGGGGATATAAGGAATGCTTAAGTCTCACTTAGTATGGAGTGCGATCAACCCGATACGACAGAGTGCATTGTAAAAATTGAATTTTAGATAGGTTTCTTATTAGCCTAATTAATCTAAACAAAAGTCTTAGTAATCATAAAATCAAGAGTGTGCATATAAGAACTTCTAGATCTGACTTCACGAGGAAGTTATGGTTTTTCTAATATAGTGTAACTGTGTTAGCACATAAATCGAATATTTGATCGGTTAATTTATAGCCACAACAATATAAACGAGAATCGAAGAACTAGTTAATAGGAGCCTGATATGTGTGGAATGCACTAGTTTTAATCCTACTAACTTAGACACAAAATAAACACACGAAAGGCAGTATACCTATCGATTAGTAATATAGTTCAAGCAAGTAGGGTATCGAACACAGGGGACGGTAAACAATTAAAATAAATGCTAATATTATCTTATAAAACAAGTAATAGAAAGGGGGTTTTCTCTATTTTTGCAAGACTAGAAACTTAAGTACTTAACTAATACTCAACTAAGCAACTAACAGCTAAGCAAACGAAAATCAACTAAATTGAATAATGGAAAAGACTTTTGTTTAGGTTTTGAATCATTTATTCCTATGGTTGATTTTTTGACAAGTGCAATGGATTAATTAGCATTGGCTAGCGATTAGTGTGATTAGGTTCACGTTCGCTATTACTAATCCTTAAAAAACAAATCAATTTAAGCAGTGATCAAGTGATTAAACTAATAGATTTTCTAGTTTATTGATTCGGGTTAAGTAAGACTCGTAGTAGCTAATCAAATTGCTAATTCAACTAACTTCTTGTTGATGGTTCGTCACACAAGCTCACACATTAACTTACCAATTTTCCAGTTAACCCTAGTTTCACGTTCGCTATTTCTAGGCATATAACAATGTTTTCACACAAATCATATGGGATTAGCAATTAAGAGATGTTCATGCAACTTAATATACTTGTAATTAACAGAAAATAGTTGTTGTTAACACATAAGGATCTTTAACAAGCTTAACAAAACAAAATTTACCCAATTAAATTAATCCAACCACAAAATCAAACCATAGTCATAAATTCATCTACCCTAAAAAGAATATATCAGTTTTTAGCTCATATCTACAGCAAATAACAACATAAATTCAAATTCTAATGATTCAAACATGGTTCAAAACAAAGATTAAGAAAAGAAGAATAATTATTAGTCTTTGATCTCTTCTAAATTGCTTCTTAGGTTGAATTCTCGCAAAACTAGAGCTCCAAGAACCCTTATGGCCTCCAAAAATAGTCCAAGGCTTCCCCCATTAATTAGGGTTCAAATGAGAAGCGTTTCTATATATATATATATATATATATATATATATATATATATATATATATATATATATATATATATATATATTCTTAAAACAGGGGCGGATCGGCGAGTCCAGTGACTGAATCGACGAGCCCATCACTTAAAATCCGTGGACGGCAAGTCAACATAAACAATCGCGAAACTTCTGACCAACTCGTCGAGTTGATGGCCAACTCGTCGAGTCCATTTGGACTCAACATTTTATCAAAACACAAAAGTCATCCAAAATTGTGTCTAGTTTTCAGAACATTTTGAATCTCGTCAATCGAAGTTAGGGTTCATGAGATATGGCCAAAACACTGACAAGGGGTCAAGCTGTCCAGTAACATCCTTCTTTCTCCGAAATCCAAGATCCAAACTTCCAATTGCTAAATCCTCTTCCTTTTGCTTCCGAGCACATCTTTTAGGCTGAAAATACAATTTAAACATAATTAAGTACCTTTTGTCCATAAATTGCAATAAATTAGCCAAAAAGTATTAAAAATTTATACGAAATATATAGATAAATATGCACATATCAGAGTCCATTGATATAAAGACAGTTGAGAACGGACACCGAACGAGAGAGTTATGAATTTTTAACAGACTTTAACAGTCTAAGTCTGTTAAAAATATAACTTTAAAAACAAAGTCAAAATTAGCCGACGAAGTCTAAATGAAAGTTGTAGATCTCGTCGATAAATACGCGTGGATATAAAACCCGTCGAAAATGGAGCTCGTACGAAGGAGATATGAATTTTCTAAGAAATCAGAAATTTTCGTGCGCAACCGTGCGCACAAGCAAAGGGCACAACGCGTCTCTGAAAACCCACGAGATTGCGACACATGTGATATGTCACCTTCCAACATTTTGCATGGTATGATCTGACAGGGTGTGTGGCATGCTTTTGCTTTTTTTGGGTATAAAAAGCTTTCGAAGTCCAGTTCATGTCCCACAACGTTCACTTGTTACTCTCTGGAAATTCTCTGTGTATTGTCCCAAAATTTCCTTAGAATTAATATTCCGGTGAAGCCATGCAATCCTTGAGTGCCTAGAAAGTAGTAGCCATCAAGTAGGCAGTCTGCCAGTGCAATTTCCGAACTTCTGTCTAGGAAATCCATGTAAGTTAGACTACACTCTATATTATTTTTGTGTAGTTTATATTTAAATTCATAGTCATATTACATATTGATCTACTTATGAGGATGATGTCTAGGATGCGTTTAGTGAGGTGTTTAAAGTGGGATTTCCAAATAGTATACTCTGTATACTAAATGAACCTACCTCAGATATGATCCTACCTAGTTGTTCCTTACTTAATAGATCTCGATGTAGACATTGGGATTGTTGAGGAATCTAGAGTATCATTAGTCATAAGAAATATTAAACTAAGACTTAGTGATAATTGAATCTAGGTCACATCAAAGGAAAATCCAAATGATGAAGCGAAGTGATGTCCAACTTTCCAGTCATCCACTTTAATAAGTGAGTGCATAGTTACTTTCAGCTTACACACACACACACACACACACACACACACACACATATATATATATATATATATATATATATATATATATATAAAGTATGTAGCTGATTAAATGCTATGTGTGCTAATTATTAAATGATATGTGTACCTATTATCTATATTATTTGATATATGTGTGCAAATTATAAAGTATTTAGATGCTATGTGTGCCTATGATTAAATGTTATGGGTGTCTATTATCTATATTACTTGATATCTATGTTAAATGAATTATCTCATTTTATTTGATTTAATCATATATGTATTTTCATATTTATATAAAATATATTGGGTAGTGACTGGTGATGAAAATGATGAGAGGCCTTGACTTTTGATGAACCAGTCATTTAGCATAGTATAGATGACGACCACCAACTATTCTAGACAGTCTAGTGGAACGTTGGCAGGCTCGCAAAATATAGGTGTTAGTGAACTATATATTCATTGATGTGCTTTACCCCCCCCCCCCCCCCCAATGGTTGCATTATGGACACATATCACTAAAGGAATCCCCCAAGCAGTATTGTCTACCCGTTGATGATGATGATCCTTAGGATAGGTCCTTTGAGATCAATATATTACGATTAATATGTTAGGATAATGGGAATATTAAATTATTTGATGTGAAATATATAATTAAAGAACTTAATCATTGTGGGTTGAAAACCCTATGTCGTCACCAGGCTCCCAAGCCTGACCCACTCAGTTTCTTTGTATCACAGGTAGCGATACGAAGGCAATCAGATGATGAGTGATAGGAGGAGTTTGTAGGCATAGTATAATAAGATGTTTTAAGGCCTATTAAGACTTGTTTATACTTATGTATATGTTTTAACGAAGACATCCCAAGGTTTTAAATATAAATGAAATACAAATCCTCGTAAATGCTTTGATAATAATATTATCATGTATGGGAACAAATTTTGCAATAAGTTTTTCACTCTAAATAAAATAATCATAAAGAAAAAGTTTTAAGTTGGCTATGAAAATGGGGATGTTACTATTGAATCGTGCATAGGATAGGTAGGTGTTACCTTTTACCCTCCCTTGATAATTATACTTATTCTCCAAGCTATCAGTGGACATGATGTCGTTGAACTAAGCTGCCACTTATGTGGATGAAAATATAATACACACAAGACACTTCCTAAAAAGGTCACATCCTCATAATAATGTTTGTTATGGTCATGAAACACTAATATGGTTATGCAAGAGCTTTTAGGAATTACCCCCCCCCACCTACAATTCCCTTCGAAGCGACCATACTTCTCTCTGATATAGGTGATTCAAATAATCATTAAAAGTCATATGCTTAACCTAACTTGTCATTGATTATAGGAGTGCACTTGGAAGTTTAATAACTCCCCCCACAGTGGCCTTCCTCACTCATACAACTAGGTTGTCCTTTTGAACCCATATCTTGGGATCTCCAGTCTTTTGTGTAACACCCATAAAAATCAAGCCAATTTAAAACTTTTTCAAACATCCAAAAGCCATTAGTTATTACAAAATATTTTCAAAATAGTTTCATATCAGAGTATCCCAGAAACCATAAGTCCAAAGCACAAGAATTTGTATGATCATGCCTTCGCCTTACCGAGACATCTGAAGCACCTGAAACAATAAACTGAAACCGTAAGCACAAAGCTTAGTGAGTTCCCTTAAAATACCCATACACACAACAATACGCATATGATCACAAATAGCATACTATGGGTCCAATCAACCATCGGGTTGGAATACCCCAGGCCCTCAACCATCGGGTTAGAATGCCAACATACTATGGGTCCAATCAACCATCAGGTTGGAATACCCCAGTCCCTCAACCATCGGGTTGGAATGCCAACATACTATGGGCCCAGTCATCCTCGGGATGGAATACCCTCGGCCCACAACCATCTGGTTGGAATGCCCACATACTACGAGTCCAATCATCCTTGAGATGGAATACTCACGACCCACAACCATCGGGTTGGAATGCCCACATACTACGAGTCCAATCATCCTTGGGATGGAATACTCACGGCCCACAACCATCGGGTTGGAATGCCCAGGTCTATTGGCCCTCGCACATAACAGATAAGCCTCAACCATTAATCAAACATGTGCACATACCAGATAGTCACATAATAGTCTATTGACAGAGATCTAACAGATCATATCAGCATAATAACATCCTATTTACCAGGATACTGATCTAACAGATCATAACAACATAAAAACATCCTATCTACCAGGATACCGATCTAACATATCATAATAGCATAATAATATCCTATCTACCAGGATACTGATCTAACATATCATAATAACATCCTAACTACCAAGATACTGATCTAACAAATCATATGATACTGGAGCATATATAACATATCAGGATGACAATCCAAAAAGGCTCGGCCTTGGTGTAACACCCATAAAATTTTAGCCAAATTAAAACATTTTAATTCATTCAAAAACCATTAAGTTCATACATCTTGTCTTCAAAATAGTTTGAGTATCCCCCAGAACCATATCACATAAATCATAAAACAAGAAGAGCGGTACGATCATGCCTTCGCCTTGCCACGACCCGAAGTACCTGAAACAATACACTGAACTGTAAGCCCGAAAGTTTAGTGAGTTACCCCGAAAATACCAACCACACATCAACATACTCATAACATATCACAAATAGAAAATCCATGCACATCGGGTCTACTGTGTGACTGGTCGGCCCGCACTGGGCCTTCAGTCCACCTGGTCCACCCTCCGAGTCTAGCCATGTACATCGACTCTACAGTATGACTGGTCCGCCCACACCGGGCCTTCAATCGGCCTAGTCCACTCTCTGAACCTCGGCACGTCTGGTCCGCCCTCTTAGGGCCTTCAGCCTATCCGGACCGCTCGCTGGGCCTTCGGAATATCCGGTCTGCCCTAGGTATGTTGGCCTACAGCACAAAGCAGGACCCGCCGCAACCCAACTCCCCGTCAAACAACCATGTGCACATAAAACAATTAATCACATAACAAATCCTTAACCAGACAAACAGTCTAACAGATCACATAGCATATCAATACACCGAACTGTAAGCCCGAAAGCTTAGTGAGTTACCCCCAAAATACCAACCACACATCAACATACTCATAACATATCACAAATAGAAAAGCCATTCACATCGGGTCTACTATGTGACTGGTCCGCCCGCACTGGGCCTTCAGTCCACCTGGTCCACCCTCCGAGTCTAGCCATGTACATCGACTCTACAATATGACTGGTCCACCCACACCGGGCCTTCAGTCGGCCTAGTCCACTCTCCGAACCTCGACACATCTAGTCCGCCCTCTTAGGGCCTTCAGCCTATCCGGACTGCTCGCTGGCCCTTTGGAATATCCGGTCTGCCCTAGGTATGTTGGCCTACAGCACAAAGCAGGACCCGCCGCAACCCAACTCCCCATCAAACAACCATGTGCACATAAAACAATTAATCACATAACAAATCCTTAACCAGACAAACAGTCTAACAGATCACATAGCATATCAACATCCTAACCAAGATACCGACCTAATCGGCCACTTGCATAGCATCATCCTATATACCAGGATACCGACCTAAACCAGGTCACTAACATAATAATGTCCTAATTACCAGGATGCCGATCTAAACAGATCAATAAGCACATCAAACAGTACACGTACAGATATCAGATATAACTATCTCACAGATCATCGATCATAGTAATCTCTCATAACCAAAACACCGACCTAACCAGGTCACTAACATACCAATCCTAATGGATCATAAGAGCATGACAACATACTGTCTATCCGGATATCGATCTAACATATCATAACCACATGTAGCATACTGTAACCATGATAACAACTAAAAGGGCTGGCCTTGGTGCCTTAGACCCTATTGATATAGTGAGGATAACTCACCTTGCAACTGCCGAACCGAATCACGAGAGCACAATCCCGAAGCACTGCCTTAAACTCCAACACTTATATCCATCAATAACCATTGACATAAATATCCAAATTACCATAATACCCCTGAAGGTCAAAGTTAAATTCCTCAGTCAAAGTCAACCTTCCTGGTTGATTCTACTCGCCGAGTCAACCCGTCGACTCATCGAGTTCCTATACTCAGAACCTCCCACAATACGACTCAACTCGCCAAGTCGCCCCAAGACTCGTCGAGTCCAACGATCTCCGAGTCTCATCCTGATCAACTCACGGAGTCGTCCCTCGGCTCACCGATCCAAAGCTTTAACCAGAAGAGGTTAGGGTTCCACGACCAGACTAGTCGAGTCCAAGAACAGACTCGTCGAGTCCAAGGCAATCTTCAACAGACTCGCCGAGTTGTTCTTCCAACTTGTAGAGTCCATGCACATGTTCATACAACTCGTCGAGTACACCCATGTGACTCACCGAGTCTCTCCAGTTCTCAATCTATATAGTGGCTTTTCGAGCCATGCAGGGACTCCAATCCATAGATCTACTCTTCTACAGTCCAACCCTCACATAAAAGGGCAAACTTTGCGTGAAACCAAGGAGATATAGGCCCAAAACACTCTAGGGCTTGGATTTAAGACTAAGGGGCTTCACCAATAACTCTTAGACAGAATCTTTATGACATTTTGGACCATCACAAACCTAGATCTGAAGTAGCAACCTCAAATCCAAGCCTCTATCTCGAAATAGTTCTCAATCATACCAAAATGCCCCCAAATTTCAAATGATAATAGATCTAGATGTAAAAGAGCCCAAGAAACATATCATTACCTCCAATATATGCTCCAACTGAAGTATAATCCAGATCTTTTCAAGTCTCCTTGATCCAAGCTTCTTGATCTTCAAGATCCCTTCACAAATCACACCAATTTGCTTCCAGGACATCTCACAAACAAAATTAGGGTTTCTGGATCTCAAAGGGGGCTAAGGGGGCCGAGGGGAGGACATTAAGTCCTTTAAATAGGATGCAAACCTGAAGATTAGGGCTTTTCCTCATCCAACACCAACTCATCGAGTCCAGCCGCCGACTCGGCGAGTCAGGCCACTTAATCACGTGCCCGACACTTGCTTCGACTCGGCGAGTCAAGAGACCTACTCGCCGAGTCCCTTCATTTATTTTCATATAGCACCCTTCAACTTCTTGCTTCTGAACTTGGGATGTTACACTTGGTGCCTTAGACCCTTGAATATAGCGAGGAAAACTCATCTCACACTGTTGAAGTCCTACGGACGAAACCTTGGCTGCTGGATGACAGATTCCCGAACTGTCAACATCAAAACAACACCCAATTAATAATTGGGTTCCAATACATAACCATAAGTCCATGTTTGGGGTAAAAGATTACTTTACCCCCCACCTAGCTTGAGTCAAGCCCAAGGCCCAACTCACACTCCAAAGGCCGAAAAGCCACCCAATGGATCAAAGCGCAACATATGACCCAATTTTCCAAATTAGGCACAAACCCTTCACATGGGCCTTACCTTAAGGCCCAACTATCTATTCTAGTCCCAATACTTGGCATACGCATGGTCCAATTTCTCAAAATCATCAAGGTCTAATTATGGCCCATCTATGGCCCAATTTTCCAAATTAGGCCCAAGTCCCTCATATGGGCCTTACCCCAAAGCCCATCCAAATATTTTAGTCCATTTACTTGTTCTTAGATAGCCCATCAATTGCCTAATCACCAAAGCCCAATAGAAAGGCCCAAATCAAGGCACAAGTGAAATTAGGGTTTTCACATAAAATGACGATTAGGGTTAAGTGTTCCTACTTAACCCATTAAGGACTTAATTCTTTAAGTCCAATATTGCCTTAGGTTAATTGCAAATGATTATTAATTAATATTTTAAGTTTAGTAAATAATTACAGTGCGGGTCCCGATCAATTCCTAAAATTAGGGTTTCTAGACATTAGGGTTTTCCAAACCCTAATTAGGGTTTCCAACCCAAATAATAACCAATTAGTCACATGGTTAGGCTTTTAGGTCAATTAGGGCTTCTTTCGGACCATTAGGGTTAAACAAGTCGGGCACCACCCACTACCACCTCGGGTAGTGGTGGTCAACGGCGGCGGCCACCACCTCGCGGTGGTAGTTATAACTTTTAGCTAAAATATCAAAGAGTCCCAAAGTAACAATCACACACACCAAAGCACACAGCCACCAAAGGTGGCGGCAGAATGGCGGTGCGAGGTGGCAACCACCATCTCACGGTGGTGACGGGTTGTTTTCTTTGATTATTCTGGTCATACAATACATTTTGCATCGAAATACCCAAATAAACACACACGCACGCTTCCTATTCGCAACAAAATCCAGCCACCCACCTGGTGGCGTACGGCGGCAGCGGTAGAGGGTGGCAGCCACCACCTTATGGTGGTGGCGGTGGGTTTTTTCTTCGGATCTCTGGCCAAGAGACGCTCCCGCAGCCTTATACCATCATAACACACGAACACAAACACCACAACACGCTCACAGCTACCTTTAACGGTGGCTAGTGGCGGCAGAATAAGGCAGCATGGCGGCAGCAGCAACACTAACGACAACCGTGTTGGCTAAAGCAGTAACAACAGCGGCAAGAATGAAAGAAGAGAAGAGAGAGATTGTGGCATTGGATGCTCTCGGTAGCCACTCAATCTCGCCCGAAGGGAGACAGCTGCAAGAAATGGAGATGGCGGCATCAGCTACGAGTCAGATAGGAAATGAAAACGTTGGCTTCGCCGGTCAACAAAACAATTTCGTTCTTGGTGGGGTTTACTCTAGCTGTTCACGACTTTACTAGCGGCAATAGCACACGCGAGTTCGTCTTCCTTGCGTTAGGATGGACACGAGATGGTTGGCTCCAGTGGTTTAGGACCCCGACCGAGGTGGTTTGTGACTCGACGGGAAAAGGGGGTAATGACGCCGGAGATGGGTGAGGTGAGGGTAGCGGCTGCATAGAATATTAGGGTTAGGGTTTGAGGAGGCTATAGAACAATTAAATACCCGGTGCAATATCAAACTTCATTCCATAATGGAAGGAATGGTCCCTCTCCATAAAGATCTTTTCAAACCAAGGCCCATAATTTACTCTTCATACCCCTACTCCCATAATTCTTTTCATATTAAGTCCAATAGTTACCAAACAACCCCTCTTCTAGAAATTATTCTCAAACGAGGTCCATATGTTCCCATTCAGCCCCTTAGTCTCTAAAATCTCTTCAAATTAAGTCCCAATAATTTACCAAGAAGTCGTTGCCTACACAAATATTTACAAAACCAATACAGAACATACACTTTTAACCCCAACTTCTAAATTATGACAATTATCTCCTCGAACCAACATCGTGCTATATAATTATTGATTTTAGGGCTACTATTTATTTATTATCTTGTCTATTTATTTATCTAATAAACAGGGTGTTACAACTCTCCCTCACTTAAATTAGATTTCATCCTCGAAAGCATCCCTTATACACCAAAGCGCTCAAGCAACATGGCCACAACCCCGAGCATAACCCCAGCCTTCCCTAGTCAATCTAAATCATCCCTCGCAGGGTTCTAAAACTTGAAGATAAACGAATTCCTTTCCATAAGATCACATTTACTCAATCCGAAATCTGAAGTCTCGAGATGGTCTGGCTCCCTGACAGACCGCCCACATTGAATCATTGTCGAATTCATTGCACTTATCTCCCAACTGGCTACTCAACTTTTGATAACCTAATGTTCCTACTAGAAGACAAAGTCACAGACCAAATTTCCCTGCAGTACACTTATACTTGACAGAAAACTCATCCGGAATACCAGATTCCTTCCCGGTTGCTGAACCAACGAGTAATCTTACAGTCGCTCCAAGCGACCTTCAAAGAACACTTTAATTAGCAATAGCTGCCCTAACTATATAACCACCCATGGCTCCATCAATCCTTCTGGTCCATCCAATCGTAATAGTCTGAAAACCAGTCACCACCGAATCCAATGCGAAAATTGAATGCTACCAGAATAATTGCAGTCTTACATCATGCTCGGTCTCCAACGACCTACCGTTTCTTGATTCCAATCATGTTGTGGTCTACCCACAATCTTGCGAACTGGCCCACCCCGGCCTAATCATCTGAAGGAATTTGTGAATTCTACAGTTACCCCTGCAGTCTTATAACACTTCCGCCCTAACACAACCACAACCCGATTACTTACTCCTAACCTATCAATTCGAAATGCACATAGAGTCGAGATTACACTTGGTCGAACACCCTAACTGAACTCAATTCATGACTGGAACCCCAACTTGATTCCCCATTTTCTGCTATCAATCCCCAAGACAACACGATTCATATGTTGGGAAGTTTTACCGGACTCCCAACTCACGCAACCCTCAAACCAAACAGCCACTTAGGCCTCCTTTCTCCCTAACGGAAACGCGAAACTTATCCCAGTTTCAAAACCGCTCCTGCTTCTACATTCCAGGATGATTCTCTACCACTTAGATTCGACTAAGTCTTCAGAATACATGAAACTTTTAGAATTCCCAGTCTTTATCACTTTCCAATGATCGATCTGATGATAACTAACTCTTTCCAACTAGTACTCCATTATTAGCCAATCCCAAATGATCACACACTTCAAAGAACTAGATGAACACTTCCTAAAGCCAATGAAACCAATGGTCCTCAATGTTTGAATGATCCCACACTCACATCTTGAAGACCAAAAGATAGGTGCTCCAACTAATATCTCAGCAATGAGCTACTTGCCTTGGCGCTTTCATCCGCCAATCATTAACGGTTACTAAAACCACTGAATCCCGACAATGCTGAATAACCATCATGTGGGACCCTGTCTGCAGACCTCCCACATAATACTCCTCTTCCGAAGGTGCTCCAAACAAATCTCCCGCTCTCGGGCTCTAGAAATCATATCATTCAGGGTCTCGCACCCTGACTCACTCTCCAACTCAGTCATCCACAGCTAAACTGCAGTAGTTGAAGCAACGTCTGTCCTAAACCGGGCTACAAACTACTCCCAAGACATAGTCTCCAATCCCAAAAGTGCAATTGATAGCACAATCAATCCTTGCCGCCCGATACAAGAGATCCAAGGCGAATCGGATCTTAGCTCCTATGAGTAGGGACGATAATCGCGTACGCCTCACAAGATACTCATGCCACATCGATCCACCTGTGCTCACTAGTGTTGAAATAATGTCGCTAACCCCTTTGACTAATTGACCCCGAGTTGGAATACAACCTGATCTTGGGGTCACAAGCCTGCTCAGTCCTTTGAGCCCGAAAAACTGAAAGGACACAGTCATTGCCCTAGAAAACGACATTCCAATCCATCAATTAACCATTCTACTTCCAGCTGCATAACTCCAGCTAAACATAATCATCACTCCCATCCGGAGTCCCCGCGACTCGCATTCTGGCCTCAAGCAAAACCCCCGAAGCCTCAAATCCATAAACTCATGTGCCAACCTCTCCCGCTCAACTCGCGGAATGTAACGAGTACGGAACATCTCCATGATCCCAAGTAACTGCAACCCTTTACTCATCAGAATATGTCCTAATAACAAGTCCCGGTACTAGAAAGCTCGACCAGCTCCTCCCCCTGCCGCCGTTACAGCTGATGTAGCTGCTGCAGCAGTCGCCTCAACAAGGGCTGCATAGCGCTCGTTGAAATACTCAACCATGGTAGTCTTGATAGACCAAAACATCTTCGACAACTGTGCACGAAAAGAGCAGCAACCTCATCGTGCAGGATCTCCCAAATCCTAGCATCCAGATCCTCTGGTCTCATCTGACCAGTAGTCCTTGTCACTACTGCTGGCCCGCCCTGGCTGCCAGCTCCTGAACCTGATCCGGATCCGGTCTCAAAACGTCTCATAACCACCCTTCTGATACTACACCAGAGAGATCTCGGATAATCCATATAATAACAGGGAACCAATTTCCCAACTATACCCTAGGGGTTGTTACTTCCTTGCTACGCGTATGGGTGCTTTCAGTAGTACGGGCCCATACTACCTTCCACACCTACCCATATATGTCTCAAGTATCATCACAACACCCTAACTGTATACATAACATGGCGAGTGCTCAATCCTCACTCCTAGAGGATTTGCTAAATATCTTATAACTGGCTTACCGGCCTCGTACAACCCACCCATGAAACTTCCACCAAACCTATAACACTCGTGTATGATAACCATACATAACATTAGACCCTATAGACTTTCGAATACCTTATCCTACCCTAAGCCCTTCATCAAACAAGAACATGAAATAAGTCCAAACCAAACATTCTCAGGCTATAAGATCTTAATTATGTACAACTGTGATGCATAGACTAAGCAACTACAGTAATGATGTCAATTTCGTATAAGGAAAAACCCTAGGCTATCAGGCATCATACAATCAAGCAATTCTATCATGCAATTCCTGAAGATCCCTAGCCTAGTACTAGCATGTTGTTCTAACATATCACAAAATCAAATAATATGTAAGGTATTTTGGGGTCTACTTACTGGCTCCGACTGATCGTACACTCTGCATCCTCCTTTAGTATATTGAAAACCATTTAAAAATCATCTTGAAAATCTTTTCCTTGATTTGAGATTGGATTAAAACAACGAGTGTTCCTCCAATTCACTCAAACCAAGGCTCTGATACCAACTTGTAACACCCATAAAAATCAAGCCTATTTAAAACTTTTTCAAACATCCAAAATCCATTAGTTATTACAAAATGTTTTCAAAATACTTTCATATAAGAGTATCCCAGTGACCATAAGTCCAAAACACAAGAATTTGTATGATCACGCCTTCGCCTTACCGAGACATCTGAAGCACCTGAAACAATAAACTGAAACCGTAAGCACAAAGCTTAGTGAGTTCCCCCAAAATACCCATACACACAATAATACCCATATGATCACAAACAACATACTATGGGTCCAATCAACCATCGGGTTGGAATACCCCAGGCCCTCAACCATCGGGTTGGAATGCCAACATACTATGGGTCCAATCAAACATCAGGTTGGAATACCCCAGGCCCTCAACCATCGGGTTGGAATGCCAACATACTATGGGTCCAGTCATCCTCGGGATGGAATACCCTCGACCCACAACCATCGGGTTGGAATGCCCACATACTACAAGTTCAATCATCCTCGAGATGGAATACTCACGGCCCACAACCATTGGGTTGGAATGCCCGCATACTACGAGTCCAATCATCCTCGGGATGGAATACACACGGCCCACAACCATCCGGTTGGAATGCCCAGGTCTATTAGCCCTCACACATAACAGATAAGCCTCAACCACTAACCAAACATGTGCACATATCAGATAGTCACATAATGGTCTATAGACAGAGATCTAACAGATCATAACAGCATAATAATATCCTATTTACTAGGATACCGATCTAACAGATCATAACAACATAATAACATCCTATCTACTAGGATACCGATCTAACAGATCATAATAGCATAATAACATCCTATCTACCAGGATACCGATTTAACATATCATAATAGCATAATAATATCCTATCTACCAGGATACCGATCTAACAGATCATATGATACTCAATCATATATAACATATCAGGGTGACAATCCAAAATGGCTCGGCCTTGGTGACTTAGACCCTTGAGTATAGTGAAAACTTACTTCACACTGCTGAAGTCCTACGGACGAAACCTTGGTTGTTGGATGACAGATTCCTGAACTGTCAACATCAAAACAACACCCAATTATTTATTGGGTTCCAATACATAACCATAAGTCCATGCTTGGGGTAAAAGACTACTTTACCACCAACCTAGCTTAATTCAAGCCTAAGGCCCAACTCACACTCCAAAGGCCAAAAAGTTACCCAATGGACCAAAGCCCAACATATGGCCCAATTTTTCAAATTGGGCCCAAACCCTTCATATGGGCCTTACCTTAAGGCCCAACTATCTATTCTAGTCCCAATACTTGGCATACGGATGGTCCAATATATCAAAATCATCCAGGCCCAATTATGGCCCATCTATGGCCCAATTTTCGAAATTGGGCCCAAGTCCCTTCCATGGGCCTTACCCCAAAGCTCATCCAAATATTTAAGTCCATTTACTTGTTCTTGTATAGCCCATCAATAGCCCAATAGAAAGTCCCAACTCAAGGCCCAAGTGAAATTAGGGTTTTCACATGAAATGGCGATTAAGGTTAAGTGTTCCTACATAACCCATTAAGGACTTAATCTATTAAGTATAATATTGCCTTAGGTTAATTGCAAATGATTATTAATTAATATTTTAAGTTTAATAAATAATTCCAGTGCGGTCCCGATCAATTCCCAAAATTAGGGTTTCATGACATTAGGGTTTTCCAAATGCTAATTAGGGTTTCCAACCCAAATACTAGCCAATTAGTCACATGGTTAGGCTTTTAGGTCAATTAGGGCTTCGTTGGGCCCATTAGGGTTAAACAAGTCGGGCACCACCCACTACCACCTCGGGTAGTGGTGGTCAACGACGGCTCACGACGGCGGCCACCACCTCTTGGTGGTGGTTATGACTTTTAGCTAAACTATTCAAGCATCCCAAAAGAACAATCAGACACACAAAAGCACACAGCCAAGGTGGCGGCAGAATGCCGGCGCGAGGTGGAAACCACCACCTCACAGCGGTGACAGGTTATTTTCTTTGATTATTCCGGTCATACAATACATTTTACATCGAAATACCCAAATAAACACACACGCACGCTTCCTATTCACAACAAAATCCAGCCACCCACCTGGGGGCGTACGGTGGTGGCGGTGGGGCTTTTCTTCGGATCTACGGCCAAGAGACGCTCCCGTAGCCTTATACCCATCACATCACACGAACACAAACACCACAACATGCTCACAGCCACCTTTCACGGTGGCTAGTGGCGGAAGAATAGGTCAGCATGGCGGCAGCAGCAACACTAACAACAACCGTGTTAGCAAAAGCAGTAACAACAGCAGTAGAAACGAAAGAAGAGAAGAGAGAGAGAGTGTGGCATTGGATGCTCTCGGTAGCCACTCAATCTCGCCCGAAGGGTAACAGCTGCAAGAAATGGAGATAGCGGCATCAGCTACGAGTCGGATAGGAAATGAAAACGTTGGCTTCACCGGTCAACAAAACAATTTCGTCTTCGTTCTTGGTGGGGTTTTCGCTAGCCGTTCACAACTTTATTGGCGGCAACAGCACACGCGAGTTCATCTTCTTGGCGTTAGGATGGACACGAGATGGTTGGCTCCGGTGGTTTGGGATCCCAACTAAGGTGGTTTGTGACTCGATGGGAAAAGGGGTAGTGGCGTCGGAGATGGGTGAGGTGAGGGTGGCGGGTGTATAGAATATTAGGGTTAGGGTTTGAGGAGGCTACGGAACAGTTAAATACCCGGTGCACTATCAAAATTCATTCCAAAATGGCAGGAATGGTCCCTCTCCATAAATATCTTTTCAAACCAAGGCCCATAATTTACTCTTCATACCCCTTGCTCTCACAATTCTTTTCATATTAAGTCCAATAGTTACCAAACAACCCCTCCTCTAGAAATTATTCTCAAATGAGGTCCATATGTTCCCATTCAGCCCCTTAGGTAGTGTTTTTTTTTGTCTGCAGATATGTGTGGCCTCTTCTGTCTGCGTCGTGCAGACCACGCGCAGAAATTAACCTTCGCAGACTGTTTGTGTTTTTGAAGACTGCAAACCTAAAAATGTATGCGCGCCTTCTTCTTGGCGCAGATGTGGACCATAGTCTTCTAACATCTTCAGACATCTTCTAGCCTAAAAAAACATATATATCTTTATTTTTTTAAGTTTTTTTTTTTAATTTATATTTTTTCCAACTTTATTAATGATAAACAATTTGAAAAAAAATTACAAACTTAAAAAAAAACGTTCGAAGATACAAACGTAATATTTTTGACAAATTTATAAATAAAGATTTATTACAATAATAGTTGTTGAAGTTGTTTATATAAATACGAAAAAAATCATAATATATTCTTATATTTTTTTGCCAAATTTTGTAAAACATTATTTAATACAGTATCATCAATTTCTCAAGAAAATATTTATGGTACGTTTTTAATGGATTTAACTGAAAAAATCAAAATTTATTTCCATCTATTTATGTATCAAATTCTTTGATCACTAATTATAATGTTTAGTTATAACTTTGCAACCAAAGTTGTTGGTTTTTATCAAATATATACGTTAATTCATACCATTTTAATTTTTATTTTTTTATACAAAAGTGGATCTAGATTCGTTAATTATTTATAACAAAGTCATAAAAATATTAAAAAATCACTTTGAAGTTTAAAAAAATCAGTTTATTTAGATTTCAGTTTATTTTAGTAGCCCGCAGATGTTAAAAAAACAAACATGCTTCTTTTTTCAGACTGCAAACGTTTTGGTCCACCTCTTCTACTGCAGAGGTCTACAGATATGGTCCGCAGACTGCAGACATTTTGCCTCAGAAAAAACAAACAACACCTTAGTCTCCAAAATCTCTTCAAATTAAGTCCCAATAATTTACCAAGAAGTCCCTGCCTTCACAAATATTTACAAAACCAACCGGAACTTACACTTTTAACTCCTAACTTCTAAATTATGATAGTTATCTCCTCGAAACCAACACCGCGCTATAAAATTATTGATTTTAGGGATACTATTCATTTATTACATTGTCTATTTATTTATCTAATAAACAGGGTGTTACATTTTGGGTAAGATTTCCTTTGTATGAGTTTATTCATTCAAGGGCTTTAGTCTCATTCCTCTCGACAACTTATAAACTACATCTCTACTTAATCCTTTTGTAAGCGGATCCACAATGTTATCTTTTGACTTCACATAGTCAATCAAGATAACTCCCGTAGAGGTTAATTGTCGTATCGTTTTATGTCTACATATTATATGTCTTGACTTCCCATTATGCATTGTACTTTGAGCTCTACCAATTTCTGATTGGTTATCATAATGTATACAAATGGCCATTACCGGATTAGGCCATTATGGAATGTCCTCTACAAACTGACATAGCCACTCTGCCTCTTCACCACATATATCCAAGGCGATAAATTCAAATTCCATCATAGATCTAGCTATAATCGTTTGTTTGGATGATTTCCAAGATATAGATGCAAGTGTAAACACATAACCACTTGTAGATCTAGAATCATTTATATCAGATATCTAATTTGCATCACTGTAACCTTCAATTACAGCTAGATGTCTGCGATAATGCAATCCATACTCAAGTGTGTATCTCAAGTACCTCAATACTCTAGTAGTGCTCTTCTAGCGTTTAGAATTGGGTTTACTAGTATATTTACTTAGCATGCTTACAACATATGCTAAGTCAGGTCTGGTACAACTCATTAGATACATTACACTGCCAATAAGTCTTGAATATTCAAGTTGTGTAACACACTCCCCTTTATTTTTTGATAGATGACTAGTGTCAATAGGAGTTCTAGCTATGTTAGTATCTCCCTTAGCAAGCATTTCAAGAATCTTGTCAACATAATGTATTTGACTTAGTATCAAGCCATCCTAGGTTTTTGTGATCTTGTCTCTAAGAATTTGTAACATCCAAAAATATGGTCCCAAAAATTTTCAATTTAATATTAGATAAAATAGTAATTTCCATATCATCCAAACATTTTAAAATAAACCAGAGTATCAATTGTCATAAATCAGAGTATAACATCATAACAAAATCCCAATGGTGAATGCGATGCAGTCATCCTAAGCTCTTCCCTCTGGAACCATAGGTAACTGAAACATAAACTGAAAACTGTAAGCATGAAGCTTAGTGAGTTCCCCAAAATACTGCATTCAACCATACAATAAGAAAATAGCGGGCCTACCCGGATTCAAACCCCATACGGCATCGGGCCCCACCAGATATCGAGCTGAGCTCGGTAAAATGGGCCCCATCAAACATACAATAACATCTATCAAATAAACACATACACATGCAATAATCATAGAGATACATAGCATACAGATATCCAACGGGCCCCGCCCGACATCGGGTCTTGACCCGAAAAACATATAAACACAGCACATACAAGAGTCACGGACACAACTAGCATGCTAACAACATAATATAAACATGGGCGACATTGGTACCTTCGAACCGCTAAACTCGATAAGGAAACTCGCGTCGAATGATGAAAGATAACTGGATAAATCCCCGGCCCCGGAAATAGATCTACTCAACCGCTAAACAGAAACAATTCCTTAGATACCGATCCATTCTTCAAAACCCATTAATGGTCAAACTTGGCCAAAGTCAAGGTCAAATCCAACGCTCCAAGTTGACTTAACTCGTCGAGTTATCCCACAACTCGACGAGTTTCCATCAAGCACAGAATTGCGATATTTCGATCCAACTCGCCAAGTTTCCCTTTAACTTGTCGAGTTCCTCTTTTTTCAACAGAATCGGGACAACCCCAACCCAACTCGTCGAGTTCCCTTTAGAACTCATCGAGTTCTTTGATTTAGCCAACCCACTTAATGCATTAAGCCACTATTCTTCAAACTGAAGCCCTATCTTCCAGATCTAGACTGATAATGCATCTAGAAGGGTAAAATTTCCAACTTTACCCATGAAGAACCACCCTAAAGGCATTAAGCTGAAACCCTACTCCTAAAAGGCTTATGTCTTAACCCAAAGACCATGATATCTTCAAGATAGAGCTCATGAACACATATCTAAACCTTAAAGGCTAAAAAGTCACGTAAAGTCTTCAACTTTACTCACATGCATGGCCAAGAGAAGCTTAAGAGGCCAAAACAAGAGCTTAGAAGATGCAAGGAGCTCTTAGGGCCATAAATTTGGCACCTTTATGCCATGAAAGCTCCTTAAGATCTTGGATCTAAAAGGGTTTGTCCATATGGGATGTCCAACTCCCAATGACCACTTCATTTGTACAAAAACAAGCAAAATAACACTAAGATGAAGATCTAAGTAACCAAAAAGCAAGGTTGAGACTTTTTACCAGAAAGATATCGAAAATGATGCAAGGATTCTGGATCTAGCATCTCCTTCTTGTATCTACAAACTCCCCTTTCTTCCAATGGCTTCAAACACACACACAACACACTTAAAAATGGCTCATAATCACTCAAATATGCCTTAGGGTTTCGAGGTTAGGGTTTAGGATAGTGGAGGCTGGAAATAAGGCCAACTTATGGGGCTTAAGTTGTTTAAATAGGGTGAAAACCCCCGAAATTAGGGTTTCATTCCTTCCAGCCAGCTTGTCGAGTTGAGACCTCCCAACTCATCAAGTTGGTCAATTAAAACATGTGGTCCATAACATTTCAACACGATGAGTTAGGGCTACCAACTCATTGAGTTGCTCTACAAAATTGAATAATTTAGAAGTTTAAATACATACCAGAAACAAGGCGTTACAAAATCACATCAGCTAACCCCATGTCTTTCATGTCGAACTTAGATCTCAACATGTCCTTGGTTGATCTTATTATCTTATCATCACTTCCAATGATAAGCATATCATCAACATGTAGACATAGGATAACATATCCACGAGTAGTATTTTTCACATAGACACACTTATCATACACATTTATTCTAAACCCACTTTCCAACATGGATTGATTAAACTTTTGATGCCATTGTTTTGGAGCTTGCTTTTAAGCTATACAATGATTTAACAAGTTTACAAACTTTGTTTTCTTGTCCCGAGGTAGCAAATCCTTCAAGTTGATCCATATAAATTTCTTCTTCTAAATCTCCATTTAGGAAAGCAGTTTTCACATCCATTTGGTGAACTTGCAGGTTTCTAATAGCTGCAATGGCAAGTACCGATCTAATGGATGTTATTTGCGTTATTAGTGAATATGTATCAAAGCAATCTAGACCTTTGTAACGCCCGTGTTTCTGGGCTTGCCATTTTTTAGCAATGTAATAGTCTAGGTTAACCTTTGTAACCCAATTTGAAATAATAAGAATGTATTATTTAAGTATTATGTGTTTTGTGCTTAATTATGTGTCTTAATTGAATTAAGAATAAAAATAAGCGTCAAATAGAAATATTAGATAAAGTCGATATCTATGGATAATGTTGTAGTAGTTGAAACGGGGTTTCCGAATATATAAAGAATGCTGAAATCCGAGTTATAACGAAGAAGTTATGACCTGTCGAAGTTTCGCGACAAAACCGGTGTGGCACAGCGTGACGTAAATAGTGAATTTACGAAGGAATGATATTTAGCCGTTGTGATCAGCACGAAAGACGTAGATAATGTTAAACCGAGAGCGTGCATAAAAAGAATACCTAAATCTGACTTCGTATGAGGAAGTTATGATTTTTTGAAGTTTCAGCTTAGCAGTAGACAGCCCAAAAGTTCGAATTGAGATCGAGCGAGTTTTAGCCAAAACAATCTAAACAAGAATCGAAGATCTCGTTGATAGTAGTGCGTTGGTGAAAAGACAGACGAAAACGGACGTCAGATGAAAAAGTTATGAATTTCTAACGAAGTTTTTCTGTCCTGGTCTACTAAATAAAAATAATAAAAATAAAAGTCAAAATTCGCCGACGGAGTCTAAATGAAAGTTGTAGAGTATGGTCTGACCTACGCGTGGATATAAAGAACGTCAAAAATGGAGCTCGTATGCGAACGTTACGCAATTTAGAAGTTTGACGAGTCAAATTACGCCAAGCGTAATTTGAGTACGCCCAGCGTACTCAGAGGGGTGCAAGTTGCCTGACCAATACTTGAGTGCCACCAAATGAGGCATGCAGTGACGTTGAAGTACGCCCAACGTAACCAAATTACGCCTAGCGTAATCCCAGACCCAGCAGCCTATAAATAGAACTCGAGATCAACCATTTTCCTTGCGATTTTTCTTCCACTCTCTCTAAGTTTTGCATCGTTTTGCGTGCCAATCATATCCCGAAGCCCCGGTATCATTCCCAAGCCCAGAAGCAAGTTCCGAAGCCCCGAGGATCCCGGGAAGTGAGATTTCCGAGCCGAAGCCCTGCCCGCGAGGAGCCCGATTTTTGTGAAAATCTTCCAGATCTACCGAAGAATACTATTTCTGCAAGTCGTAGTGTTGTCCGATCATCCTATGAGCAAGTGAGTGTATAGTCCCTTTCAATACATGATATTATACAAGTAATCGTTGAATGTATCTAAGAATACGGGTTGTGTGAGGGTATTGTTATTACCTTCTAACACATAGACTTATATGACTCTCCTTGAAATTTCTTGTTATGTGTTTACGTATTAATTGCTATTTGGATGGGTATTGAAAGACCATTCTGTACAGTTTTTCTTTTAAAATTTTTGTATAAAACATGTATATTTTTATCTACTAATATGTTGGGTAGAACATGGGTACACAGTTGGTGTGCAATGAAATAAATTGATGAGAGGCCTCGTTGTTGGTGTTATTCTAGTCATTCAGCAGAGTACGGATGATGACCACAGACTATTCTAGACAGTCCTGTGGAACGCTAGCAGGCTCATAACCTGTAGGTGTTGTGAACGATGTGTTCAGCGGTGTACTCTATCCCCCACATGGTTGCCTTTAGGACACTTATTGTAGAGGAAGCCCCTCTGCAGTAATGTCTGTCCCGATGAAAATCCCAAATTAAGTTCCTTATAATAGATGTTGTTTTTAGGGACGTAAAGTGAGCATAACGGGAATGGGTAATCAGGTTATTGTTGATTGTTGAAATTAAATATAATTATTTATTGTGGGTTGAAAACCCTATATGCTCATCAGGCTCCCAAGCCTGACCCACTCAGTTTATTTGCATTACAGGAAGTGGCGCAAGGGCATAAGATGGATGAATCATCAAGTTGTTTTGTTTACAAGTCTGTATATGTATATATTTGTTGAATGACTTGTAATGTTATCGTTTATGCTTTACGGTCTGTATCGGAACATGACATCCCGATTTTTGATTATGAAATGAAATTATATTTCTTTATGAAATGTTTTGATAAAAATCTATTTTATCATGTTTTGTTTTTGGGAACAAATTCCGCATCTCTTTTAAAATCAAAAGGATTTACTTTGAAAATGTTTAAAAAGCATAAATGAAACTGGTATTTTCTGGCCGAGATTTTGGGGATGTCAGAGTTGGTATCAGAGCATTAGTTTAAGCGAACTAAGAATTTGTAGGATTTCTAGACTTAAACTTAGAATGCTAAGTGAAGGTTGTTAGATGTGTGTCTGTTATATTTCAGACACGAGCACTAGTTTATTTTAGGAAAGTTGCCTAAAATGCTTTTATGTGCTAAATGTTATATGTTGCCATATATGATATTATTTGTTCGGATCTACGGTTTGTTGCCAACCGGATCTGAAGGTTTATGTGTTTAGGATTCTAAGCGTATGTATATGATATTAGAACTAACATGTAATCGTTTGGAGTAATAAGGATGAATTGAAATCTTATCGTGAAAGAGGATCTAATTTCGCCTTATTCGGTGTATAGATCAAAAATGGTGAGAACGAGGAGTGGAGTGGGAAATGCTGATGAAAACAGGAATCAACCACCAGTGATTGAGCAAATACCTGTCGTAGCAGTAGCACCTGAGCTGATAACAATGGTTGGTGTACAAATGATGATTCAAACGATGTTGGATCGTCAGATGGAAGAAACAAGACATCTGCTTAGGCAGAATCGTGAAGAATCGTCAATTCAATTGGAAGAGCCCGAGGAGAATGGAGGGCAGTCTGAAGGAGGAAACTTTAGTGGGATCATTTGTCAAAACGACCCACCAGTGGTTAGACGCAACAACCAGTATGGAGGAAATGATGGGATTGGCTGCAAGTATAAGGATTTCATGGCATCCAAACCACCATGTCTATCCGGAAGCCCAACGCCAGTGCAAGTTATGGACTGGATCTCCGAAATGGAGACAATGTTTGAAAGTTGTGAATGCAGCAACAGGCAGAAGACCGCTCTTGCGATCCCTCTGCTAAAATCTGGCGTGTTGAGTTGGTGGAAGCTGTTAGCTGACTCTATGCCCAAGGGAGAAGCAAGCAAAATGTCTTGGGAAGACTTTGTGGAACAACTAAAACTGCAATACTGCTCCGAGCAGGACCTTCTGGAAATCAGTAATGAGTTTCAGAATTTGAAGAAGAGGAAATTGAGCGTTACTGAATACGCTGCAAGTTTCACAGAAAAGATGAAGTTTATCCCATATTTGGTACCAACATAACTTTCTAAGGTCAACAAGTTTGCCCACGGACTACCAGCGGACTATGGTCCAATGGTTAAGCAAGCAACCACATTGAAAGCTGCCATCTGGGCTGCTAGAAATGTAGAGACCCAGATCAGGGAGAAAGGTCTGGAGAGGTCAGAGGTTGGTGAAAAGAGGAAAATCGATGGACCCTCGGGGTCCAGCAAAAAGGGTAAATTCTCGAAGTCTAGTTCGAGAGGAGGTGGAGGAGGCGAAGCGAAATGGTGCGACAAATGCAAGAAGAAGCATCATGGGAAGTGCGGTGGGGAAGCCACATGCTTCAAATGTGGAAAGCCAGGACATTATGCTAACGACTTCACCCTCACCAAGAATGTTTGTTATGGTTGTGGTGAGGAAGGGCACATCTCGAGAGATTGTCCAAAGAAGAAGGAGGCAGCAAAACCCAACATTCCACCAAAGCCGAAGGCAAGAGCATTCCAGATGACACTGGAAGCTGCTAAAGATGAAGCTGATGTCGCTTCAGGTACCTTTCTCGTAAACAAATTGCCTGCCCAAGTTTTATTTGATTCTGGAGCCAACTACTCCTTTATTTCGCATGAATTTGGTAGAAAACTAGATTTGCCTGTCAATAGACTAGATAATGCTTTATTAGTCGAAGTTGCTAGTGGCAAGTTTGTACTTGTTAGCCATCGCATGAAAAACATCTTAATTGACTTGAATGGGAATAAGTTCCACGAGGAATTATTGCCTATAGAACTAAACGGTTTCGACATCGTGTTGGGAATGGATTGGCTTAGCGCCAATGACGCCGAGATATTGTGCAGAAAGAAGATAGTCAAGGTAAACCCGCCAGGGAAAGAGACGTTTATGGTGTATGGGGACAAACACAGAGTAAGTTATGGGATCATTTCCCTAATGAAAGCC
The DNA here is from genome assembly GCF_051521515.1 of Lactuca serriola. Lineage (NCBI taxonomy): Eukaryota > Viridiplantae > Streptophyta > Magnoliopsida > Asterales > Asteraceae > Lactuca > Lactuca serriola. Next base: position 74,337,531 of record NC_136416.1, read on the forward strand.
ATAAAGTGTTTGACCAAGGGGTGTACATCATATTTAGCATTCGTGATCGATGCTAAGAAGGAAAAGAAGGTGATGCAGAATATTCCTGTCGTATGTGATTATCCAGAAGTATTTCCCGAAGATCTTCCTGGATTACCGCCTGATCGGCAAGTTGAATTCTTTATCGACTTGTTACCAGGGACGACGCCAATAGCGAAAGCACCTTACCGACTAGCACCGACGGAGATGAAGGAGCTGATGATGCAACTTCAGGAGTTATTGGACAAAGGTTTCATAAGACCTAGTTCATCACCCTGGGGAGCTCCGGTGTTATTCGTGAAGAAGAAAGATGGAAGTATGAGAATGTGCATCGATTACAGAGAGCTAAACAAGGCAACAATAAAGAATAGATATTCGTTGCCAAGGATTGATGACCTGTTCGATCAACTACAAGGTTCAAGTTATTTTTCAAAGATCGACCTAAGGTCAGAATATCATCAGCTAAAAATAAGAGAGCATGATATAGAGAAGACTGCATTCGGAACACGATATGGACACTACGAGTTCTTGGTTATGTCGTGTGGACTAACTAATGCTCCAGCAGCATTCATGGATTTATTGAATAGAGTGTGTAATCCGTTCCTTGATAAATCTGTAATAGCGTTCATAGATGACATTCTGATTTACTCAAAGAGCCAAGAGGAGCATGGCAGACACTTGCGAGAAGTGTTAGAAGTCTTGAAGAAGGAGAAGCTATATGCTAAGTTCTCCAAATGTGATTTTTGGATTCGAGAAGTCCAATTCTTGGGTCACGTGGTCAACCAAGAAGGTATAATGGTTGATCCAGCAAAGATTGAAGCTGTAATGAAGTGGGAACAACCAAAAAGTCCCACGGAGATCCAAAGCTTTTTGGGATTAGCCGGATATTACCGAAGGTTTATCCAAAGCTTTCCTTCGATCGCTAGTCCATATATGGAGTTGGCAGTGGTAGTTTTCGCTCTGAAAATATGGAGGCATTACCTCTATGGCATGAAGTGCAAACTTTTTACTGATCATAAGAGTCTCCAATATCTGTTTAGTCAGAAGGAATTGAATATGAGACAACGACGCTGGCTAGAGTTACTTAAAGACTACGACTGTGAAATACTTTACCACCTCAGTAAAGCAAATGTTGTTGCTGATGCTCTCAGTCGGATGGTCAATCTTGGAAGAAAAAGGCCAAGAGCATTGAGAATAGAAGTTGTCTCGATAATTTTGGAGAGTATAAAGAAAGCTCAAAGCGAAGCTTCTGAAAAGAATGACCGGAATTAGGAACGTTTGGGTAAAACGTTGGTGTTCAATATAAACAGTCATGGACTGAAGGTGTTCCAAGATCGTATTTGGGTACCTAATTCAGGAGGAATAAGAGATCTTCTGATGGAAGAAGCTCACAAAACCATGTACTCCATTCATCCCGGTAGCACAAAGATGTATAGGGACCTGAAACCCTATTACTGGTGGCCGACGATGAAGCTCGACATTGCGAAGTATGTGGCGGAGTGTGTGACTTGTGCGAGAGTCAAGACACAACATCAGAAACCATCTGGGATTTTAGAACATTTACCTGTACCTATGGGTAAGTGGGAAGACATTGCTATGGATTTGGTCACTAAACTGCCCAGAACAAAAAGTGGTCACGACACGATTTGGGTGGTCGTGGATCAATTTACTAAGAGTGCGCATTTCATAGCAGCCAATGAGAAATGGTCTATGGAAAAGCTTGCGAATTCTTACGTAAAGGAAATTGTGAGGCTTCACGGTGTTCCGTTAACGATTGTATCAGATCGTGACTGTCGTTTCACCTCACGATTTTGGAAAAGTATACAAGAGGAATTGGGTACCAAGTTGTGTTTAAGTACAACTTACCATCCGCAGACTGATGGTCAGAGAGAATGGACGATACAAACACTTGAAGATATGCTAAGAGCATGTACCTTAGAATTCCAAGGTAACCAGGATGAACATTTACCATTGGTAGAATTTTCCTACAATAATAGTTTCCACTCGAGCATTAAGATGGCACCTTATCAAGCTTTGTACGGGCAGAAGTGTCGTACGCCGTCTTATTGGCTTGAGGCTGGGGAAAAGCAGTTTATGGGACCAGAGATAGTCCATCAAATTGCTAAAAAGTTGAAAATAATTAGGGAAAGAATGTTAGCCGCTCAGGATCGTCAAAAGAGCTATGCTGACAAAAAGCGAAGACCAATGACTTTTGAAGTTGGAGATTCGGTTTTGCTTAAAGTCTCGTCGTGGAAGGGACTTATAAGATTTGGTAAAAGGGGAAAGTTAAGTCCAAGGTTTATTGGACCGTTTAAAGTTCTTCATAGAATTGGGAACCAAGCTTACAAGCTCGAACTACCAGAAGAACTGAATGGAATTCATAACACTTTTCATGTGTGTTATTTGAGGAAGTTCACGGGAGAAGTTCCCGACATGATTTCACTTTCGGAGTTAAGAATCGATGAGAACAAAAGGTTGATTGAAGAACCAGAGGCAATCGTTGACCGAAAGACTAAAAAGTTGCGACATAAGATGGTTGAGTTAGTGCTTGTCCGTTGGAAACACGCGAATGGGCCAAATCTCACCTGGGAGACGGAGAGTGACATGATGAGTTGCTACCCACATTTGTTTGTTGATGTGTGATTCTGGGGACGGAATCATCCTAAGGTGGGGAGAATTGTAACGCCCGTGTTTCTGGGCTTGCCATTTTTTAGCAATGTAATAGTCTAGGTTAACCTTTGTAACCCAATTTAAAATAACAAGAATGTATTATTTGAGTATTATGTGTTTTGTGCTTAATTGAATTAAGAATAAAAATAACCGTCAAAATGAAATGTTAGATAAAGTCGATATCTATGGATAATGTTGTAGTAGTTGAAACGAGGTTTCCGAATATATAAAGAATGTTGAAATCCGAGTTATAACGAAGAAGTTATGACCTGTCGAAGTTTCGTGACAAAACCGGTGTGGCACAGCGTGACGTAAATAGTGAATTTACGAACGAGTGATATTTAGCCTTAGTGATCAACACGAAAGACGTAGATAATGTTAAACCGAGAGCGTGCATAAAAAGAACGCCTAAATCTAACTTCGTATGAGGAAGTTATGATTATTCGAAGTTTCAGCTTAGCAGTAGACAGCCCAAAAGTTCGAATTGAGATTGAGAGAGTTTTAGCCAAAACAATCTAAACGAGAATCGAAGATCTCGTTGATAGTAGTGCGTTGGTGAAAAGACAGACGAAAACGGACGTCAGACGAAGAAGGTATGAATTTCTAACGAAGTTTTTCTGTCCCGGCCTACTAAATATAAATAATAAAAATAAAAGTCAAAATTAGCCGACAGAGTCTAAATGAAAGTTGTAGAGTATGGTCTGACCTACGCGTGGATATAAAGAACATCAAAACGGAGCTCGTATGCGAAAGTTACACAATTTAGAAGTTTGACCAGTGAAATTACGCCGAGCGTAATTTGAGTACGCCCAGCGTACTCAGAGGGGTGCAAGTTGCCTGACCAATACTCGAGTGCCACCAACTGATGCATGTAGTGACGTCGAAGTACGCCCAGCGTAACCAAATTACGCCCAGCGTAATCCCAGACCCAGCAGCCTATAAATAGAACTCGAGATCAGCCATTTTCCTTGCGATTTTTCTTCCACTCTCTCTAAGTTTTGCATCGTTTTGCGTGCCAATCATATCCCGAAGCCCCGGTATCATTCCCAATCCCCGAAGCAAGTTCCGAAGCCCCGAGGATCCCGGTAAGTGAGATTTCCGAGCCGAAGCCCTGCCCGCGAGGAGCCCGATTTTTGTGAAGATCTTCCATATCTACCGAAGAATACTATTTCTGCAAGTCGTAGTGTTGTTCGATCATCTTATGAGCAAGTGAGTGTATAGTCCCTTTCAATACATGATATTATACAAGTAATCGTTGAATGTATCTAAGAATACGGGTTGTGTGAGGGTAATATTATTAACTTCTAACACATAGACTTATATGACTCTCCTTGAAATTTCTTGTTATGTGTTTACATATTACTTGCTATTTGGATGGGTATTGAAAGAGCATGCTGTATAGTTTTTCTTTAAATTTTTTTATATAAAACATGTATATTTTGGGTAGAACATGGGTACACAGTTGGTGTGCAATGAAATAAATTGATGAGAGGCCTCATTGTTGGTGTTATTCTAGTCATTCAGCAGAGTACGGATGATGACCACAGACTATTCTAGACAGTCCTGTGGAACGCTAGCAGGCTCATAACCTGTAGGTGTTGTGAACGATGTGTTCAGCGGTGTACTCTACCCCCCACATGGTTGCCTTTAGGACACTTATTGTAGAGGAAGCCCCTCTGCAGTAATGTCTGTCCCGATGAAAATCCCAAATTAAGTTCCTTATAATAGATGTTGTTTTTAGGGACGTAAAGTGAGCATAACGGGAATGGGTAATCGGGTTATTGTTGATTGTTGAAATTAAATATAATTATTTATTGTGGGTTGAAAACCTTATATGCTCATCAGGCTCCCAAGCCTGACCCACTCAGTTTATTTGCATTACAGGAAGTGGCGCAAGGGCATAAGATGGATGAATCATCAAGTTGTTTTGTTTACAAGTCTGTATATGTATATATTTGTTGAATGACTTGTAATGTTATCGTTTATGCTTTACGGTCTGTATCGGAACATGACATCTCGATTTTTGATTATGAAATGAAATTATATTTCTTTATGAAATGTTTTGATAAAAATCTATTTTATCATGTTTTGTTTTTGGGAACAAATTCCGCATCTCTTTAAAATCAAAAGGATTTACTCTGAAAATGTTTAAAAAGCATAAATGAAACCGGTCTTTTCTGGCTGAGATTTTGGGGATGTCACAACCTTCCTTTTGTTTATATCCTTTGATTACCAACCTTGTCTTGTATTTATCAATACTACCATCAACTTTTATCTTTCTCTTAAAGATCCAACAATAACCAAGTAGCTTGCTACCTCGAGGTAAATCCACTAGCTCCTAGATATGGTTTTGTAAGATAGAGTCTATTGATGGCTTCTTTCCATTGTGGTCCCTTAGGAGAAGTAACTGCCTCATGATAAGTTTTGGGTTCACTTTCCACCACATAGTTGTAAAAATTAGGACCAAACAATTTTTCAACTTTAGCCATTTTACTTCCTCTAGGTTCTGTCTCTTCTTCACCGGGTTAAACTTGTTCATCCTCTCGAACAACTTCCTTATCCAGTGAAGATGTGTTTTCACCATCCATTTTAAAAACATGGAAACACATTTTCAAAGAACGAAGCATTCTTTGATTCCATTATTGTATTCTTGTGTATTTTTGGATTCTTAAAACCATGCACAATAAATTACCACTATTTTGTGCATATCCAACGGATACAAAATCCATTGTTTTAAGTCCTAGCTTTTGTACATTAGGTGGTTGTACAACAACTTTAGCTAGACACCCTTACACTCGTAAGTACTTATATAATGGATTCCTTCCCATCCACAGTTCATACGGTGTTTCATCATTTTCCTTGTGGGGCATCTTATTCAAAAGATAGTTAGCCGACAAAATAGCTCCCCCCACATGTTCTGGCTTCATCCAAAACTAATTAACATGGAGTTCACCAACTCTTTCAAGGTATAGTTCTTTCTATCAACAATACCATTTTGTTGAGGTAAATAGGGTGCTATGAATTCATGACAAATGCTATTGTTAGAACAAAATTCAGCAAATGGAGAAACATATTCTCCACCCTTATCACTTCTAACCTCCATGCTTTCTTGTTGAGTTGATTCTCAACTATATTCTTATACAAGACAAACTTGTCTATTGCTTCATCTTTGCTCTTAAGTAATTATATGTAGCAATATTTCGTGCTATCAACGATGAACGTGATAAAGTATTAAATCCCGCCCATAGTAGGAGTTGATTTTAAATCATACACATCAGTATGAATTAAATCAAGAGGTTTGGTGTTTATTTCAACTATTTGGAAAGATGATCTAGTAAGTTTGGCTTCAACACATGTAAGGCACTTGTGATTTGAGTCTTTATCAAATTTTGGTAGTAATTTAGTTTAACTAAACAATGAATTGAATTGTAATTTACATGTCCTAAATGGCCATGCCAAACATTAGGAAACTCAAGCATGTAAGTAGAACTGGTACTTGCTTTATTCATTTTGTTTGTCACCATTACATTTAATTTGAACATATGATTCATAGCATATTCTTTTCCCACAAACATACCACTTTTGAAAAAAAAAAAACAAACTTGTCCAACTCAAACACAAGGTTAAAACCAAACTTATTCAACAACCATCCTAGCATGAGATTCTTACGAAGTTATGGAACATATAAAACATCCCTAAGCTTCAACTCTTTTCCCGATGTCATTTTTAGAACAACATCGCCAACACCTTTGATATCTGCGGTGGCTGCATTTCCTATGTAGATCTTCTCAACGTTATCAACATCCTTGTGAGTGTTGAAATTACTCATGTCATGACACACATGACAAGTAGCTCTGATATCGATCCATTATTCTCTTAAATTAGTATCCAAGATGTTCACCTTCGAGACCATGGACATAAGATCCGTAATCATGGCCACCAACTCCACATCATCATTCATCATGTTTACTTGATGAGGATTATCTCACTTTGACTGTGGGCACTCCAAATGTCACACCCCAAAACCGGAACGACGGAAACGTTCTGGGGTGGATGACGTCATGTCAAGTATCACAACATATGCAATATAGTAATCAATTTACAACAACCATTGCATTAATAGTAATAATTTTACATAGGTTACATTTCATAGAAACATTCAAGTAATACAGAACATAACATAGGTGCAGCTCGGTTCTAGGCTGACTTCGCAAAAGCTCCCGGGATGTACCTGAGAATACAAGTTATTTTGAAAGCGAGTATCAAAATTTTTATAATGCTGGTGAGTTCATAAGTATTTAATGACATTAGTATAAATACATGTTTTGTTCAAAATAACCTCATGAAAGGTTGTGGTTTACAATCTACGGAGTATTAGAATCCTTTCCAGAAAATCCTATATTTTCTAAATAAAAGCAGCCTTCTACCAAGGCCCAATTGTTTTATGTTCAAGGAGTAATTTCCCAAAAGAACTATCATTATCAAAATATAGTTTTTACTTTTAATGGTGTTATGAGAAAAGCCCCAAGTAAAATAAAAAGGGGAAATCGTATTTTTCCTCAGCAGAAAACATTGTTGTCTAAAAGTATATAAAATCTAGACTCCGGGCGAAACGCCTCGCAAAGCTTAAAGGTAAATAAATCATAGACTTCAGGCAGGACGCCTTGCAAAGTCTAAAAATAAGTAAAACATAGACTCTAGGAAGGTATCGAATGAACAATACGCCTGGCTCAGTCTGGAACAAGGAAACACAGACCCCAGACGGTATCATATGAACGATACGGCTAGCAAGGTCTAGAACAAAGAAAAACACAGACCCCAGATATTATCAAATGAACGATACAACAAGCAAGGTCTAAAACAAGAAACACAGACCCCAGACAGTATCAAATGAACGATACAGCTAGCAAGGTCTAAAATACCTGGTAATCCTAAGTGGGTGGGTTTAAAGGTTTATAATATGACCTAGTATATAACTAGGAAAGTAGGTTAAGATGGTTTCAAAAAAATACCGTGATAATTCTTGTTACCTTAAAGCCATGAATTATAAGGTAAACATAGAGATACTCGTAACCATACTGATTGACAATCGAATACTTGACGCCCTGCTGGCGTCGGAATGAATGTGACATTTGTCACCCCTTGGCTTGGTCGGCCAGGGACTGTAGCTAGCAGTCAGGGTGTGGGAGTGTCTGTCCCGTATAGATCTATACACACAATGCCCGCTCTCCTTCCAGGAGACTCTAGTTACCAACTTGACAACAGTGGAATCCGTGTCCCGAGGATGTATCTCGTATTTCGAATTCTATTATAAGTATTGGAATAATGATATAGACTCACGAATTAACTGACTCTATTGGAATTCTCCGTGCTGGAAATAGTAAATAGAAATCTCCTAACTATTCCTATAATAGTTACTAATGTTTCAGGTGTATGATTGGTGAATGGAAGGATGCCCTTGCTACCCAAAGGAAATGAACTGGCTGATGGAAACCTTTATGTCTATACATGTACACATGATATATAACTAATATTTAAACGACCTTCGGACGGATAACCGATACCCACCAGACCACATCCCAACGAGGAAAAGGAAATAGGGCGAACTAGCCGTTCTAAGTCCTTTAAACATTATTTATATAACTATACAAATATAGGCATGAATTTAACGAAATAAAAGCATAGAAGAAAACTTTGGTAAAAGCCTTTGGAAAGTCTTTACAAATAAGAATTTACAACTTGATGCCATTTTATTAAACAAACTTTGAAAATGATTTGATAGAACAGTTTAAGTGAAGAAAAACCTTTGTTTGAAACACTGTTATAACAGGTTTTCAAGGAAAACATTCAGCATGAAATATAGTTTGAGAAAGATCTAAGCAAGTAACAACGTTTTGGAAAAACCATTTGAAGTAACATACTCGGTAAAACCGATGAAAGTGTAGTAAATCCTTTTGCATGCGAGTTATAAATCACATATGATTGATATGATAACTAGCATGTTTTAACTTGTATTCCCCCCATAAAAGCATTTAAAAACATTTAAAAGGTTAATTCAGGGGTATGAACTCACCTGCTGTGGGCGATTCGGATGAATGGACGGTATAGGACGCTAGGTGTCAAATGAAGACTTGAATACACACTCGGATCCTATTTAACATGTAATGATACATTTAAGTATCTAATTAGTCATTTAATAACTAATTAAGCAAGTAAGGATGTCCAACTACATGAAAACACTTTGCTACAAGTGTTAGGAGTACTAAGGGTTGCATATAAGGAGAGTATGGACTCACATTGGAGTTTACTCCTCAAATGGTAATACCTAGGGGTGTTTACGGTTTTCATACCACTTCCCCCATGAGTTTACGGATGTAAACTCATGGAAGTGGTGTCATTGAGTGTTTGAAGGTCTTATATCACTCAAGGAATTATGTTGGACTCGAATCAAGGGCTATGGAAGTGATTGGGGCTTGAAATGGACTCTTTATGGAGTTTACGGTCCTTAGACCACTCCCTTGGGAGTTTACGGCCGTAAACACATCAGTTTACGGTCGTAAACTCATGTTAGTCCATTTCTCTTGTTGTTTGGTGGTTCTAACTCATGCATGCAAGGTTCTAGTCACTTATATGAGCATAGGAAGGTGTTAAAGGCACTTAAACACCTTCGAAAGGTGTTTACAGTTTTGGGAGATGTTCTAAAACCGTAAAATCATGTTTGTCCCTTCATTTCATGTTCTTGGGGTTCCTAGTTCATGCAAGTGAGGTTCTACTCCATTACACAACCATTAAAAGGCATTAGGGGAATCTAAACACCTCTAGGAGGTGTTTACGGTTTTTGGGATGATCTCCCCAAACCGTAAACCCATGTTTGCTTGGGAAATGGATGATTTTCGAGTGTTAAACTCATCAAGAAGGGATCTATGCTAGTTGTCAAGGCTTAGAATGAACCGAGGCACACTTTGGCACCCGATTTGGAGTTTACGGTCCAAGAACACCTTGGACCGTAAACACCTTGTTCTTAGTGTTCTTCAAGGTTTTGACATGTATTCAAATCAAACAACTAGCTAGGAGGAGTATACTTACGTATAGGAAGCTTGAATGATCGATTTTGGCGGATTAGACGGGATGAATTTATGATAGTTGAGAGAGAATCCTTGGGTGTTCTTGAGGTGGGAGTTGGAAAAATGAGAGAAAATGATATTTATACTCTCGGGGGTTCGCGGTCAAAAACTCTGAGTTTTTGTCCGTAAATTCCAAATTTTTGGAGTTCCGCGACTTACGCTAAACACGGAAATTCTAAATTTTACTTCCTTATTTTTGGTTCGCTTGACGAATATTATTTAAAATATTCCAACGGGCTTAAATCCGGCCAAAATTGTTTTGGGATAAATTTGGCTAATTTTTGACGTGCTTAATTACGGCGTTAAAACAAACGGAAATTTTGGGTTGTCACACCAAAGCTTTATGACTCGGTTGTCCATAATTGTTGCACTTTAACTTCTTCTTGAAGCTTCCAACTTTAAGGCCTAGGTTTTTACTCTTTCCTTTTTCCTTTGTGTATTCCGTTTCCTTTGTTTTTGGAAGATTGACCATATTCCACCACATGAACTTTTGAAGATTCACCACCACTACCTTTTTTCAAGGCCATTCGATTGTATTCTTCAATACGAATACACAACACAAGCTCCTCCACAATCATTTCCTTTTGCTTATGCTTAAGGTAGTTCTTGAAGTATATCCAACCAGGAGGAAGCTTTTCAATGATTGATGTGACTTGGAAAGGCTCATTGAGAACCATCTATTCTGCAAGTTTATCATGTATAATGACTTGAAGATCTTAGACTTGACTCATAACAGATTTTGAGTCAATCATTTTGAACTCCAAGAATTTTGCAACAACATGCTTTTTGGTTCCAGCATCTTCAGTCTTATACTCTCGGTCCAATGATTCCCATAGTTCCTTAGCCATTTCAACTTAGCAATAGACATTGTAAAGTGCATCAGCTAGACCGTTCAACACATACTTGCGACACAGAAATTCGGAGTGCTTCCAAACCTATACAACGCTCGCACATTAAGCGTCGGATTGTACATCATCAACTTGGGGACCAGTTTTTATAAGGAACTGATCCATGTTTTGAGTGACTAAGTATAAGAACATCTTATACTGCCACCTTTAGAAGTTAAGACCATAAAACTTTTCTAGTCTCTCATCATGATTAACCATGGTGTTTGGCACAGGTGTGTCGGCATTCTGATTTACAGCAGGGGGAGGATTCGATGTTTCATTTGATCTAGTCATTATGAAAAGTTAAATTCCAAACAAATTAATTTAAGTGTCGGATTGTACATCATCAACTTGGGGACCAGTTTCTATAAGGAACCGATCCATGTTTTGAGTGGCTAAGTATAAGAACATCTTATACTGCCACCTCTAGAAGTTAAGACCATAAAACTTTTCTAGTCTCTCATCATGATTAACCATGGTGTTTGGCACAGGTGTGTCGGCATTCTGATTCACAACAGGGGGAGGATTCGATGTTTCATTTGATCTAGTCATTATGAAAAGTTAAATTCCAAACAAATTAATTAGAACCACTGACGAAACTGTTTACACAAAACATAATCTGTTTACACAAAACATATATAATACGGTTAGCAGAAATATTAAACGATCTTCTTATAAGGGACACATTCCCACAACCACTTTATTTGCTAACATTATTTCCAAATACTCAACTTTGAACATCGATATCTCATTCACACATTTTCCGTTTTAGACACAACATATATCGTTTTGAAGTTCTCATGGAGGAGAACATAACCCACTAAGGATTAACAAAATATAAAAAATAATTTATATTTAAATGTGTCCAAAGTTTAATAAAAATACATAATTTTTATTAAAATTTCCAACAACTATATTATAGAAGGCATTGAACCTGAATGTCGAGTCAATTTCTTGTTGATGAAGGGTGTTGACTGTTGAGACTAGTTTTACTGCCACTTCCACAAAGCGTTCCCTCCTTGACGTTACAAAAACCTTTTTTATACAAAATTATCTATTAAAAGTTAAAGGAGGGGTCGATCTATTCAGGGGTAAGCCACGTCGGCTAATGAGAACGGGCAACATAGGGTTACCAAATAACATACATAGTTCAGGTGGTTCTAAAAGAATAATGGTTAAAATGTATAAAAAAATTATATAAGGGTTTTTTAAGCATTGACATATAATAGGTATGGTTTTTATGTGGTTTTCCCTTAAATTAATAGATATTAAAGTAGATGTGAATTGACAGATTTACCCTTACATAAATGGGGGTTACAGATGGCTGTTAAGCCTTGAGATTAAATTCACAACAAATGAAACCTTTTAGACCACTAGTGCAACTCCAAAATATTTTGGACCAAACATCAAATTTTTGACATACCACAGGGACAAAACTTGCAATTTTGTCTAAATCCTATTTTACATTTAAATTACAAGAACAGCTAGGGTTACATTCCATAGCTAAGTATTGGGTGGTTCAAATCATAAGAGTCTTATGAGATAAAATTACAAGAATGGTCCTCGTGGTATGTCAAAACTAGCAACTTTGGTCCAAAATGGGTTTGGCTCGTATGGATGGTCCAATAGTTTCGTTTTGTTACGAGTTTAGTCCAATTTCCTATAAACTTTTTTATAATGATGGATTTGCCCTTTATTATTTTATTTTCCATTTTTCTTTTATTACAACAAGTAAAAACAATTAAAAATAAAACAAAAATAAAATCTCTCTCTCTCTCTAGAAGAAGAACAGCCAAGGAGGCCACCAGAGCAGCCCCTCGCTGTAACAGTCGCCCAACAGTGAAGACGAATAGTAAAGCCACAGAGGGTCATCGGTCTCGATGGACCCCCGTGCACCTCATCGCAATTTCCTAGCTGCACCAAAGTTCCCATCGATCTGCCTTTCGTTCGAATCGATGGTGGGTTTTCGTTTCAGGTAAGGTTTTGTGTGTGGATTTTATTTTATATCTACCCTTCTTCATCTTCGTTTCAAATTTGGAACCAAGAACACCTATCTTCAACTTTTGGATTTGGGTTTTATTTTAGATCCAAAATCAAGAACGAAGAACACCCATTGTGGATTTGGATTTGGGATGTTGGATGGTGGTGGGTCATGATAGGGGGAGGCGGAGGAGCTGCCACAGTCGACTGTGGTGGCTCTCTTCGCCGGAGAAGTGAGAAACGAGGGAGATAGACGAGTTGGAGATGAAAGGGAGGCCGAGGAAGGGATTCTGACGACATCAGCTATGGTGGGTGGTTGGGCTGTTGCAAAACGAGGGGAGGTGTTGCCCTTTTCCGACGATGGAGAATAGGGTGGATTAACGGCGACGATAGGCAGTGATAGCCGAAAATTATGAGGGCAGTGGGGTGTTCTTGATCGTAAGTGAAGAAGGAGGAGGGAGTTTTTTTTTTCTGATGAGATACTAACGAGATGAAGAGATTGTATTAGAGAGAGAGAGAGAGAGAGATTTTCTTTTTTTGATTTTTGTAATAAAAAAATTAAAAAGGGAAAATACCAAGGGCAAATCCGTCATTATAAAAAGTTTTAAAATTTTTGGACTAAACTCGCAACAAAACGAAACTATTGGACCATCCTTGCGAGCAAAACCCATTTTGGACCAAAGTTGCTAATTTTGACATACCGCAGGGACCATTTTTGTAATTTTGTCTAAATTTGAACTCTCTCCGTTATTCATGGCAATGTCTTCTAAAGATCGTCGTGTCTGATTCAAATTATAAATTATATAAGGATGGACTCAGATTTTTGTGGAATATGATGGAATACCCTAGTTGACAAAGAAAGAATTGTTGTAGGCACCCTTATTTGTTTGGTGAAAATTGTGAAGGAAGAAAGCGATGTTGATAATGAGATACTGAGATTTATGAGTTTGCCTTTTACCTAATATTCTTTGCTTTCATACAAAGATCTCATCATCATCACACCCACTTAAGTGTGTTGCGCTCTCAATTTCATAATAATTATAACATCTTAAAATCTTATAAATTCTTTGTACATTGACTTCGTGCACAAGTTAAAACAAATCATATACTTTTCATTTATTAAATACTTAAAATATTTTATAAAAAGTACTAAACATTTTCTCAATAAAATGCCCCAAATTTTCTATTAATATGACTAAGATATTTTATACACCTTATTAAAATACGACAAATTACATGTACAACTTTAAATTTGTAATCAAATTTTATTTTAGAACATAATTTTTTTTAAAGATCAAGGATCAAATTTTAATCCAGTGCCGTTCGAAAAAAAATCAAGGATTAAGGGCCTATGATATAAATTTAAAATCAAATAAAAGACTTAAGCTTAATTATCAAGGATTAAGGGCCTATGATATAAATTTAAAATCAAATAAAAGACTTAAGCTTAATTATCAAGGATTAAGGGCCTATGATATAAATTTAAAATCAAATAAAAGACTTAAACTTAATTATCAAATAAATAACCTATTATGGATGGCTCAAATTTCATTTTAGAAAATTAAGTCTAATATAAAATTATAACGATCACATGATTTATAGCATATCGGTATGAGGTGTTTGTAGAAAAGTATATGAGGTGTTGGTTGGGACTAAAATTATAGTTTATGAGTAAAATAGATGGTGTATCTTAGTCGTTTTAAAAAACTTCAACATAAAAATATCGGTAATATGAAACAAAGTTTATGTAAAGTTTTCTATTTTAATAACAGACATGCATGTTAATTTCAATACCATAAAAGCTAGATACAAAAATTAAATGGCTAATTCGCACAATCTTTAATCGACTTCTATATATATATATATATATATATATATATATATATATATATATATATATATATATATATATATATATATATATATATATATATATATATATATATATATATATATATATATATATATATAGGCTTAGGTTCATTTGAGACCACTTATATTTTGTGAGACCGTGAAACGCATTTGTTTATTTTTTTTTAGTTAATTCATGTTCCGAAAATAATATTTAAAAAAAGAATTTTTTGATTTTTCCATTTATTTTGCATTTTAAAATTATTTTTAGAATATGTACAGTGTAATATTCTATTTAGAATATTTCACGTATTTTTCAAAAAAAAATAGAATTTTTTTTTTATTTTTTTTAATTTTTTTTTTATTTTTTTTAGTTAATTCAAGTTCCGAAAATAATATTTAAAAAAAGAATTTTTAGATTTTTCCATTTATTTTGCATTTTAAAATTATTTTTTAGAATATGTCAGTGAAATATTCTATTTAGAATATTTCACGTATTTTTCAAAAAAAACGGATTTTTTTTAATTTTTTTTAATTTTTTTTTATATTTTTTTAATATTTTTTTTAGTTAATTCAAGTTCCGAAAATAACATTTAAAAAAAGAATTTTTGGATTTTTCCATTTATTTTGCATTTTAAAATTATTTTTAGATTTGGTCTCACGGTCTCACAAAATTAGAATGGTCTCAAATAAACCTGAACCTATATATATATATATATATATATATATATATATATATATATATATATATATATATATATATATATATATATATATATATATATAGAACAAATTACTTAAATAGTCCCTGTGGTTTGGCTAAAGTTACGCGTTTGGTCCCTATATTTTGTTTTGCACTCGGACCATCCTCACGTTTTCTTTTTATTACCCGTCTGGTCACTGAGTCCGTTAGTCGTCAATTCCAAACGTTAAGTCCCCCACATGCTTCGCACATGAGGCGTATTTTCGTCATTTTATACATGGCGCCTAAATGCAATGTCAATCGTTTCTTCATTCCGATCATTTTACGATCACCTCCTTCTCTCTCTCTCTCTCACACACACACACACACACACTCTCTCTCTCTCTCTCACTTAATCTATAACTCATCAAAAATTGAGTAGAAACCCTAACTCCTCAAAATTCTGCAAGAATCATCGAAGCAACAATGGTGGGTTAGAGGATTAGAGCAAACATGGAAGAAATATACGTTGAAAAACATTACGGTAACCCCTTATTTTCAAAAGTTAAATTTATCACTTAAAATTTCAAGCTAATAATTTGAAGCTTTCTCTTTTACAGCTGGTAATCCAACTATATTCTCCATCAGATTATTTTATGGTGGAAAGTTTACGAAGTTTCCTAGAAGGACGCACGTCAAGGGCAAAGAAAGATACGTTGATCTATTGGACATTGATGAGTTTTGTGTGCACGATATTGATGAGATGATGGAGTGTAACATCCCGAGTTCAGGAGTGCAAGTTCAAGGTTCAAAGTGAAAATATGAATGGTCAACTCGGCGAGTCCATGGGCGGACTCGGCAAGTAGGGTCGCGATTCTGGTCGCGTGTTAAGTGGCCAACTCGGCGAGTCGGTGGCTGGACTCGGCGAGTTGGTGCTGTGTGGAGAAAACCCTAATCCTAGGGATTGAGCCCTATATAAAGAACATAATACCCTCTCCCCAGCCTCTTTGCTCCCCCTTGAAGTCCAGAAACCCTAATTTTCATGTGTGAGATATTTAAAGAGCATTTGGGTCTTGAAGGAGTGTTGTTTGAAGAAATCTTTGACGATTAAGAGGCTTGGAGCAAGGGGATTTGCAAGGTGTTGGCTTATTCTTCTGTGGGAGTCTTCTTTGGAGGTAAGGATTCGTTGCTTGAGCTGTTATCCATCTAGATCTATCATTTGAGAGATTTTTGGGAATTTATCTAGTGTTATCTTGAGTTTGGAGGTTGGATCTGAGGTTGCTACCTCAGATCTAGAGTAGTGATGATCCAAAAGAGCATAAAGTCCCTGTTCAAGAGCTGTTGATGAAGCCTTTTAGTCCCAAACATTAGCCAAGAGTGTTTTATGCTTAGATCTCCTTGGATTCACGTAAAGTTTGCTACTTTACGTGATGGATGGCTTGTATAAGAGTAGATCTATGGATTTGAGACCCTACATGGCTTGGAAAGCCTCTGTATGAGTTAAGAACTAGTGGTACTCGGCGAGTCACATGGGTGTACTCGGCGAGTTGCTTGAAGATAGGCAGCAACTCGACGAGTTGAAAGAACTACTCGGCGAGTCTGGTCGTGAGGTCCTAACCTTTTTTGGTTAAACTGTGAATCGGTGAGTCAAGGGATGACTCAGTGAGTTGAGTGCGGTTAGACTCAGAGTTATGGGACTCGGCGAGTCTTGGGGCGACTCGGCGAGTTAAGTCGTGTTATGGGAGTTTCAGAGCATGGGGACTCGACGAGTCAGCGGGTTGACTCAGCGAGTAGAGTCAGTCAGGAGGGTTAACTTTGACTGAGGACTTTGACTTTAACCAAGAGTTGACCAGTTGTCTTCCGGGGGTATTTTGGTAATTATGGGTATTTATTGAGTTCAGTCTCTTGGTATTGATTAGTGGTGCAGTTCATGTCGGAGGTTGGAGCAGCGTGATCTTATCCTTTTCAGTCAGCAGTTGTGAGGTGAGTTATCCTCACTATATCAACAGGGTCTAAGGCACCAAGGCCGGCCCTTTATCGGATTGTAATCCGGGTATTGCTGTTATGTTAATGCTTTGCTATGTTGCATCCTGGTAGTTAGGATGGTATATGTTAGAGACCTGGTTAAGGTCGGTATCCTGGTATATAGGATAATGCTATGCTAGTGACCGGTTAGGTCGGTATCCTGGTTAGGATGATGTTATGTTATGTGATCTGCTAGATCGGTTTGATTGGATGCGTATTGTTATATGATTGTATATTTATGTGCACATGGTTGTTGGACTGGAGTTGGGTTGAGGCGGGTCCTGCTTTGTGCTGTAAGCCAACATACTCAAGGCGGACCGGTTATCCCGCAGGCCCAGCGAGCGGTCCGGATAGGCTGTAGGCCCCACGAGGGCAGACCAGACGTGCCGAGGCTCGGAGAGTGGATTAGGCCGACTGAAGGCCCGATGCGGGCGGACCAGTCATACTGTAGACTCAGATAGTGGACCAGGTGGATTGAAGGCCCGGTGCGGGCGGACCAATCACACTGTAGACTCGATGTATATGGCTAGACTCGGAGGTTGGATCAGGTGGACTGTAGGCCGGTGCGGCGGACCAGTCACACAGTAGACCCGTAGTGCATGGCTGTTCTGTATCGGTTATATGATATGGTTATGTTTGTATGGTGTTGGTATTTTGAGGGTATCTCACTAAGCTTCCGGGCTTATAGTTGTGGTTTAAATGTTTCAGGTGCTTCAGGAGACCGTGGCAAAGCAAAGGCATGATCATACCGCTCCTCGAGTTTTATGTGTTTACGATGTGGTTTCTGGGAAATACTCTGATAAAAAATGTATTAAAAACCTTTTTGTAATAACTTTATGAAATTGGGTTGTTTTTGAAAAGTTTAAATTGGTTGGAATTTTTAGAGTGTTACATGGAGAGCCTAGGCTATGTTGAAGAGGGTAAGTTGCTTTATTACCACTTCAAAAGACCCTTTTTCAGATTTGGACTTTGGGTTGTTTGCATTGGCTAGTGACAGTGACATTAACCATTTAGGTACATACGTGGGTAAATATAAACTGATTGAAGTTTATGTTGTACATGGTAAAACAATGTTGCATACGTATACAGTGTCATCTACTCCTAGTAAAAGTTAGGATTGAAGAAATTGTTGATCAACCTTCGTGTAGTAGAAGGCTATTTTTGGAATGGAAGGAAACTGAAATAGGGGATTGTATTGGATCAAGTAAACCAGATGTTGTGCCAACAAACGAATTTGAAAGCGACCAAATTGATGCCCAATATGAACCACAAGGTATATTTGATGAAATTCTAAATGAAGAACCTGGAGGGATTACTCATGAAAGTGACAATATAGATGATGCTGATGATAGTGATGATAGTATGTTCTTAGTAGACTTAGATAACCTCTTAGATGAAACTGAGATAAGACATGAATGAGTTTTTTTGTTAAATATTGATGAAGATAAAGAGTGGGTGGGTGATCTTGGAGGGTCAAATGTCAAGGAAACTGAAACAAGGGAAATTGATGATATTGAGGTTGTAAACAACGAGGTATTCTTATACGAGTCATCATCTGATGAAGGTGGGAGCAATAGGAGAAGAAAGTCAATTAAGGCAATTCGAAGGGCACTGGAAAACAGTAAAGCAAGAGTTAGTGATCCATTCTATGTGTACCAAAAATTCACCTCATCTGAAGAATTGAAAGATGCAATAAGAAAACATGTTGTGGAGACGAGGGAACTAGACTTCATAAAAAATAACAAAAACAGAGTGAGAGCTATTTGTAAAGGTACTATCCCAGACCTTGGTCAACTTGACCCATGTGGGCCCAGTCAAAGCGATAAAGAAAGTGAAGAAAACAAGTGTCCATGGGTACTTTATGCTAGCAAGTAGGAACAAGATGTTAACTGGGAGATCAAGACCTACAAAAAAGAGCATAGATGTCTTCAAACAAGAAATGTGGAAGCTTGTACCTACAAGTTCTTGGTAAAGAAAATAGTGCAATAGATTGAAAGTAACCCTACAGTCCTTACACGAGCTTTACAAGAACAACTTCAACGTGAATACCAAGTAGATATTTCGAAGATGAAGGTATTTAGGGCTAAAAAAGAAGCATTGAATCAAGTAAGGGCGATTACGCAAGGCAATATACTACTAAGAGACTATGTTCAAGAACTTCACACTCGAAACCCAAGGACAACAGTTAAGATAGAGGTCAAAAGTGAGCTAAACCCAACTTTTGAGACTAGAAATTTCAAACGGATCTACATCTGTCTAGGGCCATTAAAGAAAGGTTTTCTAGCTGGTAAAAGAGATTACCTTGGTTTGGATGGGACTTTTATGAAAGGGACTTATCCTGGAATGATACTCACAATAGTGGTAAGATGTAAACACATATCTTGTGTCATTTTATTCTATTTTATTTAAATTACTAACTCCTTCACTATGTTTAGGGTCTTGATGGAAATAACTGTACATATCCTTTGGCATATGCTGTCGTAGAGGTTGAGAATATAAATTCATGGACTTATTTCTTAAGGTTCTTCGGTGATGACATTGATTTGCAAGCTAATTCCAACTTTACCCTTATATCTGACAGACAGAAGGTAAGTAATTTCAATGGACTTGGTTCTTATTGTACATTGTATACATTACATCTAATGTTGTTTATTTTTATACAGGGCTTGTTGCAAGCAATTGGTACATTGTATCCATGTGTAGAACACAGGTTTTGTCTGCGACACATTCATGAAAACATGAAGAAAATGTGGAGGGGAAAGGTATTTCAGGACATGTTGTGGAACTGTGCAAGTACAACAACAATATAAGAATTCAACCATGCTATGGAAGAGTTAAGAAAGCTAAACAATGACTGCTACGAATAGGTCAAATCTATTCCACCTCCACATTGGTCTAGGGCACACTTCACAAGTTTGTTTTATTTTGTTGGTTTAATTGTTACCAAATGATTCACTTTCTCACATAATTTTTATTTATATTGTAGGGAGGGCTCATTGTGATGGGCTTCTGAATAACTTGTGTGAGACCATAAATAATCAAATTAAGAAAGCATGCGACCAATCAATTATCACATGCCTTGAGTTCATTAGAGAGTACCTTATGTTAAGGATTGTGAGTGTCCAAAAGGTAATTGATAAGGTTGTTGGACCATTAACTCCAACTGCAACAAGTGTGCTTGAAAAAAACAAATCTGATGTAGCTCAATGTGTGGGTAAGTTCTGTGGGAATGGAAACTATCAGGTGAGTGGTCCATGGATGGACCAATGTGTGGTAGACATGGTTCAACACACATGTTCTTGTAGAAGATGGGAACTCACTGGTGTACCCTGTAAACATACCCTTGTTGCTATATGGGACATGCGAAAAAATAAGCAGAATGTTAGCGTACCTGAAGAATGGGTTCGTTCTACTTACTGGTTAAAAACTTGGAAGGAAATGTATTCTTTCAAGATTGAACCAATTAATGTAAGAAGAATGTGGGAAAATCCATGTCCAACCACTTTGCTTCCTCCCAATCATCATGTCCTCATTAGAAGACTAAGGAAGAAAAAAAGGAAGTCAACTGTTGAATTAGAAGATATAGTGAAGGGTGGTAGGGCATCAAGGAAGGACAACAGTGTGACATGTTCAAAATGCAAAAAGCTTGGTCATAAAAAAAGAAGTTGCAAAGGTCAAAGTACATGTGATGATAGTTCAAGAAAGAAAGGGGAGGTTGGGAAAAAAATCTAAAAGTGTAGGTGATGGTAGTTCAATCAATAAAGGGAAGGATGGGAAGAAAGATCAAAGTTCAAGTGGTGGTAGTTCAAGCAAGAAAGAGAATTTTGGGAAGGAAGCTCAAAGTATAGGTGGTGGTAGGCAAAGTGGAACTCAAAGTGCATGTGATGGAATTTCAAGCAGGACAAGGAAGGCTGGGAATAAAGGGAAGAGTATTGCTTAAGTTATGACTGTGTTTTCATATTTTGTGTATGTGTTATGAACCAATTATGGTGTTATGATCTTTTGTGTTTGTTATATTTGTCACTATGTTTTGTGTTTGTGTTATGAACAATTATGGTATGACTTTTGGGACATGTTGTCTATGTATGGTATGACTTTTAATGTATCTCTATTTTCAATTATGGTATGAACAATTGGTGCTATTAATCTGTTGCTATGTTTTTGTTTTAATTCCATTCCATTTAATTCAATTCTACTCAATCATTGAATTCAATTCCATCAATCATTCAATGAGTTCTATTCTAATTCAATACCATTCAATTCTATTCAATCATTCAATTCAATTCAATTCAATTCCAATAGAAAACTAGTCAATGGTATTCCATTACAAACCACTCAATTTCATTCCATTATAAAATAGTCAATTCCATTCCATTCCATTATAAAACAATCAATTGCATTCCAGTACAAACCACTCAATTCCATTCCATTACAAACCACTAAATTCCATTCCATTATAAAACAATCAATTCCATTCCAAAAGAAAATTGCATTCCAATAGACAATTTTATTCCAATAGTCAATTCCATTCATACATTGCCATTCTATTACATTACTGCCTTGATGAAACAAAAGATCAGTAAAATGATAGCATAGATTAAAGCTTGTAAATTAAAATTGACACAAAAAAACCCAACTAAACACTAATAACAGCCTCAAGGCCCTATTCTCATGTTGAAGCTCGTCCAATGACTTCTACAAATCAGGGGAGATACTTTTTTTTTCCAGTTTTTTCACCATTAAAGTTGTCCTCATCAACCTAATCTATGAAACCACATTTTTCTCCCTGCATTTTGAGTAATTTGTTGTGCGTTAAAGGTATGTGATATATAGATATACTTAAGAAGAAATTGCCCTTACCTTCCAAGTACATCAATAGAAAAGTCTTCCAGGGTTTTTCTTGGCAGTCGATCTTCGTATCACACCAACTTGACCACAATTGCAGGTTTTCTCCATTAGGGTCGATCGACACTTCACATAAGAGGAAATGAAAGAGACGAAGAAAGGGCATATTTGAAAATAGAGTGAATCAGGGTTTAGGGGTGTTATAATAGATTTTTTTATCTAAAATGACAAAAATACCCCTCATGTGCGAAGCACGTGGGGGGACTTAACGTTTGGACTAACGGACCCAGGGACCAGGTGGGTAATAAAAAGAAAACGTGAGGATGGTCCGAGTGCAAAACAAAAGATAAGGACCAAACGCGCAACTTTAGCTAAACCACAGAGACTATATCAGTAATTTGTTCATATATATATATATATATATATATATATATATATATATATATATATATATATATATATATATATATATATATATATATATTTCAAATTAGACTTAAACCTTTAACTTGCAACTCATGATTACACCCTTTCTATTTTGAAAAAGCTAAAGATGAGTAGCCATGTGTTTAGTTCATGTTCTAAAAATACTAATCATGGAGCCAAGACTTATACATAACATCACGCTTTAAGAAAAAATCATCTTAAGTCATATATTTATATAAAACTGATAACAGTAATATATATATATATATATATATATATATATATATATATATATATATATATATATATATATATATATAATATTATTTTACAAAATTGTCGTCTTAAGTCACGGATTAACAAACGTCGTGACTCGCCACAAATCATAAAGCTTGAGGTTTGACAATGTCGCCACGTCACACCTTACGTTATTTAGAATCTCGATTTAATTTCACCAACATCGATAATCAATACTTTATTAAAATTAATCTTACTAGTCATATTCACAAAAGGAGACGTAACTTCCATCGAGTAGTTTCCACCCTCGGAAAAAATGTTTGATCAATTTCTTATATTGTTCAACATTCAAACCGAGAATCAGACTCATTTTTACATCAAGGTAAAATGTATTGATCTTGTTTTTTTTCATTGTTTGTCCACCAACTCAAATACTTTATTCTTTTGAGGCATCTATCTAGATTATGCCCATTTTTAAGTGCATTGCTCTGTTTCTCCCCCGTTATCTCGGTTCACATCCTATTGTGAGTTCATGTTTCACTAGATGGTGGGTTGGTCTCGGTCTGTCGACGAAAAAAAGTGGCATTTGGAAGGCACCTGCTTCAATGTTCATGTTCATTAGGGAGGAGGGAGTCATTCCCTCCCAACCCACTTAACCCACTGCCACATCATTTTTTCTCTTTTATTTTTCTTCATATTTCCCAACCCACAACACACGGAAACCCTATCTTTTTGAACCCACTTAATTAAAAAAATGCAAAACAATCAAAGGTAAAATCTTAATTAGCAATAGAGTTACCGGCGGTACCACTCCCGCTTCAACAAGTTGGTTAATTGGTTTCGCTAACCCACTTCATCATCTCTTTCTACTTTATCTTTCTCATTTTCTATTGTACCATGTGTTTTAAAATTAATACCTTAGTTGTTTTGTATGTTTTTAATTGAGTGGGTTGAGAAAAATAGGCTTTTCGTGTGTTGTGGGTTGGGAAAGATGAAGAAAAAGAAAAGACAAAAATTGATGTGACAGTGAGTTCAGTGGGTTGGGAGGGAACAACTCCCTCCTCCATTATGGGTGAGATTGCCCTTTACAATTCATCTTCCATGAAAAAGATGGTTAGTTGTACCTAGAGTGGGTGTTGGCTTCATCGTAAGGATTTGGGTCTTTATGGACGATAAGTTGCTTTCGAGCCTTATCATGAATTCGTATAGCCTCTCATTTTCTTTTGACTTGGCTAGTCTTCTTCGAATGCTACATGTGCACTTTTTATGTATGTATGAGGATGTTGGCGACACCACCTATATCTCATCCCACAAGGCACACATTTTCATGTAGTAGGCGCATATGAAAGTCTCGTCTTGTTACATGAACATAAGCACCTACTTTAACTCGTATGTTTGTTGTGTACATTCTTTGCCAAAATTTTTAGCAAGGTCGAGCAATAATTATGTTGTAGTGTTAGCATATTTCTTGTTGGTCCTGATGTCTTTCTCCATAACATTGGTGAGCCCTCCATTTATCATGACATCGCACCACATGTACATCAAATGATTGGTGTGATCCCTCTTCGGTGTCCTTGTCGAACTGTTAATAAAGCCAATTTTATTTTCGATAAAGAAGATTTCTTGATCTCCTATACTTGGCTGTTGTAGTTGTTGTCGGTGAGAGCGACATTCACGTGCATCTATCTGGTATAGTTGAAAGCGTATATGTAATAGGGTGAATTCACATCATTTTTGAGTTTTTATTTTTTATTTTTTCTTGTGGTCATAATATTTATGTGAATGAAATGTCAGTCTCTACTTAAACGCTCCACAACATGAATGCAAATAAGCCAAAAATATGAAACAACTTGTCCGAGGCGACCAGTAAAACCTCACTCGTCAAACTCATAAGGCCATGGGATATGGTCACTAGGTATTCACTAAAAAAGTGATGCCACCTATGCGCCACATCACCCCACTTACATATTCACTACATGTTTACTAATCATTGGAAATGGTTATCACTCCACATTGTTTTTCTTTTATTTATTTATTATTTTTTTTACATTATATTAAATTAAAAACACAATAAAAACATTAATAAAAAACACATTAATAAAAATAAAAATAATATTTTTAAATTCAATATATATGCTTACTAATAAAATAAACATTGATAAACATAAAGGTGATATTTTTAAAATTCAACGTACATTTTACTAATAACATAAAAATTAATAAAAAACATTGAAAAAAAAAACTATTTGTTTGCATCATTGTCCTCATCGTCTCCGTCCTCATCCACTTCGTTTTCGTCTTCAAATTGTCGATGTCATATGTGTTCAGTCAAATCTTGACGTAAATTATGATGTGTTTCACTATTCTGTATTTCCAAAAGCCTTGTAAAGTATGCTGGGCTGCCGACTTGTATTACTGCAGGTGGATTGAGCATATCATTTAGAGTATACGTACAAATAGCTCTACCCTCTTCTTCTAAGATCATGTTATGTAAAATAACACACGCTTTCATCACCTTCATCAATTTTTCCATTTCCTATGCTCGTGATGGATATTTGATTATGTGCCACTTTTGTTTGAGGACCCCAAACGCCCGCTCTACATCCTTCTTTGCAGATTCATGTGCTAATTTGAACAATTTCCTTTTTTCATCAGCTGGATATGTGTATGACTTGACAAATGTAGCGTACTCTGGATATATCTCATCAGCAAGGTAATATCCATGATTGTATTCACGTCCATTAATAACGTATGACATGTTTGGTGCTTTACCCTGCAAAATATCGTTAAATAATGGAGATGCTCCAAGCACATTCAGGTCGTTGTTTGACCCTTCCATACCAAAAAATGCATGCCAAAACCAAAGGTCCTGTGAAACAACTACTTCTAGTATAACAGTAGGCACACCATGATCACCTCGTGTGAATTGCCCTCGCCATGCATTGGGACAATTTTCCCACACCCAATGTGTACAATCAATGCTACCTAGCATTCCTGGAAATCCATGTTTAGCCTGATGTGCGGCATACAACTGTTCGACATCATTTCTGGTCGGATTTCGCAAGTATATGTCGCCATAAAGCTCTATTACATACTCACAAAAAAGATGTGCATTCTCGACCGGTCCTCGCAGACATCTTCAAATATTCATCTGAAGCGTCTGCAGCTATGCCATACGCTAATTGTCTAAGAGCTGCCGTGCATTTTTGAAACGTAGTAAACCCACGTTTACCCCTAGCATCCCATCTCAATTGGAAGAACTCATAATTGTTTTCCAAATCTCTAACTATACGTAGAAATAAATTTCTACTAATACGAAAGCGATCCTCAAACTTCGATAGGTCATATAAACTATCAGTGTTAAAGTAATCACGTACCAAAAGTTCGTTCGCCGCCTCTCGATCCCGGTTGATGGACTTTCTTCGTTTCTTCTCGATATTTGAAGTTTCGCCTCTCTGACGTACAATGTCGTGTGTCGCAGACAACAACGTGTGCATAACCAACTCATCATGATGGGAATCTTCATCAGATGATGAAGACGAAGAAATGGCATCTAAAAAATTATTCATATTCTTGTTGTTGTGTGATTTTTGTATAGTTGTTATAAAATATATGATATGTATTATGTTTGTATATATAGTTGAGGTTTTAGTTTTGAAATTTTTTTTTAATAAATGTTAACGGTCAAAAGGAGGAAAGGAGGAAACGGTAAAAAAAAATCAACCAATCAAATTGTGTGTGAGGACCCGTGAGTCGTTCTAATCCGCATCACATTCACCGCTAGAGGGGGGGGGGGCGGTGTTCACGCGTGAATACCCCCTACACGTCATCCATTACTCGTCAAAACTTACCCCATACCCCTTGGCTTAAGAGGAAAAAAATAATTAAAAAACGTTAAGGGATGTTGTCATGTTGAAGATAAATGTATAAAGTAGTTGACGCAGATTTCCCGGTTTAACATGCAACTTATTTCTGAGTTTCTGACGCCTGTTGGCTGTTGCCGGAATAATTAACCATTTTAGATTTTCAAATTCAAAATTCCCCCGTAAGTAAACCAAACGGAACGTCACCGTCTCAACATTGAAAGTTACTTCAACTAAAAACTAACGGCATTAAGAAAACGCCGTTACTCCAACCAATTTAAAACCCCCTTCCCTGAATACCAGTCCTCACTTGATCTTACTCAGTTACAAACCCTTTCGTTCTCTCTCTCTCTCTCTCTCTCTCTCTCTCTCTCTCTCTCTCTCTCTCTCTCTCTCTCTCTCTCTCTCTCTCTCTCTCTCTCTCTCTCTCTCTCTCTCTCTCTCTCTCTCTCTCTCTCTCTCTCTCTCTCTCTCTCTCTCTCTCTCTCTCTCTCTCTCTCTCTCTCTCTCTCTCTCTCTCTCTCTCTCTCTCTCTCTCTCTCTCTCTCTCTCTCTCTCTCTCTCTCTCTCTCTCTCTCTCTCTCTCTCTCTCTCTCTCTCTCTCTCTCTCTCTCTCTCTCTCTCTCTCTCTCTCTCTCTCTCTCTCTCTCTCTCTCTCTCTCTCTCTCTCTCTCTCTCTCTCTCTCTCTCTCTCTCTCTCTCTCTCTCTCTCTCTCTCTCTCTCTCTCTCTCTCTCTCTCTCTCTCTCTCTCTCTCTCTCTCTCTCTCTCTCACACACATACAGTTTCTCTCTCTAAAAAACCTTCGAAAATGCGTGAAATCCTGCACATTCAGGGAGGCCAGTGTGGCAATCAGATCGGAGCTAAATTCTGGGAGGTCGTATGCGCTGAGCATGGGATCGATTACACCGGAAGGTATAATGGTGATAATGATCTTCAACTCGAGCGCGTCAATGTTTACTACAACGAAGCGAGTTGTGGTAGGTTCGTTCCGCGAGCGGTGCTCATGGATTTGGAGCCAGGAACTATGGACAGTCTCCGATCAGGTCCGTACGGTCAGATTTTCCGGCAGGATAACTTCGTGTTTGGGCAGTCCGGCGCCGGAAATAACTGGGCGAAAGGTCACTACACCGAGGGGGCTGAACTTATTGACTCGGTTTTAGATGTTGTACGGAAAGAAGCTGAGAATTGTGATTGTCTTCAAGGTATGTTTCATCTCGTTTGTCTTGAATGTTATCGTGTTCATTTTGGATTGAAACAGTCGGCTGTTGCGTTTTGTGTCCGTATGAGTCGCATCATTTACTGCGTTCTGTTCTAGATTACTATAGTCTGGTGGTTATGGTTCATGATTCGTATTCGATACTTCTCGTATTTTAGGTTTTTTGAGTTGAATTATTGCAGATCTGTTGATTCATGAATGCTATTCTGTTATGTTTACCTGCATACCTGTTATGTTTATCTGTTAAATAAAGTCATAATCCATCAAAACCTTTTTAATTAGTTCTTAAACTTCTGATCTGCATACCTGTCGATGAACGCACACTTGTGATTGTGTTAATCATTCATCTATTGAGCTTTAAGTTGCTGAATTACATTTTGGATGATCTCTCAGGAGGCCTCTGTTTCTGTGTTTCTACTTGTAAATTTCAGGTTTCCAGGTTTGCCACTCCTTGGGCGGCGGGACCGGGTCTGGAATGGGAACACTTCTCATCTCCAAAATCCGAGAAGAATATCCAGACCGCATGATGCTTACTTTCTCCGTCTTCCCATCTCCAAAAGTCTCCGACACGGTTGTCGAGCCCTACAACGCCACCCTCTCAGTCCACCAACTCGTTGAAAACGCCGATGAATGTATGGTATTAGACAACGAAGCTCTCTACGACATCTGCTTCAGAACCCTAAAGCTCACAACACCAAGCTGTAAGTTCCTTAATTCTCATCTTCAATCTTCATCTTCTAATCTTCTACTCTTCTGATCATTTTCCCACTACCCTCTTCTCTTCCAGTCGGTGACCTGAACCATCTAATCTCCGCCACCATGAGCGGTGTTACCTGCTGTCTACGTTTCCCGGGACAACTAAACTCCGATCTCAGAAAACTCGCAGTCAACCTCATCCCCTTCCCTCGCCTCCACTTCTTCATGGTCGGATTTGCCCCATTAACCTCTCGCGGGTCACAACAATACCGAGCCTTAACCGTACCCGAACTCACCCAACAAATGTGGGACGCCAAAAACATGATGTGCGCCGCGGACCCCCGCCATGGCCGGTACCTGACAGCTTCCGCCATGTTCCGAGGCAAAATGAGCACAAAAGAAGTGGATGAGCAGATGATTAACGTCCAAAACAAGAACTCTTCATACTTTGTGGAATGGATCCCGAACAATGTGAAGTCTACTGTGTGTGATATTCCTCCAACTGGGCTTAAAATGGCGTCTACTTTTATTGGGAATTCAACTTCGATTCAGGAAATGTTTAGACGTGTGAGTGAACAGTTTACTGCGATGTTTAGGAGGAAGGCTTTTTTGCATTGGTATACGGGTGAAGGGATGGATGAGATGGAGTTTACAGAAGCTGAAAGTAATATGAATGATTTGGTTTCTGAGTATCAACAGTATCAGGATGCAACTGCTGATGAAGAAGGGTATGATTATGAAGATGAAGAAGAGGAAGAAGTTGAAGAGGGGGTTTGACTTTTGAGAACTGATTTTTTGTTTGTTTGGTGTGTTGGCAGATATGTCACCTACTTAGTGGCATGTTATTGGTTGATATTAGTTTATGGTTTCAATTTTAAGACGAGTAACATTGTGGGATAAGATGGTTTCAATTTTAAGACGAGTAACATTGTGGGATAAGATGATGTGTGATAACTTTAAGATATTTTCTTTCGATATTGTGATAATCTGGAGTTGTTTGGATGCAATATGGATTTGGAGTCTTACATGATCAGATATGTCATATGTTTCTTTTCACCAGGTCTTCATGCCATTTTTATATTTTGGTTTTAATTCATTTATTAGATTATTAATTTATTATGCATATAATAAGTGCATTGAAAAATAGGTTGAGTTTATTGGTATTGTATAATATGGTTTGAAATGAGTCATAAGGTTTGCTTAGTGATTATGTTTTAGTATATATATGCGATTTTCTATGTTTCAATGAAATTATGAGCCAAAAATGGACACTTGTATAGTTTGACATATTCATTAGCCATTATATGTTTAAGTTAAATTCTTAATTTGTTGTTAGTTATCTATTATTATTTTAGTTATTTATAGGTTTGGTATGGAGTTAATTTGTGACCTTTGAGACTCGGTTTCGGTCCTTAAAGGGATGGTCAATCCATTCCACTTGATGTATATGGATTCGAATCAGATTAGGGACTTACTCCGCTAAATGGGGGTAACCGAAAGTCATGGGTTCCATATAACATCCCGATCCCCAATTATGAAATTTATTTCTTTAAGCATGTTTTTCCTTGGAAGCTCGACGAGTTGGAAGCCTCAACACGACATGTTGAGATGACTTTTGGCTGCGAATATTAATGAACCAACAAGGTGAGTCAAGGTGCCTCAACTCGGCATGTTGGCAGCTGAGAAGAAAAACCCTAATTTTTAGGGCCTTGCACCCTATTTAAAGGCCTTAAGTCCCTTGGCTATCCTCCTTACCAGCCTCCTCTGTCCAAAAACCCTAATTTCGTGTATCATCTTCCAAAGTTGAGTGTGTGAGCTTGTAGAGAGCTTTGAGAGTTGATTTTTGGTACTCTTTTGAAGGAGCCTTGAGTTTGAGGTGTCTAGTTTGGAAGGAAGGTTATAGATCTAGAACCTCCCCCACTTGTTGTCATCTTTTTGAGGTATAATCTATACACCTTGCTTCATTATTACTTAGATTTCTTCCTTGAAGTTTTATTGTGATTATTGGCTCATTGGCGGACTATTCAAGGAGTTGAGTATTTCATGGGTTATCACATTAGATCTGGCCATTTTGTGGCCTCATTTGGCTTAAAGTTGTAAGCTTTATTAGGTTCTAGGCCCCATTTATGCATTAAGTCCTTTATTAAGCCCTTCTTGAGTTCTAGAGCTTCTTATTGGCATCCATGAACGTAAAGTTGGCAACTTTACGTGGTTTTCTAGCTCCAAGGCATCATATATGCATTTGGAAGCCTTAAAATTCGATAAAAAAGGCTTAATGTGTTAAGCTGCTGGAAATTTGAACAAACACGTCGAGTTGTTGGTCGAACTCGACGTCTTGGTTTGTATTGTCCCGATTCAGAATTTATGGAGAAATACAACGAGTTGAAGAACAACTCGGCGAGTTGGGTCAACATGGACTGTTGACCGTGATTGTTGACTTTTACTTTGACCATGGTTGACCCAATTTGACTTTTGAGGGCATTTTGGGTATTTCGGGGTTTTGATGGAATTGGTCACATGATGGTTGTAGGCATTTGAGTCGAGAGCTGAGATTCGGAGTTAGATCTTATCAGTTCAACACTACTTGTGTGGTGAGTGCTCCACACTATACTTATTGGGTCAAAGGCACCAAGGCCAGCCCCTTTTGGATTGTTATCCTGATTAATGCATGACTGAGTACTGTTGTGATCTATTAGATCTTTATCCTTGTGATAGAATGATACTATGCTTAGTGATCCATAAGATCTGCCTATTTGTCTATTGCATGCTTATATGTTTATGTGTAATGTATATGTCGACATGTTATGTGTGGTTGGGTTGAGGCGGTCCTACTTTGTGCTGAAGGGCAACAGACCCAGGGCGTCCCAGATAGGCTGAAGGCCAGTGGGTCGTACCAGTCATGCCGAAGGCCTGGAGAACGTTCGAAATAGGCTGAAGGCCCAAGGTGGCGTACCGGTCATGTTGTAGGTTCTGTGAGCGTAGCAGATAGACTGTAGGCCGATAGGGCATTCCAGTCAGACTGAAGGCTCTAAATGCATATTGTATATGATATTATTCTGGTTTTGTGTGGTGTTAGTATTTTGAGGAAAACTCACTAAACTTTGGGATTACAGTTGTGGATTATATTTCAGGTACCTCAGAGGATCGAGGAAAGGTGAAGGCGTGATCGTGCACCTCCTCATATTTTATTTCATGATTTCTGGGATTTCTCTGATGTTAAACTTATTTTGAAAACAATTTGTACACAATAACGTTTTTTGGATTTAATTAGTTTAAAGTTTTCATAAAATTTTATGAGTGTTACAAGTTGGTATTAGAGCCTTGGTTTGAGTGAACTGGATGAACACTCGTGTGAATCCAGTCTCAAACTAAGGAAAAGGATTTTCAAAATGATTTTAAAATGGTTTTCAAAATACTCAAGGAGGATGTGATGTGTACGATCAGTCGAAGCCAGTAAGTAGACCCCAAAATACCATACTGTTATTTGATATTGTGATATGTTAGAACAACACGCTAGTGATAGGCTAGGGATCTTTAAGAATTGCATGTTAGAATTGCCTGATTATATGATGCCTAATAGCCTAGGGCCTTTTTTTTATTTTATGGAATTGACATCATTATTGTAGTTGCTTAGTGTATGCATCATGGTTATATATAACTAAGATCTTATAGCCTTAGAATGTGTGGTATGGCCTTATTTCTTGTTCTTGTTTGATGAAGGGCTTAGGGTAGGATCAGATATTCAAATGTCTATAGGTCCCAGTGTTATGTATGGCTAGCATACACGAGTGCTGCAGGGTTGGTGGAAGTTTCATTAATGAGTCGTGTGGGGTCAGATGGCCAGTTGTGAGATGTTTAGCCTTTCCTCTAGGGAGTGAGGATTGAGTGTTCGATTTTGCTTATGAGTATTGTTAGGGTGTTGTGATGATCCTTGAGACAAATACGGGTATGTATGGAAGGTAGTATGGACCCGTACTACTGAAATCACACGACCCGTATGCGTAGCAAGGAAGTCAAAACCCCTATTCGTTGGGAGTTGGTTCCCCGTTATGATATATGGATTATCTGATATCTTCTTGGTGTATTTTGAGTATGGTGAATACGAGATGAGTTGAGATCGGATCTGGGTTGGGATCAGGAGCTGGCAGTCAGGGTGGGCCAGCATTGTCAAAGGACCGCATCAAGGAGATCATTCACGAGGAGGTGGTTACTATTGTTTAGGGACAGATTCCGGATATGTTCAGGTCTATCAAGACCGCGATGATGGAGTTCTTTGATGATCGATACACAACCATTGCTGAGACAGGTACTGATACGGCCTCCGCAGCCGTGGTGAATGCAGGTGTTGGGTCAGGAAGGATCTTTCAGTATCGGGACTTCGATAATATGAAGCCCCTGACTTTCGATGGAGTTCAGGACTAGATCGTATCTATGAGGTGGCTATCTGATGTTGAGTAATGCTTTTTCACATGCTCTTTCCTAGCTGACTAGAAGGTCAAGTGCACTCTGGACCTCCTGAGGCCCGGAACAAAAGATTGGTGGAGACTTGTTACAGGATCGTATTCTGCTGAGCAGAGGGCTGCGATATCTTGGTATCAGTTCATGGAGATGTTTCATACTTGATATGTTCCACGGTTCGAGTGAGAGAGGTTGACTCAAGAGATTTTAGACCTGAGGCAGGGATCAGAGTCGGTGACGGGGATCACCCGGATGTTTACTGAGAGGGCTATGTTTTTCCCTGAGTTTGCTTCAGAGCAGGCTCAGATGACCCGTTCTCTTAGCATGCTCAAGACAGATATCAGACAATTTGTTTCTACCCACCAGTGTGATTGTTTGTTGGAGTTGCAGGAGGCCGCCAGACAACGTGAGCTTGAGATAGAGTTTCAGTTGAGAGAGCAGAGATCGGCCCCGACACAGTCGCAGCGGGCGCCAAAGCGGTTCAATGCCACTGATTCTAGGTCTGGAGGTCAGCGAGGTCGTACTTGTGGGAGGTGTGGAAAGGTTCATGACAAGGTATGTCGACCAGGAGGGGTATGCCACAAGTGTGGAAGGGAGGGGCACTATGCGATGGATTGCCTCCAGTTAGCCCCAATTTAAAGTACGAGGATTTGTTATCATTGTGATCAGGTTGGCCATGTGAAGGTGAGCTATCCGTTGCTCACCGTCAAGCCGGCGCAGGCCCCTGCGCCAACTACTTTGAGGATCATGGATGGGCTCCAGGGGAAGGCGGAGCCCCCGAGGACTCGAGGTTGTGCTTTTTCAGATCAGCACCGAGGAGGCTAGAGCAGCTCTATATGTTGTGACTGGTATGTTTCTATCTGTTATCTTGTTGATTATGGTTGTGGTATGCTTATATATATATATATATATATATATATATATATATATATATATATATATATATATATATATATATATATATATATATATATATATATATATATATATATATGCATTTTGTACCTTGTTAGGTACGTTCCTAGTGAACTCCTTGCCTGATTTAGTGTTTTTTGACTCAGGTGCGGGTTGGTCCTTTATTTCTCAGTCATTTATTAGGGAGTTTGTTTTTCCTTTGGGGGAGTTGGAGTGTCCGTTGCGAGTTTCTATCACCAATGAACATGGGGTTTCTGCTTTTTCAGTATATCTGGGCTGCGTTCTGGATATCTTCGAGGTATCCTTTCAAATCGATTTGATCCCTATTCCCATGGGGGGGGGGGTCTACGTGATTGTGGGTATGGATTGGCTAAGCTGTTTCGGTGCTATGATTGATTGTGAGGGCCAATGCTTGGTAGTTCGAACCACAAGTAGGGGAGAACTGGTTATTTATGGAGAGGGCACCAGGGTGGGTTTAGGGTTTTATTCTGCAGCCATGGCTCGGTAGTATATTCAGTATGGGTGTGCGGGTAATTTGACTTATGTGGTGGATACGCGGGTTGGGGATCAGGGTTTAGTTTAAGAGGTTCCGGTGGTCAGGGAGTTTGCCGATGTATCCTCGGAGGAGTTTCCTGGTGTGCCTCCTATGAGGCACGTCGAGTTCAGGATTGAGCTCATGCCATGTGCGACCCCTATTGCCAAGGCACCATACCGTTTGGCACCACCTGAGATGTTGGAGCTGTCATTTCAACTGCAGGAGCTGCTAGGCAAGCAATTCATCCGTCCGAGTAGTTCTCCGTGGGGAGCACTGATTTTATTCGTCAAGACGAAGGATGGTTCACACCGGATGTGCATTGATTACCGGTAGTTGAACAAGTTAACGGTGAAGAACCATTATCCCCTTCCACGGATCGATGATCTCTTTGATCAGTTGCTGGGAGCATCTTGGTTCTCCAAGATAGATCTGAGGTCTGGATACCATCAGGTCAGGGTGAGGGAGAAGGACATGGAGAAGATTGCATTCCGAACTCATTATGGGCATAACGAGTTCGTGGTGATGCCATTCGGACTCACCAATGTGCCTGCGGTATCTATGAATTTGATGAATCGGGTATGCAGGCCGATGCTCGATCACTCGGTTATCGTGTTTATTGATGATATCTTGGTGTATTCCAAGACCAGAGAGCAGCATGAGGAGAATCTTCGCGAGCTTCTGGGGGTGTTGAGGCGAGAACGGCTGTATGCCAAGTTCTCGAAGTGTGAGTTTTGGTTGCGAGAGGTTCAGTTCCTTGGACATCTCGTTAACCAGGATGGGATTTTGGTCGATCCGGCCAAAATCAAGGCGGCGATGCAGGTGGAGGTTTCGAAATCTCCCTCGGATATCAGGTGTAACGACCCCAAAATCACGGCTATTTTTTTTAAAACGTTACTCAAAACATAATTGTCAAAGCATAAATAAAATCATAACATAAATTGGAGTGTTAATTCCAAAACATATTTTCATTATCAGAGTAAAACATCCCAGGCTGCCTAATCAATGGTGTGTGCCATGCGATCACCCCGAGCTCTTCCCTCTGCTACCGGAAGTACCTGAAACCAAAATTGAAACCATAAGCACGAAGCTTAGTGAGTTCCCGAACCTACCACATACCATACACATACTACATACTGCAAATATTGGGCCTCACCCACTACTTCGAGCCTCGCCCGTTACAACATACCCCGCCTGCCCCATGCCCAGCTTGGCTTCGAGCCCCGCTCGGTGTACATATATGTTTCTCTTAGGCCCCACCCGCTAACATATACTAACATACAATCATATCATAACACATAAACTGGACATATACTACTGGATTCCTGTTCTAAGGCCTTGCCTATCTTGGGCCCCGCCCCTATCTTGTTACTGATGAGACATGGAACCCCGTCCACTCTCTACTGATAGTGAGATACGGGCCTAGCCCACACTCACTCCCTTCCTACCTTGGGCCTCGCCCCTACTCTGCTGCTAATGATATATGGAACACTGTCCACACTCTGCTATTGGTGAGATACGGGACCTTTCCCACACTCTCCTCCCTACCAGGCACATACATGTATCACGCAGACAACACATATAAACTATCATGTAATCTGCTCCTTGGGCACCCGCCCGTTAACATTGGACCTTGGTCCTGATTATCATACTAGCATACAGTGCCTAGGGCTAACCCCCCGGGTCTTCCTACTCAAAACTACATGGTCCGACATTGTGGCCGTAGACCCATCCAGACAAAAAGGGAAACTCACCTGCACTGCTGCACTTGCTGATAACCCTCTACTGCTGACTGGAAATTCCCTGACTGCTGCTGCTTCGGCTCCCCGAGCTACCAAGATCATAATATTACTTAGCTCAATATCATAGTCTTTTCTCAGGATAAAATTACTATTTTACCCCTACCCCAATATAGTACATAACTAAGGCCCAAGCATAATATATAAAGGCCCAAATCCTAGGTAGGCTTCCCAAGCCCACTAATGGCCCATTAATGACCCAATTTGCTACATTGGGCCCAATCTATTTATTGGGCCTTAACTTAAGCCCAACACCCATACTTGGCCCATATTTCCTGACTCTTTATGGCCCATTAAGTCCCACAGGCCCAAAGTCCAAAGCACAGCCCACACCGAGGCCCAAATACTCAAGGCCCAAACTGGCAGCGTTACGCGGGGCATAATTCAATGTACGCTTAGCGTACATGATCGATGATGTGTACGCTGGGCGTACCTGCCACACCGAGGCCCAAATACTCAAGGCCCAAACTGGCAGCGTTACGCGGGGCATAATTCAATGTACGCTTAGCGTACATGATCGATGATGTGTACGCTGGGCGTACCTGCATGTACGCTCATCGTAATGCTCTGTTAAGTCCTTTCTCTATTAAGAGTTGAATACCTCGATTCAAAAGCTACCAACTCAGATCCAAGTCTTATTTCACGTCTTAAACCATAATGTTGCTTACTTTATGGCTTCCTTGACTCACATAAGCCCCAACTCCAAAAACCATAATCTATTTCCATGGAAGAAGGTCTTAAATCATGCATGAACTCATATAAGTCCTAAAGTTTGGAACTTTACTGCTTATGGGGCACATATGACTCTAAGGGAGGCAACCCTGGTCTTAGAAACATGCTTAAGTCTCAAAGACCCATTCTTGGGACCAAAAAGTCCATAAACTTGCACTAAGAGAGATCTAAGAGAATAATCATCAAGCTCAAAACTTTTTACCTTGTAGAGGTCTGAAATGAAGCACTTATCCCAGATCTATAAGCTCTAGCTTCCAAGGTTCCTCCTTGCCAATCTTCTTCTTTTCTCTTCCAAGCTATAAACCACCAAAATAAGCTTTCCAAGGCCAAGATCTCACAAAATGAAAGTTGGGACGTTCTAGGGTTTCTTCTGAGGTTGGGGAGGTTGATATGGGGGCTAGGGTTGAAACCATTATGTTCTTTATATAGTGGCACTCCCAAAAATAGGGTTTAGAGGCTGTTAGCGTACGCTGGGCGTATGCCTTAAAAACCTGTGATCTTTTTCCCTGCTACGCTGGGCGTACACCAGCCTTACGCTGGGCGTACCCAACTAAACACACACACTTTGTGCATGTTAGGGACTGCCTTGTCAACTTTTCCATTAAGGGCCATAAATGTCAATATCTTCAAAGTGCCCTAACTCCTTCATTCTAAGTCTGTTTTCAACGAACTTTATATCCACGAAAAGGTGGAGAGAAGCCCTACGCTTCTAGCAACATATCTCAGCCCCAAAAACTTCTCAAAATAAACTCCCATCCCAAAAATGACCAAAACGCCCCTAACTTTGGTTTCTGAAATCCACGAACGAATACTTTTAGAACAGGGCGTTACATCAGGTGCTTTTTGGGATTTGTAGGGTACTACCATAGATTTATTCAAGACTTCTCTAAGATTGCAGTACCCCTAACTCATTTGACGAGGAAGGTGGTGGATTTCCGTTGGGGCCCTAAGCAGCAGTCAACATTTGAGACCCTTCGTCAGAGGCTTTGCGAGACCCTAGTTTTGACCCTCTCGGCGGGAATCGAGGATTTTAAGGTTTTCTATGATGTGTCCATCACTGGGTTAGGGGCATTTCTCATGCAAAGAGGACGAGTGATAGCTTATGCTTCACGGCAGCTGAAGCCGCATGAGTCGAGATATCCCACGCATGATCTTGAGTTGGGAGCTTTGGTTTTTGCCCTCAATATTTGGAGGCATTACCTTTATGGGGTCCGTTGTACTATCTACATGGATCACAAGAGTTTGAAGCATATTATGAGCCGAACCTGAACATGAGGAAACACAAGTGGCTGGATGTAGTCAAGGATTATGACTACGAGATCCCTTACCATCCGGGTAAAGCGAATGTGGTGGCGGACACCTTGAGCCGCAAGTCGGCTGGACCTTCTAGTGGGGTGTCATGGAGTTCTTCAAAATTCAACCAAATATTCAAATGATTTCACCAAATTCAACCAAGATTAGTCTATCCTAACATGGATAAACCCAAAAAACAAAGAGAAAGTAGATTATACCAAACATCTAGCAAGAATCAAGAGCAAAAAGATGATGTTTTTGATGTGTTCTTAGCCTTCAAAGTGCTCCAAAATATCCAGAGAAACCTTCAAATTTCGGATGTGTAGAAGTGTGAAAAGAGTCCCTCCAAACTTCCTCAAATAGAAGCCAAAAGCAAAATCACGAATATACCCCTTCA
This sequence comes from Lactuca serriola, assembly GCF_051521515.1. Lineage (NCBI taxonomy): Eukaryota > Viridiplantae > Streptophyta > Magnoliopsida > Asterales > Asteraceae > Lactuca > Lactuca serriola. The sequence continues at coordinate 74,376,179 of NC_136416.1, forward strand.
GGAACTCACGTGGGCCTTGTGATTTTCTTATGAGGGTCGCGTGAAATGGCTCAGAATGGGCCACTTCCATTTATTGGGCCTGCACTGCTTTAGCCCACTGGTCCACTTCTTCTCCTTTAGATTGTAGCCCCCAAATCATCAAGTTTTCTTCATTTTGAGCCCAATTTGTCTTCTCCAAGTCCTCCAAATATCGAATACTCGATCAGTTAATCAATTCCACAAACTCAAATATTTCTTCCATCTCCTTTGAAGCTCAAGCCTATGTTTCTTCAATTCTTCATGTCACCAACAAGCCCAAGGATTGTATCATCTCCATAATTTTTTAATCCCATGATTCTTCATTTTCCTTTGGGTTATTTGAATCCCACAATCCCGAACATCTCTGCTCCATGTTAGTCTTATAAAAATCTGCAATCATACTCAAAGACTAGAAAGAACCCGATTAAAGATAAAAATAATAATAAGAGGAAATATGCATAAAGACTAACTAAAATGAGATGTTTATGCTAAAATAAACTAGGAAAAGAAGTAAATAAAATGAAACAATCAATGAGACAACGTAGGTGGCTTGACATGGTCAAGGATTATGACTGCGAGATTCTGTACCACCCAGGAAAAGCAAATGTGGTCGCTGATGCTTTGAGCCGCAAGTCAATTAGTTCCTTGGTTGGGAGTTTATATATGGGGATTTCGATTGATTCACTATTGTTGGTTTTGATTAGGGAGGCTAAGACAAAGGGAGTCAAGAAAGAGAACTGGAAGCAGGAGCGAATCACGGGAGAGATTGGCAGGTTTTCTACCAATATTCATGGATTATTGATCTGGTGTGGTCGGGTTTGGGTGCCAGACTTTGGTGGGATCAGGCAAACTGTGATGGAGGAGGCACACAAGGTGTAACAATTGGTAAAAATAGGAATGATCGTACGATGCTATGTTTTGATTATTAAACAATATGAGTATTTTATCAAGAATGGTTGAAAGAATTTAACCTCTTTTATTTAAATAAGTTCTTGTGAAATATAAAACAAGTAACTAATGATAATTTCGTTATGATGTATGCCTACGAACCATCACCGGTTTGTGAAATTAGCATATAACATCATTTAAACGCAACAAACTTAATTTTTGTATCAACATGTCTCTAGTTGATAAGTAAGTTAGGTTCTATGTAAAACGTTTGCTTAATAGATGTGAAGGATCTAAATTTGACAAATATACGAACCAAAGTGACAAAACGTGTTTAACGATATGGTTAACCGGTTAAATGTCACGAAATTATACATTGCTCAATAAATTTTATATTTAAATAAATTAAAATATAAAATGAATTATTATAAGGTATAATTAAAATGTATTTAAGTGTTTTTGACTAAAAAGAATAAAACATAAACATTAAAGTTCAAATACACAAAAACTACATTGTTATTTTATACTAAGTATACATGTATGTATTTGTATATATGTATTATTATCTAGTGAATGACTAGTTATGGGTTATGAATTAAAGTGATTTCATGTAAGGAATATGATTTCTAAATCAATTAAGATAAGAGAATTGGTGGAGATAAGTGCCAACTTAACTAATAAGTGCTTAATCACTTATGACATTTTACTAAGAATGCTTATTAATCCCTCTTCTAGTTTTCGAGATTAAGACCTTCCCTCTCCTTAAATAGAACTCCTAACTAACTAAATAACTAGTAGTTAGTTAGTTAACTAACTCTATCTCTAAACAACCACCCAAGCAAGTGGCTAGACAAGATCACATCACTTAAACTCACATCCCATCACAAGCTAGTCTAGGTTTTGTCCCCTTATCCTCTTCCACTATTTTCTCCTTCATAATCACGAAATTTCATATTCATTTTACCCTCATTTGACCAGCAAATACTCCAGGGAATTACTCTCAAACTTCATCTCATTTTCAAGCACAAGAACTTCCTTCCAAAGCCATCAAAACCATGAACTAAAGGGCTGCTGTCCCTTTTGTGTTTCAGCCACCATTTCACCCATCTACACCTTCATTTTGCTTGATATTTTTACCACCAAATACCCCTGGAAGTTACTTGTTTTGATACTCAAAATTATTGATTCAAAACAGTGAGTAACTACCCTTTTTCTTGCTCTTTTGCTGTGAAATTTTCGTGACAGCAACATAGCCAAAAGAGTGGCTGTTTTGGAGCATCAAACCAACAACCAAAAGTTCATCTTCAACCTTCCATTCTTCAAGTATTAACATAAGGTGAGTTCATACCCCTACATTTTCATGTTTTCTTCAAGTTTTAAGGGGGGGGGGGGGGGAATACAAGTTAGAACACTAAACATAACTTAAATTTAAATTACAGCTTTTTACAGAAAAGTTGAGTCCTGTTCACGGACTGTTTTGACCATGTTAAACTTAATATCTTTCAAAACTGTACAATATGAAAATAGTTCAAGTTTATACCTTTCTAAGGACTACTCGCACGCGTTCATACGACTTTTCTACAATTTATGGCGATTTTTATAAAACTGCCTGTCATTTCAGAAGTGATTTCGGACCAGTCTGTGAAGATGTTCATTTTCACACTAGTTTGAGACCACTAAAAATCATAATAAAAATTAGGAACAAAGTAGACTTATTTTATAAACTCTCAGAGGTGACGGATTCAGTTTTTAACTTACGATGATTTTTCTATGAGTTTTCTAAAAACAGGGACAGTAAAGGGTAAAACTGTCAAAAGTGGTTTATAGATTTATTAACACCTTCTAACATTTTTGAGCAATGTTTATACATTAAGGAAATTAAAACACAATCATTTAAATATGTTTAATTACCATTTTTACAAAAGTGATAAGTACAAAAAGGTCTTTAGTATCAAACTTAAGGATTATTTCATGCTAAGTTTATAATAAAAACGTAAGAATATGAACAACAATTATGAAACATACCAAATCATCTTTTAAAATTTATACATATATATAACCATATACATATATATGTTTTGTTTACAAACTTGTCTTCTACATCGAAAATATACATATATATGTTTTGTTTACAACCTTGTCTTCTACATCAAAAATTACACTTTTCATAACAAGTGAACATTTTACTAGGGATTACTATGCAAACGAGACACATTTTTAGAAAACTATAATAGATATAGTTTTACGAGAGCATTACAAACTTTTACATACTAGAAACACTATTTCAAGAAGTTTACTTTCATATACAAAAACAAACGAAACATTTTAACAAGTAGATCTGTTTTTATACACCGGTTTTTGTAAGACACTAACTTCAGGTACGTTCGAGTACACATTTCAAGTCCTGTATTATATACCAGAATCCCTTGGAGGGGGAGCATGGTGTTTGTGTATAGATCTATACGGGCTTGACAACCCGCGCCCTGACTTTTAGCTGCAGTCCACTGTTTGGGGTGACAAACGTCAGAACATTCCAACGCCTGAAGAACGTTGTGTATAGGCATTTCTAGTCAATAGCATGGTTATAAAACTCACATGGAGTATTGAAAACACATTTATTTATGGGGTTTTTCAGACGTATTGGAAATTTTATACTTACATACATTTTCTAGAAACAAACATTGGTCTTGAGAGAAGGCTACATTTATACTAGTAGAAAATATAGGATTTTCTAGAAGCAAACAAACAAGAACAAAACATTTCATTTCATACAAACATTTTTATTTAATACTTATGAAACTCACCAGCTTAAATGCTGATCTACTCTTTCAAAATTACTTTTATGTCCCAGAGATTCAGTAATTTCAGGTACTAATATGCTTTTGAAGAAGGGATGCTGCGGCGCCAGTTTAATCTCATATTTTGACATCATATTGTAATTGGTTTTGAACATGTAACTTTTGACAAATGTAAACTTTCAATTATATATATGATGGTTGTATTGCTTTCTTTACTATGTATTCATTTGTTATGTTACCACATGAAGTCATCCGCCCCCGAACGTTTCCGCCGTTCAGGTTTGGGGGTGTGACACAAGGCCAGGTTTTTGATACACCATGGAGCCACCAATATGTATCGGGATTTGGGACTTAGTTATTGGTGGTCGTGCATGAAGAGAGATATAGTCTGGTATGATAAAAGGTGCTTGACTTGTCGGATGGTCAATGTCGAGCACCAGAGGTCGCATAGAAAGCTGCAGCCATTGGAGGTACCCATCTGGAAATAGGAACATATTACTATAGATTTCATCACCCAGTTACCTCAGACGGCTAAGAGATTCGACACGATATGGGTTATAATGGACCGTCTGACCAAGAGCGCCCACTTTATATCCTTTTGAGAGAGCTCATCGACCGAGAAATCGGTCGATTTATATGTGTACGAGATTGTTGCTTGGCATGGTATTCCAATCTCCATTGTATCCGATCGAGATGTTCGACTCACTTCTCGCTTTTTGAAGGACTGAGGTAGTCCTTCAGACGACAAAGCTTACTCAATAGATCAGACAGAGACTGCAGACAAATCAGAGTTGGCATAAGAGTTATGTCGACAAGCGTCGATCTGAGATGGAGTTCCAGGTCGGGGACATGGTTTTGTTGAAGGTATCACCCTACAAGGTTGTAATTGTTGGGTTTTGAGCATTCTAACACTTCCTAAGTGTACATGCAACCCTAAATACCTTGGATCTATGTTTTCTCTATTATACATGCAAATAAGAACTTCCAAGGTATTATCCTAATCTAGCATACAAAACAATGACTATAGCAAGATAGAATACATACCTCTTTGGAGAAGAAAGTCTTCATGAAGCTAGAGTGCCTAGTGCCCCAAGTGTGACACCTCAAATGGAATCACAATCATCAAAACACTTGGAATGACTTGAGAGAAAACCCACACTTCATGAAATCGGCTAGCCCTTTCTTCACTATCTCTAGTGGCCGATTTTTCCTCAATAATAAGATGCTTATATAGTTACACAATTAGGGTAAACTCTTAATTGTCATGGCTTTCCATTTCCTTGGATCCATGGGTACAAATACACCATGGAGCATCCATGGACCATCCTATGGGTTTTAGCCCAACTTGATTATCCATGGAGCATTAGCCCACTATACAAGTATGGATGATTTACACAATCAACCCATATATTTAATTAGTCTTCTTTTGATCACTTAATTAATCCTAGATTAATTCTTGATCAATACTAATTAAATAATCTTATTATTCTTATTATTAATATACTAGAACTTATAATATATTAATAACCATAAGTGTCTTATTTCTCTCATTCAAGTGCATGATGGTATGCAACCCAAATGGACCATGTCGGGTTGGGTCAAGTCTTACCAAATATAGTTATGGACTTAGACATTAATTCAACAGTCTCCCACTTGGATAAGTCTAAAACTATTATTGCGTATGACTTCAGGAACCAACCGGCAATCGTAGCTCTCAAAAGCTTCTGTCGAACTCTGACCTTGTCGATGAACTCTGACCTTTGTCAATGACTTGTCCATTAGATAAGGGATCATATATTCCTCCATTCTAGATATCATATGGACTGAGACATGGATTATAATCATTCTCTCTGTCCATTTGTTGTTTCCCGATTTCCGATTTATGACAACTGACTAATTGAACAAATCAAATCAGTCCTGGCCCGGCCGAGCACTTCCATTTGTCATCATCAAATCATCGAGGGGCCCACAGATATCGCTTTTATCCCGAAGGTAAAAGGAACGGATAAACTTCGACTCATATGGCTTGTTCTACTACTTGTTGAATCATACACAAAGGCACGTTTTATAGCACCGAGTTACCAAATGCGTTTTCGTGCTATCAATGTACTATCAACTCATAGTAACAACTCATATCTCTAGGTTTGAAGAATATAAGATATTATCGTCTCATGATCACTCGTGATAAAATCCATGAAGTGATTCCAATGAGCGTGGGTTGAATCCAATACTCAGAACTTATGAGCACTCATGATTGTTGTAGCCTTGTCCAACACCTTAGACCTCTACAACCCATCATGACAGTCTTAATTCATATCTACTTCCAACATATGACCGACTGTGGATGTTTGAATAACTTAGTCATTCCAGAAGAATAACCCAGTTTATTCGGGAAGTCAAAAACATGCAAAATGAAACACAATAATAATTGAATCCAATATGGTATCAACTCTTTGAACAGAAATAAAACACCTTTTATTTATCACCATATGATTACACATTATTCATTGTATACTGTTTCAGCTATCAACTTTATTCTTGAATTTAAAACAATAGTTGTCCCATGCTCCAAGCATGTACACTATGTTTTCTAAACACTAGTCATGCCACACACCAAGTATGCATACTATGTTTGTCTATGATCTTTACTTTGTGAACTAGATCAATTGAACATAACTTCAATGATTCTCTTTTCACACTCCCAAATCCTTACTGCAAGTGCAAGAATTCCAAATTCATGCCATTTACTGAAATCTGTTAGATTCTAAACTTATATGCATTGATACTCTTGTAATGATTATGCACAAAGTCATAAAGACTTGACAACAATCATTACAGAGCATTCCAAAGGAGATCAACTCCTTGGAAATATCCTTCTTGCATTAAGTTTCCTTAATCTTACACAGATTGAAATTTCTAACTTTGAAACATTTCCAGATTCCATTCTGACTTATCACTTCTGAATAGGAGTTGCCTCCTTACAGACTATGTCAATATGGTCCTTCCAGAATTATCACTATACTTCCAACTGTCCTTGAGCAACCAATCTTTGGTAAACCTTAGATTGTCCTCGACAATTGTTTAATCCTTTTAGTCATATCCAGTTCTAAACCTTTTCCCTTCTTAATGCCCTAGGCATTTGGAAAAATTTAGAACGGATGATTATAGCACATGTAATCGATCCTATATCCGAAGCATATGGGACACGATTCATGATGTCTCACATAAAGACTAAACTAGTCTTTTGCTATAATATGTCCATTTCAGTTTGCCAAGTTCTCATAATTCAGATTATGAAAAGGGATGCCGTAATCATAATCGAATTTTAGAACGCAAATAATGGACCCATATACAGAATTTCCTTATGTTGAGCCATTCCAACATGAAATTCATATATATATCCTTGACTAAATGATTAAAACCTCACAATCTAAGCTTATAGATTTGAGATGAAGTATAATTTCCTCTCCCTTAATTATAGCAAAACAACTTTTCCCAATTGAGACCTTTTGTTTTCTATAATTAACATTGCTAACTTGCAATACTTAACATAATTATCATGCTCCCACTAACGTGATGATTATTAGCATAACACTTATGCTCCCACTAGCTTTGACATGTACCCAGAAATCAGCTGGACTTCTAGAAATCAATACTTCATTGACTTTCTTACCAAAGTTCAGATTTCTGATACTAGATTGTTTTGATAAGACTTTATCAAAATCATACACCTTCCCTTAGATAGCACACTTGTGAGTCTAAACAATTATGAAGAGGTATGCCGTAATCATAATGGTTAGACCTTTTTGCCACTTCTCACAAGTCCAGGTTAGTGTGCCGGTTAACCACACGCGCTCCACTAACGACTTTGAGAATGCAAATATCACAATTGCTATCTAGATAAAATCTACTTAGTGAAAGTGTTTCCTCACCATCATTTTCATGAATCGGAGAGAAACCTTATGACACTTAGATTTATATGGTGTATGAGTTCCTACCCATATGAATTTGTCAAACCATAATCACAAGACAAAGATAATGACAAATCCAAAACCATATGGATTGAACTCAATCTTAACTTCTTGCCACCTGGCAGCTCAAGGGCCTGTCATTGCTTCCAAGTTGTTATGCAACAAACTGAGAACTCTAAGAACTCATATGCAAAGCCAACTTTAACTGGAATGGGCACAGATATGTCAACACAATAGATTATAAACCTCAAATTGTGTGCTAGAGAAGAACTTTAGGTTTTATTCTTGATTAGTTCTTGAGACTTTCAAGACCTTTAAGACTCCCACTGTCCTCTTGACATATAAGACTCCCTTGTCAAACATCCAAGAGATAGTGCGGATTCTAATCAAGAAAAACACTTTACCCAATTGGCCTAAGTTGGTCTTTGTTTTATCCGAAACATCACAACTTAAAAATTTCAAATGTACAAGAGTAGAAAACTTTTACTCTTACATTTGACAAGTGTTTTAAACCTTCTTTAAGACATGTCACTCAAATGACAATCTTGGAGTATGACTCTAAGACTTGTATTGGAACGAAGTATGACTCATCTTCTTGATTTAACCATTTCAACAATTCAAGTTCCTCTTCTTAGTCATAAGAATGCACTAAGATTTCCTTAGAGAACTAATTTTGATATGGTTTCTTAATCATTAAGATGATCACAAAACTGATACTAAAGTACTCTCCCATCTTTTCAGATTTGAGAAACTTTTATCCTTCTGCCTTATTTGATTCTTCTTATCGATCTTTAGTGGTGGACTTAATCAGTGCACAAGAATGTGTACTCGATCCCTAAGTCCTTTACTTGACTCACACATCCATGTGAACAAGTAATTAGTCTTAATTTTCCAAAACTTGAAAGTTCTCATTCATCATGCTATACAACTTGCATGATTCCAAGTTCCGGTCCAATTGAAACTTGGGTGATGAGAATCTTTCCTTATTTGGTAAATTTAGACATTACCACAAATGAAAGAATCAATTTCATACTTCCACTCTTGCTAGTAATGGAATCTTATAAGCAACAAAAATTTCCACAGATGCCATTGTAAGGATATTTTAAAATAAATAAAATCAAAAATTTCCTTTTATTTTAAAACTTTGCGGAAAAACTATCCTTACAATCCATATGAAAACTTGTTGTTATCTATTCCTAAGCAATATCTCATAACTCCTAAGAAGTAGCTCAAGAATCCGATTTTTCAAACTATGCGATAGAAATCCATCTATGCGATCAGATTCAGCATATTCTTCCTTTAAGTTTCTTCACTTTCCTTTGATTCTTAAACCATCACCATGCGACCCGGTCACATCATGTATCAAGAATCTCAGAATAGAAACTTAACAGAGTTAGATAGTGGATTTTACCTGAAGTAGAGTCAAACTTATTGACTTTAACATCCTTAGGTAAATTTGGCAGCTTCGCAACCAATGCCCTTTCTTTGGCAATACAAACATATGGACCCTTTGATAATGGTACACAGGACTATCACAGACTTAGCTTTTCTCTTTACCATTTGGTCAACCGAGTTGACTATAGCCGATCCCTTTCCATTGGGAAGAGAATGCTTTACTGGATATCCAATGTCATCATTGTCAATGTCCATAAAGTTTTAGGAAGTTGATCTTAACAAATAGATAAGATCATTAAGGGTCTTGTCATAGTCTTTTTCATAGGTGTTCCAAAAGAACTCACTATGTGACTTAGAAAGTAGTTGAACCACCAACTTTCTCAAGACTTTGACACCCAACTCTCCCGGCTTGTCAATATGTGACTACATCTCCAAGATGTGACCACACCTAGACCTTGCCTTGCCTAATAGGGCCTGAGTGACCTTAAACTTTTCAAGAACTTGTGGGTTAGGGAGAATAATTTGAAGAGGTGAAGAAGTATGATATCCATGGGACATCATCTTCATTAGGAAACCTTGTTTCAAGAGATTTGGGAAGATCATAGGTGTCTAAACCAGACATCTTTTGGGAGATATTCAAGATAGTTGATTTAAAGTCCTTAATATGACACCCAATATGAAATATTAAGGCTAGGACCCAACAAACTATTTTATAACTTAGAAGAGGTATGCCGTAATCCAAGCTATAAAATATTTGAAGGTAGGTGAATGACGATTCACCAATTTCCACCAAGATAAACGAAATGTATTATTAGGTTTTAATTGGTTTTGAAACTCCTAGATCTTTGAGATTCATTGAACTTTTCAAAGGCATGTTTCAATCTCGAGTGTGCCCTCCAAGTTTTGTGACTGGGATGCCGAGGATCACAAAACGAGGTGTGAAGTAACCATGCAAATCACTTGGTACCCTTAATAAATTACCCCTCAATCGATGTGCCGGTTAACCACACACGCTCCATCGATACTATGATAAATATTAAGTCACCCTTTACCTACCTTGTTAAGTCCAAGTTAGTGTGCCGGTTAACCACACACGCTCCACTAACGACTTAGACAAAGTGTAAAGTGCAATTTCATGGATTAGCACCTTATTCACATTTTTCCTAAGTAACTAAGATTGGGTATTATTAAGAGTTTAGTTACATAGTATTATCATTAATACTTTTAATGAAGGGAGAATTCTAGTCCTGTCAAACCCGTTCGGCTAACGACCCTCCACCAGTCAAGCAAGCGGTGGGTGAGAGTAGACACCCATTAAGTTGCCATTTTATAGGCAACAACCTTATACCCACCTTATAGACCGGCTTCGTGAATGAGGCGTACTAGCGGTAAGACTGACTTTACTCTTATACATATATATATTATTAACTTATAATATTATAAGTATAAGGGTTGAATTTTAACTTTTAAAATTCTAAGGGCTAACTTGGAATTAAAGTATTCATACTTGAAAACTTTTCAAATTCCAAAACTTGAGGGCAAGTTTTGAAACTATTCAAAACTAATTAATTCCATAACTTATGTGTTTAAAGTAGTTTTAATCCAAAAACTCTTCAAGTTCCATAACTTGAGGACAAGTTATGGAAGACTTTAAACTAATAAAAGAATTAACTTTTCCTTTATTTTATAACTTATGGATTTAATTATGGTTACATATTTTTCTTTAATGAAGTGACTCTTGAACTTTCATAACTTGAGGACAAGTTATGGAGTCATAAAAATTATTCAATGACACAAGACTCTTCATTTTGTAACCATTGCCAACTCTTATGAATTTTATGAAACTTAAATGTGACTTTTCATATAACTTGAGGACAAGTTACACAAACACATTTTTAGAATCAACTCTTAGATTAATTTGGATTGAAAACAACTATTTCACTCAACATTTCTATTAATCTAAGCAACTCATAAGAACAAGATAATTCAAATCAAACTTTTTCATGTAATTAGTCTAAACCTTAAACTAATACAAAACATGAATCTATTGACAATTATCTTTGAAAATGGATTAGCATGAACATTACCACATCAAAAACAAGTTTATAAGTTCAAAAACAACTTAGGGTAATGTTCCTAGTCCATTTCTAGCCAAAAAACTCGAAAATATGCTGTCTGGGGGTCCAACTCGTCGAGTGCATGAACAAACTCGGCGAGTTGGATCGAATTCATCACTTTTTAGGCATGGACTCGTCGAGTCTCCTGATGGACTCGCCGAGTCTGATGGCCAGACAGCACCAGATTCGTTTTTTCAGCTTCTATTGCAGGTATAACAAGAAAACAAGCCTAGGCTCTGATACCACTGTTGGGTTTTGAGCATTCTAACACTTCCTAAGTGTACATGCAACCCTAAATACCTTGGATCTATGTTTTCTCTATTATACATGCAAATAAGAACTTCCAAGGTATTATCCTAATCTAGCATACAAAACAATGACTATAGCAAGATAGAATACATACCTCTTTGGAGAAGAAAGTCTTCATGAAGCTAGAGTGCCTAGTGCCCCAAGTGTGACACCTCAAATGGAATCACAATCATCAAAACACTTGGAATGACTTGAGAGAAAACCCACACTTCATGAAATCGGCTAGCCCTTTCTTCACTATCTCTAGTGGCCGATTTTTCCTCAATAATAAGATGCTTATATAGTTACACAATTAGGGTAAACTCTTAATTGTCATGGCTTTCCATTTCCTTGGATCCATGGGTACAAATACACCATGGAGCATCCATGGACCATCCTATGGGTTTTAGCCCAACTTGATTATCCATGGAGCATTAGCCCACTATACAAGTATGGATGATTTACACAATCAACCCATATATTTAATTAGTCTTCTTTTGATCACTTAATTAATCCTAGATTAATTCTTGATCAATACTAATTAAATAATCTTATTATTCTTATTATTAATATACTAGAACTTATAATATATTAATAACCATAAGTGTCTTATTTCTCTCATTCAAGTGCATGATGGTATGCAACCCAAATGGACCATGTCGGGTTGGGTCAAGTCTTACCAAATATAGTTATGGACTTAGACATTAATTCAACAGTAATATACTTCAAGAGTGGGGCAAGTTGGGGCCCTGGTATATTGGGTCATTTCAAGAGATTTCTAGGGTTGGCAAGGTAGCTTACAAGCTGGATTTGCCTAAGGAGCCCAGTCAGATTCACGACACCTTCCATGTTTCCCAGCTTCGGAAGTGTGTGGTTGATGATTCGACAGTTATTGCTTGGGATGATATTCAGGTTGATGATTGTCTGAATTATGGTGAAATACCAGTGATGATCTTGGATCAGAAGATAAAGGCCTTGCACAACAAGGTGGTGTCCTTGGTCAAGGTTCAATGGCAGCGTCAAAGAGGTTTGGGAACCCGAGACGGAGATGCGAGAGCCCTACCCCGAGTTGTTCATAGCAAAGTCTAGTTTAAGTGGGGGAGAATTGTAACATCTTGATTTCCAGATATTCCATTAACGCCCCTGGCATGAAAATTGTTTGCAAATTGGTCCTTAATGGCATTTTTGTAATTTTGGAGATTTCTTGTGTACGTTGGACATACCCAAAGTGTACATTGTGTGTGTGTGGTCTGGACCCAAAACTCTAATCTTTAGGGGTTGTGCATTATTTAAACATCTTTATCGCCTCATTAACCTTTATTTATTCAGCCCTTAGCCCCATTTTGACCCTTTCAAACCCTAATCTCTTGAGTAAAGAAATCTTGACCTTGAATGTGCATTTTGGTGTTCTTGAAGGACGAATGAAGAAGAGGAAACCATCCTAGAAGAGTGGAGCACTTTGGATCCAGAATCACATCATCATTTAACACCATCTAAAGGTAAAAAGTTATGATCATGATGAAGTTTTACTTAGATCTTGTTTGGTCATGGATTTGTGTTCTTTTTGCTCCCATAAGCTTGGCATTATGAGTATGAGTTACTCTAATTCATATAAGTTTTCCTTTCAGACATTTTGGAGTGTTTAGAAGCATACAAATGTAATCTTTGACCTTAGTTTCCTTCCATGCATGAGCTAGGATGTCTTAATGAGTTAAGAAGTTAAGATTTTTGTTAGTGAGAACTTAATAGCCATGCAAGACCATAAAGTTGGAAGCCTTATGGTTAAGGACATCATTTGAGGACTAGATCTAGAATTTGGACGAAAGAGCTTAAGGAATTAAGATCTTAATAGAAGGGAAAGGAAGTAGTTATGTATGATGGGCATACCAGGGGTACGTTGCGCGTACAAGGTCAATGTCCCTGTTTCCGATCAAGACTCAAGTACGCTAAGCGTAAAAGCTGAGTATGCTGGGCGTACTCAGCTAAGTTGATACGGTTGACTTTTTAACTTTGACCAGGATTTGACCAACTTTGACCTAAGGGTATTTTGAGTTATAGATGATATTTGTCACTATTTGATATATAGGTGACCAGTAGAGTTGATATTTAGAGAAATGACCTATTCAGCCATGTATTCAGACTGAAATGTGAGTTTTTCCTCACTATACTTGTGGGTCGAAGGCATTAATGCCGAACCAGTAGATTATATAACCCGACATAAAGTATGTTGCTATGTTGTAGTGATCTATTAGATCCGTGTCCTGGTATATAGGATGTTGCTATGCTGTAGTAATCCGTAGATCTGCATGTTTGTCTGTTGACTAGTTATATGATTATTTGTTGATGGATACCTATTATTTGTTATGTATATGTTGACATGGTATGGTGGGGTTGAGACTGTACTGCTTTGTACTATTAGTCAACAAACTGGGGCATTCCAATTGGAAGGTTGTGGGCCAGGGGTAATCTAATCAGGAGGTTGTGGACCGAACATGTATTAGGAGTGACATCCCCATTTTCATGTCCAGAAAAGACCGATTTTGTTTATGCTTTGTTTAAAAATAAGAGTAACATTTTAAATAAAAGTGTTGTGGAATTTGTCCCAAAACAAAATATGATAAAGATTTATCAAAAGCATTCCATAGAAATGTATTTCATTAAAAAGACTCGGGATGTCATGTTCGATACAGATCATAAGCATAAACAATACATCATAGGAATTACTACATTATTCTGTATTTACAGGCCTAAAATCCCTTAATCTCTCATCCCAAGACATCACATCTATGCTCATGCGCCACTACGTGTAATACAAGAAACTGATTGGGTCAGGCTTGGAAGCCTGGTGAGCACATAGGGTTTTCAACCCACAATAAATAAGCTAATTAACTTTATCAAATCAAACAAACCCGATTACCCGTTCCCGTTATCCTCACTTTACGTCCCTAAAACATCTAACACAAGGGACCTAGTCTAAGGACTTTCATCGGGATGGACACTACTGCTAAGGGGATTCCTCAGCAATAAATGTCTTTAAGGCAACCATGTGGGGGATGGAGTACACCTACTGAGCACACAGTTCAAATAAACACACAATTCAAATAAACACCTACAGGTTGCGAGCCTGCTAGTGTTCCACTGGACTGTCGAGAATAGTCCGTGGTCGTCATCTATACTCCGCTAAATGACTGGATCATCAATAACATCTATAATGAGGCCTCTCATTATTTTATTTTGTCACACAACAACTATTACATCTACCCATGTTTTACTCAACACATTTTGTAGATATAAAATACATATACAGTTTAAATCTTGTCAGCATAGCTCTTTTGACGATCCTGAGCTGCTAACATCCTTTCCCTAATCACTTTCAACTTCTCAGCAGTCTCATGGACTATCTCGGGGCCCATAAACTGCTTCTCTCCGGCTTCAAGCCAACAAGACGTCGTACGACACTTCTGTCCGTACAAAGGTTGATAAGGCGCCATCTTGATGCTCGAGTGAAAGCTATTGTTGTAGGAAAATTCTACTAGAGGTAAGTGCTCGTCCCAATTCCCTTGGAATTCGAGGGTACATGCTCTCAGCATATCTTCCAGTGTTTGAATCGTTCTTTCGCTCTGACCATCAGTTTGCGGATGGTAAGCAGTACTCAAACACAACTTTGTACCCAACTTCTCTTGTAGACTCCTCCAAAACCTCGACGTGAAACGACTGTCATGATCTGATACGATTGTAAGAGGAACACCGTGAAGTCTTACAATTTACTTCACGTAAGCATTTGCGAGCTTATCCATAGACCACTTCTCATTGGCTGCTATGAAGTGTGCACTCTTGGTGAAACGATCCACGACCACCCAAATCATGTCGTGACCGCTCTTTTTCGTGGGCAGTTTAGTCACAAAATCCATGGTGATGTCTTCCCATTTACCCATGGGTACATGTAAAGGTTCTAAACTCTTATACGGTTTCTGATGTTGTTCCTTAACTCTTACACATGTCACGCAATCGGCCACATACTTCGCAACATCGAGCTTCATCGTCGGCCACCAGTAGTAGGGTTTTAGGTCCCTATACATTTTAGTGCTACCTGGATGAATCGAGTACATGGTCTTGTGTGCTTCTTCCATCAGAAGATCTCTTATTCCTCCCGTCTTAGGTACCCAAATCCGATCTTGGAATACCTTCAGTCCACGACTGTTTGTACCGAGCACTAACGTTTTGCCCAAACGTTCTTCCTTTCGGTCATTCTTCTCTAAAGCTTCTTCTTGGGCTTTCCTGATACTTTCCACAATTGTCGAGACGACTTCAATTCTCAACGCTCTTGGCCTTTTATGACAACCCGAAACTTCCATTTTGTATGAACATTAAGTATTCAATAGAAGCTAGTCCAGTTTCAATGAATTTCAGGCTTTTCCGAATAAGTTTGTGTACATTAAGGTTTACATTTAAGGAGATATCAGGAGAGTGGATGCTCATGGGTTTGTGAAACTTGAGCATTTTAAAACTTAATAATGTTAGAGTCCAATTCCAGAATAAAAATATTTTCTGCCAAAAATATTTCAGGACTATAAATAGATTTCTGAACTAAATTCATTCATTATTCACATTTCCAACTAGAGAAAAGCCATATTCTCTCTCACGGATCTTCGGGTTTTCATCCCAAATCGTGAGTACATTTCTCTAGTTGTGTTATAATGTTTGTTTTATGCTTATTAACATAGATTGTATGTCATATATGTGAGATCCGGGAGTTTACCGCCCAAGAACGTTCTTGGGGAGTAAACTCCAAAATGAAGCTTTAAGGCTATCTAGTCCCAATTCCTTGTTAGGCAACTAGTTTAGGATAATATGTATGACCATTTGAGGCTAGAAATCAATCAAGAACACATAGTTTTAGGAGTTTACGGCCCAAGAGTTTCTTGGACCGTAAACACCATTTTCAAGCGCTTAATGTGCACTAATCACCCCCATAAGGCTTTAGACTTTAACCCTCAATTACTTGTAGCTAAAATGGGGACTTTAACACATCAAAATCACCCCTAAAAGGGAGTTTACGGCCAAGAAATGCCCTTGGGCCGTAAACAACAAGTAAGGGCACCAAAGTGTGCCTAGGGTCCCCCTTAGCCTAAATCAAAAGCCTAGAAATTATCCTACTTGTGCAAGAGACATGAAATAATTAAAACATCAATCCCATGAGAGTTTACGGCCGTAAACTCTAAGGGATATGGTCTTTTGGCCGTAAACTCCTCAAAGGAGTATAATCTATGCCCTAAACTACCCAAAGGATTAAACCACCAAGCTAGGCTTATTCTAGAAATCATTTAGCACCATAAAACACCCAAAACCACCAAGATTGGAGTTCACGGCCGTAAACTCAAGGGTTTACGACCGTAAAATCCTTGGGTGGGGTTTATTGGGTAGTAAACTCTTATACAAGGTCCTTGGAAGCTTTAAACCCCTTTAGCCTTGTCCCCTAACAACTTAGATGCAACCATTAGGACCTATAACACTTATACAAAGTGTTTACATGTTCCTAAGTGTCCCAACTTATTTCATTAAGTTATTATTTGGCTAATTAGTTATATATATGCTCATTATATGATAACTAGGCTCGTGCGTGTGAACAAGTCTCCGTTTGCCACCTAGCACGGTATCCGACACTACAATCCAAACCACTCACCACAAGTGAGTTCATACCCCTTTAATTAACCTTTGAAATGCTTTTAAATGTTTTAAATACTTTATGGGGGGGGGGACAAGTTAAATACTTATAGTTATTGCTTCAATCACATATGATTACGTTAATCACATGTGATTAATAACTAGAAAACCAATGATTTTATCACTGTTCAAATTGTTTATCAAACTGGTTTACTTCAAAATGTTTTACAAACTCTTTTACTTACCAAATACTTTTATTTAAACTTTGTTATACTTCTTATAAATTGCATGCCCATATATGTATAGATATATAAGTAATGTTTAAAGGGCTTAGGAAGGCCATCCGCCCTATTTCCTTTTTCTCGATTTGGATGTGGTCTGGTGGGATTTCGGGTAACCGTCCGAAGGTCGTTTCAATATTAGTTATATATCAAATATACATATATAGACATAAAAGTACTTCCAAATTCATGCGTACTATACACATCGTTAGTATGTTGCCATTGGGGTAACACAGGATCATACTACTACAACTTCTAGATCAATGAGTCAGTTCATTCATGAGTCTATACATTACATTACTATGAGAACATATACATTACATTACTACGAGAACATATACAACTATACTAGAAAGAGAACATATACAACTATACTAGGAGGAGAACATATACAACTATACTAGAACGAGAAACATTACACTACATATACAAGACTACATTAACAATTGTGATCCACTGTATCGGAGCATGCCTTAAATGTCATGGCCCGAGTTGTAGCCAAAATTCTCTTGGAGGGAGAGCGTGAGTTTTCTTATAGATCTATACTGGATTGACTATCCTACACCTTGCTGCTAGCTACAGCCGGACCTGCAGGTCTGCGGGTGCCAAACGTCATTCCGTTATTACGGCCATTCGTATGTCGTTATTACCAGTCGATAGTATGGTGCAATTTATCACATTATACCTTAATATAAATCCGGTTTAAGGTAGTTAGTACAGCAGAAGTTCCTATAATACAAAACTACAGTACTACAATGATTTACCCATTACATATTTTTAGTGATTATTTCACTTAAACATTAATGTACAAACTATATTTGTTAAATGATAGTTACAATTGGGAAATTACACACTTTTACAACAAACGAGCATACAAACCAGTTAAGCCTTGGTAGAAGGCTACTTTAATAGAAAATATAGGTTATTCTGAGAGATTCAAACTTTTACAAACACTTACATACATTTTACAAACTTACACTTGAGACACGTTCAAACATTTTGATAACAAACATCGACACTGAAATACTTATGAACTCACCAGCTTAATGCTGATAAACTCTTTCAAAATAACTTGTATTCTTAGGTCATCAGTAGACAGGTACCGATGCCAGCTTTTGCGAAGATGGAGCCTATTCAAGACTCATCATATTATTTTGATTTACATTATATTTTTGGTGTCTAAAACTGTACAGAACACACTTGTATTAAAATTATATATTTGATGCAATGGATGATGTTGTTTTCTTATTTACATTTACTGTGTTGTGATACTTTACATGACGTCCTCCGCCCCAGAACGTTTCCGTCGTTCTTGGTTTTGGGGTGCGACAGATTGGTATCAGAGCATTGTTTATAGTGAATCAAGTATATCAACCCATAAAAGATATACTAAACTATAAACCCATTAGGGATTAAAGCACTCTGACCCATAGTCTATACTTTAAATATTAAAATATTTAATTAAGTATACTAGTCTGCATTCATACTAAAATCAGTGTCACAATGACAAGAACAAAAGTAATGATTGTTAAATATCACAAGTGAGCTCGGGGATGTATGGTCAGTCCTGGGGATGGCATAGCCTGATCAACTATGCTGGTCCGAGGAGTGATTAGCATATGCCCTAGAATGGTTGTGATGTGTTAACAAGTCTAAAAACTTACCAACAATACCACAAGAAGATCGGTAGAACTTAAACTTAAAATACTATAGGTGTATTTTGTACTACTAGTTACATGTATACTATATTCTTATACCTCTCTTCTCGCGTAGATTTAAATGGCTGGATTCCATCACGGCGACCCGTACTTCCCAAATGAAGGCAATGCTGGGTGGATCGAAGAAGAGCCCGAAGATGAGCATCCAATCCCTTTGGATGATCACCTCGCAGAAGGATTTTCTGATGGATCCGACTCAGAGCCTGAAGTCAACAACCTACCGCTAGTAGGTCAAGCCCCAAACAACAACCCCCGACCAGCTTTTCCAGGTCCTACACCCTTGTGGGCAACCAACTTGAATCGCTGGAGTGACGAACAGGGTTAACCCTTACCATACTTTGGGGACCGAAGCTTTTACAACGTCAGTGAAGGTGGCTCTGTTGACCGAGCTCTGCCCGTCATTATCCGCAGAATAGCTCGTAATGTTGAGCAAGGTCGAGCAGCCATCGACCGGGTCATGGAGATTGATGCCAACTCAGGTGTCAACACAGTCCGCATCCGCCGTCTTGAAGAAGACATGGAACGGACCCGGAGAACCAATGAAACCCTGCAGCAACAACTGGCTGCCTCCCGAGCTGAAGTCTTGGAACTTCGATCCCGTCAGAGGGCTCAGGAGCGACACCTTCAAGAGGTGTTTCGTCAAGTGTCAGACCTCAGGGCTCGCCCGAGGAATTCCCATCGCCGTTAGATGATGTCTAGTACATCTCTGTCTTTTGGTTAAGGAATAGCCTTTAACATCTGTGCTCTAAGTAGCACTTATCTGTAAAATATTCCTAACTTTCAGTACTCTATTTAGGAATCTAAGAACTGTCAAACTTTTCTGTATGGTATGATGTGAGACCTACTGATAGGTCGATTTTCCCTGAACTTATTACATCAGTAATACCAGCATTATTAACATCTATCTAATCTGTGGGAAAAGTCTGTACATTTGTGTTTCCTACTAATATTCTTTGTTGTGATCTCAAACACTCATACAACTATTGGGCTATGGTTAGTTAGTCCATATGTCACTCTCACGTTGCTTACGAATTGATTCTTACCATTTTTCTTATCTTTATAAACTTATAGCTGAAAGCTGCCTCCTCTCAAATCTCCCAGGAATAACCCTGCACCTCCACCGCCTCCTCCGCCTCCGGTCATCGATACTGCAGCCCTGAATGCTGCCGTAGCTGCAGCAGTGGCAACTGCCATGGATCAGTATCACTCATCTGATGCCAGCAGAGGTGGAACCATTGAATTAGTGTCTAAGTCCATAACTATTTTGGTATGTACTTGACCCGATGGTGCATGGTCATTTTGGGTTGCCTTCACCAAAGCAACTTGATTGGAAAAATAAATAGAGAGAGAAGTTATTATGATTTATTAATATGTTATAAGAATAATATATTAAAGGAGAAATCATATTTGTTTAATTAATATTGGTCAATAATTAATTAAGAATTAATTTTGTGATCAAGTGTAATTAATTAAACTAGAGGGGCTGAATTGTAATTATGTGATAGTTACAAAATAAGGTAAGGATTATCTTATATATATGGTGAACGAATTTGAGGTGTAAATCCCTTAGAATTCGACTAGGATAAGGGTTTCTAGGACTTATCTTATGGTTGCTTGGTGGACAAGCAACTAGATAAGGATAAGGACTAAAACCTTAATCTTTACACCTATATAAACCCCCCTAGGGCTTAGGAATTCGTCTAACCCTTCCCAAGAGGTCCTAAGGACGAATTCTAACCTCCCTCCTCTCTCTTTATACCTTCTCCACTTGCTTATGGTGTTTGTAAGCCATTAGAGGAGTGACACTTGTGACTCTAAGCCTTCCAAAGTCAATTCAAAAGAGGAATTGGGATTGTTATTGCTACATAACAATCAAGGTAATATCTTAAACCTAATTATATGTTAATGTTGATTTCCATATGCTAGAATTAGGGTTTATAGTCTTGGATTCAAAGCATGTACAATAGAGAAACCTAGATCCAAACATTAGGGTTTGTATGAGCACATAGGATGTCTTATGACCAAAACCCATTAGTGGTATCAGAGCCTAGACTGGTTTCTATTGTATTAATGCTTAAAATGTTTGGAAAATTCAATTTTTTGGATTCTGGAGGCTGGACTCGCCGAGTCCACGCAGACTCGACGAGTACAAGCCTGACTCGACGAGTCAGCTCGTCAGATGGAGGGTACTTCGGGATTTCTTGCTGTTTTTGCTTATGGATATTTACCTTATCATGTTAGATCAATATTAATCCGATTATATGATATATTTGACTATATTTTTGATCTAATTGAAGATATTTATCAATTAATAAGATAATTGTTTCCTTATAAGATAATTGATTAATTATTTTTGACTAAATTGATAAATTGTTTTGCAAGAAATCATTAAATAAATCAAATATGGATAATTATGTGATTAAATGTTAATTTGAATTATTTGTTATTTGATCCTTGTTGTTATGAAAAGTTTCATATTTTGCCCTTTAGGTTTTATAGTTTAAATTTGAACCCAAAAGTTTTGTTGTTTTGAAATTTAAATAGTTGAAACCCTTATGTTTTGAAAAAGGTTTCAAAACTTGCCCTCAAATTTTGGAATTTAAATTTTGATTAAATGGTTTAATTTTGATGCATATTTAAATTCTAAACCCTAATGTGTTGAAATGTTTCAAAACTTGCCCTCAAGTTTTTGAATTTAAAAGTTGATTAAAAGTTTAATTAGGAATGTTAAATTCTAAAACTCTAGTATTGTTTTGAAAAAGTTCAAATCACTCCCTTATGGTTTTATTAATTAATTAATGTGTATAATTAAAAGAAGTTTAATAAATCCATAAAAAGTTTAGGTTTACAATTTAATTGAATTAAAGGTATAATTGTTAAATTAGACCACCTAGTATTTTAAAAGTATAAAATACACCATATACTTTATATATATAACATTAAAGGTATAACATTATATATATGTATGAGTAAAAGTCAGTCTTACCGTTAGTAGGCCTCATTCTCGAAGCTGGTCTATAAGGGGTGTTTAAGGAAATTGCCTATAAAATGGCGATTGAATGGGTATCCACTCTTACCCACCGCACTCTTGACTAGTGGAGGGTCGTTAGCCGAACGGGTAGGATAGGACGAAATCTTTCATTATAAGTATAATGAATTATTAAAGTAACTAAATGTTTCATAAAATTCCCAATCTTAGTTACTTACGCAAAAGTGAATTGATGCAATTCCATGAAATTACACTTTGTGCCCTTGCAAAGATGTTAGTGGAGCGTGTGTGGTTTACCGGCACACTAAATGGTCCTAAGCAATGGTAGCAAAGGGTGACTCAATGTTTGTCATAGTTCGGTGGAGCGTGTGTGGTTTACCGGCACATCGAATAGGTGACTGTAACATGTGAGGGCACCATGTAAGTTTGCATGGTTATTCACACCCGCTTTGTGATCCTCGGCATCCCAGTCACAAACTAGAGGGGCATATCGAGATTTAAACATGCCATTGAAAGTTCAATGAATCTCAAAGGATCTAGGAGTTTTCATAGATTTAAAACTTAAATTTCTTTTCGTTTTTCATGGTGGAAGTTAGTGAATCGTCATTCACTTACCTTCAAATATTCTGCAATTAGGGTTACGGCATCCCTCTCCCGAGTTGTGGAATATTGTGTTGGGTCCTAGCCTTAGTATCTCATTTGGGTGATTTACTAAGGACTCTATCATTCAACTAACTTGAATTCGTTTTCTCCCGTTTTGTAGATGTCAAAGTTTGACAACTATGGTCTTCTCAAATCCCGTGGAACAAGCATTCCACATGAAGATGATATTCCACGATTCGATCGAGGAACAAGAAATCATGCTTCACTTCCTCTACCTCCTCTAATTATTCTCCCTAACCCACAAGTTCAAGGGATTGAAAAGTTCAAGATCACTCAAGCCCTTTTGGCAAGTAAACATAAAGAAGGAAAGTCCGTGTGTGCACACGTCCTAGGGATGAAGTCACACATTGATAAGTTAAGAATGTTGGGATCCGTTGTCTGTGAGGATATGGCTATTGATTGGGTTCTTCAGTCACTTCCTAACTCATATAGTGAGTTTGTAAGAGAGTACTATATGATAAACTACGACGTGACCCTTATA
Source organism: Lactuca serriola (assembly GCF_051521515.1). NCBI lineage: Eukaryota > Viridiplantae > Streptophyta > Magnoliopsida > Asterales > Asteraceae > Lactuca > Lactuca serriola. The sequence goes on from NC_136416.1 coordinate 74,399,450, forward strand.
GATCTCACCTATATGCTTATTACTGCTGAATCCGCAATGATTTGGCGCAATAGAAAAGCAAAGTTGATTGGTGAATCTGCCTTCGAGACCTCTATGGATATAGACAATAGCAACGAAAGACATGCTATGATCGATAAGTTTGATCATAAGAGAAAGGCAATGTCTCAAGTAGTTCCATGTGTTGTTCCAAAAGAGTCGATTTGTTTTACTGCCAAGAGAAGGGGCATTGGAGACGAAGCTGTCCTATTTACCTAAGAGATCTAAGAGATGGGAGAGTCGAAACATATGGCTCCAATATAGGTAAAATCCATTGACTACTACTTAGAGTTAGAATTAGATTGCTAAGAAAGATGTATTAGCATAAGTTTTCAAATGAGTTGCATTGTAAGGACAAAATTTTTCCGCAATAAAATAAATTTTGATTTTAAATTTTATTTATTTATCCTTGCAATGGCGTGTATGAAAAATTGATGTTAAAATGTTTCTATTAGCAATAATGGATTTGGTTCTTATTATGTTATTTATGGAAAGTCGAGAAATTACCAAATAGGGAGAGTTTCTCATCGCCCAAGTTTCAATTGGACAGAAACTTGGAATCATGCAACGTGGATGCACGATGAATGAGAAATTTCGTATTTGGAAATTAGACTAATTCATTGACAAAGTGTCAAGTGAAGGACTAGGAGATCGAGTACACAAAGTTGTGTGATCAAAGTCCACCATAAGAGTAACGAGGTATTCGTCATGATTTACTAAAGGTTTAGTAAATATGATTATACTTATAAGATTAAGTGTAATTCTGAATTGATTGAAAAGGTTTAAATCAATAGTAGAACGAATAACAAGAATCAAGTAGGCAGAAAGATAAAAGTTTCTCCATTCTAAGAAGAAGGGAGAGTACCTTTTATGCTTTATGATAGGTCTTAATGATTAAGAACCATATCTCAATTGATCCTCTAAGTGAGTCTTGGTACAATTGTATGTCCAAGAAGAGGAATCAAAGATTGAAGAAATGGTCAAATCAAGAAGTCAATCATACTTCGTTCCAAAACAAGTCTTAGAGTTAAGATTGTGACAATGAGTGAAAAGTATTAAGAAGGTTTAAAACATTCATTAAATGTGGTAAGTTGTGATGTCTTAGATAAGACAAAGATCAACTAGGACCAATTTATGAGGAGTTTTGATAAAAACTACACTAACTCTTGAATATTTGTTTGTCAAGAAATGGTTATTGACAAGAGAACCTTATATGTCAAGGAGTCAGTGGGAGTCTTAATGGTCTTGAAAGATCTCAAGAACAAATCAAATAAACCTTATCGATCATCACTAGCACACGAGTTAAGGTTTACAACCTATCGTGATGACATTATTTTGATTCTGTGCCAATCCAATCGAGATAATTATGCATGAGAGTTCTATGAGTTCTCATTTTGAACGCATAAAAGGCAAAGCACCTTAATCAATGAAAGGTACATTGATAGGAAAGGGTGAGCTGCTTAACTACTTGGAAGACATGGTGGGCAGCTGTGCTACCATAAAGGCAAGAAATCGAGATTAAGAAAGTTCGGTCCATATGAGTTTGAATTTGTCGTAAACTTTAGTTTTAACAAATTCATATGGATAAGAACACATACACCGCTCAAATCTAAGTGTCATAAGATTTCCTCCTTCATGAAAATGATTGTGAAGAAATGCTTTCACTAAGAGAGATTTTAAGAAGATAGTGATTGTAAAATTGCATTCTCAAATTCAATCATGGTTACGGCATCCCTTTCCATAATTTGAATTGTGAGGTTTGACAATTAGTCTTAATTGTTTAGACACACATATGAACTATCGAAGGCAAAGGTGTATAAGTTCAAGAAGCATTGATAAAGGATTATCAAAGCACTAAGTATTAGAAACATGAACTTAAGAAATTCAATAAGTATTGTCTTTCTGGAAGTTGAGATGTTTATGAATACCTGTCGAAGCTAGTGGGAGCATAAGTGTTATGTTTTATAATAATCATCATGATAGTGGGAGCATAAAAGTTATGATTGTATGATTATTAAGAAAAGTATTGCAAGGTTAGCAATATTAATTATAGAAAACAAAAGTCATACTGTGCAAAGTTGTAAGAGTTGAAAGGTTGTTTTGCTATAATTAAGGGAGAGAATATTATGCTTCATTTCAAATCTAAAGGATTAGGTTGAGAAATGTTAATAAAGTTAGTCAAAGGTTCATAGTGTGTTCTTAAAATTTCGATTATGATTACGGCATCCCTCTTCACAATTCGAATTTTGAGAACATAGCAAATAAAACATTATGCGTCGTGTCCCATACGCTTCGAGTATAGGATCGATTGCAAATGCTTTAATGTTTGACCATTCTAAAATTTTCCAAATGTTGAGCGCATTTAGAGGGAAAAGGGACTAGAATTGGTTTTGACTAAAACAATTAAAAAACTATCAAAGGACAACCCAAAGTTCGACGAGGATTGGTCGCTTGTGAGTAGTTGGAAGTATAGTATTGGAAAATATGGAAATGTTTACATATTGGATGGACCGTATCGACATCATTACGAATAGATAAGATTCTATTAAGAATGAGTTGTCATATGGAACATATGGAAGTGTGTCCATATTGGGAATTGAATATTGAGAAATCTATGACTATAATTAGAAACTTCTATGCAAAAGGATGTTCAAAGAATGTACTTTGAGTGAGAGACATCACGTCTATGGAATTGTCTTGTAACAATCTCCGATAGAGGACTTTGTAATATCATTGGCAATAGTCTTTGTGACTTTGGTGCAGTGACATTACAAAAGGATAGTTGCATAGAATGTTAGAATCTAGCATATTCTATAAGTAGCAAGAATTTGATATTCTTTGACTTATGAAAAACGGATTTGGAGTTGTGAAATGAGAAGGATTGGAAATGTATTCAATGAGATCTATTTCACAAACTAAGAACCATAGGTAAACATTGTGTGCATGCTAGGAACATGGGACAAGTGTTGGAATTCAAGTAAGAAGTTGATTACCTGAAACGACAAATAATGAGTAATCAATATGGTGATAAATAAAAGGCGTTTTATTTATACTCAAAGGTTTGAGGCCATATGGGATTATTATTATTCTTGTGTTTCACATTTGCATGTTTTGACTTCCAGAATAATTGAAGAATAATTGAATTATTCAAACGGGCCACAGTCGTTCATATGTTGGAAGTAGATATGAATGAAGATTGTCGTGAGTTGGTGTGTGGATTGTCTAAAGAGCATTAGACATAAGCAAATGTTTGCTGCAACGTTCATGAGTGCTTATGAATATGATTTGAGCATTGGATTAAACCCACGCTCACTTGGATCACTCCATGAAATTGTATCACGAGTGATTGGTGAGACGATAACATCTTATATTCTTGAAACCGAGATGTGTAAGTTGTATCTTGCGAATCGGTTGCACATTGATAATATGTAAACGCACTAGTAACTTGGTGTTATAAAACATATTGTTGTGTGTGATTTGGTGCGTGAGTGCAAGCGAGCATTGTATCAAAGTTTATCCATTCCTTTTATTCAAAGTAGGATAAAAGCGATATCTTTGGGCCCCTCGATGGTTTAGTGATGACAAACGTAAATGCTCGGCCGGGCTAGGGCTAATTTGATTTGTTCAATTAGTCAGTCGTCATAAATCGGAAATCGAGACATAGTACAAAGAGAATGATTTGAAATGATATCTCATACGATATCTAGAATGGAGGAATATGTGATCCCTTATCTAAGGACACGCGTATCTGATAGGATCAGAGTTGACAACGGCTTTGGAAAGCTACGATTGCAGATCAGGATCTGAAGTCATACGCATAATAGTTATTAGACTTATCCAAGTGGGAGACTGTTGGATTAGTGTCTAAGTCCATAACTATTTTGGTATGTACTTGACCCGATGGTGCATGGTCCTTTTGGGTTGCCTTCACCAAAGCAACTTGATTGGAAAAATAAATAGAGAGAGAAGTTATTATGATTTATTAATATGTTATAAGAATAATATATTAAAGGAGAAATCATATTTGTTTAATTAATATTGGTCAATATTTAATTAAGAATTAATTTTGTGATCAAGTGTAATTAATTAAACTAGAGGGGCTGAATTGTAATTATGTGATAGTTACAAAATAAGGTAAGGATTATCTTATATATATGGTGAACGAATTTGAGGTGTAAATCCCATAGAATTCGACTAGGATAAGGGTTTCTAGGACTTATCTTATGGTTGCTTGGTGGACAAGCAACTAGATAAGGATAAGGACTAAAACCTTAATCTTTACACCTATATAAACCCCCCTAGGGCTTAGGAATTCGTCTAACCCTTCCCAAGAGGTCCTAAGGACGAATTCTAACCTCCCTCCTCTCTCTTTATACCTTCTCCACTTGCTTATGGTGTTTGTAAGCCATTAGAGGAGTGACACTTGTGACTCTAAGCCTTCCAAAGTCAATTCAAAGGAGGAATTGGGATTGTTATTGCTACATAACAATCAAGGTAATATCTTAAACCTAATTATATGTTAATGTTGATTTCCATATGCTAGAATTAGGGTTTATAGTCTTGGATTCAAAGCATGTACAATAGAGAAACCTAGATCCAAGCATTAGGGTTTGTATGAGCACATAGGATGTCTTATGACCAAAACCCATCAGGAACCCCTGTGGAATCAATTCCGGTTGAAACCCCTGGGCGCTCGAGAGAGTGCTCCTACAAGGATTTCACCAATTGCAAGCCAAAGTCCTTCTATGGCACCGGCGGAGTCATTGCCCTCTCGCAATGGTTCGAGAAGACTGAATCAGTCTTCGAAATCTGTTCATGGCCTGCTGCGAGCAAAGTCAAGTATGCCGCATGCACCTTTGAAGGAAAGGCCCTGACATGGTGGAACGGCCATGTTAAGGCACTAACCCTCGTCGTAGCCAACGACATGGGCTGGGAAACGATGAAAGACCTCATGATTGAGGAATACTGCCCGAGGGGCGAAGTCCAGAAATTGGAGCAGAAACTTTGGAACCTGACTATGAAGGGAACCAACGTGGTCGCTTATACTGCCCGATTCAGCGAACTGGTGGCCCTCTGCCCCAATATGGTTCCCACTGAGGGGAAAAATATCGAAAGTTACATATGGGGGCTAGTGCCTCCGTATCAGGGGAATGTCCTAGCATCAAACCCCGCTACCTTCGACAGTGCCAAGCGACTGGCACAACGACTCATTGACCATGGAGTCAAAACCCCTGCAACAACTACCACCCTGACCATCCCGGAACCCTCCAAACCCGCTGACACTAAGCAGAAATTCTGGGATAAAAAGAAGAAGCAGCAAGCTGCCAAAAAGCAGCAAATTGTGGCGGTGCATGCCGCGGTAACCCCTGCTGCTGCTGCTACTGCTCCGGGGAAGTAGTATGCTGGAAGTTTGCCTAAGTGCAACAAATGCAACTTCCACCACAACGGCCCCTGTCGTGAAATGCAGTGCTCTAACTGCAACAGGAAAGGACATGCTGTCCGTTTCTGTAAGTTCCCGGCACAACCGATCACCCAGGTCCCCGGCTCTGGCACGAGCCCGACCTGCTATGGATGTGGCGAAGCAGGCCACTTTAGGAGGGACTGCCCCAAAGTGAAGAATGCTGGAGGAGCAGGGAGGGTACTAGCTATAGGCCACGGGGAAGCAGTTGCTGACCCGACAGTGGTGACTGGTACGTTCCTCCTCGATAACTCCTATGCATGTATTTTGTTCGATAGTGGAGCGGAGCGAAGCTTCGTAAACCATAAATGTGCTCGCATGCTTAGGCAACAACCATACGCACTCAAAGAACAATTCACAGTAGAAATGGCTAATGGAAAAACTGAAAGTATGAATAGCATATACTTAGGTTGTACCCTAACTCTAGATAACCATTCATTCCCAATCGACCTCATGCCGGTCTCAATAAAAAGCTTCAACGTTATCATTGGCATGGATTGGTTAAGTCTTCATCGAGCCGACATCATGTGCTATGAGAAAGAAGTCCGTCCAAACCTTCCGTCTATCGAAACTCTTATAGTCTACGGCGACAAACCTGGTGCGAGTCTTCGCATTATATCAAGTATTCAAGCACAGAAGTATCTGCGTAAAGAATACCATGCATTCCGTGCTCACGTCGTCGACACGAGCCTCGAAACGAAAGAACTAAAGAACATCCCAGTAGTGAGCGACTTCCCCGACATTTTCCCAGAAGAGCTACCTGGATTACCTCCGCAATGACAGGTCGAATTCAGAATCGACTTAATCCTAGGAGCTACCCTAGTAGCCAAGTCGCCCTACCGCTTAGCACCAGCTGAGATGAAGGAACTCTCTGGTCAACTTAACGAACTTCTCAGCAAGGGCTTTATAAGACCAAGTTTCTCACCTTGGGGAGCACCGGTCTTGTTCGTTAAGAAGAAAGACGGATCGTTCCGTATGAGTATCGACTATAGAGAACTAAACAAACTGACGGTCAAGAATCGTTACCCTCTGCCTCGTATAGACGATCTATTTGACCAACTGCAAGGGGCGAACTATTTTTCCAAAATTGATCTGAGATCCGGATATCACCAGTTACGAGTACTAGAGGAGGATGTGCCGAAAACAGCCTTCCGAACTCGTTACGGACACTACGAGTTCGTGGTGATGCCATTCGGATTGACCAATGCGCCCGCAGTCTTCATGGTTCTGATGAATAGAGTATGCCGACCTTACTTGGATCAGTTCGTCATCGTTTTCATTGACGACATCCTAATCTACTCCCGAAGTAAGGAAGAACATGGCGATCACCTGCGACAAGTTCTAGGGACATTACGAAAGGAGAAACTTTATGCGAAATTCTCGAAATGTGAATTTTGGATCCGAAGAGTCGAATTCTTAGGACACGTGGTAAGCGAAGAGGGAATCCACGTGGATCCATCCAAAATTAAATCCATTGAGAACTGGTCAGCACCGAAGACGCCTACTGAAATTCGTCAATTTTTAGTCCTCGCTGGCTACTACCGCAGATTCATACAGAACTTCTCCCGAATAGTAAAACCTCTTACAACCCTGACCCAGAAAGGCATGGCCTTTGACTGGGAAGAGAAACAAGAAAGAGCGTTCCAAACGCTCAAACGAGCCTTGTGCACCGTGCCAATACTATCCCTCCCCGAAGGGATAGAAGACTTCGTAGTCTATTGCGATGCATCCAATCAAGGGCTCGGGTGTGTTCTGATGCAGCGAGGTAAGGTCATCGCCCACGCCTCGAGACAGTTGAAGACACACGAGGTTAACTACACGACCCACGATCTCGAACTAGGAGCAGTGGTGTTTGCTCTGAAGATCTGGAGACATTACTTGTACGGAACGAAAAGCACTATCTTTACCGACCACAAGAGTTTACAACACATTTTCGATCAGAAGGAGCTCAACATGAGACAACGATGGTGGGTCGAGCTACTCAGTGACTACGAATGCGATATTCGTTATCATCCGGGTAAAGCCAACGTAGTAGCAGACGCCCTAAGTCGGAAGGAATATTCTGATCGCAAAGTCAAGTCATTGTCAATAACCATCCATTCACACTTGTCTAAGCAAATTCAGGCGGCCCAACTTGAAGCCATGAAACCGGAAAATGTGATGAGTGAATCCCTTAGAGGAATGGACAAGAATTTAGAAGCCAAGGGTGACGGAGCCTTATATTTCATGAATCGGATCTGGACACCGAAACACGGTGGTTTCCGAGACTTGGTCATGACCGAGGCGCACAACACTCGGTATTCCGTCCACCCAGGTTCAGATAAGATGTATCTGGATCTTAAAAAGCTATACTGGTGGCCTAATATGAAAGCAGAGATTGCTACCTTCGTAATTAAGTGCCTTACTTGCGCAAAGGTTAAGGTTGAGTACCAGAAGCCCTCTGGTTTACTGCAACAACTAGAGATTCCAGAATGGAAGTGGGAGCGGATCACTATGGATTTCATAACCAAGTTTCCCAAGACAACGGGTGGACTTGATACCATATGGGTCATCGTCGATAGATTGACCAAGTCTGCACACTTCCTGCCTATCAAAGAAACTGACAAGATGGAGAAACTTACGAGAACATACATTAGGGAAATCGTACGGCTACATGGTGTACCTATGTCCATTATCTCCGATAGAGATAGTAGGTTCACCTCAAGATTCTGGCAATCACTACAACATTCCCTAGGAACAAGGCTGGACATGAGCACAGCCTACCATCCACAGACCGACGGACAGAGTGAGAGGACCATCCAAACACTGGAAGACATGTTGCGAGCCTGTGTGATTGACTTTGGGAAGGCATGGGATACTCATTTACCCCTTGCCGAGTTTTCCTATAATAACAGTTATCACACGAGCATCAAGGCTGCTCCATTTGAAGCCCTCTATGGCTGAAAGTGCAGATCCCTTCTGTGCTGGGCTGAGGTGGGTGATACCCAATTAGCCAGGGGCAAGCTTCCGACAGTACTCTCACCGGTCCGGAGATCATTCGGGAAGCGACAGAGAAAATCGTTCAGATTCGTGAACGATTAAAAGCCTCTAGAGACCGACAGAAGAGCTACGCTGATAAAAGAAGAAAACCTTTGGAATTTCAGGTGGGAGACAGAGTCCTTCTCAATGTCTCACCCTAGAAGGGCTTGATACGCTTCAGAAAGCGTGGGAAGATTAATCCGAGGTACATAGGGCCTTTCGAGATTCTTGCAAGAGTCGGCCCCGTAGCTTACAAACTCGACCTACCCGACGCACTTCATAACATACATTCTACATTCCACGTATCTAACTTGAAAAAGTGTCTGTCCGACGAGACTCTTGTAATTCCACTCGACAAGATCGAGATCAACGAGAGCCTCAACTTCGTGGAAGAACCAGTAGAGATCATGGACCGTGAGGTCAAGCAGACGAAGCAAAGCCGTATCCCTATCGTGAAGGTTCATTGGAACGCCAAGCGAGGACCGGAATTCACTTGGGAACGCGAGGATCAGATGAAACTGAAATACCCTCATCTTTTCGCTTAATTGTTCGTAACTTATTATTTGCTTAAATTCTAATTTCGGGACGAAATTCCTTCTAACGAGGGGATGATGTGACAACCCGAAACTTCCATTTTGTACGAACATTAACTATTCAATAGAAGCTAGTCTAGTTTCAATGAAGTTCATGCTTTTCCGAATAAGTTTGTGTACATTAGGGTTTACATTTAAGGAGATATCAGGAGAGTGGATGCTCATCGGTTTGTGAAACTTGAGCATTTTAAAACTTCATAATGTTAGAGTCCAATTCCAGAATAAAAATATTTTCTGCCAAAAATATTTCAGGACTATAAATAGATTTCTGAACTAAATTCAGTCATTATTCACATTTCCAACTAGAGAAAAGCCATATTCTCTCTCACGGATCTTCGGGTTTTCATCCCAAATCGTGAGTACACTTCTCTAGTTGTGTTATAATATTTGTTTTATGCTTATTAACATAGATTGTTTGTCATATATGTGAGATCCGGGAGTTTACCGCCCAAGAACGTTCTTGGGGAGTAAACTCCAAAATGAAGCTTTAAGGCTATCTAGTCCCAATTCCTTGTTAGGCAACTAGTTTAGGATAATATGTATGACCATTTGAGGCTAGAAATCAATCAAGAACACATAGTTTTAGGAGTTTACGGCCCAAGAGTTTCTTGGACCGTAAACACCATTTTCAAGGGCTTAATGTGCCCTAATCACCCCCTAAGGCTTTAGACTTTAACCCTCAATTACTTGTAGCTAAAATGGGGACTTTAACACATCAAAATCACCCCTAAAAGGGAGTTTATGGCCAAGAAATGCTCTTGGGCCGTAAACTCCAAGTAAGGGCACCAAAGTGTGCCTAGGGTCCCCCTTAGCCTAAACCAAAAGCCTAGAAATTATCCTACTTGTGCAAGAGACTTGAAATAATTAAAACATCCATCCCATGAGAGTTTACAACCGTAAACTCTAAGGGATATGGTCTTTTGGCAGTAAACTCCTCAAAGGAGTATAATCTATGCCCTAAACTACCCAAAGGATTAAACCACCAAGCTAGGCTTACTCTAGAATTCATTTAGCACCTTAAAACACCCAAAACCACCAAGATTGGAGTTCACGGCCGTAAACTCCTTGGGTGGGGTTTATTGGGTAGTAAACTCTTATACAAGGTCCTTGGAAGCTTTAAACCCCTTTAGCCTTGTCCCCTAACAACTTAGATGCAACCATTATGACCTATAACACTTATACAAAGTGTTTACATGTTCCTAAGTGTCCCAAATTATTTCATTAAGTTATTATTTGGCTAATTAGTTATATATATGCTCATTATATGATAACTAGGCTCGTGCGTGTGAACAAGTCTCCGTTTGCCACCTAGCACGGTATCCGACACTACAATCCTAACCACTCACCACAAGTGAGTTCATACCCCTTTAATTAACCTTTGAAATGCTTTTAAATGCTTTAAATACTTTATGGGGGGGGGGGACAAGCTAAATACTTATAGTTATTGCTTCAATCACATATGATTACATTAATCACATGTGATTAATAACTAGAAAACCAATGATTTTATCACTGTTCAAATTGTTTATCAAACTGGTTTACTTCAAAACGTTTTACAAACTCTTTTACTTACCAAATACTTTTATTTAAACTTTTTTATACTTCTTATAAATTGCATGCCCATATATGTATAGATATATAAGTAATGTTTAAAGGGCTTAGGAAGGCCATCCGCCCTATTTCCTTTTTCTCGATTTGGATGTGGTCTGGTGGGATTTCGGGTAACCGTCCGAAGGTCGTTTCAATATTAGTTATATATCAAATATACATATATAGACATAAAAGTACTTCCAAATTCATGCGTACTATACACATCGTTAGTATGTTGCCATTGGGGTAACACAGGATCATACTACTACAACTTCTAGATCAATGAGTCAGTTCATTCATGAGTCTATACATTACATTACTATGAGAACATATCATTACATTACTACGAGAACATATACAACTATACTAGAAAGAGAACATATACAACTATACTAGGAGGAGAACATATACAACTATACTAGAACGAGAAACATTACACTACATATACAAGACTACGTTAACAATTGTGATCCACTGTATCGGAGCATGCCTTAAATGTCATGGCCCGAGCTGTAGCCAGAATTCTCTTGGAGGGAGAGCGTGAGTTTTCTTATAGAGCTATACTGGATTGACTATCCTACACCTTGCTGCTAGCTACAGCCGGACCTGCAGGTCTGCGAGTGCCAAACGTCATTCCGTTATTACGACCATTCGTATGTCGTTGTTACTAGTCGGTAGTATGGTGCAATTTATCACATTATACCTTAATATAAATCCGGTTTAAGGTAGTTAGTACAGCAGAAGTTCCTATAATACAAAACTACAGTACTACAATGATTTACCCATTACATGTTTTTAGTGATTATTTCACTTAAACATTAATGTACAAACTATATTTGTTAAATGATAGTTACAATTGGGAAATTACACACTTTTACAACAAACGAGCATACAAACCAGTTAAGCCTTGGTAGAAGGTTACTTTAATAGAAAATATCGGTTTTTCTGAGAGATTCAAACTTTTACAAACACTTACATACATTTTACAAACTTACACTTGAGACACGTTCAAACGTTTTGATAACAAACATCGACACTGAAATACTTATGAACTCACCAGCTTAATGCTGATAAACTCTTTCAAAAAAACTTGTATTCTCAGGTCATCAGTAGACAGGTACCGATGCCAGCTTTTGAGAAGATGGAGCGCATTCAAGACTCATCATATTATTTTTATTTACATTATATTTTTGGTGTCTAAAACTGTACAGAACTCACTTGTATTAAAATTATATATTTAATGCAATGGATGATGTTGTTTGCTTATTTACATTTACTGTGTTGTGATACTTTACATGACGTCCTCCGCCCCAGAACGTTTCCACCGTTCTTGGTTTTGGGGTGCGACACCTTTTCCTTTCAAGGTTGACTTTCTGACTGAGAGCATCAGCGACAACATTTGCTTTACCGGGATGGTAAAGTATCTCACAGTCATAGTCCTTCAGTAACTCTAGCCAGCGTCATTGTCTCATGTTCAATTCTTTCTGATTAAAGAGATACTGGAGACTCTTATGATCAATGAAAAGCTTGCACTTCGTATCGTAGAGGTAATGCCTCCATATCTTTAAGGCAAATACTGTCGCTGCCAACTCCAGATCATGAGTGAGGTAGTTCTTTTCGTGCTTTTTCAATTGTCGAGAGGCGCATGCTATCACCTTTTCTCTTTGGGTTAGAACACAACCCAACCCGACTCCAGAAGCGTCACTATAAACCGCAAAATCTTCAACTCCATCGGGTAGAGAAAGTATCAGTGCTTCACATAACTTCTTCTTTAGCTTCTCGAATGCCTCATCGTGTTTCTCACTCCACATATATGTAGCTCCTTTATGGTTCAAAGTCGTTAATGGAGCATTTATCGAAGAAAAGCCTTGGATAAATCGTCGGTAATATTCAGCTAACCCTAGAAAGCTTCGAATCTCCGTGGGACTCTTTGGACATTCCCACTTCATGCTTCCGTCCTTCTTCTTCTTCACGAATAACACTGGAGCTCCCCAGAGTGATGAACTAGGTCGAATGAAACTATTTTCCAACAGCTCCTGAAGTTACATCATAAGCTCCTTCATCTCCATTGGTGCTAATCAGTAAGGTGCCTTTGCTATCGGTGTTGTACCTGGTAACAAGTCTATCCGAAACTCCACTTGCCTATCAGGTGGTAATCTGGGAAGATCTTCGGGAAAGACTTTCGGATAATCACACACAACCGGTATATTACGCACCTCCTTCTTTTCTTTCTTAGCATCAATCACAAATGCCAAATATGATGCACACCCTTTGGATAAACATTTTCTGGCTTTCATCAGGGAGATGATTCCATAATTCACTCTACGTTTGTCCCCGTACACCAAAAATGACTCATTTCAAGGGGGATTTATCCTAACTATCTTCTTTCGGCATAATATCTCGGCATCGTTGGCGCTAAGCCAATCCATACCCAAAACAATGTCGAAACCGTTTAACTCTATGGGTAATAGCTCTTCGTGGAATTCATTTCCGTTTAGGTCGATGACTACGTTCTTAATATGATTACTAACAGGTACGAACTTGCCACTGGCAACTTCTACAATCAGGGCATTATCAAGTTTTTCTACAGGTAATGCTAGCTTCCCACCAAATTTACACGACACAAAGGAGTAGTTGGCTCTAGAATCAAATAGTATATTGGCAGGCAAACCATTTACAAGAAAAGTACCTGAAGCAACGTCTGCTGCCTCCTTTGCAGCCTCGAGCGTCATCTAGAAGGCTCTCACCTTCGGCTTCGGTGGAATGTTGGGTCTTCCCGCATCTTTCTTCTTTGGGCAATCCTTAGCAATATGCCCTACTTCACAGCACTCGTAGCACATCCTCTTGTTGATGGTGCACTCATTGGCATAGTGCCCCGTTTTCCCACACTTGTAGCAGGTTACTTCCTCGCTACGTTTTCCCAAGTGCTTCTTCTTGCACTTCTCGCACCATTTCGATTCATTTCCTCCTCCCCCGAACTTCTTTGAACCGAACTTGCTCTTCTTTTTGTTGGGTTTAGCAGACCCTTCAAATTTCCTCTTCTCGCAAACCTCAACCTTGCTGGCAGCTCTTCCCTTAATCATATCCTCCATAGACTTGGCAGCCCAGATAGTTGCCTCCAGAGTATGTGTCTGACGCACTGGCACCGCGTACTCCCATGGAAGTCCCTTTGCATACTTATCGATTTTCGTCAGCTCGTCCGGAACAAGACACAAGCCAAACTCCATCTTTTATGTGAAGTTGTTCGTGTATTCATCGATTGACATGCTTCCATTCTTCAGGGTTAGGAACTGGTTCTCTAGCTCGAGCAAGTTTTGAGCCGAGCAGTACTTACGTTTGAACTGCACCAAAAACTCTGCCCATGTCAGTTGCAGGGGCTCATTGGGGCTCAAAGTCTTCCCTAAGGTATTCCACCAACGTACAGCGCCTCGTCGAAACTGACGCACTGAAAACGTGGTCTGTAGTTCTCCTCTGCAACCGCACGTCATGAAAGCTAACTCCATCTCCGAGATCCAATCCATGACCCCGATCAGATCTTCCTTTCCAGTGAAAGTCGATGGCTTGCAAGTTAGAAAATCCTTGTATTTGCATCCATTCCTCTCGACTCCATCATCTTGGTTGTTTTGTCGAACTATTGGTGGGTTGACTTGACCAACGGTTCCACTGTAGTTCACCTCCTCAGTCTGCCCTTCGTTCAACTCGGGCTGTTCGATCTGTATGGTTGCTTCCTCTCGATTTTTCTGGAGCAAACGTTTGGTTTCCTCCATTTGACGATCCAACATCGCTTGGATCATCGCTTGCACTCCGGCCATCTTTATTGGCTCAGCAGCGGCTTCCACAACCGGTATTTGCTCAATCATTGGGGGTTGGTTTCTGTTTCCATTTGCATTCATGTTTCCACTACGAGTCCTTGCCATCTTGATCTATACACCAAATAAGGTGAATTTAGATCTTTATTTAGGACTGATGTTCAAATCATCCTTATCTCTCCGAAGCGTTTACATGCTAGTTCTAATATCGTATTCGTACGTTTAGAATCCTAAACACATAAGGTTTCCAGATCCGGTCGGCAACAGACCATAGATCCGAATAATTAATAGCATATAAGGCACAAAGCATTTAGCACATAAGAGCATTTTAGGCATAATTCCTAAAATAAGCTAGTGCTCACACCTCACAATCATCGCTTAGCATTCTAAGTTTAGGTCTAGAAATCCTACAAATTCCTAGTTCGCTTAAACTAATGCTCTGATACCAACGGTGACATCCACATTTTCACGGCCAGAAAAGACCGATTTTGTTTATGCTTTGTTTAAAAATCAGAGTAACATTTTAAATAAAAGTGTTGCGGAATTTGTCCCAAAACAAAATATGATAAAGATTTATCAAAAGCATTTCCATAGAAATGTATTTCATTAAAATGACTCGGGATGTCATGTTCCATACAGATCATAAGCATAAACAATACATCAGAGGCCTTACTACATTATTCTGTATTTACAGGCCTAAAATCCCTTAATCTCTCATCCCAAAACATCACATCTATGCTCATGCGCCACTACCTATAATACAAGAAACTAAGTGGGTCAGGCTTGGGAGCCTGGTGAGCACATAGGGTTTTCAACCCACAATAAATAAGTTTATTAACTTTATCAAATCAAACAAACTCGATTACTCGTTCCCGTTATCCTCACTTTACGTCCCTAAAACATCTAACACAAGGGACCTAGTCTAAGGACTTTCATCGGGATGGACACTACTGCTAAGGGGATTTCTCAGCAATAAACGTCTTTAAGGCAACCATGTGGGGGATGGAGTACACCTGGTGAGCACACAGTTCAAATAAACACACAGTTCAAATAAACACCTATAGGTTGCGAGCCTGCTAGTGTTCCACTGGACTGTCGAGAATAGTCTGTGGTCGTCATCTATACTCCGCTAGATGACTGGATCATCAATAACATCTATAACAAGGCCTCTCATTATTTTATTTTGTCACACAACAACTATTACATCTACCCATGTTTTACCCAACACATTTTGTAGATATAAAATACATATACAGTTTAAATCATTGAAAACATGTATAAAAACATTCATCCAGCATAGATAGCAAGTATTCAGATAATATGCACACATAGCACGTAATTTATATAAAATACTTCATATCTATGTGTAAGCTGAAAGTAACTATGCACTTACTTGAAAAGGTGGTGATTCCGAACTCAGACAGCGCATCGCTTCTTAAAAATAATTTCCTTCGACGAAACCTAGTATTATTACCACTAGAGTTTAGTCTTTTATTCGCCGAGACTAATTAATAGTATAGCTATTATTACTATTATATAAGCATTAAACAATACTTATATAACTCATAATAATAGCCCAGGTACTTATTATAAGTTCCTAATAACATTACTATAATTAAATAATAGCTATATTAAAAATAGAGTAGGCGTAGCTCACTTACAGCGGGTTTATAGAAAACCAGGCTTTGCTGGAAGCAGCATTTCGAAACCGAAAGGCTGTTTATCTCGGGACTCTGGGAGCCTCGGGGCTTCCTTCGGGTGCTAGGGAGGTTCCCTAGGGTTTATGAGGGTTGGAATGGGTTAGAGAGAGAAATATTGTAAATAGAAGTGGAATTGGTGTGAAAAATCTGGAAACCTCGTCCCCCTTTTATACCCTGCGAGGCCTCGGATTACGCTGGGCGTTCCTTGGATAAGGGCGCCATCTGGATCCAGCTGTCTCACATTCATCGGAAGGATAAGGCCGAAGGTATGCTGCACGTACTTGACCTCAGAAGCTGGGTGTAGCGAAGCGAGGCGACGTGGCTTCATCAGGAGCAAGCACTGATTAGCGATGGACGGTTCAGAACGCGCCACGTCATCGATTTCGTTCCAAACTTCGCAATTTCGAATGCAATCTTTAAAAATTCATGACTATCGCATACGAGCTCCGTTTTCAACGTTCTTTATATCCACACGAAGTTGGGAACATACTCTGCAACTTTCGTTTAGACTCCGTCGGCTAATTTTGACTCTCTTTCTAAAAGTTACATTATTAACAGGCCAGGATAGAATTGGTCCGTTAAATTCTCATAACTTCTTCATCCGACGTCCGTTTTCGTCTGTCTTTTTATCGTTACGCTACAATTAACGAGATCTTCGATTCTCGTTTAGGTCATGTGGGCTAAAAACCGTTCGATCTAATATTCATATTTCGGGCTGTACACTGTTAATCCGAAACTTCGAAAAATCATAACTTCCTCATACGAAGTCAGATTTGGGAGTTCTTTTTATGGACGCTCTCGGTTTAACGTATTCTATGACTTTTGTTCAAATTGCTAAGGCTAAAACTCGCTCTATCGTAAATGCACTTTTTACGCTTCCCGGTATCGTATTGGTTCCGTCGCGAAACTTCAACGGGTCATAACTTCTTCGTTATAACTCGGATTTCGGCATTCTTTATATCCCCGGAATCCTTGTTTCGACCACTACAACTTTATATAAAGATATAGGGCTTATCTCACACTTTAATTTTGATGCTTATTTTTATTCTTTATTACTTATACATTTATAATTAAATAATAAACACATAAATACACATAATTCACATAATACTCAAATATTTCATCTTTATTACTTCAAAAAGAGTTACAAGAGTTGACCTAGACTATTACATTGTCAAAAATGCTTAGCCCTAAAACCTAGGAGTTACATTAGGCAATCCAACCGAAAGGTTGTGGGCTAGGGCATTCCAATCGGAAGGCTGTGGGCCAGGGGTAATCCAAAACAGGAGGTTGTGGACACATTATCTGTTTGGTTATATGTTTGTGTGGTGGTACCTTGGGGGAACTCACTAAGCTTTGGCTTACAGTTTCAATTTATTGTTTTAGGTTCTTCAGATGATCGTGGCAAAGAGAAGGCTTGATCGTGCATATCCTTCAGATTTTATGTTATTGGTTTTTGGATACTCTGATTTATGAATACACTTTTGAAAAAATGTTTTTGTAAACAATTATTGTCTTGGGGTTGTTTTAGAAAATGGAAATTTTACTATGATTTTCCGGATTTCACATCCAGCACCATAAACTTCCATTTTTGCCCTATGTAGTGTTGTTCGGTAGCCTCTCCATCACCTATCTAGAAAGATATTTTTGATAGAAACCTCATCCAACCACTTATCTTTCCAAAAATAAGTCTCATTTCCAGCTCATAATCTTCTTTCAAAGAGAAAATGCAAGTCAATATTCAATTCCTCCACACACACACACACACACATATATATATATATATATATATATATATATATATATATATATATATATATATATATATATATATATATAATGCAATATTTGACCATGTGCCCGGAAGACAAGATCTATGTTAAACCGTTGTCGCGCACGATTTAAGCAAATAATATTTTCACTGCTGGTTGCACAAGGAAGCATGGTCGAATTCTCAGAGACACAACCTAATGGTCAATGCCTCGCACATACTAGTAAAAAAAATATAAAAAGGGGGGGGTTGATTATTAAATAAAAACTAAATTGCAGTGAAAATAAACTAAATAAAACTCAATAATAAAACGAATTCCGTTTTGCTGCGACTTTCCTAATTTTGCAATAAGCTCGGATCTAGTTATTCAAAATGCATTCAATCTAATTTGGTATTGAGAAAAACTAACAATCTATATTATAATCTATTTTACCTAGTTAAATTAACCAAAACATGCTCTTCAGTTAACCCTAAAATTTTACTGTCTAATTAAACAAGCTCTTAATTAAGACCATAAAAGTTGAATTAAGATTTGTGTAAAATTCCCAGCAATACCCAATACTTCTCACAAGATCGGAAGCATAAAGATATGAAATTTCAGTTTAGACCATAGTTAAATCCCTAACACGAAACCATTCTAATATTAGTTACTTATTACCACTTGACAAGAACAATTACAGACTCTATTAATTGATTAACTATAATGATAAACCCTAGCTAGGTGATCAGACTAACAAGAATTAAAAATAAAATGTTCATTAAGTTGAAAACTGGACAGAAGCACACAATGAACACCAAATCTGATAACTGATCATAAGAAAAGTACTAGTCTACTGCAGAACTGAAAACTAGGGTTTTAGCCAGACATGGCTAAAAACAAATCTAAACTATTAAAAAGAGAAACTAAATGATTAATATTCCTAACTAAATTTAGGATATGATTCACAATGTCACACCCCAAAACCAGAATGGCGGAAACGTTCTGGGGTGGATGACGTCGTGTCAAGTATCACAACAAATGCATTATAATAATCAAAGTACGACAAAACATTGCATTAATAGTAATAGAGTTACATGGTTACATTACAATACATCAAAGTAATACAAGTAAATATAAGTAAGTACGACATGACACTAAGCTATCTTCATCAACAACTCCGGGGATGTACCTGTCTAATACTAACCTGAGAATAAAAGTTATTTGAAAAGCGAGTATCAGCATTTTTACAAATGCTGGTGATTTCATAATTATTTAGTGACATTTATCCAAATAACTTTATAAAGTAGTAGTTTAAGAAATTACAGTGTATTAGAGTTCTTTCCAGAAAATCCTATATTTTCTTTAATAACAGCAGCCTTCTACCAAGATTGGTCAGAGTTAGTGTGGTAAAAAGTAGTTTTCCCTTAATCGCTATCATTATCAAAATACTGAATTTGATTATTAAAGAAAGCAAGAGAAGTCAGGGAAATAACATATGCCTCAACAGTGAGGACTGCTGACTAAGGCAAAGGAAACATAGACTCCAGGAGAGTATCGAACGAACGACACACCTGGTTCCGTCTAACAATTGGAGACACAGACCCCAGAAGGTACCAAATGAAAGGTACAACTGGTAAGGTCTAAAACAGTGAAAAACAGACCCCAGACAGTATCAAATGAAAGATACGTCTTGTAAGGTCAAAACAGAGATAACAGACCCCAGACAGTATCAAATGAAAGATACGTCTCGTAAGGTCAAAACAGTGCGACTCTGAAAATGAATTACCAGCATACAGTGTAAATTGCCAGTGAAATACCGTTACCTTAAGGCCAAAGAATTATAAGGTAACCCGGGATACTCGTAACCATACTGACTAGAGTACCAGACGCCCTACAAGCGTCCGAAATATGACATTTGTCACCCGTTGGCTTGGTAGGCCGGGACTGTAGCTAGCAGTCTGAGTGTGGGGTTGTCAATCCCGTATAGATCTATACTCACAATGTCCGCTCTCCCTACAGGAGATTCTGGTTACCATTCTAGACGATGGAGAAGGCCGTGTCCTGAAGATGAATCCCAAATAGTGGGTAGAGACTTCCAAATAGTGGGTAGTGTGTGAGTGCTGAACTAGAGGTAGAGACTTCCAAATAGTGGGTAGTGTGTTTCTAATGTAAGTGTAGACTAGAGGTAGAGACTCTTAACTGAACTGACTAGAGAATTCTTGTATGTCCATACTCATATACATAGTATATAACTAATGAACCAAACGACCTTCGGACGGCCATCCGATCCCACCAGACCACATCTCAACGAAGAAAAGGAAATAGGGCGGACGAGCCTTCCTAAGTCTTTCAATCATTATTTATATGTACCTATACAAGCACAGACATACATCTATCTACTACTGAGTGTGTAACAAGTAGGAGTGATTCTTGTGAAGTAGGAGTGTCTAACGAGTGAAGTAAGAGAAATCAACAAGTGTAGCATGAGTGTCTAACAAGTGAAGTAAGAGCGTTCAACAAGTGAAGTAGGAGTGTCTAACAAGTGTAGGCGTATCTCGAAGTAGACGCGACATTAAGTGAAGTAGGAGCGTATCGAGTATAAGTGAAGTAGAAGCGATATTAAGTATAAGTGAAGTAGGAACGTATCACTAAGTAAGAGTGTGAACAAGTATAAGCGTCCATCAGGTATAAATGTATCACGAAGTGGAAACGTTATCAAGTATAAGTATAAAAACATAGACGTAAACTTTGGAAAACCTTTATATTTTAAGAAAATCACGACTTTGTATTCCTTTGTGAAATAAGTTTGATTTAAAACTTTTAGAAATTCTTTGGAAACCTTTCATAAATCAGTTTGAAATGAAACTTTGATAAAGCAGTAAAAGTAAGAACTTGAACGAGTGAAAACCTTTTAGAAAACCATTTATAGTGTCCTACTAGGTAAAACAGTATACAGTGTGGTAAAATCTTGTGCATGCGGGTTATTAATCACATGTGATTGATATGATAACTAGCATGTTTAAATTGTATTCCCCCCTATAAAACATGTAAAAACATTTAAAAGGTTCATTCAGGGGTATGAACTCACCTGGTGTAAGTAGGTCCGACGAGGGTGCCGGTTGGGTGTTCGGTGTCACGTAACGACTCGAACACACTCAATGACCTATTTAACATATGATAACATATGTTCACATACAATTAGTATATTTAATACTAATTAAACAAATATACGCGCTCAAAGGAGCGGAAAACACTTTGGATAAGTGTTTGGGTGTCTCGGGTAGCGTCTAAAGGTGTGTATGGCTTAGGAATGGAGTTTACTCTCTGAGAGTAAACTCCCAAAGCTTAGTTTACGGCCCAGGGACATCTCCCCATGAGTTTACGGCCGTAAACTCATGGTGAGGGGTTCTAGTGTGTTTTAAGGCTTCTAACTTGTTCATGGAATTATTCTAAGTCCAAAACTATATAGTATGAGTGGGTTTAAGGTCTTTAAGGGCATCTTAATGGAGTTTACGGCCCAGGGACAACTCCTAAGGGAGTTTACGGCCGTAAACTCTCATTCCTTGAGTTTATTGAAGTTTCAAGCCCGTAATACCTTGCTAGCAATTTAATATGAAGTGTGAGGCCATTTGGGGGGATTAAAACTATCATTTGGGTATGTTTAGGGGTGTTTATGACCCTGGTACATGCTTGGGCCATAAACTCCTTTTGTCCCTCCACTTTGATGTGTTTAAATGGTTTAAACCCAAAATGATAAGCCCCTAATTTATGTATGAAGCCCTGGGGTGGTTTGGGAGTGTTTTTAGGGCTTTTTAACATGTATAAGAGGTGTTTACAGCCTTGGCATATTCCTGGGCCGTAAACTCTCTTTTACCCCCTAAAATCATGTGATTTAATGTTTAAACACTCCTAGGCAAATCCCTTAATTTATTTCCAAGCCTTTAGGGACATTTTGGGGTCATTTTGGCCTCATTTAAGGTGTTTACGGCCTAAGGAGGAGCTTAGGCCGTAAACTCCTCTCCCATAGCTTCTAAGTCCGATTTTTGGGTTACAAACACAACCAATAATGTTTAGAATAAGCTAGGGTAAGTGGACTTACGATTTGGAAGCGTTTGGTTGCAGATTCGGGGCGAAAACGAGTCTAGAGAGAGAGTATAGAGAGAGAGGGTGGAAAATCTCAAAATGGAGTTTACTCCCCCTTGTATATGGGTGGGAGTTGGAGCTCAATGGAATTCTACCCAATACTGCCGTTATACGGGGCTTTTGGTCGCACTCGATTTAGTGGTCGTAATAATAAAAACTAACTTTTTCCAATTAAATGGAAATGTATGTTATGTGTTTTTATTCCCTTTTATCACGACTTAACGGAAAATTAAATATAAACAAATGAAATGTTTATTTAATTGACAACCCCTAATTAACGAAACTTTTATAAACTGGAATATTCCGTTAACGGTAACGGGGAAATGTAACGGAACAACTTGGGTTGTCACATCATCCCCCCGTTAGAGGGAATTTCGTCCCGAAATTCAGGTCTAGGCAAGGAAGTAGGTATGAATGGCCAAGTAGAGGTAAGAGAGTACTTCCTATACGGTTGTCCTCGCATTCCCAAGTGAACTCTAGTCTGTGTTTGTCATTCCGACAGACCTTCACATACGGGATGCGGATTCCGTGTAGTGTAGCTAGTGGGTTCCAACTGGTGTATCTACAAGGTTAGGATTCTCAATGGATTCTATCAAGATGAGTGAGGCATGAAGAGTGATGTAGGGAAATCGCATATCTAGTCTAAGAAGTGGATCGATCAGGTGTGAGTCTTGTGGTATATCCGAAGGTACTAGTGGTCTGAAGAGGGTTGGACCAAGTCCCTGAGGATTTTCAGATGGTCCTAAGCTCTCGGAATGTTAGAGCTTTTCAGTACTCAGAACATAGTGTACTTCTATGGCAGATCATTACTGGCGCGATCGCTATTCCGAAGTTCCTAACGTTCTTTCCCGTACTGGTAGTGTAGTCCTTCAGGTTGGTTCTTAGAAAGCTCGGGTGGTCTTTGGTTTCGCATTTCCTGTCAACTGGCTGATAGAGACTTTCTAGGTCATCAGATGGGTTGCGTATCTACGGTTATCTGTCTGCTGTAGAGTGTCTATCTCAAGCTTGTGCAAAACGGACCTGCACTAACGAATCTTGAGACACGGAAACCCTGAGGGTCGGGGAGATAGGGTTTCACCAGACGAGTGTTGGACTATCTCAGGAGGTGTTTCTACTATTTCTGGGTGAGATAGTATTCGTGGAACACCTAATAGTCCAATGGATCTCTAAGACTTTGGTTTATTCTAGCGTGGAAAGTGCATGCTCCTGCATAACCCTTCGACTAACACCAGGACTGGTGTCAAGTCTATAACCTCTTCGGGATCTGGGTCATGAGGCTTAACGCAACTACTTTCGCACTTGATCAAGTATTCTTGGCTGCAAAGGTTATCCTGTGGATTCTCGGTATTCTAGTGTTCACTTCGGAGAATGAAATCTATCGTTTACAGGGCGACGACGATTTCCTCCATACGAGAGGGTGGAGGGTGATAGGCACTACATGTCTATAACAGGGTGGGCAAGGTGCCTGAGTAGTAAGAGCATCTACTGCAACTACTCTTCCGAAGGTTCTGAGTTTCCTCGGTCTAGGTCAATTCTAGTGAGTATAGGGTCTCATCACTCGGAACTTTACTAGCTTAACCTGCGGTGATTCTCTTGACTCCGACTCCTATGTTATGGAATAGGGTGAAGGGTTTTGCTAACAGGTTCATGGTAGAGCTTATACTTAGCCTAACCACCAATACTTGGTGTATGCAAGCAATATACAATTGAGGTCGGCAGGATGTTCAACTGTGCGACTCCACCCCAAACCCACAACCCAACGAGGAACAGGGAGTAGGGAGGAAACACACACCTTAAATCTTTTTGATCTCAATTGTATACCACCTTTACGCATATACCTGGTTATGGTGGTCATTCCTTATGAGTTCTAATCTTTATGCTTACGAACCTGACGTGCGAGGTGCGAAGGGTCTTTTTGGGGAAACTATGAAGTACGCTTCGGATGGTTATCATATTCTGGAGTATCTACAGTGTCTTTCACTTCGGTTTCCATCTGACTACGAGGGGTTGGTCAACGGCGCGGGGTACCCTCTCTTGGGTACTTCGGAAGGTTTGAGATAAGAGGGACGATTGACGGATCGCATTAGGTTTGATTTATTTGTGTTAGGTTTAGGTTCAGGAGAACCTTTATTTGCCGGCATGGCTACGGGGAAAGTTCTTTTTACACAGCACTAAGAATGTACACATGGTTGCACGAAGTCAAATCACGATCAATAGAGTCGTCGGAGTTGGCACACTCCAACATGATATATAATGAAGGTTGATAGAGTCATGTGCCGAATAGGCACACAAGTTCTAGGCGTCTCGGGTTTTGTCCTATGTATCACTACCGCGGATACTTGGACCGATAGAGTCGACGCGTAACTATAGAGGGTCCTAAGTGTTTCCGAATAGAGTACCTTTTGATGAGTGGATTCTCACAAGGCATTTCTATAATCGCCTCACATATACTAGTCATGTATATTTAAGGTGGGGAGGACTATTGACTGAGCGACCCCGCCCTAAATCCACAACCAAACGAGGAACAGGAAATGAGGCGGCATTCGCTCACTCTAGGTCTGTCCATCTTAAATATACATGGCCGTAACGTATGTGTTTAGCCATTATAGTTTTACCTGATGAATTTTTAAATTTTATAACAGTGCTGCGAATTTCGCCCTACTGGAAAGAATTTACATTTGAATTAGTCTTTTATTGTTTTTAGTTTAGTTACCCGATATCGAGAGACGTACCAAAATCTAACGAGTTCCTTGATGCTCTTCCCTAAGCAGTAGAGTTAGGCTCATCCTGTGTCCTTGTTATTTCCTTCAGTTGGGCAATCCCTCTTGAAGTGTCCCATTTCACCACATAGGTGGCAAACTGTATGGGTCGCCACATT
This sequence comes from Lactuca serriola, assembly GCF_051521515.1. NCBI lineage: Eukaryota > Viridiplantae > Streptophyta > Magnoliopsida > Asterales > Asteraceae > Lactuca > Lactuca serriola. The sequence continues at coordinate 74,424,426 of NC_136416.1, forward strand.
GGTGGTGGATGTGATGAACTCAACCGGGGTTCTACAGACGCGATCAGTATGCCCCAACATGTGGCACCTAGCACATAAGAGTTCCCGGCAGGCACCATGATGATGGTAGCTGCACTTGCTGCAGTGGGGAAGGTCTCCTAGGTATGGTCTTCTTGAGGTCGGGAGGGAAGGATTGACAGGGGTATAGACTGCCTCAGCTCGTCGCCTTTCAGGAGGTCCTTGAGCCGAGGTACTTCCCTCCTCAATCTTGAGTTTTCTATTTAGTGGGTTCGGTGAAGGTTCTTGGGTGACTGGGTATGAAAGTGTTGGTTGCTGCTGTCCATCGCCAGGATTGGAAATCCTGATAGGGCCCTTGCTAACATTGGCGGTGTTAGCATTCAGGTGAGCCATGACAGCTGCTACGGCTGCCGAGACTGCAGCTTGGAACGTAGCTTCATCGAATAAGAGAGTAGGTTTCTTGCTTGTGGACTCGTTACGCTTCTTCAGTGGCATGGTTTCTCCTACACGGAAAGGAATACAAGGTAATGAGAGACGATGGCTAACCCTGGACATATCTGTCCTGACTGTATTAGGTATAAGCTTTTCCCGTGCCTCGGGTACTGGTTGTCTGAGTGTCGACCTACATCCCTATGATGTAGTCCTGGTAATCGAAGTGGGTGTATGAGTATCGGAAAAAGGCCATAAGATGTGAGTCGTTCCTACTAAGTCACCTTTGTACTGGGAAAGGTTTCACTCTCTGGCCTGGAGAGATTTGAGAACGGTTCGGAACGAAACTGCGGAAAGAGAGGCTCATGAAAGCTTATGGCTAAACACTCTCAATAAAGGTGCGGGGATCCGCCCTAATCGTGTATCTGGCAACGGGAAACGACGACTTTACCTAACACATAGCGTGAGTAGTGTAACCACTAACTCACTAAGTTGTATTATTTTATGGGTGTATTAGCGTGACGAACACGAGGAAAAGACAATTCCCGGGTTCCATGTATTGGCTCCCTCGGTCTGCCTCGTATCTTTGACTGAAGTCGGCGTTGGTTTCCTTCGGGTAGTTACCTAGGGTTCTCTCCTCGTATGGACATATTGAATTTCTACTCCGCCTTCCTTCCGATTCCAACTCTGGGTATCACCACTTCATGATGGATGACTGGGAATCTCCGAAGTTTAGGCGAGTTTCTCACCGACGTCCCTAAAAGATATAGGCACTTGGTGAATTCAATAGTCTCGACCTAGTTCATTCGTTTCCTAGCTGGAAATCTTCTCAATGAACTTCTTCGGGGTTGGAATCAACTCTTTTGACAGGCACTGAAGTGGATAGGGTTGTCTACAGGGTTCGCGCAAGAATGGAAATGTCTAAAGAATCCTAAGAGATTATTAACATTTCACTGTATGATCCATATCGAGTCCTGCTACGATTACACAGGGTATACAAATCATATATAACTTAGATCCGATAGGCCTTCGAATATGTGATACTACTCAATATCCACATCCCAACGAGGAAAAGGAAGTAGAGCGAAACCACACATTCTTAGCCTATGGGCTCCTTATTATATATAACCTTGGGAGTACACCCTCTGCAGTCGTAGGTATATCAATAAGGATCTTTTTTTTTTGGTTATTCACGCAAGGTTGTTTATGTATTCTAAAATACCCCTATGGTATTTTAATTCTCGTTTGCTTCTTATCTTCTGAGTATCATTCTGGGATTAGTGTGGATCTTTTAGCGTTCTAAAATACTCCTATAGTATTTTAACTTTATGTTTGGCTCTAGCAATCCTAGTTGGTAAGTTTCAGACCTGTTGTACACCACTATCACTCCCAAGCACATGTTCATCGCATCTCGGATAAATATAGTTGATCAGGTTACATTTATCCCAGCTTATGATTACATAACTTCCTAGGTTTGACGGTAATGCTCAACATCCGAAGACTTTTATTCTTGTTGTTCTTGTGATACTTGTGTTTGAGTGTTTAGGTTTTGGATGTTATTATACTTTGGTAAAATATGATTATATTTTAAAGTATAATTCCTTGTCAGAGTGTTTTATCCCTTTGTGTTTATAGGTTGTATATCTTTTATGAATTGATATACTTAGCTCACTATAAACAATGCTCTGATACCAATCTGTCACACCCCAAAACCGGAACGGCGGAAACGTTCTGGGGTGGATGACGTCATGTCAAGTATCACAACAAATGCATTATAGTAATCAAAGTACGACAAAACATTGCATTAATAGTAATAGTTTTACATGGTTACATTACAATACATCAAAGTAATACAAGTAAATATAAGTAAGTACGGCATGGCACTAAGCTATCTTCATCAACAGCTCCGGGGATGTTCCTGTCTAATGCTAACCTGAGAATACAAGTTATTTGAAAAGCGAGTATCAACATTTTTACAAATGCTGGTGAGTTCATAAGTATTTAGTGACATTTATCCAAATAACTTTATAAAGTAGTAGTTTAAGAAATTATAGTGTATTAGAGTTCTTTCCAGAAAATCCTATATCTTCTTTAATAACAGCAGCCTTCTACCAAGACTGGTCAGAGTTAGTGTGGTAAAAAGTAGTTTTCCCTTAATCGCTATCATTATCAAAATACTGAATTTGATTATTAAAGAAAGCAAGAGAAGTTAGGGAAATAACATATGCCTCAGCAGTGAGGACTGCTGACTAAGGCAAAGGAAACATAGACTCCAGGAGAGTATCGAACGAACGACACACCTGGTTCCGTCTAACAATTGGAGACACAGACCCCAGAAGGTACCAAATGAAAGGTACAGCTGGTAAGGTCTAAAACAGTGAAAAACAGACCCCATACAGTATCAAATGAAAGATACGTCTTGTAAGGTCAAAACAGAGATAACAGACCCCAGACAGTATCAAATGAAAGATACGTCTCGTAAGGTCAAAACAGTGCGACTCTGAAAATGAATTACCAGCATACAGTGTAAATTGCCAGTGAAATACCGTTACCTTAAGGCCAAAGAATTATAAGGTAACCCGGGATACTCGTAACCGTACTGACTAGAGTACCAGACGCCCTACAAGCATCCGAAAAATGACATTTGTCACCCGTTGGTTTGGTAGGCCGGGACTGTAGCTAGCAGTCTGGGTGCGGGGTTGTCAATCCTGTATAGATCTATACACACAATGTCTGCTCTTCCTACAGGAGATTCTGGTTACCATTCTAGACGACGGAGAAGGTCGTGTCCTGAAGATGCATCCCAAATAGTGGGTAGAGACTTCCAAATAGTGGGTAGTGTGTGAGTGCTGAACTAGAGGTAGAGACTTCCAAATTGTGGGTAGTGTGTTTCTAATGTAAGAGTGTGAACAAGTATAAGCGTCCATCAGGTATAAATGTATCACGAAGTGGAAACGATATCAAGTATAAGTATAAAAACATAGACGTAAACTTTGGAAAACCTTTATATTTTAAGAAAATCACGACTTGGTATTCCTTTGTGAAATAAGTTTGATTTAAAACTTTTAGAAATTCTTTGGAAACCTTTCATAAATCAGTTTGAAATGAAACTTTGATAAAGCAGTAAAAGTAAGAACTTGAACGAGTGAAAACCTTTTAGAAAACCATTTATAGTGTCCTACTCGGTAAAACAGTATACAGTGTGGTAAAATCTTGTACATGCGGGTTATCAATCACATGTGATTGATATGATAACTGGCATGTTTAACTTGTATTCCCCCCTTATAAAACATGTAAAAACATTTAAAAGGTTCATTCAGGGGTATGAACTCACCTGGTGTAAGTAGGTCCGACGAGGGTGCCGGTTGGGTGTTCGGTGTCACGTAACGACTCGAACACACTCAATGACCTATTTAACATATGATAACATTTGTTCACATACAATTAGTATATTTAATACTAATTAAACAAAGATACGCGCTCAAAGGAGTGGAAAACACCTTGGATAAGTGTTTGGGTGTCCCGGGTAGCGTCTAAAGGTGTGTATGGCTTAGGAATGGAGTTTACTCTCCGAGATTAAACTCCCAAAGCTTAGTTTATGGCCCAGGGATATCTCACCATGAGTTTACGGCCGTAAACTCATGGTGATGGGTTCTAGTGTGTTTTAAGGCTTCTAACTTGTTCATGGAATTATTCTAGGTCCAAAACTATATAGTATGAGTGGGTTTAAGGTCTTTAAGGGCATCTTAATGGAGTTTACGGCCCAGGGACAACTCCTAAGGGAGTTTACAGCTGTAAACTCTCATTCCTTGAGTTTATTGAAGTTTCAAGCCCGTAATACCTTGCTAGCAATTTAATATGAAGTGTGAGGCCATTTGGGGGGATTAAAACTATCATTTGGGTATGTTTAGGGGTGTTTACGGCTCTGGTACATGCCTGGGCCGTAAACTCCTTTTGTCCTTCCATTTTGATGTGTTTAAATGGTTTAAACCCGAAATGATAAGCCCCTAATTTATGTATGAAGCCCTAGGGTGGTTTGGGAGTGTTTTTGGGGCTTTTTGACATGTATAAGAGGTGTTTATGGCCTTGGCATATGCCTGGGCTGTAAACTCTCTTTTACCCCCTAAAATCATGTGATTTAATTTTTAAACACTCCTAGGCAAATCCCTTAATTTATTTCCAAGCCTTTAGGGACATTTTGGGGTCATTTTGGCCTCATTTAAGGTGTTTACGGCCTAAGGAGGAGCTTAGGCCGTAAACTCCTCTCCCATAGCTTCTAAGTCTGATTTTTGGGTTACAAACACAACCAATAATGTTTAGAATAAGCTAGGGTAAGTGGACTTACGATTTGGAAGCGTTTGGTTGTGGATTCGGGGCGAAAACGAGTTTAGAGAGAGAGAGAGAGAGTATAGAGAGAGAGGGTGGAAAAGCTCCAAATGGAGTTTACTCCCCCTTATATATGGGTGGGAGTTGGAGCTCAGTGGAATTCTACCCAATACTGCCGTTATACGGGGCTTTTGGTCGCACCCGATTTAGTGGTCGTAATAATAAAAACTAACTTTTTCCAATTAAATGGAAATGTGTGTTATGTGTTTTTATTCTCTTTTATCACGACTTAACGGCATATTAAATATAAACAAATGAAATGCTTATTTAATTGACGACCCCTAATTAACGTAACTTTTATAAACTGGAATATTCCGTTAACAGTAAGGGGGAATGTAACGGAACAACTTGGGTTGTCACGCACAATCTTTAGATCTTTAGAAAGTGAAGAAAAGTATCAGAAATCGCTTACAGAAGGATTTTTCGTCGTCTGGATGTGTCTAAGCTCGAATCTGATCAAGAGGGTCATATTTATATGCAAGCAGGAACCTTCTGGAGCAAGTAAACGAAATCTGCGATAGCAAATATAGGAAATATGATCGTAAATTTGGCGATTTTCTCCAAAATTCTTAGTTAATGAAGTACGATGATATTCTCGACATATTTTGCGTTGCATCATAAAAATGCGATTGCAGATATATATATATATATATATATATATATATATATATATATATATATATATATATATATATATATATATATATATATATATATATATATAAACACACACATATGATCGCATATTTTGCGAATTTTCTTCCAGATGACTTTTTTCGACCTTGTAAATCCTTGATCAACAAATATGAACGCAGATGTCAAAAAATGTGATCGCATATATGGATTTTTGCCTCGTTTCAGACACGATTCTTCAGTTTAAGCATTCCAAGTCATTCGTAAGCATCATTCTTCAGTTCTAACTCCATTTAGGCTCCAAATATGTATCCGACTTACCCTAAAGTACTGCTCCAATCGATTATCTGAAAACGACACAGAAAACGCTAACAGTACGGGAATCCTGATAAAATACATGAGTTGAACATTACTTAAACTAATGACATGAAAATGTACAAATTATGATGCTAAATGCTAATAAAAACTACCCTAAAAGATGCATAAAACTGCATCTATTAATCTAGCAATAGGCTTACTGTCCAAACCACTTATATTATGCCACACATTCATGCATTTTAACCAAAGATTTGTACCTTCCATTTTGAATCTCCACATCCAATTTGCTAAGAGGGCTAGGTTTAAAGATCTAAGGCACCCAACATCGGACCCTATTTTCTCTTGGTCATGACCACCGTATTCTAAGCCCTTCAATGGATCTTTTTGCAATCACCTTTCCCATTCCAAAGGAACTCCTCCTAAAGTCCCCCAAACAATAAATAATCATTTTCGGAGCTTTAAAAAGCGAAAAATAGTAAAGGGCAACGCCACTCAAGACAGAACTAACAAGAGTGAGATAGCCTCCAAAAGATAAAGTACTAGCTTTCCAAGAAGATAACTTTGATTTAAACTTCTCAACAATAGGATTCCAAGATCTACCTAACTTCATGTTAGCACCTATGGGAAGCCCAATATAAGTAAACAAAAATCTATTGGGCTCACAACACAAAATACAAACAAGGCATTCAATCTTGACATCTTTTACCCGCACACCATAAACTTTTCTTTTATGAAGATTTACTCTCAAGCTTTGTTCTCTGTCTCACATCTATAGTAAGTTAATTATGAACATGATGGATAAATTTAGGTTCACGACGAGTTCCAGGGGATTCAATGGAGGTTCATCAGTTTGCAATTTGGACTTGTTGATTGGAATTCAAAAAAAAGCCATTAAAACTTATCAAACACGGTGAAGGTGAGATCCATATGAGTGTTCATGGAAATGGTTAGTTAAACATACAAATATGCAATTAGATCTAATTAGAGATTGAGAGATTGGAACGAAGTGATAAGATCTATGTTCAATCTTGGAGAAATTTTGTTTGAATCTCTGTTTGATGTCAATGTTGAACGTATCGTGGGGAAGACGAAAAGTGAAAAAATCAATGGTGTGGATTGATGTAAATATCTCGCTATTAGTACTCAGATGATGAGATGGAGTTTGTGATGCTTTGTTTTGTCATATGAGCTTCGATATGCTGCAAACCCATTTTAGTTTAAGATATCACTGGTTGGCTATGAGCATGATGTTCCGACGAGATCTTGATGCTTCTTTTTCGAGAGAACATAACCAACATTACTTCCATACATGTTCTTAGCCTCGATTATGGTGGATGTACAAATGGTGGAGATGGAGAAGAAAGAGGACCAGGGACTACAATGTCTTCACCGATGGTAGAGATGGAGACGATGAAGAAGCTTGGGACGTAGATCCATAATTAGGTTAGGGTGATTAAATGAACATGTCAAGACCCATTTTGTTTCCTCATAATATAAGAAAAAAACCATAAAGGGTCATTTAAACCATTTCAAGAAAGTTTGTTACTATCCCAATTATCCACATAGAAAAAAAAACCACTTAAAATTCCAGTTTGACCGTAGATTTAAACCTTAGATCTCCACTTGTTTGCAATTCTGAAAAGCTTTGCGAATGTTTTCACCACCCCTCTCCAGGACCTAAAAAAACTATAAAGAAATAACTACAAATAGTTCTTATATAGTTTGAGCAACTCTAATTCTCCAAATAAGCAATGGGTATAACTTATAACACACTAAGTTATTGACACATAAGTAATGAAAAACATGTGTGTGTGTGTGTGTGTGTGTATATATATATATATATATATATATATATATATATATATATATGTGACATCCCCAAAATCTCGGCCAGAAAAGACCGATTTTCATTTATGCTTTTAAATATTTTCAGAGTAAATCCTTTTGATTTGAAAGAGTTGCGGAATTTGTTCCCAAAAACAAAACATGATAAAACATTGTTTACCGAAGCATTTCATAAAAGAAATGTATTTTCATTATAATCAAAACTCGGGGTGTCATGTTCCGATACAGACCAATAAGCATAAACGAATACATTACAAGTCATATAACAAATATAAACATATGCAGACTTGTAAACAAAACAACTTGATGGTTCATCCATCTCATGCCCTTCCGCTACTACCTGTAATACAATTTAAAACTGAGTGGGTCAGGCTTGGGAGCCTGGTGAGCATATAGGGTTTTCAACCCACAATAAATATCATATTTAATTTTCACCAACCAACAATAACCCAATTACCCATTCCCGTTATTCTCACTTTAATGTCCCTAAAACAACTAACATAAGGGACCTAGTCTAAGAATATTTCATCGGGGCGACAACACATGCTTCGGGGGTACCTCAGCAATATAAGTCAAATAAGGCAACCATGAGGGGGATGGAGTACAGCGAATGAACACCCAAGTTCATTAACACCTACAGGTGGCGAACCTGCTAATGTTTCCACAAGACTGTCTAGAATAGCCAGTGGTCGTCATCTAAACTCCGCTAGATGACTCAATCAAACAACAACGAGGCCTCTCATCTGTTTATTACACACCAACTGTCTACCCATGTTCTACCCAACATATTAGTAGATAAAAATATACATTTGTATACATAGTTTAAAGAAAACCTGTATAGCATGCTTTAATCAACACATATATCACATAACAGATGAGGCACACACACACATAACACATATCTCATAGAGAAATAATCAGATCTATAAGATAGAAGAGAGTGAATAAACATTCACACATAACACAACCAAATATATACACATAGCACGTATTTTTATATAAAATACTTCGTATTATTGTATTAGAAAGAAAATAACTACACACTCACCTGATCAGAAGACGATCGGACAGCACTACGGCTTATAGGAGTAGTATTCCTCAGCAGATCTGGAAGATCTCCTCGAAAATCGAACTTCTCGCGGGCAGAGCTTCGACTCGGGAACCGCACTTCTCGGGATCTTCGGGATCTCGGGACTTGCCTCGGGGCTAGAGTATGATACCGGGACTTCGGGATAGCTTCGGCACGAAAAACGATGCAAAAGACTAGAGAGAAGAGAAGAAAATGAATAAGAATCAAGGCTGTCTTCGGATCCTTTATATAGAGGCTGGAACCTTGGAGTACGCGGGGCGTACAGGGCTCCGAAATCGTCATTGCATGCGTCATCCGAAGTGTCGACACTATCGGAGTACGCGGGGCGTTCTCGCGTACGCGGGGCGTACTTCGGATCAGACGGGTGACTCGGCTTCGGATAATACTTCCGAATTTTGAATTAAAAATAAATACAAAATGATTAATAAACTTCGGAAATTCATAACTTCTTCATACGAACTCCGTTTTCGACGTTATTTATATCCACGGAAAGGTGAGACCATGCTCTACGACTTTCGTTTAGACTCCGTCGGCTAATTTTGACTTTATTTTTTATTAATTATTTTTAATAGGCCGGGACAGAAACTTTCGTTATAAATTCATAACTTCTTCGTTTGACGTCCGTTCTTGCCTAACTTTTTATCGCTTCGATACCAACAATGAGATCTTCGATTTTCATTTAGATTGCTTCGGCTAACAACCGCTCGATCTCAAATCGAGTAAAACAGGCTGTATATCGCTAAGCCGGAACTTCGATAAATCATAACTTCCTCATACGAAGTCAGATTTGGGCGTTCTATATATATTCGGAAACCTCGTTTCAATCACTACAACATTAACCAAAGATATTAAGTTTATTTTAAACTTAAATTCCGACGCTTATTTTTATTCTTAATTAATCAAACCACATAATTAAGCAATTAAGCACAAAACACATAATACTCAAATAATACACTTTTATTATTTCAAAACGGGTTACAAATGTCAACCTAGACTATTACATTGCTACAAATGGCAAGCCCGAAACACAGGCGTTACAATATATATATATATATATATATATATATATATATATATATATATATATATATATATATATATATATATATATATACACGTTTTTCATTACATATATATATATATATATATATAGAGAGAGAGAGAGAGAGAGAAAGAGCTAGGTTCAAATGTTTTTAGCAAATAGTGTGTGCCTAAATGCACCAATGAGAATTCAGAAAACAATAAATCATTAATTAAATTAAAAAAATGGTATAATAGTAAACTTAGTATATCTAATTATGGTAAAAAAAAAATCATTCAATTAATCTCTCCTTAATTAGTTAAACCCTAGAAAACCAACATCCCTTTATCAATCAGCCGTCGCTCACAAAATTATCTCGCCTCCACACCGGCGTTTCTTCGATTTCGCCACTGTGCAACTTCGTCGGTAGCGGATTGATACCAATTCATCGATCAATTCATATTCACCGGTTCATTCATCTACTACGTCTCTATTTTCCCGTTCGAAAGGTTTGTGATTTTTTCCCCTGTAAATATTTGATTTTCATTTCTTTTACTTCTTGTTTGCTAGCGATTCTTCCAATGGATGCTACTATTTACGATTCTTTTTCATCTATCCAGGGCATTTGTTTGTTCGATTTTTCCCATTAAACTTTTTTCATTCAACACTGAGAAAAAAGAGTTGATAAATGTTTTAATTTAATAATACTTGGATTTAATATAATGAATACTGAGAATTTATGAATGATTTATACAAGCATGTGGGTGGCGTTAATGGGAAACAATGTCTTTTTGCTGTTAGTGTGCCACCAACTATTTTTTTGTGGATTTTTCTGGTTAAGTTTGAAACTCAATTTACTTTTCCTTTTTCCCAAATCCCGTCTACATAATAACATTTCTTTTTGTGATAAGTAAATAGAGTAAATTACCGTATTGATTGTTCATATGAATTTTATGTTTATGGTTCTTAATTGGAATTTTATTCATTCATGATTTATACAAAGTGTGGTGATTTAGGGAGCGCCCTAAAAGTGTTTGATGAAATGCTAAAGAGATATATTATCGTATTGATTGCTCAACATGTCATGGCCTCAAATTGTATTCATGGTTAGTGATGAAATTTTTATCGAATGTTTTTCGATTCTGCATATCATCTCCATTTTTCTATTGATTTATGCATTTTTTAATTGGATATTTTTCCAATAGAATGCATACGGTAACTGAATCTTGAATTTCAATTCTATCGGAATGGAATCACGAATTCCAATTATGTTGGAATGTAATATGAATATTTTTTTATAGTTTTTATTCTCTTAGAAACCGAACACAGGAGGTATACCCTCCTGTGTAACTCATTAACTTTGCAAACTTTATTAATTAAAATGAACCCTCATCTATGAAATTTTAATCCAATTGCTTTTTGATTTTGATTTTGGAACACAATCATCAGTTTTTTAACCAACAAATAAGTATATATGTTGATAATTCTATGTATCCTGCTATTTCAGTTTCATAGTTTTTTTTTTCTATTTAGATTGTTAGGTTTTTTTAATGCATCTTAATGTCGATCACCTTAAGCAGTGAATTACCGTAACCAATTCTGTCAGAATAAAATTGGTTTCTATTATTGTTATTGGTTTGATTCTTATAGAATAACATCCTAAATAATGAAACATTACATTCTTTCAAAATAATATATATATTGCAAGTTTACGGATGATTGTTAATGTTGATTTGTAGAAATTATAGTTATATTCTATTTGAATGTATATCACATTCTATTAGAATTAATTGTTTTATTCTATTTAATACAGTAAAATTTTTAATATTTTGAAAGTTGATTATGTTTTACTTGTGAATTTAGGTTTTGAAGAAGTTGACATTAATGTGGAAAATGAAGAAAACATGGAGAACGATATTTGTATTCTAACATAATGTATTCAGTCAGAATTTATAAATTGTTTCTTAACAAGAATATTCTTTCGGAATAGAGTGGTGTTTTTGTTAGATTTTGATATATTTTTTTTAACCATTTTTAGTTTTAATCTTTAAGAATAAATGTAATCGTCAAACCATTATTAGTCATAATTTTTTTAGAATGATTGTAATAATTGTTTATAGTCTTTTTCTTTACTGATGAATCTAAATAATGATTCTTAAAGAATAAAATTCGTATTCTTTAGAAAAATGTTATTATTAATAATATGTTGTATAATTCTTTAAGCATGTTTAATATAAAAAATATCTTGAATGAAACAATATTCTGGAAGAATAAAACCACAAATATATTTACTAGTTTATTGTTGACTTTTTTTGTCATTCTCACAGAATAAAATCGGCTATTATTAAAAGTAACATTAAAATTTAAATATAATTAATTTAAATAATTCAGATTTTTTAAAAATAAAGGAATTAATGATTCCTTAAAATCCGAGAATTTCTTTTTTTAAAACAGGTTAATTGACCAAAATACCCTTTTGCTGAAATTTCTGTGATTATATGATACATGATACCCTATTGTAATATCATAGACCCCCAAATCATGATTGTTGATTCTATTCATCCGGTGGTCCAGATCTATGCATTCTGGCACACAATAGTTACTAGAAACAATATAACCTAACCGTGTATATATATATATATATATATATATATATATATATATATATATATATATATATATATATATATATAGGGGAGAGTTTAATTGAGAAAAAAAAAAGGATGAGAATGGGGGAATCATTCTCAGTCAATCATTTATTTTTACCGCAAAAGCCTCCAACGTACCGGCTAAAATGAGAAAGGAATGCACATGTGTTTTCCAGCAAAACATATTTCCTTAAACTATGTTAATCATTACCTTTTTATATATACAAAAACATAGTTTTCTTTGTTTTTTTTTTTTTTTTAATTTTTAGAAGCTATTTTTATCAAAAAAAATGATTTTAAATATACCAAAATTCATGATTTTTTATTCTCTACAATTTTAAGATAAAATAAAAAAAAAATTTGTTTTATATTTTCAGCTATTGTTATTCATAAGTGAATAAAAATGCATCAGGTTTTGTTACAGTACATTCGTTATTCACTTATGAATAAAAAGTGTGATTTTTTGTTTTTTACAATTTAAGTATCATTCATATATGAATATAGCATATAATAAACATAGTATATTCATATTTTAATATTGGAAGATGCATTCACTTGTGAATATTAACATAGTATATTTACTTGTGAATACTAAATGATATATTCACTTATGAGTATTAAATGATATTTCATATGTAAATATTACATAATATTACATGGTATATCACATGTGAATATTACATAGTATATTTATTTGTGAATATTAGATGATATATTCACTTATGAATATTACACAATATATTCACATATGAATATTACAAGGTATATTCACTTGTGAATATATTCACTTATGAATATTTGAAGGTATTTTGACAAATATATATAATTTTTATATGTTATTTACATATAAATAACATACAGACTTGCATATTTGTTTTGTGGTTTTTAATAATCATATACTGATTCAGGTGAGAAAACATATTCATATGTGAATATAACGTGGTAATTTAGTTTATGCATTTCATCAAACAGTTAGAGTGCATACAAGTTAACTATTTTTAAAATGTTAAAAACATCAAGTTATCAATTCCAAATCATCATATACTTCCGATTTCGACTTTAGATGCGACATCCTATGTCTGATCGATTTCTCATTTTGATTTTGATTTCCGAAAATCCGATTGGGAACCTGTGAGTACCGATTCTGAGTCCTTCAATGTCGACTGTGACTGCGAGTCCAGAACTCCGATTCCAATTTCACGAACAACGAAGAAATTCCGGTTTAGTTGAAGAAATCTGGATGATTATTGAAGGTTGGAGGAAATTTTTTGATGATGAACGACCTGTTATCGAATTCTCTATAGTTACATATTTGAGATTGAAGGTTATTAACATATTTACAAGTTTGCCACTGTGTCTTTTTATGCTTAGATTAAATTCTATTTTCTTAATTGAACCCACCTCTCTCTCTCTCTCTCTCTCTCTCTCTCTCTCTCTCTTTATATATATATATATATATATATATATATATATATATATATATATATCATCTATTCTACTTCCAAATTGCACATTTCATAATGAGACTTGTACCCTTATTGATGTGTACTTTTCCATCATATTCTGATATGGCTTAGCTACAAGCCGCATGGTTACTGAAATTACATGATTAAATTAACAATTAATAGATATGTATAAATTCCTTGATTTCACTAAAATATAGAACATATGGCAAAATTGAATCTCAAAATCGATGCTAATAAAACGAAATTGGCTCTAGCCGGTGGGCAAACCGTTTGTTAGGGATTCCATTACATCAAGATATTCCCATTTTCCATCCTTATAAGATAGAACCGATAACTCAACTGATCGTAAGTTGATCTAGAGGTGTACAAAAGGTTTTTAAGTTGATCCGATTTGATTTTCAACAGGTTCGATTTTTAGGGTATACATAAATATCGGTTTCATTTTTAACGGTTTTACCCTTAAAGTGTGAACCGATATAACCCAGTGTTCAACTTTGCTATGGTTTTTTTCTTGTTCGCACTGAATCGGTTTATAAGGTCCTAATGTAGCTTCCAATTGCTAGAATGGGATAAACTTAAATGCGATTGGATCGGATCAAACCAAGTTGGTTTCTACAAAACCGATTTTCAATCGAACCAGTTTTAGATAAGATCCATATCGAAGAATTGGTTTAGTTGTACAACTCTACCTTATTCCATTTAATCATAAAAAATTTTACGGTATTATATTACAGCATCACCAACTTCTCTCCATAGATAGAAGCCAAAAGAAAAAAACTTTAACGACAGAGATGCCCAAATCCATGAGTCAAATCAAAGTATCAAACATTTCGTGGTGTGTCGGCCTACCATTTTGTTATAAAGGTCTTCTTTTTGCAAAGAGAAAAGAAAATGAAACAGAAACAGAGAAAAAGGAAATAAAAAAGAAAAGCCGTGACCTAAAAGTTTTCTATTAGTTCAGAAATTTATATGTGTAAACATCACAATCCACATGTCACAAGTCACAACTATCATATTTATTTTTTTTCTGTTCTTTTTCAATTGTAATTCAAGAGTCAAGAACATACCATAAACTCTTTTCATCACCAAAGAACAAATTACACAGACACCAGAGCTCAATATTCTAAGTTGAAACAACTCCAAATGCTACAATAACCGATTCAAAGAATCAACTCAACATTTTCCATGATCACATGTTTATATTTTTCCTTAAACCCTAAATGAATTTAAGCTCCAAATTTCGGGACTTTAGCAGTTGAGATACGCGTGAGAAAATGTTCTGCCACAATCCTCCTCTGAATCTTCCCTGTAGCCGTCTTTGGAACAGAATCCGTAATAAACACCTTCTTAGGAACCTTAAACGCCGCTAAATTCTTCTTACAGAATCTTAAAACCTCGTCCTCATCAAGACCCGATCCATCTCTAGGTATCACAGCACAATTTATCTGTTTTTCATTACATTAATAATATTAATTTTTTATATCGAAATAAATAAAATAAATTTTGATGTGTCATAGACTCATAGCCCATACCTCTTCGCCATATTTGTCATCGGGCACACCAAAACAAACAGCTTGTGCAACATCTGGATGCGATAATAGGACAGCATCCACCTCGATTGGTGATATTTTCTCTCCTAAAATAGAAAATAAATAATAACCAAATAAAGATAATGCAACCTTTTTAATAATCTTATTACTATATTTTAGTAGAATCGGCATCTAATAATAGAACATACTGTTAAGTGATCTACTTTATAATAATAATAAATTGCAAATTAATAATAAAAGAAAAACACATGTTGTGTGAGATAGACGATTTTATTGTCGTTTTCGTTTAACGAGAATTCTGTGAAGGTGAGGAAATCGATGTCGACAAGTATTGTAATTTGTGTATTTTAATTGCTACACTTTTAAGGGCCCCACCTTACCAAAATCAAGAAAATAACAGCCCTTGAAGCACGAAAGGGTCTAGAGATTTAGACATTTGTGTTCGTTAAATATCAGTGGCATAAGAATATAATTATTAATTTTTTATGACTAACGATTTTCTTAAATATTTTAAATTGATTAGAAAATGTTAAAGAAATAATACCTCCTCTGTTGACCAATTCCTTGATTCGGCCCACTAGATGCAGATATCCATCGGAGTCAAAATACCCGATATCACCTGTATGAAACCACCCGAATAAAAATGCGGATTTGTTAGCTTCCGGGTTGTTTTTATACCCGGTTGTCACATTCGGGCCCCGAATACAAACTTCGCCATTTTCGCCGGCTTTTTGTTCTACGCCGTTTTCATCCAATATTGCCATTTCTTGACCCACGGGTTTTCCGACTGACCCGGGAATGTGCGGGCCGTCTTCCGGTAATGGGTTGGACGACATGAGATGGGTGGCTTCGGTCATGGCGTAGGCTTCGAGAACCGGCGCGTGAAAGGCTTCTTCAAGCCGAGCTAATATGGACGGCGCGAGTGACGCGCTGCAGCTTCGGATGAATCGGAGTTTTGGGTATGTGGGTTCGGGTTTGGATAGGTGGCGGTCGAGTATGATTTGGTGGATGGTGGGGACGGCGGTGTACCAGGTGGCATTGTATTTGATCATGTCTGACCAGAAAGTTGAGGCGGAGAAACGCCCGGCGGATGGGAGGGTGACGGAGGCTCCGGCGCCGAAAGAGCTTAGTAATCCGGCGAGTAGGCCGTGGACGTGGAACAGAGGGAGGACGATGACGGTGGAGTCGGATTCAGTGAGTTTGTAAATGAATTTTATGTTGTTGACGGAAGAGGCTAAGTTGAGTTGAGTCAGTGGCACACCTTTGGGGCGGCTGGTGGTGCCGGAAGTGTGAAGGAAAAGTGCGACGTCAGATGGCTCGTTGACGATTTTCAAGGCGGTGAAATCGGAGCTAGATTCTGACGCGGCGGAGAGCTTGATACCTGATTCAACGTCGTTCAAAGTCGCTGTTATGTGAGGGATTCCGATCTTTGACGCCGCGATTTCGGCCGCCTCGATTCCCTCCTTAGCGGTCAATAAGAGTTTTGATTCAGAGTCCGATAAGTAAAACTCGAACTCATCGGCGGTGTAAGCTTGATTAAGCGGTGCTGCGGTGGCTTTCACCCGGATGACGGCCAAAAACATGATCACATACTGTAAACAAACAGAAAAATCCCATCAAAAATCTTACCGAATCGATGAATTCACCTTAATTACAGTGCGATTATAATTCTTAAGATCTGTCAAAAAAATAGGGCATAGGAGAAAAAGTGATAAATACCTCGATGGTATTGGGAAACGTGAGGGCGACGACATCGCCGGGTTTGACACCGGCAGCCACAAGCGACGAAGCTGCATGCTCGATGAGATGATTAAGACGAGAGTGGGTGATATCGAATTTGCCGGAGACGGAGATAGCACGGCGATCGGGAAATTTGTCGGCGACGTGTTTCAGTAATCCGGTTAAAGTCTCCATTGTCAAAAAAAAAAAATATGAATTGAAAATGAAGATAAGCAAAAGGGGTTTTAGATGAGAACGGGAAGAGGGGAAGGGTGTAATATATAGAAGAATAAGGCGGCGAGCACACGGAGGAGGAACGCCGAGGGGGTTTGATTCTTGACCACGTTCGGCGAAGGTGTTAATTGGGGAAGGTATGCCACGTGGAAGATGACATGTAATGGAGGTCGATCATTTTTCAACTTGAATCGGGAACGGTCTCACGTGAGATAAGCATGTCAAGATCCCATGTTATATGTATGAATACTTTATTTTGGTGAAAAAAAATACAGTGCCTTAGAAATTATTACTTGGTATCATTGAATCATATTTTTTCATATATTTCGAACAATGGAAATTAATAACAAATATTATTATAAGTTTCATTAGTGTGAGTGTGGTTTCATTGGATTAACCCATAACATTTCACTTATAATACTATTTTATCTCACTAGATCGATAGTTGTGATAACACATCCTCCACACTTTTGTTATTTCATTTCATTTAATATCATTTTTCCTTCACACTCTCATCACCCACAAAACTAATAGGAAATGATACATAGTAACACCTATATATATATATATATATATATATATATATATATATATATATATATATATATATATATATATATATATATATATATATATATATTATGCGGAGCATGGGCAACATATCTAGTTTATTTTATTTCATTCATAAATTACAAACTGTTTATGAATAAGAACTAACCCACCATGCGGTACACTTCTCCCGCAACATCAACCCACCAACTCACCGCAATTCTAGACGGTGTTGTGTTCACCGCACAACTATAGTGACATATCGCCCACCACACGATGCGGTTATCTTCAACATCGTGTGGTCTTAAACAAAACACTCCATTAAACCTTTAAAGTTTAATGGTTTTTCATATCACCATATATATATATATATATATATATATATATATATATATATATATATATATATATATATATATATATATATATATATATATATATATATATATATATATATAGGGTTAAAATAAAAATACTAAATAAAATGAGAACGTGAGGATGATTCTCAGTCAATTGTTTTCTTTAATTAAGTTATTTTTTGGTAATTAATAAATTGTATTATTAAAAATTTTGATTAATAGTATGTAGGGATAAAATGGTAAGTGTATTTTGAGATAATTATGAAAATAAGCAAAATTTGTGGGATTATTCAATTTTCAAAATTTCAATTTTCAGATTTTTAAAATTTCAAAATTTTTGAAATACTAATTTTTAAATTTTCGAGTTAATATTCATTATAGAATATATTTATATAGTAGCTAAATAGCAATTAACAATGAATGTATATAAAAATTCACACATATTAATAAGATAATGAATTTTTTATTTAATAATGATATAAAAAGGATTTTTTACAAAAATCATAAGAAAATAATAACATACATAAAAATATAAACTCATGTAAAAAATAAAATATATATACAAATTCAAGATAGAAAAATTATAAAAGTTCTATGTATTATAGTATGTTTTTTTTGTTCTAGGTCTTTGACTATTTTTCTTCTTGGTCTTCACTATTTTCTTTTTTTGAGTTCTTTTAACATGTAAATACAAATAAATAAATAAACTGTATGCAAAAAATCATAACAGAATAATAACAAAAGTACTAAGATATACGTAGAAATTCAAAGTAGAATAATGTAAACACTAAGTTGTATTGAGAAATTCATAATAGAATAACATCATACCATCATAAACTATTAAGCTGTAATTAAAAAATCATAAATGAAAAGGAAACCCATATGGAATTAGTACTTTTAGTATTCATGTTAAAATGTTTATGTATATAATTAATATAAGTAACATGCATATTCATGATAGAATATATACATATAAAGTTTACATAGACAATTAGTACTCAATATTCATAATAGAATAACGACATTGTTTTGTTTTTTTTTCATTTACATATGTATCACTATAAGTAATCTTTTTTCACCATGATGTATACTAAATATACCATGGTGGCATAACCTTCAGTTTCTCAATGACAAATGACACTATTTTCTTTTGAAAAACAACAAATTCATAAAATATATGGATATGATCATATTTTATTAAACTTAATAAAAAAAGATCATGAACCAACCTCACCACAAGTAGTTGTAACAAGGTCATTTTATTAGCTATCATGACCTTTTCAAAGAGTTTTGATGCCTTGTCAATATAGGGTCTTCTGATAAAATATGCATAAAATCATAATAAGAATAGATAATTCAAGAAAACTCATTTCATTATCTGTAGAAAAATCAAGAAATCAAGGGAAATTACCAAGCCTATAACATCTTGTTCTTCATGGTATCCACCCTTTATCCCTTTAGTAAGTGATTATTGCGCAAAGTGGCCCTTTATGGCATTTTTATAGTTTTTGGTGCAACATGGGTACGTAGGGCATACCTAGTGCCCTGCATGTACGTTGAGCGTACGCTAGTACGCATGGCGTACACAAATTTGACCAAACCCTAATATTTAGGGTTTGTGCACTATATAAGAACCATTGTTGCCCCAAAACCCTTTCTCTTATCAGCCTCTATCCCAAGAATCGACCCACCTTGCAAACCCTAATCTATTTTGAGCATTTTTAGCTTTTAAGTGAGTTGTGTGCTTTCTTGTTTGTGAAGGAACATCATCAAGGAAATGGATTTGTTCTCAAGACTTTAGGTCCAAATTTTTTCTCTTCATTATGCACTATTTGGAGGTATAAAGCTCCAACCTTGGCTCATGTTTTCTAGATCTTGGTTAAGCTTAGATTTTCTTTTTGTTTGTCACAAAACCTAGGTCTTTGTGAGTAGAAGGTACTACAAAGCCTTTGAGCTATCCTTTTAGACATTTTAGAGCATTTTAAGTCATAAAAATGCAAGCTTGAATCTTCGTTTGTCTCCATGCAAGAGTTATGGTGTACAAAAGGATTGAGCAAGTTAGGTTTTTTTGACAATGGGAGTTGTTTTTCTGCCAAACCATCGACCATTTTTCATAAGAAAAATCAACAAGCCCTCACCCTATTTTTCCAGTCACATTCTGACTCTTTTTATGATGAATTGATGCCGGTTCGGTAATCTGATGTTTTTAACAAAAACACGATGTTTTTAAAAGCACACTTTGAGGGTGAGTTTCACGACCCCATTTTAAACCTTTTACTATTTTCAGGAGAGAATATATGCTTAATATCGTTTTTCGTTTATATAAACTTCAATTATTTATTACCATTTATATATAAATTATTTAATTGTTATAGTGAACTGTCGCAAACTGTCGCTAAAATCTGTCGCTTTTATATAATAGATTATATAAACATTGCCGTTGCATAATATGGATATTTATTATGCTTTGTCATTACTCTAACCGCATAATATGAATATTAATTATATCATGTCGTTACTATGTGTAACGCTCGTGTTTCTAGCCTAGACATTAATATTGATGTGATAGTTTAGGTTAACCTTTGTAACTCATTTTGAAGAAATGAAAAAGAATTATGTGAATATTATGTGTTTTATGTGTTTTATGCTTAATTACTAGGAGTTAATTAATTAAGAATAAAAATGAGCGTCAAAAATAAATATTAGATAAAGCCGATATCTATTAAGAAAGTTGTAGTGGTTGTGACAAGGATTACGGATATATAAAGAATACCAAAATCCGAGTTATAATGAAGAAGTTATGACATGTCGAAGTTTCACGACAAAACGACACGGTGCCGAATGTCGTAAAAAGTGAGTTTTTGATAAACTACTTTTTAGCCTTAGTTATCTAAGTGAAATTCGTAGTGCTCGTTAAACCGAGAGTATGTATGAAAAGAACGCCCAAATCTGACTTCGTATGAGGACGTTATGATTTTTCGAAGTTTCAGCTTAGCAGTAGACAGCTAAAAACTCGAATTTTAGATCGAGTGATTTTTAGCCGACACGACCTAAACAAGAATCAAAGGTCTCGTCAATAGTATCACAACGGTAAAAAGACAGACGAAAACGGACGTCGGATGAAGAAATTATGAATTTTTAACGGATTTCCTGTCCCGGTCTGTTAAAAATAATAATATAAAAATTAAAGTCAAAATTAGTCGACAAAGTCTAAGCGAGCTGTAGAGCATAATTTTACCTACGCGTGCATATAAAGAACGTCAAAAACGGAGCTCGTATGCGAAAGTTATGGATTTTAGAAGTTTTGGTGCGAAAATCGAGAAATATTGTCAAAACCGAGAAATCTCGCATACGTGGAATTCGGCCACATGTCCTCGCCTCGCATCCGACGTGTGTCCAAAATTCTACTGAGTCATCCGAACCGGAGAAGCCATCCGAAGTGGTTTAGTAGAAATGCGACGCGTGCCACTTTCCTCATGCATCCGAGCTTCGCAGGGTGCCACGGATCCCCCCCCCCCTCGTCGGACCCGGACTTCAGTCTAATCAGGATCTGCCAGCAAGGCCCTCGCATGCGCAACCCACGTGCGAAGCTATCTGCCCCCTTCGGATTTGCAGCCACTTGGGAGCTTCTCAGCCGTCCGATTAGAAGCCTCCCCATATAAATAGAAGGCTGCTAGCCTTCTCGGATAATTTTAAGAAATTGTCCATTTTCACCCCTTTTTTCACATTTCGTTCATTTTAATATTCCCCAAAGCCCCGGTATCAATTATAACCTCCGGAATACGCCACGAAAATCCCAAGAAATTTATCTTTTCGGTTTCGAAGCTCGACCCTTGCAGAGCCCTGTTTCTCAATAAAACTTCCGATTTTATTAGAAAATATCGTTTTAGGAAACGAATTGCTGCCCGATTATCATCAAATCATGTGAGTGTGTAGTTACTTTCACTTTACACATAGATATGAAATATTTACCTTAAAATACGTGATATGTGTAAATATATTAATTGTTTATTTGAGGTAACTGTTGAATAGATGTTTTATTCAAACTTTAAACTGTGTATGTATTTTATCTACAAATATGTTGGGTAGAATATGGGTAGACGAAATAGTCGATGGGTGTTAAAATGATGAGAGACCTCGATGTTGTTGTTGTTGTTGTAGTTGTCTAGCAGAGTATAGACGATGACCACAGACCTTTCTAGACAGTCCAGTGGTACACTAGCAAGTTCGCAACTTGTAGGTGTTGATGAACTAAATGTTCATTGGCGTAGTCCAATTCCCCTCATGGTTTTCTTTAGGACATGTATGGCTGAGGAGTCCCCTTAGCAGTAGTGTCCAACCCGATGATATTCCTTAGGTTAGGTCCCTTGTGATAGGTGTTTAGGGACATAAAGTGAGGACAACGGGAATGGGTAATCAGGGTTATTGTTGATTGGTGAACTTAATAAGTTATTATTATTGTGGGTTGAAAACCCTATATGCTCACCAGGCTCCCAGCCTGATCCACGCAACTTTTTATATGATTACAAGTAATGGACCCCGAGCATAGTCGGAGGACGATGAGAGATTTTTGATTATAGGCCAGTAGTTGTAAATAAATGTTGAAAGGCTTATAATGTCTTGTTTATGCTTTTGATCTGTATCAGAACATGACATCCCGAGGTTTTGATATGAAATGAAACTATATATTTCTTAAAGAAAGGTTTTGATAAACTTTTATCATGTTTTGTTTTGGGGACCAATTTCGCAACATCTTTTAAAAAGATTTCTCTGATTTTATTTTAAAAATCATAAATTAAATCAGTCTTTTCTGACCGAGAAATTAGGGGATTTCACAGTTCCTATCAGAGCATTAGTTTAAGCGAACTAAGAAATTGTAGGATTTGTAGACTTAAACTTAGAATGCTAAGTGATGATTGTGAGGTGAGCGTCTACCATATTTTAGACACGAGCACTAGTTTATTTTAGGAAAGATGCCTAAAATGCCCTTATGTGCTAAATGCTATATGTTTTCCATGTATGTCTTTATTTGTTCGGATCTGTGGTCTGTTGCCGACCGGATCTGGAAACCTTATGTGTATAGGATTCTAAGCGTATGATTACAAGATTAGAACTAACATGTAAACGTTTCGGAGTGATAAGGGAATTGAAATATCTATCAAGGATAAAGACCTAAATTCGCCTTATTCGGTATATAGATTGTAATGGCAAGAACTCAAAGTGGAGCGGGAAATGCAAACAAAAACCAACAACCTCAACCCGAAGTGGTGGAACAGGTGCCTATAGTAGGAGCTGCACCAAAACCCATCACCATGGCTGGAGTACGAACTATGATTCAGACCATGTTGGCTGAACAAAGGGAGGAGTTGAGGCAAATGTTGCTGAACAACAGGGATGAACCTTCAATTCCTGTTGAACAACGTGAACTAAATGATGATCGATCTGAAGAAGGGAACAACAACAGATCGGTTGGTCATAGTGAACCGCTCGAGGTTGGGAGAAATAACCACTAGGATAGAGTGGAGAGAAATGGGTGCAAGTATAAGGACTTTATGACTTGCAAGACATCAACCTTCATTGGAAAAGAAGATCCCGTCAGAGTAATGGACTGGATCTCGGAAATAAAATTGGCTTTCATGACTTGTGATTGCCAAGGCAGGTTACAAACCACATTTTCAGTACATCAGTATAGGGATAGTGCTGCTCGTTGGTGGAACACTCTGGGGAAAACCCTAAGCCTTAATGAGCCACTACAACTGACTTGGGCAAAGTTCTTGGTGTACTTTAAGCGCAAGTACTGCTCGGCCCAAAACGTACTTGAGTTAGAAAACCAATTTCTAACATTAAAGAAGGGGAGTATGACCGTTGATGAATATACGAATAACTTCACAGACAAAATGGAGTTTGGTTTGCATATTGTCCCATACGAGCTGGCAAAAATTGACAGGTACGCAAAGGGACTTCCATGGGAGTATGCGGTGCAAGTACGTCAGGCACTTACGTTGGAGGCAGCTATCTGGGCTGCCAAGTCTGTTGAAGATATGATTAAGGGGAGAGTCGTCAGCAAGGTTGAAGTTGGCGAAAAGAGAAAGTTTGAAGGAACTTCAGGTTCCAATAAAAAGAACAAGTTCTTGAAGTCTGGTTCGAGAAAATTCGGAGGAGGAGCCGAAGCCAAGTGGTGTGACACATGTAAGAAGAAACATGCTGGGAGATGCAACGTGGGACTCACTTGTTACAGATGTGGAAAGTCAGGGCATTATGCCAATGAATGCACCTTCACCGATAACTTCTGTCATGGGTGCCATGAAGAAGGGCATATTTTGAGGGATTGCCCGAAGAAGAAAGACGCAGCGAAACCTAATCTGCCACCAATGCCGAAGGTGAGAGCCTTTCAGATGACACTCGAAGCTGAGAAAGAAGAAGCCGATGTCGCTTCAGGTACCTTTTTCGTAAATGAATTTCCTGCCCAAATTTTTTTTGATTCTGGAGCCAATTACTCCTTTATTTCGCATGAATTTGGTAGAAAACTAGCTTTGCTTGTTGATAGACTAGTTAATGCTTTATTAGTCGAAATCGCTAGTGGCAAGTTTGTACATGTTAGCCATCGTATGAAAAACATCCTCATTGACTTGGATGGGAATAAGTTCCACGAGGAATTATTGCCTATCGAGTTAAATGGATTCGACATAGTTTTAGGAATGGATTGGCTTAGTGCCAATGATGCCAAAATATTGTGTAGGAAGAAGATAGTAAAAGTAAACCCGCCAGGGAAAGAGTCGTTTATGGTGTATGGAGACAAACGTAGAGTAAACTCTGGCATCATTTCCCTAATGAAAGCCAGAAAGTGTTTGGCCAAGGGATGTACATCATATCTAGCGTTCGTGATCGATGCTAAGAAGGAAAAGAAGGAGGTGCAGAATATTCCGGTGGTGTGTGATTATCCGGAAGTCTTTCCCGAAGATCTTCCCGGATTGCCCCCTGATCGACAAGTAGAACTTCGTATCGACTTGTTACCAGGAATGACGCCGATAGCAAAAGCACCATATTGATTAGCACCAACAGAGATGAAAGAACTTGTGACACAACTTCAGGAGTTATTGGAAAAAGGTTTCATTCGACCTAGTTCATCACCCTGGGTAGCCCTTGTGCTATTTGTAAGGAAGAGAGACGGGAGCATGAGAATGTACATCGATTACAGAGAGCTGAATAAAGCAACAATAAAGAACAAGTACCCGTTACCGAGGATCGATGACCTATTCGACCAGTTGCAAGGTTCGATCTATTTCTCGAAGATCGACCTTAGGTCAGGATACCATCAACTAAAGGTGAGAGAGCAGGATATCGAAAAAACTGCGTTCAGAACAAGATATGGACACTATGAATTTTTGTTTATGTTGTTCGGACTAAACCATACCTTGATAAATCCGTGATAGTATTCATAGACGATATCTTGATTTATTCGAAAAGCAAGAAGGAGCATGAAAAGCATCTGCGTGAAGTGCTAGAAGTTCTGAAAAAGGAGAAGTTGTATGCAAAGTTCTCCAAATGTGAATTTTGGATTCAAGAAGTCCAATTTTTAGGTCATGTGGTTAACGAAGAAGGAATAATGGTTGACCCAGCAAAGATTGAAGCTGTGATGAAGTGGGAACAACCAAAAAGTCCTACGGAGATTCGAAGCCTTTTAGGATTAGCTGGATATTATCGCCGATTTATCCAAGGCTTTTCTTCGATTGCTACTCCATTAACAACTTTGACCCACAAAGGAGCTACTTATGCTTGGAATGAAAAGCATAAGGAAGCCTTTGAAAAGTTAAAGAAGAGATTGTGTGAAGCACCGATTTTTTCGTTACCTGAAGGAGTTGATGACTTTGCAGCTTATAGTGATGCCTTTGGAATTGGGTTAGGATGTGTTCTGACCCAAAGGGATAAAGTGATAGCGTATGCATCGAGGAAATTGAAAGAGCATGAAAAGAACTACCCCACTCATGATCTGGAGTTGGCAGCGGTAGTATTCGCCTTAAAGATATGGAGGCACTATCTTTATGGTACTATATGTAAACTTTTCACTAATCATAAGAGTCTTCAATATCTCTTTAATCAGAAGGAATTGAACATGAGGCAGCGGCGTTGACTGGAACTACTCAAGGACTACGACTGTGAGATACTTTACCACCCTAGTAAAGCAAATGTTGTTGCTAATGCTCTCATTCGGAAGGTAAATCTTGAAAAGAAAAGGCCAAGAGCATTGAGAATTGAAGTCGTCTCGACAATTATGGAAAGTATAAAGAAAGCTCAGGAGGAAGCTTTGGAGAAAAATGATCGAAAGGAGGAACGTTTGGGAAAAACCTTGGTGTTTGATACAAACGGTCAAGGATTGAAGGTATTCAAAGATAGGATTTGGGTACCTAAGATGGGAGGAGTAAGAGGTCTTCTGATGGAAGAAGCTCACAAAACCATGTACTCGATTCATCCCGGCAGTACGAAAATGTATAGGGATCTAAAACCCTATTACTGGTGGCCGACGATGAAGCTCGATGTTGCTAAGTATGTGGCCGAGTGTGTAACATGTGCCAGGGTTAAGGCACAACATCAGAAACCGTATGGGAGTTTAGAACCTTTACCTGTACCCATGGGTAAATGGGAGGACATTACCATGGATTTCGTGACTAAACTGGCCAGAACAAGGAACGGTCATGACATGATTTGGGTGGTCGTTGATCGCTTCACTAAGATTGCACATTTCATAGCAGCCAAAGAGAAATGGTCTATGGATAAACTTGCGAATTCTTACGTGAAGTAAATTGGGAGGCTTCACAGTGTTCCGTTAACGATTGTATCCGATCGTGACAACCGTTTTACCTCAAGGGTTTGGAGGAGTCTACAAGAGGAATTGGGTACCAATTTGTGTTTGAGTACCACTTACCATCCGCAAACTGATGGTCAAAGCGAACGAACAATTCAAACATTGGAGGATATGCTGAGAGCATGTACCCTAGAATTCCAAGGTAACTGGGATGAACACTTACCTCTAGTAGAATTTTCCTATAATAATAGTTTCCACTTAAGCATCAAGATGGCACGTTATCACGCTTTGTATGGAGAAAAGTGTCGAACGCCATCATGTTGGCTGGAAGCTGGGGAAAAGTAGTTTATGGGACCTGAAATAGTCCATCAGACTGCTGAAAAGTTGAAAATAATCAAGGAGAGGATGTTAGCTGCTCAAGATCGACAAAAGAGCTATGCTGACAAGAAAAGACAACCGATATCATTCGAAGTTGGAGATTCGGTTTTACTTAAAGTCTCGCCGTGGAAGGGACTTATAAGATTTGGAAAACAGGGAAAATTGAGTCCAAGGTTTATTGGACCATTTAAAGTTCTTCATAAGATCGGGAATCAAGCTTACAAGCTAGAATTACCGGAAGAACTGGAGGGTATTCATAACACCTTTCATGTGTGTTATTTGAGAAAGTTCACGGGAGATGTGCCCGACATAATTCCTATTTCTGAATTAAGGTTGGATGAAAACAAGAGGTTGATTGAAGAACCGGAGGCAATCGTTGACCGTAAGACTAAGAAGTTGCGACGAAAGATGGTCGATTTTGTGCTTGTGCTTTGGAAACATACGAATGGACCAAATCTCACCTTAGAAACGGAGAGTGACATGATGAGTCGCTACCTGCAGTTATTTGTTGAGGTGTGATTCCGGGGACGAAATCATCCTAAGGGGGAGAGAATTATAACACTCGTGTTTCTAGCCTAGGCATTAATATTGAGGTGATAGTCTAGGTTAACCTTTGTAACTCATTTTGATGAAATGAAAAGGAAGTATGTGAATATTATGTGTTTTATGCTTAAGTTACTAGGAGTTAATTAATTAAGAATAAAAATGAGTGTCGAAAATAAATATTAGATAAAGCCGAGATCTATTAAGAATGTTGTAGTGGTCATGACAAGGATTACCGATATATAAAGAATACCAAAATTCGAGTTATAACAAAGAAGTTATGACATGTCGAAGTTTCACGACAAAACCGGCACGGTGCCGAATGTCGTAAAAAGTGAGTTTTTGATAAACTATTTTTTAACCTTAGTGATCTAAACGAAAGTCATAGTGCTCATTAAACCGAGAGTATGTATAAAAAGAACGCCCAAATCTGACTTCGTATGAGGACGTTATGATTTTTAGAAGTTTCAGCTTAGCAGTAGACAGGTAAAAACTCGAATTTTAGATCGAGTGATTTTTAGCCGACACGACCTAAACGAGAATCGAAGGTCTCGTAAATAGTAGCACAACGGTAAAAAGATAGACGAAAACAGACGTCGGATGAAGAAGTTATGAATTTTTAACGAATTTCTTGTCTCGGTCTGTTAAAAATAATAATATAAAAATTAAATTCAAAATTAGCCGACGAAGTCTAACTGTTATTGTAGGAAAACTCGACAAGGGGTAAGTGGGTATCCCATGCCTTACCAAAGTCGATCACACAGGCTCGCAGCATATCCTCCAGGGTTTGGATAGTCCTCTCACTTTGCCCATCGGTCTGCGGATGGTAGGCTGTACTCATGTCCAACCTCATCCCTAAGGCGCTTTGTAGCGATTGCCAAAACCTCAAAGTGAAACTACTATCTCTATCGGAGATTATAGATATAGGGACACCATGCAGTCGTACAATTTCCTTAATGTATGTTCTTGTGAGTTTCTCCATCTTATATGTCTCTTTGGAGGGTAGGAAGTGTGCGGACTTGGTCAATCTGTCGATGATGACCCATATGGTATCAAGCCCACCTGTTGTCTTGGGTAGCTTGGTTATGAAATCCATAGTGATTTGCTCCCACTTCCATTCAGGTATCTCCGGTTGCTGTAGTAGACCTGATGGCTTTTGGTATTCGACCTTGACCTTCGCGCAAGTAAGGCATTTACTCACGAAGGTAGCAATCTCTACTTTCATGTTAGGCCACCAGTATGACTTTTTAAGATCCAGATACATCTTATCTGAACCTGGGTGAACGGAATATCGAGTGTTGTGTGCTTCCTTCATGACCAAGTCTCTGAAACCACCGTGATGCGGTGTCTAGATTCGGTCCATGAGATATAAGGCTCCATCACCCTTGACCTCCAAGTTCTTATCCATTCCTCATAGGGATTCTCCCGCCACATTCTCAGGCTTCAAAGCTTCGAGCTGAGCCTCCTTAATCTGTGCGGATAGATGCGAATGGATAGTCATTGTTAATGACCTGACTCTTCGACCAGAATATTCTTTTCGACTTAGGGTGTCTGCTACTACATTGGCTTTTCCCGGGTGATAATGAATCTCCCAGTCGTAATCATTTAGTAGCTCGACCCATCGTCGTTGTCTCATATTAGGCTCCTTCTGGTTCAGTATGTGTTGGAGGCTTTTGTGGTCAGTGTATATTGTGCTCTTCGTACCATACAGGTAATGTCTACAGATCTTTAGAGCGAATACAACCGCTCCTAACTTGAGGTCGTGCGTGGTGTAGTTAACCTCATGTTTCTTCAGTTGCCTCGAGGCATAAGCGATGACCTTACCTCGTTGCTTCAGGATACAACCGAGCCCCTGGTTAGACGTATCGCAGTATACTACAAAATCTTCTGTCCCCTCAGGGAGGGACAGTATTGGTGTGGTGCATAATGCTCGTTTCAAGGTCTGGAATGCTTTCTCCTGTTTCTCTCGCCAGTCAAAGGTTATGCCCTTCTGGGTCAATGTGGTAAGGGGTTTCGCGATCCTAGAGAAGTTCTGAATGAATCTACGGTAGTAGCCAGGAAGGCCTAGAAATTGACGAATTTCTGTAGGCGTCTTCGGTGCTGACCAGTTATCGATAGATTTAATCTTGGATGGGTCCACATGGATTCCTTCCTCTCTAACCACGTGTCCTAAGAATTCGACTCTTCGGATCCAGAATTCGCACTTAGAGAATTTCGCATATAACTTCTCCGATCGTAGGGTTTCTAGGAATCGTCGTAGATGATCGCTATGCTCCTCCTTACTCCAAGAGTAGAAAGTATGTTATCGATGAAGACGATGACGAATTGATCTAAGTAAGGACGACACACCCTATTCATTAAGTCCATGAATACTGCGGGTGCGTTGGTCAGTCCGAAGGGCATCACTACGAACTTGTAGTGTCCGTAACGAGTTTGGAAAGCTGTTTTCGGGACATCCTCTTCAAGAACTCGCAATTGATGATACCCGGACCTTAGATCAATCTTGGAGAAGTAACTCGCCCCTTGCAGTTGGTCAAATAAATCGTCTATACGGGGAAGAGGGTAACGATTCTTGACCGTGAGTTTATTGAGCTCCCTATAATCGATGCACATACGGAACGATCCATCCTTCTTTTTCATGAACAAGACTGGAGCACCCTAGGGTGAGAAGCTCGGTCTTATAAAGCCCTTGCTGAGCAGCTCGTTAAGTTGACTGGACAGTTCTTGCATCTCAGCAAGCGCTAGACGATAGGGCGATCTGGCTACGGGGGAGCTCCTGGAATTAGATCGATTCTGAACTCAACCTGACGTTTAGGAGGTAAACCTGGTAGCTCCTCTGGAAAGACGTCGGGGAAGTCGCATACGACGGGGAAGTCTTTTAGATCTTTCATTTTCTAGCTCGTGTCGACTATGTGTGCAAGGAATGCGCGATATTCCTTGCGCAAGTACTTCTGGGCTTGAATACTCGAGATGATGCGAAGGCTCGTACTGGGTTTGTCCCCGTAGATTAACAGGGTTTCGTTATTCGGTAGGTTTAGACGGATTGCTTTGTTGAAACACAGGATATCAGCACGATGGAGACTCAACCAGTGCATGCCCACAATGACATCAAAGCTCTTGATCGATACTGGTATGAGGTCGATTGGAAAAGAATGATCATCTAGCATGAGGGTACAACCTAGGTAGATCTCGTTAGAACTCTTTGTCTTTCCATTAGCCATTTCTACGACGAATGTTTCTTTTAGTTGTTATGGGGACTGCTTAAGTAAGTGTTTAAAGTTTTGGTTTATAAAGCTTCTTTCTGCTCCACTATCGAATAAGATACAAGCATAAGAGTTGTTGAGAAGGAACGTACCCGTGACTACTGTGGGGTCTGCTACTGCTTCATTGTGGCCAATAGCAAGTAGTTTCCTCGTTCCTCCCGCATTTCCAGCTTTTGGGCAGCTTTTCTTGAAATGCCCCACTTCGCCACAGCCATAACAGGCCTGGCTGACTCCCGAACCGGAGACCTGAAAGATGGGTTTGGGTTATGATCTGCAAAACCAGGCGTTATGGCCCTTCCTGTCGCAATTTGTGCTGTGCATTTCACGGCAGGGGACGTTATGATGAAAAGGGCACTTTGGGCACTTGGGCAGGTTTCCAACATAGGTTTTTGCTGGTACAGGGGTAGCAGGAGTGGTGGCAGCATGGACAACCACTATTTGTTGGTTTTTGGAAGAGGATTGAGCTTTCTTGTCCTTCTTTTTATCACACCGCTTCCTCTTGTTGTCAGATGTCTTGGGCTATGCAGTGGCAGTTGTTGCTATTGATGGAGTGGAAGGAGTTTCATGATCGATCAATCTGTGGGCCAATTCCTTGGCTCTGTCAAAGGTTGCAGGATGTGAAGATAGAACGTTTCTTCGATACGGGGGCACTAAACCCCAGATGTATCATTCAATTTTCTTGCTTTCAGAGGGGATCATGTTAGGGCACATAGCTACCAGGTCGCAGAACCTGGCTGTATAAGCCACTATGTCTGTCCCCTTCATCTTGAGGTTCCAGAGTTCCTCCTCAAGCTTCTGAACCTCACCTCTAAGGCAGTACTCCCTTCTCAGTAGGTCCTTTAGTGTGTCCCAACCTATGGCGTTGGCTGTTACTAAAGAGAGTGAATTGACATGGCCATTCCACCATGTCAGAGCCCTTTTAGTGAAAGTGGCAGCAACGAACTTTATTTTGCTTTCTTCGGGGCATGAGCACATTTCGAAGACGACTTCAGTTCTTTCGATCCATTGGGACAGAGCAAGGATTCCTCCGGTCCCATTGAAAAATGTTGGTTTATAGTTCATGAAATCCTTATAAGTACACCCCTATGTACGTGTATGGATTTCGCCATGTCTGGAGTTGGTGCCCATTCCGACTCCACTAGCATCGCCAGAATTCATTTGGGTCATGGCTGCCGTCACGGCTGCGGTCACGGTCATCTGAAACAGCACTGGATCGAACTACAGAGGAGGAGGTGGAGGTGGAGTTTGAGTCGCAGGTCTGCCTCTGTTCGGGCGCTTGCGAGGAGGCATCTTTTACTGAAAGTTCATAGAGATGATGACAATAGTAAGAGTCTATTGCAAGTATGATATGAGTGTTTCATGGACTAAATCAACCTAGCCCAATAATCAAAGAGAGTCATAGCAACATAGTAGGTAACTGCCAATATTACTGGTATTAATGATGTAATATGAGTTTGGGAAAAGTGACCTAACAGTAGGCCTTACATCAAACCATAAGGGAAAATGTTGGCAGTCTAGGAGCCTAGGTAAAGTACTTTCAAAGTTAGGAATGTTTACAGACAAGTGCTCTATCGAGCATAGAAAAGGAAAGGCTAGTCCTTAAACAAAAGAGTGAGATGATTTGACATCTTCTACTGGCGATGGGTATCCATTGGGCGAACCCTAAGATCAGCCAGTTGGCGCACAACTTCTTGAAGATGCCTTTCTTGTGCTCTCTGGCGTGCCCGGATTTCCCTGACTTCGGCTCGGGATGCAGCTAGCTGTTGCTGCAGAGCCTCATTGGTTCTCCTCGTCCTATCCATATCTTCTTCCAGTTGGCGGATACGGACAATGTTAAGGTTAGAGTTAGCATCAATTTCCACAACTCTTCCGATCGCTGCATGACCTTGCTCGACATTTCTAGCAATCCTCCGAACCATGACGGGTAGGGCTCGATCAGCCGAGCCTCCCTCGCTTACGTTGAAGAAGCTTCGGTCTCCGTTTAAAGGTAAAGGCTGACCCTGTTCATCGCTCCATTGGTTCAAGGTTGATGCCCACATGGGAGTGGGACCTTGAAATGTTGGGCGGGGGTTGGGGTTTGGAGCTACAGGGGGTAGGTTGTTGACTTCTGGCTCGGAGCTAGAGCTATCTGAAAATCCTTCTGCATGGTGATCATCCAAAGGGATCGGGTGGTCATCTTCTGACTCCTCATCGATCCATCCCCCATTGCCTTGGTTTGGATAGTACGGATCGTCGGGATGGTGGAAGCCAGCCATGCTAACTACGCGTGAATGGGGAAAGAAATGTTAATAGACGTACTAATCTATGATACTTATAATATGATCGTTATTAGTCGACACAATACTTGCATAGTGCATACCAACTACATGTAACCGAAGCAGGATAGACCTTCGAATAAGTGATCCTAACCCTAAGTCCACAATCAAACAAGAACAGGAAATGAAGCAAAGGTCACATATTCTAAGTCTATAACGCCTTAGTCACATGTAACCGTGGTGTATCCACTTAGCAACTATTGCCTTACTAGTAACGACCCTTTTAGTTCTCACATATGTAGTTAATAGAATGCAGAATACTCCTATAGTGTTCTTGTCCTAACGTTCTTATGGTAGTGTAGGTAAGTTTTTAGACTTTTTGCAACATCACAATCACTCTTAGGCACATGCTAGTCACTCCTAAGGAAATGTAGTTGATCAGGCTACATCCACCCAGATGTGACTATATGTCACTAAGCCCAAATGTGCTGTTCAACAATCTTAATACTTTCGTTCTGTTCTAGTATGATACTGATCCCTTGTATTAATGGATGTGTATATATATATACTTAGTTAAATATTTTAGTATTTAAAAGTATATATTCTTGGTCAGAGTGTTTTAGTCCCGAAGTGTTTATAGTTCGTATATCTTTTATGGGTTGATATACTTGATTCACTATAAACAATGCTATGTTACCAATCTGTCACACCCCAAAACCGAGAACGGCGGAATATGTTCTGGGGTGGAGGACGTCATGTACAGTATCATAACAATGCATAATAGTAAAAACAAGCAACAACATCCATTGCATTCATATAGTAATTGTAATACAAGCGTGTTCTGTATAGTTTGTTAGACACCAAATGTATAATAAAAAATAAAGACGAGTCTTGTATGCGCTCCATCTTCTCAAAAACTGCATTTGTACCTGTCTATTGCCGACCTGAGAATACAAGTTATTTTGAAAACGAGTATCATCATAAAGCTGGTGAGTTCATAAGAATTTAGTGTCATTGCTCGTATACAAATGTTTACAATCGTATAACATGAAAGTTGTTATTAAGTTTGAAAATAGTGTGAATCTCTAGAAAATCCTATATTTTCTAATAAAAGTGGTCTTCTGCCAAGACTTGGTTACTTGTAAGTTTGATCCTTTGAGTGTGTAAAAGTTTTCCCAATTAGACTCATAATTATAAAAATATAATTTGAACTTCATTTGAACAAAGTAAATGGGAAGATAATGTATTATTCTAGCAGTGTTACTGCCGATTGGATGGTAATTAACCGCAGACTCTAGGTAGCGATATGTATTTAGTACACCTCGGGGAGTCTACTTTACCTACGATTCGTAATTTGTTAGTTTAGGGTTCCGAACGTGAATACGTATGTAACCATGCGGATAGGCGATTCAATGTATCATGACCCTCCAGGTCATATGTAGTGTGGTAGCATGTTATCATCCCTAGGCTTAGTCGGCTCGGACTGTAGCTAGCAGTCGGGATGTATAAGTGTCCGACCTGTATAGATCTATACACATAGAGTCTGCTCTCCCTCTAGGAGACTAAGGTTACACGGTGGAGGCGCAGTAAAGTGCCGTATGTAGAAATATTGCATCACATTCTGAATTAGTATGTTCTCTTGTATTAGTGTATAGTGTGCTTCTCGGTATAATGTATTTAGTATTCTTTTGTTATAGCATATAGTATTCTTCCTGTATAGTACTTAACATGTAGCGACTCATAATAGCACTAACGGTAGTAAGTATCATAGTAATGGTAGCGAGGAGTGGTAAACCTTAACTATACCTATTATAGTTAACTGACATGTTGCAGTCGTTCTTAGATACTCATAAATATTGGAGTAAACGAAGGTATTCATATCCAACACAAATACATACAATATATAACTAAGAATTCAACGACAGTCGGACAGATAACAATATCCCCAAGATCCCAATCAAACAAGAACAGGCTATCAGTCCTAAGTCCTTCAAGTCTTACTTATATAAATATATTGGTGTGGATATATTTTAGAAACATAAAAATTTTAAAAGATTTTGAACATAGTTTTTATAACAAATTTACAGAAAAATGAGTTTGAATAACATTGAAAACAGCTTTTGAAGGCAAACGGTTACAAGTATAGTAATCCTTTTCTTGATTGTAAGCTACAAATCACATGTGATTGATACTATAAATTGTTGGTTTCAACTTGTATCCCCCCATAAAAGCATTTAAAAACAATTGAAAGGTTAATTAAAGGGTATGAACTCACCTGCAACGAGTGGAGTAGATGGAATGTCGGGTAGGATGCTAGTTGTCAAGTGAAGACTTGAACACACACTAGGACCCTAGAAACATATGAAGAAATATGTTTACATGTAATTAGTGACTAAACACTAATTAAACAAGTATAGACATCCTAATGCGAAGAAAAATGCTTTGGTCAAGTGTTAGGTGGCTATTAGGTTGCAAGGAAGGAGTGTAAGGCCTCACTATGGAGTTTACTCCTCAAATACTTACCCTAGGTGAGTTTACGGTTGGGGAACAAATTCCCCCATGATTTTATGGCCGTAAACTCATGGGAGGAGTGTATTTGTGTGCTTTAAGGTCTCTTGCATCACTAAGAAGGGTTCTAAGGTTAAATACATTCCTTGGGAAGTGGTTAGGGTTCAAAAGGGGCACTCCCTTGGAGTTTGCGGTCCTTGGACCACTCCTTGGGAGTTTACGATCGTAAACACTAGGGTTTACGGTCGTAAACCCTTTGGCACACTATTCCCTTCATGTTTCGTGGTCCTAAGCTCAATCATACAAGTTTATAGTCCGTCAAACATGCTAAGGAAGGAGTTAGGGACACCAAAACACCCTTTATGGTGTTTACGGTTTTGGTGTTTACGGTTCATGAATATTCATGGACCGTAAACTCATGTTTACACTCCTAAAGGCATGATTTTGAGTTTCTAACTTCATGCATGTAATTTTCTAAGTCAAAGATGAGCATTAGAAGGGTTTTGGAGGGATTTTGGGGCTTCAAAACCCCTTATGGGAGTTTACGGTTTTGGGAGGTGTTCCCAAACCGTAAACTCGAGTTTTTAAGGTGTTTGGGTGATTAAATCCCGGGTTTGTATGAATACAAAGCTAAACAACAAGCTAGGGAGTATTACTTACGATTTTGGAGCTTGAATGAGGTGATTCTTGACCAAACCCAACTTCTAGAGAGAGAGTGTAGAGAGAGAAAGCTTAAGGAGGGGGGAAAGCCTCAAATGAAGGCCACTCAACCCTTATATAGGTTCTGAGTTGGTGGCCAGGTGGGGATCCACCCCATACTGACGTTAAACGGAATTTAAAATTTTACCCGATTAAATGGTCATGACCCGGCTTAGTCGTAAACTAAAATTTTTCTCAAATACTTTTGAGGGTATTACACGTGCTTTTATTTATTTCATATCGACACTAAAATAAAATAAAACATTAATTGGTTTGTCTAACCCAAATGTTAAAGGAAATCTTAATAATAATAATGAAAATGAAAATAAAAATATTCTATTAACGAAAATGGGTTACAACGACAGAATAAATTTCGGGTTGTCACACAAATCGTCATATTTATCGGTAATTCATCATTTTCATAAACAAATTTTAGTTTGAGATTTTTTCGAAACATAAGGTAAATATTAGGACTTCTCTGGAGATTTCCCATAATGTAAAAATCCATTTTTAATAAAATTACATTAAGGTCAAACCATTTGTTCATAAATCATTATTCAGAAATCAGAGTTATAAAGAAGACAATGTAGAATCTCGAATCATAAAACTGTTGATTTGTACAATCCTGCCTATGTAATTTGGTAAATACATGTAAAATATTTAATCCATAATTATAAGCAAAAATTATAGCGAGTTCCCAAAAATATCACATACAAGACAACATAATACTCAACTATAGGTTATTTGCAGCTCTGGAACTATCAATTGTCCTGAATATCACATACATCACAACAATATGAGCAACTATGGGTTATCAGCAACCCTAGGGACCACCCACAGTCCCAGTGCGGTAACTACATGCCCTATGGATTAACAACACACCTCGTAGGTTATCAACAACCCTAGGGACTATCAGCAGTCCCTTGGACCCACACTAGTGTAAGAGGTATCAACAACTTACTTCACATATAAGAACAATCAATAAATAATACCTAACTGGTCAGCATGTATACATTACTACACATGAAAATATAGTGATAAGACTCACCTTGTAGATAGCAGCTAAACACAACATCTCTCAAACAGTGTAGACCGGTACTATGAGACACCTAACAACAATAAGGAAGTACCCTCTCAGTCTGCACCTTAAAACCCTTAAACTGACCAAAAGTCCACCATGGTTAAATTTAACAATTAATGTCAACGGTAAAAGTCAACATCAAATGATTGTCACATCGTGGCCTCCCATTGGTCACCTCGTGACAACGTTAAGACAAAACAGTCGTCAAACTATCCGTTGCCAGTAGGGATGAAAGTGGGTCCAAACCCGGACCGGATGGACCCGGACCCGGAAATCCGGGAACCGGTTAACAGGATTTTGTAGAACCGGAAACTGGACTGGTATATAGGAACCGGTTCCGGGTACGGTACCGGGTAAAGTGGGTCTAGAACCGAAAAACCCGGAAACGTCAAAGTGGGTAGGTTGGAACCGGATAAAGTGGGTTTAGAACCGGAAAACCCAGAAAAACCGGAATTTTTTGGTAATTACTTACTACTTAGTGGGTTGAACTTTGACATTTTTCATATTGATATCCTGACTTTGGGGGACTGAACTCATTGAATATGAAACCAAAATTGAAAAAATTATAATATAAAATCATGTACAAACTCTAAACTAAACTCTAGAAAAAACCGTATGTCAATCCGACTTTAAACGAATGAGATATGCATGTGTTAACATTTTCAAAGAATACAAAGTATAAAAACAAATAGCTGAAAAGTTGAAAATTTTCAGTTTTGATATCCCGACTTTGGGGGACTATAAATACTTGAATATTAAACCAAAAATGATAAAATTATAGTCTAAACTCTTGTACAAACTCTAAACTACAAGTTGGAAAAAATCATATGTCAATCTGACTTCAAACGAATTAGATATGCATGTTTTAAAACTTTCATAGAATACAAAAAAACTAAAAAACTAAAAACTGTCAGATTTGATATCTCGACTTTGTGGGACTGTAAGTCAATGAATATAAAACTAAAAATGGCAAATTTATAGTCTAAAATCATGTACAAACTCTAAACTACACGTTGGAAAAAACTGCATGTCAATCGGGGTTGAAACGAATGAGATATACATCTTTTAAACGTTTCATAAAAACCGGTTCCGGTTCCTAACACTGGTTCCAGTTTTTAGACCTGGTTTACCCACACCCGATGGACCTAAACGCGAATTACCGGGAACCCGGATAAAACCAAATTTTAAACCCGGAACTGAAACCGGTTTTATATATTCCGGTTCTAACGATTCCAGTTCCAGTCCGGTTTTCCAGTTCTAAATCTCATCCCTAGTTGCCAGGTCATGACAATCAACCCATCTCGTCGTGGGAACTGCTCTGGAAAGCTTAATGCTTTAAGCTCTTAATCTTTCAAGCCAAGCACTCGAACTTTCTATAAGGCTTTCTCCATGCTAAAGCACCATAAAATCATTGCTCTTTATACATGCATGTCTTGAAGACAAGCTAGGTCAAAATAAAGGGAAAATTTGATCAAATCTCATGCATGGAATTCACAACTCACTAACTTTCCAGATCTTGGACAAGGGGTTACAAAGGAGTCTCAAGAACTCATAAAGTTGCTCACTTTATGAGATTCCAACATTCAAACCTCCTCAAACATTGGGAAAAATGAAGAAAAATCTGGATCTAGCATGCTTGAACTAAAAAAGTTAGGAACTTGAAGACTTATAATAGTCCTAAGACAACTCAATATTATGAGGGAGAGGCTTGCTAGATGAGATAGTGCACCAAAACAAATTTGCTTCTTCTTCAAGGCTAAAATTCACCAAAAAGGAGCTCACATGATAAAAAATGGGGCTAGGGTTTCTTAGAGAGAAATAGGGAGGCGATAGAGGCTGAGGGTGTGCAAACCCTAACCCTTACCTTAAATATGGCACAAATCTTAGAATTAGGGTTAAACACCTAGGAGGCTATCACGTCGCGACCCCATGCTCGTCACGTCGTAACACACAAAATGTATGCGCGGTTTATGCATCGATGGCGAAGTTGTGATGCATCATTCATCACGTTGTGACCATCTCTAAATCCTCATTTTTTTTACATTTTTAATTTCTCAAAACATAATTTAATCATATACCTCCAAAATTTTTAACGATTAACTTATCAAAAGAATAACC
The DNA here is from genome assembly GCF_051521515.1 of Lactuca serriola. Classification (NCBI taxonomy): domain Eukaryota; kingdom Viridiplantae; phylum Streptophyta; class Magnoliopsida; order Asterales; family Asteraceae; genus Lactuca; species Lactuca serriola. The sequence continues at coordinate 74,464,318 of NC_136416.1, forward strand.
ACAAACTGGATGTTACAATTCTCCCCCACTTAAATTAGACTTCATCGTCGAAATATGCCCTTACAAATTTCTCTTAAAAACATGCTTGAGTCCTTTGTGGGTTTTCCAAGCCTTTGAAATATACACCAAATATATGTTCAAAGGTAAAGCAACAAAGGCGCTTTGTCTAGCATCAAAATTCAAGAGAATGGAGAAGAAAAGCCTTCAAATTCTGAAATTTGCAATCATCTAGAGAGCATGGAGCTCTTGGATTTGGCTCTAAGAAGAAGAAGAAGAAGACTTGTAAGAAGTGTGTCCAAAACCCTTCCATGCTCTCTGTTATATAATTTCCAAAAAGTGAAAGGAGACCATAAAGTAAAAGGACATACAACTTTGTGCCAAGCATGGCAAAAGAATAGACAAGGCATGCATGCCTTATCTGCTCCCATTTTTCGAAAAAGGCATGTCCAAATGTACCATCCCGAGTCCCAGGTATATTGTTCAATTAATTTATTTTCATATTTTCAGAGCAACTCGACGAGTTGGATGCTCCAACCCACCGAGTAGAGGAGTTAATTGGCCGCGTGATTCTAGAGTCTACTCGACGAGTTGGAGGACCCCAACTCGACGAGTAGGTACTGAGGAAGAAAACCATAATTTTCAGGGTTTGTGTCGTATTTAAAGGGCCTGACACCCTCATTTACGCCACCCTTGTCACCCTAATACCTTGTGATAAACCCTAATAATGAGTATTTGCTTGTGAGAGAGAGCGAGGAGATAACTTTGGGTGTTCTAGTGCATATTTGGAAGAGGATTGAAGAGCATCAAGCCTTGGAATGAGAAGAGGCTTTTGGGTCAAGAGTTTTTTTGTGCTAGCTTCAGTTTGGAGGTAAAAAGATACCACCTTGAGCAATCCTTTTTATAGATCTCCTTCTAGGGAGTTTTATTGCTTTTCCCCCCTTATCTTGTAGTTTTGAGTTGCTGGAGCTTGTCATGGATTTAAGACTCCATATCTGGACAAAAGGAGGCCCCATGAGCCCAAAGATCCAAGCTTTATCAAGCTTTGGACAAGTCTCTATGCATGAAACCCCTTATGGAGCTTGTTATGGCATTTTGAGCCCTAGATGCCATGCATAAACGTAAATCTTGCAGCTTTACGTGATAAGTGAGCCTTAGAAGGTGAGATCCAGAGTATGAGACGTCATTTCTGCCTAAAAACATATGAATGAGGAAAGGGTCTGAAGGGACTCGACGAGTCGGTGAGCTGACTCGACGAGTTGGTTAGGGTTTTCCCTGACGAGTCTAGACACGGTGTAACTCGACGAGTCGATGAGACAACTCGACGAGTTGAGTTGGACTTTCACGATATTTCTGAGAAAATGAAGGAACTCGACGAATCGCATAGATGCACTCGACGAGTCGCATAGATGCACTCGACGAGTTGAGTCAACATGGACGGTTGACTCGAGTGTTGACTTTTAGGGTTTGGTCAAGACATGGATTATGGAGACCATGGTCCCATAAAATGGTATTTTACCCTTTCCAAGTGTTAGAGGGAGATGTTAGCTTAAATTATTTGAGTTGAGGTTATAAGTGTTATTTAGAGATGATTATGACGTGTAGGCGAGGATTAGACCGTTCAAGGGGTGCGAGGTTTGCTTGCTTACTTACGAGGTGAGTCTTCTCACTATACTTACCATGAGTGGTAACTTGTGTGACCGAAGGGTCTTGTATGCTATTGTTGAGTATTGTGATATCCTTCATTATGTATTTGTTATTTATGCTGTGTATGATTCTGAGCTTTATTGAGTTAGGACCGGAGGGTCCAACCCGAGTTGTGGGATCGGAAGGTCCCTATTGAGACACACTGACCGGAGGGTATTTTTCAAGATATAGCCATGAGAGGTGTGTGGTATTTTGGGGAACTCACTAAGCTTCGTGCTTACCGTGTTACGTGATATGTGTTTCAGTTACTTCTCAGGATCACAGGAAGGTGTCAACTTGATTGTACATACAAGATGGAGTTATGTTTATGAGGATCCTGGATTTTTATTCAAGCAATTCTAGATTTGTGTTTTTGATAATTTGACACTTTGGGTTTTTTTTGTAACGTGTTAATGAGAATTATGTGATTTAAAAATGAAAAATTTGTTTGAAAATTTGCAGTGTTACAAGTTGGTATCAGAGCCTTGGTTTGAGGGATTCGGATGTACCTTCGGGTATGTCCGAACTCAAACTGAGGATTTGAGAAAAAATTTGAAGGAGAAATGATTTTTCTAAAACGAGTAAGAATTTTTTTAAGAGAAAAAGGAGATGGAGTAGTGTGTACAATCAGCTAGAGCCCGGATGGTGATTTCCCAAAATACCCTTATTTGTTTATATTATGAGATATTTATGAGATGTTAGGGATGCATACTAGAGGATAGGCTTGGTATTTCATATTATAGGGATAAAGTTGCCTGATTTGTGATGTCGTAGCCTAGGAGATGTTGCTATATGTTATTTTCCCTAGGTATATGCTGAGTGGGAGTATCTAGCAGGAATCTCTTAGAAAGAGTTTGAGGCGAGGGATAATCTAGGAGAGATACCTAGATGAGCATAGGAGGAGCCTACTGAGAGAGTAGTTTGATATTCGCAAGAGATAGAGTACTTGTGAATTAGGATCCTAGGAGGAGGACTTAAGGTGACTATAGGTTGGTGTGGAAGGTAGTATTGGGCCCGTACTACTGAAAGCACCAGATTTGTATGTGACCCAAGTAAGAATCGTTAGGATACTAAGGAGCATGTAAGGACGGGAAACCGAGTGTAGGCATGCTTGATCGAGTCTTTGACGATTTTTTGTGTTGTGTTTCAGAGACATTATGGTGGGTACGCGCCACAACCACGGGAGTAGTGTTGCCAGTGACGAGGAGATCCGCAACTATCAGATAGGCCATACCAGAGATGTTCGGGTCTATTAAGACCACGTTGATTGAGACATTAGCTGAGCACTATGCTGATGTTATTGAGGCTAATGCGTTTTTAGGTTATGGAGTTTATATTTATATGTAGGATTCCAAGAGTCATGGGTATAACCCAAATCCATACCCATGGGTTTTATGATCCATAGTTCATGTGGCCCAACTCTTTATGTATCCATACATAAACTTAGTCCAATATGGATCATAAGCCCAACACATATAAATATAACCAATTACCATAATTAGTCCCCATAGATTTAATTAGTCTCTTTTGATCACTAAATTAATACCAAACTAATTCTTGATCAATACTAATTAAATCATATGATTTCATATTAATATATTAGAACTTATAATATATTAATAAATCATATATAACCTCTTCTCAAAAGTCCATCCTAGCAAATTGTCCTGATGTTATGCAACCCAAATGGTCCATGCTACTCTTGGGTCGAGTACATACCAATAATAGTTATGGGCTTAGACATCTAATCCAACAGTCTCCCACTTGGATAAGTCCAAGACTATTATTGCAAATATGACTCCAAAATCCCAACTAGCAATCGTAGCTCATAAAAGCCGATGTCGAACTCTGACCTAGTCAATGATGTGTCCATTAGATAAGGGATCATATATTCATCCATTCTAGATATCATATGGACTGATACATGGATTATAATCATTCTCTCTGTCCATCTATTGTTTCCCGATTTCTGATTTATGACAACCGGCTAATTGAACAAATCAAATCAGTCCAGGCCCGACCGAGCACTTAGGGTTGTAATCACTAAATCATCGAGGGGCCCACAAATATCGCTTTTATCCACATGTGGTAAAAGGAATGGATAAAATTCGACCCAAATGATCACTTGTACTCACTCATCAAATTACACACAACGATATGTTTTATAACATCCAAGTTACTAGTGCATTTACATATGTCAATGTGCAACCGAATCGCAACTACAACTCACACGTCTCTGTTTGAAGAATATAAGATATTATCGTCTCATGATCACTCATGATAAAATCCATGAAGTGATTCAAATGAGCGTGGGTTTAATCCAATACTCGAATCTTATTCCAGGAGAAATCATGAATATTGCAACTATATCCAAAACATCTAGACATACTACAGACCCATTCATGACAGTCTTGCCTCAATACCAACTTCCAAAGTATGATCGACTGTGTACGGTTTGAATAGCCTAGTTATTTTGGAAGTCAAAACATGCAAGGTGAAACACAAGAATAATACTAATCCTATATGGCTCCATAATTTTTGAGTCATATTGATTACTCATTATTCATTGTATAATGTTTCAAATAATCAACTTAATACTTGAACTAAAACAATAGTTGTCCCATGCTCCAAGCATGCATACTACGTTTAGCTATCGTACTTTCTTTGTGGAATAGATCAATTGAAAACATTTCAATGATGCCCATTTCACAACTCCAAATCCTTATGACAAATGTAAGAATACAAGATTCTTTGCCAAATCTGTTAGACTCTAAACTTATATGCAATGATCCTCTTGTAATGACTATGCACAAAAAGTCACAAAGACTTGGCTACAGACATTACAAAGTATTCTAATGGAGAGCAATTCCATGGAAATGTTGTCTCACATTCAAAGTACATTCCTTTGAACATCCTTCTTGCATTAAGGTTTCTAATCTTACACAGATTTAATGAATAACTTCACCTATGGAAACATTTCCATATTCCCATTTTGACTATCACTTCTGAACAAGAGTTGCCTCTTTTTAGAATATATCAATATGGTCCTTCAAAAATTAACACTATACTTCCAACTGTCCATGAGCAACCAATCTTTGGTAAGCCTCAGATTATCCTCGACAATTGCTTAATCATTTTATTCATATATAGTTCTAGTCCTTTTTCCCTCTTAATACCCTAGGCATTTGGAAAATTGAGAACACGTAGAAATATTATAGCATATGCAATCGATCCTATACCAGAAGCATATGGGATATTATTCATAATGTCTCACATAAAGACATGATCCTAGACTAGTCTTTTGCTATAATTTTGTTCTATTAGCCATGTTCTCAAAATTCGGACTATAAAGAGGGATGTCGTAATCATAATCGAATATTGAGAACACAATTAACATTTCCATATATCGAATTTCCTTATGTTGAACCATTCCAACATAACATTCATATATATACTTGACTAATTCGATTAAAATCCCAATTTAAGCTTTTAGAATTGGAATGAAGTATAATTTCCTCTCCCTTAATTATAGCAAAACAACTTTTCGAACCCTACAACTTTGCAAATTGAAACTTTTGTTTTCTATAATTAACATTGCTAACTTGCAACACTTAACATAATAATCATGCTCCCACTAGCATGATAATTATATTCTTATTAGCATAACACTTATGCTCCCACTAGCTTTGACATATATCCAAAAATCAACTAGACTTCTAGAAATCAAAACTTTATTGACTTTCATTACCAAAGATTAAGTTTCTGATACGAGATGCTTCGATAAGACTTTATCTAAGCTTCCCAAAATCATACACCTTTCCCTAGATAGTTTACATGTGTGTCTAAAAAATTTTAGAACTATGAAAAGGGATGTCGTAATCATAGTCTCAAATGTTTAGACCTTTTCCATTGCTCACAATTTGAATTATGAAAAGGGATGATGTAATCATAATTGAATTTGAGAATGCAAATATCACAATTTGTATATGCTTAAAATCTACTTAGTGAAAGTGTTTCCTCACCATCATTTTCATGAATCGAAGAGAAACCTTATGACACTTAAATTTTATGGTGTATGTGTTCCTATCCATGTGAATTTGTCAAAAACATAACCATAAGAGGAGGTTAGTGACAAATCCAAACTCATATGGACTGAACTTGTTCAATCTTAACTTCTTGCCACCTGGCAATAAAAGGGCCTACCATTACTTCCAAGTAGTTATGCAAACAACTGGGAACTCATAGAACTCACATGCATAGTCAACTTTAATTGGGATGGACACAGAAACAAGAATATGTCAAAACGATAGGCTATAAACCTCAAGTTGTGTGCTAGTGATAAACAATACCCTTGATTAGTTCTTGAAACTTTTCAAGATCTTTAAGACTCCCACTGACCTCTTGACATATAAGATTCTCTTGTCAAGAACCATTCCTTAACAAAGCAAAGATTCAAGAGTTAGTGCGGACTCTTATCAAGACAAACACTTCACACAATTGGCCTTAGTTGGTCTTTGTTTTATCGAAAACATCACAACTCATCAATTTTAAATGTACAAGAGTAGAAAACATTTTACTCTACATTTGATAAGTGTTTTAAACCTTCTTAACAATATGTTACTCAAGGCTCGATCTTGGAGTATTTCTCTAAGACTCAATTTTGGAACGAAGTATGATTCATCTTTTGATTTAACCATTTCAACAATTCACAATTCCTCTTATTAGTCAAACAATTGCACTAAGATGTCCTTAGAGGATCAATTGTGATATGGTTTTTTCAAATCATTAAGATGATCATAAAACATGATACTAAAGTACTCTCCCATCTTTTCAGATTGGAGAAACTTTTATCTTTCTGCCTAATTTGATTCTTCTCATTCGTCCTGCCATACATTGAAACTTTTCCAATGTTTCAGAATTATACTTAAACTTGCAAGAACAACCATATTTACTAAACTTTAGTAAATCATGACGAATAGCCTTATCTTTCTTTGTGGTGGACCTAATCAGCGCACAACCAAGTGTACCTGATCTCCTAGTCCTTCATTTGACTCACATATACATACAGACAAGGAATTAGTCTTAATTTCCCAAAGATGAAAATTCTCATTCATCATACAATGCAAGTTGCATGATGTAACACCCCATTTATTAAATAAATAAATAAATAAATAAATTGATGTGTGTATAGTAGCCCTAAAATCAATAATTTATATAGCAAGGTGTTGGCCCTGGGGGTTAATTGTTATAATTTTAGAAGTTGGGGGTTAAAAGTGTAAGTTTCGTAGTGGGTTGTAAATATTTATGAAGGCAGGGGCTGCTTGGTAAATTATTGGGACTTAATTGTAGTAGATTGTGGGAAGCAAGGGCTAAATGGTAAAATTCCATATTCATTTTGTAAATATTTCTAAGGGTAGGGGCTATTAGGTAAGTTTCAGACTTAAGAGGATAAAGGTTTGTGAAGGAGGGACTGTTTGTGTAAAAGGGGAGGAAGTTGTTATGGAGTCGGGTTTATGGTAGCAGTTCCTGATCCCCCTCGTCGCATCTTCAACACCCAAACCCTAAGCATCGATCACAGCCGCCACTTCGAACTCCTCAGCCGCCATCTCTCTTGCTTGCATCTCCGATCAGATGAGGCTGCCGCTCGCTGCCATGCAATTGACGCGCCACCCTCACGAACCGCTTCCAGCAACATCGCGAGCCACCGAGGATTTTGCCGATGACGAAGATGGATCTGTGTCATCGGTTGTGCAAGCCGTGAGCCATCGGAACCGAGCGGTAAGTCTTCCTGTAACCCCTCCTTGCTCCCCATCTCGTTCTTTTGTGGATGTGACGCCGGATTCGTCACTGTCACCTAAGAGGTGGCTGATTGTGCCATTGTTGCGTTTTCCGGCGATGCCTGCCGCCAAGTGGTAGCTGTGCATGCGTATGTTCGAATGTAGTGGTCGTTTTCAGTATTTGTGGTGTGGATTGTGTGTAATTGTGGCCGAAACCCCACTGCCACCATTGTAAGGTGGTGGTTGCCAGCCAATTTTGTTTTCTGCCACCCTTTTTCCGCCACCAGCCACCGTAGGAGGTGGCTGTGTGTGTGTTGTTATTATGTGAGAAGTACTATGTTTGATTTTTGGGCAGGAACTACCACCACCACCATTAGAAATGGTGGCTGTCGTCGCCTGCCGCCATGAGCTGCCACTGACCACCAGTACCCGAGGTGGTAGTGGGTGGTGCTTGTCATAATGAACCCTAATCGGCCCAAATGCTTGATTTGGACTAGTTGGATGGTTATTGGGCTAGAAAATCCTAATTTTGGGTTTGTTAGTTTGGATTTTACTAGGGCCCGCAGTTGGACTGTTAGATTGATATTGTGAATTATGTCCGAATTTTTTGTGTGAATGGCCTAGTGGAGTGATGGACTCAATGGGTTAAGTCCTTAATGGGTTAAGTGAGAAACACTTAACCCTAATTCATCATTTTATGTGAAAACCCTAATTTTTGCTTGGGCCTTGAGTTGGGCCTTTCTGTTGGGCTTTGATGATTGGGTTGTTAATGAGCCATCCAAGAACAATCATGTGGACTAGAAGATATAGATGGTCTTTAGGGTAAGGCCCATATGAGGGTTTGGGCCCAATTTGGAAACTTGGGCCATAGTTGGGCCATTAGTGGAACTTTGTGGACCCATTTGGTATTGGGCCTTAGTGGGCCCAATGGGTTTGAGTTATTTATGGGCCGGATTGGTGGACCATATTTAGACCTAATATGTGAAGGTTTGGTCTTAGATCCTAATGAGGTTAATTGTGGGTTTGGCTCAGTGTTAGAGGCCGGAGTACAACAGCAACATTTATAGGATCTGTTCGCCATTCGAGGTGAGTCTTCTCACTATACTTTACCTAAAGTGGTAATTATGTGTGACCAGAGGGTCTTATGTGCTTGCTTGAGTTACACATTTCTATGTGGTTTGTGATGTGTACTATATTATGTGATATTTAGACCGGACTAGAGGGTCCAACGAGCTATGACCAGACTAGTGGGTCCAACGAGCTATGACCGGACCAGTGGGTCCAATGAGCTATGATCGGACCAGTGGGTCCAACGAGCTATGACTGGACCAGAGGGTCCAACGAGCTTTGGGACTGGAGGGTTCATCTGAGACATATTGACTGGAAGGTCTTACAGAGCTATAGCCTCGAGTGGCTAATTACTTGTGCGTGGTATTTTGGGGAACTCACTAAGCTTCGTGCTTACCGTGTTATGTGTTATGTGTTTCAGGTACTTCTCAAGGATCACGGAAAGGCGCTGACTTGATTGTACACACGAGATGGAGTTATGTTTCTGAGGATCCTGGATTTTAATCAAACAATTATGAACATGTTTTTTAATAATTTGACATTTTGGGGATTTCGTGACATGTGTTGATGTGATTTAAGTGAATTTAAAACGAAAAATTTGTATGAAAATTTACGGTGTTACACATGATCCCAAGTTTCTATCCAAATGAAACTTGGTTGATGAGAGTCTTTCCTTATTTGGTAAATTATGACACTACCACAAATGAAAGAATCAAATCTATTTTCCAATATTGCTATCAATGGAAACATGTAAACAATAATTATCACAAATCCCATTGTAAGGATACCTAAAATAAATAAAATCAAAAATTTTCGTTTTATTTTAAAATTGCAGAAAACTTATCCTTACCATGCAAATACATATGAAAACTATGTTGTTATCTATTCCTAATCAAGCTATCATAGCTCTTAAGCAGCAGCTCAAAATTCTGATCTTCGAATCATGCGATCGAAATCCATCTTCGCAATCAGATTCAACATACTCTTCTTCTAAGCTTCCTTTCCTTTTTTTCGATTCTACAAAACATCAAAATGCGACCTAGTCACATCATGTAATAAGAATCTCCAAATAGGAACTTAATAGAGTTAGATAGTGGACTTTACCAGAAGCATAGTCAAATTTATTGACTTTTACCATCCTAGTGAACTTCCAGGTAAATGGGACAGCTTCGCAACCAATTCCCCTTCCTTTTGGCAATAAAAGCATATAGACTCTTTAGGAATGGTAAACGAGACTATCTCAGACTTAGCCTTTCTCTTTACCATTTGGTCAGATGACTTGACCATGGCCAATCCTTTTCCATTGGGAAGATAAAGCTTTTCTAGATTTCTAACGTTACCATTGTCAATATCCATGGAAGTTTGGGAGGTAGATATTCCAATCAAATTTGCCTTACTAGTGCTCCAAATCATTGCTGATTCAGCATCAACAAGCAAAGAGGTAAGATCATTAAGGGTCATGTCGTCATCTGTCACATAGTAGTCCTTAATGAACTCACTATATGACTCGGAAAGCGATTGAAGAACCCAGTCAACAGTCAACTTCCTTGATACTTCAACACCCAACTCTCTCTGCTTGTCAATATGAGACTTCATCTCCAAGATGTGAGTACATTTAGACACTGCTTTCCAATAGGGATTGAGTGACCTTGAACTATTCAAGAACTTGTGGGTTAGGGAGAACAATTAAAGGAGGTAGAGGAAGTGAAGTATGATTTCCATTTCCATTAATGTACAACAAAGGGATTAATCTTTCACCTTGATCGCCTTTTGGGATATCATCTTCATTAGGATAGCTTTATCCAAAAGGATAAGGAAGACCATAGTTGTCATAACTAGACATCTATGAGGGAGAAATTCATATTTAGTTGATTTAAGTCTTAATATAAAACCAAATATGAAATATTAAGGCTAGGACCCAACACAATATTTTATAACTTGGAAGAGGGATGCCGTAATCCAAGCTACAAAATATTTGAAGGTAGGTAAATGATGATTTACCAATTTCCACCATGAAAAACGAAATTTAACATTAGGTTTTAAATGAATTGAAACTCCTAGATCTTTTGAGATTCATTGAACTATTCAATGGCATGTTTAAATCTCAATAGTGCCCTTCAAGTTTGTGACTGGGATGCTGAGGATCACAAACAAGGAGTGAATAACCATGCAAATTAACTTGGTACACTTAATGTTACAACCACCTAATCAATGTTCCGGTTAACCACACACGCTCCATTGATCTATGATTAACATCAAGCTTCCCTTTGCCACACATTGTCAGTCCCAAATTAGTGTGTCGGTTAACCATACACGCTCCACTAACGACTTAACAAGGTGCAAAGTGCAATTTCATGGGTTACCACCAAATTCACATTTTCCTAAAGTAAGTAAGATTGGGAATTTAATAAAGTTTAGTTACTTTATATTTATCATTATACTTTTAATGAAGGGAGAATTAATGTCATGTCCTACCCGTTCAGCTAACGACCCTCCACTAGTCAAGGAAGCGGTGGGTGAGAGTGGACACACATTAAACTGCCATTTTATAGGCAATAACCTTATATCTCCTTATAGTTCGGCTTCGTGAATGAGGTCTACTAAAGGTAAGACTGACTTACTCTTATACATATATATATATATATATATATATATATATATATATATATATATATATATATTAAACCGATAGTATTATAATAGTATAAGGTTGAATTTTAAACTTTTAAAATTCTAGGGGTTGGAATTAAAGTATACATGGGGGGGGGGGGTGGTAACTTTAGAAATTCCAAAACTTGAGGGAAAGTTTTAAACAATTCAAAAACTTTTGGTTTCGATAATTTATGAGTTTAATATGGTTTTTATGGAAGACTTTTCAAGTTCCATAATGTGAGGACAAGTTATGGAAGACATAAAACTATTTTATGATGACATTTAAAAAAAGACCTTTCGTTTTTTCATAACCTATGAATCTTAATGAACTTTTAAAAGAAAAATCTCTTCATTTTCCATAACTTGTCATAACTTGAGGACAAGTCATGGAGTTCATAAAAACCATTAAGATCAAATATTCCAATTAACACAATAATCAAATAATTTTTCCATTTTCTAGAATAACAAGATAATTCATATCAACTATTTACAAGAAATTAGCCTATTACATAAACTAATAAAATCTTGTAACTATGACAATTATATTTTATCTAGATGAGGATAATTATTTTCACAACATAAAATCGAATTTTTATCAATAAAACATTTTATAGTAATTATCCAAATCCAAATTAAGACAAGAAATCCAAAAATCTGCCAAACCCGTCACCACCTCGTGGTAATTTTGACCACTTCGTGGTAACCAGGAAGAATAAAAATTAACATTTTTTCAAGCTTTGAAAACAAGTAGCATCAAGTATGATGGAAAACAACCCTAGGCACTGATACCACTATTGGGTTTTGTATACTACAACATCCTATGGTGCACATACAACCCTAAAAGCTTTAGATCTATATTTTCTCTAATTATACATGCATATGGTTTCCAAAGCTTTAAACCTACAACTAGCATACAAATAACATATGTATAAGAAGACAAGTTTTAGACATACCTCTTGATGTTATTAATGTTGCTAGGAAGACTTTGGCCTTTAAGAACTTAGTACCCGAAGTGTTGCACCTAAAATGTAATCACAACTCACGTATCACAAAGGTGACTCTTGAGAGAGAATTTCCATGCACCAAAAACTCATCCATGAACTCCAAGAGCTAGTAGTATGGCATTTTTAGGTTATGAAGCTTATATTTATATGTAGGATTCCAAGAGTCATGGGTATAACCCAAATTCATACCCATGGGTTTTAAGATCCATGGTTCATGTGCCCAACTATTTATGTATCCATACATAAACTTAGTCCAATATGGATCATAAGCCCAACACATATAAATATAACCAATTACCATAATTAGTCCCCATAGATTTAGATAGTCTCTTGTGATCACTAAATTAATACCAAACTAATTCTTGATCAATACTAATTAAATCATATGATTTCATATTAATATATTAGAACTTATAATATATTAATAAATCATATATAACCTATTCTCAAAAGTCCATCCTAACAAATTGTCCTGATCTTTTGCAACCCAAATGGACCATGCTACTCTCGGGTCGAGTACATACCAATAATAGTTATGGGCTTAGACATCTAAGCCAACATGTTCATGCCCAAAGCACCTGAGGGTTCAGTTCGCACTGAACCTACTTCGCTTAGGAGCAAAGGACTAGTGGAAGTTCGTGACTGTCAACTTTATTCCTGCAGATGATGCTGCAGTGACATGGGAGAGGTTTACATGATTGTATCTTGACCTCTTTCAAGATATTGTCATTTCATGAAAAAAGAATTTAAAAACCTTTAACATTCATCTTTATCTATCTCTTATAGATTTTACATTCCAAGAATGTATCTTGTCATTCCTAAGTCTTTCATTTTAGAAATACTTTCCGAGTCAAGGTGAAAAACACCTTGCATAGTCGGATTGTCATTTCAAATGATTAAGTATGTCTATTTCATACAAGATTAGGAATATCACTATCCTCCCACTAGTTCTTAGTAAACACACACATGTTCCTTTTAATTTTGATATAAAAGCATACCTTGTATCTTTATATTAAAATGACTATTCCAACCTTAAGATGTTTGCTTTGTATCCACAGGTGGATCTTAAACCTTACACATTTGGTTAGGATAACATGGATTAAGAAAACCTCTAGGCTAAGCTATATAGATATCTTCTAGTAGATATCTATGAGGAAAAGCGGTATTTCTTGAAATCTATTTGCTATATCTCATATTAAGAATATGAAGTTACAGTAAATAATATCCTTGTTGATCTAATTATAGCTACTTGTGAAAAGGTTTGATCATAGTCAGTGTCATGAGTATGAAAATGACTATAGTTAATGACATGAGTATGAGAAAATCCTAATATAACAGGTATTACTAAATGTGTATATATATCCATGCATATAAAATTTTACTAGAAGAATCTCTTACTCCTTCTAGCCTTGCTATAGAGAGAAAGATTAATCAAGCCCATACTTGATTATTAAACATGGATTACATCTTAATGTTCATGACTCTAAGTCATTTGTCAGATTCAAGATCTGATATAATATTTTGATAGTTGATGGTGTTGAATCAAGAAAGTGACCCTCTTAAACCTTAATCCGAAGTCCTCCTCACTACCGCAATGCTGCTTCTGCCACCACAACGAGAAGTGTTGATGCCATCCACAACCTTCTCATCCGGAATAAAGACTTAGTTTTTCTTAACTTATGTATTTACTATGTATTGTCGAGTGTGCCTTGCATGGACACTTCTTTTTAATTATAGTCTTTGTTTATTTCTCCTGTATGTTCTCGGAACTCTATAAATAGAGTTCCACTCTTCTAACGAAAAAAAACATCTCTCTTATCTCTTACATCTCATATCTTACATGACTCTCTATTATTCTCAACGATCTTACTGAACTCACATACTCATCCTAAGATCGAAATCTCTCCTTCGGAGCAAGTCATTCTTGACTTAATCACTTTAAGCCGATCACACTTATTAACTTGGTTTGAATGCAATCCTCATTATGAATCAGCTTAGTGTTTACTTGATATAATACTTGTTGTCATTTATATTTCCTTACATTTTCGCAATTACATTTCCGCATCTGATCATCTAACTATCTAACAACTCTAACTTATTATTATTGTTGAGCTTTATGATCCTTTGAGTTAAACTTTATTCCGCATTATATAACTTATTCTAACGTTTGTTCAAGTGTGTTTCTCAAAATTTTTTCTCTCAACAATTGGTATCAGAGCCAAAGTGGTTGCTTTTTGAAAAAATCTATGATTTTAAAAGGCCTTGTATACCACTAAAGCTCATTTCTCTTAAAAAAATATAAAAAATTACAAAACAAGGAAATATGGCACAAGCATTATCTCTTAACGTTTCCAACAGTGTTGGAGGTTCGAATAGAGCTCCAATATTGGTGGCAAATGAATATCATCACTTGTCCCAAAGGATGGAGAGATATCTAAGAAGACTTGGACGAGATGTGTGGAAATCTGTAGAAGAAGGACCTTATGTCCCTATTCTTACTCCAGTTCAAGCCGTGTCACACACCCCAACCGAAACGGCGGAAACGTTCGGGGGCGGAGGACATCATGTCAAGTATCACAACACATGCATTATAGTAATCAAATACAACAACCATTGAATTAATAATGTATAATTTTTTTACATAAGTGTTCATACATTAGATATTCGACATCAAAAGTAGATATAGTAAGAGACAAAAGACATAGCACGACACTAGGCTGTATTCTCAAAAGCTCCGGGATTGTACCTGTCTACTAGATTCCCTGAGAATACAAGTTATTTTGAAAGAGAAGATCAGAATTTAAGCTGGTGAGTTCATAAGTATTTTTGTTATAAAATGTATACTCTTATTTCTTTGGAAAGGTTTGCCTGTTCCTTCAGAAAATCCTACCTTTTCTGATATGATAGAATGATAACCACTATAGTTCCTTCTATAGTCACTTAGTTTATACTAGTTATATATAACCTAATATCGAACGAACAGTTAAATGTGTGGATCTGCCCTAAGCCCACAACCAAACAAGGAACAGGAAGTAAGGCGGAAGTCACACATTCCATTGCCTACCGGATATTATTTATATATAACTTTAATGTATAAACTAAGGAATTATAGAATTAACTACTAAAGGTCCTTTATGTTATTCTAGTTTTAAGAAAGTGACTGATTACATTCCAGAAAATCCTATATTTTATGCTTTACAAATGATAAGTAGTTTTAATCCCATAAAACCGTTCTGTTTAAGTATTATTGTACTCATAATAAAGTTTAACATAATTTTAACTATCCATAAAATTATAAGAAGAATGTTTTCTGTTTTGTTGGTGAAAAGTAGTTTTAATCCCATAAAACCGTTCTGTTTTGTTTGTGGAGAGTGATTAATACAATAATATTTCTTAAAAATAGACTACTGGTAAATAACTACCCTATTATTAAACTGGTTAATTAGGGTTAAAATATGATAAAGTTGTAACCATGCTGATAGACTAGAATAAGCACGACAACCTTCTGGCGTCGAAACTGAATATGTGACATTTGTCACCCCTTGGCCTGCCGGCCAAACTATAGCTAACAGTCGGGATGTGGGATTGTCGGTCCCGTATAGATCTATACACACAATGCCTGCTCTCCCTTCAGGAGACTCTGGTTACAAGAGTGTAACATAACAAGTATATTGCTATGTCCTGAATACGTACCATCACATTTTGGTTTAAGTAAAGATCGAATTATATCATTTTCTTGACAAAGTAGTTTAAACCTCGTATACTTATTTAGAAAATAGGTTTCTTGTTTGTTTCTTAAATTATACCTATTATAATTTATATGTTCTATTTGATTAGCATGATCTCTCATGAATGTACTCCTTTGCTCAGGAGTGATACAAAGGTAATGATATTGACTGAAGTAACCTTCTATATTCATATATGTATAATATATATAATTAAGAAGGAAATGAACTTCGGACAAATAACACAACCTTAAGCCCACATCCAAACAAGGAAAAGGAAATAAGGCAATTCATTAGTCCTAAGCCCTTTAAGTCTTATTTATATATTTATACATATATAAACATGATTTTGACAATTATAAGTTTAAAGAGTTATAAAACATTTAAAAGAGTTTAACAGTATTCTAAAAAGAGTTTATGTGACTTGTAAAAGAGTTTACATGACTTTAAGTCATTATGGAAGTATTTGGTAATCCTTTATTATAAAAATAATAATTAAAAGCATAAGGAAATCTTTTATGTGATTGATATCACATGTAACTATCAACACAATTAGATTGTGTTCAACTTGTATCCCCCCTTAAAGCATTTAAAACTATTTAAAAGGGTAGGTTATAGGGGTATGAAGTTACCTTATGTTGATGATTCGATTGAAGATATGATATAGGATGATAAGTTTCACGAGTGAAGTCCCGAAGCACAAATGAGTCGTAAATGACATATAATGATACATATAGGCATGAAATTAGTTAATCTAATCACAAAGATGTTTAGCAAAAAACCTAGGATGAAAGAATAACTCACCAAAGGAGTGTTTGAAGTAAGTTAGGAGGCTGAAATGGAGTTCACGACCCTATGGAGTGATCACGGCCCAAGAACACTTGAGTGTTATTGGCCCAAACATGATGGGTTCACGGCCCGATGTTCTTGATGAATGAAGAACACCTGAAGATCCTAAGCAAGTTTCTAAGAAGATTCAAAGGTTTTTGAGTGGGTGTTCTTCGTGTTCTTCGCGTTAACTAGAGAAATTAATAGGTTTTAGCCTAATATAAGAAAATTGAAGGATGTTTTTGAAATGATAACAAGATCAAGAAATGATACTTATTAGATCTTATGAAGAACTAGTGATTATCATGTGAATATGATGAGAGAGGATGAGTTTAGCATGTTCTTGAGGAGAGAGGGTGTTCTTGGCTGATGATACTTGAGAGAAAACCTTGATGTTCACGACTAGAAGAAGTAGAAGTGAAGAAATAATGGCTAAAACACACACACACACACACACACACATATATATATATATATATATATATATATATATATATATATATATATATATATATAGCATGAGTTCATGGTCCGAAGACTTCACGGTCCGAAGAGCTCACGGCTGTGAACCCTTGTTTGCGGTCATGAACCTTGTTCATGGTCCGAGGGTTTATGGTTCGGATGAAGTCCTCGGTTCGGATAAGTTGCGAAGGTTCCAGGTTTCAAGATGTTTCACTTTTTAAACAACATTTCCTTCGGTACAAGGTTTATACCCTTAAAACCCATTAATCTAGCCATATGAGTTAATAAAAGTGATGAGTCGAAAGCTCTTTTAAGATCGAATAGATTCTTAACAAGCAAATCAAGAAAACAAATAAAAACGTGAACCCTAATAAATGTAATGCGGATGGACTGGCCCATAACCGAGAATACAATGGACCTAGACAAAAGCCCAATGACGCAACACTTCATAACTCAACAATCTCCCTCTTTGCGTCAATTGAGGTGAGAGATTAATGTGGCACAACCTGAATAGTCTTCTTAACTGTTTTAAACAGCTTCGGTATCATAGCTAGAATAGTACGACGAAAGTTGATATACCTTAGAATCATGTCACTGAAGATCTTCTTTGCAGCATCGTCATTGGATTTACATCTGTTGACGATGTCCAAAATGTGTTCAATAGCGAGAGTGGAAAACAGATGCTTGTTAAACAAAGCGAACGTGCACTTCAATGGAGGAGCCAAACCTCCAACATCTTTCGTAAATATCACTGTTAAATGTTCAATGTTAATCTTTCCCATACTCATCTTGTTCACATCACTAACCTTGCCAATGGGTCTAACAGTGGGCTTCTTCCTTAAAGCACCAGCAATTGCATGATCAAGCTTCACTACTTCATGTATATACGAAACTAACATTCTCTTTATGTGATCAAGAATGGGTTCGTACTTCTGCTCATTTGACAACAAAATGTTAGTCAACAAAATCCAGTTACGAGGGTTGAGATTCGACAAATCAGCAAGAGAAAATTCATGAACTGAATCATCCAAACCACGAGTATCATAGAATTTCACATTGATGAAGTTCCCTGCAACAATTGACTTCAAAACCTTGACTGTGGTAATCTTCTTTGCATTCCGGGTCAAATACTGAGGTTACGAGAAAGCAAGATAGTAATCGATTAGTTCTCTATCAACCTTCGGGTCTGGTGAGGGAATCGAAGCAATTGGATCAAAACAATGAAAAATGAAAGCCCTTCGGGTGATTGGCATATCGAATTACATGTCTTTGGAGTTAACCAAGTCAAAGGAAATGACTGGTTCAAGCCAATGAGTACTTGGGGATTCTATCGCTTCCTTCAGCAAGTTTTCCAATGTCCATAATGGAAAAATAGTTTTACTTCGTTCCAAAATGTCATGGTCATCTTTAGCTTTTCTTTCCCTCTCATCGGTTTCGTGAGTTTACGTTAACGATCCTTTATGATTCACATCTTCTTCTTCTCCACTTTCACTAACAATTCTCTTTCCTCTATCTTAAACAGTAGAACCCAAAGCTTCATTATCCTTCGGTTCTGTGAGGACACTTGGTTTAACTGGAGGAGGTGGAAGATTTTCAGTTGTTGGAGTTTGTTTTGGTGGAGCTTGAGTTGCTTCTCCCCTTGTTTTGGAGGGACATCCGCCTCCGAAACACCCTTGATTCTGTACAGAAGTCCAAGCGCTGGATGCAATTTTTCAGCTAAATGCCTCCTGACGGTGATTGTGAGAACTAGCATGGCATGGGGAACTTTTAAAACATAATAAGCTAGTAGAGTGTGACATCCCCAAAATCTCGGCCAGAAAAGACCGGTTTCATTTATACCTTTTAAACATTTTCAGAGTAAATCCTTTTGATTTTAGAAGAGATGCGGAATTTGTTCCCAAAAACAAAACATGATAAAATAGATTTTTATCAAAACATTTCATGAAGAAATATAATTTCATTTCATAATAAAAAAATAGGATGTCATGTTCCGATACAGACCATAAAGCATAAACGATAGCATTACAAGTCATTCAACAAATATATATATATATATATATATATATATATATATATATATATATATATATATATATATATATATATATATATATATATATATATAGACTTGTAAACAAAACAACTTGATGATTATCCATCTTATGCCCTCGCGCCACTTCCTGTAATACGAAGAAACTGAGTGGGTCAGGCTTGGGAGCCTGGTGAGCATATAGGGTTTTCAACCCACAATAGATAATTAAATTAATTTCATCAACCAACAAAAACCCAATTACCCATTCCCGTTATTCTCACTTTACGTCCCTAAAACAACTAACACAAGGGACCTAGTCTTAGAATATTTCATCGGGGCGACAACACATGCATTTGGGGTTTTCCCGGCAATATGTGTCAAATAAGGCAACCATGGGGAGATGGAGTACAACGAATGAACACCCAAGTTCATTAACACCTACAGGTGGCGAGCCTGCAAGTGTTCCACAAGACTGTCTAGAAAAGTCCGTGGTCGTCATCTAAACTCCGCTAGATGACTGAATCAAAACAACATCGAGGCCTCTCATCTGTTTATCACACATCAACTATCTACCCATGTTCTACCCAACATATTAGTAGATAAAAATATTTATTTTTATACATCGTTTAAAACCATTATAGCATGTTCAATCAATACATATTCCACATAACAGATGAGGCACACACACATAACACGTATTTCATAGAGAATAAATCAGATCTATGAGATAGAAGAAAGTGAATATACATTCACACATATAACAACAAAATATATACACATAGCACGTATTTTATAAAATACTTCATATCTGTGTGTAAGATGAAAGTGACTATAAACTCACTTGATCAGCAGATGATCAGACAGCACTACGACTTGCAGAAGTAGTATACTTTGATAGATCTGGAAGATCTTCACAAAAATTGGACTCCTCGCGGGCAGTGCTTCGGTTCGGGAATAACGCTCTTCGGGATCCTCGGGGCTTCGGATCTTGCTTCGGGGCTCGAGAATGATACCGGGGCTTCGGGGTATGGTTGGCATGCAAATCGAGGCAAAACTAGAGAGAAGAAAGAGTTTGAACAAGAGGAAATGGCTGATCTCGGCTTCTGTTTATAGGCTACTGGGTCTGGGATTACGCTGGGCGTAATTTCCAATTACGCTGGGCGTACTTCGACGCCACTTCATGGGTCATTTGGTGGCACTCGAGTATTGGTCAGGCAACTTGCACCCTTCTGAGTACGCTGGGCGTACTCAAATTACGCTCGGCTTAATTTGACTCGTCAAACTTCTAAATTGCGTAACTTTCGCATACGATCTCCGTTTTCGATGTTCTTTATTTCCACGCATAGGTGAGACTACGCTCTACAACTTTCATTTAGACTCCGTCGGCTAATTTTGACTTTATTTTTATTATTTATTTTTAGTAGGCCTGGACAGGAAAACTTCGTTATAAATTCATAACTTCTTCGTCCGACGTCCGTTCTCGCCTAACTTTTCATCGTTTCGCTACTAACAACGAGATCTTCGATTCTCGTTTAGATTGTTTCGGCTATAAACCGCTCGATCTCAAATCGAGGATTCGAGCTGCATACTGCCAAGTCGAAACTTCAGAAAATCATAACTTCCTCATATGAAGTCAGATTTGGGCGTTCTATATATATATATTCGGAAACCTCGTTTCGGCCACTATAACTTTATGCAAAGATATCGGGCTTCTCTCATACTTTAATTTTGACGCTTATTTTATTCTTAATTAATTAAATTATAATAATTAAGAAAATAAACACATGATTCACATAATTCACATAATACTCAAATATTTCATCATTAATACTTTAAAAGAGTTACATGGGTTAACCTAGACTATTACATCAAGGATAATGCCTAGCCTGGAAACGTGGGCGTTACAATTCTCTCCCCCTTAGGATGATTCCGTCCCCGGAATCACACATCCACAAACAAATGCGGATAGCGATTCAACATGTCACTCTCTGTTTCCCAAGTGAGATTTGGCCCATTCGAATGTTTCCAACGGACAAGCACTAATTTGACCATCTTGCGTCGAAGCTTCTTAGTCTTTCGGTCAACAATTACCTCTGGTTCTACAATTAACCTCTTGTTTTCATCAATTCTCAATTCAGATATTGGAATTATATCAGGAACTTCTCCCGTGAACTTCCTCAAGTAACACACATGGAAAGTGTTATGAATACCACTCAGTTCTTCTGGTAGTTCTAGCTTGTAAGCTTGGTTCCCAATCCTCTGAAGAACTTTAAACGGTCCAATAAACCTTGGACTTAAGTTTCCACTTTTACCATATCTTATAAGTCCCTTCCACGGCGAGACTTTAAGCAAAACCGAATCTCCAACTTCAAAAGTCATCGGCCTTCGCTTCTTGTCAGCATAGCTCTTTTGACGATCCAGAGCTGCTAACATTCTTTCTCTAATTATTTTCAACTTTTCAGCGGTTTGATGGACCATCTTAGGACCCATAAACTGCTTTTTCCTAGCCTCAAGCCAACACGATGGCGTACGATCCTTTTGTCCATACAAAGCTTGATAAGGTTCCATCTTTATGCTCGAGTGGAAACTATTATTGTAGGAAAATTCTACCAAAGGTAAATGTTCATCCCAGTTGCCTAGGAATTCCAAGGTACATGCTCTCAGCATATCTTCAAGTGTTTGTATTGTTCTTTCGCTCTGACCATCAGTCTGTGGATGGTAAGCTGTAGTTAAACACAACTTGGTACCCATTTCCTCTTGTAGACTTTTCCAAAACCTCGAGGTGAACGACTGTCACGATCCGATACAATCGTTAACGGAACAACGTGAAGCCTCACAATGTCCTTCACGTAAGAATTTGCAAGCTTTTCCATAGACCATTTCTCATTGGCTGCTATGAAATGCGCACTCTTAGTGAATCGATCAACGACCACCCAAATCATGTCGTGACCACTTGTCGTTCTGGGTAGTTTAGTGACAAAATCCATCGCAATGTCTTCCCATTTACCCATAGGCACATGTAAAGTTTCTAAACTCCCATATGGTTTCTGATGTTGTGTCTTGACTCTCGCACAAGTCACACACTCGGCCACATACTTTGCATCATCAAGCTTCATCGTCGGCCACCAGTAGTAGGGTTTCAGGTCCCCATACATTTTAGTGTTGCCAGGATGAATCGAGTACATGGTTTTGTTAGCTTCTTCCATCAGAATATTTCTTATCCCTCCGGACTTAGGTACCCAAATCCGACCTTGGAACACCGTCAGTCCATGACCGTTTGTATCAAACACCAACGTTATGCCCAAACGTTCCTCCTTTCGGTCATTCTTCTCAGAAGCTTCCTCTTAAGCTTTCTTTATACTTTCCACAATTGTCAAGACAACTTCTATTCTCAACGCTCTTGGCCTTTTTCCTTCAAGATTGACTTTCCGACTGAGAGCATCAGCAACAACATTTGCTTTACCGGGATGGT
Organism: Lactuca serriola; assembly: GCF_051521515.1. Lineage (NCBI taxonomy): Eukaryota > Viridiplantae > Streptophyta > Magnoliopsida > Asterales > Asteraceae > Lactuca > Lactuca serriola. The sequence continues at coordinate 74,487,021 of NC_136416.1, forward strand.
AAAGTATCTCACAGTTGTAGTCCTTAAGTAATTCTAGCCAGCGTCGTTGCCTCATATTCAATTCTTTCTGACTAAAGAGATATTGGAGACTCTTATGATCAGTGAAAAGTTTGCACTTCGTGCAATAGAGGTAATGCCTCCATATTTTTAGAGCAAAAACTACCGCTGCCAACTCCAAGTCATGAGTCGAGTAGTTCTTTTCGTGCTCTTTTAGCTGTCGAGATGCATACGCGATCACATTTTCCCTTTGGGTCAAAACACAACCCAACCCAACCCCAGGCGCATTGCTATAAATAGCGAAGTCTTCAACTCCATCGGGTAGAGATAGAATCGGTGCCTCACATAGCCTCTTGTTTAGCTTCTCGAATGCTTCTTTATGCTTATCACTCCAAGCATAAGTAGCTCCTTTGTGGGTCAAAGCTGTTAATGGACTAGTGATCGAAGAAAAGCCTTGGATAAACCTTCGGTAATATCCGGCTAATCCTAAAAAGCTTCCGATCTCCGTGGGACTTTTCGGTTGTTCCCACTTCATCACAGCTTCAATCTTTGCTGGATCAACCATTATCCCTTCTTGGTTGACTACATGACCCAAGAATTGGACTTATCAAATCCAAAAATCACATTTGGAGAACTTTGCATACAACTTCTCCTTCTTCAAGACTTCTAACACTTCTTGCAAGTGTCTGCCATGCTCCTCTTGGATTTCGAGTAAATCAGAATGTCTTCTATGAACACTATCACAGATTTATCAAGGAACGGATTACAAACCCTATTCATTAAATCCATGAACGCTGCTAGAGCATTGGTTAGTCCAAACGACATAACCAAAAAATCGTAGTGTCCATATCACGTTCTGAATGCAGTGTTCTCTATATCCTGCTCTTTCACCTTCAGCTGATGATATCCTGACCTCAGGTCGATCTTTGAAAAATAACTTGAACCTTGAAGTTGATCGAACAGGTCATCAATCCTCGGCAACGGATATCTATTCTTTATTGTTTCCTTGTTCAGCTCTCTGTAATCAATGGACATTCTCATACTTCCATCTTTCTTCTTTACGAATAACACCGGAGCTCCCAAGGGTAATGAACTAGGTCTAATGAAACCTTTGTCCAATAACTCCTGAAGTTGCATCATCAGATCCTTCATCTCCGTTGGTGCTAATCGGTAAGGTGCTTTTGCAATTGTCGTGGCTCCTGGTAACAAGTCACGAAATTCCACTTGTCGATCAGGCGGTAATCCAGGAAGATCCTCGGGAAATACTTCCGGATAATCACACACCACGCGAATATTCTGCATCACCTTCTTTTCCTTCTTAGCATCGATCACGAATGCTAAGTATGATGTGCACCCCTTGGTCAAACACTTTTTGGATTTCAATAGAGAAATGATTCCAGAATTTACTCTGCGTTTATCTCCATACACCATAAACGATTCCTTCCCAGGCGGGTTTACTTTCACTATTTTCTTCTTGCATAAAATCTCGGCATCGTTGGCGCTAAGCCTATCCATTCCCAAAACGATGTCGAAACCATTAAGTTCGATAGGCAATAATTCCTCGTGAAATTTATTCCCATTCAGGTCGATTAAGATGTTTTTCATACGATGGCAAAAAGGTACAAACTTGCCACTAGAAACTTCGACTAATAAAGCATTATCTAGTCTATCAACAGGCAAAGCTAGTTTTCTACCAAACTCATGCGAAATAAAGGAGTAGTTGGCTCCAGAATCAAAAAGAATTTGAGCAGGTAGTTCGTTAACAAGAAAGGTACCTGAAGCGACATCAGCTTCATCTTTCGCAGCCTCAAGTGTCATTTGGAAGGCTCTCGCCTTCGGCATTGGTGGAATGTTGGGCTTCACTGCCTCCTTCTTCTTCGGACAGTCTTTCAAAATGTGCCCCTCCTCATTACAACCAAAACACATCCTTTTTTTGTTCGGACACTCATTGGCAAAATGCCCAATTTTTCCGCACTTGTAGCAGGTTACATCCTCACTACATTTCCCAAAGTGCTTTTTCTTACACATATCACACCATTTCGCTTCGCCTCCCTTTCCTCCAAACTTCTTCAAATTTGACTTCGAAAATTTACTTTTCTTATTGGAGCTTGAAGTTCCTTCAATTTTTCTCTTTTCGCCAACTTCAACCTTGTCGGCGGTCCTTCCCTTGATCATGTCCTCAACAGACTTGGCAGCCTAAATAGCTGCCTCTAGAGTAGGTGCCTGGCGCACTGGCACCGCGTACTCCCATGGAAGTCCTTTTGCGTATCGGTCAACCTTTGTCAGCTCATCTGGAATGATGCGCAAAACAAACTCCATCTTATCGGATGAAAGCGTTTTTGTATTCATCAACTGACATGCTGCCCTTGGTCAATGTCAGAAACTTGTTCTTTAACTCCAACAGATTTTGGGCCGAACAGAACTTGTGCTTGAACTGCACCAAGAATTCTGCTCACGTCAGTTGCAGTGGCTCATTAGGGCTTAAAGTCTTCCCTAGAGTGTTCCACCAATGAACGGCTCCACCTCGGAACTGACGCACTGCATAGATAGTCTGCAACTTACCTCTGCAGCCACAAGTCATGAAGGCTAACTCCATTTCAGAGATCCAATCCATCACTCCGATCGGGTCCTCCTTTCCAGTGAAGGTCGATGGTTTGCAAGTTAGAAAGTCCTTGTACTTGCATCCCATTCCATCATTCCTTCCGTCATGGTTGTTTTGCCTAATTATCGGTGGGTTGGCTTGACCAACAGACCCACTGAAGTTTCCACCTTCCGAGTGCCCTTCATTTTATTCGGGATCTTCCACTTGAATTGACAGTTCTTCATGATTCTGTTGAAGCAACCGCCTATTGTCCTCCATTTGACGATCCAACATCGTTTGAATCATCAATTGTACACCAGCCATTGTTATCGGCTCAGGTGTTGCTGCTACGACAGGTATTTGCTCAATCACTGGTGGTTGATTCCTGTTTTCATCAGCATTTCCAACTCCACTTCTTTTTCTCACCATTTTTGATCTACACACTGAATAAGGTGAAATTAGATCCTTATTCATGATAGATATTCAAATCATCCTTATTACTCCGAAACGTTTACAAGCTAGTTCTAATATCGTAGACGTACGCTTAGAATCCTACACACATAAGGTTTCCAGATCCGGTCGGCAACAGACCATAGATCCGAACAAATAATATCATATATGGAAAACATATAACATTTAGCACATAAAAGCATTTTAGGCAATTTTCCTAAAATAAACTAGTGCTCATGTCTAAAATATCACAGACACACATCTCGAAATTTCACTTAGCATTTTAAGTTTAAGTCTAGAAATCCTACAAATTCGTAGTTCGCTTAAACTAATGCTCTGATACCAACTGTGACATCCCCAAAATCTAGGCCAGAAAAGACCGGTTTCATTTATGCTTTTTAAACATTTTCAGAGTAAATCCTTTTGATTTTAGAAGTGATGCGGAATTTGTTCCCAAAAACAAAACATGATAAAATAGATTTTTATCAAAACATTTCATGAAGAAATATAATTTCATTTCATAATCAAAAACCGGGATGTCATGTTCCGATATAGACCATAAAGCATAAACGATAATATTACAAGTCATTCAACAAATATATACATATACAGACTTCTAAACAAAACAACTTGATGATTATCCATCTTATGCCCTCGCGCCACTTCCTGTAAGACAAAGAAACTGAGTGGGTCAGGCTTGGGAGCTTGGTGAGCATATAGGGTTTTCAACCCACAATAGATAATTAAATTAATTTCATCAACCAACAAAAACCCAATTACCCATTCCCGTTATTATCACTTTACGTCCCTAAAACAACTAACACAAGGGACCTAGTCTTAGAATATTTCATTGGGGTGACAACACATGCATTCGGGGGTTTCCCGACAATATATGTCAAATAAGGAAACCATGGGGGGGATGGAGTACAACGAATGAACACCCAAGTTCATTAACACCTACAGGTGGCGAGCCTGCTAGTGTTCCACAAGACTGTCTAGAAAAGTCTGTGATCGTCATCAAAACTCCACTAGATGACTGAATCAAAACAACATCGAGGCCTCTCATATGTTTATCACAAAAGTTAATGTTATACAAATAATCATTCGAATAGTAGACAAATGTAATACTACAAATAATCATTCCAATAGTAGACAAATGTAAGATTTCAACATTTTTTTATATAATTAACTAAATTATTAGCCAAATTTCCTAAAATACCAACATACTTTTCTATGAAGAGTATTAACACTATTCTTTTCCATCAAAAACTTCAAAACCTGCATAATTAATTTAATGTTTAATCAGCTACAGGTCAATAAGGTAGGTTTAAGCAAAAGAGGTTCATAGTAGTAAGATTTTACTTACCACTGTTGTTAATGACATTGAAAGAAGCAGCCCAACAAACACCCCCTCAGAAGGATTATTACTAAATGAAACCACAAACAAAGTTAAAAAGTCAAGTATTTTGTGACAACCCCGGAACCAGGGGCAAGGCTGTTTTTACCCATGGTATGACCTAATACATGATAATAAAGACTTGTTTAACAAAAAGAAAAATGATTTCTCACGTGACATCACTATTAAGAATTGATGAAAGAGGGTGCTCCACACTGTATTGCCAACAAGCTTGACACCAACACCTAAAAGCTGGAAAAAACAATAACAGAAATAAAAATAAATGTAAGATTTGAGATAACAGATGCATGTGTATGAAAGAACCAATAGATGATAGAATTAGTGAAAAGGAATCAAGGAAACAAGGAGTTAAAGGGTCTTTAAGCATACCATTTGCAAAAATTGGTCAATGTTGATCTTTAACATTCCCTAAAATAGGAAGAACTTGGGAAAGCACACCTTTAAGTCTTGGGTAAACATCAGAGCTTCAAATAAATGATCATAGCACCAAAAGATATTCAGTTTCAGGACTCAGTTTTGAACACATGAAAGAAGACTCATAAGGATGCCAAAGAGTTGGATAGAGGTCTAATCAAATTTACCACATGTCATTTCTCTTCTCTTCTCTTATGTATTATGTAATTTATTGCATGTCTATGGATTCGAAACTTACCACCCTAGCAGCATCATTAATGACAAACCAACCACCATAGGGACAAAAATGCTTGCAACCTGAACCACACAGACACACACACACACACACACATATATATATATATATATATATATATATATATAGTCATAATACGCATAATAAGTGAATTGTCTTTTACCAATTTATGCAATCATCTTTCCCTATTTAACCTATTTATGCAACTTATACACCCATGTTTCATCAGGTTAAACAGGTTGCTGGTAAAACATCGTATGCTTTGGTCCTACAATAAATAATACACCGGTGCATATTTTCTAATAAAGAAACAAATTTGTTGCAGAATCGGGAAGAGGGTGAATGTTGTTTCATAAATATGCATATGCATTTAATCCTTTTAAATATAAACACTCGAACCATAATTCACATGTCTACTTTTACCAATTTATTTTATGCAACATATATGCAGCTGACATGAATGTATTATACAACAAGTTAGGAGTAAAATAAGGGATGGTTGCATATTTAGTATGATAAATAAAGAGATTTGTGGCATAAGGGTGCATAAATAATAAAAAGCAAAAAGGAAGAGGAAAGCTGACTTACATAATCAACAAATTTCTGAATTGGTGCTTTTGACATAATACATAAGAGTGGTCCCGAAGGGATAGCTGGCAGCAAAAAATCTCAGGCAAAAAAAATTCCTGGAGAAAACAATTAGTACCTCAAAAGCAAAGGTTTTATAGGGTTAGGCATGCACCAGCAAGACAGGGACTAAGATTATAAGTGATGTGAATGGGACATAGTAATTAAAGGAATTTTTGTTACCATTGTTCCATGCATAGTGGTTGGGGTAGAGTGTTTTTCTATCACTGTTAACACGGAAGGGTCCAAGTTCTTCCATGGCTCCATATCCAAACAACAAGCATCCTAGCCCAGTAGAATACCTTCATTAATAGTGGTTCTTACTCTAAAGTTTGGTGCATTTGGATGATGATCTTTAGAATCTCCATTCTGATTCATGAATATTTTATGTGATTCAGATTCCAGTGAAGGGAAGAGAGGAGTAGCCGGGGCTGTTAAAAGCCTGAAAAAGATAACATCCAAACTTTACTAAATGTGTAAATGTGATCAGTAACATGTGCCTACAACTCTACAAGGATATAAAACCATAATTTGTACATACTGGTTGCAGAAGGCATACTGATTTTGGTAGAATTTCATGTTCTTGATCCTGTGACATAAAATTTTTTATATAGTTATTTAAATATATGATGATAAATTCGTATACACATGGCCTGGTAAGCTACACAAATCAAAGAAATTCATTAGGGATTTCCTATACTTTTACTCCTGAATTTTAGATGATATATTACAAGATTTATTACTTAAAAGGATAAGAAAAGGTCATAAACTAATAATTTTGAAGCATTAGCAACTGAAGTAATAAAATAATCATCAAATAAATGGAATACCAAGTGACGAGTCAAATTCCTCTTCTGGGTGGTGATTTGGAGTTTATGGATCCTGCAATCTTCCACATGGACAAATCCTAAGAGAGGGGGTCTTGGATATGGTGAAACTAATGCAAGTTTTTGAAAATATATGGATTAGCCATGTTAAAAATCAAAAGTTAAACTAAAAATGTAGATTGGAACAAGCTATATGGACCAAAACTTAGATTTGATTTATATGTGGTTGTGAAGAATCATCAAGGAGTTGATTATATCTCCAATTTCTTATCCAAACCATTATTTATGTAGTCTTTCACTTACTTAATCTAGAAGATTCACGAGCAAAGTTCGATTATCTTTTTCAAACTAACCCAAAAAAAGAACGTCTTTAATCACTTTAGTCAAAACTTCCGAGGTTTGGTCAAATGATGATGCTAGCATACAATTAGCCGATCATTAGGTACAAGGTTGATGAATCACGACCATGTAACCAGAGCGTAACGAGACCTAACCCATTTTTTGATCCATGCTTACAATTAGCCAATCATTAGGGGTTGGCATAGATGCTGAAAGCTCGTAAGAGCTCTGACCTGGATTTATTTCTCCAGTCAATGTTGATCTTCCATGGCGGCATAATTAAAATAATCAAATGTCAACAACGAGCTATCATGAGACCATATACTAAACACCTATATATTTGTTTATGTTCTTTTGTCTGGCAGGACTCTATTTTCTTTCTTCACTTGTAAAAAGGTACCTGTGTCAACTTGATGCACCAAGAGCTGCAGGAAACTTAAACTTCCGGTTGCCAATGGCGAATCGCAGGTTATTTTTATTCCTGATATTGATGTTGCTTAGCTTTCAAACCCTTTTAACTACAGCACATGAAGATCCATCTTACAAGGAAGTACAAGTGGGAGTGCTTCTTGACATGGAATCATGGGTAGGGAAGATCGTTTATGGTTGCATTACCCAGGCTATCTCTGACTTTTACACCGAAAATCCTCACTATAGAACAAGGTTAGTTTTTACGAAGAGGGATACTCAAGGAGAAACACTGCGTGCGTTGTCTGCTGGTATTGTCTTTTTTCGTATATTTGATTCTTAGTTTTTACTTTTGCCCTTTTTATTAAACTTTAGTTTTGAATACTAAGTAATACATTAATCATGCATATTTAGCGCTGGATCTTTTGGAAAATAGTAAAGTGAAAGCGATAATAGGTCCAGAATCAACAGCCCAAGCAAGATTCTTGGAGGTTTTGGGAGACAAAGCCAATTTGCCCATTCTTTCATTTTCAACAACTCCCTTTTTCGAATCAGAATCCTTACTTTCTTCGAATTGCAGAAGATGAAACCACTCAGTTCAAAGGCATTGCTGGCATGGTTGAATCATTTGAGGCCAAGAATGTGATTGTTATCTGTGAGGACACTACAGATGGAAGAGAAATGGCTGCTTATATGTTTAGTGCATTTCAAGAGAAACGCATACAAGTTAAGCATACTAGCCTAATTTCGACCTCTGCCAGCAAAGAACAAGTCGAGGAAGACCTTCACAAGCTTCAAACCATGGAAACCATGGTGTTTGTCGTCCACACACAGCCTTCTCTAACAGCCCATCTTTTTTCCAGGGCAAAAGAGTTGGGCATGATGGGTGAAGGATACATGTGGATCATAACAAGTAAGACTACCAACTTGTTGAATTCCATGGATGCTGAAGCAATCAAATCGATGCAGGGGGCTGTGGGTTTCAGATCGTATTTTCCAGCATCAAGAAAGCTTTACAACTTTGCTTCAAAATGGAGGGAGGAACATTATGCTTTAAACCCTTTTAAGGAGTTTAAGGAGGTAGATTCTTATGGGATATGGGCATATGATGCAGTTTACGCGCTAGCCACTGCTGTCGAGTGGGTAAAAACTAATGAATTTGTTTCGAAATAGTTGGATATCGTTGGCACATCACTTTTGGATGAGATGTTAAGACTCAACTTCCAAAGTTTAGGTGGTGAATTCAAGCTTCTGAATGGGAGAACCATCTCCAAAGCCATGGAAGTTGTAAATGTGATTGGTAAGGGTGATAGGAGGGTTGGATTCTGGATGATGGCTAATGGTGGTGAGTTTGTGAAGGAAATTGGAAAATCAAATTCTTTTTCTAATCATGGCCTGGAAAGTATCATATGGCCGGGCGGGTCTGAAACTTCACCAAAGTAATGTAAGTTTCAAGCACACACTAAGTTCGACCATGGCAAATTTCAAGCAATTCAAAATAACCCACTTCAAGTAAGATCAGATTAGTAAGTTTATTCAGTGATACGAACACATATAAACCAAGATCAGATCTATAAGAACGCTCCACTGATCTACTCAAATAGTAGACATCGAAGTCAAAGGATAGTTTTTAAAAATTATTAAACAGGGCAATCTCTGATCATAATCCTTTTCATCCATGGTAAGCTATAGTAAGGTTATAAAGCATAAATAAAGAGAAATTTACCTTGCATAGAAGGTCTAGGGCAAACAAAGCCATCATTCACTAGAGAAATATTTGAAGGCATAGGAACAGCGGGCGAGTCGACTCCGAACTGCGTACCCACAAAATCAACCTCAACTGACATCTGATTCACATCTCCAGTAGTTTCAATAGCAGTCTTGAGATCAGCACTTGGAAATCCAGCAAAAACGGTGCCGTTTCCAACCGGACCCGGAAAAGTAGCAGACCCATAAGCAATTATAGCATTAGAAGCAGATACCAAGTACTCATCATGCTGAAGACGCAATGATAATAGTTGACATGAAGTTGGATTTCAGACCATCGATATGCTGAAAAAGTGAAAAAGGAAATATTAAGCGGCTATGGAAGGGATAGAGGAGAGAGAATGAAGAAGATTTTGGGTTTTTGCTTCGTGATGATTCGAATATTTTATGGATTGAGCACCACCTGTAAGAAAATTAGGCGGGATTTTGCAAATTAGTTCCATGAACCAAGAGCTGGATTAAGAGGGGAAGAAGCAGAGGGATAGAGATGATGAATTCGAGATTGAGATGATGAATTCGAGAGATGGAGATGAAGAAGCCCTTTTTCTCCTCACACTGTTTTCTAATTTCACTACTAGAAAACAGCCTGATGCTTAGGGCAGGGAGGGATAGAGATGATGAATTCGAGATGGAGATGAATTCGAGAGGTGGTGCTCATTGTTTGCGTTTTTTCTCGTCACACTGTTGGCGAGTATTCTCAATAATAGCAGAGAGATGAAGAAGGTGAAATTACAGCAACGATGAAGTAGATGAATGGAAATCAGAAGCCCTTTTTCTTGATTGAGATGATGAATTCGAGAGATGGAGATGAAATCATAACCTTCGATCTTTAATTGAGAAGTTGCACAACAGTGTGAGGAGAATGAAAGATGCGTGAAAATGCTTAGGGCGGGGAGGGTAGCGGGCTTTTCTAATTTTTTGGCTTTTCTTTTCCCGCTTGTAACTAAGGAACACGCGTTCATTAAAATTATAAAACGACACATATAGAGGGCGCACATTTAAGGTACATCGCCCTCCGTGTTTTTATTTTTTTTTCTTTTGACACTAATTTAAAGGCATGCAATAATGCGTGACCTAAATCCTTAAATTTTCTGAAGAGATGACACTTTTTTAATGTCACTCTCGTTTGCGTAACATATATTAATGAGTGTCGTAATTTGCGCGTCGTAAAAGGCTATTTTTCTAGTAGTGCGGACTCCTCACGGGTAGTGCTTCGGCTCAGGAATAACACTCTTTGGGATCCTCGGGGCTTCGGATTTTGCTTCGGGGCTCGGGAATGATATCGGGGCTTCGGGGTATGATTGGCACGCAAATCGAGGCAAAAAATAGAGAGAGAAAGAGTTTGAACAAGAGAAAATGGCTGATCTCGGTTTCTATTTATAGGCTGTTGGGTGTAACACGGAAAATTTCAAAACAATTTTTCATTTAAAAATAGTCGTTTAATTGTTAAAATACTTTGCTTAAAATCTCATTCATAATCGAATTACAAAACATAACTCCATTTTCACTTACATAATAAACCAGGATCCTCAAAACATGACTCTTTCTCTAGTGTGTACAATCAAGCCGGTGCCGTCCCGTGATCCTGTGAGAAACCTGAAACACATAACACAAAACACTGTAAGCATGAAGCTTAGTGAGTTCCCCAAACTACCACATACAACACACATTAGCCACTCGAGGCTATAACTCTGTTTGACCCTCTGGTCAATGTGTCTCAGTGAGACCCTCTAGTCCCACAACTCTGTGGACCCTGTGGTCCTAAGCTCGTTGGACCCTCCGGTCCGGTCTGCTTGAGCCTTCCGGCTTATGAATCGTTGGACCCTCCGGTCCGGTCTACAAACTCCGCATAGCATAAATCACAAAGACATAATGCATAGCATGTCACATACAATAGGATAACACAATACTCAATGTAAGCACGTACGACCTTCCGGTCACACATAACTACCACTCAAGGTAACGTAGAGTGAGAAGACTCACCTCGCGTATCTTGATAACTCGTAAATCCCGGAAATCATTCGCGCTTGATCCCCCGAGCTATAATCCTCCTATAACACAATATATCTCTAATTAACACTTTCACAACTAGGGTTGACTACCCCTATCAAGTCAACACTGGTCAACTCTTGCTCAACGGTCAACTTTGACCGGACTCGACGAGTGCACAAGAGCGACTCGGCGAGTCTATACGTGTTCACTGACTCCCTAGGATCCTCTCTTGACACGTCGAGTACTTCCCTGACTTGACGAGTTCCACCTGGCATGAATCGCGGGGCCACCACGACTTAAATCGCCGAGTCTCAAGGACAACTCGGTGAGTTCCAGCTTGACTCAGTCCACCTGAACCTACCCTGGCTCCCCCTGACTCACTGAGTCAATCCCTTTACTCGGCAAGACCACTCGCTGAGTGGTTCTAGGAAATCTTCATGCTACTCGCCGAGTCTGTTCTTCAGACTCGGCGAGTCCATGCCATGCATCAACTCAAACTCCCTCCTAAGGTTAGATCCGTCCCAAGGAATCATAGATCCAGTCCTTCCAAGTTCATTCATCACGTAAAGTCACTATCTTGGATACCATGCGACGCCTACAAGGCTTCTTTTGGTGAAATGACATCTAAAATGGTAACCTAAGTCCACAACTAAAAAGGAAAGGCATAAAGCAGAGCATTTGGGACTCTCTGGACCTACTAACGTCCAAGCTCCTGAACTCTCCTAGCTTGGCCTTCCTCTTCCCTTCTTGCTAACACACACAAGGATGGTGGACAATGGCCTCTTTTCTCACTCACAAGGACTCTCAGATGCTCTGGTACTCTCAAGGTCGAAGGTAGCCGCAATGAAGGGCTATAAGGTCCTTTAAATAGGTCTCAGAGCCGGGAAATTAGGGTTTCATTAAACAGCGTGGAGTCGCCGAGTCCGGACGCGAACCCACGTCCAAATCCGCGATCATACTCGTCGAGTCTAGGCTCAAACTCGCCGAGTCTCCTCACGAATGACCGAAAATAAATAATTGAATAATACATGGGAATCCGGGCTGTTACAATTCTCCCCCACTAGAACTAGACTTCGCCCTCGAAGTCTCGCTCTGCAAATAACTCCGGATGCTGCTCATGCATCTCACGCTCCGGTTCCCAAGTCATCTCGGACCCCTTCCAATGTTGCCACTGAACTAAAACCAAGGGTACCTCCTTGTTTCGCAGAACCTTGACCTTCAGATCTCTGATTGCCACTGGTCTCTCAACATAAATCAGGCTCGCATCCACCTGAATATCCTCTAATGGAACCACTACCGACTCATCGGCTATACATTTCCTCAGTTGCGACACATGAAAAGTGTCGTGAATCTGCCCCAACTCTGCTGGCAAATCCAAACGATAGGCTACCCGGCCTACCCTCGCAATCACTCGGAATGGACCAATATATTTGGGGCCCCAACTTGCCCCTCTTCCTGAATCGAATCACTCCTTTCCAAGGAGAGACCTTCAGGAGTACAAGGTCACCGACCAAAAATTCGAGCTCTGACCGGCGCCTGTCGGCATAACTCTTCTGGAGACTCTGAGCGGTCAACAACCTCTGCCTGACCTGCTGTATCTGCTCTGACATCTGAAGCACAATCTCTGTACTTCCCATCACACGTTGCTCTACCTCTCCCCAGCAAGTGGGGTCCAATACCCCCTTCTCTACAACAGCTCAAAGGGCGGCATACTAATGCACTAATGATGGCTGTTGTTGTAGGAAAACTCTGCTAAGGGCAAATACGGGCCACAATTTTCCCCCCGAAATCTAATACACATGCCCGAAACATATCCTCGAGCGTCTGAATCGCTCGCTCTCTCTAAAGTGTCCACAGACATCGCCATGGTAAAATCTAGCTCATTTCTCATATTCATCTTCGATACCGAGCACCAGGTTAGCTTTTGGCCCCACAGCTGAACCCCCAAAGGTCACACATAACATGATCCAAAACATCTCACTAACTTCCTCCCTGTGACCACTATCACGGCCTAGTGACACGCAAGTCATGAAATTCCCTATTCCTCATGAAGAAATACAATCCAATCAAAGATCGACTCAGCTCTAACCTCTGGCGTCTGTTGCGCATATTCTCCCGCGCGCCTCGCTGACCCTCCCGACAGAGACGGAGACCCCAGTCTCGCCCCGGTTTTAACCACCAGGCTCCAAAAACTCAACACTAGGGCTACTCAAGCCTAAAACTCTTCTGCATCATGCACTTACCGGAGAACACTCCATCATCACACTTTCTTGCCATCTAGTGGGTACTATGGCTTCCCACAACATTACTACAGCCTCTGACTAGTGAGTACTACGGCTCCCTATCACAATGCCAACTAACTAGTGAGTACTACGGCTCCCCGTAGTACCACAACTCCCTCCCTCTGACTTGTGAGTACTACGGCTCCCCGTAGCATCACAACACCCTCTGACTGGTGAGTACTACGGCTCCCCGTAGCATCACGACTCTCTCTCTCTCTGACTTGTGAGTACTACAACTCCCCGTAGCATCACAACACCCTCTGACTGGTGAATACTACGGCTCCCCGTAGCTTCATCCTATACTCTCATTCTCATTACAACGCCACACTATGTTCACTAACTCATGCACCGAAGACTATCATAGATAGCTACACACACACTTGCCCCGATATGCATTACGGACTCGGGCGGTAACCGCCATAACACAGAACCTACCTCTGCAGAGATCCACTTCCTTAAACAATCCCTCTTGATGAAAATACACGAAGGGCTCCCACTGGAACCGTGGATACATGATACATCACTAGTCATCTTAAACCCAAGACTCTAAATAACTATGAAATCGGGACGCTATACGCGGAAACCACAGAACACCCTAACAGAGCATCACAATGTCCTGTCTCTACCACTGATTCCCTTACTCCCAGCACCATACACATACAACAATACATTTCCTCTAAATCCCATAATAATTTCCTATATCACTCGATGCGCAACTTCAGTGCATCCAAACACTCAATTGGAATACAAGGAAGGCGCTAACCCTTCAGAACACACTGATGATCCTCCGAAACCCTTTCCACTACTGCTCATAATCCAAGCAAGAATACACATCCGAGCCCGGGAGTTGGCTACTCGACAATCTTTTACCCATATTTCAACCCAGAAGTTCTCAACTGCCCATACCATCATTACGAGTCTTCCACTTGAAACGACTCTGACCACCACCAGATTCCTGACCATTGACCACCCGCCGTGGAGACACCCATCCTTCTCTCAGACATATACCACATGCATTATCTCGCCCTGCACCTTTCCTTGATCCCCAATGACCCTGATCTTATGAATTCAATCCGCAGGTTTCTGCATCCAACCCCTAACCGCTCTTGCACAAATCTTTGGTTCTCTCAATAAACCACCCGGTTCTCCCCCACTTAGGGTTTGAACCATCACTATCTAACACATCAACGACCTCACAAACTATTTTCACCAGCAATAACGCACCTGCTCCTGGAAAGTGCTACACAACGCCCGATAATCCCCTTTAAGAAAATCAATCGATCTCATAACTCTGAGCCTCAGATGAAATCCTCAAGAACTTCTCGTCACGACTGCCTCTAGTCGTTCCAAGTCTCGTACCAATCCAATACCAAACAACTCAACTGTCCAATAATATTACTGACTCATAGACTGGACCACGAAATCATCTTACTCCCCCACCTCGACTCATCAACCGACGTTCCAACACATGATCATCTCAAGAACAGGGACCCACTCCCATATTCAATACCCAACATAGATAGAAAAACCACTGCACTGATTAACTCGACTGGACTCCCCACTGATACCTCTACAATACGCCCTACTATACTCAAATAGGTGTAACGTGGTCCTTGACTATCTCAGTCCCAACTGACTATCTGCTCATGGTAAATCACTGTCTCGTAGCACACATGCTACCTGATACTCTGATGAAAAATCATCATCAATGACAACCTACAGGGTTTTACCCCCAACCTCGAAACTTAAACATCAGGCCTCTCACGTCCGCACATGAACATAAATAGCACCACTCAGGTCATATAAGGTGACATCTCCTCTATCGACTGATTGCTCAACTCAGACCGAAATTCTCCCCTCCCTCTAACTCCTTACCAAAATACTCTGATAGGCTCTCGACCTCCCTCTCAAGGGACGCCTCTTCGAACTCAATCATGGCCCACAGGCCTAAAACCCATAGCGTCCAATCTCTACCTCATCAATCGTGACCGGATAACCGGAGAACCACAAGCATCATTCACTACGAACCATGGTACTCTTCCCATGCCATCTCTCCTCAATATGCTCCGGTGTATTGTACCCGAACCATAGCATCACTCCTCCATCTGCTCCGATGTATGGTACTCGAACCATAACATCATTCCTTTATCCGCTCCGATTTATGGTACTCGAACCATAACTTCACTCCTCGATCCGCTCCGATGTATGGTACTCGAACCATAACATCACTCCTCAATCCGCTCCGATGTATGGTACTCGAATCATAACATCACTCCTCAATCTGCTCCGGTGTATGTTACTCGAACCATAACATCACTTCTCAATCCGCTCCGATGTATGGTACTCGAACCATTACATCACTCCTCAATCTGCTCCGATGTATGGTACTCAAACCATAACATCACTCCTCAATCTGCTCCGATGCATGGTACTCGAACCATAACATCACTCCTCAATCCGCTCATTAGAACCTTCAGAATACTCCCTGTATCAAGTATGGGTCCTCTGCTTTCAGTAGTACGGGCCCATACTGTTGGATAAGGTGTCTAAGTCCATAACTTATTTGGTATATACTTGACCATACCTGGCATGGTCCATTTGGGTTGCATCTCACCCAAACTATTTATGGATAATTTTATGAGAGTTATACACATATGTTTATTAATATATTATAAGTTATAATATATTAATATGAGGTTATGTTATTTAATTAGTCTTAGTCTTAAATTAATTATGAATTAATTTAGAGATTAAAAGAAAGACTAATTAGATTATGGGCTCTTGGTTTTATATGGTGTGGGCTAACACTCATTTGTTAATAGGCTAGGCTTATATGGAAGTCCATGGATGATCCATGGAGCTTTTAACCCATAGATCCTTGGAAAGGAAAAGACATGGGTTATTAGGGTTTCACCCTAACCATGCACACTATATAAGAATGCTTATGTTGCATGAAATGGCACCTAAAAGAGTAACTAGTGAACTAGTGTGTGTGTGTGTGCTTGTGTGTGGCCGAAAATACAAGTGTGTATTCTCTCTCAAAGTTTTCCAAGAGTTTGTGGTGTTTTGTGATTCCATTTGAGGCATTCACACTATTGGTGCTTGGCCCTCAAACTCCTTAGGAATTGAACTCATCATCAAAAGGTATGTAATCTCATCTAATTCTTTTATGTTTAAAAGTACCCCATGCCATGTTAGATAGGTTATGAACTTTGGAAAATTATTATTTTGCATGTATTTAGACAAACATAGATCCAAGGTTTATTAGGGTTGCATGCACACTTAGGAAGTGTTAGATTGCTCAAAACCCAGCAGTGGTATCAGAGCCTTGGCTTGCTTGTTTGATACTTGATGCAAAATAGTGAAAAAAGTTGAAATTGTTGCTGTCTGGCTGATGGACTCGCCGAGTCCATGGGGGGACTCGCCGAGTTCAAGGCAAAATGCATCCTACTCGGCGAGTAGGTTCGTGCACTCGGCGAGTAGAATGATCAGAATGCAGAATTTCGACTTTTGCTGCTGGAAATGGACTAGAAACATTACCCTAAACTGTTTTGGTGTTTTAAAACTTGTTTTAGTTGGTGTAATGGTTGTTCTAATCCATTTACAATAACATATATCAAAATTCCATGATTTTTTTTATGTGTTCATATAATTCTTGAAATTTTGATGATCATGTTCATGTTCTTATGAATTTAGAAGGTGATAGGAATTATTTGCTGAATTGTTTAGAATTAATTCTTGATCATTTATGTGTTTTAATGGAGTCCATAATTTGTCCTCAAGTTATGGATATCCAAATGTCACTTTTCTTTAACACACACATTTAAACACATAAGTTACATGAAAATGAAGAGTCTTCATTTTTATGAACCTTTAATTCATAAGTTATGAAATGAAAAGTTTTGGATAGTTACAAAACTTGCCCTCAAGTTTTGGAATTTGTAAAGTTTCACACACTTTAATAAACTTTAATTCCATACCCTAGAAGTTTTAAAAGTTAAAATTCTACCCTTATACTATTATAAGAGTAATGGTTAATTATTATATATATGTATAAGAACAAGTCGTTTTACCGTTAGTAGGCCTCATTCACGAAGCCGGTCTATAAGGTGGGTATAAGGTTGTTGCCTATAAAATGGCGACTTAATGGGTGTCCACTCTCACCCACCGCTTGCTTGATCGGTGGAGGGTCGTTAGCCGAACGGGTAGGACAATGACTTTAAATTCTCATTAAAAGTATAATGAATATTATAAAGTAACTAAATATTTTTTATTTAATTCCCAATCTTAGTTACTTTAGGAAAAATGTGAATTTGGTGCTAGCCCATGGAATTCACACTTTGTACCTTACCAAGTCGTTGGTGGAGCGTGTGTGGTTAACCGGCACACTAACTTGGACTAGTAAGGATCACGAAGGGTGACTTAATGTTTGTCATAGATCAATGGAGCGTGTGTGGTTAACCGGCACATTGATTAGGTGATAATATTAAGGGTACCAAGTGAATTGGTATGGTTATTCACACCTTGTTTTGTGATCCTCGGCATCCCAGTCACAAAATTTGAGAGGGCACACTCGAGATTGAAACATGTCATTGAAAAGTTCAATGAATCTCAAAAGACCTAGAAATTTCAAATCCAATTAAAACCTAATAAATCATTTCGTTTTTCATGGTGGAAATTGGTGAATCGTCATTCGCCTACCTTCAAATATTTTATAGCTTGGATTACGGCATCCCTCTTCCAAATTATAAAATATTGTGTTGGGTCCTAGCCTTAATATTTCATATTGGGTGTTATATTAAGGACTTTGAATCAACTAACTTGATTTTCTCCTATTATAGATGTCTGGTTCAGACAACTATGATCTTCCCAAATCTCTTGAAGATGGTGTCCCTCAACATCATGTTTCACTTCCTCCACCTCCTCCAATTATTCTCCCTCACCCACAAGTTATTGAAAAGCTTAAAGTCACTCAATCCCTATTGGCAAGCATAGTCTATGTGTGCTCACATCTTGGAGATAAAGTCACATATTGACAAGCCGGGAGAGTTGGGTGTCAAAGTCTTGTGAAAGTTGGATGTTCGATCACTTTCTTAGTAACATAGTGAGTCTCTTTGGGACTACTATGAGGCAGACTATGACATGACCCTTAATGATGTTATCTATTTGCTTGGTGTTGTGGAACCAGCAATGATTTGGAACACCAGTAAAACAAATTTGACTAAAAGAACAACTTCCCAAGTCTACATGGACATTGACAATGGTAGCATTGGATATCTAGAAAAGGATTTCTCTTCCCAATGGAAAGGGATCGGCCATAGTCAACTCGGTTGACCAATTTGTAAAGAGAAAGGCTGAGTCTGAGATAGTCTCATGTGCCATTACCAAAGGGTCCATGTGTTTTGTTGCCAAAGGAAAGGGCATTGGTTGCGAAGCTGCCCTATTCGCCTGAAAGGTCATAAGGTTGATCAAGTCAAGAGGTTTGACTCTACTTCGGGTAAAGTCCACTGTCTAACTCTATTAAGTTCCTATTTGGAGATTCTTATTACATAATGTGAATGGGTCACATGCTGATGTTTTAAGAATCAAAGAAAATATAGGAAGCTTAAAGTAAGTATATGTTGATTCTGATTGCGAAGGTGGGTTTCGATCGCATGGTTCGGTAATCAGAATTTTGAGCTGTTGCTTAAGAGTTATAATATATTGCTTATGAATAGATAACAACAAGGTTTTCATGTGGATTGTAAGGATAAGTTTTTCTGCAAAGTTTTAAAATAAAAGAAAAAAGGGTTTTAATTTTATTTATTTTAAAAATATCCTTACAATGGCATCTGTGGAAAATTGTTGCTTATATGTTTCCAGTAATAGCAATATTGGAAAGTGGATGTGATTCCTTCATTTGTGGTAGTGTCTGAATTTACCGAATGAAGAAAGTTTTTCATCACCGAAGTTTCAATTGGACAGAAACTTGGAATCATACAAGTTGTATTGTATGATGAATGAGAATTTTCATCTTTGAAAATTAAGACTAATTCATTGATCACATGTATATGTGAGTCAATTGAAGGACTAAGGAACTAGGTACACTGGGTGTGCGCTGGTCAAGGTCCACCACAAAGATTAAGTTGTCATGATTTACTAAAGATTAGTAAATATGATTATACTTATGAGGTTAAGTATAATTCTGTAACATTGGAAAAGTTACAATGTATGACAAAACAAATGAGAAGAATCAAATTAGGCAGAAAGATAAAAGTTTCTCAAATCTGAAAGGATTGGTTAAAATCAAGAAGATGAGTCATATTTCGTTCCGAAACAATTCTTAGAGTCATACTCCAAGATTGTAACTTTGAGTGACATAAAGGAAGATTTATTAACACTAGTCAAATGTAAGAGTAAAATGTTTTCTACTCTTGTACATTTGAGATTGGTAAGTTGTGATGTCTTGGATGAGACAAAGACCAACTAAGACCAATTGTGTGAAGTGTTAGTCTTGATAAGAATCCGCATGATCCCTTGAATATTTGTTTTGTCAAGGAATGGTTCTTGACTGGGGAAACTTATATGTCAAGGGGACAGTGGGAGCCTTAAAGATCCTGAAAGAGTTTCAAGATTTAATCAAGAGTAAAACCTGCAATTTATCACTAGCACACAACTTAAGGTTTGCAACCTATCATGTTGACATAATTCTTATTTCTGTACCTACTTCAAATAAGTTGAATTTGCATGTGAGTTATCAGAGTTCAACTTGGAAGCATTGGTGGGCCTTGTGCTACCAAGGTGACAAGAAACTAAGATTGAACAAGTTTAATCCATGTAAGGTTGAATTTGTCACTAACCTTATCTTGTGATTATGGTTTTGACAAATTCACATGGATAGGAATTCATACACTATAAAATCTAAGTGTCATAAGGTTTCTCTCCGATTCATGAAAATGATGGTGAGGAAACGCTTTCACTAAGTAGATTTTAGGTAGATATCAATTGTGTTATTTGGATTTTGAAAAGTCGTTAGTGGAGCGTGTGTGGTTAACCGACACACTAACATGGACTTGTGAGAAATGGCAAAGGTCTAAGAAATTGAGACTATGATTACGAGATCCCTTTTCATAGTTCTTGAAATTGTTTAGACACACATGTGAGCTATCTAAGAAAGGGTGTATGAATCTAAATTTCAGAAGTCCAGCAAATTTCTGGAAATATGTCAGAGCTAGTGGGAGCATAAGTGCATTGCTGATAATCATCATGTTAGTGGGAGCATGATTATTACGTTTAGTGTTGCAAGTTAGCAATGTTAATTATAGAAAAACAAAAGTTTCAATTCATGAAGTTGCAGGGATTGAAAAAGTCGTTTTGCTATAATTAAGGGAGAGGAAATTATACTTCATTTCAATTCTAGAAGCTTAGATTGAGATTTTAATCATCTTTAGTCAAGGACATATATATGAATTTTATGTCTGAATGGTTTGACTTAAGGAAATTCTATATATATATATTGCGTTCTCAAAATTCAATTATGACTACGACATCCCTCTTCATAGTTAAATTTTGAAAACATGGCAAATAAAATATATATATATATATATATATATATATATATATATATATATATATATATATATATATATTGTAGCAAAAGACTTGTCTAGTATCATGTCTTTATGTCAAACATCATGAATCGTGTCCCATATGCTTAGGATATAGGATCGATTGCATGTGCTATAATATTCATCCTTTCTAAATTTTCCAAATGCTTAAGGCATTGAGAAGGGAAAATTCTAGAACTGGATATGACTAAAGTGATTAAGCAATTGTCGAGGACAAATCTGAGGTTCGCCAAAGATTGGTTGCTCAGGGACAGTTGGAAGTATGATGTAAGTTGTCGGAAAGGACCATATTGACATATTCTGAAAAGAAGTAACTCTTGTTCGGAAGTGATAGTCAAATTGGGACTATGGAAATGTCTCCATAGGTGGAAGTTATTCAATCTATGTAAGATTAGAAAACCATAATGCAAGAAGGATGTTCAAAGCAATGTACTTTGAATATGAGACTTCCATTCCATAGAAGTTGACCTTCTTTGGAATAGTCTGTAATGACTGGTGACAAGGTTTTGGTGACTTTGTGCATAATCATTACAAGAGGAGCATTGCATAAAAGTTTAAAATCTAACGGTTTTTGGTAAATGATAGGAATCGGGGATTCTCACATTTAAAATAAGGATTTGGGATTGTGAAATGAGTATCAATGGAATCATGTTTAATTGATCTACATCACAATGTAAGGATCATAGACAAACATAGTGTGCATACTTGGAGTATGGCATAACTATTGTTTAGAATACAAAGTGTACATGCTAGGAGCATGGGACGACTGTTGTTTTTATTCAAGTCTTAAGTTGATTGTTTGAAACATTATACAATGAATAATATAATCAATATGGTGATAAATAAAAGGTGGTTCTATTTATATTCAAAAGGGTTCTGAGACCATATTGGATTTGATTATTATTGTGTTTCACTTTGCATGTTTTGACTTCCAAAATAGCTCGGTTATTCTTTCCGAATGACTAAGTTATTTAAACACTCCACAGTCGTTCATATGTTGGAAGTAGGTATGAATCAAGACTGTCATGAATCGAGTTTGTAGATGGCTAAATGGGTTTAGTCATAGCAATGGTTGCTACAACATTCATGAGTGCTCATAAGTTATGTGTATTGGATTAAACCCACGCTCACTTGTATCACTTCATGGAATTTATCTCGAGTGATCGTGAGACGGTAATATCATATAAATCTTTAAACCTAGAGATATGAGTTGTTACCTGTGAGTTGGTTGTGCATTGATTGCACGTAAATGCATCAGTAACTTGATGTTATAAAACGTGCCTTTGTGTACAATTCAACAAGTAGTAGAACAAGCATATGAGTCGAAGTTTATCTGTTCCTTCTAGAAATAGAAGCGATATTTGGGCCCCTCGATGATTTTGTTGTGACCTATGTACCGGCTGGTCAGAACTAAATTGATGTGTTCGATTAAGTTCTTTGTCAAACAAATCGAAAATCGGGAAAGAAACTGCTGGACAATAAGTACGACGTTGTTCCATGTATTTGTCCGGCTGATATCATGAGAATAGAGGATTTTATGATCACTTATCTAAAATTGCGCTTCATAGTTCAACAGAGTTTTCGAGAGCTACGATTGCTGGTTGGTTCCTGAAGTAACATACGCAAACATAGTTATTAGACTTATCCAAGCGGGAGTCTGTTGGATAAGGTGTCTAAGTCCATAACTTATTTGGTATATACTTGACCCGACCCGGCATGGTCCATTTGGGTTGCATCTCACCCAAACTATTTATGGATAATTTTATGAGAGTTATACACATATGTTTATTAATATATTATAAGTTATAATATATTAATATGAGGTTATGTTATTTAATTAGTCTTAGTCTTAAATTAATTATGAATTAATTTAGAGATTTAAAGAAAGACTAATTAGATTATGGGCTATTGGTTTTATATGGTGTGGGCTCACACTCATTTGTTAATGGGCTAGGCTTATATGGAAGTCCATGGAGCTTTTAACCCATAGATCCTTGGAAAGGAAAAGACATGGGTTATTAGGGTTTCACCCTAACCATGCACACTGTATAAGCATGCTTATGTTGCATGAAATGGCACCTAAAAGAGTAACTAGTGAACTAGTGTGTGTGTGCTTGTGTGTGGCCGAAAATACAAGTGTGTATTCTCTCTCAAAGTTTTCCAAGAGTTTGTGGTGTTTTGTGATTCCATTTGAGGCATTCACACTATTGGTGCTTGGCCCTCAAACTCCTTAGGAATTGAACTCATCATCAAAAGGTATGTAATCTCATCTAATTCTTTTATGTTTAAAAGTACCCCATGCCATGTTAGATAGGTTATGAACCTTGGAAAATTATTATTTTGCATGTATTTAGACAAACATAGATCCAAGGTTTATTAGGGTTGCATGCACACTTAGGAAGTGTTAGATTGCTCAAAACCCAACACATACTACCTGCCACATCTACCCATACTTTCCACACGGACTATCCCGGAGCTCCTAAGTAGTTGCTCGACCTTCTCGTTCACCAATTCCGTCGCGCGCTCGCTCCCCAACGAAATTCTCTACTCTGCTAGCACACTCATCTGGCTAAGGTTACTCCCTAGGCTCTTCCTAGATTCCCACACTTCTCTGCCATCAGCTGTTGAAGAGCTCCTAATGATGCCAGCCATCTACCTCCTGAATATCGTCATATTCGCTTGGTAGCTGACTCCCATCATCGAGAGTTCCACAAAGCACGAAGCAAGCAGCATTCGAGCATCGAAGAATATATATGACTCACTCTGGGTGATAACTCCGCTTGCTCTGCTCATCCTCGAAAGTACCACCGAACTCTGCAACTCTTCCCCTCACGGGTTCTAACTATTCTTTTTCTAAGTACCACGGTACTTATCTAGGCATCTCCCCTAGATTACTCCTCTACTCAATTCCCCTAAAGGATTCCAACTAAATATTCTCACCCATCACATACTCAAAAGCACATCGCATATAACAACAATCCCTAGGCTAAGGCATCACAAATCAGGCCACTCTAGTCCTAAGATATGAAATACCTAGCCTGTCTCTAGCATGCAATAATATCTCATAAAGTGCATCATAAATATCTCATGTCACAAAAGTAAGGGTATTTTGGGAAATCACTGTTCAGGCTCTGGCTGATTGTACACACTGCTCTTTCTCGCTTTCTCTTTGAACTCTTATTCGCTTTAGAAAATTATTTCATTGAAAACTTTTCTTACTTCCTCAGTTTGAGTCCAGATTTACCCGAAGGCGCATCCGAATCCCTCAAACCAAGGCTCTGATACCAACTTGTAACACCGAAAATTTCAAAACAATTTTTCATTTAAAAATAGTTGTTTAATTCTTAAAATACTTTGCTTAAAATCTCATTCATAATCGAATTACAAAACATAACTCCATTTTCACTTGCATAATAAACCAGGATCTTTAAAACATGACTCTTTCTTTGGTGTGTACAATGAAGCCGGTGTCGTCCCGTGATCCTGAGAGAAACCTGAAGCACATAACACAAAACACTATAAGCACGAAGCTTAGTGAGTTCCCCAAACTACCACATACAACACACATTTGCCACTCGAGGCTATAACTCTGTTTGACCCTCTGGTCAATGTGTCTCAGTGAGACCCTCCAGTCCCACAACTCTGTGGACCCTCTGGTCCTAAGCTCGTTGGACCCTCCGGTCCAGTCTGCTTGAGCCTTCCAACTCATGAATCGTTGGACCCTCCAGTCCGGTCTATAAACTCCGCATAGCATAAATTACAAAGACATAATGCATAGCATGTCACATACAATAGGATAACATAATACTCAATGTAAGCATGTACGACCTTCCGGTCACACATAACTACCACTCAAGGTAACGTAGAGTGAGAAGACTCACCTCGCGTATCTCGATAACTCGCAAATCCCGGAAATCATTCGCGCTCGATCCCCCGAGCTATAATCCTCCTATAACACAATATATCTCTAATTAACACTTTCACAACTAGGTTTGACTACCCCTATCAAGTCAACACTGGTCAACTCTTGGTCAACGGTCAACTTTGACCGGACTCGGCGAGTGCACTAGAGCGACTCGGCGAGTCTATACGTGTTCACTGACTCCCTAGGATCCTCTCTTTACACGTCGAGTACTTCCCTGTCTCGACGAGTTCCACCTGGCATGAATCGCGGGGCCACCACGACTCAACTCGCCGATTCTCAAGGACAACTCGGCGAGTTCCAGCTTGACTCAGTCCACCTGTCAACCTACTCTGGCTCCCCCTGACTCACTGAGTCAATCCCTTTACTCGGCAAGACCACTCGCTGAGTGGTTCTGGGAAATCTTCATGCTACTCGCCGAGTCTATTCTTCAGACTCGGCGAGTCCATGCCATGCATCAACTCAAACTCCCTCCTAAGGTCAGATCCGTCCCAAGGACTGATAGATCCAGTCCTTCCAAGTTCATTCATCACATAAAGTCACTATCTTGGCTACCATGCGACGCCTATAAGGCTTCTTTTGGTGAAATGACATCTAAAATGGTAACCTAAGTCCACAACTCAAAAGGAAAGGCATAAAATAGAGCATTTGGGACTCTCTGGACCTACTAAGGTCCAGATCTAGGTACCAATTCCCCATGGGACCTCTCACACTCCAATTACAAGGTAAACAAGGCATGAAGAAACCCTAGATTTGACTATATCAATAAAAACACGAGAATAAGCTCTGAATATTACCTCAAATAGCTTCCTCTGCCGAAATGATAGTAGATCCAAGCTCCCCAACTCTCCTAGCTTGGCCTTCCTCTTCCCTTCTTGCTAATACACACAAGGATGGTGGACAATGGCCTCTTTTCTCACTCACAAGGAGTCTTAGATGCTCTGGTGCTCTCAAGGTCGAAGGTAGCCGCAATGAAGGGCTATAAGGTCCTTTAAATAGGTCTCAGAGTCGGGAAATTAGGGTTTCATTAAACAGCATGGACTCGCCGAGTCTGGACGCGAACCCGCGTCCAAATCCACGATCATACTCGGCGAGTCTAGGCTCAAACTCACCGAGTCTCCTCACAAATTACCAAAAAAAAATTGAATAATACCTAGGAATTCGGGCTGTTACATTGGGTCTGGGATTACGCTGGGCGTAATTTCCAATTACGTTGGGCGTAACTTGGTTACACTGGGCGTACTTCGACGTCACTTCATGCGTCATTTGGTGGCACTCGAGTATTGGTCAGGCAACTTGCACCCTTCTGAGTACGCTGGGCGTACTCAAATTATGCTCGGCGTAATTTGACTCGTCAAACCTCTAAATTGCGTAACTTTCGCATACGATCTCCGTTTTCGACGTTCTTTATTTCATGCATAGGTGAGACTACGCTCTACAACTTTCATTTAGACTCCGTCGGCTAATTTTGACTTTATTTTTATTATTTATTTTTAGTAGGCCTGGACAGGAAAACTTCGTTATAAATTCATAACTTCTTCGTCCAACGTCCGTTCTCGCCTAACTTTTCATCATTTCGCTACTAACAATGAGATCTTCGATTCTTGTTTAGATTGTTTCGGCTATAAACCGCTCGATCTCAAATCGAGGATTTGGGCTGCATACTGCCAAGTCGAAACTTTAGAAAATCATAACTTCCTCACACAAAGTCAGATTTGGGCGTTCTATATATATTCGGAAGCCTCGTTTCGGCCACTACAACTTTATGCAAAGATATCGGGCTTATCTCATACTTTAATTTTGACGCTTATTTTATTCTTAATTCATTAAATTATAATAATTAAGAAAATAAACACATGATTCACATAATTCACATAATACTCAAATATTTCATCATTAGTACTTTAAAAGAGTTACATGGGTTAACCTAGATTATTACATCAAGGATAATGCCTAGCCTGGAAACGTGGACGTTACACAGAGTTACTTACCTTTTAGTAGTGGTTGATTGCTTGGAGTTTGAGAGCCTAGCACCAATAATGTGGATGCCTCAAATGGAAGTCATAAATCACCACAAACGTTGGAAACTTGAGAGAACAATAGCACTCTTCTTGAAATCAGCTCTCTTAGTTTTCACACAAAAACTAGTCTCATTTTAAGTGCCAAGGACTCCTTTATATAGTGTGGTGGATTAGGGTTACATCCATGTAAACCCTAATACCCGTGACCTTTCATTTCCATGAGATCCATGCGTTAAAGATCCATGGACTTACCATGCAAGCCTAGCCCATTCTAAATAAGCACTTAGCCCACACTATATAAATACAAGAGTCCATATTTAATTAGTCACACTTCTGATCACTAAATTAATTTTAGATCAATACTAATTAAATAATATGATTTCTTATTAATATATTAGAACTTATAATATATTAATAAATCATAAGTTATACTATTCTCAGAAGATTATCCATATAAATTGTTCGGGTGAAGTGCAACCCAAATGGACCATGCCGGGTCGGGTCAAGTACATCTCAAATATAGTTATGGACTTAGACACCTTATCTAACAGTCTCCCACTTGGATAAGTCTAATAACTATAGCTGCAATTATGACTTTAGGAACCGACCGACAATCGTAGATTTTAAAACTCTTTTGAACTATGTAGCGCCATTTTAGATAAGGGATCATATAATCCTCTGTTCTAGATATCAGCCGGACAAATACATGGAACAATGTCTTACTTATTGTCCAACAGTTTGTTTCTCGATTTTCGGTTTGACATAGAACTTAATTGAACACATCAACTTAGTTTTGATCGGGCCCGGTACATGGGTCAACACAAAATCATCGAGGGGCCTAGATATCGCTTCTAATCCAAGAAGGAACAGAAAAACTTCGACTCATATGCTTGTTCTACTACTTGTTGAATTATACACAAAGGCATGTTTTATAACATTGAGTTACCAATGCATTTTCGTACAATCAATGTATAACCAACTCATAGGCAACAAGTCATATCTCTAGGTTTGAAGACTTATATGATATTACCATCTCACGATCACTTGAGATAAATTCCATTAAGTGATACCAGTGAGCGTGGGTTGAATCCAATACTCAGAACTTATGAGCACTCATGAGTGTTGTAGCAACACTTTGCAATGTCCAACATCTTAGTGTTGGGAAAAAAACTCTAATTGAGATTTGATGAACAAGATGCGGAAAATAAGAACAAACACAAATATGAAGATTATGTCCAATGATTGCTCGATGTATTCAAAACATGAGGAATAAATTACACTTTCAACATAGACTAAAGAATCTAAGACTACATAAGAAACCTCACGTGGCGACTACATTTTGCCTCACTCTTAACCCTAATAATGAATAATACATGACTATTTATAGGGAAAAGACAATTCTTTGGCTTTTAACCTACAATTCATTAAAGGGGCTCATTGTCATCATCCATGGGGTGCTTTGAAACCCTACACTTAGACATCTACAACCAACTACATGACAGTCTTGATTCATATCTACTTCCGACATATGACCGACTGTGGAGAATTTGAATAATATGATATACCATAACATAATTATTCTAGAAGTCAAAACATGCAAAATGAAATGATGGTAAACGATTGAAAAAAAATAGAAACACTTTACTCATAAATAAACACAACTTTTATTCATCATCAAATGCCAATTACACTTTACACATTCCAAAGCTATCTAACTACTAAAACTAATATCATCCTTCAGCCCTATGTGCCTCGCATGTTGGAGATGCTTAACCCTGCCCAATCCCTTCGTGAGGGGATCTGCTGGGTTCTCATCCGATGATACCCTCTTTGCGACGAGGAGTCCTTCTATTTGGTGTCTGATGAAATGATATTTTCTGTCAATGAGTCTGGATCTGCCATGATCTCGCGGTTCCTTGGCTAAGGCAACCGCACTATTGCTATCACAGAAAATCTCCATAGGCTCCTTTATAGCTAGTACAACTCCAAGGTCTCCGATGAAGTTCTTTAGTCATATAGCCTCCTTTGCTGCCTCGCTTGCCACTATATACTCTGATTCGCAAGTTGAATCAACCACTGTCTCCTGTTTGGAACTTTTCCAAGACATTGCTCCTTCGTTTAAGGTAAAGACCCAGCCTGACTAAGAGCGGAAATTATCCCTATCATTCTGGAAGCTATCATCACTATACCCTACTACTCTCAAGTCATCACTCCCACCGAGGGTAAGGACCCAATCCTTAGTCCTCCGCAGGTACTTGAGAATGTTCTTTACCGTAGTCCAGTGATCCTTGCCAGGATTCCCCTGACATCTGCTGACCATGCTCAGTGCAAAGGCCACATCAGGATGAGTACAAGTCATAACATACATGATCGAGCCTACAACGGAAGCATACAAAACTTGACTTATCTCTGCTATCTCAGCCTCTGTACTCGGGCTCTGAGTCTTATTCAGTCTAGCGTTACTCTGGATCGGTAACTCACCTTTCTTGGAGTTCTGCATGTTGAATCTTTTCAACACTTTATCCACATAGGTGCTTCTCCAAGGTCCTTCATAGCGAAACACTTCCCAAGCCAGGACTTTACTTCCTGCAAAGTTGGGATGTCATTTCCTTTGTGTAGTATGTCATCCACATACAATACCAAAAAGCTGACTATACTCCCACTATCCTTCACATATACACAAGATTCATCTTCACTCCTCGAAAAACCAAACACTTTGACCTTCTCATCGAAGTAAAGATTCCATCTGCGAGGTGCTTGCTTTAATCCATAGATGGATTTCTCAAGCTTACACACTCTATTAGGGTACTCTGTACTGACAAAACCCTCTGGCTGACTCATGTAAACATCCTCAACCAACTTTTCATTAAGGAAAGTGGTTTTGACATCTATTTGCCATATTTCATAATCATGGTAGAAACAAACATAATCAAAGAGTAAACTAAGTTAAACATGGTGAATGTAACGACCATAAAAATTCCAACCAATTTAAACTTTTCAAAAACAACCCAATTTCATAAAGTTATTACAAAAAGGTTTTCAATACAATTATTATCAGAGTCTTCCCAAAACCATATCATAAAACATGAACATGAGGAGCGGTACGATCACACCTTTGACTTGCCATGGTCTCCTGAAGTACCTGAAACATTTTAACCCACAACTATAAGGCCGAAAGCTTAGTGAGAGATACCCCCAAAATACCAACCACATATACCATACACATAACATGCCATAACATAACAGAACATAGAACATCCATGCACTTCGGGTCTACTGTGTGACTGGTCCGCCGCACCGGGCCTTCAGTCCACCTGGTCCACCCTCTGAGTCTAGCCATATCCATCGAGTCTGCAGTGTGGTTGGTCCGCCCGCACCGTGTCTTCAACCCACCTGGTCCACTCTCTGAGTCTACAATATGACTGGTCTGCCCGCACGGGGCCTTCAGTCGTCCTGGTCCACTCTCCGAGCCTCGGCACGTCTGGTCCGCCCTCGTGGGGTCTACAGCCTATCCGGACCGCTCGTTGGGCCTTTGGAATATCCGGTCCGCCCTGGGTATGTTGGCCTACAGCACCAAGCAGGACCCGCCTCAACCCAATCCCAGTCAACCAACCATGTGCACATAAACATATAATCATATAACAATTAACCACCAATCAACCGATCTAGGAGATCACATAACATAACATCATATTAACCAAGGTACCGACCTAACCAGTCACTAGCATATATCATCCTAACTACCAGGATGCAAACATAGGAAAGCAATAATATAACAACGATACCCGGATTACAATCCGATAAAGGACCGGCCTTGGTGCCTTAGACCCTATTGATATAGTGAGGATAACTCACCTTGCAACTGCCGAAACTTTGAACTGAAAAGCAGACTCCCGAATCACCGACTCACCGAAAATCCCGAACTAGCCAACATAGCAGAAATAACCATTAGATAAATCACAATATCCTTCCAAGGGAAATTTACCAATTTACCCTTAACTCAATCGGATCCATGACTAAGGCCCACAACACTTCATCAAGTCCATCATCCTCTTATTGGGCCAAGGCCCAAAGTCAAATTCTCATACAAAGCCCAATATTGGCCCAATTTACTAAATTGGGCCCACCTCTACAAATGAGCCTAGATCCAAGGTCCATAATAATTATTGGGCCCAAAATACTCCATCCATACTATTCAGTCAAGCCCAAGCTTAATTGTCCATAGACAGCCCAATTGAATAAGGCCCTAAAATCATGATCCATACAGACGGATTACGCGGGGCGTACTTCAATGTACGCTAAGCATACAGGCAGAATGGTGAGTACGCGGGGCATACATCAATTTACGCGGGGCGTAAACTCGTTGATCAACAAATCCACATAAGTTCTTAATGGCTTAAGCTCTTAAGCCCAAACTTCAGATCCATAGACCAAATATGTCTAGGACTCATAAAGTCTCAAACTTTATTACTTGGGACGTCCATAAAGCTCTTAATCCATTAAGACCTATCTATATCACATTTAAGACAACCAAGGCCCTTGGGACCTCATTTTTCTTACTCAAGACCTCTCTTAAGGTCTAAAAGGACAGCTAATCTCAGCCAACTCGAATCATGCATCAAGATGAGGTTTTTGGGACAAGAATGATGTCAAACTTCACAACACATAGAGCTACACAATATGATTGTCAAGCCAGAGACTTTTTACCTCAAAAGGGCTCTAGAAGATGATCCCTTTCCAGATCTACAAGCTCCAGCCACCCCCATTCCTTCTTTGACAACTTCCTCTTTCTTCTTCTTGGCTCTCCTTTGCCAAAACAAGCTTTCCAAGGTCAAACACACCCAAAAAAGGAGGTGGAACGGCTATCTAGGGCTTCTAAGGAGGAAAGAGTGTTTATGGAGGCTAGGGTGAGAACCAATGTGTTCCTTATATAGTGGCTGGCCCTAAATTTAGGGTTTTGAGACTCTGAGCGTACGCTGGGCGTACGCCTTGAACATCCGCGTCCAATTTCCCCCATTACGCTGGGCGTAACCCAGCTTACGCTGGGCGTACCCACGCATGTCCCAACATGCTTGCATGGTCTTCCATGCAAATTGTTTCTATAAGGGCCATTCCTGCCAAATCTTCAAAGTGTCGTAACTCCTTCATTCTAGACCCGATTCTGATGAACTTCATATCCACAGAAAGGTGGCAAGAAGATCTTTGCTTCTAGCAGCACACCCCAATCCGAAACCTTCCCGAATAATAACCCATCGCTCATGGAAGACCGAAACGCACTTACTCTTGATCTCGGGAACCCATCAATAGATATTTTAAGAACGGGGTGTTACAGTGAAAACTAAGCAAACCAACATATTAATGACGTTCTTCGCGTAGATTTGTTTATCCCTTGTTCTTCGATTGAAATATGATATTCTTAAGGTTTTTAGGAATTATTTAGTTACTTTAAGTAGCAGGTAGTAGCAGCTCTCTGAAGCACACCTCAAAATTCGACCTAAAAGTCATATTTATAGTTTCCGGAGATTGGTTGCCATGTCGTGGCATATGGCTTGCCATGATGTAGGAGAGACTTCTGCGTCGTATGCTCCAAGTCTTCCATGTAAATAATCTGAAGGTTCCATGCTTCCACACCGTGGACCAATGAGTGCCACGCCATGAGATCTTATTTTGCACGAATTCTTCTCTTCTTCTCGTATTGATGAATACCTCCAACCTCCAAGTTTCTAACTTTTTCCAATTTTGTCATTTTCCTTGAGAATTTCCATTTTTGCTACAAAATTGAATTTATACTTTATAATAATCAAATATCTTTATATTTAACCAAAACAAAGCTAAACACACTTAAATATTGCACTAAATATATGAATAAATATAGCAATATCATTATTCTCTTATAATTTAGTTTATTGTTCAAGCTAAGATTATGGGCTAATAACCCTTTACTCCTACTTAGATGTAGATGAAACTTTTTGATTAAATGGTTTGATTAATAAAGTTAGATTTATTAGTATTTTTTATGTTTTTTTATTCGAACCTCCTAATGTGCTAAAGTTTTGATTATTATTACCTTAGGCCGAGTTTGTATAATTTTGAGAATTGTTTAGATTATATGAGCTTGAATCTTAGCTAATTTGTGGTAATAAATTGTTAGGACTAGTGATTGATTAAATCTTATGATAAGGTAATAGTATTTATAAGCTAAAACTTGTCAATTTTTTTGGTTCATCTGAAGGTATTTAACTTTCAAGTCCATTGAAGTTAATTATTAGATTAAATCTCTTGGAATTTGAATATAAAGTTTGTTATAAAGGTAGTTCGTTGCATGACCACTACAATAACTATCTTTTTATAATTATTTGTGTTAGTTAATCGGACCAAGTTAGCTAATAAATATAGATAATGGTAATAAACGATTTAAATCTATTGCAATCTTTTGCTAACCAACCATAGGAAAAATGGGGAGTTAAATCTAAGCGGAAATACTTCTTAATATCATTTAAAATCAAGTTCTTTTGCTCTCATTTCATAGTTTGATTCAATTTAAACAAACCCCCAATTTACTTTTAATTTTTTAGATTAATTAATAGTATGGTTTTCTTGTATAGAATCATACACGTTCCCCTAGTGTTTGACAACCAGGTCTTACCTCAACTGTGCTAGCATTCGATTGAGTACACTTGCTTGGTTATGTGTTAGTCTCTAGTTTTGATGACCACTCAATAGCACACCCAAAAGGTTTACCTAAGGTTTAATAATGATCGATATATATATATATATATATATATATATATATATATATATATATATATATATATATATATATATATATATATATATATATATTAAAATAACACATCAACTGACCACTCGATAGTACACCCAAAAGGCTCACTGGAGGTTGTTTTAATGAGCTAATTTTTCCTGCTAGTTTTTATATTTTGGATATGGGCGATGTGGAGGTATTTGATAAAAATTCAATCATTTTAGGAAGGCCATTTGTTAAAAGTTCTAAAATAACAAATTGTAGAGGTCGAAATATGTTGTGAGGTGATGAAGTGTCTTATGTCTTGTATTAGTGTCAAAGTCTGTAATGATGTTTCGTTGTATGTATTTCGTAAGGGTGCTTTTATATGTCGAAATGTTCAGGTTTTAGCCCTTATGTACTTTTTGCTTACTTCTGTTATTCCTATAAATATGGATAGGTGCTAGAGATAGAGTAACTCTTGGCACTTAGTGTTTTTTACTCTACAACACTCTTGTATCTTTCAGAAGTATCAATTGAGCCAAATAATTATTATTTATATCTGGTGTTCTAGATTCAACTCATACTCTGATTTCATTTCATTTACTTGATTAATACGAAATACATTTGGTATCAGAGCAGGATTTTAACAATTGATTTCTGATTTTCTCTTTGTTTCAAAAGTTTTTGAGTCGTTCTAGATTCAAAAATATTCTGCACTTTAGATTTATAAAATCATTTCTATTCAATTGTTTTGATTCGATTCTGCTATTCGTTTGATAAATCGAGTGTTTAGTGATTGATTTATGAAAGATTCATTCCTTAGATTCCTCTTTCTGAAGTTGTTCATCATTTGTGTCCGTAAACCAACGACGAACTTCAACATGAACACGATGACAAGTTTTTCTCGTTGTTTTGGTTCTTCAACCAAAATTCTTATGCCTGTCCCTGAATACTACAAACAATGGGATGATAGGATGGAGGATTATCCAAATGGGATTGATGAAGATCTATGGCGTTGTATCAAGCGTGGAAGCATTCTTCCATCAATGCTTGCAGAAATTGGAACTGCTGGTTCATCTGATGATGTTACAAATCAAGGAGACAAACAGAAAGCAAACGATAAGAGATGCTTGAGAGAACTTTGCGGTGATCTTCCACCGGTGGTTTATAATTACGTTCGTGGTTGTAAAACCGCTAAAGAGATCCGAGATACTTTGAAAGAAAAGTATCAAGTAAGTGAGAAGACTAGAAAAAGTTATGTTAAGCAATGTTTGCTTGAATTAGGTGAATTCAAACAGAAGGATACAAAGACCATTGAAATGTACTATGATCTTCTGAATGAATTAATCTTCAAGTGAGAAGACTAGAAAAAATTCTTTTAAGCAATGTCTACTGATACGATGGAAGATTATCCAAATGGGATTGATGAAGATCGATGGCGTTGTATCAAGAGTGGAAGCTTTCGTCCATCAATGCTTGCAGAAATTGCAACTGCTGGTTCTTCTGATGATGTTACAAATCATGGAGACAAACACAAAGCAAACGATAAGAGATGCTTCAGAGAACTTTACGGTGATCTTCCACCGGTGGTTTATAATTACGTTCGTGATTGTAAAACCGCTAAAGAGATCCGAGATACTTTGAAAGAAAAGTATCAAGGAAGTGAGAAGACTAGAAAAAGTTATGTTAAGCAATGTCTACTTGAATTAGGTGAATTCAAACAGAAGGAGACGAAGACCATTGAAATGTACTATGATCGTCTGAATGAATTAATCTTCAAGTGAGAAGACTAGAAAAAGTTCTGTTAAGAAATGTCTGCTGATAGGATGGAAGATTATCCGAATGGGATTGATGAAGATCGATGGCGTTGTATCAAGAGTGGAAGCTTTCGTTCATCAATGCTTGCAGAAATTGGAAATGCTGGTTCATCTGCTGATGTTACAAATTAAGGAGACAAACAGAAAGCAAACGATAAGAGATGCTTGAGAGAACTTTGCGGTGATCTTCCACCGGTGGTTTATAATTACGTTCGTGGTTGTAAAACCGCTAAAGAGATCCGAGATAATTTGAAAGAAAAGTATCAAGGAAGTGAGAAGACTAGAAATAGTTCTGTTAAGCAATGTTTGTTTGAATTAGGTGAATTCAAAAAGAAGGAGACGAAGACCATTGAAATGTACTGTGATCATCTGTATGAATTAATCTTCAAGTGCAGTCGTTATGGAGTTAATCGTTCGAATATGGAGTACAATCTTACTTTCTTTATGTGACTTCAAAAGGAATGGAGGAACATTAGTTTGATGATCAAGACGCAACAAAGCTTCGAAAACTATTCACTTGGTGATCTTTACAATGTTCTGAAAGCCCATGAGAGTGAGATTAACGAGATTGATGAAGAAGGAAAACTGAGTTTGGGCGGCCCTCTGGCATTGGTTTTGAAAGTCTCTGAAAAAGAAATTGAAATTGAATCTGCTGGTGTTGATGGTTCTGATAATAAAGGTTTTATCAGGAACTCGGATGACAAAGCTGTGGCGTATTATTCGAATACTAATGTCAAGAAGTTTTACAAACAACCATTCAATCTAAAGTTTAAAGGAAATGTTTTCAAGGGA
Source organism: Lactuca serriola (assembly GCF_051521515.1). Classification (NCBI taxonomy): domain Eukaryota; kingdom Viridiplantae; phylum Streptophyta; class Magnoliopsida; order Asterales; family Asteraceae; genus Lactuca; species Lactuca serriola. The sequence goes on from NC_136416.1 coordinate 74,523,261, forward strand.
AACGCATATGGGAAGAATGTGAGAGAGGAAACGAAGGTGGAGAAGAAAGAAAACAAGTATGAGGTTGAGAAGCTAGAAAAGAAATTAAAGGGTGATTCTGGTTTCGATTGTCATTACTTCAATGGTGCGAACCATATGGCAATCGATTGTATGTTGAGGAAGAGAGAAGAAGAAGGAAATAGTTAAGGACGTAGCCTATTATGTTGAAACGCTGGAAGAAGTGAGAGTCAGGATGAAGGGGATGTCTCTAGTTGCAAAAGGAAGTGGCAAAGGGGATGGTACTTACCAAATTTGGTCATCTGGATCAGATGATGAGGAAATGCGAAATCCCACACATTGAGCCATATATGCAAGATTTGAAGAGGGAAATGAGGATGCGGAGAAGGTGACATGAATGTGCTTCGATTCTACTGGTACTGACAAGTCTCTAATAACTTCGAAGGCACGTTCTCGTCTCGAATCCTTTGATATTCCTTTCAGTTCATATGATGCTATTTTATATATGACTTCGATGATAGTCTATCTTACATTGATGACGTGCTTATTTTTGTTAGTAGTGATGCCGAAAAAACAAAATCTTTACTGCTAGAATCTCAAAAAAGTTTGGAGTCGAAGAAGAGTAGAGTAGGCAATCTAGAAAAGCAGTTAAATAATGTTACTTGTGATAGGGATAAATAGAGACTGGAAAATCAGATTTTGTTAAAACAACATAACATTTGCTGTAATTCAGCTAAAAGACTGTATGCAAAATTGTTTGATTTACATCATTCCTCTGACATAAGTAAGGAACAACATAGGAAACTTTTTCCCTTCTTGACATTTATAAAGGAGAAAGTAGATTCGACTTCCTATGATTGTGAGAGAAAAAGAATTCTGAGTTTGACAAGGTCCCAAATGACTCGTATGCATATGGTATTGTTAAAATAGATGAATGTTTGGATCCTAAGGATTTGGTTCATATTGTGAATGTGACCTTGACCGAAAACGAACAAATCAAAATTTTGAAAAGACCTGAGAACTCGACATCTGACTCTCAACACAATTTTGCTGTTATCGAAGATGATTCTGACAATATAAGTGAAATTGAAGAGGAAGACGTTGTTAATTGTTCTCAATTATCTATCATTAATGTCACTTCGATCGCTAAGTGTCACACCCCAAAACCAAGAACGGCGGAAACGTTCTAGGGCGGAGGACGTCATGTAAAGTATCACAACACAGTAGATGTAAATAAGCAAACAACATCATCCATTGCATTAAATATATAATTTTAATACAAGCGTGTTCTGTACAGTTATAGACACCAAAATATAATGTAAATCAAAATAATGAGATGAGTCTTGGATGCGCTCCATCTTCTCAAAAGCTGGCCTGGGTACCTGTCTACTGATGACCTGAGAATACAAGTTATTTTGAAAGAGTTTATCAGCATTAAGCTGGTGAGTTCATAAGTATTTTAGTGTCGGTGTTTGTTATCAAAACGTTTGAACGTGTCTCAAGTATAAGTTTGTAAAATGTATGTAAGTGTTTGTAAAAGTGTGTAATTTCCCAAGTGTAACTATCATTTAACAAATATAGTTTGTACATTAATGTTTAAGTGAGGTTATCACTAAAAATATGTAATGGGTAAATCATTGTAGTACTGTAGTCTTGTATTATAGGAACTACTGTTGTACTAACTACCTTAAACCGGATTTATATTAAGGTATAATGTGATAATTGCACCATATTATTGACTGGTAACAACGACATATGAATGGTCGTAATAACGGAATGACGTTTGGCACCCGCAGACCTGCAGGTCCGACTGTAGCTAGCAGCAAGGTGTAGGATAGTCAATCCAGTATAGATCTATACGCAAACTCACGCTCTCCTTCCAAGAGAATTCTGGCTACAACTCGGGCCATGACATTTAAGGCATGCTCCGATCCAGTGGATCACAATTGTTATCGTATTCTTGTATATGTAATGTTTCTCGTTCTAGTATAGTTGTATATGTTCTCCTAGTATGGTTGTATATGTTCTCTTTCTAGTATAGTTGTATATGTTCTCATCCTAGTATAGTTGTATATGTTCTCTTTCTAGTATAGTTGTATATGTTCTCTTTCTAGTATAGTTGTATATGTTCTCATAGTAATGTAATGTATAGACTCATGAATGAACTGACTCATTGATCTAACAGTTGTAGTAGTATGATCCTGTGTTACCCCGATGGTAACTTACTAGTAATGTGTATAGTACGCATGAATATGGAAGTACTTTTATGTCTATATATGTATAATTGATATATAACTAATATTGAAACGACCTTCGGATAGTCACCCGAAATCCCACCAGACCACATCCAAATCGAGAAAAAGGAAATAGGGCGGATGGCCTTCCTAAGCCCTTTAAACAATGCTTATATATCTATGCATATATGGGCATGAAATTTATAAGAAGTATAACAAATTTTAAATAAAAGTATTTGGTAAGTAAAACAGTTCGTAAAACATTTTGAAGTAAAGCAGTTTGATAAACAGTTTGAACAGTGATAAAATCATTGGTTTTCTAGTTATTAATCACATGTGATTAATGCAATCACATGTGATTGATTTCAATAACTATAAGCATTGAACTTGTATTCTCCCCCATAAAGTATTTAAAACATTTAAAAGTATTTCAAAGGTTAATTAAAGGGGTATGAACTCACATGTGGTGAGTGGTTTGGATTGTAGTGTCGGATACCATGCTAGGTGGCAAACGGAGACTTGTTCACACGCACGAGCCTAGTTATCATATAATGAGCATATATATATATATATATATATATATATATATATATATATATATATATATATATATAACTAATTAGCCAAATAATAACTTAATGAAATAAGTTGGGACACTCAGGAACATGTAAACACTTGGTATAAGTGTTATAGGTCCTAATGGTTGCATCTAAGTTGCTACGGGACAAGGCTAAAGGGGTTTAATGTACCAAATGACCTTGTATATGATTTTACCACCCAACAAACCCCACCCTTGGAGTTTACGGTCTTAAACCTTTGAGTTTACGGCCGTGAACTCTTGACTTGGTGGTTTTGGGTGTTTTAAAGTGTTAAATGATTTCTAGAATAAGCCTAGCATTGGTGGTTTAATCCTTTAGGTAGTTTAGGGCCTTAGAATGCTCCTTTGAGGAGTTTACGGCCTAAAGACCATATCCCCTAGATTTTACGGCCGTAAACTCCTATGGGGTGGGTGTTTTAATTCATTTAAGCCTCTTGCACACAAAGGATAAATTCTAGAGTTTTGTTTAAGGCTAAAGGGGACTTTAGGCACACTTTGGTGCCTTTACTTGGAGTTTATGGCCCAAGAGCATTTATTGGCCGTAAACTCCCTTTTAGGGATGATTTTGATGTGATTTACTCCCCATTCAAGCTACAAGTAATAGAGGGTTATTGTCTTAAAGTCTTAGATGCAATTTAGGGCACTTTAAGCCCTTGAAATTTGGTGTTTACGGTTCAAGAAAATCTTGGGCCGTAAACTCCTAAAACTAGGTGTTCTTGATTGTGTTCTAGCCTTAAAAGATCATACATAATGTCCTTAACTAGCTACCTAACAAGGAAATGGGACTAGATAGCTCTTAGGCTTCGTTTTGGAGTTTACTCCCCAAGAACGTTCTTGGGCGGTAAACTCCCGGATCTTACATATTTGACATGTAAACTATGTTCTTAAGCATAAAACAAGTAATAAAACACAACTAGGGAAGTGGACTCATGACTTGGGATGAAAACCCGAAGATCCGTGAGAGAGAAATTGGCTTTTCTCTAGTTGGAAATGTGAATAATGAATAATTTAGTTCAGAAATCTATTTATAGTCCTGAAATATTTTGGCAGAAAATATTTTATTTTGGAATTGCACTCTAACATGATGAAGTGTTGAAATGCTCAAGTTTCACAAACCCATGAGCATCCACTCTCCTGATATCTCCTTAAATGTAAACCCTAATGTACACAACTTATTCGGAAAAGTCTGAAGTTCATTGCAACTGGACTAGCTTCTATTGAATAGTTAATGTTCGTACTAAATGGAAATTTCGGGTTGTCACAATAAGGGTAAAGAAATTAGCAATGATTCATTGGAAAAGGTTAACATTGACTTACCCTCAACTTCGAAAGTTCATGACTATGACCGAATGATTGTTGAAGATAGCCAAACTGATAGTGAAAATGACAACAATGATAATCCAATTGAAACAACTATTCCCAGAGGTGTTGTTGATCAAGTTTATGATGAAATAAAAAAATTCGAGAAAGTGATGAAGGAAAAAGGTCTTCGTTATCTCGAACCGAACTCAGTTGTTTATGAAAGTTTTAAATGCACCGATGATATAGTGTTTCCAAATCAGGTGTTTGTTACTACAGACAATGGAGATAAAGTGAATCACGAGATCAACAAAATTGTTGTTGAATATAACAAAGGAGCTTCGGAAGAATGGTTTTTCTCAAACCAAAGAACGGTTGAAAATACGCTTAATAAGAATTCATCTACTTTTCAAAGGCAAAAACCAAAGCGAAATTGGGAAGTTAAAAAAAGAAAAAGAAATTGTGGATGAACCAACAACTGAACCTATTTCTTAAAAACAAAACACAAAGGCTCAAATTTTCTATGAACAAATTCAAAAGATTTCAAAAGAAGATGGTATTTCGATGTCCAAAGATAGAAAAAAGGTTTATTGGCAAAATGCCGAGTGTCATAAGAAACAAAAAGTTCTATCAACAAAATCGTTTGAACAAAAAAAGCCTTAACAAGTTAAGATTTATTCACAAAATAAGTCTTTTGTTTAAAACAAACCCGGTCAAAAACAAAATGTTTTATCAAAATGTCATTCAAGAATTTTTAAACCAATTCGAAAACCGAATGTTCAAAAACCAAGAAATGAGAATTTTGTTCAAAACCAAAAACAAACGAATTTTGTTCTTAATCATCAAAATACAAGGGTTTCACAAAAAAAATTCATCAAAATGAACAAAGAAATTGTCATCAATTTCAAAATCAAAGAAGTTTTTCAAAAGGACAACAAGTTTATAATCGATCATATGTTGGTTATAACAAATTTTTCCAAAACCGTTTTCAACCCCGTGTCAAACCATCATTTACAAATAGAGATTTCGAAAAATTGAATGTTAACGGCACCAGAAAAGAACCTTTTACACCTAAACAACCTCAATTTCCCAATCCTGTTTTGAAGCAGCCAGTCAAAGCTTCATTCGTAAAAGGGAAGTCTGACACAAAGAACATTGATCATTGGATTGACGGAAAAGGAAAACGTTATCAATATGGAAAGTTTTCACACGAGGAAACCAAGTCTGCTTATAAAAGCTACTTGAATAAGTCTCAGACAGGAAGTTCTTCATCAAAAGAGTTGAATCTCTCGGTTCGACAGTAGAAAGCTATTCCAAAAGCAAAAGTAGAAGTCCAACGAACTTTTGAGGATAAAGGGAAAGTTAATGTTGAACCTAAACCAATGACTGATTTCATTTTGATACCAAAGTCCATAAAAGGTAACTTGATAGATAGTTTGAAATCCAAAGTTCGAAATTGGGTTTTAGGTTCTTCATCTCATAATGTAATTCACTCTAATCACCAAGGACCCAAAAATCCTTGGGTACCTAAATTCTTTAATTGATCGCAGGTGTTAAGTGATGAGCAATATGATGAACACTAGTACATCGATAGCGGTTGCTCTCGTCACATGACAGGTTGAAAGGAAAATCTGTGAGATTATCGAAGTTTAGAGAATGTTGGAGTTGTGAAATTTGGAAATAATCAGAAGTGAAAGGTGAAAGGATATGGGAAAGTTACAAATGGGAATTTCACGATAAATCGAGTGGCATACATCGAAGGTCTTAAACACAACTAGGTAAGTGTTTCGCAAATTGTTGTGGGCACTGTTAATCAAGTAGTCTTCGATGAGGAAGGAAGTTTCATTTCGAACAAAGAAACCGAGGAAGTTTTGCTCAAGTCTAAGCGAAAAGGTGATATGTTCACTCTCGAAATCAAGCCAATCGTTGGTTTACCCTCATTTTGCCTACTTTCGAAGGCGTCATCTGATTTGAGCTAGGTGTGGCATCGACGACTATCTCATCTGAATTTCAAAAATATGAACTAATTGGTGGTAAATGATCTTATTCGAGGGTTACCTGTTTTAAAATTCAATAATGATTCTCTGTGTGCAACATGTGAACAGGGGAAGCAACACCTTCAAGGTCATCCAAATGTCATCGATTCGAAGATCATTGAACCTTTGGAACTTCTTCACATTGACCTTTATAGACCTTCGACTATTGAAACCTTCAATAAGAAGAAGTACATATTCGTTATTGTTGATGATTTTTTATGATTTACTTGGGTTTTCTTTCTTCGTCAGAAGTTTGAAACAAATCAAGTAATGATTGACTTTACCAAGCACATTGAACTTAGTTTGAGGAAGAAAGTCAGAAAAATAAGAAGTGATAATGGCTCAGAATTCAAGAATCATGTTCTTGATTCGTTTTTTGGCTGATCGTGGGATTACACATAATTTTTCACCTCCTTACACACCATAACAAAATGGTGTTTTCGAAAGGATAAACAGGTCTTTATGTGAAGCAGCAAAGACGATGCTCACCTATGCGAATCATCCACAGTATCTCTTGGCAGAAGAGGTTTCAAAAACGTGTTTCACTCAAGACAGATCCTATATTCATCGTCGTTTTAATATCACCCCATATAAAATCATTAACAATAGAAAACGAAATGTGAAATTTTTCCATGTTTTTGGTTGTAGGTGTTTCATAATGAATCTCAAAGATAACCTTTCAAAATTTCAGTCCAAAGCTGATGAGGGGATATTCTTTGGATATTCGATCAACTCAGTTGCATATCGAGTGTTGAACAAGAGAAAAATGAAGATTGAAGAAACTTTCAATCTAATGTTTGATGACCATTATGTCAAACGTGTTGAAAAATCTTTTGTACAAAAGCCAATCATCGAGACTCAAATTACGAATACTTTGGATTTTAATTATGACTTAATCTTTGGTGTTCCTGATAGGGCAATAGATGCAGAAATTAATGCTGATGATAATCAGAATCTTGAAGTGTCGAAGCATTATGATGATTCGACAATAACTCAGGACAATGTTGATTTACATTCTACATCAAACTCTCCGATATATGTCGACAGACAATCGACATTGCAAGGTGATCAAGTGGAGGGTGAGCACTTGAATTCGAATATTGATGTTGAGGGGGAGCATCGAAATTCAAATGCTGATGTCAACGGGGTGTATGGATGTTCGAATGTAGAAGTTGAGGGGGAGCATCAAAATGTTAATCCAATTGTCAAGGGGGAGCTAACTGGATTTATTCCTTCTATTTCGAATGATCAAGCTGATGTTTTTAATGATATGACTGAGAAAGTGTCTAATGCAGGTGAAGGTTCAGAAATGGACGAAATGTTCGAAGATACACCTTTGGATTTCGATCTTGAATATCCACCAATGGAAAGATGGAAACGAAGTCATCCAAAAGAACAAGTTCTTGGTGTTCCTCAAGTTGGATTGTTAACGAGAGCTCAACTTCGTGCTAAAAATGAGGTATTAAATGTTCATCAACAATTTTGTATGTTTAATGTTTTCATTTCGAAAATTGAACCAAAGTCAGTAATGGTTGCTTTGGAAGATCCTGATTGGATTGTTTCCATGCATTATGAACTTGCTGAATTCGAAAGAAACAAGGTTTGGAGACTTGTTCCAAAACCTGATGATGTTTCAGTTATTGGCTTAAAATGGATTTTTAAAAAATAAAACTGATAAATAAGGTAACGTGGTTCGAAACAAAGCAAGGTTGATTGTTAAGGGATATTCACAACAAGAAGGAATTGACTATGAAGAAACCTTTTCCCCTATCGCGAGACTCGAGGCTATTTGAATATTTTTTCCTTATGCAACACACAAAGACTTCGATGTTTATCAAATGGATGTCAAGTGTGATTTTATCAATTTAGTGTTAGAAGAGACGGTATATCTTGAGCAACCACTAGGTTTCGTAAATGATAAATTTCCTGATCATTGCTACTCGATAAAGCTGTTTATGGATTAAAACAAGCACCTCAATCCTGGTATGCAACTCTTACCAATTTCTTGAAACTCTCGAAATTTAAACAAGGATTTTTTGATCCCACTCTATTTCGAAAGAAAGCGGGGGATCAGTTGATGCTCGTTTAAATTTACGTAGATGATATTATTTTTGGTTCGACTGATCCTTCGTTATCTAGTGAATTTGAGAATATGATGAAAAGTCAATTCGAGATGAGTATGATGGGTAAGATCAAGAATTTTCTGGGATTGAATATTCGTCAAAGTAGAGACGGTATTTTCATAAATAAAGAGAAGTATTCTCGTAATCTTCTTGAGAAGTTTGGAATGACGAATAGTTCGAAATTGCGAGTACCAATGGCTGTTAGCACACGTTTAGGGACTTCATTGGAAAAGCCTACTATCGATATTACATTATATAGGTCCATGATCGGTTCGTTACTTTACTTAACTGCTATTCGTCCCGACATTATGTTTGATATTTGTAATTGTGCCAGGTATCAGTCGAATCCCAGGGAACCCCATCTAACTGTTGTAAAGAATATTTTTTGCTATCTTAAAGGGACAGTTTCATTGGGTTTATGGTACCCTTCGAAAATAAGTTTCTTTATTCAAGCCTTTTTCGAGGCAGATCTTGGTGTATGTCAACTTGACCGAAAAAGCACTAGTTGTGGATGATAACTTTTGGATGGGAAGCTAGTTAGCTAGAAATCGAAGAAACAAACTTGTGTTTTGATTTCTACGACAGAAGCAGAATATGTTGCTGCAGCAGCTTGCACATCTCAAGTCATTTGGATACAAATCCAACTTCGTGATAATGCAATCAACATGAAAAAGAAACCTTTGTATTGCGATTCACAAAGTGCAATACGTATCTGCCATAATCCGGTGCAACATTCAAAGACCAAGCATATCGCAGTTCGATATTATTTTATCAATGATCATGTCGAGGATGGAAATATCGAGCTTCACTTTGTGGAAAAAAAAACAGATCAACTTGCTGACATCTTTACCAAACCTTTGGATGAAAAGTCTTTTATCAGGATCTTTTCTGGATTACGAATGATTGATGCAACTGATGTTCCCACTTTAACTTCATCATAAAATAAAGAAGAATTGAAACACCGTTGAATGATCCAGAAGTTACTGTTCACGATTCAACGTTCAAAATGCTTCGTTTCCGACATTCCTCTGAATGATTCAGCACGTAGTTCATTGTTTGAGCATACTTGATGTTTCGAAGCCCATGTCTCAATGTAGATGTCCTTCATTTCGTCTATATGTAACAATTTTTTTTGTGTGTTTATAAAATCAAAATACCAAAAATATTTTTGTATTTTTTTACTTTTCATTCCAAAAACAAAAATCCAAAAATATATTTTTTTGTTATTTTGTGTGTTTACAAATTGTTCATGTAGTGTTCAATCGATATACTTTGGTGGATTTTGCTTCGTGACAATGGGGAGGTATAATTTCGAATATTTGCACTAGTTAGGTGTCCCTCGAAGCATGTTGTTGTATGTCGACCTAAGCCTCATAGACTCAATGTGTCTTGAAGCCTTAATGGATGCCTCACTATGAGTGTTCCTTCCCAACTAGGCTATATTTGCATTAGTCGATGAGCTACCTTTCTCTTCTCATGTCGAGTTAAGATATTTCTACATAGTCCTTATCATTTGAAGATGTAAACTTTGATTCTTAACCAATATTTTTCATTAACTTAATTCTTCACAGTTCCCACACCTCACTTGCATATCCTCGACATCTCTGATATAAACCAATCAGAATGTAGATACTTGATATGTGCATATCTACATATATATTTTACATCATATCTTAATACTTTTAGCTATAATTACGCTTATTATAGAACAAAAGTTACTTAATCTATTATATGTTGTTATGTATCCTAAAAGACATGCTCGGAAGCAATATGGAAGTTGGAAGCAGGAAAATGTGAGCTTTGGCAAGAAGAAGGCACAAGAAGGATGTTGTTGGCCAGCTTGACCCCTCGTCAGTATTTTGACCATTTCTCATGCTTACAACTATGATTTACGTGATTCAAAATTATCTGAAATCTAGACACAATTTCGGACAACTTTCAAGTTTTGAGAAAATGTTGATTCTCGATAGCCACGACGTGGTGATCCCACCATGATGTGTGAATGGAATCTTTGCGATTCTTGGCGCTGACTTGGAGAACAAGAAAAGCAAAAGCAAATACGACTTTCAGCCAGGCTGCTTCATTCAAGTCTAGGACTTAGGTAAGACTTATAAATCGAGAGGTTCAAGAGGAAGAAGAGAAGAGGAACCCCCGCCCAATGGTGCTTTTACGAAAGTACGGTCACCGGTATACGGGATATACTCGAAGACCATGATGTGGTGCCATTACTACGTCGTGGTGGCCAGATTTTAGGCAAGTATATATCCGAACATTAGGACAAACTGAGAGACTTGTAGGCGACTTACTGGAGAAGTATTGCGACAAAACCCTTCTAAGAACCCTTTGTGGTTGATTTTGATGCTAGGAAGTTGATTGGAGCAAGGACTCCCATCTACGCATTCGGTTTGCTTAATTTAATGATGTTTAGCTTAATTCACCTTATGTTTTTGTGTTCATCAGCTGTGATTATGGGGTAAAAACCCTTGCTTTCGTTTAGTTAGATGAAACCAAAAACTATGAGTTAGTTTCTTACTTTATGGATTATATGAATTTGGTTTATGCATGTGTTTGATGAACATTACCTAGCATGTTAAAATTTTTAACTTTGTTGCTTAATTTTAAGTGTGGTGTAGCTTAGTGACCATTAAATTACACGAACTTGATTACCTAGTGATTTAGTGACCATTAAATTGCTAGAGTTAGGATCGACCAAATCTTAGATAAGTAATAAAAGTAACAAATTTAGTTGTGCTGGAGAACAAAATTATGACCATAATTGTGTATGCTTAGATAAATCTTACATAGCCCATCTATAATGAATAACTAATTATGTGTTTTTCTTGTGTATGAACATACAAGGTAGTTCACATGAATTAGTGAAAATATTAGTAAATTTAAGCTTGAATTACTAATTACATATAACTTGGTAACCCACTTCATTAATCCATAAATAAGAACTAACCATAAGAAAAGGTGGATTCGAAACTAAACGAAAGTGTTTTTAATATATTGACTACAATCATTTTTAGTTGAGTGCTTAAGTTTTTCTAAACTTGTAAAATCAGATAAAAAAACCCCTCATTTTAGTTATTTTTTTAGTTTAGCTTTTAGTAGTTACTTTATTAATTAAATATAGTTCCATGTGATCGACACCCGAAGTATCTAAACTATTCTATAATTCGACTAGGTATACTGCCTAGGTGCATTCTGGCTAGTTAAGTTCGTTAGGTTATAAATTTAAAACTAGATAGGTATAATCTGCACCACATCAATACTGCACAATTCTGTGTTAATGATCTTAATTCATGAGCCCGTAATGATAGTGAAACCCAAAATTCCCAACTTATGAAGGAATTGACGTTGAACTTTATGTTCAAGATTCTAACGAAACACTTGTTTCTGTACCGCACTTCAATATTTAAAATCATATTCTTTCTTTATGAGTGGTCTTGATAAAATGTTCTATACGCAAGTCATTTTTTCCCAATAAGGTCCACCACTTCATTTTTTTAATATGGTTTCAGTCCGATTATTCATTTGATCATTCGTTACTTTTAAAGTTTGTCTAACCACAGTTTCCCTGACTACACTGGTGATACAAGTAATTTTATTCACATTTACTCACACTTATGTTAAGTTGTGGTAATGAACAAAATTGTGCCTACCTTTGAAGCTTATTTAAAAGAAGCCCTTCGATATTCCTTTATGAATATTCGATTGTAATTCACGAGATACCACACAAGCTGTTCGACATCTCTCTTCATTTAGAATGAAGTGATCTTTTCCCGCGGTCTTACTGCTTTTATGTCAATTCTTTAGTTGACATCACAAAACCAATTTTTTTTATTTGCTCTCATCTCACTCTTTGGCACACATTTGCACAAGAAATCCATGAGGTCTTGAGTACTACCAACTTAAACCTAGATTTTGAAGCTTTGGCTATGATTCCATTTCTCATCCCAAAAGCGATTGAGCCCTACCTCAAACCGAAGGGTCAGTGATGGTTCTTATCCTCTTGGGGAAAGCGAAAAGATTGATTGACATGACGACTAGGTTACTTCACGATTTTCCAGGAAAAAGTGTTTGTTACTTTTTAGACGTGGTAATTATTACGGCTATAGGTCCATTTTTCAAGGATACAGATGCCTTGATTTTATTGATAACTGCTTCAATTTCAAACTGTGTACCAAGTGTAAAAGGATTTTAAGGGTTACCAATTCAAACTTTAGGTATCATGGTTGAAGATTTTCCCCAAATTCTCTTTCCTTATACTTATCTTTTCTCTCAAACCTTCAAACCCTAAAAATGGCATCAACCAATGTTCATGTTGATCCTTCTCTAACTACTGATGATGCTACATCTCAACCTCTACTGAAGATCCAGAGTTCCAATTATAGGGTACAACCAGATGTTTCGAAATAACCTGAAGAACTGCAGATGTTGATTGTATATCTCAATCATTAAGTTCTTTCCATAAAGAAGACTACTTCTTTCTTAGTTCCGATGACATGGTTATTTTTGGATGGTTCTACAACCGTGTTCAACCAAACTTCAAAAGTGGTCACATTCCAGTTAACCAAAGACAAGAATTATAAGCTCACGAAGAAACATTTCTCTCAAATCTTGAACATTCCAAATGTTGGACCTTTCTATGAGCTTACCAATGAACATATGGTCCACATGTTCAATTATATGGGTCATCAACCCCCACTCACCAAAATCAGTTAGTTTAAAAAGTCTTGTTACCATGTATGTGGAACTTTCTGTTTGGAATATTTCTTTCATGCTTGACAGGTCGAAGTGTTGGTCTTGATAAACCTAAACTTGAAGTTTATGCTATGATTTTTGGATTATATTATGATATGACTGTGGATTATGCTACTCAACTGTGGGAGGAGTTTGGTGGTAGTATCTCACACACCAATGTTGCCAATGGTGTGTTGTGTGCTAGATATTGGAGTCTGATTTTGCAACAAGTTTATAAAAAGGAAGGGATTCTAGTTCCAGCTAATGTTCCAAAAGCTGAATTTGGGATTTATCAACATCTGAATAATGTTGAAGATGACTCGACAATTTTTCCTAATGTTTCAAGAATTTCAGATGCTATGCTTCGAAAGGTAGATCCGAAGAACCCTGCTCTTGTTGCTTATCTTGCCACAATCAACCTTATTGTTGAAATAGGGGTGTTGTTACCAAAGGGAATTGCGGGAGCTTCAAAAAGTGGCAAAAGTTCCAAGAAATCATCAAGGGTTGAAATCCATAAATATGTTCCTGAGACAGTTAAGAAGGAGGTAACAAAGCCTATTGTTCAAGATACTATTGTTCAGGATGTCACAAAGGAAGTGGTTCCATCGAAAACTGGTGTTTTAAAAATAAAGAAGAAGCAAGACCATAGACCTCGTCATTCACTTGAAAGGAGGCCTATTATCGAAATTGTTCCCGAGAAGTCTATTTCATCACCTAAGGAGGTATTTGTTTCTAAATCAAAGAGGATTTGCAAACCACAAGTAAGTCGAAAGGGGTGGTCATTCGCAAAATCCCAGCTCCAATTTCTCCGACTTCAAAGGAACGAAGAGCTCATGCCATGGTGAAGAAACTCAAGAAGAAGCAGAAGATCTTACAAGATCCATTGGATGAAGTTGTGGTTGAGACAGAATTCGAAGATGACAGTGATCAGTCTCCACTTCACAATGATAACATTGGCTTCGACCTAACTCTATCCATCCCTGAGCAGACTAATGTCATACCACCCGAAGTCTCGATTGTTGAATCTGTTTTGGAGGAGGTTCTAACTCCAGGAATCACTGTGGACATATCTAATATGGACCTAAATTTCAACATGGGTGATGGGATGTCGACTCATAAAACCCAAGGTACTTCGAATGTTTTAACTTTAATTGTTCCTGTTTTTCTTATCTTATCTTCCACCATCTAAACAACCATCGTAGACATTTCTACATCCTTACCATTATTTATTACACCCACACCTACTTCGTTACCATCTTCCAATACTTCACCCACTTATTACCTCGCTTTTTCCTTCTCAATCAACCAAAGGTGGAAAGTCAACTCCTGAGGCTGATTATGATGAAGATGATGTTATGGTTTCTTTTGCTTATATACAATTCAACTAAGAGGAAGAGAATATTCTAGAGACGTAATACGATGTCTGGGATCGAAGTTGATGTGCTATTGAAGTCTCAAGAGCATCGACTGAAGACTGCCATGGAACAAATTGAAACAAAGCACGAAGAACGTTTGAAACGTCATGTTGAAAATTTTCAATTTGAGGTAAAAGAGCTTTGTGAAGTAGCCAAAGAAAAACATAGTCATTTTGTCAAAGAAGTCTAGAAAGTGGAGCAATATGTTACTCTCAAAGTTGAGTCCTTCAAGTTTGAGTTTTCGAAGGAGGTGACTAAGCTTGAACAAAGTCATTCTTCTCTTCATGAAAAGTTGGATATTTTTTCTGAGTCCATTCGCAAACTTGTTGAACATTTCAATGCATATTCAAATTTGGATTCACAAGTGTTCACCAAGATGGAAGACTTTTTGGCAAGCTTGAATGATTCTATTTCGAAGCTTGAGTCTTCTCCAAAGTCTTCTCTTTCTCAGGGATCGTTATCTCATATGTTTTCTTCATTGGAGTCAAATATAAAAGTTGAACTAGCTCCTCTTCTTCAATTGGTAAAGTCGATGCCAACAGATGACCCACCTGTTAGAACAGGGGTGTAAGGAGGAGAAAAGGGGGTTAGCTATGGTTCTTCGAAGGGTACTTCTAAAGGAAAGGTTGTTGGAAAAGTAATGAGTATGCAAATTTGAACATCTCTTCCAACTTCAATGTCAACAACCTCAACTACAATTGTTTCGAAGGAATAGACGAAAGGCATAGTCATTGGTTCGACTGCTGGGGGTTCGAGTACTAAGCCTCCATCTTGAATTGAATCTAAAGGTGATCGAGGGATGGGAATTATGAAGGAGTTGTCAAAAGAAGAGAAGAAGAAGAATATCACAGTGGATATGGGAAAACAAAGGCAGATTGACAGCATTCTAAGACAAAGGCAGAATGATCCTCGATGTCTTCAGAAAGGAGATGCTACTAAGCAATATTGTTATGAAACAATTGAACATATTATTTCTCTTGTTATTATGCATGATTTTGAGAAGATACCAAAGAAGAGCTACCAGATAGAGAATTCAAACTTCAATCAGTTGGATTTTCCCATCAATCATATGATGTGTATCTCTGCTTAATATCAGTTGGTAGACAAGTTTGAAGAAAACGGAGAATACATGAGACTTAAGTTGAGATTCCATGTTGTCCTTGGAAAGAAAGGAGAGGTAGTCTGGTCCTTCGTGCTAACAATGTAGCATTCAACTTCTTAGTGGCAGACTTGCCGCTAATGAATCTAAATGATCTCATTAATGTTGCAAAGATTTTGAGCGGTGTGGATGTATCGAAGCTTCAAATGACCAATAAAGAAGACTTTCTAATTGGGTTTGCACATATCAAGTTGTTTATAGACAATTATTATGATTGTCTAGCCATTACAGATGTGGAGCTTGCATTAGCAATGGGTAGAGAAGTTACTGTGCCACAATCATTGCTAAAAGGTCAAAGTAGCTTGAAAGTTTTCAAAGATGGAGTGATATGCGTTAAACCTTTGGGTGTTGTGTTCGTTGGAAAGAATAAGAAGGATAAGATTACAAAGTTCTTATTCCAAGTTTGTGATGTGGAAAAGTATACAAATTCACAGTACACGAATCTTCTTGTTCCTAACAATAACTGAAAAAGAAATACAGTATGAGATAAAGCAGAGATTCGCAAGACAACCATTTGATACACGGAGATTCGATGAGTACTTCATCAAGCAACGAAGATGCTAATGACTTCGGATCCGACACTGCTCACAAAGGGGGAGAATGTAGAGGTAGAAATATGTTGTGAGTTGTCGAAGTGTCTTATGTCTTGCATTAGGGTCAAAGTATGTAATGATGTTTCGTTGTATGTATTTCGTAAGGGCACTTTTATATGTCGAATGTACAGGTTTTAGCCCTTATGTACTTTTTGCTTACTTCTGTTATTCCTATAAATAGGGATATGTGCTAGTAATATAGTAACTTTTGGCACTTCATGTTCTTTACTCTACAATACTCTTGTATCTTTCAGAAGTATCAATTGAGCCAAACAGATATTATTTACATCTTGTGTTCTAGATTCAACTCATACTTTGATTTCATTTCATTTACCCGATTAATACGAACTACACAAATGATATTTTTAATGGTACACTTTCTATAGAGTTTGATGTGCATGTGGTAAATTTTAATATTCATTCCTTTTGATAATTTTTCTATCAAATTTTTAGATATAAGTTGTCCTTGAATTATGGAATGTATTGAGTTGTGTAAGTATGTTTTGCAATATTTAGTTTTAGATGGAAATTCAAATGTTGAAGCATCAAAGGGGGTGACCAAAAAAAGATAATCCTGGCGAGGAGAAGTTGGTTACTGTTAAGGATTCACGAAAGAGAAAAAATTGAAAAAATGAATTATCTGATAAAAATCCAAAACGTTTATGTTCTACTATACAAGTGTCCGACCAAATTTTTTTTCCATATTTTCCGGGAATTGGAGTAAAATAAAAAAGAGTTGAGTTAATAAAGACCACAACATTAACCGGTTAAAATTTTGGATGTCAAAGTTAATCCAACGAATTTAAAAAGGGGGAGCTTTCTGCAAGGAAAACCCAATTCGTCATTCTATTTCCATTTTAAATAAGAGTTAGTCGTATCCCAAAGCAAGCTTAGGGAAATTAGAAAATCTTTTGAATTGCTCAAATTTACATTTCTCACAAAAATCTTACTCTTGCAAACTTTAATTTGCATTTTTTGTAAAACTTTTAATTTTATTTCAGTTTATCAAAGTATTTTTCTACATTTTATTATTTTCTGCAATGCATAGAAAATTTCATGAATAAATTCCAAAAAAAAAAATCTATAGCGTCATTATAAAGGATAAAAACCCAAAAATGCTTTCTTTTTAGTTTTATTTTCTACATAAGAAAAACAGAAAAAGTTACGTAATATAGGAAAATCTTTATTTTCGAATGTGCTTTGTAAAGATGGAAAATGATGGGGATTAAAAACATTAATCTCTATATGGATAGTTGTAGTAATAGTTCTCTATAACTAGCACTTCTAATACATAGTAAATTAGTATACCAATTATAAAACCAAAATAAATCATATACTGAAACACTATAAAAGAATAAATAAAAAGTCTTGGAACGAATTTCTTGAAACTTTTAAGTAAGAACTTGGCTCAATAAGCTGTGAATCGATTGAACTTGACCCTATTTATTGACATGTCTTACTCTTTTAGGTAAATCTAGAGTCTTATAGTTTATTCATTCAGTTAATAAAAACGACGATGTGAGAAAAATTGTCGCATTCGAGCTTATCGAGGGTACCAACTATCATACCCGGTACATAAATCAATTTTCAAGAGGTTAATCAAATAAATTCTCAAGAAGTACAGAAAAACAATTGAATAAAGTAAAATCGGAGGCAAAAGTCTAAGTTAAGTATCAATCAAGTTATGTACCGTCAAAATGTCAAATCCTACGCACGAAAAGAATATGTGCAATGCAATATATGAAACTATCAAATAGTGAAAACATAGGTGTTGGCCCTTATGGTGTGTTGCTTGCTTCAACTAAAGTTGATTTTCCTTGTCGGAATTTCTAAGGAAGGGTTAAGTTGGGTAATTATGGTGTAGTTCAAAAGAAATAAAATTCTGAAATATGTTATTTTTGTGAATAAGGCAGGTAAGGTATAATATTCATTTAATTTTTGTGAATAAAAGTCTGCATCATTTAGCATTTTTCTGAATTTAAGTTCTACAATTACACTAGAGATATTGATATTAGTGTTTAGGTTTGTGATTTTATTGGAGCTTCTCGATGTGCAGTTTGATCATGAAAAAAAGTGAAGTGTTTTTAAGTTATTGCTGTTTCAAGTATTTCGTTTCAAGTTTTTTTTACGTTTATTATAGTTTTTGTTCTAAGCTCCTTTATATTTCATCTGCATCTTTCCATTTTAGTTAGAGTGTTAAATATTTTTATTACTTAATGGCAAGTAAGTTTTAATATTGGGGATATTTGTTAGATGTAGTTTTATACATATTTGATATTAGTTTTTGTATTGTTTTGCATCACGTTTTATACATGTGTGTCTACATTAGTTTAAATAATGTTCGGTTGATATATTTCACCATAAGACTTGTACTTCTCATGATTTGATATCCACTTTAGGTAATTTGAAGTGGAACCATAGTTTGGAAGCCATTATGCATATCTGGAGCATATTTACATCTTAATTGGAGCTGAAACGCTAAAAAGATCAAACACAAGTCGTGTTCCTCTAATATGGGCCACATTCCACCTCTAATCGAAGGATTTCCAATGGTTGGAATTAGGTGTGGCAATTATTGTCACGACACGAAAATAAACGGATTTGGGTTGAGATTTTTGACATGCCAACGCGCCAAATAAACGGGTAGTGTTCGGGTTAGTCTTTGTGTTCACGGTATATATATATATATATATATATATATATATATATATATATATATATACACACACACACACACACATATATATATATATATATATATATATATATATACATTAATGGGTATTATCCTTTTAAAGCAAGCTCCTCGGAGGTGGTTCATCGTATAATATATTATATATAAGTTATGTCACTATGCCTATCAGTCTATGCGCATTGCGTGCCCTAAATGAACTAGCACTCACTATTAACTTATATATAATAGTACTTTTTCTAACCAAAAAGTCTGCGTTTACCATATATAAGTGCTTTCTAACTTATATAAAATAGTACTTTTTATAACAAAAAAGTATACGTTTAGAGTACATAAGTGTTTTTTACTTATATAAAATAGTACTTTTTCTAATAAAAAAGTATACATTTGTAGTGTATAAATACTTATCTAACTTATATGTAACCTTACTTGTAAACTATACTAATACGTGTGGTGTGTATAAGTGTTTACTTATAATATATTTTTATAATTACAAAAGTTTGTTTAATTAGTATATAAGTGTTTATGATAATTATATAAAATATAGATACTTGTATATCAAACCAATATGTGTGATTTTTAGAGTTTACTCGATGCTACCAAGAAACTATAACCAAGCTATTTGACCCGTTCCCTACCTTCGCTCGACTCTAAAAAGGGACGCACCACAAAAAATGCATTGGACGCTTCATCTATGTTGTAAACAACAAAAATGGACAGTTATCACCCGTTATGACTCGTCAGGAAAATGTTGTAGCTAGAAACCACAGGTAGGAGGTTTCAACATGTATAGATCTATACCTAACCTCCTTTCTTGCCAATGATTAACCGTTATAAAACATAGGAATTTTCTAAGTTTTTATTCTTAGGTTGATGAATGAACCTCATGTAGACTCCTGAGTTTAACAAATCTAAAAGTGAGTGAGTGTATGCCTTAAACTTTAAGTAATAAAGTCATAAAGAAAATTGTTTGGCCATGTGTTTTAATTATATATAGTTTCTAACAAAAATTGGGCAACATAACGGTTATAATTAATTGAATAAAACTAGGTTAACTAGTAATTAATTGAATAAAACTAGGTTAACTAGTGTAAAACCAACATACCAAATGTATACAATTGTATAGAGTTTAAATAGATGTGTATATCATTTTAAATTAAACATTAAACAATATAATGAAATATTAAAAGTTTATAATTATATAAGCTGTAAATATTTATTTAACGCTTATGTAGATAATAAATATCAAATATAATAATAGATTTATGAGTAGAGTGTAAGGATTGGTTCCCACTCTAGAAAATACATATGTGGTCAGTATGAAATGGGTATTCAAAAATACAATGAATAAAGGGAATGTAATTCGGAACAAAACACGCATGGTTGTCAAAGGATATTGTCAAGAAGAAGACATCGATTATGAAGACACGTTCGCTCATGTGGCTAAACTTGAATCAGTTCGTATATTTCTAGTCTATGTTGCTCACAAAAACTTTGACATATATCAAATAGATGTGAAGTGTGCCTTTCTAAATGGAGATCTTGAAGAAACCGTCTATTTTGAACAACTTCCAGGTTTTGTAAATTAAGAAATTTCCAAATCATTGTTATATTCTAGACAAAGCAATGGATGGTCTTAAATAAGCTCCACGTGCATGATATGAAACTCTAACTCGTTTTTTTAACACAATCTATATTCAAACAAGGTTCAGTTGATCCAACCATCTTTCGGAAGGAGGGTTACCATTTAATGATAGTTCAGATTTATGTTGATGACATTATTTTCGGATCAACCAATCCCAGCTTAACCGTTGAATTGCGAAAATTAATGGAAAACTCTAGTTAATGATCGAAAAATCATTTTCAACATGATTTTTGTAAAACTCCCAACTATTTGACTCCCAATCAATTATTTTGCATCGTCACCCTTAAGACTCTCAGGTTCTACCACTAAGGTTTAGGTTAAAAAACATCTGTGTTCTTGATCTTCAAATCGTTATCACCATGATTTTGAGTGAAACCCAATACTCCGAATACCTATTTGAATTGATGGTGAACAATTTCTAGTTCTATATTTTTACCCAATGAATTGATGGTGAACAAATCATTGTTCTAGTAATATACCAACTGATTTGACAAATATATATTTTTATTTGTACCTTCGAATATTCAAAATCGCATTTTTTTACTTTGCCTGATCTTAATGAAATGTTCTTGTCCCAATTCATTTCTTCCCAAAAGATCCAGGTTTTTATTTTATTTTTTTAGATTTCGGAATGAAGATTTTCCGAAAGACCCAGCTACTTTAAAAGAATATCCCAAGCTTACTTGTTTTTGTGCCTACACTGTTCAAACAAGTACTTCTTTCAGACCTTCGAACTTATGTTAAGTTTTAGAATTTGTTTGGAGCCGAAACCACCCTTTAAACCTGATAAAAGAAGCCTTTCATATTTTCTCAACAAACTAATGTTCGTACGTCAAAGGGAAACCACACAAGCTCTTCAGAGTCTCTCTTGAATAAGAAGGAAGAGATCATCTCCCGGGATCCATCTGCTTTTCATATCAATCTTATTTGATATCACAAATCCCACTGTTTAAATTTGCTTCATTCTTTTTATTTGGCACACTCTTTCACTAAAATCCTTGTGATTTTACAAAGTCTAGGTTCTGTTCCGAATGGTTATTCGATTTCTGAAGCCATATATCTCGATCATAATTCCAATGGATACTATTCAAACTTATACTAATTTTAAGGGTAAATCAATGATTCCGAACATGATAATTCTGAAATTGGTGATTCCGAAAAGACCATTTCATGATATTGGATATTTCAAATCTGGGAGCGACTTTTGAATTTCCCTAACACCGCGTGCCTGTTATAACGACTTCTGACTCACGACTGATGAGCTGACACATTATTATTGGCTGACATTTTGGCTCAGTGGGAACATGAAACGACAATTTCTCTCTCCACTCATCATCTTTCATATAAAAGTTTAACATCCCAAAAATCCAGACCAAAAATTTCCTTTTAAATCATTAATAAAAACCATAATTATCAATCATTTCATTCATAAAAAAAATCGTTATATCAAATCAGAGTATAGTCTCAAAACATATTCTTTTTATCAGAGTAAACTCGCAGGCTAAAAACTTCTTGGTGTGTGCCATGAAGTCATCTCGAGTTCCTCCCTCCGCTACCGGAAGTACCTGAAACCAAAATTGAAAACTATAAGCATGAAGCTTAGTGATTTCCCCAATCTACCACATACCATACATATAACCACATATTGGGCCCCCACCCACTGCATCGGGACTTATCCAGCATCGGGCCCCGCCTGGCATCGAGCCCCACTTGGTATACAGATTTGTCTCTCTTAGGCCCTGCCTGTCTCTGGCCCTCCGCCGCTATACACAG
The DNA here is from genome assembly GCF_051521515.1 of Lactuca serriola. Lineage (NCBI taxonomy): Eukaryota > Viridiplantae > Streptophyta > Magnoliopsida > Asterales > Asteraceae > Lactuca > Lactuca serriola. The sequence goes on from NC_136416.1 coordinate 74,545,571, forward strand.
ACAAGCATATAACATACTAGCACACCAAGAAACATACTCTACTATACTTCAATCAAAGGCCTCGCCTAACTTGGGCCCCGCCCCTGGTCTACTACTGATGAGCTATGGAACCCCGTCCACACTCCGGATGCCAGTGAGATATGGGGCCCCGCCCACACTCAATACTCCCCGGCCTCGCCCCTGCTCTGCTAATATTCAGATATGGAACCCCAACCATACTCAGCTAGTGATGAGATACGGGACCTCGCCCACACTCACCTCCGTACCATGTAACGACCGAAAATTTCCAACCAATTTAAAATTTTCAAATAACAACCTGATTCCATTAAAGTTATTATAAAAGGTTTTCAATACAATTTATTTTAAGTATTCCTAGAATCTCATCACAACATAAACACGAGGAGCGGTACGATCACGCCATCGCCTTGCCATGGTCTCCTGAAGAACCTGAAAAACATAAAACCACAACTGTAAGCCCAAAAGCATAGTGAGATATCCCCAAAATACCAACCACATATACCATACACGCATAACATGCCATAACATATCCGATCACAGAACAGCCATGCACTTCGGGTCTACTGTGTGACTGGTCCGCCGCACCGGCCAACAGTCCACCTGGTCCACCCTTCGGGTCTGGCCATATACCTCGAGTCTGCAGTGTGATTGGTCCGCCCGCACCGAGCCTTCAATCTACCTGGTCCACTCTTCGAATCTAGCCACATACATCGAGTCTGCAGTGTGATTGGTCCGCCCGCACCGGGCCTTCAATCCACCTGGTCCACTCTCTGAGTCTACAATATGATTGGTCCGCCCGCACCGGGCCTTCAGTTGGCCTGGTCCACTCTCCGAGCCTCGACACGTCTGGTCCGCCCTCTTGGGGCCTACAGCCTATCCGGACCGCTCGCTGGGCCTTTGGGACAACCAGTCCGCCCTGGGTATCTTGGCCTACAGCACACAAAGAAGGACGCGCCTCAACCCAACTCCAGTCCAAACAACCATCTGCACATAAACATACAATCATATAACAATTCACAGTCAACAAACCGATCAAACAGATCACATAACATATCATCATCCTAACCAGGATACCGACCTAACCGGTCACTAGCATAGCATCACCCTACATCTCAGGATACCGATCTCAACCAAGTCTCTAACATATACCATCCTAGCTACCAGGATGCAAACATATCAAAGCAATAACATAACAACAAATACCCGGATCTCAATCCGATAAGGGCCGGCCTTGGTGCCTTAGACCCTGTTGATATAGTGAGGATAACTCACCTCGAAACTGCCGACTGAACAGATAACCCAAGCTGCTCCGATCACTGATACGATCTCCACCACTGGACAACCACCAAGGCACTGAACTCAAAATAATATCCAACAATTACTAAAATGCCCCTGGAAGCCATTGGTCAACCCTTGGTCAAAGTCAACCCCTGACTGACTCTACTCGCCGAGTCAACCCGATGACTCGCCGAGTCCCCATGCTCAGAAATTCCCCAATCCGCGACTCAACTCGCCGAGTCACCCCGAGACTCGCCGAGTTCAACAACTCTGAGTCCACTCACACACAACTCACCGAGTCATCCCCTTGACTCACCGATTCATGGCTCAACCAGAAAAGATTGGGACTCTTCGACAAGACTCGCCGAGTCCAAGAACAGACTCGTCGAGTCTAAGGTTATCTTCAACCTACTCGCCGAGTTGTTCTTCCAACTCGTCGAGTTCCAAGCCATCTTCATCCAACTCGTCGAGTTGTTCTTCCAACTCGTCGAGTTCCAGGCCATCTTCATCAAACTCGTCGAGTTGTTCTTCCAACTCGTCGAGTTCCAGCCTATCTTCAAGCAACTCGCCGAGTGTACCCATGTGACTCGCCGAGTACCACCGGGTCTGAATCCATACAGAGGCTTTCCAAGCCATGCAGATGATCTAAACCATAGATCTACCCTTCCTAAGGCCATCCATCACGTAAAGTGGCAAACTTTACGTGAATCCAAGGAGATCTAGGCACTTACACTCTAGGGCTAGGGTTTGGGACAAAATAGCTCCTTCAAACACTCATCAACAGGGACTTTTATGCATTCAAGCCTTTCTCCATTCCAGATCTGAGGTAGCAACCTCAGATCTAACCTCTAACTTCAAGACACCAAAAGATATGATCTCTAACACCCCCAAAAATGATGAATCTAGACAATAGCAGCTCAAACAATGAAATAATACCTCAAAAGGAAGCGCCAAGAGAAGATTAATCTGGATCCTTGTAAATCCCTTTGATCCAAGTCTCTTCTCCTTCAAGATTTCTTCAACAACCTCTTCTCCAAGCTCCAATTCACTCAATAATGGGGTTTCTTCACAAAATTAGGGTTTCTGGAACTCAAGGAATGATAAGGAGGCTGGGGAGAAGACATAATGTTCTTTATATAGGGCTCAACCTCCGGATTTAGGGTTTTCACCACTCAGCACCAACTCGCCGAGTCCACCCATGCTACTCGCCGAGTTGGTCACTTAACGTGCGACTAGAGTCGCGACCCTACTCGCCGAGTCCACTCATGGACTCGCCGAGTCGCTCTTTCCCATTTTACTCTTTTAGCCCTTCAACTTTACTCTTGCTATTCCGGGATGTTACATACCAGGCACATACAAGTATCACAAAGACAACAAGTATAATCTAACATGCACATACAACTATTCCTGGGGCTTGCCCCGACATCGGTCCTTGGTCCGGAATCTATCGTACCGACACTTGCAAGAATCACAATGACCTCTAGCATACTAACATTCCTCGGGCCTCACCCGACATCGGATCGTGATCCGAAACATATAACATATAGTGCCCAGGGCTAACCCTCGGGTCTTCCTACTATACACAAACATAATGGGCCAGCATTGTGGCCTTAGACCCCTGCACACAGTGAGGAGACTCACCTTGCACTGTTGTAGAACTGCTGATACCCTTCTGGCTGCTATCTGAAAGTCCTTGAACTGTTGATCCGTCGGCTGCCCGAGCTACCAATACCAATAACCTCAAAGTGCTATAACTCCTTCATTCTAAGTCCGTTTCCGACGAACTTGATATCCATGAAAAGTTGGCGGGAAGCCCTATGCTTCTAGCCACACACCCAAGCCTAAAAACTTCCGGATAAAACCCGAGACCCCCAAAATACCGAATCTCTTATAGCCTGGGCCTTCGAAACCACAACCGAAGTACTTTTCAAACGGGGGTGTTACAACTCTCCCCCACTTAAACTAGACTTCGTCCTCAAAGTCTCTTCTTACTAACACCCATCTCCCAATAACTGATCTGTGGAACGCAACCGATGATCCTACGTGTAAAGCAATATCCCAAGGACGACTGGAAGCCAAATCAGTCTTCCATTCTGAAGAAAACGAACTCCAAACTTCCGCAAACCACATGTGCCTTACTAAAGTCTGAATCCTAAACTGGTTTGTCTCTCTGACCGACTACTCCTACACAACCATCAGCCGGTCAATAATACTTAACGGAAGGCTCAGATAATCCTTCGAGTAGAAGATTCATACCTGCAACAGTTTGACTCAGACAAGAGCTGCGTAACAGGTTCAAATCCGTTACTCTGAGATTATTTAATCCCGCTGCAAGTGGCTTATCACTTCTGATCCACCAACTACTTCGCACACAAGAATTCTCATGATAGACACTTCTGCCCGAACACCATGCTGCCATAGCCTTCTTTTTGAATGGACCGGGACCTCCCATGTCCGAACCTATCTGCCCACTATCCGGAATATCGGATTTCCTCCGGTTACTGAACCCAAGCTCAAACTCTCAGACACTCCCAGCGACTTCCGAAGAAACTTCGGCTATCTAAAACTGCTTTATCTATCTTGCCACTCTGGCTCCCTAAGTCCTGGGATCCTCAATCCCTTATCTTGACCCTAGGGTCTCTACCAGGTCCCTACTATAATGAGACGGGCCTCGCCCACGGGTCTCACCTAAACTATATCTCGTAGTGACCTCCCCATATAGGTCCCACCTATCTAGGGCTACGCAGGACCAACTCCTTCCTAAAACTCAACGAACTATCCTTTCTCGACCTCTATCATACTATCTAGGAGGTACGGGTCTCGCCCACACTCCGCTAACTAGGAGATACGGGCCCTCGTCCACACTCCTCTAACTAGCTGCTAACAAAATGCTATGGCTACCTCGTAACCTTACTACCCTTCCCGCTCTGCCTAACTAATGGGGAATGCTACGAGGAGCCCGTAGTCTTACATCCTGACTAAGCTCACGTCCTGCCAAGAAAATCTCCCACCTGGTTCCCAACCAGTTATCATCTACCATGAATACACGAATTGAACGTTGGGAAGTTTCCCAAACTCCCAACTAGATCCTTACATCTCCCAGCTTGGAAAGGATTCCCAATCCTTCTCTCCATCTAAAGGGTTGATATGCTGACAACCAACGTTTACCAATGCTAGTGCTCCAAAACTAACCAATACCAAATATGAACCACTCTTGAAGACTAATAGCACACCTCCCGATCCCCACTCAAACTTGCTACAGTGACTGCATCCTGACTACCTGCTCTTAAGGGAAACATCTTCGAACTACTACTCTAACATCCAAGGTATGAAGTTTGCATATAAATTAATCATAAGCAGTAACATAATTCCAAAGTTCATTAACAAACGTAAATGCAGTACCATAACAAATAAATCACAAACAAAAGCTGATAGGAAAGTGAAAGATACGTACCTGCCACATCAGGGGCTGCTCGCGACTCTTCTACAATCAACTGGAAAGCCCTGCTCCCCGCCGTAGGTGCCCCTGCCCGGACCTAACGGTCATCGGTGATCCTCAAAGTCACAGGGGCAGGTGCTATCACCTGTCCTGCTGAAGGCAAACTCAGACGCTGGGCCATCTTGTGGCCCCACTGACTGCAATGAAAGCATATCAGGTCTGATCCCTGGGTGATGGTAGTTGTACAATCTCTTCTAAAATGACCAGTCCAGCCGTACTTGAAGCAGCCAGAATCACCACCACTACAGCTCCTGCATACACCCTCGTGCGTCTTGCCACACTTCCCGCATCAGCTACGGGTCTGATAGTGTCTCGATCTCGATTCTGACCCCTTGGGTCTCTTGCCTAAACATGTGGCTACCTGAAACTCCTCCGGCTTCCTCTTCCTGAGGTGCTCTAGGTCGATCTCCCTCTCCCTGGATTGCATAATCATATCCTTCAGGGTCTTGTAGTTGGACCTGCTCACAAACTCCCTGATGTCAGCCCTCAGCATCTCGTGATATCGGGCCTTCTTCATCTCTTCGTCTGTGACATAGTGCAGAACAAGAAGAGCCCTCTCCCTAAAATTGGAGGTAATCTCCGCCACAGTCTCACTCGTCTATTGGAGGTCCTGAAACTCTCATGTTAGCTGTTGCACCTCAATCATCGATGCAAACTCGGCCTCGAACGTTGCCGAGAAATCACTCTAGTTCATCGCGTCCAACGCAGCATCATCCCCCCATGGCATGTCCAACCTCCGCCCACCAATCCCGTGCTCTGTCCTTCAGAAAACAGGAGGCAAGTTGGACCTTGTCCCCCTTGGGACATCGGCTCGTACGGAAAGCATTGGAAACATCTCCCCGAGCCCTAGTGATGGGGTCCCGAGCCCTATGGTAATCTGGAGCTCCACAAGCTTTGAACTCTCGGAAATTCAGGGTACGCGTACCCATCATGGCCATCATCTCAGTACTAAAAGCTCCCAGCCTCTCATCCAAAATCTCCAACATACCCTCCTTGACCGTACCAAAGATCCCAGGAGTCTGGTCTAGAATACTATGTGTAACCTCAGCTGATATAAACTCCCTCATCTGCTCCCCGAGCTGCTTAGCTCCTGAGTCCAAGCCCGATCCCTCACTGGCGCCTGAACCGCCCACTGGTCTACCCCGTAGCGTCACCATTCTGCAACATATCATAATAATCATCAGAATAGTCATCACTACTGAGGGATCACATGCACCCTACAAGTTCCTTGGTTTTATCTCAGTCCTCTTTGATTCGAGTATAGATCCTCTGCTTCAAGTACTATGGGCCCCTACTACCTTCCACATCTATCTGTACTTTCCTCAAAGATTGCCTTGACTCCACCAAGTCCCTTGCACTACTACTATTGCTCCCAGCACTAATCTCATCCTAGGCTTACCCTAGGGAAATCTATAACTCAACCCAGTCCTCAGCTACTAAAGGTGTCTTCGTAATGCCAATTAGGCACTACCTGAATACCATCACATGTGATGAGGCTCAGATAATCCTTCGAGTAAAGGACCCATCCCTACAACGGTTAGACTCAAACAAGAGCTGCAGAATAGGGACAAATCCAGCACTCTGAGATTATTCAACCCTGATCCCATCTGACTTGACGTATTCACCTAATGGATAACTCCCATCACTCAAAGTGCCACAAAGCACAAAGCAAGTAGCATTCAGAAAAGAAGGAAAATCTAACCAAAACATAATCAAGCAACTTTATCCACATATCAATAATATGTACTAGCATGCAACTCATAAAACTCATATACATAGCATGCACTTAAGGAATCCTTACTTGATCCTTAGTCCTAATCTAGCATGCAGCTCTCATAAGCGTATCATATCTAAACAAACATGTATGGGTATTTTGGGAGAACTTACTTGAGCTTGGCTGATTGTATGCACCACACCCTTTTCTTCTTTCTCAAAGACCTTTTCTTTTTCTTTAAGCTTGTTTTTATAAAAAATGATTTTCTTTTGAAAATTTTCATACCAAGTCCCCAATTTGAGTTAAGTCACACCCGAGAGTATGCCCGAATCCCTCAAACCAAGGCTATGATACCAACTTTTAACATCCCAAAAATCTAGATAAAAAATTGCGTTTTAAATCATTAATAAAAACCATAATTGTCAACCATTTCATTCATAAACAAAAACCATTATATCAAATAAGAGTATAGTCTTAAAACATATTCTTTTTATCAGAGTAAACATCCCAGGCTAAAAACTTCTTGGCGTGTGCAATGCAGTCATCCTGAACTCCTCCCTCCCCTACCGGAAGTACCTGAAACCAAAATTAAAAATTGTAAGCACGAAACTTAGTGAGTTCCCCAATCTACCACATACCATACATATAACTGTTGGATTAATGTCTAAGTCCATAACTATAATTGGTAAGACTTGACCCGACCCGGCATGGTCCATTTGGGTTGCATGACATCATGCATTTGGATAGACTATAATGAGAGAAATAACACTTAAGGTTTGTTAATATATTATAAGTTCTAAAATATTAATAAGGTTATTTAATTAGTATTGATCAAGAATTAATTTGGAATTAATTAAGTGATCAAAAGGAGACTAATTAAATATATGGGTTGATTGTGTAAATCATTCATTCTTATATAAGTGGGCTTGTGATCCAAGATTCCTTATGTTGGAATAAGTCCATTGGGTGACCCATGGATACTCCATGGAGGCTAAAATCCATGGAGCATAACGAATAGGTAAAGTTATGAGTTACATGGTGTAACCCTAATAGCCACCATACAAAAGAATCCCATGGCTCAAGAAATCGACGTCTATGAGTGAGAATGAAGGGCTAGCCAATTTCATGAAGTGTGTATGTTCTCTCAACTTATTCCAAGTGTATTTGGTGTTATTGGAACCATTTGAGGTGTCACACTTAGGGCACTAGGAACTCAAGCTTCATGAAGACATTCTACATAAAAGAGGTATGTAATTCTAACTTGATATATTCATATGAATCAATGTTATTGTGCTAGTTAGGATGAATACCTTGGAAAGTTCATATTTGCATGTATAATAGAGAAAACATAGATCCAAGGTATTTAGGGTTGCATGTACACTTAGGAGTGTTAGAATGCTCAAAACCCAACAGTAGTATCAGAGCCTAGGCTTGTTTTCTTGTTATACTTGCAAAATTGGCTGAAAAATCGAGTTTTTATGCCGTCTGCTCAGCAGAATCGCCGGGTCCACTGATGGACTCGCCAAGTCCAAGGCAAAATGCATCCAACTCGCCGAGTTTGTTCGTGCACTCGACGAGTTGGACCCCCAGACAACATATATTCGACTTTTTTGGCTGGAATTGGACTAGGAACATTACCCTAAGATGTTTTTGGACTTATAAACTTGTTTTTGTTGTGGTAATGTTCATGCTAATCCAATTTCAAACGTAATTGTCAATAGATTCATGTTTTGTATTAGTTTAAGGTTTAGACTAATTACATGAAAAAGTTTGATTTGAATTATCTTGTTCTTATGAGTTGCTTAGATTAATAGAAAAGTTAATTGATTATGTGTTTTCAATCCATTTTAATCTAAGAGTTGATTCTAAAATGTGTTTTTGTAACTTTTCATCAAGTTATATGAAAAGACACATTTACGTTTCATAAAACTCATAATAGTTGGCAATGGTTACAAAAATGAAGAGTCTTGTCCTCAAGTTATGGAGGTTCAAGAGTCACTTCATTAAGTAATAAAATGTGTAACCTTAATTAATTCCATATGTTACAAAATAAAGAAAAGTTACATTCTTTTATTAGTTTGAAGTCTTCCATAACTTGTCCTCAAGTTATGGAACTTGAAGAGTTTTTTAATTAAAACTACTTTAAACACATAACTTATGGAATTAATTAGTTTTGAATAGTTTTCAAAACTTTCCTTCAAGTTTTGGAATTTGAAAAGTTAAAATTCAACCCTTATACTTTATAATATTATAAGTTAATAACATATATATATATATATATATATATATATATATATATATATATATATATGTATATATATGTATGTATAAGAGTGAAGTCAGTCTTACCGTTAGTAGGCCTCATTCACGAAGCCGATCTATAAGGGGGTATAAGGTTACTGCTTATAAAATGGCAGTTTCATGGGTGTCCACTCTCACCCACTGTTTCCTTGACTGGTGGAGGGTCGTTAGCCGAACGGGTAGGACAAGGACTATAATTCTCCTTTCATTAAAAGTATAAATGATAAATACTAAGTAACTAAACCTTTTATAAATACCCAATCTTAGTTACTTAGGAAAAAGTGAATAAGGTGCTAATCCATGAAATTACACATTGTACTTTGTTTAAGTCGTTAGTGGAGCGTGTGTGGTTAACCGGCACACTAACCTGGACTTAACAAGGTAGGCAAAGGGTAACTTAATATTTATCATAATATCGGTGGAGCGTGTGTGGTTAACTGGCACATCGATTAAGGGGTAAATATTAAGGGTACCAAGTATATTTTCATGGTTATTCACACCTTGTTTTGTGATCTTCGGCATCCCAGTCACAAAACCTGAAGGGCACACTCGAGATTGAAACATGCCATTGAATAGTTCAATGAATCTCAAAAGATCTAGGAGTTTCAAATCCAATTAAAACCTAATAATACATTTCGTTTGTCTTGGTGGAAATTGGTGAATCGTCATTCACCTACCTTCAAATATTTTATAGCTTGGATTACGGCATCCCTCTTCCAAGTTACAAAAGTATTGTGTTGGTTCCTAGCCTTAATATTTCATATTGGGTGTTATATTAAGGACTTTAAATCAACTATCTTGAATATCTCCCAAAAGTTGTCTTGTTTAGACATTTATGATATTCCCAAATCTCTTGAAACAAGCTTTCCTAAATGAAGATGATGTCCCATGGAAATCATACTTCTTTCAGCTCCTCCAATTATTCTCCCTAACCCACAAGTTCTTCAAAAATTTAAGGTCACTCAAGCCCTATTGGCAAGAAAAGGTCTATGTGAGGTCACATCTTGGAGATGTAGTCACATTTTGACAAGCCGGGAGAGTTGGGTGTCAAAGTCTTGAGAAAGTTGGTGGTTCAATCACTTTCTAAGTCATATAGTGAGTTACTTTGGGACTCCTATGAAATAGACTATGGCAAGACCCTTAATGATCTTATCTATTTGCTAAGATCAACTTCCAAAATGTTATGGACATTGACAATAATGACATTGGATATCCATTAAAGCTCTCTCTTCCTAATGGAAAGGGATCGGCCATACTCAACTCGATTGACCAAATGGTAAATAGAGAGGCTAAGTTTGAGATAGTCCCATTATCAAGGGTCCATTGCCAAAGGAAGGGGCATTAGTTGCGAAGCTGCCAAATTTTACCGAAGGATGTTAAAGTCAATAAGTTTGACTCTACTTCAGGTAAAATCCACTATCTAACTCTACTAAGTTTCTATTCTGAGATTCTTGATACATGATGTGACTGGGTCACATATTGATGTTTTAAGAATCAAAGAAAATTGAAGAAACTTAAAGAAAGAATATGTTGAATCTGATCGTGTAGATGGATTTCTATCGCATAGTTTGAAGATCGGATTCTTGAGATACTTCTTAGGAGTTATGATATATTGCTTAGGAATAGATAACAACAAAGTTTCCGTGTGCTTTTGCACTGTAAGGATAGTTTTTCCGCAAAGTTTTTAATATAAAAGGAAAAAAAATTTGATTTTATTTATTTTAAAATATCCTTACAATGGCATTTGTGAACATTTTTGTTATTTATAAAGATTCCATTAATAGCAAGAGTGGAAATATGAATTTGATTCTTTCATTTGTGGTAGTGTCCAAATTTACCAAATAAGGAAAGATTCTCATCACCCAAGTTTCAGTTGGATAGAAACTTGGAATCATGCAAGTTGTATAGCATGATGGATGAGAACTTTCAAGCATTGGCAAAATTAAGACTAACTACTTGTTCACATAGATGTGTGAGTCAAGTAAAAGGACAAAGGGATCGAGTACACATTCTTGTGTACTGGTCAAGTCCACCACAAAAGATCGACAACATTATTTGTCATAATTTACTAAAGCTCAGTAAATATGGTTATACTTACAAGCTTAAGTGTAATTTTAAGACATTGGAAAAAAGTTCCAATGTATGACAGAGCGAATAAGAAGAATCAACTTAGGCAGAAGGATAAAAGTTTCCCAAATCTGAAAAGACGGGAGAGTACTTTAGTATCAGTTTTTGTGATCATCTTAATGATTAAGAAACCATAGCACAATTATTTCTCTAAGGAAATCTTAGTGCATTCTTATGACTAAGAAGAGGAATATTGAATTGTTGAAATGGTTAAATCAAGAAGATGAATCATACTTCGTTCCAATACAAGTCTGAGAGTCATACTCCAAGATTGTAACTTGAGTGACATGTCTTAGAGAAGGTTTAAAACACATGTCAAATGTAAGAGTAAAAGTTTTCTACTATTGGACATTTGAAATTGATAAGTTGTGATGTTTTGGATAAAACAAAGACCAACTAAGGCCAATTGTGTGAAGTGTTTGTCTTGATTAGAATCCACACTATCTCTTGGATGTTTGACAAGGGAGTCTTATATGTCAAGAGGACAGTGGGAGTCTTAAAGGTCTTGAAAGTCTCAAGAACTAATCAAGAATAAAAACCTGAAGTTCTTCACTAGCACACGACTTGAGGTTCATAACCTATCGTGTTGACATATTCTGTGCCCATTCCAATTAAAGTTGGGTTTGCATATGAATTCTTAGAGTTCTCAATTGGTTGCACAACAACTTGGAAGCAATGGCAAGCCCTTGAGCTGCCAGGTGGCTAGAAATTAAGATTGAGTTCAGTCCATATGAGTTTGGATTTGTCATTATCCTGTCTTGTGACTATGGTTTTGACAATTCACATGGATAAGAACACATACACCATTAAATCTAAGTGTCATAAGGTTTCTCTCCGATTCATGAAAATGATGGTGAGGAAACACTTTCACTAAGTAGATTTTAGCTAGATAGCAATTGTGATATTTGCATTCTCAAAGTCGTTAGTGGAGCGTGGGTGGTTTACCGGCACACTAACATGGACTTGTAAGAAGTGGCAAAGGTCTAAACAATCAAGACTATGATTATGGCATCCCTTTCATAGTTCTTAAAATTGTTTAGACATACCTGTAAGCTATCTAAGATAAGGTTTATGATTCTGATAAAGTTTTATCAAAGGAATCTAGTATCAAAAATCTGAACTTTGGTAAGAAAGTCAATAAAGTATTGATTTCTAGAAGTCCAGTTGATTTCTGATTACATGTCAAAGCTAGTGGGAGCATAAGTGTTATGCTAATAATCATCATGTTAGTGGGAGCATGATAATTATGATAAGTAGTGCAAGGAGGCAACTCTTTTTCAGAAGTGATAGTCAAAATGGAATATGGAAATGTTTCAAAGTTAGAAATTATTCAATCTGTGTAAGATTAGGAAACTTAATGCAAGAAGGATGTTTCCAAGGAGCTGATCTCTATTGGAATGCTCTGTAATGATTTTTGTCAAGTTTTTCTGACTTTGTGCATAATCATTACAATAGGATCAATGTATATAAGTTTAGAATCTAACAGATTTCAGTAAATGGCATGAATTTGGAATTCTTGCATTTGCAGTAAGGATTTGGGACTTGAAAGAGGATCATTGGAGTTATGTTCAATTGATCTAATTCATAAAGTGAAGATCATAGACAAACATAGTATGCATACTTGGTGTATGGCATGACTAGTGTTTAGAAAACATAATGTACATGCTTGGAGCATGGGACAACTATTGTTTTAAATTCAAGAATAAAGTTGATAGCTGAAACAGTATACAATGAATAATGTGTAATCATATGGTGATAAATAAAAGGTGTTTTGTTTATGTTCATAAGTTTTGATACCATATTAGATTCTATAATTATTGTGTTTCATTTTGCTTGTTTTGACTTCCAGAATAACTAGGTCGTTCTTCCTGATTGACTAAGTTATTCAAACCATCCATAGTCGGTCATATGTTGGAAGTAGATATGAATTAAGACTGTCATGGGTTGGCTTGTAGAGGTCTAAGATGTTGGACAAAGGGCTACAACACTCGTGAGTGCTCATAAGTTCTGAGAATTGGATTCAACCCGCGCTCATTGGAATCACTTCATGGATTTTATCACGAGTGATCATGAGACGATAATATCTTATATTCTTCAAACCTAGAGATATGAGTTGTTACTATGAGTTGGTTGTACATTGATTGTACGAAAACGCATTCGGTAACTCGGTATTATAAATTGTGCCTTTGTGTATGATTCAACAAGTAGTAGAACAAGACATATGAGTCGAAGTTTATCCATTCCTTTTACCTTTGGGATAAAAGCGATATCTGTGGGCCCCTTGATGATTTGATGATGACAAATGGAAGTGCTCATCCGAGCCATGAATGATTTGATTTGTTCAATTAGTTAGTCATCATAAATCGGAAATCAAGAAACAACAAATGGACAGAGAGGATGATTATAATCCATGTCTCAGTCCATATGATATCTAGAATGGAGGAATATATGATCCCTTATCTAATAGACAAGTCATTGACAAAGCTTAGAGTTCATCTACAAGGTCAGAGTTCGACAGAAGCTTTTGAGAGTTACGATTGTCAGTCGGTTCCTGAAGTCATACGCAATAATAGTGTTAGACTTATCCAAGTAGGAGACTGTTGGATTAATGTCTAAGTCCATAACTATAATTGGTAAGACTTGACCCGACTCGGAATGGTCCATTTGGGTTGTAGGACATCATGCATTTAGATAGACTATAATGAGAGAAATAACACTTAAGGTTTGTTAATATATTATAAGTTTTAATACATTAATAAGGTTATTTAATTAGTATTGATCAAGAATTAATTTGGAATTAATTAAGTGATCAAAAGGAGACTAATTAAATATATGGGTTGATTGTGTAAATTATTCATTCTTATATATGTGGGCTTGTGATCCAAGATTCCTTATGTTGTACTAAGTCCATGGGGTGACCCATGGATACTCCATGGAGGTTAAAATCCATGGTGTTAGGTCCAGTTAGTGTTGCGTCTTTGGGCTCGTTAGCTAGTCTAGTTTTGTCTCCGGTATGGGCCTGTCCATCCGTGAGTTCTTTGTAGGGTTTATTATTTATAGATGCTTGCATGCATTTTAGAATGAAAGATTTGATAGAGATTTTAATAGCGTTCATGTTCTTATCTTTTGTAACCCTAGAATCCTCTACAACGGAAGTTCTTCATCGAGCTCTGCTGAGGATTGAGTTAATAGAATCATTCGACTCATTCAGATCCATTCTTGTGTTTTTGTCTTACTGTTATTACTTTCTTGATTTGCCTCTTATAAGATCTAATCGATCAAGAGTATTATAATCTCATCAATTGGTATCAGAGCAGGAGGCTGTTTAATTCATACACATCTCTTCTGTGAAAGAAGTGATTAGGGTTTATTCCGCATTAACTGATATTTATTGAGCCGTCACTCCATAATTGACGTATCTCAGTATTTATTCGTTTTGCCCTGATATTACATATTACAAGTCTGATCTTTCAAACAGGTAAAACGATCAAGCATGGACGATTCTCAATCTAATCCTATCAACATCTCAAACAATATTGGATCAACAACAAAGATTCCTATTCTTTACACCCAGGATTACAAAGTTTGGACGCATCATTTTGAAGACTATGTCATCGGATCTGAAGATAATGGGTATCTTATATGGGAAGCTATTGTGTCTGGACCATTTGCTCACTCAGGAACATCTAGAATCATTAAAACTCAGAAAGAGTATAATGATCTGTTAAAAGATGTAAAAGATGTTGCTCAAGACGAAAATGAGAAGTTTCAGTGCAATATCAAAGTATTAAGACTGATCCGATTCGCTCTTCAATCAGACACATTTAGGTTGGTGATTTCCTGCAGTACCGCTAAAGAAATCTGGGATCAGCTGTGAGAGCTGTATTCCATAGATGAAGATTTGGAGCACTCTATTCAGACCTTGCTTTTGTCTGAGTTTGGAGAATTTAAGCAAAATTCCAATGAGTCTGTCACTCAGACATTTGATCACTTCAATCATCTTCTTATCAAGATGATCAAACATGATATCGAAAGGAAGTTGATTGAACAGAAGGTCACCTTTTTGAATGGCTTAAGATTCGAATGGAGAGCTGTTATGTCTACAGTTAAAGCTCACGAGTAGTTCAAGTCATATTCGCTGGCAAAACTGGTGGGAATTCTAAAATCCCAAGAAAAGATAGTGATGCAAGAGAAGAATGTGGTCTCAAACTTGGGGTCCTTGGCCCTCCTGTCCAAAAGCAAGAATGTAGAAGAAGATGAAGATCTGAACCTGGAGGACTACAATCTTACTTCAGAAGATTATGCTATGATGGTGTCCAATCCAAAAAGGTTCATCAAGAAGAGGTTTCCTACCAATAAGAACCGAAATTGGCAGGGAAGCTACAGTTCTGAAAAAGTAAGGGAGGAGCCGAAGACTGAGGAACCAAAGAAAGAGGCGAAGGTTGAAGGAGATTCTGGTGTCAGCTGCTATTACTATGGAGGAAAGAATCATTATGCAAAAGATTGTGTTCTGAAGAAAATGGCAGAGTAAGATGAGGAGAAAGATGAAGAGGCAATCCTGATGAAAAAGCTGGAAGAGATTAAGAGGAAGAAAGCTGCTACTAATCCTTCTATGAATGCTCTTATTGTACAGGGTTCGACATAGGATGACGAGTTCGGTGGTGTACATGTGTGGTCGACCAACTCAGAAGATGATGAGGTGAGAAAGCCTTCTCATGGAAAGGCGTATGTGGCAAGAGGTGGTGAAAACATCGGAAAGTGTTTGATGGTGACTGATGTATCTCACATGAGGGGATACAATACAAATGGTGGAAATGAGGACACCAAGGAGCGAGAGGACTTATGCTTCACAGCAAAACCTCTCAGTGTGTAGATCAATGAACTTGATGAATTGATCAAGAAGGTACAATCTCTTTTTATCTCGTTCAAAGTTCCACAAAAATCATATGAAAAGGAATTAAATAACTTAAATTCAAGAATCTCAAATCTGGATAGTTGTTTAACTTAAACACGGGTCACCAATTCTAACCTAACTGACCAAATAAGCAGGGTGTCATCCAAGAGTGAGGAGTGAAGGATGTGGATAGAGAAAAAGGAGTCGGAGCTGATTAAGTCTAAGGATGAAAACATTTATTTACAATGAGACAATTTGAAACTTTTAAAACGAAGAAATGTTTTTTGTTTGATTGCTAAAAGACTTTATGCTAACATTACTCAACTGCATCTGAATTGTGAAATAGGGCAGAAAATACATCGCATGATTTTACCCTTCCTTGAGTTTAAGGAGGATGAAATCGATGCTGAAGCATACAACTGTGAAAGTGTTGTTTCGTCTGATGATGTGAATCCTACTTATATGTATGGTCTGGACAAAATAGAATCTTTTATAAAGTCCAAAGACCATAAGGACATGCTGAAAAATCTTTCGGTTGAAAACGATAAACTGAAACTAAGGACCGAAACCATATAAAAATTCGACTCATTGAGTGCCAATTTAAGTTCAGAAAATAAAATTGATGTTGTAAACGCATCTGAACTTAATGAGGACGATGATATGAGTGAAATTTCTATAGAGGATGTAGTCGACTGTTCTGAGTTGTCAAGAGTGAACCCGAAAACCACAAAAATCTGATTTCTGAAAATTCTGTGGAGTTTGCTTGCTTGTCCCAAAATAAGTCCCCGATTCTTGAAGAAAAGGCTGTTGTGTACCAAAAGGTTAGAACTACTCCAAATCAGGTGTATAAAGTCACAGGAGTAACCGAACATCAAACATCCGAACTCACTGCCATAGTGAACGAAGATAATGCAGATGGCTGTGATGAGTTCTTCTGGTCTGCTCCTATAGATAATGCTGACGAAACAGTTGGTTTGTCAGAGCGAAGCTGCTGGAAAACAAAAGGAAGATATGTACCAAAGCTGCTAAATAAGCCTGACAACTTTGACGTGCCAAGCACTAGTGGCACAAAATAAATACCTGTAGAAGAAGTCACTTACACAAGCGAAACATCATCTGTGAAAAGTGAACCAGCTGACAAGAAGCTGAAACAAAAGGCTAACATCCACAGACAGCCGAAACAGGTGAAAAATCAAAAGCAGCAAAGAAACCTAAGATACAAAAAGAATCTCTCAGAGCGAAAGCAGTTTTGGCGCTCTCAAAACACTCATTTCTCTTATCATGATAGAAATTCAAAGTCAGAGAAAAAGACTTTCGAGCCGCATGAGGAACAGAACCAAAAGGTTAGGTTCGGTCCCGAGAGCAACAGCAACCGAAAGGACAGGTTCAGTCCTGAGAGCAACAGCAACCGAAAGGATAGGTTCGGTCATGAAGGCAAAAGCTACCGAAGGTCCAGGTTCGGTCCCTCAAATGACCAAAAACAAAAGGGTCATTTTGAACCTCAAGTCAGGAAAAACTCCCAGTCTAAATTCACCCATTCTAATTCTTCTCGTTCTCAATTCTCTTCTAAACCCAATTCTATTCCTGCACAAAACTCTAAATCATCAACGAACTTGAAAGGAAAATCGAAGATTTCCTCAGTCCAGGAAGACCGAAAGCAAATTAAAACCCAAACACCAAAATCTGAAACCAAAACGTCTGTAACTAACCTTAACAAAATCAAAGTTTTCACTATTAAGAGGAAAGATGAAACAACATTAATAAAAAGAACATATCTTGTTGATGTTTGTCTTACTATTCATGTTCCTGTGAAAGGCTCACGTGTACCCAAGAAACTTTGGGTTCCTCAATCTGCTTAATTTTTGCAGGTTATAAGTGACGAGCAGTTCGACGATTAATGGTACATTAACAGTGGCTGCTCACGTCACATGACAGGAAGGAAGGAAGAGCTAAGGGAGTTTCGATCTCTTCAAAATGGTGGGAATGTCAAGTTCAGCAACAACTCTTATGGAACGATAAAAGTTTATGGGATGATAACCAATGGAGACTTTACAATAAGAAAGGTGGCATACGTTGAAGGGTTGCAGCATAATCTCATCAGTGTATCTCAACTGGTGGGTGGTACCAGTCTCAAGGTTTCACTCGACGACGAAGGTTCAGAGATTATAGAGAAGAAATCCAACAAGGTCATTCTTAAATCTGATCGAAAAGGCGAAATGTTTCCTCTCAATATCAAACCAATCAAAGGAAATCCAGCTATATGTCTTTTGTCGAAAGCTCATTCTGACGAAAGTTGGTTGTGGCACCGAAGGCTCTCACATCGAAACTTCAAAGACATCAACAAGCTTGTCACCGGAGGTCATGTTCGGGGTCTTCCCTTGCTCAAGTTTGATCGAGAATACTTGTGCGCTGCATGTGAAATAGGGAAACAAAGTCGTCAAAGTCACCCTTCTATTGTAAATACAAAAGTTGTTGAACCACTTGAGTTGCTTCACATTGACTTGTGTGGTCCATCATCAATCGAAAGCATTGGCGGTAGCAAGTATATTCTTGTTATCGTTGATGATTTTTCTCGTTTTACATGGGTGTTCTTTCTGAAGCACAAATCTGAGGCTACTCCTAAGCTAAAGATGTTCATCAAGCAGGTTGAAGTGCAACTGAGAAAAGTCGTTCTCAACATTAGGAGCGACAATGGATTGGAGTTCAAGAACAGAGAATTTGAAGACTTTTTGGCAGAAAAAGGAACCAGTCACAACTTCTCAGCCCCCTACACGCCTCAACAGAATGGAATTGTCGAAAGACGAAACCGATCCTTGTGTGAGGCGGCCCGAACTATGCTATGTTTCATTTATCTTGCTTTATATTTCTGGGCTGATGCTATTGTTGCAGCGTGTTTTATGCAGAACAGGTCTTATCTCAACAAGCGTTTCTCTCTTACTCCTTATGAGATCATCAATAACAAGAAGCCGAACGTAAAATTCTTCCATGTATTCGGTTCACGATGCTTCATCTTCAACTCCAAAGAACATCGTAACAAGTTTGATGTTAAAGCTGATGAAGGAATTTTTCTGGGATACTCTCTTACTTCAAAGGCATACCGGGTTTTAAATAAGCGTTCCAGAAAAATTGAAGAAACATATTATGTGACTTTCGATGACAGCTATATCAAGAAGCTAAAGGCTACTGAAGAAGCAATTGGAGAGATTTTCTCTCAAAAAGGTCAAGTCACGACCTCAATTACTAATCTATTCGATCAGTTTGTGGAATTATTCGATGAACCTGAGAAAGCTACTCTCTCAGAAGCCAAGGCAGCAGACAACAAAGTCGACCATCTGAAGCAAATTGTCGAAGATGCCGCCAAACGAATGGGTGAAGGAGGACAAGCTTCAAACGAACCTCCTCAGCAAGGGGCTTCAGTTGAGGCGGAGAATCCACTTTCTTCAAAACAACCAAGCTCACAATTTGAGGGGGAGAATTCTATTCCTGTAGCTCCCGAAAGCTCAACAGCACCCGAAAGACCTATAGCACCCAAAAGCTCAACAACACCCGAAAGTCCTGTAGCACCAGAAAGTCCAGCGACACCTGAAAGCTCATCAGTCGAGGGGGAGAACTCCGATATGTTCTACGATGACGATAGTCAATCTGAATTGGAAGAAATGGTCAATGCTGAATTGGATCCATCCTATGATCCAAATTACCCTCCTCTTGTTAAATGGACCAGAGATCATCCTGTATCTCAGATAGTGGGTAATGTCTCTGAAAAGGTCCTCACCTGATCTCGACTAAAGGCAAAGCAAACGTCTCTATTCTCCAAAGTAGAGTTTTGCATGTATAATTCTTTCATATCAAAAGTTGAACCGAAGACAGTAAATACTGCTCTTGATCATTCTGATTGGGTTCAAGCTATGCAAGATGAACTCAATGAGTTCGAAAGAAACAAGGTATGGCACCTCATTCCAACTCCTACAGATGCCTCAGTCGTTGGTCTCAAATGGGTTTTCAGAAACAAAATGGACAAGGAAGGCAATGTAATTCGAAATAAAGCTCGTCTCGTGGTAAAAGGATACTGCCAGGAAGAAGGAATTGATTAAGAAGAAACTTTTGCTCCGGTAGCGAGGCTGGAATTTGTTCGAATATTTTTGGCCTATGCTGCACACAAGAACTTCGAGGTCTACCAAATGGACGTGAAATGCGCCTTTCTGAATGGAGAACTTGAAGAAACGGTTTACGTGGAGCAACCTCCTGGTTTTGTCAATGAAAAGTACCCAAATCACTGTTACATTCTGGACAAAGCAGTTTATGGTCTGAAACACGCACCTAGGCCAAGGTATGAAACGCTAACTAAGTTCTTAAAGATGTCAAAATTCAAACAAGGTTCGGTTGACCCAACCTTCTTTCGTAAGAAGGAAAGTAACCACCTTATGATAGTTCAAATCTATGTCGATGATATCATCTTTGGCTCAACGAATTCTAGCTTAACAACTGAATTCAGAAAGCTGATGGAGACTTAATTTGAAATGAGCTCAATGGGTCCGATTTACTTTTTCCTTGGTTTAAATATTAGACAGGGACCCGAAGGCATCTTTATCAACCAGGAAGCATACACCAAGACTCTTCTTGCTAAATTTGGCATGATGGGAGACTCAAAGGTCAAAGTTCCAATGGCGTTCGGCACCAAGCTCACACCATCCTTGGAAAAACCGGCAGTCGATATTACGCTATACCGCCAGATGATTAGGTCCTTAATGTACCTTACTGCTAGCAGGCCTGACATAATGTTTTCTGTATGTTATTGTGCTAGCTTTCAGGCGAATCCTCGTGAACCACATATGCTTGCAGTGAAAAACATACTCCGGTATCTGAAATGAACCACCTCCCTCGGTTTCTGGTATCTATCAAACTCAGGTTTCTTCGTTCAAGCCTAATCAGATGCAGACCTTGGAGGATGTGGTTTAGACAGGAAAAGCACCACTGGAGGCTGTCAATTCCTAGACGGGAAGTTGGTTAGCTGGCAATCAAAGAAACAGACATGTGTTTCTCTGTCTACAGCTAAAGCAAAGTACATTGCAGCTGCCTCCTGTACATCTCAAGTGATTTGGATCCAAAGCCAGCTCCGGGACTATGGACTCAATATGAAAAAGATTCCACTATATTGCGATTCAGAAAGTGCAATTAGGATCTGTCATAACCCAGTGCAACATTCCAAGACCAAGCATATAGCACTGAGGTATAACTTTATAAAGGATCATGTGGAAGATGGAAACGTCGAAATTCACTTTGTTCGAACCACCGATCAACTGGCTGACATCTTCACCAAAGCTCTTCCTGAAGCGAGTTTCAATAAAATTCTACAAGGGCTAGGAATGATGGAATCAGAATCAGTACCAAAAACTACCTCTCAAAACTAAAAGTTGGAAGCGAAATGAACCGAACGTTCGGGTTCGGTTCACGTGTGTGCCGAAAGGAACCGAACGCTCGGGTTCGGTCCTATTCTCTCATCTTCGCTTATCATTCAAGGGTAGTTTCTTTGGCTATAAACCTTTTGTATCTTTTTCAAATTTCATCTCTCTATTTTTCAAAGTTTTTTATTTTAATTTCAAAATTCTTTTCTTTCTCAAATTTATTTTTTTCAACCGAAATAGACCGAACGTTCGGGTTCGGTTCCAAATTTTTTTTTGTCTCAATTTTTTTATCTTTATTTTATTTTTTTAATTTTAATTTCTCTTTCTTTAAATCAAAAACTCCAAAAACAATTTTTTTTTTTTGTGTTTGTTAATATTTTTTGTGGATATTTGTGGGCAAATTCTTTCATTAGTTAAGTGTCCCTAGAAACATGCTGTTGTATGTGTCCAAAGTCTCACCCGATTCAGAATAATAGCCTTACTGACTTGGTATATACAAACCTTGTCTTCCCAATTAGGCTTTTATATTTATTCTAATCATGAGCTACCTTACTCTCTTCTCACATGAGATAAGAGTTTTCTGCTTGGTCCTTATTTTAATAGCAGAGGTACTTTGGTCTTTTTACACCATCTACACTACTTTTCTCCATCTCATTCGCTTCATAAACATAACCCTTGAGAGTCTCAGAAATTACCACTGAGGTTTATGGTTACACAACTTCTGTGTTCATGATCTTAGCTTCGTGCCACTACGTGCTAAGTGAAACCCACAATTCAATACTTATTATGCATTGACGGTGAACAATCAACCTTGTTCTAGCTTTCACTAACGAATTGACGAACTTATCCATGGGGATGGAAAAGTGAAATCTCTAATTTCCTTTTGTGTGATTCCTATGAAATTGTTAAAACCCATAACATTTCTTCCCTTGGAATCCAGTTTTATTTTTCTTTGAGATTTCACATAAAATACTTTCACAATGCCACATAGATTCTTTTCAAACCTACTTGTTCAACAGACTACATTGGTCTCACAAGTACTTCAGTAGATTTCTGTCTTATGTCAAGATCAAGAATTCTACACTGAAGCGAAAGCCACCCAAATCAGCCTAATTAAAAGAATCCTTGCAACACTTCTCAATAAGTGTCTGATCGTTATTCAATGGGAAACCAAACAAACAATTTAAGGTCTCTCTTGACTTTGAAGGAAGAGATTCGTGCCTGGGATCCATTGTTTCGTGTCTTTACTGAAATCACAAATTCCCTCATATGTGTTGCTTTATTTCCTTTTCTTTTACACGCTAAGCACGAAAATCTTTTTGATTTTCCAAAATTCTGGATTCATTTGTTACAAGCAATTTTTTTAATGGGATTTGATGTTATAAAAGAGTTGTCGCTCATATTGATCCACGTGGTAATTTTGCTTTAAGATGACGTTCACTCTAAAGGGATATGATGCTGACTCAGGCGGGAGTCCAACCGATTTGATTTTCAAATGGCGCTTCAATGACAGGCGTGTGAAGTGGAACCGTTTTTTCTTAAACGGCGCCTGATGGGAAGGCGCGTGAATCGGGACAGTTCTTCTCTCTCCTGTGTAATCATCGGTGCTACCAACTATCACACATCAATCACCTCTGAAAAACCCTTCGTATTTCCTTTGAAGATTTGGGAACGAATTCTTCTGTCTCTTTTAGCCACAGTATAAAAGGTAATCTTGACCATTATTTACCTCTTTACTACACCCAAAATTCAAAGAGCAAGAAAACCTTTGCGAATTCTATTGTTCATCATCTCTCCCAACTTCTTCACTTCAATGGCGAATTCATCATCTGTTCATGCCACTTCCCACATCCTGCCGATTCGTCCTCAACAGAGTCTGATCATCGACCTTACTCCACACGTTTACGACGCCTTCATGTTCCCGATCATCGAATGCCTCAAATACTCGCCGCTTGCTCCCGCTCTCACCGAATTTGAAGTTGTTCCAATGGAAATTTTATCCCTAATCTTTGCCACTGCTCATTATGATAAGTCTATCGATAGGATCTTCTTCGACATTCTTGATCACAAGGCGTCAATCTCCAAGCAGCGATTCTGCTCACTTTTAGGGTTTAAACCCGATTCATCTAGGGTTAACCCTGAATCCATTCTAGTGGGTCACTTGTTTTCTATGTTCTATAATATGGGATATACTGAGGTGCTTACAACGGTCACTAAGTTCAAGAAATCGTGTCTGCCTCCTCAGTGGAACGGGTTATTTACTGTGTTGTTCAAAGGGTTATCTGAACGCAGTGCCGGTTCAGACGGAGCGAGTCGTCTGTTCATCACGATTCTATATGGGGTATACAACGGAATCAACCTCGACTATGGGTCGGTGTTATGGCAGCAACTGATCCAGAGCCTTGCATCCACGTCTCGACACTCCAAAATCTCCTACGCTCGATTCTGGACGTTGGTCACAAAATGGGTGATGGACAAGTATCACGTCCCCATTGTTGCTGATTCTCCACTCTCTTCGATTGGTACTTTCCATACCACGAAGATCATTGTCTCCGATGCATCAAAATTTCAGTTCATTGGCTCCATCCCTGAGTCGATGTTTGGAGACATTCCTGCTGAAAGCTGTATCATCCGAACCTACAAGGAGTTTCGTCGCTCTGGTCCTAGAGAGCTCACTCCTGAGATGATCAAATCCATCCACGAAGTTGATAAGCCTGCTCCAAGGGGAAAGAAGACTGAAAAGGGAAAAGACAAGAAGGTTGGAAAGGGAGCGAAAGGCCCTTCTCCCAAGAAACGAAAACCTACCAAGGCTGCTCACTCTCCTCCGCTGAAGAAGAGAAAAACTCAACCCAGGCGAAAGCTGATATTCGCTTCCTCCTCAAGCAAATCTAAGGAAGAAAATTCAGACTCTGACGAGTCTCCTCGTGGTAACACTCCTCCACGATCGCCTACCCCAGAAGTACACTTTTCCAGTTCACCTATCTCTTCTCCACCAGTCACCATTCCTATTTCCATTCCCCCCATAACCTCCACCACTCACATACCACCAACTTCCATCCCAGTACCCCCTCCCATTTTCACTGAAGCTACCACAACAACAGCTGAAGTAAGAACCAACATATCTGATACGGGGGTTCCTACTAAAACACCCGAACCTACTTCACAATCCGAACCTACTTTCACTACCGAGCCTCCACCCTCACCTCCACCCTCCTCTCCTGCTATGTCCGCAGAGGATGAAGAACCATTTCTTGGTGGGGAGGACATGACATTTGATTCGATCTATTACAGTCCGTATCAGGTGCAGAGTGACGACGATGATGATGCTCCCGTCACCAAGAAGCATCTCAAGGAGCTTCACGAGAAGATTGATTCTCTCATCGCTTCCTCTTCTTCATCACAGTGTACCATTTCTGAAGCTGCTATTAAGAAGATTGTTGATGCTTTTTCTAAAGCTCATGAAGTTTATCTTAGCTCAGCTACTGCTGCAATTGATGCCTCCACCAAAGCCTGTGTTGCTGCGACCGAAAAAGTCAAAAAACTATTTACTGATGCCTCCTCTCTTTTGCAGTCTTTATAGGAGACTGCCGAAGCCACTAAAACGACGCTTGACCCCATCGTCAACAAGCTGGCTACCTCAGTTTCCTCAGAACTAACGTCCTTCGCCACTCTTCGTCAAACTCTCACCGAAGAGAACTCCGCGTGTAAGGCGACCATTGAGGAGTGCCTCACCAAACTTCATGAAGATCTAGCTGCTGAGAACTCCCTCATAGATGCTCTCGCTAGAAAGACAACTACTCTTAAAGTTAAGAATCTTCAACTCTCCAATTCTCAAAAGGAGATTGATTCTCTTCGATCTGAAAGAGAGGTGATTTCATCTTTTGTTTCGTATGTCCACGCAACACTTTCAAACATCCTTGAAGCACATGATCCAATATTAAACTATTCAGTGAGGCGTACTCTCGCGGAGAAGCTTGCTCCTGCTCTTTCTCTCCTGAGCAAACTTAAAGGGCTCCTTGAGTTCGTGTCCATTCCAAAACAAGGGGGAGAGAATGTATCTCAACCGCCTCCTACTTCAACAGCAACAAAAACAACCGAACCTCCTCCAAAAGGCCAAGCCTTAGGTTCGGGTGTCAAAGACAAAGGGAAACAAATTGCTGAAGATAGTGACGACGACAAAGAGACGATTGCTGATCTCTTGAAAAATCAAGGTCGAGACAAAGATGCTCATATGAGCGCTCGGGTTGCTAGAGAGGCTGAAGAAGCTGAAAGAAAACAGAAAGAGGCTCACGACCTTCTTGAGATTAGGAAAACCCTTTTTCCTCCATGGACTCTTGAGAAGTTACTGAAAGAAGCAATTGAAACCCCAAGCATCCTGTGGCTCGAACCGGTGATCTCACTTGATCGTATCAATTCTGTCGATTCTCAGTTCGACATGCCACTAACCCGAAAGGCCTTCATCTTCCATGCCTTTGACAACGTTGCAAATATCCCTCATCCTCATCCTAAGGTTGACAGGGATCTTGTCGAGTTCTATCTGAGAGCTGCCCAACCACAATATCAAACATGGAGTGCTCAGAAGATTATCAATGTTCGAGTCCTCAAGCCGTATCGGGAAGGGAACTTCACGAAGGTTCGGTTCAAGGTGCTGAGAGGTTCTGCCAAGACCGAACATGCCTTTTCGCTTGTCGATCTTCCCAACTTGAATCCACATGATTGGATAATTTTGCACAACATCCTTCTTACAAATGAAGCAGAATATGGTCTGATCATTGACCACTTCAAGAGGATGCTTGTCTGCTACATAATGGAAGTTGCCAAGACGGATCAGGAGATCGCTAGCATCTTCAAGAAAAAGCCTACTATTTCTCCTGTTGGCTCAGAAAGTGATCTGAACATGATGCAGATGGGGAAGATAGACCCAAAGAGAAATTATGTTATGTTTACCAGAAACGAAGGCCAAAAATGCATGTTCGCTTTGGCAGACAAACATCTCTACACCACTGCATGCCTGGAACATCTTTTGGGTATCATTCATCGTTGCAAGCAAAACTCAGCTGACAAAAAGAAGTACTTCGATGATATGATCCAGTGGTATATTCACTTCAGACAGACAATCCTCGCTCTTATCCCTCGTCTGTTTGATACCACTAAGAAGGTTCCGGCAGCTGGACCCAACAAGAAGAAGTGATTGTCTCGCTCCAATTGATGCAAAGAGGGAGATTGTTAGGTCCAGTTAGTATTGCGTCTTTGGGCTCGTTAGCTAGTCCAGTTTTGTCTCCAGTATGGGCATGTCCGTTCATGAGTTCTTTGTAGGGTTTATTATTTATAGATGCTTGCATGAATTCTAGAATGAAAGATTTGATAGAGATTTTAATAGCATTCACGTTCTTAACTTTTGTAACCCTAGAATCCTCTACATCGGAAGTTCTTCATCGAGCTCTGCTGAGGATTGAGTTAATAGAATCATTCGACTCATTCAGATCCATTCTTGTGTTTTTGTCTTACTGTTATTACTTTCTTGATTTGCCTGTTATAAGATCTAATCGATCAAGAGTATTATAATCTCATCACATGGAGCATACAGAATGGGTAAAGTTATGAGTTACATGGTGTAACCCTAATAGCCACCATATAAAAGAATCCCATGGCTCAAGAAATTGGCTTCTATGAGTGAGAATGAAGGGCTAGCCGATTTCATGAAGTGTGTATTCTCTCTCAAGTTATTCCAAGTGTATTTGGTGTTGTGTGAACCATTTGAGGTGTCACACTTGGGGCACTTGGCACTCAAGCTTCATGAAGACATTCTACATTAAAGAGGTATGTAATTCTAACTTGATATATTCATATGAATCAATCTTATTGTGCTAGTTAGGATGAATACCTTGGAATGTTCATATTTGCATGTATAATAGAGAAAACATAGATCCAAGGTATTTAGGGTTGCATGTACACTTAGAAGTGTTAGAATGCTAAAAATCCAACAATAACCACATACTTGGCCCCCTTCCTCTGCATCGGGACTTGCCCGACATCGGGCCCTACCTGGCATCGAGCCCTGCCTGGTATACAAATTTGTCTCTCTTAGGCCACGCCTGTCTCTGGGCCTCGCCCACTATACACAGACAAACATATAACATTCTAGCACACAAAGAAACATAATCTACTACACTTCTTTCTAAGGCCTCGCCTAACTTGGGCTCCGCCCCTAATCTACTACTGATGAGCTATGGAACCCCGTCCACACTCCGGATGCCAGCGAGATACGGGCCCCTGCCCACACTCACTACTCCCAGGCCTCGCCCCTTCTCTGCTGATATTGAGACATGGAACCCCATCCATACTTAGCTAGTGATGAGATACGGGACCCCGCCCACACTCACCTCCCTACGAAGCACATACAAGTATCACAAAGACAACAAGTATAATCTAACATGCACATACAACTCTTCCTCTGGCTTGCCGTGGCATCGGAACTTGGTCTGGAACCTATCGTACCGACACATGCAAGAATCACAAAGGCCTCTAGCATACTAACATTCCTCGGGCCTCGCCCGACATCGGATCATGATCTGGAACATATAAAATACAGCGCCCAGGGCTAACCCCTCGGTCTTCCTACTATACACATACATAATGGGCCGACATTGTAGCCTTAGACCCCTGCACACAGTGAGGAGACTCACCCTGCACTGCTGAAGACCTGCTAATACCCCTCTGGTTGCTATCTATAAGTCCCCGGACTGCTGATCCGTTGGCTCCCCAAGCTACCAATACCAAATTATCACATTGACTGAATCAATAATCCATCTTAGGGTAAAATGACCATTCTACCCCCAAGTCCAACGTGGCCCATCTCTAAGTCCCAAGACATAATATAAAAAGGTCTAATACTAGGTAGGCTTCCCAAGCCCACTAGTGGCCCACTAATGGCCCACTAATGGCAAATTGGGCCCAATCCCTCTAATGGGCCTTACCCTAAGCCAAAACGTCTTCTTGGCCCACATTATCTGGCTTCTGATGGCCCACTAAGGCCCAAAGAACCAAAATCCCCTTGCATGGCCCAAACTAAGGCCCAAATCGATATTTGATGAGTATGCTGGGTGTACTCCTATGTACACTAAGCGTACTAGCAAAATGGTGTGTACGTTGGGCGTACCTGCAGGTACGCTCAACGTACCCCCTGTTAAGTCACTTTCACATTAAGTGCTTAATACTCTACTCCAGAAGCTACAAACACATATCCAAATCCTTTTCAACGTCTTAATCCGTAAAGTCACTGACTTGGTGACTTTGCATGCCCTAAACAAGTCCAAACTCCAAAAATAATATTATATTCTCATAGAAATGCTCTTAACTCAAGCATGAACCTAATAACACATTCAAGATGGCAACTTTCTGACCTAGGGAGTCATTTAGCACTAAGGGTGATTTGGACTATAAAGCTTCATCCTATGGACCAGAAGGACTTCAAAACCAAACTACACTAGATCTAAGAATTCATATGTAAAGTTATGAAGTTTATACCTCCAAAGAGTCCCAAATGATGATGTTATCCCAGATCTATGAGCTCATACTTCCAAAGTCCTTCCTTGCCAACTACTTCTTTCCTCTTCCAAGCTTAAAACCACCAAAATGGGCTTTTCAAGATCAAAATTACACAAGAATGAAGGATGAGGTGTTCTAGGGTTTCTCTGAGGTTGGGGAGGCTGATAAGGAGCTAGGGTTTGAGCCATAATGTTCCTTATATAGTGGCATGCCCTAAAAATTAGGGTTTTGGGTCTCTGAGAGTACGATGGATGTACTTCTCGTACGTTGGGCGCACTCCTCCCACACCCGCGATCATTTACTCCACTACGTTGGGCGTACCCAGATGGACACGTACATGTTTCCCTTGCATGCGTGGGACTTGCTTGCCAAACATTCCCATTAGGGACCATTAATGCCAATAACTTCAAAGTGCTATAACTCCTTCGTTCTAAGTTCGTTTCCGACGAACTTGATATCCATGAAAAGGTGTCGGGAAGCCCTATGCTCCTACCCACACCCCTAAGCCTAAAACCTTCCGGATAAAACTTGGGACCCCAAAAAGACCGAACCTTTATGTATAGCATTGTAACTGGTTGTTACTCTGCCCAACTTTTATAAATAGAATCATAACTAGTCGTTACTCTACCTAAATTTTATGTATATGCATTGTAATCGGCCATTACTCTGCCCAACATTTATGGATAGCATTGTAACTAGTCGTTACTCTGCCCAACTATTATAAATAGCATTATAAATAGTTGTTACGCTGCCCAACTACTGTGGATAAGCATTGTAATCGATCATTACTTTGCCCAACTTTTACGAATAGCATTGTAACTTGTCGTTACTCTACCCAACTTATATAAGCATTGTAACTAGTCGTTACTCTACCTAACTTTTATGGATAAGAATTATAACTGGTTGTCACTCTGCCCAACCTTTACAAATAGCATTGTAACTAGTTATTACTTTGCCCAACTTTTATAAACATTGTAACCGGTCGTTACTCTTCGCAGATTTATAGCTTCAATATCATGTCATTATTCTGCCCATTAATTTTTGAACAAAAAATATTATATATATATATATATATATATATATATATATATATATATATATATATATATATATATATATATATATAATTATACAATAAAACATTTGAAAGGGGAATTGTCTTCAAAGGAGTAACATGGTAGAGTGCCCAAAAGAAATAATATATATATTTATACAACAACGCATTGAAATCCTTTTCATACATTAATGGCTAAACAAAACAGATGTTAAACGAGACAACAATTCATCACCTTAGCAAATTAATTTTAGCTAAAACCCCGGCTTGTAATCGTCAGTCTTAAATGACCGGGAGAGTTATGTGTACATCTATATGGGGTAGACACCCCCACCTGTGGTGGTTGGCTTTAACCGTAGTAAAGTCAATGCAAAGATAACTGTCTAAAATTTTACGATGTTCGGTGAAGCGCTGTATGGGGGCATATTCTTACGTCAATAGATCAATTATGGGAACTTATTATAAAATTTTCCAGGATCCTTAAAGAAAGTGATAATCATAACGATTACAACCACCAATATGGGAACACATAATAGCAATAGTAGTATTCATATATATTATTTATACTCCGAACAATAATGGAAGCACAAAAGTTGAAATAGTTCTTATGTACGGTAAAATACAACTTTTCTATCAATTTCCCTTTTTATAATGACACTTTTGCTTTACAAGTACATCAATATTGGAGTTTAAAAATAATTAAATACGGCTAAATAAAGTTTGTATAAAAAGTGTTTTCAATATATAAAACTTATGAGCTCATCGACATTATGTTGATGTTTTCCAAACTGCATGTATTCCTAAGAAATCAAGAGATGGAAGTTTGCTCTCCTTGAAGCAAGTTTTGATCGATGGAACCACTGGGAGCTTGTTATTCTTATCATGTATTATTATACCAAAATGTCAAGGCACCAATTGTATTTAAAGTCCTAATGTTATGAAATATACTTCAATGTAATATTTATCCCATAATGGAAGTGATATTTATATTATATATTGTTTATGTACAGTTCAATATCCATGATTCAATATCGAATGTCGCATGGCCTGATGTTTCCGCCCCTGGTTGGGGGTGTGACAGGATAGTCGGGGGGCCAAAGCCATTTTGGTGTACAGCTAATATGAAATTCAACAATGTAATATAGTTTATAATAGTTTTTATTATTATGTTTATGGGATAAATTTAATCGGATTAGTGAGCCTAAATTTAAAGTTGTAATCTTCTAAGAAGATACGAGTTCTCTATAGTCAGTAGCTCTGGTACCAAAATCCTATTCATTCATAATAATGACTAAGACTATAAATATAAGTTACACTTAAAGCTTAGCAAGCGCAACTTAACTTACAGAAATTTCTAGCGAAAAGTTAGGAATTGTCAGGCAGAACTCCGACCCGAGAGCTCCTTCTTGTCGGTCTCCTAGTTACTTTAGAGCCTCGCTAAAATGCTCAGAAGCTCAAAAAATTTCATACTCCAAGGGAGAAAATGTTAGAGAGAGAAAGAAATATTAAAATGTGAATAAAATGGATTGAAATCGAGTGCTCTATATAGGTAGAAAGGTAGGCTTGTCGCGCACCATATAGAGGCGTGTCCCGCCTACGGTTGATGCTGCTCCATTGCTTTGCTGCCACATGTCATCTTATCATTGGTCCACATCCTTCCTTCTATAACGTTTCCACATGTCATCTTATTGTGGAACCACGTGTCGCAACATTGTGGTGCTACGTCATTATGTCGGTTGGAAGACCCAACTCTCACTCAGCCACATGGCGCACTCCGGTGCTGCCACGCCATCACAACATGTATTTTCCTAAAATCTTCGAACGACCATAACTTTCTCATACAATCTTTGTTTCCGATGTTATATATCTCATTAGAATCCTCTCAACGAGCACTACAACTTTCCTTTAGGTCCCAACAGCTAACTCTCAATCCATGTTAATGTCATATTTTATAGAGCTTGCACTGTTAAAGTCCGTGCGGAAATCGTAACTCCTTCATACGAACTTGGTTCTCTAATTTATCTATATCGAGGGATTTATTTTGCGAGATCTTCAGCTATCGTTTATATTATTTTGGCTAACAATCAACCGATCAAAATTCAAATTCCTGTGTCGCACACTGTTGTTGTACTGTGTCGCATTAAAACTTCGAAAAATCATAATTTCCTCATACGAAGTCAGATTTGGACATTCTTTATATGCATTATTTTTCTTTTATGATTACTACGACT
Organism: Lactuca serriola; assembly: GCF_051521515.1. NCBI lineage: Eukaryota > Viridiplantae > Streptophyta > Magnoliopsida > Asterales > Asteraceae > Lactuca > Lactuca serriola. The sequence goes on from NC_136416.1 coordinate 74,577,637, forward strand.
TTTTTTAGATTACTTAGGCTAATAAGCAACCTATCTCCAATTCAATTTTTACGATACACTTTGTCGTATAAGGCTGAACGCAAAACTTTGAAGTACCATAACTTCTTCATACAATGTCAGATTTAGACGTTCTTTATATCCATGTAAATCAAATTCATGTCTACTACGTTTTGGTGATGATTATTTTGGATAAAAAGTAATATGTATGTACTTCGAATTTTATAAACAGATGGTTTATATTGAATTCTAATATAAAGTGAAAATGGAGTGTTAGAAGGAGTTTGGTTGATCTTTGGTTTCACAGAAAATGTGTTTTGCATTCGAGAGAAAAATTCATGAGAAGTTGAAGATTATGATAGAGTGCCACAACTTTTGATAAGTTTTAGGTACGTTTCGAGTTCTTGATAGATTTTTAAATATTTAGATCAAGCAATTTTGAAGCAACTTTGGGTGATATTCGACTTATGGAGCTACAATAACCATGACGTGGAGCCACTCTTGCCATGTCTTGGAGGTTTATTTATTCGTGATCCAACAATGTCATGTTTTATATTCCACAATGTGGTGGCACATTTTCCATGACGTGGAGACAATATTGGCTGTGATGCAGAACACCCCAGACTCGATACCATGATGTGGTTGACACATTCCCGCGTCTTGCTACTATTCATATTGAATATTTATATTTTGCACCACAATTCAGAAATCAGTGTTCTTGATTAATTTTTTTCGTCACATTAAGAAAAGCAAAAGTGCAGTTTCCAGCAACATTCTAGATGTCAAAGCTTAACCACTACAATCAGCCGATCCAATCTTGCGACTATTAGTCAAGGTGAGTTTGTTCTTTTTCTCCCTCTTTTATTTTATATTCTTAAATTGATATTATATACAATGAAGGCATTGTATAATTTAAGTGTAAGGTAAGGGATTGAAATAAGGACAAATAGATTAAAAAAAATGCAAGATAATATATATATATATATATATATATATATATATATATATATATATATATATACATAGACTTGAAATCTATTGTAACACCCGTTTTCTAGTGTTATGTGAGATGAATTGATAAGAAATATAATTTAACACCCGTTTTCCAGATTGGTTTCGTTGAAGACTTAACAAGATCAAAGATGGAGTTTTTAGGAAAAACTCCATGCCATGATGTGATGTATAGATTCCCATGACGTGGCATGACTTAAATGGAACGCATCCATCTGATGAGTACCACGACATGGCAGTAAGATGGCCACGACGTGGCAAATGTTCTAGCCCAAGCCCATGATTTTAGGGTTTATCTCATATTTAAGCATCATACCCCAAGGTTTAGGGCATTGTCCTCAGCCTCCATCACTCTCAAGGCTCAAAAACCATAACCCTAATCCCTCTTGTTGATTCTTGGCTCATTGTGGTACTTTTGGTAGCTTGAAGAAGAAGAAATAGGTGGTCTAGTGTGTTGATCAAGCAAAGAAATCTCAACGCCATTCTCTTGTACATATTATGGACCTTTGTAAGTGTTTAAGATCCAAGCTTTCAGTTCCATGCATCTAGATCTAGGTTTCTTGTCCCTTTTATTCATGATTTTGGAAGTTTGAAGGAATAGCATCCATAAAGTTGGCTACTTTATGGATCCTTGAGGTCACTTTGAGGTCATATGCTATAGATCTAGGGTTTCTTGGACTTTTTGGTCCCATGAGTAAGTTTGAGTTGCTTTCTCCCATATTTTTTTTTATCTAAAATGGAAGACACATGCATTTGACATGCATGTCCACAAAGCATCAATTTTTATGATCCATTAGGTGTACAAAAGCCTTCTGGTAAATATGGATGAATGAATTTGGTGATTAAGAGCTTAATGTATAAGTTCATTCTTCATGGGGTCATTAAGAACATAGGTTTAAAGTTTTTCTCTTATTGAGATGTGTTAATGGATAAAGTTGGAAACTTTACCCATCAATACCTTCGAGGGTATCATATCTGAGATTTGGAGCTCTTAAGAATGACTAAAAATAACTTAATCCATTAAAGTGTTTAGACCCAGTTCCCACAACGTGGCCTTCTAGTCGATACAACATGGGGACGTGGCCTTGCTGATGATAATTATTGACCTCGAATTTGACTTTGACCACTGACATTGGGTATCGGTTGAGTTTTGGTCAAGTTTTATTTTTAGAAGGTAGACTTAGGGTTTACCTTGTGTGATTTATTAGGAGGTGTTTAGCACCCATTCGTTGGCCGTGAGAGTTGTTAGTTGTGGACTGCATCGGAAAGGTGAGTCTTCCTACCATACTATATAGCATGCCATCTGTCTTTGTGGTACTTGCATGGAAGACTAGGTGGTGGTCCCTAGCATATGTAAGAAATACCAGGTGGTGGCTCCTTGAAATTATATGTAAGATCAGGTTTTGGCCCCGATAGTTATATGTAGGATGCTAGTTGTCTATGCGATGCTTGCATGGAAGAACAGGTGGATGCTTTTGGCACTTGTACGTCAGACTTGGATTTGGCTCCTAATGAGGCAAGAAAAGACCATGATTGGCCCATGGCTGATAGTGATAGTAAAACTATGGGTGTTTCATATCATTCCTTATCCAGTGTATGGTGTGTGGTATTTTGAGGAACTCACTAAGCTTTGTGCTTACGGTTTTGTGGTTTAAACATTTTCCGGTTCATCTAGTTCCAAAGGGAAGGGCTCGACTTGACTGCACAACATCCCCTGATGGCTTTTCCACAATGATTATTATTGTATTACTCCGATGTTTGAAAAATACATCTTACTCTGATTGGTTTTGATCAAATAGTTGTACGGATTTGATGGTTTAAAAATGAAAATTTTGGTTGGATTTTTGGGACGTTACATCTAAGATTCAGTTAAACCAGTGTGTTAAAATATATTTGTGGCTTCCCAGTCCTAGTGAAATCATGAGACAAAACATGAACTTGTGTAGTGTGAGGGACATAATATGTTTTGCTTTGTGATTATCTAGACCCATTAAAAATCCTACTGGTGACAATTTATCTTGTGGGTCCTTTTTGTTAAAATAAAAGCAAGTCAAGTTCGAAGTCTTATTTTTTTAATTTCTGCACTTTGAATCTAGTTATATGTATGAAATAATTAACAGTTCAGGAGTCGAGCCAATTTGTGGCCATTTAGACTCGATGACTATTCCCCCTGGAATGTTTACGTTTATCCACCTAATTTTAAAATCTTGGATGGACAGGAATAAAATCATTACATGGGTTTCTTCAAAAGTCATGGGCTCCATTAAATGCCTAAGAGATTCCGAGTACTCAAATGAACTTCTTAGAAAGTCACAAACTTTAGTATTAATAGAAAAATTTAGAATTATTTGCTTTTTTAAATATGGAAATGGAAGTATTGCAAAAAAATGGAAAAAGTTGTGAAAAGAAAAAAATGAAAAAAGAAAAAAAGTTCCTTAAAAATATAAAGATGTTGCAATAAATTTCATTCTATTTTTAGAAAAATTATTATATATAGTATTTTCTTTTTAAATTCATGTCACTAGGAATTTGATAATAACTTTTGAAACCAAAGGGGTTAAACTAAAGGCATAGGTGGTAGGAATGCAAAAATGAACGTTGTTCAAAACTAGTGGGGAGTGCTCATGAGGATTGTGAGTATTTATGGCTTTTGGAAGTACTTAGGTTTTCTTTAGACACAAATATATGCATTGAGGTGAGATGTAATTGGTGAGTTCAAGTTGGAATGTTTTGTATGATATTGGTGAATCAAAGTTTTGATGTGATGTATTGAAAAGTTTTGCTTGAGGGAAAGAAAAAGGCAAGTGTAAGTTATTTTGATATTGCTATATTTATTCGTATATTTATTGCAAATATTTAAGTATATTTAGCTTTATTTTGGTTAATTATAAAGACCTTTGGTTCTTATAAAACATAAATTCTATTTTGTAGCCAAAAACGACATTCTGAAGGAAAATGACTAAATTGGAATAAGCTAGAAATTTAGACTTTGGAAGAGTTCATCAATAGGAGAAGAAGAGAAGAATACATGCAAAATACGATCCCACAACATGGCACTCATTTATAAACGACATGGAAGCATGGAACCTTCCTGATTATCTGCATGGAAGGCTTGGAGCATACGATGCAGAAGTGTCTCCCACGTTGTGGCAAGCCATATGTCACGACGTGGCGACAAATTTTTGGAAACTATATATACGACTTTTAGGTCGAATTTTGAGGTATGCTTCAGAAATATGTTGATACCTGCGACATAAAGCGACTAAATACTTCCTAGAAACCCTAAGAAGATCAGATTTTTAGTAGAGAACAAGGGATAGAAAGATCTACATGAAGAACATCATAAATAGTTCGGTTTTGCTTATTTTTCACCGTGTTTAACTTAGTTTACTCTTTGATTATGTGTGTTTCTGCCATGATTATCGACTAATACCCTTTACTTTCATTTGGTGATGATGAACCCTAATACTATGAGTTAATTTCATTATTTAAGGATTTAAATTTTGTTGGTTTAACTTGTGTTTGATAGATCGATAAATCTAGCATGTTTAAGTTCTATTTTTTGTTGTTTTTCTGACAAGTTTGGTGTAGTTAGATGACAATTCTTATTGCACAAACTTGATTTCTAGTTGTTTATGACGCTTAAATTGCTAGGTCTATTAATTGAATAAATACTAGAGTTAGATGGTAAAAGTTATTTGCTTTAATTGTGTTAGAGAGAATTGTTAATTCATAATATGTGCTTGAATTTATTGTCTTGATCTTAGATAGGTAATCATTAGATTTATCGTTCATTTTCCAAATAATCTATAAAATCAACTTAGTGTCCACTTGTTCTAGATCATTACATAGTAGTTCATGCATCGGAAATTATTAGAATCAGAACATGATAAGTAGTAAGTCAATAATTAGGTAACCAACATATTTTTTCCATTAGAAATCAACCATATGAAAAGGGGGGATTCAGAACTAAACGAAACTACTCTTCAATCTTGAATTAAAATCATTTTCTATTTTCTTGCTTAAATTATTAATTTTTAGTAGTTTAAATACTAATTACTTGATTTAAGTCATTGGTCATGCAAAATCAGTAAAAAAAAATCCCATTTAAAGTTATTCTGCAGTGTTGCCCTTGGAGGACATTTAGGTTGATGAGCGTCTGAATTTTGTAGAGAGTTCGATCACGATCCATGATAGGAAGATGAAGGTCTTGCACAACAAAGTGGTGGGCTTGGTGAAAGTGAAATGGCAGCACAGGAAGGGTTCCAAGTGGATTTGGGAACTGCAGGAGGAGATGAGGGAGTATTATCCTAAGTTTTTTGTAGTAGCGGAGTTCGAGGACGAAATTTGATTCAAGTAGGGGAGAGTTGTGACATCCGGATCCTTGACGTATGAAATTTAAATTAATTTATGAGCTTTGTGTTGGCCACGACATGGTGTAAATATCACCACGACATGGCATGGCATCATGAGACACATATCTCATTTAGATGTCACGACGTAACATTATCTTGGTCATGATGTGACATCTAGGTAGGCGCAAACCCTAATTTTCCGAGATTAGGGTTTTCTCCACCATCAGCCTCCAGCACCTCCTAACCCCTTGAAGCAAACCCTAAGCCCTATCCTCCATTTTGTGTTCATTTGCTGTTCTTGGTGGCTCTTGAAGGAAGAAGAAGACTTTTGTAGTATAGAGAGCATCTTGGCAAGTGTGGAAATTTCATTTAAAGTTTGTGAGTAATCAAAACCTAATCTTTATCCATTAGGCTTCTAGATTTATGATTTTTCTCCTTTTTATCCACTTTTAGGAAAGTTTGGATGGATGGATTCCATAAGTTGGTTACTTTATGGATTCTTGAGGTCCCTTGAAGTTTATACGATCTGGATCTCAAGTTTGGTGGAGTTTTGAATCCATGCATGTGATTTTGGTTCTATTTTCACCATCCCGACCTGACATAAGCTCGAGACATGCATTGGAAATGCATGTATATACAACATCGATTTTTATAATGTTCTTGGAGTAAGGAAACCCCCTGGAAAGTTAGAATGGCTGGTTTGAAGGATTAGGGGCTTAATGCATTAAGCTGCCTTGATGAAGTATTCCCAACATGACCATATGGGTTTCACAACGTGACGATGAGGTAGGGGTGCTCGTTCACTATTTTTGACGAAGTCTATCACGACATGGTGGCATAACCATCGCCACGTGATAGTAGAATTGATCGTGACTACGTTGGATTGGGACCAAGTTTTTACTCGAGCCTAAGTTCGTTCTCCATGACATAACCATGGATTAATCACGACGTGGAAGTCAGCTGATGTCGATTTTGACCATAGACTTTTTGACCCCTTTGACTTTTAGTCAAATTTCTATCTTTAGAGTGTAGACTAAGGTGTAACCTTGTATGATTTAATAGGCTCGTTGTAACACCTGTTTCGTGAGCTGTGGTTTGTCTAACTTCGCGAGAGATGTGAATCTTCTCACTACACTATGTTGGATGTTATTTGTCTTTATGATACTTGCGTGGAAGACCATGTGGGTAGCCCATGGCACTTGGATATAAGACCATGAGGGTAGCCCATGACATTTTAAGTAAAGACCATAGGGGATGACACTTAGATGTAAGACCATGGGGGCAACCCATGGCATGTAAGAGGAAGACCATGGGGTAGCCCATGACATTTCAGGTAAAGACCATGGCGAATGTATGTATGGTATATGATATTTTGGGGAACTCACTAAGCTTTGTGCTTAAAGTTTATGTTTTAAATGTTTTCAGGCACTTCCAATTCTAAAGGGAAGGGCTCAGCTTGATCGAATTTCATCCCCTGAAGGCTTATTCCACATTGATTATTATGATTTTACACTGATGTTTGAGAGATAAATTTTAGTATGATTGGGTTATGAATAAATGTCTACGTGATATGGGTGTTTAAAAACAAATTTTTTACCTAGTACTTTTGGGTTTTAGAAGTTGGTATCAGAGCCTTGGTTTGAGGGATTTAGGCACACCCTCGGGTATGTCTCAAATCAAACGGAGGAATTGATAAATCTTTTGTAAGGAAAACAAACTTTTCAAAACATTTTTTCAAAGAAATGGGTGTGATGCGTGCAATCAACCAAGCTCAAGTAAGTGATTCCCAAAATACCCATACACGAATATTATGCTTTGTATGCTATTATGTGAGTTGCATTCTAGAATAGGGCTAAGGATACCTTCAAGAATTACATGATAGAATTCCCTTATATGTGTGATACCCGATATCCTAGGAGGAAGTGAATGTTATGTACTACTGGAATTATACATTGACAAAGTTAATTGCTAAGTGTATGTTTATAAATTGTATACGATTAGGATGATATAGCCTTAGAATGATTGATTTAGCCTTATTGCATGTTCCTTTTTTGGTTCTGGGATTAGGGTAGGATCATTTATTCGATATCCAATTTGATCTAGTATTTTGTATAATTTACATACATATAGAAACCAACGACGATGGTAGAGGTTCCTGGTATTGTAGAAGCAACTGAGACGAGGATTCCTAGGAGAGCCTAGGGAGTAAAGTAGCGAGATATGTATGTTGTTTAGAATAGGGCTCATGAGAGTTACCAGAGTGGAGTGACTAACAGGATTCAAGATTATTTTTAAGGAAAGTACGGATATGTGTGGAAGGTAGTATTGGGCCCATACTACTGAAAGAACATGATTTGTACTTGAATAAGGGAAAATCACGAAGACCCTAAGGAGCTTGTAGTGTGAGAGTTCCCTTGAGTATGTTTTGATAATTTACATGTTTTCTTTTCAATATGGTAGTGAGCACTCGAGAAAGTGGTTCTAGTTCAAGCTCTGGTGCTGAGTCGATTGACGAGAGGATACGCAAGTTCATTACATCAAAGATCACTTGTGGTATTTTGGATGCGACTCTTGTGATGTTTAGTACCATCAAGGATAGAATCATGGAGTTGTTGGATGATCGATTAGGGGCCTTTCGTGTATAGATTGTAGCTAGCTAGTTTGGGGTGCAAAATTTTCCCTTTCGGGAGTTCAAGGCTTGCGGAGCCCTAAAGTTCTTCGAAAGAAGAACCCTATTTCCACCAGACGACGGATTGTAGATATGTAGAATGCTCAGTGGCTGAGTTTCTGCCCTGAGGGATCGAATATGGGGTTTGCATCTTTCCTTCGGAGGGATTGAGCTCACGACTGGTTGGAGGAAGTTGGTCATGCCATAGGATCTGAGGTTGTGGAGGCCATGACCTGGATCGATTTAGTGATGAGATTCCGAGTGGAGTTTGCATCTGATATTCAGCTGCAACAATTGGCGAGGGAGTTTTAGGACCTTCGCCAGAAGATTCATACTATAACAGAGATCACTACCAAGTTCAAGGCACTACTACAAAACACCCCTTTATAACATGCAATGTGTGTCGTAAAACTCTTAGACGACACGCAAATGTGTGTCAAGGAAGGCCCTGTCATAATGGCAGACGACACGCTTTTGCGCGTTGTCTATTTACGACACGTATTTACTACACACAGTTACAAACCGCATTTACGATGTTCCTTTATGACATGCAATGCGTATCAAGGAAGCCCCTATCATAAAAGAAGACGACACGCCCTTGCGTGTCGTAATGTTATGACACACATTTATGACACACAATGCGTATCAAGGAATCCGCTGTCATAAAGGAAGACGACACGCCCTTGCGTGTCATAACCTCATGACTCACAATGCGTATCACTAAATCTACTATTATAAATGATGATGACACACATTTACATGTCATATACTTCAGTTGCCGGTTACGATACACATTTACGACGTACATTTACGATATGCATTTACAACGTGAATACACATAATAAGAAACAAATATATACCAAAACATTCAATTTCATTTACAATGTGAAATCTGTCACAACTAGCCTTTTTGACTAGGAAATTTTGTACTCTTGTAAACATCATCTATTGTGACACATGTGATTCTTATTCGATATCATGCACTATGCTCAATCAATGACAACCAACTTAATCAAGAGTCACAAGTAAAGCTCAAAACTCTATACAAAACGTTTTAAATAGTCAACTAAGGGTTGATAACCCTAAGAATCCCGGTTCAAGTTTATGATAGACTAGGATTTTCTTATTGGGCCTAATAGACCAATAAGCATTCAATTTGACTATTTTGGGCTTACAACCCTTAAATGGGATCTAAATGAACGCACATATACAAAACTTAATATTTTGGGCCATGTGGGCCTAAAATGGTTTAGCTTATCTCTAATGGGCCTCGTTGGGCCATAAATGACTCCACTTACCGTAATGGGTCGAGAGCTAACTAATTGGGCCACATAGGACCACGACCAAGCATGTAAGGCCCAAGTCACCCATCCTTCTTCTCTTCTTAGCCTTTCTCGTCCCAACTATTTAAAAAAAAAGGAGATTTGCATGAAAAGAGGTGGTGACACCTCATTTTTATTTGAAGGACAGCCAAGTTAATTACATAACATGTATCTAAGCAAGACTTTAACCATGGAGTAATAACCTAATTGAAAACCCCTCCCCTTTCTTCTTATTATCATCGGCCGAGACCTCACACACACCACCATCTTCATATTACCTCAAATACTTACAAGAAATCTCTCAAGAACTCCTTCATCTTCCTTTAAATTTTTGAAAATTAGAATGTGCTTCAAGAGGTTCTTCATCAAAATTCACAACAACTAGTAAGTTTTATTTAGAACTTCATAGTTTTAACTCCAAGTTACACCTTAAATCTCTTCTTAACCCACATTATTTCATGATCCATACACTAAAACTTCATAGAACTCGAGATCAACTCAAGGGAAGCTTGGTAGGGCCGAAACCTCACTCTTTTCTTCACCAAACCGAAAACAAACAAGCAAGGTGAGTTCATACCCCATTTATTTTCAGTTTTACATGATTTTTGGGGGAGAATACAAGTTGCTATGTGCTATATCTAAGTGTTATGCATGTTATGTGTGTATTTCTTGATTTAACATGTGATTATGAGTGAAAACTCTATAGATCTTGAAATCTCTAACCAATAGTAGTGATATTTGTAAACTAAAACATTTCTTACAACTTATTATAAAGATAAATGTGTTAAAATGTGAATATACATGAAAAACTAAACAAAATCTTGAAAAAAGGACCATTTTTGACAAATAAACAAAAAGTTGAGGTATTCAAGTTATTTTCGGTTTTTAGAGGGACTAAAAGAGTCATTTTATTTCAAAAATGGGTCTTAATGATATTCATGACTTCAAAAAGGGCCAAAAGTGAAAATTTCGCATAATGGGCCATATTATGGGCCATTACGTTTTTCTTGGCCTTATTTTGTAAAAATCTCGATTTTTAAGGACTAAATAGTTAATTCATACAAATTCGAGACAAAAATGTAAATCTTTAGATTTATGGGTTGAAAATGCCACTGTTATTAAATTTGGGCATAAAATGCTATTTCTACAAAAATTGGTTTGAAAATGTTACTCTTTTCAAAAATGGACTAAAAATGTGATTCTTAAAGAAATCGGCCAAAAATAACAATATTTAATTAATTTGGCCAAAAATGTCTCTATTACAAAAAGTAGATATTTTGTTGTTTTGGTAAACCTCGAACAAAAACAAAACAACAAAATAATAACAAATGGACGAAATACATCTATAACAATTTTATTGGGCCTAATACTCTCGTTACATGGCCAATGGGCCTTAGGGGGCCATTTAAGTGTATATTGGGCCTAATATCTTCCACGACATGTTTATTGGACCTTGCGGCCCATTTACATGTTAATTTGGGCCCGAACTATGGATCACATGTTTCTTGGGCCTTAGTGACCCATTTACATGCATATTTGGCCTAAATTACCCTTTTACATGTTTATTGGGCCTTAGTGGTCCATTTACATGCAGATTGGGCTTGGACTGAAAATCACATGCTTAGTGGATCTTAACTATCCCTCTACATATCCATTGAACCTCATATATTCATATACAAACTTTTGGATTTGAAAACTTAAAACATACACGTAAATATTATACTTGGTGAAATACATTAATCGTGAACAAGTTGAGAATCTAGGGAGACTTTTCGGTTGACACCTTTGAGTGTATGATCGTAGCCTATAGTTATAACTAGAGTCTCCTGGAGGGAGAGCGGGATTTTGTGTATAGATCTATACGGGGTGACCCCCCACGCCTTAGTTGTTCGCTACAGCTAGACTAGGCCAGTCTAGGACGACAAACCTTACCTACATCAAAACCGGCACCTAAAAACACCAAGATAGGCGAATTAGTAATTATCAAGCATGGTTGTAACGACTCACTTAGAGACTAACTTCATCTAAGATTTCGGTATATTAATACTAACCTCGACGATACTAAAAACATACATACATCCAAACACGGTCTTGGAAATTTTATGACATCAATACTCTTATAAGCAGAAAATATCAGATTCTATAGGGTCAATACAATTATATATTACCTTCTTTATACAACAGAAAACAAAAGATTTTTATGTGGATTACATCTTTATTATCGATACATTTTAGCTACAACAAACACACATGCATTAATACTTTATTTTGATACATCACGTTCAAACCATTTTCAGAAATATCGGATTTTCTGGTGTATACAAACAATTCGAAACTTTTCATTCAAATATTCTTATGAACTCACCAACATTATATATGTTGACATTTTTCAAAATAACTTGTATTCTTAGGGAATCGTTAAGAAGAAAGGACAGCAGGAAATGGTGGAATTTATTATATTTTGTTATCAACATACATTAAATATTTTGAACATGTAATATGGTACTTAATGTAAACAATGTTGGTTGTATTTGATATGCATGATGATGATGATGTTAAGTTTCATTTATATTCATTGTAATGATATTTCAATATGAAGTCACTTGCAAGCCCCCATGCGTTTCCGCCATCTGGTTCGGGGGTGTGACAGATTGCTATCAGAGCATTGTTTATAGTGAACTGGCATATCTAATCATACAAGATATGCAAGTATAAATACAATGGGACTAAACTACTCTGAACAACACAAATAAGATACATACCTATGGGCGCAAATAGGGTAACGACACAATAAGAAACAGTAAAAGTCTTTGGAGGATTTGAACATCGCGATTAAGCCCGGGCAACTATGTAGTCGTATTGGGGGTGAATGTAGCCTGATCAACTACATTCATTCAAAATACGACCAACATGTGTTCGGGAGTAATCATGATGATCAATGAATCAAACACTTACCATTTAATTATCCAAAGAGCTTATAGAACCATACCTAAAAAAAATTTAAAATACTATAGGAGTATTTGGTGTGCTATTTGTTTCTAGTATTTATATACTTTCGTGCAGACACTGTGGTCGGGTATCGTTAGCCAGGGGACCCCTATATCCCTAGTCAGGGAAAGGCATGGTGGCTTGACCTAGAGGAAGTACCAGAAGAGGAACATGAAGTAGAACTTGCAGATCGACCCGCTGAGGCAGTGGTGGACCTCGAAGAGGGAGAGCTCGAGGGAACTGATGATGATGACTCTAGTGCAGAGTCCGAGGTCATCAATCCTCCATACATGACCAGAGTATTGGCTTATCATATGGGCCCTGATGGCCCCACGTCTCATGGGCACATGATATTGGAAGATGGAGTCAACAGCAGGGGATACGACCACCCTACGATATGAACCGAGGTTCTTTGATCTTAGTGATAGAGGAACAACTGACCAGGCCCTCCCAAGCATGGTCCGATGCATCCGAGACATTGGCAACCAAGTTAATTACATAACATGTATCTAAGCAATACTTTAGCCAAGGAGTAATAACCTAATTGAAAACCCTTCCCCTCTCTTCTTATTATCTTCGGCCAAGACCTCACACACACCACCATCTTCATATTACCTCAAATACTTACAAGAAATCTCTCAAGAACTCCTTCATCTTCCTTTAAATTTTTGAAAATTAGAATGTGTTTCAAGAGGTTCTTCATCAAAGTTCACCACAATTAGTAAGTTTTATTTAGAACTTCATAGTTTTAACTCCAAGTTACACCTTAAATCTCTTCTTAACCCACATTATTTCATGATCCATACACTAAAACTTCATAGAACTCGAGATCAACTCAAGGGAAGCTTGGTAGGGCCGAAACCTCACTCTTTTCTTCACTAAACCGAGAACAAACAATCAAGGTGAGTTCATACCCCATTTATTTTTGGTTTTACATGATTTTTGGGGGAGAATACAAGTTGCTATGTGATAGATCTAAGTGTTATGCATGTTATGTGTGTATTTCTTGATTTAACATGTGATTATGTGTGAAAACTCTATAGATCTCGAAATCTCTAACCAAAAGTAGTGATATTTCTAAACTAAAACATTTCTTACAACTTACTATAAAAATAAATGTGTTAAAAATGTGAAGATCCATGAGAAACTAAACAAAATCTTGAAAAAAGGACCATTTTTGACAAATAAACAAAAAGTTGAGGTATTCAAGTTATTTTCGGTTTTTAGAGGGACTAAAAGAGTCATTTTATTTCAAAAATGGGTCTTAATGATATTCATGACTTCAAAAAGGGCCAAAAGTGAAAATTTCGCATAATGGGCCATATTATGGGCCATTACGTTTTTCTTGGCCTTATTTTGTAAAAATCTCGATTTTTAAGGACTAAATAGTTAATTCATACAAATTCGAGACAAAAATCTAAATCTTTAGATTTATGGGCTGAAAATGCCACTGTTATTAAATTTGGGCATAAAATGTTATTTATACAAAAATTGGTTCGAAAATGTTACTCTTTTCAAAAATGGACTAAAAATGTGATTCTTAAAGAAATCGGCCAAAAATAACAATATTTAATTAATTTGGCCAAAAATGTCTCTATTACAAAAGGTAGATATTTTGTTGTTTTGGTAAACCTCGAACAAAAACAAAACAACAAAATAATAACAAATGGACAAAATACATCTATAACAATTTTATTGGGCCTAATACTCTCGTTACATGGCCAATGGGCCTTAGGGGCCCATTTAAGTGTATATTGGGCCTAATATCTTCCACGACATGTTTATTGGGCCTTGCGGCCCATTTACATGTTAATTTGGGCCCGAACTATGGATCACATGTTTATTGGGCCTTAGTGGCCCATTTACATGCTGATTGGGCTTGGACTGAAAATCACATGCTTAGTGGATCTTAACTATCCCTCTACATATCCATTGAACCTCATATATTCATATACATACTTTTGGATTTGAAAACTTAAAACATACACGTAAATATTATACTTGGTGAAATACATTACTCGTGAACAAGTTAAGAATCTAGGGAGACTTGTCGGTTGACACCTTTGAGTGTATGATCGTAGTCTGTAGTTATAACCAGAGTCTCCTGGATATAGAGCGGGATTTTGTGTATAGATCTATACGGGGTGACCCCCACGCCTTAGTTGTCTGCTACAGCTAAACTAGCCAGTCTAGGGCGACAAACCTTACCTACATCAAAACTGGCGCCTGAAAACGCCGAGACAGGCGAATTAGTCATTATCAAGCATGGTTGTAACGGCTCACTTAGAGACTAACTTTATCTAAGATTTCGGTATATTAATACTAACCTCGACGATACTAAAAACATACATACATCCAAACACGGTCTTGGAAATTTTATGACATCAATACTCTTATAAGCAGAAAATATCGGATTCTATAGGGTCAATACAATTATATATTACCTTCTTTCTACAATAGAAAACAAAAGATTTTTATGTGGATTACATCTTTATTATCGATACATTTTAGCTACAACAAACACACATGCATTAATACTTTATTTTGATACATCACTTTCAAACCATTTTCAGAAAATATCGGATTTTCTGGTGTATACAAACAATTCGAAACTTTTCATTCAAATATGCTTATGAACTCACCAACATTATATATGTTGACATTTTTCAAAATAATTTGTAATACTCAGGGAATCGTTAAGAAGAAAGGACTGTAGGAAATGGTGGAATTTATTATATTTTGTTATCAACATACATTAAATATTTTGAACATGTAATATGGTACTTGATGTAAACAATGCTAGTTGTATTTGATATGCATGATGATGATGATGTTAAGTTTCATTTATATTCATTGTAATGATATTTCAAGATGAAGTCACTCGCAAGTCCCCATGCGTTTCCGCCGTCTGATTCGGGGGTGTGATAAAATCAAACCAGATGAAATCCAATTGAACGTAACTGAAATCAAATCAAAAAACTTAACATTATAAGAATTTCAACAAGAAAGAAAACGCAACTCAGAATAACTAAAATCAACCCAATTGGAAAAGGAGAATCTAAACCTTTTTTAAGCATTTCAACAAGAACAAAGAAATCCCAACTCAATGTGACTCATTTCACATCAAAAGGAAAGAAAATTAACATGGAAACGTATAGAGTTTAAGAATAAGAGTACCTTGTTCTGGTTAGGGGTTAGTTGAAACAAAGCGTATTCAAGATGGGTGAGAGGATCCATACCACAAAAACCAGACACAATGAGACGGGAAGAATGGACGGAAATTAAGGAGAATGTGTGTTTAGGTCATGTTATAGGACATGATCATGCACAGATCTACAAGATTGCAGAGTGTTTTCTAGGGAAAGATAGAGAGGAGAGTGAGACAGTAGGAAATGATAAGGTATTGCACATGCATAGGAAATGGGTAATAGGAAAAGAGTGGAGAGTGAGCCAGGAGCAACTTTTGTTTTTTTAACTGCTTTCCCCAACTTTCAATTTACCCAGTTGCAAGTTGCAGCTGTACCAAAGACTCCAACAAGTACTCCTCTTGTGTACTCTAGCAAAAAGTATTTATCGCATCCCCATACAAACAAATGCAACACATGAATAAATAATTATAGAAACATTATCAGGTGATATAGGAGGTCATACTCATACTCCTATTAATTGATATGCACAAAACCTTCAATAAGTATTTATATCATCCCCATTCAAACCACTAACTGAATGAGAATGACACCTTTAAAACAAGTGCCATTTTTTCAATTGAAACACACTTCTATACAATATTTATAGTAGAACTATATACATAGCCTTATCAATTAACATTGGAAGCACCCTGCAAAAGTAAATAGTAAGTTTTTCAGCAAGCAATTTTTAATTACCTAGTTTGAAATTGCAATGAAAGAGAAAAATAAAAGCATACTCATATCTTGAACCAAAGGAACAACATGGAAATGGAGTGATAAGAACAATACTAATTTCTTGTTCATTTTGCTACTTTTAAGTGAATCATTCATATACAGAAAACCTTTTGTTCTTTGTTCATAGAAAATGGTATGCGAGCAATGATGATCCATCCTGAGCATTGTGGCTCAGAGTGTGTATTCTTCCATGACTAGTTCTATCACTCAGATAACAGAGAATGGGAAGTTACACTCTAGCTACCTTGAGAAGGAGGACTTTTGGTGGAATGAGTTTACTTGGGGGAAAGAAGTTATAACGTTTTCCTGATACGTGATCAATGAAAACTAATACATACAATAAGAATTTAGTATCACTGAATTGTATCTTACAATCAAAATGAAAAAAATTCAAATTGAAAAAGAATAACAGAAACATAACATACCTAGAACTCAATATAAAGAAATTTCTTGTCTATCTATCCCATAACATGTGATAGTTCCTAGCAACACATAGCAAAAAACATAAGTCATACATAATATAAAAAAAAATAGTTCAAACCCAATAAAACTGTGAGTTTAATGAAAAATATGAACTTCAATGAAAAGAACAATGAAAGTACACGCACTGCAAGTTTTTAGCAAAATTGTTTGACTTTCATTTAAGTATTTGTTTCTCAGTTTCTATTTAGTTATATATAATGAAACAGGATTCGAAATCAGATACCAATCTTGCCAATTCCCATGAAGGCATGCATGACAAGTAAGAAAGAAAATCCGATTTTGGCAGCAATTGGAGTTAAAACCATTGCAACCGACCACCAAACAAATCATTGGACTTAATACCCGTTTTTGAAAATAAACTATTAAGAGTGCCGCAAATTTCAAAGATGGATTAGATGTATTGTTGTACCAGTTGCGATTTACAAATGATTCAATTTCTCTCCCAATGAGGTTACATATGACCTAATTTTTTATATGAACTCTAGAACTAATGCGTACCTTTCTCTTTGATAATTTAATTTAAGATGACTTTTGTTTAGGGATATCAACAGTACCGTCGTCTCTGCTACCACAATGTAATAAACAAAGCACCGTTAAAGGCCCTTCATCATCTTCCACTGCCCTTACTTCCTCCAATGACAATTTCGAACTCGACAGGGAAAGGAAATGGGTCACCAATAAGAAACCCCAAACTGCATATGTTTACAATTGTATGCGAGTGATGGGCCTATGCATACGTGAAGACACATGTGAGGGGTGCAGAAGGTGGCAGGTAGGAAATTAGGGCTTTTGGAGAGCTGTTTTTAATCATATCCTGGGAGTCGTCTATAGATTTGGAATTATGTTTCACCCCGTTGAGAAGGAAGTCCATATCTGAGGGCTGACCCGCCAATCGTTGCCATCTTCCTTCCCTAAAGCCATCGTCGTGGAATCTTCCTTCTTTGGAGCCACGGTCGCCAACCTCTTCGTTCCCTTAAGCCACCATATGGAACCTTTGAGAGAGAGGAATGTAGAAATTGAGATATATGTGTTAAAAAAATCCCTAGTCTCGATTTTGTATTGAGGAGAAAGGAACACTCCTAGGGCAAATGAAGGGAAACAAAGAAGGCAGGTTTTCTAATTTTTTTGGATTTCCTTTTCCTGCTGCTAGCTAGTTGCTGAAGAGGAGCCGCTCGTTTGTAAAATTATAAAGTGACATTTATAGATGACAACGCCCACCGTGTTTTTTTTGTGAGACACTAAATTTAGGGCATGAAAAAATGCATGTCCTAAATCCTTTAAATTTAGGGAGAGCTGACATTATTTTTAGGACACATGCTTTTGCGTATCGTAAATCTGTGTGTGCCATGGTTTGCGTGTCATTAAAGGGCTATTTTCTAGTAGGGGGGATAGGGCTTTATGTGTTCCACAGTATTTTACAGATGAGTAGATGAAGAAGACTATGTATCATGAAATGCTTAGGGATGACATTCGAGACTTTGTGAGCATGTCGAGCTTTTGGACCTAGGAGGATATGATAACCAGACCCTGGGAACATGAGATTGAGTTGGAGCTTCGGTCAAAGTGCAAGCTAGAGAAGGTTCAGATAGTGGTGGTCCTTGTGAAGAAGCCCAAGACTTTTGATTCTTGATCTAGAGGCCAGTAGGGCCAAAGCCATTACGACAAGTGCGGGAAACTGCACAACGAGGCATGCCCAGTGGGTGGTTCAGGCTGCTACAAGTGTGGCAAGACTGGTCATTTTTGCATAGATTGTACTCAGGTATCGAGTCTGAGTTGCTTCCATTTCAATCAAACAGGCCACAAGAAGGCCGACTATCCAAGGTTTTCAGAAATAGAGATTACAGACGATAGTACAGTGAAAGTTCCAAGTGTTCATCGGGGTTGCATTCTCAAGTTGTTCCACAAGAATTATCTGATAGATCTAGTCCCTATTACTATACGAGGGACTACGATTATTGTAGGCATGCATTGGTTGAGCTAAAATGACGTTATGATTAACTATAAGTGTCAGCTGGTGAGATTTAGAACCCCAAGTAAGGGAGAACTGATTATTCATGGGGATGACACTCAACGAGTACCGACATTTTGCTCAATTGTGAGGGCTAAGAGATATCTTTAGCAGGGATGATATGGGTATGTGGCTTATGTTATGGATTCATTGGTTGTGGAGAGGAAGACAGTGGGTGATATCCCTATTGTTCGAGAGGCAGGTAGAGTTCTAGATCAATTTAAGTCAAGGTGTGGCTTCGATAGCCAAGGCACCACACCACCTAGCACCACTAGAGATAAAGGAGTTGTCTATACAAATACAGGAGATGTTAGACAAGGGATTGATGAGGTCGATCAGTTCACCGTGGGGAACACTGACCCTGTTTTTAAAAAAGATGGATGGTTCGCACATGATGTGCATTGACTACCAGGAGTTGAACAAGTTAACGGTGAAGAACCATTATCTACTTTCTAGGATCGACGATTTATTTGACTAGCTCAAGGGTGCATCTTGGTTTTCCAAGATTGATTTGAGATCAGGATATCATCAAATGATGTTCAAGGATGAGGATGTGTAGAAGACTGCCTTCAAGAGTCGGTATGGTAACTATAAGTTTGGGGGTGATGGCATTCGACTCACCAGCGAACCAATAATGTTCATGTATCTTATGAACCGAGTGTATAGGTTGATGTTGGATCGGTCTGTGATAGTGTTTATTGATGATAGCTTGGTCTATTCTAAGACCAAGGAACAACCTGAGGAGCACCTATAGGAGGTTTTGGAGACTTTAAGGAAGGAGAGGCTTTATGCCATGTTGTCAATGTGAGTTGTGGTTACGTGAGGTGCAGTTCTTCGGGGAACATTGTCAATCAGAAGGGTATATCGGTTGGTCTGGCCAAGACCAAGGCAGTGATGCAGTGGAAGATTCGAAGGACACCATCTTAGGTTTCGAGTTTCCTTGGGTTAGCAGGTTATTACCGGAGGTTCATTCATGATTCCTCCAAGATTTTTGTCTATTTGACCTGATTAATGAAGAAGAATGTTACTTTTTAGTAGGGGGAAGAGTAGCAGACAATATTTGAGACTTTGAGCTAGAGATTGTGTGAGGATCCAGTTCTGACCCTTCCTAAGGGTATAAATGACTTTGTGGTTTATTGCGATGCATCGATTTTGGGTTTGGGTGCAGTGCTTATGCATAGGGTTCATATGATTGCTTACGCATCGAGTTAGTTGAAGCGTCACGAGGTAAATTACCATACTTATGATATGGAGCTAGTAGATATGATTTTTTCCCTCGAGATTTGGCGACATTATTTTTATGGGCTCACGTTTAATATTTATACATAACACAAGACCTTGAGATATTTGATGGATCAGCCAAACCTGAATATGAGACAGCGCGGATCACTTGTGAAGGATTATGACTATGAGATCTCGTACAATCCTAGAAGGCAAATGTTGTGGATGATTCCTTGAGTCGCAACGTAGTGAATACACTAATCAAAGATCTATGTTTGAGGATGGTTATCGTTTCACCACTGCTAGGTCTAATCAAGAAAGCATAGATAGAGGGGTTAAAGAGAGAGAATTGGAAGGAAAAGAGAAATTTAGGAGCTAGATTTCGTTATTTGTTAGAGATAGTTGTGGGATATTGACTCAATGTGGCAGGGTATGGGTTCCAGTTGTTGGCAGGGTTAGGCAGGCATTGTTCGAGGAAGCACACAAATTGAAGTTTTCGATCCATTCAAGGCCACAAATATGTATAGAGATTTGAGACTGGGCTACTAATGGCCCTACATGAAGAAAGAGAAATAGCGTAGTATGTTTAGCAGTGCCTGACTTGCCAGAAAGTCAAGGACGAACATCAGATACCCCACGTCAATATTCGACGGTTACCCATTCCCATGTGGAAATGGGAGGAGATATGGACTTAATCACGAAGTTTCCAAGGACACCATGTGGGCTTGATTCAACATGGTTTTTTGTCGATAGGTTGACCAAGAGTGCTCATTTCATCCCATTTCAGAGAGCATTTGTGTCGAGAAGTTGGCTGACATCTACATCGTAGAGGTAGTCGGTCGTAACAGGATTCAAGTTTCCGTGGTCTCCGATCGCGATGTTCGTTTCACCTCCAGGTTTTAGAGAAAGTTTCATGAGGATTTGGGTACTCAGCTGCATTTCAGCACAACATACCACCCCCATACTGAATCACAGAGCAAGAAAACTTTTCAAACACTCAAGGACATGCTGAGGGCGTGTGTGCTAGATTTTGGTGGGAGTTGGGATACTTATCTTTCATTGTCCGAGTTCTCCTACAAAAACAATTATCATGCTAGTATTGATTAATCTCCCTTCGAGATTGTTTATGGGAGGAAGTGTCGAACCCGGTTCGTTGGGGCGACGTCGGACATCGAGTTATGGGGAGTATTGAGGTAGAAGACAAGACTGCTGAGTTGATACAACAGGTGCGTGATCGGCTCAAGACCGCATAGAGTTTCCAGAAGATTTATGCTGATAGGCGACATTCAGACCTCGAGTTCCATGTTGGAGATTTTGTTCTTTTGAAGGTGTCAGCTTGGAAGGGTATCATCTAGTTCAGGAAGCGTGTCAAGTTGGCCCCCAAATTTATTGGTCCTTTCAGGGTTATTTCCCATGTAGGAAAAGTTGCGTACCGATTGAATTTACGCTTCGAGCTTAGCCAGATCCACAACACTTTTCATGTATGTCAGTTATGGAAGTTCTTGGAAGATAATTCCGCAGTGGTGCCCTTGGAGGACATTCAGGTTGATGAGCTCCCGGATTATGTAGAGAGACCAATTGTGATCCTCGATACGAAGATGAATACCTAGTGCAACAAGGTGGTGGGCTTGGTAAAGGTGTAACGGTAGCATCGGAAAGATTCCGAGTGAACTTGGGAACCCAAGGAGGAGATGAGGGAGCATTGCCCAAAGTTCTTTGCATCATCAAACTTTAAGGACAACATCTGATTTCAATTGGGGGAGAGTTGTAACATCCGGATCCTCGAGATATGAAATTTAAAGTAATTTATGAGTTTTGAGTTGGTCACGACATGGTGGAGGTAACACCATGGTGTGGCATAACTGCATGAGATGTGTATCTCATTTAGGTGTCACGACGTGACACTATCTTGGTCACAACGTGACTTATAGGTAGGCACAAACCCTAATTTTCCCAACTTAGTTTCATTTTAAAGGAAATGAGGTTTAGGGTTTTCTCCACCCTCAACCTCCACCAGCTCCTAATCCCTTGAAGCAAACCCTAATCTTCTCTTCTCCATTGTTGAGCTCATTTTGGTGTTCTTGGTGGCTCTTGAGGGAAGAAGAAGACTTTTATCGTGTAGAGATCATCCTTTTAAGGTTAGAAATTTCATTTGAGCAACCCCTAGACCTTTACCAGTAATCAAGTACCAATATTTATGCATTAAGCTTCTAGATCTATGCTTTTTGTCCCTTTTCTCCACTTTTAAGAAACTTTGCATGGAAGGATTGCATAAAGTTGGGAACTTTATGGAACCTTGAAGTCCCTTGAAGGTTATATGCTTTGGATCTGAAGTCTGGTTAAGTTTTGAATCCATGGATGTTATTTTGGTTCCATTTTCATCATTTTGACCTTACATGAGCTCAAAACATGCATGTCTATAAAGCATCGATTTTTAGAATGTTCTTAGGGTAAGGAAGCCCCCTAGAAAGTTAGAATGGGTGGCTTAAAGGATTAGGGATTAATGCATAAGCTGCCCTAATATGGTATTCACGGTGTGACCATATAGGTGTCACAACATGATGATAAGGGGAGGGGGCTCAATGACTATTTTGGACGGACTCTATAATGACATGGTGGCATGACCATCTCAACATGACAGTAGAATTGCTCATGACAGAGTTGGATCGAGAACAATTTTTTGATCGAACTTGAGTTCGTTCTCCATGACGTGACCATGGATTGATCACGATGTAGAAGTCAGATGAAGTTGACTTTGACAGTTGACTTTGTGACCCTGTTGACTTTTGGTCAAAATTGCTAGCACTAAAGTGTAGACTAAGGTGTGACCTTGTGTGATTCGATAGGTGTGTTTTAGTACCTGTTTCATGACATTGAGTTATGGTTTGTATGGATTCGTGAGAGAGGTGAATCTTCTCACTATACTATATAGGATGCTAGTTGTATTTGTGATACTTGCATGGAAGACCAAGGGGGTACCCCATGACAACTCTATGAAAGACTATGGGGGTAGCCCATGGAACTTGGATATAAGAACATGAGGGTAGCCTATGACATTTCAAGTAAAGACCATGGGGGATGGCACTTGAATGTAAGACCATAGGGGCAGCCCATGACATTTCAGGGGAGGACCATGGGGGTAGCCCATGACACTTGGACGTAAGACCATGGGGATAGCCCATGACATTTGAGGGAAAGACCATGGGGGTAGCCCATGTCGAATGTATGTATGGTATAAGGTATTTTGGGAAAGCTCACTAAGCTTTATGCTTACAATTTATGTTTTAAATGTTTTCAGGTACTTCCAGTTCCAAGAGGAAGGTCCCAGCTTGGTCGTACAGCATCCCTTGAAGGCTTATTTCACATTGAGTATTATGATTTACTTTGATGTTTGAGAGATGCATTTTACTATGATTTGTTTTTCAATAAATGTCTGTGTGATTTGGGTGTTTAAAAAAAAATTTACTTAGTATTTTTGGGTTCTTACAAGTTGTTGTAAGAACACCCTCAGGTGTGTCTGAACTCAAACTGAGGAATTGATAAATCTATTGTAAGAAAAACAATCTCTCCAGAATATTTTTGCAAAGAAAGGGGTGTGATGCATACAATCAGCCGATATTAAATAAGTGATTTCCAAAATACTCACACATGAGTATTATGCTTAGTATGTTATTATGTGAGTTACATGTTAGATTAAGGCTAAGGATACCTTCAGGAATTGCATGACAAGGTTAACAGAAGTACGATGGTATTTCTATATTTTTTTGTAAGACGTGCATGAAACAGATCCCGTGTTTGAGGACGACGCCATGTTTTGTTGATGCAGAAAGTTCCCTTCAGAAAAACCATAAAAATCAGAAAAATGATTTCATGACAAAACAATGGGTTTACCGTCAAACACGGCCCGTGTTTGGTGGATGTAGATTTCAACCATAAGAAATCCTTCAGTTAGTGTTTAAAGGTAGAACACGGCCCGTGTCTCATAAACACGTCCCGTGTTTGGTCTTTTTAACGTTTTGGCTCCAAATATATATATATATATATATATATATATATATATATATATATATATATATATATATGTCTAAAGGCTTCCAAAATACTGCTCCACTTCAAATTACTATATATATATATATATATATATGTGTGTGTGTGTGTGTGTGTGTGTCCAAAGGCTTCCATAATACTACTCCAGTTCAAATTACATGAAATAGACATCAAAACATGTGCACTACAAGTATTCTAATGAACTTACATGAGTTGACCATTATTTAAACTAATGTAGACACAAATACATGAAATGTGGTGCAAAAAATACTAAAAACTAATATACACGACGCATAAAATGGCATCTAACAATCTTCTTAATGCAATTTGTTAGGTCTAAATTTGGTTTATACTTTGCTTTTCTAGGAAAATATATTTTTATGTAATGTTGTATGTGTTTGCGGTTTGTGTGTATGACCGTACACGGCTGTACGGTCGTACACCCGTGTACCGCCCATACCTCATATATATAGGGTGAGGAGTGTGTAGAGGAGTTTAAGGCTAGTGGCATAAAGGAGAGTCATAGGAGAGGAGCATATTGTAGAGAGAAAAACTAGAGAGAAGAAGAGTGTGTGTGAGAGAATCTTATGTGTATGGAGCATCACTCATTTCTTTGAATACATCATTGATTCAAGTTATTCTTCTTCTTCTTCTCTTCTATTTTTATCTGGCATCATCCGTTTGATTGGGATTCCCCACCATCAAACAGATTTGATTGATACACAAGCAGATTGGGGACTTACAATTGGTATCAGAACGAGGATTGTATCAATCAATTTTGTTAGATCTGGAGCGTATTTGATCTTATTTTTGAAGGATTTCTGCGTTTGTGGATAGATCTCTGAAAATTAGGGGGGTTGTTCTTCGCGTTTTTCATAAATACGAATTTTTGATCGAGTTTTGGAGCAAAAAGGGTGAAAAACGACGTTTTTTCTTCGCATCTGTTGTAGGTGTGCGGCCAGTTGAAGGTGTATGGCCGCACACGCGTGTACGGTCCTTGGTGTACCACTCGGAGTGTGCAGTCCTCGGTGTGTGCGGCTCGGTGTACGGTCTTCGGTGTACGGCCACACATGGGAGTCCGGCTTCGGACGTTTACGGCTCGGCTTCGCTTCATTCTTGTCCTCGCATCTCAGCAGCAGAAGTCCTCACAACTTGCTTCCATTAAGAAAAGGGGGAAGCGAAATTGAGGGTACCAGGGATCGAACCCGGGTTTCCTCCCAACTCAACCACACGCCTTACCAACTCCTCTAGCATCCCTGGTGTTCCATTACTCCCTGATTTAAATGAAAGACTTCCTTTCGCACCTATTTTCGCAAATTTGACATTTTATGCCCAAAATTCACATTTCTTTTATTTTTAAATTCTATTTTTTTCCAAAAAATTTAGCTTTTAATTTTTAAATTTCTAAATTGACCTTTGACCTCAAATTTTGACTTTGACTTTAAAGTTTGACTTTTGACTTTAAATTTGACTTTCTCGTTTGACTTTCAAATTTTCAAGTTTAGCTTTTCGGTTTGACTTTTAAGTTTAACTTTGACTTTTAAAGTTTAACTTTTTGAACTTGAATTTTAAGTTTGACTTTCTCAGTTTTTAAGTCAAAGGACAATTAAAATAATATATAAAAAATGAGTTCCTCAAACACCAAGTTCAATGAACTTCCTTGGAAAATTTACGCGTGCATTACGAATTACTACATAGAGAAAATGAGGATCTAAAATATGAGAAGTATACTATTAGGAAAGAACAAAAACCATTAAAAGCACAATTAGAAGCCAAAATCAAGGATTTCCGAAAGCTTCAAGAAGAATATAGCAACAAGTGTGAAAATTACGATCACATTAAAAAAAAACTTGCCGTTGTAACTGAAGAACTTGACACTTTGAAATTAAGTGTGGAAAAATAGATGTTAGTTTCAAAAATTATTCTGTGTCAAGTAAGACAGTCGAGTCCTTAGTTGAAAAACAATTGAGTTTTAAAGATAATCAAACCATGGGTCTAGGGTATCACAGTGTTCCGCCTCCTTTTAATGACTACTATTACCCACCCCTTGAGACCAATGAGGAAGAAACGCCTACTTAGTATGGCCAAACCCCTATCCCAGCTTCAGTTAAGACTGAACCATCTGGGCCTACTGAGATTATTCAGGTGAACATTTATGATGCTTCTACTTCATGTGCAGGTAAAGTGGTAGAAGATGAGAACATGGTGAGCACTATTAAACAAACACATGACTCCTTGAACTCTGAATTTGTTGCTTCTGATCAACCTACTGTTGAGAAATACAGGCCACCAAAACAAGCGAAACCAACAGCTTGTTGTATGTGTGCATGTGGCAACTAACAGAAGCGAGGCAAAGGTAAGCCAGCAGGGGCAGGCAGAAACAACTTCCCAGTGAAGAAAAAGACATGTTTTCACTGTTGAACACCTGGACACATTACCCGAAATTGTCCTAATCGTGCATACGTTCCCTACTACGCACAAGGATGGAAAAATGCACCAAGAGGGAGATTCTCCAAAGGAAATCATTCGAGATCATATTAACGAAATGGTGACTGGAATGCCTAGAAGGCCAAGAGTCAAACCCACAAGGCCAAGAATCAAAATCCTAAGGGCAAGAAGGGAATTTCGGCCAAGAAGTCTAATCTAAGAGATGCTCCAGTGAAACAAAGACCGATTAGGTCAAAATCATCTCGGCAGCCGACTTCAAGTTCAAAATCAAGTGCTGAGGCACCCATCAGATAAAAAAAAGGGTTAAACCCAACTACAAATGGGTACCAAAGTTTCAATCTCCCAAATCAACTAATGAATCTAATATTTCTTCATCTTCTGTTAGAGATAAGCAGGATATGTCGTGAGAGAGAGTTCCTTGCAAAGATGACAAAGTTCAACCCAGTTTCAAAATGGACTAGGTTCCAAAGACCAACTAATCACGCTCTGTGTCAGAGCAGTTATGGAGGCATATCATCAGACTTCGGTTTGTTGGTAGTGGCTGCTCCTGGCACATGATAGGGGACATCTCTCAACTGTGCAACCCTCAGAACGTTAAGTGAGAGTATGTGTCCTTTGCGGGAATGGAAAGAAAGGAAGAAAAGAAGGGATCACACATGGGGTTAATGCTTAATGATGTGAAGAATTTTCGGATCTGTTCTGAGATTATGCGTGTTGTTCTCAGACCTTCTGGATGCATATTCAATCGGTGACTTACGGTTTGAGTTTTATTCTCTATACTTCTGAGTTTATCTTACACTTATTTATTTTGAAGACAAACTTTAATTTCTTATACTTTTTCGTTAGTAGGTATTTTGGGAGGTGATATCAAGAGAGTGATAACGGGCAGTCTAAACCAGTGTAAGGTACTGAATCTGAATTGTCTAGACTCTATGTTCAATGTGCTGGTAGGCACGAAGGATTTGACAGTGTGGATTTAGATAGGATTGTTTGGACTGACCATACGACGCTCGGGTAGATTGAGAAGTGAGATAAACATGGGAACCCTTGGGATACACTGAATTAATATGCATCTAGAATAGTGGTTCAACTTTTCTTTGATGTACGAACTTATGTCCTTAATTTTGGTTCTGATAGGGAGACCGGGGGGTTTTGATAAAGTAGGTCTGTAGGAAATTATTTTCTTGCTTTCCATCTGTCATACATATGTTGCTTCCTTTACGTGATTGGAAGAGATCCGACCTGGAATGCAACATATGCAACTCTATTTCTACGCACCTCCTTATCTATGAAATTCTTTCTATTTGTTAGTCCTATGTTGTCTCATCTGCGTGATTGAAATGATCCGACCTGGAACACAGCATATGCAATATTCTACCTCTCAGTCCCTCTATCCTAGTTAGCCATATGTTGTCCCCTCTAAATGATCGAAAGAGATCCGACCTAGGACACAACATATGCATCTATTTCTAAATATGTCTTCCTCCTTAATAAATGTTTACTAACCTAAAGTAATGAGTCCTTAGGAAGTTCTTGATAACCAGGGTATATCGGGAAGTGGGGAACATGTTCTAGTGCAACTAAAATTGAACCATTTAGAGGTTGTTTGTAGATCTCACTGCTAATTTAAGTGGACAACAATACTCGTGGTTGTCATAAGCTGAATGGTATATTTGGAAAAGTTTGTCAGTATTCTTCGTGTTTAAGTGGATCACAATATCAACAATTGACTAGATCTATTCATGAAGGTGAAGGTACTGATAAACAAAGTTAAGACTGTCTCACAACTTTGATCCCAAATATTTTTGTTTCTGTTAAATATTTTTCATAGTTTTCCTGTATGCACAAATTTAGGGGGAGAATTAAAAATTTTAAAAATCAAACAAAAATCAGAAAATTTCAAAAATCAAACAAAAATTAGAAAATTAAAAATCCAAAAATAGTGTTATTTCTGTTTTATTTCTTTTTCAAAAAAATCCAAAATCCAAAAAAAAAATTTGCTTCTGTTTTATTTTTCCAAAATATATGAAAATTCCAAAAATATTGTGTGCTACGTTTTCTTTTAGTTTTGTTTTGTCTTGAAAAGTGAATTCAGATGTAGATGAGACTCATGGAGACTAAATCGGAATTTTCTGAGCCAAGGCTTCATCCGTGATCATCGAATAGTTCGCATTCGAAGGAGCAAAAAATGAAGACAATTTTTTCAACATTCAATTTTTCTACCCCAGAAGCAAGGTGAAGCTGACTTGAAGATTATGTGACGGATTGCATTGAAGCCTCCTCAATCAGTGTGCTGCTATCAATGAACCTGCTAAAGTGATCCAGAAGATTGTTTCTCTCTGATATTCTCTCTAAAGATTCTCTCGCTGAAAGCACTATCTTTCATGTATCTTTTCAAGAAGCCTCATCACCCAACGTGCGTTCAATGCCAAATTCTGAAGAAAAGACCAAGTGCTCAAGATGAAGTTGTTAGGTTTTGAGCATTGTAACACTCCTAAGTGTACATGCAAGCCTAAATACCTTGGATCTATGTTTTCTCTATTATACATGAAAATATGAACTTTCCAAGGTATTACCCTATCTAGCATACAATACTTGATACTTGGGTAATCAAATGGATAGAATACATACCTTTGTTTGATGTAGCTTGTCTTCATGAAGCTTGAGTGCCTAGTGTCCCAAGTGTGACACCTCAAATGGTTCACACAACACCAAATGCACATGGAATGACTTGAGAGAAATGGAACACTCCTTGAAATCGTCTAGCCCTCATATTCACACACTAGTGCACGATTTCATGAGCCATGGGATTCTTTTATATGGTGGCTATTAGGGTTACACCATGTAACTCATAACTTTACCCATTCCTTATGCTCCATGGATTTTAACCTCCATGGAGTATCCATGGGTCACCCCATGGACTTAGTCCAACATAAGGAATCTTGGATCACAAGTCCACATATATAAGAATGAATGATTTATGCAATCAACCCATATATTTAATTAGTCTCCTTTTGATCACTTAATTAATTCCAAATTAATTCTTGATCAATACTAATTAAATAACCTTATTAATATATTAGAAATTATAATATATTAACAAACCTTAAGTGTTATTTCTCTCATTATAGTCTATCCAAATGCATGATGCCATGCAACCCAAATGGACCATGCCGGGTCGGGTCAAGTCTTACCAATTATAGTTATGGACTTAGACATTAATCCAACAGAAGTCATTTATTGAAGATTCATCATGTTCATCTTGAAGCTGTGAAGAATTTGAAGATTAATGCTGAAGTCAAGCTCCCAATGAAGATTAACAAGAAAAGCCAGCTAATTTTTAGGGGGAGCTTGTTGGGTCAATTAGAAAAGAAAACTATAAACCAAGGGGGATATTGTTGGTTCTAAATTTGGTTTATACTTTGCTTTTCTAGAAAAAAATATTTTTATGTAATGTTGTATGTGTTTGCGGTTTGTGTGTACGACCGTACACGGGTGTACGGTTGTACATCCGTGTACGGCCCATATCTCATATATGTAGGGTGAGGAGTGTGTAGAGGAGTGTAAGGCTAGTGGTCTAGAGTAGAGACAAGGAGAGCATATTGTAGAGAGAGAAACTAAAGAGAAGAATAGTATGTGTGTGTGTGTGTGAGAGAATCTATTGTAAGGAGCATCATTCATATTCATTCAATACATCATTAGATTCATCTTAATTCTTCTTCTCCTTCTCTTATATTTTGATCTGACATTATCCGTTTGATTGGGATTCCGCATCAACAAACGGATCTGATTGATACACAAGCACATTGGGGACTTACACAATCCTTTGTAAAATAGATCAATCCTTTGTAACTGTGAGAAACAAGTTCACTCTTTTTATCGATAATGACTACATTTCATGTTTTCATACACGACGCATAAAATGGCATCTACCATTCTTCTTAATGTAATCCTTTGTAAAATAGATCAATCCTTTGTAACTGTGACAAACAAGTTCACTCTTTTTATCGATAATGACTACTTTTCATGTTTTCTATTTGTCTATATTGGAACTTGTTTTTGATGTGGAAACTATACATTTGAGGTTTTGCGGTTGAGAATTGGCTTAAGGATGGTTATATACGTTTGGACTAGGATATATAGCCTTTCCTTATGTTTTGTCTAGGTTTCTAAAGAAATTTGTGAAATTTATTGGTTTCACACAAGGGCTAAATGTTTATTAAAATTTCCTCATCATCAACTTCAACATGGCCAACAAATGCATTGGCATTGTTGTCAACCGAGTTTTGTTCATAAGCAGGAGTTGTTTGAGTATTTGGTTGTATATATTGATTTTATCTAAACTGCTATGCATGAAGTTGATCAACATCAAATAAAAAAGTTTTGCAAATTTTTTGTTGTTGTGAGATTGCGTTCTCACACGTCTTGATTTCTCCACATAAACCATTTCGTTTGGTCCAACCAACAGACAAACCATTAAGAAGCATTATATGTACTTTATGTTTTATCTTTCTAACATTGGTTCTCCTGAGTGTTTATTAACATTCAAGTAAAAAGTGTTAAATACTTCAAGTAAGGATTCGTTACAAATCATTACAAAATAATCAAATCATTAAGGGTAATGGGTCTGCAGTCATCCCATACTTGCTCTAGTCACATGATATTAGTTTCTAAAGCATTCCGTATCTTATGTGCACTTTCACAATCATCAAATACTGATAAATTTCATGTGGATTGTCGGATATCAGTTTCTTTGGGGATTATTCATCAATCTTCATTTTTTTCCTCTCAATCTCAATAATTGTGAAACGGGTAGGCATAGAAGTTTCATAAAGAAGTAAAGTATTTTAAGTAGATTCACCATCTCTGATAATAATCGTTGGACTACAAGGTCCTTTTCCGTAAAAGTTTAAATACCATATTAACCCTTCCAAATAACATCTCATGCAAATCTTAAATTGAAAAATTATCCACTAAAAGAATCATCGTGTGATATTGAGCTCCAAAATTTTTATGACATTATAGGTATGAATCAACTGAAAATTTGTATTGATCATTTGATTGAATGATTGAATTCAATGATAAGTCACGAAATACATAGAATCGAACTGTACAAAAAGAAAAATAACCATATTAACAAAAATATGTCATATAAGCGACTCAAAGAAAATTGAAACTCTAAACGCCATTGAAAGAGTTTCATGGGTTTGTTTGACATGAAGCTTTTGGAAGCGTTTGGGAGTTTCTAGCTTTTAGCTTTTGATAAAACGTTATAGTTTAAACAAAAAGCTTCGTTTGGTAGTACGAGCGTCTACCTTTAGTTTTAACAAAATGTTCCGATTCTAAAAGCTACTTCATGTAGCATTTAACAAAACGCTCCTGAGCTTTTGAAATCAATTTCCATAATTACCCTTAAAAATATATTAATATATTTATTTATTTTTAATCAATTGTCCTTTTATGTAATTTTATATATTTCAAAAGCTTCCAACTATTTTTGTCAAACATTCATATAACAAATAAAAGCTACAACTTCCCACTACCAGCTAACTGCTATCTGCTTCCAGCTAACAACTACTTTTGCCAAACACGCCCCATATTAAACAAATATCAAGAATGCATCATTAGGATTGGATTATCAAACAATAGATTTAAGAACAAATAACCACCATCATTGTGGTTTATTGGTGATCACTTGAGATTTAAATACTCCAAAATAAAATAGGTATTATGTTCGAACTATATAAGCTTCAACCTTTGAGATGACATGTCGTTAGAAAAAGAACAAATGAGTTCGAAATTTAAGAACAAATAACAACTAGGAATACATCATTAGGAATGAATTATCCATCAATAGATTTTAGAATAAATAACCATCATTTAACAACCCAATTTTCACGTCCAAAAATTTCGTTATAAAACATTACATAAGAGCATTAATAGTTAAGACATTTTTTGATTAAACCATTTCACATCGAAAACCAAATTGAAAACCACAATATTTGATCAATCAAATATCAGAGTATCAATCCCAAAATAAACTCGTAACTGTGGAAACAAGAGAGAGTGTGTGTGTGTGTGTGACATGCTGCTACCGCGCCGGCTCCTTTCCCCTAGCTGAGGAGGTACCTAAAACCAAAACTGAAAACCGTAAGCACGAAGCTTAGTGACTTCCCCCACTGTACCACATACCATATAATCACATAACATACACATATTGTCAGGCATATCTGGGTGCCCGACCTACCCCTTCGGCCCTCTCGACCGGACATTGCCTAGCATATCTGGGTGCTGGCCTCCCCTTCGGTCCTCTCGACCGGATACTGCCTAGCATATCTAGGTGTTGGCCTCCCCTTCGGTCCTCTCAACCGGATACTGCCTAGCATATATGGGTGCTGGCCTCCCCTTCGGTCCTCTCGACCGGATATTGGGGAACTATTTCTCCCATCTACTACTACTACATAACATGTATCACAATATCAGTATCTATCTAACATGGTTGGGTATGACTACCCCTTCGGCCCTACTGACCGGATATCTCGGGGACTATCTCCCCCCTACTGTCACTAGCACATAGCATCATATCATACTAGCACATAAACACAACATAGGTAGTAGTAATCCCTAGATGAATATCACAGAGACAATCATCTACATACAACTCCTATTGGTGGGCCGGCATTGTGGCCGTAGACCCAACGCTACTGGAAGGTAACTCACCTCGAAGTAGCTGCTGATCTGATCGGGAACTGACTGTCTACTGCTGCTGCTGCTGCTCCGGAAATCCTCCGGCTGAAATTCCCACAACATACTCAATCAAACACTGCGAACTGCCCTTTGGGTAAAATGACCATTTTACCCTTGATCATGCCCTAAGTCAAAGTCAGAGTCAACTTTCAGTTGACCCGACTCACCGAGTTGGCTCTCCAACTCGCCGGGTCCCTACCCAAACGGTTGTCCTGAATCCTGTTTCTACTCGTCGAGTTAGGCGATGACTCGACGAGTTCTCCTTCTAAACTAATATTCAATTCCTTCATCCTGCTCGCTGAGTTGTATGAACAACTCGTCGAGTTCATATTCATCCGATGAACACTTATGCTGCGACTCACCTATTTGTATGAACAGCTTGCCGAGTCCGTTCTTGATCTAAGGAGATTGCCTTGAACTCGCCGAGTCGGAGCATTGACTCGTCGAGTTCCTCCATAGATGAGTTCAGCTTCCGACTCACTGAGTCACACTCCGTGGCTCACTACTCACTCGACACTACGAAAAGGGGACAAACTCGGAGACTTGCGAACCGACTCGCCGAGTCGTTACCATGCAATTACTATATGGTTGATTCTGCTTGAATCCAACTCATGCCATACATAGATCTGGGCTCCTAGGGCCTGGTTATCACGTAAAGTTTCCAACTTTATGTGTAAATAGACGACCATGAGGGTTTTAATGTCCAAAATGCACCAAAAGGGGTAGATCTAGGGCTTTCATGCAATATGGTTCCAAAAAGGCAGTAGATCTAAGCTCTTGGAGCTCAACCATGCCTAGATCTAAAGGTCAATCAACTTATTACAAACCCTCAAACATACACAATCTTGGAAATGGCTCAAAGAGGACTTTAATGGAGCTATAAGGGACAATAAGCTTAAAAACGGAGGGGAAACGAGCTATACCTCAGTGGAAACGTTGGAATGACACAGAGATGCTTGGCCTCCTTCTCCTCTTCTTGATTCAATCTTCTTTCTCCTCAAAAACTTCAAGAACACCACAAAAACACTTCAAACTCACAAGGAAACAAGGGTAGAGAGAGATATAGGCCTCTGAGGGTGAATGGGGGCGAGATTGGGGCGGAAAGAGAGTTTAAATAGGGTGCAAACCTCTGAAACTTAGGGTTTCATCCAACAGCGGTGACTCGTCGAGTCTGGAATATGGACTCGCCGAGTCACCAACTTAAACGTGTCCCGAGTCCCGTATCTACTCGGCGAGTCGGACCAATGACTCGTCGAGTCCAAGGCTAAAAAGAAGAGAAATACTCAAATAAGATTTACGTACCAGGAACCAGGTGCTACAAATCTCCCCCACTTATTTTAGACTTCGTCCTCGAAGTCTGCTGCTCGATCCTGAAACTGCTCGGGGTAATGCTCCATCATCTCGTCCACCGGCTCCCAAGTCCATTCCGAACCCTTGCGGTGCTGCCATTGCACCTTCACTAGTTCCACCCTCTTGTTCCTCAAATCCTTCGACTTCCTGTCGAGGATTGCGACTGGGCGCTCAATGTAATTCAGGCTGCCATCAACCTGAATATCCTCTAACGGCACTACTGCTGAGTCGTCCACTAGGCACTTCCGCAGCTGAGAGACATGGAAAGTGCTGTGGATCTGACTGAGCTCGACTGGTAGATCCAGCCTATACGCCACCTTGCCCACCCGGGCTACAACCCTGAAAAGCCCAATAAACCTCGGGCCCAACTTGCCCCGCTTCCTGAATCGAATGACGCCCTTCCAAGGCGACACCTTCCGGAGAACCATATCCCCAACCTGGAATTCCAAGTCGGATCGGTGCTTGTCGGCGTAACTTTTATACCGACTCTGAGCAGTCTGAAGCCTGCTCCGAACCTGCTGGATCCTCTCGGTCGTCTTGAGCACCACTTCGATGCTCCCCAGGACTCTCTGGCCTACTTCACCCCAGCATATCGGGGTCCTGCACCTCCGACCGTACAACATCTCAAATGGGGGACGGTCAATACTCGCGTGGTAGCTGTTGTTGTACGAGAACTCGGCCAAAGGAAGATCGGTATCCCAGCTACCACCGAAATCCAACACGCATGCCCGCAACATATCTTCCAAAGTCTGGATGGTCCGCTCGCTCTGACCATCCGTCTGCGGGTGAAAAGCGGTGCTAAAATGCAAACGAGTACCCAACTCGTCATCAAATCTCTTCCAAAACCTGGAAGTAAAA
Organism: Lactuca serriola; assembly: GCF_051521515.1. Classification (NCBI taxonomy): domain Eukaryota; kingdom Viridiplantae; phylum Streptophyta; class Magnoliopsida; order Asterales; family Asteraceae; genus Lactuca; species Lactuca serriola. The sequence goes on from NC_136416.1 coordinate 74,613,063, forward strand.
CGCACATCCCTGTCTGAGATAACCGATACTGGCACTCCGTGTCGCGCCACAATCTCCCTGATATAGATATCTGCCAATTTCTCGGCCGATATGCTCTCCTGAATCGGGATGAAGTGAGCGCTCTTGGTCAATCGGTCCATGATGACCCAAATCGAATCCACTCCACGCGCGGTCCTGGGAAGCTTTGTGATAAAATCCATCGTGATATCTTCCCATTTCCACAGTGGAATGTCCAACGGCTGCATCTTTCCATGTGGTCTCTAATGTCCGGCCTTGACCTTCCTGCAGGTCAAGCAGCGCTCAACGTACCATGCCACATCCCGCTTCATGCAGAGCCACCAATAATCTAGACGAAGATCCCTATACATCTTCGTCGTCCCGGGATGAATAGAGAATCGGGACTTGTGCGCCTCCTCCATCAAAATCTGGCGCACGCCTCCATGATACGGCACCCACACCCTACGGTGTAGTGTCAATAGTCCTCGGCTATCATAATCAAAGGAGGAAACCTGACCCACCACACGCTCGCTCTTCCGATGTTCCTCCTAGATAGCCTCCTGTTGGGCCTCCCGAATCTGCTCCAACAAGGGAGTCACTACGGTCATCCTCATGCTCGTATCCCTGATCGGCGCCGCCTTGTGGCTAAGCGCATCGGCCACCACGTTGGCCTTCCCCGGGTAGTAAAGGATCTCACACTCGTAATCCTTCACCACGTCCAACCACCGACGCTGCCTCATGTTCAAATTCGGCTGATCCATGAGGTACCTCAAACTCTTGTGGTCCGTGTAGATGGTACATCGAACCCCGTAAAGGTAATGCCGCCAAATTTTGAGGGCAAAAACCACCGCCCCCAACTCCAAATCATGCGTCGGGTAGTTCGCCTCGTGTGGCTTGAGCTGCCTCGAAGCGTAGGCAATGACATGCCCCCTCTGAATCAGTATCGCGCCCAACCCAAAAATGGATGCGTCGCAGTATACCACAAAATCCTCTATGCCCTCTGGCAGGGCTAAGATTGGCGCCTCGCGCAGCCTGATGCTCAGGTCCCCATCGAAAGGCGACGGCTTTCTTCGTCAGCCGCGTCAGGGGTACGGCTATCTTGGAGAAATCCTGAATAAATCTCCGATAGTAGCCTGCTAGTCCCAGGAAACTCTGAATCTCAGATGGAGACTTCGGAACCTCCTATCTCATCACGGCCTCGACCTTGGCCGGATTGACCAGAATCCCGTTCTGGTTGACGAGGTGTCCGAGAAATTGCACCTTGTGCAGCCAAAACTCATTCTTGGAGAACTTGGCATACAAGCTCTCCCTCCTCAGGGTCTCCAACACCTCTCTCAGATGCTCCTCATGTTCCTCCTGAGTCTTGGAATAAACCAAGATGTCATCGATAAAGACTATCACAGACTGATCCAACATCGGTCTGCATACGCGGTTCATGAGGTCCATGAACGCGGTAGGAGCATTGGTGAGCCCAAACGGCATCACCACAAACTCATAGTGGCCATAGCGCGTCCGAAACGCGGTCTTCTGCGTATCCTCCTCCCTGACCCTCATCTGATGATAACCCGAACGCAAATCAATCTTAGAGAACCAAGATGCTCCCTGAAGCTGGTCAAAGAGGTCATCAATCCTCGGGAGCGGGTAACGGTTCTTCACCGTTACCTTGTTCAGCTCCCGGTAATCTATACACATCCGATGTGACCCGTCCTTCTTCTTCACAAACAAAATCGGGGCTCCCCAGGGTGAACTACTCGGTCGAATGAATCCCTTGTCTAACAGCTCCTGCAGTTGTGTAGACAACTCCTGCATCTCAGGAGGAGCCAACCGATACGGTGCCTTGGCTATCAGAGGTGCACCAGGAACAAGGTCAATCCTAAACTCCACCTGTCGCTCCGGAGGTATCCCAGGAAGCTCCTCTAGGAAAACATCTGTGAAATCTCGCACCACCGAAACCTCGCTCACTGTTGCCTTACCTGCCTCCCGGGTATCCATCACGTACGCGACATATCCTGCGCATCCCTGCTGAAGGTAGCGTCTCGCCCTCGCTGCTGAACATACTGTGGGTCAACACTGCGGCCTCTCGCCATGAATCACTAACTCTCCCCCGCTTGGGGTCCTGAGCCGCACTAGCTGCTGCGCGCAATCTATCACCGCCCCATTAGGGCTCAACCAATCCATGCCTATAATCACCTTGTTCCCGCGCAACGGAATGGGAACCAAGTCTACCAAGTAGCGCTCCTCAAACAAACGCAACACGCAATCTCGAAACACCATCGATGCTCGCACCGATCGATCATCAGCAATCTCTACCTCTAAAGGGCAATCTAACTCGCCCGAAGTCTCATGAAACTTATTGCTAAGCGCAAGGGAAACAAATGATCGGGATGCACCCGAGTCGAACAACACCTAAACTGGGACGCCGTTCACATGGAACGATCCTAATGCATACATATACAAACGGAGCACATATCAATATCATAACATCATAAAAATAAAAGAGAGGGAAAGAATCATACCCGTCACCACATCAGGTGCGGCGCGTGCCTCCTCGATAGTCAACTGGAATGCTCGGCTCCTCACCACCGGAGCCTCTGCCTTGCCCTACCGGCCATCTGTGATCCGCAGGGTCGCTGGAGTTGGCGCCTTCACCGGCGCTGAAACTGTCAACTGGGAGCAATTGGCCTTCTTGTGGCCCCTCTGGTTGCAGTGGAAACACAACAACTCCGATGTCTGAATAACTGCTGCCGGAGCAGTGCAATCCCTGCTAAAGTGCCCAGACTTGCCGCACTTGTAGCAGCCTGATGATCCCAACCGGCACGCTCCCTCGTGCGCCTTGCCGCATTTCCTGCAGCGTCCCCGTCCCTGTTGGCCTTTCGGCCCCGCATCTGATCCCTTGGGCTTCTTCCCCGAAGCCCCTCCTGACTGGCCCTCTTCTGCCTTCCGTTTCCGGATGTGCTCCAAATCTATCTCTCTCTCCCTCGCCCTGGCAATCATGGAGTCCAAGGTAGGGCAAGCTGAAAAACTAACGTGCTCCCAGATATCAGCTCGGAGCATGTCGTGATAGCGGGTCCTCCTCATATCCTCTCACCAGCATACTGGGGCACCAACAAAGCCCTCTCCCGGAACTTGGCGGTGATCTCCGCCACAATCTCTGTCGTCTGTCTCATGTCCAGAAACTCCCTGGCCAGCTGGTGAAGCTCGACAGCCGTCGTAAACTCTGCCCTGAACCTGGTCACAAAGTCCGACCAGGTCATAGCCTCGATAGCTGAGGCTCCCAACGAGTCACCCACTGACTCCCACAAATCCCGGGCTCGGTCCCGTAAACACCCTGCTGCATACCTCACCTTCGACCCCTCGGGAAAGAAGCTAGTCAACTGTTCAGACTCGATGTCTGCAATCCATCGCCTGGCAGCAATGGGGTCTTTCACCCCGTGGAAATCTGGCGCACCACTGCCCCTAAAGTCCTTAAAGGACAGTGTGCGAGGACCCGACTGGCCAGATGCCATGTCGCTCCTGAACGCCCTGAGGCGATCCTCCATCAACTCGATGATCCCTTCCTTGATCGACCCGAAGATAATGGGAGTCGACTCAAGGATACCCCTAGTGATCTCGGACGCGATGAACTTGCGTAGTCCCTCATCTACCTGCTCGGAACCTGATCCCGAACCTGACACCTCTCCTGAACCGCCATCTACCGGCCTCGATCGAAGTACCACCCTTCTGCAATACATCACAACAATCATTAGTGATACTGATACCTCCTGAGGGATCACAACTACTTACAAGTTCCCTGGTCTTATCTTGGCCTTCCTTGGTTCGGGTACGGATCCTCTGCTTCCAGTAGTACGGGCCCATACTACCTTCCACATCTATCCGTACCTTCTTCAAGGACTACCTCGACTCCACTAGATCCCTTTCACTATGGTTGATCACTACTATACTCATCCTAGGCTCGCCCTAGGGAAATCCCCGACTCTATTCAATCCAGTCCTCAGCTGTTGTAGTCCTCCTTGTAATGCCAATTAGCCATTACCCGAATACCATCACACGTGACGAGGCTCAGATAATCCTTCGAGTACCCGACTCCTCCCTACAACGGTTGGACTCAAACAAGAGTTGCACAGTAGGATCAAATCCAGTACTCTAAGATTATTCAACCCTGATCACATGTGACGTGACGTATTCGCCTAATCGCTAATTCCCATTATTCAGATTCCCACATAGCACGAAGCAAGCAGCATTCAGACAAGGGTAACAATCTCAGTCAACTCTATCTGCTTACAAGAACTGTACTAGCATAAAGTGCTAAGCTCATACTATCAGGCATAACCTAATCAGGCTATCCTACTTGTTGTCTACTCAATAACTAACATGCATTTTTCATTCAACCGAAACACATAAAGCAGGCACATAAGGCATCACTCCTAGATCCTTAGTCCTATTCTAGCATGCTGTTCTACAAAAGCAGATAAATATAACATAAACTTGTATGGGTACTTTGGGGAATACTTACTTGAGCTTGGCCAGTCGCACACATCACACACTTCGTTCTTTCTCGAAACTCTTTTCTCAATTTTAGAAAACATTTTCTTTTAGAAAATCTTTTAATCCCTCGATTTGAGTTCAGACATCCCCGAAGGTGAGTCCGAATCCCTCAAACCAGGGCTCTGATACCAACTTGTAACGACCCAATTTTCACGTCCAAAAATTTCGTTATAAAACATTACATAAGAGCATTAATAGTTAAAACATTGTTTGAGTAAACCATTTCACATCGAAAAGCAAATTGAAAACCACAACATTCGATCAATCAAATATCAGAGTATCAATCTCAGAATAAACTCGTAACTGCGGAAACAAGAGAGTGTGTGTGTGTGACATGCTGCTACCGCGCCAGCTCCTTTCCCCTAGCTGAGGAGGTACCTGAAACCAAAACTGAAAACTGTAAGCACGAAGCGTAGTGAGTTCCCCCACTGTACCACATACCATATAATCACATAACATACACATATTGTCAGGCATATCTGGGTGCCCGACCTACCCCTTCGGCCCTCTCGATCAGACATTGCCTAGCATATCTTGGTGCTGGCCTCCCCTTCGGTCCTCTCGACCGGATACTGCCTAGCATATCTGGGTGTTGGCCTCCCCTTCGGTCCTCTCGACCAGATACTGCCTAGCATATATGGGTGCTGGCCTCCCCTTCGGTCCTCTCGACCGGATACTGGGGAACTATTTCTCCCCTCTACTACTACTACATAACATGTATCACAATATCAGTATCTATCTAACATGGCTGGGTATGACTACCCCTTCGGCCCTACCAACCGGATATCTCGCGGACTATCTCCCCCTACTGTCACTAGCACATAGCATCATATCATACTAGCACATAAACACAACATAGGTAGTAGTAATCCCTAGATGAATATCACAGAGACAATCATCTACATACAACTCCTATTGGTGGGTCGGCATTGTGGCCGTAGACCCACCGCTACTGGAAGGTAACTCACCTCGAAGTAGCTGCTGATCTGATCGGGAACTGACTGTCTACTGCTGCTGCTGCTGCTCCGGAAATCCTCCGGCTGAAATTCCCACAACATACTCAACCAAACACTGCGAACTGCCCTTTGGGTAAAATGACCATTTTACCCCTGATCATGACCTAAGTCAAAGTCAGAGTCAACTTTCGGTTGACCCGACTCGCCGAGTTGGCTCTCCAACTCGCCGGGTCCCTACCCAAACGATTGTCCTGAATCCTATTTCTACTCGTCGAGTTAGGCAATGACTCGACGAGTTCTCCTTCTAAACTAATATTCAATTCCTTCATCCTGCTCGCCGAGTTGTATGAACAACTCGTCGAGTTCATCTTCATCCGATGAACACTTATGCTGCGACTTGCCGAGCTGTATGAACAGCTCGCCGAGTCCGTTTTTGATCTAAGGAGATTGCCTTGAACTCGCCGTGTCAGAGCATTGACTCGCCGAGTTCCTCCATAGATGAGTTCAGCTTCCGACTCACTGAGTCACACCCCGTGGCTCACTGCTCACTCGACACTACGAAAAGGGGACAAACTCAGAGACTTGTGAACCGACTCGCCGAGTCAGATGAACGACTCGCCGAGTCGTTACCATGCAATTACTATATGGTCGATTCTGCTTGAATCCAGCTCATGCCATATATAGACCTGGGCTCCTAGGGCCTGGTTATCGCGTAAAGTTTTCAACTTTACGTGTAAATAGACGACCATGAGGGTTTTAAGGTCCAAAATGCACCAAAAGGGGTAGATCTAGGGCTTTCATGCAATATGGTTCCAAAAAGGCAGTAGATCTGAGCTCTTGGAGCTCAACCATGCCTAGATCTAAAGGTCAATCAGCTTATTACAAACCCTCAAACATACACAATCTTAGAAATGGCTCAAAGAGGACTTTAATGGAGCTATAAGGGACAGTAAGCTTAAAAACAGAGGGGAAACGAGCTATACCTCAGGGGAAACGTTGGAATGACACAGAGATGCTTGGCCTCCTTCTCCTCTTCTTCATTCACTCTTCTTTCTCCTCAAAAACTTCAAGAACACCACAAAAACACTTCAAACTCACAAGGAAACAAGGCTAGAGAGAGATATACGGCTCTGAGGGTGAATGGGGGCGAGATTGGGGCGGAAAGAGAGTTTAAATAGGGTGCAAACCCCTGAAACTTAGGGTTTCATCCAACAGCGGTGACTCGTCGAGTCCGGAATATGGAATCGCCGAGTCACCAACTTAAACGTGTCATGGGTCCCGTATCTACTCGGCGAGTCGGACCTATGACTCGCCGAGTCCAAGGCAAAAAAGAAGAGATACTCAAATAAGATTTACGTACCAGGAACCAGGTGCTACACATCATCAATATGGCATATTGGTGATCACTTGAGATTTAAACACTCCAAAATAGAATAGGTCTTAGGTTCGAACTCGATAAGCTTCAACCTTTGAGATGACATAATGTTTCGTTAAAAAAGAACAAATGAGTTTGAAATTATATTTATATTAAAGCATCTGAGTTCTTATAGAGTGGAAGTTGTAATATAAAACATTTAATAATGAAATAACTAACTTTACATCACTTGGTAGCAACCAAATTTTAGGCATGACAACATACAGCTGTTTATAATGCTTGAAAATATTCTTTATGTTGGGAGATCATATGTGTTTATAAAGCTAGAAATTTTTTATGTGTTAGGTGATCAAGAGCATGGACTAGTGTAACATCCCAAAAGTCATGACCAAAAGTTTCGATTTAAACCAATAAATAAAACCATAGTTATTCAACCATTCCATCAAAACATGAGTCAAAGTATTTAGAAACATTATTATCAGAGTTTCCAAATCAAAACATCAGAGTAAACATCCCAGGCTAAACATCATGGTGTGTGCAATGCAGTTATCCCGAGCTCTTCTCATTACAACTGGAAGTACTTGAAACCAAAACTGAAAACCGTAAGCATGAAGCTTAGTGAGTCTCCCCAGACTACCACATACCATACACATAATCACATATACTGGGCCCCCGCCCCCGCATCGGACAGTGTCAGACATCAGGCCCCGCATGACATTGATCCCCGCTCGGTATATAGATCTGTTTATCCGAGGCCCCGCCTGTGTCACACCCCCAAACCAAGGATGGTAGAAACGTCCAGGGGTGGAGGACTTCATATATAGTATCACAGCAACGAGTATAATAGTGTTCAAAGTAAATACAACCATCATAAATATAATTGAAAAAGTTACACCATAGTATGTGTTTACATGTTTCAAATCAATTACACTATGATGACAAAATGAAATGTTTAACGATTTAACGTCCCATCCTCAAAAGTTGTTGATTTCTTGTTTCACTGATTTCCTGAGAATACAAGTAGTTTTGAAAGAGTGTCAACAATTAAGTTGGTGAGTTCATAAGAGTTTTATTTGAGAAAGAAGCCGTTTTCCTTGTAAAAGCGATAGGGTATGATTTCATAAAATTCAATACTTTCTTTATTGAATGTAAAATGAACGCTTCTATGTTATGCAATAATGTACCCTAGAAAGACCCATAGATTCCTTCTATGATCACCCAGTGTAAATAAGTTATATAAAATTTAAGTTAAATAAACCTTCAAATATAATGGGTCTGCCCTAGGTCCACAACCAAACAAGGAACAAGAAGTAAGGCGGGCCCACCAATTCTAAGTCGATTTGCGACTAAATCCTCATATTACTCTAACACGTACACATAGCAATTATAGCTGAAGTCTAACAATTCTAGATGAAACGTAGTTTAATATTATGAAAGTCATGTAGTGTAAACCTGGTACTTAGTAATGTATACTTCAAAAAAAATCCCTTATTTTCCTTCTAAAACGTTATGTAGCCTAAAATCCCAAGACCGAGAATATGTGTGTGTTTTGTACTTATAATGTTTATAATAGTAATGTGTTTCCAAAGATAATCCAATATTTTCCTTATAAAATTCATGTTGTCCAAAATCCCAAGACCGAGAATATGTGTGTGTTTTGCACTTATAACGTGTTTGTAGTTTTAAATAGATAAATCCCCTTTTCAAAGTAGAATTTTCCCTGTAAACTTGAAAGATTGTTAACTCCCTATGTGAATCGTTATAACCGTACTACAACAAGAATTAACCTGCAACAACGTTTTCCAGACGTCAAGATCCTATAACTCTTGTCACCCGCAGACCTGCAGGTCCGACTTAGCTAGCAGCTAGGTGTGGGGTGTCAATCCCAATATAGATTTATACACAATTGTCACGCTCTCCCTACAAGGGACTCTGGTTATAACTTACAGGAATTGGAACCCGTACTCTAAGAGTACGATGCAAGAATTGTCTCACAACTTACGTTAACTAGTTTACATATAGTTTGAGTACAAAACCTCTTCTGTGGTGGAAGTGAAATCACCTTTTATGTAATAAATTCTTGATATGAAATCCATAAACTATTACTATAATAGCTTATCATGTTGTATATGAAAAACCCGTTTGATTTGAGAGTAAAACCTTTTTCATGTAGTATGCTTTTATTGTAAAACGCATAAACTATCCTTATTGTAGTTTATTATATGTGTTCGAAATGAATGAAAAACCTTATCATGGATGACTATTTCTGTTTATGATGATAAATTAACAAAAGATGCATCCAACAATTAGAAACTTATTATTATGCACTTTGCTCAACATATTACAAAATGTTGTTAATAATGTGAGCTATGTAACTTGTTTTTAACTTTTTTACACTGTTTTACGAAAATCATAGAAAAATCGTACAAAGTCGAAAACTGAATCCGTAACCTCTGAGAGTTTAGAAAGTGTGTCTAGTTTATTCATAATTTTTATTATGATTTTTAGAAGTTCCTAACTTGTGTGAAAACGTTCATATTCACAGATTGGTCCGAATTCGTTTCTGAAATGATAGGCAGTTTTGTAAAAATCACCATAAATTGTAGAAAAATCGTATGTAGATGTGCAAGTAGTCATTTTAAAGGTATGAACATGAGCTATTTGAATATTAAATACTTTTGAAAGATATTAAGTTTAAGATAGTCAAAACAGTCCGTGAATAGGACTCAATGTTTCTGAAGAAAGCTGTTGTTTGAGTTTAGTTAAGTTTTTGGTGTATTAACTTGTATTCCCCCCCCCCCCCCTAAAACTTGAAGAAAACATGAAAATGTAGGGGTATGAACTCAACTTGAGCAATTTCAGTAGATGGATGATGAAGAAAAGAAGTGTTCAACTCAAGAACACTTGGGAGATCCTTGAAGATTCGAAGATCTAACAACAAATATGACGATATTTGTGTAAGGAACCCTTGATTTGATTGAAGAAGTGTAAAGAAATCAAGTGAGGGATGAAATATCTTACTAAGGTGGATGAGAAGTCAAGAACTCCTAGAGGAATCTCAAGAAGTTGAAGAGACGTGAGAGAGAAAAAGTGTTTTCGCTTTTTGATGAAGTGTTGGTGATTCTAGGGAATAAGGGTGGTATTGGTTAATTGTGTGTGTGTGTGTTCAAGGAAAATTTTGGGGAAAGGTAAAAGGTACAAAGAGTGGGTAATGGCTGATGTGAATAGTGACATAAAGCATAAATAGTGGGTTGGTGGTGTTATAGCTTTATGGGGAAGTCAACACTCCACCCTAATATCTTACCCACTAGATTTTATTCTTGAACAAAGACTTCCCTCAAAATGTGCTTAATTTATGAATATATGGGGTCTTATATGTCAAAATATAAGTTTGGGTGAAAATCCCATGCTAAAATAATCAAAAAAAGGCTTAAAACGGACTCGTGGTCGAAAACCGGGAGAAATGAAGCATCCTGCGAAGTTGCTCGGATAGGACCGAGGTTCGGTCCCCTGCAGCCATGGACCGAAGGTGAATAGATGCGAAATGGCCCGAAGGCGAAATAGGCCGAAGGCGAAATGACCCGAAAGAGAAATGGACTGAAAGGAGGTTCGGTCCGAAGGGGGAGGTTCGGGTTCGGGCCAATACAGCTTTGGTCCTTCAGTAGATCGGTCTAGCGGGTTTCGGTTCAGCAGGGTTCGGTTCTAATAGGGAAGGCTTCGGTTCTCGAGGGACTTCGATCCTATAAGGTGTTTTTCATAAGAACTTCCTGTTTCGAGCGGTTTTTCACCAAGTTAAGTGTCGGGATGACCCGGATGATTCTAAAAAGTTGAAAGGAGTTTTGAGAGAGATTTCACATACTTAGAGAGATTTCACATACTTGGAGAAAGTTGGGAGATATTTCACATACTGCGAGAGATTTCACATACTTGGGAGAGATTTGGGAGAGATTTCACATACTTGGAGAGATTTGGGAGATATTTCAGATAGAGAGAGATTTAGAGAGACTTTATTTGCAACTTTTGTGAGTGTTTAACTTCGAAATGCACGGTTTGCGAGCCCCGTTTTGCCTTGTTATGAGCGTTATACGCCCCCGAAGGGTATGTATTAATGTTTTACTGAGTTGTTCCATCAGTTACACTGATTAGGGTTTATATATTTAACGGGCCGAGACAGGAAAAGTCCGTTAAAAATTCATAACTTCTTCATCCGACGTCCGTTTTCGTCTTTCTTTTTACCGTTGTACTACTAGTAACGAGACCTTCGATTCTCGTTTAGGTTGTGTCGGCTAAAAATCACTCAATCTTTATTTCGAGTTTTTAGCTATCTACTGCTATACCGAAACTTAGAAAAATCATAACTTCCTCATACGAAGTCAGATTTTGACGTTATTTTTATGAAAATTCTTGGTTTAACGAATACTAAAATTTTCATGTAGATCGTAAGGGCTAAAAAGTAGTTTATCGAAAAATCACTTTTTACGTCATACGGCATCGTGCCGGTTTGTCCCAAAACTTCAGAAAGCCATAACTTCTTCGTTATAACTCGGATTTCGATGAGGTTTTCGCCTAAATGTTTCTAACGAGGTTCTTTACAACTTTCAGTAAAATAATTTTACTTATTTTCAACTTTATATTTTCGTTAATTTCAATACTTAATTTTTGATTGGAATCTCATAAGACTTCTAATACATTATGAATGATTCTAAACATAGTTTTACTTCAATTCTAGTAAAAACTATCTCTTAGAACTCAATTCTCAAATTCATATAATATTTCATTATATTATTCACTTTTCAAATTACATAACACGATAACCGAGCGTGTATGTTACATACACATACAATCGCTACCATATAATCATGCTAACACATAAAGAAAACATATGCAGTACCATGTGTTCCAGTCCTAAGGCCTCGCCTATCATGGGCCCCGCCCCTTCTCTGCTAATGATGAGATTTGGAACCTTCTCCACACTCAGCTAGTAATGAGATACGGGCCCCCACCCATACTCACCTCCCTAGCAGGCACACATACAAGTATCACAAAGACAACAAGTATAACTAAACATGCACATAGTTATCGGGTACACCCCAACATCAAACCGTAGTCCTGAATCATACATATAAACATTCCTCAAACCCCGCCCGTCATCAGATCGAAATCCAGAAACATATAACATAAATACATGTCGGCATTTGTGCCTTCGATCCGTTCAAACGGGAGGAAACTCACCTCAAACGCTGAAGCTCACTACAAGAAATCCCTAGCTGTAGTCATGCTGACTCCCCGAGCTATCCATGCCAAATATCACCCAATTAAAAATTAGGTTCCAATCCGTAATCCATAATCCTTACTTAGGGAGAAAGGACCGTTTCATCCTTGGTTAAACAAGACACAAAATCGAGGCCTAAGCCCAAAACCATAATTTCCATGAAAGCCCATCAATGGCCCAATTTTCCAAATTGGGCCCAACCCCTACCTGGAACAACCCTTTTGAATCCATTCTATACTTCATAACCCTCCAGGGATCAACCTTTGTCAAAGTCAAGTCAAGGTCAAAGTCAACATCCAGGTCAAAGTCAATGCTCCGAGTTGACTCAAATCGTCGAGTTATTCCTTTAACTCGGTAAGTTCCCATAAACCTTAGAATCGTGATACTGCGAATGAACTCGTCGAGCTCTCCCTTAACTCGTCGAATTCCTACCCTCTTAACAAAATTGGGTCATACTCACATCAACTCGTCGAGTTCCTTCATGAACTCGTCGAGTTCTTTAGTCTGTTTACTCCTTAATGCATTAAGCGCTTATTCTTAATATCTGAACCCAATACTCTAGATCTAGACTGGAAATACCTTTTAGAAGGGCAAAATTTCCAACTTTACTCATTAATCCCTTCCTAAAGAGAATAAGCTCAAAATCTAACCCAAAAGACCAAAGACTTAATCCAAAACCCACCAAAACTACAAGATAGACCATAAGGTCATAGATCTGGACTCTAGGGACTAAAAGATCATGTAAAGCTGTAAGCTTTATCCACATGCATGGCCATTTGGAGCAAGAAAGGCCAACATAGAAGCTCAGAGGTTGCATGGGACTTCCATGGCCATAAAGTTGGCACCTTTATGCAATGAGAGCCCCTGTAGACACTAGATCTGAAGTGTTTGCCCTAACGGGGCGTCCAAATCCTATCAACCATCATACTTGGTCCAAAACACACAAAAGGTGCTAAAAAGTAGATCTAATAAACTATTAGGCAAGTTTGAGACTTGATTACCAGAAAGTGATGAAAATCGAGAGAGGTTTCCAGATCTAGCAAATCTTTCTTGTTCCTTCAAACTTTCCTTCCTTCCAAGAACTTCAAGCACCCACAAGAACACTCAAAATGGCTCACAATCACTCACAATAGCATTAGGGTTTCGAGATCTAGGTTTAGGACAGTGGAGGCTAGAAATGAGGCCAAACCCTATAGCATAAGGTGTTTAAATAGGGTGCAAAATCCCGGATCTAGCGTTTCCCAAACCCCCTCCAACTCGTCAAGTTGGTCCTCCCCAACTCGTCGAGTTGGTCTTTAAATTCCCGCGTGCCCAATTATTCCAACATGCCGGGTTCTCAACCTTGAACTTGACGAGTTGGCCTCTTAATTGAAGACTTTCTTTCCTTAATTAGCCTTTTGAATTTCGGTGTTACAACTAGCTTCGCATTGGTCACCTATAGATAGATCAACGTCAAGGCTATGGGGAGTGTCACCACCTACCCACCGAAAAAGTGTTACCACCTCTACGTCACGTTAGCTTCACCACCAACCTACTAGACATTGGAAATGGTTACCACTCCACAATATTCCTTTTTTTATTATTTTTAGATTTTTAACATTATATTAAATAAAAAACATAATTTATAACATAAATAAATTTTTTGAAAACATAAAAAAATAAAATCATATTTCATTAATTAAAAACATTGAAATTTAAAACCTAAATTACTAAAATAAACATAAAACATACCAAATAAAACATTACACTACTAAAAAACATAAAATTTTAAACATAAAAAACCATAGAGAAATACTACTCGTCGTTGTTGTCGTCACCGACCTCATCCGCTTCGTCATTATCATCCTCATCCGCTTCGCCGTCACTGTCCTCATCCTCTTCGTCTTCATTGTCATTTTACCCTTGGAGTTTTCTTTCTCATACGTGCTCGGTCAAATTGTGACGTAGATTGTGATGTGTTTTACAGTTTTGTATTTCCAAAATCCTAGAGAAGTATGTCGGGCTGTCAACTTGTATTACTGCAGGTGGATTAAGTATATCGTTTCCGGTATATGAAAAATTAGCCATACCCTCTTCTTCTGTTGTCATGTTATGTAAAATAACACAAGCAGTCAACACCGTCATTAGTTTTGCCCGATCCCATGTTCGTGTCTAATGTTTGATTATGTGTCACTTTTGTTTTAGGACTCAAAACGCTCGTTCCACATCCTTCTTTGCAGATTCTTGTGCTAACTTGAACAATTTTTGTTTTTCATTGGCTAGAAATGAATATGACATGACAATTTTAGCATACTCTGGATATATCCTATCACCTAGGTAATACATATACTTATATTCATTTCCATTCACAACGTATGACATGTTTGGTGTTTTACCCTGCAAAATATTGTCAAGTAACGGAGACGATTAGAGCACATTTATGTCATTGTTTGACCCCGTCATACCAAAGAATGCATGTAAAAACCAAGGTTGTAAAAAACGCTCGAAGTTAGCTAGTCGGTGGACTGGGGTTAAGCGATTAATCGGCTAGGCGGAGATTAATCGGGGACCATTAATTGTTAATTTGCTGAATTTTAAAAAGTTAAATATGACTAATATCATATTAAAGTTCATAAATACCACTGATATCATAACAAAATAAGTTAATATGATCAATACAATGCTAATCATGCATGAAATAGTATCCATTGAGAAAAACTTCTTCAAAATGTTAAAATTTCATCGTTTTATACTGTTTCACTCATTATGTGTGTAGGGATTAATCGCTAGGCGCCGTCTAATCGGTCGAGTGGCGTCTAGGGATTAATCGGAGATTAATCGGGACCTAGTCGGGATTTTTACAACAGTGGTAAAAACCATAGGTCTTGTGAAACAACTGCCTCTAATATAACAGTCGGGACCCAGTGATCACCTCGCGTGAATTGACCACGCCACACATTAGGACAATTTGCCCACACCTAATGTGTACAGTCAATACTGCCAAGCATCCCTGGAAAACCATGTTTAGTTTGATGCGGGACATACAACTGTTCGACATCACTTTTAGTCGGCTGTCGCAAGTATATGTCACGGTAAAGCTCTATAACATACTCACAGAATATATATATATATATATATATATATATATATATATATATATATATATATATATATATATATATATATATATATACTCTTGACCCGTCCTCTCAGATATTTTCAAATACTCATCAGATGCGTCTGCGGCTATGTCATATCCCAATTATCTAAGAGTAGACGTACATTTTTATATTGTAGTAAAATCACGTTTACTTCTAGCATCCCAATTTAATTGGAAAAACTCATAATTACATTCCAAATCTCTAGCTATACGTAAGAATAAATTTCTACTAATACGACGTTCTTCAAATTTCGATAGATCATATAAAGTATCAAAGACAAAATAATCACGTAACAAATGTTCATTTGCTGCCTCTCTATCCCGATTGATCCATTTTGTACGTTTCTTCTCGCCGTGTGAACTTTCGTTTCTCTCACAAACCATGTGTTGTGCCGCCGATAATAGTGTGTGCAATACCAACTCGTCATCAGATGAAGAAGAAATTGAACCGGAAAAATTATCAACTTTTTTTAAAGTGTGTGAATATTTTGAAAAAGTGTCACAAACGGTCAAAATCGATTTCAACCAATCAATGAATCCGTTTTCATCCATCTCCCCGTTCATCCCACAACCAAAGCACCGACCCTTAGGGTGGTGTTCACGTGTTTTACGACGCGCCACCTCAGCAATTACACGTGTTTTTCCTTCCCCAATCCGGTTAGCATAATGTCTTCATATATTTCTCGACTATTTCAATAGACTTGCAAAATCACTTTTTAAGATCTAACAGTTATAATACATGCACTGAATTCAATTTAACCATTTTGTTACTCAACTAATTTGATTTTGACACTTGTATAGCTATAGAACCAACATACGATTTTCCTTTCTCTTGAGGGATCCTTCTCACCTCTTGTTGATGCCAACGTAGCAAGTGCTTACCCCACACTTAAATGGCTTTTCAAACACCCAAGTCTTATTGACTCTTCATTTCAAGCCAATTATATATAAATATTTAATTTGTTGTTTGATCGCTCATGTTGATTTCAATTTATTAAATCCTTCGATGATAAGATGTCTTTGATAATTTGTCATCAAAATATTATCAGATAGTAAATATATTATTTTTGTGAATGATTGATGGTTTGGTATATGTCTTAAAGTGCGTTGGAGATTTAATTTAAAAAAAAAAATTATTGATTTATTGAGTTTTTTTAAAGTCAATAAGTAAAAAAATATGTTTATTAATATGAAAAATGATTTTTAAAATAACTTTTTGTTAACTCTTACAAAAAAACGAGAATTATCAATGTAACCATTTTCCCTAATTAACTATCCAAAATAGCCAAAAATTATTAATTGTTTAAAAATAGCCCACGAAATTGTTAGTAATTAGAGTGAGCTACTGTTTCGCCAACTCGTCTACTATTTTAGGTTAATTGTCAATTTTTTTTATTTCGAAAATCTAAAATTGTAGGTTATTTTATAACCTATGGTTTCCTCTTGACGAACTACGGTTTCCCAAACCGTAGTTTACGGTTCTAGGTAAAAGTCTATGGTTTTAATTTTTTATTTTTTTTAATAAATGGAGAGTAGTTTTACAAAAGATATTTTTTAACAAAATAATTGTCAAAAAATACTCTACAACTTACAAAAAATATTTTTTTATCAGAATAATTCTCAAAAAACTACTCACCATTTATTTAGAAAAAAAAAATTAAAACTGTAGACTTTTTACCCAGAACCGTAGACTACAGTTTGGGAAACCGTAGGTTATAAAATAACCTACGATTTTAGATTTTCGAAATGAAAAAAAAAAAATATAGTTAACCTGAAAGAGTGGACGATTTGGCGAAACCGTAGCAATTGCCCTAAAACTATAGATTTCCCCATTTGACCGCAGTCAACACTCGTTGAACGCAGTCAACTTTGGCCAAACTACTATCTCGTGGGCTATTTTTGGCTAATGTATTTTTTGGGCTATTTTTGGATAGGTAATTAGGAAAAATAATTAATTTAGTCATTTCCTCTAAAAAAAAAACTGAGGTTGCAACAAGTTATGATTCTAATAATGATTATAAGTTGGTTAAGAAGGTTAAATAAATATAAAACCTAAAGTGTAATAATATATAAACTAAATTTCAATATTAAAAGAATATATATTTTCTTCTACTTATAAAGCTATGTTTTTAACTTTAACATATTATACTTAATTTATTAGGTCTAATATGTTGTTGTATGTAAACCATAGCTACAACTTTTGAACAATTTGTATAAAATACTTAAATTGTTAATTTAAATATAACCTTATAGGATCAACTTAAATATAAATTTTAGTTCAACTTAAATAACCTAAATAATGTTTTGTAAATAGTTAAAAGTGATAAATTATAGTGTCTTTCTAACAATGATTATAATTTGGTTAATAAGGTTAAATAAGTATTAAACCTAAAGTGTAATCATAAATAAACTAAATTTCAATATTAAAATAATATTTTTACTTCTACTTATAAAGTTATGACTTTAACTTCTAGCATATAAAACTTAATTTATTATATTTAATATGTTGCTGTATGTAAACCATTATCAGTTTAAAGCTATAACTTTTGAACAGTTTGGACAAAATACTTAAATTGTTAATTTAAATATAACATTATAGGCTGAACTTCAATATAAATTTTAGTTTCACTTAAAAAACCCAAAGAATATTTTGCAAATAGTTAAAAGTGATAAATTGTAGTATTAAATGCAAAAGATAAATTGTAATATCAATTTAACTAAAATATTTTTCTTAAAGTACTATTTTTATAATCGTTAAAAGTTTTCAAATAAGTAACTTAATAACTTACAAAAATAATAGTTAAAAAATAACTTTATATAAACAATTATATTGTTACCTTTAAAATCAAAAATAATTCTTTGATGTTTTAAATAATTACAATGATAGAGATTAAAATGTTAAGCAAAAAATTTTAAAAATTAATTAACAATAACAACAACTATAAATAACATTAAACCATATATCATATTTAATTTTATTTATGAGTAACCTGCGGGTAGAGGTCATTCAAAAGATTGAGATTATACAGTTTTAATAGATGTATATATTATCATATAATTCAAAATAACCAATATATTATATCAACTTAGCATACGAATTATTATATCAAATTTAACAACATTATTGTTATATTAAAAAACCTATATCTCTAAATATTTCAGCTATATATATGCTTCCGTGCAACGCGCGGGCATTCGCCTAGTATATATATATATATATATATATATATATATATATATATATATATATATATATATATATATATATATATATATATATATATATATATATATATATATATATATATATATATATATAAAGGAAGCATTTTTCCTTTCATCACATTCATTTGAAACTCCCATGTATTTTTCCCTTCACCACATTCATTTAAAACTCCTATAACTTTTCAATTTCTTTCAAATAATGATTATAAGTTGGTTAATAAGGTCAAATAAATATCAAACCTTAAGTGTAATCATATATAAACCAAATTTCAATATTAAAGAATATCTTTACTTCTTGTTGGGATAATGATGTTGCATCTTGGGCTCGTTCCTTTTAGCTCAGTTTTGTAGCCGGTTTGGGCATGTCCAACAGTGCATTATTTTCTTCTAGGGTTTTAGTATTTAAGGTGCATGCATGCATCCTTATTAACTAACGTTTTTATTATTCTCATCACAGTATTGTAAACCCTAGCTCGCCTCTACAGTGGAAGTTCTTTATCGAGCTCTGTTGAGGCGTGACTACGTTTGAATCATAAGCTTTATATTGATTCTATATTGTGTTCTTTGTCTTGTTTGATTTAATAGTTTGTTCTCATTAATATACCTGTGAAAGATTTAAACGATCAAGAGATTTATTCTCATCACTTCTACTTATAAAGTTATGTTTTTTAACTTTTAACATATTATACATAATTTATTAGTTTTAATATATTGTTGAATGTAAACCATTATCATTTTAAAGCTATAACTTTTGAACAATTTATATAAAATACTTACATTATTAATTTAAATATAACATTTTGAGCTCAACTTAAATAAAATTTTTAGTTTAACTTAAACAACTCAAATAATATTTTGTAAATAGTTAAAAGTGATAAATTGTAGCGTCTTTCTAATAATGATTATAAGTTGGTTAATAAGGTTCAATAAATATCAAACCTAAAGTGTAATCATAAATAAACTAAATTTTATTATTAAAATAATATATTTACTTCTACTTGTAAACATAAGTCTTTAACTTTTAACATATTATAATTAATTTCTTAGGTTTAATATGTTGTTGTATGTAAACCATTATCAATTTAAAGCTATTACTTTTGAACGGTTTGGACAAAATACTTAAATTGTTAATTTAAATATAACATTAAAGTATCAACTTAAATATAAATTTCAGTTCCATTTAAAAAACCTAAAGAATATTTTGTGAATAGTTAAATGTGATAAATTGTAGTGCTAAATGCAAAAACTAAATTATAATATCAATTTAACTAAAATATTTCCGAAGGATATTTTTATAATCGTTAAAAGTTTAGAAAAGTAGCTTAAAATAACTTATAATAACAATAGTTATTAATAACTTTATATAAATGGTTATATTGTTACCTTTAAAATCAAAAAACAATATTTGATGTTTTAAATAATTATAATGATAGAAATTAAAACGTTATACAAATAAATTTTAAATAATTATCTAACAATAACAACAACTATAAATAACATTAAACCATATATTATATTTAATTTTATTCATAAGTAGCTCGCGGGTAGAAGTCATTCAAACGATTGAGATTATGGAGTTACAATATATATATATATATATATATATATATATATATATATATATAATTAAAAATAATCAATATATTATATCAATTTGGTATACAAGTTATTATATTAAATTTAACAACAACGTTATTGTTGTATTTAAATATATATATATATATATATATATATATATATATATATATATATATATATATATATATATATATATATATATATATATATATTTAAAGATTTCAACTATATAGGTGTTTCTGCGCAACGCGCGGGCATTCGCCTAGTATATCTTATAAATGAATCATTTTTCTTTTCACCACATTTATTTGAAACTCCCATAACATTTCAATTTCTTTCTAACGATAATTATAAGTTGTTTAATAAGGTTAAATAAATATCAAACCTAAAGTGTAATCATATATAAACTAAATTTCAATATTAAAATAATATTTTAACTTCTACATATAAAGTTATGTTTGTTAACTTTTAACATATTATACATAGTTTAGTTTTAATATATTGTTGGATGTAAGCCATTATCATTTTAAAGATATAATTTTGGAACAATTTGTTTAACATACTTAAATTTTTAATTTAAGTATAACATTACAGGGTCAACTTAAATATAAATTTTAGTTTAACTTAAACAATCCAAAAGATATTTTGTAAATAGTTAAACGTGATAATTGTAGTGATTTTTTAATAATGATTATAAGTTGGTTAATAAGGTTAAATAAATATCAGACCTAAAGAGTAATCATAAATAAACTAAATTTCAATTTTAAAACAATATCTTTACTTTTACTTATAAAATTATGCCTTTTACTTTTAACATATTATATTTCAATGTCTAAAAAACCATTATATTTTGTTAGGTCCCAAATCTGTGGGGATCTATCTAATGATCAATCAATTGCAATTGAAATGAAGAAGAAGAAGATTAAACAGCCAAGCTTGCATACAATTCAATCATGAAATGTCGAATACAACATGGATAGACCGAAAACTAGCTAGAACGACCAAACCTGCCTCTGACAACCTGACAACAATTTATAGCAATGCAAATCAGACCGAAAACAGGTTTTCGGTCAAAGCCCGACCGAAAACCTAGCTAGACCGAAAACTCATGCAAACACAAATGATGTCCAAAACACATCCCTAAACCATCCATGCATTAATGCCTAGCCCAAACCAAATATATTAGCCCTTCAATCTCCCCTTTGGTTTGGGGCCAGCATGATTCAGTCTTTATCGACCACCAACACATTTGACGTTCCCATAGCTCCATACCATATCTCCTTCTGTATAATGTCAGCAACCATAGTTGTGTATTCCTTAGCAGCAGGCTCAAAAATATCTTCAGCCACCATTATCTGATGAATAGAGAGTTGATGAATATCCTACTTTCCGAATTGTAGCAAATCCCTCTTGTCATATAAACGAATACATCCATGTTTAAGTTTGATGACAGCAGAAGCTGTAGTTTCATCAAACACCCAGTATAACATGGATTTCCGAGATCCATCTGGATGATTATGAAGGATAGGAATCTGCTTTACTTGATTGGTTGCGGGCCACATCACAGATTGAAGAGGCTGATTGGTTTTGGGATCTATGACATTTGGGTAAATCTTGATGATAGACGATGCTGTTTTCATAGAGGGAAAGCCCTTTTCCACTTGACCTTCTAAAAACAACCTGAATTGTGTTGCATTGGGTTCATTTGTTGGATTTGAAAACGGGGCTTTAGACAATTATGTAAGATCAATCCTGGTCCAAGAATTGAAATCGTGAGCATCTTTATACAGTTCGGTATTTCCACTCTTCCTTTTAACAATCCACTTTTTCAAAGGGTCATGGAATCCCCATGAGACGATCCCAGACCTATCACCATATATATCTCTGAAGCGATTTTCTCCAATGTCAGTAACGGTGATCTCTGGTCGATTCACGGGAGCATTCTGATCCGAGTTCTTTTTGAACAACAATTGACCCTTCTCAGCAGCTTTGGCTTGTTTAGCACGTTTTAATTCCACGATATGAGGAGCCTGTACTGGTTCTTTTTCAAAATGATTGACAACCCTGGTTGATTTTGTCAGAGGTGTAACTACGGGAGCGTCTTGATTAGGAAGATAGATTATGGGCTCACTGACGGATGATTTAAACTTGTCACCAAATTCTTCTTCCAACTTCTTCTTTAGATCATAATAACTGGCGGTCAACAGACCAAAGTGCGTCTGAAGATCGGTGATCTGTTTTGATTTTTGAGCGTTTTCCTTGAGAAGATCAGCAACTTGATTATTGAGCTTGATGTTCTTAGTTTGAAGATCTGCAACTTTGATATCAAGCTCGATATTTTTCTGGTTTAGTACACTAATCTCCTTTCTCAAATCAGGCACTGAGGTGTCATCATCTCCAGATATATTCTCCTCAAAGGATATACCTTTTTCGCGTGAGGAGTGTGTTGGACTTAAATTCTGAGCCAAATGCATGGTAGGCCTTACAGAGGCAACGTCATGATAAGGCCTTGGAAGAGACGAACTCAAGCCAGCAGATGAGCCACCAACTTCATGAATCGAGTTGGGGCCTTCCTGAATGGGCATGGATGAAGAAGAGGTAGCAGTTGTGAGTGGAGGAGTCTCTTTGGTTTGAGTTAGGTCAGGAAAAATAACTCCCACCCGTGGATCAATTCCTTGTCTTTTCATCGTGGGCTGGGAGGTCAGGTATGTCTGAGCTTCACTCACAATTGGCTCAGATGTAGAAATCACCCTTTCAAGTGGAGGAATCCCTGAAGAGGTGTCCATTTGAATTGAAGAATCAGTCGTTTGAACGGGAACAGGAGGCTCAACTTCTTGATTGTCAACATTTTTCCTTATCTTCGGTGTTGGATTGGCTCCATCATCGATATCATTGAAGATGTCATCGAGATCTTCATTTGACAAGGTGTACTCAGGTCTAGTGAATTGTTCAGCAATATCATCTCTGTCATAGCCGGACAGATCAACTCTTTCATTCTCTTCTCCTTCCTTAGCTTCGGTGAATTCTTCTGTGGAACCTCCATCAAAATCACCTTGAACTGTCACATTTGAGGAATTTTGCTCCTCAACCACAATGCCAGTTCGAGCAGCAGCAGTTTCTTCCTCATGGTCTGAAATGTCGATTATATCATCATTTATATTTGCATATTCTGATGATGCATGATCAGTTGAAGTCTACTCAGGTGACCCATGGGATTCAGAAGAGTCGGTCAGCTCGGCAAATTTTCCAAATTTTTCTAAAGGGTACTTCCCTTGGAACATGATTTTCCCTTTTCGATTTTGCTTCATCAGACTGATTGTGTTTGGTCCAAAAGCCTTCATGTCGAGAATCTCTCCCGTCTTGGCAAGGTCCGGAAAGCGGCAGTTGAGAAAAATCTGGATGAACCGAGGGTAAAGCAGGAATTGGTCCTTCACCTTCTTTTTGAAATTAGTGACCATTTCTTCTAAGATAAATATTAAGAAGTTGAAGTCGATTCCTGCTGCCAGTGCAGTAATAGCTTGAGTATTCCTTGAATAGATCTCGTCCGCTCCACCCTTAAGCCCTGATATACAGTTAACAAACACATGAGCCAGAAAACTCTAGTATGGAGGTAACAGCTTCTTGAGGGTCGGTGGGAAAACGCCTTCATATCCCATCTTTTTAAGGTACTCATCAACAACTCGCAGATCAATATCGGTAGGATAACTAGCCTTGTCATCAAGGTTCAATCTGTCTCTGATAAACTGCTCAGTGATGACAATTTTACGTCCTTTGACCATTGCTTCGATTGTATGCGCTCCGTTGCTTTCATTTCTGATGCTAGCTGAACTCCAGAACTCGTTGATTAAATCCAAATAGATTATGGGATTCCAAGTGAGTACTGAGAAAATGCAGCATTCACGCAACCTGAACATCATTGACTTGAATTCACTGTGCGCCATAGGAGGATCATCAAGAAAAATGCAAACATTGTGACTTTCTGCAACCTTGAAACTTGCCATTTTATCTGCACAAAACAGACCAGATGAGAAATCTTTTGATTAAAATGCATTGAATTTATTTCTCAATTTAATTCCTTTTGTTTGGCCATTTTAATTAATTTTATAAGTCAAAAATTAGGTTCTCGGTCAAGAAAGTCAAACCGAAAACCTAAGGACCAACACACAAGTCAATACCGAAAGCCAGAGTTCACACCAAAATAAGCTAGAACGAAAGCCAAGAAGGACAATTCTCAGCTGGACTGAACACCGTCTGAACTGGCTTGACCGAAAACGGCTCGGCTTGGACCGAAAGTCGTCTGATCTGGCTAGACCGAAAACGGCTCGGCTTGGACCGAAAGCCGTCCGAACCGAAAACGCCGACAGTTCATATATTCGCGATTTCCCATTTATTTCACGGTCGGTTTTCGAATAAAAATGCATATCAGTGGTCGGAATTGCAATACCTTTGATGATTTGAAGTCGATTGAACCAAAGAACACACCAAAATTTTCGAGATTTTAGAGAGGAAAAAGAGGTTTTCGGTATTCTTGAGAGAATGGGAACCGAAAATGATTTCATGTTGTTCTTTAAATACCCGGTTCAAGACCTGGTCCAAACCCGATTTCCAAATATTAATGGGCTGCAACATTTTTATTTAAAAATTGGTCCAATACCCAACACTTTATTAAAAATAATACTCTTTGAGGATTAATTCAGAAAAATAAAATAAAATAAAATAAAATTTCCTAAGATTTATAAATCCTAAAAGAATTAAAAATAGAATAAAATAAAAATTGAAATAAAATTTTAATTCAAACCTAAAATTAGGTCTTTAACTAAAATTAATAATTTTTGTGATTTTGGGATCATAGTTGTTAGACAATCATTTGCCATTTATTAGTACCTCTCCTTTCATGAATAGATCTGGTCAATCACCAGTATTGTGGTCCACTTAAACAAGAAAAATTATGACAAATTATGGACCTGCTATAGATGACAAGACAAGTTGATCCTATGTTGCTAGATAATATTTCCTAAGGACCATTCATCTGACGACGACCAAGAATATTGTTGTCCACCTAAATTGAGCAGCAAGTTCTACAGACAATCTAGAATTGTTCAGTTTTAGATGTATTAGAACATGTTTCCCGCTTCCTGATGTACCCTAATAATCAAGAACTTCTGAGATACTCCTTACTTTAGGTGAGCAGACTATTATTCATAGAGAGGATATAGAGATAGAATGTTGATACCAATTGTTAGTCCCCAAATCTGCTTGTGTATCAATTAGATCCAATTGATGGTGCAAAATCCCAATCAATTGGATGATTTCATATTAAAATAGAATAGAAGGAGAAGAAGAATAACTTGAATCTATGATGTATTCATGAAATAATTGATGCTCCATACACATAGTTCACACACAATCTTCTCTCTTGTTTCTCTCACACCTTAGGAACACACACTTAAGCACTTGGAGAAATTCTTATCACCTCACCCACCTAACACCTATATATACATGGGCCACAAACTCAAGGCCGGACCGAAAACCCAATGCTAGACCAAAAACTCATGGGTTTTCGGTCCAAGCTACAATTAATCCCAATATAAATGATAAAACAATAAATGCTTAGAAAAGCAAAGTATAAACCAATTTTAGATCCAACAATCTCCCCCTTTGGTTTATAGCTTTCTTTTCTAATTGACCCAACAAGCTCCCCCTAAAAAGTTGCTGGCACTTCTTGTCAATCTTCATTGGGAGCTTGGCTTCAGTTATTATCTTCAAATTCTTCACAGCATCAGGATGAATATATGAATCTTCTATCAAAGACTTCATCTTGAGCAGTTGGGCATTTCTTCAAGATTTGACTTTGAACGCACATTGGATGAGGAAACTTTATGTACTGATTCTTGAAAGATAGCGCTTTCAGCTTGAGAATCTTCAGAGAGAATAGAGAGAACGAATCTTCTGGATAACTTCAGCAGGTTTAAGATAGCAGCAGACTGATTGAGGAGGCTTCAATGCAATCCGTGACATAATCTTCAATTTTAGCTTCACCTTGCTTCTAGGGTTGACAGATTGAATGTCGAAAGAATAATCTTCATTTCTTGTTCCTTCGAATGAAAATTCTTCGATGCTCACAGATGAAGCATTGGCTTAGAAATTCTTCGATACAGTCTCCATTAGTCTCATCTACGCCTGAAATCACTTTTCAAGACAAAACAAACTAAAAGAAAAATTAGCACACAAAAAAATATTTTTGGATTTTTTATATTTTTTGAAAAAAAAACAGAAATAACACTATTTTTTTTATTTTCAATTTTCTATTTTTTTGTTTGATTTTTGAATTTTTCTAATTTTTGTTTGATTTTTGAATTTTTTTTAATTCTCCCCCTAAATTTATGCATAAAGGAAAACTATGAACAAATTTAGCAAAAACAAAAAGTTGTGAGACATCCTTAATTCGTTTGTCGGTACCTTCCCCTTCATTAATAGATCTGGTCAATTGCTGGTATTGTGGTCCACTTAAACACAAATGATATCGACAAAATTTTTCTAAATAAATCATTTAGCTGGTGACGACCACGAATATTGTTGTCCACTTAAATTAAGCAGCGAGATCTACATAAAACCTCTAAATGGTTCAATTTTAGTTGCACAATAATCAAAGCAGCGAGATCTACAGACAATCTAGAATTGTTCAGTTTTAGATGTACTAGAACATGTTTCCTGCTTCTTGATATACCCCAATAATCAAGAACTTCCGAGATACTCCTTACTTTAGGTGAGCAGACTATTATTCATAGAGAGGATAGATTTAGATTATTATTAATTATGGTTTTTTAGAGGGATTGAGAAGTAGAAGGTTGCATATGTTGTGTACCAGGTCGGATTGTTAATCACACAGAGGAGACAACATATGGCTAATAGATAGGAAGAATTTCATAGATATTCTATGCAGAGAAATAGATTTGCATACGTTGCAGTCCAGGTCGAATCTCTTCCAATCACGTAAAGGAGGCAACATATGACTAAGAGTAAGAAAGAAAGAAAATAATTTTCTACAGACCTACTTTATCGGAATTCCCCAGTCGCCTTATCAATACCGGAATTAAGGACGAAATTCGTACATTGAGGAAAAGTTAAACCGCAGTTCTAGATACGGGTTCTGTTAATGTGACTAGTGGATTCTCATGTATATCTCCCTGCTCAACCTATCCAAGCGTCTTATTGTCAGGCTAAACGGAACTATCTAGGTCAAGATTTATCAAAGTCTCTAGACTCCTTAAGTTCATCTGCACCTAGTCAAGTCCGTTAAATTCTTCGTTCCTACCAGCGCATCGAGCACAGAGCCTAGACAATTCAGCTTTGCTACTTTACACATACTCAGATTGCCCATTATCACTTGTTGATATCCCTTCCCAAACTATCACTTCTCAAAAATATTTTTGATTTTTCTGTTTTTCTAATGTTTTTAGATTTTTTTTTTTAATTTTCTATTGTTTTTAGATTTTTAATTTTCAAATTTTTGTTTGGTTTTTGTTTATTTCTCCCCTTAAATTTGTGCATGGGTGAGAATGAAATAAAAATGCACAAATTTATCCTAAGCTAAACAAAAAATTAATCCTCAAAGCGAATCATTTTCAAAAGATTGACCAGCACATCGAATCGAGCTTTGTTGAACGGCTTGGTGAACATGTTCGCCACATTATTAGCAGTGGGGACCTGTTCTAGCCGAATGAGCAAGTGCTCATAACAATCTCGGATAAAATGCACTTTGATATCGATGTGCTTGGTCTTTGAGTGCTGGACCGGATTTTTAGCGATTTGGATCGCAGCCTCATTATCACAAAATATAAGGGTTTCTTGAAAATTTAAACCGTAGTCCAACAGTTGATGTTGGATCCATATAACTTGAGAACAACAGGCAGAC
Source organism: Lactuca serriola (assembly GCF_051521515.1). Classification (NCBI taxonomy): domain Eukaryota; kingdom Viridiplantae; phylum Streptophyta; class Magnoliopsida; order Asterales; family Asteraceae; genus Lactuca; species Lactuca serriola. Next base: position 74,641,065 of record NC_136416.1, read on the forward strand.
GCAACGACATGTTCCGCTTCTGCTATTGAGGTTGAGACGGTATGTTGCTTCTTACACTGCCATGAGAACAGTCTATCTCCCAGAACTTGGCATCCTCTTGAAGTTGATTTTCTATCAAGCTCGCACCCGCCATAGTTGCTGTCTGCAAAAGCATAAAGGTCAAATTTGGATTTTTCGGATACCAAAGACCCAGTTTTGGGCAACCTTTGAGGTACCGAAAAATCCGTTTAACAACAAGAAAATGAGAAAGTTTAGGATTAGCCTGGTACCGTGCACATTGACAGACCGCAAACATTACGTCTGGGCGACTAGCAGTCAGATACATGAGCGATCCGATCATTGATCGATAGTACGTCTGATCTACGGATTCACCTTCAAGATCAGGAGCCAGTAAAGGTCTCTCCGCCATGGGTGTAAGAGCAGGTTTCGCGTCTTGGAACTCGAACTTCTCTAGCATATCATCCACATACTTTGCTTGGTGAATAAGGATTCCGGTTGAGGATTGTTTGACCTGAAGCCCCAAAAACGTGGTCATCTCCCCAAGCGAACTCATCTCGAACCGCTTCTTCATCACGTCTTCGAACTCTTTGCAAAGTTGTTGGCTTGTCAACCCAAATATAATGTTGTCCACATAGATTTGAACAAGAATTTGATCCGAACCGACATGTTTGATAAATAAGCTTTGATCAATGGTTCCTCGGGAATAGCTGTGATCGAGCAAATTCTGAGTTAGGGTAGCATACCAAGCTCTAGGAGCTTGATGCAGCCCATACAAAGCTTTATCTAACTTGTAGACATGTTTGGAAAGCTTTGAGTTAACGAAACCGGGAGGTTGGTCAACATAAATCTACTCTTTGACCTTGCCATACAAGAAAGCCGTCTTGACGTCCATCTGGTATACTGTAAAGTTCATGTAGGAAGCATATGCGAGGAAGATACGAATAGCTTCCAAGCACGCCATCAGAGCATAAACCTCCGTATAATCAAGACCCTCAATTTGCCGAAACCCGCGAACCACTAATCTCGCCTTGTTACACACGATGACAACCAAGTCGTCTTGCTTGTTCCGAAAGACCCATATGGTATCAAGAGATTTCTTTCCTTTAGGCAGCTCCACCAACTTCCAAACCCCGAGCTTCTCGAATTGATTAAGTTCGTCATGCATGGGGTCAACCGAGATGGGCTCATTCAGAGCCATTTAGACATTCTTGGGCTCTATCTAAGAAATAAAGCAGGATTAGAGACACGTATTGACGTCTCCACTCTGACTTCGCGTTTGAACACCGTCACCCAGCTGGCCAATGACGTTCTCTATAGGATGGTCGCGCTGAATGCAAGCAGGGATCTTGTGGCTGATGTCATTGATAGAGACTGGAAGATTATGGATGTTAACCACTCCTTCAGTTGCTAAATGATCCATGGTAGATGAACTAGGTTCGTTTGTTGGATCTGCAACAAATTCATCAACGATTCTTTCTGGAAAGAGAAGTTCCATTAGATTTGAAGTTACAGCAGAAGTCTCTTGGTTCGTGAACTCTCTTTCCACTGGAGTTAGAGGAGTAGCATGAGCATCAGGAGAAGCTTGTTGAGGGGAGGACTCAGAAGAATCCGTTTGAACAGAAGACACCGACGGAGGATCAGAAGAAACCAATGGTGGTCTGTAGACAACTTCTTCCTCTTCGTCGTCAATAATGATTTTCGAACTAGACGTAGACCCTGCTTGATTATCCGACGACACACTGAATGATTTGAAAAGAGATGTGTAATCAGATAACCAATCTGTACGCACTCTGGCGTCTGTCTCATTCTCTTCAAGCCAACGAACATCGAAAGAATCCACAATCTATTTCGTCTTCTTGTTATAAACCCTGTATGCAGTACGAGCAGCATATCCAACAAAATAGCAGTCATCGGCTTTTGCATTGAATTTGGGGTTGGATTCCAAGTGGAGAAGAGTGCAAGGGCAGCCAAATACTCTGAAATGGCTGACAGATGGCTTGTGTTCGTATAGAATTTCGTACGGTGTTTTCATTTTGGCTTTGTTGATCAACACACGATTCTGAACATAGCACGTCGTGTTAATCGCCTCCGCCCAAAAGAACACTATAATTTTGGAGTCACACAGCATTGTCCTTGTGGCGTCTTTAAGAGTTCGATTCCTCCGTTCGACAACACCGTTTTGTTGTGGTGTGCGAACAAAACTGAATTGACACACAATCCCTTTCTCAATGCAAAAATGGTCAAGAACAGCGTTCTTGAACTCCGTTCCATTATCAGTACGCAGCGGTTTCACTTGGTTGTTGGTCTGATTCTCTATCATCACAATGAACTTTTTGATGAGGTCAGTGATCCTAGATTTGTTGGACAGAAAGAAAACCCAAGTAAAACGAGAGTAATCGTCTATCACAACGAGGCAATATGAATTGCGGTTGATACTAAGAACGTTAACCGGACCAAATAAATCAATATGTAACAACTGGAGCACTTGACTGTTGGAGTTAACCTGCTTTGGAAAGTGTGGTTTCCGATGATGTTTTCCTTGAGCACATGAAACACATTTTTCAAACGTAATGAAATCTCTAACAGGCAGACCTCGGACCAATTCGTTCTTTGCAAGCCGATTCAGATTCTTTGCATTTACGTGACCAAGACGACGATGCCACAACATCGCAGTTTGTTCTGAGGCTTTGGAGAATAGGCAAGTGACTTCGTCGGGAATATTGTTGTTCATGTCTATGATGTAGGCATTCCCATCCCGCTTAGATTTTACAAGGATCCACTCCTCCAGAATGACAATGCCCGACTTTAAAATAAGACATTCTTTGTCGGTAAAGTGCGTCGAATACCCTTTGTCGCAAATCTGAGAGACGCTCAACAGACTATGCTTCAATTCAGGAGCATAGTTGACATTATCGAAACTAAGCACTCCGTTCGTCACCGTTCCTTTCTGAGTTATTTTTCCACCTTCACCGCCTGCAAACAAGACATAGCCCCCATTAAACGTTTGAATGTCATGAAGTTGAGAGATATCTCCTGTCATGTACCGGGAGCAGCCACTATCGACATACCAAGGTCTAACGATATTCCCCTGCGACTTTCCCTACTCAAGGAGCAAATTTTTTCAGATTTGGCAACCCAGGTCATCACAATCGTGGGTTTACCCTTCACTTTCACAGATTTTTCATTTGATTCTTTCTTTTCATTAAGTTTAGAGGTTAATGGTGACTGATCTGAATTCAATTTTGGTTTCCACTTAAAGTTAGGTTTTGAAACTTTGTTAGTTTGCTTCGAGCCGGTGGGTTTTCTACTCAAAGAGTTTGAAGATCTGGTCCTGCCCTTTGACAAAATCGACTTAGGCTTAGCCTGAGTTGATTTTGGAAAACTATTATTGAATTTGTGGAAAACTTGTTTATTCTTTTGAAAATTGGCCATTTTCTTGTTTGGATTTATGCTCAAGTCACCATCCCGAGAACGAATTCTGGGGGATTTTCTAGTTAAAGATCGTCCCCAAAATTCATACTCTCCTCTTTTTGATGTGTGAGATACAAATATCCGGTTTAAACAGTTTCTTGCAATGTGTCCAGCAGTGCCACAGTTAAAACAGATTTGTTTATTATCATTTGTTTTGACACTGCTTTTGACAGATTTCTTTCTTTTGTTTTTATTTCTACCATTTTCACATTTGTAAGAACAATCACAGGACTTTGAAGCAAATATGGAAGGTGTAGAAGCATTTGAGTCAGACAAAGATACATTCTCAGACAAAACATTATCAGTTGCAATCTTATCATCAGAAAAAACAATACCACCAGACACAAAATTGTTTATAATCGAATTTAATGTAGACTCATTACACAGACTGACGCTAAACTATGACACATCATCATTATTAGACTTAAGAACATCAGACTTTTCATCTCTCTGCTCCCCCTGAGCTATGGAATTATCTGCACACAAATTGGAAATGTTAGTATCCAAAATCTTTTTGTTTGAACATGTAACTTGTTCAGAAGCAGGTTTTCCATATACAAGAAAAGGTTCTCGATCTATTTCTTCCCGAGATAATGGAATAGCGGTATAATTGTGATTGAGGATGAGGGACACTCTCAAAACCTAGTCCTACTTTCTTTTGGTTTCCACAAGTGACGTCCTTCCACTGTATTTGGTTTTCTATCATTTTCGCAACAACTTCGCTTGACCCATCAAATTTTTTAAAATTGAATTCAACATTTTCAAAATGTGTTTTCAATGAGTCAAGTTCAGCAGTCATAGCTTCAAATTTTCGTTTGATATGGTCATAGTTCTCATATTTGTTGCTGTAATCCTCTTGTAATTTCCTAAAGTCCTTTATTTTATTATCTAGTTGAGTCTTTAAGGGCTTTTGGTTTTTCCTAAGTGTGTATCCCTTATATTTTAAGTCCTCGTTCTCTCTCTTGATTAAGTCTATTGATTCTCGCAAAAATTTCATAGTTTTAGCACAAGATGGAGAGCAACCAGATTCACTTACCTTGGGTTTAGATGGCTCAGAAGTAGTTTGCACCATGAAGGCAAACTCAAGGTTCATCATATCTTCTTCGGGATCTATCTCCGCCTCTTTCTCTTTGCAATCCTCGATCTGTGCCAAATAAGTATTTTTAGGTCCTGAAATATTCAGGGCCTGAATATGATCTTCCCAATCAAAGGATTGAGCCACCATTGCCAGATTTGCAGATTGATTGGTTGATGAGGATCCTCTACTGTTGTTGTGGACATAGGTAACTGGCACCACAGTTCGATCAATATTTTCCCCTTCTGTCAGGCTTTAGACATTCCCTAGCAAAGTGCCCTGGCTCATGGCAATTGTAGCAACGAAGTTTTCCTTTGTTGAATCCGACCTTTTTGTCGGAATTCACACTACAGTTGTTTTTTCCAGTTTTCTTAGAAAACTGTTTTGCTTTGAACATAGCCATGGCCATCTTCCAGGTTATATCCATCTCTTCTACATCTTCAGGATGAATCTGATCAAGGTCGGCAAACGAAAGTTACGGGGAGAGTTCTCCAGCCACAAAAACATTGTAGCAATTTACCAAACCCGTGGCAAGAGCCATATTTTCTTCTTTTTCTTTCATGGTTGACATCTGAGAAGTGAAACCATGACACTGAGGAGGTACAACATTAAATGAGCCAACATTGGGATTAACTTGTTGAGAAGTGATCTGCAGTTGAGAGACTTGAACTTGTTGCATGGAAGGGATAACATAGGATGTAGGTTGAATCGGTTGACGAGTCATGAAAGGTTGAACTTGTGGAACATGTGGAGTTGGGGTAACTTGAGGAGCTTGCGCAACAGTGAAGCTTGAAAAAGCATTGTTGTTTGTGGCTTGGATCCCTAGATTTGCAGTGGAATAAGAATTAACATGATTAATCCCCCTCTGCTTGTCATAAAGATCATAATCCTTGATGATAGCCATAGTTTCTGCCAGACTCAGCCTATTTAAGTCTTTTGTTTTCTTGATCACTAAGACATTCATATCCCAGGATTTTGGAAGGGAGTTTAACAACTTCTTGTTGATTCCTGATCTTGTTACCGAAACACCTGCATAACTCATTTTTGTGGTGAGAGTAATGAACCTCTGGAGCTGGTTCTTAAGAGTTTCACTCAGGACATAGTTGAACATGTTGAAGTTTTGTCGAAGCATGTCCTGACGACTCTGCTTCATATCCTCATTACCTTCATAGACTTCTATTAATGCTTCCTAAAGTGCTTTTGCAGATGTATACTCACGGAAACCCTGAGCGATTTCTGGAGATAGTGCCATTGTAAGCGTAGCAAGGGCTTTTCTACTGCTCTCGACCTTTTCGAAATCCTCATCCGTATAATTTTCAATCCGTTTGTCGACAATTGTGTCATCCACTGTAGTACTAATTGGAATTGGTCCCCTAAGTATATTGCGCGAAATCTTGAAGTCTTTCATTTTAATATACTTCTTGATCCGGTATTTACATTCCGGAAGGCCTTCAACATTTAAGAGTCGGGGAATTCGAGAAGTTGTTCCCATGATGGTGTCAAGTTCCTGATGTACTGTCATGCTTTGAGAATCTATTTGTTTTTTTTATGATTTTTTTTAATTTTGATTTTGTTTGGAAAATTAAATTGAAAGAAAAATAAAAATGATCAAAGACGGGTTTTCGGTGGAAAAGTTAAACCGAAAACTAGGATCAAGTGAGTTTTCGGTTTCCTAAGGTTTTCGGTTTCTGAAGAAGCTTGGATTTTCGGTTTCTAAAGAATGAACAAAAATAGTTTTCGGTGTCTGAAGATGAACCAAAAACCGAGGATTTTTCAGTGAAAACGTTGATACTTGATCTGATCACTATTTTTCACACACACAAAACTTCCAAAAATGCTTCCAGATACACAGATCTGAACAGAACACAAATGACAATGAGTTTTCGTTGTGTGTAGATTCAACCGAAAACTATAAGAATTTAATCAAAAACTTAAATCTGATGCAAATCTTGATTTTAATAAAGCAAACAACGATCCACTTATCAAACTAGAGCAGATTGTAACTTGCCAATGAACCGAAAACGAGGATCATGAGATTGTTGATGAACCGAAAACAGAAAACACAATTGATTGACACTAGAAGTGCTCTGATACCAATTGTTAGGTCCCAAATCTGTGGGATCTATCTAATGATCAATCAGTTGCAATAGAAATGAAGAAGAAGAAGAAGATTAAACAACCAAGCTTGCATACAATTCAATCATGAAATGTCAAATACAACTTGGATAGACCAAAAACTAGCTAGAACAACCAAACCTGCCTTTGAAAACCTAAAAACAATTTATAGCAATGCAAAATCAGACCGAAAACCTACCTAGACCGAACTCATGCAAACATAAAAGATGTCCAAAACACAGCCCTAAACCATCCATGCATTAATGCCTAGCCCAAACCAAATATATTGGCCCTTCATATTTATATGGGAAAACCACTCTAAAACCCAATGAATTTACCTTCAATGTCTAAATAAACCATTATATTTATTTTATGTCCAATTTAACAATTATTAATATATAAACCGCCTAACCTATCTAATTTAACCGGTAAACCCTAGACACACTATTATCAGGAATACCCGTCGGCATATGTAGGTGACATCGGGCATACCGAATAGAAGAAAGGAACCAGGCTAGAGTAAAAAAGTTCGTCGATCAGGGAAGCTTCACGAAAACAAGGTAATCGATCAATGTTTTTTGTTTAATCTGTTCGTCGAAGGCATGAGTTCCCTTGTTTTTTAATTTGTTGTTTGCATTTATTGTTTAAGGAATCCGTAACCATTGACTATTTTTTCAAGTTCCCACCAATTTGTTGAAGTGTATATGGACGGTTTGAATGGCATAGATGATGAGTCTGAAGAGGAAGAATATGTTCCTTCTTCAATGGACAAGTCAAGATGGGATCTTTTTTGAATGATTTGGTATAGGGAGAAATAGAATTGCCTGAACTGTCATCTGATGATTCTGAATTGAGCTATTTAGATGAGGAATTTAACAAAGGAGAGCACAAAAATCATGAAATTGGGGACCAAATTTCTTGTACAGAACCCTAGGATACCTTGGAATCAAATGGAACCACACTTGGGGGGAAAATACGAAATCCCTGAACAGTTCAAGGTTTATCTAACAAGTTATGAGGTGGCTAATGGATACTAATTGAGGTTTGGGAAGTGTGACCGTTCTAGGATATTAGTACGTTGTGGCAAAAAAAGTGACAAAAAAAGTGTCCATTTAGATGTTGGCCGTCTTGGATTGGAAATGAACTAACTTGGCAAGTGAACTCCTTGGAAAAAATACATGTTTGTGCACGAAAATACAACTTGTAATGTCTTTGTTTGGTTCAGTTTATGTTTGTTTCTATTTAGTTTTGTTTGTTTTAGACAAAACCACGTAATTGTAGTCAATTTTATGTTAATGGTTGTTGTTTGGTGTGCTAAAAACCAAAATCATCAATAAGGGCCAAATCGTCAAAATCAACAAATTAATTTTTTTCATCACACTTATAATGCTTACGAAGGCAACAACTATTCCTATGCAATTGATGTTCGTTTTGGACAACTTTCCCGTTTGGACTCTGGAGAAACTGATCAAAGAAGCCATTGATTCTCCTAGCACTCATTAGCTCGAGCCAGTAGTGTCTTTGGACTGTGAAAAGACAAAGGACTCCCAATTTGATATGCCTATCACCCGAAAGGAGTTTGTGTTTCACTGCTTTCTTCCCATTGTAGAACTCCCACATCCAGACCCAAAGGTTGATCGTGAGCTCATTGATTACTACTTGGAGTTCCCTCAACCTCAATATCTCACTTGGACTGCTCAAAAGATCATTACAGTTCGGGTCCTTAAGCCTCAAGTAGCAGGGAAGTACATCAGCGTCAAGTTCAAAGTCACTAGAGGTTCGGCTTTGTCTGAGCATACCTTCTCTCTTGCTGATCTACCCAATCTTAATCCTCATGATTGGATTGTCTTGCACAACATTCTACTCTCCAACCCAGTTGAGTATGAGCCAATTATTGACCATCTTAAAAGATTGCTAGTCTGCTATATTTTGGAGGTAGCTAAGATGGATCAAGAGATAACTTCAGTTCTCAGAAAGAAGCCCACTATTTTGCATGTTGGTTCTGCAAGTGATGTCAACAAGATGAAGATGGGAAAGATTGATCCGGTCTTAAACTCTGTGATGTTCACCAAATAGGATGGTAAGAAATGCCTATTTGCTTTAACTGATAAACATCTCTTTACTACTTTGTGCCTGGAGTATGTACTAGGAATTATTCACAGATGCAAGCAGAATAGTGAAAGCGACAAGAAGTACTTCACTGATATGATAAGATGGTATATCCACTTTCGCCATGTTCTTCTTGCTGTGATTCCATGTTTGTTCAAAGTGGTGAAGGAAACTGCTGCTAATCAACCGAAGTGATGGTCTCGCCCCAATTGACGCAAAAGGGGAGATTGTTGGGATAATGATGTTGCGTCTTGGGCTCGTTCCTTTTAGCCCAGTTTTGTAGCCGGTTTGGGCCTGTCCAACCGTGCATTATTTTCTTCTAGGGTTTTAGTATTTAAGGTGCATGCATGCATCCTTAGTAAGTAACACTTTTACTATTCTCATCATAGTATTGTAAACCCTAGATCGCCTCTACAGTGGAAGTTCTTTATCGAGCTCTGTAGAGGCATGACTACGTTTGAATCATAAGCTTTATATTGATTTTATATTGTGTTCTTTGTCTTGTTTGATTTAATAGTTTGTTCTTCATTAATATACCTGTGAAAGATCTAAACGATCAAGAGATTTATTCTCATCAATTAGTATCAGAGCAGGAGGCTGAGTAATTTATACACATCTCTTCTGTTGAAGAAGTTATTAGGGTTTTCCGCATTGATTGATATTAATTGAGCCGTCATTCCCAATTGGCGTATCTCATTAATTGTTGATCTTGCCCTAACGATAAATTACAAGTATGATCTTAAACAGGTTATCGATCAAACATCATCACAATGTCTATGGACGATTCTCAATCTAATCCAATCAAAATCTCCAACAGTATTGGATCAACAACAAGGATTCCAATCCTATACACTCAGGATTATGAAGTCTGGACACACCACTTCGAAGCTTATGTAATCGGTTCAGAGGATAATGGGTATTTGATCTGGGAAGCAATCACAGTTGGTCCGTTTGCTCACTCAAGCACTTCAAAGATTGTCAAAACTCAAAAGGAGTATAATCATCTCGATAATGATGTGAAAGACATTCCTCATAACAAGAAATAGAAGTTTCAGTGCAACATTAAAGCCTTAAGAATGATTAGTTTTGCTTTACAATCGGACACATTTCGATTGGTGAGTTCATGTGCTACAACAAAAGAGATATGGGATAGGTTAAAGGAATTGTATTCTACTGATGAAGATCTGGAACATTTGATTCAATCTCTGTTGCTTTCTGAATTTAGTGATTTCAAACAGAAGCCCGAAGAGAAACTCATTCAGGCCTTCGATCAGTTTAATCATCTCCTTAGTAAGATGATAAATCATGGGATCGAAAGGAAGGTTACTGAGCAGAAGGTTACCTTCATGAACGGTCTTAGACCCGGATGGATGGAATTTGTGTCCACAGTGAAGGCACACGAACAATTCAAATCCTACTCTCTAGCAAATCTGGTGGGAATTCAGAAGTCCCATGAAAGTGCGGTATCAAAGGAAAAGAATGTGGTTTCCAGCTTGGGTTCATTAGCTCTAATCTCCAAAGGAAAGAGTGTTGTTGAAGAAGAAGAAGAAGAATTAGATCTTGCTGGCTATGATCTAACTGGTGAAGAGTATGCTCTGATGGTTTCTAATCCAAGAAAGTTTATCAAAAGGAAGTTCCCCGCCAACAAGAACCGAAACTGGCAAGGAAGCTATAGTTCTGAAAAGGTGAAGGAGGAACCAAAGATGGGTCCAAAGTCTGAAGAATCTAAAAAGGAAACAAAGATTGGTGGTTATTTAGGTTATGACTGTCATTATTATGGAGGCAAGAACCACTTTGCCAAAGACTGCATGTTGAAGAAGAAATCTGAAAGAGTTGATGAAGACAATAAGGAAGCGAACCTCCTGAGACGATTGGAGGAGATCAAGAAAAAGAAATCAGCAGCTAACAATAACCCCATGAATGCTTTGATTGTACAGGATACATGTGTTAATGATGAATTTGGTGGAGTGCAGGTGTGGTCCACAGATTTAGAGGACGAAGAAGTAAGAAGGCCCATTCATGGCAAAGCTCTGCTGGTGAAAGAGGAAAAGGTTGAGGGAAGTTGTTTGATGGTGACGGAAGGTGTATCACAGATGCGAGGATACACAACAGATGTTGGACTAGATGACGAGAAGGAGCGAGAGGACAGGTGTTTCGCTGCGAAACCTGTCAGTGCACAGATCAACGAATGTGATGAGTTGATCAAGAAGGTACAAAATATTCCTACTTCTCTGAAAATTCCAATTAGTAACTATGAAAAGGAACTGAATGGCTTAAAATCTAAATTTTCTAGTTTAAGTAGTAGTCTTACCCAAACTCGTGTCACAAACTCTAACCTGACTGATCAAATTAGCAGCATATCATCGAAGAGTGAGGAGAGGAGAATCTGGATTGAGCAGAAGGAGAAGGAATTAATTAGGTCTAGGGATGAGTCAATCTATTTGCAACGAGACAATCTTAAGCTGTTAAAACAACGAAATGTTTTTTGTTTGATTGCGAAAAGATTATATTTTAATATCACGTAGTTACATCTCGATTGTGAAATAGGAAAGAAGATACATCGCATGATTTTACCCTTCCTAGAGTTGAAGGAGGATGAAGTTGATGGCGAAGCTTACAACTGTGAAAATGTTGTATCTTCCGATGAAATATCTCCTGCCTACAAAATGGGTCTTGACAAAATAGAGTCCTACATAAAGTCAAAAGACCATAAGGACATGCTCAAAAATCTGTTAGATGAAAATGATATATTAAAACTGAGAACCAAAACTGTACAGAAATTTGACTTGTTGAATGCCAAATTAAGTTCAGAAAATAAAATTGATGTTGAAAATGCATCTAAACTTAATGAGGATGATGACATGAGTGAAATCTTTGTAGAGGATGTGGTGGACTGCTCTGAATTTGTCAAGAGCGAACCTAAAACCAGTAAAAATCTTATTTCTGAAAACTCTGTTGAGTTTGCTCACTCATCGATAGACAAGACCAAAGTCCTCAATGCAAAAGTTGTTGTATATCAGAAGGTTCAAACAAATCCAAATCAAGTTTACACAGTTCAAGGAGTCACACCTCAACAAACAACAGAACTGACAGCATTGGTAGAAGAAGATAATGCTAATGGATGTGAGGAGTTTTTCTGGTCAGCACCGATAGATAACGCTGATGAAACAGTAGGTCTATCTTAGAAAACCTCATGGAGAGTGAAGGGTAGGTATGTGGCAGAACCACTTAATGAACCTACACGATATGATGTGCCAAGCACAAGCGGCACCAAAACTTCTTCAGGTGAACCGGTGATAGCATCCAGTGAGACATGTTCGTCAAAGAACGAAAGCCATGCTCAAGTACCAAAGAAAAAGGCCAATATTCATAAAAATCCAAAACAAGTGGCAGAACGAAAACACCAACGTAACCTGAGATACAAGAAGAATCTCTCATAAAGAAAACAGTTTTGGCGATCCCAGAATCCTCATTACGTTAGGTATGAAAAGACAAATAAGTCACGAGGAGAACCAAGAGTCAACCGAAAGGACGGTTTTGGTCCTTAACATGTAAGCAACCGAAAGAAAGGTTTAGGTCCTCAACATGTAAGCAACCGAAAGGAAGGTTTCGTCCCTCTACATAATAGCAACCAAAAGGATGGGTTCGGTCCCAGATCCAATTATCAGAAGAACCGAAGGGAAGAAAGTCTTCATACTCAACAAAGGAAGAGCAATAATCAACGATCTAATCTTGGTTATAAACCTCATTCTTCTCATTCTTATTCTAATTCTCACTCATCTAAAGATTTAAAAGGGAAAGGAAATCTCTTTGTAGAAGACGATAGACGCCCAAAAGAAACCCGAAAGTATGCAGACATCAAAACCACAAACCCTACGTCTAAGTCAAATAAGTCTAAGTCAAACAAAATCAAAGTTTTTACAATAAAAAGAAAAGATGAAACAACTCTAATAAAAAGAACTTATATGGTTGATGTGTCTCTTACTATTCCATGTCCTGTAAAAGGCTCACAAAGACCCAAGAAACTTTGGGTTCCTAAATCTGCTTGATATTTTGTAGGTTATTCGTGACGAGCAGTTTGATGAAGAATGGTACATTGATAGTGGTTGCTCGCGTCACATGATAGGAAGAAGGGAAGAACTGAGGGAGTTTCGGTCTCTCAAGGATGGTGGAATGGTGAAGTATGGCAATAATTCTTTTGGAACTATCAAAGGCTATGGAATGATTACTAATGGCGACTTCTCAATCAGAAAGGTTGCATACGTTGAAGGATTGCAGCACAACCTCATTAGTGTCTCACAGCTGGTGGTTGGCATCGGTTTGAAGGTCTCCTTTGATGATGAAGGCTCTGAGATTGTGGAAAAGAAGTCAAATAATATTCTGCTGAAGTCGAAGCGAAAGGGAGAAATGTACTCTTTAAATCTCAATCCAATTAGAGGGAAACCAGCAGTTTGCTTGCTAACGAAGGCACACTCAGACGAAAGTTGGTTATGGCATCGAAGGCTCTCTCATCTCAATTTCAAAGATATCAACAAACTGGTACTTGGAGATCACGTTCGAGGCCTTCCAGTTCTCAAATTTGACAAAGAACATCTACGTGCAGCTTGTGAAATGGGAAAGCAAAGTCGACAAAGTCATCCTTCTATTATCAACACAAAGGTGAAAGAACCATTAGAGCTATTACATATTGATTTATGTGGCCCTTCTTCTATCGAAAGCATTGGTGGAAACAAGTACATACTTGTCATCGTAGACGACTTCTCTCGCTTCACATGGGTATTTTTCTAGAAGCAAAAATCAGAGGCAACACCCAAGCTCAAACTCTTCATAAAGCAAGTAAAGGTTCAACTACGAAAAGTGGTTCGTAACGTCAAAAGAGACAACGGCTTGGAATTCAAGAACAAGGATTTCGAAGATTTTATAGCTGAGAAGGGAACGACTCACAATTTTTCCGCTATGGAATCGTTGAAAGGCGAAATCGTTCTCTATGCGAAGCGGCTCGAATTATGCCGAGCTTCGCTTCCTTACCTTTATACTTCTGGGCTGATGTTATTGCTACTGCTTGTTACACTCAGAATAGATCATATCTAAACAAGCGCTTCTCAATCACTTCTTATGAGATCTTGACCAGCCGCAAGCCTAATGTGAAGTAGTGTCTTTGGACTATGAAAACACAAAGAACTCTCAATTTGATATGCCTATCACCCGAAAGGCGTTTATGTTTCACTGCTTTCTTCCCATTGCAGAAGTCCCACATCCAGACCCAAAGGTTGATCATGAGCTCATTGATTACTACTTGGAGTTCGCTCAACCTCAATATCTCACTTGGACTGCTCAATAGATCATCACAGTTCGAGTCCTTAAGCCTCAAGTAACAGGGAAGTACATCAACGTCAAGTTCAAAGTCACTAGAGGTTCGGCTTTGTCTGAGCATACCTTCTCTCTTGCTGATCTACCCAATCTTAATCCTCATGATTGGATTGTCCTGCACAACATTCTACTCTCCAACCCAGTTGAGTATGAGCCAATTATTGACCATCTTAAAAGATTGCTAGTCTGCTATATTTTGGAGGCAGCTAAGATAGATCAAGAGATCGCTTCGGTTCTCAGGAAGAAGCCCACTATTTTGCATGTTGGTTCTGCAAGTGATGTCGACAAGATAAAGATGGGAAAGATTGATCCGGTCTTAAACTCTGTGATGTTCACCAAATAGGATGGTAAGAAATGCCTATTTGCTTTAACTGATAAACATCTCTTTACTACTTTGTGCCTGGAGTATGTACTAGGAATTATTCACAGATGCAAGCAGAATAGTGAAAGCGACAAGAAGTACTTCACTGATATGATAAGATGGTATATCCACTTTCGCCATGTTCTTCTTGCTGTGATTCCATGTTTGTTCAAAGTGGTGAAGGAAACTGCTGCTAATCAACCGAAGTGATGGTCTCGCCCCAATTGACGCAAAAGGGGAGATTGTTGGGATAATGATGTTGCGTCTTGGGCTCGTTCCTTTTAGCCCAGTTTTGTAGCCGGTTTGGGCCTGTCCAACCGTGCATTATTTTCTTCTAGGGTTTTAGTATTTAAGGTGCATGCATGCATCCTTAGTAAGTAACACTTTTACTATTCTCATCATAGTATTGTAAACCCTAGATCGCCTCTACAGTGGAAGTTCTTTATCGAGCTCTGTAGAGGCATGACTACGTTTGAATCATAAGCTTTATATTGATTTTATATTGTGTTCTTTGTCTTGTTTGATTTAATAGTTTGTTCTCATTAATATACATGTGAAAGATCTAAACGATCAAGAGATTTATTCTCATCACTTCTACTTATAAAGTTATGTTTTTTAACTTTTAACATATTATACATAATTTATTAGTTTTAATATATTATTGAATGTAAACCATTATCATTTTAAAGCTACAACTTTTGAACAATTGATATAAAATACTTAAATTATTAATTTAAATATAACATTTCAAGCTCAACTTAAATAAAAAATTTAGTTTAACTTAAACAACTCAAAGAATATTTTGTAACTAGTTAAAAGTGATAAATTGTAGCGTCTTTCTAATAATGATTATAAGTTGGTTAATAAGGTTCAATAAATATCAAACCTAAAGTGTAATCATAAATAAACTAAATTTTATTATTAAAATAATATATTTACTTCTACTTATAAACATAAGTCTTTAACTTTTAACATATTATAATTAATTTATTAGGTTTAATATGTTGTTGTATGTAAACCATTATCACTTTAAAGCTATAACTTTTGAACGGTTTGGACAAAATACTTAAATTGTTAATTTAAATATAACATTAAAGTATCAACTTAAATATAAATTTCAGTTCCGCATAAAAAACCCAAAGAATATTTTGTGAATAGTTAAATGTGATAAATTGTAGTGCTAAATGCAAAGACTAAATTATAATATCAATTTAACTAAAATATTTCATAAGGATATTTTTATAATCGTTAAAAGTTTAAAAATGTAGCTTAAAATAACTTATAATAACAATATAATAGTTAAAAATAACTTTATATAAATTGTTATATTGTTACCTTTAAAATCAAAAAACAATATTTGATGTTTTAAATAATTATAATGATAGAAATTAAAACGTTATGCAAATAAATTTTAAAAAATTAATTAACAATAACAACAACTATAAATAACATTAAACCATATATTATATTTAATTTTATTCATAAGTAGCTCGAGGGTAGAAGTCATTCAAACGATTGAGATTATGGAGTTATAATATATATATATATATATATATATATATATATATATATATATACATATATATATATATATATATATATATATATATATATATATATATATATATATATATATATAAAATTCAAAATAATCAATATATTATATCAATTTGGTATACAAGTTATTATATTAAATTTAACATCAACGTTATTATTGTATTTAAAAATATATATATATATATATATATATATATATATATATATATATATTTGTAATGATTTCAACTATATAGATGTTTCTGCGCAACGTTCGGACATTCGCCTAGTAACATATCATACATACTTATAAAGCTAGCATTTTTTCTTGAATCTCATGCATTTGAAACCCCCATTCTTTTTTTCTTTCACCACCTTCATTTGAAACTCCCATGACTTTTCAATTTCTTTATAATAATAGTTATAATTTAGTAATTAGGTTAAATAAATATCAAACTTAGAGTGTATTCATATATAAACTAAATTTCAATATTAAATAATATCTTTAATTCTACTTATAAAATTATGTTTTTTAACTTTTAACATATTATACTTAATTTATTAGTTTTAATATATTGTTGAATGTAAACCATTATCATTTTAAAGGTATAATTTTTGAACAATTTGTATAAAATACTTAAATTATTAATTAAAATATAACATTATAGGCTGAACTTAAATATAAATTTTATTTAACTTAAACAATCCAAAGATTATTTTATAAATAATTAAAAGTGATAAATTGTAGTGTCTTTCAAATAATGATTATAAGGTTAAATAAATATCAAACCTAAAGTGTAATCATAAATAGACTAAATTTCAATTTTAAAATAATATCTTTACTTCTATTTATAAAGTTATGTCTTTAAATTTTAACATATTATACTTAATTTATTAGATTTGAAATGTTGTTGCATGTAAACCATTATCAGTTTAAAGCTACAATTTTTGAACAGTTTGGACAAAATACTTAAATTGTTAACTTAAATATAATATTATAGTGTCAACTTAAATATAAATTTCAGTTCCACTAAAAAAACCAAATAATATTTTGTAAATAATTAAAAGTGATAAATTATAGTGATAAATGCAAAAACTAAATTGTAATATCAGTTTAACTAAAATATTTCCTAAATATATTTATATAATGGTTAAAAATTTTCAAATAAGTAGTTTAAAATAACTTATAATAACAATAGTTAAAAATAACTCTATATAAATGATTATATTGTTACATTTAAATCAAAAAACAATGTTTGATGTTTAAAATAATTATAATGACAGAAATTAAAGCATTAAGCAAATATATTTTAAAAAATTAGTTAAAAATAACAGCTATAAATAATATTAAACCATATATAATATTTAATTTTATTGATGTGTAACTCGCGAGTAGAAGTCATTCAAACGATTGAGATTATGATGTTATAATAGATTTATATATTATCATATAATTCAAAATAGTCAATATATTATATCAAATAAGTAACTTGAAAAAACTCACAATACCAATAGTTAAAAACAACTCTATATAAATGATTATGTTGTTAGCTTTAAAATAAAAAAACAATGTTTGATGTTTTAAATAATTATAATGATAGAAATTAAAACATTAAGCAAATAAATTTTAAAAAATTAATTAACAATAAAAACAACTATAAATAACATCAAATCATATATTATATTTAATTTTATTCATGTGTAACTCGTGGGTAGAAGTCATTCAAACGATTAAGATTAAGAAGTTATAATAAATGTATATATTATCATATAATTCAAAATAATCAATATATTATATCAATTTAGTATATACAAATTATTATATCAAATTTAACAACAACGTTATTGTTATATTTAAAAAATTATATATTTGTAAAGACTTCAACTATATAGGTGTTTTTGCACAACGCGCAGGCATTCACCTAGTATCTTATAAAGGAAACATTTTTCTTTTCACCACATTTATTTGAAACTCCAATGACATTTCAATTTCCTTCTAACGATAATTATAAGTTGTTTAATAAGGTTAAATAAATATCAAACCTAAAATGTAATCATATATAAACTAAATTTCAATATTAAAATAATATTTTAACTTCTACTTATAAAGTTATGTTTGTTAACTTTTAACATATTATACTTAATTTAGTTTTAATATATTGTTGGATGTAAGTCATTATCATTTTAAAGATATAATTTTGGAACAATTTGTTTAACATACTTAAATTATTAATTTAAGTATAACATTACATGGTCAACTTAAATACAAATTTTAGTTTAACCTAAACAATCCAAAAGATATTTTGTAAATAGTTAAACGTGATAATTGTAGTGATTTTTTAATAATGATTATAAGTTGGTTAATAAGGTTAAATAAATATCAAACCTAAAGTGTAATCATAAACAAACTAAATTTCAATTTTAAAACAATATTTTTACTTTCACTTATAAAGTTATGTCTTTTACTTTTAACATATTATACTTCAATGTCTAAATAAACCTTTATATTTATATGGGAAAACACTCTAAAACCCTATGAATTTACCTTCAATGTCTAAATAAACCATTATATTTATTTTATGTCCAATTTAACCATTATTAATATATAAACCGCCAAACCTATCTAATTTAACCGGTAAACCCTAGACACACTATTATCAGGAATACCCGTCGGCATATGTAGGTGACATCGGACATACCGAATAGAAGAAAGGAACCAGGCTAGAGTAAAAAAGTTCGTCGATCAGGGAAGCTTCACGAAAACAAGGTAATCGATCAATGTTTTTTGTTTAATCTGTTCGTCGAAGGCATGAGTTCCCTTGTTTTTTAATTTGTTGTTTGCATTTATTGTTTAAGGAATCCGTAACCATTGACTATTTTTTCAAGTTCCCATCAATTTGTTGAAGTGTATATGGACGGTTTGAATGGCATAGATGATGAGTCTGAAGAGGAAGAATATGTTCCTTCTTCAATGGACAAGTCAAGATGGGATCTTTTTTGAATGATTTGGTACAGGGAGAAATAGAATTGCCTGAACTGTCATCTGATGATTCTGAATTGAGCTATTTAGATGAGGAATTTAACAAAGGAGAGCACAAAAATCATGAAATTGGGGACCAAATTTCTTGTACAGAACCCTAGGATACCTTGGAATCAAATGGAACCACACTTGGGGGGAAAATACGAAAGCCCTGAACAGTTCAAGGTTTGTCTAACAAGTTATACGATGGCTAATGGATACTAATTGAGGTTTGGGAAGTGTGACCGTTCTAGGATATTAGTACGTTGTTGCAAAAAAGTGACGGAAAAAGTGTCCATTTAGATGTTGGGCGTCTTGGATGGGAAATGAACTAACTTGGCAAGTGAAATACTTGGAAAAAATACATGTTTGTGCACGAAAATACAACTTGTAATGTGTTTGTTTGGTTCAGTTTATGTTTGTTTCTATTTAGTTTTGTTTGTTTTAGACAAAACCATGTAATTGTATTCAATTTTATGTTAATGGTTGTTGTTTGGTGTGCTAAAAACCAAAATCACCAATAAGGGCAAAATCGTCAACATCAACAAATTAATTTTTTTTTCATCACACTTATAACGGTTACGAAGGCAACAACTATTCATGTGCAGTTGATGTACGTTTTGGACACTAACTGCATTATTTAGCAATTCAAGCATGCAAAAAAAATAATTTAGTAGAAAAGTTACAAAGGCAGCTGCTGTTCCTGTGAAGCTGTTATTTGTTTTGGACACATTCTACACTTTTTAGCAATTCAAGCCTACAAAACAAAAAAATACGTAAAAAGTTAGGAACCTGATACAATCCAAGTACTCACAATAACACATTATCTTCATAAAACAAAAGTGCTTAATAAACCAACATCACATTTCCATTACAAAAGTTAGACTCACAATTCCATTACACAAGTTAGACTCACACATTCATAAAACAAAAGTGCTTAACAAAAGTACTTAATAAACCAACTATAACAAAACGGTAAAATCGTCCATAGACTCACACAAAAGTTCCGAAAATTCCATTGCAAAAGTGCATAATAAACCAGCATCACCCTATTACATAATTAACCATCTTAGATTAACGTAACTAGCCCTATTACATAAATAGAAACCAACTGAAGATACCAACCACAACAATACCAAACATCATCAACCTACACAGAAATATATCAGGCTCCTGTTTGTCATTCACCTTAAGCTTCATTAAATTCTTCTGAAGAACCAAATTCTCCTTCTCGAGATCCATATTCATCTTTGAAAGATTCATATATTCCTTGAACAATTCCACATTCTCCCTATGCAACTCATTAAGTTTACTCTTATGCCAGTGCATACCCAAATCCTCATCTACCCATACATAAAATTTACAATCTTTTGAACCATCCTACAATTTTTTTTTGTATCTGAGTAAACATTATAAAAACCAAATCAATCAAGGCTAGAATTTCATATACCATAGAATTTGGGCACTTAGTGAAATGTCAGCCAGGGTTCTTCCTGCAACAGTTGCGATGAAGAAGAAGAAGAAGAACGAGATGGAGATTTTGAAGCTATCATCAGCTCTTTAACCTAAACTTTCTTGTGTAAATCATACCACATGACTTATGTTACTGGTTGCCAAATTGCAACCGGTTATAAAGCATTAAACGGGAAAAAATTATATTAATAATGGTTAAATTAGACATAAAATAAATATAATGGTTGATTTAGACATTGAAGTAAAATACATAGGGTTTTAGAATGGTTTTCCATATATATATATATATATATATATATATATATATATATATATATATATATATATATATATATATATATATATATATATCATTTTTTGAGCGAACTCAAATAGTGGGAGCGGACCAACGAACTTACTATCAACCATCAGATTCATCAGATCATTCAATTGTATTGATTTTGGAACAACGACCAAGGCAACATATATCTTCCATTGCATATATTAGAGCAAGTATCAATCAATAGGCGATTACAAACATTAGAACAACAATCATTCAATTGAAACATGTAGTTCAGGTTTGCAACAACAATCAATTCAATTGAAATTCGTTGGATTAATTATTTGTCATATTTTTGCAAAGATTGATTCTACTTAATTGCAAATATTGAGATTAGTACAACACTCGTGTTTAAATTGAAATAGACAATATATGTGATTCAAATTAATTGGAAAATATTTGAAGAATTCTTCATGATATTGATTGTTTTTTCATTGTTTTAGAGAGAGAGGAGAAACTAAGATTTTCATTTTTTACAGATAAATGAACAACACATCATTATTTCAAATTTAATGAATATGTGACTATAAGAAATCATATGCATCAATCCAATGCATATGTTCACTTGAAAAAAAGTTCAATACACAGTTAAGTTAATAACTAGTATACAATTATCTAATTAGTATTTGGTATAACTAATTTACAGGTTTCTTAATATCAAATGCATAATACGCATGACTGAATATTAAAGAGGGGCGTATCTACTTATGCCAAAGGTAGGTCCTAGGACCAACCTAGATTTTCAATTTCATTTAAAATTTATATAATAGAAAAATTAGGAACCATCTTAAAAAAATTAAAGGAACTACCTTAAGTTTGATTTTTAAAAAAATATCTTAAAAACCATTTTAATAAGAAAAAAAAAAGTTAATGAGGGCAGTTTTCTATTTTAAATTATGATATTGATAACAAAAGGTTAACCACTTTTAATCGACACTCTCAAAATATCAATAAATAAATAAATTGATCAAATAGAAAGAAGCCAACATGGGAACCATGTGATTTTTTGTTCTAGATTCGCCACTAACATTAAAGTTATAATTATTTTTCAAGTAAACATATGCATTGGATTAATGCATATGCTTTTTTACATGGTTTTTTAAAATCCAAACAACTCTTAAAAATTCGAAAAAAATGTTAGAATCTATTAAGATAAAGAAATCCATTATGCATATTATGTTGGTTTGTTGGTTTTGAAATGAATTATACGTATATATCGTCTAAAAAGAATGTACATAACATTATTTTATCATGCATGTTGCTTTTCGATTCAAACGGTTGACTTCCGAGGCAAATTTTGAGTCGAGGTTTTATAATTATGCTTACAAAAATAATAATTTGGACCTTGTGATACTAACCATAGGAAGCAACTAGATATTGTTCGTAAATAGAATGAACAATAAAAGAAAACCATTTGGAAGCAATTTTCATTTTGAAGCAATCTTTACATTTATGCTCAGTCGATTTTATCTTTTACATTTTAATTATATGTGTAGCCTTTCCTTAATTTTTTTTAATCACAACTTAACATATTTCATTATGTATCCATCATTCACTGTTTCAGGATAAATGTATTTTTCATATTATGTGATATTACATGTTCATGCAATGAAAAGTAGTGGTTTATATTTAAAAATATGTCTACGGAAGTATGGCTGCATACAAAGATTTTTACAAGTTGTGTTTGTTAAAATTTAAAACATGAACAATATGTTTATTTGCATGAGAAAAATATCAGACATATTGATTGCATTGTATAGCTTTTAATATATATAATTATAATGCTAGTGATCCCACATGTGTTTTCCATCGATTAGAGAAAAATAACTCGTGTGGATGTTTTCTATAAAAGTGAAAAATTAGTTTTATTAGGCATTAACTAATCATTACAAGTACATAGAAATTATACTTAAATTTAGTTTATCTAAGTGGGCCTTAAGTTAAAAAATATGTGTAAAAAGTATAGCATACCTATTTTACGTAGCTCCTACCAACTTTCTGGAAAATATAAAATAACATAAAAAAATAATGGATTTTATATTTTATAAAATATTATTATGCATATATGCCTCTTAATATAATATACATATCATATGTATATATTTTGTAACATCCATAAAAATCATGTCAATTTAAAACTTTTTCAACCAATCAAAAATCATTAATTATTAAAAAATGTTTTTAAAATAGTTTCAATTCAGAGTATCCTAGAAATCAAATCATAAAACATGAGGAGGTGCACTATCACGCCTTATCCTTCCCGCGATCATCTGAAATACCTAAAACAAAATCAACAACTGTAAGCCCGAAACTTAGTGAGTTTCCTCAAAATACCAACACCATACAAACATAGCCATAGCCATAGCAAACAAACAACATGCATATTGAGCCATCAGCCTGACTGGACCGCCTCGCAGGACCTACAACATATGAGGACCGCTCCCGAGTATTCGGTATGTCTGGACCGCCTCGCAGGGCCTACAACCTATCCAGACCGCTCGCCGGGCCTTCGGCCTGACTGGACCGCTTCACGGGGCCTTCAGTCTATATGGGCCACCCTAGGTCTGTTCGCCTTCAGCACAAAGCAGGACCGCCTCAACTCAACCACTCGCATACATGTCGGCATACTCTTAACACATATCATATAACAGACTAGCACTGCTCATATAGATCACTAAGCATAGCATCATCTTATCCACCAGGATACGGATCTAACATATCATAATAGCATAACTACATCCTATCTACCATGATACCGATATAACAAATCATAACTGCATACAAGCATACTATAACCAGGATAACAATCCAAAAAGGGTTGACCTTGGTGCCTTAGACCCTGTTGATATATTGAGAAGAACTCACCTCACACTGCTGAAGTCCTGCGGGTAAAACTCTAGCTGTTGGATGACAAATTCCCGAACAACACCCAATTAATAATTAGGTTCCAATACTTAACCATAACTCTACACTTGGGGTAAATGAAATGAACCATTTTACCCCTAACCTAATTTGGGTCAATACCAATGCCCAAACGCACACTCTAAAGAGCCAAAAACCCAATAATCAACCAAGGCCCAACATATGGCCCAATTTTCCAAATTGGGCCCAAACCTCTACATAGACTTATCTTGAGGCCCAACCATTTATTCCAGTCCAAAAAATTGGCATTCGGATGGTCCAATATCTCATAATCATTAAGGCCCAATTATGGCCCACTTATGGCCTAATTTTCCAAATTGGGCCCAAGCCTTTCGAATGGGCCTTATCCTAAAGTCCTATAATTGCCTTAGTCCACAAACTTGTTCCTATTTAGCCTACGAAGGCCCACAGCAGCCCAGTCCAAGAAATGGCCCAACAAGAACCCAAACCCAATTAGGGTTTTTCACATAAAATGACGATTAGGGTTAAGTACTGTTCCTACTTAATGATGGGATTTACACAAAAGAACATTCCTATGTGCTCATACAAAACCTAAAGCTTGGATCTAGGCTTCTCTCTTGTACATGCAATTCATCCAAGACTTGAAACCCTAAACTAGCATACATTGAAATCTAAAACTACAACAAACTAATTTAGATGATACATATCAATGGTTGCAAGAATCCTTTGATCTTTAAGAAGCTTAGTGTCACAAGTGTAACACCTTTAATGGCTCACAAACACCACAAGCAAGAGAATGATGTAGAGGAGAGAGGATGAGAGGCTAAAATCGGCTCCAAGCTTCCAAGGGATCATGTGGCCGATTTTGCTAGCCCTAGGGGTGCTTATATACTTGGGCTTCTAGGGTTTCAGTTAAAACCCTAATTGGATGATTTATGCCCTAAGTAACCATGAGAACCTTCTGGAATATGGCCCCTATGGCCAAAATTAAAATGGACTCCTCTTAATTTCGTCCATGTCCTAATCCATAAGGATTCTTAGCCCAATATTCAACTATCACACAATTGACAGTTCTAGTCCCCTTTATTTAATTAATGTCTTTTAGCCACAAAATTAGTTCTTAATTAATTATTGTCTAATATTAATAAAACTATATGATTTCTCTTTTAATATATTATTCATATAATATATTAATAAACCATAATAACCTCTCTCTTCACAAATCATCCTATCAAGTTGCTTTGGTGAAGCCAACCCAAAAAGACCATGCACAACCGGGTCAAGTACATACCAAATATAGTTACGGGCTTAGACACTAATCCAACAGACTCCCACTTGGATAAGTCTAGTAACTATAGTGCAAATACAATCCGATTAGCAATCGTAGCTCTCAAAGACGTTGTCGTACTCTGATCTTTTTAGTAACATGTCCTTTAGATAAAGGATCATATACTCCTCCGTTCTAGATATCGTACGGACAATTACATGGAACATAGTCATACTTATTATCCAGCAGTTTGCTTCTCAATCTCTGATTCGTCTGAGATAGAACTTAATTGAACACATCAATTCTGTAATGCCTGTGTTTTGGGACTTAGCATTAATAGATGATGTGATACTCTAGGTCAACTATTATAACTCTTTTCGAAGAAATAAAGATGAATTATTTGAGTATTATGTGAATTTATGTGCTTTATACTTAATTATAAAGATATAATTAATAAAGAATAAAAATAAGCGTCAAAATTAAAGTTTGAGATAATCCCTATATCTTTAAATAAATTTGTAGTGGTCGAAACAAGGATACCGGAGATATAAAGAACGTCGAAATCCGAGTTATAACGAAAAAGTTACGACCCGTCGAAGTTGCACGACGGAACCAACACGACACTGGGAAGCGTAAATAGTGAATTTATGATAGAGCGACTTTTGGCCTTAGTGATCTAAACAAAAGTTGTAGTATACGTTAAACCAAGAACATACAAAAAAAGAACGCCCAAATCTGACTTCATATGTGGAAGTTATGATTTTTCTAAGATTTAGCTTAGCAGTGCACAGCCCAAAACTCGAAATTTAGTTCGAGCGGCTTTTGGCTTACGCGACCTAAATGAGAGTAGAAGATCTCATTAATAGGAACTCAACAGTAAAAAGACAAATGAAAACGGAGTCCATATGAAGGAGTTACGATTTTTTCGCGGTCATTTAACAGTCTAATCTTCTCCTATTGTTAAATTTAAGATCAGTCGAGAATTAGCCGACGGAGTCTAAACGAAAGTACCTATGCGTGGATATAAAGAATGTTGAAAACAGAAATTGTAAGCGAGAGTTATGATTTTTCTAAGTCGGGAGGGTGCTGTGCGAGTTTGGGTGACGTGGCGCGATCACAGTCGTTGCTTCCTCCCCAAGGCTAACTACCAGATAGTGACACGTGGCACATTACAGCCAACGTAATTTCGAGTACGGTCAGCGTAACCCTTAAAACCCCATTACGCTCAACATAATTTTTTAGTACGCTCAGCGTGCTCGGCGCTGGCGGCCTATAAATAGAGGCGCAAATCTCCCATTTTCTTCACAACTCTCCACTTCTTTCCTCCCAAATACCCCCAAACCTTCAAGGTTTTTCCCTAGCACCTCCAAGGTGTTAGAAGCAAGTCCCGGAGCACCGGGAAGCTCTAAGAAGAAGAGATTTCGACTCAGAACCCCTGCTCTAAGCGAATGCCGGTTTTCTATAAAATCGCTATAAGTGAGCTACGCCTACGCTATTTTTAATATAGCTTTTATTTAATTATAGTAACGTTATTAGGAACTTATAATAAGTTATATATGTGTCCTTGTAATTTCTTTTTAACCACTCGTGGTACGGGGAATCTGGCTTAAAGGGCCACATAGGGTTGTTGGATTTCAGAAGTGCTATATGCCAAAATGGTCCTGCCCTCCGGTGTTTTATGTTTGGCCCATATCTGTACATAGTGGGTGAAGAGTATTTTTTAACACTAATATAATAGTAATAATAGCTACAATATTAATTAGTCTCAGTGAATATTAGACTAAACTCTAGTGGTAATGACACTAGGTTTCGTCGAAAGAAAATAAATTAATAGAAGCGAAGCGTTGTCTGAGCTCAGAATCACCATCTTAACAAGTGAGTGCATAGTTACTTTCATCTTACACATAGATATGAAGTATTTAATATAAACTACGTGCTATGTGTGCACATTGTCTGAATACTTGTTGTCTATACTGATGAAAGATTTTCATACATGTTTTAAATGATTTAAACTGTATATGTAGTTTTATATCTACAAAAATGTTGGGGTAAAACATGGGTAGATGTAATAGACGATGTGTGATAAAATGATGAGAGTCCTCAATGTTGTTGTTGTTGATTATGTCATCTAGCGGAGTATGGATGACGACCACAGACTCTTCTAGACAGTCTAGTGGAACGCTAGTAGACACGCAACTTGTAGGTGTTTGTGAACGATGTGTTCATCGGTGTACTACATCCCCCTCATCGTTTCCTTAAGGACATTTATTGTTGAGGAATCCCCTTAGCAGTAGTGTCCATCCCGATGACAATCCTTAGGCTAGGTCCCTTATGATAGGTGTTTTAGGGAAGTAAAGTGCGGATAACAGGAACGGGTAATCGGGTTATTGTTGGTTGATGAAATTAATAAACTTATTTATTGTGGGTTGAAAACCCTATGTGCTCACCAGGATCCCAAGCCTGACCCACTCAGTTTCTTGTATTACAGGTGGTGGCACTCGAGCATAGATGTGATGTTTTGGATGAGGGATTACGGATTATAGGCTTGTCGATATGAATAAATGTTGTAAGGCTTATATTGTACTGTTTATGCTTTTGATCTGTATCGAACATGACATTCCGAGGTTTTTAATGAAATACATTTCTTTAGAAATGCTTTGATAAATCTTTATCATATTTTATTTTGGGAACAAATTCCGCAGCACTTTTATTTAAAATGTTACTCTGATTTTCAAATAAAACATAAAAAAAACCGGTCTTTTCTGGCCGTGAAAACGGGGATGTCACAAATTAAGTAATGACCGGGCCCGACACATAAGTCAAACCAAATCATCGAGAGGCTCAGATATCGCTTTTACCCTCTTAGGATAAAAGGAACAGATAAACTTCAACTTATATGCATTTAACATTCACTCATCAAATCATGCACAACAATGTGTTTTAGAACAGCAAATTACTGATGCTTTTACGCATTATCAATGCACAACCAACTTGCAAATAATAAACCATATATCTAGGTTTTAAGACCATATGATATTATCGTCTTGCGATCACTCGTGATAAATTCCATGAAGTGATGCTAGAAAGCACGGGTTTAATCCAATTTTCAAATCAAATTCATAAGCACTTGTGAACATTGCAACAAACCTTTGCCATGTCTAATATACTTTAGACAATCTACAAACCAATTCATGACAATCTTCTTTCATAACTACTCCCAAAGTATGAGTAATTGTGTAACGTTCGTATAATCTTATTATTTAGGAAGTCAAAACATGCAAAGTGAAACAATAGGTAACAAATCAACATAAGATGGTAACTTTACTTATAAATAATACTCATTTATTTAATCATCGAATGTCAATTACATTTACCTATTACACGTTTCGAAGCTATCTAATCTAAACTAATATCGATCTTCATCCTGATGTTCCTAGCGTGCTACAAGTGCTTAACCCTACTCAGTCCCTTCGTAAGGGGATCTTCTGGGTTATCCTCTGACGATACCCTCTTCACTACGAGGAGTCCCCCTTCCACCCGATGTCGAATAAAATGATATTTCCTGTCGATACGTCGACATCTGCGATGATCCCTCAGTTCCTTTGTCAAGGCAACCGCTCCTGCATTGTCACATAAAATTTCCATGGGCTCCTTTATGGCTGACACAACTCCAAGGTCTCCGATGAAGTTTTTCAACCATATTGCCTCCTTGGATGCTTCGCTCGCCGCTATGTACTCTGATACACACATTGAATCAGCTACATTCTCCTGCTTGGAACTTTTCCAAATCACTGCTCCTCCATTTAGGGTAAAGACCCAGCCTGACTGCGAATGGTAGTTGTCCCGATCGGTCTGAAAACTGGCGTCACTATACCCTCGCACCATTAAGTCATCACTCCCACCGAGGACTAGAAACCATTCCTTGGTCCTCCGAAGGTACTTAAGAATATTCTTGACTGCGGTCTAATGTGCTTTTCCAGGGTTCCCTTGATATCTGTTGACCATGCTCAAAGCGAAGGCCACATCAGGGTGAGTACAAGTCATCGCATACATGATCGATCCAACTGCGGAAGCGTAAGGTACTTGGATCATCTCTGCTATCTCGACTTCGGTACTCGGGCTTTGAGTCTTACTCAACTTGGCATTACATTAGATTGGTAAATCTCCCTTCTTGGAATTCTCCATACTAAAAAGTTTTAGTATCTTGTCCAAGTAAGTATTCTGACTAAGTCCTATTAGTCTTTTACTCCTGTCTCTCACTATCCTTATTGCCAAAATATAAGCAGCCTCTCTGAGGTCCTTGATAGCGAAACACTTCCCAAGCTAGGACTTGACTTCCTACAGCGTCGGAATGTCGTTTCTTATGAGTAGTATGTCATTGACATACAATACGAGGAAGCTTACTATACTCCCACTGGCTTTGACATATACACACGATTCATCCTCACTTCGCATAAAACCAAACTCTTTGACTTTCTCATCGAAACAAAGATTCCATCGGCTAGATGCTTTTTTCAATCCATAAATGGACTTCTCAAGCTTACACACTCTATTGGGGTGCTTTGCATCGACAAAACCCTCTGGCTGACTCATGTAAACATCCTCAACCAACTTTCGTTAAGGAAAGCGGTTTTAACATCCATCTTCCATATCTCATAGTCATGAAATGCAACAATGGCTAGCATCACCCTAATAGACTTTATCTTCGTAACTGGTGAGAAGGTCTTATCATAGTCAACTCTGGGAGTTTGAGTAAAGCCCTTCGCAACCATCGCTCCTTATAGGTGTGTACCTTCCCATCCATGTCGGCCTTCTTCTTGAACATCCACTTGCACATGACCATCTTACGACCTGGTACATTGTCAACCAAATTCCAAACTTGGTTGTCATAAATGGACTGAATCTCGTTGTGTTGGATTTGTGTCTAAGTCCATAACTATATTGGTATGTACTTGACCCGATTATGAGCATGGTCCTTTTGGGTTGTCTTCACCATAGCAATATGTAGGATAAATTAAGAAGATAAAGGTTTAATTATGATTTATTAATATATTATGAGAATAATATATTAAAGGAGAAATCATATTGTTTAATTAATATTAGTCAAGAATTAATTTTGTGTCTAAAAGAGATTAATTAAACTTAGGGGACTGAATTTGTAATTATAAGATAATTGCAATTGGGCTATGGATTACCTAAATAATATAGGTTGGACGAATTCTATGGGAGTCCCATAAGGAATTCGTCCAAGGGATATGTTAAAGGAGTCCATGGGCTGCTTAGGGCTTAAGCAGCCGGATTAGGGTTTCCTAGTTGTAAACCCTAATAGCCTACATGTATATAAAGGCCCTCTATGCACCAAAAACGTGGCCAACACTAGGAGTAGGGTTTCTAGCCGTTTTTGGTGCCTCCCCTCTCTTATCTTCCTCATCCAATTGCTTAGTGGTGTTTGTGACTCCATTAGAGGTGCAACACTTGAGGCACGAAGCTTTCTGAAGCTAAGGATTGATTGTTATTGCTATATAACAATCAAAGGTCAGATCTAAACTCTATTTTATGTTAATATGATTAAATGTATGCTAGACCTAGGGTTTATAGCTTTGGATATTCAATTGCATGTTCATTAGACAAACTAGATCCAAAAGCTATTAGGGTTTGCATCTACACCATAGGAATGATGTTTTGCTCAAAACCCATCAGTGGTATCAGAGCCTAGGTTGTTTTTCTATTGAATAGATGCATAATTGAACTGCCAAAGACCTGAAAATCGAAATTTCTTGCTGTCTGCCTGATGAACTCACCGAGTTGCTCTTAGAACTCGATGAGTAGCTTGAACTCGATGAGTTCCAAAGAGGACTCGACGAGTTGGCTGTTCAGTTGTTGGGGTTTTCGATTTTTTGGTCAGATTTTGATGTGGATAATTACCAAAACTCGTTTTTATTGCCTAAAATCGACTTTTTATGTTTGGAATGATTATTCTTATCAAAATTAATGGATTTGGTTAAATATGGATATTATAGGATTATTATTAGATAAATATTTGACCTAGTAAGTTTGAAAAGTTTCAATTTACACCCTTTAGGTTTAATAGTTTAAATTTGAACTTAAAAAGTTTTTGTTTTTGAAATTTAAATACTTAAACTTAATGTTTTGAAAGGTTTCAAAACTTGTCTCAAGTTTTGGAATTTAAATTTTTTATTAAAAGTGTAATTTTGAAATATTTAAAATTTAAAACCTAATGTTTTGAAATGTTTCAAAACTTGCCCTCAAGTTTTGGAATTTAAAATTTTGATTAATAGTTTAATTATGTAATATTTAAATTCTAAAACTCTAGTATTTTGAAAAGTTCAAAGTACACCCTCATGGTTTTGTTAAGTTAATTAAATTTTTAATTAAATGAGAAAGTTAATAAAACCACCTAGTATTTTAAAAGTGTAAAATACACCCTATACTATATATATGTAACATTAAAAGTCTAATATTATATATATATATATATATATATATATATATATATATATATATATATATATATATATATATATATATATATATATGAGTAAAGAGTCAGTCTTACCGTTACTAGGCCTCATTCATGAAGCTGGTCTATAAGGGGTGTTTAAGAAAATTGCCTATAAAATGGCGATTGAATGGGTATCCACTCTTACCCACTGCACTCTTGACTAGTGGAGGGTCATTAGCCGAACGGGTAGGATACGACAGAAACCTTCCATTATAAGTATAATGAAGTACAAAGTAACAAAATGATTTTATAGATTCCCAAATCATAGTTACTTTAGGCAAAATATGAAATTGTATGCTAATCCATGGAGTTACACTTCGTACCCTTGTCAAACGTTAGTGGAGCGTGTGTGGTTAACTGACACACTAATTTAGGGATGAAATTGGTAGCAAAGGGTGGCTCGATGCTTATCATGGATCAATGGAGCGTGTGTGGCTTACCGGCACATTGATTAGGTGATAGTAGCATTGAGTGCACCACGTGATTCATATGGTTATTCACACCTTATTTGTGATCCTCGACATCCCAGTCACAAATTGTAGGGCATGATCGAGATTAAACATGCCATTAAAAAGTTCAATGAATATCAAAAGATATAGGAGTTTCAATTCATTTAAAACTTAAACTTCCTTTTCGTTTTTCATGGTGGAAATTGGTAAATCATCATTACCTACCTTCAAATATTATGCGACTAGATTACGGCATCCCTATTCTAGGTTGTAGAGTATTGTGTTGGATCCTAGCCTTGATGTTTCATTTGGATGTTACATCAAGAATTCTAATCAACTTAACTTGAATTTTCTCCCGTTTTGTAGATGTCTAGTTCGGACAATCATGGTCTTCCCAAATCCCACGGAACAAGCTTTCCAAATGAAGATGATGTTCCACGATATGATCGAGGAACAAGAGATCATGCTTCACTTCCTCCACCTCCTCCAATTGTTCTCCCTAACCCACAAGTTTGAGGGCTTGAAAAGTCCAAGCTCACTCAAGCCTTATTGGCAATTAAGCATGAAGATGGAAAGTCTGTGTGTGCACACGTCTTAGACGTGAAGTCACACATTGATAGGTTAAGCATGTTGGGTGTCGAGATTTCAAGTGAGTATGCTATTGACTGGGTTCTTCAGTCACTTCCTAAATCATATAGTGAGTTCATTAGAGAGTACTATATGATGGATCACGACGTGAACCTCATTGATCTCACCTATTTGCTTGTAGCTGTTGAATCAACAATGATTGCGTGTTGGTCAAGCAAAATTGTCTGGTGAATCAAACTCCCAAACTTCAATGGACATTGAAAATGATGACATTGGAGATCCAGAAAAGGTAAATTCTGAGATAGTTACTCGTGTCATTCCAAAAGAGTCCATTTGCTTTTATTGCCAAGAGAAGGGGCATTGGAGACGAAGCTACCCTATTTAACTGAGATCTAAGAGATGGGAGAGTCAAGACGTATGGCTTTACTTCAGGTAAAATCCATTATCTAACTCTTTTAAGTTCCTATTCTAGATTCTTAATACATGATGTGATAAGATTACATTTTGATGTTTTGTAGGATCGAAGAAAAGAGTGAAAGCTTAAGGGAAGAAGTGAGCTGAATCTAATCGTGAAGAAATCGATTTTGATCGCGTTGCTTGAAGATTAGATTCTTGAGCTACTACTTGGAGTTAGAATAGATTGCTAAGAAATATGTAATAACATAGTTTTTCAATTGAATTGCTTTGTAAGGACAAATGTTTTCTGCAATAAAATGAATTTTGATTTTCTCTTATTTATTTATCCTTGCAATGGCATGTATGAAAAATTGATGTTTGAAGGTTTCTATTATCAGCAATAATGGATTTGATTCTTAATTATGTTATTTGTGGAAATGTCGAGAATTTGCCAAATAGGGAGAGTTTCTCATCGCCCAAGTTTCAATTGGACAGAGACTTGGAATCATACAACTTGGTTGCGTGATGAATGAGAAACTTTTTAATTGGAAATTCAAGACTAATTCGCTGACAAAAAGTAAAGTGAAGAACTAGGAGATCGAGTTCGCAATGTTGTGCATCAATCAAGTCCACCACAAGAGTAATAAAGATATTTGTCATGATTCACTAAAGTTTAGCAAATATGATTATAATTATAAGATTAAGTGTAATTCTGAGTTAATTGAAAAGGTTTCAATGAATGGCAGAACGAATAAGAAGAATCAAGAAGGCAGAAAGATAAAAGTTTATCTGTTCTAAGAAGAAGGGAGAGTACCTTTTATTGTGTTTTATGATAAAGTCTTAATGATTAATAACCATATCTCAATTGGTCCTCTAAGTGAGTCTTAGTTCATTTGTATGTCTAAGAAGAGGAATCGACAATTGTGGAAATGGTTAAATCAAGAAGTCAATCATACTTCGTTCCAATATCGAATCTTAGAGTCATACTCCAAGATTGCGAATTGAGTGACAAGTCTTAAGTAGGTTTATAACACTCATCAAATGTGGAGTTTGGAAAAGTTTTCTTATTCCTGCACATTTGAAATTGGTAAGTTGTGATGTCTTGGATAAGACAAAGACCAACTAGGACCAATTGTGTGAAGTGTTAGTCTTGATAGGATTTCACACTAACTCTTGAATATTTGTTTTGTCTAGGAAAGTTTCTTGACAAGAGAATCATATATGTCAAGAGGTCAGTGGGAGTTTTAATGATCTTGAAAAAGTTTCAAGAACAAATCAAGAATAAACCTTATCGATCATCACTAGCACACGACTTGAGGTTTACAACCTATCGTGTTGACATTATTTTGCTTCTGTGCCATTCCAATTGAGTTAATTATGCATGTTAGTTCTATGAGTTCTCATTTGAATGCATAAAGACAAAGTACCTTATCGATGGAAAGTACATTGATATGTAAGGATAAGTTGCTAAACTACTTGGAAGACATGGTGGGCACTCGTGTGACCATAAGGGAAGAAATCAAGATTAAGAAAGTTCAGTCCATATGAGTTTGGATTTGTCGCAAACTTTTGTTTTGGCAAATTCACATGGATAGGAATATATACACCACAAAATCTAAGTGTCATAAGATTCCCTCCTTCATGAAAATGACTGTGAGGAAATGATTTCACTAAGAGAGATTTTAAGAAGATAGCAATTATGAAAATTGTATTCTCAAATTCGGTTATGGTTACGACATCCCTTTCCATAGTTCGAATTGTGAGAGTTGGCAATTAGTCTAACATTTGGGACTTATTGATATAAGTTCTGAATTGTTTAGACACACATATGAGTTATCTAAGGAAAAGGTGTATAAGTTTAAGATGCTTAGATAAAGGCTTATCGAAGCATATGGTATTAGAAATATGAACTTCAGAAATTCAATAGTCATTGCTTTCTGGAAGTTCAGTTGTTTTCTGAATACATGTCAAAGCTAATGGGAGCATAAGTGTGATGCTTATATGATAATAATCATCATGATAGTGGGAGCACAAGTGTTATGCTTGTATGATTATTATGGAAAGTATTACAAGTTAGCAATATTAATTATAGAAAAACAAAGATTCAATTTGGAAAGTTGCATGGGTTGAAAACATGTTTTTCTATAATTAAGGGAGAGAATATTATACTTTGTTTCAAAATCTAAAGCTTAGATTGAGAAATTTTAATAAATTTAGTCAAAGGATACATAGTGTGTTCTTAAATTTCGATTATGATTATGGCATCCCTCTTCATAGTTCGAATTGTGAGAACGTGACACATAAAATATTATGGAAAAAGATTGGTAAAGTATCATATCTTTATGTAAGACAATATGCATCGTGTCCTATACGCTTCGGGTATAGGACTGATTGCAAATGCTATAATATTTGACCATTCTTAAATTTTCCAAATGTCTAGCGCATTAAGAGGGAAAAAAGGACTAGAATCAGTTTTGACTAAAATAATTAAACAACTATCAAAGGACGATCCAAAGATCGCTGAGGATTTGTCACTTATGAGTAGTTGGAAGTATGGTATTGGATGGACCATATCGACATTATTATGAATAGATAAGATTCTATTAAGAATGAGTTATCATATGGAAAATATAGAAATGTTTACATATTGGGAGTTGGATATTGAGAGTCTATGTCTAGATTAGAAAATTTTATGCAAGAAGGATGTTCAAAGGAATGTACTTTGAATGTGAGACTTCACGTCTATGGAATTGTCTTGTAACAATTTTCGATAAGTACTTTGTATGATCCAAATTACCCTCCATTATATAAATGGACCAAATATCATCCAAAAACTCAAGTCATAGGAGATTCGTGTTTAGGTGTTCTTATGAGAGCTCAACAAAAGGCAAAGCGAACTACACTATTCTTTAAAGTGGAATTTTGCATATTCAACTCGTTTATCTCCAAAATTGAACCTAAAAACGTTCAAATTGCTCTTGATCACTCTGATTGGGTGCAAGAAATGCAGGAGGAGCTCAATGAATTCAAATGAACAAAGTCTGGAGACTTATTCCCACTCCAAAGGATGCATCTGTTGTTGGTCTTAAATGGGTTTTTCGCAACAAGCTGGATAAGGAAGGTAACGTGATAAGAAACAAGGCGAGACTCATTGTTAAAGGGTATTGTTAGGAAGAAGGCATCAACTACGAAGAAACCTTCTCACCCGTTGCAACGTTAGAATATGTTCGCATCTTCTTGGCATACGCAACACACAAGAAATTTGAAGTTTATCAGATGGACATCAAGTGTGCATTCCTAAATGGGGAACTTGAAGAAACAGTGTATGTGGAACAACCACCAGGGTTCATAAAAGAAAAATATTTGAACCACTGTTACGTTTTGGACAAGGCAGTTTACGGTCTAAAGCAAGCTCTAAGAGCCTGGTATGAAACTTTAACTTGTTTTTTAAAATAGGAATCAATCGACCCAACCTTGTTTCTCAAGAAAGATGGTAACCATTTGATGATCGTCCAAATTTATGTTGATGACATCATCTTCGGATCAATTAACCCCAGCTTAACAGTTAAGTTCTGAAAGTTGATGGAAACTAAATTCGAGATGAGCTCCATGGGTCCGATTAACTTTTTTCTTGGATTGAATATAAGACAGAGTCAGGAATAGATCTTTATCAATCAGGAGGCTTATACAAAGACCTTACTCTACAAGTTTGGAATGGTGGGAGATTCAACAGTGAAGGTTCCAACGGCATTCGGAACGAAAGTAACACCATATCTGGATAAACCAGCTGTTGATATGACTCTTTATCGTCAGATGACAGGGTCATTGATGTATCTAACTGCTAGTCGTCCAAATATCATGGTTTCTATTTGCTATTGTGCTACACGACAACTGTAAAGAACATCTTCAGGTACCTCAAGCGAACATTCTCATTAGGAATATGGTACCGTTCTGGTTTAGGTTTCTTTGTGCAAGCATTTTCGGATGTTGATATTGGAGGTTGTGGTCTAGATAGTAAAAGTACAACGGGAGGATGCCAATTTCTTGATGGCAAACTCGTGAGTTGGCAATCTAAAAAGCAAACTTGCGTCTCCTATCGACTTTTGAAGTAGAGTACATAGCCACTGCATCGTGCACTTCACAAGTTATCTGGATTCAACTTCAACTTCATGACTATGGAACCAACATGAAGTGAATCCCCTTGTATTGAGATTCATAGAGCTCCATTCGCGTTTGTCACAACCCAGTGCAACAATAAAAAATGAAACACATCGCACTGAGGTATCACTTCATCAAAGATCATGTGGACGATGGAAATGCCGAGATACACTTTGTATGATCCGCTAATCAGTTAGCCAACATATTCACGAAAGCCTTACCTGAACAATCCTTCAATCACATTCTTCAAGGCTTAGGAATGATAGAGGCTGAATTCGTTCCGAAACCACCTTCGTAGTGATAAGTTTTTGGTAAGCCTGTGAATTGGTGCGAACGCTCACAGTGACTCGCAATTATCGTTTTGTCCTACGAATTGGTGCGAATGATCACAGTGACTCACAGTCATCTTTTTCTCCTGCGAATTAGTGCGAACGCTCGCAGTGACTCATAGTCATCTTTTTTTCATGCGAAACGGTATGAATGATCGCAATACTCGAAACCAACTGTTCACTGCAAATTGCCACGAGTGTTCGTAGTGACTCGTAATCTACTGTTTATTTATGGTTTTGAATTTCTTTGTATCCTTTGTATACTTTCTTAATTTCATTTTATTTCTTTTTCATAAATGTCAAAAATCCAACAATATTTTATTTCTTTCTGTTTTTATTTCTTTTTTAGAAAAACAAAAATACAAAAATATGTTCTTTCTTTTCATCATTTCTAAAATTATTAAATACCAAAAACATTAGCTAATTGAGCAGGTTTCAAGGCAAACATCTTGGTGATCGTAATTACAATGATAGGACAGGTATAAATTCTGAAACATTGCAGTAGTAAAGTGTCTCTAGAAGCGTGCTGCTGCATGTCGCCCAAAGCCTCAAAGACTTACTATGTTGAAGCCTTAATGAATCTATAACACCAATCGTTTCTTCCTAATACGGTTTTTTATTCACATATGTCAAGAGCTACCTTACTCTTCTCACATTGAGTTAAGAGTTAACTTCTTTGTCACTTTGACATACCATAGGTACATTCATTCTTTGGAACCACCTCATATCATTTCTTCACCACTTTCGTATTCAGAAAAGTAAACCTTGAGACTCTCAGCAGTTACCATTGAGGTTTATGATTACAACCAATTATGTGTTCATGGTCTTAAATTCGTTATAACCACGGATTGAGTGAAACCAAAAATCCAACACATGTATACCAATTGACGGTTAACAATACACATGTTCTAGATATTTCACCTTGGAATTAACGAATTTCCACTTTTGTGGTCAGTACCAGGAAATCTTTTTTTCCTTTTGTGTGATCTTAATAAGATGTTCTAGACCTAAGATGTTTCTTCCCAATATATCCAGTTTTTTAATTTTTTTGCATTTCCATTGTTACCCTAGTCACTTAAAATAATTCCAAAGCATCCTTGATTTTATGGTCACACTGGTCAGACAGGTACTTCATCCGAACGTTCGGACTTATATCAAGTTTCATAGTTTGGTTGAAGATAAAACTGATGGGTTTTGAGCACTATAACATCCCTACGGTGCACATACAACCCTAATGCTTTGAATCTAAGTTTTCTCTAGTTATACATGCAATTTTCATTTTCCAAAGCATGAAGCCTAACTAGCATACAACATTCATATTTCAAACATAAAAACGAGTTTGATGATTACCTCTTTGTTGTAGCTTGTAGAACTTGGCCTTACAAGAGCTTAGCATCTCAAATGTGATGCATCAAATAAGTCACACAAAACACCAAGAACAAATGGAGGATTATGAGAGAGGTTTAGGAGGCACCAAAATCGTCAATACTCTTCTTAGAATACTTGTCTATCAATTTTAGGGGCTTAGGGGTTAGATATATAGTGTAGGATTCCAAAATCGTCAATACTAACACTTCATGGACTCTCACATAAGCTTAATCCATCACTAATCAATCATGGATCATTAGCCCAAACTATATTTATCAATGATTTACATAATCAACCCTATTAATTTAATCAGTCTTTTTTATCACTAAATCAATTCCAAATTAATTCTTGATCAATACCAATTAAATAATATGATTTCTCAATTAATATATTATACTTATAATATATTAATAAATCACATATAACCTCTTTCTCAAATATCTTTCCTATCAAATTGCTACAGTAAATGCAACCCAAATGGACCATGCTACTATCAGGTCAAGTACATACCAATTATAGTTATGGGCTTAAACACCTAATCCAACAGTCTCCCATTTCGATAAGTCTAATAACAATAACTGCAAGTACGACTTCAAAAACCGACTAGCAATCGTAGCTCTTAAAAGTCGCTATCAAATCTGATCAATCACACTTCCTTTAGATAAGGGATCATATATTCCTCCATTATTCAAGATATCGTATGGACTGAGACATGGATTACAATCATTTTATCTGTCCATTGTTGTTTCCCGACTTCCGATTTATGACGACTGACAACAGACTACATTGAACACATCAACTTAGTCCAGGCTTGGCCAAGTGCTGAGGGTGTCATCACTAAATCATCGACGGGCCCACATATATCGCTTTTTATCCCTCTTAGGGTAAAAGGAACGGATAAATTTCTACTCATATGCTTGCTAAATTTACTCATCAAATCACACACAACAATACGTTTTATAACACCAAGTTACTAATGCATTTACGTATCATCAATGTGCAACTGACTTGTAAACTACAACTCATATGTCTCTGTTTCAAGAATATAAGATATTATTATCTCACAATCACTCGTGATAAAATCCATGAAGTGATTTATGTGAGCGTGAGTTTAATCCAATACTCAAATCTTATTTACAAGAGTACTCCTGAACACTACAAAAAACTTGTGGTATGTCTAAACACTTAGACAATCTACAGTCGAATTCATAACAACCTTACCTCATTACTTACCTCCAAAGTATGATTGACTGTGGATGTTTGAATAACCTAGTTATTCGGGAAGTAAAACATGCAAAGTGAAACACAAGAATAGTTTAATCCAATATGGTCTCAAAACTTTTGAATATAAACAAAAGCAATTTTATTTAATCACCCTATCCATTAGACCTTATTCATTGTATAATGCTTCAAACAATCAACTTAATACTTGAATTAAAACAATAGTTATCCCATGCTCCAAGCATGCATACTATGTTCATCTATGGTCCTTACCTTTATGAAGTAGATCAAATGAACACATTTTCCAATGATGCTCATTTCACAATTTCCTAATCCTTATCACAAGTGTAAGAATACTAGATTCTTGCCACTACAAGAATTTGTTCGAGTCTATACTTACATGCAATGATCCTTTTGTAATGTCTAGGCACAAAAGTCATAGAGACTTGGCCAATGATATTACAAAGTATTCCATTTGAGAATGTTACAAGACAATTTCCTAGAACTGAAGTCTCACATTTAAAGAGCATTCCTTGAACATCCTTCGT
Source organism: Lactuca serriola (assembly GCF_051521515.1). NCBI lineage: Eukaryota > Viridiplantae > Streptophyta > Magnoliopsida > Asterales > Asteraceae > Lactuca > Lactuca serriola. The sequence continues at coordinate 74,681,643 of NC_136416.1, forward strand.
GCATTAAAGTTTCTAACTCACACAAAGATTCTTAATATTCAACTCCCATTATGGAAACATTTCCATAATTGCAATATGACTATCTATTCTGAACTATATCAATATGGTCCATCAATTACTATACCTCCAACTTTTCACGAGCAACCAATCTTTGGTGAACCTTAGTTTTTCCTTAACAGTTGTTTAACAACTTTAGTCATATAAAGTTCTGGTCCTTTTTCCCTCTTAATGCCCTAGGCATTTAGAAAATTAGAACATCTGATTATTATAATATATGCAATCGATCCTATACACGAAGCATATAGGATACAATTCATAATAAAGATATGATACTTTACTAATTTCTTGTTATAATATTTCCATACACAGAATTTCCTTATGTTAAAACATTTCAACATAACATCCATACATGTATGTGGTTAGATTCTACTAAAATCTCAATCTAAGCTTTTAGATTTGAAATGAAGTATAAGTTCCTCTCCCATACTATATCAAAACAACTTTTCAAACTCTGCAACTTTGCAAATTATAACTTTGTTTCCTATTAATACTATTGCTAACTCGCAACACATATCATAATGATTATCCTCCCACTAGCACAATAATTATGTCCTTACTAGCATAACACTTATGCTCCCACTAGGTTTGACATGTACCCAGAAATTAGCTGGACTTCTAGAAATCAATGCTTATTGACTTTCTTACCAAAGTTCAGATTTCTGATACAAGATGCTTGGATAAGTCTTTATCTAGACTTCTTAAGCTCATACACCATTCATTAGATAGCACAAGTGTGTGTTTAAACCTTTCAGAAGTTAAAACAATAAGTCTGAATGTTAAAACTATTTGACATTTCTCATAATTCGAACTATGAAAAGGGATGTCGTAATCATATTCGAATTTGAGAATGCAAATATCGCATCTGCTAACTCTAAATCTACTAATAAATGCATTTCCTCACATTCATTTTCATGAAGGAGAAAAACCTTTTGCCACTTAGATTTTATAGTCTATGTGTTCCTATCCATGTGAATTTCTCATAACCATACTCACAAGACAAGGTTTGACAAATCTGAACTCATATGGACTAAACTTGTTCAATCTTAATTTCTTGCCTTCTGGTAGCACAAGGGCCTACCATTGCTTCCAAGTTGTTCAACAACTCACCCTTACTGATCAATGTACTTTCACTTATCTAGGTGCTTTGCCTTATGCAAACAATTGAGAACTCATAAAACTCACATGCATAGTCGAATTAACTGGAATGGACACATAAGCAAGAATATGTCAACACGATAGGTTAAAAACCTCAAGTTGTGTGCTGGCGGTAAACAATAGGTTTATTCTTGATTAGTTCTTGAAACTATTCAAAATTATGAAGACTCCCATTGATCTCTTGACATATAAGTGTTGGACTAGTGTCTAAGGCTGTAACTATATTAGGCAAGTATTTGATCCGGTTGTGCATGGTCCTTTTGGGTTGCCTTCACCATAGCAACTTGATAGGATGATTTATTAAGAGAGAGTAAATATTATTAATATATTATGTGAATAATATAATGAATAATATATTGTTATATTGTTATTTGATTAATATAAGTCATAGAATTAATTAGAATTAATTTGGTGACTTAAAGAGATTAATTAAATAAAGGGGTATAAACTGTCAATTGTTTGATAGTTAAGCTTTAGACTGTAAATCCATTTGGATGGTATGGACGAATTCTAAGAGGTTTAGGATAGCTAAAATCATCCATATGATTATCTTAGGAATGGATTTGGATAGCCTTAAGAGAAGATTATCCAATTAGGGTTTAGGTTGTAACCCTTAAGGAGTCTACAAGTATAAATAGACCCTATGGCTGATGGAATTTGATACTTGAACTAAAGCAAGGAACCTCTGGTCGAATTCCTCCCCTCTCCTCTCTCCTAAATCATTCTTGTTGCTATTGGTGTTTGTAAGCCATTAGAGGAGTGACACTTGTGACTCTAGAAGCTCCAAGACCTCAAGATTAACAAGGAACTCAAAGGTATGATTCTAGATCTGTTTCAATGTTGTTATTTAGCCTAATTAGTCATTAGAAGTCTTGGTTTCAAAAGCATGTTTAGTAGAAAGCCTAGATCCAAGCATTAGGGTTTTGCATGCGCACATAGGAAAGTTCTTATGGCTAAAACCCATCAGTGGTATCAGAGCCTAGCTTGGTTTTCTTTAAATTGTTGCTTGATTAACTGAAACAAACCTGCAAAATTCGATTTTTTGGTTTCTGTGTCACTGACTCGGCGAGTCCCAAGGTGGACTCGGCGAGTAGGCCTAACTCGGCGAGTCCCCTTGTGCACTCGGCGAGTCCAGGCGTCAGGAATGACCAGATTCGGGATTTCTTTTTGTTTATCTTATGGAAACTTACCTTAATGATAATAGATCAACCTAAATCCGATTTTATGATATATATGACTATTATCTTGATCTAGAAAAGGATATTTATCAACTAATTAAATATTTAATTTCCTTATATGATAATTAATTAATTATTTAACTATTTTGGTAATTATCTTTCAAAGAAATCTTGAATAAATCAAATATAGATAATTAGGATATTAATTGTTAATTGGAATTATTTGTTATTTGATCCTCCATGTTTTAAATGTTTAAAACCTACCCTCATGTTTTGAAATTTACTTTTGTGATTAAAAGTTTTAATTTAGACAACTTATATTTCAAACCCTAGATTTTAAAAGTTTTAAAATACAACCCTATACTAATATGATATTACTAGAATAATATATATATATATATATATATATATATATATATATATATATATATATATATATATGTATAACTAAATGCTAGTCTTACCGTTAGTAGGCCTCATTCACGAAGCCGATCTATAAGGTGGGTATAAGGTTGCGGCCTATAAAATGGCGCTTAATGGGTGTACACTCACACCCACCGCTTGCTTGATTGGTGGAGGGTCGTTAGCCGAACGGGTAGGATAGGGAAACCTCATTCTCTCATTAAAAGTATAATAAGAAATACAAAGTAACTACACATATTTTTTCAAAATTTCCCAATCCTAGTTACTTTAGGAAAAGTGAATTGATGCAATCCCATGAAATTACACTTTGCACCTTGCTAAGATGTTAGTGGAGCGTGTGTGGTTTACCGGCACACTAATTGGTTCTAAGCGAAGGTGGCAAAGGGTGATTCATTGTTTATCATAGTTCGATGGAGCGTGTGTGGTTTACCGGCACATCGAATAGGTGATTGTTACAATGAAGGCACCATGTGAATTTGCATGGTAATTCACACCTGCTTTGTGATCCTCGGCATCCCAGTCACAAACGAGAGGGGCATATCGAGATTTAAACATGCCATTGAATAGTTTCAATGAATCTCATCCGAACCTAGGAATTCTCAAAAACACTTAGGACTAATAGTTTAGGTTTTTGTGATGGAGAATTAGTGAATCGTCATTCACTTACCTTCAATTTATTTGCATGTTAGATTACGGCATCCCTTTTCTAATATGTAAATGTTATTGTTGGATCCTAGCCCTAATTTTCTTATTGGGTGATAATTAGGGATTCTTATTCTAATCTATCTTTGTCCTTTTCTAATTGTAGATGTCGAACGCAAACAACACTGCTGCTAGTTCTTTCACGTTGATGAGCCTTTGCCAGAAGGTCACCTTCGATGGAACGAACTTTAGCGAATGGATAAGATACATTCGCACCATTGCTCGCTATGAGGATAAGGAGTATGTCCTCGATGAGAAGCTGGAGAAAATCAACCCCGAAATTGCTACTCCCGCCGAAATCACCGCCTTTGAAACTCATGAGCGAGATGCAACGAAGGTACATTGCATCATGATCGCCACCATGAACTCCGAATTCCAAAAGTCCTACGAGGACATGTACCCGTACGAGATGCATCAAGACTTATTGGAGAGGTACCACCAAAACGCGAGACAAGAGAGGTACGAGATTTTCACTAACATGATTTCCGCGAAGATGGGTCATGGAGAATCTCTTACCGTGCACTTGCAAAAGATGCAAAGGTATGTAGACCGCCTTCGCAAGTTAAATGTTGACTTCGGTGAAGACTTGGCGATCGACATGGTGCTTCACTCTTTGCCTCCGATGTACAACCAATTTAGGATGACCTACCACATGAACAAAGAAGAGGTCACCCTAAGCAAGCTCCAAGGTCTCTTGAGGGTTGCTGAGAGCAACTTCAAGGACAAGTCTGTTGCACCCACTCCCAATCCGCCCGCTGCTCCTGTATTGGCTATTGGACAAGGGAAGGGAAAGAAGAGGAAAACTTCATCGAAGAACTATCGCAAGGTGAAAGCCCGAGATGGTACCTCTTCTAGTGGGACCAAAGTTGATCCCACCAAGCCCTGCTGTAACCCGAAGGAGGCAGAGTGCCACCACTGCCACAAGATAGGACATTGGAAGAGAAGCTGCCCGGATTACCTGCAAGCAATCAAAGAAGGAAAGATCAAGCCATCTTTCGCAGGTATATATACAATCAAATCTAACGATTCTAATCATGCTATTTCTTGGGTTCTTGATACCGGTTGTGGTTACCACATTTGTTCTAATGTGCAGGGACTAAGAAGAAGTAGGGATGTGGAGCAAGGAAGGATCAATCTAATCATGGGGAACAGAAGATCATCGCCTGTGACCAAGATTGGAGTGTATTCCTTAGTGCTTAGGAATAGTTTAGTTTTAGATTTGAAAAATTGTTGCTATTCGCCAGAAATGGCAAGAAACATCATTTCATTTCATGGTTTATATAGACAAGGATTTAGATTTTCTTTTAATAATGAGAATGGTTCTATTTTAGCTCATCTAAATGGTGTCTTTTACTTTGAAGCTATACCGTGTAATGGAATATATGAAACCGTTATGATTGTTGATAACTTAGGAAATGATGTTTTGAATATTGATTCTTCCACTAGTACGGATAAAGCATCCTTGTGGCATTGTCGTCTTGGACATGTCAACAAGAAACACATAGCCCAACTCCAAAAGGATGGAGTGTTGGAGTCATTTCGACCTTAGGGAAGATGACACATGCGAGTCTTGTTTGCTTGGAAAGATGACTAAGTCGCCCTTCACGAGTACATGTGAAAGGGGCGAGGGTCTATTGGACCTAATACATACCGATGTGTGTGGACCGTTTAGATCAACCACGAAGGATGGGAACCGCTTCTATGTGACTTTTACCAATGACTATAGTAGATATGGGTATATCTACTTAATCAAGCAAAAGTCAGACACCTTTGAAAAGTTCAAAGAGTTCAAGAATGAAGTGGAGAATCAATTGGGTAGGAAAATCAAGATGCTTCGATCCGATCGAGGAGGAGAGTACCTAAGTCTTGAATTCCACGATTATCTCAAGGAGTGTGGAATAGTTTCACAATTGACGCCTCCTAGGACACCGCAGTTGAATGGTGTGGCAGAAAGGCGTAATCGAACTTTATTGGATATGGTTCGCTCCATGATGAGTCGTGCTTCGCTATCAATCTCTTTTTGGGGGTATGCCTTAGAGACTGCCGCCCATATCCTTAACCGAGTCCCTACTAAGAAGGTTGCCAAAACACCTCACGAGATGTGGACAGGGAAAGCTCCCTCGTTGGCACATATCAAGGTTTGGGGTTGCGAGGCTTTCGTAAGACGAGATACTCACGACAAACTTGAACCTCGAAGTGAGCGATGTATTTTCATCGACTACCCGCAGACATCCTTTGGATATCTCTTCTATAGACCGAAGGACAATGTTGTCTTCGTTGCGAGGAGAAGAGTTTTCCGAGAGCGAGAACTCATAAGCCAAGGAGACAGTGGGAGGCAAATCGAACTTGAAGAGATTCAAGAATCGATAGATGAAGGAACCTCTACCGCTGGCGTTCAACCCGAGGGGGAAACTCCGGTTGAACCTATTGACGAATCCTTACCTCTTAGACGTTCCGATAGAGTTAGAGTTCATCCCCAGTTTTATGGTTTTCATATTACTACCGAAGGGGAAAAGTATATTAGTGATGGTACACTAGTAAACCTTGATGAACCTAATAGCTATAAGGAAGCCATGGCAGGCCCGGAGTCTGTAAAGTGGAAAGAGGCAATGGATAGCGAGATCCAATCCATGTATGATAACCAAGTTTGGAATTTGGTAGATCACGTGCCCGGACGCAAGACCGTTGGGTGCAAATGGATCTTCAAGAAGAAGACCGACGTGGATGGAAACGTGCACACATATAAAGCGCGATTGGTTGCGAAGGGCTTTACTCAAACTCCCGGAGTTGACTATGATGAGACCTTCTCACCAGTTGCGAAGATTAAATCTATTAGAGTGATGCTAGCTATTGCCGCATTTCATGATTATGAGATTTGGCAAATGGATGTCAAGACCGCTTTCCTTAATGGAAAGTTGGCTGAGGATGTTTACATGGCTCAGCCAGAGGGGTTTGTGGATCCGAAGCATCCGGATAGAGTGTGTAAGCTTGAGAAGTCCATTTATGGACTTAAGCAAGCGTCTCGCAGATGGAATCTTTGCTTCGATGAGAAAGTCAAAGAGTTTGGATTTGTACGAAGCGAAGACGAATCTTGTGTATATGTCAAAGCCAGTGGGAGTATAGTAAGCTTCCTCGTTCTATATAACTCGATGACATTTTACTCATAGGAAACGACATCCCGACTCTGCAGGAAGTTAAGTCCTGGCTCGGGAAGTGCTTCGCTATGAAGGACCTCGGAGAGGCTTCTTACATTTTGGGAATAAGGATAGTAAGAGAAAGAAGTAAGAGACTAATTGGACTTAGTCAGAATACTTACTTAGAGAAAGTACTAAAACGCTTTAGTATGGAAAACTCAAAGAAGGGAGAACTACCGATACAAAGTAATGGCAAATTGAGTAAGACTCAAAGTCCGAGTACCGAAGATGAAATAGCAGAAATGAGCCGAGTACCATACGCTTCCGCAGTTGGCTCAATCATGTACGCTATGACTTGTACTCGCCCTGATGTAGCCTTCGCTTTGAGCATGGTTAGCAGATATCAAGGGAATCCTGGCAAAGCACATTGGATTGCGGTGAAGAATATCCTTAAGTACCTTCGGAGGACAAAGGAATGGTTCTTAGTCCTCGGAGGGAGTGATGACTTAAGGGTGTGAGGGTATAGTGACGCCAGTTTTCAGACCGACAGGGACAACTACCGTTCGCAGTCAGGCTGGGTCTTTACCCTAAATGGAGGAGCAGTGACCTGGAAGAGTTCCAAGCAAGAGACCGTAGCTGATTCAACGTGCGAATCAGAGTACATTGCAGCGAGCGAAGCGTCGAAGGAGGCAATATGGCTAAAGAACTTCATCGGTGATCTTGGAGTCGTACCTGCCATAAAGGAGCCCATGGAGATTTTCTGTGATAACGAAGGTGCGGTTGCCTTAACTAAGGAACCGAGGGATCATGGTAGATCAAGACATATCGACAGAAAATATCACTTCATCAGACATCGTGTAGAAGAAGGACAACTCGTAGTGAAGAGGATATCATCAGAAGATAACCCAGCAGATCCGCTTACGAAGGGACTGAGTAGGGTTAAGCACTTACAGCATGCTAGGAGTATTGGGCTGAAGGATGATATTAGCATAGATTAGATAGTATTAGAAACGTGTAATAGATAAATGTAATTGACATTTGATGATTAAATAAAGGAGTTTTATTTATGAGTAATGATACTATCTTATGTTAATTGTTTAGCTATTGTTTCACTTTGCATGTTTTGACTTCCAGAATAATTGAGTTTATTAGGAATAATCGAATTATTCAAATGGTCCACAATCGTTCATATGTTGGGAGTAGATATGAAAGAAGATTGTCATAAATTGGTGTGTAGAGTGTCTAAATGGTGTTAGACATAGCAAAGGATTGCTGCAACGTTCATGAGTGCTTATGAACTAGTTTTGAGCATTGGAATAAACCCGCGCTTGCTGGAATCACCTTATGGAATACGATATAAAAGGTGATCGCAAGACGATAATATCATATAGTCTTAAAACCTAGATATATGGTTTATTATTTGTTAATTGATTGTACATTGATAATACGAAAACACATCAGTAACTTGGTGTTATAAAACGTATTGTTGTGTATAGTTGGTTAATGAATAAGTAAATGCATATAAGTCGAAGTTTATCTGTAAATTTTATCTAATAAGGTAAAAGCGATATCTCGGCCGCTCGATGATTTGATTTGACTTATGTGCCGGGCCCGGTCAGAACTGAATTGATGTGTTCGATTAAGTTCTATGTCAAATAAATCAGAGATCGAGAAACCTAAATGCATGACTAACCATTCCATAGGATTGTCAGCATGATATCTAACAGAGGACTGTACGTTCCCTTATCTAAAGGACAAGATTGATTAAATCAAAGTTGACAGCGTCTTTGAGAGCTATGATTGCAAACCGAATTGTACTTGTATAGTTACTAGACTTATCCAAGTGGGAGACTGTTGGAATAGTGTCTAAGGCTGTAACTATATTAGGCAAGTATTTGATCCGGTTGTGCATGGTCCTTTTGGGTTGCCTTCACCATATCAACTTGATAGGATGATTTATTAAGAGAGAGTAAATATTATTAATATATTATGTGAATAATATAATGAATAATATATTGTTATATTGTTATTTGATTAATATAAGTCATAGAATTAATTAGAATTAATTTGGTGACTTAAAGAGATTAATTAAATAAAGGGGTATAAACTGTCAATTGTTTGATAGTTAAGCTTTAGACTGTAAATCCATTTGGATATGGTATGGACGAATTCTAAGAGGTTTAGGATAGCTAAAATCGTCCATATGAATATCTTAGGAATGGATTTGGATAGCCTTAAGAGAAGATTATCCAATTAGGGTTTAGGTTGTAACCCTTAAGGATTCTACAAGTATAAATAGACCCTATGGCTGATGGAATTCGATACTTGACCTAAAGCAAGGAACCTCTGGTCGAATTCCTCCCCTCTCCTCTCTCCTAAATCATTCTTGTTGCTATTGGTGTTTGTAAGCCATTAGAGGAGTGACACTTGTGACTCTAGAAGCTCCAAGACCTCAAGATTAACAAGGAACTCAAAGGTATGATTCTAGATCTGTTTCAATGTTGTTATTTAGCCTAATTAGTCATTAGAAGTCTTGGTTTCAAAAGCATGTTTAGTAGAAAGCCTAGATCCAAGCATTAGGGTTTTGCATGCGCACATAGGAAAGTTCTTATGGCTAAAACCCATCAATAAGATTCTCTTGTCAAGTAGCATTTCTTGACAAACAAATATTCAAGAGTTAGTGCGGGTTCTTATCAAGAAAATAACTCCATACAATTAGTCTTAGTTGGTCTTTGTTTCTTCCAAAACATCAAAACTACTAATCTCAAATGTGCATGAGCAAGAAAACTTTTCTACTCCACATTTCATGATGTGTTATAATCCTATTTAGGATACGTCACTCATAACTCTAACACTCGATTTTAGAACGAAGTATGACTCACCTTCTTGATTTTAACCATTTTAACAATTCCGATTCCTCTTCTTAGTCATACTTTTGCACTAAGGTGTCCTTAGAGGATCAATTGTGACATGGTTCCATAATCATTAGGATGATCATAAAACATGATACTAAAGTACTTTCCTTTCCTTTCAGATTAGAGAAACTTTTATCTTTCTTCCTAATTGATTCTTCTTATTCGTTCTGCTATACATTGAAACTTTTCAAGGTATTAGAATTACACTTAAACTTGTAAGCATAACTGTATTTACTAAACCATTAGTAAATCATGACAAATAGTCTATATCATTCTTTGTGGTGGATCTGACAGGTACACATCAATGTGCACTAGATCCTTAAGTCTTTCACATGACTCACATACATATGTGAACAAGGAATTAGTCTTAATATCCCAAAGGTTAAAATTCTCATTCATCACACAATACAAGTCGCATGATTCCAAGTCTCTATCCAATTGAAACTTGGGTGATGAGAATCCTTCCTTATTTAATAAAATATGACACTTTACCACAAATGATATAACTAAGAATCAAATCCATATTCAATATATAAATATAAACACCAATTTTCACAAACGCCATTGCAAGGATATCATAAAATAAGACAAAATCAAAAATTTTCTTTATTTATAAAAAATGCGGAAAACTTGTCCTTACAATGCAAATTCAAATGAAAACTATGTTACTTAATATTCCTAAACAATCTATCATAACTCCTAAGAAGTAGCTCAAAAATCTTTTCATCAAACCATGATATCAAAATCCATCTCTTCGCGACCAGACTCAGCTCACTCTTCCTTTAAGCTTCCTTTCTCTTCTTTGATCCTATAAAACATCAAAATGCAATCTTATCACATCATGTATTAAGAATCTATGAATAGGAACTTAATAGAGTTATATAGCGGACTTACCTGTAGTGGAGTCATACAATTTGACTTTACAATCTCTTAGATCTCTCAGGTAGTTAGGGCAGCTTCGCTTCCAATGTCCCTTCAATGGCAGAAAAAACAAATGGCTTCTTTTGCATCGGTGCATGAGATAATTCCAGAACTGGCCATTCTCTTTTCCATTTGGTCAAACGGTTTGACCTTGGCCGATCCCTTTCCATTAGGAAGAGAAAACCTTTCTGGGCTTCCAATATTGTCATTGTCAATGTCCATGGAAGTTCGGTAGATTGATCTTCCAATCAAATTTGCTTGACCAGTGCGCCAAATCATTGCTGATTCAGCAACAATTAGCAAATAGGTAAGATCAATAAGGGTCACGTCGTGATCTATCATATAGTAATATTTAATGAACTCACTATGTGACTTAGGAAGGGATTAAAGAACCAAGTCAGCAACCAGCTTCCTCGAGACAACGAAAGCCAACATTCCCAGCCTGTAACTTCATCTCTAAGACGTTAGCACATACAGACTTTCCATCTTAGTGTTTTCTTGCCAACACGGCTTGAGTGATATTAAACTTTTCAACTCGAAAAACATGTGGGTTAGGGAGGATAATTGGAGGAGGTGGACAAAGTGAAGTATGATTTCTAGTTCTTTGATCAAATTGTGGAATATCATCTTCATGTGGAAATCTTTTTCCAAAAGGATAAGGAAGACCATAGTTTTCAAAACTAGACATCTACAAGGGGAGAAATTCAAGTAAGTTGATTTAATCCTTAATATAACACCCAAATGAAATATTAAAACTAGGACAAACCACAATATTCTACAATTCTGAAGATGGATGTCGTAATCCAATCGCAGAATATTTGAAGGTAGGCAAATGACGATTTACCAATTCCACCACAAAAACAAAATTTTAAACGAATTAGGTTTTAAATGAAATTCCTAGATCTTTTGAGATTCATTGAATTTTCCAATGGCATGTTAATCTCGATTATGCCCTTCAAGTTTGTGACTGGGATACCGAGGATTACAATCAAGGTATGAATAACCGTACAAATTAGCTTGGTACTCTCGAAGTCATTTATCACCTAATCAGTGTGCTGTTTAGCCACACACGCTCCATTGATCTATGATAACCTATGAGCTACCCATTTCCATCCTTCATTAGTCTCATATTAGTGTGCCGGTTAACCACACACGCTCTACTAACGAGCAATAAGGTGCAGTGTGCAATTTCGTGGGTTAGCATCGAATTCACATTTTTCCTAAAGTAACTAAGATTGAGAATTTATACAAGGGTGTGGTGGGTAAGAGTCTATACCCAATTACGGTCATTTTACAGGCCTCTTCTTTAAACACCCCTTATAGACCAACTTCGTGAATGAGGCTTACTAACGGTAAGGCTGACTTTTAACTTATATATATATATATATATATATATATATATATATATATATATATATATATATATATATATATATATAATATTAGACTTTTAATTTTATATAGTATAAGGGTGTATTTTACACATTAAAATACTAAGTGGTTTAATCTATTAATAAATTAAACTTTTAATTTAATTAAATTTAAACCATGTCATTATGGATTTATTAATTATCTCCTTTAATTAACCACTTAATTAATTTAATAAAACCATAAGGGTGTAATTTGTACTATTCAAAATATCAAGGTTCTAATATTAAGATTTAAAAATTAAGGTTATTTAATTAAATTTTAAGTTACAAAACCAAGAGGTGCACTTATGAACCTTTTCAAATTACTAGGAATTTTGAATTTAATATTTCAAAATTGAAACTTTTTAGATTTCAAAACTTGGGGGCAAAATTTGAAACTCTTCAAAAAAATCTTGAAATTTAGAATTTAATGTTTCATAAATGACACTTTTCGAATTCCATAACTTGAGGCCAAGTTATGAAACTCTTCAAAACCATTTAGATCAAATTTTAAACTAATAAAATAATCATATAGTTTATCATTTACCAATTTGACATAATTTAACTCGTATAGCAAGATAATTTCAAATCAACTAATACAAATAATTAGCTTATCATATCAACTAGCAATCATCTTCAAATTTTGACAATTATCTTTTAATTTGGATGAAGATAATCATTACCTCATCATAAAAATGATTTTTAATTAATCAAAACAGTTTGTGGTAATGATTGTAATCCAAAATGGCCAAAATACTTGAAAATTTGGCAACTGACGAGCCACCACGTCGTGGTCACTAGGCAGATTCCAAAAAATTGATTTTTTTTACTTTGAACAATTAACCAATGCATCAAGATAACAGAAAACACCCTAGGCTCTGATACCACTGATGAGTTTTGAGCACTATAACATCCCTATGATGCACATATAACCCTAATGCTTTGGATCTAAGTTTTCTCTAGTTATACATGAAATTTTCATTTTCCAAAGCATGAAGCCTAACTAGCATACAACATTGATATTTGAAACATAAAAACGAGTTAGATTATTACCTCTTTGTTGTATCTTGTTGAACTTGGCCTTACAAGAGCTTAGCACCTCAAATGTGATGCATCAAATAAGTCACAAAACACCAAGAACAAATGGAGGATTATGAGAGAGGTTTAGGAGGCACCAAAATTGTCTATACTCTTCTTAGAATAATTGTCTATCGGTTTTAGGGGCTTAGGGGTTACATATATAATGTAAAATTCCAAGGGTCACTTGTAAACCCTAATCCATTCACTCAGGCTTTTGATCCAATAATTAATTTGGACTAACACTTCATGGACTCTCACATAATCTTAATCCATCACTAATCAATTATGGATCATTAGCCCAAAATATATGTATCATTGATTTACATAATCATCCCCTGTTAATTTAATCAGTCTCTTTTGATCACTAAATTAATTCCAAATTTATTCTTAATCAGTACCAATTAAATAATATGATTTCTCAATTAATATATTATTCTTTTAATATATTAATAAATCACAAATAACCTTTTTCTCAAATATACTTCTTATCAAATTGCTTCGGTGAATGCAACCTAAATGGACCATGCTACTATCGGGTCAAGTACATATCAATTATAGTTATGGGCTTAGACACCTAATCCAACAATAAATTCTTCGTTATAAATCGGATTTCAATGTTCTTAATATCTCCGAAATCCTTGTCACGACCACTTGAACTTTCTTCATAGATACTAGGCCAAATCTTCATTCTATTTTTACGCATATTTTCATTATTATTTTATTATATTGTTATAAGTATGTATATTGCACATAAATCACATAATACTCAGATAATTCTTCTTCATTACCTCAAAATAGGTTACAATTGTTGATGCTCACTGTTAAATCTTTATAATAACGCTTAGACTAGAAAAGTGGGTGTTACACATCATATCATGATACCTTACCTTCTTCATCTCCTCGTCTGTTGCATACTGTGGAACCATAAAGTCCTCTCCCGGAACTAGGCAGTGATCTTTGCCACAATCTCAGTCATCTGGCGAAGGTCCTGAAAGTCCCTATCCAATTGTTGCACCTCAATACCCGGTTAAAACTCTGCCCTAAACCGGGTCACAAACTCATCCCAAGTCATTGTCTCCAGGGCTTCGCCTCCCAAAGAGAAGTCTACCTCCTCCCACCAATCTGGAGCTCTGTATTTCTGAAGACAGGAAGCAAATCTGACCTTCGACCCCTCAAGGCATAAACTTGTCCAGAAAGTGTTCACCATATCCGCTAACCATCTCCTACTAGCAATGTGATCCTTTTCCCACAAAGAACTCAGGAGCTCCGTAAGAACGAAACTCTCGGAAAGAAAGAATGCGAGCTCCCACAATAGCCATAACCTTAGTACGGAACGTGCCAGGTGCTCATCCAGAATCTCCATAGTCCCCTCCTTCATTGTTCCAATGATCAGAGGAGTCTGCTCCAAGATACCGCAGGTAATCTTCGACGAGATGAACTCCCGCATCCGTTCATCAATCGGCTTGGTACCTGCACCAGAGCCTGAGCCAGAACCTGAACCTCCTCCATGTATGCTCATCACCATTCTGTAAAACAATGATACATATTATCAGAACATACCGAAGAATCCTCATCCTATAGGCTTCCTAGATTCTCCGTGACTCTCCTCAATTCGAGTATGGATCCTATGCTTTCAGTAGTATGGGCCCAATACTAGCTTCCACACATGTCCATACTTTCGTAAAGAATTATCCTGAATCCTTCAGGTCACCTTCTCAAATTGGTACTCTAATTACTCCCTAAACACCATAACCAAGCCCACTAAGGAACTTCCTAGGCTCTCCTGGCTTCCCAACCTCACCCTGCCATCAGTTGTTGAAGAACTCCCACTAATGTTAGCTAACTACTTCATGATTACAATCACATACCATAAAGCTTAGATAATCCTTCAAGTAAAAGACTCAACCCTACAATGGTTAAACTTAAACGCGAGCTACGCAATAGAGTTAAATCCATCAATCTGATATTATTTAAACTTTGCAATATGTGACTTAACATATTCACTTAATGGTTAACTCACATCACTAAGAGTTCCACAAAGCAAAAAGCAAGTAGCACTCGTGCAGTAACACTCCACGCCATAGAACAAAAAAGAACATCTAAATCTCACTTACTACCACCCATACTAGGAATTTCCACTCTCACCATTGGGTGCCTTATGCATGAAAAATATACACATTACATGATCAAGTAGACTGTCGAATAAAAGACTCTACCATAGGACCACAACCAAACAAGGAACAGGACATATGGCCAAATCAGTCATTCTAGGGCTATACGATCGTAATCATATACAATTTTTAAAGTATACACTTTGTTACCAATACATATTCCCAGTCTAGCAAGGCATCCAATGCTGCCTAGGCTACAATGCATCTCGTATTAGGCCAATCTATCATACAATTCCAGAAAGTATCCCTAGCCTTATCCTAGCATGCAAACATTCATATCATATAATATATCAACATGTATGGGTATTCTAGGAATCACTTACTTGAGCTCGGCCAATTACATGCATCACACCCCCTTTTTCTTTACAAAATACTTTAATTATAAATTCATTTTCTTTTAAAAAGATTACCAATTCCTTAGTTTGAGTTCAGTCACACTCGAGAGTGTGCCCAAATCCCTCAAACCAAGACTCTGATACCAACTTGTAATGACCCAAAAATTATAAGGTAAAAAATTCATTTTTAGTTTAACCTGAAACACCAAATATCTTTTTCCAAACATTCAAAGGTGTATCATAATAAAATAGTTATCAGTGTATAATCCCAAAAACATCAAGTTGCGTAAACATAGGTGGATGCGTTACGATCAAGTCGGGCCCTTCCCTCTCGAACCAGAAGTACCTGAAACCATAAACATAAAATCCGTAAGCACAAAGCTTAGAGAGTTACACAAATACCACATACCATACATATCAGTGGGCCTAGCCCACCAATTGGGCCCAACCCACCATAATGGGCCTAACCCTTATACAATGGACCCAACCCTACATAACATGCAAGATTCACAGAGACAGCTAGCATCCTAGTTAACATACATTGGACCTAGCCCTTCTAGATCCATGTGCCCAACCCAAAATATAAATAGGCCTAGCCCAACATACCATGCAAGAGTCAAAAAGACAACTAGCATACGAGATCCTAGTAGGCCGACATTGGTGCATTCGACCAACAGGTACAGTGAGGAGACTCACTCAATTCGAGATAACCAATATATATGCCTTGCTGCTACCGGAAACCTCACAGTGATCACAACCAAATATCTTAATCAATAATTAAGGTCAATTCCCAAAATCCAAGGTCCAATTCCATATCCTATTATTTCAATGCGTAAAAGACCATTTTACCCTTCCCTTATCTGGTCCAACCCAGGCCCAACCTCCAAAAGTCCCAAGGCCTAAAAGGCCCAAAATAGACTTTTTGGGAGTACGCCCCGTGTACTAGAAGCGTACACCCCATATCTACCCAATGATGCACAACATACAAGTCCTCAAAGCTGAAATGTGGGATCCATGCATTACATTGAGCATATGCCTACGTGCACCCAACGTACTCATCAGGGGGGGGGGGGCAAAACTCAAACTAAGCTCTTAACTGTTAAGACCAAAATGTCCAAACATAGATCTGACTCTTAAGGGGTGTCTTAAGTCATAAAGTTCCTGACTTTATGACTTTACATGCCTTAATAGGGTCCAAACCATAATCCAAGCTTCCTAATTTCATAAAAAGGGAACCAATTCTTGCATGAGAGGTGATACTCCTCAAGATCCAAATTTTATGACTTAAAGATCTCAACGAGGACAAAAAATGAGGCTCAAAGGTTCTGGAGCAACTTTTACTCACAAGAACCATGATTATGGGACCAAAACATGACAAATTACCACCCAAACTAGATCTACAAGAGAAGCCATCAAGCTAGAGACTTTATACCTTCAGAAGATAGCTCAAGAAGAACAATGTCTGGATCTACACGCTCTAAGGAAATCAACACTTCTCTAAAGTGTTCATCTTCCAAAAGCACCAAGAATTCTATAAAAGCACACAAATGTTCAAGATTCTTTCAAATGAGGGCTAGAGTTCCATATATAGGGTTTAACGGGATGAAGGTTGAAGTTAAGAGGGTTTGGAGATAAGTTAAGGCCATTAAATAGGGTCTACGACCCTAAATTATGGTTTGCACCTAACGGGAGTGTGTCCAACATAATCCTAGTATGCCCAGCGTACTCCAAGGGCTGTCCGTGATCACCCATCCATGTGCGCCTGACGTACTCCCTGTATGCCTAGCATACTAGGCTTAGCCCTAAAACCACCAAACCTCTAAAGGCCATAACTTTTTCATTCTAGGTCTGATTTCGATGATCCTTATATCCACGAAAAGGTAATGAGAAGCTCTATAATCATATCAAATCTCCTTTACCTTAAAACTCTCCAAGCGTAAATCCAAAATTTATAAAAGGCCTGAACTATCACTTTACATTTATACCTCGAGGCTCCAAAGCACAAACCGAACTCTCAGATCCTCTAATCTACATTATATACATCCAAAGGGGTCTAATTCTCTCTTCCCCCAAGGTCCAAAGCCTTATGATTACTGATCATTGGGTCACAACCCCGATTTAGGAAAAGATTCCAAACAGGGTGTTACAAGTGTCTTGGATACAAAATTGAGAATTTTGATCAACTGAATCTACTTGAGAAAAGGAAATCATTTTCTATTGTGTACAACAAAAATTGGATTTTGCTCAACTTTTTAGTGATCAAGTGATTGATTGCATTACTGGGAACAAGAAGCCAGGATATGTTCCCTATCCTTGATGGATTGGACTAATCTTATCTCGTGAGGAAGGATATGTTGAAAGTCATGTGATTATTATTCCAGTTCCTGTCCTTTCCTCAAAGATTATTAATGTCTCTCCATCTGAAAGTGACTTGCTTATTAGTGAAAAGATGCAAAGGTGGATTGAAAAACCTTATGTGGTTGAATCCTCTAACTCTAAAGAAGAGAATGATGAGAATAATGAAAGGGCTGATGAAGATGAAGACGTTAAGATTGAAGTAGATAAAAATGTCGCCAATATAGAAGACTTTGTTTAGGGAATGGACCCTCCTCCAACGATAAACAAGCACATTCGATTTTCCTCCACTTCTTCATCCACTCATCTACAAATGATGTTGCATAACATGGATCAATACCATCTTTTGTGATAACTGCTGAGCCATTGATCCAAGATGAGGTCTCTCTAATATCAGTGTTTCCTTCTCCTCAAGCTGAAAATGTTCCTCCAATGCTAACACTTATTCTGACTGCTACTGTTTATCAGGGGGAATCTAGCTTCAACTTTGAAACAACTGTACTTTCTCAACTTTATATGTTGATGCAGATAACTTAGTCTATGGGAAGAAGATTCTCTAAAGTTAAAAAAGATGTTGCTGAGATGAAGCGATTTATGGCATTAGGTGATGATGATGTTGATGCTATGGTTATTAACGACACACCACAAAACTCTCTAGGTGATAACTATCCTCCATCTTCACCTGCACAACCATCATCAAATCTTCTTCCACCACCTCCTCCCCGATCTCATTCTCATCCTCACACTCCATCACCACCTTCTAATTCTTATCCTCAATCTGATGCTACAAAAATGGGGCGAACAATAAAGGGTTTCCTGATCAGCAAATGCAAATGGTGGTAATTGCACCAACTCCATCTCATCCTGAGATGCTTGAATCTTGAAGAGTTGAAGTTGACTTTCAAAAGGAGATTGTTGTTTCTGACATTCCAAACGCTAATGCAACAACTGATTGTCAAACCATTCTAGACACTAGTGATCAATCAGAGACCGATCACTATGATGGGTTTCTTGATCTTGGATTCATGTCATAAGTTGTTATTCATGATGTTCCTTAAAATGTTGTTTACTCTGCTTCTTACTTTGAGGGGGAGATTCCTCAAGGAACTAACAATGACATTAATTCTGATAATGATCAGCTCAATCCTCAAAAGAAGAAGGCTTTCTTCTCAGGGAGAGCTTGTGATGCTGAAGCTGGAAGTTCTGCTGTTGGTGATCCTTCTGCATCTCTTCCTTCCAAGAAGAGAAAACTCATATTTGATTTGAATGAATTGGCCAAAATATGGGATATACCTATATATGAAGTAAGAGAGATCGTGATAGAGAATAATATTGTTATTTGACAAAAGAAAGAAGCTACAAAAGGAGAACGTACGTCTGCCAAACTTGCTCAAGCTCTTGCTTCCGTTGATGGAAGTGTTGATGTTCAACGAATTATTAAGCCAAGAAAATTCATCTCTTATAATAGTGTGAATAAACAACACATGGTTTCAGACCTGAAAGATCGGAATGATGAAAAGAAGTTTGGAGATGTTCTGAGTCAAAGAACAAAGCCCGATGCTATTATCAGGGTGAGATGTACTAAACCAAGGAATGAGTCTTTAAAGCTTCACTTGGTCAGGAAGAAGAATAATTATGAATACACTGAGGTTGTATGTGTTCGTGAGCTAGTTAAATTTGGATAAAACAAGTGGATGAAAATTAAATAATTTATTGACAAACACAAGGGTATTCATGCGCAGGAAGTGAAGTTGGGGATTCAGAAGCTACTCAAGAAAGTCAAGAAGTTGAACTTTGTGCCAATAGCTGGTCCATCTAGACCATCATCCTCAAGAAGATCAGGTGCTCCCAGACAGTCCAAGAGTCTAAAGTTTCTTATTCCTTATGGTAATAAGTACATAAACACCGAAATTCCTGTAGGTTTTGGACCAGTTCAGTACATGTTTATTCGAGAACCAGAGAATGTTGTCTTCTATCTTTGCAGTCAATATCACATGTGCTTTCAACGCACTGATGATCTTCCTTCTACTCCCACTGAACATTTGTTTCAGCTTCGCTTGGAAGGACTTAGTCACTTTGAACTGGAAAGAGGATATTGTGTACATATATCGATGGGTTATGAGCACTACATCATTCCTATGGTGTACATGCAACCCTAATACTTTGGATCTAGTTTTTTCTCAAATTATACATGCAATACAAGTTATCCAAAGCACGAATGTAACACCCAAAAATTTCAAGGCAATTTAAAACTTTTCAACACATCTAAAATCAACATTTATTATAGATTCGTTTTCGAAATACTCTATTTCAGAGTTTTTCCCAGAACCATAAACAAAACATGAGGAGCTATACGATCATGACTTTACCTTGCTGCGATCCCTTGATGTACCTGAAACAATAAAATGAAACTGTAAGCCCGATAGCTTAGTTAGTTCCCCCCGAAATACCCATACTTCGACAATACGCCAATAATCCTAAACAACATATTATGGGTCCAGTCAACCATCAGGTTGGAATACCAAAGGCCCACAACCAACAGGTTGGAATGTCAACAAACTATGGGTCCAATCATCCTCGGGATGCAATACCCTAGGCCCACAACCAATAGGTTGGAATGCCCAGGTCTATAGGCCTCCACACAAAGGAGATAAGCCTCAACCACCAAACATACATGTGCACATATATATAACATATAGATACCTAATGGTCTATAGACAACAACTGATCTAACACCAAATAGCACATAATACCATCTTATCTACCAGGATACCGATCTAACAGATCATACCACATACTACATAATATTATCCTACCCTCTAGGATACCGATTTAACAGATAATACTAGCATAACATAACTAGATAACAATCCAAAGGGTCGGCCTTGGTGCCTTAGACCCTTGAGTATAGTGAGGAAAACTCACCCGCTAGTAGTGCTGAAGTACTACAAATCTCTGACTGTTGTCTCACCGGGAATCCCAAACTATCACACAATAAATACTAAGTTAATACCCATTATGACCTTCTTGACTAAATGTCCCCACCATGCTCACAAAGTCCCAAAATGCCCCAGAAGTCCGATAGTCCACCCTTGGTTAAAGTCAAAGTCAACTATCAAGGTCAACAATCCATGTTGACCTCAACTTGTCGAGTACCCTCAGCTACTCGCCGAGTTCCCTGCATAACTCATCAACTTACCGAATCACTGGAGTGACTCGTCGTGTTCCTAAGATTTGCGGCCATAATCTCCTTGGCCAACTTGTTGAGTTCCCTTGCAACATGCCAAGTCCATACGTGTCCAAAGGTTGGGAAAACCCTAGCTGGCTCGCCGAGCCACTCAACCGACTCACCGAGCCCACGACAATCTTCATCGGACTCGCCGAGTCGACAATGCGACTCGGCGAGTCCCTTCAGTCCTTCATCCATACATGTGCTTTTTAATCCATTCTAAGGCTCCAAATTGTAGATCCAGGTTCCCAAGGCATGTTTATCACGTAAAGTTGCAAACTTTATGTGCATGCAAAACTCTAAAGTCTTAAAATGACAAAAGTAAGCTTGTAAAGAAGTCTCACACTTAAGGTAAGGTTCATGCTTGACAAAGCTAACAACTTTATCGACCTAGAGACCAAAAAGAGCTCATATCTGAAGTTGCAACTTCAGATCTTAGCCTAAACTTAAGAAAAGCTTCCAAAAATCCACCCAAATGAGATCTAAGATTAAATGAGGCCAAGATAAGAGCTTAATACCTTCAAAAGGGTGCCCACTTAAGTAGATCTCTGATTCCCACGAGTTCCTTGCTTCTAATCCCTTGTTCCCCAAGCTTTTCTCACTAAAATCCTTCTTCAAAGCTTAAACACACCAATGTAGCATACACACACACACGAATTAGGGTTTTAGAATGACAAGAGGCTGTAAAGGGGAGGTGGGGAGGCCAATGATCCTTTAAATAGGGTGCAAAACCCCAGAACTTAGGGTTTCATCCTCCAGCTCCTACACGTCGAGTCCCTTTTTGGACTCGGCAAGTAGGTCACTTAAACATGTAGACCAACCCGCTGCTACTCGACAAGTAAGGCAACCAACCCGTCAAGTAAACCTTGAAATCAAGAAAAATC
Source organism: Lactuca serriola (assembly GCF_051521515.1). Lineage (NCBI taxonomy): Eukaryota > Viridiplantae > Streptophyta > Magnoliopsida > Asterales > Asteraceae > Lactuca > Lactuca serriola. The sequence goes on from NC_136416.1 coordinate 74,703,594, forward strand.
TTATATCAAAATCAATACCTGAGAATCGGGGCGTTACAATTCTCCCCCACTTGAACTAGACTTCGCCCTCGAAGTCTGCTGCGGTGAACAACTCCGGATAGTGCTCCCACATCTCTGCCTCTGGCTCCCACGTCCACTCGGATCCCCTCCGATGCTCCCACTATACCTTCACCAAAGGTATCTCCTTGTTCCGCAGAACTTTCATCTTCCTCTCCAATATAGACACAGTCCTCTCCACGTAATTGAGGCGCTCATCTACCTGAATATCATCGAACGACACCACTACCTCCTGATCCATAATGCACTTTCGTAATTGTGAAACGTGGAAAGTGTTGTGGATCTGACTAAGCTCCTACGGTAGTTCTAGCATGTATGCCACCTTGCTAAACCTTGCAATGACCCTAAACGGCCCAATGTAACAGGGACCCAATTTTCCCCTCTTCCTGAGGCGGATCACACCCTTCCAAGGTGAGAACTTCAGGAGTACCATATCACCAACCTGAAACTCTAACTCAGATCGGTGTTTGACGGTGTAACTCTTCTGTCGACTCTGGGCAGTCTGCAGTCGCTGCCAAATCTGTTGAATCTTCTTGGTAGTCTGCAAGACTACCTCCGTCCGTCCCATCACCCTGTGTCCAACCTCACCCCAACAAACCGGTGTGAGACATCTCCGCCTGTACAACAGCTCGAAAGAAGGGGAGCCAATGTTGGAATGATAGTTGTTGTAGGCAAACACTGCAAGGGGTATGTGGGAATCTCAGCTCCCACCGAAATCAATGACACACGCACTCAACATACCCTCGAGGGTCTGAATGGTCCACTTGCTCTGAACGTCAGTCTGCGGATGGAATGTTGTGCTAAATTGCAACCACATGCCCAGTTCCTCGTGGAACTTCTGCCAGAAACGGGAGGTGAATTTGACATCCTGGTCGGAGACAATGGAGACCGGAACCCCATGGCGAGCAACGATCTCGAGGACGTACATGTCGGCCAACTTCTCGGCCGATGCACTCTCCCGTATTGCCAAGAAATGGGCACTCTTGGTTAATCGATCTACGATGACCCATATAGCATCAAATCCTTTCGTCGTCCCCAATAACTTGGTAATGAAGTCCATAGTGATCTGTTCCTATTTCCACATGGGAACCTCTAGAGGCTGCAGCATACCATGCGACCTCTGATACTCATCCTTGACCATCCAGCAGGTCTAGCACCTCTCGACATACCAAATGATTTCTCGCTTCATACTTGGCCACTAGTAACTCAAACTCAGGTATTGGTATATCTTGGTGGCCCCGGGTGAATAGAAAAATGAGACTTATGAGCCTCCTCCATGACTGTCTGTCTGACTCCACCAGACATCGGAACCCGTACCCGACCGCATCGAGTCAATAATCTCCGACTATCCTGCACAAACCGGGTGTTCTCACCCTTGATCCTCTCCAACTTCCAGTTCTCCGGTTGCATGCCCTCAACCTGAGCACCCTTAATCAAGCTCACAAGCATAGAATCCACCGCAATCCTCATACATACCGTTGGGGTGGAAAACCTAGCTGACTTGCGGCTCAAAGCATCTGCCACGACATTCGCTTTCCCAGGGTGGTAAAGGATCTCACAATCGTAGTCCTTGATTACATCCAGCCACCTGTGCTGCCTCATGTTTAGGTTCGGCTGATCCATTATGTGTCACAAGCTCTTGTGATCCGTGTATATGGTACAACGGACCATATATAGGTAATGTCTCCATATCTTCAGAGCGAACACCACTGCTCCCAACTCTAAATCATGAGAAGGATACCTCGCCTCATGCGGCTTCAGTTGCCGCTACGCGTAGGCTATCACCCATCCTCTCTGCATGAGGACCGCCCCCAAACCTGTGATGGATGCATCACAAAATCCTCCACTCCCTTCGGGAGTGTTAAGACTGGAGCCTCACACAAACGCTAAGGGAGAGTCTCAAACGACCTCTGCTGCTCAGGGCCCCACCAAAAATCCACCCCCTTCCTCGTAAGACGAGTGAGGGGTACTGAAATCTTAGAGAAATCCCAAATGAATCTCCGGTAGTACCCTGCTAATCCCATAAAACTCCTGATGTCCGAAGGAGACCTCGGCACCTCCCACTGCATGACTACCTCGATTTTAGCCGGGTCGACCAAAATTCTCTCCTGGTTAACGAGATGTCCGAGGAACTAGACCTCTCACAACCAAAACTCACACTTCGAGAAATTCGCATACAACCGTTCTCGTCTCAGAACTCCCAACAACTCCCTGACGTGCTCTTCGTGCTGCTCTTGGGTCTTGGAATACACCAAGATATCATCAATAAACACTATGACCGAGCGATTAAGCATCCGTCTGCAGACCCGTTTCATCGGGTCCATGAATACTGCTAGCGCGTTGGTGAGCCCAGACGGCATCATCACAAACTCGTAATGACCATAACGTGTCCGAAACGCGGTCTTCTCCACATGCTCCTCTCTAACACGGACCTGAAGATACCTCGACCTCAAATCGATCTAGGACAATCAAGATGCAACCTACAACTGAACAAATTGATCATCTATCCTCGGGAGTAGATAATGGTTCTTCACCGTCAACTTGTTCAACTCCCTATAATTAATGCACATCCGGTGCAAACCGTCCTTCTTCCTGAAGAAAAGGATCGGTGGTCCCCATGGAGAACTGCTAGGTCGAATGAACTGCTCCTAATGACCCTCATAAAAAAATTTAGGTTTACTCATTAACCTAAATCATTATAAATAACCAAGTATGTTCTTTAACACGTAATTCAGACAAGATCATAATAATTCGCACATAAACATATATTTAATACATTCAATCAATACTTGTATTAAAATCATGTTCATGAAAGGGACTATGCACTCACCTGATAAGGTGGTGACTTGGTACTCGGACAGTGTTTCGTTACTCTTTAAACAATTTCCTTCGACAAAACCTAGTATCATTACCACTAGGGTTTAGTTTAATATTCACCGAGACTAATTAATAGTCTAGCTATTATTATTATTATTATTATTATTATTATTATTATTATTATTATTATTATTATTATTATTATTATATAAGCGTTAAACAACATTATATAACTTATAGTAATAGCCCAAACAATTATTTTAAGGTTCTAAAAATGTTACTATAATTATTTAGAAGCTATATTAAAAATTGTGTATGCGTAGCTCACTTACAGCGGGTTTTAAATAAAACTCGGCCTTGTTCGGAGCAGCGTTTCCGAACCAAAAGACCCTCTTTCTTGGGACTCCGGGAGCCTCGGGGCTTCCTTCGGGTGCTAGGGGTTTTCCTAGGGTTTAAGGGGGTTAAGGGAGCTAGAGAGAGAAAGTAGTGAGAGAAAGAGTTGTGAAAATGTGTGAGAAACCGGCTGCCCTCGCTGCCTTTTTATAGCCTATGAGGCCTCGGACTACGCTGGGCGTAGTCCTTGGCTACGCGGGGTGTAAGGCTCGGATAAGAACAACAGGTGGCGCTCCTCGGATGGGTCATCGTGGCATGCTCCGGAACCGCTCAACCGAAGACCGTTGGGCGTAACCCTCCTCCGACGCGGGACGTACTCGGACGCGGGACGTTCCTCTCATATGCGAGGCGTAGCGAGGCCAGGTGTCCGAATCTGAAGACCAGACCGTGATCAGCAAGCAACGACCCTGATCGAGCCACCTCATCACCCCCTCGCAGTTTCACATTTTTCTTTCCCTACTTCTAAAATTCATAACTTTCGCGTACGAGCTCCATTTTCGACGTTCTTTATATCCACGTGAAGGCGGGAATGTACTATACAAATTTCATTTAGACTCCGTTTGCTAATTTTGAATATATTTCAAATTTTATATTTTTAATAGGCCAAGATAGAATTGGTCCGTTAAAAATCCATAACTTCTTCATCCGGCGTCCGTTTTCGTCCATCTTTTTATTGTTACGCTACTTTTAATGAGATCTTTGATTCTTGTTTAGGTTGTGTTGGCTAAAAACCGCTCGATCTGATATTCGGGTTTCGGGCTGTACACTACTAAGCTGAAACTTTGAAAAATCATAACTTCCTTATATGAAGTCAGATTTGGGCGTTCTTTTTATGGACACTCTCAGTTTAACGAATTCTCCGAATTTCGTTTAGATCGCTAAGGTTGAATATCGCTCCATTGTAAATTCATTATTTACGCTCCCCAGTGCTGTGTCAGTTCCGTCGCGAAATTTTGACGGGTCATAACTTCTTCATTATAACTCGAATCTCCGGAGGTATTCCTGGAAACTCCTCCAAGAACACGTCGGCAAACTTCCTAACCACTGGAACCTATGAAACTGACATCTGATCTCTCACCCGCGTATCCACCACATACGCTAGATAACCTGCACACCCGTGTTGAATATACTGCTAAGCCCTAGCAGCTAAACAAAACCCTGATCCCACTCTGGTGCCCTCGCCATATACAATAAGTTCTCCCTCACTTGATGTTCGAACTACCACCCGCTGACACTCACAATCTATCATGGTACCGAACCGACTAAGCCAATACATCCTTACAATCACGCGCACCTCCCCCATGGGAATCGGTATCAAGTCTATCAGAAAGGATACTCCGAAAATCTCCAACTCACATCCTCGGTATACCAAAGAAGCAGAAACCCCATGTTCGTTGGCGATAGAGACTCGCAACGGACACTCTAGCTCATCTACTGGCACACTGAACTCCCTACTGGAAGTCTGAGATACGAACGACCGACTTTCCCCTGAGTCAAATAAAACCAATGCAGGCAAGGAGTTCACTAAAAACGTACCTAATCACATGTACAACAGATAAGCATTTAACAAATATAATAAATGAGATAAAAGATAGAAACATACCAGCAACCACATCCGGTGTTGCCTTGGCCTCCTCGGCTGTAACCTGGAGGCACGCCCCTGAGCCTTCGGAGGCTTTGCCTTAACTGGCCTCCCATTTGCAGTCCTCAATGTAGTCGTTGCTAGAGCCTACGCCCGCTTGGCGGCTAGCAGAGGACATTGGCCTTCATATGGCCCACCTGATCACAATGGTAACAAAGTCTGACTCCGGGAGCCAGAGTCGGGTGCCTGCAATCCCTGGCCAAATGGCCCTACTTGCCACATTGGTGGCAATCCACTCCCTGATCTACACATCCCTGAATGAGCCATTCTGCACTTTCCACAAGTACGACCTGGCTGTCCCCTAATCCTGGTATCAGCGGTCTTAGACCGCTTCGGCGCCGGCTGTGACTGTGCCGGGGCCTGCCGCTGCTCCCTCAGTTGCAGCTCGAGCTCCAACTCATGTCGCCTAGCGGCCTCCTACAACTCCAGAAGAGTATCACATCACTGGGTAGACACAAACTGACGGAGGTCAGTCTTGAGCATGCTCAGGTAACGTGTCATCTGAGCCTGCTCGAAAGCAAACTCTGGGCAGAACATCGCCCTCTCTATGAACATGCGGGTGATCTCTGTCACCGACTCCCCATCCTATCTCAAACTCAAAAACTCTTGCGACAACCATTCCCGCTTAACCCATGGAATGTATCGGGCGCGGAACATATCCCTGAACTGCTCCCAAGTAACAGCAGCTCTCTAATCATTAGTGTACGACCCTGTCGTCAATCTCCACCAGTCCTTGGCCCCAGACCTTAACAGGTTCAGAGCACACCTGACCTTCTGGTCAGTAGGACACGAGCAAGTAAAGAAACACCCCTCCACATCTAAAATCCACCTCATAGCCTTGATAGGGTCCTGCATCCCATCAAAAGTAAGGGGCTTCATGTTATCGAAGCCCTTGTACTGGAACCCCGATTGGTTCCTACCCCCCCCCCCAACCCCTGCCGCTGTTACAGGCAATGCGGTTGCAGCAGCAGCCGTCTTTGCAAGGGTTGCATATCGCTCGTCGAAGTACTCGACCATGGTGGTCTTAATAGACCCAAACATCTCCGGTAGCTGATCCCAGAACAAAGTGGCAACCTCATCATGCAGGATCTCTCGAATCCTGGAATCAAACTCATCTGTCCCCATCTGCACCACAGGCTAAGGTGCTGCTGGTCTCTCCTGGCCTCTGTCTCCTGATCCTGATCCTGATCCGGATCCAGTCACAAAGCTTCTTGTCATCACCATTCTGAAACATACCAAAATATATCAGATAATCCACATAAATAGCTGGGAAACAACTCCCGTCTAAGCCCAAGGGGTTGTGACTTCCTTGCTACGCATATGGGTCCTGTGCTTTCAGTTGTACGGGCCCATACTACCTTCCACACCTACCCATATTTGTATCAAGTATCACCACAACACCCTAACAATGCACATGCAACTGGTGGTCGCTCAACCTCACCCCTAGAGGAAGGCTAATTGTCTCACAACTGACCAACCGGCCTCACACAACCCACTCATCCTTGAAACTTCCACCAAACCTGCAGCATTAGTGTTTACTAACCATACATAATGTTGGACCCCATAGACTTTCAAATATCTGATCCTACCCTAATCCCTAATCAATAAGAATAGAACATAAGGCCAGATCAAACATTCTCGGGCTATAAAATCTTAATTGTATACAGTCGTGATACATACACAAGTGACTACAGTAATGAAGTCAATCTCATATAAGAAAACCCTAGGCTAACAAGCATCATGTAATCAGGCAAGTCTATCATGCAATTCCTAAAGATACCTAGCCTAGTACTAGCATGCTATTATAACATATCACAATATCAATTAATTGTATGGTATTTTGGGGTCTGCTTATTTGCTCTGGCTGATTGTAGACCCTGCATCCTCCTTTACTTATTTTGAAAACCATTTGCAAAATCATTTTAAAAATCTTTTCCTTGATTTGAGACTGGAGTCACATGAGTGTTCCTCCAATTCACTCAAACCAAGGCTCTAATACCAACTTGTAACACCCAAAAATTTCAGGCCAATTTAAAACTTTTCAAAACATTCAAAACCAACAGTTATTACAGATTTGTTTTCTATTTTAGAGTTTTTCCCAGAACCATTAACAAAACATGAGGAGTTGTATGATCATGCCATCGCCTTGCCGCGATCCCCTGATGTACCTAAAATAATAAATTGAAACTGTAAGCCTGATAGCTTAGTGAGTACCCCAAAATACCCATACTTCGACAATACACCAATAAACATAAACAACATATTATGGGTCCAGTCAACCATCGGGTTGGAATACGCCAAGCCCACAACCAACAGGTTGGAATGCCTAGGTCTATTGGCCTCCGCACAAAGCAGATAAGCCTCAACCGCCAAACATACATGTATACATATATATATATATATATATATATATATATATATATATATATATATATATATATATATATATATATATATATATATATATATATATATATAACAGATAGTCACGTAACGGTCTATAGACAACAACTAATCTAACGGATCATACCACATAGCACATAATACCATCCTATTTACCAGGATACCGATCTAACAGATCATACTAGCATAACATAACCAAATAACAATCCAAAGGGCCGACCTTGGTGCCTTAGACCCTTGAGTATAGTAAGGAAAACTTACCTCGCAAGTAGTGTTGAAGTACTGCAAATCTCTGACTACTGTCTCACTGGGAATTCCAAACTATGACACAATAAATACTAAGTTAATACCCATCATGACCTTCTTGATGAAATGTCCCCACCATGCTCATAAATTCCCAAAATGCCCCAGAAGTCCAATGGTACACCCTTGGTCAAAGTCAAAGTCAACTATTGAGGTCAACAGCCCATGTTGACCTCAACTCATCGAGTACCCTCAGCTACTCGATGAGTTCCTTGCATAACTCATCAACTCGCCGAGTCACTGGAGTGTCTCGTCGAGTTCCTAAGATTTGCGGCCGTAATATCCTTGGCCGAATCGGCGAGTTCCCTTGCAACTTGCCAAGTCCATACACCTCCAAAGGTTAGGAAAACCCTAGCCAACTCGCCGAGCCCATGACAATCTTCATTGGACTCGCCGAGTGCCTTTAGTTCTTCATCCATACAGATGCTTTTTAATCCATGCTAAGGCTCCAAATTGTAGATCCAGCTTCCCAAGGCCTGTTTATCATGCAAACTTGCAAACTTTACGTGCATGCAAAGCTCTAAAGTCTTAAAATGAAAAAACTAAGCTTGTAAAGAAGTCTCACACTTGAGGCAAGGTTCATACTTGAAAAGCTAACAACTTTATGGACCTAGATACCAAAAAGAACTCATATCTGAAGTTGCAACTTCAGATCCTAGCTCAAACATAAGAAAAGCTTCCAAAAATCCACCCAAATGAGATCTAAGATTAAATGACTCCAAGATAACAGTTGAATACCTTCATAAGGGTGCCCATTAAAGTAGATCTCTGATTCCCATGAGTTCCTTGCTTCTAACCCCTTGTTCCCTAAGCTTTTCCACCAAAATCCTTCTTCAAAGCTTAAAAACGCCAATGTAGCATACACACATGAATTAGGGTTTTAGAATGACAAGAGGCTGTAAAGGGGAGGCTAGGGAGTGATGGGTTTGACACAAACAATCCTATGTGTGCATGCAACCCTAGAATTGGATCTATGTTTTCTATATTAGACACACAAAATTATGAACACATGAAGAAACCCTAGCATACCCTAGTATTTTTGAAATTCATATAGTAGGATAGATCACATACCTCTTGTTGTTATATTGCAATAACAACTCAAATCTTCAAACCCTAAGTCTTGAAAGCAAGTACCACAAGTGTAGTACCTCTAATGGCTCACAAACACCACAAGAAAATGGAGAGGCAATAGAGAGAGAGAGGAGAGGAGAGGTAGAAATCGGCTCTAGGAACCCTAGGGATCAAGTGGTACGATTTCTATGGCCTTAGGGGTCTTTATATAGGGTAGAGATTAGGGTTTCAGTCCTTATCCTTATCTAGTTGCTAGCCCACCAAGTAACCATAAGATAAGCCTTGATAACCCTTATCCTTGGACGATTTCAAGGATTCCTTATACCTTGAATTCGTCCAACCTATATCTAGGGTAACCATTGCCCTACTTTGTAACTATCACATAATTACAATTCAGCCCCTCTAGTTTAATTAATTACACTTGATCACAAAATTAATTCCTACTTAATTATTGACCAATATTAATTAAACAAATATGATTTCTCCTTTAATATATTATTATTATAATATATTAATAAATCATAATAACCTCTTTCTCTTTTTATTTCTCCAGTCAAGTTGCTTTGGTGAAGACAACCCATAAGGACCATGCACAACCGGGTCAAGTACTTACCAAATATGGTTACGGGCTTAGACACTAATCCAAAAGTCTCCCACTAGGATAAGTCTAGTAACCAAAGACGCTGTCGAACTCTGATCTTATCAGTAACCTGTCCTTTAGATAAGGGATCGTATAGTCCTCTGTTTATATATCGTGCAGACAATCTCATGAAACATTGTCATACTTATTGTCCAGCAATTAGTTTCTCGATGTCAGATTCATTTGACATAGAACTTAATTGAACACATCAATTCAGTCCTGACCAGGCCCGACACATAAGTCAAATCAAATCATCGAGGGGCCCTGATATCAGTTTTACCCTCTTAGGATAAAAGTAACAGATAAACTTCGACTTAAAAGCATTTACTATTCACTAATCAATTATACACAACAATGCGTTTTATAACATCAATTTACTGATGCGGTTTCGCATTATCAATGTACAACTAATTAGTAAACAATAAACCATATATCTTGGTTTTAAGACCATATGATATTATCGTCTTGCGATTACTTGTGTTATGTTCCACAAAGTGATTCTAACAAGCGCGGGTTTATTCCAATGCTCAAACCTTTTTCATAAGCACTCATGAATGTTGTAACAAACCCTTGTTATGTCTAATACCTTTCAGACAATCTACACACCAATTCATGACAGCCATCATTCATACCTACTTCCAACATATGAACGACTGTGGACCGTTTGAATGATTCGATTATTCTTAATAAACTCAATCATTCTGGAAGTCAAAACATGCAAAGTGAAACAATAGTTAAAGAATTAACATAAGACATAAACCATTAAAAAATACTCCTTTATTTAATCATCAAATGTCAATTACATTTATCTATTACAAGTTTCCAAACTATCTAATCCAAACTAATATTATCCTTCAGCCCAATACTCCTAGCATGCTGCAAGTGCTTAACCCTACTCAGTCCCTTTGTAAGCGGATCTGCTGGGTTAACCTCTGACAATATCCTCTTAACTACGAGGTGTCCTTCTTCTACTCGATGTCTAATAAAGTGATATTTTATGTTGATATGCTGAGATCTACCATGATCCCTAGGTTCCTTAGTCAAGGCAACTGCTCCTTCATTATCACAGAAAATTTCTATAGGCTCCTTTATGGCAGGTACAACTCCAAGGTCTCCAATGAAGTTCTTCAACCATATTGCCTCCTTTGATGGTTCGCTCGCTGCAATTTACTCTGATTCGCACGTTGAATCAGCTACGATTTCTTGCTTGGAACTCTTCCAAGTAACTGCTCCTCTATTAAGGGTAAAGACCCAACCCGACTGTGAACAGTAGTTATCCCTGTCGGTCTGGAAGGCAACGTCACTATTCCCTCGCACCTTTAATTCACCACTCCCTCCGAGGACCAAAAACCATTCCTTGGTCCTCCGATGGTACTTAAGGATATTAGTGACTGCGGTCCAATGCGCTCTGCCAGGTTTCCCTTGATATCTACTGACCATGCTCAAAGCAAAGGCCACATCAGGGCGAGTACAAGTCATAGCATACATGATTGAGCCAACTGCGGAAGCGTAAGGTACTCGGCTTATCTCTGCTATCTCGGCTTCGGTACTCGGACTTTGAGTCTTACTCAACTTGGCATTACTTTGTATTGGTAATTCTCCCTTCTTCGAGTTTTACATACTAAAACATTTTAGTACCTTATCCAAGTAAGTATTCTGACTAAGTCCTATTAGTCTCTTACTGTGCTCTCTCACTATCCTTATTCCCAAAATATAGGAAGCCACTCCGAGGTCCTTCATAGCGAAGCACTTACCGAGCCAGGACTTAACCTCCTGCAGAGTCGGGATGTCGTTTCCTATGAGCAGTATGTCATCGACATACAAAACGTGGAAGCTAACTATACTCCCACTAGCATGGACATATACACATGATTCATCTTCACTTCGTACAAATCCAAACTCTTTGACTTTCTCATCGAAGCAAAGATTCCATCTGCGAGATGCTTGCTTAAGTCCATAAATGGACTTCTCAAGCCTGCACACTCTATTGGGATGCTTCGTATCGACAAAACCCTCTGGCTGAGCCATGTAAACATCCTCAGCCAACTTCCATTAAGGAAAGAGGTCTTGACATCCATTTTCCATATCTCATAATCATGAAATGCAGCAATGGCTAACATCACCCTAATAGACTTTATGTTAGCAACCGGCGAGAAGGTCTCATTATAGTCAACTCCAGGAGTTTGAGTAAAGCCCTTCGCAACCAATCGCGCCTTATATGTGTGCACATTCCCATCCACGTCGGTCTTCTACTTGATGATCCATTTGCACCCAACGGTCTTACGTCCGGGCATATTGTCAACCAAATTCCAAACGTGGTTGTCATACATGGAAAGAATCTCGGTGTCCATCGCCTCTTTCCATTTTTTAGACTCTGGGCCTGCCATGGCTTCCTTATAGCTATTAGGTTCATCTAGATTTATTAGTGTACCATCACTAATATACGTGTCCCCATTGGTAGTAATATGAAAACCATAAAACTGGGGTTGAACTCTAACTCTTTCGGATAGTCTAAGAGGTAAGGACTCATCAATCGGTTCAACCGGAGTTTCCTCCTCAGGTTGACCGCCAGCGAAAGAGGTTCCTTCATCACTCGACTCTTGAATCTCTTCAAGATCGATTTGCCTCCCACTGTCTCCTTGGCTTATGAGTTCTCGCTCTTGGAAAATCCCTCTCCTAGCAAGGAAGACAACATTGTCACTCGGTCTATAGAAGAGATATCCAAAGGATTTTTGCGGGTAGCCGATGAAAATAAATCGCTCACTACGAGGTTCGAGCTTATCGTGAGTCTCTCGTCTTACGAAAGCCTCGCAGCCCCAAACCTTGATATGTGCCAATGAGGGAGCTTTCCCTGTCCACATCTCGTGAGGTGTGTTGGCAACCTTCTTTGTAGGGACTCGGTTAAGGATATGGGAAGCAGTCTCTAAGGCATACCCCTAAAATGAGATAGGTAGTGAAGCATGACTCATCATGGAACGAACCATGTCCAACAGGGTTCGATTACGCCTTTCTGCCACACCATTCAACTGTGGTGTCCTAGGTGGCATCAATTGCAAAACTATTCCGCATTCCATGAGATAGTCGTGGAATTCAATACTTAGGTACTCTCCTCCTTGATCGGATCGAAGCATCTTGATTTTCCTGCCCAATTGATTCTCCACTTCATTTTTGAATTCTTTGAACTTTTCAAACGTTTCTGACTTGTGCTTGATTAAGTAAATATACCCATATCTACTATAATCATCGGTGAAAGTCACATAGAAGCGGTCCCCATCCTTTGTGGTTGATCTAAAGGGTCCACACACATTGGTATGTATGAGGTCCAATAAACCCTCACCCCTTTCACATGTGCTAGTGAAGGGTGACTTGGTCATCTTTCCAAGTAAACAAGATTCGCATGTGTCATCTTCCCTAAGGTCGAATGACTCCAACACTCCATCGTTTTGGAGTTGGGCTATGCGCTTCTTGTTGATATGTCCAAGACGACAATGCCATAAGGATGCTGTATCCATACTATTGGAAGAATCCATGCATAAAACATCATTTCCTAAGTTATCTACAATCATAACAGTTTCATAAATTCCATTACATGACATTGCTTCAAAATATAAGACACCATTTAGATAAGCATAAATTGAACCATTCTCATTATTAAAAGAAAATCTAAATCCTTGTCTAAACAAACCATGAAGAGTTGGACTTAGTAGGACCAACCTTGGTCCCACTAGAAGAGGAACCATCTTGGGACTTCCCCTTGTGGTGGCTATTTGAAGGAGCCTTCCTCTTCTTGCCCCTTCCTTGCCAAATAGCCAAAACAGGAGCATTGGGTGGAGTGGGAGTTAATGTAACAGACTTATCCTTGAGGTTGCTCTCAGCAGTCCTTAGGAGCCCTTGGAGTTTACTTAGGGTGACCTCTTCCTTGTTCATGAGGTAGGTCATCCTAAATTGGTTGTAGCACGACAGCAAGGAGTGAATAATGATGTCGATTGCCAAATCTTCCCCAAAGTTAACATTTAACTTGCAAAGATGATCAACATACCTTTGCATCTTTTGCAAGTGCACGGTTAGAGACTCTCCACTTCCCATCTTAGCGGTGATCATGTTCGTGATGATCTCATAGTGCTCTTGCCTTGCGCTTTGGTGATATCTCTCCATCAAGTCTTGATGCATTTCGTACGGATACATGTCCTCATAGGACTTTTGGAGTTCAGGATTCATTATAATGCAATGGACTTTCGTTGCATCACGCTCATGGGTCTCAAAGACAGCCATTTCTTCGGGAGTAGCGATTTCCAGATTGATCTTTTCAAGCTTCTCATCGAGGACATACTCTTTGTCCTCATATCGAGCAATCATGCGAATGTATCTTATCCATTCGCTAATGTTCGATCCATCAAATGTCACCTTTTGACATAGGCTTATTAGCGAGAATGAGGTAGCAGCAGCGTTGTTTGCATTAGACATCTACAAATAGAAAGGAACAAAGTTTGATTAGAATTAAATCCCTAATTAAACACCCAAAATGAAAAATTAGGGCTAGGACCCAACACCATTATTTACACATTAGAAAGGGATGTCGTAATCCAATATGAAAATAATTTGGAGGTAAGTGAATGACGATTCACTAATTCTTCACCATGAAAAACATAAAGGCTTAAGTTTTAAATGTATTGAGAATTCCTAGATTTCCTTTGAGATTCATTGAACTTTTCAATGGCATGTTTAAATCTCGATATGCCCCTCTTGTTTGTGACTGGGATGCCGAGGATCACAAAGTGGGTGTGAATAACCATGCAAATGTACATGGTGCCCTTATTGTTACAGTCACCTATTCGATGTGCCGGTTAACCACACACGCTCCATCGAACTATGACTAACAATGATTCACCCTATGCCACCTTTTCTGAGAACCAATTAGTGTGCCGGTTAACCATACACGCTCCACTAACTTCTTAGCAAGGGTGAAAAGTGTAATTTCATAAGATTGCATCAATTCACTTTTGCCTAAAGTAACTAGGCTTGGGAATTTGAAAAACGTTTAGTTACTTTATATTGATTCATTATACTTATTAATGAAGAGAGGATTTCCCTATCCTACCCATTCGGCTAACGACCCTCCACCAATCAAGGAAGTGGTGGGTAAGAGTGGATACCCATTAAATGGCCATTTTATAGGCCATAAACTTATACCCCCCTTATAGATCGACTTCGTGAATGAGGCCTACTAACGGTAAGACTAGCATTTTAGTTATACATACATACATACATATATATATATATATATATATATATATATATATATATATTAATCTTGTAATAATATAATAGTATAGGGTGTATTTTAAACATTTCAAAATACTAGGGTTTTAATCTCAATTTAAAATTTTCAGAATTTAATACCATTTAAATTAAAATTTTAAATATTAAAACTCTTGATTTAATAGTTATCTTGAATAGAACTATTAATATAAAATTATTAAATCATAAGGGATTATTTAAATCATGAAGGATAATTACCAATTAAACAATTAATTTATCCTAATCCTTTTAATCCCTCTAAATTTCGAAAATCATGGGATACGATAATTCAAAATCTTTAATTACCATATTTTACCATTAAAGGATAATTATGAGATATGGGATAATCGAAATCCCTAAAATTTAGGATCTTATCTTGGGGAGGAGGCTAATCTCGAAAATCCTAGGGTTTGCAAACCCTAGATTTCGAAATCTTGGCACTAAAGGAAATGATTTGAAAACCCCTTTCAAATTTTCGCAAATTAGGGTTTAGGAACCCTAATATCGAAAATCTTGCCTCCTAGGGTTTATTGGCTATAAACCCTATTATGTCAAGTTCATACAATTGTATAATACTAATTGAAAACAAGTTAACCTGGCTCTGATACCACTAATGGGTTTCATACAAACAATCCTATGTGTGCATGCAACCCTAGAATTTGATTTATATTTTCTGTATTAGACACACAACATTATGAACACATGAACAAACCCTAGCATGCCCTAGTATTTTCAAAATTCATATAGTAGGATAGATCACATACCTCTTGTTGTTATAGTGCAATAACAACTCAAATCTTCAAACCCTAAGTCTTGAAAGCAAGTACCACATGTGTAGTACCTCTAATGGCTCACAAACACCACAAGCAAATGGAGAGGCAATAGAGAGAGAAGAGAGGAGAGGTAGAAATCGGCTCTATGAACCCTAGGGATCAAGTGGTACGATTTCTATGGCCTTAGGGGTCTTTGTATAAGGTAGAGATTAGGGTTTCAGTCCTTATCCTTATATAGTTGCTTGCCCATCAAATAACCATAAGATAAGCCTTGATAACCCTTATCCTTGGACAGTTTCAAGGATTCCTTATCCCTTGAATTCGTCCAACCTATATCTAGGGTAACCATTGCCCTACTTTGCAACTATCACATAATTACAATTCAGCCCCTCTAGTTTAATTAATTACACTTGATCACAAAATTAATTCCTAATTAATTATTGACCAATATTAATTAAACAAATATGATTTCTCCTTTAATATATTATTCTTATAATATATTAATAAATCATAATAACCTCTTTCTCTATTTATTTCTCCAGTCAAGTTGCTTTGGTGAAGGCAACCCAAAAGGACCATGCACAACCAGGTCAAGTACTTACCAAATATTGTTACGGGCTTAGACACTAATCCAACAGGGAGGCCAATGACCCTTTAAATAAGGTGCCAAACCCCAGAAGTTAGGGTTTCATCCTCCAGCTCCTACTCATCGAGTCCCTTTTTGGATTCGGTGAGTAGGTCACTTAAACACGTGGACCAACCCGCTGCTACTTGATGAGTAAGGCAACCAACTCGTCGAGTAGACCTTGAAATCAAGAAAAATCTTATAACAAAATCAGTACCCGAGAATCAGGGAGTTACAATGATCCCTAATCTAGCATACTATTTTCGAAATTAACACCTAATACAAGGTTAGATGATTGCCTTTCTTTGTAGCTTGCTTGATCTTCAACCTTTGAGAACTTAACACCTCAAATGTGATGCCTCTAATAGATCACAAACACCAAGAGCAAGTTGGAGGAATATGAGAGAGAGAGGCTAGGGATCACAATTTCAGCTGGTACTCTTCTAGGGTTCAAACGGCCGAATTCTAGAGTCCCAAGGGTCCCTTATATAACTGAGTTGCTAGGGTTTCAATCAAAAAGCCTAATCTGATTACTTAGGCCTTAAGTAGTCCACAACATCCTTCCAGAAGGCCCCTATGGACGAATTCTATGTGGGCTTCCATATAAATTTTGTTCACCTCCTTCTTTTAGGAGTCCATGGCCTATCTTGCAATTATCTTATAATAACAATATCAGTCCCCTTAATTTAATTAATCTCTTTTGATCATTAAATTAATTCTTGACCAATATTAATTAAATAATATGATATCTCATTTAATATATTATTCTTATAATATATTAATAAATCACAATTAACCTCTTTTTCCATAATTCATCCAGTCAAGTTGTTATGGTGAAGGCAATCCAAAAGGACCATGCTACTATCGGGTCAAGTACATACCAATTATAGTTATGGACCAAGATACCTAATCCAACATATATCTCTGGAGCTTAGTAGAAGACTGGATGGACTTTAAACCAATGAATTTAGATGGGTTAAGCCTAGGATCTTGAAATAAGGTGACAAGTTTTATAATGGTTCTTCTAATGAATTTAAAGAAGAAGATTATTTTTGAGATCGTCAGATAGGAGGAGATTATAAGGATATACCTTATGATCTGATGAGTCAAACACTCTACATGCTATTTGTCATCTTCAGCATCTACATCCCCATTAGCGGCAACATATCCAAGTCTATCAGCATTAACGAGTAGTATAGTTAATTCTACGTAATCTTTTGTATATTAGGTAACGATATTGATACATATAAAATAGATTGCAGTTTGATATCTTTGAGATGAGGATCTGTTCTTATTATAGATTAGATACAGTCTCTTTAATCAAGGGATACACTTGTATAGATTAGTATATAATCTATATTAGGGTAAACCCTAGTGTAGAGTTCGTCTTGGTGACCGTCTTTGTGAAAATCATCTTCTTGGTGAAGATAAACCCTTTTTTTGGTGAAAGACAATTTAGATATCTTCTTTTATTATTTACTTTTTGTTCTTTGTTTGCTTAGAGTAGTTTGTTTTTTGTTCTTTATACTTGAAGTGTATCCGAATGATACAAACCTTCAAGACTCCTTGTGATAGTGTTCCGGGTGGAGACATCTCGTAAAAATATTTCACAATTATTGGAATGATTGATAAAGTTTTAATTAAGATGCTCACTATCCCTATTGGATATGAGTATCTTATCCTTTTACCCAGTTGATTCTAAACTTCATTTATAAGAGCTGTGAACACCTAAAAGGTTCCAGACTCAATGTTTATTCATATAAACATGTTCACATGGAGTTGGTTTCACTAGTATTTTGGTTTATTTGAATGTTGCATTAGTATAAACTAATTTCAACAAATACTCACAACACCAAGTAATGTATTTGTCGTCTATATTGATAAACAATATTTGTATTTATCATAAGACTTGTAGCCAAATGATATCCAAAATCTGATCCAGTTGGATACTTGGTAATGCATTCCTCATTTTTATGTACAAGACAACGATTCCACAAATACATTTTATCCAAACTTATAGATTTATTCAAATTAGTGCGTATTATGGATAATCTAAACAAACCATTATTTAAAACTAATTCCAAAAGTTTTGCGTACTATCACATAGTGCTTTTTATCATCAATCTTGAAAAATAAGACTCGTATTTATCATAAGTGTTGGGCTGAAGTTCTGTTTTGTATTGCGTCTTTTGGGCTCGTAGATTAGCCTTGTATTCTCCGGTTTGGGCCTGTCCAACCGAGAGCCTTTTATGTATTGTATATAAGTTATCGCTTGCATGCATATTAGGTTAAGATTCAAGATTTCTGTTTTAGCATTCCAGAGTTTACGATATTGCTCTCTTGTAATCTTCCAATCCTTTACAGTTGATGTTCTTAATCGAGCTCTTCTAAGGATTTTATTTAATCATTCGACACGTTTGATTCAAGCTGTTTGTTCTTATTATTGCTTTCTGCCTTGTTATTTATATTGTGTTCTTGCTGTTTCATATTCATATACTTGTTCAAGATCTAATCGATCTTTATAGATTAAAAGTTGTTGTTTTAATCTCATCAATTGGTATCAGAGCGGGAGGCTGTGTAATCGATACACATCTTTTCTGTGAAAGAGATTTTCATTAGGGTTTTCCGCAATCATCGATATTTATTGAGCCGTCATCTTAATTGACGTATCTTAGTATTTATTGTTTTGCCCTAATCTGCATTATTACAAGTCTGATCTTTGAACAGGTTATTACGATCATTATGGACGCAACGCAATCAAACCCTATTAATATTTCCAACAGCATTGGTTCGACGACAAAGATTCCAATCTTATATACCCATGACTATGAAGTATGGGCACATCATTTTGAAGATTACGTGATTGGATCGGAGGACAATGGTTTTCTCATATGGGAAGCCATTATCAATGGACCGTTTTCTCATTCCGCGACATCCAGAGTTATTAAGACGCAAAAAGAATACAACGATTTGCTCAAGGATGTGACGAATATTGCGCAGGATGAGAAAGATAAATTCCAGTGCAATATTAAGGCACTAAGGTTGATCAGATTCGCCCTTCAGTCCGACACATTCAGACTAGTCAGCTCATGCACTACGGCGAAGGAAGTGTGGGATAGACTTCGCGAACTGTATTCAACAGACGAAGATCTTGAACACTCCATCCAAACCTTGCTTCTATCTGAGTTTGGAGAATTCAGGCAAGGGGCCGAAGAATCGGTGACCCAGACGTTTGATCGCTTCAATCATCTTCTCAGCAAGATGATCAAACACGACATTGAAAGGAAGCTCATCGAACAAAAGGTTACTTTCTTGAACGGACTGAGATCTGAATGGAGAGCAGTAGTTTCCACAGTCAAAGCCCATGAACAGTTTAAATCATACTCTTTGGCGAAACTGGTGGGTATTCTAAAGTCCCAAGATAAGATTGTGGTTCAAGAGAAGAACGTTGTGTCTAATCTTGGTTCGTTGGCCCTCCTATCTAAAAGTAAAGCCGTGATGGAGGATGAAGAGCTCAACTTGGAAGAATATGACCTCACAACTGAGGATTATGCCATGATGGTATCCAATCCTAAGAGGTTCATAAAGAAGAGATTCCCTAGCAACAAAAACCGAAACTGGCAGGGGAGTTATAGCTCTGAAAAGGCGAACAATGAATCGAAGGCTGAGGAGTCCAAGAAGGAACCGAAGGCAGATGGCGATTCCGGAGTAAGCTGTTTTTACTGTGGTGGCAAGAACCACTATGCTAAGGACTGTGTTCTTAAAAAGATGGCTGAAAAGGATGACGGAAAGGATGAGGAAGCCGTACTGCAGAAGAGATTGGATGAGTTGAGAAAGAAAAAGTCTACCGCTAACTCTTCTATTAATGCTCTTATTGTGCAGGGTTCGGTTAATGACGATGAGTTCGGTAGCACCGAAGTTTGGTCTACTGACTCAGAAGACGAAGAAGTGAGGAAGCCTACTCATGGAAAGGCTTATATGGCTAAGGAGGAAAGCAGTGGTGGAAAATGCTTCATGGTGTCAAGCGCATCTCAGATGAGGGGATACAATACCGATGGAGGAAGCAATGGACCGAAAGTGCAGGAAGATATGTGCTTCACAGCCAAACCACTCAGCCAACAGTTCAACGAGCTTGATGAACTGATAAAGAAGGTACAATCTGTTTTTATTTCATCTAAAGTACCATCATCCTCATATGAGAAAGAACTAAAAAACGTTAACACAAGAATTTCTCATTTAGATAGTAGCTTAACTCAAACTCGAGTCACCAATTCTAACCTGACTGATCAATTGAGCAGGGTGGCGTCGAAGAGTGAGGAGCGGCGTATGTGGATTGAGTTAAAAGAATCGGAATTAATTAAAGTCAAAGACGAAAACATTTATTTACAGAGAGACAATTTGAAATTGTTAAAACAACGAAATGTTTTTTGTTTAATAGCTAAACGTTTATATTCCAATATTACTCAGCTTCACTTGGACTGTGAGATAGGCAAAAAGATCCACCGTATGATTTTACCATTCCTTGAATTCAAGGAGGATGAAATCGATGCCGAAGCTTACAATTGTGAGAGTGTGATTTCCTCTGATGATGTCAACCCAACTTATCAAATTGGACTGGACAAAATTGAGTCCTTCATTAAATCCAAAGACCATAAGGACATGCTCAAAAATCTTTTGGATGAAAATGACAGACTTAAACTGAGAACCGAAACCATACAAAAGTTTGACTCTCTAAATGCCAAAGTAAGCTCAGAAAATAAAATCGATGTTGAAAATGCATCTGAGCTTAACGAGGACGAAAACATGAGTGAAATTTCTGTAGAGGATACGGTTGACTGCTCAGAATTTGTTAAAAGCGAAACTGAAAACCACAAAAATCTTGTTTCTGAAAATTCTGTGGAATTCGCTAGATTGTCCCAACAAAAGTCCCCGAAATTAGTAGAAAAGGCTGTTGTGTATCAAAAGGTCAGAACCACTCCGAATCAGGTATACAAAGTGACTGGAGTAACAGAACATCAAACAGCTGAACTCACGGCTATTGTTAACGAAGACAATGCTGATGGCTGTGATGAGTTCTTCTGGGAAGCTCCAATTGACAATGGAAACGAAACCGTTGGCCTATCTGAAAGAACCTCTTGGATGAAGAAAGGGAGATACATACCTGAACCCTTGAACAAGCCTGATAATTTCAGTGAACCAAGCACAAGTGGTACAAAAGACACTCCTCAAGAGGTTGATCGTTCAGCGAAAGAAGACATTCCTTCAACGCCAACAGCTCGAAGTGAAACTTCATCAGATACTCCTTCCACTTCCTCAGGGCAAACTGAAACTTCTTCAGATATTCCCTCTGCTCCCTCGGCTCAAAGAAAAACTCCTAAAGTTCTAAAGGAATCAGCAAAGGAGACACCAAAAACGAAAGCGAACATTCATCATCAACCTAAACAGATGAGGGATAAAAAGATAGAAAGGAACCTAAGATACAGGAAAAACCTTTCTGAAAGGAAACAATTCTGGCACTCCCAGAATGCATACTATTCACACAAGGATAAGAATCTGAAGTATGAAAATCATCCCGTAAGAAAGCACGATGATTCCAACAACCGAAAGCCAAGGTTCAGTTCGCAAGAAAATACCAACCGAAAGCCAAGGTTCGGTTCGAATGAAAATACCAACCGAAAGCAAAGGTTCGGTTCTGAAAAGGATTTCAACCAAAACCAAAGGTTCGGTTCCAAGAACAACTCCAACCGAACTCAGAGGCTCGGTTCTGAAGTCAGAAGAGAACCAGACTCAAAGGTTAAACCCACCAACGATCAAAAGCAAAAGGGTCACCTGGAGTCATCAGCAAGGAAGACACCTCCATCCAAATCCAAATCCTCTCTTCCTAATTCTTCTTGTTCATCTCCATCTTGTTCTAACGCTAATTCCATGGGTTCTCAAAAACCACGTCCATCTGCTGAACAGAAGGGAAAGCAGAAGGTCGATGAATTCAAACCTGAGTCTAAAGCGAACAAACCCAATCCTAACAAAATAAAAGTTTTCACCATTAAAAGGAAAGATGAAACAACTTTAATTAAAAGAACATATCTTGTTGATATCTCTCTAACTATTCCTGTTCCCATGAAAACCTCACATGAACCCAAGAAACTTTGGATTCCTAAATCTGCTTAATTTTTGCAGGTTATAAGTGACGAGCAGTTTGACGAAGAATGGTACATCGACAGTGGCTGCTCGCGTCACATGACAGGTAGGAAGGAGGAACTCAGGGAATACAGATCTCTTGCAAATGGTGGCAACGTTAAGTTTGGAAATAACTCTTTCGGCACCATAAAGGGATATCGGATGATAACGAATGGTGATTTTACCATAAGAAAGGTGGCCTATGTGGAAGGACTTCAGCACAACCTCATCAGTGTATCTCAGCTTGTTGGAGGTACAGGTCTCAAAGTTTCATTCGATGATGAAGGTTGTGAAATCATAGAGAAAACAACAAAGAAAGTGATTCTGAAGTCAGAGCGAAAGGGTGAAATGTTTCCGCTGAACATGAAACCCATCAAAGGAAACCCAGCAATTTGTCTGCTATCAAAAGCTCAATCCGACGAAAGCTGGTTGTGGCACAGAAGACTCTCTCATCTCAATTTCAAAGATATCAACCGACTTGTCACTGGAGGTCATGTTAGGGGTCTTCCATTGCTCAAGTTTGACAGAGAGCATTTATGTGCTGCATGTGAAATGGGAAAACAGAGTCGTCAAATTCACCCATCCATAATTAACACAAAAATTGTTGAACCACTCGAATTGCTTCATATCGATTTATGTGGTCCTTCATCTATTGAAAGCATCGGTGGTAGCAAGTACATTCTTGTTGTCGTTGATGACTTCTCTAGATTTACATGGGTGTTCTTTCTAAAGCTCAAATCTGATGCGACTCAAAAGCTGAAAGTGTTTATCAAGCAAATTGAAGTCCAGCTCAAGAAGGTCGTTCGCAACATCAGGAGCGACAATGGTCTCGAATTCAAGAACAGGGAGTTTGAAGCGTTTCTTGCAGAAAAGGGAATTAGCCATAATTTCTCAGCTCCCTACACACCACAGCAGAATGGAATAGTCGAAAGACGAAACCGATCTCTGTGTGAAGCTGCCCGAACTATGTTAAGTTTCGCTTCCTTACCTCTTTATTTTTGGGCTGACGCTATTTCTGCTGCTTGTTATACACAAAACAGGTCCTATCTCAACAAGCGATTCACGCTCACACCATATGAGATACTAAACAACAGGAAGCCCAATATGAAATTTTTCCACGTTTTTGGCTCAAGGTGTTTCATCTTTAACTCTAAAGAACACCGCAACAAGTTTGATGTCAAAGCCGACGAGGGAATCTTTCTGGGTTACTCACTCACTTCAAAAGCGTACAGGGTCCTAAACAAACGATCAAGAAGGATTGAAGAGACATACTATGTGACCTTCGACGATAGCTATGTCAAGAAGCTACAGGCCATAGATGACACAGCCAGGGATATCTTCCCTCAAACTGGTCAAGTCACAGTCTCAATCGCCAATATGTACGAAAATTTTCTGGATCTCTTTGATGAACCGGAAAAAGCTTCTCTCTCAGAAGCAGGGGCAGTCGACAACAAAATAGATCATTTAAAGCAGATTGTCGAAGATGCTGCAAGAAGAATGCATGAAGGAGAATTTCCTACTGATGAATCTCTAACCAACAATGCTTCAGTCGAAGGGGAGCCAAATTCTCTTGTCGAGGGGGAGCCTAGCTCACAAGTCCAGGGGGAGCCAAGCTCTACTTCTTCAACCGAAGGTAACTCTCCAACCGAAGATGCACCTCCAAACGAAGGTGCTTCAATGCCTGAAAATCCTGCACCACAAGAAACCCCTGAATCTCATGTTTGTCAAAACTCATCAATTGAGGGGGAGCATGATGATATGATGCTTGATTTTGATAGCCAATCCGAGCCTGAAGAGATGATCAACGCTGAACTAGATCCATCCTTTGATCCGAATTACCCTCCTCTTACAAAATGGACCAGAGATCATCCTATCTCTCAAGTAGTTGGTGATGTATCTGAAAAGGTTCTGACCCGATCTCAACTGAAGGCAAAACAGACATCCTTATTCTCAAAAGTTGAGTTTTGTATGTTTAACTCATTTGTATCAAAAGTTGAACCGAAGACAGTGAAAACTGCCCTCGATCACTCTGATTGGGTTCAAGCAATGCAAGACGAACTAAACGAGTTTGAGAGGAACAAAGTCTGGCGCCTCATTCCAACTCCTCCAGATGCTTCAGTTGTTGGTCTCAAATGGGTTTTTAGAAACAAAATGGACAAGGAAGGTAATGTCATAAGGAACAAGGCTCGCCTGGTTGTCAAAGGATACTGTCAGGAGGAAGGGATAGATTACGAAGAGACGTTCGCTCCAGTAGCTAGGCTAGAATCTGTCAGAATATTTCTGGCCTATGTTGCTCACAAAAACTTTGAGGTCTTCCAAATGGACGTCAAGTGTGCATTTCTCAATGGAGAACTTGAAGAAACGGTGTACGTGGAGCAACCTCCTGGGTTCGTGAACGAAAATTATCCAAATCATTGCTACATTCTGGATAAAGTTGTGTACGGCCTCAAACAAGCTCCGAGAGCCTGGTATGAAACGCTTACAAAATTTTTAAAGATGTCCAAATTCAAACAAGGTTCGGTTGACCCAACCTTCTTTCGCAAAAAGGAAGGTAACCACCTTATGATAGTTCAAATTTATGTCGATGACATCATCTTTGGCTCTACGAATCCCAGCTTAACAGCTGAATTCAGAAAGTTGATGGAGACTAAGTTTGAAATGAGCTCAATGGGTCCTATTAATTTTTTCCTTGGTTTAAATATAAGACAGGGACCCGAAGGCATCTTTATCAATCAGGAAGCTTACACGAAGACTCTCCTAGCAAAGTTTGGCATGATGGGAGACTCAAAAGTCAAAGTCCCTATGGCATTCGGCACCAAACTTACCCCTTCACTAGATAAACCGGCTGTCGACATCACGCTCTATCGTCAAATGATAGGCTCACTGATGTATCTAACTGCTAGCAGGCCTGATATCATGTTTTCTGTGTGTTATTGTGCTCGATTTCAGGCTAACCCACGCGAACCTCACATGCTGGCAGTGAAGAACATCCTACGCTATCTCAAGCGAACCACCTCCTTAGGTCTATGGTATCCATCCAATTCAGGCTTCTTCGTTCAAGCCTATTCTGATGCTGACCTTGGAGGATGTGGACTCGACCGCAAAAGCACAACTGGCGGCTGTCAATTTCTTGATGGGAAGTTGGTCAGCTGGCAATCCAAGAAACAAACATGTGTGTCGCTGTCTACTGCTGAAGCGGAATACATTGCCGCTGCATCCTGCACATCACAAGTGATTTGGATCCAGAGTCAACTTCGAGACTATGGACTCAATATGAAGAAGATCCCTCTATATTGTGACTTTGAAAGTGCAATTAGGATCTGTCATAACCCGGTGCAACACTCTAAAACCAAACACATAGCACTGAGGTATCACTTCATCAAAGATCATGTGGAAGATGGAAATGTCGAAGTTCACTTCGTAAGAACCACTGATCAACTGGCTGACGTCTTCACCAAAGCTCTTCCAGAAGCCTCATTCAATAAAATTTTGCAAGGACTAGGTATGATGGAATCAGAGTCAGTACCTCACACTACCTCTCAATTTCAAACGTAAGAAGCGAAACCAACCGAACGTTCGGGTTCGGTTCAACCATTTCACTCGCTCATTACTTCAAAGGTAGTTTTTCTATGTTGTATATTTCTTGTGCAAAATTTGTTTTTCTTTATGTAAAAAGATTTTTTTTACTGCATATCTAAACTCCTTGGTTTCTTAAAATTTTCCAAAAACCGAAACCTCCAGAAGGTTCGGGTTCGGTTTTTCAAAATTTTCAAGAACCGAAACCTCTAGAAGGTTCGGGTTCGGTTTTTCAAAATTTTCAAGAACCGAAACCAACCGAAGGTTCGGGTTCGGTTTTTCAAAATTTTCCTGAACCGAAACCAACCGAAGGTTCGGGTTCGGTTTTTCAACTTCTTCCAACCGAAACCAACCGAACGCTCGGGTTCGGTTTTTCAATCTTTTTCCAAGTTTTTTTTAATTGTTTTTTTTACTCTTCTATAATTTTTTTTTAGGTCTTATTTTTAATTTTTTATTATTTATTTTTATTATTTTTTATATAAATTTCAAAAACTCCAAAAATATTTTCTTTTATTTTTCTTTGTGTGCTCATTTGTTTATGGGAATATATTCCATGCCTTACTTAAGTGTCCCTAGAAGCATGCTGCTGTATGTGTCCCAAGCCTCATAAGATTTTGAATAATGGCCTTCATGACCTGGTAAACACAAACCCTGTCTTCCCAATAAGGCTAACTCATTTATTCTAATCGTGAGCTACCTCACTCTATTCTCACATGAGTTCAGAGTCTCCTGCTTGGTCCTTTTGTTCGCAGCAGAGGTACTATGTCTTCTTTCACCATCCCCATTACACTTCTCCATAACATTCGTTTCATCACTGTAACCCTTGAGACTCTCAGAAACTTCCACTGAGGTTTATGGTTACACAACCTCTGTGTTTATGATCTTAGTTTCGTGCCACTACGAACTGAGTGAAACCCAAAATTCAACACCAACGAATTGACGGTGACCAATTAACTTGATCAAGTTTTCACCAATGAATTGACGAATGTACCTTCATGAAATCTCAATTTCTTTTCCTTTTGCGTGGTTCCAATGAAATTGTTACACACCATAACATTTCTTCCAATGGGGTCCAGTTTTAAATTTTTATCTGAGATTTCATATTAATCCAAGCCACTACAAAATCAACTCAAACCTACTTGTTCAACAGACTACACTGGTCTCACACGTACTTTGTTCACATTCGTTCTTATATCAAGAATTGAATTGATGCATCAAAGCGAAACCACCCTTAATTTGCCTTATTAAAAGAAGCCTTTCAACATTTATTAATAAATGTTTGATCGTAATTCAACGGGATTCCACACTAACACTTTGAGGTCTCTCTTGACCTTGAAGGAAGAGATTCGTGCCCGGGATCATCAGTTTCGTGTCATTCTTGACATCACAGATTATCCTAAAAAGAGTTGCTTTATTTCTTTAATTTTTTTTACACTCTTTGCACGAAAATCCTAGATTTTCAAAAATTCCGTTACTAATTATTTTACAGGCTGGATAATTAATGGATGGTTCATAATGAAGTTGTGGTTACCAATAATCCACGTGGGCGTTTTATTCAAAAGAAAGCAGATTAAAAAGGGGAAGAGACAAAAGATGCTGACGCGGCGGAAGTTCAAAGGATAGAAATTCAAACGACGGTAAAAAGGCGGGCGCGTGAATTTGAAGAGGCCGCGCTTTTCCTGACACTATTGGACGCGTGTGCAGTATTGAAGCGTCATCCATCTGGCATTAATGGCGCGTGTGGAAATGGAAACGGTTCCTCTCTCTGAACCGGCGCTTATTGGGCGGCGTGATCCTAGGAATCTGACACTCTCTCTCCTACGTGATCATCGCACGTCCCAACTGTCACCAATCAGTCACTCAAAAACCCTTCCGTATTTCAATAAGAGATTTGAAACGATTTTTCTCTCTCCTATCACCTACTATAAAAACCCATCAACACCACCTTTTACCTCTTTACTGCCCCCATAATTCCTAAAGCAAAATTACTCCCAAAACTCTCTCCCGGTCATCTTCTTCTCCACACCTGCAACAATGGCTGAATCTTCATCCGTTCATGCCACCTCTCAAATTCTTCCCATCAGACCTCAACAATGCCTTGTCATTGATCTGAACCCACTCGCCTATGATCCCTACATGTCGCCGGTTATTGAATGCCTCAAGTACTCCCAACTTGCTCCGGCATTGTCCAGAGTTGAAACGGTGCCAATGGTGGCTCTATCTCAGGTCTATGCGACGGCCTACTACGACAAGGGTGTCGACAGGGTCTTTTTCGAAGTGGCGGAACACAAAACATCGATTTCTCGTCCCCGCTTCTGCAACATGCTTGGGTTTGCTGCAGACTCATCGCGTATTAACCCGGAGACGATTCCGGTTGGAATGTTATACAACATGTTCTACAACATGGGCTACACGGAAGTTCTTACCTCCGTCGCAAGGTTCAAGAAGTCATGTCTACCGCCCCTGTGGAATGGGTTATTTACAGTTCTCTTCAAGGGACTGTCTGAGCGGAGCTCAGGATCGGACGGGGCCAGTCGTCTTTTCCTGTCAATCATGTATGGGGTGTACAACGGGATCAACCTCGATTATGGCTCTGTCCTTTGGCAACAACTGATTCAGAGCCTTTCTTCCACTTCTCGACACTCTGAAGTGTCGCTGGCCCGGTTCTGGATCTTGATCACAAGATGGGCCATGGACAGGTTTGACGTCCCAACTGCTGACGGTGCACCGATGTCTTCTGTTGGTACGTTCCATACCAAGAAGATCATCGTATCCGATGCATCGAAATTCTCCTTCATTGGCTCTATCCCAGAGTCGATGTATGGCAGTGTGCCATCAGACAGCAGTATGATCAAGGCGATTAAGGAGTTAGGGCCATCTGGTCCGAGGGAACTGACACCGGACATGCTGCGATCAATTCATGATGCCGACAAACCGGTGGCAAGGGGTAAGAAGGCAGACAAGGGGAAGAAACCATCAAAAGCCCCAAAACCCACTCCCAAGAAACGCAAACAACCAAAGCCTGCTTCCTCCCCAAAACCGAAAAGGAGGAAGACCCAACCGAAACGGACGCTCGTCCTTTCCTCAACCTCAAGTGAATCCGAAGGTGGGAGTTCGGACTCTGAGGGGTCACAAGGAGACGAATCTCCACAAAGAGGCAACACACCCCCTCGGTCCCCAACCCCGGAGATGGAACTTCACCAATTCCCAGTTCCTTCCCCTCCACCCACAATTCCTATTTCCATTCCCACCATAAACCCTACTATACCACCCACCTCATTCCCTATACCACCACCCATATTCACCACATCAACCGAAACCCCACCTGTAACCGAACCTCCACAAACCGAAACCCATACACAACCCCCACCCGGAACTAACCCCCCACCTACTCAACCTGCACCAACCAAACCCATAACACCACCAGCTTCCCCACCACCTCCATCTCCAGAAGACGCCTCCGATGGCGATGATCAATACCTCGGTGGTGACCATCTGAACTTTGATTCGGTCTACTATAGTCCGTTTCAAGTTCAAAGTGATGAGGAGGATGATGCTCCTGTGACAAAGAAGCATCTCCGCGCGCTGAACGAGAAGGTTGATCAACTTCTCGCCTCCTCTTCAAATCAGCAGTCATCCTTATCTGAAGCTGCCCTTCAGAGGATAGTTGATGCCTTCTCTAGGGCTCAACATGACTCAGTGGCCTCTGCTACTGCTGCAATAGACGCCTCCACCCGAGCTTGTGAGGCAGCGACCGAAAAAGTCGATAAACTATTCCATGACGCTACAATCCTGCTGCAGTCTATGCAGGAAAGCGCCGAAGCCACCAAAACAACACTAGAACCACTTGTTAATCAATTCGCCCAGTTTGTGAAGACGGAGTTATCCTCGTTCGCTACCCTAAGACAAAACCTTAGCGACGACAACTCGGCACTCCGTGCCTCCATCGATGCCCGCTTGGCAAAGCTACAAGAGGATCTTGCGGCTGAAAATTCACTGATGGACGTCCTGGCAAGTAAGACTACTGCCCTCAAGGTCAAGAGCACCCAACTTTCCAAATCCGAACAACAATTGGAGGCTCTTCGATCCGAGAGGGAAATCATCAAAACGTGTGTTTCGGATGTCCACGCCGCTCTATCCAACATCCTGGAAGCACACGATCCCATCCTCAATCACTCAGTGAGGCGTACCCTCGCTGAGAAACTCTCTCCGGCCATGGATCTCTTGAGTAAAATTGAAGGCCTACCCAGTTTCGTGTCCATTCCGAAACAAGGGGGAGATGAGAAGAAAGGATCGAAACCACCTCCTTCCTCAAAAGCAACTCACACCACCGAACCACCCCCAACTGGTCATGCCTCGGGTTCGGGTGTGAAGGACAAAGGCAAAAACATTGCAGAGGGAGGAGATGAAGATGAAGATGAAGATGAAGACAAGGAGACTATTGCGGACATGTTAAAGAGAAAGAACAGTCGCAATACTGATGACGATGTCAGTCGTGTGGCACGTGAAGCTGAAGAAGCCGAACGTAAACAAAAAGAAGCCAACGATCTCCTTGAGAGCCGAAAGCTGCTCTTCCCTGCCTGGACCAGGGATCGTCTGATAAAAGAGGCCATAGAGACTCCAAGCATACTATGGCTCGAGCCGGTGATATCGTTCGACTACATCAACTCGGTCGATTCGCAATTTGATATGCCGCTGACTCGAAAGGCGTTCATCTTCCACGCCTTCTCCAACATTTTCGAAGTCCCGCATCCGAACGATGAGCTTGACAGGGAGCTTATTGACTTTTATCTGGTGGCCGCTCGCCCTCAATACCTTACATGGAGCGCCCAGAAGATTGTCAGTGTTCGGGTGATGAAGCCATTTGCCGTGGGGAGATTCACAAACGTCAAGTTCAAGCTTATCCGAGGATCTGCAAGAACTACTCACATGATCTCTCTGGCGGATCTGCCCAATCTGAACCCTCATGATTGGATAGTCTTGTACAACATCTTGCTGACAAACGAAACCGAATATGGTCCCATCTTGGACCATGTCAAAAGGATGCTGGCATGCTATATCATGGAGGTGGCCCTAATGGATCAGGAGGTTGCCACAGTGTTTAAGAAGAAACCGAAAGTCAAGCCTGTGGGATCGGCCAGTGATCTAAACGCGATGAAAATGGGCAAGATAGATTCGAGGCGAAACTCTGTGATGTTCACCAGAGCCGAAGGACAGAAATGTCTGTTCGCGTTAGCTGACAAGCACCTCTACACCACTACCTTCTTGGAACACGTCCTATCAATCGTCAAGCGGTGTAAGGACAATTCGGCTGATGACATCAAATACTTTGAAGATATGATCAATTGGTACATCCGGTTTAGACAGACCATCCTTTCCATAACCAAGTGTCTGTTTAGTACCGTGAAGAAGAAGGTACCAGCTTCAGCCGCCGGCCCAAGTAAGAAGTGAAGGTCTCGCTCCAAATTGACGCAAAGGGGGAGATTGTTGGGCTGAAGTTCTGTTTTGTATTGCGTCTTTTGGGCTCGTAGATTAGCCTTGTATTCTCCGGTTTGGGCCTGTCCAACCGAGAGCCTTTTATGTATTGTATATAAGTTATCGCTTGCATGCATATTAGGTTAAGATTCAAGATTTCTGTTTTAGCATTCCAGAGTTTACGATATTGCTCTCTTGTAATCTTCCAATCCTTTACAGTTGATGTTCTTAATCGAGCTCTTCTAAGGATTTTATTTAATCATTCGACACGTTTGATTCAAGCTGTTTGTTCTTATTATTGCTTTCTGCCTTGTTATTTATATTGTGTTCTTGCTGTTTCATATTCATATACTTGTTCAAGATCTAATCGATCTTTATAGATTAAAAGTTGTTGTTTTAATCTCATCAATAAGACTTACGGTCAAATGTATCCCAAAATCTTATTCAACTAGATCTTTGACAATGCAATTCTCATTTTCAAAAAGATGATTCCACAATATTACATGTCACTCAAATATTTAAATTGACTTTTGAATATTATAGTTTCACATATTTCATGACTTTCTTTTAAACATGTTAAAATTTTTCAAAAGTAATTCAAAACAATCTTACAAATTTTGTATAAACAATTCTTGAATTATAAGACCATAGATAGAAGATTTGGGAGAATGAGATGTTGTTTGATCCTATGAATAGTAGTTAGGGCCTGGTATTCATGGTCAAATTTCTTCTCCTTGTTTCAGTCGTCTTACTCCCTTTTAGTCATTACACATTCTTGCGAATGTCAATACTTTATCCTTAGTAAATTACTTAATATCCCAATAGAATTATGAATTTGCATATCTAGTTATACATTAAACATTCACAAGAATGATTTGTCGTTTGATCCTATGGGTAGTAACATAGGCTCATAGTTTGTGATCAAATTGTCTTCTCCATGTTTCAGTGTTATCCATCACACATAGTGGGCATGAATGCTTTCTAACTTTTTTTTTTAATTTTGGAAACTAATAGTTTATCAGAACAAGTCTCATAATAAGCCTTCCTAGTGTCCTTGGCATTTAGGATCGGATTAGGTATATCACCACTAATCGCCTTTTACGCATGGGCAACTGACTTTCTTCTTCTTGAAACTTCTATTCATAATAGTAAATATGAGAGTATTTGAATTTGGAGTTTCTAGTATTTCCGTGTTAGTCCCAAAGGGTCTCAACATGCCATGAAACTCCTTATGGACATTTCCAAGTTGTTCATATCAAAATATGAGTGAACTGATTATATGTACATGTCAGCTAGTGAGTATGGTAATAACAGTCAACTCCTAGCTTAATGAAATTCATTTCACTTCAATAGTATGGTGGATGAGTGTTTCTAATAGTTTTGGAATGTAGTGGTTAAAGGGAACCTCGGGAACAAATTTATCTAAGGCATGATCTTTCTATTAGTAAACGAAAAGTATTCCCAAACTAGAAATTCTAACTAGATTGATCATCTTACCAGCTAATCCATTCGAGATGTCTTATAACAGTAGATTTTTGTGGATAGGCATAATCTTGGTTTGACGATAAGGTTTCTTCTAAACACGTGAGGGAACATGTTTGTAATATTTTCTTTTACATATAATAATCCTATTATAATATATACATAAATTTAAGAATTTTAAATTTGATCTTTATCCTTTAAATATTCAATTTTAATTATCTAATTTAAATAATATTTAAAGTATTAATTAAACCATTTTAAGTACTCTAATTTAATTCTTTATTTAAAATATTTAAAAATTTAATTAATTCTTTAAATACTTAAGTTTAAATTATCTAATTAAATAATATTTAAAACTAAGTATTCATATTTAAATTTTAATTTAAACAATATTCAAAAATAGTTAATTAAATATTCATACTTAAATTCTTATTTAAATAATATTTAGAACTAATCTTAGACTGAATATTCATATTTAAATAATTTAAATAGTATTAGATTTATCTAGTTAAATTTTCATATTTAAACCCTTTTAAATAATATTTAAAACAAGAGATTTTATCCTAAAAACAAAATATACCAAAAACTGAAAATTTGGAATACGGTCGATCGTGCGCGCGACCAAGAGGTATCACGCCGTGAGTTGCGATTATCAGGGTTTCTAGATGTAGATTTTAAGTAGTGCATATAATTAAAACCTAGAGACTATAATATCACTATTGAGTTTTCTTTGCATCAATATACTCTAACAAGGCAACATAAAACAAAAAAAAAAATTATCTAAGTGTACATGCACCCTAGGATCTAGGTTTTACTAATTATAGCAACCTACTTTATAATTATGAATCTAATAAGAAAGAAAGAATTACTAACCTCTTGTGCGATCTTGATCTTATTAACCCCTTATTGAAGTTTCTTGATCTCTTCTTGATCCAACCATGTGTTTGGATGAGAGGACCCAAAGTAAATCCCTCTATGGAATCACACCCAATGTCAAAAAAAATGTAAAACCAAAAGAAAACTAATAGATGGATTAATATCAACAAAACCTAAGAGGGTTTGGAAATCTTCCCATATAAGGAAACAAGGGAATTGGCAAAATCTTTAAGCTAAGGTACAAGGAATTATAAGATCCCTAGAGTCTTATTTATAGCCTTGCATCATTGCCATAGTTTTATCTCCCATTGCATATGGGATGGAAATACAATTCAAAATCTTCTCCCATCCAATATGGGATGGAGATTTTAGAATTTCCCTTATTCTCTAAGGGTTCCAAAATATTACAATTGGTCAATCTTTTAACTAATTATTATTCACTCGTTGAATTAGTTAATTTCAAATCAATTTATTAAACATAACAAATTAATAAAGTTATTTTCTTCTTATCTCTTTTTCTTTTAATTCCTCATTTGTATCTTGAGGGCAATGGACCCTACTATCATTTAGAAATATTACCAATAGTTAATGACCTTAAACACTATTTTCAACAGTTATGACTACCACCTACCACCACCACCGCCACAGTTATGATCACCACCCGCCACCACCAACAACCACCACTTACCATCACCACCATGACACAACAGCTACCATTCAACACCACCACCATAGCCACCTCCATCATCACCCACCACCACTACCCATCACCACCAACACCGTTACCATCACCCGCCACAATATATAACTTATAAAAAAATAGTAAAATTAAACAAAAAAATAGGAAGGGTAATTATGTCATTTTAATTCATTTTCCTTCCAACCAAAAAAATATCGAATTGGATTCCAATTCCATTTCCGGCCAATCAAACAGACTATAGAATTGGATTACAATTCCATAAATATTCAAATTCATTGACAAATTCAACTTCTTTCATAAACATTCTACGAATCAAACGCCACCTGATATTCCAGAATTCCTACTTATGTTATCGGTTAATGAATACAATGTACCGATAATAATGCTCATTGAGGTAATCTGTGAGTACATTCAACAAATTTTTATTCAATGTAGTGACGTGAGAAGTAAAATACTATATATATATATATATATATATATATATATATATATATATATATATATATATATATATATATATATATATATATATATATATATATATATATATAAGAATCAAATGAGAACACCTAAAAGGTTGAGAACGCGAGAACAAGTATATTCATTTATGATTTCATGTATTCATTTGTGGAGAAATAATTAGTTTTTACGCACAATCAACATGAATATGTTTTTTCTCTTCAATTGAAATTAAAGGCATAAAAATTGATCATTCCTCCACAAATGAATACATGAAATCACAAATGAATATACTTTGTTCTCGCGTTCTCAACCTTGTTTGTGTTCTCACTTGATCATATTCCTATATATATATATATATATATATATATATATATATATATATATATATATATATATATATATATATATATATATATATATATATATATATATATATATATATATATATATATATATACTAGGTATGTTTAAGGGCCGTGCTAAGCACGACACACGAAGGGTAATTACGGTATTTCTTTCACGGTTGGTGTATATTGTGCTAATAACAAAAAAAAAGTACAATGCTATAAATGGGTAATTTTCAACGAATATGTTTTTTTTAAATACAATGTATAATACACAAATATATGAAACTAAATTTCTATTTCCCACGTTTAGCAGTTATGTATAAGGAAACTTACAAAATAATGTTGGGTCACAATGATATGGGTTGATATTCACCATCGCTAAGAATCTTCACAATCTAAGTGCGTACACAAAAAATGAAACTACACTTATAACTTCATCAACCAAAGCATGTTGTCGTAAGTGCGAGTGTACTTGCTTCAAAGTGATTGTCGTAAAAATGGCTGCCAATGTAAGGAAAGAAGTAAAAGATGATATAAGTAACA
Source organism: Lactuca serriola (assembly GCF_051521515.1). Taxonomy (NCBI): domain Eukaryota; kingdom Viridiplantae; phylum Streptophyta; class Magnoliopsida; order Asterales; family Asteraceae; genus Lactuca; species Lactuca serriola. Next base: position 74,739,254 of record NC_136416.1, read on the forward strand.
CATAAAGAAATAACATGGGAACGAATGATTATGGAGTTAATCAAGTTAACATGTACTTGGTTGTTTTAAATAATATTCTACATCATATGTCATATAAGAACACAATAAAGTTGATTTTACCCCTGGACTTGCAACATATGTCAAAGTAGAAAAAGTGAGCAAAAAATAAAAGAAACCACTTTTAGGAAGAGAGGGTTTGACTGCTTATATATTGTTGTTATCCGGTTTCAGATCAAGTTTACCTGCTTGAGAAGAATAACCTCTAGCTAAATAGTCCCTGATGGCTAAAGATATCCATCAATTGTTCACTTCTTTTGCTTTGAACCGCCCGTCACTGTGAAAGCATTTTATCATTATATTGCTTAACATCCCACTCAGCTTGATTAAGTGGTTTTCAATCTAATGTTTGATTTTTCATTTGTACCATTACATCCGAATTTTTTTGAAGATAAAGAGACAAATATACAATCGTTTAAATTAAAAAACGAATGACAGTTCACATCTAAAAAGGTAATTATAGTGGCTTTCCTTGACTATCAACATCTAAAAGTGAATAATGCAATCATGTGAATAGGAGCCTATGAAAGACGAAATCGACATTTAAACACAAATCCACAAATATACAGATGTATAAAGAACTCATTTGCAGCTCCCTTTCACGAGTATCAACATTTCCTATCAATTGATACAATGTGTGGTGAAAAAGACGAAACGAAAACCTTCTATAGTTTGATAGAAGACCGAAAAAAGAAAATTTACATGAAAAATATATATTTACCTTCTAGAGTATTCCCAATGATTTGCATCAATATAATCATAACTAGATGGGGAACCCCCGCGTTGCGGGGGTCAGACGCGACAATTTTTTCGGTTGTTTTTTCTTTGAAAACGTTTATAGTTTGAGTTGCTCATTTCTTCCCTCTTTAACTGATCTATAAACAAATAACTAAATAAGAAATAAAAAAACATCAATGAATCTTTAAGCAAAACTAATAAAGTGACAATTAAACAAAAACATAGGCACCTATAATGCCACAAATAACCAACGGAAGTAGAGGGACCAAAAAAGACAAAAAGAAAGCAACTTTAAAATGACCCAAATATAGTTAAGGGACCATTCCTGCCAAAAAAATATTAATATGACTAAATACTAATAATATGTAATAAAAGACCAGGGTTATGAAAAATTCAAACGAAAATGAAGGGTTGTTTATGAATAAAAGCATAAAGTTGAAGGGTGGATGTTGTAACATTAATTGAAAAAAAAAATTCAACCAATCAAAACAAAACAAAATACTTTAATATATATATATATATAATTAGCTTAACTATGCAAAATATGCTTATTATTTAGCATGTATATGATTTGGTAGATTGTTTATCTCCACGAATTAAGGAGAAGAGAATGAACATGTTATCACGATTGAGAAGTTATGTGGCTAACAAAGAAAACTTAGGTTCATGGTTTCATCACGTAGAGTGGGTAAAATCACATTTTGGAAAGAATATATACTATATACTTAGTCAAGGAAAATGTAGAGTTTGCTTGGTTTTCAAATGATGGATTAATATTGGCCTTTCTCTATGAATATATTTCGTAAATTAAAAAAATGCAAAACAATTATCACGTCCTATTTCTTTACTTTCTTTTTTGTTTTATTTTACTATGATTATGCATGGTCTTTCACAAAAAAACAAAATGGTGAAAAAACATATACCCTAATAAATAAGAATGGTTTTGCCACATGTTATTCTCTCATTCAATTGGCCACATGTCATTTTGTCATAATTTTGAGATATATTTATTTTCCACTTGTCATTTACTTTATTTTTTTATTTCCAATATATCATTAATTTAACTTACTTAAATTAAACCTACCATAATGACTATTAATTTCAAATTTCAAATTTTAAATTTTAATTTCAATTTTAAATAAATTTACAGTTTAAACCTTTGTGTTTAGCATTTTGTTATAATTTACATAAATTTGATAACTAAACATATAATTTTAATTTATTTATTTTTTATATGTTTTTTTCTCATAATATCTCAAATTTCAAATTCAAATAAATTTTCCATTTAATCATTTATATTAACATTTTGTTTTAATCAACCCGTATAATATACGGGTCACACACTTAGTGTTTATAATCATTAAAAATCGCTAGCAATTACAACACACATATATTTACTTTCATTAGCTTTTTGTTTTAATTTTATTTGAATAAAGGGTTTTTATACAAAGCAGTAAATCACATTACTACATTTATATAAGCTAAATCCTATATGAATTAAGGATCTGAATATCTAGCACAAATTACTTGTAGAAGGTGATTCGCTGTTAATATTTTGGCATCCTTAGCTACCCTTAGCTACCCCTATTCCTTCTCTCCCGTGGTTCGAAGCACCAAAGATCATACACAAGCATATTATGGAAAAAAGAAAAGTTATAGGACGTATACCCCCATGCCATTTTCATGTCCCAAATGACTTACAATTAAGAAATTTCACCATTTCTGGCATGTATCCTGCATCACATGTCAATTTCTTAAACACATAAACACATAAGTGGTCCCATGTAACCAAAATAGCCTAAAGGGATTTACAAAATAATTGGTGACAGAATGCTCTGGTTAAAGAAAAGTACCTTGCAACCACAGATCAACATCATTGGATCCAATAGCTATATAGAAAAGTAGTTTAATAATGGATATGCTAGATGTCCCCTGCTCCCTTCTTTTCAAAAGAAGAAAAGAACTTGATTTGAAATTAATGTGCGAAAATCAATCAACGGAAGCACACAATTAAAAATGAAATCAGGATAACTATACAAATTAGTTTGTAAAGCACACAATTCTAATGATCCAAAACACACCCCCTAATCGCCTAGGTTTGAAATCAACAAATTACATTTCGCCCTACCTCCTCATAAAATTGTAGGTTCTTCGTTAATATCTAGTCGCGTAATATTTTTTCCTGAGAGGAAAGCATATAAAATAATATCAAATTGGTCAGAGTAGTCAAGCATCATGGTGAAACTGCAAACCCTAAGCATGGAAAATTAGGGCAACCCAAAGTTCGGAAATATTGTCGATCGGAGAAGGATGAGTCCTGTAAAAAATTGAGATGATTAGATTTGACTTTTGAAAGAAAATCCATGTAAGATGTGATGTAAAAAATTGAGATCCTCATCATACAAAAAAAATGAAAAACATTGAATATCATTGGCTTAGAGGGAGCAGTGGTATGGAGAAGTAGGAGGCCGGTGTCCCAAACATGGAGGATAGAGTCGGAGTAAAACATCCGTTTCCTGAACCTTCGATGAAGATTTTGAATAAGTAACCAAAAGGATGAAGCGATGGGCATTGGCAGAGGAAAAATATATCGCAGGGAAGGGATGGGGTCGCCAATTTTGAGAAGCGATTGTATGCGAGTGAAGGTGACAAGACGGAAGCGGTTACGACACATTAAAGGGTGTGAATCGGCATTAATGTCCATGCCGTCGTTCAAAAGTTGGGTGACGTGTCGTTAACTAAAGCGTGTACATTGAATATTGTTAAGTTCTTAATTTTAGGTGTTCTAATTTAATTATACTCATATATATATATATATATATATATATATATATATATATATATATATATATATATAATGAAATACTATTTGGTTGTAAAATTACCAAAATCATAATGAAATACTCATTCTATATGCGGCAACGATGCTTCAGAGGAGAATGCACAAGTCTATTCAGTAGCAAGAAAGATCCCATCCTACATCTTTCAAGTTTTTTATTTTAGAAAAACTCGGATTGTAGATCTGAACAACCACACATGCATATATGGGAAATGGCGCGGTCTCGGTGCAGGGTGCAATCATGTTATTGCGACATTAGTTATTCAACTTTCACTGAGTTTTACCATATGCTTCAGTTGTATTACCAATCTGATGTATATCAATGTACATACTAGACGGAAAAATGTGCATCCTCTTCCCTCTCGTTCTGATGGGAAATATTAGACCTAATGATGGTCGTTTTAACCCCTATATAATTTAAAAGTATGTAATTTAAGAAGTGTGTTTTATCGACAATGATTATGTTTGGATTTGCAATTTAAGAAGTACCGTCTTCCTTGATGTTATGGTTGATTTTTTTAGAAAATTTTCATTTTATAACCCACTCCAAACCTAAAAAAGTATGCATTCCTATAATCAAGATTTGGAATGTGAGATGCCATGGGATAGCCCTTACAAAGCATAACACAAACAAACAAAAAAGCATTCGAAAGGGAGTTCATATGAACAATTTATGAAGGTTTAAAGTTAGGAAAAAAACTAGATTTCAATCGTAATATATGAAAATGTACATAGAAAAATACATGCTTTTCAACCATACAAATGTCAAAACAATACATGCCTTTAAAAAATAATTTGTAAATAAAAAATAAAAAAAAAATAAAAATAAAAAATCATAGATAACGTCTCGAGTGAAAATAGTGGTTATTTTTGGATTTCTTTTTATCTATTTGATGGTAAAAGGGTTTAAGATTTATGATCATTTTTTAAAATTAAAAACCATATATACGAAACATATAATAAAGTACAATTAAAACACATATAATGTCACATACAAATAATAATAGATCACCACATACAATTTCGACAACAAATATTTCTTGTCCTTATGAATATTTGTTTTATATGATAATTGATACAATCATATAGAAAGTACACACTTCAATCAAATTTTATATGTAAATATCTATTTAGATACTGATATATGATTAGTTTATAACGAAAAAACATCTGCATCCGTCGTTGCAAAGCTCTTGCAAATGGGTTTGACATGCCACATATGTATTTATCTTTCAACTTCTTCAAGTTCATTTGCAAGTCCATCTCATCATATTTATATTAAAGATAGTAGTTACTAATATTATATATATATATATATATATATATATATATATATATATATATATATATATATATATAATTTATAACGGTGTTCTTATTAAAATGTAAAAATTGATTGTTAATATAGCAGTAGGGACCACTTTTGAAAGGTGAATGATATTGCCCTGATATAGAAGTAATAGTAAAATCTAATGTGACATGTTTGAAAGATGAATGACATTGCACGGATGTGGATGTCATAACTAATAAAACATTAATTTTAAAAATACTTTAAATAGAATATAATTCAAGTTACAATGCTTTTCTTTATAGTTTATTATTAACTAGAAAAGGACGCGCGGCTCCGCCGCTTTTAGACTATGTCATAGAAGTTAAAATCGGTAAAATTTAAAAGATATTTTGAAAGTGTAAATCGCCACAAATAGGGGAGAAAGTCGACAACCCTAAAATTAGATGTCAAAAGTGTATAACTAAAAGAAAAAACACTGATGGAGAAAAACCAAAAATATTGTGGCTATAGTATGAAAGTTGTCAAAGTTAGGAAAATATATTAACAAAAGTCTAAAGGAGGTTTTTTATGTTTTTTATGTCAAAATGTAAAAGTTTTGATTGGAATGTTGAAAAGTGTCAAAGTTAGTAAAAATTTGTGGCAAAAACATCAAAATATAAAAGTTTTGACTGCAATGACAAAAAGTGTCAAAGTCACTAAAGATTTGTAGCAAAAACCTAAAGGCACAAAAACTTAATTAAAACTTAAAAATGTAAAAGTTCTCACTTCGAGGACGAAAATTATAAATCATCATAAATAGGGGAGAAAGTCCACAACCCTTAAAATTATATGTCATAATTGTACAACCAAAAGAATGGAAACTAGTGGAGAAAATCAAAAAATATTGTGACAATAATGTTAAAGTTGCCAAAGTTGGGTAAATATAGTGGCAAAATTCTAAAAGAGGTTTTTTATGTTTTTTAATCAAAATATAAAAGTTTTGACTATAAGGATGAAAAGTGTCAAATTTATTTAAGCTTTGTGGCAAAAACACCAAAAGATAAATTTTTGACTGCAATGACTAAAAGTGTCAAAATCACTAAAGATTTGTGGCAAAAACCTAAAGTCATAAAAACTTAATCAAAACATAAAAATGTAAAATTTTGATTTTAGGGACAAAAAATGTCAAATGCTAAACATTTGTGGCAAAAACCTAAAGTCAAAAAATTTATTGTTCCTAAGGTCCTTTGGATTTAATATATATACATAATGATAAAACTGAACTATCTAATTAAATGATTTAAATTAAAATATATCTTAGATATTAGTTATGAGATTTGTGTACTACCCCCGTTTATTAAAAAAAGTTAAATATGAAAGTTTTAATATTTAGCAAATTTAAATTCAGGGTTTAGGTCATTTTTGGTCATCTAACTTTTGATTTTGTGCTCATTTGGTCACTTAACTATTTTTAAGTTTTAAAAGGTTATTAAACTTTTGAATTTGTGATCATTTAGTCACTTAACTTTTGGTTTGGTCACATTTAGTCACCTAAGTTTTAGATTTGGGCTCATTTAGTCACCTAACTTTTAAAATTGTGCTCATTTAGTCACTAAACTTTTAAATTTTTGGGTTTAGGTCATTTTTGGTCACTTAACTTTTGGTTTTGTGCTCATTTGGTCACTTAACTATTTTTAAGTTTTAAAAGGTCATCAAACTTTTGACTTTGTGTTCATTTAGTCACTTAACTTTTGGTTTGGTCACATTTAGTCACCTAACTTTTAGATTTGTGCTCATTTAGTCACCTAAAATGAGCACAATTTTAAAAGTTTGGTGACTAAATGTGACCAAAACAAAAGTTAAGTGACCAAATGAGCACAAAGCCAAAAGTTTGATGACCTTTAAAAACTTAAAAAGAGTTAAGTGACCAAATGAGCATAAAACCAAAAGTTAAATGACCAAAAATGACCTAAACCCTTACATTTATAAGAAAACTGAAAAAATATTTAATTATTGAAATTCAAGTGCTTATTTCTCTTTTAAATTTATATAAATAAACAAACAAAATAATTTGGTTTACATTTAGGATTTTTTAAATTAGAAGGAAAGTTGCATTAATAAAGTATTTATTACAATTATTACATTTAAATATTATGTGATATTTAATAAAATGGAAAAAACCATAAAATAAAATTTAAAAAAATTAATTTAAAATAATCAAAAAATACAGTGTGCCAAAATAAATGAAAGTATCACATATAGCAAAAAATATTTTTTATTTATTAGAGTATATGGGATTAAAGTAATTTTTAGAGTTTACAAGGACATAAATAAAATTTTCCAAAAATTTTGTATCAAAACCAAACTAATATTTATAATTTTGGTTTGGATTTGGTTATGGAAAAAAAATATTAAATAATCAAAACAGTAAAGGAAAAACTGAATAATATAATTTTTTTAATTATTAATATTTTTAGTTTTAAATATTTATTAAAATTTTGGAGTTGTTTTTCAAAATTATATGAGAAGGATGGCCCAAATGATCACCCTAAAGTTAATACCTTCATAAAAAATGTTACGAACTTCAGACTCTTCAAACTCAATAATCAATCACGACTCTCGGTTTGTCAAATTAAATCTCCGTACTTTTTTTTATGTATAATATTAAATTATGTTGTCCATTTGTTTTTATAATCATGACGTAGTTTTAATTTCTCAATCCATCGTTGGATACACAATTGAGTGACATTGAGTAAACTTTTTGGGGGAAACGTTGGATCAATATGATCAAGTCTTGTACCTTGCGGCTGTAGATAGAGTTTGTAAATAATAATTGTTTTGGGCACACAAATCTATAAATAACATAAAAATATAACATGTATTGTATATAGAAATGTTATGAAATAATCAATCTAAGAACATACATGCAGTTTAAATCCGTTTGATAAAAAACACATTATTTATAATTTAAAATCATAATTACTAATCAAATATTTATAAAAAAACTATTAACAAAATTCAATGATTATATTGTTATATTACAACGTCATTATATTCAAATAAACACAAAAAAGTTAATAGTTAATTCAAAACAATTAAAAATAAAATTAATACTTGAATAAAAACTATTAGTACATAAAAGTTTTAATTTCTCACATGTAGGTCATATGGCAAAACAATATAATGATGTATATTTGATTCGAAACAATTAAAAATACAACATATCACTTGCAATGCAAGAGTACATACGATTGAGATCGGTTCTATTCAATATTGTTTTAATATATGCTTTTTAGTTTTTTAGTTGTTTTAGCCCCCATTTAACTATTGAACTCCTATGCATAACTCCTCAAGATGCTAAAGCACTAAATATTAGTGTAGATTTGCCACATCAGAAAAAATAATATAAGATGGTCTCCAACTTATTTTCATTTTCCCCTGAAAATGAAATAAAAAATATGGTAAATAGTGTTTCATCTCTAACCCTACTTTATTTTTTTATCTTATTTTTACCCCCAAAAAGTATTTTTCATTTTTCTAACTTATATAAATTGTCAAACACCCCTTCTATTAATTTGGTTTTAACAAATATATAATCTATATTTTTTTAATTACAATAATATTAAATAAATAAGATTATATTTATAATACATAGTTATACACTTTTGTAAAATACGTTTTTGTGTTTTAAAATTTCAATATGTATTTAAATTTTAATATGAATTTGTTAATCAAAAAACTTTATATTTATAATTAATTAATATAATTTAATATATAACACAATAGTATAAGTATTAAATATTAAATTTAAATAATAATTAGTAGATAAAAAAACAGAAATGTATAAATATATAAAATGAGGGAGTAAAACCGACAACTCAAAGTTCATCTCTATTTTGGGGGAAATGAATTGTATAACACCATATTTGGTGTTATACTATTCATTTCCCCCCAAAATGGGAGAATAAATGGAGTAGGGTTGGAGGAGAATAGAAGAAGAAATGAGGGAAATAATAAAGAATGAAAGTGGGTTGGAGATGCTCGAAGATACACGGTTGACAAAGAAAAGTAACATAAACAATTAAAGAGGTACATCAATAATATTCAAAAATGAAAAACATGAAGTTAGTATAGTATTACTACAGGAATGGTCAAGTTACAAATTATACCATTTCTAAATTCAAAAAGAAATAAATAATGTAAGTTGCTATTAACATGTATATTAAATCAAAAGTAAAAATACGTACTACGATCATTCCCTTCCTCCCACAACCACAGTAACATACACATACTAAAACATAAACATAAACACACACATTAACATGAATATCCTAAAACATTTACATAACAGGTCTGTTTAAAAAAAGAGACGAAAATGACATTATTTAAAAGAAAAAAAATATATTAGCAGTAATGGTTTAACTTTTTATCATATTTGGTATACAAATGAAATGGTCATTTTTACATTTTTAACAACTTAGAGCTAAATTTCTAAACAAATTCCATTTCCTTTTAATAGCAGCATACTTTTATTGTACACTACTGTGTATTGTATTTGAGTTTATCATTCACAGGTAATGTTCCCTTTTTATAACATTTACAAAAATGGTCAATGACTGGAGTTTATGGAAATAGTTTATCTTTATAATGAATAGTCTATGGTTAATAAACTTTATGTAAATGCTAATGGTTTTATAAAAGATAATAAATGAAATTACGTTGATATATATTGATATATCAAGGGTGAAAAAGAGCATTAAAAAGATCGTCTCCATCAATTACAAGAATACTCCTGTAACTAAACAACTAAAAAACTAAAAATATGTGGTACATTGCTATATAAGTAAGCTTAAAATACCAAGAAACAATAAGTAGGTTTTATTAAAATTTTGGGAAATGTAATTAACTTTTACTCATAATAACAGGGTACTTTGAAAGTAGGTTGTTATTATGTGTAATTAATAGGAAGGATATGTTTAAGGTCCCTTTAGTAAATTACAAGAATAATCCCTATCAAATATATTACTTAAATGGTTAATTTATAAATTATATACTTCCTAAATTCAAAAACACAGAAATAAAGTAGGTTGATATTAACATGCTTATTAAACAAAAGTAGGTTGCTATTACTTATCTCTTTAGTAAATTACATGAATAGTCCTTATCAAATATATACACAGGCAATTTAAAGGTTTTTTAAGTTTATCATTCACAAGGGTGAAAAAGATCATACTTGTCAAAAAATTTACACGATTGTTAAATTACAAAATATACCCTTCTTAAATACAAAAAAGAAATAAAGAAAGTAAGTTGCTAATAACATGCATATTAATCAAAAATAGGTCGCTATTATTTGTAATTTTTTTCATTGCCATTTTATGTCACAATAAGGTGGACTAATATAATCCTTAAGTTTATCTTAGTCCCTAAAAGCCAAACATATTCTTTTGTGAGTACGGTAATAATACAATATGGTGAATAGGAAAATCAGGTGTGGTGATGAGATCTTATGATTTATGGCTAAGAGTTCTTACATGTGCTTAAGTCATGAAAATATGAACACTCAACATCATTAGAATGTGGAACAGTACCTCATGCGTTATTTTCATGATCAATATGACCACCTCTAGAGCCTAATATGTAACCTAAAGAGATCCTACTTAAGAGCTACCACAAAATCCCCCTTGACTAACCAAATCACTGTTTTGATCAAGATTATGGGTAGACTGGATATTATCATTCGGAAGAACACATGCCAATGTTTCTTGAAAAGAAGTAATAACATATTTATTCAAGAAATCAGATTTGATTAAGGCAATTCTTGGTTTCAAATCGGTTAAGAAGCCGGTGATAGTCATTTTTTCATTTTTTTCTACTAAGTCTGCATAACTTTGACATCACTTGAAGGAAGAAAATAGTTGAGCTCCTAATATACATTCTTAAATTCCTTGACATAAGTTTTCTTTTGAACGACAAATTAATCTACTCCTAAGTTACCAACTATGTTTATAATGAGACTTGAACCCATGACATCTTAATTGAAATGGTCACTCATTAACGCTAGGCCAAAGGCTCTTTAGTTCCTTGACATAAGTAATGGGTGAAAATTTGGAGTAAAGCACTATCGTGACCTCTAATTTCAACATGAATTTTTATTCTTTTATGCTCTTAGATCACATAGGTACATGTTATCAATACCGTTCTTTAGTGCATTGGGTCAACTCTCGAGATGACACTTAGAAGACCATGTTTAACCAACATTTTCCATGACATTAGGTAGCTCAATAGCTTTGGAAATTGACACTTCATAGTTCATCCTTTACCACCTCTAGAAACCATATTCATCCGATACAACATTCCTCCTTAACCAACTCAATCACTTGGTAAACATTCAAATACTTGGGTAAAAAGGTTAACTTATTTTCACAAATTATAAAAAATAAGATAATTGATGGTCATCTAACCCTAACAAAACAGAACCTTAACTTACCTAAGTTTCCAACATTTTAAGATCTAATTGAAACCCAAAATAAAACCGTCCATTTAAATAGAAATACTAACCAATTATCCGACAAATGAACTCCAAATGGTCGGATATCTATAACTAACATGAGACGCACCCCAATCTCTCTAACTACATATATTATTATATGTTATAATAAATTTTAAATAAATAAATATCAATTATAAGTCAAACCCAAATGAGCACAACACTAAAATTTACATAAATGAATATTATATTTTTTTTGAAACGACATATCTACTATGCTCCTGACCTAACATCTAAATCCACCTATGTCCACAATGAGATTTGAACCCTTGACTTCAAAGACGGAAGGTCTACATGTTAGGCCTAAAATGTTCTAATAGTCGAAGAGTCAGTTTGGTTGTTACGAAGAATCTTGTGTCTTCGTATGTATGGGTCTTCGTATATATAGTTATTTTACTAAGGGATTATAAAGTCAAGACTTAACGTTTAGTCCTTAGTATTTTTGTTATGCTTTTGTTCTCCTATAAATAGGGGTATGTACTAGTGATCTAGAAGAGGACTTTACACACAATTTTACAGTTTAGTCATTGTATTCTGTAAACTGAAAGTCATAATACGAGCTGAACAAAGATTCTATTTACTCTCGTGTTCATCGTTTAAATACTTTACTCAATTAATACTAGAATTACATTCAAACTTGATTCCAAATCTCTTCAATTGGTATCAGAGTAGGAATCCTTTCTGTGATCTGTTTTTCATACATTCAAAAAGGTTTTTGAGTCTACTGTTTGATTCAAAAAGTTTCCGTTCTTTTTGTGTGTGGAAAATACTTCTTGATCTAGGTCTAGGATTTGATTATGCGAAAATTTTAGTGAATCGTTTGGTTGTAGTGTGATTCTAATCTGAAATATACAATTTGATTTCAAATTCTCCAAGTTTTCATAATATTCTTGAGTTTTTGTTCCGTACAACAATGGCGTCATTCAATCTTAACTCCATGACATCATTTTCTCATTTGCTTGGATCATCCACAAAGATTCTGATGCTAATTCCAGAATATTACGATCAGTGGGCAGATCATATGCAAGACTACTTAAACGGATTGGATGAAGAACTATGGAATTGCATTTCAGGAGAAATCAATCCACCTGCAACAGTTTAGCCAATCGGTGCATCTTCAATCAGTTCGGAGGTTGATAATCAATCTAATCGTTTGAAACAGCTGGAGAAGAGGTGCATGAGGGAATTAAGAGGTGCTTTGCCTCCTATTGTGTACAATTATGTCAGGACTTGCACAACAGCTAAAGAAATCTGGAACAATCTCAAAGACAAATTTCAAGGCAGTGAAAACACGAAGATCACTTCTGTGAAACAATGTTTAGTGGAACTCAAAGATTTCAAACAGAAGGAGTCTGAATCCATTGAAGTTTACTATGATCGGTTCAACGAGTTAATCTACCGTTGTAATCGTTATGGTATCACAAGGTCATCAATGGAGTTCAACTTGATATTTGTAATGGGACTTCGAAAGGAATGGAGAAGTGTAAGTATGATGGTGAAAAATCAGCAGAGTTTTGACACTTCGACTTTAAATGACTTATACAATCAATTAAAATCTCATGAAAATGAGGTTAATGAAATAGATGAGGAAGCTATGTCAAGTCTTGGTGGTCCATTGGCACTAATTTCACAGGTTTCAGAAAAAGAAAGTGAAAAATCGAAGTCTGATGAAGAAGAAGGTTTTCTGATGAATTCTGATGATGAGGCTGTTGCATTTTACTTAAACAATCGAGTAAAGAAATTTTTTAAGAAACCTTTTAATACAAAGAACAAGTCATCAGATTCGAAGGGAAATTATGATAAAAAAGTAGAATGGATGAAAAGGTGAAGGAAGAAAAGAAGAATTCGAAGAGCGAAGTGGAGAAAATGGAAAAGAAGTTAAAGGGTGACACTGGTATTAATTTCCACTACTGCAATGGTGCTAATCACTTGACATTAGTTTGTTTGTTAAGAAAGAAGGAAGAAAAGAAAAATAAAACACAGGATGAAGCTTATTATACTGAGAAGTTGGAGGAAGTGAAGTCAAAAGCAAAGAATTTGTCTCTGGTGGCTCATGGAGAAAATGAATCAGATGGTACATATCAAATATGGTCTTTAGGCTCTGACGATGAAGAGATGAAGAATCCATCACATGGAGCCATGTTTGCAAAGGTTGAAGAGGATTCAGATGAAGAGCATACTTACGAAGTGCGTGGGCAGTGCTTCGTATCGAAGTCTACTGACAGGTCGCTTATGACAACGAAGGTACGTCACATTCTTGAATCTTTTAAAATTCCAGTTTCTACATATAATTCTGAATTAGTATCTTTTGATGAAACTGTTACTTACTTTGATTCACTTGTTGTGTCTGCTAGCAATGAAGCGAAAAAGTTAAATGATCAATTACTAGAGACAAGACAGAAGTTAGATTCAAAAGTCACTAGGATTGATTATCTAGAATTGCAAGTTTCAAATATTATGGCAGATAGGGAGAGTTTAGCTAAAGAGATAAATTTGTTATTAGCACAACGCAATATTTTTTGTAATTCTGCAAAAAGACTCTATGAAAAATTAACTGAATTGCGTCTTTCTAGTGAGATTAGTAAGGAACAACATAGAAAGTTGCTACCATTTTTAGCTTATGACAGAGCTAAGGTAGATAGTATTTCATATTATTGTGAAAAAGAAATAGTTGATTTTAACAAAGTTCCAGATGATAGGTATAGATATGGAATTACAAAAGTCGAAGATTATCTTGATGCTGATTATTTAGTAAAAATTGTGAATGAGACCTTAACTAAATCAGAACAAATTCGAATTTTGAAAAAGACTGAGAATTCTACATCTAATTCTCAATATAATTTTGCTAATATTGAAGATAATTATGATAATATTAGTGAAATTAGTGATTTAGAGGATGTAGATTGTTCTCAATTGTCTGTAATAAATGTTGCAACTTCTTTTAAAGGGAAAGAAAAATGTGAAGAATTATTGGTAAAAATTGACACTGATCAACTATCAACTTCAAAAGATTGTGATATGGATTTTGTGGAAATACATGATAGTCAAACAGATGATAGTGATAATGAGGAAGAAAACAAAAATTCGAAACAAATGAAAGTTTGAAAGAAGTTGAGATTCCTCGAGTGGTTGTTGATCAGGTTTATATGGATTCACAAGAGTTTGAGAAAATTCTTGGTGAAAAAGATGCCCATTATCTTGAATCAAATATTGTGGTTTATCCAATCTTCAAATGCACTGATGATATTGTGTTCCCAAACCAAGTGTTCGTAACAATAGGCAATGTTGAAAATATAAAGCCTGAATTCAAAAAGTTGGTAGAGGAGGACAATAAGAAAACTTCTGATGAAGGTTTCTTTTCAAATCAAAGCACGGTTGAAAACAATCTAACAAAGAATTCATATACATTTCAACGTCAAAAACCAAAATGAATATGGATTGAAAAGTCGAAAGTTGAAAAGAAGATAGCTAACACAACTGAAAATGAGTTACCAAAGAACAAAGGTGTTAAACCAGTGATTAAAGAGGTTAACAAAGCAATAAAATTGAATTCAAAGGAGTTTAAAGATCAAGTTGAAAAATTATCAAAAGAAAATAACATTTCAAAAAGACAAGCAAGAACAACAATTTTTTGGCAAACCATTGAGTCATTAAATAAGAAATCAATAATTTTTTCAAAAGAAGAAAAAGTTTTTAGAGGAAAATCAAAGAGTCAAGTTTTTGAAAAGAAAAATGTTTCGTTTTCAAATAATCAAACAAAAACAACACTTCCAAGAAAAAGTTTTCAGAAAAAGGTTGAAATTTTTTTTTCAAAATCACAAATAAATACGTCTTATCATGAGTCATATCTATCAAAACCAAAAGTGGATTATGTTCCAATTTCAGCAAATTGTTATAATCTTCCAAAGAAACAAGCTGACAAAGCCTCAAATGCGAAGGGTATAACAACTAAAAGACATATTGATCATTGGTTGGAAGGAAAAGGAAAAATATATCAATCAAGTAAGTTTTTGAAAGAACAGATACATGAGGCATACGAAAAGTATGCAAATCCTTCAATGAGTGACAGTTTATCATCCAAGGAATCAAATATTTCAGTTAAAGTTTGGAAACCGGTCACCAAAGCAAAAATTGTCATATCACAAACTCAAAATGCGAAGGGTATAGTCAGTGAAAATTTGAAAACAATAAAAACTCATATATCTGAACCTTTGAATGAAGATGTTAAACTTGTTGACAGTCTCAAAACCGGAGTTTGTGATTGGGTTAATGGTTGTAATTTACAATTGAAAAAGACACCTAATATAAATAGACCCAACAAGTCTTGGGTACCTAAATTTTTTCAATAATCGCAGGTACTTTGTGACGAGCAATATGATAACAAATGGTATATTGATAGCGGTTGCTCACGTCACATGACTGGGAAGAAGGAAAACTTGCGTGATTTTCGAAGCTTAGAGAATGGTGGAGTGGTTAAGTTTGGAAATAACCATAAATGCAAAGTCAAGGGTTATGGAAAGATAACGAATGGAAAATTCACTGTAAATCGAGTTGCATTTGTAGAAGGCTTACAAGATAACTTGATAAGTGTTTCACAACTTGTTGTGGGCACTGACAATCAAGTTCTTTTTAATGAAGAAGGAACTGTCATTTCAAATATTGAGACAAATGAAGTTTTAGTCAAGTCAAAATGGAAAGGTGATATGTTTACATTGGACATCATTCCAATTGTCAGCAAACCTGCTGTGTGTCTACTTTCGAAGGCTGCTGCCGATACAAGCTGGTTATGGCACAGGAGGCTATCACATCTCAATTTTTGAAACATCAACAAACTTGTCGTACAAGATCTGGTAAGAGGTTTACCCATTCTTAAATAGGATAATGACAGTTTGTGTGCAGCTTGCGAAGTAGGAAAACAACACAAACAAGGTCATCCAATCACAATAGATTCAAAGATTGTTGAACCCTTAGAACTTTTGCATATTGATTTATGTGGTCCTTCAACAGTTTCTACTCTTAACAAGAAAAGGTACATGCTAGTTATTGTGGATGATTTTTCAAGATTTACGTGAGTTTATTTTCTCAGGTTAAAATCCAAAGTCTCACAAATGATGATTGATTTTATCAAGAAAATGGAAATTTCATTGAAGAAACCAGTTCGAAAAATTAAAAGTGATCATGGAATTGAATTCAAAAATCGTGTTTTAGATTCATTTCTGGTGGAGAAAGGTATTTCGCATAATTTTTCATCTCCATACACACCGCAACAAAATGGTGTAGTTGAACGAAGAAATCGATCATTATGCGAAGCCGCAAGAACAATGTTGGCATATTCGAATTTACCTCAATATCTTTGGGCTGAAGCTGTTTCAACTGCTTGCTTTACTCAAAATCGATCATTCATTCATAGACGGTTTAATGTTACTCCTTATGAAATCATCAATAATAGAAAACCTAATGTCAAATTTTTCCATGTTTTTGGGTGCAGGTGCTTCATCATGAATCTTAAGGATAATCTTTCGAAGTTTCAAACAAAAGATGATGAAGGAATTTTCTTGGGATATTCACACAACTCTGTAGCTTATAGAGTGTTAAATAAGAGAACTCGCAAAGTGGAAGAAACATTCAATTTGACATTTGATGATTATTATATTAAAAAGACTGATCATCAATTTGCAAATTATCCTATTTTTCAAAAATCTTCAAATGAGAACGAACCAATAGAAATGGATGATGCTAGTTATGAATCGATTTTTGGTATTTTAGATCACGCAATTGATGCAGAGAGAAATGCACCAGATAATCAACAATCAGAAGATTCGAAGCTTCATGATGAATCAATCTCGCTTTCGAATCTAAACCCAAATGAAATATCTGATGGTCCAGTGGAGGGGGAGCACTTGGATTCAAACACTTTTGTTGAGGGGGAGCATTCTTACGAAGCAGATAATATGTCTATCAATATTGATGTTGAGGGGGAGCCAATAATTGAAGAGGAGCCGATACAAGAAGAGGGGCAAATACTCGAGGGGGAGCCAATACTTGAGAAGGATCCAATACTAGAAGGGGAGAATTTTGATGATGCTGAGGATGCATGTTCAATAAATGGATCAGAAACCGATGCTATGTTCGAAGATGCACCTTTGGACTTTGATCCTGATTATCTACCATTGGATAAATGGACAAGAAATCATCCAAAAGAACAAATTCTTGGAGATCCACAAGCGGGGGTATTGACAAGGGCTCAACTTCATGCAAGAAATGAGGTATTGAATACTCACCAAGAGCTATGCATGTTTAAGGTTTTTATTTCCAAAATCGAACCAAAGACTGTTAAGGTTGCAATGGAACCCTCTGATTGGGTTGTTGCTATGTAAGCTGAATTGTCTGAATTCGAAAGAAACAAGGTTTGGAGATTAATTCCTACACATGTTGATGTTTCAATTGTTGGACTTAAATGGATTTTTAAAAACAAAACCGACAAAGATGGAAACATTATTTGAAATAAGGCCAGACTTGTTGTTAAAGGATATTCTCAACAAGAAGGAATTGATTATGAAGAAACATTTGCCCCTGTCGCAAGACTCGAGGCTGTTCGTATTTTTCTGGCTTATGCAGCTCATAAAGATTTCGATGTTTATCAAATGGATGTAAAATGTGCATTCCTAAACGGCAAACTTGAAGAAACAGTTTATGTTGTACAACCACCAGGTTTTATAAATAACGAACATCTTGATCATGTTTATATTTTAGATAAAGTTGTGTATGGGTTGAAACAAGCACCAAGAGCATGGTATGCAACATTAACATAATTTTTGAAACAATCTAAATTTAAACAATGATCAGTTGATCCCACTTTATTTCGAAAAAAAGTTGGGAGTCACCTGATGCTTGTTCAAATTTATGTTGATGATATAATTTTTGGCTCTACTGACCCTGCTTTGTCTAAAGAATTCGAAGACTTGATGAAAAGCAAATTCAAAATGAGTATGATGGGCAAAATTAATAATTTTTTGGTTTGAATATTCGTCAAAGCAGAGAAGGAATCTTCATTAATCAGGAGAAATATACGAAGAATCTGCTAGAAAAATTTGGAATGACGAATAGCACAAGATTACGAGTACCAATGGCAACGGGCATAAAGTTAACTCCTTCGTTAGACAAATCTGCTGTTGATATCACTTTGTATAGAAGCATGATAGGGTCATTATTGTACCTAACTGCCAGTCGACCTGATATTATGTTTTCTGTTTGTAATTGTGCAAGGTATCAATCGAATCCACGTGAACCACATTTAACAGCGATGAAGAATATTTTTCGATATTTGAAAGGCACCACTTCGTTAGGTTTGTGGTATCCTTCGAAAACAGGGTTCTTTATACAAGCTTATTCAGATGCGGATCTGGGAGGATGCAGTCTTGATCGAAAAAGCACAACTGGTGGGTGTCAATTACTAGATGGAAAATTGGTCAATTAGCAATCTAAGAAGCAAACATGTGTTTCGATCTCAACAGCCGAGGCTAAATATGTTGTTGTAGCTGCGTGTACATCACAAATTATTTGGATTCAAAGTCAATTACGTGATTATGCTATAAATTCGAAAAAGATTCCTTTATATTGTGATTCACAAAGTGCGATCAGAATTTGTCATAATCCTGTGCAACATTCGAAGACTAAGCACATTGATCTCAGATATCATTTCATAAAAGATCATGTGGAAGAAGGAAATATTGAAGTTCATTTTGTGAAAACAACAAAACAGTTGGCAGATATTTTCACAAAGGCATTGGATGAAAAATCATTTCTTCGTATTCTAGAAGGATTGGGAATGCTTGATGGAAATTCAATTTCATATGACAAAAGCAAAGAGTGATGGGTCATAATGATTTGGTGAACTGAAGGACAGTTTGCTTACAAAAGTGTTCAACATTCAGAGGATACTGTTCATGGTCAACTTGTTTTTTAGATGAACAGCCACGATTAGGCCTCATAGTACTCACAGAAAATAGAGTCCTCTCTCTCTCTCTCTCTCTCTCTCTCTATATATATATATATATATATATATATATATATATATATATATATATATATATATAGGCTTTGGTTATTGTGTTCTAACTAATTATTGTCTATTTGTAGGAATGATTGTGGATCAATCATTTTAGTTATTTTAAGAAAGTCATTTATCCATATTATTAAATTTAAAAAAAAAAATCAGATAATACCATTTAATTAAAAGAAGGGTAAAATTGTACATTTTCATTATTTTCAAATTAGGAAACACAAATTTAAAAAAGGAATTTTCGGATTTTAAGGGATTTTTTATTATTTTAATTTTGAATTCTGATTTTTTTTAATTAACTCAATTTTAACTTTGTCAGATTGCATATTCTGGCATAATACAATTTCTAACAGAATTGATATTCTGACATAATACATATTCTAATTGAAAGAACATAATGAAGAATATCAAAATTTTGAACCATGAATTTGAAGAGTAGGAACATTCTTAAAAAATAATCATCTATTGTTAACAATATTCAAGAAAATAATGTCCAAAAATAAACAAGTAAAACAAATTTCTTGTCACATTATATAAAAATATAATGTCATTCTTTGAATATTTGTCATATTCTACAAGCATACAATGTTTTAGAGGAAGTCATTCTAAAAGAATCTTCATTGCATAAGAATACTATATTTAATATAAGTCGTTCTTGAAAGAATCCTCATTCCATAAAAATACAATGTTATTCTTGAAAGAATGTTCATTCTCATTATTGGTGTGGTTAATCTCAATTATCATGAAATTATCTCTTAATTTCCACTTATCATCGTTGTTCCAATTAACCTTGCTACATTCTAAGTGGTCCTGAAACAAAACACATACATATAATGAAGTTCATGAATGTAAATACATACAACTCTTAACAAATAAGATGTAGAAATATTGGACCTTCTATGACAAAGTTGACATAATAATGAACAAAAAAATCATTTTTATTATTAACAGTACTTGAGGTAACATCAAGACTTCTACAACAAAAATTTTTCTAGCACTATGACACGAAAAAAAACAATTGTTATTAAAAATCTGCTAGAATTTTATATAAAAAACTTAACATTTTTAACAATTTATATAAAAACTTCACTTGTATCAAATAAGAATAATAAACCTAATATTAATGGGGTAGGAACAATCTGAATAAGCACTAGGTAATGAGTGCGTTCTGTGATCCGGATGCTAACATGTAATGGGGGATCCTCCTTAGAATGAAGAAAAGACGTAAACACATGCTTCATATATCCAAAAGATTGTGTTTATAAACCCTATATGATGTCATTTTCAGAGAGCTTTGATCTTTTACTGCAATATAACCTTAGACTTAGATTTAACCTCCGTCCTTATGCTTCTTATTATGTTATCATGAAGTGCTTGACCTTGACCCTCGATGTTTTTAGATCCTGGGATTTACTTGTTCTATAGGAATCTGGTTATGTATCCTAATTTAGTTACTGGAGGCCACACAATGTTTTAATTCAAGAAATGTATCAAAGAAACATATAGTCTGAAGGTGAAAAATCGCAGAAGAGATAGACAAGCTGACCTTGCTTTTTGTTTATAAAAAGAAATCAAGAATGTTTTAAAATAAATATACGATGTTTGGAATGATGGAAGAGATTAGGTTACAATTGGTGCTTATCACAAAGACAAAAGACATTATTTTCTTACCTCAAGGTCGATGCTTGTCCAGGTTGTACCTTACGCATTGATAGGGTTGCAAGGTTATTCCCTTAAATCACCACCATTTACGCTCCTTTGTGATGGAAGAATCACCATTCGTGTAGTTTTGGAGGCACAAATGACTGTGAAAGGAGTAGCACATTGTCGACTAGGGTTTGCCAATAACTGACATACTGCTCCGATGTCCTACCACTTGATTGCCTGCGACACAATAGACAATATCTAGCACAACCGTGAAACAAAAAATCCATTTGCGGAGACTTGAACAAAGACATAGAGCATCAGTAAGGAAGATGACTATTCGTTAAATGGGGGTGGAGAAGATAAGGATAGAATATGTTTTAAGATTGATAAGTAGGGTTTAAGAGAATATAAGGTAACTACCCATAGTTATAGGGCATAAATATTTGATTCAATTAATTAAATTATTAATTATAATTTAAGATTACTAAAATACCCTTTATTAGGTTTTTAAAATGATTGGGCCACAATCATTCCTACATCCACATAATGAATAGTTAGAATACATGAATCTACATCTCTCTCTCTCTCTCTCTCTCTATATATATATATATATATATATATATACACACACACACATAGAGAGAGAGAGAGAGGCAGGATCAATGGCAAAGTGTATTGAAGGAGCGAACCAACGAACTAACCAAATCGATGTTCTAATCGTAAATGAGGTTAAATTAGGAAATCATTTCAGCTACTAATTACTTGCAGTTAAAGGAAAGAACAAACAAACTAATTACTAAATCATTCAAAAAATTATTATTTTCAAGCAACTTTTAAAAAAATATTATACATTCGATTGATACACTACTTATTTTCTCATATGTTTTGCATTTAGTGCAAATTGACCAAATTTCATTACAAAACTTTGAATATGGATTAAAACCTTAAAGATATTACATTTTAACTGATTATGATATTGATAATGATCCTTCATTAAAAATTTACATCAAAGCGAGAGCAAACCCAAAAGTTGTTTCAGGTTTTGCTGAGTGAAAGAGAGTTCGACAAAATTTTGATTTACTCCAAACATGTTTGCTTTATCTTCAAATAAAATTTAAATTTTAACAATTTTTTATGCAGATAAAGTTACAACTGAACTCATACAAATATTACAAAAATTGAAAACTAATTAATTCGAAGTAAAGTTAAAAAAAATATTATGCATTTCGTTGATACATTGCTTTTTGTTTCCTATTTGTTTTACATAAAACTTCAAAATCATATTATTGGATGATTTTTTTTTTTCAAATTATCATAACTTAATTTACAAAAATTGAATGATAATCGAGTTGAATATTAATTTTGGATATAACACAAAAAACCAAGGTGGCAATGGAAGGGTACTTATGATCACAGCAGGAGAGGCTCTTCCGGAACCACCTGTGGTTATTAGTACATTTCATAACAACAATGTTTAGGCCTAGGTATTTATTAATACTAGTGTCAATTAAAGCTTTATCGACCATAGGTATCAACACGAGACATAATATAAAATTTCGCAAACATAATGAAACCTACGCAATAGCTATAACAAAAAGTACTTGCTAGTTGCCTTATCACACAAGTTAATCATGCCATTCACATATAAACTAAGGACCATTGCTTGTAATCTATGTTTGCTAAATGTATACGTTAGGGTTGTATATAATTAAGATTCTACATACTTAGGTTTTGTGATTCCGCTTTACTTCCTGTTCCTTGTTTGGTTGTGGACTTAGAGTAGAATCACTTATTCGACTGTCTATTCGATCTTGATTATATACGACTTGTATACACCAAGGGAATGTAAAAGGACCTGCCAGGGATCATGCACCACGTAAGTACATTACTATTTATCGATATGGCAAAAGTACTCCCTAGTTGCTTTCTCACCCTGATTAATCATGTCATTCATATAGAAACTAAGGAACCTTGCGGGAAATCTATGATTACTAAGTGTATACGTTAGGGTTGTATATAATTAAGATTATGAGGACTTAGGATTTGTGATTCTGCTTTACTTCTTGTTCCTTGTTTGGTTGTGGGCTTAGGGTAGAATCACTAATTCGATTGTCTATTCGATCTTGATTGTATACGACTTGTATACATAAGGCAATTATAGAAGGACCAGGCATGGATCAAGAACTACAAGAGTACATTACTATTTATCAAAGCCCTTGTACTATATGTACCAACTAAATTTCGGGACAAAATTCCCTCTAACGGGGAGGTAATGTGACAACCCGGAATTTAGGGCTATTATTATAACCGCCAATCTATCTATGAATCTCTTGTTTATCCGAATTACTGATTTTAGTGTATCTTAAGAAGGACAAGTAATTTCATTCTAACTATAATACGATACTAGATGATATTACACTTCCAAATGTATAAGATCTCAGACGAATCAAACCGCACAAACTACAACCTTAGGAATACGTCTGAAAACTAAAAATTTGTAAAAAGTTATTTTAAGCGAAGCAATTATTTTAGCCTCATAGTACGTGTTTACCTGTTTCCGAAAATATAAAGAACGTCCAAAACAGAGTTTGTATGCAAAAGATACGACAGTTTTAAGAAAACAAGTGGTAAAACACTGTTTTTCTTTAATTGCGTAAAATCGAATCAATCCGTTGAGATACTTACGTTTTGCCGACGAGATTTTTGATAACGCTTTTGGAATCAGGTTATAGTCTATTATTTAATTTCACACTCAAAATATTTTTAACAAAAATATTTACAAAAGTGAAAAAAACGGACACCGCGAGCCGTTTAGACGCAAAACTTCAAACGTAATTTAACGGAGTTCCGTAACTAAAAAAAAATTAATTTGTTTGATGTTCCAAAATCCTTAAATTAAATCTTATCTAACGGTACTTTTGAAAAATATTCTCGATGCACTAATACTGATACATCCGATTTTGTGTGTTTTGGAAATGTAATGGAGGTATAACCCCATGTGGGGCCCATATGGGAGGATAGACTCCAAAAAATCTTCTTCCATCTTGTATCAAAGCCACGTGCCTTTTCTTCCCTCCCACTCCTTTGTGTATAAGTTTCACCAAGATAGTACAAATGAGGGTGTAACACCATTCATCAGCCATTTCTTCTTGACCACTCTCTCACTCTATATCTCTCTATCTCGGGTACACTCTAAACAACCAAGAAACCACCGAACACCCACTGCCATCACTCTATTTAACTGAAAAACCACCACCAAACACCTCCCATTACTACCTTACTTCCGTTTGTGAAGTCCCTCAGCCCCCTTTACCTTCGAACTCACCATTAAAAAAAAAAAGCAAGAAAAACCGGCAGCAGGAGGCTGCCGAACTTCCTCCATCTTCACAGCATCACCGTCGCTGCCACCTTGCGCCACCGACTTCCGCCACCTCCAGCCACCCATACGGTTGTAGGTAATCTCCAAACAGTTTCCTTACCCTTGTAATTCTTTGATCAAACAAACGATCACAGGACCATCGCATTTTTTTCGGTTGTTTACGAGGACGAAGAACCAGGAGGATACCCTCCTGTGTACGTGAATGAGATAGCCATTGTTCAAACCTCCTTTTATAATGTTCCAAAACTATCCTACCTCAAAAATTCTTTACAAAATAGAGCCAAAACTCTTTATTTAATCATTTATTTTTATTATACATGAAATTCGACGAACAGGCTTCCTGTTCCTTTCAAAGTTGAATTCAAATTTATTGTTGGAAACCCATTTCGAAAATTCCTTGCATACTAGGTCCTAGAATGTCAAACTTCCATTACCAAAATAATGTTTATGACCTATTTCCAGAAATCTTTTCAAATAAAGTCCTAGTTTAATGAAACTTCAATTAAAAAGTGGACAACACACCCCTCCCTAGGAAATATTTTGTGAGACAACTCCTAGAACCGAAACAATTAATTATTTATTTAAGTTTAACCCCTCTTTGTGATTTATTTGCCAAATAAATCTAAAACTCAAACTTATAATTTAAATAAATTATTTTAGTCCCTCATTTGAAAAGTATTGACAAAAGTAGTCCCAATTGATTTATTTAAACTAATGAATGAACCTTATGCTTTGGTTAAATTACCAAACAACCCTCCACATATTAATTTATATTAAATTTCATAGGAAACTAAATAAATCTCGACGGTTCGTTATCAAAGCAACACTTCTCGGTTTCTCGCGTCAAATACTCGAAACAAATCATCAACCACACGTTAAGGTGAGTGTTACGGCCCCAATTTTACATAATTTCGGGGGGGGGGGGGGGGGGGGGGGGGGGGAATACATGTAGTACTTGTATATCTAGTATATACCTATTTTCTAAATACTTTGTTTAAACAAACAACACCACCGTTTATATGCAATATAAATCACACAAAAATAGTATTTATTACGCTACTACTTACGGTACGGGGAATCTGGTTTGAAATGTCGCACAGATTGTTGGATTTCAGAACAACTTAATTGCCAAAATGATCATGCCCTCGGTGTTTCATGTCTGGCCCTCGTCTATGCATGGTAGTACGTGTACTAAGTAATATTTATAATACAAAATACACAAACAAAAAAATCGTTTTTTTGTGTAAATACTTTACCAGTTTTAGAAATATTTGTTTAAACGCTTACATATTAAGTAAATAAAATCGTTTTAAACCTCATTAGCTTCATATGTTATGTTGTTAAGATAATACAACTAATAAAAATAACATATACATTCCGACAAAATTTGTGCTATGACTGTATAGCCGGTTATCAACTTGGTAGTCTAATTATACCTCATACATACACAAAAATATATAAGTTTATATATTTATACGATTTATAGAGCTCGTATCTTAGGCTTGTTATGTGCTTCTACTCAAAGTTTTATCAACTATTTAAACAAGTATCATACACTTTACGTGTACACTTACCAAATATACTTGTTGTTTATCTGTTTATCCGTATCTGCGGTTGTTAAGATCAACATTGGCAGATAACTTTATTCGTATATCCGTATGTCTGTTTATCCGTATCTGCGGTTGTTAATTACAACCTTGGCAGAAAACTTTATTTGTTACCCGTACAACCATGGACTTAGTTGTTTTCAAAATGATTTTTAAGTATGGAATTACTTATGGAACATAACGTTTTGGCTTTCAAAGATTCATTACAAACATAGTTTCACGTATGGTTTTAGTTATACAAACTATACATTTTGGCTTTTAAAGACTCATTTCAAACATTGTTTTAACTGTTGTTATACATATAAAGAAAATACTTTTTGGACTTTTTAAAAATATTATTGCGGTTAGCAAAAAACCTGTGACACTCACCAACCTTTATGTTGACTTTCAAAATTACATGTATTCTTAGGGGATCATTAGCCAGGCGTTCAGACAGAAGATTAGCTGTGGATTACAGACGACCTAGCTAGCTTGTTTTTGATATCTGCTTACCTGTTTAAGGTAACTAGTGTACTATTATTATCTGTAAGAACCTTGTATTCAAATTTAATGAGGGAATACAAATGCAATTTTGTTTATCATTGTATTTGTGCTATATATTCAGTTTATCTGTGATCCATGAACTTAGTCCCACTCCCGGCGTGTTCCGCCTTGGCCGGGGGTGTGACACCTGGTTTATAAACTCGTGTAACTACTTGGTGAAATTTTCATCACTTTTCCTAGAGCATATCATGCAGATTTCATTCATGATATATAAATAAATTTATATAAATTTTCAAATCATATTTAAATCATTATGAGTTTATATCAATTTCATATCCATTTTCTTTATGTAGGATTCAGTTTTATCAAAAAATGGTCATCATCTGCTTCATCTCTTGTCCAAATCATGCCACATAATGAGGCTTAATTGTCAAACAAAAAACAAAGTTGGTGATGATCTATTTTGGTGTCCTTTGGATCATCCCCAACAAGAAGCAAAAAAGTATGTTTTTTTTATTATTAATATGCACACACATATATATATATATATATATATATATATATATATATATACACACACACACACACATATCAATGTACACTTATGCACGTCCATATATCCATATGTATATGCATGAACATATACATGCACTTATACAATTACATCCATGTATACATGTGCACTTATGCATAAATGTGTGTATATATATACACACACACACACACATACATATATATATATATATATATATATATGCATATGTATATGCATATTAATATGCATACAAACATATACATATTAATATGACGCAAATGCATATGCATATAAATGTATACATAGGCATATGCATTGTGACATCCCCAATTTCACGGCCAGAAAAGACCGATTTGTTTATGCTTTGTTTTTAAAATCAGAGTAATCTTTTAAAGAAAACAGTTGAGGAATTTGTTCCCAAAACAAAATATGATAAAAATTTATCATTGCATTTATTTAGATAAATGTATTTTCATTAAATAACAAAGTCTCGTGATTTCATGTTCCGATACAGACCAAATGCATAAATAGCAAAAATAGACCCTATAATAGTCATTTATAACTACTGATCTATAATCCAAAATCTCTCATCAAGTCCAGCAACTTATACTCTTTTGCCATTACCTGTAATGCAAAACAAACTTAGTGGGTCAGGTTTGGGAGTTTGGTGAGCATATAGGGTTTTCGACCCACAATAATATAATTATTATATTCAACCATCAAGTAATCAACCCAATTACCCATCCCCATTATCTTCTTTATTTCATAGGATTTTGTTGGGTTTTGGTATAATACAACATCTTATGGTGCACATACAACCCTAAATACCTTGGATCTATGTTTTCACTAATTATACATGCAAATGGTTTCCAAGGCATTAAACCTATAACTAGCATGCATTTGACATAAACCATATAATATACTAGTTAGGGAAACATACCTTTTATGTGGCTTGAAGTCTTGATGTATTTGGCCTTAAGAGCTTATCACCAATAGTATGAAATGCCTCAAATGGAATCACAACACACCTAGGACAACGGTGGCTCTTGAGAGAGAATTCCATGCACTAAAACACCTCCATATTTCTCTAAGAAAAGAAGTGGTGATTTTGGCTATGGAGTAACCTATTTATATGTAGCATTCCAAGGGTCATGGGTATAACCCATAATCCATACCCATGGGTTTTATAATCCATGGTTCATGTGGCCCGACTCTTTATGTATCCATACATAAACTTGGTCCAACATGGATCCTAAGCCCAACACATATAAATATAACGAATTATCATAATTAGTCCTCATAGATTTAATTAGTCTCTTTTGATCACTAAATTAATTCCAAATTAATTCTTGATCGATACTAGTTAAAACATATGATTTCATATTAATATATTATAACTTATAATATATTAATAAACCATAAATAACCTTCTCTCAAAAGTCCATCCTAACAAATTGTCCTGATGATATGCAACCCAAATGGACCATGCTACTCTCGGGTCAAGTACATACCAATAATAGTTATGGGCTTAGACATCTAATCCAACAGTCTCCCACTTGGATAAGTCTAAAACTATTATTGCAAGTACGACTTCATAACCCGACTAGCAATCGTAGCTCTTAAAGCCGCTATCAAAATCTGAACACATCAATGACGCGTCCATTAGATAAGGGATCATATATTCCGCCATTCTAGATATCATATGGACTGAGACATGGAATATAATCATTCTCTCTGTCCATTTGTTGTTTCCCGATTTCTGATTTATGACGACTGACTAATTGAACAAATCAAATCAGTCCTGGCCCGGCCGAGCACTTCCATTTGTCATCATCAAATCATCGAGGGGCCCACAGATATCGCTTTTATCCCGAAGGTAAAAGGAATGGATAAACTTCGACTCATATGGCTTGTTCTACTACTTGTTGAATAATACACAAAGGCACGTTTTATAACATCGAGTTACCAATGCGTTTTCGTGCAATCAATGTATAACCAACTCATAGTAACAACTCATATCTCTAGGTTTGAAGAATATAAGATATTATCGTCTCATGATCACTCGTGATAAAATCCATGAAGTGATTCCAATGAGTGCGGGTTGAATCCAATACTCAGAACTTATGAGCACTCATGAGTGTTGTAGCACCACCATGTCCAACATCTTAGACCTCTACAAACCCAACCCATGACAATCTTGATTCATATCTACTTCCAACATATGACCGACTGTGGATGGTTTGAATAACTTAGTCAATCAGAACAATGACCTAGTTATTCTGGAAGTCAAAACATGCAAAGTGAAACACAATAATAATCGAATCCAATATGGTCTCAGAACTTATGAATATAAATAAAACACCTTTTATTTATCACCATATGACTACACATTATTCATTGTATACTGTTTCAGCTATCAACTTTATTCTTGAATTAAAACAATAGTTGTCCCATGCTCCAAGCATGTACACTATGTTTTTCTAAACACTAGTCATGCCACACACCAAATATGCATACTATGTTTGTCTATGATCTTTACTTTGTGAAATAGATCAACTGAACATAACTCCAATGATTCTCATTTCACAGTCCCAAATCTTACTGTAAATGCAAGAATTCCAAATTCATGCCATTTACTGAAATCTGTTAGATTCTTAACTTATATGCATTGATCCACTTGTAATGATTATGCACAAATTCACAATGACTTGGAAACAATCATTACAGAGTATTCCAAAGGAGATCAACTCCTTGGAAACATCCTTCTTGCATTAAGTTTCCTAATCATACAGATTGAATACTTTCTAACTTTGAAGCATTTCCATATTCCATTTTGACTATCACTTCTGAACAAGAGTTGCCTCCTTACAGATTATGTCAATATGCTCCTTCCAGAATTAATATTATACTTCCAACTGTCCTTGAGCAACCAATCTTTGGTAAACCTTAGATTGTCCTCAACAATTGCTTAATCATTTTAGTCATATCAATTTCTAGACCTTTTTCCCTTCTTCATGCCCCAGGCATTTGGAAAAACTTAGAAAGAGTGAATATAGCACATGTAATCAATCCTATATCTGAAGCATATGGGACATGATTCATGACATCTCACATAAAGACTAAACCAGTCTTTTGCTATAATATTTCCATTTCTATTTGCCAAGTTCTCATAATTCAGATTATGAAAAGGGATGTCGTAATCATAATCGAATTTTAGAACGCAAATAATGAACCCATATATAGAATTTCCTTATGTTGAGCCATCCAAACATGAAATTCATATATATTCTTGACTAAATACGATTAAGACCTCAATCTAAGCTTTTAGATTTGAGATGAAGTATAATTTCTTCTCCCTTAATTATAGAAAAACAACTTTTCAACCCCTGCAACCTCACGAATTGAAACTTTTGTTTTCTATAATTAACATTGCTAACTTGCAATACTTATCATAATTATCATGCTCCCACTAACATGATGATTATTAGCATAACACTTATGCTCCCACTAGCTTTGAGATGTACCCAGAAATCAACTGAACTTCTAGAAATCAATACTTTATTGACTTTCTTACCAAAGTTCAGATTTCTGATACTAGATTGCCTTGATAAGACTTTATCAATATCATATACCTCTCTTAGATAGCTCACATGTGTGTCTAAACAATTATGAAGAGGGATGCCGTAATCATAATGTTTAGACCTTTTGTCATTCCCACAATTGCTATCTACTCAAAATCTACTTAGTGAAAGAGTTTCCTTACCATCATTTTCATGAATCGAAGAGAAACCTTATGACACTTAGATTTAATGGTGTATGTGTTCTTATCCATGTGAATTGTCAAAACCATAGTCACAAGACAAGGATAATGACAAATCCAAACTTATATGGATTGAACTTGTGCAATCTTAACTTCTTGCCACCTGGCAGCTCAAGGGCCTGCCATTGCTTCCAAGTAGTTATGCAAACAATTGAGAACATGTAGAACTCAAATGTATAGCCAACTTAACTATAATGGGCACAGAAATGTCAGCACGATAGGTTATAAACCTCTACTTGTGTGCTAGCGATGAAATACAGGTTTTATTCTTGATTACTTCTTGAAACCTTTTTCAGGATCTTTTAGACTCCCACTGTCTCCTTGACCTATACGACTTTCTTGCCAAATATTCAAGAGATAGTGTGGATTCTAATCAAGACAGACACTTAACACAATTAGCCTTAGTTGGTCTTTGTTTTATCCAAAACATCACAACTTACCAATTTCAAATGTACAAGAGTAGAAAACTTTTACTCTTACATTTGGCAAGTGTTTTAAACCTTCTTTAAGACATGTCACTCAAGTTACAATCTTAGAGTATAACTCTATGAATTGTTTTGGAATGAAGTATGAATCATCTTCTTGATTTAACCACTTCAACAATTCATAACTCCTCTTCTTAACTATCAGAATGTACTTAGATGATGAATTATGATAAGGTCTCAAAATCATTAAGATGACCTTAAAACATGATACTAAAGTACTCTCCCATCTTTTCAGATTTGAGAAACTTTTATCCTTCTGCCTAATTTGATTCTTCTTATTCGTTCTGTCATACAATGAAAATTTTCCAATGTTTCTGAATTATACTTAAGCTTGTAAGTATAATAATATTTACTAAACCTTAGTAAATCATGACGAATAGTCTTGTCCATCTTTTGTGGTGGACTTTGACAAGTGCAAAAGAAAGTGGACTTGATCCCTTAGTCCTTCTCTTGACTCACACATCCATGTGAACAAGTAGTTAGTCTTAATTTTTTCCAATGCTCGAAAGTTCTCATTCATCATACTATACAACTTGCATGATTCCAAGTTTCAGTCCAATTGAAACTTGGGTTATGAGAATCTTTCCTTATTTGGTAAATTTAGACACTACCACAAATGAATGAATCAAATTCATATTTCCAATATTGCTATAAACATACAAACATCAAGTTTTCATGAATGCCATTATAAGGAGATAAAAATAAAGTAAAACAAACTTTTATTTATTTTAAAATGCGGAAAAAACTTTTCCTTACAATGTAACTTGAAATGAAAACTATGTTATTACTTGTTTCCTAGCAATCTATCATAACTCCTAAGAGTAGCTCAAGAATCCAATCTTCAATCAAGCGATAGAAATCCATCTTCGCGATCAGATTCAACATACTCTTTCTTTAAGTTTCCTTCACTTTTCCTTTGATTCTTAAACATCAACATGTGACCCAGTCACATCTTGTAATAAGAATCTTAGAATAAAACTTAACCGAGTTAGATAGTGGACCTTACCTAAAATAGAGTCAAACTTATTGACTTTACTAGCCTTATGATCTTTCAGGTAAAATTGACAGCTTCGCAACCAATGCCCTTTCCTTTTGGCAATAGGACCCTATGGACCCTTAGGTAATAGTACATGGGACTATCTCAGACTTAGCCTTTATTTTTACCATTTGGTCAACCGAGTTGACTATGGCCGATCCCCTTCCATTGGGAAGAGAATGCTTTTCTGGATTTCCTGTGTCACTATTGTCCCTGTCCATAAAGTTTTGGGAAGTTGATCTCCTAATCAAATTTGCTTTACACACTAAATCATTTCTGATTTAGCAGCACAAACCAAATAGATAAGATCATTAAGGGTCTTGTCATAGTCTGTTTCATAGGAGTCCCAAGGAACTCACTATGTGACTTAGAAAGTGATCGAACCACTAACTTTCTTAAGACTTTGACACCCAAATCTCCTGGCTTGTCAGTATGTGACTTCATCTCCAAGATGTGATCACACCTAGACCTTACCTTGCCAATAGGGCTTGAGTGACCTTGAACTTGTGAGTTAGGGAGAATAATTGGAGGAGGTGGAGGAAGTGAAGTTCCAAGATATTTGGGAAGATCATAGATGTCTGAACTAGACATCTTTTGGGAGATATTCAAGATAGTTGATTTAAAGTCCTTAATATAACACCCAATATGAAATATTAAGGCTAGGACCCTACAAATTATTTTATAACTTGGAAGAGGGATGACGTAATCCAAGCTATAGAATATTTGAAGGTAGGTGAATGACGATTCACCAATTTCCACCATGAAAAACGAAATAATTTATTAGGTTTTAATTGGATTTGAAACTCCTAGATCTTTTGAGATTCATTGAACTTTTCAATGACATGTTTCAATCTCGATTGTGCCCTTCAGGTTTTGTGACTGGGATGTCGAGGATCACAAAACAAGGTGTGAAGTAACCATGCAAATTACTTGGTACCCTTAAGTGTTTACCCCTCAATCGATGTGCCGGTTAACCACACACGCTCCATCGATACTATGATAAACATTAAGTTACCCTTTGCCTACCTTGTTAAATACGAGTTAGTGTGCCGGTTAACCACACACGCTCCACTAACCGACTTAAACAAAGTGCAAAGTGTAATTTCATGGATTAGCACCTTATTCACATTTTCCTAAGTAACTAAGATTGGGTATTTATAAAAGGTTTAGTTACTTAGTATTTATCATTAATACTTTTAATGAAGGGAGAATTATAGTCCTTGTCCTACCCGTTCGGCTAACGACCCTCCACCGGTCAAGGAAGCGGTGGGTGAGAGTGGACACCCATTAAACTACCATTTTATAGACAGTAACCTTATACCCCCTTTTGACCGGCTTCGTGAATGAGGCCTACTAACGGTAAGACTAACTTTACTCTTATACATATATATATATATATATATATATATATATATATATATATATATATATATATATATTATTAACTTATAATATTATAAAGTATAAGGGTTGAATTTTAACTTTTAAAATTCTAAGGTCTAGTTTGGAATTAAAGTATACATGGGGGGTAACTTTACAAATTCCAAAACTTGAGGACAAGTTTTGAAACCTTTCAAAACTCTTGGCTTTTTCATAACTTATGAGTTTAATTAAGGTTTAATGAAAAAAAAATTCAAGTTCCATAACTTGAGGACAAGTTATGGAAGACATTATATCATTTAATGATGACATTAAAAATAGAGACTCTTCTATTTTCGTAACCTATGAGACTTAATGACACTTTAAAAAGAAAAACTTTTCACTTTCCATAATTTGAGGACAAGTTATGGAGTTCATAAAAAACATTAAGATCAAATATTCCAATTAATACAATAATCAAATAATTTTTCTATGATCTATACTAAACTCGTAAGTAAAGATAATTCACATCAACAATTTTCAAGAAATTAGATAATCATATAAACTAATACAAATCTTGAAACTTTGACAATTATCCTTTGAAGACTCTTGGACTTCATAACCTAAAGAGTTAATAAATGAGACATTTCACATCCATAACTTATGGAAGTTTCAAAACTCTTAAGATCATAACTTAAAAAAAAAACTTTTGAGTTCCAAAATTTTATGACAAAATTTGTAACTCCTTAAAACCACTTAGATCAAACTTTTAAAACAAATAAAATAATCATATCATTCTATCTTTTAATAAATTGACCGAATTTAACTCTTGTAGTAAAGTGACTCAAATTTTACAAATAATTAGTTTTTCATAAAATCAAGTAATTATCATAAAATTTGACAAACTTCATGTTTTTTTTCCTTTTTTTTCCATCAACTTGAAAAAAAAAATACATTTGCATCAAATATAGTAGAAAACAACCCATGACTCTGATACCACTGTTGGGTTTTGGTATAATACAACATCCTATGGTGCACATACAACCCTAAATACCTTGGATCTATGTTTTCACTAATTATACATGCAAATGGTTTCTTAGGCATTAAACCTATAACTAGCATGCATTTGACATAAACCATATAATATACTAGTTAGGGAAACATACCTTTTATGTGGCTTGAAGTCTTGATGTATTTGGCCTTAAGAGCTTAGCACCAATAGTATGAAATGCCTCAAATGGAATCACAACACACCTAGGAAAAAGTTGGCTCTTGAGAGAGAATTCCATGCACCAAAACACCTCCATATTTCTCTAAGAAAAGAAGTGGTGATTTTGGCTATGGAGTAACCTATTTATATGTAGGATTTCAAGGGTCATGGGTATAACCCATAATCCATACCCATGGGTTTTATGATCCATGGTTCATGTGGCCCGACTCTTTATGTATACATACATAAAGTTGGTCCAACATGGATCCTAAGCCCAACACATATAAATATAACGAATTATCATAATTAGTCCCCATAGATTTAATTAGTCTCTTTTGATCACTAAATTAATTCCAAATTAATTCTTGATCGATACTAATTAAAACATATGATTTCATATTAATATATTATAACTTATAATATATTAATAAACCATAAATAACCGCTCTCAAAAGTCCATCCTAACAAATTGTCCTGATGATATGCAACCCAAATGGACCATGCTACTCTCGGGTCAAGTACATACCAATAATAGTTATGGGCTTAGACATCTAATCCAACAGATTTTACCCTAAGAATTCAACTACCC
The DNA here is from genome assembly GCF_051521515.1 of Lactuca serriola. NCBI lineage: Eukaryota > Viridiplantae > Streptophyta > Magnoliopsida > Asterales > Asteraceae > Lactuca > Lactuca serriola. The sequence continues at coordinate 74,774,920 of NC_136416.1, forward strand.
ATCATCCATTCATTCCTAAAGATTGACCTAAGGAATTGGAACAAAATCTATTGCTACATAAGGCGCATCTACCAACATCATCCTTTAAGAGCGTCTGCCATGATTACGCCATACACTATGAGGCGCGACTGCCAGGTTTATGACATTCTCTTTTAGTTGCATCTGCCGACATTATCCTATAAGCGCATCTGTCAGGATTATCCTATAAGTGCATCTGCTAGTATTATGACATTCTCTATTTGGTGCATCTACCAATATTATTCTTAAGCGCATCTGCTAGTGTTATGACATTCTCTAATTGGTGCATCTACCAATATTATTCTTTAATCATTTTACATACCTCGTCATTTACCTCATCATTTTATCACATACCAACTATCTCATCTACCCATGTTCTACCCAACATATTAGTAGATATAAAATACATATACAGTTTAACTCATTTAAAAACCATATAAAACATTCATTCCACACTTATCTCAAATAAACAACAGTACATAAACACGTAGCATATATTTTGAGCAAATACTTGATATTTATGTGTTAGAAGAAAGTAACCACACACTCACTTGATCAGAAGATGATCGGACAACACTACCGCTTGTAGAAGTAGTATTCTTCGGTAGATCTGGAAGATCTTCACAAAAACCGGGCTCCTTGCGGGCAGAGCTTCGGCTCGGGAACTTTACTCCTTGGGATCTTTGGGGCTTTGGGATTTGCTTTAGGGCTCGGGATTAATATCGGGGTTTCGGGATATTTCTTGCACGAAAACGGGGCAAAAACGCGAGAGAAGGAAAGAAAATGAGCAAAGAAACTCGGCAACCTCGACTTTCTTTTATAGGGGTTGGAACCTTCAATTAAGCTGGGCGTAACCCGGATAAGGCCGCTGACTCCCCCTCCCCCCCCCCCCCCCCATCGGATAATATCAAAATTTATAGTTAAATTTTATAATTTAATTATTTAATAAACTTCAAAAATTCATATCTTTCTCATACGAACTTCGTTTTCGACATTCTTTATATACTCACGTAGGTGAGACTATGCTCTACAACTTTCGTTTAGACTCCGTCGGCTAATTTTGAATTTATTTTTAGTAGGCCGGGACAGGAAAACTTTGTTATAAATTCATAACTTCTTCATCCGACACCTGTTTTTGTCTGTCTTTTTACCGTTGGACTACTATCGATGAGATCCTCGATTCTCGTTTAGATTGTTTCAGCTAAAAACCTCTCGATCTCAAATCGAGTATTCAGGCTGCATACCGCTAAGTCGAAACTTAGAAAAATCATAACTTCCTCGTACGAAGTCAGATTTGGACGTTCTTTTTATGTACGCTCTCGGTTTATTGTATTCTACGACTTTCGTTTAGATCGCTAAGGCCAAATCTCGCTCTATCGTAAATTCACTATTTACGTCGCGTTGTGTCGTGCCGGTTATGTCGCGAAACTTCGTCAGGTCATAACTTTTTCGTTATAACTCGGATTTCGGCATTCTTTATATGTACGGAATCCTTGTAACATATACTAAAACTTAGTTAAGATTATTCATTCTAAATAATCTTCTATCAAAAAGTCATTTTTTTATGCTTATCGTCTCTGGATTGACTAGCCCTGATCTACGGGCGTTACAATTATCCCCCCTTAGGATGATTATGTCCCAGAATCATCAATGAAACAGGGCTTGAACAATGATTCCGTACGTTACCTCTTCATCCTAGGTAGTGTAACTTCTATGTTTCTTCAAAAGAGTATTTAACTCTAGGGCTTCTTAACTGTACACGATGCTCAATCTTGCATCTGCTTTTCGTACTATGTTGTACTTTCAATCATAACCTTTGAGTTACCAAATAAGTCCTTATTGTGGACTCCTTCTTCTTCTTAGGATAAATAATTTCCTTTATCTATTGTAACAGACCGATGGGTCGTGCTCCATGACCTCTCATCGCATGATGCAATGCTTAGACTCAAGTCTTTTAGAGTTAAATTCTAGAATGGAATATACCTTCCTTCATATTCTAATGTGATTTAATCACATTTCAGCATGTAGCATTTCTAGCTATAAACTTCATTAACAATGAGCGCGATACAATTGATCGTATTAATTTCAACCTTCTGACTTACGTCAGATGTTACCTCGAACTTGGTTCTCTGAACCACGTAACATACTCACCGTAGTCGGACTTAATTTGATATGACCAATAGGGTCGGAATAACAACCATCTTACTAGTCACTACCGAAACAAGGGTAATGACACACTTGAACAAAACGGAATCAATTACTAGCTTCTTGGTAACCTTGTGACTTTCCTTGATCCAAGTGCGAGTCTTGTGCTTCCGGTAGTATATGCAGCTACTACCTTTCACACCTACTCATACTCATCCCAAGTGTTGTCCTGCAGTCGACCAAGTCACCATACAAGAAAAATCATACAATCATTCAACACACAGATAACAAAACTAGGGTTTATATTATTTCCATGAAACTATTACACAAAAGTTCAAGTTCACCCTATACTATGCCTCTAATAGGCTACACCACATGTTACTATTCACATCGCTACTTTATAACTTGATCTTTAGATATAAAATCCTTATTCCCGATTCCTTGCATTGCCATCTGCTTCATCAAGGATCATTTGAAATACTCTTGCCTTTGGCATTGGCGGTGCCTCTAGCCTTGCTGCTTGATTTTTCCTTGGGTAGTCTTGCTTGAGGTGCCCCTCTTCGTTACATTCGTAACACACCTTTTTGTTGAATATACATTCATCGGCATAGTGCCCATGCTTTCCACACTTGAAACATGTCACCTCCGCGCAACATTTTCCCGAGTGCTTCTTCTTGCACTTATCGCACCACCTTGCTTCATCTCTTCCTCCTCCTCCAAACTTTGAGAATTTTCTTTTCTCATTAGAACCTAAAGTTCCTTCTAACTTTCTCTTCTCGCCAACTTCAACCTTGCTGGTGGTCCTCCCCTTGATCATATTCTCAACAGACTTGGCAGCCCAAATAGCTGCCTCTAGAGTAGGTGCCTGACGCACTGGCACCGCATACTCCCATAGGAGTCCCTTTGCGTACCGGTCGACTTTTGTCAGCTCGTCTGGGACGATGTGCAAAGCAAACTCCATCTTGTCTATGAAGGTATTAGTGTATTCATCCACTGACATGTTGTCTTTCTTCAATATCAGAAATTTGTTCTCCAACTTTAGCAGGTTTTGGGCCGAGTAGAACTTGCGCTTGAATTGCACCAAGAACTCTGCCCAAGACAGTTGCAGTGGCTCGTTAGGGCTTAGGGTCTTCCCCAGAGTGTTCCACCAGCGAACAGCGCCACCTCTGAACTGACGCACTGCAAATATGGTTTGTAACTTGCCCTTGCAACCACATGTCATAAAGGCTAATTCCATTTCCGAAATCCAATCCATGTCTCCAATGGGATCCTCCTTCCCAGTGAAGGTCGATGGTTTGCAAGTCAAAAAGTCTTTGTACTTGCATCCAATTCCATCAATTCCTCCCTCCTGATGGTTTTGTCTAACTAACGGTGGGTTGGCTTGACCAATAGTCCCACTGAAGTTACCTCCCTCCTAATGCCCTCCATTCACTTCGGGGTCTTCCACTTGAATTGACAGTTCTTCACGATTCTGCCTAAGCAGACGTCTCATTTCTTCCATCTGACGATCCAACATTGTTTGAATCATCATTTGTACACCGACCATTGTTATTGGCTCCGGTGCTGCTGCTACAACAGGTACTCGCTCAATCACAGGTGACTGATTCCTGTTTTCATTTGCGTTTCCAGCTCCACTTCTAGTTCTTGCCATTTTTTGATCTATACACTGAATAAGGTGAATTTAGATCCTCATTCACGGTAGATATTTAAATCATCCTTATCACTCCGAAACGTTTACATGCTAGTTTTAATATCGTAATCATACGCTTAGAATCCTACACACATAAGGTTTCCAGATCCGATCGACAACAGACCATAGATTCGAACAAATAATATCATATATGGCAAACATATAACATTTAACACATAAAAGCATTTTAGTCATCATTCCTAAAATATACTAGTGCTTGTGTCAATTTAGGTGTACTACCAAACATATTTTAGACACACTCCTCACGATCATTACTTAGCATTCTAAGTTTAAGTCTAGAAATCCTACAAATTCCTAGTTCTCTTAAACTAATGCTCTGATACCAACTGTGACATCCCCAATTTCACGGCCATAAAAGACCGATTTGTTTATGCTTTGTTTTTAAAATCAGAGTGATCTTTTAAAGAAAACAGTTGCGGAATTTCTTCCCAGAACAACATATGATAAAAATTTATCAAAGCATTTCTTTAGAGAAATGTATTTTTCATTAAATAACAAAATCTCGGGATGTCATGTTCTGATACAGACCAAAAGCATAAACAACAAAAATAGACCTTACAACAGTCATTTATAACTATTGATCTATAATCCAAAATCTCTAGTCAAGTCCACCAACTTTGTGGCCTTACCTGTAATGCAAAGAAAACTGAGTGGGTCAGGATTGGGAGTCTGATGAGCATATATGGTTTTTGACCCACAATAATAAAATTATTATATTCAACCATCAAGCAATCAACCCAATTACCCATCCCCATTATCTTCTTTATTTCTTAGGATTTTATCCTAAGAATTCAACTACCCATCATCCATTCATTCTTAAGGATTGACCTAAGGAATTGGCACAAAATCTATTGCTACATAAGGCGCATCTACCAACATCATCCTTTAAGCGCGTCTGCCAGGATTACGTCATCCACTATGAGGCGCAACTGCCAGGTTTATGACAATCTCTTTTAGGCGCATTTGCCGACATTATCCTATAAGCGCATCTGCTAGTATTATGACACTCTCTATTTGGTGCATCTACCAATATTATTCTTAAGCACATCTACTAGTATTATGACATTCTCTAATTGGTGCATGTATCAATATTATTCTTTAATCATCTTACATACCTCATCATTTTATCACATACCAACTATCTCATCTACCCATGTTCTACCCAACATATTAGTAGATATAAAATACACATATAATTTAACTCATTTAAAAACCATATAAAACATCTATTCCACACTTATCTCAAATAAACAACAGTACATAAACACATAGCATGTATTTCGAGCAAATACTTGATATTTATGTGTTAGAAGAAAGTAACCACACACTCACTTGATCAGAAGATGATCGGACAACACTACCGCTTGTAGAAGTAGTATTCTTCGTAGATCTAGAAGATCTTCACAAAAACCGGGCTCCTTCCGGGCAGAGCTTCGGCTCGGGAATTTTACTCCCCAGGATCTTTGGGGCTTCGGGATTTGCTTCGGGGCTCGGGATTAATACCGGGTCTTCGGGATATTTCTTGCACGAAAAACGAGGCACAAACGCGAGAGAAGGAAAGAAAATGAGCAAAGAAACTCGACAGCCTCGACTTCCTTTTATAAGGGTTGGAACCTTCGATTACGCTTGGCGTAACCCGGATAAGGCCACTGACCCCCCCCCCCTCCCCCGCCCCTTTCGGATAATATCGAAATTTATAATTAAATTTAATATTTTAATTATTTAATAAACTTCAAAAATTCACATATTTCTCATAGGAAATCCGTTTTCGACATTATTTATATCCATGCGTAGGTGAGACTACGCTCTACAACTTTCTTTTAGACTCCGTCGGCTAATTTTGAATTTATTTTTATTATTCATTTTTAGTAGGCTGGGACAGGAAAACTCCGTTATAAATTCATAACTTCTTCATCCGACATCTGTTTTCGTCTGTCTTTTTACCGTTGGACTACTATCGATGAGATCTTCGATTCTTATTTAGATTGTTTATGCTAAAAACCTCTCGATCTAAAATCGAGTATTCGGGCTGCATACCGCTAAGTCGAAACTTAGAAAAATCATAACTTCCTCATACGAAGTCAGATTTGGATGCTCTTTTTATGTACGCTCTCGATTTAACGTATTCTACGACTTTCGTTTAGATCACTAAGGCAAAATCTCGCTCTATCGTAAATTCACTATTTACGTCGTGTCGTGTCGTGCCGGTTCAGTCGCGAAACTTCGTCAGGTCATAACTTCTTCGTTATAACTTGGATTTCAGAATTCTTTATATATACGGAATACTTGTAACATATAGTACAACTTATTTAAGATTATTCATTCTAAATAATCTTCTATCAAAAATCCATTTTTACGCTTATCGTCTCTAAATTGACTAGAGCTGATCTACCGGCGTTACATGCATATATGCATATGAATGTATAACGTTCACTTATTCATGCCATTGTGCATGTGCATATACATATGCATGAAAATATGCATATATCCATATTATATGCATGAACATATAGACGTAGACTTATGCATGTGTATATCCATGTTCACTTATACATGTCTATATAAATATGCATATATGCATATGGGTATTTATATATCGATATGCATATGCATATGCATGAACAAATGCATATATCCATATACATATGCATGAACATATGGACGTGAAATTATACAAGTGTATATCTATTTCCACTTATGCATGTTCATATGTATATTCATATATGGAAGTTTGTTTGTAGTGAAAATGAGTGTCTTTTAGTGAATGGTGAAGTATTAGTGTGGAAGATTACCAAGTAATACACCATAGGGGATTGGAGAATAAAATTAAAGTATATTGTATCTAGTTATAATGCAAAGGAAAAAAATTCATTATTAACATCTTTGTTGAGATTCAATCATTGATGATAATTTTAAAGGTTCCTCTGATTGAAATGGTGAACTTACATTGAGTACGGACCCTAAAGTCACACAATATACTCTGTGAGTACCATCATATTTGATAGTTGTCTGAATGTGAAGACATCATAGTCAATAGAGTAATATCGATATAAATCTTGTCAATCTATTCGCTAAGTAAGCAAGTCTGACAGTAAGCTTGACAGTGAAACTTAATCATGTGGCATTTGATTTGCAAATGATTTGACTAGAGCCCGCTTAAAATAAGTTTGTTTTACATTTGAGAACTTAAGCAGTATAAAGTATTAATCTGATTGGTGATTATTAAGTAGAGATCTTAATATATGATGGTGATTAGTCATTTAAATTAATTTAACACCGTGTTCCCCTTTTGCATGTTTTGAACCTAATTCATGAATATTAATTTATTCAAAACTTCACAATCGATAATACTCTTGGGAGTGAATATTGAGTTAAGACTCTCATGAAGTGTTAGTAGATTGTCTATAGTGATTAGAAATAGAATGGAGAATGCGACTAACATTCATGAGTGCTTGAAATAAAGATTTTAAGTATTGAAACAACCCATGCTTAGAGAGATTACGTCATTGGCAAGTACTTTTGAGACGATAATATATTTTATTATTAAAATAAAGTGACATTGAGTTCTTTGCATACAAGTTGTTTGTGCATTGGTCTTGCTCTAACGTTATCCGTAATTGGTGGTTATAACAAGTGAGTGAATACATGATTCGAAGAGTAAACAAAAACTATGTAGTCAAAATTTATCTATTCCTTCTCCATTAACAGGAGAGGCAATATCCTTGGTCCCTTGATGATTTCATGTTGATATCTTATATGCTTGGACGGGTCCGGATTGAATTGATGTGTTCAGTTAGTAGTCTCATATGCTCATCATAAATTAGAAATCAAGAGACATAATGTTGAACTGTTAGGTTAACTCATAATCCATGACTCGATTTAAAATGATATCTTGTAGAAACAGAGGAATAATTGATCACTTATATAAGGGTTGATTCTTGATATGATCAAAATTCAACAATTGTTGTGGAAGGCACATTTTGTTTTTTATTCGAAGATTATTTGACCAATAATAGTTGATGAATTGTCGAAATAGGAGATTATTGAAATGGGTGTCCAATGTCATAACTAAATTGGTATAACTTTAAGAATAATAACAAAAACGTTTTGAGTTTCCCTTAAGAGAAAAAATAGTTAGGAAGGAATTAGGAGATTCAGATAATTATTTAATTGATTTATTACAAGTTAATAAATTAATTAGAATTGATTGGAATTAATTATAATTTACTTGGAATTACTTATAACTAATCTAGAGGTGTCGGGACTGAATGTTAATTGTTCAAAATTTGAGCAAAAAGAACATTCTCGAATCCCCATATGCAGTAGAGCCTTCCAGAATCATTTCAAGATAACATATAAGGAAAAAACTTGAATCTAGGTTAAATTTGATTATTTAATTGATTCAAATTCAGGTTTATCTGCTTATCACCACAACTATATAAAGATCTCTCTGGCATTAAGGAAAATCAATTCTACACTCCCCATGGTTCAGAATTCCAGATTTCTCTAGCCTCTCTTCTCTCTTCTAATATTCTAGGGTTTTAGTCTTTTGAGTGTGAGCCATTAGAGACATTCATACTTTGTGTGCTAGTTCTTCCAAATAATTGCAAAGAGTTCGAGGTCTTCAAGTTGAACACAAGTATATATGATTATAACTGAAAGGTTACTAATCCTTCCCTTTTGATCGTTCAAATTCATAAAATTAAAAGTACGTTGCCATAATAGTAAAACCCAGATGTAGGACACATGTACACTTATGATTGTTTTTGATTGTTTTTGTTGCCTAAATCTAGTGTAGAGATGCATATAAAACCCAACACTTGATGCATCAACGATCATACCAACTACAATTCTCAAACACTGAAAAGAGGACCAAGTAATCTTAGTGTTAGTAGCATGTGTGGACAAAGATATAACAAAGACGACGCGGGAACTATATGATTGTTTTCACTTGGATTTTCTGGATTTTGTCTAAACGACGTCTACTTGTCATCATTCAAGGACAAGCTCATTGCAAATGAGGTGCACTTGATACGAGCCCACACAAGGACACCAATACAATGCTTACCAATCTAATAATAGGTATTATAAGTCCCAAACGAGTGTATCATAAGTAGGGATGAGCATATGGACCGGGGAACCGGCCGGAACCGGTACCGGAACCGAAACCGGCACCGAAACCGGAACCCGATGAAACCGGTCGGGCCGGGACCGGGACGTTATTTTTGTGGATTTTTGGAACCGGGAACCGGTAGGAACCGGAACCGATTTAACCGGAACCGGTAGAACCGGCAAAAACCGGAACCGTATGATGCTATTTTTCAAGGAGCGGTTCCAACATTTGAAGACACGACAAGAACCGGTAGGAACCGGGAACCGGTAGAACCGCCGGGCCGGTTCGGTTCTTGATTTTGGCTGAAGCCGGTTCCCCGGTCCGGTCCGGTTCGGGTCGGTTCCGGCCGGTTCGGTCCTTTTGCTCATCCCTAATCATAAGCCATCCAGTAGTCGTCAAGCTAAGGGAGAAGTACAACAAGTTGACTTAGTCTTCCTTCCATTCTATTGTTACTTACATAGAATTAGTTTCACGCTTATCGTTGAATACATAAGGTCCATGACCACTTAGTTCCAAGTTTCTAGTTCAACTCATGCATATTTATTTGATTATAATTATGCATTGTTGGATTATGGATTAGAGAAAATTGGTCTAATCTCTTCTTGCCTTAAAAACTTTTTGCCATTGGAAGTCGGCATCTATCAATACCTTTTTTTTAATATGCACGGAAATCATGACCCCACTAAAAGATTTAAACTTATCCACTGGTTTTAAAAGTACATGCAATCATGAAGCTATCTTGCTAGTTGTAGTAGCGAAGGGAAAAAAAGAGGAATAGGTTTCCGGAATATTGGAAGCATTGATCGAGGAAAACGGAATACTAGTCTTTATATTTACTTGCTGTAATTCATATTAGCTAATTGTTATATATAGTTACGTGAGTTTTATGGTTTATATTTTAAGATTCTAGAAATTTATTACGATATTAAAATTTTGAAATGTACACATGCCATTCTCTACGGTTGATGTTTTGACTATAGGAGCATGATTTACTATAGGAGCAAACCGCATAACTAGAAATGTTTTAATGCCGTCCAACATAAGTAACGTTTTTGACTTCATTGTATCTTACGATTTTAAATTTTGTTTTCTTGTGAATTCGGCTGCTAGATAGTCATCTATCTACATGAAAATAAGTGGTCGATATGTGCTTGACTGCTTGTTTTCTAGAATAATTAAAAAAGCACTTGAAAAATGGGGTCCATATAAAACCTTTCTCCTTTTAGCCTCACGTCATTACTTACATAATAAATTAATAATCTACATTGAACGGTTTAATATAATTCGATGGCATTTACACTTGGAATATTAACTAAACTAATTGCGTTTTAATTTAATGTTACAAAAAAACATTTTATTTATTTTTTATAAATAACATGTTTGGAAATTGGAATGGATCATTATCAACATAACATTATCAACATAACGTAATTTTTTTTGACAGAAAATTATGATTTAGATTGAAATACCAGTTTCAAGTCCGGAATTTTGAATTTTGAAAAAATAAATAAAAGAAGACTGAAATTTCAAAAGCAAATTCGAAGTCAGATAAACTATTCCAAAATTTCGAGAAATACTTGCGTTTTAAAAAAAAAATAACCAAAAAAAAAAAAGAGAAAGAAACATAACGAATTGAAAGTATAAACAATAGAATGGCTTAAAGTGTGTAAACAATAGAATGGCTTAAGCCTTAAAGTGTAAGAAATATTTACAAATTAAGAAAAAATGTTATAAGAAGATAACAAATATTTAAAGCGTTTAAAAATTTTATCATCGTGACCGCTTATAACAAATTAAACAATTCAAAGTTTGGATTAATGTTTATTTGTAAACTAAAAAAATATTATCAATTATGAAAAATGCTATAAGAAGGTAACAAAATATTTAATGTGTTTAAAAAATATAATCGTGACTTCTAATAACAAATTAAACATGTGAAAGTTTGGGTTAATATCAAAATAACTTAACAAGTTATTTATTTGTTAACTGAGAAATATTATAAAAAAGGTAACGATCTATTTAAAACTTTATATAGTATAGTTATTCCAAGTCATTTTGTTTTCTTTTTCATTAGTAGTTAACATGTCGAAGTTCTGCCAGTTTAATTTTTGAAATTTTGTCAGGAAAATCTCTGTACGTTAAGCTACATTTATATTGCTTCCAGTGTAACTTATATTTATGTTCATAGCCGTTATTATAAATATATAAATAAGATTTATCAGAAAGTCCAAGTCATTATAATAATTGATCTACTTACGAAAACGATGTCTAGGTTGTATTTAGTGAGGTGTTTAAAGTAAGATTTCCAAACAATATAGTCTATATACGAAACAGACGCTATCTCTGATATGATCTCACCTGGTTGTTCCTTACTTGATAGATCTTGATATAGACATTGAGATTACTGAGGAATCTACACTATCATTATTCATAATAAATATGAGACTAAAACATAGGAAAAATCGTACCTAGTTCATGTCAAGGGAAACATCGAGGTGTTAAGCGAAATGCTACCCAAATTTCGAGACATCAACTCTTAACAAGTGAGTGCATAGTTACTTTCATATTATGAATAAATATGAAGTATTTAACTACTTAGATGTTATGTGTGCCTATTTTCTATATTTACTTATGTTCAATATGGCTTACTTTTTATTATACTAAAAGTGTATTGGGTAGTAAATGGTTATAGAAAGTAAAATATGATGAGGGATTGTAGCCAGCATGATATTAGTGTACTACGAGGGATTAGTAATCTAGTAGGTTATAAAGAATGACCATAGACTATTCTAGACAATTATGGTCAAACATGGACATGTTCGCAAGCTGTACATGTTTATAAGTAATACATGGACAAGTTTATATGGACAGGTTTACAACTTGTAGGTGTTAATCAATCATATATGGGCAAGTTTTCGACCTGTAGATGTATACAAGTCATGCTCGTACAGGAGCATGTATACAACCTGTAGGTGTTAATAAATTGTTACGTGGACAAGTTTACGACTTGTAGGCAATGATGAATCGCATGCGGGAAGGTCTACATCCTGTAGGTGTTGCTAAAATAGTACATAGACAGGTTTACAACCTGTAGGTGTTAATCAATCATACAAGGGCATGTCTTCGACTTATAGATGTATATAAGTCATACACGGGAACATATACAACTTGTAGGTGTTAATAAATTGTTTTGTAGGCAGGTCTACGCCCTTTAGGCAATGATGAATCACACGTGGATAGGTATACAACGTATAGGTGTTGCTAAATTATACATGTGCAGATGTTCAACCTATAGATGTAAAGGAACCACATACAGACAAGACTACGAACTGTAGGTATGAATGGACTATTCATGTAGGTACTGTGCTCACCCATGGTTATGTTATTAGCCAATATTGTTAAGGAATCCCTGAAGTAGTATTGTTCACTTAGAGATCCTTTAGGATAGTTCCCTTGAGATCATCGGTTTAGGACCAAGGAGTGAGATTAACGGGAAAGAGTAATCGAGTTATTTTTCTGATGCGAAATATATAATTATAACAAATTAATTATAATATTTTGGTTTGACATTGAAAGATCTAGCATGCTCAAGAG